>NC_041728.1:108939284-111439284 GCF_004115215.2 Ornithorhynchus anatinus | reverse complement strand
AATGTCGCTGCCTCATTTCTTTCCACAGTAGGCTCTGAAATACCAGATCAAGCATTCAGTAGAGTGAAAAATACTATTATCCCTGGGATCTATCGTGAACTACTTCTTCTGGGTTAGGATAAAGACAATGAGTTCAGAAATTGCACAGGGGTTACAAAAAGAGCAAAAGGCTCCTTGAAGCCCTGAGGAGTCGGAAGTAGTTCAAACTTCCCAGGCAGGAGAAGAAAGCACAAGGTGTCCTGCTGGAGCGATTCTGAACAGCTGTTCTTGAATTTGCTGGGCGATTAGATGACTCTGACAAGGGAAAGTGCCTAAAATTCAACTGTGTTGGCGGGTGAATATTTTTACATCATATTTAACAGGACGGGAGGCAGGGTAGATGGAAAGACGGAAAAAACGGCTGTGGTGACTAATATTCTTGGAATAGCTAGAGGGTTCAGTGGCTGTAAAACAAAGCCTCCAGAGCTCTGAAGCCCAACAGAAGAACCTAACCCTTATTAATCGCTACACATTCCCTGGGAGGCAAATGTCAAGCACCATCATCACACAACACTGCAGAAATTAAGAAGAAAGGCTAAGGCCCTTTCAGCTGCCAGAGAAAGCCAGAATAGGATGCAAAGACGTTCACATATAAGGCCTCTATCTTTCTTAACAGACATCTGCCAAGAGTCACTCCCCAGAATAGGGCTTCTAAGACAGGGGTACTGTAGATTTTGCTAACTCCAACAATTTTCTTTTTTAAAAAAATGCTGCATGTAAATCTTAATAAGCCCCAATTTAGAGCATTTTACCAATATCATCGCAATCTTGAATTGAGGTTTCAGTATAAATCATTTTCCTTATATTGTCTTTCTTACAATGCAAGGAGATTGTTTTCATTTAAAAAAAATGACATGCAGATGTGATCAGGAATGCAAATTAAATGAATTGGAGGAATGCCTAGTTCCATAGTTTAATTACTGAACAGTACGGACATAGCAACATATCAAGTATTCTTTCTCAAATTTTTTTTTTCCTTTTTAATCTACGGACTTGGGGGATACCAGTGTGCTTCTGTTTTCAGGCATATTTCAGAAGCTCCTGAAAGAAGTGGTTGAGCTGATCAACAATCAAATAATTCACAATACATTATCTGCCATGAATTGTCTGACATTATTCTAATTCTCTCCTTTTCAAGAGTTCACTATGCTCTCTTTGTTAGCCTTACAGTCAGTCACCCGACAGAGAGGTACCGCACAGTAGATGGTTTTGTGAAATGGCCACTTTGTCCTAAAATCCCCTTGGAATCTGAAACAGTCGCCCAGAGTGTATCAGGCAGATCATAATGGGCAGTTTGAGAGCAGCCTTATGAAGGGAGAGTGAGTAATTCTAGGGTTATTTTAATCTCAGTAGACAGCAGTTCAACATGAAATGGAATGCTTGGAAATCCAGGAGTAGAACTGCACTATTTAAGTGAGGGATCAAGCTTAGAGTGCTGATTGGTTAATGAGAAACAGAAATACTCGATGTATAATATACTTGGGCCAGACAAGTTGTCTATCGAACAATCAATCAGATCTTTAAACTACAATTTTTATGAAGGTCAAATAACTCTGAAGGGGATCATCACCGACTTGTATTTAGGTAAATAGAGACTTTCTTTTGAGAACAGAGTATCATTATGTAAATATTAAGAAAATCAACATTTGCACAACCTTTGTGCGCCCTGGCACCACTTTATTCATCCATTCATTCATTCAGTCACATTTACTGAGCACTTACTGTGTGCAGAGCACTGTACTAAGCGCTTTAGCGGCCAGAAGGGTGAAGTGAGTTGTTTACAATGTTACACGAAATCGATGGAATAGAGCTGGTGCACTGAGACCAATTTTTTTTTTCCAACTGTTAACATTGTGAACCCTGGTCCTGAGATGTTCTTAAATGTAAGGTTTTAGGCAAATTGCCTTTCACACCCAGAGACTTCAAAGAAACCAACCTGCAGGGAGAAGCCATAACTTACTTTGAGAGACTTATACAGCAATCTCCTACACACAGGTACTCAGAGTGAAGGAACTTGAAGTAATTTTTTTAAAAAATACATTGAAATGAAATCCTTCTGTTTGAAATTTTACTTAAAGAAAACGTCCTCAAGTCTCAAGCTAATAACTGCATGCCCTCTTTTGATTCAACCCTGCCTTTTCCCGAGAATACCTGGTCCTTAGAGTCTGGATCTCCCAGGCTAGACAGCCATTAGTTTCAGTCTACTAACTGAGAGACACTTAGGGAGAAGTAAGCGGTGCAGACTACAAACAATGCAAACAGGCATGTGGGGCTACCAGCACTAACATTAACAGGGTACATTATGACAGCTCTGCCACTGAGATGACAGGATGTGCACAGATTGGAAAAATTCAACAACTGGACATCCAAAATTAACATAAAAGGGAAATCTGAATAGTCTTTCAAAGGAGAAATTATTCATTCATTCATTCAATAGTATTTATTGAGCGCTTATCATTTGCAGAGCACTGAACTAAGCACTTGGAATGTACAATTTGGCAACAAATTACTGTATAAGCAGACACAATTTCTTTATAAGCGGACACTACTGCATCAATGTGTATTTCATTCTCGAGTGGATCAACAGGAGAGTTCCAGAAAGGTATGGAATTGGGGGTGGGAGGGGTGGGGATGTTAATCTGCCTTTGGATTCTGAACTCTTAAGTTTCTAAAAGACTCTAAGGAGGTTAAGGCTCTATAAAGTATCAGCATTTGTCCCTAATCTTCAGTGCATTTTTAAAAAAAAAAAAAAGCTTCTGAAGGATGTAACTTTTCACTAAATATCTGATTACCCACTGCATCATAAATGCACATATACACCCGAGTACATTCCCTCTTTGTGGATCAAAAGGAAATCCTAGTAATGCCACATTATGCCTGAGGCTTTTCAGCAGCCTCCCCTGATGTTTCTGCACAATATGCATTGTCCTCCACCTTAAAATCCCAGCCCCCCCCCAAAACACACACACACACACACACACCCCACTCCTTCCCAGGGCCCACCCCTCCCACCCCCCCCACACCCCACCAGGGGAAGATCAGAGAGGTAATTACAGCTATGCTGCTTGTATTTAACACCACATGATGTAATAGAAAACTATATATGTGCAAGTGAGAGGGAGTTACGGTTACCGTGGGAACTGCAATTTTGTATTTCTTGACAGATGCCTTGAAAATCTTCTTGTCAACTCTGGTGAAATCTACTTAAGGAGATCCCCTCACTGAAAAGTGGTCATTTTGACAGATGGACTCAGAAAGTGAGTGGTATCTTACAATTATTTTCTTTAAACTTTTACAAGAGACCACCCCCTGCAAGCTTGATTGTTTAAAATTATCTAATGCACAGTGCCACCGCTTGGCATTCACCCAAGGACTTGTGTAAATGCCAATTCCCACAACTGTTTTAAAGCCTACTGCTTTCATTTTGTAATAAGCAACACAGCCCCATTTTTTAATAGTATTTGTTAAATGCTTACTATGCATCCAACACTGTTCTAATCACTGGGATAGGTATGTGTCGATTAGGTTGGACACATTCCCTGTCCCACATGGGGCTCACAGTCTAAGTACAAGGGAGAACAGGTATTGAATCCCCATTTTACAGTCGAGGCACAGAGAAGTCAAGTGACTTGCCCAAGACCATTCAACCAAGTTGAGTTTTTATGAACCTGAACAAGAGAAAAGGTCCAATTTTTCATCCTGCAGAAGTGGAATGGCACTGGCAATAAAAATAAATAGAAGTTCCTCCAATAAGAGTAACTTTCTTTCCTTCCTTCCTTTCCGGGTAGGTTGTAAACTCTTTGAGGGCAAAGATTGTGTCCATTAATGATATAGGAGACTACACTCTCCTAAGTGCTTAGTACAATAGCAGCTCATATAATAGGAGTTCAATAAATGTTACTGATTGATTTGCCACAACTCCTAGAAGCTATAGATGCCAAGTTTCTTCTGGAGCTCCTATGGTCTATTTCAGTGCTCTGGGTAAGTCTATAATAACCAGAGGGATTGATCAAGTACTGCTTATACCACAGAGATTGAGTGGTATGGTATGAGAAGCAACACCAGGGATTTTGGTGGTACAGTATTTTCTGCACTAATCTGAAAGACTGTTCTGGTCATCCCTATTGCAGGAATACAGATTTCAGTCCATCACTGGGGCCCTGTCCCGCAGAAAACTGGAACCTTGGTTCTAATTACAAAACTTCAGAATTGTCTATTTACTCAAAATTCCACAGAAATCCCAACAGGTAATCTGCATACTGCAGATGATTTGTGATCAACAATTTAAATTAAATGTCTACACCCACTAATTCACATCAGCCTAGTTGCTCCCAACAGCCATGGCACCAGAGTCAAGGGCTTTCAAGATCAAGCTGTTTCATCACTCTTCATGTTACATACGCATTCTGGAAACAAGGCTACTTGCTTTTCAAAAGAAAGAATACTTGCCTGTGGCAGAAACATTCAGAATCAAAATGGCAAAAACATGATAGTGTGAAGACCCTATTTTCACTAGGGTTCAGAATTCCCCCTTGTCTGCTTTTCAGCCCAGAGATTTGGGGTGGCTGAGGAATAGGTTGAGAAAATCCTTTCTGCGTTTCTGAAGAAAATGAGAACTAATTCCCCAGGCCCAGTGAGGTGACAACGTACTCTGTTTTACCAGTGAAGAAACTGAAACATGAAGATGTGGCTGGAGTTCTTGTCAAATGCATTGGAACAGCGTGGATGGCACAAGACCTTAAATCTCCCAATTTCTAACCCAGAGTGAAAATATAACTGGTGGGGCTTCACTTCTAAAAAACCCTGTGAAAATGCCAGGCTTTGGAGCCTTACCCATCCACTTAAACAGAAACAACACCCAAGTCTGCAGCTTAAGAAGAGACTGTTTGACTCCTCTAGTGACAGCTGTTTTTGCCTACTTGGGCCACCAGAATAAATCACAGCAAAGAATTCCAGGACACAGACTAAGGTCCACCGGAAGACCTAGGTTGGTCCCACGGCCCGAATGAAAGGGTGGGGCAGTGTATTCCCCAACTCTGCTGTCTCCATCATCATCGGAATAGTAGCACTGGTTAAGCCCTCTGTGTCAAGCACTGTATTTAGCACTCAGGTAATAATAATAATAATTATGGTATTTGTTAAGTGCTTACTATGTGCCAAGCACTGTTCTAAGCGCTGGGGTAGATACAAGGTCAGCAGGTTGTTCTACTTGGGGCTCACAGTCTTAATCCCCATTTAATAGATGAGGTAAATGAGGCCCAGAGAAGTTAAGTAACTTACCCAAAGTCACACAGCTGACAAGTGGTGGAGCCGGGGTTAGAACCCCCGACCTCTGACTTCCAAGCCCAGGCTCTTTCCACTAAGCCACGGTGCTTCTAGAAATCTGAGAGAGGCACAGTCTCAGATGGGACACAGTCCTTGTCCCTCAAAGAGTTCACAGCCCAAGAGGGAGAACAGATATTGAATCCCCATTTTACAGATGAGGAAATTGTGGCTCAGAGAAGTGACTTGCTCCAGGTCACAGTCTACGTTCTTTCTGCCCTCCCGATTCTGATGCACCTGCAGTTTTCTTGTCCTATCTAAACGGTTTTAGATTTAAAATGCAATCCTTAACAGAGAAATGCCTTAATAACCCCGATAAGTTGTAAGACACAGTCCAAAGCAAACTGCAAAGAGACTGCCTCCAATGATTTCTGACACACAGGGTATTTGACGGTCAATGGAAGCAGACATCCTTTGTGATTTTACCAATTCAATGTTGAAAAGACTTTCCAAATTTCCTCAAAGTGTCCCGGGAGGGTCAGAGATGGTGTCTGTTCTGATTATCTTGAATCTATCCTACAATGTATAGCAAGGATTTAATGCTGTCAACTAATATTGTTAGTCATGCTCCCCTCTAGGAATTTTCAGGAATTCACCTGTACTTCCTCTCTAACACTGCTCAAAATAAACCTTTTACTCAATCAATGAAATTTATTGAGTGCTTACTGTGTGCCAACCTCTGTTGCAAACACTTGGGAGAGTAATAATAATGTTGGTAGTTAAGCGCTTACTATGTGCCGAGCACTGTTCTAAGCACTGGTGTAGATACAGGGTAAGTAGTTTCTCCCACGTGAGGCTCTTAATCCCCATTTTACAGATCAGATAACTGAGGCACCGAGAAGTTAAATGACTTGCCCAAAGTCACACAGCTGAGAGTTGGGATTAGAACCCATGACCTCTAGCCCATGCTCTTTCCACTGAGCCACGCTGCTTCTCTATAACACTACAGCTACACTACACTAAAGAGTTGGTAGACATAATCCCAGCCCACAAGGAGCTCAGACTAAAGAGGAGATAAATATTAAAATAAATTATAGATATGGGAAATGGCAGAGTATAGGGATATGTGCATAAATGCTCCGGGGCTGTGGTGAATATTAAAATACTTGAGGGGCAGTTCATTCAACTATATTTATTGAGCACTTACTGCGTGCAGAACACTGTACTAAGCACTTGGGAGAGTACAATATAACAATAAACAGATACAGTCCCTGTCCACAATGAGCTTACAGCAGACCCAAGGGCAAAGGCAGAGAAGTGAGGGCAAAAAGGAGAGAGTAAGGGTCTAAGGAAGGTCTCCGGGAAATATAATTTTAGGATGACTTTGAAGGTAGGAGTGGTGGTCCATCAGATGTGAAGGGGGAGGGAGTTCCTGGCCAGAGGCAGGACATGGGCAAAGAGTTGGGGATGAGATAGACAAGATCGAGGTACAGTAAGTCAGCTGGAGTTAAAGTGGTTCATAGGAGCAGCTCATAGTTCTCTATCCATTCTGATCGGCTATGTCTCAAAAATGGCAACTCTTCCCATTTGATGAGCACACGAAGGTTAACTGAAATACCAAAGTGAAATGCCTCAAACAATGAGTTTCAAATACAACTGAAATATATACAGTAAATATAACTCAGGAGTCAAGACACCAACTCCTTCAACCTTCATTCAAAAATATTACCATTCTGAGGCAGACAGTCCCTACTATGGCAAGTAAAATAAACTAGACTACCGTAAATTTCCGAAAAATTTAGGGACCCAAAGGCTTATAAAGACCCTTTTTAGGGTGGTTCTGCTGCCTTTGATACGCTCACTGTATTCAGATAATACAGTTAAAGGCACTCTTTCTTCAATAAAATATACCATTTGCAATAAAACCTGTTTTGACAAACCATCTAGAACAAGTGTAAAACATTAAACTACTACAATGTATGGTTAGAAATTGCCTCTCAAACCTTTTCTGAAATGGTCACGAACTGTACAAAGCATGGCATTTTAACACCTTCATTCAAAGGCGGCAGCAAATTCACATTTTCTCTCTCAAACTAGGGAATCTAACCTTCTCTTGGACTATTCACACCCTCTTTGAATCTGTAATTATTATTGCATCAGTAAAACAACTACATCAAATAATCCATACAAATATAGGTTTCTCCACATGCAGGTCAGTCAGTAATGACAACTCCACCCTCATTTGAAAGGGCCTTACCCCTAATTGCTGTTGGTGCTTCTGTAAAGCTTGTTTCCCAACATTTCTTCTCAGATTGGGTGACTTCTTCCTGTGAGCATTTGAGGTAGGAAACCACAGCCTTTGCATTGCAAACTAAAACATAAAAACCTGAATAGGTGATACAGTTGTCTCCTCTTAAACAGCTTCCTTTTTTCGTTTGGATAGCTTTCAAGATAGCCTTCTAAAGCTTTCATTGTAAAATCTGTTCATCCCATTAAAATCCTTAGGGTCCAAATACATATCTTTCACTACTCCTTCAAATCATTTTTGCCTTTCTCCCCTTAAAACTATATATATATAGTTATTTTATATATTTACAAAATATTGTTCAGGGAGCATGGCTCTAATATTGTCTATTTTTCTCACACTTTTCTCTCGAGTGCCAGTGAGAGTACAGAGCAAATTAAGCATACTGAAAGCTCTGTTTCTAACTATTTTTAAATAGAATCCAGAAAAAAAAATCCACAATCAGAAAAACAAGCTATGACAACCATCTTCCTATTACTCAGTTTTAGATCTAGCAGACCCATTTAAATTACCTAGGCCAAGGGTCTATTTTGGTGTTATGCAAATATGGACCTTTCAGGGCTGTAAATCATTAATGTAGATAACCGACCTGCTCCATTTCCTATTTCTTCTCCCCAAACAGACATACACCTAGGATCACACAATTCTGGAAGATTAATTTATGCACAAGCTCTATTACCAAATGGAGCCCCATAACTTCTGGAGGTTGGCTGGGAAATGATTTTACATTTGATCTTCTTTCCTGACATTTTTTACTCCTACCTTCTTTTTGAGGGTAAGCGCTACTCAATACCTTATGTATTATTACTCCCATTTATGGTACCTGAGATCAATCATTTCACCTCTTCTAACTTTACAATAGTGTCTATAAAATGATGGTACAAAAATGCTTATAAGTCTCAAGTAGATTCCAAAATGCTAAACTCCCAATATAAATAAGTTAATTTCCTGTGATTTCTACCCATTCTCTGGATCAATTTCATGCTACTTTAAAAAAAAAAAAATTGGGCATGGTAAGTTACTTCAAAATACCTGAAGAAAAGATTCATATATCATGATCTCATCCCTTTGTCCAACAATGAAACAATTAAGTGTATTACACCTCAGGCCTTAGAATCACATTGATGGGTATTTTATTCACCCAAATTAAAAAAGAAAATCAGGGCAAGAAAAGGAAAGAGGGAGAAGACAGAGGAAGAGGGAGGAGAGAGAAGGGGGGGTGAGGCATTGAGAGTGACAAAACCTGCAAAGGAAATCACAAAAGGCTATTTTCTTCCTAAAGCTCTCTAGGATGTTCAATTTTTTTCAGCTACAGTAATTATTTTGCCTTCCTTAGTTCAAATTGATGACATTTTGAATTGTTCTCTGTTTCCTAACCCAACTGGTCCCAGAAAATGGTACTAATGGATCCTTTATGTTCCTAATATGAAATAGATTCAACTGAACTCACACCTTATCTACAATGACCAGTGAGAAACATAGACTGCTTCCACATTAGACCTGCACCACGGTAACATTATTTCAAAGAGTCCTGACAATACCATAATAGGCCTAAACAATAGCTCTGCTAAAACAATACATTGCTACAATGTGGACAAGAGTATATCAAGTAGCTCTTTTTAACAGCCAGTCACTTGGAAGATAGCAGAGTCTGAAAAGTTTATCTCTAGTGGGGGGCTTGGGGGCAGGGGGGGAGACTGGGAGGAGAAGAACTCACAGATGGAAAAACGACGTACAACATTTGTCTTTTCTTCAAACCCATCACCCAGTACGGGTCATTTAAAAAGGTAATGCTAAAATGAAACGGGCTTTTCATGACTGTTAAGAGGACTCCTGAACCTCTATGTCTTAGTATAATTACTATTGAGATCCACAAACATATTTTACAAAGAGTTCACAGTTCTCATCCTCTAAACAAGCATTTACATCAAAACAGGGTATTGTTTAGACGTTTAACGACATACAAGCATTTATTTATAGATTCTTCAGCCCTTAGGCAATCTGATCACCTTCAAGAAAGTGAATAAATTGGGGCACTAAGGGTAATAATAATAATGCTGGTATTTGTTAAGCGCTTACTATGTGCAGAGCACTGTTCTAAGCGCTGGGGCAGATACAGGGTCATCAGGTTGTCCCATGTGAGGCTCACAGTTAATCCCCATTTTACAGATGAGGTAACTGAGGCACAGAGATGTGAAGTGACTTGCCCACAGTCACACAGCTGACAAGTGGCAGAGCCGGGATTCCAGCCCATGATCTCTGACTCCCAAGCCCGGGCTCTTTCCACTGAGCCACGCTGCTTCTCTGGAAAGAGTAATCTTTCCAAGTGTTATGTATGAATCTATCTCTGCTACACCATGGTTATTCAGAATGAAATTAAACCTTTTTTTCATTACCTCTGGTATTACCTTAATAATTAGTCTGAGAAAAATCAGGCATCAGAGGCAAAACGTACAGGTTGGAGATGCAGGGACTGTATTCAGCTCGATTTGCCTGTATCCAACCAGCGCTTAGTACGGTGCCTGGCACCTAGTAAGCGCTTAACAAATACCATTATTATTAGTAGCAGTAGTAATAGATCACCCCCATAATCCCCAGTAATGATATTAAGTGCTTACTCTGTGCAAAGCATTATGCTAAGTGCTCAGGTAGTAGATACATGAGAATCAGATAGGAACGATCATTGCCCCAAACTGGGTTCACAGTCTAAAAGGCATTTTATTATCCCTATCTTTTCTAGATGAGGAAATTGAAGGACAGAGCAGTTAAGGGACTTGCCCAAGGTCACACAGCAGGCAAGTGGCAGATCTGGGATTAGAACCCGGGTCTTCTGGCGGCTCTCAGCCCCATGCTCTTATCCCTAGGTCACACTCCCTCCTGATACAAGTAAAATTGATTAAATCAGCCACTGCTAAATAATTTCCAAACAAATGTAGGTTCGATGCTCCATCACCCATTCAATGATGGCAGGAGGAAAAAAAAAATATTTAGAGTTGATTGTGAATTGGGAGCACTGACAATCTTCATGAGTGCTCTCAATGTACAATGAGCACTTCCTTCCTTACAAAATTGTAAGCAGGGTGCGGGGGAAGGGGGTTAGGAACAAGCAGCTGCAACTTTCTACTAGGGCTAATTTACAACTATTTAAACTAATTTTAAGTCATGGATCTTGAAGCAAGGGGAACTCTGCACACAACTATGCTTTTGGTCACAACAGGACGCATGACAGAGCCCCAGGCACACATACTCTTTTCCCAAAACAGACCACTGTGAACCACATGACAGTGAACATCAAGAATCGTGTAGCTTCTGGAAAGTTGGCTGCAGAAGTTGTCTCTTTCACTTCTATCCATACACATCTGGATACTATATCCTGGATGGCTATAAATCCATTAACACCCCCACTTCAACAAAACCTTTTCTAGGCAGTAAGAAAACAAAAACTGTTAACCATTTAGTGTTAAAGCCAAACAAACAATAAAAGGTCAATCTGGGGAAGGCACAAATTCCTTTAATGTTTCTCCTTTCAGAAATTGGGGAAAAAAAGAATTGGTGCTGCTCATCTTCAATGCCTACGTAAACGGTGACCTCTCAAAAAAAGTCACCATCTTCTGTTTTAATCAATGGAACCAGAGGGCCAGATCTCAGGGATTGGGGAAAACAACTTAAATTGCATTTCTGAAACTAAAGCATTAAATATATTTAAGCTCCTTGAAACATATGCTTTCGCTCAGAGAAGAGGACTTCAAAACGGAACTCTCGTGCCGGCTGCTGTACTGACTGGCTACACAGTCTTGGGCAACTCATTTAGGCTAGGTCCCACATGGGTTAATATGATAATAATAATAATAATAATAACGGTATTTGTTAAGCTCTTACTATGGGCCAAGCACTGTTCTAAGCGGTGGAGTAGATACAAGGTATTCAGGTTGTCCCACGTGGGGCTCACAGTCTTAATCCCCATTTTACAGATAAGGGAACTGAGGCACTGAGAAGTTAAGTGACTTGCCCAAAGTCACACAGCTGACAAGCAGTGGAGCTGGGTTTAGAACCCACGACCTGAGGCTCCCAAGCCCATGCTCTTTCCACTGAGCCACACTGCTTCTCTAAAGTATTTCCCAGCTAAAAAAAATAGGGCTTAGCATATTTGGTAAAATTCTAAGACTCAAGTTTCAAATGGAAGTGTCTCTTTGACCCATTAACCCCAAATAGTGCTCACAATTTGTGGCAAATAAGATGAGCCCAGCATATTGCAAAAAAAGTCCACAAGTCAGTTGCTGCTTTGACTTCACCTTCTCATTTCATCAGTTTATCACTCAGACAACTTGAGTGACAATTCAGTGGGAGAGGAGTCATTAAGTGAAAATTCTTGTTTAGTTAGAATTTTTCTTTGAGAACAGGAACCCAAAACTCACGCAACTAAGACGCTTCCACCCGAGAACGTTGGCTTCTTCCTACAACCCTTCATTGGACAGAACACACAAATTGTCTTCAGCAGTTTCATCAGCTAGAGAGTAGAAACATTTTTACCTTTGGCATAGGCTATTGCCTAATTGCTAAATAAGGATGTAAAGCACTGGTTATGAAACATTTACAAATCTGGAGAATTGCATTCATAATTTAGAAGATACATAGCATTTTATGAATATAAAGCACTATTACTCCAAAAAGCATTCCTGAGTTTCACGTTATTTTCACAAATAATTCTTTCTGAGCAGAGGGAAGATGCCTTGACCGGGCACAGAAATCTTAGAATGAAGCCACATTAGTCCTGATATTTGGGTTAAGATGATTATGGATACTAAGGGGGGGATAGTGAGAGAAAGGAAAAGTGATGTGAAGTCCTGACAAGGATGAGTCAAGGGCCACAGGGTCTAGCTGATGGCAAACAGCAGGAGCCAGGTTTTAGAGTCGTTTTTTTACACTCTAAAGCTTTCCACCCCAATTTCTATTTTGACAGGTGGCCGTCTTGCCCAGATCCCTTCTTTGGCCCACTGCTTCCGCCACTCCACCTAGAGCTAAACTTCCCATCATTTCTCATGATCCACTAAAATGCTTTTCACAGAAAGAGGAAGGCTGACCAACCATCTACTCCAAACACTTCCATTCTTATCACATGAATGTCTTGGGGCTAATAAGAGGTCAGTTTTTCCAGTAACCCATTCCTCCTTTAAAAATCTAACTCTAGTCTTCAAAAATCTTTAAAGCATCTGCCTAAGTTTCTCCACTCTTTCAAGAGCAGCAGTAGGAGACAGTAAGCCAAAGTAATTCATAGCTACAGTTTCTCGGCTAACCACAGAAAGATCCTGTCAGAGCTTCCAAAAGGCCCAGTGTAAAAAAGGTCTCAACTGCATGCAATGAGTAAATTCTGTGGGAAACTAGTAACTAAACAAACAATAGTTTACTTGCAACTGTCCTCTTATAAACTCCCCTTTGCTAAAAACTTCCATAGATTTCAAAAAGGAATCCTGTTTTAATCCATGCCTGAAACCAAATGATGTTTTATGCTCCAGAGTTCCCTCAAGCAAGGTGTAAATCCTACAGCCCTCAATCTTCAAAATTGAGGACCTTTTTTTTTTTTTTTTTTAAAGATTTGAGGAAGAGTCAGCTCCTGAAAGACCCTACAAAACACTCCTCAACACTTTATCATTCAGAAAAAAAAAACAGATAGGTGATGACTCTGGAGTGCCCAAATCCAAGCACTGCCACGAAGGTGTGTATACATATAATATACATATACATATGTATTCCCAAGACAGCTTTTTTCCCTAATTTGTCCAAGTTGGGAGCAAATAAAAATAGATTCAACAGCTGGACTTAAGTTCATTTTGGAAGTACAAAGAAATAGAGGAAACCAGGAAGGGAGAGAGGAAGGGGCATTCAATTCGATATTCAATCTGCAAACTGCATCTACGAAGCTGCATGTCTGAGGTGTCTAAGAAACAAGCATACAGCTTATAAAAGTTTATACCTGGATAATTTTAAACTCCTGGCCCATAATTTAGTTTAGCCTACAATGTCTAATGAATACATAACTTTGGCAAAAAACTGTCTCAATCTGGATTATGACCCTTTACTTGCTCCACTAGGCCAAACCACCACCAAATAGTCTTGATTTAAAGGGATATTTTATAATGCCCCCTCTTTTGTAAACCCATTTTGAAAAACACTCCATTTATAAAATTAAACTGCAACTGTACCACTGCAATTATAAAGTTACTGGTATTAAGCTTTCCTCAAAAGAGTACAGAGATTTATGAATCCTTGTTTCAAAAAGAGTGTCTTTTAAAGAAAAATCCTCAGAAGCAATTATGAAGTCATATCTGCTCTACCAGTTCTAGTGGTAGTTACAATGACACGCCTGGCCTTCTCTTTGAATCAGCAGAAAGCCCATTTTCAAAGCAAAACCCCAAGGTGGGTGTGGTCCTGTCCCAACCCAATCCATTAAGAAAAAAAAAATTAAAAATTGGTTGATATAATTTGAAGGATCTGGGGGGGGGGGAGGGGCAGCAGGGAGAGCCTTGAGTTACATAAGTCACAAAATTAAAAAAAAAAAAAGGGGAGCGCGTTGGGGGAGAGAGAGCCCACTCTTTCCAATTGTGTTAATCCAGATTTTCCCAGGAACTAAGAAAATCCTTGCAGTAATTACGTGGTTCACATCCCTACTTACTAGACCAAGACTTTGGTTTCCAGGGGAATAAGATTTAATAATGGTATCGCTCTGTCTTATTCTCACAGTCATCAGACGCGAAAGCCATATCCAAGTCTTATCCTCGTTCTTTCACTTCTGTCACCGCCCCCTTCCCACTTTCCTCAAGATGTGGTAAAGCACTTTCACATTGGCCTCGATGGCTTATTTGTTCTTCCAGGACATAAAGCAAAAACACAAACAGGATTTCGGGGTTCATTTTTTTTAAAAAGGCATTTGTATTAAAAGTCTTAAAATGAAGAGACAACTATTAAACGCAGGTTTGAATTAAAATTACAATTAGTCAGAATTTTCTTGGTACATCACAACATTAAAATTTTGCTCTTGGCTGGCTGGCAGAACACCCTACGACAGAGAACAAAAATAACGAGGGGCAGGAGGGAGGGGCAGAAGGGCTTAAATTCCTGAAAATTTGAATTAAAGGACGCCAGAAAAATCTCGTGAATCGTGGACTTGTCACTGAAAAGGCTCAACTGAAAAAGAAGAAATACATTTCACGAACAACAGGCCCCTGGGCCTGGTTTGTTCAGTAGGATTCTTGAAACTGTGAAGTAATTTAGGGAGTAGCTGAGAATGGGATTTTGTGGAACTTTCACAGGTTGGCACCGGCTGGAACAGCTGAGTTTTGAAGGCACTCTAGACGCAGGGTTGCTGTTGCCCCTGAATCACATTTAGGAAGTCTTTGTACTGCATTTTAAAGAGCTAGTCATCAAAATCAGTTATTGCCAACCAAAAAAAAAATAAAATAAAATAAAAAGGACGCACCCACAACAACAAAAATGTGCAGATTTGTAACATTTTTCACAGCTGATTAAAAAAAAAAAATACTACCGCTCTCCCACAGACTCCCATTTGATACAGTAGGTAAACAAAATAGATTTTTTTCCCCCCCACAAATATCAGCAGACACTCTCTGGCACCCCACACCGTATTGGCAGCAGAGTTAATCGTCCCGGTTGCAGGTGTGCAAGACTTCAGATTGGATACACTGTAACAATAATCCAACTTTGCATAGAACTGCTCAGAATCACAATCAGTCACGGGGAGTGGGGGGGGGGCTGCCTTTATTTTAATTTTTCTTTTTGCAAGCCGGCCGAAGAGGAACAGCCTCTGAAAGTGTCCAGCCCAGGCCTGGTGGATGGGTGGGTGGACGCGGGGGTGAGTAGATGTGGGGGGTGAGTGGATGGGGGGGTGAGTGGATGGGTGGGTGAGTGGATGTGGGGGTGAGTGGATGGGGGGGTGGGTGAGTGGATGGCTGGGGGGAATGGGTGAGTGGATGGGTGAGTGGATGGGGATGGGTGGGTGAGTGGGTGGGTGGGTGAGTGGATGGATGGGTGAGTGGGTGGGAGTGGATGGGTGAATGAATGGGTGGGAGTGGGTGGGTGGGTGAGTGGATGGATGGGTGAGTGGGTGGGAGTGGATGGGTGAATGAATGGGTGGGAGTGGATGGGTAGGGAGTGGGTGCATGGGTGGGTGGGAGTGGGGATGCGTGGATGGGTGGGAGTGGGTGGATGGGTGGGTGGGAGTGGGTGCATGGAGGCTTCTTCAGCTTCTTCATCGGCTTCTCCGGGCTTTCCCGTCTGAATAACTTAAATCCCCCGAGCTGGAAAGCGTCGTTAGGCCCGGCCTTCCCGGCCGGCCCCCCCGTCCCCCCTTCTTGGAGCTGGAAACTTTTCCCGCCCCCCCCCCCGGTCAACGCCTACTGAACACGGGGGCAAAAAAAAAACAAAAAAAAAAACCGCAACAATTACAGGATCAACGAGAAACGCACATGCTGAAAAAAGCCACATCTCCACCCCAGCTTTCGGATGTTCGATACAAGCGGGCCCCCTCCCTCCCACCCCCCGCCCCGCCAGTCAGGCCTTCCCCGGGAGGGGGGCGTGGGGGGGAGCCTACTACAGTGCAAAGTCGTTTCCAATCTCGCAAGAAGCAATAGCATCTCCAAAAGAGAGAGAGAAATCAGAGGGAGGGAGGAGGGGGCTCCTGCGAAACGCAGGCCCCGGGCTGCTCCCCCTCCGGCTCCCCTCTGCCCACCGGGCCAGGGGGTGGCACGGTCAGGGGGGTGGCACGGTCAGGGGGGTGGCACGGTCAGAGGATGACACAATGGGAGCAACACTGGTCATCCCCGTTGGGCTGGGCGGCGTAGTTCATCTGCCGGACGATCTCGGCGAAGAGCTCGTCGACGGAGGCTTTGTTTTTGGCCGAGGTCTCCAGGAAGGGGCAGCCCCACTCCTCGGCCAGGGCCTTGCCCTCGCCGTAGGCCACCTCCCGCTCGCCCTCCAGGTCCACCTTGTTGCCCACCAAGATCATGGGCACCTTCTCGTACCGCTTGACGCGGATGATCTGGTCCCGCATGGGCCTGATGTCCTGGAAGCTCTGCTGGTTGACCAGGCTGTAGACCAGGATGAAACCCTGGCCGTTCTTGATGTAGAGGTCCCGCATGGAGGCGAACTGCTCGGTGCCCGCCGTGTCGAGGATCTCCAGCACGGAGGGGGACGAGTCCACCTCGATCTCCTTGCGGTAGAAGTCCTCGATGGTGGGGTCGTACTTCTCGATGAAGGAACCGGTGACGAACTGGACGGTCAGGGCGGATTTGCCCACCCCGCCCGAGCCCAGCACCACCACTTTGTACTCTCGCATGGCCCCCTTCCTCCTGCCACCTCTGCCCACCGCCGGTCCTGGGGGGGGGGGGGGGAGGCTCAGGGGGAGGGGAGGCGGCAGACCCTCCTCCCCTCCCTCCTCCTCCCTCGCCCTCCTCCTCCCGGCCGCCCCCCGGCCGGAGAGGACCTCACTCGGGCTCGGTGCCCTGCATTCAGCCGCCGGCCGGCGGCTTCGGCTGGAGGGGCTGCCGCTGCTGCGAGGACTTGTGCTGTTGCAAGAGACAAAAAGGGGCTGGAGCTGCGGCTGCCAAAGGGGCTGGAGCTGCCGCTGCTGCTGCTAGAGAGGCTGGTGCTGCCGCAGAAAGGGATTGAGCCGCTGCTGCTCCTGCTGCTGCTGCAAAAAGGGCTGGAGCTGCTGCTGCTGCCGCTGCAGAAAGGGACTGAACCGCTGCTGCTGCTGCTGCAAAAAGGGCTGGAGCTGCTGCTGCTGCAAAAAGGGCTGGAGCTGCTGCTGCTGCTGCTAGAGAGGCTTGTGCTGCCGCTGCTGCAGAAAGGGATTGAGCCGCTGCTGCTGCTGCTGCAAAAAGGGCTGGAGCTGCTGCTGCTGCTGCTGCTGCTGCGAGAGGGGTTTGTGCTGCCGCTGCTGCTAAAGAGGCTTCTGCTGCCCCTGCTGCTAAAAGGGCTGGAGCTGCTGCTGCTGCGAGAGGGGCTTGTGCTGCCGCTGCTGCTGCTAGAGAGGCTTCTGCTGGAGCTGCTGCTGCTGCTAGAGGGGCTTGTGCTGCCGCTGCTGCAGAAAGGACTGGAGCTGCTGCTGCTGCTAGAGGGGCTTGTGCTGCCGCTGCTGCAGAAAGGGATTGAGCTGCTGCTGCTGCTGCTGCTGCTAGAGAGGCTTGTGCTGCCGCTGCTGTAAAAAGGGCTGGACCTGCTGCCGCTGGAGAGGCTGTGCGGCTGCTCCTAGAAGGGCTTGAGCTGCTGCTGCAGCTAGAAGGGCTTGAGCTGCTGCTGCTCCTGCTAGAGAGACTTGTGCCGCTGCAGCTGCTGCAAGGACTTGGTCTTCCAGCTGCCCCTGCCACCAGCACCTCGGGGAGTCGGCGGGGCCGCTGCTGCAGCTGTTAATGCTGTCCGGGCCGTGGGGTGGTGGGTGCGAATTCCCTGCTGTGTCTGGTCTCCGGCTGTCCCGGCCCCATCGCCCGCCGACTGAACCTGCCCGGGCCCGGCTGCCTCCCGGCTCCGGACCCGCAGGAGGAGCGGGAGGAGGAGCGGGAGGAGGAGCGGGAGGAGGAGCGGGAGGAGGAGCGGGAGGAGGAGCGGCAGGAGGAGCGGCAGGAGGAGCGGGAGGAGGAGCGGGAGGAGGAGGCTCCGCCCCCCTTCCCCTCCGCATCCTCCGCTCCGGGTTTTCCGGGCCGCCCAGGGAGGGGACCGGCCCGCCCAGAGATCATTCATTCACTCGTTCATTCATTCAGTAGTACTTATTGAGCGCTTCCTAGGTGCAGAGCACTGGACTGAGCGCTTGCAATGGACAAAGCCCATTGACAGGCTCCCAGTCTAATCGGGGGAGACAGACAAGAACGATAGCAATAAATAGATTCAGGGGGATGGACATCCATTCAATAGTACTTATTGAGCGCTTACTATGTGCAGAGCACTGGACTGAGCGCTTGGAATGGACATAGCCCATTGACAGGCTCCCAGTCTGATTGGGGTAGACAGACAAAAACGATAGCAATGAATAGAAGCAAGGGGATGGACTTCTCATTCAGTAGTACTTATTGAGTGCTTACTATGTGCAGAGCACTGGACTGAGCGCTTGGAATGGACAAAGCCCATTGACAGGCTCCCAGTCTAATCGGGGGAGACAGACAAAAGCGACAGCAATAAATAGAAGCAAGGGGATGGACTTCTCATTCAATAGTATTTATTGAGCGCTTACTATGTGCAGAGCACTGGACTGAGCGCTTGCAATGGACAAAGCCCATTGACAAGCTCCCAGTCTAATCGGGGGAGACAGACAAAAGCGACAGCAATAAATAGAAGCAAGGGGATGGACTTCTCATTCAGTAGTACTTATTGAGCGCTTACTATGTGCAGAGCACTGGACTGAGCGCTTGGAATGGACAAAGCCCATTGACAGGCTCCCAGTCTAATTGGGGGAGACAGACAAAAACAATAGCAATAAATAGATTCAAGGGGATGGACATTCATTCAATGGTATTTATTGAGCGCTTACTATGTGCAGAGCACTGGACTGAGCGCTTGCAATGGACAAAGCCCATTGACAAGCTCCCAGTCTAATCGGGGGAGACAGACAAAAGCGACAGCAATAAATAGAAGCAAGGGGATGGACTTCTCATTCAATAGTATTTATTGAGCGCTTACTATGTGCAGAGCACTGGACTGAGCGCTTGCAATGGCTCCCAGTCTAATCAGGGGAGACAGACAAGAACAATGGCAATAGATAGAAGCAAGGGGATGGACTTCTCACTCAATTGTATTTATTGAGCGCTTAGTATGTGCAGAGCACTGGACTGGGCACTTGGAATGGACAAAGCCCATTGACAGGCTCGCAGTCAAATCGGGGAAGACAGACAAAAACGATAGCAATAAATAGATTCAAGGGGATGGACATTCATTCAATAGTACTTATTGAGCGCTTACTATGTGCAGAGCACTGGACTGAGCGCTTGCAATGGACAAAGCCCATTGACGGGCTCCCAGTCTAATCGGGGGAGACAGACAAGAACAATGGCAATGAATAGAAGCAAGGGGATGGACTTCTCATTCAATAGTATTTATTGAGCGCTTACTATGTGCAGAGCACTGGACTGAGCGCTTGCAATGGACAATCCCTACCCCTTGAGGGGCTCCCAGTCTAATCGGGGGAGACAGACAGACAAAAACAATAGCAATAAATAGAATCAAGGGGATGGACATCTCATTAACGAAATAAATAGGGTAATATCCCATAGTAATAATCATAATAATGTCGGTATTTGTTAAGCGCTTCCTATGTGCAGAGCATTCATTCATTCAATAGTATTTATTGAGCGCTTACTATGTGCGGAGCACTGGACTGAGCGCTTGGAATGAACAAGTCGGCAACTGAACTAAGCGCTGGGGTAGGTACAGGGTCATCAGGTGGTCCCACGTGGGGCTCACAGTTTGAATCCCCATTTTCCAGATGGGGTAACTGAGGCCCAGAGACGTGAAGTGACTCGGCCACCCCGCTGACCCGGGGCGGAGGCGGGATTCGAACCCATGACCTCCGGCTCCCCAGCTGCGCCGGCCTCGGCCCGTCCGCATCCTCCCTCCCCCCCCCCCCCCCCCCCTCGGCTGGAGCCAAACCCCGGAGCGGATCGTCGCTCCGTGCCGGGAACGGGTCCTCGGCGCCGAGCCTGCGCAGTAGGCCGCGGCCCCGCCCCCTCCCCCGCCTCCGGGTTCCTGCCCCGCATCGCCCTCCCCCTCCCCCCGGCCCCGCCCCCAAGCGGCCGTCATTGGCTGCCGCCCAGGTCCCGTCCGCCAGCAGCCCGCCTCATTGGCTGAGACGTCTCCTCCACGTGGGACGGGTTATTTATAGAGATCAAGGGGGGGGGGGGAGGGGGCACAGCTGTTTCTTTCTCTGACTCTTCTTCGCCCGCCTATCCCCTCCTCTCTCTCGTCCCCCCCCGCCCCCCGTTTTCCCTCCGTCTGCCCCCTCTCTCCTCTTCTCTCTCCCCCTTCTGCTCCTCTGTCTCCCCCCCTTCTGTCTCCCCCCCTTCTGTCTCCCCCCCTCTGTCCCCCCCCGTCTCCTCCCCTTCTGCCTCCCCCCTTCTGCCCCCTCTCCCCCCCTTCTGCCCCTCTCTCTCCCCACTTCTCCCCCTGCCCCTTCCCCCTGCCCCTTCTGCCTCCCCCCTTCTGCCCCCTCTCCCCCCTTCTGTCCCCCTCTCCCCCCCTTCTGCCCCCCTCTCCCTTCTGCCCCCCTCTCTCCCTTCTGCCCCCCCCTCTCTCCCTTCTGCCCCCCTCTCTCTCCCTTCTGCCCCCCTCTCTCTCCCTTCTGCCCCCCTCTCTCTCCCTTCTGCCCCCCTCTCTCTCCCTTCTGCCCCCCTCTCTCCCCCTTCTGCTCCCCTTCTCTCTCCCTCTGCCCCCCTCTCTCCACCCTCTCTCCCCCCTTTTGCCCTCCTCTCTCCCCTCCCCCTTCTGCCCCCCTCCCTCTCTTCCCTCTGTCCCCCTTCTCCCCTCCCCTCTCTCTCCCCGCCCTCCCCTCCTCTCCCCACCCCCCCCCCTTCTCCCTTCTTTCTTTTCTCTCTCTCCCTCCCTTCTCCCTCCCTTCTCCCTCCCTTCTCCCTCCTTTCTCCCTTCCCTCCGCCCTGTCCCTCGGCTCCCGTCCCTCCCCTCCCTGCGAGAAGTTGGGGCGGGCGGGGGACCGGCTTCCCTGGCAATGAAAAGGGGGGAGAGGGCGGCCCCAGCCCTTCCTCCTGCCCTTCGCGGGGGCAGATCCCAGCCTCGAAACGCTATTCCCTGGAAGTGGAGGCGGGAAAAAACCGGCCAGTCCGCTAACTCCAGGCCCGGGGAAGAGAGAGAGAGAGAGAGAGAGAGAGCCCTGCCTCGACCTGCTTCTCAGCTCTCTCTTTTTCTCTCCCTCTGTGTCCCTGGTTTGGGGTGGGAGAAGAGTGAGGCTTTGGCTGGAGGCTGTTACTCATTGGGAGGTAAAAGGGACCTGCCTGGACATGACCCGAGTCTCCCTCGATTCGACAGGAGGGGCGAGGCCGGGCCCAGCCTTTCTCCCTTGCTAAAAGGGGAGGAGGGACGAGACGGTGTTCTTATCTTCAATCGCTCTCATGCTCAGGGGAAGAGGGAAGGAGGTTACCTTCATCCGTGGGATCTGTGCACAGAGAGAGGAGTCTACCATGTAACAACCTTCAAACGCAGAGAGAGAGGAGTCTAAGACGTAACAACCTTCAAACCTCCCTTCGATTCCCAGCCCCACCCGGGATTCATTGCATGACCTTTGGCGGGCACTAAACTTTTCTTTTTTTCCCCCCTCTAACCCTCAAGGTCATTCATTCTTTAGTATTTGTTGAACGCTTACTATATGCAGAGCACTGTACCGAGCGCTCGGAAGGTACAGTTCGGCAAAAGATAGAGACCATCCCTGCCCAATAAGGGTTCACAGTCTAATCGGCGGAGACGGACAGCAAAGCGAAACGCAACGAAACAAAAACAAGGCAACGTTAAATAATAATGTTGGTATTTGTTAAGCGCTTACTATGTGCGGAGCACTGTTCTAAGCGCTGGGGTAGATACAGGGTTATCAGGTTGTCCCACGTGAGGCTCACAGTCTCCCCTCATCTGTAAAATGGGGATGAACTGAGGCCCAGAAAAGTTAAGTGACTTGCCCACGGTCACACAGCTGACACGTTATCGTGATAAATAGAATCAAGGGGATGCACATCTCATTAACAGAATAAATAGGGTAAAAAATAAATGCTAAGTTTGAGGTACCGGTGGGATGACGTGGCTCAGCGGATAGAGCGCGGGCCTGGGAGCCGGAAGGGCCTGGGTTCCGATCCCGGCTCTGCCCCGTGTCTGCCGTGTGACCTCGGGCAAATGAAGTTGAAGTTGGTGCGATACGTGGCAGGGAAGATTGAATAACTGCTAGAGAATGTGGGGACGTCCCCGGAATGGATGCCATGAGGCATTACTATTAATAATAATAATAATGTTGGTATTTGTTAAGTGCTTACTACGTGCAGAGCACTGTTCTAAGTGCTGGGGTAGAGACAGGGTGATCAGGTGATCCCACGTGAGGTTCACGGTCTTCATCCCCATTTTACACATGAGGGAACTGAGGCACAGAGAAGTGACTTGCTCACAGTCACACAGCTGACAAGGGGCAGATCTGGGATTCGAACCCATGACCTCTGACTCCCATTACTGCTCAGTGCAACTTCTCCTCGTCCTAGCCAGAGTTTTCGCACCTCTCCTCCAAGGGCCGCAGCCCGGAGGAGCAGCAGGCGGAATTTTTGTGCTCTTTGTCGCCTTTCATTCATTCAATCGTATTTATTGAGCTCTTACTGCGGGAGGAGCACTGCACTCAATGCTTGGGAAAGTGCAGTACGACGATAAACAGTGACATTCCCTTCCCACACCGAGTTTACAGTCTAGAGCCGGGGGAGATTGACATCAATACAAATAAACAGAATGACAGCTATGGACGTAAGTGCTGAGGGGCTGGGAGGGGAGGAAGAGCAAAGAGAGTAAGTCAGGGTGACACAGAAAGAAAAGGGAGATGAGGAAGAGTGGGAATTAGAGACGCAGCGTGGCTCAGTGGAAAGAGCACGGGCTTGGGAGTCAGAGGTCATGAGTTCGAATCCCAGTTCTGCCACTCGTCAGCTGTGTGACTGTGGGCAATTCGCTTCACTTCTTTGTGCCTCAGTTACCTCATCTGTCAAATGGGGATTAACTGTGAGCCTCACGTGGGACAACCTGATTACCCTGTATCTACCCTGGCGCTTAGAACCGTGCTCTGCACATAGTAAGCGCTTCACAACTACCAAAATTATTATTATTAATATTAGTCTGGGAAGGCCTCTGGGAGGAGAGGTGCCTTCAGTAAGCCTTTGAAGAGTGGGGGGAGTAATTGTCTGATTTGAGGAGGGAGGGCGTTCCTCTCCCTGGAGCTTTGGGGCAAGTCCATCAACTTTATTTTAATAATGTTGGTATTTGTTAAGCGCTTACTATGTGCAGAGCACTGTTCTAAGCGCTGGGGTAAACACAGGGGAATCAGGTTGTCCCACGTGGGGCTCACAGTCTTCATCCCCATTTTACAGATGAGGGAACTGAGGCACAGAGAAGTTAAGTGACTTGCCCACAGTCACACAGCTGACAAGTGGTAGAGCCGGGATTCGAACCCATGACCTCTGACTCCCAAGCCCAGGCTCTTTCCACTGCGCCACGCTGCTTCTCTACTTCTGCTTCTCTTTTACACTCCACGCTGCTTCTCTTTTACACTCCCAAGCCTGTAGAACAGTGCACTGCACAGAGTTAGCACTTATGAAGTGCTGTCATTCATTCAATAGTATTTATTGAGCGCTTACTATGTGCAGAGCACTGTACTAAGCGCTTGGAATGTACCGATTGCTTCTAGTCAACTGCTTTGAACGGATTTTGATTACGACCCATCCCGGTCTATAGCTGAACGGCCAGTTTGTGCTGGTCCCAGTTTGGATGGTCTGGGAGAGGCCAAGACCCAAGCACCAGAACAGGAAAGGCTGTGGGGAGGCCCCAAGAACTGGCACTTCATTCAGTCAGTCGATCGTATTTATTGAGCGCTGTGTGCAGAGCACCGTGCTAAGCGCGTGGGGCTGCACGATACAACAATAAACGGTCACATTCCCTGCCCACAATGAGCTTACGGTCTAGATGGGCAAAGAGAGACATTAATATAAATAGGTAAATTACAGAGATAGACTCCCTGCTCTGCCACTTGGCAGCTGTGTGACCCTGGGCAAGTCACTTAACTTCTCTGTGCCTCAGTTACCTCATCTGTAAAACGGGGATTAACTGTGAGCCTCACGTAGGACAACCTGATTACCCCGTATCTACCCCAGCGCTTAGAACGGTGCTCTGTACACACTAAGCGCTTCACAAATACCAACATTATTATTATCAATGCTGTGGGTCTGCGAGGGGGGATGAACAAAGGGAGCAAGTCAGGGCGACACTGAACGGAGTGAGAGAAGAGGAATGGGGGGTTCAGTCAGGGAAGGCCTCTTGGAGGAGCCGTGCCCTCAATAAGGCTTTGAAGGAGGGCAGAGTAATTGTCAGATTTGAGGAGGGGGTGCTTTCCAGGCTGGAGGCAGAAGGTGGGCGAGAGGTCGATGGCAAGATCGATGAAATAGAGGCACTTCTTCCTAAGCATAACCCAGGCTGCAATTGGTGGCCAGGGGTGAACTCTGGCACCTCCTCCTTCCCTGCCAACCCCTGCCACCCTATCGCTCCACGATTGGACCCTGGTCTGGTGATTTATTACCTACCCTTTCAGAAAGTGATCTGCCCTGTTGCGGCCCCATTGATACCAGGAAACCTCGATTTGTGGTTTTGAGAAAGCCCTGTCAGGACAAAATGGGCCTGAGTGAAACAAGTTTTCCTAGGTGGTAAGGCCGGAAATCACAGTACAATGCTTTTGCCTCTAACTACAGAGGTGTTTGATTGAAAAAAAAAACCCAAAACCTTACCATACTCCCCGCCAATCCTGCCTCGTTTGGGAATCACGACGGGTGGAGGTTTCACATCACTAGTCTGAGACTCCTTAAGTGGTTAAAGCAATGGGACTTGCCCACCCAGTAGGAATTAATGGCTCGGCCTCTAGCACAAGTGGAAATATAACCCACTCATCCCTAACCCGGACAATGATTTTAAAAGGAGAGAGAGGATAATTTCCTTCTAGAAGATAAGCAATCTTCAGAGACAATTTAACGTCTTTAAATAGCCTGGAGAGGAAAACAATCCAGAGGTGGCCTATACCCTTTTCTGAGGGAGAGCTAGAACCGGTTTAATAATCATTCAGAGATGGATGGAGGAGATTTGTTCTGATGCGGACTTTAGGGGCTCAGACCTGCTCTCCCCAATTTGCAAGGATTCTTCAGAGTTTTTATAGATATTGCTAGTGCCATCTACGGGTAAAAGTACAAAGGTAGAAATTGAGCAGAAAGCTTGCCAATTTCCCTCATACTGAAGGGAGGGTAAAAGTCAGGTGAATTTTAATTACTAGTAGGTGGTTTTTATCTTGGAGGATTTATCTTAGATTGTCGCATTATCTTTTAAAATGTACCTGAAGTAATGCCAGCAAATAGTAATTTGAATATGAAATCAGTCAATCATTGGTATTTATTGAGCATGTACCGGGTGCTGAGAATTGTACTATGCACTTGGGAGAGTACAGTAGAGTTAGTAAAATATCCCAAGAGCTTGGGAGAATGCAGTAGGGCTGGTATGAAGGTTCCCCGTCCAAGGAGGAGTTTACAGCCTAGAGGGGGAGGACAAACTGAAGTAAATGCCGATAGGGGAAATGGATATGCACAAAAGAGGCAGGGTTTGAGTGAATATCAAGTGCTTGAGGGGTACAGATCTAAGTGCATGATGATAATAATCGTGGTGTTTGTTAAGCACTTACTATGTGCCAAACACTGTTTTAAGTGCTGGGGTGGATACAAGATTCATACATTCATTCATTCAATAGTATTTATTGAGAGGTTACTATGTGGAGAGCACTGTACTAAGCTCTTGGAATGTACAATTCGGTAACAGATAGAGACAGTCCCTGCCCTTTGACGGGCTCCCAGTCTAATTGGGGGAGACAGACAAAAACAGTAGCAGTAAAGAGAATCAAGGAGATGAACATCTTATTAAAACAATAGCAATAAATAGAATCAAGCTGATGTCCAGCTCATTAACAAAATTAATAGGGTAATGAAAATATATACAGTTGAGCGGATGAGCACAGTGCTGAGGAAGGGGAAGAGGGGGGAAGAGCAGAGGGAAGGGGGGGGGGAGGAGGCTTAGCTGAGGGAAGGTGAAGGGAGGGGGTAGAGGGAGGAGAGGGAAAAGAGGAAGCTCAGCCTGGGAAGGCCTCTTGGAGAAGGTGAGCTCTAAATAGGGCTTTGAAGAGGGGAAGAGAATTAGTTTGGCGGAGGTGAGGAGGGAGGGCGTTCCAGGACCGCGGGAGGACGTGGCCCAGGGGTCGACGGCGGGATAGGAGAGAACGGGGGACGGTGAGGAGGTGGGCGGCAGAGGAGCGGAGCGTGCGGAGTGGGCAGTAGAAAGAGAGAAGGGAGGTGAGGTAGGAGGGGGCAAGGTGATGGAGAGCCTCAAAGCCTAGAGTGAGGAGTTTCTGTTTCATGCAGAGGTCGATAGGTAACCACTGGAGGTTTTTAAGAAGGGGAGTGACATGCCCAGAGCGTTTCTGCAGGAAGATGAGCCGGGCAGCGGAGTGAAGAATAGACTGGAGCGGGGCGAGAGAGGAGGAAGGGAGATCAGACAGAAGGCTGACACAGTAATCTAGCCGGGATATTACAAGAGCCTGCAGCAGTAAGATAGCCGTTTGGGTGGAGAGGTTAGGGTGGATCTTGGCGATATTATAAAGGTAATAATAATAATGTTGGTATTTGTTAAGCGCTTACTAGGTGCCGAGCACTGTTCTAAGCGCTGGGGGAGATACAGGGGAATCAGGTTGTCCCACGTGGGGCTCACACACTTTTAATCCCTATTTTACAGATGAGGGAACTGAGGCACAGAGAAGTTAAGTGACTTGCCCACAGTCACACAGCTAAGTGGCAGAGCCGGGAGTCGAACTCATGACCTCTGACTCCGAAGCCCAGGCTCTTTCCACTGAGCCACGCTGCTTCTCCAGCCACGCTGCTTCTCCAAAGGTGAGAACGGCAGGGTTTTTGGTGACAGATCGGATGTGTGGGGTGAACGAGAGAGCCGAGTCAAAGATGACGCCGAGGTTGCGGGCCTGAGAGACGGGCTTGAGAGAAGATAATCAGGTGGGTCACAGTCCCGGTCCCACATGGGGCTCATAGTCTTAATCCCCATCTTCCAGATGAGGTAACAGCCCAGAGAAGTTAAGTGATTTGCCCAAGGTCACACAGCAGACTTGTGGAGAAGCCGGGATTAGGACCCACGAACTCTGACTTCCAGGCCCGTGCTCTTTCCACCGGATAAGTGATGTGGAAGGGAGACCAAAGAGAGAAAATGAGCTGAGTCAGAGAAGGCCTTTTGGAGGAAGTGTGATCTTCGTATCAATCAATCATATCTATTGAGAGTTTAGAGAGTAACTCTGTTGGGGCTCTGTTCTAAGTGCTTGGGGGAGAACAACACAGCAGTATAACAGACACATTTCCTGCCCACAAGGAGCTGAGAAGCAAACAAAGCACTCATGATTTTTTCAAAGGGACCCAAAAACCTTGCCTTCTGATGGGATTTTACTATCTACAAAGAGTTCTGTATCAAACTCTATTCTGCTGCTTTTCATTGAATGAGAAGCAGAGTGGTCTAGTGGATAGAGCACGGGCCTGGGAGTTAGAAGGACCTGAGTTGTAATCCCGATTCTTCCTCTTGTCCTCTGTGTGACCTTAGGCAAGTCACTTACCTTCTCTGTGCCTCAGTTACCTCATCTGTAAAATGGGGATTGAGACTGTGAGCCCCTTGTGGGACAGGGACGGTGTCCAACTGATTACCTCGTATCTACCCCAAATGCTTAGAACAGTGCCTGGTACGTAGTAGGTCCTTAACAAATACTGTGAAAACATGGCACTGCTCTATATAGAGAAGCAGTGTGGCTCAGTGGAAAGAGCCCGGGTTTGGGAGTCAGAGGTCATGGGTTCGAATCCCAGCTCTGCCACTTGTCAGCTGTATGACAGTGGGCAAGTCACTTTACTTCTCGGTACCTCAATGACCTCATCTTTAAAATGGGGATTAAGACTGTGAGCCTCATGTGGGACAACCTGATTACCCTGTATCTACCCCAGCGCTTAGAACAGTGCTCTGCACATAGTAAGCACTTAACAAATACCAACATTATTACTATTATTATTATCTTCAGCTAAGGACTTCCTATGTCCCCTAAAGCATTTCCTCTCTGACAAGTAAATAGTTCAAAAGCTGGACCCCAGGGCTAGATTCATTCAATTCAATAGTCTTTATTCAGCACTTACTATGTGCAGAGCACTGTACTAAGCGCTTGGAATGTACAAATCGGTATCAGAGACAGTCCCTGCCCTTTGACGGGCTTACAGTCTAATCAAACCGAGTTCCATCATTCTCTTTTCTCTAAAGTTGCAGTTCAGTTGTATTTGCTTCCATGTTAAAAGCCACCTGCAGTGAAATATCTCCTCTTCTCTCTCAGCTTTCAGATTCACCTAGCTTCCAGGTCAGAACCTGGAAAGACCCCAGGGCTTTGCCACTGGATTTGCACTAGTCCTAAATTATTTCCAGATAACTCAGGATCCTGAAATATACTCTGACCTCAACAATTCAAATATTTCGGACCAAAATGACCCTTTAGCAGTGTTTCCAAGTGGAACGGGCATAGGTCTGGAAGTCTGGAGAGCGGGGTTTAGCTCTGCCTCCTGACCTTGGACAAGTCAAGTCATATGACCTCCCTGTGGCCATTTCCTAATCTGCAAAATAGGGATAAAATACCTGCTTTCCTGCCTCTTAGTCAATCCATAGAATTTAGTGAGTATCTATGGCGTGCAGGGTTATTGCTATTCTTGATTCTATTTATTGCTATTGTTTTTGTCTGTCTCCCCCGATTAGATTGTAAGCCCGTCAGTGGGCAGGGACTGTCTCTATCTGTTGCCGATTTGTACATTCCAAGCGCTGAGTACAGTGCTCTGCATATAGTAAGCGCTCAATACATACTATTGAATGAATTAGACTGTAAGCCCGTCAAAGGGCAGGGACTGTATCTGTTACCAATTTGTACATTCCAAGTGCTTAGTACAGTGCTCTGCACATAGTAATCGCTCAATAAATACTATTGAATGCATGAAGGAATGAAAATTAAAATACTACTTGGGAGATGCAGTAGAAGAAAAACCGCGTTTTTGTAGTGTACACTCCCAAGTGCTTAGTACAGTGCTCTGCCACAGTGAGTGCTCAATTATTACAGTTAATTGACTGATTCCCTGTCCACCAGAAGCTGACAGTCGATCTGAGTTGTTGGATTGTGTGCCCCATTTGATTAACTTGCATCTACCCCAGCATTTAGCACAGAGTATGCACTTGATAAATCCCATAATAAAACAAATAGTTGAAGAGTTGATATAACTGCTGAAAAACTAGACCTTTGGTTATTTATTTTTGTAAATCAATGTCTGTCTCACCCTCTAGACTGTGAGCTCGTTGTGGGCTGTTTGTTATTGTATTCTACTCTCCCACGGCTTAGTACAGTGCTTTGCACAGAGTAAACACACAATAAATACGATTGAATTGAATTGCTTTATCTCTCAAATGAAAGGATAATTTCCCAGGCCCCACCAGATCTGTAATAATCATAATAATAATATTATGTGTTACTACGTGCTAGGAATTATACTAAGTGCTGAGTTGAATACAAGCAAATCAGGTTGGACACAGTCCTTGTCCCACATGGTGCTCAGAGTCTTAATCCCCATTTTACAGATGAGGTGACTGAGGCCCAGGGAAGTGAAGTGACTTGCCCAAGGTCACACAGAAGACAAGGGGCAGAGTCAGGGTTAGAACCCAGGTCCTTCTGATTCCTAGACCCGTTCTCTATCCAATAAGCCACACTGACCTGCCGTGACACCGTGTCTCCTCCATTTGCTGCTGACAGCTTAGGCGTTTCTGGAGCGGGCAGGCGAGGCACACTGGCACACTTTGTTGAGTTTTTTTTTCCACTTCCTGAAAAGCACCGATAAGCATTGCAATGTCAATAGTTTTCTAGTCAGACAGTTTATTCGGATTTTAAACGAACCAAAGCCTCAAGCATTTCCTTATATTACGAGATGACTTGGAAATGATTCAGACCCAAAAATGACCTATTTGGGATTCCTCATTAGGGTTAAACTGCAGGAACTTAAGGTGTTTACAACCTCCAACTCTACTAGGTGGGACTTGTGAGGAGAATAGATGACAGCAGGTTACCCAAACAGCTGGAACCGGTGAGCAGAAACCGGTGAACCGAAAGCAAGGAGGCCAGAGGAAAAAGGTTGAAACCACCGTAGAACACAACGTCAAAACAGTGCCCGTATCGCACTGGGAATATTGAAACCAATTGCCGTAGATAGATCAGCACCGCGCACTGCGATCCAGGAGGGAGTGGCTCTTTGTAAACCGAAACTTTGTAAGGATCATGGGTCAGGGAGGCAAAGGTGAAGACAGCACAAAACCCTGCAAATAGGAGTTCTTGGCAGCACGGCAAGAGGCAGTCATTGGGTATCCAAAGTGAAGTTTGGACGGTGGGACTTGCGACAGGCAGTTTTTGCAACTATATATGCACCTATGGGCGAATTTCACTGGTGGTGGTTTGGTCTTCCGGTGAAAAGGGCAATTCTCTACATGCAGCAGCGTTTCATACTCAAAGCATTCTAATCCCAGCTCCGCCACTTTGCTGCGTGACCTTGGGCAAGTCACTTAACTTCTCTGGGCCTCAGAGACCTCATCTGGAAAATGGGGATTAAGATTGCGAGCCCTATGTGGGACAGGAACCGTCTCCAACCCGACTATCTTGTATCTACCCCAGCGTTTAGAACAGTGCCTGGAACATAATAATAACGTTGGTATTTGTTAAGCACTTACTATGTGCCAAGCATTGTTCTAAGCGCTCGGGTAGATACAAGGCAATTAGAATGTCCCACATGGGGCTCACAGTCTTACTCCCCATTTTACAGATGGGGTAACTGAGGCACAGACTTGCCCAAAGTCACACAGCTGACAAGTGGAGGAATTGGGATTAGAACCCATGACCTCTGACTCCCAAACCAATGCTCTTTCTACTCAGCCACGTTACTAAACCCATAACAAATGCCATAATTATTATTATCACTGAGAGAAAGGGGGATGCTTTGAGGAGTCCTAAAGTCTTCCAAGTTGGTGAGAGGCCCCAAACCTTCGCCCATACTCGACTGCTGCACTGATCTGGTGACAGGACCTCAGTTCTCCAAGCTTCCAACTATTCCAGCAATCAAGTTTTATCTTCACTACTGTTAATCTCCGGCAGTCTAATCCTCTTCCAATTTCTCTCTATTCAGATTCTTTCTTGTCCTATGAAACTTTCATTTCGTTTATCTTCATCAAACCGTATCTACAACGTCTCTTTTGTTCCTACCAAATCATTCCTGTCTAATCTTAACTTTGTAACTTTTCCCAAACCGCTCAATCCCTCCAGGCCCCTTCTCAAAACTGAACAAATGGCCTTTCCCTCCTCCTGCAAAGATACAGATTCATTCCTTGAAGTCTGTCCTTCGTCTCCTGCTTTTCTGTTTGCGGGAAGCCTTTGCTTGTCTGCTGTTTGTTATCTAAGCACCGGCATTGTCATGCAGCCGGTTGTAAAACCCTTCAGGGCCAAGTTTCCATAATGTCCTCTCTAGTCTCTAGGCTACATTCCAGATATAATTGCATTCTGATGATCTTAAATGCAATCAATAATTTTATTTGGAGAGAGTTTTCCTCACTGTAGAATACTTAATATATTTAACCCCGCATTGATTTTGTGCTGGAATCGTCCAAAAATTACTTCTGCTTCTCCACTGGTTTAATAGGATTTATGTTCCATTAGTCACAACAGGTAAGGTGCTGACAATGTTTCTAAGGTGGTAAAAAGGTTAATTAAGTTAACATTTCAATAGATTAAATTAAGTTTCCGCATTAACAACCCATTTAGATGGATGAAGAAAGTTTACCCTAAGTACTACTTGACAGACATACAGATTAATGCCATCAGCAACATCTTTTGACATTAGGAAGGACCCTATCTCTAATTTTCCAAGTCTTCTACATTAGAATGGGAAGTTGTTTGCATTTGAGGAAGCAGCTTGGTCTAGTGGACAGGGCAGGGGTCTGGGAGTCAGGGGACCCGGGTCCTAATGTGGAAGATGTGGAACTCCCTCCCCCTTCATATATGACAGACCACCACTCTCCCCACCTTCAACGCCTAATTAAAATCACTTCTTTGACTAAGGCCTTATTGTCCCTATTCTCCTCTCCATCTGCATCCCCCGTGTCTTTGAATTTGTACCCTTAAAGCACTTTTTTTTAATGGCATTTGTTAAGCGCTTACTATGTGCTAGGCATTGTTCTAAGCGCTGGGGCAGGTACAAACTAATTAGGTTGGACACGGTCCATGTCCCATATAATAATAATAATGTTGGTATTTGTTAAGCGCTTACTATGAGCAGAGCACTGTTCTAAGTGCTGGGGTAGACACAGGGGAATCAGGTTGTCCCACGTGGGGCTCACAGTCTTAACCCCCACTTTACAGATGACGTAACTGAGGCACAGAGAAGTGAAGTGACTTGCCCACAGTCACACAGCTGACGAGTGGCAGAGCTGGAATTCGAACCCATGACCTATGACTCCAAAGCCCGGGCTCTTTCCACTGGGCCACCATATGGAGCTCACAATCAATTCCTATTTTATAGATGAGAAAATTGAGGCACCGAGAAGTTAAGTGATCTGCCACTTGCCGGCCAAGTGACCTGTGCTAGTCATTTAGAGAAGCAGCGTGGCTCAGTGGAAAGAGCAGGGGCTTTGGAGTCAGAGGTCACGAGTTTGAATCCCAGCTCTGCCACTTGTCAGCTGTGTGACTGTGGGTAAGTCACTTAACTTCTCTGGGCCCCAGTTACCTCATCTGTAAAATGGGGATTAAGACTGTGAGCCCCACGTGGGACAACCTGATTCCCCTGTGTCTACCCCAGCGCTTAGAACAGTGCTCTGCACATAGTAAGTGCTTAACAAATACCAACATTAATATTAATTTAGTCAGTCAATTGTATTTATTGAGCTATTGCCTTAGTTTACCTCTCTGAAAAGTGGAGAATAAATGCCTTTTCGCCCTCCTAGTTAGATTGTACTCCCCTCAGGGTCGCACCTCGAGTTTCCAGTACCTACCAGTCTCGACAGTGGGAGGGAGGGTCAAGCAGAGGCCTAGCCATTCCATTCCCAGCTTGGTCAGTGGCTGGTGAGTGGAAGGCCATCTCCTACATGTTAAAACTCACCTGTACTGGACAACAGCAGCATCGAGGGCAGAGGCCAAAGTTTACTGCCTGGAAGGAGGCAGTGGTAAACCATTTCCATATTTCTACCAAGAAAACTCTGGATACACTACCGGAAGGATTGCAGATGGAGGTGGGGCGTTCTGGGAGAGATGTGTCCATGGCGTCGCTATGGGTCAGTGTCGACTCAACGGCGTAAGACAAGACAAGGCTTAGATTGTTAGACTTTGAACTCGTTATGGGTAGAAATGTGTCCGTTTGCTGTTATATTGTACTCTACGAAATGCTTCGTACACTTGTCTGCTGTGTACCTCATTTGTAAAATGGGGATGAGAAGTTCCACGTGGAACAAACTGATTACCCTGTATCTACCGCAGCACTTAAAACAGTGCTTGGTACATAGTAAGCACTTAATAAATAACATCATTATTATTGCCACAGTCCTTTGCACACAGTAAGCGCTCAATAAATACGATTGAATTAAATGTGGAACAGGGACTATTCAACTTCATTATCTTGTTCTATCCACTGCTTAATACAGTGCTTGACAAATAGTAAGTGCTCAACAAATACTACAATTATTATTATTTATAAACCTTTATCCAGTATTACATAAAATTAGGAATGCTCAGCTCCTTTCTCCATTATTTAGAAGATGTGGAACTCCCTCCCCCTTCATATATGACAGACCACCACTCTCCCCAACTTCAACGCCTAATTAAAATCACTTCTTTGAGTAAGCCCTTATTTTCCCTATTCTCCTCTCCATCTTCATCCCCTGTGTCTTTGAATTTGTACCCTTAAAGCACTTTCTTTAATGGCATTTGTTAAGCGCTTACTATGTGCTAGGCATCGTTCTAAGCACTGGGGCAGGTACGAGCTAATTAGGTTGGACACGGTCCGTGTCCCATATGGGTCTCACAATCAATTCCTATTTTACAGATGAGGGAATTGAGGCACAGAGAAGTTAAGTGATTTGCCCAAGGTCACTCAGCAGATAGGTGGTGGAGTCAGAATTAGAATCCAGGTCCTCCTGTCTCCCAGGCCTTTGCTCTACCCACTAGGCCACTCTGCTTAGAGAAGCTGTGTGGCTCAGTGGAAAGAGCACGGGCTTAGGAGTCAGAGGTCATGGGTTCCGATCCCGGTCCGCCGCTTGTCAGCTGTGTGACTTTGGGCAAGTCACTTCACTTCTCTGTGCCTCAGTTACCTCATCTGGAAAATGGGGAATAAGACTGTGAGCCCCGCGTGGGACCTGATTACCCTGTATCCACCCCAGCGCTTAGAACAGTGCTCGGCACATAGTAAGCGCTTAACAAATGCCAACGTTATTATTATTATTTTATTCTCCTGATATCTGCTTGATATTCACTTGTCACCCATGTGAAATTCACTTGATATTCACCACTATCACTCACCCGCCCCTCAGCCACACACAGCACTTATGTACTTATTTGTAATTTATTTTAATGTCTCTTTCCCCCTCTAGACTGTAAGCTCCTGGTGGTCAAGAAATGTTTCTACCAACTGGGTTGTACTGTAATCTCCCAAGTGCCTACTAGAATGCTCTGCACACAGTAAGCGCTCAATAAATACCACTGACTGAATGATGTGCAAATTCATCTCTATGGGACTGAATGTGTAAATATACAGATCACTCCATTGCTTCGGTTTGACATGTTTTTCTCACAGAACCCCAGGAATTTGAATTTACAGGTCCTTTAAAGTATCGAAGAACCACCCTCAGGATTTGAAAATAATTTTGTAATATTTAAGTCTGCACATTCTCCTTTCTCTATTTTTCTCTCCCTCCCTAAACACACACAAGCACACACACACACACACCCCACCACCACCACCACCACCACCCCGATCTATGACACCAAGTTTGAAAAATAATTAGAGATAAATGATAGCACAACTAACCCATTATAGGGCAGTCTCTCTTTTTGATTCTCTTAGGATTGTACCCTAGGTTGTAATCTTGTTGAGGTTAAAGATCTTGTTTACCTATTGTACTCTCCCAAATTACTGGTACAGTGCTCTGCCATCAATGATTGATCAATTAATTGTATTTATTAAGCATTTACTGTGTGCAGACAACTGTTCTAAGCACTTAGAAGAGATGATATAATAGAGTTGGTAGACACGATCCCTCTGCACACAGTAGGCACTGAATATGTACTATTGATTAATTTGTATTTATTTAGGATCTACGAAAAGCATGGCACGTTGTTTCTGAATTATACTCCTGTACAACAGGGGTCCAACCCAATTACTCTGTATCTACCCCAGGCTTAGAACAGTGCTTGTCATATAGTAAGAGCTTAACGAATACCATGATTATTACTAGAAAATAATATAGGATAACTCATACAATAACTGGGAGTGACAATTGTTCCCAGTCTGTTGAATGCAATGCAAGGTCCTTCTGTCCTACAAAGCTTATCCCTAACAGCCCATTTTGTCAGCAGAAAGACATGGGTTCAGTGTGGAGCATGTTAAACTGCTGAATACATCTTTTCCAGGAATAACAACTCCTCCAGAGACATTTGCAACTACCTAGAATTCAAAACTCACCCATGCTGGGCAGAGAGTCGAGGGTGAGGATTCAAGTTTACGGCGCGGAAGGTGATAATGGTAAACCACTTCCATATTTTTACCAAGAAAACTCTCTGGATACACTACCAGAATGAAAGCAGAAGGAGAGCGGGGCATTTTGGGAGAGATAACAATAATAATAATGTTGATATTTATTAAGCGCTTACTATGTGCCGAGCACTGTTCTAAGTGATGGAGGAGTTACAGGGTAATCAGTTTTTCCCATGTGAGGCTCACAGTCTTAATCCCCATTTTACAGATGAGGTAATTGAGGCACAGAGAAGTTAAGTGGCTTGCCCAAAGTCACATAGCTGACAAGTGGCAGAGCCTGGATTCAAACTCATGACCTCTGACTCCCAAACCCGTGCTTTTTCCACTGAGCCACGCTGCTTCTCTCGAAGCAGAGATGTGTCCGTGGTGTCGCCATGGGTCGGAAACAACTCGACGGCACAAGACAAGAATTAACTGGAGTTGCAAAGCAACTCAATCATGTATCATCAACAGACTCACTTCAATTTTCACTAGGAATGGATTTTTAAATATCCATTCATTCAATCATAGTTATGGAGTCCTTACTGTGTGCAGAGCACTGTACTAAGTGCTTGGGAAAGTACAATACAGCAACAAAGAGAGACCATCTCTGCCCACAACGAGCCCACAGTCTAGACCGAGGGAGACAGACATCACAACAAGTAAGCAGACCTCAATATAAATAAATAAAATTACAGATATATAATAATAATGTTGGTATTTGTTAAACGCTTATTATGTGCAGAGCACTGTTCTAAGCACTGGGATAGATACAAGGTCATGAGGTTGTCCCACGTGAGGCTCACAGTCTTAATCCCCATTTTACAAATGAGGTAACTGAGGCCAGAGAGGTTAAGTGACATGCCCATAGTCACATAGCTGACAAGTGGCAGAGCTGAAATTCGAAGGCGTGACTTCTGACTCCCAAGCCCAGACTCTTTCCACTGAGCCACGCACATAAGTGCTGTGGGGCGGGGAGACGGGGGAAGAGTCTTCTACACTGTGAGCCCGTTGGTGGATAGGTATTGTCTCTATTTGTTGCCAAATTGTCTTTTCAAGTGCTTAGTACAGTGTTCTGCACACAGGAAGTGCTCGATAAATACGATTGAATGAATGAATGAGTCAGGGTGATGCGGAAAGGAGTCGGAGATGAGGAAAAGGGGGCTTAGTCTGGGAAGGCTTCTTGGAGGAGATGTGCCTTCAGTAAGGCTTTGAAGGGTGGGGAGAGTAATTGTCTGGTGGATTTGAGGAGGGAGGGCGTTCCAGGCCAGAGGTAGGACGTGGGCCAGGGGTCGACGGGGGACAGGTGAGAACGAGTCACAGTGGGAAGGTTAGCACTAGAGGACCCGAGTGTGCGGGCTGGGTTGTAGAAGGAGAGAAGGGCGGTGAGGTTGAGGTAGGAGGAGGCAAGGTGATGAAGAGCTGCTGGGGGCGGGGGAGGGGAGAATCCATTAATTCTCCATTTTGACAGTCCAGTATGACCATCCATTCTTATCATTTTCAAATCCTTAGCACATTTTAGTTCCATGTTGCACTAACGTTTTGGGCTGGCTCCACCAACATGCCGCTTGTACAGTTTCTTTAAACAACCAGATTGGTGTGTTCTCTGGGTGTTATTCCTGAAAAGAAGAAAACGTTCTCTTGAACCAGCACCTGGGAAGAATAATAAAGATTTTAAATCTAGGCAGAGCTAATTTTTTCTTTCCCTCGAAAGGTGACTCCTGAAGTCATTTTTTTGAAAAAAAATTGATTTGCCAAGCTTGGAAATCTTGGATGAAGTATGTGTTTACTTAAACCATATATATAAAAGCAACACTTAGACATTTATTTTCATCATTCATTTTGATGGCTAGTCTAGAAAGTACTACCAAGCTGGTCAAGTTGCAAATCTGTGGTAAAATGAAGGGTTTTTAAAAAAATATTAGTAAAACAGTGATAGTGCTACATGTATATATAAATAAATAGTATTTTGTTTATCATTAAGTGTAATTATACTATATATATATATATCACTCAAGTAAATTATAACAGCTATCTGACCAGCAAATATTCAACAACATAAACACAAAAAGAAGTCATCATGAGTCAGTCACTGAAAAATGTCTGCCCTTTCAACAGGATAATTTATAGTGAACTACATAAAGAAGGTTTCCAAATGATTTTTCTCTAACTCTGCCAAGTTCTCAGACATGAGAGGAGAAGAATCAACTTAAAAATAGAAAATTTGTCGGGAAATATACGTGCCTATTATCTTTACAGTGAAATTCGTTTGAAACAGTACTATATTTCAGTAGAAACAGTTGCATTCTAAAAAGTCTAATGCGCACCAACAAAATATTAAGCCCTGCATAAAACAGGGTTTTCCTGCATAAAGCAATATACTTTTCCCATTCTTTGGGGAAAGCTTCCTACTAACAAATGTCTAATGATGAGCTGGTCTCCTATACAAAGGCAGGACCACAAAAAAGTTTATGAGTCCTCTCCAGGCTTGAGGATATGCAGTAACACTCAGGTAGCCTCCAGCTAAGCTACTCACAGGGCCTCCTCCTCATCCTACCCACTGCTGACCTCTTACTCATGCCCTCTCCCTTGTCTGAAACTCCCTCCCTCTTTAGATCTGACAGATCACAACTCTCCCCATCATCTAATTCAATCTGTGGTATTTATCTGTGTACTAAACACTTGGGAGAGTACATTATAACAGAGTTGATAGACACATTTTCTGCCCACAACAAGTTTACAGTCTAGAGATGAGATTTCAAATTTCCAATGTCCAAAGTCCTTTTGAAATTCCCCCTTAGGAGAAAGAGCACGGGCCTGGAAGTCAGAGGACCTGAGTTCTAATCCTAACTCTGCCACTTGCCTGCTGTGAGACTTCAGTATATATATGTACCCATGTCTCTGTGACTGAACTGAGTTTCACCAGTTTGATAACCAGAGACTTCGCATATCAATCAGTCGTATTTGTTGAGCACCTACTGTGTTCAGGACATTGTACTAAGCACTTGGGAGAGTACAACAGTGGAAAGAGCACGGGCTATGGAGTCAGAGGACGTGGGTCCTAATCCCGGCTCCAACACGTCTGCTGTGTGACCTTGGGCAAGTCACTTAACTTCTCTGTGCCTCAGTTACCTGTAAAATGGGGATTAAAATTGTGAGCCCCATGTGGGACAACCTGATAATCTTGTATCTACCCCAGTGCTTAGAACAGTGTTTGGCACATAGTAAGCACTTAACAAATACCATCATTATTATTATTACAACACAACAATATAACAGACACATTCCTTGCTCACAACAAGCTTATATTCTAGAGGGAGCTTACTATCTTCAATATTCCTTACTGACAAAGGCTATGGATAGCATACCTGCACTCCGCTCAGGAAGCAGTTTGGATGGGGAGGAGAGGGTGGATTTTAATGATATTATTAAATCTGGACGTGGTGACAGAATATGTGGGTTGAATGACGGTTGAGTCGAGGATAATGCCAAGGTTATGGGTTAATGAGATGGGGAGACTAATGGTGTTGTCTACAGTGGTGGGAAAGATGGGATAGGACAGCGTTTGGGGGGCGGGGGCAGAGTCAAAGGGAGAGAGAGAGTACTTGGCAAATTACCTGATGTAGTCCCGTACACAGCTGGGAAATGTAATAATCAGTGGTATTTATTGAGCACTTACTATGAGCTAAGTATTGGATTAAGCACTTGGGGGAATAGAGTACAATAGAAATGGTAGGCATGATCCCTCCCTTCAAGAAACTCACCATCTAGTGACTAGGTCTAGTGTTTTGTTTTGTTGTCCGCCTCCCCCGTTTAGACTGTGAGCCCAACACTGGGCAGGGATTGTCTCTATCTGTTGCCGAATTGTACCTTCCAATCGCTCAGTGCAGTGCTCTGATGGGCTTACGGTCTAATCGGGGGAGATGGACAGACAAGAACAATGGCAGTAAATAGAATCACGGGGAAGAATATCTCATGAAAGCAATGGCAAATAAATAGAATCAAGGTGATGTACATCTCATTAACAGAATAAGCACTCAATAAATATGATTGACTGAGATGAGGAGTTTTGTTTTGGATATATTAACTTTGCAATGTCAGTAGGACATCCACGTAGAGATATCCTGAAGGCAGGAGGAAATGCGAGTCTACAGGGAAGAGAGGTCAAGGTTGGACAGATAGATTTGGGGGCGATCCATATAGAGATAGTTCAAGCCATGGGAGCAAATGAGTTGTTCAAGGCGAAGGGTTTAGAGGAGAATAGAGGAGGACCCAGAGCTCAACCTTGACGGTAGGAAGCAGAGAAGCCTGAGAAGGAGTGGGCAGAGAAATCAGTTCTCCCCCTCCTATCTTCTTCTCGTCTCAAGCTGTCGAATCGCGTCTGACCCATAGCGACATGGCCATGGACACATCTCCCCCAGAACTCCCCACCTCCATCTGTAATCGTTCTGGTAGTGGATAGGCAGGGTTTTCTTGCTAAAAATACGGAAGCGATTTACCACTGCCTCCTGTGCAGTAAACCTGAGTCTCTGCCCTCGTCCCTCTCCCATACCGCTGCTGCCCAGCACAGGGGAGTTTTAATTTGTAGCAGATTGCCTTCCACTCGCTAACCACTGCCCAAGCTAGGAATGGAATGAATATTCCTCTGCTTGACTCTCCCTCCCGTAGTCGAGATTGCTATAGTACTGGAAACTCCCCAGGTGCGACTCTGAGAGGTGCCTTCTATATTACCTAGCTGATTTAATAATACTACTAATAATGTTGGTATTTGTTAAGCACTTACTATGTGCAGAGCACTGTTCTAAGCGCTGGGTTAGATACAGGGTGATCAGGTTGTCCCACGTGAGGCTCACAGTCTTCATCCCCATTTTACAGATGAGGTAACTGAGGCCCAGAGAAGTGAAGTGACTTGCCCACAGTCACACAGCTGACAGTGGCACAGCTGGGATGCGAACCCATGACCTCTGACTCCCAAGCCCGTGCTCTTTCCACTGAGTCTACTACAACCCAGCCCACATACTTCCTCCTTTAACGGCTACCTACTCACTGCATCTCAGTCTCATCTCTCTCCCTGCTAACCCCTTCTCTTGGCCACTGTTGACCCCATCTCTTCTGCTGACCTCCCTCTTCATATACAACAATGACTCGCCCCTACTTCAAAGCCTTATTGAAGGCCATCTCCTCCAAGAGGCCTTCCCTGACTAAGCCCTCCTTTCCTCTTCTCCCACCCTCTTCCACGTTGCCCTGACTTGAACTCTTTGTTCTTCCCCCCTTTTCATTCATTCATTCATTCAATAGCATTTATTGAGCACTTACTATGTGCAGAGCACTGTACTAAGCACTTGGAATGTACAAATCGGTAACAGATAGAGACAGTCCCTGCTTTTTGACGGGCTTACAGTCTAATCGGGGGAGATGGACAGACAAGAACAATGGCAATAAATAGAATCAAGGGGAAGAACATCTCATTAAAGCAATAGCAAATAAATAGAATCAAGGCGATGTACATCTCATTAACAAAATAAATAGGGAAATGAAGATATATACAGTTGAGCGGACGAGTACAGTGCTGAGGGGATGGGACGGGAGAGGGGGAGGAGCAGAGGGAAAGGTGGGAGAAGAGGGTTTAGCTGCGGAGAGGTGAAGGGGGGCATAGAGGGAGCAGAGGGAAAAGAGGAGCTCAGTCTGGCAAGACCTTTTGGAGGAGGTGAGCTTTAGGTCCCAGCCCCATAGCACTTATGTACATATCTGTAATTTATTTATTTATATTAATGTCCGTCTCCCTCCTCTAGACTGTAAGCTCATTCAGGGCAGGGAATGTATCTGTTTATTGTTATACTGTGCTCTCCCAAGTGTTCATTATAGTGCTCTGCACACAGTAAGCACTCAATAAATATGATGGAATGACTAAATGAATAGTGATCTGTCCAACATTGCGCTCCACACATGTTTTCTGTGATTCTTGCGTCCTTAAGGTCACCCTTAATAATGTTGGTATTTGTTAAGCGCTTACTATGTGCCAAGCACTGTTCTAAGCCCTGGGGTAGACATAGGGGAATCAGGTTGTCCCACGTGGGGCTCACAATTTTCATCCCCATTTTACAGATGAGGGAACTGAGGCACAGAGAAGTTAAGTGACTTGCCCACAGTCACACAGCCGACAAGTGGCAGAGCTGGGATTCGAACTCATGAGCCCTGACTCCAAAGCCCGTGCTCTTTCCACTGAGCCACGCTGCTTCTCGTTGATGAGGTTGATGACCTCATGACCTCTCGTTGATGACCTCTCGTTGATGAGGTTGATGAGGTTGATGCTTCTCGTTGATGACCCTTGTTGATGAGGTTCCACTGTCTGAATACTAATAATGATGATGACATTTCTTAAGCGCTTACTATGTGCCAAGCACTGTTCTAAGTGCTGGGGGGGATATGACGTCATCAGGTTGTCCTATGTGGGGCTCACAGTCTTAATCCCCATTTTGCATATGAGGTAACTGAGGCCCAGAGAAGCTAATTGACTTGCCCAAAGTCCCACAGCTGACAAGTGGTGGAGCCGGGAATCGAACCCATGATCTCTGACTCCCAAGCCCATGTTTTTTCCACTGAGCTACGCTGCTTCTGAATCTTGGATGCAGAATTCTGAATCTGAATCACATGAAACCTTTCTTTCATGTGAAGCAGCAGGGCCTAATGGATAGAACGCGGGTCTGGGAGTCAAAGTACGTGGTTCTAATTCTGGCTCTGCAACTTGTCTGCTGTGTGACCTCGGGCAAGTCGCTTAACTTCTCTGTGACTCAGTTGCCTCCCCTGTAAAATGGATGCCCACGTGGGACATGGAACGTGTCTAACCCGAGTAGCTTGCGTCAACCCCAGCACTTAGTACAGGGTTTAGCACATAGTAAGCACTTAACAAATATTATACGAAAAATAAAGTTTGTGTACTGCTATCAACTCTAATGTTAAAATCACCCAGTAGGAGTTATACGATGAAGTTTAAGTTCAGAACAATTCAGAATGGACAAAGGTGGGTTTTCAAACTTAGATCCTTCTAGTACCTGTTAGTGTGAAGATGAAAGGATTTTAAAGAAGTGAGGCATCAAAAGGAGTTTTAAACAGACTCACTTGACTAGCTCATAAAAAGAAATTCAAAAAATTAAAAATGGATCATTAAAAAGTTAAATGTAAATAACCTCAATTCTTCTTAAAGTAGATGTGCCTTAAAATTATGTAATAGGCCATCAGATTCTCTAGTGGTTAAGCTATACCAGGAAAATCACCTGTGGTCTTGGGTGGAACAGAGATGAAGAAAAATGATCTGACACTGTTCTTTGAACATTATACCCTAAGAAGTGAATGATTTCAATATGGGTATTTTGGCAAAGGCTATGATTTCACTAAACACAGATCAGAAGGTTTTTTTGGTGTTTTTTTCTTAAGGGTGGATTATAATTTTTTTAAAAAAATTGGGCAGGGAAGGTTCTACCAATATCATTTGAAGAAAACAAATAGTGACAAGAACGGGTGTTTAACACCTAAGTGAGATAATTCTAGAAAAAAACCCATCAAAGTAGGACAGTAAACTGGCAGAGATACTGTAATAAATTGAAAGGGAATAAATTTTGCAGTTCTAGAAGGTAAGGCCAGAGGGAATATCCCTGCAAGGTTCTTGTCTCATGCTGTCGAGTTGTTTCCGACCCATAGCGACTCCATGGACATATCTCTCGCAGAATGCCCTACCTCCATCTGCGATCTTGCTGGTAGTGTATCCAGTGAGTTTTCTTGGTAAAAAATATGGAAGCGGTTTACCATTGCCTCCTTCCACACCAGAAATTTGAGCCTCCGCCCTCGACTCGCTCCCATGCCGCCGCTGCCCTGCACAGGTGAGTTTTGTCTTGGCCTTCCACTCGCTAGCCACTGCCCAAGCCAGGAATAAAATGGACAGACCTCTGCTTGACTCTCCCTCTCATAGTCGAGACTGGTAGAGGACTGGAAACTCTCCAGGGGCGATCCTGAGGGGACCTGCAACTTTAGTTAGTAAAAATAAAATGATCAAATATTTCAAATATCATCTATATCTGAAAAAGGCAATAGTCATCACACATTACTATAATCAATCGGTAGTGTTTATCGAACCTGCTACGCTTGCATGGTGTAGAACACTGTACCATGGGCATGAGAAGCAGCGTGGTTTAGTGGAAAGAGCCCGGGCTTGAGAGTCAAAAGTCATGGGTTCTAATCCCGGCTCCGCCACTTATCAGCTTTGGGCAAGTCACTTCACTCCTCTGTGCCTCAGTCGCCTCATCTTTAAAATGGGGATTGAGGCCGTGAGCCCCACGAAGGACAACCCGATTACCTTGTGTCAACCCCAGCACTTAGAACAGTGTTTTGCACATAATAAGCGCTTAACAAATATCATTATCATTATTATTATTAAATCAGTCAATCACCTTGTTCTTTCCTACCTCACCTTCTACTTTCCTACTATATAACCCAGCCCACTCCACTTAGTTCCTCTAATGCTAATCTTCTCGCCGTGCCTCGATCTTTTCTATTTGACCACTGACCTCTCACCCATATCCTACCTCTGGCCTGGAATATATCTCTCCTCCTATCAGACAAATAATTGTTCACCCCACTTCAGAACCTTGTTGAAGGCATATCTCCTCCAAGAAGCCTGCCCTAACTAAGCTCGACTCTCTTCTTCTCCCACTCCATTCTGCGTCACCCCGACTTGCTGCTACATTCACCTTCCCTCCCATCCCTACAGCACATATGCACTTATATGATATTTATTTACTTATCTATTTACTTAAGTATGTTAATGTCTGTCTCCCCTTCTAGACTGTGAGCTTGTTATGGGCAGGGGCTATGTGTGCTTGTTGTTGTACTCTCCCAAGCGATTAGTACAGTGTTTTGCACAGAGTAAGCGCTCAATAAGTATGATCGAATTGAATGAATGAACGCTTTGAGAGCTTATAACAGTAGGAGACATGGATCCTGCCCACCTGGAGTTTGTCTTCTAAATGGGAGAGGCAGGAAGATACAAACAAGGAATCACTGAATCAGAAGTATTTATTGAGCACTTATTGTGTGCAGACCATCATACTTAGTGCTTGGAAAAGAACAGTTCAGGAGACTTGGTTGACACAATCCCTTCCCATAAGGATGTTACAGTCTGTGTACATATGATGAGAGCAGAAACTGTAATGAAAGTAAATAAACTGTTTCCTTGTCAAGAAGGCAGACATTTACGTCCTGCTCATAACATCTGGGATGATTTTAAACCGAATCAGCGAGCTGCCCGCTGCTGTATTTTAAATTTCATTTACTTATCATCTCTTATTTATGGACCACCTACAACAGGAGGAACTGAACAAAATGGAATGCTTCTTGAGCCCTCCCCCCAACAGGAGCAGAGGGTGGCAAAAGTTTTGGATTTTGTGACCTCGGACTTCCCTACCAAGGGTGCTCTGAGACCACCCCCCCATCCTGCCATCTGACATCACAGCTGACACCCCCCCCACACACAAACGCACACCAGTGTAAGGCAGCCAGAAGCTTCCATGCTGTAGCTGGATGGCTTATCGGATGGCTTCCCACCAATGACGTGTTATCCGTCAAAGCGCAGGGACTGTCTCTATCTGTTACCGATTTGTACATTCCAAGCGCTTAGTACAGTGCTCTGCACATAGTAAGCACTCAATAAATACTATTGAATGAATGAATGTATGACTGAGCAAAAGACAAGGGAAGCCAACACTCCCAATCTTCTCACACCCGGCACATACGTACCACATTTTCCCAGATAAAGTTTAGTTTAAGCTTGATTATTTTAAGATTAAAGTTTGCCTTGGCCAAGGATGGACCCGGAGACTGCTCTCTCCAAGGAGTGTTTAGCCTGCATCCTCTACTAGTGATATTATCTGTCACTGAACTTTAAACTTATTGCTGTGTAGAGTTTATTTTTATCGTTCTATGAATTAGTTCTCCCCCACATAGGAAAGTCAATTTTCATATAACTGCCCCAGCACTTACCACAGTCCTTTCCTTATTCCAAGGCCTTATTCAGTGTTAGTAAGAGTAATAATAGAGATATGAATTTCATGAAAGGCTTTGTTTGCACAAGGGTTTTTACTAATAAGAGAACCGTGACCTCATCATCACTAGAGCAGTCCGTAAATTCGTTGTGGGCAGGGAATATGTCTTCCAACTCTGTTACATTGTATTCTCCCAAATGCTTGGTACAGTGTTCTGCACATAGTAAGCATCAATAAACACGATTAATCGATTGATCAGAGTATCTTATTTTTCTCAAAATATTTAGAAAAACTGGTAGGAAAACCAGAAATATTTCACTTAGACAAGACAAGAGCAGTGACTCTGTCTTCGCTCTACCTTTATGAGATACGCAGAAAAAAATCAGTTGTGAACATAAATTTCAATTAGTGGGAACAGTGAAACCTACTCTACTGGAAACCAGTTAAGATTCGTCAGGGTGAGTTTTGTGCACCTTTAGTGAAACCTACATGCAAAAAGTGAAAGTCAAATGAAATCAATTACTTTGAAATAAAGACTTGAGTGGAGTATAAATTTAAAGAAAGAAATAAACCAGGAATTCCAACGTGCTATCTGCCAGAGCAAAAGACACCTCTCCACACCCAACACATACCCACCAAATTTTCCCGGATTAGTCCCCAACATCCTGAATCCCAATCACCCACAAACCACCCCAAGACTCAGGTGTTCACACTCACCCTTAGCATTCATATATGGAGATATATTCAATTATACATTCAATTATTTGTTCTGAGGTTTCATCCTTAAATACTTTGATATTCACCCACCTTCAGCCCCACATCACTTATGAACCTTCCCAAGCAGCGTGACCTAGTGGATAAAGAGCAGGCTTGGGAGTCCGAAGGACCTGGGTTCTAATCCCAACTCCACTACTCTGCTGTGTGACCTTGGGCAAGTCACTTCACTTCTCTGGGCCTCATTTCCCTCATCTGTAAAATGGGGATCAAGAGTGTGAGCCCCATGTGGAACAGGGCCTGCATCCAACCTGAGGAATTTGTATTGGGGAAGCAGCGTGGCTCAGTGGAAAGAGCCTGGGCTTCGGAATCAGAGGTCATGGGTTCGACTCCCAGATCTGCCACTTGTCAGCTGTGTGACTGTGGGCAAGTCACTTAACTTCTCAGTGCCTCAGTTACCTCATCTGGAAAATGGGGATTAACTTTGAGCCTCATGTGGGACAACGTGATTACCCTGTATCTACTCCAGCCCTAGAACAGTGCTCTGCACATAGTAAGCGCTTAACAAATACCAACATTATTATCTATCCCAATGTTAGAACAAGAACAATGCTTGGCACGTAGTAAATGCTTAACAAGAACCATCATTATTATTTGAATGTCCTTCTGTCCTGCTAATCTGTAAATTTATGGGCAAGGATCGTGGCTGCCAACTCGATTGTATCGTACTCTCCCAAAGCTTAATGCAATGCTTTGCACACACAGTAAGTACTCAATAAATGCCATAGATTAGTTGACTGATTTTTGCCATCAGAGGAGAATGAATACTGAGATTGGTGCACCATCGGTCTTACTCAGTACAGTGAATTCTACTATAATTGATGGAACATTTTGGGTAGAATGTGATGGAAGATTTTGGGCAGTGAATGTATTCGTTTATTGTTGTATTGTACTCTCCCAAGCGCTTAGTACAGTGCTGTACACTCAGTAAGTGCTCAATAAATATGATTGAATAAATGAATCAATGAGAACATTAGATTTGTTTTTGTTTTTTATGGTACTCGTTAAACACTTACTATGTGCCAGGCACTGTACTAAGCGTTGGGGTAGATACAATATCATCAGGTTGGACATGGTCTCTATCCCCCATGGGCTCACGGTCTTAACGTCCATTTTACTGATGGGGTAGCTGATGCACAGAGAAGTTAAGGGACTTGCCTAAGGTCACACAGCAGACAAGTAGCAAAGCTGGGATAAGAACCCAGTTCCTTCTGACTCCTAGGCCTGTGCTCTGTTCACTAGGCCCCACTGCTACTCACGGTGTTTACACAGTTCCTGTAATGCTGCCATGAATTGACTGTGACTTGGGTATCCTGTAATCAGACTCTGTCAGAAATTTCTTTCAAACAAGGTGACAGGGGCATATGGAAACCCTGTTGTCAACCCTTTACACAAATGCAAGTATTTAAAACTCACTGTTTAGGAGAAAATTACTTTAAGTGGTGGAAATTTGTTCTCCATGAGTGCTGATGTCCATTGATGTGTCAGAGAAGTATCGGAGAAAAACATCCTCCGATTAATAGTTCCCCTCTTGTTTGGGTCTTCCTCAATCTCCTTCAATTTCATCCAGTATAATAGAAGTCATATACATCCTGTTCTCTTATAAGTGGGTCTCGCATTCTTGTAAAACTCCATGTTAAGGAAAACTAGTGTGTAGAACTCATCATGTCCGTCATCACTTGCATGAACGCACAGACCATTTCTTCTGATTATACTGTGCTACATTCAAACAAACTCACATTGTCAGATTAATTTTCCCCAATTCCCAAACAATATTTTAGTCAAAATATGTAGTGAAAACTCTCAGCGGGGCAGAACTGAGTGTATTATTTCAATAGCTAAAGAAATACCTTGTCCCAACCCCTTATTTCAAATGGAAACAATGAATGACCCAATCTGATCTGGGGGTAACTCAGGAATGAGCAGGAACCCATTTATCACATTGTAGGAGAAATCATATAATGGCATTACGCTCAGTCTTATATTCTTAACATATCATTATGTTAACATGTCCCTTCTAGACTGTAAGCTCATTTTGAGCAGGGCTCGTGTCTGCTAATTCTGTTGTACTGTACTCTCCCAAATGCTTTAGTATTGTGTCTGTACATACTGAATGCTCAATAAATACCACCGACTGACTGATATCATTAAGTGTCTGGCAAAAGTACGTGAGTGGTGAATACAGTGAGATTCAGCTCTCTATTACTTCAGCTGTAAAAGATCCAATCAGTCAGTCCTGTAGGGAAGTTTGGACAAACCAGAGCCTCAGAATTCAATAAACTGAACCCACCATTTTCCAGGGAAACTGTCAGACTGAATAAGAATGGGGAAACCCTGAAATAAGTGAGTTGCTTAATAAGACTTCCTTCATAGGTCCAGGGCAGAGGGGCAACCAGCCAGGCATGGCGGAAGGAAATAGGAAAGTCTTTTCACTCTAATGGCTTAGGAAGTTGGCAACCTCCTTGTCCTTTTCCGATTGAGCCTTTTCCAAATATCTTATCAGGATTTACCGGCAAAGCTCCATCTGTCCCCTCCTTTGGTTTTCATTCCATGACCGTGCCCTCTGGGAAGCAGAGTTGGCAGTTTTTTAGGGAGAAGAATCCACCAGAATCTCACAACCTCCCCGCTCCTTTCAATAAGAATTTGATGTTATCCTTGTGATTTCTGCAGCTGTCTTCCCAACTCCCCACATTACCATTCAGTGATTTGGGGATGTCTTAAATCCCAAAGATAGTTAGGGAGATCCCCTTCTCCTTTCCATTCTAAAAGGGAATATTTTGACTTTCTAGTTTCCCTGGTCAAGTCATAGTGGATAATACATTATTTCTATGTTGCCTTATCTGCTTTACTCTCAGTATGCCAGAAATAGCTACCAAATTAGCCTCCTTTAAACTCTAAGCTTGTTGTGGACAGGGAATGTGACTCTTCTATTGTTACACTGGACTCTTCCAAGCAACTTTGTCGAGTGTTCTGTGCACAATAAAGGCTCGATAAGTATGACTGACTTGAAAATATCCACTTTCCCCAGCAAGCAAAGGTAGAGAAAAATAATAGAGATTGCCTGTTCCATTTACTTTACTATCAACATACTTATTTGGGTGGGATTCTGACAGCCAGTGAGGAAATGTTTTCTGATTGGTGCTCTCCGGAATCTTCACTTTAAGCAATCTGGATAAACAGAAAATGTGGAGAAAATGGACGCTGTTTGACATCTTAATAGCTTACATATTTTAAGAGCACAGTTTAGGGAGTTACAGTACACAATCTGGATCTGATCTATTCTATTTATAATAATGATAATGGTATTTATTAAGTGCTTACTACATGCCAGGCACTGTTCTGAGCACTGGGTAGATACAAGATAATCAGGTTGGACACAGTCCCTGTCCCACCTAGTGTTCACAGTCTTAATCCCCATTTTACAGATGAGGGAACTGAGGCACAGAGAAGTAAAGTGACTTGCCTAAGGTCACACAGCAGACAAGTAGCGGAGCCAGGATTAGAACTCATGAACTTCTGACTCCCAGGCCCATGTTCTACCCACTAGGCCATGCTGCTTGTCATGCTTCTTGTACTCTCCCAGGTGCTATGTACCATGCTCTGTACACAATAAGCATTCAGTAAATACCATCGATTGATTGATCAGATTCTATCCACCAAAAGGTGCATAGACTGTGAACTGAACTACAGATTTTAGCCCAAAGCAGATATATTATCCCAGTAAAAGGAATGCGGCTCCAAAAATTTAGCCCAGAGGCAGTACGCAGGGCCACCTTAGTGGCCGACCTTATCTGTTGTCCTCTTGGGGATAAGAAGCCTGTGTCTGAGCCCCTGGGGCAAGGCTGTCCAGCCTCTCATCTGGGGAAGCCCTGGCTCATTAGCCAGCCCTACCCCGTTGGAGTCGAGGCATTCTAGCAACAGGAAAACACCGGGTTCGCTGACTCTCTCCCTCGGTTCCTACAGAAAGTTGGCTCTGCCCAGGCAGCCTAGCAGTGGTGGCAAAGAGTCAGTGTGTTTTCCCCCTCCCCCCAGCCCCTAGCCTTTTTCAGGGCTTTGAATCCCCACTGGACCAATTCAAAAGGAAAGAATAACACCGCCGTGGGACTCCAAATTCAAATAGAGAAGCTCTGTGAAATGGTTGGATGTGCCCAACGCCTCAGTGAAGCAAACAAACCAATGAGTGAGTCAAGCTCGACTTACTTCACCATCCTGTAATCTGATCGCTCCGCAGCGGAGTCAGCTGCTGTCCTGACGGAACAAGTTGGGGTTTTCCTCTCTGCCAGTTCGTGCTTGAGTAATGCAGAGTCATACTTTTCCCATCGGATGGTTTCTGCACGCTGTGTACCTTCTGCCCTGGGCAGGGCGGTTTCGCCATAGCACTTTATGAAAGAGTTTCCTCTAATGAGCAGTATAATAATAATAATAATACTGGTATCTGTTAAGCGCTTACTATGTGCCGGGCACCGTACGAAGCTCTGGGGTGGATATAAGTCATCGGATTGGACGCGGTCTCTGCCCCATATGGGGCTCATGGTCTCGATCCCCCTTTTACAGATGAGGTAGCTGAAGCACAGAGAAGTGAAGTGATTTGCCAGAGGTCACACAGCAAATGACAGAGCTGGGATTAGAACCTGCGACCTTCTGAATCCCAGGCCTGTGCTCTATTCACTGTGCCATGTCCTCAAGCCAAAATTCCAGCAATTTGTGGACCCTCCTAAGGCCCAGCTCTATGCACTCCAACCCGACACAACTGTGCTTGGCAAAAGGAAATCAGTCAATCAACGGTATTTACTGAGTACTTACAGTGTGCAGAGCACTGGACTAAGCACTGGGGAGACTACACTAGAAGCAAAAGAAGCATCTTGGCATAGTGGATAGAGCACAGACCTGGGAATCAGAAGGTCTTGGGTTCTAATTCCGGTTCTGCCACTTGTCTGCGGTGGGACCTTGGGCAAGTCACTCACTTCTCTGGGCCTCAGTTACCTCACCTGTAAAATGGGGATTGTGAGTGTGACTGTGGTCAACCCAATTTGCTTGTATCCATCCCAGTACTTAGTACAATGTTGGTATTTGTTAAGAGCTTACTATGTGCCGAGCACTGTTCTAAGCGCTGGGGTAGACACAGGGGAATCGGGTTGTCCCACGTGGGGCTCACAGTCTTCATCCCCATTTTACAGATGAAGTAACTGAGGCACCGAGAAGTTAAGTGACTTGCCCAAAGTCACACAGCTGACAAGTGGCGGAGCCGGGATTTGAACCCATGACCTCTGACTCCAAAGCCTGGGCTCTTTCCATTGAGCCACTCTGTACTTCTAGTACAGTGCCTGGAACATAGTAAGTGCTTAACAAATACCACAATTATTAGCACCGAATAAGGATATGTACATAAGTGCTGTGGAGGTGGAAGGGAAAATATTCAAGTGTTTGGGGGTTACAGATCCAAGTGTTTAGATGATGCAGAATGGAAGAGAATCATTCTGGGGAAGGGAAGGCTTCCTGGGAGGAAATGTCATTTTGGTAGGGCTTTGAAGATGGAGAGAGTGGTGGTCTGCCAAATCAATCAATCAGTATTATTTATTTATGTGCTTCCCGGGTACAGAGAACTGTACTAAGCACTTGGGCAACTACAATAGAGTCGGTAGACTTGATCCCCGCCCTCGAGGAGCTTACAAATTAAACAGACATTAAAACAAATTACAGAAAGGGGAAGCAGTCGAGTATAAGGATATGAACATAAGTCCCGTGGGAGTGGGGCGAATATCAAATTGCTTAGGGGGTACGGACGGACCCAAGTGCAGAAGGTGATCCAGAAGGGAGGGAGGGATAGGGTGGGGGAGGTGAGAAAGTGAAGGATTTAGTCAGGAGAGTGAAGGCACCCTAGCTGAAACCTTATCAGGACTGTCTTTACTCAGAGCCTGAAGTTTGTGCTTGGGAAGATCATGTGGTCTCTCAAGCACTTTTGGGAACTTTGTAGCTCCATGCTGAACCATCTGAGACTGAGCCCTCCCTTTCCCTCTGCTCCTCCTCCCCTCCCCATCGCCCCTACTCCCTCCCTCTGCTCTACCCCTTCCCCTCCCCACAGCACTTGTCTAGATTTGTACATATTTATTGCTCTATTTATTTTATTAATGACGTGCATTTATGGTTCTATTTATTTTGACGGTAGTGATGCCTGTCTACTTGTTTTGTTTTGTTGTCTGTCTCCCCCTTCTAGACTGTGAGCCCGTTGTTGAGTAGGGACCGTCTCTATCCGTTGCCGAATTGTACTTCCCAAGCACTTAGTACAGTGCTCTGCACACAGTTAGCGCTCAATAAATACGATTGAATTGAATGTTGGTGCTCTGCTGTAGCCCTCTATAACCTTGATAGTCTGTACCAGGAAGCAACAAGAGGGGAGGAATAGAGGAAGAGGGAAAGAGAAAGAAAGAGGAAGAGAAAGGAGGAGAGAGAGAGAGAGAGAGAAAGAGAGAGAGACACTCCCAGATTCCTGGGTCCTCAGTCTGCCCTCAAGTGAGGAACTTCAGGACACTCCAAGGGTTACCCAATATGTGAACCATATACATGACTTACGTAGCCTGTTACTTAAGCCCTCATTCATCAGCGTGGCTTAGAGCTAAGAGCCCGGGCTTGGGAGTCAGAAGTCATGGGTTCTAATCCCTGCTTCCTCATATATCAGTTGTGTGACTTTGGGCAAATCACTTAACTTCTCTTTGCCTCAGTTCCCTCATCTGTAAAATGGGGATTAAGACTGTGAGCCCCACTTGGGACAACCTGATTACCTTGTATCTACCCCAACTCTTAGAACAGTGCTTGGCACATAGTAAGAGCTCAACAAATACTAACATTCATTTTTTATTTTATTTTACTTACCCACTTTTCCTTCTTCCTCCCATTAATACATTATTTTAGTGCTTGTCTGCATGCTAGATTGCAAGCTCCTTTGGAGCAGGGATATTAACAGTCTGCCCTCTTTAACTCTCCCAAGTGCTTAATGAGTGCCTGACTAATAGCAGGAACTCAATAAATGCCATTAATTGACAGACTGATTGGCCTCATATTTCCAAAAGTTGTCCGGTCTCTCCATCCTCTGACGCTGGTTTCCTGTTAAATTTAGGCCCCTTTTCCAGAAGGTACCATTTGGTTAGATCTGTTCCTTGTCTCTTCCCAGATTTCTTCCCTCCCCTGCATCCTCCACACATCTAGTTCCCACACCTTCTGTTCCAGCCCACAATGTCACTATTGCTCCTGCCTCGTCTTCCCGTCTGCCTCTCCTGCTACCCAGAACAGTATTGATCTACTTCCATTACTTCCTTCAAACTCATCTAAGAACATTGTCCTTCCTGCCAGTATTCTGCCTTAGAGAAAAAAAAAAAACCTAAACATTGTAATCTGTTAGTGGATTTGTCTGAAACCAGTTACAGTTATGTCTTGGGCCACAAAGAAGGAATTAAAACGGGGGCCGATGAAAAGCACCTTCTTCTTATTTCACAGTCAAAATGCTCCTCTCCAGATTTCATGATCCTAGAAAACTCAGACAGGTAGACTTTCCTGAGACAAACTTGCTTGATGATGACATTTTTTAAGAGCTTACTATGTGTCAAGCAGGTCTAAGTGCTGAAGTAGATACAAGGTAATCCGGTTGGACACAGTCCCTATCCTACATAGGGCTCACAGTCTTAATCCCTATTTTTCAGATGAGGTAACTGAGGCACAGAGCAGTTAAGTGACTTTCCCAAGGTCACAGAATAGACAAGTGGCGGAGCTGGGATTAGAACTCAGGTTCCTTCTGACTCCCAGGCCTGAGTTTTATCCATGTTGTCTGGTCCATTCTGGAGTTCAATATTTTAGTAAATCACATGCTTTATTTGGAATGGAAGATACTAAACTGCATCCACACCAGTACTTAATCTGTTTTCACAGCAAGCCCCTCTGGGAGATGAGAACCTCAGCTCTTTTCCTTCTGCCTACTTCTCCTATCAGCCTGGCTTAGTGGAAAGAGCCTAGGCCTGGGAGTCAGAGGATCTCAGTTCTAATCCCGCCCTGCCACTCACCTGCTGTGTGACCTTGGGCAAATCACTTAACTTGTCTGACCCTCAGTTTCCTTTTCTGCAAAAGGAGGACCTGTTCTCCCTCCTAATTAAGGCTGTGAGTCCCATCTGGGACCTGATGATCTTGTACCTGCCCCATTGCTCAGTAAAGTGCTTGGTGCATAGTAAATGCTTAACAAAAAACACAGTATTATTCACACAACTGTAGGTTTCTGAGCTTCTTGCTCTGCAATGTCTGGCTCAACCTTGCTCCTGTGATTAAAACCTGACAGGTCTTCTAAATGGGCTGCAGGGAGGAACTTATATTAAGCTAGAAATAAGTGAAAGAAGCTTGGAAATCCTGGAAACTACATGAAAAGTTACACTGAATGTAAATGAGAAATAAAGGCAAAATGGAACACAGTGTTGCTATGAAATCTACAGAATAGCCTGCACAGCCCATCTCTCTAAATAAAGCAAAGTCACTAAATTATATCTCTAGAAGTTTTTGTATGTCATGTAGTTTAAGATGATACCAAAATGCAACCATATGTAAATTCAATTATTAACATCCGTGCACCCAAGGCACCTTAAATCCTGAGTCTTTTGAGGAATTGAATTTTTACAGTAATCATGCATTTGATCTTGCTCTTTTTGCAGCCAACTCTAATTTCTCTATCTTTCTAATGAAAGCTGGAATCGTTTGGATAAAACGGTTTACTCCTTCAGTGCCGTGTGTGACTTTCCTTAGCTATTGCTTTGAGACTCTTAATAGTTGAATCACTTGTAATTATAAAAGTAACTCTATAATACAATCACTTTCGTAGACTGTAAACTCACTTTGAGCAGGGAGTGTGTCTGTTTGTTGTACTCTCCTAAGCGCTTGTTACAGTGCTCTGCACAGAGCAAGCATTCAATAAATACCACTGATTTTCCATAGAGGTGTGGTTTCAATATTCAATAAAAACATGGACACATGGTCACTCGTTAAGAGAAAAAGCCAGCAAGAAACAAGACCTTTTTTTTTTTGAATGGCATTTGTTAAGGGCTTATTATGTACCAGTCAGTATACTTAGTGCTGGGATAGACACAAGTTATTCATGTTGGATGAAGTCCATGTTGTACATGGGACTCACAGTTTTAATCCCCATTTAATAGATGAGGTAACTGAGCTACAGAGAAGTTAAATGATTTGTCCAAGGTCATACAGCAGACAAATGGCAGAGCTGGGATTAGAACCCAAGAGTTTCGGACTCCCCGGACATTGCTCTTTCCACTAGGTCATTCTGCTACAGCCTCCTTTAAATTGCTTTAAATTGCACTGGTATGGCTATCAGATGTTGCTACTGAGGAGACTTTAAGAAGCACTATATACTTACTGAATATGAATATATGTTTAAAGGATAAGAAGCTCATTCAGCGTTACCTTTATGGTTTCACGATGCCTCTCCTCTGTGGAGTTTTGTGGGGTTTTTTTCTTGAAGATTTGTCTTTGACCACTTCCTGGCCCAATTCCTCTTCCATTTCACAAGCCTGCAGCTTTTCCAGACAGGAACTAAATAAGAAAACCACCCTTGAACTGCAGAGAAAATAGACAACCACATGCCATTGTTATCAGGAAACAATTTGCACTGGAAGACTCTGAATTTACCCAAGATCACCTTGCAGCCAGTACTAAGCAGATAGCCAAAAAAAATGCCTTACTTATCAAGCTTTTCCCCTTGCTTTTAATATCCCTGGATGATGGTGGATCTAATATGCCAGGCAATCCTCTTTCCTGCTGGCATTTTATGTTTACTGCCTGTTCCTGAAGCCACAGGATTTTATGAACAATGACTACAATTTGAGACATCAACTGGCTCCTAAAATTACACCCGTTTTAGTGTGAATGAGCCTGAAACGTTCTCAGAAGTGGCAAGTATTTGTCCACTCACCAGGGAGTGCCAATCATTTCTCCATTGTATTTTCTTTTTTCTAGTATTTGTTCAGTGCTGACTATGTGCCAGGCACTGTACTAAGCGCTGGGGTGGATACAAGCTAATCAGGCTGGACATAGTCCAAGTCCCACATGTGGCTCATGGTCATAACCCCCATTTTACAATTGAAGGAACTGAGGCATAGAGAAGATAAGTACTTGCCCAAGGTCACACAACAGTTAAGTGGTGGAAATGGAATTGGAACCCAGCTCCTTCTGACTCCCAGGCCTGTGCTCTATCCATTAGGCCACACTGCCCCTCTGGTTTACCTATGAAGAGGAAGAAAGCCATTCATGCTAAGGTACATATTCTGCAGCTCTGTTGTTGACCTAGTGGAAAGAACACCGCTCTGGGAACCAGGAGACCTGGATTCTTGACCCAGGTTTGCTTGCTACTGGCAAACATGGGCAAAGATTGAACTTGGGCTACACATTGTGCTACACCCCTGCCCACCAATTTCCTTGTTGCACTCCATGTTCCAGAGGGAACATGACTGATAGGAATGAAAGTGACAGGAATGAAAGTGAGTGAATGATGCTAGGATGACACTAGCACTTGAAATAATAATAGTGGCATTTGTTAAGAATATACTAGTTACCAAGCACTGTGCTAAGCCCTAGGATAGATACAATAAAATCAGATCAGGCCTAATCCCTCTTCCACACTGAGCTCATAGTCTTACTGGGGAATAATAATAATGTAATAATGTTGGTATTTGTTAAGCGCTTACTATGTGCAGAGCACTGTTCTAAGCGCTGGGGGAGATATAGGGTGATCAGGTTGTCCCACGTGGGGCTTACAGTTTTAATCCCCATTTTACAGATGAGGTAACTGAGACACAAGAAGTTAAGTGACTTGCCCACAGTCACACAGCTGACAAGCGGCGGATCCGGTTTCAAACCCATGACCTCTGACTCCCAAGCCCGGGCTCTTTCCACTGAGCCATGCTGCTTCTCTACAGATATTTAGTCCCCATTTCAGAAATAAGGAAACTGAGGCCCAGAGATGGTAAATGACTTGCCCAAGGTCACACAGCAGGCACATGGCAGAGTCAGGACTAGAACCCAGGACTTCTGACCAACAATCTAGATTTACCCTAGAAGACTTGCTCTGGGAGGAACCCAGTTTAAGGGGGTACCGACGGGGAGGGACAACCAAATGTTTTCAACCCATTTAAGAGCAATCAAGTTGCTATGGCAGAGTTCAGACTCCTTAGAATCATCCTAAGAAAATCAAAACTTCAGGATTAGGATGAGCTGGGGCAGGTGGAGACAATGTAACACCACTAACCTGTTTGAGGGGTTGTCAAGCTGGGCTCCTCAAAGGGCACATCTCATGGCCAGTTCTGGGTCAGAGAGCAGAGGATCCTCCTTGACTTTACCGGCCAATATAGTGTGCTCTATATAGCCACACCCCTCTCAGGGCCACACCTGGAGAGTGTCCAGTGTTCTACCAGTCACGACTTCAGGAGGGAGAGTCAAGCAGAGGCCTACCCATTCCATTCCTAGCTTGGGCAGTGGCTAGTGAGTGGAAAGCAATCTGCTACAGGTCAAAACTCACCTGTGCTGGGCAGCAGCGGCATGGGAGAGACTCGAGGGCAGTGACTCGCTTACCGCTCGGAAGGAGGCAGTGGTAAACCATTTCCATATTTTTATCAAGAAAATTCTATGGATACGCTACCAGAATGATTGCAGATGGAAGTGGGGCGTTCTGGAAGAGATATGACTATGGCGTCGCTATGGGTCGGACACGACTCTACCGCATAAGACAAAACAACATAGAGCCACATAGTGGGGTGCTCCAGCATCCACTCGAGGGGCATCAGAAGGTGAGGGAGTCGATTCACTGGAGATGCCAATTGGCACAGACTTTCTGAGAAGGATAGCTGTGCCCAAGTAAAATGTGCAAAAGACTTTGTCTATCATTTGAGACCAAGTTGGGATGTGTCCAAGACAAGATGTGCATATAAAGTAAGGAGGCCCGCTCAACTGTCTAGGTGGCTTCCATAAAGCCCAGAAAGACCATCTCTTTAGTAAATTTGCCCAGATGGCCTAGTGGCTAGAGCGTGGGCTTGGGGGATAGAAGGATCTGGGTTTGAATCCCAGCTCTGCCACTTGTCTGCTGTCTGACCTTGGGCAAGTCACTTCACTTCTCTGGTCCTCAGTTACTTCATCTGTACAATGGGGATTAAGACTGTGAGCCCCACCTAGGGCAGGGACCACATCCAACCTGATAACCTTGCATATATCCCAGTGCTTAGAACAGAGCTTAGCACACAGTAAACGCTTAACAAATACCATCACCATCATCCACATCTACAGTGATGAGGACCTTTCCCTTCCCATACCGAGGCCACAAGGAATCTGAAACTGCTCAAGTTTTGTCTTGTCCATCACCACTGCACATTCTCTCTCCTCCCACTTTGTTTCCCTGGAAAGGTGTTTTAGTCATTTTGTTTGCAGGCACAAGCATAGATTAGAAAAGGGATTGAGGTCCTTGGTTGAAACTGAAAGCAGTAGGCAAGAGAGAAACCAAATCAAACCAAATAAAGTATGCACGTCGCCCCGTGACTCATGTCCTATTGCTAATAAGGTACACTCAGCACAATGAAACTGTCATGTCTTATTTATCTATATGACAGCCTAGTGCGTACCATTAAGTAGTCAGAGGTAAATCAACAGTTGTACTTTTCAGAATAGTAGGGGGAAAGCAATTTTTTTTTCTATTCTTAAAAGGTGCAGTCTGTTCCTAGTAAATTTCTTTGATTTACTGAGAGCCTATCATCCCTAAGGCCTGTCAAAAAGTGATGGTAATTTTGCACTAAAATATTTCCCATTATGTCTAGTATGAAGAAAAACAAACATCTTATATTATTCGGCGGGGGGGGGGGGGCAAAGCTAGCAAGAATAATGGAACTATACAGATAATTTTGAAACCTAATAATAATAACTGTGGTGTTTGTTGAGCACTTACTGCGTACCAAACATTTCAGTGGATGCAAGGTATTGAGGTTGGACACAGTCCCTTTCCCACATAGAAATCACAATTTGAGTAAGAGGGAGAACAGTTAATGAATCCCCATTTTAGAGATGAGGAAAATGAGGTATAGAGAAGGTAGGTGACTTTTAGGCAAGACCTGGGTTTAGAACACAGGTCCTCTGCCTCCCAGGCCCTTGTTTTTCCACTAAGCCATGCTGTTTCCTTTAAATCAGCTGTGTTTCTCTCCTCCCTGACCAAAGCTCTCACAAATAGCACCATCAACTGGTTTAAATTTCAGCTCCTTCCGATATCTTTGCTCATGGTGGAGGTGCTCATAAGGAGAGGCATGACCAAATGGAAGGAAAGCATAAGAGAAAATAAGGCTTTGGATAAATCCCACACTCTACAGTCAACTCTAAATAATTGAGAACTGGTTGAATAGGCTACTCAGTAAGCGATTAGTGTGTGGATTTTTTTCAGGACCTATGTTAGATATGAAAAGAAGTCCCTTCTGGCATTCCTTTTCTGCAGGGTACTAGTAAATCCATACCACCATCTTTTATTCAGGGTGAGGCAACTGTCAAGTTGATCATTTACTAAGTGAGAGCACTCCAGTCTCTTTACTGTGCTGCATTAGTAATTTCAATCATTGTTTTCAGGGGACAATATGACATTTCATAGGTTTCAACTTCAGCAGGGTATTGAAATATTGTATTTTTTCCAAACCACCCTGGAGGTAGTCAGAGTTAACTCACTTCCATAGTTTCAGGACTGAGGAAGTTGAAAAATGGAAGCCAGTGGGAAGTCCATTTCTCATTTATAGGTTATGAGCCTGGGGTCTTCAACATGCTTGCTCTCTCCCTGTAAGGGACAGCAACACTTTGAAAAGACTTGTCACAAAATGATCACACTTGCTGACTGACCAATTTCTACTGAAACTCATTACCATCTGCTTTAAGGCACTCGGTCAACTCGCTCCCTCCTATCATATTCTCCCAAGGGCTTAGTACAGCATTCTGCACACAGTAAGAGCTCAATAAATACTGTTGATTGATTGATTTATTGATTAATTACCGCTCTGATATACTACAAGTCAATCTTCACACTCTGCTCCTCTAAAACTAATTTCCTCTCTGTACCTCTAGCTTATCTATCCTGTCACAGACCCCTTGCCCTTGTCTTCCCTCAGGCCTGGAGTTCCCTCCAACTTCATATCTGACAGACTATCACTCTCTCCATCTTCAGAAGTCTCCTAAAACTACATCTGGTGGAGGTGTTCTTAAGGAGTGGCAAGAGGTCTTCCCTGACTAAACTTTTATTTCCCCTATCTGCTCTCCTGTCTCTTTTGACTGTGTACCCCTTAAGCACACCCCAGGCCCACAGCACTTATGTAAATATTCTTTTACTCTTCTATTTTCCTATTTATTGTAACCTCTGTCTCCGCTCGTAGACTGTAAGCCCCTTGTGGGCCGGAGTCATATCTACCAACTCTAAAGTCCCCCCCCCTTCCCTCTACTACTCCCCCTCTCTCTTCCCCTCCCCTCAGCACTGTGCTCATCCGCTCAACTGTATATATTTTTATTACCCTATTTATTTTATTAATGAGATGTACATCCCCTTGATTCTATTTATTGCTACTGTTTTAATGAGATGTACATCCCCTTGATTCTATTTATTGCTATTGTTTTTGTCTGTCTGTCTCCCCCGATTAGACTGTAAGCCCCTCAGTGGGCAGGGACTGTCTCTATCTGTTGCCGATTTGTACATTCCAAGCGCTTAGTACAGTGCTCTGCACATAGTAAGTACTCAATAAATACTACTGAATGAATGACTTTCCCAAGCGCTTTGTGTGGTTATCTGTGCATAATAAGTGGTTAGTAAGTGCCATTGATTGATGTGCTCATTTTCCCATCTTCTTCCTTTATTCTTTCTCTACCTACCAATCCAACTGGGATGGATTATGGCACTTGAATAGTGGAAGTTCCATCTAATCAGGCCCTGTGGTGTGCGAAGTGAGGGACTTTTTTGGTATGGTATCTATTGAGCACTTAGCAGAGATGGTCTCTATCGGCTGCCAAATTGTACATTCCAAGCGCTTAGTACAGTGCTTTGTACGTAGTAAGCACTCAATAAATACTATTGAATGAACTTACTATGTGTCAGGCACCGTACTAAGCACTGGTGTATATAATATACAAGCTAATCAAGTAGGACGCAGTCCATGTCCCAAATAGAGCTCACAGTCTTAATCCCCATTTTAGAGATGAAGTAGCTGAGGCATAGAGAAGTTAAGTGATTTGCCCATGGCCACATAGCAGACAAGTGGAAGTTCCGGGATTAGAGCTCCCGGACCTATCCACTAAAAAACACTGCTTTTCTATGGACATATGCATTTTACCCCTCCCGGGATTGCTCCCCTCCCTTCAGTCATGGGGGTATGGGAAAGACAAACTGGTTCTCAGTCATCTGAACAATAGCGACATCTCAACAATACCTGTCCTCCCCCTCCTTTCCCCGCTTCCTCTCACCACACACACATAAATAGACGCATGTTACAAAAACACAGGGGAGTGGAAGACACTGGGCAAGGGCTCGCAAAGAAGGCAGCTCCTTCTCTGGGGACTAGATTTTAAACCAGCCCTTGAGATAATCAACTCATTATTTAGTGCACATGAATATTTGAAAGCTTCCAAATCAATCAAAGTTGTATTCGACATTAATAAAGCCGCTCGGCTTTGAAGCGAGATGAAAGAGAAACAATAAACTTAAAATCATTCCTCTCGGGACTTCGGTTTGGACATTAATACTACATGCAAGGTCGCTCTCCGGACAAGTTAGGAATATCTGAGGAAGCCTGGCATCCACCCCCTTGAATCCTTCCGGAAGGTTTTCAGAGGAGGAATGGGGGCTATGAGGGAATGTCGGGGAGAGTAGATAATTAAGTGATTCAGAGAGGTGTGCCCACCCACCTAACCAGTTTCAGAAACACCCTGGCTGAAATGTACTGAAGATGTAGAAAATGGACAGAATTTCCTCAAAAGAGTTCAATGGGCTGCTAATGGCCACAGTTTTCAGGATGAGTATAAGGGAAGTTGGCTTTAAAACCATTTAACAGCAATAGCCTGTTTTGAGAGGCTGTTTTCCTCCAAAGTTAGTGGGAGAGAGATGAAAGGGTCAACAGGTTCCAAAATGTTAGTCAGAGATAAACGCTTAGTCACAGGATTCCAAGCTAGATAACTAGATGAGGATCTTTTTTTAAAAAAAAGAACCAGAAGCATTCCTTGTGGGGAGCAGGGGTGGGAGTTAGCTGTTACTTTCACCAAGGCCTAATGGAAGGAGCATGGTCCTGGGAGTTGGAGGACCTGGGTTCTAATTCCAGCTCCACCACTTGTCTGCTGCGAGACGTTGGGCAAATTACTTAACTTTTCTGCTCCTTGCTTCCCTCATCTGCAGAATGAGGATTCAGTTTCTGTTCTCCTTTTTAGTTTGGCTGTGAACCCTATCTGGGACCTGATTATCTTGTATCTACCCCAGTGCTTAATACAGTGCTTGCAACACAGTAAGTGCTTAACAAATACCACATTTATTATCTGTAAAATGGCAATTCTGTACCTGTTCTCCCTTCTGTTTAGATTATGAACCCCGTGTGGTAAAGGGACTGTGTCCAACCTGATTATCTTGCATCAACCCTAGTGATTGACACATAGTTAGTGCTTAACAAATACCACAATTATTATTATAGTAATCAAAGTCAATTGGTTCTCAGAATTGTCTTTTTGATGCTAGCAGATCAGGTCTGTCTCTTTAACTACACTGTAGAGATGAGTCTCCATAACTCCTTCAGTTTATCAAACTCTGGTAGGCAGAGATTACCCCTGCCTGCTTACTCGCTGGCTGTACCCTCTGCCTCAGTGAGAACACGATGGGTGGAGATGAGAGAGTGTGAGGGTAAATGAGAGTCCAAACCACTAGTGCTCTAATCAGTTCCTTTGCACAGGTTCTCAGTCCAAAAAGTGTTCGTGATTAGACCGAGGCCAGACCATCAAAAATCTATATGAGCTCATTGTGCGCAGCGAACGAGTCTGGCAATTCTGCTATAGTGCACTCTCCCAAGTGATTAGTTCAGTGCTCTGCACACAGTAAACACTCAGTACATACCATTGATGATGATGACGATCAGGAGAGAAATATGAGGAAACTGTCAGCAACACCAGCAGATAGACCAATTCAGTTGTAGACTCACTGAAAACTCCCCTGGCCAATTCTGGCTCAGCCTGGCTTTAGATAAAAAGGATGAAGAGCCAAAGTTTTCCTTTTCCACTTCAAAGAAGGTAGAAAAGGACAACGGGTGGGACTTAGAGGGAGAGAAATATGGAAACCAAGAGATGAGGCAAAATGGATTGTCAGACTGCAGACAGGAAATGTTTAGTATAAGGGAAACAGATTTGTAAAATGGGAAACAATCAATGCATCTTACAGGACACTAAAATGGTTAGTAAATGTATTCATAGTGCCTGACTTCCCCTCTAGACTGTAAGCTTGCCATGGGCAGGAACGTCTGCTAATTCTGTTTTATTACTCTCTCAAGTGCTTAGTCCAGTGCTCGGCACATAGTAAGCACTCAATCACTCATTCATCCATTCAATCATATTTACTGAGCATTTACTGTATGCAGATCACTGTACTAAGTGCTTGGAAAGTACAATTCAGCAACAGAGACAATCTCTGCCCACAACAGGCTCACAGTCTATCATTGATTGATTGATTGATATTCCCATCTATCATTTGGGTGTTTATAATAGTACTATATTATTATTATTGTATCTGTTAAGGGAATACTATATGTCACGAACTGTTCTCCCTTCCCATCCCCTCAGCACTGTACTCGTCCGCTCAACTGTATATATTTTCATTACCCTATTTACTTTGTTAATGAAATGTACATCACCTTGATTCTATTTAGTTGCCATTGTTTTTACGAGATGTTCTTCCCCTTGACTCTATTTATTGCCATTGTTCTTGTCTGTCCGTCTCCCCCGATTAGACTGTAAGCCCGTCAAACGGCAGGGACTGTCTCTATCTGTTGCCGACTTGTTCATTCCAAGAGCTTAGTACAGTGCTCTGAACATAGTAAGCGCTCAATAAATACTATTGAATGAATGAATGAATGAATGAATGAATGTTCTAAGCACTGGGATAGATACAAGGTCATCAGGTTGTCCCACGTGGGACTCACAGTCTTAACCCCCATTTTAAAGATGAGGGAACTGATGCACAGAGAAATGCAGTAAGTTGCCCAGAGTCACGCAGCAGACAAGTGGTGAAGTGGGATTAGAACCCATGACCTTCAGGCTTACAGGTCCCTGCTCTATCCACCAGACCGTGCTGCCCTCCCACCTCATATCTGGCAATTACTTTCCCCTCTTTCAAAGTCTTATTGAAGGCCCGTCTCCAAGAGGTCTTCCTATATTCAAATTATATATTCATTCTTTACATGGCTTACTGAAAATGACAAAAATTAACTTAATTTTATCTTCATTAAACCCATATTACTGAAAGAACCATCATCATTAATGGCATTTATTGAGTGCTTACTCTGTGCAGAGCAGCATACTAAGCTCTTGGGAGAGCACAATACAACAGAAATGGTAGACACGTTTCCTTCCCACAGTGAGCTTACAATCTAGAGGGAGTAGCAGACATTAGTATAAATAATTAATATCACTATTCCTTATTTTCCCCAGTTATGGACCAATTCCTCAGTTATTTTGCTTTTCATCTTGTAGCTCATCCCCCCCCCCCCAGAAACCAATTATATAAATAGATACTCAAAATGTCACAACATCTTTCCCATCTACAGGAAACTGCTCCAGTTTCACAATAAAAAAGACCCAGAAAATCTGCTGGGTGTTGCACATATTTCTACTGGGAGAAGCAAGAGAGACATCTTGCAATACTTTCATTTTCTCCAGATTCTGACTTCTTTTTCACCTCATCCCATGTGTGATATTAGAACCTTGTAAGGATGTTGTAATCGTGTTGCTCAAAATCACGAACACTAAAAGGAGAGAGCTGGATTGCATAACGCAGACTGGCCATGTGTTTCTTTTTTGTAAAAACTTCCAAACCAAGCCACGCAAGCTTCCCGGAGAGGGATCAGAACCATTCAAAGACCTTCCCTTTAGAGCTTCTGCTATTCCCAGTGGATGACTTCATTTGGCTGAAGTCCTTTGTGGGCAGTGGTTAATTAACCCCTTGCAACTTGACTCCAGAAAAAATTATCTTAGCAAGGGCTCTTGGCATGGACATCATCACCAAAACTATTTATTGAATGCCTTCTGTGGGCAGAGTAATAACAATAATAATAATGTTGGTATTTGTTAAGCGCTTACTATGTGCAGAGCACTGTTCTAAGCGCTGGGGTAGATACAGAGTGATCAGGTTGTCCCACGTGGGGCTCACAGTTTTAATCCCCATTTTCCAGATGAGGTAACTGAGGCACAGAGAAGTTAAGTGACTTGCCCACAGTCACACAGCTGACAAGTGGCAGAGCTGGGATTCGAACCCATGACTTCTGACTCCCAAGCCTATGCTCTTTTCCACTGAGCCACGCTGTACTATGTGCTTGAAATGATCTCTTTGGTGGGAGAGTCAAATAATTCTGCTTTGTGAATGGCAATAGAAAAACACTTTATCATCTTTTCTGTTAAAACCTCTTTTAGTTCCTCACTGAGCTCGTTATGGACAGGGAACATGCTTACCAACTCTGCTATGTTGTGCTCTCTCAAGCGCTTAGTACAGAGCTCTGCAAACAGATAATGCTCAATGATTGCTTGAAGAGCTTGCTGCTCACGGCTTCAACTATGTCCCTGGAAGTAGCCTTCGACTCACTGGTAGAGAATTAAGAATTTCAAGCTGAATTAAAAATTAAAAATAGTTACCGTAATGAGAAATGTATTTAAGGCCTTGCCTACACTATGGCAGAAATCATGTTAGCAAGAAACTGTGTTTAAAAATGATTCTTGCTAGCATGCTGTTCACACAGATTCTCTGGCCAGAGAAGATAAAGTTGTTGAAAGTTTTTTGGGTTTTTTTGGGGGGGGGGGGGGTATTCTTTTCAGAAATAATTAACCATTTTCTTACTGCACAACAAACTAGGACATGAAGTCGATCACGTCTAAATTTATCAATCTTTAAATCTGCTACATAACAAATTAGGCAGAAGACAGAATTAAGTGGCACTGTTCCAAATACTCAAGCTATTTGAAAGAGCAATAAACCTACATTAATAGGTTTGAAGAGTTAGGTAACCACACTGAAATGCATTTCAGGTGAAAACTTGAGTAAGACCTTGCTTGTTCTGCAATCCTATGATCCAGGAAGCCCAGTACATCAAGGGCAGATGCAACGTTTGGAAGATTTCCTCGAATGGGTGTGGTCTTGGGTTTTGCTGGATAAAATGCAGTATGCTCTGTAGTATACTGATTCCAAGGAAAAGTGGGATTTCGATACCTAAGTCCAACCCTTAAACCTACACTTGGATTGCAAATCGAGATAAGAATTAACACTGTTGGTCATTTATCCTTTGCCATGAAGTGTCACCATCACCGTTAATAATAATAATAATAATAATAGAAGTATTTAAGTGTTTACTATGTGCCAGGCACTGTACTAAGCTCTGGGATGGATACATGCCAATCGGGTTGGACACAGTCTCTGTCCCACGTGGGCTCACAATCTCAATCCCCATTTTAAAGATGAGGCCCAGAGAAGTGAAGCGACTTGCCCAAGGTCACAGAGCAGACAAGTAGCAGAGGTGAAATTAGAACCCATGACCTTCTAACTCCTAGGCCTGTGCTCTATCCACTACACCTGGTTTCTAATTCTGGTTCTGCCACTTGCCTGCTGCATGATCTTGAGCAAATCACTGAAATTCTCTGTGCCTCGTTTTCCTAATCTGTAAAATGGGAATTTGATTCCCGTTCCCTGTCCCACTTAGACTGTGAGCCCCAAGGAGGCCATAGACTGTGTCCAACCTGATTATCTTATATTTTCCCCAGCGCTTAGTACAGTGGTTGACAAATAAGTCCTTAACACCTATCATCATTATTAAGCACTTTGTTACTCTCCCCTCACTCAGCATCTCAGCCTTAATGTACATATCCATTTGTAATTTACTTCAATGTCTGCCCCCTCTAGTCTGTAAACTCCTTGTGGGCAGGGATCATCTGTACCTACTCCTTTGTAAGGTACCCTTCCAAGAGCTTTTTTTTAAAATGATATTTGTTAAGCACTTACTATTTGTCAGACACCGTAGTAAGCTCTGGGATAGGTTCAAGCTAATCAGTTTGGACACAAGTCTATGTACCACATGGGGCTCTTAGTTTTAATCCCCAATTTACAGATGAGGTAACTAAGGCCCAGAGAAGTGATTTGCCCACGGTTACTTAACAAAAATAGGGAAGAACGCAGGTTCTTCGGACTCCCAGGCTTGTGCTCTGTCCATCAGGCCATGCTGCCTTGCTCACAATGCTTTAAAGCACTTCATCACCATATCCCCTCCTACCTCACCTAGCTCCTCTCCTACTACATCCCAGTCTGCTCACTTCGCTCCTCTAATGCTAAACTTCTCAATGAACCTCGATCTCGTCTATCTCGCCACCGACCTCTCACCCACATCCTGCCTCTGTCCTGGAATGCCCTCCCTCCTCATATCCGACTGACAATTACTTTCTTCCTCTTAGAAGCTGTATTGAAAGCCCATCTCCTCCAAGAGGCCTTCCCTGACTAAGCCCTCCTTTCCTCTTCTCCCACTCCTTTCCGTGTCGCCCTGACTTGCTTCCTTTATTCACCCCCCTCCCAGCCCCATAGCATTTAGGTACATATCTGTAATTTTATTTCTTTATATTAATGTCTGCCTCCCCCTCTAGGCTGTAAACTCTTTGTGGGCAGGGGATGTGTCTGCTATGTTGTGATATTGTACTCTCCCCAGGGCTTATTCCAGTGCTCTGCACACATTAAGCATGCAATAAATACAATTGACTGCCTGCCTGATAGTAAATAGTCTGTACCACTGATAGATTGATTCTGGCTCTCTGAGGCCAAAGTGAGCCCCAGAGACCTGTGACAGAGAACACCACCAGTTATCTGGCTGCCCATTCATTCGTTCATTGGACTGTATTTACTGAGCCCTTATTGTGTGTAAAGCACTGTACTAAGCGCTTGGGAGAGTACACTATAACAGTAAACGGACACAAGCCTTGCCCACGACAAACTTACAGTCTAGAGGGGGAGGAAGATGTAAATATAAATAAATGAATAAATAAATGGCAGATATGTAATGAGTTACAGATAGGTATGTATGCTGCTGCTTTTGAGGTTCCCACCTCCTCTCTTGAGGTGGAACTGACCAGAAGAGAGTGGTGGACAGGGCCCAGCGGAAGGGGTTTGGCGGGAGGAGCAGCAGTCTGCCCTGCAGGCCCTCCCACAGACCTGGGAGGGGCCTAAAGAGCCACCCACAGCAGAACCGGTTTGACTGAACGGACAAGGGCTGGGAGGTGCTCAATAAATAGTTCTCGACTGACACAACCAGTTTCTGTTCAACAGAAGGGAACCCCAGTCCGAGGTCAAGATAAGGATGAACGATACTCAATTGGTTACCTTCCGATTAAACCCATATCGGTTGATTCCCTCCACCCTTTGCATTGCGGACTTCAAGAGTGTCATCCTATATGCCGTTCTACAGAATATTCCTTCGTTCGTTAAGAAGTTAAAAATAATAACAATAATACTTCTTAAAATAACATACATTAATTCACTCTACCTGGTTGGAAACGAGACACTTGCTCTTACCTTCGGCACAATCCAAACCCTGAGCTCAGCTGAAGATATAATTATATGTAATTAGCATTTCCATTTTTCAACTAATTAAATTTAGGAAAGACTTGAAAGCCCATCATCTCTGTGTAACAGAATGTACTGAAGGTAAGAACATTTGAACACTTAATCAAAATAGGCACACTTACTCCGGGTTTCTCATCTTCCTCTGGTTAATGAAAATAGTCTACAGACACTAGGAAAAAAATGCTAATCATTGATACTTCTAAGTGGTTGATTGAGTTAGGTTTCAATATGTCCCAAGCTTTAACTTGCAAGAATAAACTGAAGTTTTCTAAGAAAGGATTTAAAAGTTATCATGATTATGAGTGGAAGTACCTTTTTCGGTGTGTGTTTTTTTCTTTCTTCGAAAGTTACACAAGTGACAACATTTACACAAATCACATGTGAAGATTTGTTGGTCACCCAAAATTATGACAAAGTAATAGAATTAAATACTCTCCAAATAGCTGGTCACTCAAAACAGTGCACAAGGTGGGTGAGAAACAAGTTTTATTTTCTCTTCCCAGCTCCCAGCCCCAAAGCACTTATAATAATAATGTTGGTGTTTGTTAAGCGCTTACTATGTGCCTAGCACTGTTCTAAGCACTGGGGTAGATACAGGGTAATGAGGTTGCCCCACGTGAGGCTCACAGTTAATCCCCATTTTATAGATGAGGTAACTGAGGCACAGAGAAGTGAAGTGACTTGCCCACAGTCACACTCCCCCATCTAGACTGTTAACTTGTTGTGGGCAGGGAGCGTTTCTGTTTATTGCTGCACTGTACTCTCCCAAGTCCTTAGTACAGGGCTCTGTACACAGTAAATGCTCAATAAATGTAATTGATTGAATGAATGAATGAAAGTTTGATTTCTCTTATTTTTAAGGGCACATATATTGTTTTCTTTATCAGAAATCAGGGTATTGTTTTAGCTCTATCATTCTACATAGGGAAGAGAATTTGAACTGTAAAATAGGAGCACTGGTATACGAAAATATACAGTGCAGTGAAAATATGAAAGAAAATCCATCTTTAAGACCAGAGTTACTGAATCTCATTGTTATTTTGCAATTGCAATTACTTCTATAATGAAGAGTTAGTTTCTTGTAGGGTCCTGGGATAGGCATTAAAATGACATGCTCCCAGACCATTTGGAAGGTTTACCACCAAATGTTTCTTATGACTCACCTTCCACCACCTTGGCAGGATAAAGAAAAGCAATTTCAGCCTGCGGCCGCCTTCACCAAACCCCAGGAAGACTATCGCGGCTGCTGTTATAGGGGTCACTGTGGACACGGCTGGAACTGTGGACTCTGACCCACGAGGAGCCTGAAGTTCTGCTCCTCTAATAATAGGACACTTTTAAATTTTGTTTGGGTCTTCAGGTTGTCTTGGAGTTTTGTTCCAATGGTCCCTTATTGGTCACCAGACCCTTCACGACCTGTTGATTCTTAGATTGAGGGGTAGGAACCATGTCTAATCACACCTGGGTATTTCCTCTCAGTGTATTGCACAGTGGTCTGTTTGCTGTAAGTGCTTAATACTATTATTATTAATAATAATAGTGGTATTTGTTAAACAGTATGTGTCAAGAACTGTGCTAAGTGCTGGGGTAGATACAAGATAGATACAAGGTTGGACACTGTCCCTGTTCCACATGGGGCTCGTAGTCTCTTAATCCCTGTTTTACAGGAATTGAGGCCCAGAGAAGTTAAGTGACTTGCCCAAGGTCGCACAGCAGACAAGCGACAGAGCCAGGATTAGAACCCAGGTCCTTCTGACTCCCAGGCCCGTGCACTATCTACTAGGCAACACTGTTATGGCTGCTACTAATTCCCACCAGTGTATTCTTTCCCAGAGCAGACAGTAAGTGTTTAATCAATTCTATCACTACTACTACTTTTTTTTTTTTACGATATTTGTTAAGCTCTTGCCATATTAAGTGATGGGGTAGATACAAGATAATCTGGTTGGATGCAGTTCCTGTGTCACTTGGGACTCACAGTCTAATATAAGGGAGATCAGGTATTTATTCCCCATCTTACCCTCACAACATTCTATTTTCAATGTTCTGTCTTCACAGCCTTGCTAAAATCCATCCTTGCCTCTATCCAAACTGCTAGCACACTGATCCAAGAATTTATCCCACCCCACTTTGACTATTGCATCGGCTTTCTTGCTGACCTCCCTCCCTCCTGGCTATCTCCACTTCGATCCTTACTTCACTCGGCTGCACCACGTCATTTTCCTAAAATAAAAAGTTCAGTCTACATCTCCCCACACCTCAAGAACCTCCATTGGTTGCTCATCCACCTCGACATCAAACTGAAACTCCCAATCTTTGAAGCACTCAATCAGCTTGCCCCCTTTTACATCTCCTCAGTGATCCTCACTGATTATCGTATATCTACCCCAGCGCTTAGAACAGTGCTCTGCACATACTAAGCGCTTAACAAATACCAACATTATTATTATTATCTCCTACTGTAGCCCAGCCTGCACACTTTGCTCTTCTAGTCATTCATTCGGTCAGTCGTTTTTATTGAGTGCTTACTGTGTGCAGAGCACTGTACTAATCATGTGGGAGAGTACAACACAACAATGAATGGACCCATTCCCCTCTCACAATGAGCTTACAGCCTAGAGGGGGAGAAAGACATTACTATAAATAAATTGTAGATATGTACATAAGTGCTATGGGGATGGTAGAGGGATGAGTAAAGGGAGACGGTCAAGGCCACGCAGAGGGGAACGGAAGAAGAGGAACTTATTCACTGTGACACGATCTCATCTGTCGATTAGACTGTAAGCCCGTCAAAGGGCAGGGACTGTCTCTATCTGTTACCGATTTATACATTCCAAGCGCTTAGTACAGTGCTCTGCACATAGTAAGGGCTCAATAAATACGAATGAATGAATGAATGAATGAATGAATGAATGAATGAATGAATCTGTCTCACCGCTCACCCACTAGCCTGGATTATGTTGTCTGGTTTTTGTCCGTCTGTCTCCCCTGATTAGACTGTAAGCCCGTCATTGGGCAGGGATGGTCTCTATCTGTTGCGGAATTGTACATTCCAAGCATTCAGTACAGTGTTCTGCACATAGTAAGCACTCCATAAATACTATTGAATGAATGGAACTTCCTCTTCTCTGTACGCCAGACCACCACTCTACCTTCAAAGCATTATTAAAGTCACTTCTGTTGCAAGAGGCCTTCTTAAATTCACTCCTCTTTTACCTGTCTTCCTCTCCCTCTTGTTTCATATATGCACTTGGATCTGTGACCTTTAGACATCTGATATTTGCCCCACTCTCAAGCCCACAGCATTTACATACATATCTTTCAATTATATATTATAAATTATTTACCTGTATTAATGTCTCCCATGCTGGGCTGTAAGCTTGTTGGGATCAGCAAATGTGTCTGCCAGCTCATCAATTCTCTTGTATTGCACACTCCACAGCACACCATACAGTGCTCTGCACATAGTAAGCACTCAATAAATGCCAGAGAAGGAATCTGGCTTAGCGGAGAGAACAGTACTGGGAGTCAGAGGGACCTGGGTTCTAATCCTGGCTCAGCTACATGTCTACTGCGTGACCTTGGGCAAGTCACTTCACTTCTTTGGGTCTCAGTAGCCTCAACTGTAAAATGGGGATTAAGAGTGTGAGTGCCATGTGGGAGAGGGACTTTGTCCAACCTGATTCACTTGTATCTACCCCAGGGCGTAAAATAGTGCTAGGCACAAGGTAAAGTGCTTAACAAATACATAATAATAATAATTATTATATCACTGAATGATTGATCGATTGATTTATAGATGATAAAACTGAGGCACAGAAAAGTTAAGAGACTTGCCCAAGGTCACATGGCAGGCAAGTGGTGGAGCTGCGATTAGAAGCCAGGTCCTCTGACTCACAGGCTTGTGCTCTAACCACTAGGCCGTGCGGCTTCTCGATGCAACCGAGAAGCGATACTACCTAATGCAAAAGCAAAATGTCTAGTTAGGATGACATTTCAACAAAGGAATATAAGAAATTCCATTATGTGTCAGACCCAAGGTCCAGCCAGGCCATTGTTTTGTCTCTGACAGTGACAACATGGTGCTTGGAATAATAAATAATAATAACTGTGCAGTGTTCTGAGGTCCCCTTCCTAGATATTCATTCTCAAGGTTCTGGATGTGGTACCTCACATTTCTAATTTTCCCCCTTCAAGATCCATCATAAATCTCTCATCTGTTGGCTGTAAGTACAGGTGTACCTAACTATACAATTGGATTATGTCCTTGAAAATATGGTTGCATCTTGAATTGTTGTATCACAGGGTACATTTTCCCAGAGACATACATACACTATAATCTGTTCCAGAACCCCTGGAAAAGTAATATGAAATTCCTTGATATACCTTACACTGTAAAAGTAAACATCATCGTTTAATCTTTATTTAGGTAATTTGAAACTTAATATCACTACATTAAATAAATGAGGAGCTGAACTATGATAATGAATGGCTGCAGAATTAGAAACTTGTTCTGTTGACTGTGATAGTGTTTTTTCAACTCTGATAGAGAGTTGGTCCAAAAGGTTGAACAGCAACTTTCTTCCACTCCCATGAATGACTTTTTTCAGTCCCATGGCTTCAACTACCAATTCTATGTGGATTATTCCCAAATCTACAACCCCAGCCCTGATCTTTCTCCTCAGCAGTTTCGTATGTCCTCCTGCCTTCAGGATCTCTCTACTTGGATATACTGTTGGCACTTCACATTTAACATGTCCAAAGCAGAACTCCTCGTCTTCCCACCCAAATACTCTTCTCCCACCGACTTTTCCATCACGGTAGACAGCCCCATCATTCTCCCTGTCTCCCAAGACGGTACCCTTCGCATTATCCTTGATTTATCTCTCTCATTCAGACCACATCTTCAATTTGTCATCAAATTCTGTTGACTCCACCTTCACAGCATCACTCTTTCCTCTCTAACCTGACAGTTCACCCCTTAAAACATTGCTAAAATCTGTCTTTCCTCTCCATCCAAACTGCTACTCTATTATTTCAAGCATTTATCCTGTCCCACCTTGATAACTGCATCAAGTCTTCTTGCTGACCTCTCGGCCTCCTGGCTCTCATCACGGTTTAGTGGAAAGATCCCGGGCTTGGGAGTCAGAGGTCAAAGTTTCTAATCCCGGCTCTGCCACTTGTCAGCTGTGTGACTTTGGGTGAGTCACTTCACTTCTCTAGGCCTCAACTTCCTCATCTGTAAAATAGGGATTCATTCACTCAATAGTATTTATTGAGGGATAATTACGTGCAGAGCACTGTTCTAAGCGCTTGGAATGGACAATTCGGCAACAGAGAGAGACAATCCCTGCCCAATGACAGACTCACAGTCTAAACGGGGGAGACAGACAGCAAAGCAAAACAGAACAAAACAAGACAACATCATCAAGATAAATTGAATCAAGGAGTTATGCACCTCATTAACAAAATAGATAGGGTAATAAATAATATATACAAATGAGCACAGTGCTGAGGAAGGGGAAGGAGGAAGAGTAGAGGGCGGGGGGGAGGAGAAGCAGAGGGAAAGGGGGGCTCAGTCTGGGAAGGCCTCCTGGAGGAGGTGAGCTCTCAGAGCCCCACATGGGCCAACCTGATTACCTTCTGTCTAACCCAAACACTTCCAACAGTGCTTGGAACATAGTAAGCACTTAGATACCATCATTGGTATTATTATTATTACTTCACTCTGCTCCCTGGATCATTTTTCTACAAAAACCTTCAGTTCATGCTTCCCCACTCCTCAAAAACGCTTCAGAGGTTCCCCATCGACCTCAATATCAAACAGAAACACCTCACCACTAGCTTTAGAGCACTTAATCACCTTGCTTCTTCCTATCATGCCTCTCTGTTTTCCTATCAAAACCCACCACATTCACTTCACTGCCCTAACGTCAACCTACTCCCTGTACATCGAGCTCGCCTATCTAGCCCTCAACCCCTTTCCCATGTCCTGCTTCTGGCCTGAAACTCTCTCCCTACTCATATAATAATAATAATGGTATTTGTTAAGTGCTTACTATGTGCAAAGCACTGTTCTAAGCACAGGGGGGATACAAGGTGATGAGGTTGTCCCACGTGGGGCTCACAGTCTTAATCCCCATTTTACGGATGAGGTAACAGAGGCACAGGGAAGTGAAGTGACTTGCCCAAAGTAACACAGCTGACAGGTGGCAGAGATGGGATTAGAACCCATGACCTCTGACTCCCAAGCTCAGGCTCTTTCCACTGAGCCACACTGCTTCTCTACCAGAGAACAGACCATCTGATAGTCTGTTAGACTATCGAACAGACCATCACTCTCCCCACCTTAAGCTTTATTAAAAGAACATCTCCTCCAAGAGGCCTCCTCCAACTAAGCCTTTATTTCCCCTACTTTTTCTCCCAAGTGATTGGGAAAGTGCTCTGTACAGTAAGTGTTCAATATTCATTCATTCATTCAATTGTATTTATTGAGCGCTTACTGTGTCCAAAGCACTGTACTAAGCACTTGGGAGAATACGACATAACAACAGACACATTACTGCCCACAACAATCAACACCCTAAAAACAATCAAACTCTCCGTGATTATCTCAGCACATCTTTGATCTTCTTTCCCCATCAGGGTCTTCTTCAATCTTAAAGTGAATTTGCTTTGTTGAAAAATTGATGCAAGAGCTTTTTCACCCTAAAATCTTAGCTGGTGGTGAGAAAAAAAAAATCATGAGTATCAGCATCTTTCCAAGATAAGTCTGTCAAAGTTTGATGAGGACCTCTGTAGACAATGATTCCTCATAATGAGATGCAATTAATTCATTGACACCTATATCATCCATTTTTAAATTAAGTAGCTTCCCCGGTTCACCAGTTCACCAGCTAATTAGGTCATCTGCTCAGGCGTCTCTTAAAACCTTACAAATCTGATACACACTATTCATTTATTCATTCATTCACTCAGTCATATTTACTGAACACTTACTGTGTGCAAAGCACTGGATTAAATGCTTGAGAGAGTACAATCTAAACATAAACAGACTCAGTCCCTGCCCGCAACAAGCTTACAGTCTAGAGGGGGGAGACAGACATAAGTATAAATAAATACGGGCGAAGTCTCCTTCCAGATCCATTCATTGTTGATTGCTTAATTCAGTCCAGAAGGTAAACGGGTTGGTGGTGGACGATGAAACGGGAGTAGGGACAAAGGAGTGGAGGGATTTATTTCACTCTAGTTTTTGGACAAAATGTCTTTGGCAGGGTACGGTATCAAGCAATACAGGGGTTATCCTGGGATACACTTTCAATTCGATCGTATTTATTGAGTGCTTACTATGTGCAGAGCACTATACTAAGCACTTAGCACAGTTATACACTTATAGCACTGCTTTATATCGGATATCCTGATGGAGTGTTTCATTTAACAGTCATTCATTTAGGTTGTCTGTTAATCATTTTGGAAAGAAATACAAAGCTTCAAGTGATGGCTTCAAATTTGGTTACAGCTTTAAGCAAGTGTTTAAGGGAGGTTAAAAAGTGTAGCAAAGCATGGACTGCACTGTGAATGACAAAAGGAAAAAATAAACATCAACCTAATTTCCTCTCTCCATTTTCCTTCCTGTCTCCTTCCCTTTCCAGCCGTGCATAAACCTGCACAGGAACAATGAAATTATTCCTTGTGTGATTTCACCTTTAATTTTGTCTTTTGTTCCTTGTCTTGGTCAGGCGGAAAAGTGAAAAATAAATCTATAGTCCCTACAAACTGTTTGATTTTTAACCAGTTCCATTCATTCTGCTGCTTCCCTTATCTCTGAGCTCAGATATCTCAGGGGTAGGCCTTGTAGTTTTGTTTTATTTTGTATTTTTTAAATAGTATTTGTTAAGTGCTTAGTATGTGACAGACACTGTACTAAGCGCTGGCATGGATATAAACTATAATCCTCATTTTACAGATGAAGCAACTGAGGCACAGAGCAGTGACTTTCCCAAGGTCACACAGCAGACCAGTGGCAGAGCTGGGATTAGATTCCAGGTCCTTCTGACTCCCACTATCCACTAGACCACGTTGCTTCTACTATACATTCTGAGCCCCACTCGCACAATCCTAAATGTCCACAAAAGCAAGAAGTTTTCCTTCTTCTTTATGATAGAGTAGGTAGAGCCGAGTTTTTGTTGGGTCTCCACTTCCATGGGCAGTGTCCTGGCACATCTACCCAGCACCAATATTCCTTTTAAGAGAGCCACATTAACCCTGGCTACTAGGACTAAGTATTGTGCCAGTGCCCGATGTCATAGATGCTTCCTGAAACTGGAAATGAAGGAGCTTCTGCCTATTAAACCCTACCCCGAACCCTCTCTTGGGCACCACGATGGCAGAGGGAGAAAGACGTGACAATATTCATAACCCTGGAGCCTCTGCCATTACTGAAGTGATGAGTGTCTTTCTTTGGCATCAAGCAGGTAATATAATGTAGAAAGAAATGGTTTACCTAACCCTGTTGACTATGCTGATTTGACAAACTGATAGTAAAGTTATCAGTGCTCTCTCTCTCTGTAATATAAATTTCACACACATATATATTATATATGGCCCTGAGACAGGCATTGAAAAGATTTGCTCCCAGATCTACTGGAACTTTTACCACCAAGTTTATGTTATGACCTGCCTTCAACCAACCCTGCAGGATAGAGAAAAGCAGCCACAGCTTTGTACCATCTCTAAAAAACCTAAGGAAGATCGTGGCAGCTACTGCTGTAGCGGATACGGTGGCACAAACTTGCAATATATAACATCTGCGTTTTAAACTTAGGTGGTCTTTGTTCAAGCCACCTAGAGATTCACTATAATTAGCAGGATATAGCAGCATGTTTGGAGTCATATTTAACTTCAGCTTTTGATGCAGTTCTGTCAGTCATATGTATTGAGTGCTTACTGTGTGCAGAGCATTATATTTTTTATGGAATTTGGTAAATGCTTACAGTATGCCAGGCACCATACTAAGGGCTGGGGGAGAACAAGCTAAATGTGTTGGACACAGTCCCTGTCCCACATGGAACTCACAGTCTTAATCCCCATTTTCCAGATGAGGTAAATGAGGCACAAAGAAGTTAAGTGACTTGCCCAAGGTCACACAGCAGACAAGTGGAGGAACTGGGACTAGAACCGATGCCCTTTGACTCCCAGGCCGGGGCTCAATCCACTAGGCCGTGCTGCTTCTCAACTGTACTAAACACTTGGGAGAGTACAATATAACAGAGGCAAACGTATCCTGCCAACCAAGAAAGATTGGTTGGCTTTTTCACAGCCTTAAAGACCTTTCCTCCTGGTCACTCAAAGTGACTTTTGCAGAATGAAGATGATTATTTTCTTTCAGGTCTTCAATTCCAGCAGCTCCAGTTCTTAATAAAATTTTCTCAAGGTATCCTCTAAGCCTAAGACTCTCAGGCTAAGCTGGGGGCCAGAGAAGCAGCGTGGCTCAGTGGAAAGAGCACGGGCTTGGGAGTCAGAGGTCATGGGTTCGAATTCCAGATCTGCCACTTGTCAGCTGTGTGACTGTGGGCAAGTCACTTAACTTCTCTGTGCCTCAGTTACCTCATCTCTAAAATGGGGATTAACTGTAAGCCTCACGTGGGACAACCTGATGACCCTGTATCTACTCCAGTGCTTAGAACAGTGCTCTGCACATAGTAAGCGCTTAACAAATACCAACATTATTACTGCAGTACACTACAGTTCAGAGAAGCAACAAGGCGTGGTGGATAGAGGACAGGCCTGGGAGTCAGAAGGTTGTGGGTTCTAATCCTGGCTCCACCACTTGTCTACAGTGTGATCTTGGGCAAGTCACTTCACTTCTCTGACACTCTGTTCCCTCATCTGTAAAATGGGGATTGAGATTGTGATCTCCATTTGGAGCCGGGACTGTGTCCAACCTGATTAGTTGTATCCACCCCAGCGCTTAGTACAGTGCCTGGTACACAGTAAGCGCTTAACAAATATTATTATTAGTAGTACTGTATCTAGCATTTGAATGATGGTTCTCCTGCTTTAATGATGGGAAAGGAGAAATACCAAATACTTTGAAACTTCACCTCTCTGTCTCAGTTTTGCTACATATGGGAGTTCTAGTTATTAATTGCTTGGGACCAAGTAGAGAGGGAAGCAAAGTCAAACTGGTATTTGCAAAGCTCTTTGAAGAGGCAAAGCATTTACTAATTATAATAAAAATTATTATTGAATTTGTTAATTGCTTGCTTACTCCCAGGCCCATCCATTATGCCTTGCTACTTCTCAACTAACTAGAAACTATGTCTAATATCTACCTAGGAAAGGTATTATGAGGGTTAATTAATTAAGGTTTAGGAAGTTATTTGTGATCTGTCTGTTATACGTACACTTGCTCTGACAATTATTATCATAGTTAGTGTTGCTTATTACAATTAGAGCTTTCTAATTTCCAGTCCAGCCACAACACCAGTATTTTGCTGAAAAAAAATGTGCTTGCTATAATGAGTTGTTTATTGCTCTGAATGTGAAGAGTTTTTACATGCAATGCATTTGTACCAAAATGTTGATGCTTTTGAAATTAACAGAAAAAAAGTGTAAATAGCCTAGGACCTAATTTTCCCACATTATTCTGTTGCTATAATTATTATTACTATTGTTACGGTGGTAATAGACCTCAATCACGAACCCAGGAAATAAATAGAATCTAGATAGTGGAGAAGCAGCATGCCAAGCGGAAAGTGCATGAGTCTGGGAGTCCGAGGATCTGGGTTTTAATTCTGGCTCTGCCAAATGCTTGCTGTATGACTTTGTGCAAATCATTTAATTTCTCTCTGTTTCAGTTCTCCTGTTCTTCCGCTTACTTAGACTGTGAGCCCCATGTGGTTTAAGGTACTATGTCCAACCTAATTCACTTGTTTCTACCCTAGTGCTTATAACAGTGTTTGACACATAGGAAGCACATAACAAATACAATTTTTTTTAAAAAAAGGATTGGAGAGGCAAAGAATCTGGTCTCTTTTGGGAGTGGTGAGCACACTGTCCTTTGAGTTGGCAAGGCAGAGATAGAAATCCAAAACTTCATTTATTTCCAAGATCTGTAAACCTTGGAAATGAGGTGGATTAGGAATGGGGGCATGTAACAATAACCCTGAAATTATAAAAATTGTAATGGTCAAATAAATGTCTGTTTTCCCCCACCCCCACCCCTGGACCCCCAGAAAACATGAAGAGTTTAGGTTGTGGTCTTAATAATCAGCAATTTTTCTTCCAACTAACAAACACTGACAAACCCACAAATCAATTCCTTTAACAATAGAATTGTCTTTTCCTGGAAAGCCCAGGGGAGCATTTCAAAATACCCCAGACCAGGATGGTTTTGTTTTGAGCTTTATGTCATCTCCTGTAGTGAGTGAAATATTATCTCTGTTTAGTCAGGAGCAGCAAAAGAGCTTGTGCTCTCAATCTATATTCCAGTATCTGCTCAGCCATTTCTCATTTCATGCAAGTTTTAAGATGAAATCACTTTGAGTTTTGCGATGAATCCATTCTGTTTGAAAGGATTAGATAAGAAGGACTGCCTGATTAAACCAAGAGAGCCATCTCAGGCCCTGTGAATTCACTCCAGCAGCTCACAAGTTTCTACCTGTGAAAAGAATTGGATGTTCTCGAAGAAGGCAATAAAATGCAAATGAATAACAAAACCTACCAGACAGACCTGGGCAGGAATGATACCCCAGGCTGAAATCCAGTGTGAGCACCAATGAGTCCTGACTTTGAAATCTAAGATATTTGGGGTGGAAAAAAAGGACTGGAAGGAAAGTCTTGACTTATGTAAAGGAGAGATAGTGATCTCTTCTTCACTTTCTTTGAGGAATAATTAACCAGTCGACATTTACTGAGCACTTATTCTGTGCAGAGCACTCTACTATGCATTTGGGACTGCACACAGAATAAGTAGATATAACCCCTGTCTTCAAGGAGCTTACAATATAGCAGAGGAGACAGACAGTAAAATAAATTAGAGGAAGGGGAGGCCACATAGTAGAAATATACGAACATAAATGCTGCTGGGGCGGAGAGCAAGGTGAGTACCTAAATCCTTAAGGATTATAGACTCAAGTGTTTGGTGATATACTAGGGAGTGAAAATAGGATAGGAAGGTTAGAAGTTAGTCAGGAAAGGCTTTCTGAGGGAGATATGATTTTAGTAGGCTTTGGAGACGGGGAGAACTGTGGTTGGTTGAAAATGAAGGGGAAGAAAGTTCCAGGCAAGAGGTCAAAGGTGAAGGAGATGAGAGTAAGATGTATGAGTAGGTTAGTCTCAGAAGAATGAAGGGTGTGAGCTGGGTTGGAGTGGAAGAGGACCCAGGATAGGTGGTGGGGAGAAAGCTGAGTGAGTGCCCTAAAGTCTTTGGTCAGGATTTCTGCTTCGTATAGAGATGGAGGATTTTGATGAGAAAGAAGATTTGTGCAAAATCATTTTTTTTAGAAAAATGATCTGTGCTGCAGAGTGAAGTGCAGACTGCAGAGGGAAGCAGAGAAGCAGCATGGTGTAGTGAAAAAGTGCACAGCCCTGGGAGTCAGAGTACCTGGGTTTTAATCCTGGTTCTGCCAATTCCTTGCTAGGTGACCTTGAGTAAAGCACTTTCACTTTTCCATGCTTCAGTTACCTTAGCTGTAAAATGGGGATTTAAGTCCTTCTCCCTCCAATTTAGATTGGGACACAGACTTGTATCTACCCTAGCACTTAGAACAATGCCTGAAATATTAGAAGCACTTTAAAAATATTTTCACAGACACGTACACAAACACACAGGTGGGTGCACACACACACACACACACACACACACACACACAAAGAGCGGTGAGGCTGGAGGCAAAGAAGTCAGTGAGGAGACTGATGCAATAGTTGAGACAGGATATTACTAGAGCTTGAAACAGTGTGGTGACAGTTTGGATGGAGAGGAAGAGGTGGATTCAGGAGCTGTTGTGAAGATAGAACTGATAGGATTTGGTGGCTGGCTAATTATGTAGGTAGAAGTAAAGAGATGATGATTTCAAGGTTGTGAGCTTGTGAGACAGGAAGGATGGTGATGTTGTCAATAAGTGTTATTGATGATTTATTGACCAGGTCCAAAAGAGAGGAAGTATCCCATTACTTTATGGGATGAATCCCCAGGACACCAACAAGTCAGGATACATCTGAAGCTTTTCAGTATATGAATGGAAGAAATAGAAAAACAATTAATCAGAAGTAGAGTTAATACAGATATAATAATAATAATGTTGGTATTTGTTAAGCGCTTACCATGTGCCAAGCACTCTTCTAAGCGCTGGGGAAGATACAAGGGAATTAGGTTGTCCCAGGTGGGGCTCACAGTCTTCATTCCCATTTTACAGATGAGGTAACTGAGGCAAAGAGAAGTTGAATTACTTGCCCAAGGTCACACAGCTGACAGGTGGCAGAGATGGGATTAGAACCCACGACCTCTGAATCCCAAACCCAGTCTCTTTCCATTGAGCCAGGCTGTTCAGGTCATCCCTTTCACATGGTAACAAAACAGCAGGATGTAATGGAAAGAGCATGGGCCTGGGAATCAGAGGGTCTGAGTTTTAATCCTGTCTCCACTGAAATTTATATATTTCCTTTAACTCTTCTTCTGATTGTTGACATTTCTATTCCTTCCATTCACCTATGCATCCCATCTTAGTGTCCTGGTGCCATAAAACAATGGGATATGGACACTTCTGGACCTCCTACCAAACACTTGATAATATTTATTAAACATATCTATTAAAAGTTGCTAAAATCCACCCTTTCCTCTCTATCCAAACTGCTATCATATTAATCCAATCACTTATTCTATCCCACCTTGATTTCTACATCAGCCGCCTTGCTGACTGCCCAGCCACTCCTATCCATACTTCACTCTACTGATTGGATCATTTTTCTACAAAAAATTTCAGGCCGTGCTTCCCCACTCTTCAGGAACCCACATTGGTTGCCCATCCACCTCTGCATCAAACACAAACTCCTCACCATTGGTTTTAAAGCACTCAATCACCTTGTCCCCTCCTACCTCACCTTGCTACTCTCTTACTACAATCCAGCCCACATACTTCACTTCTCTAATGCTAAACTTCTCACTGTTCCTTGGTCTCATCTATCTCACCACCAGCATCTCATCCACATCCTGCCTCTGGCCTGGAATGCCCTCCCTTCTCATATCTGACAGACAATTACTCTCCCAAACTTCAAAGCCTTATTGAAGGCACATCTCTTTCGAGAGGCCTTCCCTGACTAAGCCCTCCTTTCCTCTTCTTTCACTCCCTTCTGGGTTACCTTTACTTGCTTTCTTTATTCATCCCCCTTCCCAGCCCCACATCACTTATGTACATATCTGTATATTAATCTATATATTAATATTTTTCTCCCCCTCTATATTGTAAACTCGTTGTGGGCAGGAAATGTGTCTGTTTTTTTGTCATATTGTACTCTCCCAAGTGCTTAATAGAGTGCTCTGCATTCAGTTAACACTCAGTAAATATGACTGACTGACTGACTCGCTGAATGGAGTAGATACAAGCTAATCAGGTTGGACACAGTCCCTGTCCCACATAGGTCTAAAAGTCTTAATCCCTATTTCCAGATGAGGTGACTGAGATACAGAAAAGTGAAGTGATTTAGCCAAGCTCAAACAGCAGACAAGTGGCAGATCCGGGATTAGAACCCAGTTCCTACTGACTCCCAGGCCTGGGATCCATCCTCTAGGTCATGCTGCTTCCCTAAATTTTTAAGGCAAGCTAGAAATCTAGAGCTGAAAGGCATGTCAAGCAGCTACCTGGGTCTGCCCTGGTCTTCAGGCAGGAAAAAGACTAAACTATCCAGGAGACAGGGTTGTATTTTTTTTAAAAGCTCAACTGTGAGCCCTAAATGGGACAGGGACTTTGTCCAACCTGATTAGCTTGTATCTACCCTAGTGCCAAGTACAAGTTCTGGCACACAGTAAGTTCTCAATGCCATTAAAAAAATTTAAAAAAACAAAAAAGGCTCTGTGAACAGACCCTACTATCTCTTCTAGAAATTCTCTCCAGTACTTTATTATCCTGAGAGTCAATCCAGAAGTTCTTGGCCAAATGAGCTCTCCTTTGCTTGAATTTAATCTCATGTCCTTTGTCTAGATTCTCAATGGACTTGGAAAACAATTAACAATTTCTCCATAAAAATCTTCCTATGCTTCTCAAAGAGTTTCCAGATCCTAGCAGGGAAACTGGGATTCTACTGTGGACCGAGTTGGTAAGTAATGACTCTCCTTCTATGATTGACTTGACATCAAATACGATTGTTCCATCTTCCTGGCAGGTGAGAGCAGGTGAGGTGGATGGAAGATGAAGAACTCTGCTTATGCTTAACAGAAGCTTTGGGGGATATGGAATTGGGCTTAAAGCTGCCAAGATGGCCTCCTCTTCTTGTGTTATTCCTTTCCAAGCAGAAAGGTGAGAGTGACCATGACAAAATCAACCAATCAATCAGTGTTATTTATTGAGTGCTTACTGTGTTTAGAGCACAGTACTAAGTGCTTGGGAGAGTCCAATATGGTAGAGTTATAGACATGATTTCTGTCCTCAAGGACTTGGATTCTAATCCCGGCTCTCCCACTTGTCTGCTGTGTGACCTAGGGCAAGTCACTTCACTTCTCTGGGCCTCAGTTACCTCATTTGTAAAATGGGAATTGATATTGTGAGCCCCATGTGGGACAGGGACTGTGTCCAACCCAATTTGCTTGTATCCACCCAGTACTTAGTACGGCGCCTGGCACATAGTAAGTGCTAAGAACTGCCACAGTTACTAATATTATATTATCATTATTATTATGTAGTTTACAATCTAGAGGAGGCTAAGCATTGGATAAAAATTGGCTAAGCATCTCCTTATTTCTGATTCCAGGGCTAGGCGAAGGATCTCCTGGGCATGTCAGCTTCTTTGGAAAGTAGATGCCAGAAGAACCAGACAAAGGTTCCTTCCCCGCTGCCTTCAAACATGCCCACGTCTCCCCCATCCTAAAAAAACCCGCTCTTGACCCCACTTCCCCCTCCAGTTATCGCCCTATCTCCCTACTACCCTTCCTTTCCAAAATCCTAGAACGAGTCATCTACAATCGATGCTTAGAATTCCTTAACTCCCATTCTCTCCTAGACCCCCTCCGATCTGGCTTCCGTCCCCTCCACTCTACCGAGACTGCTCTCTCTAAGGTCACCCGTGACCTCCTTCTTGCCAAATCCAATAGCTCCTACTCCATTCTAATCCTCCTTGACCTCTCTGCTGCCTTTAACACTGTCGACCATCCCCTCCTCCTCCATACCTCATCTCACCTTGGCTTCACGGACTTCGTCCTCTCCCGGTTCTCCTCTTACCTCTCTGGCTGGTCATTCTCGGTCTCCTTCGCTGGATCCTCCTCCCCCTCCCATCCTTTAACTGTTGGAGTTCCTCAAGGGTCAGTTCTTGGCCCTCTTCTGTTCTCCATTTACACTCACTCCCTCGGTGAACTCATCCGCTCTCACGGCTTCGACTACCATCTCTACGCAGATGACACGCAGATCTAAATCTCCGCCCCTGTCCTCTCCCCCTCCCTTCAGGCTCGCATCTCCTCCCGCCTCCAGGACGTCTCCACCTGGATGTCGGCCCGCCACCTAAAACTCAACAGGAGCAAGACTGAGCTCCTCATCTTCCCTCCCAAACCCGGTCCGCTCCCAGACTTCTCTATCACTGTGGATGGCACGACCATCCTTCCCGTCTCTCGGGCCCGCGATCTCGGTGTCATCCTTGACTCGTCTCTCTCGTTCACCCCACACATCCTATCCGTTACCGAAACCTGCCGGTTTCACCTCTACAATATCGCCAAGATCCGCCCTTTCCTCTCCACCCAAACGGCTACCTTACTGCTACGGGCTCTCGTTATATCCCGACTAGACTACTGTGTCAGCCTTCTCTCTGACCTCCCTTCCTCCTCTCTCACCCCGCTCCAATCTATTCTTCACTCCGCTGCCCGGCTCATCTTCCTGCAGAAACGATCTGGGCATGTCACTCCCCTTCTTAAACAACTCCAGTGGTTGCCTATCAACCTCCGCTCCAAACAAAAACTCCTCACTCTAGGCTTCAAGGCTCTACATCACCTTGCCCCTTCCTACCTCTCCTCCCTTCTCTCTTTCTACCACCCACCCCGCACGCTCCGCTCCTCCGCCGCCCACCTCCTCACGGTCCCTCGGTCTTGCCTATCCCGCCGTCGACCCCCGGGCCACGTCCTCCCGCGGTCCTGGAACACCCTCCCTCCTCACCTCCGCCAAACGGATTCTCTTCCCCTCTTCAAAACCCTACTTAAAACTCACCTCCTCCAAGAGGCCTTCCCAGACTGAGCTCCTCTTCTCCCTCTACTCCCTCTGCCACCCCCCCTTTACCTCTCCGCAGCTAAACCCTCTTTTTCCCCTTTTCCCTCTGCTCCTCCACCTCTCCCTTCCCATCCCCACAGCACTGTACTCGTCCGCTCAACTGTATATATTTCCATTACCCTATTTATTTTGTTAATGAATTGTACATTGCCTTGATTCTATTTAGTTGCCATCGGTTTTTACGAGATGTTCTTCCCCTTGACTCTATTTATTGCCATTGTTCTTGTCTGTCTGTCTCCCCCGATTAGACTGTAAGCCTGTCAAACGGCAGGGACTGTCTCTATCTGTTGCCGACTTGTTCATCCCAAGCGCTTAGTACAGTGCTCTGCACATAGTAAGCTCAATAAACACTATTGAATGAATGAATGAATGAACCACAAACCCAAAGGAAACTAAGTTGTTTTAGAGTTCTAGATCATGTAGATCATTTCCAGAGCTGCAAAGACTCAAAACTCCTCAGGTCCAGGATGACCTATACAGTTATTATTCTCCCAGGGTTGCCCAAGATCAAACCAGTTTGTTTTTTAATTTATTTATTTTTACGGAATTTGTTAACTGTTTGTTGTTCTAAGCACTGGGGTACGTACAGGCTTATCAGGGTGGACACAGTCCCTATCTCACATGGGGCTCACAAGTCCAAGTTGGAGGGAGGAGGTTTTAATCCCCATTTACAGATGTGATAGCTAAGGTACAGAGAAATTAAGTGATTCGCCCAAGGTCACACAGAAAGCGACTGTCAGAGCTGGGATTAGAATTAAGGTCCTCTGACACTCCTGGGCCTGTGCTCTTTGCACTAGGCCATACTGCAGTTCCAAACAAGGCCTGTTGGGTTAATGTCAACCAGACCCTTTCTTTCTTTAAGTTATATATTATACATTATTTATGTATTCATATTAATGTCTCTCTCCCCCTCTAGACTGTAAGCTTGTTGTGGGCAGGGAATGTGTCTGTTATATTCTACTCTCCCAAACACTTAGCATAGTGCTCTACACGCAGTAAGGGCTCAATAAATATGATTGACTGACTTAGTACAGCGTTCCGAACATAGTAAGCACTCAACAAATACCATTAATTGACTGATTAACTGATTCTCTCCCAAGGTGAAAACAACCGCCAAATGTTTTTTGGCCAATTCCAACTCAACTCTGGAGTCCTTCCATGTATCATGAACACGGCCCTCATGGAGCCTTCAGGGAAATGGATGGAACTAAAACTCCAACTAACTAGTGAGCAGTTTTGGTAGGTTGCTTGTTGCGGAAGAAGTTCTACCAGAATGAATTTTGGAATCTTCTGCTGGTTTCTTTGAACCATTTCAGTGGCTAATCAAGCGTTGATTGCCTGAACATTGTTATTATTCAAACTAAAATGTTAATGCCTCCTACTTTACTGAATGTGGGTACACACTGTATAAGTGCCAATAAAAATGCTAAGGACAAAAGTAAAGTAACAACAAAAAAAGAAAAAAGGACATCTAGAGTTCTAGGCAAGTCATAAAATAGATAACTTGTGCTTTAAAAGTAACCTAATGAGACAATAACTCCTAGGGCAAATTGTGATGACTACTGTTACAATTCTAGCCAAGGAAATTAGACACCGATTCTCTGCTTCAGAACAATCAGAAAAGAAGGAGCTAGGGATTCTCCTATTTTGGAGAACTATAATGATATTTGACCAGAAAATTCACTACTTGAACATGGATTCTATTCTCTCCATCCAATCTCAAACGGGTTACTCTATCATCTCCTTTGAACCAGTAAATGAAGTCTACAGCTTCTAGAATAATGGGTGGTATTTGTTAGGTGATTTTAATCTCTCTGTGCCTCACTGTCCACATTTATAAAATTGATGCCCGCTCTCCCTACATTTTAGATTGTGAGTCATAAGTGTTTGAAGTGATTATCTCGTGCTTAGCATATATAAATTGTAAGTGGTAAAAAAAAAAATCAACCTATGTCTCTCCACTCTTCAAGAAATGCTAGTGTTTGCCCATCCACCTCCACATCAATCCACCTCCACATCAACAGGAACTCCTTACCATCGGCTTTCAAACATTCGATCACCTTACCCCCTCCTGCCTTTCCTTTCTGATTTCCTAGTACAATTTCCCTCCTCTAATGCCGATTATTCCTTGTCCCTTGATCTCGCCTATCTCTTCACCAACCTCTTGCCCATATCTTGCTTCTGGTCTGGAAAGCCCTCCCTTTTCATATCTAACAAATAATCACTCTCCCCACCTTCAAAGCATCATTGAAAGCATATCTCCTCCAAGAGGCCTTCTCCAACTAAATCCTCAATGCCTCTTCTTCCATTCCTTTATGCATTGGCCTTACACTGGGATTTGCACCTTTTAGTTACTCCACCCTCAGTCCCACAACTCATATGTACATATCCACAATTGATTTATTTATATTAATGTCTATCTTCCCCTCTTAGATTGTAAGCTCACTGTGGGAAAGCAAAGTATCCAACAGCTCTGTTATATTGTACTCTCCCATGTGTCTAATAGAGTGCTCTGAACACAGTAAGTGTTTCTTAATAAATATAACTGAGTGTTATTAAAATGTTATCACTGCCAAAAGGTCTTCCCCAATTAAGCCCTCTTTTCCCCTACTCCATCTCCCTCCTACATTACCTGTGCACTTGAACCTGTACCCATTAAGCACTTGACATTCGCCCCACCCTTAGTCCCACAGCATTTATATACATATCTATAGTTTATTTATTTATTTTGATGTCTCTCTCCCCGTACAGGCTGTAAGCCCACTGTGAGCAGAGAAAGTGTCTACAAACCCTGTTGTATTGTACTCTCCCAAGCACTTAGTACAGGTTCTGCACACAGTAAGTGTTCAATAAATATCACTGATTGATTGATTGCTTATCAAATATATTATTAATAATATTCCTACTGCAGCAATCACATGAGACATCCAGTATTTATCTTTTTTTTCTATCTGTAGTAACCCTATTAGAGTTTAGTTGTCAGGAAAAAAAAGGTGTATCTCTAATTGTGTTGTATAATAACCTTTCATATTGAGATATCTGAAATGTGGTTAACATAACCTTAGTGGTTAACATAACTTTTATCTGCAAGTCTTTTTTTCCCTCTTAGGTTTTATATTTTTGATAAAAACATTTTTCTAGCTTGCAGGTCTTCCAAAATGACTTGTAGAAGACAATGACAGGTTACAATTTTAAATTCACTCTTTTTTTTTCTTTTGAATAATCCTATTTGACAGGCTTTTTTCTTCTCTTCATGTCATTACAAATGGCTCTGGTTCAGGCAGAGAAAAAAGTAGCTTAATTGTGTAGTTCTGGGAATACAGAAAGAAAAAAATTTCAAAAATGAACCAGCTTTCTCACAAAGAGACTCAAGAAAATATCCTAAAAGTAAAGCACTTGATACCTATTATGAATATTATCATTTAATTTGGGATATCAACTGTGGACAGGCATTATTCAAATCTTTTGGTAAGTGAACATGCAATATTAGTGGGATTTAATTATACTATGCCTTCTAAAAGCTTATCAAAGCAGAAAATAAGGATTAGAACCCTTAAAATAAGTAAAGTTATATACTTTTTTCACACATCTATTGATTAGAAGTATTCACTACCTTAATTTCTCACCCCTGGACCAATCACTTGCTTAATTCAATATATCTGAAAATATTTATGCATTCTAATTAGCTATTAAGAAGTTATTTCTTAATTTGCTAAAGCTCAACTTCCATCTAAAAGGATTTGAAAGTTGAACTAAGAAAGGAAAGCTATAAATTAGTTAGTATGCCTGTGTACAAAAAAAGTCTTTCATATATGAAGATCCTGTCTACTGATTCTGTTTTATTATAGTCTTCCAAGCACTCAGTACAGTGTTCTGCACACTGTAAGTGCTCAGTTAATACCATTGAATGATTGACTGAAGAAGAACTAAAACAAATCTCTTCCACCCCGCCCATAAAGAGGGACATTTTTCTAGTTTGTAGCTGCTCAGATACCAAATATCCACTTTCAAAGGCCTTTCCACCTCTTCGGCAACTGAGACACTGACACAGAATTTTAGTGGAGTCGATGGCAGGAGGAGTGTAAAAGTGAGCCCAGAACATGGCCTCTGCTTATTTTTCCATTCCTGATGAAGGATTGCATTTAATAATAGTAATTGTAGTGTACGTTCAGTGCATACTTTGTGCCACAAGCTGAAGTAGATCAAAAATAATCAATTCAGACACAGTCTCTGTGTCCCACATGGGGCTCACAGTCTAGTCGGGAGAGAGGCAGCCTTATTGTTATTAACAGGTATTGACTCTCCATTTTGCAGATGTGGAAATGGAGGCACAAAGAAATGAAGTGACTTGCCCAAGATCATGCAGCAGGCAAGTGCTGGAGTCGGAATTAGAACACAGGCCTCCGTAAGCCCGTCAAAGGGCAGGGACTGTCTATCTGTTGCCGACTTGTAATAATGTTGGTATTTGTTAAGTGCTTACTATGTGCCGAGCACTGTTCCTAAGCACTGGGGGAGATACAGGGTAATCAGGTTGTCCCACGTGAGGCTCACAGTTAATCCCCATTTTACAGATGAGATAACTGAGGCACAGAGAAGTGAAGTGACTTGCCCACCGTCACACAGCTGACAAGTGGCAGAGCCGGGATTCGAACTCATGACCTCTGACTCCCAAGCCCATGCTCTTTCCACTGAGCCACGCTGCTTCTCTAAGCGCTTAGTACAGTGCTCTGCACATAGTAAGTGCTCAATAAATACTATTGAATGAATGAATGAATGATCTTTCCACTAGGACATACTGCTTCAATACTGATTATTTATCACATTCTCTCACCTGGTCCTCAGGAAGTGTGGGCAGGGAACATGTCTACCAGCTGGTTATGTGGTTATATTGTTCTGTCCCAAGCGCTTAGTACAGTGTTCTTAATGCAGTAAGCACTCAACTAATTTGATTCACTGACTAAGGTGAGAAGCACACATTGTGATACAGTGGCAGAGAAAGCCAGAGCCTTCTGCAAGATGGACATGCTCTTTCCACTGGTCCTTTGCCGCAGAAGCCCTGTTGTGACTTCTCCCTTCACAGAAGCCATCACCTAGCCACACTAAAGATTGCTAGAACTTTCTATAGGATCATAGAGAAGCAGCGTGGCTCAGTGGAAAGAGCCCGGGCTTGGGAGTCAGAGGTCATGGGTTCGAATCCCGACTCTGCCACTGGTCAGCTGTGTGACTGTGGGCGTCACTTAACTTCTCTGTGCCTCAGTTACCTCGTCTGTAAAATGGGGATTAAGACTGTGAGTCTCACGTGGGAAATCCTGATTACCCTGTATCTGCCCCAGCGCTTAGAACAGTGCTCTGCACATAGTAAGTGCTTAACAAATACCAACATTATTATTACAAAGGTGGAGGGGAGAAAAATCTCTTTCTCCCCGACTTCCACAAAATAAACCTCAGTCAGGTTCCTTGCCCACTTGCACAGTCTGAAGTTTCTTTGTCATCACACAATTGTGCAAATTTACCCACAAAACCTTCCTCAAGAGCATAATTTCCAGAATGCAGAGAATCTTTACCTTTTTTTAAAATTGTATTTGTTAAGTGCTTTCTATGTTGCCAGGCACTGTACTAAGCGTTGGGGTAGACACAAGCTCATCAGGTAGGACACAGTTCCTGTCCAATGCAGGGCTCTCACAGTCAAAATTCCCACTTTACAGATGAAGTAACTGAGGCACAGAGAAGTTAAGTGGTCACACAGCAAGCAGCAGAAAAGTGGCGGTGCTGGGATTAGAACCCAGGTCCCCTGATTCCCAGGCCTCTGCTCTTTCCACTAGGTCACACTTTTTCTCTGGGCCCCCTCAGGGACACTAGAAAACTGATTAAGTTTCTTGTTGCCATCAGCCTGCATTAGTAAGATACCGTTAACTCATATGGAAAGTTCATAGTCTGATCAGAACTATATTCTCCTTTATTCCCTCAATGCTTCTGAGAGGCAGGGAGATAAATAGGTACAGACTGGCATGATGTATTAGGAGACAAAACTAAGGCAGAAAAAGTTGCCCAAATTCAAACAGCCAGTCTGCATCAGAGGAGAATTTTGCAGCGTGGTCTAGTGGAAATAGCATGGACCTGGGAGTCACAGGACCTGGGTTCCAATCCTGTCTCTTGTCTGCTGTATGACCTTTGGCAGGTCACTTAGCTTTTCTGCGCCTCCATTCCCTCATCTGTAAAATGGGAATTAAATCCTCCTCTCTCTTAGACTGTGATCTCCATGTAGGGTGTGGACTATGTCCAAATGATTAGCTTGTATCTACCGCAGCACTTAGTACAGTGCCTGGCACATAGTAAGCACTTAACACAGCCCATAAGTAAAGTGAATGAGTCTGTTGAATTGTATTCAGCAAGATGGCATAGTGGATAGAGCGTGGGCCTGGCAGTCAGAAGGTCATGGATTCTAATCCTGGCTCTGCCACTTATCTGCGGCGTGACCTTGGGCAAGTCACTTGACTTCTCTGGGCCTCAGTTCCCTCATCTGTAAAACGGGGATTGAGACTGTGAGCTCCATGTGGTACGGCAACTGTGTCCAACCCGAATTGCTTCTATCCACCCCAGCACTTATTACAGTGCCTGGTGCATAATAAGCGCTTAACAAATACCATAATAATAATAATAATTATTATTATTTTCTCAATGCTTAGTACAGTGCTCTGCCCACAGTAAGTGCTCAGTAATTACGATTGATTGACTAGACCAGAGATTGGCCATGTTTCTTCACTATTGGACTATCCTGGGGCAAGTGACTGTGCAACCTGGGGGAGCCTGGGCAGAGTGTGGGGGATGGGGGTGGGGAGGGAGACATACTGGGTGCCAAGAGAAGAACACTGTGGAAAGGGTAAGTAGATGGAAGCCATATCTGCTCTGAGACAGCCGTTGGTTCCTTTTCTGGGAGTATAAAATTATGAAGATACTTGTTAAGCACTTACTATAATAATTTTAATAATAATGTTGGTATTTGTTAAGCGCTTACTGTGTTCACAGCACTGTTCTAAGCGCTGGGGTAGATACAGGTTAATCAGGTTGTCCCACATGAGGCTCACAATTAATCCCCATTTTACAGATGAGGTAACTGAGTCACAGAGAAGTGAAGTGACTTGCCCACAGTCACACAGCTGCCAAGTGGCAGAGCCGGAACTCGAACCCATGACCTCTGACTCCCAAGCCCGTGCTCTTTCCACTGAGCCACGTACCTATATGCTAGGTACTGTACCACGCACTGGAGTAGTGATAGTATTTGCTAAGCGCTTACTATGTGCCTAATCAACGTGTACCTACCCCAGCGTTTAGAACAGTATTTGATACATAGCAAGCACTTAGCAAATAGTACTAAAAATTAAAAATAAAGACTAGTCATCCTCAAATTGGGCATGAGCCTGATGTGCCTCACACCCCATCTAGAGTGTCATCGATAAGTCAGCCGGTTCAGACAGATCACAAACTGGGCAGGTAATTGATGGCCTGCAGGGCAAGAGCTGCCTCACCAATGAAGGAAAATTGAAGTGGGGGAAGGGGTGGAGAGCATGAAGAAGAGAAATCTCTTTAAGTCTGACTTTGGACAGGTAAAAGCCAATCTGGGGGCTTTTCTAAGTGGAAAATTTGTGGAGTCCTAAAGGCAGGCTCTCCTGTCTGACCATGGCTAGTCACTTCACTTCCCTGTGCCTCAGTTTCCTCATCGGTAAAATGGGGATTGAGACTATGAGGCCCACAGGGGACAGGACCTGTGTCCAACACAGTTTGCTTGTATCCACCTCAGTGCTCAGTAGAGTGGATAAAGCACAGGCCTGGAAGTCAGAAGGACATGGGTTCTAATCCCCACTTCACCACTTGTCTGCTGTGTGACCTTGGGCAAGTTACTTCACTTCCCTCTGCCTCAGTTACCTCATCTGTGAAATGGGGAAGATGACGGTGAGCCCCATGTGGGACAGGGACTTTGTCCAACTTGATTTGTTTGTACTCACTCCAGTGTTTTGCTTGGCACATAGTAAGCACTCAAGTCTATACTTCACTCTGCTGCTCAGACTATCTTTCTACAGAAACACTCTGGGCATGTCACTCCCCTCCTCAAAAATCTCCAGTGGTTGCCTATCAATCTTCACGTGAAACAAACTCCTCACTCTTGGCTTCAAAACTCTCCATCACCTTGTCCCCTCCAATCTCATCTCCCTTCTCTCCTTCTACAGCTCAGCCTACACACTCCGCTCCTCTGCCCCGAACTTCCTCACCGTGCCTTGTTCTCACCTGTCCCGCCGTTGACCCCTGGCCCACGTCCTACCTCTGACGTGGAATGCCCTCCCTCCTCACATCCGCCAAACTAGCCTTCTTCCCCCCTTCAAAGCCCCACTGAGAGCTCACCGCCTCCAGGAGGCTTTCCCAGACTGAGCCCCCCTTTTTCCTCTGCTCCTCCTCCCCTCCCCATCACCCCTACTCTCTCCCTCTGCTCTACCCCCTTCCCCGCCCCACAACACGTGCATATTTGTACATATTTATTACTCTATTTGTTTTATTAATGATGTGCATATATCTATAATTCTATTTATCGATTTTAATGCTACTGATGCCTGTCTACTTTTGTTTGGTAGTTTGCCTCCCCCTTCTAGACTGTGAGCCCGTTGTTGGATTGTCCCTATCTTTTGCCGAATTGTACTTTCCAAACACTTAGTACAGTACTCTGCACACAGTAAGCGTTCAATAAATACAGCTGAATGAATTAATGAACTTCATTTTCCTCATCTGCAAAATGGTGATTAAGACTGGATGCCCCTGGTGGGACAGGGACTGTGCCCAACCTGATTAGCTTGTATCTACTCCAGCACTTAGTACAGAGCCTGCCATATAGTAATCACTTAACAAATACCATTAAAATAAGGCAAGCAATTCTCACCAGTTGTAGGGGACAGTGGACTGATGATTCAATATTTGGGGTTAGTGGTAGGATAGTGGTGGTGGGGTCGAGACTCTTCCCTCCCTCACCCTTCCAAGCCTTATTAAAGACACATCTCCTCCAAGAGGGCTTCCCAGACTAAGCTTCCTCATCTTCCACTCCTTTCTGTGTCATCTGACTTGCTTCCTTTGCTCTCCCCCTCCCAGCCCTACAGCACTTATGTCCATAGCTGTCATTTTATTTACGAGTATTGATGCCGTCTCCTTCCCCCTCCTCCCCTAGACTGTAAGCTTATTGTGGGCAGGGAATGTCACAGTTTATTGTTGTACTTTCCCAAGTGCTTAGTACAGTGCTCTGCACACAGTAAGCGCTCAAAAAATGCAACTGAATGAATCAAAAGAAAAGGTAAATCCAAGGCAGTGAGCATTCCCTCTTCTTTGTTCTGCTAAGCCCTCATTTCCACTCTCCATGAAGTAATAATAATAATAATGTTGGTATTTGTTAAGCGCTTACTATGTGCAGAGCACTGTTCTAAGCACTGGGGTAGACATAGGGGAATCAGGTTGTCCCACGTGGGGCTCACAGTCTTAATCCCCATTTTACAGATGAGGTAACTGAGGCACAGAGAAGTTAAGTGACTTGCACAGAGTCACACAGCTGACAAGTGGCAGAGCTGGGATTCGAACCCATAACCTCTGACTCCAAAGCCCGTGCTCTTTCCACTGAGCCACGCTGCTCCTACACGCTGCTCCTACAAGTATGCTCTTGGCTGTGTACCCCTTAAGCAGATTAACAGCATGGCTCAGTGGAAAGAGCCCGGGCTTGGGAGTCAGAGGTCATGGGTTCGAATTCCGGCTCTGCCACTTGTCAGCTGTATGACTGTGGGCAAGTCACTTAACTTCTCGGTGCCTCAGTTATCTCATCTGTAAAATGGGGATTAACTGTGAAAACAGTGTTCTGCACATAGTAAGCACTTAACAAATACCAACATTATTATTAAGCACTTTGATATTCATTCTAGACCCATTACACTTAGGTGTCTATTCTTACAATGGAATATTTCCCTATTTTTTTTACTGACTGCCTCCCCCTGTAGACTAAAAGCTCTTTGTGGGCAGGGATCAGATCTATTATTGCATTGTAATAATGACGACGGCATTTGTTAGGTACTTACTATTTACCAAGCACTGTTCTAAGCACTGATTTTCCCAAGCTCTCAGTACAACACTATGCACACAGTAAGCACCCAATAAATTCCATTAATTGATTCTGCACCTCACACAGTGCCTTTCACAAAAACATTCAATAATGTTTTTGATAAAGAAGGTGGAGACCAAGCACTTGGGAAGAAAAGTGGGAGAAAGTGGAAGTAACGGAATTAGCAGAGACTCCTCACTGGATGCAGTGCACGGTCCTAAGAACTTAGAAAATATAACAGAAGCACAAAACATATTGCTTAATATTAGTATTTGTTTAGCACTAAATGTGTACCAAGCACTGGGGTAGATGTGAATCAATCAGGCTGGACACTGTCCCTGTCCCCTAGTCTAATTAGGGGAAAGGAGAGGTATTGAATCCCAATTTTACAGAGGAGAAAACTGAGGCACAGAGAAGTCAAGTGACTTACCCAAGGTCACACAGCAGGCAAGTGGTGGAGTCACGATTAGAACCCAGGTCTCCAACTCTTGCCCCAGGACCTGATGATTCTCTACCCAAAAACAGCTTATTTTCTAATAATGTAGAAGTCTTGGCATTTATAATAATAATGATGGTATTTCTTAAGCTCTTACTATTTGCCAAACACTCTAAGAGCTGGGGCACTGTACTAATCGCTGGGTTAAATTCATCCTTCTAAATCCCACCGTAAACTTGGCTGCTCTGAGGTAGTAGTCAACTCTGATGGAAACTATGGTCTTTAAGTAAATTTTTCTTTAGACCCTGTGGTTTACAATGATGGAAAAGATTGAGAGTTGGCTTCTGGTCAAGAATACTTTTAGGAGTTCTCTACAGTGAATACATTTTCCACCTTTTTTGGAGGCTGACAAAAATGAGGAGGTCCAGATGGTTCTGTATCCACAAAGGTCATCAAAGGGCACTGTGAAATTGTTGCTAATTTTCATTTATTGTACCCCTAAAAATTCTGCTGATTTTGATCTCCCCACTGGTGAACATTTTTCTCTTCTTAACTTAATGCATAGATAATAATAATAATAATTGTGGTATTTGTAAAGTGCTTACTATTTACCAGCTAAGCATCTCTGAACCACAGTTATCACCTAGGTAGGTTCTGGTCATTTTTTTAATCCTTTCTGTGCAAACAATAGTAGAGTGAAAGGTGAGCCAGTGAGGTATATTTAGATCAAGTCAAATTATCTTGTATTATGTTTAATTCACAACCATTTTCTTAGATTTCCTAATTCCATCTATTCTTTTTTTTCTTTAATGCAATCTTCCAAGCAAACTCTGCTTAAAGACCAGCCCTAGCCCCACTGATAATGAACCAGAATTAAATCTTTTGTGTGGCACACTAGAAAGATCTGTCTGTCTCCCAGGGGAGAACAGAGGGAAATTGAAAATAAAGTCATATTTTCCCTTTGTTACTAAGTTCCTGTTTTGTCAGAAAAAAAATATGGCTTCTTAAAGACAGATGCATGGATTAGAACAGTTGTGTGACTGCTTAATCAAATATGATATTTTTTAAGTGCTTACTATATGTCAAGCATGGATTTTAAGCATTGAGGCAAATACAAGTTAATCAGGTCAGAAAGAGTCCTTTTCCCACTTGGGGTTCACAGTCTAAATAGGGAGAACAGGCACCGAATCCCCATTCTACAATTGAGAAAACTGAGGCACAGGGAAATTCAGTGACTTACCCAAGATCATGCAGCAACCAAGTGGCAGAGTCAGGACTGGAACCCAACTCTTCAGACTTTCACTGGCACTTTTTCCACTAGGCCACTCTGCTTCCCATGCTGCTTATTACTTCCTTAATAAGGGAACTCTGGGCAGAATTCAAACACTTTCAGTGTAATTATTCTGATACAGTGTGTCTGGGAAATAGTAAAAATGACCTTGTTATTTCATGTAGGTTCAAAAGTCACACTTCTGCTAGTACATATAGCACTAACCAACGTCACATTTCTTTGCCTCCTGCCAAACGGATGGCTTTACACTTGTGCTCAAGTTAGAGGTTAGACAGCTAAAGTGGATAAAGCAATGACCTTTCACTTCGAGCTCAGTTCCGATTCAAATAACCTGTACTTGTAGTTCTGTCCACAGAGTAAGATGACATACTAACTACTTACACATAGTCACCCCTGATGTTCTTTGGTGAAGAGATTCCAGAATTGCTTTGCCAGAGTAAATTAATCATGAGTCACCTATAAAGAAAGCAGTCCTTCCATGTTAGAGTCAAGGAGGGCTTGAACACCCTTTAAAAATAACTGCAGTCTTTGTCATCAGTGATGGGAAGTAAATCAGGGATTTCCTATTTCCTTTTCCACTGATGATAGAGCTCACACAAGTATTAGGTTCCCACCCCCACTTTCCAACTCACACCTTACCCTGCAGCCAAAGACACAAACAGATCATCATATTGCTCCAGATAGAGTAATTAGAGGAAAAAGTAACCAGACTCTCAGTACACATGCTGCACTAATCAGAAATTATGTAAATAGGGCTTTTTACATATTAGAAAATCAAACTCTTCTCAAATCCTCATCACTCCTGTCCAAATTGATTGCTGCTGGTGCGCACTCCACCGATCCTTATTTAACTAGCAGTCATGTCACTAGCTGCTGAAATCCTGTTGAATCTTATTACATCCTTGCAAAGGAGCAAAGCAGGAATGGCAATAAAAAAGGGTCAAATCAGGAAAAAAAACCCATTTAACAAAACTCCGTTTAGGTGGTAGTATAATAAGCCTGTCATCGCTGTTGGTCAGAGAGTCTTTAGAACACCTCTTTATTGTGGGATTCCTATTTGGGGCTGAGATCTGAGTGAAGGAAAAGAGGGTGGGACTGAAACTGCCCTTTTGGTAGGAGCCAGGTGCTACCAATGAAACACAAAGCACGGGAAGTGGCCGAACCCTAGAAAATTAGTCTGATGAACCCAATCTCACCTAGGTTTCCTGAGCAAAGACAAGTTTCTTTTAACACCTGGGACCAACTGCTGGGGGAGCAATCTGTAAAAAGTAACAACTGTCACCTCTGCAGCCAGTTTTGACAAAAGATTGCCTGAGAGAACCCACTTCTATGGACAGACTGATTGTCCTTGATTCCAAAAAATAACTTGGGCCAAGTTCAAGTATCGGAAAAACAACTACAGTCGTTGCATTTTAGTGCACTCAGATCTTCAGGGTATAGGAGAGCAAAAAGCATTTGGAAAGAGAAATACAGGATGTTGGGTTTAAGGATGAGAAGGGAAGGATAAATAACACATTTTTGAGAAGGAGGTATTTGAAAGGTCAGCGGATATGGTGCTGAAGGCCTCCACATACAACACATTTATTAATTAGACTTTAAATTAATAACTGTGGTATTTCTTAAAGTGCTTTCTAGGTCACAAACATTGTATTAAATTCTGAGGTAAATACACAATCTCTGTCCCAAATGGGGCTCACAGCCTAAGGGGAAGCAGCGTGGCTCAGTGGAAAGAGCACGGGCTTCGAAGTCACAGGTCATGGGTTTGACTCCCGGCTCTGCCACTTGTCAGCTGTGTGACTGTGGGCAAGTCACTTAACTTCTCTGTGCCTCAGTTACCTCATCTGTAAAATGGGGATTAACTGTGAGCCTCACGTGGGACAACCTGATTACCCTGTATCTACCCCAGCGTTTAGAACAGTGCCCTGCACATAGTAAGCACTTAACAAATACCAACATTATTATTAAGAGGGAAAGAGAACACATATTTAAATCCCATTTACAGAGAAGTTAAGTGACTTGCTCAAGGTCATGCAGTAGGCAAGCAGCAGACTGGGGATTATAACGCAGGTCGCCAACTCCCAGGCTCATGTGATTTTCAAGCATACCACGCTGTCTCGCAACATAGATTTTTATCAGTAAAGTAAAATGTTCAAGCATAACTAATAACCTGAGGGGATCGTTCATGCATTTGTCTGGAATCTGTGCTGAAACCCAACTTTCCAAGACAAACCCATGACCTAGTGTGGAGAGATAGCAGAAAGGACACCAAAGATATATGCCACTTCCTCTCAGTGATTTTACTGCAATCCCAGGAGTGAGAATGGCACACCTCAAGATCCCTGGGCCCTGAAATGGGCCAGTCTGAATCCATCAATCAATCAATGGTATTTATTGAACACACTGCATGCAAAGGACGGTACTAAGCACTTTGGTCTGTACTAAGCACTTTGGTGAGTATGATACAACAAAATTGGCAGACATGTTCCCTGCCTCCAAGGAACTTACAGTCTAGAGGTGGGGAGAGACATTAAAATAAATTATGAATATGTACATAAGTGCTGTGGTGCTGAGGGTGGGGTGAATATCAAATGCTTGAAGGGTATAGATCCAAGTGCATAGGCACCAGAGTCTGAACAATACATAGAGACCTTCCAAGCCCTGGCCCAAACTAGGATGGCTTGAGCCCAACAGTTATGTTGTTCATCAGTCCCAAGACCCTATATGAGTCGTAAGAGGAGTATGAACTGGTTAGGGAAATGATCATTTCTGATAATTTCAATTAAAGACATCTCTACTTGGATGTCTCACTGACCCCCTCAAATTTAAAATATCCAAAACAGAGCTCCTCATTTTCCCACCCAAACAGTGTTCTCCCACTGACTTTCCCATCACTGTAGACAACAGCATCATCCTCCCTGTCTCACAAACCTGTACCCTTGATATTATCCTCAACTCAACTCTTTCATTCAACCCACATATCCAATCTGTCACCAAAGCCTGCTGATTCTACTTTCACAACATCGCAAAGTCTGTCCCTTCTTCTCCATCCAAACTGCTATTACACGGATCCAAGCACTTAGTATACCCTGTTTTGTCCATGCATCATTCTCCTTGATGATCTCCCTGCCTTTTGTCTCTTCTAAGTCTAATAATAATAATATTTTTTTTAAGCACTTACTGTGTGCCAGGCACTGTTCTAAGCCCTGGGGTAGGGACAGGATAATCAGGTTGGATTGAGTCCCTGTCCCACAAGAGGTTCACAGTCTTAATCTCCATTCTACAGATGAGGTTAACTGAGGCATAGAGAATTTAAATGACTTGCCCAGGTCACACAATAAACATGTGGCAGAGCTGGGGTAAAAACCCAGGTCCTTCTGACTCCCAGGTCCTTCTGACTCCCATATCCATTAGGCCATGCTGCTTCTCTAGTCCTCACTCTCCTGCTCAAATCATTTTTCTAAAAGTTCAGTCACTGTTTCCCATTCCTTAGTCATCTCCAGTGGTTACTCATTCACCTCCACATCATACAGAAACCCCTTATCTTGTGAACTTGGGCAAGTTATTTGACTTCTCTGGGCCTTAGTTTCCTAATCTGTAAAAAGGGGATTGAGACTGTGAGCTCCACATGGGACAGGAACTGTGTCCAACCTGATTAGCTTGTATCTACCCCAGCGCTTAGAACAGTGTTTGGCACATAGTAAGCACTTAGCAAATACTATTATTATTATTTGGTTTTAAAACACTCAAATAGCTTACCCCCCTCTTACAACTCAGACCATATGCTTTGTTCCTTCAACACCAATTTATTCACTGAACCTGTCTCATCTATCTCTTTGCCAAGCCCTTACCCTCATCCTCCTTCTGGCTTGAAACTCCCACCCCCTTCATATCTGACAGACAATCACTCTCCCCACCTTCAAAGTCTTATTAAAATTACATCTACTCCAAGAGGTCTTCCCCTACTAAGCCAGTTCCATAATAGGTTGGTGCGTTTTGCTCTGTAAAACATTATTCAGGCAAAATCCTTCAAGTCGATATGACAAATGGGCATTTTTAATTGCTACTAATTGATTCATCTCATAGTTTGAATTACTAGGTCATCTGATCTTCCACTGGGAAGACCATGAGATTGTAGTAGGATATCAGTGAGGTAAAGTGGAGTGGATAAGATGGAAAGCTGATGTTTCTCCCACCTGTGAGCCAGAAAGAGTGGGTGAAGGGAGATTCGTGCTTGCGTGTAGTTTTTGATATCATTAAATGGGACAGAGAGGCCACTCTGGCAGGGATGGGTGGGAAATCTGTCAGCCCTTTTCTCTCCCCTCAGAGGAGAAAGCAGCACAAACAAAATTGTCTGTCCCAGCTCCTCAGGAAGGCTTGTTCTGTCCAAGGTCCATCTCCCCAAGGGCCGGGTTGAGGGGATGAAACAAGAAGAACCCTGTTTGTTTTCTTTTTTATTTACAAAATCAACAAAATATAATTCCCTGGATCCAGCAGTGGTGTGAGGAGCAGCAAGGGGAGCTCTGTGGCCACTGCTGGGCTCAGTGGGGATACATGAGAGGGGTGGGATCCAGACAGGCATCGATCAGATTGCATCATCTAACTGGAGGGGGAGGTGATACAGTGTTGGATTTTAGTTTTACCCCTTTGTCTCAGTATTGATAGAACTGATAGGGCACCTATATAAATTCATAAACTAAGCAAAAGCCTCTTAACCAAATCCCATCCCTGATACGGATCCATATTCATCCTCAGCACTTATGTCTTGTCTCATGTGGTTGAGTCATCTTCGACCCATAGCGATGCCATGGACATATCTCTCCCAAAACACCTCACCTCCATCTGCAATCGTTCTGGTGGTGGATCTGTAGAATTTTCTTGGTAAAAATACGGAAGTGGTTTACCATTGCCTCCTTCCAGGTGGCATACTTGAGACTCCGCCCTCGACTCTCTCTCATTCTACTGTTGCCCAGAACAGGTGAGTTTTGAGTTGTAGAAGATTGCCTTCCCCTTGCTAGCCTCTGCCCAAGTTAGGAATGGAATGGGTAGGCCTCTGCTTGACTCTCCCTCCCACAGTTGAGACTTGTAGAGTACTGAAAACTCTCCAGATGTGGTCCTGAGAGGGACTGGACATGTTTTAAGTGTTCAATAAATACCACTGATTGAATCATTAGGGAATGTGTCTGTTATATTGTTGTTTATACCTCCCAAGGGCTTAGGACAGTGCTCTGCAGACAGTAAGCACTAAATAAATACAATTGATTGATTGATTGACTGATTAACTTGGGTGCCACCCTCTTCCCAGACAACCACTCTAAATAAGGCCAAGAATCAGAAATTAAGTCCCTACCCCCAAAGCAAATGAAGTTTAAAGATAACAAGGTTTCTTCCTTATTTCCTACAGGAAAGTAAAACATTAAACAGTGTGAGAGATAACACAGAGATTAGAGAGAATGGAAATGTCTTCTTTACTGGGAAGGTAATTGAAAAGGAGTAGGTTTTGAACTATCTTTTAGGAAAAAATTCTCTCCTCACACCAAAGATTCATTTTGCGTGCAAATCTCCCTCATTTAGAAGTGTTTTTCTCTCTCTCTGTAAGGGAATGATCAGAGAGGTTTGGGGGAGTTTTCCTTTTGTTTGGAAGTTACACCCATTTAAACATAGCCTGGCAAGCCAATTCACCAGGGAGGCTGACTGAAAGGATTAGTCAGATGTTGTAGATGGGTAAACATCTCGTCAGCAAAATAGTAGGCTTGGAGTATCACAGCTAGAGGAGGCCACAGTACATGTAACTGTTTCCCTGACATACAGTCTGCTTAGAATTTAGTTGGACTCCACTGATTTATCGGCTCCAGAAGCCCAAACTGTTTTAACTATAAATTTTATTTGGTCTTCATACGGGAGAGATTATTTCAGCGGCTGACAGAAAGCAGCCACTACTTTCCCAAACAAGATAGCTGCAGTTCAGAAGAGAAATTCCTTGAAGCAAAGAATGGAGAGTTTATCAGCAGCAGAGGGGGCAGAGACGGCCCCAGGATATTCAGGAAACAAAGAAGTCCAGCTTGGAGTCCCTGATATTCTCACTAGATCAAAACTAGCCCAGTGGGCAAGCTACAGCTCGAAGCCTCTCTCTGATACATTAATCATTCAATCAAAAGTATTCGTTTGAGCACTTACTGTGTGAAGAGCACTGTACTAAAGGCTTTGGAAAGTACAGTAGAATTACTAGGCATGATCACTGCTCTCAGGGAGCTTACAATCTCGGTTGTTGTGGGAAGATAGACACTAAAACAAATTACAGAAGGGAGGAAGTAATAGTGTATAACTACACAGACACAAATGCAGTGGGGAGGAATTGTGAGTACCCAAGAGTTTGCATGACAGGGAGCCGCTAAAGTGGCATTGGGGGGCATATAGGGTGGGGAGATGAGAAATTAATTGGGGAAAGCCTCCTGGAGATAATACTAACAATAATGATAATAGTTATTACTAGTATTGCAGTTAAGTGCTTATTATATGCCAAGCACCATTCTAAGCGCTGGGGTAGATACAAGTTAATCAGGTTGACACGGTCCCTTTCCCATATTGTGGGGGAGGGGTGGGCGGGTGGGTGTCATACTCTTATCCCCATTTTACAGACAAGGAACTGAGGCTCAGTGAAGTGACTTTCTCAAGTACACACAGGAGACGTGGCAGAGGCAGAATTAGAATCCAGGCCTTTCTGACTCCCAGGCCCATGTTCTATCCACTAAGACATGCTACTTGTTTTATTATTATTTATAATAATAATATTTGTTAAGCATTTACTATGTGCCACGTACTATACTAAGTGCTGGGGTAGATAAAAGATGATAATGTTGGACACAGTCCCTGCTCCACCTGGGGCTCACAGTCTGCGGAGAAGGAGCCCTTATCCCTTTTAACATCCCTTCTTTTAGATCTTTGGCTATTAAAGTAAGAAAGTGTAAGTTATTTTTCATAGGACTACAATATCTTTTCTGTTCTTTACTATTCCCATACTAGTCTTATGTAGGGTCTCCATTCTTAGGCACCCAGGCCAAAGACTTGCAGTATCCTTAAACTGGGTTGGGATCAAAGAAGGACTTCTCTTGGGACAATGGGACATTTGTTTGAAGACTCAACTATAGAGGGCCTTTTGTTAATCGAGGAAGAGGTTACCCTCCAGCCATACTGATGACACAATCCCTTTTTCTCTCCCTTTAGTCCAATCCAGGATGAGACCCCCCCCCCTTTTGAATATAGGCAGAAAATGAGGTACTTAAAATGCCCTAATCCTGACAGAAAGCTGAGAACAATCCTGATGCTAAGGGATGCATGGAAAAAAGCATGTCAATGAAGCATTACTCCAGGCTTCTTAGAGTTGGAGAAACTCGCTGTTGACCTTTTGCACAAGTCCAGCCTCTGGCCCAGAATGTCCTCCCTTCTCAGATCTGACAGACAATTAGTCTCCCCACCTTCAAAGCCTTATTGAAGGCACATCTTCTCCAAGAGGCCTTCCCTGACTTCACTAGCCCTCATTTCCCCTTCTCTCGTTCCCTTCTGCATTGCCCTGCTTTGCTCCCTTTATTCACTCCTCCCTCAGCCCCACAGCACTTATGTCCATATCTGTAATTTAATGATTTATATTGATGTCTGTTCCCCCCTCTAGACTGTGAGCACATTGTGGGCAAGGAGTGTGTCTACCAACTCTGTTGTATCGTACTTTCCCAAGCACTTAGTACAGTGCCCTTCACACACTAAGCGCTCAATAAATATGACTGATTGATTGATGAATACACAAAATAAAAACAAAAATCAGTAGGGTGCTGGGTTAGAGGAGAAGAAATTCAGGCGTCTCCGAGCGCAAGCACACCCGCAGTCCCAGCGATCGCTACAGCAGCCGCTAATCTTCCCAGGGATTTTTGGACGCCTCATGCTGTGGGTTTTCTCTTTCTTCCCAGAGTGGATGGGATGGAGGCTCCTTAATGGGTTGGGAGAGAGCCGGTGCCGGTTTCTGGGGAGGTAGCATAGTTGTTTGGATGGGGTGCTTGGTTGGGGCTGAGTGAAGGGATTGGGGCTATCAAGGACACTCAGCAGTAGTTTACAACACTTCAATCCAGCTAATAGAGAGCATGTCGGGAACGGTGGTTCTCAGCAAGGGAAAGGAAGGTGGTAGTTACCTGTTGCTTCATTTGCCTGTCAAGCGCTTAGTACAATGCTTTGCATACAGTAAATGCTTGATAAATATGATTGATGAATGAGTGAGCAGAGGAAATGAGCAGAGGGCACTCAACTACAGTTTACAAAGCGGTCCATCTCTAGCAACCTCCACTGCTGGATGGGGCATTAAAACAACTAATGTTTCCCTATTTCTTTGGAGTTAATAATGTTGGTATTTGTTAAGCGCTTACTATGTACCGAGCACTGTTCTAAGTGCTGGGGTAGACACGGGAATCAGGTTGTCCCACGTGGGGCTCACAGTCTGCATCCCCATTTTACAGATGAGGTAACTGAGGCACCGAGAAGTTAAGTGAAACACTCTACTCAGGAGCAAGCAGCGTGGCTTAGTGGAAAGAACACGGGTTTGGGAGTTAGAAGATATGCATTCTAATCCCGGCTTCACCACTTGTCTGTTGTGTAACCTTGGGCAAGTTGCTTAACTTCTCTGTGCCTCAGTTACCTCATCTGTAAAATGGAGATTAAAAGTGTGATCCCCACATGGGTCAACCTAATTACACTGCATCCACTCCAGCGCTTACAACAGTGTTTGGCACATGGTAAGCACTTAAATAACGCAATTATTATTATTATTATTATTATTATTATTATTATTATTAAATTAACTCACCTCAGGTAAATGATGCCTATAATAAAAACAAGTTTCTCTTTTAAAGAGCTGTTGGGGCAGTGCTGTTCAATTCTTGGATATCAGCCGAAGCTCAGTGGGTTTCATTGTTGCCCTCCCTCAGAAATTTCTAAGGAGTAATACAAATAAAATTAAACCATAAAAATCATCCAAGTTGTACATTCTCGGACATAATTGAAAAGTAAATAAATATTCAGTCAATAGAAAACTCAATGGAGCATCTTAGTCAGCTATTTACTGAAACGAATCATGGTAACTATACAGTGACAGATTGCATGCTAATCTCAGAATAACCTCAATTTGTAATTTTGTACTTGGCAGGCTTCAGCCTTCTCATGGGCAGCAATAAATATTGAGAGCCATACAAACAAGGATGTGGAGCGAAGTCATTTTCGAGGGTTTTAGAAGAGAAAATAAGCAACAATAACTGAGCAGGGGAAAAAAAAACACATTTCCAGATGTCAGAAATACCTATCTAGGATATAAGCACTGTGTAAGTTTCCAAGAAGCCAAAGTGAATAAGAGTTTTCTACTACAGATAAAATTCCAAATAAATGACAGTAATATAAATTTCAATGAAGAGATGCCACCAGAAGAAGTGATTCTTGTCAAAAGTCCCCTTGATTCTATTTATTGCCTTTGTTCTTGTCTGTCTGTCTCCCCCGATTAGACTGTAAGCCCGTCAAAGAGCAAGGAACAATCTCTATCTGTTCCCGATTTGTACATTCCAAGAGCTTAGTACAGTGCTCTGCACATAGTAAGCGCTCAATAAATACGAATGAATGAATGAATGAATGAAAGAAAAGTTGAAATTGAAAAGGTGATTTTTTTATTGCTCTCCATGGGTGGGAAAGAATGGTGTAAATCATTCTAGAGAAGCTCAACAAGAAGGATTTTCCTCTGGTGATCTGAATTTCAAAATCAACATGGTAAAACTAGTTTGGAGTTTAAACTGAAAGTGTGAGTTCAAAATCACACTTTTTTTTATTTTTGCAATTTATATTGCCAGTTTCCTTTAAGCCTTACTCAGATAATGAAAACAGGTAATTAGTTTCATTTTATGCTCATAATCTGTTTCAGGTTCTCTTTAGACTAATCCTGTAGTTTTTTTCTAAGTTGTCCAAAGTTTTCACAGTTCCTCCTACACTCACTTAATGTCATTTCCTCTCCTGCCCCCAAACCTCTAGGAATCTGTCTGCAGTCAATGCAAATTTGTTCCACAAACACAAATTACCAGGAAAATTGAGCAAAAGGAGAGCAGGAGAGGGTTCAGAATTTATACTTTTTTTTCTTTTTAAGAACAACAGCTAGATTCTAGGTCCTTTAACCAGAGCAGAGATTCACTGGCATGGTGGCTGAAATTATTCAGTATCTCTAGAAAACTGGTATTATTCTAAAATTCTAAAGAAAATTTGTGTAATAAAAACATATAATGGAATTTAACTCTTTTCCCCTAAAATGAACTCCAAATGGTTTTAATGTTTCCTTTCTACATTTCCTTTGAGTGAGGCAATTTGACCCAAATTTGGGTAGAATTTGACCCAAATTCTTACGTGGTTTGCAATCTAGCTGATTTTCTTGGATTGGTCAAATTAATAATCATGGGAAGACTTATTGGAATAGTTACTTTCCCCTCCTATAAATTGACTGCCTACCCGATCAAAAGAATTTAAATACTTCAAACTGGAATGTGCAAAGTCACTGAAATATTTCCAATCTCATTCAGTTTGGATTTCATTATTACTGTTGCAATGTGCCCCAGTTTGACCTCTGATTTTTTTTAAAAAACATATACATATTTGCATCTCTCTCAAAATAGTTCCTCACCCACCCGTCTATTCATAAACAGGAATCTATCAGAGTAACTCTCTTTTTAAAATGGTATATGTTCAGCCCTTACTATGAGTCAAGCATTGTTTTAAGTACAAGGGTAGATACAAGTTAATCAAATTAATCTCTCTGGCTGAGAATAAATTAGATCAAAAGGGGGCCGACTGCAAAGCTTGAGGGGTATCTATAACGCTGTCCAAGAGGCAATTTTCACATCAGAGGACCCTGATATAGCATAGTTGTAAATAAGACCAACCATATACTGGAACTGGGCTGTGTCATATAGTTCCTTATATAGGGCTCCAAATTTAGGGACAGATTCTTTTCAAATGTAAAAAAAAAAACCCAAAATATCCTTACTCCACCCATTTAACCTAAACTCTCCTCCCTGTGAGACTGATACATTCTGCAAAGCACACTAACCTAATCACGATCAGGTTATCTCATTAAAGGCTCTTCTGGACCAAATGCAGTCAGGAACTTCACATTTTTAAATAGGGGACATCAGCCACCAAGATCAGAAACTAAAAGGCTTATTACCGTGATTCACACATGCAAATGAAATTGCAGAATTCTTCACTTCCTTTCAGGGACAAGTTGGGGAACCATGACTCCAAAGGAAAGTGCTGGAATGATTTTGAAAACCATTTGCTCTTTGCTTTCTTAGCTAAAGGAGGTGTCAAGCATCATATCACCTCAAGATCCTCAGCCTGGTGTTGTTGGGCAAATAGTCAATAAACAGGTTGGTACTACACATTCATTAAGCCTTCCCAACACACATAAAAGATGAGACCAACTTTTGTTATATGCTTCTGGGGGGCGGGATTGTTGGAGATCTCCAGTGGATCAGAAATACTCAGAAGTTTGCTGCTTTCAAAGAGGCACCGAGTTCACTTACTTGCAATCAATGTCAATCCAACGTATTTACTGAGCGCTTACAGTGTGCAGACCACTGTGCTAAGTGCCTGGGAGAATACGCCTCCAAAGTATTATTAAGGTCACATCTTCTCCGAGAGGTCTTCCCCGATTAAGCCCTCTTTTCCCAGGTTCCCTCTCCCTTCTGCAATATCTATGCATTTGGATCTGTGACCTTTGCACATTTGGTATTCGCCTCACACCCAACCCCACTTATGTACATATCTTTAAGTCATATATTATAAATTACTCATTCATTCCTATTAACATCTGTCTGCCCCTCCAGACTGCAAGCCCACGATGGGCAGGGAACTTGTCTGCTAATTCTGTTGGATTGTACTCTCCCAAGGGCTTAGTATGGTGCTCTACACATAGTAAGTGCTTAATAAATACCATTGCTTGATTGGTGGATTGATTACAACATAACAATATAACAGACACATTCCCTGCCCACAACAAACTTACAGTCTAGAGGGGAGACAGACATTAATATAAATAAATAAATTACAGATATTTGCCTAAGTGCTATGGAGCTGTGGGTGTGGTGAATAAAGAGAGCAAGTTAGGTCAACACAGAAGGGAGTGGGAAAAGAGGAAATGAGGGTTTGCGTGTTTGACCTGATTTGCTTCCTTTATTCACCCCTCTGTCAGATCCTCAGCATTTAGTAATTTATCACCCATACTTTTTTTTTGTATATATTAATGTCTGTCTCCTCCTCTGTACTTTAAACTTACTGTGGACAGGGAATGTGTCTACCTACTCTTATATTGTACTTTCCCTAGCACTTACTCTCCTAGATGCTTAGTACAGCGCTCTGCACATAGTAATTAAGCCAGTAAATACAACTGACTGGCTTAGTACAGTACTTTGCACACAGTAAGTGCTCAACAAATACGATTGATCGATTGATTGATTGATTAATTAACCTTCATTTCCTACTAGACTCGGACTCTAACAGGAGCAAGATCGCATCTGAGATCCTGAAGGTGATTGCTGCTTGACTGAAGTCCTGGGAGAACTCGGAAATCCCATTGCCAAACTTGCTGAGCAAACAGGGTTACCCAGACTGCAGGAAAGTGACACTGTCAAGCATACAAAGGGAAATATTAGACCAAAAGTCAATCACGAAGGCAGAGAGGTGAGGGTAGAAGCATTTTATCTTTCCCTCTAGATGTAGTCTTGTGGGCGGGGACTATATCTGTTACACTGTTGTATTGTACTCTCCCAAGTGTTTAGTACAGTGGTCTGTACAAAGAAAGTGATTTATAAATATAACTGACCGAAATAAATTAGGAGGGAAAGGAGGAAGAGGAGAGGTGTGAACTTTGATTTATTATTATTAATAATAATTATAACAATGGTATTTGTTAAGCACTTACTATGTGCCAGGCACTGTACTAAACACTGGGATGGATACAAGCAAATAGATTTGTACATGGTCTCTGTCCCACATAGGGATCACAGTCTTATTCTCCATTTTACAAATGAGCTAACTGAGGCACAGAGAAGTGAAGTGACTTGCCTAAAATCACATAGCAGACAACTGGGGGAGCAGGGATTAGAACCCATGACCTTCTGACTTCCAGACCCATGTTCTATCTACTACACCCTGATTTCTGCTCTCCCCAGGGTGGTTAGCAAGTGTTGTATTGTACTCTCCCAAGGGCTTAGTACAGTGCTCCTCACATAGTAAGTGCTCAATAAATACCACTGATAGTGCTATTTTGACTGAAAAGGTTTACTGTTGAATGGCATTCCCAAAGCAATCTGTAGACACTAGCTAGTTATTCAGTTATGATTCTGTCTATCCTCCTTTGGCTTTTGAGGTTTTTCTGGATATTATCACCAAGATAGTGATGGAAAACAAACTCAAGTGGATTCCTGTCCCCATGGTTTCAAAAAGGTGGATTACCAAAATATTGGGGATACCTAGAGGTTCCAACATTGGATCACAATAGGAATTGTTCTCCACTGACTAGCCATCCGCCCTACTTCTCCATTTCCGGTCACTCAGGAGTTCGCTCCTGCTCCATTCATTCATTCATTCAGTAGTATTTATTGAGCGCTTACTATGTGCAGAGCACTGTACTAAGTGCTTGGAATGTACAAATCAGTAACAGATAGAGACAGTCCCTGGTCTTTGACGGGCTTACAGTCTAATCTGGGGAAACAGACAAGAACAATGGCAATAAATAGAATCAAGACTCCAGGCCACCACCCTCTCTACCTTCAAAGCCTTATTTAAGGTCACAGCTCCTCCAAGAGGCCTTCCCTGATTAAGCCCTCTTTTCCCTGGCTCCCTCTCCCTTCTGCGTCATCTGTTACTTGGATCTGTGACCTTTGGGCATTTGATATTCGCCCCACCCTCAACCCCACAGCACTTATGTACATATCTTTGTTATATAGTATACATTATTTATTTTTATTCATGTCTGTCTCCCCCTTGAGACTGTAACCTCCCTTTGGGCAAGGAACATGCCTGCCAACATTATACTCTTCCAAGGTCTTAGTTTAGTGTTTTGTACATAGTAAGCGCTCAATAAGTACCAATGAGGATAAGAGAACTGCTTCAAAGTAGGAGTTCTGTGCTCACATTAAAAATAAAAAATCTTTGGGACTTGAATGATCACAACGTTCAAAACGGACCATGGAGGAAAGAAGCTTGATAAATTCCCAGACTTATTTTCATGAAATGGTATGCGTATCTAGTCTTCCTGCTAAAATTTTTCTTGTTTCCTTTTCCCTCTACTAGCTGTTTATCCATCTTACCCCTACATCTGGTGTCAATAATAGAGAGAAACAGCCTGTTATCAACCTTGGGTGAAAAGAAACACAAGGTTATTAGAAATCCTGAATCTGAGTTACTGTATTATTGAACTAAACTCCCAAATGTCTGAAAAGCTTTTGAAGGCTGAAGATGATATGTAAGAATGTGCTGTTTTAGGCTATTACTAAGACCAAAAGGAAGCCTAGCGCATACCACTGAGGTTCAACAAATACAAGGTTAGCGTTGAAAAACAGCAGGATAATGGTAATATTCTGTAATGTGGATTACATAGGGATTGATATGTGAATATCATCCTGTGTTTATATCAGATTTGGTTATATGAATTTTGATTTAACTACAGATTCCAAACCCCAGAAATATGAACTGTTTGTTTTTGATGTCAACTTCCATAAAGAGAACATACTCAAATATGTGCCCACAAATAATTTCCCCCAAATGGGTGAGTTTTCTTCCTCTTCTTATGATTTCCTAGGACAGAACTTTAAGCAAATGGGCAGATTCACATGATCAATAGGTTTCTCTGTCCTTTGTGATTCTAGATACTTGCTATAGGATTATGAAAATGGAGTCCCAAGAGGGTCCATGAGTGTAAAATTGCGGCCAGCGGTTCCAAAACCTTTTCCGCTAAATTTTAGCAAATGGTTAAATTATGTAGATTCCTTGATTAAAGATTCTTTCTCTTTCTTGGTCGCAGCTTCTCTTTCCTTTTGTATCAGTGACAAATTCTGGCCTTAAAAGTATGACTGATCTCTACTCCTTTTTTTACGAGATCTTTTCCAACAGCAACATGTACAAAATAAAAATTGGACTAATACGGTGCTTCTTCAATTGGCAAGCCTGTAGTTGCTGACTCTGATACGTGTGCTGACATAAGGGGGAAAATTGGCATAGCAGTGTTTTGAATCCCTAGTCAGACTGTTCACTCAATAGTATTTAATAATAATAATAATAATAATGTTATTTGTTAAGCACTTACTATGTGCAGAGCACTGTTCTAAGCACTGGGGTAGATACAGGGTAATCAAGTTGTCCCACGTGAGGCTCACAGTCTTAATCCCCATTTTACAGGTGAGGTAACTGAGGCACAGAGAAGTTAAGTGACTTGCTCACAGTCACACAGCTGACAAATGGCAGAGCTGGGATTCGAACCATGACCTCTGACTCCCAGGCCCGGGCTCTCTCCACTGAGCCATGCTGCTTTTATTGAGCTTTTAGTGTGTGCACAACACTGTACTAAGCATTTGGGAGAGTAAATTGTAATGGAGTTGGTAGATACATTCCTTGCCCTCAGGGAGCTTACATTCTAGAGGGGAAACAGACATTAATAGCAGCGTGGCTCAGTGGAAAGAGCCTGGGCTTGGGAGTCGGAGGTCACGAGTTCAAATCCCGGCTCTGACACGTCAGCTGTGTGACTGTGGGCAAGTCACTTAACTTCTCTGTGCCTCAGTTACCTCATCTGTAAAATGGGGATGAAGACTGTGAGCCCCACGTGGGACAACCTGATTACCCTGTATCTACCCAGTGCTTAGAACAGTGCTCTGCACATAGTAAGCGCTTAACAAATACCAACATTATTATTATCATTAATATAAATGAATTAGGGAGATGCACATAAGTGCTGTGGGGCTGAGAGTGGGTTGAATAAAAGGGTGCAAATCTAAGCGCAAAGGTGACGGATGCAGAAGGGAGTGGGAGAAGAGGAAATGAGGGTTTTGTTGGGGAAGGCCTCGGTGGATATGCACTTTTAATAAGGCTTTGTTCTCCAATTCCCATACATAGGCCCTCCCCCTGTTTTCATCTACCCAAATCTCCAATTCTTCCTCATGAAGCTCACTTCAAGGACTCTTGAGAAAGGCAGCCTGGACCACACTCTGGGAAACACAAATTTGACCCATTTCCATGTCCAAACAGTTCACGAATAATGCTTCTCTTCACCCGAACTTGTTTCCTAGAGGCTCGGCCCAGGGAAAGGTGTGCCGGAGTCACAGTGCTGACTCACAAGTGAACAAATTCATCACCTTTGGAAAAGCTGGCTCTGCTGGTTAGACTAGATAGGCGCTTTTGTGGCTGCCAGTCTTTCCATTTAATATGGAGAGGAGTTTGGTAAACAAGAGCTGTTTGGAAAAGAAACAACCTGGGAAATGGAAAACGCAGGCCATCAAATGAAATCACCACCTCCCAGAGAAAGGAAGCCAGTTAAAATGATGTTTGGCTGGGACCTTAAGTCACCTGTTGCTTCCCAGGGTTTCCTCTCATCTAAGGACACCAAACTTGATTGGGTTTCAGAAGCTTCAGGATCTCAGGGACCATGGTCGACTCAGTAATGACACAGCCGCACCTGTCTCGACTCACTGCTCCCTCTGCTAGGACCTTCGGCTGCTTTTCAGGACCACCATTGTAGGGAGAGACCCTGGGAGATGTCTCGGAGGACCCTGTTCTCTCCCCTGGAACCTCCGATAGCCGTCGAGGGCCGAGGAGGAAGGAGAAGAGAGGAGATTAGGAGTGAAGGAAGCAGATTCTTAATGAAACTCCAGTAACTCCGGGATCCACTACCACAGAACATATCATGGGAGGCGAGGATTTGCTACCTTTATGGAGCCATTTGGGGAACACGTAGTTGAAGGGGTGTCGATTCTTAGGGTCAGGGAACGAGGATCGACATTTATGAAAGGTGCCTTCAGCTGTCTAAACTAGTTTTGCCACCACCTGCCACATTCCCAGGCAATAATTTCCCATGACCCCAATTCAAGATGAAGCCAATTTGCCTATGTCCCCCATTGATGATGCCTCCAAAATCCCTGACGTTTCGAATATTTGCTAATACTGCTATAAATATTATTAATAGGAACAACAGCAATAATAATACCTTGGATTTACAGAGTTTCTTTCTTCCTAAGAATCTAGGGCACTTTCATGTACTTCATCCCAATTTATCATCACAACATCACTGTGAGGTAGGGAGGGGCCGGGGGGGAGGTATAATTATCCCTGTTTTACAGATGGGAATACCGAGGAGCAGAGTGGTTAAATGAATTCGCCAGGGTCACAGAGTTAGAGAGTGGCAGATCTCAAATCCAGGACACAGCTTCCAGGTCTCAGACCATGGCAGCCTTTACCATCATCATCAGGATTTGAACCAGTCAGTTCTAATCCCAGCTCCCCCACTTGTCTGCTGCGTGACCTTGAGCAAGTCACTTAACTTGCCTCAGTTACCTCGTCTGTAAAGTGGGGCACACGACTGAATCCGACGTGGGACCTGAACTGTGTTCTACCTGATTAGCTTGTATCTAACCCAGAGTTTAGTACAGTGCCTGGCACATAGTAAGTGCTTAACAAATGCCACAAAAAACGCCCCACAAAAAGCAAACAAAAAAACACCAAGGACAAGGCTGATGCGTGACAATAGAAATCCTACCTAAACAAAAAAATGAATTAAAATGGCAAAGAATCAGAAAGTTTATTCCCAGAATTTAAATCCTGGCCCAGAGTTAATGACTCTGGGGGACCGAGTAAACACTCAGGAAAAGGGGATATTCTGCATCCTGGCCACTAATGACCAGTTCTGGTGAAGACCATCACTTTTGTTCCAGCACATTTCTTATATAATCATTGATTAAAATGGAACAAAGAAACTGATCTAGGATTAAGACTTTCATTTGATAACTGATCCAGGACTAAGAATTTATGGTCCTTTCTCAGGCTTCCAGACAAGCCCCAGTGCCTTTTAGTTCCTTCCACAGGCAGGCTGCACATTATCCTATGCTATAATAATAATAATTGCTTATTTGTTAAGCACTCATAGTGTGCCAAGCCCAGTGCTAAGCACTGGGGTAGAAGCAACAATCAGACCAGACATAGTCCCTATCCTAAATGGGGTTCACAGTCTAAAGTTTGCGGAAAGGGAACGGACATTAAGTTGTCATTTTGCAACGAGGAAACTGACACACAGAGAAGTGAAGTGACTGGCCCGCGGTGACACAGTAGGCAAGTGGCAGAGCTAGGATCAGAACCCAGCAGCGTGGCTCAGTGGAAAGAGCACGGGCTTGGGAGTCAGAGGTCATGGGTTCAAATCCCGGCTCAGCGCTTGTCAGCTGTGTGACTTTGGGAAAGTCATTTAATTTCTCTGTGCCTCAGTTACCTAATCTAGAAAATGGGGATTAAGACCGCGAGCCCCATGTGGGACAACCTGATCACCTTGTATCCTCTCCAACACTTAGAACAGTGCTTTGCACATAGTAAGTGCTTAACAAATGCCATCATCAAGCTCTTAGTACAGTGCTCTGCACATAGTAAGTGCTCAATAAATACTATTGAATGAATGAACCCAGGTGTTCTGATGCCCAGTACTGTGCTCCTATAGATGCCATGCTACTTCTTAGGCTACGGCTTCCCTTCTTAGGCCACGGCTTCCCCAGTTACCCAGGGAAGCTTTTTCCATTCAATTATTCTTCCCTATTTTGCCTGCTTTCCATTTGCAGCCCCTCCTAGCTCTCTGCCCCCACTTATCCATTCCTCCTTATGTCTGTTTTGTCCCAGTTCTCCCTTCACTGTTTTCCGAAACTCCAAGCCTGCTCACCCATCCCTGCCAGCTCCAATATGACCACTGGTTGTGGGTTGGGACTGTATCCATTTATTGTTATATTGTACTCTCCCAAGTGCTTAGTACAGTGCTCCCCACACTGACCCACCTCAGGCTCCAAAGTCTGAACCCCGCCTTGTGAAGGTTTACATTTCCCCTTGTCCCACCATGGCTTCCCCAGCCTGAGACACAGCATGGCTTAGTGGCTAGAACCCGCGCTTGGGAGTCAGAGGACATGGGTTCTAATCCGATTCTGCCACTTGTCTGCTGTGTGACCTTGGGCAAGTCACTTAACTATGAGAAAGTCTAAAGTTTGCGGAGAGGGAATGGACATTAAGTTGTCATTTTGCAGAAAGGAAACTGACACACAGAGAAGTGAAGTGACTTGCCCAAGGTGACACAGTAGGCAAGTGGCAGAGCTAGGATCAGAACCCAGCAGCGTGGCTCAGTGGAAAGAGCACGGGCTTGGGAGTCAGAGGTCATGGGTTTGAATCCCGCCTCTGCCACTTGTCAGCTGTGTGACTGTGGGTGAGTCACTTCACTTCTCTGGGCCTCAGTTACCTCATCTGTAAAATGGGGATTAACTGTGAGCCTCACGTGGGACAACCTGATTACCCTGTATCTACCCCAGCACTTAGAACAGTGCTCTGCACATAGTAAGCGCTTAACAAATACCAACATTATTATTATTATTAACTTCTCTGTGCCTCTGTAACCTCATCTGTAAAATGGAGATTAAGACTGTGAGCCCCGTGTGGAATAACCTGATTACCTTGTATCTTCCCGGGTGCTTAGAACAATGCTAGGCACATAGTAAGCGCTTAACAAATACTATTGTTATTAATTATTCTTTTCTGCACCACACAGTTCCCCAACAGCCCATTCTGGTATCTCCTCCTTCCCCATGGACCCTGCAGAGCTAGAGGGTAGTGGAATAGGAAGAGACCAGGGTGTCAGCGACTTGCCCTCAACCCGCCCTGGTCCTGCCACCTCCAGGGTCACCCGGAAAAGAGATGAGGCAGTCTCATGGAATCGTACTCACTGCTGTTAAAAGGAAATAAAAGGCTCTGACTCTCTCCTATTCCTGGCTTCCTCAGAGGAAACTCTTCCCTTTTGGCACCTGGGGGAACCCTGGCTTGGGGAACGCAACTATGCTGAGAAGCAGCAAGGATTTTTTACTGCTGTTGCAGGCACAGCCTGGGAAGCAGAGCTAAAAATCAGTGAATCAAAGGAGCCTGGAGTGGACATCCCATTGAGCTCCGGACCTTGGGCGGACCTTACCTAAACCATCCTAGACAGATGCCTTGCTTTCAGTGGAGCATTGGAAGAGTCCTACTTGTGGAATAAAGCGTTAGCAAAGTGATCATGTGAGTTTCTTTTTATTGTTTTTTTTTTTCCAAAAGTGGGTAAGAGAACACTATGATTGCCATCAATCAGTGTCAATTGGATTTATTGAATGCTTGCTGTGTGCAGAGCACTGTGGAGCACTTGGGAAAGTATAGAAGAATTGGTAGATATGATCTCTGCCTATGAGGAGCTTACAGTCTATGGGGAAGATACACATAAAATGAAATTACAGAATAGGGAAAGAGTAGCATATAAAGAGACGTGCAGAAGGGCTGTGGGGCTGGGGTGACTATCAGAGCGCATAAGGGGTACACAGCCAACTGCAGAGATGACTTCTGGAAATCTTCAAAGAGGCCTACCCCGAGTGAAAGATGAGCAAATGTCTCATCATTAGAGATTTGTCTGTTCTTTCAACAATATGAACGTCTTTAATTGAGAAAAGTCCCTAGGGAAACAGAAACATTCTCTAAGCAACACCCTTGAGTTTGTGAGCAGCAAATATTAAATTAGCTGCTAAATTTGCTTGCCTTCTGTCAGAAATTAAAGGGTGCTCGTGGGAATATCAGAAACAAATGGGAGAAGGAATGCAGGGCTGTTGTTTCAACATTTCTCTGGGTCATTAGACATCAGATAAGAGGAGAAACAGGTTCCTGAGTCTACCCCTCTACTATCAGTCAATTTGGATCCAGGTTTCCTGCCAGACACCACGCAGACCTGATACACTTTTCCTTTATTTTTTTTTTTTGGCTGTAGGTTTTTGAGCACCAAGCAGGTGCTCAATAAATGCTACAACTATCTATCAGTAGTATTTATTGAACATTTAGTATGTGCAGAGCTCCTAAGCGCTTGGTAAACATGAACCTTGTCCTCAAGGAGCTGGCAATCTAGTGTAGGAGTTTATAATCTAGTACTATTACTGCTACTAATAATAGTTGTGGTATTTGTTAAGCTCTTACTATGTACCAGGCACTGTATTAGAGAAGCAGCGAGGCTCAGTGGAAAGAGCCCAGGCTTGGGAGGCAGAGGTCATGTGTTCGAATCCCAGCTCTGCCACCTGTCAGCTGTGTGACTGTGGGCAAGTCACTTAACTTCTCTGTGCCTCAGTTACCTCATCTGTAAAATGGAGATGAAGACCGTGAGCCTCAGGTGGGACAACCTGATTACCCTTTATCTACCCCAGCGCTTAGAACAGTGCTCTGCACATAGTAAGCGCTTAACAAATACCAATATGATTATTATTAGTATTAAGCGCTGGGGTGGATACAAGCAAATCATGTTGGACACAATCCCTTTACCTTATGAGGCTCACCGTCTTAATCCCCATGTTACAGATGCGGTAACTGAGGCATAGAGTAGTGAAGTGACTCGCTCAAGGTCACACAGCAGACAAATGGCAGAGGCAGAATTAGAACCCATGTGTTTCTGACTCCCTGGTCCATAGTTGAGGCCACTAGGCCTCGCTGCTTCTACTATAATTATTTCTATAACTACTACTACTACTAATATTACTACTTAAATTGACCTAAGGGACCCATCTCCCCCTCCCAAATATCTGAAAAGTGAAACAGAGACACTGACTCATCAGCCCTAATCCCTTTCTTTTGTCTTCCTATCTGTCCCCCTTGGAAGGGTGTGTCCAGTTAAACCCTTCATTTACTCTATTGAGGTTCCATCCCCAGAGGCCCAGCACCATCTGCACTTCTCTAACCACACGTTTGGAAGAAGGAAATTAAAAAAAAAAAAAAAGACCGGTAAGTTCAAAACTAGACCAGTGCTCTAACCCTTTGGCCTTAAGGGGAGATTTCAGAAGGATGGGAAACTGAACTTTCTCAGAGCACCCGACTCTAAAATAAACAGGTCTGAACCATGAACCACCATCAGGCACAGAGTCATGTTGTTTGGGGAAAGGCAGCAGCCTCCTTGGGGCCACTGGCAGGAATTGGGGCTGCAGATTTCCAGGGGCCTTTTTCTCTGTCGCAGAGCTTGGGAATCAGAATGAAGTCTTCTCCCAAGTGCAGACAGACCTTGTTCTGGCACACTCGATTTTATCATCGTCCAAACCCCGAAGGGAGACCGGTGGTTGTGAAACAGCAGGAGCCGAACAAGGTAGATAGAAGGCCGGAAGACTGTGGGAGACTTTTCTAGGAGAGGAATTGAGAGGACCGCTTTGGGCACCATCAGAATGTTGAGAGGGAGAGTTCTGGAATGGCATCTGATAACTTATCGATTCACAGCAGTGTTGTGACCTAGAGGGAGTTGAAAGAGACAGGAAAGAAGAGAGGGGAGAAAGAACATGAACAGTAGACTAAGAGTAGGGCAGGAAATTAACAGTGAGCTGTTAATTGTCTCTATTTCCTGATTAGCAAAAGGAAGAATAAAAACACTGGCTTACTTCAGGAATAAACTGATTTTGTAGTTTGCTTATGAGTGGAGGTTTGTGGGGGGAAAACCTTTCAGCTATTTTTTTAGGTATCAAAAACAAGGTTAGAACTTTTCTAAAAAAGAATTCCCACGTTAGTATCATAAGACATATGCTTGCGGCTGTATTGTTGAACAGTGAAGACGAGGATTGTGTCTATCAAGTCAGTTGTACTCTTCCAAGGTGCTTAATACAAACTACATTCTTAATAAACACAACTGATGGCCTGATTGATTGAAATGGGGTAGTTTATGAAAAGGTCATAGTTCCAGCCCAATCATTTTTGTTTCTCTGAAAAATAGGACTTTCTTTCAAAAGCTTACGTCTGTACCACTCAATCAATGACTCGGTGGTATTTTTTGAGGGCTCACTGTGTGCAGAACACAGTACTAAATGCTTGTGGAGGTAAAACACAACAAAATAGCAGACACATTCCCTACCACAATGAACTTACAGTCATAATCATCATCATCATCATTAACTGAGAGTTTACTGGGGGCAGAGAATATTTTAGGAACATATAATGGAATTACAAACATACATATTGTATTTATTGGTGCCCCTAATATCTTGAATCCTCTATGTACGTAACCAGTCTTAAAAAGTAATAATGATGGCATTTGTTAAATGCTTACTATGTGCCAAGCACAGTTCTAAGCGCTGGGATAGATACAAGGTAATCAGGTTGTTCCACGTGGGGCTCACAGTCTTAATCCCCATTTAACAGATGAGGTGAGTGAGGCAGAAAGTTAAGCGACTTTCCCAAAGTCACACAGCTGACAAGTGGCGGAGCTGGAATTAGAACTCATGACCTCTGACTCCCAAGCCAGGGCTCTTTCCACTAAGCTACACTGCTTCTCTTAAATGGATTTTAAAATATTACAGAGCACCTTGAAAAGGGCCACGTGGTCTGTGGACCCTCAAATTCTGATTAGAAAAATACCTAGCAGAAAATAATAATAATAATTTTGGTATTTGTTAAGTACTTACTATATGCACTATACTAAGCACTGAGGTGGATACAAGCAAATGGGGTTGGATACAGTCGCTGCGGCCCACGGAGCTGAGTGTCAATCCCCATTTTACAGATGAGGTAACTGAGGCAGAGAGAGGTGAAGGGACTTGCTCAAGGTCATACAGCAGACAAGTAGCAGAGTCACGTTGGAACCCAGGCCCTTCTGACTCCTGTGCCTGTAACTCTAACCACTAGGCCGCATGATAAAAGCGCTGAGTAATAATAATAATAATAATTATAATGTTGGTATTTGTTAAGCGCTTACTATGTGCAGAGCACTGTTCTAAGCCCTGGGGTAGATACTGTCATGGGTTCGAATCCCAGCTCGGCCACTTAGCTGTGTGACTGTGGGCAAGTCACTTAAATTATCTGTGCCTCAGTTACCTCATCTGTAAAATGGGGATTAACTGTGAGCCTCCCGGGGGGCAGCCTGATTACCCTGTATCCACCCCTGATCTTAGAACAGTGCTCGGCACATAGTAAGCGCTTAACAAATACCAACGTCATTATTATTACAGGGGAATCAGGTTGTCCCACGTGAGGCTCACAATCTTCATCCCTATTTTACAGATGAGGTAAATGAGGCACAGAGAATAATAATGCTGGCATTTGTTAAGCGCTTACTATGTACAGAGCACTGTTTTAAGCGCTGGGGTAGATACAGGATAATCGGGTTGTCCCACGTGAGGCTCACAGTTAATCCCCGTTTTACAGATGAGGTAACTGAGGCCCAGAGAAGTGAAGTGACTTGCCCACAGTCACACAGCTGACAAGTGGCAGAGCTGGGAATCGAACCCATGACCTCTGAGTCCCAAGCCCAGGCTCTTTCCACTGAGCCACGCTGCTTCCCCAAGAGAAGTTACCCCAGGATAAATGAGTAAGAATGCAAGGTAACCAGGGAGCATCACTGTAATTTTGAGTCAGTGCTGAATTAGATGGAGGAGAAAACAGAGCTTCTCCCTGCACAGAAGGAAAAAATCTGGTTTTCTCCACAATCCTCAACCCCCATAAGCAGATTGGGAAGAAAAAGGAAGAGATTCTTCGCGCGCCATCTAGTGGCGAAAACCAGCAATGCGCCTCCTGGACTTTATATTTGCTTTTCTTTCACTCCTTTCAGTAACTTTAAGATGATGATGATTATTATGTTGGTATTTGTTAAGCGCTTACTATGTGCAGAGCACTGTTCTAAGCGCTGGGGTAGATACAGGGTCATCAGGTTGTCCCACGAGGGGCTCACAGTCTTAATCCCCTTTTTCAGATGAGGTAACTGAGGCCCAGAGAAGTGAAGTGACTTGCCCACAGTCACACAGCTGACAAGTGGCAGGGCCGGGATTCGAACCCATGACCTCTGACTCCCAAGCCCGGGCTCTTTCTACTGAGAGGAACTATCATCATGATCGGCTTTTGCGTCATCCTGTTTCGAGAACTCAGTGACTGTTGGATTGTTTCAGCTTCTTATTTTCTTACCTCAGAAGGATGCTTTAAAATGAAGAACTGAGCGCTGAGCGATGTGGTAATAATAATGTTAATGTTGGTATTTGTTAAGCGCTTACTATGTGCTGAGCACTGTTCTAAGCGCTGGGGGAGATACAGGGTAATCAGGTTGTCCCACGTGGGGCTCACAGTCTTCATCCCCATTTTACAGATGAGGTTACTGGGGCACCGAGAAGTTAAGTGACTTGCCTAAAGTCACACAGCTGACAGATGGAGGGACCGGGATTAGAACCCATGACCCCTGGCTCCTAAGATCGTGCTCTTTCCACTGAGCCATGGTGCTTCTCAATGACAATAAGGATGATAGTAATACCTATAATGGCAGTATCGGTGTTGGTTAAACGCTTACTGTGTGCCAAGCACTCCAACAAATTCTTTCGTACATACAAAGACTACTTGTTTTGTTTTGTTCTCTTTTGTTTTGCTGACTGTCTCCCCGGTTAGACTGTGAGCCCGTTATTGGGCAGGGATTGTCTCTGTTGCCGAATTGTACATTCCAAGCACTTAGTACAGTGCTCTGCACGTAGTAAGTGCTCAATAAATACTATTGAATGAATGAATGACTATTGGACAGAGTTCTGTGTCACATGGGGCTACCAGTCTAAATGGGAGGGAGAACAATGACAAAATCCCTGATTTACAAATGAGGAAACTAAGGCACAGTTAAGGCAAGTGATTTGGCTTTGGTTCCAGACTAAGCAAGTGATGAAGCTGGGGTTAAAACCAAAGTCCTGTGAGTCACAGACTCGTGGTCTTTCTATGAAGACAAGGTGTTTCTCAATATGAGCTAAGAATAGACTAAGTATTTCTGAAGACAGTTATTTGGGCATTCAAACAACATATCTAGTGGACTGTGAAATAAGGAATAATAGCTTGGGAATGCAAAAATATGGTGTTCAGAGGGCAATGTCGTTTGGAAATTCTATTTATTGTTGTTCTACTGTAAAATTGTCAGTCAATCATATAGATTAAGCATTTACTGTGTGCAGAACGCTGTACTAAGCACTTGGGAGAGTACAGTACAATAGAGAAGATAGACATGTTACCTCTCCAGAATGAGAAAACATTCTAGAAGGGGAGACAGACATTAATATGAATAAAAACATTTAATCAATCAACCAATCATATTTATTGAATGCTTACAGTGTGCAAAACACTGTATTAAGCGATTGGGAGAGTACAACGATGTTAGTGGACATGTTCCCTGGCCACAGTGAGGCCAGAGAAATTAATTTCTGGAGAGGAAATTAATTTATGGATGTGTCTATACGTGCCATGAGGTTGAAAGAAGGGTGAATTAAAGGATGCAAACCCTAGTGCAAAAGTGACAGAGAAGGGAATGGGAGAAGAGGAAATGGGCGCTTAGTAGGGGAAAGCCTCTTGTTAGAGATGTGTTTTAATAAGGTTTTGGAAGTGGGGAGAGTGAACTTTTGTCAGATATGGAGAGGCAGGGAGTTCCAGGCCAGAAGAAGGGCATGGGTGAAGGGTCAGTGGTGCGATAGTTGAGATCGAGTTACAGGGTTCAGAGGACAATGTTAATATTAGAGTAGCAAAGTGTGTGGACTGGGTTGTAGTAGATAATTAGGGAGGTAAGGAGAAGGAAAGGTGATTAATTTTTTTAAAGCCTGTAGTAAGGAATTTCTGTGAAATGCAGAGACAGATGGGTAACCACTAGAGATTCTTGAGGAGTGGGGAACTATGGACTGAATGGTTTTGTAGAAAAATGATCTGGGCAGCAGAGTGAAGTATGGAGTGGAGTGTGGGGAGACAGGAGGCATGGGAAGCAGCATGGTTTAGTGGAAAGAGTACAGGCTCGGGAGTCAGAGGACATGGGTTTTAATCCCGGCTCCACACTTGTCTGGTGTGTGACCTTGGGCAAGTCGCTTCACTTCTCTGGGCCTCAAGTCCCTCATCTGTAAAATGAGGATTGAGACTGTGAGCCCCACATGGGACAACCTGATTACCTTGTATCTACCCCAGTGCTTAGAACAGTGCTCAGCACATAGTAAGCGCTTAACAAATACCATCATCATCAGGGAGATGAGCAAGGAGGTTGATGCAGTAATTAAGGTGGGATAGGATAAGGGTTTGGATTAACATGGTTGCAGTTTGGTTAGAGAAAAGGGTGGATTTTAGTAATGAGTGAAGGTTGAACAGACAGGATTTGGTAACAGTTTGAATATGTAGGTGGATTGAGGGAGATAACACCCAGTTTACAGGCTTGTGAGACAGGTAGGATGGTGAGTCTTTCTACAGTAATGGGAAAGCCACAGGGAGGACAGATTTTGGGTGGGAATATGAGTTCTGTTTTGAACAAATTAAGTTTGAGGTGTGGGCAGAACATTCAAGTACAGAGGTCCTGAAGGCAGGAGAAAATGTGAAACTGCAGAGAAGGAGAAAGATCAGAGTTGAATGTATAGATTTGGGAATTCACCACATAGAGATGATTGAAGCCAAGGGGGAAAATGAGTTCTCCAAGGGAGTAGGTGTGGATGGAGAATAAAAGTGGTCCCAGAACTGAGTCTTGAGGTTCTCTCACAGTTTGAGGGTGGGAGGCAGAGGAAGAGCTCACAGAAGAGACTGAGAATGAGCAGCCAGAGAGAAAGGAGGAGAACCAGGAGAGGACAGTGTCAGGAAGCCAAGGTTGTATAATGTTTCCAGGAGAAGAAGGTGGTAGACAGTATGGAAGGCAGTTGAGAGGTTGAGGGGGATTAGGGTGAAGTAGAGGCCATTGGAGTGGCAAAAAGGAGATTATTGGGGACATTCGAGAGATGAGTTTTGGTGGAGTGAAGGGTGCAGAAGCCAGGTTGGAGGGTGTCAAGGAGAGAATCGGTTGAGAGGAAGGGGAGGCAGCAGGTGTAGACAACTCGCTCAAGGAGATTGGAGAGTCATGGTAAGAGGGAGATGAAGTGATAACTAGAGTTGTCTTTGGGATCAAGAGAGGGGTTTTCTAAAAATTTTAGAATAGGGGAGACATGACCATGTTTGAATGCAGTGAGGAAGAAGCCATGGAGAGTGAACAGGTGAAGATGGTGGTCCAGGAGGGACAAAGGGAGAGGGCAAACAATGGTTTTGATAAAGTGTGGAGGGATGGGGTTGGATGTGCAGGTGGAGGGTGTGGATTTTGAGAGAAGGCTGGAGATCTCCTCAGGAGATGCTGCTGAGAAAGATGGAAGAGTTGAAAATCGGGAAGTAGGAGGGAGGGACTGAAAAGGAACAGTGGCAGTTTTAGGGAGAGCATGCCTGATGGTTTTGATTTTCTAAAATAAAGTATGTGGCCAGGTCATTAGGGGAAAGAGAGGGGGAGGCTGGGTTAAAGGGAGTTTGAGGAGTGAGTTAAATGTTTGAAACAACTGAAGAGGGCAATGGACATGGGTGTCAGTAAGGATGGAGAAATAATGTTGCTGTGCAGAGAGGTGGGAAGTGGTGAAGCAGGCAAGGATAAAGCTGGAGTGGACAAGGTCAGCCTTATATCTGGATTTCCACCAGCAACTCTCTGTGGCTCATGAACAAGAGTGAAGGAAGCAGACCGTAGAGTTGATCCAGGGCTGTGGGTGAATGGTAGGAGATTGGTGAAGGGATAGGAGAGTATTCTATCCTATCAGTAGGAATGATTGAAAGTGGGCAGTGGAAATGTCATTAGTACAGTGCTCTGCACATAGTAAGCACTGAATTAATACAATTGAATGAATGAATCAGGAATATCCACGTGGATATTGAAGTCTCCAAGGATCAGTGTAGAGATGGAGAAAGAGAGAAGAAATGTTAGAAAAAGATCAAAATGGTTCAGAAAGTTGGAGGTTGGGCTTGGGGTCGCTAGAGAACAGTGACAAGTAACTGGATTGGGTGTCAGAGGCAGACGAAAGGGACTTCAAAGGAAGGGAAAGAGTGGTTTGAGGGAGATGGGAGAGTGTGAAAGTAGCACTGGGGAAAAAGATGGAAACCCATTCATTCATTCATTCATTCGTATTTATTGAGCGCTTACTATGTGCAGAGCACTGTACTAAGCGCTTGGAATGAACAAGTCGGCAACAGATACAGTCCCTGCCGTTTGACGGGCTTACAGTTTAATCGGGGGAGACGGACAGACAAGAACAATGGCACTAAACAGCGTCAAGGGGAAGAACATCTCGTAAAAACAATGGCAACTAAATAGAATCAAGGCGATGTACATTTCATTAACAAAATAACTCTTCCTCCTTTCCCAGCGAGTCTTGGGGAGTGGAAGAAGATGAGGCATTTTAGAACTTGGGTGGGGGTTCTAAATTCTGTCCATCCAAACAAGACATGTCTCCTGAAGATAGGTGACAATCCCAGCAGGGCCTGAGCTGGAGATGTATGAGCCAAGTGATCAACATGTCCAGAACTCAATGTTTCTACCTACCTATTTTTGCTTCTGACAACAGTATAGTCAGATAACTGTGCTGAGGAAGATCTAAGGCTGGAGTAAATGACAGAGTTGGAAGAGCACTAATTCTGAATGACAGAGTTGGAAGAGCACTAATTCTGAAGAGCCATGGATTTTCAACTCCAATCAATCAATTGGATTTGTTGAGTACTTACTGTGTGCAGAGCACTGTACTAAGCACTTGGGGGAGTGTGATACAACAGAGTAGGTAGAAATGTTTTCTGTCCATGAGGAGCTGACAGACTTGAGCGGGAGAAAGACATTAAAATAGATAAATTACGGATATGTGCAGAAGTGCTGTGAGGTTGACCTTGGGTTGAATATCAACTGCTTAAAGTGTACAGATCCAAGTGAACAGAGAGAGAAGGGGAAAAGAGGGTTCTAAACTCTTACCACCATCGTGGCTTAGTGGAAAGAGCACGGGCTTGGGAGTCAGAGTATGTGGGTTCTAAACCCAGCTCTGCCACTTTGCTGTGTGACCTGGTGCAAGCCACTTAACTTTTCTGTGTCCTTAAGTTACCTCATCTGTAAAATGGAGATTTAGACTGTGAGCCCCACATGGCACAACCTGATTACCTTGTATCTACCCCAGCTCTTAGAACAGTGCTTGACCCATAAGAAGCATTTAACAAATACCATCATTATTATTATCATCATTATTATTGATTACAGGGATTCATTTTCCAGTCCCTAGACAAAGATGACATCTTTTTTATCACAGATTAATGGAAAAAATAATTACCTCAAATAATCTACCCAAAGAATTCTTAATAGTTCAAAGATTTCCAATATGAACATGAGGAAGTGAGAAGTCCAAACAGGAGTTCTTTGCGAAAAATAGAATCAAAATCATTTTTCTTTGTTGCCAGATGTAAGAACTGTAAGATGTCAAGAAATCATTCAAAATTTGAGATGGTAGCATTTTAATTAGGAATTTGAGAGGTTAAAATCCACAAACACATTAAAAAGAACCGATTTGGTCCTATGTGTGCAATGGGGCCCCTTCATGAATTTATAAAATTGAAACTGCAAGACCATTACTTGGCCAGGAGACTTTGATTGCTACCCAGACCCACCTAAGTATTTCTTGACATAAGGTCTGTATCGTAATGATCCTTCAAGTGCTTATTTTCAAGTATAATGGTCCTATAGGAACTAAGATGTTACATAAGGTATGAGCACAATCTTGATATCAAGTTTTAAAATTGCCTTATGTAATTCTCCAGGGCTCAAACCCATAAGAATCATCATCTACCAGTACTTATTAAGCAGGCACCGAACCAAGATATCTAAAAGAGATATTTTCCCTGTCCTTTGGTGTTTTCTTCTTGGCATACTTGCTATTTTAAAGAGTCAGGAAGAAACAGTCCTGAGGAAAATTCAGGGAATCCTGGTGAGGGAAACTTTTAATCTGTCCTGCAGGACTGTACTTGGATAGAAGTACAGCTCTCTGATATTTAAAGAAATCGCAGAGGACAACGGTCTTGTGTTCTGCCTAGGAGTCTTTTGATGGGACTGCCAGACAGAATATTGGTCTGAATGAACCTTGGTCTGAACACAGTAATAGGAGGGCACATGGGAAGTAGGAAAAGAGTGAGGGGAAGGATGTTATAAAGCCTGATTCTAGTCCTGACTGCCATTTGTTTGCTGGGTGACCTTGAACAAGTTCCTTGACTTATTTGGGATTCAATTTGCACATCTATACAATGGGGCTAAAATACCTGTTCTTCCCATGATGATTATGGTATTCGATTGATTATGTGAAGCAGTGTGGCTCAGTGGAAAGAGCCCTCGTTTGGGAGTCAGCGGTCATGGGTTCGAATCTCAGCTCTGCCACTTGTCAGCTGTGTGACTGTGGGCAAGTCACTTAACTTCTCTGTACCTCAGTTACCTCATCTGTAAAATGGGATTAACTGTGAGCCTTACGTGGGACAACCTGATTACCCTGTATCTAGACAGTGCTTAGAACAGTGCTCTGCACATAGTAAGTGCTTAACAAATACCAACATTATTATTATTATGTCAAGCACAGTTCTAAGCCCTGGGGGAGATACAAGTTAATCAGGTTAGACCCAGACCAACCTTTCATTCATTCATTCAATCGCATTTATTGAGGGCCTATAGTGTGCAAATCACTGCTCTAAATGTGGCAGAGACCTCCCACTTGTAGCCTGTTAGCTCATGTGGGACAGGTATTAGATCCAATCTAATTACCTTCTATTGACTCCAGTACAGTCAATCAATCCTGTTTTGTTTAGTTGTCTGTCTCCCCCTTTTAGACTGTGAGCTCGTTATTGGGCAGGGAATGTCTCTGTCTGTTGCCGATTTGTACATTCCAAGTACTTAGTACAGTGCTCTGCACACTGTAAGTACTCAATAAATATGATTGAATGAATGGACTATAAGTTCACTGTGGGCAGGGAATGTGTCTATTATATGTTATACTGTAATCTTCTGAACACTAAGTACAGTGCTCTGCACACAGTGAGCTCTCAATAAATAGTGATGGCACTTGCTAAGCGCTTACTATGTGCCGAGCACTGTTCTAAGTGCTGGGGTAGACACAGGGGAATCAGGTTGTCCCATGTGGGGCTCACAGTCTTAAAGCCCATTTTACAGATGAGGTAACTGAGGCAGAGAGAAGTTGAGTGATTTGCCCAAAGTCACACAGCTGACAAGTGGTGGAGCCGGGATTAGAACCCATGATCTCTGACTCCCCAGCCCATGCTCTTTCCACTGAGCCATGATAGTTGATGGATCGATTGATTGAATGATTTGTTTTCCCTCATCTTTCCAAGGCCTATTTCCTAACTCTTGAAACATCTTCTCAGCTCTCTTCCAAGCTCAATTTCCAGGCACCCCTTAAATCATGGAGGCTACATCCAGATATAGTGGACACTATCAAGTGTTGTGTAACTAGGGGCAGGCATTTCCTAACCATTATGAGATGCTAATCTCCTCCTGCTGCTTCCCAAGATCGAGTGGGTTTTATTAAGTCTCCTGCTACACTAATAATTCAGGTTGAATTGGGACCCACCATAATCCCACATTTTTTATCTTCTCTGCTTGCCTGCAGTTCCTGTTCATCTTGCAACTGGTTTGGTTTGTTGTTCAAGTGTCCTGTTCGACACCTTTCCCAGGGGAATCTCATCCGATTAGCTTCTGATTTGCTCGCTAATTCTACTCGTCACGGTCATGTTACTCATGTTCCTGAGAATGAAAGGGATCTGGCTGAAATTCTGAGTCTACGATCGTGGGCTGTAGCTCACGATCCCTAGCCTGCAAGCCAGAGTAGATAGGGCTGTGTTTTTCCAGCAGGTAAAGAGCCTTCACTGGAAAAGTTTAACTTTTAAAAGTAGATGGCACTTGTTCATTCACAGTGACTGTGATCTTCCTTCCTTGTGAAAGCTATTTCCCACCTAAAGTGAAGTTTACAGGCTCAGTTCAAGTTTTAAATGGAGTAACAAGTGAAGACAGGGACTGTGTCTGAACTGATTATTGTGTATCTACCCAGCGTTTAATACAGCGTTTGGCATAAAATGAGTGCTTTACAAATACCACAGGATATTTTATTATAATTATTATCATTATTATTATTAATAGTAGAAGTGGTTGTAGTAGTGGTAATATTCCATGCTCCTATGCTTTACTCTGTTGTCTTGTCTTATGCTGTCAAGTCGTCTCCGATCCATAGCGACGCCATGGAAACATCTCTCCCAGAACGCCCTACCTCCATCTGCAATCGTTCTGGCAGTGTATCACCAGAGTTTTCTTGGTAAAACTATGGAAGAGGTTTACCACTGCCTTCTTCTGCACAGTAAACCTGAGTCTCCACTCTCGACTCTCTCCCATGCCGCTGCTGCCCAGCCCGGGGGAGTTTTGAGTTATAGCAGATTATTCATTCATTCAGTAGTATTTATTGAGTGCTTACTATGTGCAAAGCACTGTACTAAGCACTTGGAATATACAATTTGGCAACAGATAGTGACAATCCCTGCCCAGTGATGTACCTTCCACTCTCTAGCCACTGTCTAAGCTCTAATGGAATGGGCATGCCTCTGCTTGACTCTCCCTCCCATAGCCAAGACTGGTAGAGCACTGGGAAACTCTCCAGGTGCCATCCTGAGAGGGGACTCTATCTGTTAGAATGAACAAAGTCTGCATCCTGACCCCCACCCATCATTTTTGGAACTTCAAAATATCCCACCCTAGACATTTAAAAGGAAAAAAAATTGTTTCATAGGAATGAGACTATATCCAGAAGATGCCGACTCTAAAGTTACTTGCAGTTAAAAAACTGAGATTGATTGATTGATTCATTCATTTATTCAATTGTATTTACTGAGCACTTAATGTGTGCAGAGCACTGTACTAAGGGCTTGAGAGTGTACAATATAACAATAAGTAGGTACATTCCCTACCACAAGCTTATGGGAGTGGGAACCAGAACTGGTTCACCATGTTAACTGGAGAATTGGCTTTGGGTTGCCCTTACATTTGTGTGGTAACATGGAAACATAATAGTGGACTTCTGTACTTTCTAAAGAATCTCTGATCAGAACAAAAACCACAAAAGGCAGAAAATTCTCTGCTGCTATGCCTCTCTTACCAGGACCAGTAGATTGCTTGTTTTAGGGTAAAAACACTTTGATCACTATCCTTTTACTTGGTGAGATGTATTCAGAAGGAGATAACAAAAACGCTTTTAAGTATTCTGCCTCCAACCCTGTTCTATTCTTTCTTTGATAGAGACAAGGGAAACTGACAAGAAGACAGCTGATCAACTGATGCCTCCTTGGTTATCTCAGTTTTCTTCCCTTCTGTTTTATTATCAGTGGAAAGGAAACTTTTTTGCATTAGTTGGCAGAGTCACATCTTGCCATTTTATGGGAACTTTCGAATGGCCTACGCTCACCTGGCATCTTCAAATGCTCACTCTAAAACATTTCCCCAGAGTTCAAAGGCGAATCGCCTTTAAATATGTTAAGAGTATGGCACTGGGTATCAGGATAGTTGGGTCTATTGACTGCTGTGTGACTTTGGACAAGTCACTTGTCTGGACCTCAGTTTCCTTATTTGTGAAATGGAGATGGATCAATCAATCAATTCTATTTATTGAGCTTCTACTTTGTGCAGAGCACTATACAAAAAGCTTGGGAGAATACAATATAGCAGAGTTGGTAGACCCATTCCATCCCCACAATGGATGTCTATTCCTGCTGCTTCTTAGAATATGAGCACCTTGTAGAATAGGAACAGTTTCTAATCTGATTGTCTTGTATCTAATTAGACTCATGCATTCATTCATTCAATCATATTTATTGAGTACTTACTGTGTGCTGAGCACTGTACTAAGCACCTGTGAGAGTACAATATAACAATAAGAAGTCACATTCCCTGCCCCAATAAGCTTACAGTCTAAACGTGAGGAGCCTGTGAGGTAGACATCAATATAAATAAATAAATCACAGATATGTATATAAGTGCTGTGAGGCCAGGAGAGGGGAAGAACCAAGGAGCAAGTCAAGGCGATGGAGAGGGAGTGGGAGTAGAGGAAAGGAGGGGCTTAGTCTGGGAAGCTCTCTTGGAGTAGATGTGCCATCAATAAGGCTTTGAAAGGAGGGGAGAGTAACTGTCCGTTGAATTTGAAGAGGGAGGGTGTCCTAGGACAGAGGCAGGACATGGACAAGGGGTCGGCGGCAAGACAGGCGAGACAGGCATTCTGAGAAGGTTAGCATTAGAGGAGCAAAGTGTGTGGGCTGGATTGTAGAAGGAGAGTAGTGAGATGAGGTAGGAGGGGGCAAGGTGGTGGAGTTCTTTAAAGCCAATGTTGAGAAGTTTTTGTTGGAAGTGGAGGTGGATGGGCAACCACTGGAGTTTTTGAGGAGTGGAGTGACAAGTCCTGAATGTTTTTGTAGAAAAACGATCCAGGCAGCAGAGGGAAGTTTGGACTGGAGTGGGGAGAGACAGGAGGCAGGGGGGTCAGCAAGGAGGCTGATAATAAAAATAATAATGATTATTATCGTATTTGTTAAGCACTTAGTATGTGCCAAGCACTGTTCTAAGCCCTGGGGTAGATGCAGGGTAATCAGGTTGTCCCATGTGCAGTTTACACTTTCAATCCCCATTTTACAGATTAGGTAACTGAGGCACAGATAAATTAAGTGACTTGCCCAAGGTCACACAGCAGACAAGGTGGTGGAGTCGGGATTAGAATCTACATCCTCTGACTCCCAAGCCCATGCTCTTTCTATGAAGCCACACTGCTTCTCAGTAATCCAAGTGGATGAATGATTGTATTAACATGGTAGTAGTTTAGATTCATTCAATCATATTTATTGTGTGCAGAGCACTGTACTAAGCGCTTAATGGAGAGGAAAGTGCAGATTTTAGTGATGTTATAAAGATGGATTGACAGGATTTAAGGATGGATTGACAATGTGAGTTTGATGGCAGAGAGGAGTCAAGGATGACACCAAGATTACTGGCTTGTGAGACAGAAAGGATGGTGGTGCTGTCTACAGTGATGAGAAAGTCATGGGGTAGACGGGGTTGGGGTGGAGAGATAAGGAGTTCTGGACATATTAATCTTGAGGTAATGGGAAAACATCAAGGCAAGAGGAAATGCGAGACTGTAGAGAACGAGCAAGATCAGGGCTGATGATGTAGATTTGGGTAACATCCGCATAGAAGCGGTAGTTGAAGCCATAGGAGTGAATGAGTTCTCCAAGTGAGTGGATGTAGAAGGAGACTAGAATGGGACTCAGAACTGAAACTTGAGGAACCCCCACAGTTAGGGTATAGGAAGCAGAGGAGGAGTCTGGAAAGGAGACAGAATGAACAGCCAGAGAGATTAGAAAAGAACCAGAAATGACAGTCAGTGAAGCCAAGGTTGGATAACATTTCCAGTAGACGGGGGTGGTCCACGGTGTCAAAGGCAGATGAGACATCATTTTCTCATTTTGCATTCTTGTCTTGTCTTATGTCGTCGAGTCATATCTGACCCATAGTGACACCACAGATAGATCTCTCCCAGAACGTCCCGTTCTCCATCTGTAATCATTCTGGTAGTGGCCAGAGAGTTTTCTTGGTAAAAATAAGAAACCGTTTACCATTGCTGCCTTCCATGCAGTAAATTCGAGTCTCTACCCTCGCATTACCCACCTTCAAATTGTTTGTAGGACTTAATATTTATGGTATTCATTCAGCACTTATAATATGGTAAGCACTGGGGTAGATACATGATACTCAGTTCAGACACAGTCCCTATCCCATGTGGGGCTCACAATCTCAGTAGGAGAGAGAAAAGGGTTTGAATCCCCATTTAACAGATGAGGAAACTGAGGCACAAGGGAGTTAGGTGACTTGCCCAGTGTCACAGAGTAGGCAAATGGCAGAGCTGAGATTATAACCTAGAATCAATAAATTAGAATCAGTAAGTACGATTGAATAAATGAATGAGCCTAGGTTCCCTAATTCTGTGGCCTGTGTTCTTCCCACTAGGTCACACTGCTTTCATTCTTCTCTGCTTCATTAGTTCTGGTCACTGTCTCAATCCCACACATTGCTGCTTATCACAAAATTGAGAATTCTTATAACTCACCCCTTCTTCCCTTTCTTCATCATTAGGCAGGGCCATACTAAACCTTTCTAAAAGAGAAGAATTCATCTTGAACTAAAAAGGCTATAAGACAACAATAGTAATAATAACAACAATTATAACAATACAAGTGTTTTGGTGAAATTCATTTCCAAAAATAGTATATTGAAAATAACTGACAAAGTGGAAAATTGTTGAAACCTCCTTGTCTGCTAGACAAATTAATGTACTGAATGGATAAAGGAGCTAAATAAAAGAGTTAATCAGTGAAATTGACTAGTGATTTGTAGGAATAACCGCTAACTCTACTCATCCCATATTCCTAATGACAATAGTAAATATTTTTAACCATTACAAAGACTTAAAAAGTAAATCAGGTTTGATTTAGCAAGTCTCCTATTTTAAACACTTCTAAATACTCCAGAATGTGCAAATTTTCCCCCTCTGCTAGCTAGGATAATTCAGTATCACAGCATCTGTGTCTCTAGAGGCATGTATTATACAGTGTTTTTAGAAGTGTGAAAAGAAATCTTTCGATGATACCACTTTTTTGACATTGATTCATAATTTAAGTGACTATCTAAATATGGCTTTGTTTCTCTTCACTTGTTACTCCTGAAAAGGGCAGCAATATCTTGTTTAGGATCACTAATTAAAAAGTAAAATATGCTTTTAACTCTAATCATGCTTAATAATGATAATGATAATAATTGCGGCATTTCTTAAGCACCTATTGCATGGCAGGGACTGAACTAAGCTCTGGGGGGGATACAAGCAAATCGGTTGGACATAGCCCCATGTGGCTCACAGTCTTAATCTCCGATTTACAGATGAGGTAACTGAGGCACAGAAAAATGAAGTTACTTGTCCAAGGTCACATAGCAGACAAATGGCGGAGCCAAGATTAGAACCCAGGTCCATCTGACATTCTGGACCGTGTTCTATCCACTAGGCCATACCTCTTTTCTGGCTTATAATAATAATAATAATTGTGGAATTTGTTAAGCACTTACTGTGTGCTAGGCACTGTATTAAGCACTGGGGTGGATACAAGGAAATGGGGTTGGACACAGTTCCGGTCTTGCATGGGGATCACAGTCTTAATCACCATTTTACAGATGAGGCTACTGAGGCACAGAGAAGTGAAGTGGCTTGCTCAATGCCACAGAGCAGACGAGTGGTGGAGCTGGAGCCATCTTGGTCCCAGTACATGTGTTTCCCTCAAATTTTGAAACAGTGGAAGAAAAACACACAGCTCTCTTTTCATGGAGTTTTAAAAAGGAATATATGGACTTACATGTCTTTCTAATTTTTTTGACTTTTTCAGGCCCAGGTTCAGATTGATTTGACCTGACAACGACGCTCAAGACAGAAGAATCTCTCTTTGCTTTAATGTAAACCCACACTGGTTTGTTTTCTACCCTTCCAACCCTCAGTTCTGCAGCAAAACCAGTGCTGCATATCCAAGAAGGACTCTCTAAGTCACGCAAAGCTTGACTTGCCTTCATAGTTACCATGGCAATTTGGCTTATGGCAAAAATCTTTTCAAAGAAAGGAGACAGTCATTCTCTCCCCATCCCACCAAGAGAAAAAAGTTTCCTGTCTTCCAAGCTTGTAACTTGGATTAGTCGGCACAATAATGTGCCTATACCATAGAAGTATCTGGAGTTTGGAAAAAATAGGTCAAGCTATAGATCCTGCTGGCTGCCTAATGGTTCAAACTAATTACTCGATCAGTGGTATTTACTGAATAAATTTACTATGTGCGGAGGACTCTACTAAGTGCTTAGAAGAGATCAGTATAATAATCAATGTTTTTTATTGAGTGCTTACTATGTGCAGAGCACTGCCCTAAGCACTAGGGAGAGTATAATACAAAAGAATTAGCAGACAGGTTCCCTGCCCAGTCTAGAGAGGGAGACAGACATTATTATGAATAAATAATTTATAATACCTCATTTAAAGATATGTATATAAGCACTGTGGGGTGGGGGTGGGGCAAATATCCAACTTCCAAAAGTCACAGATCCAAGTGCGTAGATGACACAGAAGGGAGAGTGAGCTGGGGAAAAGAGGGCTTACTTGAGGAAGGGCTCTTAAGGAAGTTGTTCATTCAATAGTATTTATTGAGCACTTATATATGGAGAGCACTGTATTAAGCACTTGGAATGTACAATTAGGCAACAGACAGAGACAATCCCTGCCCAACGACAGGCTTACAGTCTAATCATGAAATTATGTAATTTCATGAAGTTGTAACCTTCGTAATGCTTTGAAGGTGGAGAGAGTGGTGGTCTCGCGTGTATGGAGAGGGAGGGAGTTCCAGTCTAGGATGAGGAAGTAGGAAAGGGGTAGGTGGTAAGATAGATGAGTTTGGGGCACAGTGAGTAAGCTGGCCCTAGAGATGCAGAATGTGTAGATTGGGGTATAGAAGATTAGTGAGGTGAGGTAAGAGGGAGCGAGGTGATTGAGTGCCTTAAATCTGATGGGAAGGAGTTCTTGTTTGATGCAGAGATACCAGATGGGCAACCTTTGGAGGTTCGGAGGAGTGGGTAGACATGGATTGAACTTTTTTTTTGCTAAATAACCTGTGCAGCAGAGTGAAGTATGGATTGGAGAGGGAAAATATGCTCTGAATGACTTTTCAGAAAAATGGCCGTGGCAGCAGAGTGAAGTATGGACTGGAGAGGGGAGAGGCAGGATGCCTCTAAATAAAGGCCAATAAATACAATTGAATGAATGAATGAATGAATGAATGAATGAATGAATGCAAGGAGCTCAGCTAGTAGGCTGGTGCAGTAATCACAGTGGGAAATGATCAGCGTGGTAACAGCTTGGGTGGAGGGGAAAGAGTGGATTCTAGAGATGTTGTGGAGGTTGAACTGACAGTATTTCATGACATTGAATGTGTGGGTTGAATGATGCCAACATTATGGGCTTGTTGAAACAGAAAGGATTATGGAGCTCTAGATAGTGAAAGTAAAGTAAAGCGGAGGACAGGGTTTGGATGGGAAGATGAGGAGTTCTGTTTTGGCCATGGTAAATTTGAAGGTGTAGGCTGGACATCTAAATTGAAGTAGCATGGCCTAGTGGAAAGAGCACAGACCTGAAAGTCAGAGGACCTGGGTTCTAAAGATCCTGAAAGAGCCTGAGAAGGAGTAGTCAGAGAGAGAGGAGGAGAATCAGAAGTTAACAGTGGCAGTTAAGCCCAGGTTAGATAATGTTTCAGGAGAAGGGGGTGGTCCACAATGTAGAAAGCAGCAGAAAGATTAAGGAGTATTAGGATGGAGTAGTGGCCTTTGGATTTGGCATAAAGAAGGTGAAGGTCACTAGTGATCTGAGAGAGGATTGTTTTTGGTGGAAACCAGATTGCAGGGGATCGAGGAGAGAACTGGAGGAGAGGAAGAGGAGGCAGCAAGTGGAAATAACTCACTTAAGGAGTTTGGAGATGAATGGTAGGAGGGAGATGGGATAACTGCGGGGTGCTGTGGGTTCAAGGGAAGTTTTTTGAGGGGGACAGGTGATGCATAAGCATGTTTGAAAGCAAAGGGTGTAAGAGCCATTGGAAAGTGAGAGGTTGAAGTTGAAGGTTAGGGAGAGAAAAAGGGAGAGGACAATTGTTTTCATAAGGTGAGAAAGGATGGGATCAGACACAAAAGTGGAGTGAGTAGAATGTGGGAGTAGATTGTTGTTAAGAGAAGTGAAGCATTGAACTCGATGGTATTAGGAGCTGAGTGAAGTAGTCATAATTAGACCATAATTTCTCTCATCTTTACTCTTCTTGATTGTGGGATTATGTCTACCAGCTCCTTTGTTTTGAACCCTCTCAAGTGCTTAGTGTAGTGCTCTGCACTCTCTAAGTGCTCCATAAATACCACTGATTGATTGATAGGAGGGCAAGAGCAAACATGTTTTTAATGTCTACTTCATGCAAACACCTCAGGGAAGAAGCAGCGTGGCTTAGTGGGTTCTAGTCCTGCCTCCACCACTTGTCCGCTGTGTGACCTTGGGCAAGTCACTTAACTTCTCTGTGCCTGTTACCTCATCTGTAAAATGGGATGTCATCCTTGACTCTCTCATTCTCTCTCTCATTCATCCCAAGGATGAAGTCTCTCTCATTCTCATGAATGAATCTCTCATTCATCCAACACATCCAATCCATCACCAAGGCCTGATGGTCTCACCTTTATGATATCGCCAAGATCCACCCTTTCCTCTCCACCCAAACGGCTATTTTACTGGTACAGGCTCTCATAATATTCCAGCTGGATTATTGTGTCAGCCTTCTCTCTGATCTCCCTTCTTCTTGTCTCTCCCCGCTCCAGTCTATTCTTCATTCGGCTGCCCGGATCATCTTCCTGCAGAAACGCTCTGGGCATGTCACTCCCCTTCTTAAAAACCTCCAGTGGTTGCCTATCGACCTCTGCATGAAACAAAAACTTCTCACTTTAGGCTTCAAGGCTCTCCATCACCTTGCCCCCTCCTACCTCTCCTCCCTTCTTTCTTTCTACTGCCCACCCTGTAGGCTCCACTCCTCTGCTGCTCACCTCCTCACCGTCCCTTGTTCTCGCCTATCTCGCTGTCGACCTCTGGACCACGTCCTCCCGCTGTCCTGGAATGCCCTCCCTCCTCACCTCTGCCAAACTAACTCTCTTCCCCTCTTCAAAGCCCTACTGTGAGCTCACCTCCTCCAAGAGGCCTTCCCAGACTGAGCTTCCCCTTTTCCCTCTGCTCCCTCTGCTGCCTCTCTGTCCCACCCTTCACCTCCCCTCAGCTAAGCCCCCTTTCCCCCCTTCCCTCTGCTCCTCCCCCTCTCCCTTCCCCTCTCCTTAGCATTGTGCTCATTTGCCCTATTTATTGCCCTATTCATTTTGTTAATGAGATGTCCATCCCCTTGATTCTATTTATTGCTATTATTTTTGTCTGTCTCCCCCGATTAGATTGTAAGCCCGTCAATGGGCAGGGATTGTCTCTGTTGCCGAATTGTACATTCCAAGCGCTCAGTACAGTGCTATGCACTCAATAAATACTATTGAATGAATGAATGAATGAATGAATGAAGACTGTGAGCCCCACGTGGGACAACCTGATGACCTTGTATCGCCCCCAATGCTTAAAACTGCTTGGCACATAGTAAGCACTTATTACCAACATTTTATTTTTTTTTTTAACAAGGACACTTTGTTGTTGAACTTGGGCCTGATTCTCCTTGAAGATACTAGGTGGGATTCATAGAGACAAGACTGAGCCCTGGTCTGGTCTTCCTGGTCTGTGCCATTTGATGACCCAATGGTTCAGACGATTCCCCTAGACTGTAAGCTCTTTGTGAGCAGAAAATGTGCCTACCAACTGTGTTGTACTGTACTCTCCAAAGCACTTAGTACGGCGCTCTGTACACAGTTAGTACTCAGGAAATACCATGGATGGATTGATTGATGATTGACAGGTGAGGCCTATGGGTGTTGGAATCCCTGCACTGTACAATTCCTCTAGTCCACCACCACTGTCCTTGGCTTCTGGGGATTACCTTGAGACAGAAGCAGCGTGGACCTCGGGTGAGATTCTGTAAATCAAATCAACCTACTGCTAGCTGTAGTAGTAGTTTTCATATTTATCTCACACCCACTAGGTGCAGTGCCCTGTACTAGACACTTGGGAAATGCAGAATCAAGAAATGACAGGTTCCCTGCTCGGAAATTCACATGAAGCCATTTAAAGCACCTATTTGGCACTGAGTGCCAACTAGGGAAAGCAGCATGACCTAGTGGATAGAGCATGGGCCTGGAAGTCAGAAAGACCTGGTTTCTAATTCTGCTTCTGCCACTTGTCTGCTGTGTGACCTTGGGCAATTCAATTCACTTCTCTGGACCTCAGTTACCTTGTCTGCAAAATAGGGATTGAGACTGTGAGCTCCATGTGGGACAGGGACCGCGTCCAACCTGATTAGCTTGTATCTGGCCCAGTGTTTAGAACAGTGCCAGGTATATAGGAAGAGCTTAACAAAGGCAATTAAAAAGACTTGGTTATCTTGTTCAGTGGAAAACTGTAGCCAAAAGAGTATGTTCTAATGAAAAATTAACCCCCTGAAGTATAAACTGTAGGCGTGAGACCACGTTCAGAAGTAACTGTGGTCATCGTTGGTTCTGCTCACTGATCTGTCGCTTATCTACAGCATGGGTGGAACAATACCATTCCAAAATATCTGACCACATTCATGGACCCATGATACTAAGCATGAAGTGACAGGTCCAACTTACAATGAGTGAGAAAGTCTTACAGGTGGTCCCCTGACCCATTAATCAACTGCATTTATTGAGAGCTTTCTGTGGGCAGAAAACTGTACTAAGCACCTGGGAGAGTACAAGACAACAGAGTTGGTAGAAATGTTCCCTGCGCACAATGAGCTGATCCCACCTCTCAAGAAAAGGTCTGATGAGAACTGGGAAAAGTCCTGCTTTGGCCAACAGTAGTCATGCTGACGAGTGAAAACACTGGATGCCCAACAGAGATGTCAGGGCTAGGGTTAAGCGATAGTAAGTGCAGCTGTCCCATCGTCCTACAGATCCTATCTCAGGACATCCCAGATGGGAACTGCCATGGGCTCCATGCTGGGCCACTGCAGTGTGAATTCAGGAAACCAGGAGAGATGGCTACTCACTTGCTGCTGATGACCTCCTTTCACAGCTCCTTCCACAGCTTCTGCTCAGTACGACAACGGTAACGTCTGCCAAAGTAAATGAGAGGCAGTAATTGTTTGAATGTGTCTCAACTGTCCCATGAAGTAGACAAGAAGACCTGGAAATTCAAAATGTGCTTTACAATAGAGCTCATTATTCTGGAGTGTTTGGGTTTTGGAACTTCAACTTTTAATGAAATGTCTCAATTCCAAAATTCAGAACAGGATTCAGTGGGAACCAAGAGGCATATTAACAGGTTGGTTTTCACTTTTTACCCAAAAGACTAAAGGAAGAAAATAATTTGAAATTACCTCATTTCAGCATCTGGAAGGTGTATCTAGTGAATGAGGTAATACAGAATGAGATACTGGGGTGGAGGTGTATGAAGAATGAAATGTGACTGGCAGAAATATCTTTATATGGATCTTTTAGTTAAAATAGGAAGATTTTCTGAAATTTCAAGTGGTGTAGGAGATGGGGCTAAAGGGCCCCTGTAAGGGGTGGGGGCAAGAGGTGAGGAAGAAGAGGGATGGTGGCAACCAAACTCACTGTGGCCTAGTGGACAGAGCACGGGCCCAGGCATCGGGGGATATGGGCTCTAATTCTGGCTCTGCCACGTGTCTGCTATGTGACCTGGGGCAAGTCACTTCACTTCTCTGTGCCTTGGTTACCTCATCTTGTAAAATGGGGTTTAAGACTGAGAGTCCCATGTGGGACAGGGACTGTGTCCAACCTGATTGACATATATTGAAACCAGAGCTTAGGACAGTGCTTGGCACATAGTGAGAGCTTATCAAATACAATTATTATTATTATTGCTTGTTACTACAAATTGATTTAAAAAAGAAAGAAAAAAGATTGGAGTGTGGGGGAAGGGCAGGGAGACAGAGGAGGGGTAATGATTTTGAAAAGTGAGGAATGGGGCGGGAAAGTGTGGAGGGGAGGAAGAGAAAGGATGGAGAGGTTTCTACAGAATTATTTTTATTTAACTGTAGTGTTCAACCTCATGTCAGGGGTAGTCCTGAACTAGATCCCAACCAATTATACTGAAGTTTATGGAAAAACACAACTTGATATAATCATATTTTGAAGAAATGTGACCCAGTTTTATCATAGGAGTATGCTTGTCTACCCTAGAATATCCATGAATGCCTTACAATGTTTTGTTTACTAGGCATAATATAATTTACCTCACTGAATAATAATAATAATGGTATTTTTTATTGTTCTGAACAGTGCTTGGCACATAGAAAACACTGGGGTAGATACAAGGTAATCAGGTTGTCCCACGTGGGTCTCATAGTCTTAATCCCCATTTTACAGATGAGGTAATTGAAGCCCAGAGAAGTGAAGTGACTTGCCCAAGGCCACACATCAGAGAAGTGACAAAACCGGAATTAGAACCCAAGTCCTCCGACTCTCAAACCCGGGCTCTTTTTACTAAGCCAGGCTGCTTCCTATAATTGTTTTGCATTTTACTTGCTTTTTGAAAAAGAATAACTCATTATCTCAGGATAAAAAGTACAGACTGACTTTCTCAGAAAGGGCTAGACACATACTACACACGTGACTGACTAGGGAATATCACAACTGCCCAAGGCTCTGGCAGCTGCAGTGGGTGAGATAGAGGTGAAATCTTCCCAGTTTCGATGCAAGGCCTTCCTGTCCCTCAAAGCCTTGACTGTCAGCAACAGCTGCTGGTGAAGGCCACGATATGTGTGCAGGGTAAGAAGTGCCATCCCTCTTCCCCCACTCAAGTACCTCTCCACCAATAAGCAGAGAGTCTTATTTCTTGTCTTGTCTTATGCTGTCGAGTCGTCTCCAACTAACAGCATTGCCATGGACCCACCTCTCTTAGAACGCCCCACCTCCATCTGTGATTGCCCTGGTAGTTTTCTTGGTAAAAATACAGAAGCAGTTTATCATTAGCTCCTTCTGCGCAGTAAACCTGAGTTTCCGCCCTTGACTGTCTCCCATGCTGCTGCTGCCCAACACAGGGGAATTTTGACTTGTAGCACATTGTCTTCTACTCGCTAGCCACTGCCCAAGCTAGGAATGGAATGGGTAGGACTCTGCTTGACTCTCCACCCCGTAGTTGAGACTGTTAGAGTCCTGGAAACCCTCCTGGTGCCATCCTGAGAGGGTGAGCCTCACTTATTTACTTCCTCACCTCCTGGCCAAAAATTTCCCAAGGTGGGAGGAGGGGGAAAGTGTGATCAGAGTTTTGATTTTGGCATCTAGAGAAATGCTCAATGCTCTCTCTCCTACGCTGTCCTTTTCTACCTCTTCCCTACTCTCTCCCTTTTGGTCTCTCTGTCTCCATTTCTGTCTTTGCCTGCCTCTGTCTCCCTCTGTCTCTCATTGTCACTGTCTCCAACTCTTTCCCTCTCCCCTGCCTCTTGTTTTATGTTGTCGAGTCATCTCTTACCCATAGCGACACCATGGACCTCCCTATATCTCTATCTCAGTCTCTGCCTGCCTGTTTTTTTCTTTCTCTCTCTCCAGTACATAAATTCAGGAAGCAATCGCTGGTCCTCTATTACATTACCTACATTCAACTGATAGAAAATTTAATCTGCACTGGATACATCTAGTTGTAGAAAATATGATTTATCACCTAATAAGAATTTGTAAGGCTGGAATTTGTTGATTTTTTTTTAAAGATATTTGTTAAGTGCTTACTATGTCTCAAATACTGTTCTAAGCACTGAGGTAGATACAAGTTAATCAGGCCAGATACAGTCCTTGTCCCGAATGGGGTTCACAATCTAAATAGGATGGAGAGCAAGTATTGAATCCTCATTTTTGCAGCTGAGGAAACTGAGGACAGAGAAGTTATGTGACTTGCCCAAGGTTACACAGCAGGCAAGTGACAGAGATGGGATTAGAACATTAGTCCTCTGGCTCTTAGACCATGCTTTATTCATTAGGTCATTCTGCTATAAATGTTAGTGTTGGGTTTTGAAATTATATTTCTCCTGAGGAAGAGTAGAGAAAGGCCACGTTGCCTAGATGTGAGACTGAACCAGTTAATCAGGATCTCTGAAATATAATCCACTTCATGTCTCTGCTTCATTTTTACCTTTCACGGTAGAAGCAGGATTCTTGACAGAAAAGAACATTGAAAGTTGACCAGGATTTTGATAACAAGAGAAAAGTAAAGTATTGCTGTTAACCACATTTTCTGACAAGTAACTTCCTGGTTGGCATTTTTTGACTCAGATTAATACTAGATTACATTTGTAATTTTGTTTTCAGGTGTCTGAGTCTAAATCCTGTTTGGCAAATCCCCAAATTTTTCTTTATACTTTTAAATCATAATACCTTTAGATTTTACATTCACTTAATTTTGGTTTACATTTATTGATTCATTTTTCCAATTATTTAGTATTTCTCTCATTCTTACTTATGATACATGCATTGATTTATGCTTACTTTATCCCCTTTGAGATCATAAACTCTTGAGAGCAGGAAATAGTGAATTTTGCTTCCTTTCTAATAATGTTGGTATTTGTTAAGCGCTTACTATGTGCAGAGCACTGTTCTAAGCGCTGGAGTAAACACAGGGGAATCAGGTTGTCCCACGTGGGGCTCACAGTCTTAATCCCCATTTTATAGATGAGGGAACTGAGGCACAGAGAAGTTAAGTGACTTGCCCACAGTCACACAGCTGACAAGTGGCAGAGCTGGGATTCGAACTCATGAGCCCTGACTCCAAAGCCCGTGCTCTTTCCACTGCGCCACGCTGCTTCTCCTAAGTTTTCTAAATGCCAGTACAAGGTTGTCTCACAGTAGGTACTTGACTGTTGATATTTTTCCAATCAATAGTATTTAGTGAGTATTTACTCTGTGCATAACACTGTCCTAAGCCCTTAGGAGAGTGCAATATAGTTAATACACATGATCCCCGAGGTCAAATAGCTTACAATCTAGGGGGAGCCAGAAATTGTAATAAGTTACAGATACGGGTTAGCAACAGAGTTTAAAGATATATCATTACTTGGTGATGGTGTGGGGGGTGGGTACCTAAGTTCATAGAGGGTGAGGACTCAAGTGAAGGAGTAGCAATATGGGATGGGCAATAGGTTGGGGAGATGAAAGATGAGCCAGGGAAGACCTCCTGGAGGAGATGTGACTTTCAAAGGGCTTTGAATCTGGGGACAGTAATGGTCTGCAGGATGAGAAGGAGGAGAGAGTTTTAGGAGGGAGGGGGAAGGGGAAGGAGGAGAGCAATAGTTCAATGGTACCTGCTACCCGATTGTTACCTCATCTCCCTTCTCTCCTTCTACAGCCCAGCCCTCACACTCTGTTCCTCTGCCGCTCACCTCCTCACTGTGCCTCATTCTCGCCTGTCCCGCCATCGACCCCTGGACCATGTCCTACCTCTGGCCTAGAATGCCCTCCCTTCTCACATCCACCAAACTAGCACACTTCACCCCTTCAAAGCCCTCCTGAGAGCTCACCTCTTCCAGGAGGCCTTCCCAGACTGAGCCCCCTCTTTCCTCTGCTCCTCCTCCTCTCCTCATTGCCCCTACTCCCTCCCTCTGCTCTACCCCCCTCCCCACCCCACAACACTTGTGTATATATGTACATATTTATTATTCTATTTATTTAATTAATAATGTGTATAGATCTATAATTCTATTTATATGGATGCTATTGATGTCTGTCTACTTGTTTTGTTGTCTGTCTCCCCCCTTCTAGACTGGGAGCCCATTGTTGGGTGGGGATTGTCTCTGTTGCCAAAGTGTACTTTCCAAGAGCTTTATACAGTGCTCTGCACATAGTAAGTGCTCAATAAATATGAATGCATGAATGAATTAATACTACCATGTTAATCCAAGCACTTAGCATACCCGTCCTTGATTACTGCTTTCCTCTCCTTGCTCACCCCCTTCCTCATCTCTCCTTGCTCCAGTGCACACTTCATTCTGCTGCCCAGATCATTTTTCTTCAAAAACTTTCAGTCCATGTTTCCCCACTCTTCAAGAATCTCTAGAGGTGGCCCATTCACCCATGCATTAAACAGTAACTCCTTACTATGGGCTTAAAATCACCTTGCCCTCTTCCACCTTACCTCCCTGATCTCCTACTACAACCCAGCCCACACATTTCGCTTCTCTAACGCCAACCTACTCACTGTACCTTGATGTCAACTATCTTGCCTCCAACTTCTTGCCCACATCCTTCCTCTGGCCTGGAATGCCCTCTCTCTTCATATCCGACAGATGATTATTCTCCCCACCTTCAAAGCCTGATTGAAGGCACATCAACTCCAAGAGGCCTTCCCCAACTAAAGTCCTTATTCCTTTATCTCCCACTCCATTCTATGTCACCCTCGTACTTGGATTTACACCCTTTACTCACTCCTCCCTCAGCCCTATAGCACATATGTACACATCTGTAATTTATTTATTTATATTAATGTCTGTCTGGACCATAAACTCATTGTGGACAGGGAATGTGTCTACCAATGCTGTTACACTGCACTCTCCCAAGTGCTCAGTACAGTGCTCTGTACACGATTAGTGCTCAATAAATGTGATTGATTAATTGGTGAGAGAGGAAAGAGTGAGGTACAGTGAGTAGGATGGCATGAGAGGAGTAAAACCCGTGGGCTGGGTTGTTGAGGGAGAGGAGCGAAGATAAGTAAGGTAAGTAGGAGGGATAGAGCTGATTGAATGTCTTAGAGTCAGTGATCAGGAGTTTCTGCTGAACATGGAGAGGAACGTAAGCTCTCTGCCAAATAATTGCAATACATTAGGCACAGGAACGTGTCTGCTAATTCTGTTTTATTTAATTCTCCCAAACACTTAATACAGTGCTCTGCACATAGTAAGTACTCAATAAAAACCATTGATTGAGTGGGCAATCACTGGGGGATTTAGAGGAGTAGGGAGATGTGTGCCAAGCGATGTTTTAGAAAAATGATTCTGGCAGCAGAGTGAAGTATGGACTAGAGAAGGGAGAGGCTGGGGCAGAGAGGACAGAAAGAGGGATGATGAAATGGGATATGACAAGTGCTTGGACCAGTGTGCTAACAGTTTGGATGGAGAAGATATGGGTGGCCTCTGGAGATGATGTAAAGAAAGAACTGACAGGATTTAGTGACTGACAATATGCAGGTTGAAAGGAGAGAGGAGTCAAGGAAAACTGCCAAGTTGTATATTTGTGAAACTGGAAAGCTGGTGGTGTTGTCAACAGTGATGGGGAAACAGCAGGAGAAGAGGGTTTGGGAGGGAAGATGAGTTGTTCAGCTGATGACAGAATAAGAATTGAATTCACTGACTATTTTCCATGAACTTGTGTTTATACATTTTGTTTTCTTGGAGCATTTGGATTACATATATGAATATTCAAAAATTTTCTCATGTAGAATCTGGCCCTCAAAAGCAAGTATAAATGTAGTCTTAGGGAGATGGCTTAATGAATATAATTGATTGATTGGCCTGTGATGTTTTGAGGGAACATATTTTAGGGGTGGACCTCTCTTAGCATGATTCCACCTTTTTCCCCAAGCTTCTTTTTAGAATTTCCTGTTGTTCAGTTTTGATTTCAAGCTGACACAATGACAGTTAAGTAAATACAGTGTTCTTCTGTAGGACATTACCCATGGTCTGGGGACTGAATAACCATAGAGGATAGTACCATGAAGGAATGGACCATCAACTAAGGGAACAATTCCATTCTGCCAGACCTAAACTAGAACATAGCGTGGGCAGGAATCAATACTGTTATATTTCCCTCTCCCTTCTGAAGGAAGAAAAAAAATGAGATTTAAAAAAGCAATTATCCGTAAAATCAGAAACGTTCAAAGGTTTCCGCTTTACTGGGTCAGATACATTTGGGCAACATTTTCCAGAAGCAGGATGAGTAACCTAGTGAGTAAGCACTGCAGGAATCACAAATTCAAATCCACATGAAATTGAGTTTGATGTTCCTAGTCTAAACTCCTCCCTTACTCAACTAGTCAGGCATGACACTATTCCGATCTGGGACTTGGAAGAGTGAAAGTCATGGGTTGTTCTTGGGGTTCCGTGGGTAACACAAGTCTGTTTTCCAAATCTTAAATAAAGATCAGAGAGGATGAGCAGAAGGAAACATTTTCACAGTTGATCTTTAGTACAAGGGAGTGATCAAGCCATTTTTATTAGGAAAATAGATGACGAAGAACTCCATCTTTCTTTGAGAAAGGAATTGCTAAAAACAGATTCAGAGCATCCAGCCAGAAGGGGGACACTTAAAGCAGAATAATGAGAAACTGACATTTCCCACCACTCAGGGAACATCTCTCTACGTTGGTGGGTGGAAGATGAACTGGAAATAGGGTAAACCAAGGCAACACTATGACAGAACTAAATCTGCGAGAATTGACAGGTATGCTGTTAATGCACTCAGGAGATGACTATTTGCAGAACTTTGTCTATGGAAAGTTCATTAGTGCCTCAAAGAACCTTGAGATTAAAGGAATTGATCAATCAATCAGTGGCATTTTACTGAGTGTTTACTGTGTGCACAGCACTATGCAATAATTGCTCAAATTAATAGTAATTGTGGTGTTTGTTAAGTACTTACTATGGGCCAAAGACTGTACTGAGCACTGGAGTAGATGCAAGATAACCAGGTCCCACAAGGAGCTCATGGTCTAAGTAGGAGGGAAAACAGGTATTGAATCCCCATTTTGCAGATGAGGGAACTGAGGCCCAGAGAAGTTAAAGGACTTGCCCAAGGCCACAAGTATGTGGCAGAGATAGGATTAGAACCTGAGTTCTCTGACTCCACTAAACCATGCTGCTTCCCTAGATCACAGACAATTTATGCTCCCAAGGAATTTACAAACTAGTGGAGGAGAAAAACACTAAAATACATTTCAGAGATATATCTGGATAGAACACAATAATGCAAATTTCCTTCCATGAGAGGTTTATCAGAAGCACAACCCTGGCATTTTAAAATAACAGAATACATGTATATTTTTGCAGATAAAACTCCAAGATTGAAGATTTCTAAAAGAGAAGCCATTCAGTCAGCACCTCTAAACAAAATCTCTCAGGTATGTTTGTTTAGGAAACAATGACTATGTTTCCCACGGATTAAACAAAGAAACAGTTTAGAAAACAAACAAATACTTAAGTATAGAAAACATTTGGTTCCTTGATGACTGTGCAACACAATAGCTTTGTTAAACAAAAATCTTTTCACAGAGACATATAGCTTAAAGAAAGTAAATGAGTTTGTAAATATTGTTCCCGGAACAATTACTCTTAAAAACATTTTTTTTTTTTCCCTGAAAGGGAATTTAGATGCTGCGACTTTCACCAGCCACAGAAATGGTCATAGAAGACACCTAGTGGCATTCAGCTGAAATTTAGCAGTGCTTCAGGAAGAAACCAAAACTGTGACGGGACTTAAAATTTGACAGTTCCAAATAGAAAGCCGTCAGCCTGTCCCCATGGCTCTGATGAGACAGACTGGGGTTTTCAGAGCTTTAATTTCCCAACCCAAGACCCACCACCATTTTCTGCAGTGATGACTGACCAGCGGGCTTTGAAATTGAGTTTCATAAAATATCTGACCGTGGGTATTTTTAGGAGGCTGGGGACAAATTGAGAGGTTTTTTTCTTACGGCATTTGTTAAGTGCTTATATGTGCCAGGCATCATATTAAGCGTTGGGATATAAACTAATTAATTAGGTTGAACATAGTCCATGTCTCACATGGGGTTCACAGACTTAATCCCCATTTTACAGATGAGGTAATTGAGACACAGAAAAGTGAAGTGCCTTGTCCGAGACAAGTGGCGGGGCAGGGATTAGAACCCAGGTCTTTCTGACTCCCAGGACCGTGCTCTATTCATTAGGCCACATTGTTTTTCTGAGCTATTAAGGTACAATAAAGATTTTTAAATGGATATATACTTTATAAAAACACTTGTTGATTATATGAGAAAGCAAAGCTGAAGAGGGGCACGGAGAAAGACTTTTACAAAAAAATCATTTTAGAACATTTTGTAAAATATCCCCTGGGTTTTTCTAAATTTTGTTCAGGAACATTTGTGTTGTATGTATATTTTAAAAAGAATCCAGAAATCCATAATCCTAATCTATTTTGTGAAACATGAATGGATGATCCCACATATCAAACAGTTGCAGCGTGGCCTAGTGGAAAGAGCATGAACTGATAGGAGACCTGCATTCTAATCCCAGGTCTGCTACTGGCCTGATGTGATCCGGGCAAATTACTTAACCTTTCTGGGCCTCAGTTTCCTCATTACAAAATGTCACATTTTCCAGGAGGCCTTCCCAGACTGAGCCCCCCTGATCCTTTGTTCCTCCTCCCCACACATCGCTCCAACTCCCTCCCTCTGCTCTAGACCCCCCTTCCCCACAGCACTTGTATAAATGTATATATTTATTATTATATTTATTTTATTAATGATGTATATATATATATATATATAATTCTATTTATTTATATTGATGCTATTGATGCCTGTCTACTTGTTATGTTTTGTTGTGTTGTCTATCTCTCCCATTCTAGACTGTGAGCCCATTGTTGGGTAGGGATTTTTCTCTATTTGTTGCCAAATTGTATTTTCCAAGCACTTAGTACAGTGCTCTGCACACAGTAATTGCTCAATAAATATGATTGAATGAATGAATGAATGGATGAGATTGTGAGTCTTGTGTGGGACAAGGCTGTGGACTCTCTACATTCCTTTAGGATGTAGTAAGCACTTAATAAATGCCATAATTATTATTAAAGAACACTAGACTAGACAACTACAGGGTGTTTTCCCCATTTTAATAGCCAGGTTTTCTCTGGCATTTTAAAGATAATGTGACCACCAATGTAACTACCAGGATATACAAATATGATTTCCAAGTTCAATGTAAAGTACACAATCCTCACCAAATTGTAGCAATATGCAATCTCAATCAATCATATTTATTGAGTGCTTACTATGTGCAGATCACCATGGCATAGTGTATAAAGTACGGGCCTGGGAGTCAGAAGGTCATGGGTTTTGATTTCAACTCCTCCACTTGTCTGCTGTGTGACCTTGGGCAAATCACTTTACTTCTCTGTTTCTGTTATCTGAAAAGTGGGGATTGAGACTGAATTCTATGCGGCACAGGGACTGTGTCCAATCCCATTTGCTTGTATTCACTCCAGCGCTTAGTACATTCATTCATTCAGTGGCTGGCACATAACACTTAACAAATACCGTTATTATCATTATTATTATTATTATCACTGTACTAAACATTTGGGATTGTACAATACAAGAGAATTAGCAGACAAGTTTCCTGCCCTTAACAAGTTTACTGTCTGGAGTTTACAATCTCCCTTATTTTTAGCCCCGCCTTTGCTTGGCTTTGATCATGTGCCTTTGACTCTTTGCCTCATGGTCCATACAAATGAGCTACCCTCTTTCCGATTCTTCCTTGCCAGGCTAATCCGTCTGCGGCTACTTTTTTCCTTTGTCAAAAATTAAACATCAGTGACAGTGGGTCAACACATCAAGTAATGTCCAATTGTCAACCAAACCAATTATTGTTGTGAGAAGAACGTTTTAGTTCAGAACAACCTTTTAGGATGGCTTGGTATGTCTTTGTGAGTCAGGAAAATTCCACTAGCAGACAGAATGTGAGAGAGCAGAGAGCTGAAAGCAGGGAGCAGAAACAGAAATTGACTTGCAAACAATCTGAACATATCAATCACCCGGTTCTTTTGTTATGTAAAATCCACATTGCCCAGCTTAATAACCAGGGATATAACACAAAACAATACTAGCAATTAATTGACCACACACTGTTGATTGGTGAAAGAGGAAAGATCATTAGATCAAACATGCAAAACCACCTAGCAAAACACAGTGAATGCTCATTTTAACTAGAAAAGAATTGTACAGGTATTTGATGTGCTCCTGAGAACTAGTGGACCAAATGTGAGAAAAGGATCCTTAGAAGCTGGCAATAGTCAATCAATAAATGACATTTTTTGAGTTCTTACTGTGTTCAGAGCACTGTACTGAATGCAGACCACTGTACAAAGTACTTGGGAAAGTTCAATATTACAGGGTTGGTAGCCCCGATCCTTGCCCTCAATCAATCAATGCTATTTTCTGAGTGTTTACTATGTGCAGAACACTGTATTAAGGGCTTGGGAGAGTACAATATAGAGGAATTAGCAGAGACGTTCCCTGTCCATAAGGAGCTTACAATTTAGAGGGTTGGGGGGTGAGGAGGCTTGCAATTTAGTGGGGGACACAGATATTAAAATAAATAGCAGAGTTCAAATAAGAAATAATAATGTTGGTATTTGTTAAGCACTTACTATGTGCAGAGCACTGTTCTAAGCGCTGGGGTAGATACAGAGTAATCAGGTTGTCCCACGTGAGGCTCACAGTTAATCCTCATTTTACAGATGAGGTAACTGAGGCACAGAGAAGTTAAGTGACTTGCCCACAGTCACACAGCTGACAAGTAGCAGAGCTGGGAAAAGAGCTTGACACAACAGTGGAACTACCCTTAATCACAAAAAATGTGATGAGAGGAAAGATGGGCCTCATTGAGAAAATTGGCCACTGCTACAATGGATAGAATCTTTTTGCATTAATCTGTTGGAGAAAGAACAAGGAGCAATATTTATAATGGATTAAAAAAGGACAGCCTGAAAACGAATCACAATTATTTAAGGTGTGGAAGCTACACCCAGTTCTCCTGTAACACTGGAACTGAATTCTTACAGAACATTGCATTTAGAAAATATTGGCTTGACAAGGAAAATTTAACTTGCAGGCTAATTCACAAAACCTTAGTTGTGCCCACCTTGCAGCCACCCAGGACACTTATGTTCTTATTTCTGATCCTGGACATTTATATGCATAGGTATTTTCAATTGTAGAATCATTCATTTATTCAGCTATTTCATCCTGACATAGGTGTACCACTTCCCATTATAATTTCATTCCTCCTCCTGTTCCAGATTGCCAAACATCCAAACATTCAGTAAACATCCGTAAAACCAGCTAAAGGTTTGTCGAATCCATAAAGCCCATGAAAAGATTTTGGCCTTTGAAAATCTGGGAGTCCACCGTGCTGGGCTAGCAGCGGAAGGAATTTCTTTTGTTCCGTGCACTGGCCCAGTGGCTTCCCTGCACATTGCCCTGTCTGATACCCAGGGCTGATGCGGATGTGGTTGCCAGAGCGACGGCAGAGAACCGACAACAGCATTTCCCAGAAGAGCAGGAGAGGGCACTCACATGCTGCCCAACCCTGCCTTCCCTGACCAACCAGCACTGGAGTCACGGCAACCCCTCTCCTCCCCTCCCTAGCCAGGGAGGGGGCTACCTACCTATTGAAAGGGCCACGTCCAGGACAGGTGCGGTGCTTCCTGCTGTCTCCTCCTGCTGCCTCCACTTCCCTGCTCCCTGGGGACCAACCGTCAGTTTCCATGGGCTGGTCAGTTGCCCCCATCTTTGGTCAGGAGCAACCTCTCATCCTCCCCCTGTGGGGTCCTGGTTTTCCCCTCCCCACCTTGTTTTTTGCCCAGGTTACACCTGGGGCTGTTCCCCTCTCTGATTTTAGAGTTGGGAGGAGGGAGAGGGGAGAGAGGGAAGAGCTGTCCCTTACATTCTCCTTTTTCTGTCCTCTTTTTCCCTCTTCTGCTCTTTCTTTCTACCCTTTCCTTTCCCTTTCTCCCCCTCTCCCCCTCAAGCAGCGTGGCTCAGTGGAAAGAGCCCGGGCTTGGGAGTCAGAGCTCGTGGGTTTGAATCCCGGCCCTGCCACTTATCAGCTGTGTGACTGTGGGCAAGTCACAACTTCTCTGTGCCTCAGTTACCTCATCTGGAAAAGGGGGATTAACCGTGAGCCTCACGTGGGACATCTGATTACCCTGTTTCTACCCCAGCGCTTAAAACAGTGCTCTGCACATAGTAAGCACTTAACAAATACCATTATTATTATTCCTTTGCCCCCCCTTTACTTTTCTCTTTCTCTTCTCCCTCCCTTTCTCTCCTTCTACCTTGTTTCCTACACTTCCCTGCTTCTCCTCCGTGTTCCCCTTCTCCCTCCAACTTCTCCACCAAATGCTATTTCTTCCTGTCTGTCATCTGGGCAGTTGGTCTGAGGTGGAGGAATCAGGGAGCTGCTTTTAGAGAGTTCCGTGGCAAGAAGAGGCAGATGGTCAAGGAGGAAGGGAGGTGGGAGCTTTGGTTTCTCTAGGTAATACTAGCTGCCCTCCATGTTCCTCTCTTCTCCCAGTGGGAGGGTTTGCCTGCCCAGCAGAACTCTACCCTTTTGCTGAGCACTTGATATCACTACCTAAATAGATTCCACAGGTGCTTTCAAGTTACCATTTTTTACACTTTATAAAATTAGGTCTGTAAAAGAGTTCAAAAATCTGTAAATGTTTTCATAGGCAGATAGAGCATGGTCCTGGGAGTCAGAAGGTCATAGCTTCTAATAATAATGTTGGTATTTGTTAAGCGCTTACTATGTGCCGAGCACTGTTCTAAGCGCTGGGGTAGACACAGGGGAATCAGGTTGTCCCATCCCAGGTCAGCTGCATGTCCGCTGTGTGACCTTGGGCAACTCACTTTACTTCTATGTGCCTCAGTTATCTCATCTGTAAAATGATAATAATAATAATAATGTTGATGTTTGTTAAGCGCTTACTATGTGCAGAGCTCTGTTCTCAGCACTGGGGGAGATACAGGGTGATCAGGTTGTCCCACATGGGGCTCACAGTTTTTTAATCCCCATTTTACAGATGAGGTAGCTGAGGCAAAAAGAGGTTAAGTGACTTGCCCACAGTCACACAGCTCCAAGTGGCAGAGCTGGGATTCAAACCTATGACCTCTGACTCCCAAGCCCGGGCTCTTTCCACTGAACCACGCTGCTCTTGAGACTGTGAGCCCCACATGAGACAGCGTCCGTATCCAACTCGATTTGCTTGTACACACCCCAGCGCTTAGTACAGTGCCTGGAAGATAGTAATAATAATAATAATGTTGGTATTTGTTAAGCGCTTACTATGTGCCGAGCACTGTTCTAAGTGCTGGGGTAGACACAGGGGAATCAGGATGTCCCATGTGGGGCTCACACTCTTAATCCCCATTTTACAGATGAGGTAACTGAGGCACAGAGAAGTTAAGTGACTTGCCCACAGTCACACAGCTGACAAGTGGCAGAGCTGGGATTCGAACTCATGACCTCTGACTCCAAAGCCCGGGCTCTTTCCACTAGCACTTAACTACCATGGTTAATAATATTATTATATCAATATATAATATAACAGTAATGAATAATAACTACCATTATTATTATATTAATATAAAATTAAAAGAGAAGCACCATGGCTTAGTGAAAAGAGCACTGGCTTGGGAGTCAGAGGTCATGGGTTCTATTCCCGGCTCTGCCACTTAGCTGTGTGACCTTGGGCAAGTCACTTCACTTCTCCGGGCCTCAGTTCCCTCATCTGTAAAATGGAGATTAAGACTGTGAGCCCCACGTGGGACAACCTGATTACCTTGTTTCTACCCCAGAACTAAGAACAGTGCTTGGCACATGGTGAGCAATTAACAACTGCTGTCATTATTATTATTATTCTAATAACAATAACAATGATAATGTTGGCATTTGTTAAGCTCTTACTATGTGCCGAGCACGGTTCTAAGCACTGGGGAAGATACAACGTAATCAGGTTGTCCCACGGGGGGCTCAGTCTTAATCCCCATTTTCCAGATGAGGTAACTGAGGCACAGAGATGTGAAGTGACTCACCTAAAGTCAAACAGCTGACAAGTGGCGGAACCAGGATTAGAACCCATGAACTCTGACTCCCAAGCCCTCTTTCCACTAAGCCATCATTTAGCTTGTGAGCAGGGAACATGCTTGCCAACTGTTGGATTAGACTCTCCCAAGTGCTTAGTACAGTGTTCTGCATGCAGTAAGGACTCAGTAAGTACAATGAATTGATTACCATTTGTAAAAATTATTCTCAGCAGTTGGCGACGCTGATTTCGCCCCATTAGTTGTAAATAGCATTTTGCCTAATTTCCCCAGGAGCATTCTCTTTCTGTTGCACTCTCCCAAGCACTTTACTGCAATTCTTTGCTCTCAGCATTCCCTAAATACCATTGATTGATTGATTACCCATTCCCCATGCCTAACATAATAATGTTGGTATTTGTTAAGTGCTTACTATGTGCAGAGCACTGTTCTAAGCACTGGGGTAGATACAGGGTAATCAGGTGGTCCCACGTGAGACTCACAGTCTTAATTCTCATTTTACAGATGAGGGAACTGAGGCACAGAGAGGTTAAGTGACCTGCCCACAGTCACACAGCTGACAAGTGGCAGAGCTGGGATTCGAACCCATGACCTCTGACTCCCAAGCCCATGCTCATTCCACTGAGCCACGCTGCTTCTCTGATCACAGATGTTCATATTATGCTTCCTTCTGACACCACATCTGTCTTTATCCAGGTAGACCCACACTGTTGGAAGGATCTTAAAAAGCATCATGGCTTAGTGGAAAGAGGATGGTGGGTTCTAATTCTGCTCCACCACTCGTCTGTTGTGTGATCTTGGGCAAGTCACTTCACTTTACTTCTCTCTGCTTTAGTTACCTCATCTGTGAAATGGGGATTACGACAGTGAGCCCCATGTGGGACAACCTGATTACTTTGTTTCTAACCCAGCACTTAGAACAGTGCTTGGCACCTAGTAAGTGCTTAACAAATACCATAATTATCTTCTCAAATTCCACAGTTGTAATACGGACAAGACAGATAGTGAGACCACATACATGCCCTATAAGAATGCATATCAATTTCAAATTTGTAGATGAAGAATAATGTTGGTATTTGTTAAGCGCTTACTATGTGCAGAGTACTGTTCTAAGCGCTGGGGGAGATACGGGGTAATCAGGTTGTCCCACGTGAGGCTCACAGTCTTAAGAAGCAGTGTGGCTTAGTGGAAAGAGCCCTGGCTTGGGAGACAGAGGTCGTGAGTTCTAATCCTGGCTCTGCCACTTGTCTGCTGTGTGACCTTGGGCAAGTCACTTAACTTCTCTGTGCCTCAGTTACCTCATCTGTAAAAATGGGGATTAAAAAATGTGAGCCCCACGAGGGACAATCTGATTACCCTTTATAATAATGTTGGTATTTATTAAGCGCTTACTATGTGCAGAGCACTGTTCTAAGCGCTGGGGTATACAGGGTAATTAGGTTGTCCCACATGAGGCTCACAGTCTTAATCCCCATTTTACAGATGAGGTAACTGAGGCCCAGAGAAGTGAAGTGACTTGCCCACAGTCACACAGCTGACACGTGGCAGAGCCGGGATTTGAACCCATAACCTCTGACTCCCAATCCCGACCTCTTTCCACTGAGCCACGCTGCTTCCCTATACCTGTATCTACCTGTATCCTGTATCTACCCCAGCGCTTAGAACAGTGCTCTGCACATAGTAAGCGCTTAACAAATACCATAATTATTATCCGCATTTTACAGATGAGGTAACTGAGGCACAGAGAAGTGAAGTGACTTTGCCCAAAGTCACACAGCTGACAAGTGGAAGATTCAGGGAAGAAAGCTCTGTTATTTATATTTGTCAATTGTGTTAGCACCTATAATAAAGGGGAAGATGTTAGAATAGTAGAACAGCAGCAGAGGTTGGCTTGTAAACAGTTTAAAGCAGATAATAATGATAATAGTGATGATATTTATTAAGTGCTGGAATAGATACCACACCAAGAGACTGCACACAGTCTCTGTTACACAAGGAGTTCCCAATCTAAACCTAACAATCGCTAAATATCTGTTCTACGAAATCTGCGTTGCCTGGGATGTGACCTAAAGCGGCTGACTCTGCATGGGTAGAAAGAGCTGTGGTGATCTGAGAAGCCCCTTATGCAGAAGTCAGGGGGTGCTGCACATCTGTTTGAGAAAAGCAAATGGTGCCTATCAATTCAGCTCCCTTTACCTTTAAGAGGAGGTAACAGAGGTTGATTTATAAATCATTTGAAACAGATAACAATAATAGTGTTGATGTTTATTAAGTGCTGGGACAGATGACACATGATCAGATTGCACACAGTCTCCATTCCACAAGGAGCTCACGATCTACGCCTACCGACATTTGCAGATAGAGCATTGGGCCTGGGAGGCAGAAGACCTGTGTTCTAATTCCGGCTCCACCACATGTCTGCTGTGTGACGTTGGGCAAGTCGATTCACTTCTCTGGGTCTCAGTTTCCTCATCTGTAAAATGGGGATTAAGACTGTGAACCCCATTTGGGACAGGGACTGTGTCCAACCTGATTGACTTGTATGTACCCCAACGCTTAGAACAGTGCTTGGCACATAATAAGTACCATACAAATACCACAGTGATGATGATTATGATTATTAGCAATTCAAAGTATACTATATGTATAAATATACTATACATATAAATAAGCTCACCGCCTCCAAGAGGCCTTCCCAGACTGAGCTTCTCCCTTTCCCTCTGCTCCCTCTCTGCTCTCCCTCTCCCTTCTGCTCCCTCTCCCTTCCCCCCTTCCCCTCCCCTCAGCTAAGCCCCCTTTCCCTCTGCTCCTCCCCCCTCCCTCCTCCTCCCCTCAGCACTGTGCTCATTTGTATATATTTTTATTATCCTATTTATTTTGTTAATGAGGTGTACATCCCTCTGCTTCTATTTATCATGATTATGTTGTCTTGTTTTTGTCCGCCTGTCTCCCCCGATTAGACTGTAAGCCCGTCAGTGGACAGGGACTGTATCTGTTGCCGAATTGTACATTCCAAGCGCTTAGTACGGTGCTCTGCACATAGTAAGCGCTCAATAAATACTATTGAATGAATGAATGAATGAATAAATATATAGTTTATCTTGCATTGCATTTTTTATACGTACACACATAAAATAGCAGGGAGGTTAATCTGGTCTAGTGACCTTTGTTGGTTTCATGTGCAACCTCTGGTCTGGAATGCCCTCCCTCCTCAAATCCACCAATCACATTTCCCCCCTTCAAAGCACTACTGAATGCTTGTCTCCTCCAAGAAGCCTTCCCAGACTAAGCCCCCCTTTTCCTCAGCTCTCCATCCTCTCCCCATCGCCCGACCTGCTCCCTTTGCTCTACCCCCGCTTCCAGCCCTATAGCACTTGTGTATAATCATTCATTCAATAGTATTTATTGAGAGCTTACTATGTGCAGAGCACTGTACTAAGCGCTTGGAATGTACAAATCAGTAACAGATAGAGACAGTCCCTGCCCTTTGACGGGCTTACAGTTGAATCGGGGGAGACGGACAGACAAGAACAATAGCAATAAATAGAATGAAGGGGATGAACATCTCATTAAAACAATAGCAATAAATAGAATCAAGGTGTTGTACATTTCATTAACAAAATAAATAGGGTAATGAAGATATATACAGTTGAGCGGACTAGTACAGTGCTGAGGGGAGGGGAAGGGAGAGGGGGAGGAGCAGAGGGAAAGCGAGGAGAAGAGGGTTTAGCTGTGGAGAGGTGAAGGTGGGAGGTAGAGGGAGTAGAGGGAGAAGGGGAGCTCAGTCTGGGAAGGCCTCTTGGAGGAGGTGAGCTGTAAGTAGCGTTTTGAAGAAGGGAAGAGAATGAGTTTGGCAGAGGTGAGGAGGGAGGGCATTCCAGGACCGCAGGACTATGGGCCCAGGGGTCGACGGCGGGATTGGCGAGAACGGGGGACGGTGAGGAGGTGGGCGGCAGAGGAGCGGAGCGTGTGGGGTGGGCAGTAGAAAGGGAGAAGGGAGGAGAGGTAGGAGGGGGCAAGGTGATGGAGAGCCTTGAAGCCTAGAGTGATATATGTGCATAGCTATAATTCTATTTATTTATATTAATGTCTGTTTTCTTGTTTTGATGTGTATATATCTCTAATTCTATTCATTTATATTGATGCTATTGATGCTTATTTACTTGTATTGATGTCGGTCTCCTCTGGTCTAGACTGTAAGCAGGTTGTGAGCAGGGATTGTCTGTCCTGAATTGTACTCTCCAAGCACTTAGTACAGTGCTCTGCACACAGTAACTGCTCAATCAATATGGTTGAATGAATAAATGAATGGTTTCTACTAGTCCACATCTAGGTTGTGCTACTGGAAGGTCATCAGGGAATCTTTACTATTTCTGCTACCCTGTGGACCAATTTGGTATCTGATGAATTAATCAATTACACTGATTAAGCAGTTTCTGGGTTCAAAGCACTGTATTAAGCTCTTGGGAAAACACATGTTCTCTACCTCAAAGAGCTTACAGTTTAATGGGGGAGACAAACAAAAGCAGTGACAGCATCAGGAAGAACAAAAGCAAAGCAGAAAAGTGTACAAACACTTCAGGACAAAATAACTGAAAAAAATCACTGAACATAACTGCTAAATCTATAAATGAATAAATAAGCCAATTAAAAAAATTGTACTTGAGGTTAAGAACTAGGAATAAAGATGAATATGCCAAGCAAAAGGTCTTGGTCTGACATGAATGGGATGATGGCTTCCTTGAGGAAGTGAGCTTTTAGGAGGGTTTGAAGAAGGGAAGACCTGGGATCTGGCAGATTTGGTGAGGAGGGTGTTCCAGGCCCTGGGAGCCAGTGTGAGGGAGTTCCCATCCTCTATGCAACTGGTGAAGAAAGTGTAGGGTTTTTTTTTTTAGCTAGGCTGAGTCTGACCAGAAAACTCTTTACTGCTCCAGGGCTGCATCAGCCACATGACATTTGATCTGGGGCCATCAGGTGCTTGAAAAATGAAGCAAAGATCAGAGAAGAACAAAGGAACTTTTTTGTGGTAAGGAAATATGAATATATTGAGTGAATAATAATCTTGGTATTTGTTAAGCACTTACTATGTGAAGAGCACTGTTCCAAGCGCAGGGGTAGATACAGGATAATCAGGTTGTCCCATGTGAGGCTCACAGTTAATCCCCATTTGACAGATGAGGTAACTGAGGCACAGAGAAGTTAAGTGACTTGCCCACAGTCACACAGCTGACAAGTGGCAGATGGGGATTTGAACCCATGACCTCTGACTCTCAAGCCCGGGTTCTTTCCACTGAGTCACGCTGCTTCTCCGAGTGAAGCCAAATGAACACATTTTGCTGAGTTCAATGTCTCAATCCTGTGTAGTTGAGGCTGAAATCCTGAAGCCCTTGTGTCAGTTTAGAAGAAAACTGAATATTGCTCAGGAAGGTCCCACCAGACACTTACCTCTGCAGAAAAAACCCACAACTCCCGGACCCTCCCATCCCCACCCCCAAAAACAAAAAACAAAAAAAACCCTGAAAAAGTAGCCAAACAATGCAAAAATAATGAATCAACAAAACCTGAGGTTTAATCCCATCTTGACTGCACTGTCATCTGTTAGCCTGCATTTCTGTCAGCAAATACCTTCATCTTGGTAGCTTCTACACCAGAATAATTATATAAATCTTTCTATGAAAGAAACCCTTCAAGATCAGAGGGCAATCAGGAGGGAAATAGAAAAGCAAGTCTTTAACAATAGATATGCTGTGTGACTGTGGGCAAGTCACTTAACTTCTCTGTGCCTCAGTTACCTCACCTGTAAAATGGGGAATTCATTCATTCAATAGTATTTATTGAGCACTTACTATGTTCGGAGCACTGTACTAAGCGCTTGGAATGTTCAAATCGGCAACAGATAGAGACAGTCCCTGCCCTTTGACGGGCTTACAGTCTAATCAGTTGTAAGAAGGGACCTTCCCTGACCGGGAATAAGACTGTGAGCCTCACGTGGGACAACCTGATGACCCTGTATCTCCCCAAGCGCTTAGAACAGTGTTCTGCACATAGTAAGCGTTTAACAAATACCAACGTTATTAATATTCTCCTGCATGAAATTCTTGTCAGTGAGTTGTCACAGATAACGGAAGGGCTTCCAGTACCCTGAATTCTTTCCAGAAGAAAATGAGTGGATCCTATAAAAGTTCATTAAAATAATAATAATAATAATGTTGGTATTTGTTAAGCGCTTACTATGTGCCGAGCACTGTTCTAAGCGCTGGGGTAGACATAGGGGAATCAGGTTGTCCCACGTGGGGCTCACAGTCTTCATCCCCATTTTACAGATGAGGGAACTGAGGCACAGAGAAGTGAAGTGACTTGCCCACAGTCACACAGCCGACAAGTGGCAGAGCTGGGATTCGAACTCATGAGCCCTGACTCCAAAGCCCATGCTCTTTCCACTGAGCCACGCTGCTTCTCCAAAGCCAGGCTGCCATTATCAATCAATCAATCATTCTTTCAGTGATATTTATGGAATGTCTTCTGTGTGCAGAGCACCGTACATGAGTTTGGGAGAGTATAATACAAGCTAATTGGTTGAACGACCCCTGCCCAGACGTTAAAATAAAATACAGATAAGAGAAATGGCAGGGTATAAAAATATGTACATTAGCGCTGTGGGGCTGGGGTTGGGGTGAATATCAAGTGGCAAAGGGGTACAGAGTCAAGTGCTTAGGCGATGCATAGGGAGGGTGAATTGAGGAAGTAAGGGCTTATTCAGGCAAGGCCTCTTGGCAGAGATGTGATTTTTGTTGGGCTGCTCAGTATCGCCAGCAATTCTAGGAGTGAAGTAGTGTGATTTAGTAGAAAGAGCTCAGGCCTGGGAGTCAGAGGACTTGGATTCTAATCCCGGCTCTGCCACTTTTCCGCTGGGTGCCCTTGGGCAAGTCACTTAACTTCTCTGTGCCTCAGTTACCTCATCTGGAAAATAAGGATTAAGACTGTGAGCCCCACATGGGACAACCTGATTAACCTTTATCTACCCCAATGCTTAGAACAGTGCTTGGCACAGTAAGCACTTAACAAATACCATCATTATGATTATTATTATTGTCAGGAGGTATCCAGTAAGATAAGCTTTAAAGCACTCAATCACCTTAACCCCCTTCTACCTCACCTCGTTACTTTCCTACTACAATACAGCCCACACTCTTCATTCATTCAATGGTATTTATTGAGCGCTTACTATGTGCAGAGCACTGTACTAAGCGCCTGGAATGTACAAATTGGTAACAGATAGAGACAGTCCCTGCCCTTTGACAGGCTTACAGTCTAATCGGGGGAGACAGACAGACAAAAACAATAGCAATAAATAGAATCAAGGGGATGGATGAACATCTCATTAAAACAGGAGCAAATAAATAGAATCAAGGTGATGTACAGCTCATTAACAAAATGAATAGGGTAATTGAAATATATACAGTTGAGTGGACGATATACAGTTGAGTGGATGATATACAGTTGAGTGGACACCCTTCCCTCCTGTGATAATTATAAAGATAATAGTAGTATTTGTTAAGTGCTTACTATGTCATGCACTGTACTATGTGCTAGGGATGATACAAGCAAACTGGGTTGGATGCAGTCCCTGTCTCATATGAGTTTCACAGTCTTAATCCCCGTTTTACAGATGAGATAACTGAGGCACAGAGAAGTTAAGTGACTTGCCCCAGTGATAGCAGACAGGTGATGGATCCAGGATTAGAACCCTGTTCCTTCTGACTCCCAGACCTGTTCGATCCACTAGGCCACGTTGCTTCTCTAATGCCAACCTTCTCACTGTACCTCAATCTCATCCATCTCACCACCAACCTCTCGCCCACATCCTGCCTCTGGCTTGGTACACCTTCCCTCCTTGTATCTATCAGACAATTAATCTCCCTCTGCTTCAAAGCCTTACTGAAGGCACATCTCCTCCAAGAGGCCTTCCCTGACTAAACCCTCTTTTACTTTTCCTCCACTCCCTTCTGCATCATCCTGACTTGCTCTCTTTACTCATCCCTCCTCCCAGCCCCATAGCACTTATGTACATATCCATAATTTATTTATTTATAGTAATGTCTGTCTCCCCCTCTAGCCTGCAAGCTTGTGTGGGAAGGGAATGTGACCGTTACATTTTTAGAGTGTACTCTCCCAAGTGCTTAGCCCAGTGCTCTGCACACAGTAAGCACTCAATAAATATGATAAATAAATATGAGAATGTCTGTCTAACTGTAGTTCCTCATCTGCACTAGCAAACGTCTCCAATTCCTATCCACATTTTATGAATGATAGCCCCTTTCTCCCCTGCACAATCCTAACTGTATCAAACCATACCAGGCTCCCCCTAACCTCAGTCATGGTCACTAGTAACCAACTAATTCTGTTGGTTAGAATGGCTCGGAATGCCTTGAGTTTCTGAGGCAGGGAATATGTCTGTTTATTGTTATTCTGTATGTATATGGGAAGTAGCATAGCTTAGTAGCAAAAGCACCCGCTTGAGAGCCAGAGAATGTGGGTTCTAATCCCTGCTCTGCCACTTGTCTGCTGTGTGACACTGGGCAAGTCACTTAACTTTTCTGCGCCTCAGTTACCCCATCTGTAAAATGGGGATTATGACTGTGAGCTCCATGTGAGACAGGGCCGGTGTCCAACCTGATTACCTTGTATCTACCCCAGCACTTAAAACAGTGCTTGGAACATAGTAAGCACTTAAATACCATAATCATTATTATCATTATTACTTTCCCAAGCTCTTAGTACAGCAGTAAGCACTCAATAAATCCAATTGACTGACTGAAGAGAGCCTTTCAGATCTTCACATTTGTTTTTCCTTCCCCAAATGCTGAAGATGCGGCCTCCTAATCTTTGGCATAATAGTTATTATGGTATTTGTTCAGCACTTACTATATGCCAAGCACTATTCTAAACGCTGGAATAGATAGAAGGTAATCATGTTGTCCCACATGGGGCTCAAAGTCTTAATCCCCATTTTACAGATGGAGTAACTGAGGCACAGAGAAGTTAAGTGGTTTGCCCAAGGCCAAACAGCAGACAAGAGGCAAAACAGGGATTAGAACTCATGCCCTCTGACTCCCAAGCCCTCGCTCTTTCCACTAAGCCATAAGCAAGCAATTCTAAGAAAGAGAAACAGCTGAGCCTTCAGCTTGACAAAAACCCAGGAAATTCAAGCCTCTGTGCTTTTTTGGCAAATGGCAAAACCCTCCGCTTGTGTCAGGCCATGCTTCTGCCATAACTACCCAGAGAAGTCTCTCCCCGGGTAAAGGGCCAGTACCCGCTCCTTTACCATTCTAACACTCAGCCCAGGTGCTAATTAGCTCACTGGGCTCCCGCTTGGAACACAAGGCCAATTAGAACAAGGCAGAGTAATTGGACCCGATAACATTGTACTTCTGATTTCATTATGTCTCAATTCTCATTTGAAGCTGTTAGGTACAGCTGGACTGCCCAGAAGCAGTCTGTACGTTTGAGAGGATCAAGTGACAATCAGCTTCATAATTGCTCCTTAATAGGGTTTTTATATTCACTTCTAATTATGATGCACAGAAACAGTTACAGTTCAAAAAATAATGGAAACAATGTCTGTAGTTATGAGCTTGCCGATTAAATGGGCATATAATTTGTTCTTTGTGGTAGCTCTGTGGTGATTCTAGCCACAGTGACTTTAGCGATAATTAAAATAGTTTTGCATTATAATCAAACAATTACCTTTGGGAAGGAATGTAAGCCTATAATCCACTTGATTTTGTCACAGCAGTGCTCTGAAGTAAAAGCCTTTCAAGTGCTTTGAAACCAAGATATTCATTCTCATTAGAGATCAGAATTTTGAGACTTCAGAGAGCATCTGGGATGGTTGATACCTAACCTGGAAGTTAATGGAATCCTTAAGAATTGCAAACTTTGATAAGCTTAGAAACCTGAGCTACACTAAGTGATTTCCCAGTAAATTGAGTAAAAGAAAAAGAAGATATGGAGCCTACATTGTCTTCAAACAGACACCCTAATAAGCTCAACACAAGACAAACATTTTCCCCAGTAGCGGATAGTTTCTTCATTTTATTTCTTTTAAGGAATTCCAGAATTTCACAGTGAATTGAAATATTCTGGTTTTGAGCAGGCTAGCCTATTGAACACAGTCACTGTTTTAACCTTAATGGGACTTGGATGGATAATGATTTCAATACTTGGGGTATTTATGACTTTCTATTATTAAAATGAATTACCTCCTGTCAGGTAATCAAAAGATAATAATACTACAAGAATTTAGCTCATCTAAGAGAGTATTTTGAGCCCAGCGCTTAGGATAAAGGACAAATGAACAATTATCTATATCTCATGGTCTTCTAAACTTGCCACCACTAACTTTGTATAAACCATTTAATCTCTTCAAATCCAACCATATGGAAAACAGGACAGTAGTAATGCTTGTTTCATAAAGCACACCGGGGACCCTGAAGGAAAGATGTTAAATAAGTGACAATCAGTTTCCTATCTCACAAACATTTTGGTACAGGCGAATATGATTTTAGCCACATAAATAATGAGCTATTTTGGAAGAATTTCAGGTCAGTACATGTAGCTTCCATCTCAGTCTCTTACATCCCTAAAAGCCTTATAAAATTCCTGGTGGGGTTGAGTCTTCAGATCACATCATTTGATAAAGACCTATGTTGCAGCAATTGGGATTTGGCATTTCTATATACATATTCACAGTCCATCAAATTTCCTGTGGTTTCTGGCAAGATGGATAAAAGGCCATTTAACAATAATAATAATAATAGTATTTGTTAAGTGCTTACTATGTGCAAAGAACTGTTCTAAGCACTGGGGGGATACAAGGTGATCAGGTTGTCCCATGTGGGGCTCACAGTCTTCATCCCCATTTTACAGATGAGGTAACTGAGGCCCAGAGAAGTGAAGTGACTTGCCCAAAGTCACACAGCTGACAAGTGGTGGAGTCGGCATTAGAACCCATGACCTCTGACTCCCAAACCCAAGCTCTTTCCACTGATCCATGCTGATTCTCTAACGATGGGATTTAAGTACTGTGTCAAGCACTGTACCAAGCGCTGGGGTCGATACAACATACTCAGATTGGTCCCAGTCCCTGTCCCATATGAGGCTCACAGTCTAAGTGGGAGGGAGAACAATTACAGAACCTCCATTTTGCAGATGAGGAAACTGAGGCACCAAAGGTTAAGTGACTTGTTCAAGATCACACAGCAGGTAAATGGCAGAGCCGGGACTAGAACCTAGGTTTTCTAACTCTCAGCACTATACTGTTTTCCATTAGGTCTCGCTGCTTCCTACTTCCATACCAATCTCCATTCTGAGCCCTTTTTTTTTGTTTAGCAACCAAACTTAATTTTGCTATTTAAAAACAAATGGGAAAGCCAGAGTGAGCGACTGATTCTCTTCTCCTCTGAGACCTCTTCACCAGTGCCCTCACTAAGCAGATCTCCACAAGTCACCTGCCTTCCGGGGAAATACATTTTCCACTGAAAAGAACATTTCACTGGCATGTCTAACTGGAGGCGAGGTCACCGTTTAATTGAAAATGTCAGAGAGTTCTTGTTCAAATTTATCAGTTTGTACAAAGTTACTAATAACATCCAGGAAGATCAATTTCCCTCTTTTTTATTTTGAATTCAGTGGCCATTTTTTGAATGCTCTGTATGATATCAGCACCTCCAAATCAAAATATAGAACTGTTTCTTACAGGCCCACAAGCAATGCTATTTTTATTCTCTCAAAGGTCCTTCAACTATGTAGGTCTGGATAAAATCCTTCGAGAGGAAACCTAATTTTTCTCAGGAGTACTTAATAATGAGGAATCTTCCTGACATATCATCAGCCCGAACTCTAAAGGGCACAGAACATGGTGAGAGGTGTTGTGAAAAAAAAAATAGACATGGACCCTAACCTCAAGCAGTTTACCATCTAGATGGAGAGAGACAATCTTCCGAGAACACATTTAAATCCAGAATACTATTTTGAAGGTTTACAAGAACAAAGCAAAACCTACATAGGAAAAACATCCAAAGGGGAAATGAAACAGATTTTTCGCAGCCTAAGTGAGGGTCCTTGCTGGGCCAGGGACTCTCAATCCTCCGTTTCTTTGGAATGGCTGGTATGTGAGAAAATTCTTCTGACATCACCCTCCCTGACCCTGGGGAGTCGAGTCTGGTTTTGACCCCATGGAATGAGTTGGCCAAATAGAAAGAACACAGGCTGGGGAGCCAGAGCACCTGGGTTCTAATACCAGTTCTGCCAGTTGCCTGCTGGGGGACCTTGGGGAAATCACTTAACTTCTCTAGGCCTTATTTTTCTAGACTCTAAAATGGGGACTCAGAACCCGTCTTCTCTCCTGTTTAGACTGTGAGCCCTGGGTGAGACAGGGACTCTTTCTGACCTAATTAACTTGCACCCACCCTGGTGCTTAGAACAATGCTTTTTTATGGTATTTGTTAAGTGCTTACTATGTGCTAGGCACTGCACAGAGTGCTGGGGTAGATACAAGCTAATCTGGTTGGACACCATCCATGTCTCAAGTGGGGGGGGTCATAATTTTAATCCTCATTTTACAGATGAGGTAACTGAAACCCAGAAAAATGAAGTTACTTGCCTGAGATGACACAGCAGGCAAGTGGTAGAGCCAGGATTAAAATCTAGGTCATCTAACTCCCATGCCCATGCTTTAACCACTATACCCATGCTTAAACATAGAGTAAGGACTGAACAGATACCTTAAATAATAAAATGAATATGGTATTCTGCACACAGTAAACATTCAATCAATCTGTCATAATTATTGAGCTCTTTCAATATACAGAGCATTGAACTAAGCACTTGGGAGAGTGTAGTATGACAGAGTCAGTAGATATGTTCCATTTCCACAAGGAGTTTAGCATCTAAAAGGGGAGACAGATACTAAAATAAATTAGAGATATGCCCATATCTGCTGTGGGGCAGAGGGTGGGGTGAATAAAGTGTACAATCCAAGTGCAAAATTGACATGGAAAGGAGAGGGAGTAGGGAAAACGAGGGCTTAGTTGGAGAAGGCCTCTTGGAGGGGTTGTGTTTTAGTAAGGCTTTGGAGGTGGGGAGAGTGATCATCTGTTGAATTTGAAGTGGGGGGAGTTCCAGGCCAAAGGCAAAATGTTGGTGAGGGGTCAACAGCGAGAGAGACGAGATCAAGGTACAGTGCGTAGGTTAACATTAAAGAAGTGAAATGAATGTGTAGGGTTGTAGTAGGAAATCACTGAGGTAAATAGAAGGGGGCAAGATGATTGAGTATTTTAAAGCCAATGGTAAGGAGTTTCTTTTTGAAACAGATATGGATGTGCAACCACCAGAAGTTTTTGAGGAGCGGGGAAACATGAACTAAACCTTTTTTTTTTTTTAGCAAAGAAATGATCCAGGCAGCAGAGTGAAGAATGGACTGGAGCTGGGAGTGCAAGGAGGCAGGAAGGACAGCAAGGCTGATGCACTAGTCAAGGCAGGATAGGATAAGGGCTTGAATCATTTTAGAACCAGTTTGGGTGGTGATCCTGTGAGGGTAGAACCAATGGGATTTGGTGACAGATTAAATCCATGGATTGAATGGGAGAGGTGAGTCGATGATAATACTGTCGATCAGAGTGTAAGCCTGTCGATTAGACTGTAAGCCCGTCAAAGGGCAGGGACTGTATCTATTACCAATTTGTACATTCCAAGTGCTTAATACAGTGCTCTGCACATAGTAAGCGCTCAATAAATACTATTGAATGAATAGTTGTTGAGGGCTTTTGAGACAGGAAGGATCATGCCGTTGTTTAGAATGATGGGAAAGTGAAGGGGAGGGCAATAAACACCACTGATTGATTGGTTGATTAAATAAGCACTGCTCTGGACATCAGGAGAACCAGATTCTAGACTTGCCTCTGCTTGTTGAAGATATGCCATCAAAGGAAAAGACTTCTGACCAAAGAATCCCCTGAGCCATGTTAGGAGGTAGAGAGACCCTGCAAGAATTCTGAAAATAACTGGGTAATATGATCAGCAAAGGCCACGGCAGCTACTGAGGCAACGACCTTCGGGATCATGGTTCGAAGGCCTTGCACTGGCTATCTGCTATGGTTACTCCATCCGTAAATGGGTTCTGCATGCAAAAAACTTTCAGGTCTACATCACGATGTGTCGCACTCCTTACTTCGTGCTTGCTTGTTGCACTGTGTGCCCTGGCAGGAAGGTGACTGGCAGGGAAAGACAGGGAGAGTGGTGCTGAACCAAAGCAGCACAGCCCAGTGGATAGAGCACGGGTCTGGGAATCAGGAGGACCTGGGTTCTAAACCCAGATCCACCACTTGTCTGCTGGGTGACTTTGGGTGAGTCACTTCACATTTCTGTGCCTCAGTTATCTCATCTCTAAAAAGAGGATTAAAACTGTGAGCCCTGTGAGGGTCAGGAACTGTGTCCAACCTGATGAGTTTGTATCTACCCCAGCACTTGGAACAGTGTTGACACATAAAAAGTGCTTAACAAATGCCATCTGCCCGGGCAGTCCAAACCTCTATTACTATAATCCATTCTCCTGGACAGGTTCTTGACTTTGACGTCTCCGAACAAGAGCTCAGATTCCATCACTGACAGAACACCTGTAAACGTTCAAGATCCCCTTGAAACAGAGTGGTACTGCACATCTCCAGGGCCATGAGTAGTAATAATAATAGCATTTGTCAAGCATTTATTATGTGCCAAACACTGTACTAAATGCTGGGGTAGGTACAAGATAATTAGGTGAGAGACTGTTCCTGTACTTCGTTGGGCTCCCAGTCTAAGTAAGAGGGAAACAGTTATTTTATCTCTATTCTGATAAGCAGCACTTCAGGCATTGGCCTGGGAGTCAGAAGGTCTTGGGTTCTAATCCCCATTCTGCCACTTGTCTGCTTTGTCACCTTGGGCAAGTCACTTCACTTTTCTGTGTCTCTATTACCTCGTCTTTAAAATGGGGATTAAGATGGTGACGCCCCACATGGGACAGGGATTTTTTCCAACCTGATTTGCTTGTAACCACCTTAGCACTTAATAAGGTGCCTGACATATAGTAAATGCTTAAAAAACACCATTATTATTACCATTTTTCTGTGATTTGCCCAAGGTCATCCAGTAGGCAAGTGTCAGAACCAGTTCCTCTGACTTCCAGGCCCATAGTCTTCACATCAGGCCAGTCTGGGTTCAGCAACTGCTGCAGTGCTGAACCACTAGGCTGTGCTGCTTTGGCTCAGCACCACTCTCCCCTCTCTTTCCCTGCCAGTCACCTTCCTGAAAGGGCACACAGTGCAACAAGCAAGCATGAAGTAAGGAGTGCAACACAACGTGATGTGGACCTGGAAGATTTTGCATGCAGAACCCATTTACGGACAGAGAAACCATAGCAGATAGCCAGTACCCTGAAGTATTCAAGCAGGGTCCCAGTTGCCCGAGGTTGAACCTAAGAGGAAGAAATGGAACTTCTCCGCATTTAGCTGCTGCCCTGTCAGCCTTCCCCACGTCCTGTCATGTGACCTCACCCCTTCTTAGACTCCTTCCTGTCTCAGACCTTTCCCAGAAAGATGGGGACTTCATCCAAACTTTATCCAGTCACCTCTGGCCCATCAGTGCTACCCCCACCATACCAGTTTCTATTAGATCCAGTGTCTACACTCAACCTCCAACCTCCAACCAGTGACTTGTGTAAGCTGTAAGAATAAGTTACTCACCACAACCCTAAAAAAAAACTTTGCTAACCCAGACCAGTGCACTGCGACAAACAGTGGACTCAGCCCTTTTGGGGTTGCAAATTCCTCCACAGCAATTCTGTTAACCAAGAGTTCTCTCATCTACTCGCTGTGCCTCATGGCCAAAACCTGCTCACTGATTACTTTAATATTCCTTTCACTGCTAATCTTACTGGGGCTTCTTTCACCATCATTTTCATTGCTAATGACATCTACAGTCATCCCAGCAGCAGTCTGGAATGGGTTCCCTGAATATTCACCTCAGATCTATCCCATTTATCCCAATGCAACATCAATCCAGGAGTGGGAATCAACAGTTTTCTTGGCACTGTCCCTAGATGCCTAATGATACTAATTTCTCCATAGCTGGACCCTGTAATTCTCAAATTATCCACTTCCCTGTCTAGACTTTTAGTTCACTGTGGGCAGGGAAGTATCTACCAACTCTGCTGGACTGTACTCTCCATAGTGTTTACAGCAATGTTCTGCATGCAGTAAGCACTCATTAAATGCCATTGATCAGTTGATAGGTTGTGCCTCAATCTCTTTTATCCTGCCATCGCCCCTTTCCTTTGTCCTCCTTCTGGCCTGGAACTCCTCCCTCTCTCCTCCCCCCACCCACCCCACACTTCCTATACTCTACATTCCCCATTCTCCCCACATTCAAAGCTTTATTAAAATCAAATCTCCTCCAAGAGGCCTTCCCTGACTAAGCCAACAACTCCCAATTTACAATTAGACTGTAAGCCCATCAAAGGGCAGGGACTGTCTCTATCTGTTACCAATTTGCACATTCCAAGTACTTAGTACAGTGCTCTGCACATAGTAAGCGCTCAATAAATACTATTGAATGAATGAACTCCCCTACCATCTCTCCCATCTGTGTCACCTATGCACTTGGATGTGTACCCTTTGAGCATTTGCTATTCAGCCCCTCCTTAGCCTCAAAAGTGCTTATGTACATATCCGTCAATCATTTATATTAGTGTCTGTCTCCCCGGTCTAGGCTGTAAACTCCTCATGTGCAGGGAATGTGTCTATCAACTCTGTTATAGTCTACTTTCCCAAGCACTTAGTACAGCGCTCTGCACAAAATAAGTGCTCAATCAATGTCGCTGATTGATTGATTGGGCTCTAGGGCCCCCAAGTGGACAAATTTGGGGACTTTTTCCTGGTGGCAGGGCTGAACTCCTGGAGTTGGCATCATGAGTGCCCTCTACATCTCTTTTCTCCCTAGCGATGAGACATTTGTACTACCTAATGTGTTGGTCATTAGGAGTCATTTTGCTTGATTTCTCATTCTCTCCTGTCACCAACCTCTTGCTCACATCCTCCTTTCTGCCTGGAACTCCCCTCTCCCTTAACATCCTGCAGACCACTGACCTCACCATTTTCCAAGTCTTACTAAAATGACATTTCCTCCGTGAAGTCTTCCCTGTCAATCAAGAACTCCCCTCTCCCTTAACATCCTGCAGACCACTGATCTCACCATTTTCAAAGTCTTACTAAAATGACATTTCCTCCATGAAGTCTTCCCTGTCAATAAATCAGTGTTTTTTATAAGGTGCTTACTATGTGCAGAGCACTGTACTAAGCAATTGGGAGAGTATAATACAGCAGAATTAGCAGATGTGTCACCTGCCCATAATGAGCTTACGGTATGACTCATCTCTCATCTTTTCTCCACAACTGCCACTTCGACACTTCCACATCACTTCAGCACTTGGTTTCTCACAGTACTTGTACGCTTAGGTACGTGTTTTTAACTATGTACCTTCTCCTAGCTATAACTGGTTTTAGCATCAGTCTTCCCCACTAGATTTAAAGCTCCTTGAGCGCAGGGAAAATGTCTACTATCAGGCCTCAGTTATGCTGACACAGGATTGTCCTGGTTATCTTCCTACCTCTCTGACAGCTTCTCAGTTTCACCGCCTAGTTCCCCCTCTGTCTCTCTCTCATCCTCTTCCCGTGGGCATCTTCTCTCTTGACACCCATTGTCTCAGAGAATTTGTGGACGAATCATATTTATTGAGTGCTTATAGTGTGCCGAGCACTGTACTAAGAACTTTTAGACTGTGAGCCCATTATTGGGTAGGGATTGTCTCTATCTGTTGCCAAATTATACATTCTAAGCGCTTAGTACAATATTTTGCACACAGTGAGCACTCAATAAATATGACTGAATGAATGAACTAAGAAGAGTGCTTAGTACAAGGAAAGAGTGTGGCCTAGTGGATAGAGCACGGGCCTGGGAGTCAGAAGAACCTGGGTTCTGGTCCTGGCTCATCTGTCTGCTGTGTGACCTTGGGCAAGTCACTTAATTTCTCTGCGCCTCAGTTACCTCATCCATAATATGGGGATTAAGACTGTGAGCCCCCTGTGGAACAAGGACTATGTCCTACCTGATTAGGTTGTTTCTAACCCAGTGCTTTGTACAGTGCCTGGCACATAGTAAGTGCTTAAATACCATAAAAATAGAATATAACAGAATCAGTAATATGCTTACATTGCTTCAACCACCACCAATATGAGGATGACCACTAATCTATCCTTCTAGCCCTGACCTCTCAAGTGACCTGCAATCTCGCAAGTCCTCATGTCTCAGGAAAGTTCCACTTGGATGTCTTGCTGGCTCCTCAAAATCAATATGTCATAAACTGAAATGATCTTTTCTACTATTCTCCAACCCGGTCTCTTTGGTTCTGCTAAGTCAACTTTTTATCTAAACCTTGTTCTCTACTCTTCTACCTCCATCCCCTCGCTCATGTTGTCTCCCCAGTTTGGAGCTCTCCCTCCCCACATCAGACAGAGCTCAGCTTTCCCCACATTCAAATCCCTCCTAAAAATCCCACCTTCGCCAAGAAGGTTTCCCCAGTTAATTTCCCAGCGCTCTGAAACATAACACTCCTTCAGCCAATTATAATGCTAAATCACCAAAATACTTCCTCCTTAGAACTTCTGCATTTATATATCCATTTTGGTTATTTTTGTTGTAAATACTGTTATGCTTGTCTTCCCTTTTAAAGAGTAAGTTCCTTGTGAGCAGGGAATGTGTCATTTAAATGTTATGTACTTACCAGGTACCTAGTAATCATAATAAAAATAATAATAATTATGATATTTGTTAAGTGCTTGCTATGTGCGAGACACTATACTAAGCTCTGGGGTAGATACGAGCAAATTGGGTTGGACATAGTCCCTGTCCCACAATGTGAGGCTCACAGTCTCGATCCCCATTTTACAAATGAGGTAACTGAGGCACAAAAGTGAAGTGACTTGCCCAAGGTCACACGACAGACAAGTGGCAGAGCTGGGACTAGAACCCATGACCTTCTGACTCCCAGGTCTGTGCTTTATCCATTACATCATGCTGCTTCTCAGTACAGTGCACAGCACCAACTAGATTTTCCCGCCCCTTCCTATCCTCCCCTTCCCCTTCCCCTTCCCCTCTCTCGCTCAGCTCTTTCCTGCTCTCTCCTCTGTCTCCTCCCCCCCTCCTCTCTCCCGCCCTAGAACCCCACTTTACCAGCGCTACCCCTCTTCCCTCTCCCCCTACTCTTCCCCCCACCAAACCCCCTCTTCATCCCCTCCCCCCTTCTCTCTTCCCCACCCATGCCCCATCCCAGTCCTCTTGTCCCACCGCCACCCCTCATCCCCCTCTCCTCGTCCAGGGCCCCGCCACCTCCTTCCCATCCAAACCCTCCCCTCCCCCCGCCCTTCCCCCCCTCCTCCCCTTGCACCCACAGCTACTTTCAAGTGTGGCCTCTGGAACCCCCGCTCTGTTACAGGCAAGCTACCTTTCATCCATGACCTTTTCCTCTCCCGCTCTCTCCTCCTCCTCGCCCTTTCGGAAACATGGCTCTCTCCCGAAGACACGGTCTCCGCCGCCGCTCTCTCCAGCGGAGGCCTCTCCTTCTCCCCCTCCCCCAGACTCACCGGTAAGGGAGGAGGCGTCGGCTTCCTCCTCTCGCCCCGATGCCGCTTCCGCACTATCCCTCCTCCCCCCTCCCTCTCCTTCCCCTCCTTCGAAGCCCATATCATTCGCCTCTACCACCCCCTCCAGTTACTTGTCGCCGTCATCTACCGCCCTCCCGGTCCCACCTCCGACTTCTTCAACCACCTTGACCCCTTTCTCACCTTCCTTCTCTCCTTCTCTCTGCCCACTCTGATCCTTGGAGACTTCAACATCCATACGGATGTACCCGACGACTCCTCTGCCGCCCGCCTGCTATCCCTCCTCGACTCTGCCGACCTCCTCCTCCACCATACCGCGCCCACTCACCGACTCGGTCACACCCTCGATCTTGTCATCTCCTACCGCTGCACTATCTCCTCACTCACCAACTCTGAAATCCCTCTCTCGGACCATAACCTTCTCACCTGCCTCATCTCTCACACTCCCTCCCCCTGCAAATCTTCGCTACTGCCCCACAGAGACCTCCGCTCTCTCGATCCCATCCGTCTTTCCAATAGCATCTCGCCTCACCTTGCCGCCCTGTCCTCTCTTCCCACTCTCGACGATCAGGTCTCCGCTCTCAACTCCACCCTCTCTACTCATCTCGACTCTCTCGCCCCCCTTTCCCTCCGCCGCTCTCGCGCCACTAACCCACAGCCCCGGATCACCTCCTCCGTCCGCCTCCTACGCTCCTATGCTCGAGCTGCTGAGCGCTGCTGGCGAAAGTCCAAGCACCAAGCCGACCTCACACACTTCAAATTTATCCTTTCCTGCCTTAACTCTGCCCTCTCCTCCGCCAGGCAAAGCTACTTCTCCTCCCTCATCGACACCCATGCCCGTCACCCCCGCCGATTGTTCCAGACCTTTAACTCTCTCCTTAGGCCCCCTGTTCCTCCCCCTCCCCCATCTCTCACCCCTAATGATCTGGCCACCTATTTCCTCACGAAAATCAACACGATCAGGTCTGAGCTCCCCAAAGTCACCCCTCCGCCTCTCCCCTCCCCCCCCAACAACCCCCTCCCCTACTTTCCCATCCTTCCCTGCAGTATCCTCAGAGGAGATCTCCTCCCTCCTCGCAAGTGCCACCCCCTCCACCTGCGCCTCGGACCCCATTCCCTCTCACCTTCTTAAAACCATCGCCCCTGCCCTCCTCCCTTCCTTAACTTCTATTTTTAACCACTCAATCTCCAAGGGCTCCTTCCCCTCTGCCTTCAAACACGCCCACGTCTCCCCCATCCTAAAAAACCCGCTCTTGACCCCACTTCCCCCTCCAGTTATCGTCCTATCTCCCTACTACCCTTCCTTTCCAAAATCTTAGAACGAGTCGTCTACAATCGATGCCTAGAATTCCTTAACTCCCATTCTCTCCTAGACCCCCTCCAATCTGGCTTCCGTCCCCTCCACTCTACCGAGACTGCTCTCTCTAAGGTCACCCATGACCTCCTTCTTGCCAAATCCAATGGCTCCTACTCCATTCTGATCCTCCTTGACCTCTCTGCTGCCTTTGACACTGTCGACCATCCCCTCCTCCTCCATACCTTATCTCACCTTGGCTTCACGGACTCTGTCCTCTCCTGGTTCTCCTCTTACCTCTCTGGCCGATCATTCTCGGTCTCCTACGCTGGAGCCTCCTCCCCCTCCCATCCTTTAACTGTTGGAGTTCCTCAAGGGTCAGTTCTTGGCCCTCTTCTGTTCTCCATTTACACTCACTCCCTCCGTGAACTCATCCGCTCTCACGGCTTTGACTACCATCTCTACGCAGATGACACGCAGATCTACATCTCCGCCCCTGTCCTCTCCCCCTCCCTTCAGGCTCGCATCTCCTCCTGCCTCCGGGACGTCTCCACCTGGATGTCGGCCCGCCACCTAAAACTCAACATGAGCAAGACTGAGCTCCTCATCTTCCCTCCCAAGCCCGGTCCGCTCCCAGACTTCTCCGTCACCGTGGATGGCACGACCATCCTTCCCATCCCGCAGGCCCGCAATCTCGGTGTCATCCTTGACTCATCCCTCTCGTTCACCCCACACATCCTATCCGTTACCAAGACCTGCCGGTTTCACCTCTACAATATCGCCAAGATCCGCCCTTTCCTCTCCACCCAAACGGCTACCTTACTATTACGGGCTCTCGTTATATCCCGGCTAGACTACTGTGTCAGCCTTCTCTCTGACCTCCCTTCCTCCTCTCTCGCCCCGCTCCGGTCTATTCTTCACTCCGCTGCCCGGCTCATCTTCCTGCAGAAACGATCTGGGCATGTCACTCCCCTTCTTAAACAACTCCAGTGGTTGCCTATCGACCTCCGCTCCAAACAAAAACTCCTCACTCTAGGCTTCAAGGCTCTCCATCACCTTGCCCCTTCCTACCTCTCCTCCCTTCTCTCTTTCTACCGCCCACCCCGCACGCTCCGCTCCTCTGCCGCCCACCTCCTCGCCGTCCCTCGGTCTCGCCTATCCCGCCGTCGACCCCTGGGTCACGTCCTCCCGCGGTCCTGGAACGCCCTCCCTCCTCACCTCCGCCAAACTGATTCTCTTTCCCTCTTCAAAACCTTACTTAAAAATCACCTCCTCCAAGAGGCGTTCCCAGACTGAGCTCCTCTTCCCCCTCTACTCCCTCTGCCATCCCCCCTTTACCTCTCCGCAGCTAAAGCCTCATTTTCCCCTTTTCCCTCTGCTCCTCCACCTCTCCCTTCCCATCCCCACAGCACTGTACCCGTCCGCTCAACTGTATATATTTTCGTTACCCTATTTATTTTGTTAATGAATTGTACATCGCCTTGATTCTATTTAGTTGCCATTGTTTTTATGAGATGTTCTTCCCCTTGACGCTGTTTAGTGCCATTGTTCTTGTCTGTCCGTCTCCCCCGATTAGACTGTAAGCCCGGCAAATGGCAGGGACTGTCTCTATCTGTTGCCGACTTGTTCATCCCAAGCGCTTAGTACAGTGCTCTGCACATAGTAAGCGCTCAATAAATACTATTGAATGAATGAATGAATTTTCAATAAATGCTCCTACTGCTATTATTACAATGACTGCTATTACTAGTACTTAATAATAATAATTATTATTATGATATTTAAGTGCTTACTATGTGTCATGCACTATACTAAGTGCTGGTTGGACACAGTCTCTGTCTCATGTGGGGCCCACTGTCTCAATCCCTAATTTACAGATGCGGGAACTGAGGCACAGAGAAGTGAAGTGACTTGCACAAGGTCACACAGCAGACAAGTGGAGGAATTGGGATTAGAACCCATGACCTTCTGACTCCCTGGCTGGTGCTCTATCCACTAGGCCATGCTACTACTAATTCTATTACACTCTCCCAAGCCCTTAGTGCAATATGCTTTACAAGACAGTCAATAAATTGAATGATTGTGTCCTTGAAAAATCAGTACACGTGTGCGCCATGGTCAGAAAATTAAGAGACCATACACATTAAAATGGATCAAAATTGATTTCTATAGAAGCAACTTGTTCGCTGATTCGTCCCTACTTAGAAACAATTCCTATGAACTGATAAATCCATACTATCTCCATAGTAATGCATAGTCCTTATTATCCTTGGGGTTGATGGTTCTACAGTAGAGGTTTCTAGAGGCTCTTTATTGGAACCCACAATACTAATAGTGGCATTTATTAAATGCTTACTATGTACCAAACACTAGGGTAGGAACAGTGTAAGCAGGTCATTAACAGTCCTTCACCCATATGAGGCTCACAGCCTAAAGGAGAGAGAAAACAGGTATATCATACTCATTTTACAGATGAGGAAAATGCGGCACAAAAAGGCAAGTGACTTTTACACACTGCACTGTATGCAATAGACAGTCAGTAAATTGAATGATTGTGGCCTTGAAAAATCGTTTCACTTATGTGCCGTGGTCAGAAAATTAAAGAGATAATACACATTAAGGTGGATCAAAAATAATTTCTACAGAAGCAGGGCTACAGCTACAGCCCTGTTTTCTCAGTCTCCTACTAGAAACAATTCCTATGAACTGATAGCTCTATACTCCCCCATTGTAATATGTGGTTGTTAATATTCTTGGTGTTGATAATTCCACAGTAGCAGCTTCTGAGAACTCTTCATCGAAACACACAAGACTAATAGTGGTATTTGCTAAGCGCTTACTATGCATCAAACACTAGGATAGAAAAAAATATAAGCACTTCAGAAGCAGACCCTCCCCCAAAGGAAGCTCACCGTCTAAAGGAGAGAACTGGGATTTCATACCCATTTTATAGATGAGGAAAATGAGGTATAAAACAGCCGAGTGACTTGCTCAGGTCACACTGCTGGGATTTGAATTCAGGTCTCTTAAATGTTGGTATTTGTTAAGCGCTTACTATGTGCAGAGCACTGTTCTAAGCGCTGGGGTAAACACAGGGGAATCAGGTTGTCCCACGTGGGGCTCACAGTCTTAATCCCCATTTTACAGATGAGGGAACTGAGGCACAGAGAAGTTAAGTGACTTGCCCAAAGTCACACAGCTGACAAGTGGCAGAGCTGGGATTCAAACTCATGAGCCCTGACTCCAAAGCCCATGCTCTTTCCACTGCGCCGCGCTGCTGTCTCTTGAATCCTAATCCCAGGCTCCGATTTCCACTGGGTCAGGCTGCTGCTCATCTGACTTTAAAATAAAAATAGTCTTCGGTATACTAAGAAGTCACAGACAGAAGTCAGAGAAACTTAGAGTTGAGCACACTCCCTCTCTTCCTCTCTGCAATAAAATGACTGGCTTCTGAAGCCAGGGAAATCCCTGTTAACTTTTGCCTGGACAGGAATCTTGCAGTGTAGAACCAAATGCTATGTTCTTGGGAGTGAGCAGGGAGGTGACTCACAGCCCTAAGGTGTCTTCTATTTGCCAAGAGAGCGACATCATCCCTGCTTTAAAGGGAGGAGCAGGGGAAGCTAAGTCACAAAAAGTTAAATATCATAATAAGGTGGAGCAATGTCCTGATCTTTTTCCTTCTTAACTGGCATTCTTTCCAAAAGGCTGTCTGACTTTTTAAAATGATTCATTCTCAGGGGAAAAAGCACACAACTGTCTACCCTTCTGATATTTTAAATTAAATTTAAGTTTAGTATCGAGTTAGTTCTAGAAAGCTTATTTCAATCCAAACTCTCCCTGTACCCCTGAGTAGATTATCTAAGAACTGCTGTTGGCTATGCTGCTATCGTATCTCTGAGATGACAATATATCCAGATTCGTTCATCATAGCAGACTTGAATCTTATTAAGAACCAGGTTGCAAAATGATAAGAACTTCAAACTCAGGGAAATAAGAACTTTTCTGGACAGTTTCATTTCATCAGCAAATTTTTTACCATTTTTCCAAAGTGCTCTTTTCTTTATCATTAAATACTGCTTTGTTTCTTTTTCTTCAGTTGAACACAATGGAAAAGATGGAATATTTATAAGGATCAATATTGTGCTGGAGGAATAAGCTTTTCTACTAAATCAGATGCCATTGAGAATAATCAAATTTACTGAAAGATTAGAAACAGGATGTGGCACCAGTAGAAGATATTATTGCAAGTGCTCTTAAGTTTTTTTTCTTTGATCTTATTGGCAGGGATGAAGGATAATTGCAAACTGAAACAGGAGAATTTTGAAAGAAGAAGATATTCACTATGATTACATGTTGTCAGCCTATGTGAGCCGCCAAAATGGAAGGTGTCATGCCTATTTCTCCCTCATCATTAAAATGAAGTGTGATTGTTTACTGGGGTCAGTTTTATTTAGCCTAATTTATGCAGCTGCATTTGAGATAAACAAGGTGTCTGAAACTGGTAGATGTCAGGGCTTTGAGAAATTCTTCCTCAGTTGGACTTGAGTTCTAACCTGCAGACTTCATTGAAAACTTTGGAAACCATCACAGTGGAGTTGCTATATTCTAATAACTGTACCCTGACCACACGTAACAAGACATGTAAATGTTTATGGGGCACTTTGGAGATAGTAAAATGATTGTTGCCCTCTAGGCGATCACAAGTGACTTGTGATCAGTAGCAGGGGAGACATAAGTGACTTGAGTGTCATATTAGTGCCAAAGTAGTTTTAAGAAAAGCTTCTCCACAGAGAGCAGCATAGTATAGTGGAAAGAGCATGGGGCTTGGTTTAGGAGGGCCTGGGTTCTAATCCTGCTGCCAATCTGCTCTGTGACTTATGCAACTCCTCTGTGCCTCAGTTACCCCTTCTGTAAAATGGGGATTAAAACTGTGAGTCCCATGTGAGACATGGACTGTGTCCAACCTAATTATTTTATATCTACCCCAGCACTTAATACAGTTCCTGACACACAGTTAAGTGCTTTACAAACACCATTTAAAAAAAATCAATATCTGAGCATAAGATAGTAATATCTATAAAAATGATTAAATATGGTCAGCTACCTGTTAAATGAATTAATATTTCACTCAGCTAACTTCATTTGATTTTCTGAGAGGCATAGGACTTGTAAAAGCATCTGTCTTTCCAATCAACTAATCATTCTTATTTATTGAGCGCTTACTGTGTGCAGGGCACAGAACTAAGAGCTTGGGGTAAATACAGCACAACAGCATAACCGACACATTCCCTGTCCATCATGAGCTTGCAATCTAGAGGTGGAGACAGACATTAGTATAAATGAATAAATTACAGGTAAGTGCAGTGGGGAAGGGGTGGGGTTGATGAATCTTTTTGGATGAATCTCGCTTTCAGAGCTCTGCCGATTGCATGAATCCTACTTCCAATCTTAGTGGGGGGCTAATAAGAGGGTTCCTTGGGCCACCCTTCATCTGAAACAAGATGGAGATAAAAATAGCCCCCTATCCAGAATCAGCTCTCTCCCACCTAACCCACCTATGTATACTCATCTCCCACTACCATATATTATAATAAATATAATTTTTCATATTAAAGTCTGTCTCCCCCTCTAGAATGTAAACTCCTTGTGGGCAGGGTACATATATACAACCTCTGTTGGAGTGTACTCTCTGCACATGATAAGTGTTCAATAAATATCATTAATTGATTAGGGAATGTCATTCAGCCCACATACTGCACTCTTCTAACATCAGACTACTGACTGTACTTCTATCTCATCTCTCTCACCATCTATCCCTTGTTTCAATCAGTTAATCAGTCAATGCTTTTATTGAGTGCTTACCATGTTTAGCACTGTACTAAGCACTTGGGAGAATACAATATAACAGAGTTGATAGAAATGTTCCCTGTCCACATTGAACTTGTTCACATTCTCCCTCTGGCCTGCAACATTCTCCCTCTTCGCATCTGACAGACCACCGTTCTCCCCATCTTCAAAGCCCTACTAAAATTAAATCTCTTTTTGGAACCTTCCATTACAAATCTCTCATACCCACCACCCCCTATTTTCCCTCCTTATTGCATCACCTGTGTTCTGGGGTCCATACCCTAACTCCCAACAGTATTTACAGGCCTAGGTTTATACTCCATTGCCTCTGCTACTTGTAATTTATTTTAATGTCTCTCTCTCCCCCCCGTTAGACTTTAAGGTCCTTGAAGACAGATTATGTTGACCACCTCTATATTTTTAATGGTATTTGTTAAACACTATGTATTGAACACTATCCTAAGTACAGAGGTAGACACAAGCTTACCAGGCTGGATAGAGTCCTTGTCGTACATGGGGCTCGCAGTCCAAATAGGAGGGAAGGGCTCTCCCAAGCATTTAATTCATTTGGTGAGCCCACAACAAGCTGCCTTATTAATGACTGTCTGTGGTCCTGTGAACAATTACAACAAGGGAGAGACTTTGCAAAGGCACTGATGCCCTCTACCTGAGGCAGGTGATTGCCGGCCTGTGGAGAGTGGAGCTTGGAGGAAGGTGGGACTTTCTCTCTCTTTTCTACTTATTAACGGGCCTGGACCAATTAATGACTGCCACTTGAGCCACAGCTGCCATGCCTAAGGCAGATAAAAGGTGGTTGCTTTGCAGCATGGTGAAGGATGCAAAGAAAAAAGAAAAAAAAAAAAAAGAAAAAAAAGAAAAACAAAAAAACACCCACTTCACTTAGAGGCATGGAGGAGAGCAGAAGCAAGTATGCTGAAAGCAACATGCAGAAGGCAGCAGCATTTGGAAGCAGAAAGGAGAAGCCTTGGTAGGGGGGGCTCCTTTGATCACAGACTGGTTTGGGGCCCTTGGTGGAGTGGATTGAGTGAGTGTGCATGTATGTGTTGCTCCCTTGCACCCAGGTAAAACTAAGTAAAAAAACTTTCCACAATAACCTTGGTGATCAGAGGTATGGTTTGAACTCTACAGTGTGTCACTGAGGCTCCCTTGGTCCACAAAGGTCCTGGATGGTATAAACTGGGGGCTTGTGAAAATACAGTGCTCTGCACACAGTAATTAACTGGACTGGTTGACCTTAAGGACTGCAGTGGAATAAGAGTATGCTCGAGCTCTATTGCAGGTCTAGGGGCCTTCAGGGTTCAAGGGAATTCCTCATAACACTGTTACATAATCCCCTGTGTTCCTTGGAAACCTAGATCCCAGGAGTCTGATAGACTAAAAACAGCTCCTCTCCCATCTAGAGAAGGAGATCCTATCACTGGTGACAAGAGTGACCTGGTGGATAGAGCACAGGCTTGGGAGGTAGAAGGACCTGGATCTAGTGTTCTCTCCATCTACCCTGTGGTCATTCCTACTGCTGCCTCCCAGGAGGAAGTGGAGGAGCTTTAGTTCCCACTCACTGTATGGAGCTTCCTAGGGTCAGGGAAGTGAAATGGGGTGTTTTCCACCTCAAAGAACTGGCCAGCTCTTGCTCCAATTTTACCCCAATCCCACATAATTTATGTACAGTCTTTAAATTATAAACTATAACTTATTTGTTCATATGAATATCTGTCTCCTTTTAAACTGTAACCTCGTTATGGGAAGGGAATGTATGTGCTAATTCTGTTGTATTAAACTCTCCCAAGTGCTTAGTACAGTGCTCTATATATAGTAGGTACTCATTAAATATGATTGATTCTAGTCCCAGCTTTGCCACTTGTCTGCTATAAGACCCTGGTCAAGTCGCATCACTTCTCTTTGCTGTTATTCTCATGTGTAAAATAGGGATTAAGACTGTGAGGCCCATGTGGGACATGGATTGTGTCTAACCTGATTTGCTTGTATCAATCCCAGTGCCTGGCACAGAGTAAGTACTTAACAAATACCACAATTATTATTTACTGATTCTCTTTCACAAGCCCACAAACTTGGCACTATCTCAACTTATTTCTCTTGTTCATCTTGCATAATCAGCCAGGGATCGTGTCTACTAGCTCTATCGTATTATACACTCCCAAGTGTTTAGGAAAGTGCTTTGCACACAGTAAGTGCTTAGTAAATATGATTGATCTGCAGACCAGCCCTATCTCCATCTTCAAATCAATAAATGATTTTCTGAGCACTTTCTGTGCTGAGCACTGTATTAAGTACTTGGGAGAGTACAACACAACAATAAAATACACACTTCCTGCCCACAATGAGTTTACAGTCTAAAGAGGGAGAGCCTTACTAAAATCGTATTTCCTCCATGAAACCTTTCTTTAATAATCTCCTTATCTCCCAGCCTATTCTCCTTCCCTTCTGTAACACCTATTCACTATCATTTGCTCTCCTAAGAACTTTGATATTCAACCTCCTTAACCTCTTCAGCACTTACCTATTCACCCTTAAATTCTGCTACTGCCCCATCTGCAACTTATATTACTGTCATCTACTCCACTAGACTGCAAGCTTCTTGTGGGCAGAGAATGTGTCTACCAATCTGTTATAGTGTATTCTCCTAAGAACCTAGTACAGTGCTCTGCACACAGTAAGTGCTCAACAGGTGATAATAATAAATGTGGTATTTAAGTGCTTGGGCTAGGCCATAGCTGGTCCCAGATTTGAAGTAACATGCTCCAAGAGAGGAAGACCGCACGACTGGGAGTCAGGAGACCTGTGCTCAAAATTCTGGCTCTGCCACTTGTTTACTGTATGACCTTGGGCCAGTCACTTGACTTCTCTATGCCTTAGTCTCCTCAATTGCAAAATGGAGATTACATACCTGTTCTCCCTGCCCCTTAGACTGTGAGCCCTACATGGGCTGCTACCCCAGCATTTAGGGTAATGCTTGGCACATAATAAGCACTTAACAAAGCACTTCCCCGTTTAGACTGTGAGCCCACTGTTGGGCAGAGATTGTCTCTATCTATTGCCGAATTGTACATTCCAAGCACTTAATACAGTGTTCTGCACATTGTAAGCACTCAATAAATATGATTGAATAATGCAAGTAAACCTGGTTGGACACAGTCCCTGTCCCACGTGGGGCTCAAAGTCTCAATTGCCATTTTACAGATGAAGGAACTGAGGCACAGAGAAGTGAAATGACTTGCTCAAGCTCATACAGCAGACACATGATGGAGCCGGATTTAGAACTCATGACTTTCTGATTCTCAGGCCTGTGCTCTATCCACTATGCTATGTGACTTATTGATTGATTTGAAGATGGGGACAGTGGTGGTCTGTAATAATAATAATGTTGGTATTTAAGTGCTTACTATGTGCAGAGCACTGTTCTAAGCGCTGGGGTAGATACAGGGTATTCAGGTTGTCCCACTTGAGGCTCACAGTCTTACTCCCCATTTTATAGATGAGAAAACTGAGGCACAGAGAAGTTAAGTGACTTGCCCATAGTCACACAGCTAACAAGTTGCAGAGCTGGGATTCGAACCCATAATCTCTGACTCCTAAACCCGTGCTCTTTCCATTGAGCCACGCTGCTTCTTGCTTGCTCTAGACTGTAAACTCATTGTGGGCAGGGAATGTGCAGTTTATTGTTATTGTACCCTCCCAAGCACTTAATACAGTGCCCTGCACACAGTGAATGATCCATAAATATGATTGAATGAATAAATGTGATTGATTCTAAGCTTCCTGTGAGCAGGAATTTTGTCTTCCAACTTTACTGTACTCCCAAACACTTAGTACAGTGCACTGCATACAGAAAGTGCTTAGGAAATACCACTGATTGATTGACACTTGGGTCTCATTCTAGACCTGGTGGGGGCTCAAGGGGTCTAGAGTCATATTTAGTCAAAAATATGTGAATAATAAACAATTTCCAAAAAGTGGAATTAGAGTTTTGCCTCTTCCACTCAAGGATTGATAAAATATAAATAATTTTAGAATCAATTAATCCAGCCTATAATTAAAGGAGAGATTGTCGGGGGGGAAGGAACTTTGCACATATAGTACTTGCAGAGACCTACATATACTGGAAAAATACAAACTGGTCTCAAGATTCTTGAGAAATTGCAATCAGTACTGAACAATCTTTGAAATGGATAATGAATAGTGAAATACTCAGAGATGACATTCTAGAGAACAGGACAATACTTTAAGTCATTGATATTAGTATTATTACGAATAAGGGTAAAAAGCAGAATGTTAGTATCTTTTAGAAAATGGGAAAGGCCCTTTCAAGGCAGTAAGCTCTGTGAGGGGAGGAAATGTGTCTATCAAACTCTGTTGGATTGTACTGTCCCAAGCATATAGTACAGTGCTCTGAGCACAGTAAACAATCAATAAATACTATTGATTGGTTTAGGCACGGAGAGATCATTTCAAGGCATTGCCTTCTCTGAATGCACTGTTAATGGTATTTGGCCTTTTGAACACTTTTTTTTTTTTAAACTGGGGATTGTCCAAAGCCTGGGAATCCCAAAAGACACAGCTGAACATTTCCCTAGAGAGAACACCATTTGCCAAATTCATCTATCTCGGCAGTTTTTGTATTCCTTCCCAATTTGTTTCAGACAAGATTCTTAGGTGAAAGACTTCCACATTTGCCTTTCATTTCTTGCCACTTGTCATTACTTCTTTCCTCCCAGGGTGAGGGGAAGTAGTTAACTGAGCTATTTTCACATGCCATGGGGAAGAAGTCATTGATGAATTGGGACCCCACCAGGTCACTGACCAGGACAATGAACACTGTCAGCCAATGTCATGTCTGTTTCCCTGATTCTGTATTCATTCTGTGAAAAAAACCCTTTGAGGTTCTAGGGGTGAGACAGATCCCTGTCCTCAATTAATGTTATATACAGGCTTGTCGATGGAGAACCAGCATGGATGTGAAACTTAATGGTCACCCATGAATTATACAACAGAAGCGTCTGTCTTTAAATCATTTTTCTCATGAAAATCAGGCCAGTTCTCCAGTCATTTTAATGAATCAAATGCAAACTCGAGAAAGCTAAATAGCCTGAAAAGAAGTAATTTGTAGAATATCTGATCAGCTAGGTGAGGCAGGGACAGGAGGTAGAGAAGACACAGGGAGATAATTATACCATGACTGCCAATTTGAAAGCCACATAGTCAAAGTGCTGAGAGGGAATTCTGGCTTTGGGTTTTTGTTTTCTCTTATGGGCCCCTTTGTTCTTAGGCTCTGAAAGCCAGGGAAGACTGCAAGTCATCCCTTCTTCTCTTACAAAAAGAAACATGACTGAGCTAAACAACGTCCCTTTTTTCCTTTAGCCTGCTGTGAGCAAAAGATAAAGGAAAATAAGAAAAGAACAGTATCTTTTCCCCAACAGCTGCTGACATCTTGCCTTCCTCAAAAACAGTTCTGAAGGATAGAATTCTACAAAAGTATATTCCCAGGAGACAGGAATTGTTTACTCTGAATAGCTCAGAGTAAATTAATTATCTGCATAGACAATAATGGAGTTTGGTTCAGGATATTGAGAATATTCATGGATGGTTTAGGATAATAAACTGAGTTGAAATTTTTGTTTCTAGAACAAGGGACCAACCTTGGTCCTTGGGATATGGGATTGGAAAATCTGAGCAGAGATGGATTAGAGTGAGAGTGATTTTGCACAGGGCCCTTTTCAGTCTCTCCTGCTTGCTGGTTATGTCAGGATAATAAGTACATGTACTAAACAGTGTACATCTAGGGGAAGATAAAAATTTAAGTGCCTTCTAACTAACGAAAACACAGAGACTACATTGCCAGTTTAGTTGAAACCCATTCTGTAAATATCAATAAATATCACTGAGCGCTTATTACAGAATGCTTGGGGGAAAACAATACAATAGAGTTGGTAGACACAATCTCTGCTCTCAAAGAGATTACTCTCTAGTTTTCCCTTCACATGTTGGAAAATTCCAACAGGGAGTCGGGATGTCTCCTCAGAGGTCTTCCAGGGAGAAGAGAAGCTTTCAGCCTACTCTGAATCTCAAGACCGCTAGACTATGAGCTTGTGGTGGGCAGGGATTATCACTGTTTACTGTTGTATTGTACTTTCCCATGTGCTTAGTACAGAGCTCTGCACGTAACAAGTGCTTAGTAAATACGATTGAATGAATGAATGAATGAAAGTATAGGGCTTCCCAAAATGCCTGCAGAGAAGAGCATTGACTGTGGGGAACCTCCCAAATCTCAAATCCATGTTGAGAAGCAGTGATGTCTTGTAGATAGAGCATGGGCCTGGGAGACAGAAAGACGTGGGCTCTAATCCTAGCTCTGCCATTTGCCTGCTGTGTGAATCTGGGCAAGTCACTTCTATGTGCCTCAGTTACCTCATCTGTAATAGGGGGACTGTGAACCCCTTGTGGGGCAGGGACTGTGTCCCATCTGATTTGCTTGTATCCACCCCACTCTTTAGTATAGTGGCTGGCACAGAGGAAGCACTTAGCACATACCACAGTTATTATTATTACCTCTAGACTGGAAGTTCCTCTAGACTGTAAGCTCACTGTGGGCAGGGAATAATATTGGTATATTGTTGCCCTGTACTCTCTCAAGCACTTAGTACAGTGCTCTGCTAACAGTAAGTGCTCAATAAATATGATTGATTACCTCATCTATAAAAATGGGGATTAAGACTGTGAGCTCCATGTGGGGCATGGACTGCATTCAACCTGATTAACTTGTAACTATCGCAACAATTGGTACAGTGCCCAGCATTATAGAAAGTCTTTAACAAATTTCATTAAAAAATATTGGACACCAGTAATAAAAAAGCTCTCTAAATGTGCCCATCACCACCCCATGACAAACCCTGAGCAGCACAGGGATCCAACTCTGGGGCACCAAAGACTGGAATTTGTCTGGAGTGCATGGCCCAAGACTTGATTGCCTGAATAGTTGCTTGTCAGCCTTCCAAGAGACATCTTTTTTTGTTTGTTCATAACTCTAATGAAAAGCAGAGTGATCTAGCAAAAAGTCCACAGTACTGGGAGTCAGAAGACCCTAGTTCTAATCCTGACTCTGCCACTTGCCTATTGTGTGACTTTGGTCATTCTCCATCACTCTTTCTTTCTCTCTTTTCCTTTTCTCTGAATATCATTGCTCCATCTCTCTGTCTTTTCTAGGTTTTCAGCTCCTGCTCCTACTTTGAGCCTGCGAAAATCTGGGCCGTTTATATAGCTGCAGAAGAGCCGGGACACAGAGGAAGGGCAAACAATGAATTAAATGTAGCAGAGAAGGAATGGTCAGAGGTGAGAAAAGAAAAGTAAGTCCCTTTGGCAATAATAATGATAATTCTGGTATTTGCTAAGTGCTTACTAGGTGTCTTACATGGTGCTCATAGTTTCACTCCCCATTTTACAGATGAGGTAACTGAGGACCAGAGAAATGAAGTGACTTGCCCTTGTAGTAGTCCCTGTCTTACATGGTGCTCACAGTTTCACTCCCCATTTTACAGATGAGGTAACTGAGGACCAGAGAAATGAAGTGATTTGCCCAAGGTCACACAGCAGACAAGTGGCAGAGATAGGATTAGAACCCATGACCTTCTGACTCCCAAGCCCATGTTCTATATTTTGCACCATGGGAATGAAAAACACATGGATTAAGTATCATTTTTTTTCTGAAAAGATGTTGTATAATAATGTTGGTATTTGTTGGTATTTGTTAAGCGCTTACTATGTGCCGAGCACTGTTCTAAGCGCTGGGGTAGACACAGGGGAATCAGGTTGTCACACGTGGGGCTCACAGTCTTAATCCCCATTTTACAGATGAGGTAACTGAGGCACCGAGAAGTTAAGTGACTTGCCCAAAGTCACACAGCTGACAAGTGGTAGAGCCGGGGTTCGAACCCATGACCTCTGACTCCAAAGCCCGTGCTCTTTCCAGTGAGCCACGCTGCTTCTCACGCTGCTGTATCTCGATAGATAGCTATAATAATTGCTGTGGTATTTCGATAAGTGTTAACAATGTACCTAGCACTGTACTAAGCTCTCAGATAGAGTTAAGATAATCAGGTTGGAAATATCTCCTGTCCCACAAAGGGCTCACAGTCTAAGTAGGTAGGAGAATAGGCATTGTCTTACCATTTTACAGATGAGAAAACTGAGGCAAAGAGAAGTTAAGTTCCTTGTTCATGGTCAAGTTGACAGAGTCTGGATGAGAACCCGGGTCCTCTGACTCCCAGGCCCATGTTCTTTCCATTAGGCTATCTTGTTTCTCATACTGAGCACTATAGATAAGAATATAGAGCTACAGTTAACATAAGATAATATGGGTAAAATTTCTATACATCTATACATTATACGTATATTTTCCTGTTCAGAGACCAACTGGTCATATGAGTTAGAGAAAAGAGAATCAGAGAAACCAGAAAGGATACACTACGTGTCCCTTGGATTTGAAGGTGATACTCCTGCTGTGAGATCTTATGCACGTTTTGGCAGGAACAGAAAGGACCAATGGGCAATCTGGCAATCTTTTCATACTGCAAACACAGAAATATTGGTTTCAGCTGCACTGATGTGCTTGCCAGCTGCAGCTCTTGGCATTTTTAAAATCTGCCTCTTAATAATAGGCTCTTCCTTTAGCCTTTGCTTGAGGAGAACAAATCCTCTCTCATCTTCAAAGCTCTGCTACAATAATAAATAATAGTATTTAAGCACTTTCTATGTGCCAAGCACTGTGCTAAGCACTGGGGGTGATAGAGGGTAATGAGGTTGTCCCACATGGGTCTCAGTCTTAATCCCCATTTTACGGATGAGGTAACTGAGGCACAGACAAGTTAAGTCAACAAGTGGCAAGTGGCAGAGCCGCGATTAGAACCCATGACTCTGACTCCCAAGCCCAGGCTCTTTCCACTGAGCCAAGCTTCTTCTCCAAAATCACAAAATCTAAAATTCTCCAGAATCACTAAAATCACAGCTCCTCCATCAAGCCTTCCCTGACTAAATTTTCATTCACCTGGACCCCTCCACCCTATTTTGATGATAATGGTATTTATTAAGCATTTACTATGTATTAAGCACTGTTCTCCACACCCAAGTAGATACAAGCTAATCAGGTTGGGCACCTTCCCTGTCCCACATGGAGCTCACAGTCTTAATCCTCATTTTATTGATAAGGTAACTGAGGCACAGATAAATTAAGTGATTTGCCCAAGGTCACATAGAAGACAAATGACAAATCCAGGATTAGAACCTAGGTCTTTCTGACTCCCAGGCCTGTACTTTATCGTTTCCCTCCTACTGCCTCACCCACGCATTTATTCCTATCAGCTCAACATTTTGGAGCTCACCTCCACTCAATGTCCCCTGCCCCCCAACTCCATAGCACTTATGTACAAATCCTGATACTCAATTGTTTTCCTTAATGTAATTAATTTTAATGTCCACCCTGATAGACTCTAATCATGCTGTGGACGGGGATAGTGTCTACCAATTGTATTGTACTCTTCCAAGTTCTTAGTACAGTGCTCTGCACAAAGTAAGTGCTTAACTAATCAATGATTTTGTGTGCAGAGCACTGTATTGAGCATGATACTGAGAATTGGTAGACATATCCACTGGCATCGTATGATTAAGTGACTGATCAGTTGCTCTACTGCATCATTTGGAGTTAGGACTTGCTGTGTCTTGACAACATTTTTTTCTACCTCATAGTTTGTGAATATCACATTTCTGCTTGCCTAAAGTAGCAAGTGGCTGCAATTTCTTCAGAACCTGCTAGCCCCTTTTAAAATAAAATTGGGGTAATGCTGGGGTGGGAATTCTTATGTTTCACAAACTTCCAATATAAACATGAATATTAGCAAGCAAGTAAGTCTGTCTCTCAGAAAATAACAGTTCAGTGGGAAATATCCATGTGAAATTTGGATAATCGTACTTCAGCATATGGGGATTCAGCAAGATATATTTCAAATGAACTTTCGAATAGAAACTCCTTACCATTGGCTTTAAAGTACTCAATCACCTTTCTCCCTCCTACCTCACCTTAATACTCTCCTAATACAAACCAGCCCATACTCTTTGCTCCTCTAATGCTAACCTTCTCACTGTGCCTTGAGTTTGTCTATCTTGTTGCTGACCTCTTGCCTCCTGCCTCTGGCCTGGAATGCCCTCCCTCTTCATATCTGATAGTCTGCAGTCTGCATAGAGATGATAGTTGAAGCTGTGGGAGCGAATGAGTTCACCAAGGGAGTGAGTATAGATGGAGAACAGAAGGGGACCAAGAACTGACCCTTGAGGAACCCCTACAGTTAGGGGATGAGAGGGGGAGGAGGAGCCTGTGCAGGCGGCAGAGCGAGAATGAATGACCAGAGAGATGAGGAGAACTAGGAGAGGACAGAGTCCGTGAAGCCAAGGTTGGATAATGTGTTGAGGAGGGGATGGTGGACAGTATCAAAGGCAGCTGAGAGGTCGAGGAGGATTAGGATAAAGTAGGAGCCATTGGATTTGTCAAGAAGGAGGTCATGGGTGACCTTTTGAGAGGGCAGTTTTGGTGGAGTGGAGGGGATGGAAGCCAGATTGGAGGGGATCCAGGAGAGAGTTGGAGTTGAAATGATAATTGAGTTGGTCACATTCCCTGTCCCAGAAGTGGGGAGAGCAGGTATTCCCATTTTACAGATGAGGAAACTGAGGCCCAGAGAAGTTAAGTGTCTTGCCCAAAGTCACACAGCAGGCAAGTAGTGAAGTTGAGATTGAACCCAGGTCCTCTGATACCCAGGTCCATGTTCTTTCATTTATTCACTTGTATTTATTGATGCTTACTGTGTGCAGAGCACCTTACTAAATGCTTGGGAGCATACCATACAACAATAGGACATGTTGCTTCTCGAGAAATCTTTATGTAAGCATGAAGCTTCCGGTCAGATGCCAATAAGTCGATGTTATGTAGTTGAGACACATCTGGTTCCTAAGAAGGGGAGAGAGCAATATTACCACCTCATGAGCGGGAATGTGTCTACCAACTCTGTTTAACTGTACTCTCCCAAGTGCTTAGTATAGTGCTCTGTATACCATAAGCAGTCAATAAATATCACTGATTGATATAATAATGTTGGTATTTGTTAAGCGCTTACTATGTGCAGAGCACTGTTCTAAGCGCTGGGGTAGACACAGGGTAATCAGGTTGTCCCTCTTGGGGCTCACAGTCTTAATCCCCATTTTACAGATGAGGGAACTGAGGCACAGAGAAGTGAAGTGACTTGCCCACAGTCACACAGCTGACAAGTGGCAGAGCTGGGATTCGAACTCACGAGCCCTGACTCCACAGAAGCAGCATGAACAAATGGAAAGAGAACAGGCCTGAGAGTCAGAGGATCTGGGTTCTAATTCCAACTCCAAAACTTGTCTGCCCTGTAACCTTGGGCAAGTCACATAACTTCTCTGTGTCTGTTTCCTCATCAGTAAAATATGAATTCTGACCTGTACTCCCTCCTACTTAGACTGTGAGGCCCCATGGAACAGGGACTGTGTCTAGCCTGATTACCCGGTACCTAACCTAGCACTTAATATGGGTTTTGCCCTTAGTAAGTGCTTTACAAGAATTATTATCATTATTAGTAGTAGTAGTAGTAATAATATTGATATTTAAGCGCTTACTATGTGCCAAGCACTGTTCTAAGCTCCGAGGTAGATTCAATGTAATCAGATTGTCCCACATGGGGCTCACAGTCTTCATCCCCATTTTACAGATGAGGTGACTGAAACCCAGAGAAGTTAAGTGACTTGCCCAAGGTCACACAGCTGAAAAGTATCAGAGGAGGGATAGTAGTAGTATAAGAGGAGAGACCAACAGCATTGACATTACAGTATGAATAGTAGCTTTTTCTAATGCACACATCCTTTAAAGAAGCAATGTACCCTAGTGGAAAGAGGATGGACCTTTCTACTTTATTTTTTAAAAGTTTTTTATGGCATTTCTTAAGTGCTTACAATGTCCCAGACACTGTACTAATTGCTGAGGTATAAACAAATTAATCAGTCTGGATATAGCCATGACCTATATGGGGTTCCCAGTCTTAATTGCCATTTTACAAATGGAATAACTGAGGCACAGAGAAGTAAAGAGAGTTGCCCAAGGTCAAGTAACAGACAAGTGACAGAGCCAGGATTAGAACCCAGCTCCTTCTGACTTCCAGGGCTGTGCTCTATCCACTAGGCCACGCTGCATAGCATCTAATTCAGTCTTCTGGGTACCTGATTTGCAAAAATTTATCCTGAAGAGCCAGTACCTGAGGGCTAGCCCCTGGCCACCTGATTTCCTGAACAGTGAACCTAGTGGGAAAGTCCATTAGGTAACAGACAGTCTCTCACAGAAGTGGCGAGAGCGCTCCAGCCGGGGCTATTTAAAACCCCGGTTGAGAAAACAGTCCATGATATCTTGTGGGGAACAAATTTCATTGGTCAAAGATAGATCAAATGACATCATGCATCCTTGATAACTCTGCAGACAGTCAATTTAGAAGCTGAAACATTAACCTGAGGAAACAATTTGACATCCATTATGTTGCAGCAAAATACCCAATTTGACTGCAGTTGACTGGCATTTAGGAAAAAAAAAAGAAAAGCATTGTTGTTCCTAGGAAAGAAAATAAACAGAAGATTACTAGGAAGGCTGAAATTTAGATTGGTCCACTTTTATATCATATACCTATCACTACTTAGCATATCTGTAGTCAGGGTCCTTTTTGAAAACTGAGAAATAGTTCACCCCCATTTTCACTGGTGCCTCCACCCTGTCCAATGGGAGCTGCGACAGGATATTGAGAGGAGGGGAAGCAGAGAGGGAATTATTAAATAAGCAGCAAGGAGATCCTTTCTCCTTCTGGCTGCCTTCAAAATCAGACTCCCGGCATCCGGCAGACTGATCTCTCATATACCATCATTGCCTGCCTGCCTCCACTAAGTCCAAATGGACTTCTGGGGTTTATACAACGCCTGGACCTTGTGGAAATAGTAAGAGATCATCTGAATAAGCACAAGGTTGTAGACAGAAATGTAGGTTCACCACTCTGGTTCTGTACACACTTAGATTCACACACATGCTATAGTCTTCTAGGGGTAGTAATAATAATAATAATAACTGAAGATTATGAATGACCGACACTTCATTCCATGCTGTGAACGTGTAAAACATGTGAAGACCATCCTCCACCTCTTGCAGTGCCCATCGTAGTTTTCAAATCTGTGCCTTTGTATCCCAATCTTCCTAAAGCCTCTGCTCAAGGAAAGGAAGCTCTGCCTGCCCCCTTCCAACCGATCTATAGCAATCAGTCGGTCAGTGTTGAGAGCTTATTGTGTGCACAGCACTGTACTAAGTCAGTCATTCAGTCAGTTGTATTGATTGAGCACTTAATGTGTGCAGACCACTTTGCTAAGCGTTTGGGAGAGTACAGTACACAATTAGGAGACACTTTCCCTGCCCACAATGAGCTTAGGAGAGTACAATCAAATAATAATAATAATAATGTTGGTATTTGTTAAGCACTTACTATGTGCAGAGCACTGTTCTAAGCGCTGGGGTAGATAAAGGGTAATCAGGTTGTCCCACGTGAGACTCACAGTTAATCCCCATTTTCCAGATGAGGTAACAGAGGCACAGAGAAGTGAAGTGACTTGCCCACAGTCACACAGCTGACAAGTGGCAGAGCCGGGATTCGAACCCATGACCTCTGACTCCCAGGCTCGGGCTCTTTCCACTGAGCCACGATGGACAAGTTCCCTGCCCACAAGGAGCTTACATTCTAAAAGAGGACACAGCCATTAAAATTAGTTGCAGATAGGTACGTAAGTGTTGTGGGCATGAGGGCGAAGTGAGCATCAAAGTGCTTAGAGAAGAAGCTTGGTGTAGTAGATAGATCATGGACTTGGGAGTCAGAAGGTCATGGGTTCTATTCCCGACTCTGCCACTTGTCTGCTGTGTGACCTTAGGCAAGTTATTTCACCTATTCATGCCTCAGTTACCTCAACAATAAAATGGGAATTGAGAATGCGAGACCCACGTGGAACAAAGACTGTGTCCAACCCAATTTGCTCATATGTACCCCAGTGCTTAGTACAGTGCCTGGCACCTAGGAAGTGCTTAACAAATGCTATAATCATCATATGGACCCAAATGTCTAGGTGACAGAGAAAGGAGGGTTTAGTCAAGGAAGACTTCTTGGAGGAGAGGTGATTATAATTCTTGATGTAATTCTTGATTCTATTTATTGCTATGATTCTTGTATGTCAGTCTCCCCCGATTAGACTGTAAGCCTGTCAAAGGGCAGGGATTGTTTCTATCTGTTACCGATTTGTACATTCCAAGCACTTAGTACAGTGCTGTGCACATAGTAAGCGCTCAATAAATACTATTGAAATGAATGAATATAATAGGGTGGCAACTAGAAGCATCCTCGCTATTGCTGCACCTCTCCATTGCCTTCCCTCAAGCTCCTCTAACTAGCTCAGGACATGTTTTAAAAAAAGAAAGATAGTCGTGACATTTGCCAAGTGTTGACTCTGTGCCAGGTACTGTGCTAAGAGCTGTGGTAGGCGTAAGATAATCGGGTCAGACACAGTCCCTGTCCCACATGGGGTTCACAGTCTAAGTAGGAGGAGAATGGGTATTGAAACCCCACTTTGCTGAAGAGGGAACTGTGGCACAAAGAAGTTCAGGGACTTGACAAAGGTCTCACAACATGCATATGGCAGAGCTGGAATTAGAACCTAGGTCCTCTGACTCCAAGGCCTGAGCTCCTTCTGCTAAGTCATGCTGCTTCTTAATAATTAATCAATGGTATTTATTGAATACTTAGTATGCAAAGAGCCCTGCACTAAGCATTTAGGCAAATATAATACAACAGAGTCTTTAGGCATGTTCCCTGCCCACAGGGAGCTTAGAGTATAGAGGGAGAGACAACTATTAGAATAAATGAATAAAATACAGATATTCACATCATAATAATAATGATGATGGTATTTGTTAAGCACTTACTATGTGTTAACTGTTCTAAACCCTGGGGTAGATATAAGCTAATGAGGTTGGACACAGTCCCGTTCCACATGGAGTTTACAGACTTAATCCTCATTTAACAGATGAGTTAACTGAGGCGAAGAGAAGTGACTTACCCAAGATCACACAGCAGACAAGTGGCAGAGCCACTGTTCTATCCACTAATAACCAGGTAAGATGAATGGGGGAGAGGGGAAGGAGGGGGCAGGCCCATGGTCTGGAGGGACTTACCTGGCAAATCTGCAAAGGCAGAAAATCAAGCCCGGATCACTTCCTCCAAGTTGTAGAGGAAGCTGGGGACTCACCTGGCGCAGCTCCATTTCACTAGGAAAGGGTTTAACTCCAGACAGATGGGCCCTGCCAGTCTCTCTCTCAGACCCCCACACCCTGTGCCCAAGAGAAATGATGGAAGCCAGAAATAATAATAATGATACTTGTGCTATTTAAGTGCTTACTATGTGCCAGGCATTCAACTAATAAATACAAGCAAATAGGGTTGGACACAGTCCCTGTCCCTCACGGGGCTCACAGTCTTAATCCCCATTTTACAACTGAGGTAACTGAGGCACAGAAGTGAAATGACTTTCCCAAGGCCACACAGCAGACAAGTGGTGGAGTCAGGATTAGAACCCAGGTCCTTCTGACTTCCAGACCCGGGGTCTGTCCATTATGTTATGCTGCATCCCACACATTTATTTTGTTAATGAGATGTACATCGCCTTGATTCTATTTATTTGCTATTGTTTTAATGAGATGTTCATCTCCTTGATTCTATTTATTGCTATTGTTCTTGTCTGTCCGTCTCCCCCAATTAGACTGTAAGCCCGTCAAAGGGCAGGGACTGCCTCTATCTGCCACCTATTTGTACACTTCAAGCGCTTAGTACACTGCTCTGCACATAGTAAGTGCTCAATAAATACTATTGAATGAATGAATGAATGAAAGTGTTGGTTCCAAGCCTGTCGGAAGGAAAGGGACAACAAGCAATCAAACCAAGGCCTTGGCTGCCTCAGCTGAATTTGTATGATGCCTGGTTCTCGGTGGAGGGATTGCTTCAGCAGATCTGCTCTTTATCCGCCGCGGTTTGAAATTCTATGTAATTGTTCCCCTCTCATCTGAAGCAGCATTGCAGGAAGCCACCCAGATTTTGTTTTTCAAGCAGTCAGATAAATTACGTTTGCCTTTATGGCCAGTAGGGTGGTATTTGCATTTATATGATATCTGTTGTTAATCACCAATGCCTTTCCTCTGGGATTTACTGGGCTGAACTTCCACCCAGATTCTGATGTATTAACATAGACTGCCTCAAAGGGTGGTCTAGCAATCTTTAGGACCACAGTAGTATGAGAGGTGTTTTACATGTAGGAGGAAAGAATGACAACATCTGCAGTATTTCTGTTGGCTCTTCTTTGGATTTCAAAAGGATTTACCCCAGCAAATGATCTCAATTCAATCCAGCAATATGAATCATTTGCTTTACTTTTTAAAAGTATCCTTTATGAACACTGTGACCACTTTCAAGATTCATGATTACTGACCCGACTTTAAAATGATTGTTCTCCAGTTCAAAATTAGTGCTTGATATTCAGGTTTGGAAATCTGATTATCATAAAGGCAGCTCATCTATACCTACTTTAGTCATAGTAATAAAAATAACTGTGGTATTTGTTAAGTGTTTACTAAGGGCCAAGCACTGCTCTAAGCACTGGGGTAGATACAAGATAATCAGGTTGGACACAGTTCCTGTCCCACGTTGGGATCACAGTCTCAATCTCCATTTTGCAGGGGAGGTAACTGAGGCACAGAGAAGTAAAGTGACTTGCCCAAGGTCACACAACAGACAAGTGGTAGATCTGGGATTAGAACCCAAGTCCTTCTGACTCCCAGACCCATATTCTATCCACTAGGCCCCACTGCACTCAGACATTAGCACTGATTGTCCAACTTTGTAACCTAGGTGGTCAGGTTAGTTCAGAGGTGATGCCGGGAACAGGGCAGGCATTCTAGAAATAGAGTTAATTTCGCCAGTTAGCAAAATTACACAAGATTGTCACTCACCTAGTTAGAATATTATTATTAATTGTGTTATTTATTCAATCAATAATAATGATGGTATTTGTTAAGCGCTTACTATGTGCCAAGCACTTTTCTAAGCACTGGGGTAGACACAAGGTTATCAGGTTGTCCCATGTGGGGCTCACAGTCTTAATCCCCATTTTCCAGATGAGGTAACTGAGGCACAGAGAAGTTAAGTGGCTTGCCCAAAGTCACACAGCTGATGTGACAGAGTTGTGATTAGAACCCACGACCTCTGACTCCCAAACCCGTGCTCTTTCTACTAAGCCACACTGCTTCCCTGTCAATCAATCATATTTAGTGAGCACTTACTGAGTGCAGAGTGTTGTACTAAGTGTTTGGGAGAGTTCAATATAACAATATAACAGATTTGGGAGATAAATTTTCTGCCCACAAGGAGCATATGGTCTAGAGGGGGAGACAGATTTTATCTTGGAAGAGATATGCATCAATAAGGCTTTGAAGGTGGGGGAGTAATTGTCTGTGAGATAGAAGAGGGAGGGTGTTCCAGGCCAGAGACAGAATGTGGGCAAGAGTTTGGCTGCAAGATAGACAAAATCACGCTTAATTCATCTCATATTTATGGAATGCTTATTGTGTGAAGAACACTGTACTAAGCTCTTGGGAGAGTACAATATAACAATAACCAGCCACATTCCCTGCCCACAACAAGCTTACAGTCTAGAGGTACAGTGAGCAGGTTGGCATTAGAGGAGCAATATATTTGGACAAGGTTGTAGTAGGAAAGCAGCAAAGTAAGGTAGGAGGGGTCAAGGTGATTGAGCTAAGGTAGATACAAGATCACCAGATCCTACATGGGGCTCAGAGTCTTGAGTAGGAGGGAGAACAAGTATTGAATCCTTATTGTGCAGATGAGGAAATCGAGGCACATAAAAGTTAAGTGACTTACCCAGGGTCACACAGCAGACAAGTGTATGGCAGATCTGGGATTAACACTCAGGTCCTGACTCCCAGGCCCTGTATTTTCCACTAGACCACACTGCTTCCCTGTGTTAGAAGAACACAAAGCCTTAAAACAAAGGACAAAATCATTCCTGACATGCTGAGTCACTGATTTAACCAAAAGGAGACAAATATAGTTGAGGAGCTTGCATAAGCGGTTCCCCATGAAATGACAAAAATGAGAAGTGAAATCTCTTTGTAAGGGGCACATCTGACCCGAAAACACATGCTTTGAAGGAAAGTGAAAGCCCAGATTTCATAGACAAGTTCCAGGGCTCTTATCATTTCTCGATCTCGATTCATTCAATAATAATGGACTTGTTAAGCACTTATGTGCCAAACAGTTCTAAGCACTGGGGTAGATATAAATTAATTGGATTGGACACAGTCTCTGTCCCACATGGGGCTCATATTCTTAATCCCCATTGGGAGCAGCGTGGCTTAGTGGAAAGAGCCCGGGTTTGGGAATCAGAGGACGTGAGTTCTAATGCCGGCTTCGCCACTTGTCTGTGGTGTGACTTTGGGCAAGGCACTTAACTTGTCTTTGCCTATTACCTCATCTGCAAAATGGGGATTAAAACTGTGAGCCCCATGAGGGACAACCTGATTACCTTGTATCTACCATAGCACTTAGAACAGTGCTTGGCACATAGTAAGTGCTTAACATATACAATAACTATTATTATTATTTCACAGATGAGGTAACTGAAGCCCAGAGAAGTTGTGGCATTCATTCATTCAATTGTATTCACTAAGTGTTTACTGAGTGCAAAGCAGTGTACTAATCGCTTGGGAGAGCACTATACAATAACACACAGATATATTGCTATCGTTCTTGTCTGTCCGTCTCCCCCGATTAGACTGTAAGCCCATCGAAGGCCAGGGACTGTCTCTATCTGTTACCGATTTGTACATTCCAAGCGCTTAGTACAGTGCTCTGCACATAGTAAACGCTCAATAAATACTATTGAATGAATGAATATTCCCTGCCCATAGTGAGCTCACAGTTTAGAGGGGGAGACGGACATTAATATACATAAATAGATAAATTAAGGACAGATATATATGTATGTGCTGTAGGACAGGGGCTTCCCAAGGTTACAGAGCAGGCATGTGGTAGAACCGGCATTAGAACCCGGGTCCTTCCAACTCCCTTGCCTGTGCTCTATCCACTAAGCCACACTGCTTCTTGGTCTAGTGGAAGGTGCGCTGGAGTGAGAGTGTGACCCACATTATAATCCCAGTTCTTTTACTTTCTTGCTAAATGACCTTGGGCAAGTCACTTAACTTCCCTAGGTCTCAGTTTCCTCCTCTGTAAAACGGGTTTAAATACCTCGTCTTCCTCTCCCTTAGACTGGGAGCCCCTTGTGGGACAGGAACTGTGCCTATTCTGATTATCTTGTATCTACTCCAGTGCTTAGTGGATAGTAAATGCTTAGGAAATACCATTGTTCTTATTATTTTCAATTTTAAGAGCAGTTCAGAAAGTTATTTCAGAGAGGAATTCTATGAAGCATAAGCTCTTTGCTGATTTTTCCCTCTAGTAATACAGTATGACTGTTTACTCATTTATTTTATCTAAACCCTTCCTGGATACACTGACATTTTCTGCCTGCACAACTTTCCAGAGTAACAAATCCCCCAGTGTGTAGAATCCACTGAGTGAAGTCTTTCTTTTAGTTTCTTTGGAACTACCCAGCCTCGGGCTTCACTGAATGCCCCCACATTCTGGTGGTTTGCAATTTCATGCTCACACTGTCCACACATCTCATTATTTTGTAGGCTTCACTCCTGGCTCCTCTCAGCCTGAGTCTTTCCAGACTGAATCCAACAATCAATCAATAGTATTTATTTAATTTTCCCCTACAAGCTCTTCCACCTAATTCCCTCTTCCTTACGCATAATATACGCTCAAGAATCTGTACTCTTCAAGCACAAGATATTCACCCCACAGAATTATTTAATTATCTAGACTGTGAGCCCGTTGTTGGGTAGGGATTGTCTCTGTTGCTGAATTGTACTTTCTAAGCACTTAGTACAATGCTCTGCACACAGTAAGCGCTCAATAAATACCATTGAATGCATCTGTAATTGATTTTAATCCTGGTTTCCTCCTTTAGAGTATAAGGTCTTTGTAGGCAGGAATCGGAGTCTATCACTCGTATTGTGCTCTCCCAAGTGCTTAGTACAGTGTTCTGCAAGTATTAAGCTCTCGATAAATACCACTGATTGATTGGTTTAATTGTGTGCTTCCTCTTTGTGAAGCACTGTACTAAGCATTGGGGGAATACAATAGAGTTAATAGACATGATCCCTGCCTTCAAGGAGTTCACAATCTAGAACTGGGGAAAAGACACTCAAATGAGTTAGTGTAGGGAGAAGCTACAGAATGTAAAGATATAAAGATGTGTACATTAGTGCTATGGGGTGTGAGCATGTGTTGGGGGGGCGGTGATGGTGAGTACCCAAGTCTTTAGATTATATGGATATGCTGAAATGACAGTGGGAGGGAAATAGAGTGAGGAGATGGAGAAATTAATCAGGGAAGGCTTCCTGGAGGAGATGTGCTTTCAGGCAGACTTTGAAGACGGGGAGAGCACTGGTCTGCTGAGTGTAAAGAGAGAGGGAGTTCTAGAAGGAAAGGTGGGCACAATAAAGAGGTATGTAGTGACAGAGATGAGAATGATTCACAGTGAGTAGTTTCCTGTAGATTGTAAACTCCCTGTGGGCAGGAATCGCTACTGTACAGTGCTTTCCCAAAAGTGTAGAACAGTTCTCTGCACACAATCAGTACTCAATAAATCACACTGATTGATTGCTAGTTTGGCTTGGCAGAATCTTAATATTTTCTAGACTGAAGAATCTGAACTATTTTGGTTTACCTGATCAGTGAACTTCTTTGTTCCTTTGCTCTATTCCTTCTTGAGCTGTATCCTGTCCTTCCTAATATAAAACCACCAGATCAGTATCCAGTGTTTCAGGTATGGGTGGTTCATGGCTTTATCTAGTACCAAAATGATGCCTCTTGCTTTTCCCTCTTCCTGATAGTAGTCAGGTTTCATATGGCCTTTTTGGTTCCCTATCACTCACTGAACTGAAGGTTTTAAAAAAAATAGTTAACCATGACTCCGAGATCTTTCCTCAATCAATCAATCGTATTTATTGAGTGCTTACTGTGAGCAGAGCACTGAACTAAGTGTTTGGGAGAGTACAGCATATTAGAGATGGTAGACACATTCCCTGCCCCACGATCCTTCCCCACAGTGAGCTACAGTCTAGAGGTGCATTTACTGTCTAGAGATGAGTTTAAAGTTTAGAGAAGAGCTTAGTCTAGAGCCTTTTGTGATTTGGATTGACAGCTCTGAACCCATCATCATGCCATTATAATTTGGATTGTTTTCCCCAGGATGCCTTACCTTGCATCCACTCCCACTAAAGTGAAACAGCATGGCCTAGTGCAAAAAAAAACACGGGCCTGGGAGTTGGGGGACTTGAGTTCAAAATCCAGCTTGGTCACTTACTTGCCTGCTGTGTGAACTTGGGAAAGTCATTTCACTTCTCTGTGCCACAGTTGCCTCATCTGTAAAATGGGGATTCAGTATCTGTTCTCCCACCCCTTAGGCTGTGAGATCCCTGTGTGAATGGGACTGTATCTGACCTGATTATCTTATATCTTCCCCTGCGTTTAGAACAGTGGTTGGCACAGAGTAAGCACTTAACAAATTCCACAATCTTCATGATTATCACCCATCTTCTTTCAAGTCCTTCACTCAACTCTATCAAATAGAGATGTCTACTCCCATCTCATAGTAAGTCACTACCTAGAATGGGCATGGTCTAGTGGATAGAGCACGGGCCTGGGAGTCAGAAGGACCTGGGTTCTAGTCCCAGCTCTACCATTTGTCTGCTCTGTGACCTTGGGCAAGTAACTTCACTTCTCTGTGCCTCAGTTACCTCATCTGTAAAATGGGGATTACAACTGTGAGGCCCCTGTGGGACATGGACTGTGTCCAACCTGATTACCTTATATCTACTTCAGTGCTTATAGATATATTACTTTATATCTACCTGGCACATAGTAAGCACTTAACAAATACCATAAAAAGAGAGAGAGAGCTTTGTAACATCTGCAGACTTGGAGTTGTCACTGGGGCTCAGCCAGAAAATAAATTTGAGAAACAGCATGGCTTAGTGGATAGAGCCCACACATGGGGGTCAGAAGGATCTGGGTTCTATTCTCCACTCTGCCATTTGTCTGCTGTGTGACCTTGGGTCAGTCATTTCACTTCCTCTGTGCCTCAGTTACCTCATCTGTAAAATGGGGATTACAACTGTGAGGCCCCTGTGGGACATGGACTGTGTCCACCTGATTACCTTATATCTACTTCTGTGCTTAGATATAGATATATCACTTTATATCTTCCTAGCACATAGTAAGCACTTAACAAATACCATAAAAAGAGGGAGAGAGCTTTGTGTCATCTGCAGACTCAGAGTTGTCACTGATGCTCAGCCAGGAAATAAATTTGAGAAACAGCATAGCTTAATGGATAGAGCCCGGGCTTGGGGGTCAGAAGGATCTGAGTTCTATTCTCCACTCTGCCATTTGTCTGCTATGTGACCTTGGGCAAGTCAATTCACCTCTCTGGGCCTCAGTTACCTCAATTGTAAAATGAGGATTAAGAGTGTGAGCCTCATTCATTCATTCATTCATTCATTCATTCAATTATATTTATTGTGTGCTTACTATGTGCAGAGCACTATATTAAGCACTTGGGAAAGTACAATACAACACCAAACACCTTCCCTGCCCACAACAAGCTCACAAGAGGGACAGGGACTGTGTCCAACCCAATTTGTTTGTAATAATAATGTTGGTATTTGTTATGCACTTCCTATGTGCAGAGCACTGTTCTAAGTGCTGGGGGAGATACAGGGTAATCAGGTTGTCCCACGTGAGGCTCACAGTCTTCATCCCCATTTGACAGATGAGGTAACTGAGGCACAGAGAAGTTAAGTGACTTGCCCACAGTCACACAGCTGACAAGTGGCAGAGCCGGGATTCAAACCCATGAACTCTGACTTCCAAGCCCAGGCTCTTTCCACTGAGCCACGCTGCTTCTCTTTGTATCCACCCCAGTGTTTAGTACAGTGTCTGGCACATAGTAGGCACTTAACAAATACCACGGTCATCATTACTGTTACAACTTCAAAACCCATTACTGCTCTTGACCTCGGTGACGAGGTTATGATGCAACCATTTCCTGTCTGATAAAATGTTAGAGCATTAAACACTGGGGAAAATTCTCACATCTGTTAGGAATTTACAGAAAAAATAAGTGGTAGGAGAGTTAAGGTTTGGATGACTCCCAGATTCAGTTTTTAAATAAGGTTTTGTGAAGTGTAATAAGTTTTGAAACCCTGTCAATTATAACACCAAGGCCCAAAGCACTTCAATAAATCAAAATTCAAGTTAAAACTGGCTTTTTGAAAGCTAATATTGAAACACTGTCACTGGAGTCAGCCTAATCAAGGCCTCCTGTCCCCATCCCCCCACTCTTTCCAGGAGACTTTAAAAGAAATTAAAAGGATCTTAACTTGGTGTTTTCCATCCTTTACTGAGAAATATGTTTGAAAAATCCACTATCGTAAGGTCAATTGCACTACTCTTCAAACTTAATGAGATTCTCCTTACTTCATCCCGTTAGTAAAACCTGACCTGCAATTTGCTTTAGGAATGTGTCACTTGCTTCTCATCTTCATAACATTCTCAGAAAAAACACTTAATATCCTTCCAGTTTGGAAAATGAGAAGCAGTGTGGCCTACTGGAGGTGAGAAAGACCGGAGTTTTAATCCCAGCTCTGTCACTTGTCTCCTGCGGAACCTTGGACAAGTCACTTGAGTGGCTTAGTGGAAAGAGCCTGGGCTTGGAAGTAAGAGGTCATGGGTTCGAATCCTGGCTCTGCCACTTGTCAGTTGTGGGACTTTGGGCAAGTCACTTTACTTTTCTGTGCCTCACTTACCTCATCTGTAAAATGGGGACTAAAACTGTAAGCCCCACGTGGGACAACCTCATATCCTTGTATCTACCTCAGTGCTTAGAACAGTGCTTGGCACATAGTAAGCGTTTAACAAATGTCATCATTATTATTATTATTCTCTGTGCCTCAGTTATCTCATATATACTGTGATGTTTGTAAGTGCTTACTATGTGCCCAAGCACTGAACTAAGTGCTGGAGGAGATAAAACGTGGCGCAGTGGAAAAGAGCACGGGCTTTGGAGTCAGGGCTCATGAGTTCGAATCCCAGCTCTGCCACTTGTCAGCTGTGTGACTGTGGGCAAGTCACTTAACTTCTCTGTGCCTCAGTTCCCTCATCTGTAAAATGGGGATGAAGATGTGAGCCCCACGTGGGACAACCTGATTCCCCTGTGTTTACCCCAGTGCTTAGAACAGTGCTCGGCACATAGTAAGCGCTTAACAAATACCAACATTATTATTATTATTATTAAAACATAATCAAGTCCCACATGGAGCTCACAGTGTAAGTAGGAGGGAGAACAGATTTTGAGTCCTCGTTTTGCAGATGAGGTAACTGAGGCGCAGAGAAGTGACATGACTTGCCCTAGGTCACACAGCAGGTAAGTGGCAGAGCCAGGATTAGAACCCAGGTCATCTGACCCCCAGACCCCTGCTCTTTCCACTAGGCCATGTTGTTTCTCCTCTGTAAAGTGGGGATCATCTTGGGCAGGGAGTATGTCTGCTATATTGTTATGTTATACTCTCCCAAGCATGCTTATTACAGTGCTCTGCACACAGTAAATGCTCAATAAATACAATTAACTGACTGATCATGATCATAATAATGTTGCTATTTAAGCGCTTACTATGTGCAGAGCACTGTTCTAAGCGCTGGGGTAGATACAGGGTCATCAGGTTGTCCCACGAGAGGCTCACAGTCTTAATCCCCATTTTACAGATGAGATAACTGAGGCACAGAAAAGTTAAGTGACTTGCCCACAGTCACACAGCCGACAAGTGGCAGAGCAAAGAATTCGAACTCATGACCTCTGACTCCCAAGCCCAGACTATTTCCACTAGGCCACGCTGCTTCTCTGTGGGACATGATCGTATGGGACATGGACCTGTGTCCAACCTGATTAACCTATATTTACTGCAGTACTTAGTAGAGTGTCTGGCACATAGTAAGTTCTTAGCAAATATCATTAAAAAACCAGAAAATAAAAGAGAAAGTCACCAAAAGTTCCAACAAACAGTCTCTGTGGAAATCATTCTGCTCCGTGCCAGACTGCTTTTGGCAAGGTTCCGCACGTGCTCATTTCCAACCAGAAAATGGGATTTATGGGACAAACAAACACATTCGTTTCAGGATAATTGGCACTATAGAGGAAGAGCAAATAATAAAGCAAAGCCCGGACAGCTGTCTCATCTGCCCTCCAGGACTTAAAATGGCACCCAGTGGGCTGCAAGCTGCTGGAGCTTTAAATCTGCTGTTCTGCTCAGCACCGAAAACTAGCTCACATTAGATTTAGGAGTACCAGAGACCGAGTTTACCAGTCCAAGGAAAGTCTACCTTCTGAATCTTTAAAGCAGTCCCCTCAGACAAGAGCTTGTTTGTGTGTTGAAGTTAGATTTGGGGTATTTAGCAATAATAACTATAATAACTATGGTATTTAAGTGCTTCCTATCTCCCAGGCACTGTACTAGCACTGGTGTGGATTGCACATCAGATTGGACGCAGTTCCTGTCCCATGTGTGGCTCACAGTCTTAATCCTCATTTTACAGATGAGGGAACTGAGGCCCAGAGAAGTGAAATGACTTGCCCAAGGTCGCTCAGAAGGCAAGTGTTAGAATCAAGATTAGAACCCAGGTTCCTTTGACACTCAGACCTGTGCTCTATCCACTTGACCATGCTGTTCCTGTATTCAGTATTAAGATATTTAATATCTAGGTTAATCGATGAATCAATCATATTTACTGAGCACTGACTGTGTACAGAGTACACACTGTGCACTTAGGCGAGTACTATATAACTGAGTTGGTAGGCATATTCCCTGTCCACAGAGGAAACAACAATTTCAATATCCTTTTTTCACCTAAATCTTGCCATTTTTAACTTCAAAACCTATTTCTCCAAAGACTCCCCAAATTAGCAGAATTCTCAGGATATTTTGCAACATTTGTAAACTGACATCATACTCTTTGTACCTTTTGATTTTTTTTCCAGCAAACTTCCTATAGATAAAAAGGATAAATGTCCAGAGTAAGTCCTGAGAGAAGAGACTAACAATAGGTCAAAGATTAAATTTTGCAAACAAATGAAAATCCACAATTGTCCCTGTTCAAAAATCACTCAAAGAATGAGTCCTTATTGTGTGCTGAATTCTATACTAAGCACTTCTCGCTGCCCACAAGTAGCATCAACATGGCCTAGTGGGTAAGTAACTGACCCCCAGAGAAGTTAAATAACTTGCCCAAGTCACACAGCAGACAAGAGACAGAGCTGGGATTAGAACCTAGGTCTTTCTGACACCCAGACCTGTGTTCTACTAGTCCATGCTGCTCCCAGCCTGGGAATCAGAAATTCTGGTTCTAACCCCAGCTCCATTACTTGTCTGCTATGAGACCTTGGGAGAGTCACTTAACTTTTCTGGGCCTCAGTTACCTCTTCTGTAAAATGGGGATTATGACTGTGATCCCCACATGGAACATGGCCTATGTTCAACCTGATTAGCTTGTGTGTACCCGAGGGCTTAGTAATAATAATAATAGTAATAATGATAATGTTGGTATTTGTTAAGCACTTACTATGTGCAGAGCACTGTTCTGAGCGCTAAGGTAGATACAGGATAATCAGGTTGTCCCACGTGAGGCTCACAGTCTTAATCCCCATTTTACAGATGAGGTAACTGAGGCACAGAGAAGTTAAGTGACTTGCCCACAGTCACACAGCTGACAAGTGGCAGAAGCTGGATTTGAACCCATGAACTCTGACTCCCAAGCCCAGGCTCTTTCCACTGAGCCACGCTGCTTCTCACAGTACAGTGTCTGGCACATAGTATGTCACTTAACAAATACCATAAAAAAAGGAGTTTAGGGTCTAGAGATCTACCAAACCTACCAAAGGTTTTGATCATTAATGAATAAGGCTAAATGAAAGCAAAGTTGACATCCTCATGAGTGATCCTAGATTTTCTCCAACTCTCTCACCCTTCTGCTCCATTATTCCTCCAACTCAGAGGATCTCCTCAGCAATCCTTATAGTCTCTGGGTCTTTGAAGTCCCAGAGGTCTCTGGAGAAGGGTTTCATGTGAGGCTCTAGCCTTCTCCAACCTCAAATGCAACCAAGGTGGTGTCAGAGGACATAGATTTGGAGGTAGTCAATCGCATTTATTAAGTCAATTGTATTTATTGAGCACTTCCTGCATAGAGAGCACTGCAGTAAGTGCTGGGGAGAGTACCATATAACAATAAACAGACACATTCCCTGCCCACAACAAGCTTACAGCCTAGAGGACAAAAAGCTACAGCATATCCACCTAGGGAATCGCCATCGAAACAGTATCCAAATTCTAGGCATATTAAAATATAGTTGTCCTGAGACACTCCAATTTTCCAACATATCAGTTTTTCACGAAAGGTTGGGCTGCTGACTCCTTGGTTATTTAAGAAACTGAAATGGCCCCCATAGACTAAGCTCAGGCATTCCTAACTGTAAGCATGCCTTGATTATCACTCAATTACTAGTATAATAATAATGTTGGTATTTGTTAAGTGCTTACTATGTGCAGAGCACTGTTCTAAGCGCTGGGGTAGATACAGGGTCATCAGGTTGTCCCTCGGGAGGCTCACAGTCTTAATCCTCATTTTGCAGATGAGGGAACTGAGGCCCAGAGAAGTGAAGTGACTTGCCCACAGTCACCCAGCTGACAAGTGGCAGAGCCGGGATTCGAAACCATGACCTCTGGCTCCCAAGCCCGGGCTCTTTCCACTAAGCCACGTTGCTTTTCAGTATTCTAGTATTTTCTACTAGTACCCTTACCTGCTTCTAGTATTTACAGAGGACCTACCTTGTGCAGAATACTCCACTAAATACTTGGAAAAGCTCAATTGAATTAGTAGATATGATTCCTGCTCTCAAGGAACTTCAATCAGTTGAAAAATTCTATCGCTAAGTACTAACAAAGCCTAACGCAATATACTAAGGACTGGGAAGGATCCGTAAGCACTGATTCTGACACTGCACCTACGTGACAGTCTGGAACGTGAGACCACAGACTTCCAGGACTGGTTCCACCGGCCCCCACATTTAATAATAATAATGTTGGTATTTGTTAAGCGCTTACTATGTGCAGAGCACTGTTCTAAGCGCTGGGGGAGATACAGGGTAATCAGGTTGTCCCACATGAGGCTTACAGTTAATTCCCATTTTACAGATGAGGTAACTGAGCCACAGAGTAGTTTAGTGACTTGCCCACAGTCACACAGCTGACAAGTGGCATAGCCGGAATTCAAACCCATGACCTCAGACTCCAAAGCCTGGACTATTTCCACTGAGCCACACTGCTTCTCAGGAGGAAGGCCAAGAGAGTCCTATGTGGGGTCCCTCCCTGAGGGAAATGTAAAGACATAGCCAAGAATCAGAGATAAGGATTGAGAAGGAGGGCAGGGAACATGACACGACTTAGTTTTATCACTCAATTCTCTAATAGTGTATTCTCCCAAGCACTCTGTACAGTGTTCTGCACACAGGAGGGACTCAGTAAATACTATTGATTGAAGTAGAAGGGCCAGGTTGGAGAAGAGGAAGACCCTCGTCCTTCTTGAGGAGAAGGAGCTAGTTGCCTACCAGGGAGAGAAGGACATGGGGGATCTTATACTGTGGAGATTCTTTGGACCGTGGATGGACACAGGGCCCTGCACACAGTAAGCACTCAATAAATATAATTGACTGAAAGTTGACTAACTGAAACTGGCTATTCTTGAGCTCTTATTGTATTTCATGTTTTTCTTTGGCTCCTTTGTTGTTTAGACTACATGTATTTCAGTCTTTCCTCATGTGCTTATCACCCTTGCCCCAGCTTAACTTGTGAACCTCATAATGATAGTAATAATAATAACAATAAGAGTTGCATTTAAGTGTCTCCTATAAGCCAAGCACTCTACTAAGCGCTGGGATAAATGTAAAATAAATATTTCTCACATGGGTCTTACAGTCTAAACAGGAGAGAGAACAGGTATTGAATACCCATTTTGCAGATGCAGGAATGTAGGCACAGAGAAGTTAAGTGACTTGCCCAAGAGCACATAGCAGCTATCTCTGACTCGCTGGCTCATGCTCTTTCTTTTAGGCTACACTGCTTCTCTCTTGAGGATCAGGGACAAAGTCTTATTTAACCTTTATTTTATTCTCCCCCAGTACTTAGAATAGGGCTCTAAATCCAGGGTGGTGATCAATAACTCCCCTTGAAAGAATGGATGACATTCAAAATTTGGAGTTTGGATTTGTCTTCCGCAGTGGCGGGAATGAGGATGGGATCAGATAGGACCCCCGGACTGACACCTGTGAGCTGCCTGTGGGCCGGGAACAGGTCTACCAATTCTGCTGTATTGTGCTCTCCCAAGTGCTTAATACAAGGGTTTGCACATAGTTAGCTCTCAATAGATGTCCTTGATTGATTGGATTGATCATGAGCTCCAAAGGCCTGATGTAAATTGCTTTGAGCCATATGTCAGCCATGAGAAGCGATGTGGCTTAGTGGATAGAGCCCGGGCCTGGGAGTCAGAGGATCTGGCTTGTAATCCCAGCTCTGCCACATGCCTGCTGTGTGACCTTAGGCAAGTCACTTAACTTCTCCATGCCTCAGTTACATCATCTGTAAAATGAGCACTATTAGGCTGTATATACTCCAGCACTTAATATATTGTCTAGTACATAGTAAATGCTTAATAAATATTACTACTACTACTAAGAATGTGTCTGGATCTTAGTATTTCAAACTTTTCAAAAGGTTCCCTTACCTACAAAGTGAGAGTGACAAATTGACCCACATATGCCAGCAGAAGATAAAATACTGTAGAGACATAAAGGGTAATTAAAGGCTTTTCCTTAAAGAACACATCTTCCCCAGGGGATCCAAATTTGTTTCATCCACCTTAGTCACCAAACATTCCTCTTTAGAGGAGATGTGGTTTGCAACGTGATCTGTAAAATGACCTTCTAGCTGTGTTGCAAGATGGGTGGAGTCTGGGCCTTGTTAAAGAAATAAATCAGCGTCCTGCTCTCTCACTGATAATTTGAAGGACTAAAGTTTCTTGTCTTTACTACATTAAAAAAAGTCACCCAAAGTTCTTCAAGATTCATTTTTTTAAAGGTATTTGTTAAGGGCTTAGTTTGTGTCAGATACTGAAGTAAGAGCTGGGGTAGATACAACCTAATCAGGTTGGACACAGTCCATGACCCACATAGAGCTCACAGTCTTAATCCCCATTTCTTAGATGAGGTAACTGAGGAACAGGAAAGTTAAGTGATTTGCCCAAGGTCCCACAGTAGACATGACAAGTGGCAGACCTCAGATTAGAACCCAAGTCCTTCTGACTCCCAGGCCCTTGCTCCATCCACTAGGCAACACTATTTATCATTTGGTCACTGGTCGTTTTGTCACTGATATACCTTGACTTCTCTCTTCAGAACAATTGCATTCATGGGATAATAATAATAATTTTTGTATTAAGCACTTACACTGTGCCAAGCACTGTACTTAACTCTAGGATAAATACAAAATATTCTGATCAGACCGAGTCCCTGTCCCACATGGGGCTCACAGTCTAAGTAGGAGAGAGAATAGATATTAAATCCCCATTTTATAGGTGTCAAAACTGAGGCCTAGAAAAGTTAAGTATCTTACCCAGGGTCACACAGCAGGCAAGTGACAGAGCCAGGATTAGACCAGGCCGTCCAACTTCTAGCACCATACTCTTTCCACTAATACTTTAGTCCATCTACACAGATAACTAGATTTCCAAACAATAGTCCCCAGCAATAATTTAATGGTGGATTAGCAAAGCTAAGAAAAGACATGATACCACCTCCCTACACAATGAGGGTCTACCAATCAGTCATTCAATCAATTAGTGTTACTTATTAAGTTCTCACTATGTGCAGAATATTGTACCAAGCACTTGGGAAAGCACAGTAGAGTAAGTAGATGATATCTCTTCCCTTAAGGAGCACAATCTAGGTGAGGATACAGACACTAAAATAAATTACAGTTTGGGAAAGCAGTCAGGTTCCAATCCCTCAGCCCCAGAACCACTAAGTGTGATATCTCATCCTAAAAATCTGACTTTCGTGCAACACTTTTTAGCAGTCGGAAAAACAGATTACACTGATTTTATGGGGGTTTTTTTATGGTATTTGTAAAGTGCTTACCCTGTGCCAGGCACTCTACTAAGAACCTGGGTAGATACAAGTTCATTCATTCATTTAATTTTCTTCATTAATTCATTCAATAGCATTTATTGAGGGCTACTATGTGCAGAGCACTGTACTAAGGGCTTGGAATGTACAATTCGGCAACAGATAGAGACAATCCCTGCTCAATAACAGGCTCACAGTCTAAACAGGGGAGACAGACAGCAAAGCAAAACAGAACAAAACAAAACAGCATCATCAAGCTAAATAGAAACATAGAGATAAACACCTCATTAACAAAATAAATAGTGTAATAAATGATATATATAATAATAATGTTGGTATTTGTTAAGCGCTTACTATGTGCAGAGCACTGTTCTAAGCGCTGGGGTAGACACAGGGGAATATACAAATATGCACAGTGTTGAGGGGAAGGGGGAAGGGCAGAGGACAAGAGGGGGGAATGGGGAGGGGAGGAGGAGCAGAGGGAAAGGGGGGGCTCAGTCTGGGAAGGCCTCCTCGAGGAAGTGAGCTCTCAGTAGGGCTTTGAAGAGGGAAAGAGAGTTAGTTTGGCGGATGTGAGGAGGGAGGGCATTCCAGGACAGCGGAAGGACATGGGCCAGGGGTCGACGGCGGGACAGGCGCGAACTGGGGACCGTGAGGAGGTGAGCGGCAGAGGAGTGGAGTGTAAGGGGTGGGCAGTAGAAAGAGAGAAGGGAGGTGAGATAGGAGGAGGGGGCAAGGTGATGGAGTGTTTTGAAGCCAAGAGTGAGGAGTTTTTGTTTCGTGTGAAGGTTAATAGGCAACCTCTGGAGGTTTTTGAGAAGGGGAGTGATATGCCCAGAGCATTTCTGTGGGAAGATGATCCGGGCAGTGGAATGAAGAATAGACTGGAGTGGGGAGAGACAGGAGGAAGGGAGATCAGAGAGAAGGCTGACACAATTGTCCAGTCAGGATATTATGAGAGCTTGTACCAACATGGTAGCAGTTTGGATGGAAAGGAAAGGGCAGATCTTGGCAATATTGTGAAGGTGAGACTGGCATGTGTTGGTGACGGATTGTATGCTTCCTCCCCCGCCCAACCCTCTCCCCTACTTTCCCATCCTTCCCTGCAGTATCCTCAGAGGAGATCTCCTCTGTCCTCGCAAGTGCCACCCCCTCCACCTGTATTTCGGGCCCCATTCCCACTCTATAAGGTTATAAAAACCATCACCCCTGCCCTCCTCCCCTCCTTAACTTCCATCTTTAGCCACTTACTTTCCAATGGCTTCTTCCCCTCTGCCTTCAAACATGCCCATGTGTCCTCCATCCTGAAAAAACTCTCTCTCGACCCCACTTCCCCTTCCAGTTATCGCCCTATCTCCCTCCTGCCCTTCCTTTCCAAATTCCTAGAACGAGTCGTCTACACTCGCCGCCTTGAATTCCTCAACTCCAACTCTCTCCTGGACCCCCTCAAATCTGGCTTCTGCCCCTCCACTCTACCGAGACTGCTCTCTCAAAGGTCACCCATGACCTTCTTCTTGCCAAATCCAACGGCTCCTACTCTATCCTAATCCTCCTCCACCTCTCAGCTGCCTTTGACACTGTCTACCATCCCCTTCTCCTCCACACCTTATCTCACCTTGGCTTCATGGACTCTGTCCTCTCCTGGTTCTCCTTTTATCTTTCTGGCCGTTCATTCTCGGTCTCCTTTGCAGGCTCCTCCTCCCCCTCCCATCCTCTAACTCTAGGGGTTCCTCAAGGATCAGTTCTGTTCTCTTCTGTTCTCCATCTATACTCACTCCCTTGGTGAACTCATTCGCTCCTACGGCTTCAACTATTATCTCTATGCAGATGACACCCAAATCTACATCTCCTCCCCTGTTCTCTCTCGCTCCCTTCTGGCTCATATCTCCTTCTGCCTCCAGGACGTCTCCACCGGGATGTCTGCCCGCCACTTAAAACTCAACATGTCCAAAATTGAGCTCTTTATCTTCCCTCCCAAACCCGTCCTCTTCTTGACTTTCCTGTCACTGTGGATGGTATGACCATCCTTCCCATCCCTCAAGCCCGCAACCTTAGTGTCATCCTTGACTCAGCTCTCATTCACTCCACACATCCAATCTGTCACCAACGCCTGCCTGTCTCACCTTTACAATATTGCCAATATCTGCCCTTTCTTCTCCATCAAATGGCTATCTTACCAGTACAAGCTCTCATAATATCCTGTCTGGATTATTGTGTCAGCCTTCTCTTCGATCTCCCTTCCTCCTGTCTCTCCCTGCTCCAGTCTATTCTTCATCCCGCTATCCAGATCATCTTCCTGCAGAAACACTCTGGGCATCTCACTCCCCTCCTTAAATACCTCCAGTAGTTGCCTATCGATCTCCGCATGAAACAAAAACTCCTCACTCTTGGCTTCAAAGCTCTCCATCACCTTGCCCCCTCTTACCTCACCTCCCTTCTCTCTACTGCCCACCCCGCACGCTCCGCACTTCTGCTGCTCACCTCCTCACCATCCACCGTTCACGCTTATCCCACCGTCGACCTCTGGCTCACGTCCTACCATTGTCCTGGAATTTATTACCCTATTCATTTTGTTAATGAGGTGTACATCCCCTTGATTCTATTTATCGTGATTATGTTATCTTGTTTTTGTCCATCTATCTCCCCTTATTAGACTGTAAGCCAGTCATTGGGCAGGGATTTTCTCTATCTGTTCCCAAATTGTATATTCCAAACCCTTAGTTCAGTGCTCTGCACATAGTAAGCGCTCAATAGGTTCTATTGAATTAATGAATGAATGAATGTCCTCCCTCCTCACCTCCACCAAACTAACTCTCTTCCCCTCTTCAAAGCCTTACTGCGAGCTCACTTCCTCCAAGAGGCCTTCCCAGACTGAACTTCCCCTTTTCCTTCTGCTCCCTCTCTGCTTCCTCTCCGCACTCTGCTCCCTCCCCCCCTTCATCTTTCCCCCTTCACCTCCCCTCAGCTAAGTCCCCTTTCCCTCTGCTCCTCCCCCTCTCCCTTCCCCTCCCCTCAGCACTGTGCTCATTTGTATATATTTTTATTACCCTATTTATTTTTTTAATGAAGTGTACATCCCCTTGATTCTATCATGATTATGTTGTCTTGTTTTTGTCCATCTGTCTCCCCGATTAGATTGTAAGCCCGTCATTGGGCAGGGATTGTCTCTATCTATTGCCAAATTGTACATTCCAAGAGCTTAGTACACTTTTCTGCACATAGTAAGCGCTCAATAAATACTATTGAATAAATGAATGGGGTGAATGAGAGAGCAGAGTCAAGGATGACACCAAGGTTGCGGGCCTGTGAGATGGGAAGGATGGTAGTTCCGTCTACAGTGTCAGGGAGAGGATAGGGTTTGGGAGGGCAGATAAGGAGCTCAGTTTTAGACGTTGAGTTTTAGGTAAAAAACAAACAAACAAATAAATAAATAAATAAATAAATAAATAAATAAATAAATATGTGTGCAGAGCACTGTACTAAGCGCTTGGAAAGTACAATTCAGCGATAGATAGAGACAATCCCTATCCAACAACGGGCTCACAGTCTAGAAGGGGGAGACAAACAACAAAACAAAACAAGAAGACAGGCAGTTAATAGGGGTGGATACAGTCCCTGTCTCACATGGGGCTCACAGTCTTAATATCTCATGTATTAAGAAACAGCATATCGCAGTGGATAGCGCACGGGCCTGAAAGTCAGAAGGTCATGAATTGTGATTCCAGCTCCACCTGTTGTGTGACCTAGGACAAGTCACTTCACTTCTCTGTGACTCAATAACTTCATCTGTAAAATGGGGATTAAGACTGTGAGCCCCATAGGGGACAACCTGATTACCTTGTATTTACCCCAGTGTTTAGAACAGTGCTTGGGACACAGTCGGTGCTGAATGAATACCATTAGTATTATTATTGTCTGTTTACTTGCTTTGTCTTGCTTTGTTGTTTGTCTCCCCTCTTCTAGAATGTGAGCCCATTGTTGGGTAGGGATTGTCTCTGTTGCTGAATTGTACTTCCCAAGCGCTTAGTACAGTGCTCTGCACACAGTAGGCACTCAGTAAATGCGATTGAATGAATGAATGAAAAGGTGGAAAAGGCAGTGCAGGTATAGGACTAAAAGACATAGAATGGGTGACCTTTAAATAGTAAAAGCGTCCTCCACTTCAAAGAGCCTGGAAAATTGCCTCAGTTTCTATCATGTTATACCCCCCCAATCACATCACCATTCATGGATACCACTTTTCCATTTTGAGGGTGGAGCAGAAATAGGGTGGACTGCTTAGGGGTGGTTGAAAAATACGTAGAATAGGGTTTAGATGTGATAGGCAGTGAAGAGCTACATAATCAGAAAATGAAACAATTTTCTGGTCCTTTTAGGAAACTCAGATTTTATTGGAAACCTGAAATGAGAGAAGCAGTGTGGCCCTATGGGATAGAACATGGGCCTGGGAATCAGGGGACCTGGGTTCTAATCCCAACTTTACCACTTGCCTGAGGAGGAGGAGGATGATGATGAAACACAAAACTTACAAAAGACAACAGAAAGGAGTTGGCCATTTCTCTCAGACATATGCATCAGGAATTTAAGCAGCAAAACACTAAGGAGCAAAGATCCATGTCAGACCCTTTAGTCTGAAAAACATACAAAACAAAATGTCTGGCAGCTGAGTTCAATGCAGAAAAACAACAATAATGATAATAATTATGGCATTTGTTAAGCGTTTATTATGTTCCAGGCACTGTTCTAAGCATTGGAGTAGATATAGGATAATTGTGTTGGACATAGTCCCTGTTCCATATAGGGTTCACAATCTTAATCACCATTCTGCAGATGAGGGAACTGAGGCACAGAGTTAACTACATGAAATACACCTTTTTCCCATAAACATTGTGTACGCAGGGAATAAAAATATTCCACACTGATTTATAATTTTCCTTGCTAGGAGGATGTTAACAGAGACTATGATCTGGGTGCCGCCTAAGTACATTATGAACCTCGTTGCCTCACTGAAGACTTGGCAGGTAGAGGAAAAGTGGAAAATACCTTAACATTTGGTGCACAACTTTCAGCCTGTGAGAAGCCAAGTTCTCCCCCATGGTGATCATATTGCCAGAATGGGGGGAAGGAGGAATTGGGAGTTATTTTCGAGAACTGGAAACCCATTTCCTTAGATACAGTTGATCAAATTTTGGATCCCTCATAGTACAAGGTGAAGAGGGTGGGGAAGCAGTAATTATCCCTTTAGTTTTCAGCTAACATAGCTTAGGTGGAAGTTACCACCCAAGTCTGCAGAATTGAAAGCAATAATGAATGCAATTAGCCATTTGCTGCACCACTGCCTGCAGCAAAACATGTACTAGGGAAATTCTGTGGTGATGCAGATATCCTGCTACCATCTCCTTTCCAGTATGGGAATGCAAATGTGTTTAATTAAAATGAAGCACATGGTGGTAGTGATGCTTAAATCACTAATTTTTTTTTATGGCCCTTTTTAAGCCCTTACTGTGTGCCAAGCACTGTATTAAGTGCTGGTTAGGTACAACATAATCCGGTGGGACACAGTCCCTGTTTCACATGTTATTCACCATCTAAATCGGAGGGAAATTTGATTTCCATTTTACAGATGAGGTAACTGAGGCACAGAGAAGATAACTTGCCCAAGATCATGCTAAAGTGCTGTAAGCTTATTGTGACTAGGAAATGTGTCTGTTTATTGTTATACTGTACTTTTCCAAGCACTTAGTACAGTGCCCTCCAAACAGTAAGCACTCAATAAATATGACCGAATGAATAAAAGAATGAAGTGGCAGATCCAGGTTTAAAACAGGTCCTCTGTCTCCCAGGCCCGTGTTATTATAATTATTATTTATTACTATTATTATGTATTTATTGTGTATAAAACACTGTTTAGAGAGCTGGGGTAGTAACAAGTTAGTCATGTTGGACACAGTACCCATCCCATATGAGACTCACAGTCTAAGTAGGGGGGAAAATGGATATTGAATCCCCATTTTACAGATGAGAAAACTGAGGCACAGAGAAGTGAAGTGGCTTGATAAGGTCACAAAGCAAGTAACTGGCAGAGCTGGGATTAGATTTACTTATTTATATCGATATCTATTTATTTGTATTGAGGTCTGTCTCCCCCCTCTAGACTGTGAGCTCTTGTGGTCAGGGATTATCACTTTTTATTAGCGTATCGTACTTTCCTAAGTGCTTAGTAAAGTGCTTTGCACACCGTAAGTGCTCAATAAGTACAACTGAATGAATGAACATAGGTCCTCTGTTTCCCAGGTCTATGCTTTTTCCAATAGACTAAGCTGCTTCCCCCCCATTGATGGTTAATAAAGAGCCAGTAGCATTTTAGCACAATAAAATGATGAACTTCCAGGGAGAAGTGGAGGGAGACAACAGAGTTAAGTTCTGAACGCACCAGCTATTCTCAGTGAATCAGTGTGGGCCAGAGCTATCTCCAAGGCACCCTGGAAGCTTGAGTTAACTGGCCACATGGAGGATGGATAGAGTTTCTGAATTCATATTTAGAAGGTCTTAAATTGATCCAGGAAGAAAGAGCCATAGGTAGACTCAGGTACCTCTGTGGTCATCTCAGAGGTAGCCCCTTAGTGTTTGCATGTGTGCTCACACCCCAGCAACCATCGGTAAGCTCGTTGTGCGTAGGGAATTTGTCTATTTATTGTTGTACTGTACTCTCCTAACCACTTAGGAGAGTGCTCTGCATACAGTAAGCACTCAATAAATACGACTGAGTGGCTGATTCACCTCTTCAAGTCATTTCTCCAGCCCTGCCTTTCTGCCTTCACTAGACTGTGGGAGGGTGTATACTAACTCTGTAGTATTGTCCCCTCCCAAGTGCTTAGTCTCATAATAAGCACGCAGTGAATAGCAAAAATGGATTGAGCTTTTCAATCAACCCCTTTCTCCAAGGATTTGTTTAAGGTAGTTGGTTTTTGTTTTTCTTTTTTTTTTTTGATATTTGTTAAGTGCTTATTATGTACAAGGCAGGGTATTAGGTCCTGGGGTAAATGGAAGCTAATCAGGTTGGACACAAAGTAGCAGAGCTGGAATTATTCATTCAGTGGTACTGACTGAGTGCTTACTGCGTGCAAAGCACTTTACTAAGGCTTGGGATCGTACAGTATAACAAGAAAAAGACACATTTCTGCCCACAGTGAGCTCACAGTCTAGAAGGGGAGACAGTAATATCAATAAATAAATACAATACAGATATATACTGTTTGGATGGGAGGAAGGATGAATGAAGGAGCAAGTGAAAGTGGCTAAGAAGGGAGTGGGAGAAGAGGAGAGGAGGGCTTAGTCAGGGAGGAGGCTTCTTGGAGGAGATGTGCCTTCAATAAGGCTTTGAAGTGGGGGAGAGCAGTTATCCGTCTGATATGAGGAGGGAGGTTATTCCAGGCCAGTGGTAGGATGTGGGCGAGAGGTCTGTGGTGAAATAGATGAGATCGAGGTATGGTGAGAAGGTTAGCATTAGAGGAATGAAGTGTGCAGGCTGGGTTGCAGTAGGAGAGTAGTGAGGTGAGGTAGGAGGGTGCAAGGTGACTAAGAGCTTTAAAGCCAATGGTGAGTTTCTGTTTGAAAAGGAGATAGATGGGCAACCATTGGAGTTTCTTGAGGAGTGGGGAAACAAGATCTGAACGTTTTTGAAGGAAAATGACTCGGGCAGCAGAATGGAATATGGACTAGAGAGGGGAGAGACAGGAGGCAGAGAACCCTGGTTAGAATCCAGGATTTCCAACTCCCAGTCCTGTGCTGATCTGATTATTTTGTAACTGTTCCAAAACTTAGTACAGAACTTGACACCTAAGAGATATTTTACAAATACCACAGCTGTAATTATTACTGGGAGGAAGAAAGGGGAATAGGAATTCTGGAAAGTCATCCTTTTTCTTCAAAAATTAGTGGGTGGTTGGGGCTTTTTAGTGCCTTTAGTTTCTAATTCCAAGTCTGGCAAGAGGTGCCATCTGGGCTGCTGCACTCATTGGCACCAGATGGGGTGACTAGGATGGCATGGCCTAGTGGATAGAGCATGGGCCTGGGAGTCCGAAGAACTTGGGCTCTAATCCTGGTTTTGCCATCTGTCTGCTGAGTGACCTTGGGCAAGTCAATTCACTTCTCTGTGCCTCAGTTCCCTCATCTGTAAAATGGAGATTAAGACTGTGAACCTCATGTGGAACTGGAACTATGTCCAACCCAATTATCTTGTATCTTCCCAAGCACTTAAATCAGTGTCGGGCACATAATAATGTTGGTATTTGTTAAGCGCTTACTATGTGCCAAGCACTGTTCTAAGCGCTGGGGTAGACACAAGTGAATCAGGTTGTCCCACGTGGGGCTCACAGTCTCAATCCCCATTTTACAGATGAGGTAACTGAGGCACCGAGAAGTTAAGTGACTTGCCCAAAGTCACACAGCTGACAGATGGCCGAGCCGGGATTTGAACCCATGACCTCTGACTCCAAAGCCCATGCTCTTTCCACTGAGCCACGCTGCTTCTCTAAATTCTTTACAAATACCATAATAATTATTATTATGATGTCACAGAGAGAGAGAAAACTTGCTTCCTTGTCTTCTGTTTTCCCTTTCAAGATATGCTCAGTAATGGTGGCTGCCTTATTCCATTTCCTGGATGCACCATAGCTTAGTGTGGAGCAAGCATGCGTACTCTTTTCCCTTTTGGAGGTGGAAGTTTTGATTTAAGCTGGAAGAGGAGAAGCAATTTAGCCTGATTTCTGGTTAGTAAACTGCAGAAGATTCTCAATTATTCATGCCAGTTGAAAGGAGCAGTAACACAGAAAATGAAAAATAGTAGATCATCCACCTACGCTGGCAAACACCCACACCCGGAGAGACAGGTGCTCAGATCAAGGATCCTGAATTCTTTGTGGGTATGGCTTGCCCATATCATTTTCATTCCACTCTTAGACTGTTGGCTGCACCCTAATAATATTAAAAGATAATGATGATATTTATTAAGAGCTTACTATGTGCCACGCACTCGGGTTGATACAAGATGATTTTATAGGACAGTTTCTGCCCAACTTGGGACTGGCAGTCCAAAAAGAGAGGGTTAGCAGGTCTCTTATCCCTATTTTACAGATGAGGAAACTGACAACTTCAGTGACTTGCCCAAGATTACACAGTCTGAAAGGGCAGGTTAGCAGGTCACTTAATCATAATAATAATAATTATGGTATTTGTTAAGTGCTTACTATGTGCCAAGCACTGTTCTAAGCAGTAGGGTAGATACAAGGTGATCAGGTTGTCCCACGTGGGGCTCACAGTCTCAATCCCATTTAACAAATGAGGTAACTGAGGCACAGAGAGTTAAGTGATTTGCCCGAAGTCACACAGCAGACAAGTGGCGGAGGTAGGATTAGAACCCATAACCTCTGACTCCCAAGCCCGTGCTCTTTCCACTAGGTCATGAATTTCTCTGTCCCTCAGTTACCTCGTCTGTAAAATGTGGATTAAGGCTATGAGCCCTACCTGGGACAACGTGATTAGCTTGTATCTACCCCAGCGCTTAGAACAATGCTTGGCACATAGTAACAAATACCATCATTATTATTTAGAGATGAGGAAACTGAGAGCTTCAGTGACTTGCCCAAGATCACCCAGGCAGGTGGCGAAACTGGGATCAGACCCCAGGACTCCTGACTCCTAGTCTCATGCTGTTTCTATTAGATCACACTACCTCCCATTATCCACCCTATTTTGCTCTTCAAGGAAAACGACCCTGGCTACCACTTTTCAGCTCCTGTATAAAACCTTCAGCTCATAATTCTCAGAGAAAAACAGGGAATACCTGGGGTGTACCAGCAGCCCGACCCAGAGAACAGATGACTTTTCTGGGAATGAGAAGACTTCTGGGAAGGACAAGTGCAGTTATTTACTGCAGGATGGAATCTCCCTGTCACCGTGAGAAGCAGCGAAGCATATTGGACAGAGCATGGGCCTGGAAGTCAGAAGAACCTGGGTTCTAATCCCAGCACCACCATTTATCTCCTGGGTGACCTTGGGCAAGTCACAATAATAATAATAATATTGGTATTTGTTGAGGCCTTACTATGTGCAGAGCACTGCTCTAAGCACTGGGGTAGATACAGGGTCATCGGGTTAATCCCCATTTTCCAGATGAGGTAAGTGAGGCACAGAGAAGTTAAGTGACTCGCCCAACTTCTCTGGGCCTCAGTTCCCTCATCTGGCAAAATGGGGATTAAGGCTGTGACCCCCATGTGGGACAAGGACTGTGTCCAACATGATTAGCTTGTATCTAACCCAGTGATTAGTATAGTACATGACACATACTAAGCATTTAAGAAATACCATTAAAAGCAAACAAGCAAAAAAAAAAAAACCCACGGTGACTCAGCCTCCTTGTCTGCTTGGGAATAGCTTCTAGTTCCTGGCCTTGCTGTTAAGACAGTATTGAGCCCTGCTCAACATCTCCAAGCTTTTCTAGCTGTAACTCTGCCACTCTGGTGGTTATGGTCATAGCAACAGCCAGTCAGTCAATCACATTTATTGAGCACTTACCTTGTGCAGAGCACCCTACTAAGCGTTTGGGAGAATACGATAAAGCAGTGTAACAGACACATTAATAATAATAGTAATAATGTTGGTATTTGTTAAATGCTTAGTATGTGGAGAGCACTAAGTGCTGGGGAAGATACAGGGTAATCAGGTTGTCCCACGTGAGGCTCAGTTAATCCCCATTTTACAGATAAGGTCACTGAGGCACAGAGAAGTTAAGTGACTTGCCCACAGTCACACAGCTGACAAGTGGCAGAGCTGGGATTCCAACCCATGACCTCTGACTCCCAAGCTTGGGCTCTTTTCACTGAGCCACACTGCTTCTCTATTATAGTATTTGTTAAGCGCTTACTATGTACCAAGCACTGTTCTAAGCGCTAGGGTAGATTCAAGGTAATCAGATTGTCCCTCGTGGGGCTCACACGTTTAATCCCCATTTTGCAGATGAGGTAACTGAGGTACAGAGAAGTTAAGTGAATTGCCCAAGGTCACACAGTGGACAAGTGGCGGAGACGGGATTAGAACCCACGACCTCTGACTCCCAAAGGCTCTTTCCACTAAGCCATGCTGCTTCCCCATTCCCTGCCCAAAACAAGCTTACAGTCTAGAGCACCTCCAATGGTCCAGGTGACCTCTTCATGACAGATCAACCAATCGATCAGATGTATTTACTGAGTACCTACTATGTATATTGAACTAAGTGCTTCCAAGTGCTCAGTGCAGGCAAAAATTGAGATCCTTGTTGCCAAGGAGTTTATAAACGAACAGGGGAAATAGACATACATTAGTTATAATCAGAGAACTCCCTCCCACTTAAGACTGTGAATACCATAGGGGACAGGACCTGTGTTTGACCTAATTAATTGGTACCTACCCCAATGCTTAGAACAGTGTTGCATAGTAAGCGCTTAACAAGTACCTTCAAGGACACAAAGGAGAAAACAACAGAGCTGCAACTAATATTAAGAGTTTGGCAACAGATAGATAAATGAATAAAATGGATAAAGAGTAGAGTCGACAGGTTGCTATCAATCAGTCCATCAGGCTATGGTATTTATTAAGTACTTATTGTGTGCGGAGGACTATACTCAGCTCTTGGGAGAGTACAATGCAACAGAGTTGGTAGACTCTGGTTCAACCCACACATTCAATCTATCATTACATTCTGTCTTTTCACTCTCCATAACATCATTAATATCCACCCTTTCCTCTCCATCCAAATTGCTACTAGGTTAATCCAAGTTCTTCTCCTATCTGGCCTTGATTATTCTAACAGCCTCCTTGCTGATCTCCCTGTCTCCTGTCTCTCCCCACTCCAGTCGATTCTTCACTCTGCTGCCCGGATCATTTTTCTACAAAAACCTTCAGTCCACGCTTCCTCACTCCTTAAGAACCTCCAGTGGTTGCCCATTTATATCTACATCAACCAGAAACTCCTTACTTTAAAGCTTTAAAGCTCTCTTGCCCTCTCTTTCCTCACCTCACTATTCTCCTAGTACCACCCAGGCTGCATGTTTTTCTCCTCTAATCGCAACCTACTCAATGTACCTCGATCTCATCTACCTCACTGCCGACCTCTCACCCACAACTTCCCTCTGGCCTGGAACACCCTGCCTCTTCATATCTGCCAGACAATTATTCTCCCCCACTTCAAAACCTTATTGAAGGCACATCTCCTCCAAGAGGCCTTCCCTGAGTAAACCCTCTTTTTGTTTTCTTCCACTCCCTTCCTCATTGCCCTGTCATGCTCCTTTTATTCATCACCCTCCACAACCCCACAGCACTTATGTACATAGCTATAATTTATTTATATTAAGGTCTGTTTCCTCCTCTAGACTGTAAGCTCACTCTGAACATGAAATGTACCTGCTATATTGTTATACTGTACTCTCCCAAGTGCTACTACAGTGATCTGCACATAGTAAGCACTCAATAAATATATGATTGATCGTTAGACATGATATGTACTTAAATGCTAAAGGAGGATATAAAATACATTTGTGGTGAAGTGATTCTAGGGCTGACATAGTTTAGGGTGTGTTTCCTGAAGGAGAAGGGCTTTCAGTAGGGCTCTGAATGTGAGGAAAGTTGTGATCTGGCAGGTTTAAAGGGGGAGCTAGCAGTAGGTAGGTTGTAGACAAGTTCGTAGGTAATAATAATAATGATAATGTTGGTATTTGTTAAGTGTTTTCTGTGTGCCAAGTACTGTTCTAAGCACTGGGGTAGATACAAGGTAATCAAGTTGTCCCATGTAGGGCTCACAACCTTCATCCCCATTTTACAGATGAGGTAACTGAGGTACAGAGAAGTTAAGTGACTTGCCCAAGGTCACACAGCTGACAAGCGGTGGAGCCGGGAAGTGGGAGAGGTGAGCGTGCAGAACAGAGAGAGGTTTGCTTAGAAGGAAAAGAGAACAAGAGCTGGGGAGTAGCAGTGAAGAAACTTGAAAAATATGGATTTGTACCCTTTCAGCTCTCGATATTCTACTCACTCTCAGCCCCACACCACTTATGTATGTATCTAATAATTTACTTTAATGTCTGTCTCCCACCTCTAGACTGTAAGCTCCTTGTAGGCAGGGACTTGTCTATCAACTCTGTTGTACTGTACTTGCCCAAGCACTTAGTTCCACTTCAAACTGTAAGTACACAACAAATTCTATTGATTGATTAATTGATTGATTGAAAGAGATTGAAAACAATGGTCAGGTGCTTTTCCTAGACAAAGTCCTTGGAAGCAGTGTGGTCTAGTGGAATAATCCAGGGCCTGGGAATCAGAGGACCTGGATTCTAGTCCTGGCTTAGCCACTTTACCTTCTGTGTGACCTTGGGCAAGTCACTTCACTTCTTTGTACCTTAGTTCTCTCAACTGCGAAACAGGGCTTCAATATCTGTTTCTCCCTCCTACTTAGACTGTGAACCATGTATGGGACCTGATTATCTTTTATCTCCCCCGGGGCTTAATACAGTACTGGGCACGTAATAAGTGCTTAAGAAATACCATTATTATTATACTTATTATCATTATTATTATTATTACTGTGTGGGAAATGGGTAGCCATTGAAGGGCTTTGAAGAGGAGGGGAGAGGTGTGTGAAAAAATGTCCTAGAAAGATGAACCAAGCAGATGACCCAGTGCAATATAGACTGAAGAAGGAAGAGGTTGGAGGCCTTCCTCTAGACTTTAAGCTCATTGTGGGCAGGGAATGTGTCTGTTATATTGTTTTATTGAACTCACCAGAGTGCTTAGTACATTGTGCTGCACACAGTAAGTGCTCAATAAATCTCTTTGATTGATTGATTGATTGATTTAGGGTAGTTTCTACAGGATAATGCAAAAGCCTGAACCAGGGTATGGCAATTTAGGTTCAAAACTAGGGGCCAATCTGAGAAATATTGTGGAGAAAAGACTGGTCTGATTTCAATCAAGTAATCAATTAATGGAATTTACTGAGTACCTACTCTCTTCAGAGCACTGTACTAAGCACAAATGAGAAGCAGCATGGCCTAGTGGTTAGAACATGGGTCTGGGAATCAGAAGACCTGAGTTCTAATCTGGGCTCTGCAACTTGTCAGCTATGTGACCTTGGGCAAGTCACTTCACTTCTCTATGCCTCAGTTACCTCATCTCTAAAATGGAGATTAAGTCTGTGAGCCCCATGTGGAACAGAGACTGTGTCCAACCTGGTTAGTTTGTATCTACCCCAGTGCTTAGAACAGTGTCTGATACATAGTAATTGCATAACTAATAGCATAAAAAATAAAGCACAAACTGGAGTTGGTAGATATGATTCCTGTCCACAAGGAGTTTACAGTTCTCATGGGGAGATAGGCATTAAAATAAATTGCAGGTAGGGAAAATAACAGAATATAAATATATTTACATATATGCTGTGAGACTGGGGTAAATATCAAAGTGCTCAAGGGGTACACAGTTAAGTCCATAGTTGTCGGTGGGGGGTTGGGGGAGGAGGGGACAGATAGGGGAAATGAGGGCTTAGGCAGGGAAAGCTTCTTGGAGGAGTTCTGATTCTAGGAGGTTTTGAAAGTGGGCCGAGTGGCGGGTTATCTATTATGAAGCAGGAGGGAGTTCCAGGCCTGAGGGAGGACATAGGCAAAGGGTCAGCATTGAGATAGATGACACTGAGGTAAAGAGAGTAGGTTGGAGTGAGAGGATATGTAGATTGGATTATAGGAGATCAATGAAGTAGGAGGGATTTTGATATATCTCTTCTTTAGATGATGGTGATTCCCCCTCCCTTGCCCCTCATCTGGTCCAATATGCCTCTTCCAGGATCTGGGGACCTACATTGTTAAGTTTGGGACATTGTCCACCATCAGGACACTTTTCTTCAAAGAATCATGGTGTAGTAGTATCTCAGAAATACAGGGAAACTGGGGCAAGGCCATCTGGTCTCAGATCACAGCCACCTAGGGTGGTCTTTCATCCAATTTCATACTCTGCAGTCCAGTTTGTTGTTGCTTTTTGTTTTGCTTTATGGCATTTTTTAAGCACTTACTGTGCTTACTAAGGCACTGTACTAAGCACTGGGACACAGTTAATGTTCCACACAGGGCTCACAGTTTTAATCCCTATTTTACAGATGAGGTAACTCAGGCACAGAGAAGTGAAATGACTTGCCCAAGGTCACAGAGCAGGCTAGTGGAGAAGCCAAGATAAGAGCCCAGGTCCTTCTTACTCTCAGGCCCATGCTCTGTCCATTAGGCCACACTGCTTCTCACCAGTCTTTAACTGGTCTGACTCACAGTCAGTGTGATGATGCTCTGGACCCTGTTGTATCTGGTAGCTTTATTGTGCAAAGAAAGCCAACCACTGCTTTGGCTCCTGCCCCTGAGTCCTGTGGCTCAGGAGTGGTTTTTCCTGTTTGCAGGGATATTCACTCATTCATTCAGTCGTATTTATTGAGAGCTTACTGCGTGCAGAACACTGTACTAAGAGCTGGGGAAAGTACAATACAACAATAAACAGTGACATTCCCTGCTCACTGTGAGCTTACAGTCTAGAGCGGGGGAGACAAACATCAATATAAATAAATAAAATTACAGATATGTATATAAGTTCTGTAGGGCTGGTGGGGGTGGGGAGAGTAAAGGGAACAAGTCAGTGTGACACAGAAGGGAGTGGGAGATGAAGAAAAGTGACGCTTGGTCTGGGAAGGTCTCTTGGAGGAGATATGCCTTCAATAAGGCTTTAAAGGAGGAGAGAGTAATTGTCGGATTTGAGGGGGGTTCCAGGCCACCGGCAGAATATGGGCCAGGGGTCAGAGGTGAGATAGGTGAGATCAAGGCACAGTGAGAAGGTTAGCACTAGAGTAGTGAAGCGTGAGGGCTGGGTTGTAGAAGGAGAGAAGTGAGGTAGGAGGGGGCAAGGCTATGGAGTGCTTTAAAGCCAATGGTGAGGAGTTTCTGTTTGCGACAGAGGTGGATGAGAAACCACTGGAGGTTCTTGAGAAGTGGGGAAACACATCCTGAACATTTATGTAGAATAATGATCTGTTCAGCCGAGTGAATTATGGACTGGAGTGGGCAGAGACAGGAAGGTGGGAGATATGGGATATGGGAGGGCACGACTCTAAGGGCAGATTGAGAGACAGCACACCCCTGCCACACCCCGCCCCCGTGGACACGCTCTAGGTTTGTGGATTTATGGAGAAGGTTTAGTACGATATCATTATGTTGCATTGAATAATTTACAGAATGGGTGAAACACGCCATTCGTCTGTTACTTCTATGTCGATAAAGACCAGTCCAGTAACACTTAGTACTATCAGGCACCACACTACTGTGACCCTACAGTCAGTCAGTCAGTTGGCTCAGGCACAGTCAACTGGCCCAGGCACAATTCCCCAGTTCCTTAGCTCAGGGTCTGAGATTACAGTATTTATGTACATTCCTCATACTCTGCCATTTCCCCTGTCTGTAAGTTTACTTGAATGTCCGTCTCCAAATCTAGATGGCAAGCTCCTTGTGGAGTTGGATCAACCCTACCTTCCCTACTGAACTGTACTCTCTGAAGCATTTAGTGCAGTGTTCTGCTCAAATTGCTCAGTGAATATCACTGAATAACGGGTTGATTGAAACCTGGGAAAAGGGCACTGTGATAGGGTCAGTGGGAAGGGGCAGGTGTGAGTGTCCAGGGAAAGCCCAACTTCTAAACTGTTAGCTCACTGTGGGCAGGGATTGTCTTTCTTTATTGCTGTATTGTACTTTCCCAAGTGCTTAGTACAGTGCTCTGCACACAGAAAGCGCTCAATAAATATAATTGAATGAATGAATGAATGAGAGAAACTTTTTCCATTTCCTCAGTCACTGTAGGCTCAGAACTGGAAGGACAATCACTTGAAGGTGACCATTTTCCCAATCCAGCAGTATCACCAGCCCAGAAACGCAAAGGCACTTCTCAGAGGGGGCCCCTGTGGTCAGAAGGGACAACCCCATGCCAAGACTGACCTGCCTAGATTTTGGCCCGCTCTGCCTCAAACTTTCCACAATTTTGGTAATGGGTAGGGAACGCTTTTCCAAGTTGGTGCACTTGTCCCTGGTCTGACGGCTTGGTGCAGGAGCTGGGGGAGTTGGATTAGAGATAGGCTGTGAGACAAGTATGATGCAACGGCAGTCAAGTGAAGCCGTGTTCCTCTCCACCACTGGTGCTCTGGGGAATACAGGGAAATGCATGAAACATTTTTTTTTTCTTTTTTGTATTTAAGAGCCAGGAACTGTTCTAAGCACTGAGTGAGATAAAGGTAATCAAGTTGGACCCAGTCCATGATCCACATGGAACTTATTGTTGTAATTCCCATTTTACAGATGAGGTAACTGAGGCATAGAGAAGTTTGGTGACTTGTCTAAGGTCACAAAGCAGATAAGCACTGGACCGGGAATAGAACCCAGGTCTTTCTGACTCCCAGGCCCGTGTTCTATCTACTAGAGCATATTGCTTCTCAAGGTACCTTCCCACTCTCTTCAATAAAAAGAGGAAATCCTTGCTCACAATGAGCTCACAGTCCAGGGCGGGGAGACAGACATCAGTACAAGTAAACAAGCATCAAGACATCAATTCATTCATTCAATCGTATTTGAGCACTTACTGTGTGCAGAGCACTGTACTAAGCACTCGGCAACAGATATAAACAATCCCTATCCAACAATGGGCTCACAGTCTAGAAGGGGGGAGACTGACAACAGAACAATACAAGTAAGCAGGCATCAATAGCATCAAAATAAATAAATAGAATTATAGATATATACAAATCATTAATGAAATAAATAGAACAATAAATATGTACATGTATACCCAAGTCTGTGGGGCAGGAAGGAGGGTAGAGCAGAGGGAGGGAGTAGGGGCAAAGGTGAGGAGAGGAGGAGCAGAAGGAAAGGGAAGGCTCAGTCTGGGAAGGTCTCCTGGAGGAGGTGAGCTTTCATTAGGTCATCGAAGGGGGGAAGTGAGCTAGTTTGGCAGATGTGAGGAGGCCCGTTTCAGGCCAGAGGTAGGACGTGGGCCAGGGGTCAATGGCGGGACAGGCGAGAATGAGGCACAGTGAAGAGGTTAGCGGCAGAGGAGTGGAGTGTACAGGCTGGGCAGTAGCAGGAGAGAAGGGAGGTGAGGTAGGAGGGGGCAAGGTGATGGAGAGCTTTGAAGTCAATAGTGAGGAGTTTTTGCTTCACGTGAAGGTTGATAGGCAACCACTGGAGATTTTTGAGGAGGGGGGTGACATGCCCAAATCTCCAGGCAGCAGAGTGAAGTATAGACTGGAATGGGGAGAAACAGGAAGTTGGGAGATCAGAAAGGAATCAATACAATCAAAACAAGTAAAGAGGCATCAATAAAAATTAATAAAATTACAGATATTTACTTAAGTGCTGCGGGGCAGGTAGTGGGGAGAAGACCAAAGGCAGTGAGTTAGGGTGACAAGGAAGGGAGTAGGAGATGAGGAAAAGTGGGACTTAGACTGGGAAAGCCTCTAGGAGGAGATGTGCCTTTAGTAAGGGTTTGAAGGGGAGGAGAGTGATTGTCTGGTGGATTTGAGAAGGAGGGCGTTCCAGGCCAGAGGTAGGACCTGGACCAGGGGTCAGTGGCGTGGCAGACAAGATGGAGGCACAGTGAAAAGGTTAGCACCAGAGAAGCGATGGGCTGGGCTATGGAAGGAGAGGAGTAGCATGAGGTAGGAAGGGACAAGGTGATGGAGAGCTTTGAAACCAATAGTGAGGAGTTTTTGTTTGATACAGAGGTGGATAGGTAACTACTGGAGATTTTTGAGGAGGGGGATGACATGCCCTGAGCATCTCTGTAGAAAGATAATCCAGGCAGCAGAGTGAATCACCACCCGGAGAAAGCCATGGTAGCAAAGAAGTCAAAAACTGCCTTTGAAATCATTCAAACATTGAGAAGATTGTGACTGTATAGATCAAGGATAGGGCTTCTCAGCACTGATGTGCTGCTACTCTTCCTGAGTTGTGTTTATTGTGTTATTAATGTTTCTTATTGCAGGGTTTTTTTTTTATTGTAAGGGTGTTCTTTACTGAAGTTGAACTTGGCCTATTTGGAGGAGTGTTACTGGAGCCAAGAGATGGAGGTTCTAGTCCCAGCTCTGCCACTGGCCTGCTGAGTGACCTTGGTCAAGTCATTTAACCTCTCTGGGTATCACTTACCTCATTTGTAAAATGGGGCTGAAATCCTCCTCCCTCCAATTTAGACTGTGAGCCCCAAGTGATAGAGACACTATGTCCACCCTGGCCATCTTGTATCTACCCTGGCACTTAGTACAGTGCTTGACACATAATAGAATGGAGATATGAGAGAATGTGAATGAGGAACTGTGTCTCATCTGATGACCATTTGATTTATCCTGCACCTAGCCCATAATTAAATGCTTAACAAATGTCATTATTATTTTCATTTTCTTATCAATGTCTGCCCTCACCCCACAACTTCAATCCTCATATTTAGACTCTGAGTCCCCTAGAAGTCAGGAATTTTATCGATCAATCAGTATTATTTTTGATCACCTACTGTGGGCAGAGAACTTGGGAGAGTACAGTAGAGGTAGTGGAAATAATCCCTCTCCTCAAGGATCTTAAAATCTAGCAGAAGAGACAGACACCAAAAGCATTTACAGACAGGAAGAAGTGTCAGTATTAAATAGTAGGATATGTATCTCGATCTGAAGAGATGTGCTAAGGATGATTATAAAGACACAAGTACATAGTTGGTTCAGAAGTGCTGAGGTCATATTAAGGGACCCTAATACCAGCTGTAGCTGTGAAATAAGATGGCAGTGCTTAGATTCTAAGCTAGAAACTAAGGAGAGGCACCAAAAATCATGTATGTTACAGTATGAATAGCAGTTTTTCTACATGGCCAAATCTTTTGGAGAAGTGGTATAGACTAGGAAAGAGCACAAGCCTGGGAGTCAAAGGACCTTTTTAAAATTGACTTTTTATGGTATTTTTTAAGTTCTAACTATGGGCCAGGCACGTACTAAGCACTGTGGTGGATATACACTTATCAGGTTGACACAGTCATATCTAATTCTAATTAGTCATATCTAATTCATAACTAATTCTCTTCCCCTCTTCAAAACCCTACTTAAAGCTCATTTCCTTCTAGAGGCCTTCCCAGACTGAGCTCCCCCTTTTCCCTCTGCTCCCTCTGCTCCCCCTGTAACTCCCCTTCACCTCTCCTCAGCTAAGCCCTCTTTCCCTCATTTCAGAGAAGCAGCGTGGCTCATTGGAAAGAGCCTGGGCTTGGGAGTCAGAGGTCATGGGTTCGACTCCCGGCTCTGCCACTTGTCAGCTGTGTGACTGTGGGCAAGTCACTTAACTTCTCTGTGCCTTGGTTACCTCATCTGTAAAATGGGGATAAACTGTGAGCCTCACGTGGGACAACCTGATTACCCTGTATCTACCCCAGCACTTAGACCAGTGCTCTCCACATAGTAAGCGCTTAACAAATACCAACATTATTATTATTATTATTCTCCCCTTTCCCACTGCTCCTCCCCCTCTCCCTTCCCCTCCCCTCAGCACTGTACTCATCTGCTCAACTGTATATATTTTCATTACCCTATTTATTTTGTTAATGAGATGTACATCACCTTGATTCTATTTATTTGCTATTGTTTTAATGAGATGTTCATCCCCTTGATTCTATTTATTGCTATTGTTTTTCTCTGTCTGTCTCCCCCGATTAGACTGTAAGCCCATCAAAGGGCAGGGACTGTCTCTCTCTATTACCGATTTGTACATTCCAAGCACTTAGTACAGTGCTCTGCACATAGTAAGCGCTCAATTAATACTATTGAATGAATGAATGAATATCTACATGGGGCTTGCAGGCTTAATTCCATTTTACAGATGAACTAACTGAGGCCCCAGGACCTGGATTCTAATCCCACTCTACCACTTGTCTGCCATATGACCCTGAGCAAGTCACTTAGCTTCTCCGTGCCTGAGTTTCCTCATCTGTAAAATGGGGATTCAATACCTGTTCTCTCTCGTACTTAGATTGTGAGTTCTGTGTGGGACAGGCACTGGGTCCGTTCTGATTATTTTGTATCTACCCTAGTGCTTAGTACAATGCCTGGCACATAGTAAGGACTTAAAATACCATCTCTCAATATAGCATTCCTCTTCTGTTTCTAGAAGAAATGTCACACCTGTCACATGTCACATCCAGCCCCACTGAGCACGTTCTTAATTTAGCAGCATTACACATTAATTTTCCTGCATTTCATAGAGCCACGCTTTATCCTCCCAATCAGCTCAGCTGGCCTTAAAAGTCTCATTTCTTTCTGTAACCCGGCAAAACAAACTTTAAATAGAATTTTACATTCCTTAAATTTCTCTCTAAGCACCCATCAGTAACTAGTCAACCATACTCCTTTTGAGGGAAACTTGCCAAAAACCCACACCCAAGCGAGAGACCCAGCTTTGTGACCTAAATACAGCTACCCATTTCTCCTTGGTTCACCAAATGCACTTAACATGCTCTGAGGCATTAACAACATGTAAGTTTCCAAACCTGACATTTTCCTAAACATTGGCAACCTCCAAAGCCAACTGGAACACATAAAGAAGCCACTTTTCCCCCAAACATGGAGCAGAGTACTGATGATTAAAATAGCAAAGGCAGGCCATAGTGAAGTCACTCAGAAAACCAGGGTTCTGTTAGAGCAGTGGTTGTGAAAAGAGTCATGGGAAAATGAAATCCATTCATCTGAGATTCCAGAAATGGTTATATTTGGGTACCATATAATGAGTATCCGTTGGATCTCAGGTTTATAGTCAAAATCTGACTATCTGATATCAAAATCTGATAGCCATGGCTACCTTGTTAATTAGGTCCCAGAATTGGGTCCAGGAGATGGTACTGGGTACTTTCCTAAAGAGGACATTATTGACCCTAGTGAACTAAAATACCCATTCTTCTTTAGTGTGAGAATTATGTTCTTGCAGGTCCTCACATTTAGGAACACCTTCTTTGTAATCAATCAGAGGAATTTATTGGGCACCTATTGTGTGCAGAACCCCCTTCTTAGCACTTGGGAAATTAAAGTAGAATTAATAGACATGATTCCTATGCTCAAGGAGCTTAGAATCTAGTGGGACAGACAGATATGAAAATAAATAGTAGATAGGAAAAAAAAATAATTAAAAAAAGAAAACTAAGATGTGTGCAAAGGTGCCGCAGTGTGGGTGTGAGAACCCTAATGCTTAGGTGATGCCCAAGTTCTGAAGTTGCAATTGGGAGGGATAGGAGATGTGATTTCAGAAAGGCTTTGAAGAGGTAGGGAGCTGTGGAAATTCCAGGTTAGACAGAAGGAGTAAGTAGGAAGTTGATTGTGGGGAAGAAAAGAGACACAATGAGTAGGTTGGCTTGAGTGCAAGCTGGAGAGTAGTGGGAGAGAAGATTGTAGTAAATAGGCAAGAGCTGATTGAATACCTCTAAGTCAAGGGTCAGATATTTTTATTTGAGGCAGAGAAGAATGTGTAACTATTGGAGGTTTTGAAATCAACTCTTCCCTTCCTACAGTAGCTCACTGATTTCCTACTACAACCCAGGTGCTTGCTCCTCTAATGCCAACATATTTGCTATACCTCGATTTCAACTATCTCATCACTTACCTTTGCCCACATCTTCCCTCTGACCTGGAACTCCCCCATCCCCACCCCCCGCCTCATATACGACAGACCACCACTCTTCCCACCTTCAAAGACTTATAAAAATCACATATCCAAGAGGCCTTCCTCAATTAAGTCCTCATTTCCCCTACACCACCTCCTTTCCCTGTTCCCTATGCACTTGGCTCTGTATCCTTTAAGCCCGATATTCACCCCCCCTCATGCCCACAGCATTTATCAATCAATCAATGGTATTTAATAATAATAATAATGTTGGTATTTGTTAAGCGCTTACTATGTGCCGAGCACTGTTCTAAGCGCTGGGGTAGACACAAGGGAATCAGGTTGTCCCACGTGGGGTTCACAGTCTTAATCCCCATTTTACAGATGAGCTAACTGAGGCACAGAGAAGTTAAGTGATTTGCCCACAGTCACACAGCTGACAAGTGGCGGAGCCGGGATTCAAACTCATGACCTCTGACTCCAAAGCCCGTGCTCTTTCCACTGAGCCACGCTTCATGTATTGTGTGCAGAGCACTATACTAAGTCCTTGGGAGAGACCAATGCTACAGAATAGTAGAGTACAACAGAATATGTCCATATCACCTCTAGAGTGTAAACTCCTTGTGGGTAGGGAACATTATTACCAACTCTTTTTTACTGTACTCCCCCAAATGCTTAGTACAGTGCTGTGCAAACGGTAAGACAATACACACCATTGATTGAGACCTATACAGAATGACAGGGGAAAAAAATAACACCAAAAAAAAACTAGGGAAGGAAAACCTTTTCCATATGTGAAATACAGTCTTGGAAAGATTGAAAAATGCTTCCTTTTCCTTTGTAAGGATATTTTCAGTTTTGAAGTTTATATCATAGCAATAACAATAATAATAATGATAATAATAAGCAGCGTGGCTCAGTGGAAAGAGCCTGGGCTTGGGAGTCGGAGGTCATGAGTTCTAATTCTGGCTCTGCCGCTTGCCAGCTGTGTGACTTTGGGCAAGTCACTTAACTTCTCTGTGCCTCAGTTACCTCATTTGTAAAATAGGGTTGAAGACTGTGAGCCTCACGTGGGACAATCTGATTACCCTGTTTCTACTCCAGCGCTTAGAACAGGGCTCTTCACATAGTAAGCGCTTAACAAATACCAACATTATTATTATTATAAAGCCTTATTAAATTCATATCTCCTCCAAAAGGTCTTCCGCAAGTCTTCATTTCTTCTACTACCTCTCCCTTCTGCTTCATCTATGTGCTTGATATTCATTCATTCATTCAGTTGTATTGATTGAGCGCTTGCTGTATGCAAAGCACTGTACTAAGCACTGGGGTAGATACAAGGTTATCAGGTTGTCCCACATGGGACTCACAGTCTTAATCCCCATTTTACAGATGAGGTAACTGAAGCAGAGAGAAGTGAAGTGACTTGCCCAAAGTCACACAGCTAAGTGGAGGAGCCAGAATTAGAACCCACGATGTCTGACTCCCAAGCCCGGGCTGGTTTATCACTAAACCACACAAACACAAGTGCTCTAGAGTATGAGCTTGTGTGGGCAAGAATGTGTCTGTTGGTATATTGTACTCTCCCAAGCGCTTAGTACAGTACTTTGCACACAGTAAACACTCAAATATGATTGAAATAAATTGCAATGCTTGAACAGGCATGGTGGCCATTTGAATGGAAATGAGAGAATGGATTCTAGAAATATTGCAGAGAAAGAATGGATGGGATTTGGCAACAGGCTGAATATAGGTGTTGAAAGAGAAAGAGGAGTCAAGGATAATGCCAGATCCAGGCTTGAAAGAATGGGAAGATGGTGTTGAGGTCAACAGTGATGGGAAACCTAGGTGAAGGAGAAGATTTGGAAGAGAAGATGAGGAGTTCTGATGTGAACACACTGTAGAATGTAACTGTAACTGTCACGAACATGCATGTGCAAAAATATTTCTTCGCACACCCCTTCACACTGTTTCCAAGCAGACTTGTGACCTTGGAAGAATGTTTGCTAACTCTGCTATTGTGTTCTGGCCAATATACATAGTGAAAACACACATTGTGCCAGAGCATAATGCACACAAAATCAGTGATTTGAAAACTGCTTAAAATTTACCTGGAAATACATAGGGGTAACTTGCTTTTGGGTGCTTGTTCCCCAGCCCACAGGGCAACAGGGTGAAAAGCAGATGTGCTAGTCATGCTACAGGCTACAAGGGCTTCCAGAGAAGTTAATTGAGTGGGGAAGGATGGGAATGTTGCATTTATTTTCTACAGCACCCTTGAGAGAAGCAGGCTTTCTGGAGCAACAGACATTATCTGGGCTGCCAGTCCTCTAATCAAGACGCATGAGATTTTCATTTTAACCATATCTGAAAGTTCTTTCAATTTGTATCCTGAAAAAAAGTATTGAAAAATTTGAAATTTTATTTATTTATTTTTTGGCCTCTCCACTTCCTTCTGAAACTTCAAAACTGTATTCTTATAAAGGAAGAGAAAGCCTTTTCAATCTTTCGCAGATTGAACCTACAGGTGGAAAATGTTTTCCTTCCCCATTTTATTTTGCCCTCTTTTTTTTTTTCCCTTTACCCCATGCTAATGACTTTCTCCATCCTTATCCAAGTCCTGCATATCCCTGATCACTTGTTTGGGTCACTTCTTGGAGCAGGTATCCGTGATCCTAGATAAATCTGGGGAACTGGGCCATGTCAATTGCGGACCCCTGTACCAGATGCTTGGAAACATAAATTATCCATCCTTACCATCAAGAAGCATAGAATCCAATAAAATCGGATACATTTATTTATTTATATTAATGTCTGTCTCCCCCACTAGATTGTAAGCTTGCTGTGGGGAGGGAACTGTCTACCAAGTCTGTTTTATTGTACACTACCAATGACTTAGTACTGTGCTCTGCACATAGCAAATGCTCAGTAAATAATAATAATAATAATTATGGTATTTGTTAAGCCCTTACTATGTGCCAAGCACTGTTCTAAGAACTGGGGGAAATACAAGGTAAGCAGGTTGTCCCACATGGAGCTCACAGTCTTCACCCCCATTTTAAAGATGAGGAAACTGAGGCACAGAGAAGTTAAGTGACTTGCCAATGTCACAAAGATGACCAGTGGCAGAGGTGGGATTAGAACCCACAAATTCTTACTCCCAAGCCAGGGCTCTTTCTACCAAGCCACGCTGCATCTCTCATAACATTGATTGATTAACTGAATGATTAAATAGGGAGTTCAAATGGAAGCTATTTTAAAGAAATAGCTGCTCTCCTTTTCCCTCTCCCCCCTTTCTTCTTTGCTCTGTTTTCTTTTTACTTCCTTCCCTCCTCACAACCCACTTATCCCTGCCTATTCTCCTTCTTCCCCCGCTTCCCCTTCCCTCTGCCTTCCATTTTTGCTCCTTGTAATCCACCCCCACTCTCTTCCTCAAAGGCTTTAAGGGTCATCTGTGAGCCAAGAGAAGGACAAACCAGTGATTGTTTTCTGTTTATCCTCCATGGAGTAGTGATATGAAGCCTGAAGCATCTGGGATTACACATGTTTTGTGGGGAGGAGTCCAGATGCAAAAGTCTAAGAAGCGCTGGCCTAGAAAGTCCAAATGACACCATCCAGGGCTGCCTGAAACCCATTAATAATAATAATAATAATAACTGTGGTATCTGTTAAGCACTGAATATGTGCCAGGCACTGTACTAAGTGCTTGGGTGGATACAAGCAAGTCGGGTTGGACACAGTCCCTGTCCCACATGGGACTCACAGTCTTAATCCCCTTTTACAGATGAGGCAACTGAGACACAGAGAAATGAAGTGATTTTCCCAAGGCCACATAACACATAAGTGGTGGAGCCGGAATTAGAACCCCTTACCTTCTGGCTCCCAGCCATGTAGCCTGTGCTGCTTCCCACACTGCATCAGAAAACGTCTCCCTTTTCCCCTTTATCTAGTGCCTTCAATGTGTGATAGCCATTTTAGGGATGATCAGGTGTGTGCTTGTAGCTGGTGCCTTCTAGCACACCTGTCCTGCCTCCAAACTGCTCCTCTCTTCCAAAAGGTCCCATTGGGAAGTCTTTGTTTGGCTTCAGTTCTGGCAGAATCGAGAATGAAGGAAACACACCCTGCCAAGGCCTCATTCAGAGAAAGGACTCAAAGGAACATGTAGCGCTAACTGAAACCAGACAGTTTCTCCAAAGATTCCTGGCCACTCTGAGTAGAGAGGGCTGGCGGCAGATATGCTCACAACTCACACAAGGCTTTAAAGCTGTAATCAAATAAAACTTTGTCATTTTATGGTTGATTTGAATCGGACAATTTTCCACTTGACGGGAGATTCCTGAGCATTTATCTCAGTCATTTCTTAGAGCGAGTATCTGTGAAGTTAGACAAATCTGTGGAACTGGGCCTTGTTGTTTGCAAAGGTGCACTCACTAAACAGGCCTTGGCCATCTGATAACTTTGGGTGCAAGATTTTTACCAATAACTATAAATCCCTTATGAGAAAAAAGCCATTTTATTCCTCTGCAGTAGGTATGGGAGATGTAATGTGCAAATCAGATTAATCAAATCAGAGTCAGACAGAAAGAAGAGAGGAGGTGAAAAACATTAAATACCTCTATCTTCACTTAGCCTTCACAGAAGGCTAGAGAAAGGGGCTTTGTTTTCTATTATGAGGTAGAAAACTGAAGTTTTAAGGAAACAAAGTCAAAAAGTGGAACTTAGCCCACAGACTGCATATTCAGAATAGTGTTTTGGGGGTTCTTTTCATTTTGGGTTTGGGTTTTTTTTTGTTTTAGAGGAAGAAAATTTTGAAATATGATATAACCATATGACATTATTAATGGTGACTTTTCCTCAGCAATAAAAGTGTCATTCTAAGTATGGCAGAAGTTCAATCCAGTTAGGCATGCATTAAGTCCAATGACAGTGAAGCTTAAAGCAACCTTGTCAAATAAAGGTGTGTAGTAATTGTTATTCAATTAATTGGAATGATTTGATTTTAATTTATAGTAGCTTTAATTTACTTCACTCTGTAAGCTCCTTGTGGGCAGGTAACACACCTACCTAACCCGTTATATTGGACTCTCCCCAGTGCTTAGTACAGTGGCTTGCAGACGGGAAGCGCTTAATAAATACAATCGATTGGTTGTCTCTCTGGAAGAGAATGTGCCTTTTTTTTAAGGTACTCTCCCAAGCTTTTAATACAGTGATTTGCACACAGTAAGTGCTCAATAAATGCAAATGAATGAGTGAATTTAATGATGGCAGTTTCCCTGGTGGCCAAGATTTCTCTCTGGTAGTCTCAGGCCAAGCACTGTTCTAAGTACTGGGGTAGGTAATCAGGTTGTCCCACGTGGGGATCACAGTCTGATTCCCCACTTTATGGATGAGGTAACTGAGTATCAGAGATGTTATGTGACTTGCCCAAAGGCACACAGCTAAGTGATGGAGCTGGGATTAGAACCCACGACCTGTGACTCCCAAGCCTGTGCTCTTTTCACTAAGTCATGCTGCAAGAGTAAACAGAAGACTGGAAAGAGGCATCACAGTGAGCTCAGCAAAAGAAGAGAGCAGACATCTAGGTGCTCATATAATAGATTCTTTAAATCCTAAAGTATGGAAAGAAAAATAGCAGAGCCTAGTGGAAAGTCAGTCTCAGTTCTAGAACCTCATTGTTTGTAATCCCGTCTTGTCACCCATCAGACCTAAAGAGGTTCTGAATTCCATCCACCAGCACCCAAATAACTTTAGTCACATCCCAATTTGCCAAGCAAGACTTGTGAAGAGACTGCATCATAGTGAGACTCCCAAGTAATTACTGTATGTTAAGCTGAAAGCTGAAGGGGAAAAAAATTAGCAAAGACAGCAGAAAAATAATTCTAAAGGAATAATGAAGCTCAGCATCAAGAATGTGATAGAGCTGTGATTTGGTGCAGAATGACAGGAGCAAAATAGCAAGGATATCAGTGAGGGAGTTTGAGATACTCTAAAGGAGATTCCCCCTCTCAGGGTCACATCTGGAGAGTTTCCAGTACTCTACTAATCTTGACTATGGGAGGGAGAGTCAAGCAGAGGCATATCCATTCCATTCTTAGCTTGGGCAATGGCTAACAAGTAGAAGGCAATCTGCCGCGGCATGGGAGAGAAGGAGGGTGGAGACTGCACGGAAGGAGGCAATGGAAAGTGCTTCTGTATTTTTACCAAGAAAATTATATGGCTACACTACCAGAACAATTGCAGATGGAGGTGGGGCTTTCTGGGAGAGATATGTCCATGGCGTCGCTATGGGTTGGGGATGACTCGACAGCATAAGACAAAAAATGAAAAAAGAGGATTCATTCATTCATTCAATCTTATTTATTGAGCACTTACCATGTGGAAAGCATTGTACTAAGTGCTCGGTAGAGTGCAAAATAATCATAAACAGATAGCTATATCACTTGTTGTTAAAACTCTGGAATGCACCCAGCTCTAGTAGTAATATTAGTAGTAGGGATATATATTAGACATTCTCAACACTCTACTGATCTCATTTCACTTGCTCTCCTATCCTTTCGTCACTCTTGTACCACTAACCCACAGCCCTGGATCACCTCCACTGTCCGCCTCCTTTTCCCTTATGCTCGAACTGCTGAATGCTGCTGGTGGATACCTACATATCAGGCCAATCTTGTTCACTTCAACCTTATCTTTTCTTGTTTTAACTCTGCCTTCTCCTCTGCCCCGCAAAACTATTTCTCTTCCCTTATTGATCCCCATGCTCATCTCCCTCACTAGTTGTTCCAGACATTTAAATCCCTTCTCAGGTTCCCTGTCTCCCTGCCTCCCTTATCCCGTGTCCCTAATGACCAGGCCAACTACTTTATTAAGAAAATTAACACCATCAGGTGTGAGCTCCCTAAAATCACTCCTTCTCAGCCCCTCCTCCTCCCAGCCCCCTCTTCGACTTTCCTATCCTTCCCAACAGTATCTCCAGAGGAGATCTCCTGCCTCCTCTCAAATGCCCCCCCCCCCCGCATGTGTGTCAGACCCCATTCCTTCGTACCTTATAAAAACACTTGCCCCTTCTCTCCTTCCCTCCCTAACAGCCATCTTCTATCATTCACTCTCCAGTGGCTTCTTCTCCACTGCCTTCAAGCATGCCCATGTATCCCCCATCCTAAAAAAACCTCCCTTCACTCCACTGAAACCACCCTCTCAAAGGTCATCAAAGATTTTCTTCTTGGAAAATTCAACAGCTCCAACTCCATTCTAATCCTCCTCAACCTCTCAACTACCTTGACAATATGAACCACCCCCTTCTCCCAGATACATTATCCAACCTTGGCTTCACTGACTCTGTCCTCTCCAGGTTCTCCTCATCTCTCTGGCCATTCATTCTCAGTCTCCTTTGTGGGTTCTTTCTCTACCTCCCACCCCTTAACTATGGGAGGGGGGTCCCTTTTCAGTTCTCGGTCCCTTTCTATTCTCCAACTACATTCATTCCCTTGGAGAACTCATTCTCTCTCACAGCTTCAACTCCATCTCTATGTGGATGTTCTCCTCCCCTAATCTCTCTCCAGGCTCGCATCTCCTCCTGCCTTTAAGACATCTCTACCTGGATGTCCTCCCATCACCTGAAACTTACCATGTCCAAAACAGAGCTCCTTATCTTCCCACCCAAGCCCTGTCCTCTCCTGGCCTTTTCCGTCACTGTAGATTGCACCACCATCCTTCCCATCTCATAAGCCCACAACCTTGGCATTATACTTGACTCCCCTCTCTCATTCAACCCACATATTCAATCCATCACCAAATCCTGGGTCTCACCTTGACAACATCATTAAATCTACCCTCCAAACTGCTACCACGCTAATACAATCACTCATCCTATCCTGCCTAGATTACTGCATCAACCTCCTCTTTCTTCCTACTCCAGTCCATACTTCATTCAATTGCTTGGATCATCTTTCTACAGAAACATTCAGGACATGTCACTCTCCTCAAAAATCTCCAGTGGTTGCCTATCCACCTCCATCTCAGACAAAAACTCCTTACCTTTGGCTTTAAAGCACTCCATCACCTTGCCCCCTCCTACCTTACCTCACCTCTCTCCTTCTACAATGCATTCCACACATTTCACTCCTCTGGCGCTAACCTTCTCACTGTGCCTCCATCTCGCCTATCTTGTAGCTGACCCTTGGCCCACGTCCTACCTCTGGTCTGGAACACCCTTCCTCCTCAAATCCACCAGACAATTACTCTCCCACCCTTCAAAGCCTTAGAGAAGGCACATCTCCTCCAAGAGGCCTCCAGACTAAGCCCCAGTTTTCCTCAGCTCCAGCTCCATTCTGTATTGGCCTGACCTACTCCCTTTGCTCTTCACCCCTCTCCCCACCCCATAGCACTTAGGTATATATTTACAATTTTATTTATTTATATTGATGTCTGTTAATTTGTATTGACTCCTGTCTCCCCGCCCCCAGATTGTGAGCTTCTTGTGGGCAGGGATTGTCACTCTTTGTTGCTGCATTGTACTTTCCCAAGCACTTAGTACAATGCTCTCTATACACAGTAAACACTCAATAAATACAACTGAACTCTTGAAAGAATGAAGTAAGTTTTAACTGTATGCAGACCACAGTGCCCAGCTAAGGGAGAGAATACACAAGTGGGAATTAAGACACGTTAATTGTCCTTGGGGGGTTCACAATCTAAATGTTTGAGTAGGGAGAGGGATCGGAGACACCCACATCAGGAGTAATGAAACATTAAAAGACAAATACGGAAAACAGGATCAAATGGATGAACCCAGGAGGCCTATTAGCCGTTTTTGTGACAGTTGCCCAAAGCATCAATAATAATAATAATGATAATTGTGATTTTTTTAAGTATTGAAGTATCCTTGCACTGGGGTAATAATAATAATAGTAATGATTCTGGTATCAATAAGTGCTTACTATGTGCCAGGCATTGTGGTCAGTGCTAGTGTGGTTACAAACAAATCAGATTGGACACAGTCCCTGTCCGATGTGGAACTCACAGTTTCAACAACCATTGTACAGATGAGGTAACTGAGGCACAGAAAATTAAGTATAATATGTGTGCCAGGCACTATACTAGGTGCCAGGCACTATACTAAGTACTGGGTGGACACAAGCACATCAGGTTGGACAGTCTCAATCTCCATTTTACAGATGAGATAAATGTGGTCCAGAGAAGTGAAGTGATTTGCCCAAGGTCACACAGCAGGCAACCCATGACCTTCTGACTGCCAGGTCAGTGTTTTATCTACTATGCCATACTACATCATGTCCATTACAATGCCTGCTCAACATGCAACTTCCAGTATATGTGGGAGAAGAACAATAGCAAATTAGTCTTGGAGAGCTTTAATCTCACAAATTCCCCACCTCTAGCCAGTAAATTCATTATGGGCAGGGAATGTATTTGCTAATTCTATTGTTTTGTACTCTCCCAAGTGCTTAGTACAGTGTTTGGCACATAGTAAGAACTCAATAAATGCCACTGATTGATTAGACTAGGTATTCTGCGTGAGGCAGAGAGGATGAGAGGCTACATTGACTAGAGGTAAGATGACTTACACCAACAAACCAAAATTTCTGCTCAACGGCTTTGTTCTCCTAAAACTCTGAAGTATTAAGTGCCAGAGGTTCACACATCTGTTACCGTGGTGAGATCATAAGAAAAACACATTCCTAAATTCCTGTGACTTCATGCAGTATAGTCTTATAGTCTGAGATGTCCCGTTAAAGATAGGTCAGACAGGAGAGGTTTGAGAATGGTACCTCCTGAGTGACCATCCTATGAATAATTTTCCACATGATCTTCTGCAATCAGAGCCTCACTGTTCCCTAAAAAAGCTAGATACTCTCTTCAGCAGGCTCACCGGAACAAACTCCACATCATCATGATACCCAACTTTGACAATTTCAGTGGCTACCAACTGCCTCACTCCCTTGTCCCAACTAAGAAGAGCCCTTGCAGGGTCAGGGAAGGCAGAGTATGTGTTGGAGCAAGGGGCATATGCCCACACTCTAGAAAGGCACATGCTGGCTAGCTTTTACCACTTTTTTTCTTTATGGTATTTGTTAAGTTCTTACTATGTTCCAGGCACTGTGTTAAGAACTGGGGCAGAGACAAGCTAATTGGGTTGGACACTGTCCATGTCCCATGTGGTGCTCCCCATTGTACAGATGAGGTAACTGAGGCACAGAAATCCACCCTTTCCTCTCCACCCAAACGGCTACCTTATATTACGGGCTCTCGTTATATCCCGGCTAGACTACTGTGTCAGCCTTCTCTCTGACCTCCCTTCCTCCTCTCTCGCCCCGCTCCAGTCTATTCTTCACTCCGCTGCCCGGCTCATCTTCCTGCAGAAACAATCTGGGCATGTCACTCCCCTTCTTAAACAACTCCAGCGGTTGCCTATCGACCTCCGCTCCAAACAAAAACTCCTCACTCTAGGCTTCAAGGCTCTCCATCACCTTGCCCCTTCCTACCTCTCCTCCCTTCTCTCTTTCTACCGCCCACCCCGCACGCTCCGCTCCTCTGCCGCCCACCTCCTCACCGTCCCTCGGTCTCGCCTATCCCGCCGTCGACCCCTGGGTCACGTTCTCCCGCGGTCCTGGAACGCCCTCCCTCCTCACCTCCGCCAAACTGATTCTCTTTCCCTCTTCAAAACCCTACTTAAAAATCACCTCCTCCAAGAGGCGTTCCCAGACTGAGCTCCTCTTCCCCCTCTACTCCCTCTGCCATCCCCCCTTTACCTCTCCGCAGCTAAAGCCTCATTTTCCCCTTTTCCCTCTGCTCCTCCACCTCTCCCTTCCCATCCCCACAGCACTGTACTCGTCCGCTCAACTGTATATATTTTCGTTACCCTATTTATTTTGTTAATGAATTGTACATCGCCTTGATTCTATTTAGTTGCCATTGTTTTTACGAGATGTTCTTCCCCTTGACGCTGTTTATTCTCATTGTTCTTGTCTGTCCGTCTCCCCCGATTAGACTGTAAGCCCGGCAAATGGCAGGGACTGTCTCTATCTGTTGCCGACTTGTTCATCCCAAGCGCTTAGTACAGTGCTCTGCACATAGTAAGCGCTCAATAAATACTGTTGAATGAAAGTGACTTGCCCAAGGTTACACAGTGACAAGTGGTGGAGGCTGGATTAGAACTCAGGACCTTCCGACTCTTAGATCTGTGCTCTACCTAGTAGGCCATGCTGCCTTTGATGTCCATTGTGCAAGCCCTATCATTACCAGAAGGGGGTACATTGTCAATATCAAACTGGAATGTGTGAGAAACTGAGCTACTGTACAGCAAAACACAGAAGAAAACCAAACAGTCTCTTATAACTTAGTTTCCTCACCTGTTCTTTCTCCTCCTTATACTGGGAGTGAGCTCCGCGTGGGACAGAGGCTATGTCTGATTGAATTATATCTAACACAGCACTAAGTATTATGCTTGGCACATAGTAAGCACTTAATTATATGGTGAGAGCATCTAAAGAAATGTAGCAGTGTCCAAAGTGAAAACAGTAACATGGTTTCTTGCTCATAAGTTGAAACAGGGGCTAAGGAAAGGAGAATATGTTTCTTAATTAGAAATCATATGGGCAGGAGGGAACTGGCTTTCAAAGGAAAAACATATATCCCCTCTCTCCACAACCTTATGAAAAGTACATAAAAACTGAAGGAATGTCTTCTGCAGGCCCAGGGTCTCAATCCATGTATTATTCATTCAAAGCATGGGAAAGCATGGAGGCCTGTGAGAAATAGCTTGGCCTAGTGGATAAAGCATGGTCCAGGGAACTAGAGGACCTGGTTCTAATCCTGGTGCCATCACTTACCTGCTGTGTGACCTTGGTCACATCACTTAATCTCTCTGTGCTTCAGTTTCTTCAACTGCAAAAATGGAGATTCAATATCTATTCTCCCTCCTGATTAGACTGTGAGCCCCATGTGGGGCAGGGACTATAGCTGGCCTGATTAACTTGTGTCTACCCCAGTTCTTAAAAATTTGCTTGGCAAATGGTAAGTGCTTAGCAAATACCATATATATCTATATCTATCTATATCTATCTACCTATCTATATCTATTCTATATGACCAGATTGACTCCAGTGTGGTTTCATCCGATGCTTTCCCCCTAGCAGTCCTCATGCCATCTAAGCAGGCTCCTGCAGCAATTACTGACAAGTTTCTGTTCCACCTTGAATGAAAGGTCAGGGGAAAAGATGACAGTTGGTCCTCACGAACACCATTTTCTATATCAGAATGTAATTTATAGTATTTGGTAGAGGTACCCACTACACAGCAGTTATCCGAGTTGTCATCCGAGTTGTCTTGTCTTTACTTCAGAGCACCTACATCATCAGAACAGAGTTGGTACAAGAGAACAAGGGCCCAGATATCTTCCTTTAGGGAGGGAAACAGGAAATCAGTTAGCCTTGAGGTATGGGAGTTGTATGTGTGTTGGGAAAGCAATGACCCCCTTATTCCACATTTGAAACCACTAAATAATCACACATCTAACTGCTTGGTATCATAAACAAAGCAATTCTTTAAAGTGCCCAGATAGAAATTTAAATGTTTTAGCAGCCATTAAATCCAACAAGATTTTGCATGCTTATTTTTAGGTTTCCTGGTTAAACTTCTCTGTTTTCAAAAAAGGGAAATTAAAATAAGGGAAATATAGAGTTTGGGGAACAAGTGCTATATAACGGTCAGCTCAAAAGCCAACCTAATTAACTGGAGTGTTGTAGTTTCTCTAAATTTAGCTGCAGATAATTTTTGTTCACTCTAATACCAGGCTTGAAAAAAAAAGGGATATCCAAGCTCTGCGCAGTATTATGGAAAGGTGCTAGCCACAGCTGGAGTAATTAGAGCTTTCAGGTAAATTTGTACATTACTGAGGGAATAAACCCAGTAGAGTGTGGTAGGACACACACACACACACACACAATAATCACAATCTCACAGTAGAGTATGTTAAAATAGATACTGCCTTGTTTCCGAGGAAATCTACAGTTTCAAATTAAATCTAGGATCACTGCTTCTGCATTGCAGAGGTTATAGGGACCCCTGAGTCACTGGTTATTGAAAAGAAGTGGAAAATTTAGATGTCGGCACACCCTGCCTACCCATCCAACTCGACCAACAACATCGTTCTTTAAAGGTCCAGCGAAAACACAAAGAAAACCATTCTCTTTGTGCTGATTCTTGTGAGTTGATCCTGAAATGAATCTCACATTTGCTCCAGGGCTTTGCACTCCTTTTCTTATTTATTTTGCTGAATTAGAATATACAATTAAGTTTTCTCTCATCACAGCCTGATGAAACCAATGCCAGCATCCTTAACATTTCACTGGAAATAGGTGGGAAACACATCCAGGGCTTAAAACAGAACTGAGAATGACTCAGATATTTGAAGTTTTCAATAAGTCGTCTGGTTTGCTGGTCCAAATAGGGGCCTTGCAAACAGATATAACCTATGACACAAGCCACCCCTCAGACTTGCTGGCCACCTGCCACAGTCCTGCCCTGCCTCCCTAAATACTTCCTTCCCAGGGTCCCCTCACCCAGGCATAAGGAACTGAGCATGTGGACAGTGGATATGATTCAGAATCAGGACATTATTATTATTGGAAGAGTTTTTATGCTGACTCCAACATTTCCCCCCAGATTTACAGAGTGAAATAAGAAGACCCCTTTCCTCTCATTCACCGCTTCATAATTTTCATATGGCATGGCCTAGTGGATAGAGCATAGGCCTGAAAGTCAAAAGGACCTGGATTCTATTCCTGGCTCCGCCTCTTTTCTGCTGTGTGATCTTGGGTAAGACACTTATCTTCTCTGTGCCTCATTTCCCTCATTTGGAAAATGGGGATTAAGACTGTGAGCCCCATGTGGGACAGGGACTCTGTCCTACCTGATTAGCTTGTATCCAACTCAGAGCTTAGAACAGTGCTTGACACATAGCAAGCACTTAACAGATGTCATCATCATTATCATCTTCATCATTTCATGGGCCCCAGTGAGAAATATCTTTCAAAGAGAACTTCTGACATTTCTGATAATTTGCAAAGCTCATACAACAAGTAAGGAATTCCTATTAGGCAACAATGTCCTTTTCTTTGGAACCTACTTCTCACCTACATTTCCAGAAAAGCAATAGATATCAGCCAGGAAAACTAGTAATCAAGCATTCAGCAAAACCAGTTGATCTAAGTTCTTCCAGGTGAATATCATCCTTAAAACCTGTGAGAAATATTACTCTTTATATTACTATTTGGATAGATTTCCATGTTTTTTTTTTCATTACAATATTCTTGGGTGAGTAGCCATATTATTTCTGTTGAAACTGAGGCATCATCTTAGCTTTCTTGAAAGCCTACCTATTACATCCTTAGCATCACAACTTCCCTTTCCCTCTCAATAAATTGTGATTGTGGGAAAATTAGAATGAGGATGATCAAGGCCCTACAGCATTTTGGGAAGCCTATGCTACAATCCCCAAAATGCCATGGGACCCAAATGAGTACTCTGCAGCCCAGAAGTGGAAATCCAAGCCTTTGAAGTGGCCAAGAGCAGTTGGAGGTCAGTAAAAGGTAGGTTGGTCAATTTAACTGCAGTTGTATTACTTTCAAGGTCTTTGTATACCATTCTAAATTTGCTCAAGAAAACCTACTAAATTATGGATCTGGCCTCCTCCTCCGCAATAACCCTAGGGTCATCTTTGCCCCGAGTCTCCAGCAAAATACTGAGACATATCCAGGCTCCTTCTACCACTTAAGCTTCTGGGAGCCCCAAGGCTAGGCTGCAGAAAGCCTGAGGAGTCATCACTGCTTTACCAGAGACAGCCTGGCTGATAGTTCTTTCAGGATATGTTTGCCAGGCTTTTATTTTTCCATTTCAATTCAGCCAGTGCTTTTAAAATCTGCAGAACATTGATTTGCATTCATAAAACACAACACTCATTCATAAAACCAAGTATATCAGGGAAATAAATGAAATAAAGAGAAAAAATGAATAAATAAATGAAATAAATATATCAAGGAAATAAATAAATGAAATCAAGATAGGATAGGGAGTGGATCCGAGTGCCCTGTGTTGATTGGATTGAGTCTCCTATGAGCCCAAAGCCACATTGCCATTGGCTTGAGGCTGAATCCACCACCACCCCACCTCCGTCAGCCACTGTGACCCAAGATGGAGCTTGTTTCTGCCGTAGGAAAACATTACTCTGGGACAAGGGTAACTGGGTAGGCTATGTGGAATACAGTTTAGGCCAGAGAGGTCTGCGGAGGCAGTGTTATTGCTGTTCATTTAATTGTAAGCTCCTTGACGGCAAGATCACATCTTATTCTTTTGTGTGTCTCCTAAACATCTTAGTCTAATACTAGTGTATGTAGCAGTGCTTAGTCCCTACTGTCAGCGAGGTTGATGATCAATCAATCAATCATATTTAATGAGGATTACTGTGGGGAGAACACTACTAAGCACTTGGAGGAGTACAAGATAATAGAATTGGTAGATACATTTCCAGCCCCCTAGGAGCTTACAGTCTAGAGGGGGAGACAGACATGAAAATCAATTATGGATATGTACATAATTGCTGGGGCTGAAGGTGGAGTGAATAAAGGGAACAAATCCACTTTCAAGGGCAACACAGAAGGAGAGAGAGTAGGAGAAATGAGGGCTTAGTTGGGGAAGGTCTCTTGGAGGAGTGATTTTAATTTGGTTTTCAATATGGATAATAGTAATAATAATAATAATAATAATAATATGGGGAAAGTGATTTTCTGCTGGATAAGAAGCAAGTGGGAGTTCCAAGTCAGAGGCAGGACATGGGCAAAGGGTTGGTGGTGAGACAGACGAGATCAAGATAGGCTTGAGAATCAGAGGACATAGGTTCTAATCCACCTCCACCCCTTGTCTGCTGTGTGACCTTGGGCAAGTCCCTTAACTTCTGTGGGCCTGTTACTTCATCTCTAAAATGGGGATTAAGACTGTGAGCCCCACGTGGGACAACCTGATTACCCTGTATCTACCCCAGCACTTAGAACAGTGCTTGGCACATAGTAATTGCTTAACAAATTCCATCATTACTATTATTATTATTATAAAGTTAAAGTGAGTAAATTGATGTTAGAGGAGCAAAGTGATCATCTTGTGCTATAGGAGGAAATCAGAGGAGTAAGATAGAAGGGGACAGGGGTATCGAGTGCTTTGAAGCCGATCTAAGGAATTTCTGCTGGATGCAGAAGAGAAAGAGCAACCACTGGAGGTTCTTGAGGAGTGGGGAAAAGTGGACTGAACTTTTTTTTTTACAAAAATGATCTGAGCAGCAGAGGGAAGCATGGACTGGAGTTGGGAGAGACAGGATGCAGGGAGATCAGCAAAGAGACTGATGCAATAGTCAAGGCGGGATAGGATAAGTGCTTGGATTAACATGAGAGCAGTTTGAATGGAGAGGAAAGGGTGGATTTTAACGATGGTGTGAAGGTAGAACTGACAGAATTTGATAATAGATTGAATTAGAGAGATGAGTCAAGGATAATGCCAAGGTTATGGGTTTGTGAAATAGGCAAGATGATGGTGTTGTCCACAATGATGGGAAAGTCAATGGGAGGGCAGGGTTTGCGTTTATGAGGACTTCTGTTTTGGACATGTTAAATTTGAGGTATCAGCAGGAAATCCAGGTAAAGACATCCTGAAGGCAGAGGAGGAAATACAAGAATGCAGAGTTGGAGAGAGATCAGGACTGGGGATGCAAATTTGAGAATAATCTGGATAGAGGTGGTAGTTGATGAGTTTGTTCTCCAAGGGAATGGGTGTAGATGGAGGGGCTAGGGAAGACCTGCAATACCACCATTCCTGCAAGCCACTCTGGCCTAGCCCAGGGTTCATACCTCAGGTATCCCTCCCCACCCCAGCCCAGGACAACCCTTCTCCCTAACAGTAACCAAGCAGGCAGCAGAAGTTGCAGCAGCAGGTGCTATCGAAGCAGGTCCATTCATTTGGAGGTCAGGGGGAACTCCCAAGAATTCTTGCCCGGATGTGAAACAGTAATAATAATAATAGTACTTGTTAAGCGCTTACTATGCACCAAGCACTGTTCTAAATGCTGGGGTAGTTACAAGTTAATCAGGTCCCTGTCCCACATGGGACTCACACTCTTAATCCCCATTTTACAGATGCAGTGACTGATGCCCAGAGAAATGAAGTGACCCACCCAAGGCCACAGCAGACATGTGCCAGAGCCATGATTAGAACCCTGGTCCTTCTGACTCCCAGGTCTGTGGTCTACCCAATAGACCACAAAGCATCTCATGGACATCACTGCCCCAGACCCCACCCAGGCTCTCCAGCCAACTCTGCCAGCCCTCACATTGGCAGCCAGAATTTCCAATGAAGAAAATCCTCTCTCAAGCCTTTAAATACAAATCTTTAGTCATACCGGTGATTTATAGTGAATTCAATTGTGCACTTCGCTATGCAGAATTTAGGGAGACTTCATAGTTTGATATTCACCTCTGAGCTTTCTTTTCTTCCCATCCGAGTGGGAACTGGGCCTGAAGTGATAGTAAATAGGCCAGCCCTTGTTCCTGAGAAGAATCCTTTGTCATAAGCCTTAAAGATTTTATTCTACTTGACAACTATGAGCAATGCTCATTCTCATGTAAAATCTCGATTTTTCATCCATTGTTCAGGCATCGTAATTCTTTTCCTTATCCAGCAGCTGAGGCTTGTACTTGTATCCTAATGTTTTCCATTAAAGTTGGATACAGAAAAATCACAGCCCACAGGCAAAAGAGCAAATCTGAGATAAGATTGCAGTTTGCAACCTGACAGGCTCAAAGCCGTGCATGATATACTGGAAATGAGGTGCCAGTTCTGGTAAACATTTACTGTGCAAAATTAGCCTGCATTAGGGGACATCTATTAAAGAGGATGTGATGTGTTTAAGACATAGGAATCTGATCAAAGCTAGGAATGGTGGCTGGTAGAAGAAAAGGTAGTTTATGTTATGACTGAGTATATGCATCCAAAGCCCATTTCATGACAAACAAATCTGTGAAAAGATTTACTTTCCGTGTATATAGTGTGCTCTGCCAAAAATAATTCATCTGCTGGATTGTGCAAGAAGAAATATACTTTGAAAACTTGAGAGAAAGGATTAGTGGTGCAAAGACTCAAATGATAATGAGCACATTTCTCTGAGGTCTCTCCAGGAGGCTGCATTTTCTCACCCAGTGAGAGTGAGGAGGTAGAGAACATCATCCTCCCCCCCTGCTCTGAGCTCCATCTCTTCCTTGGACCAAGGCCTCTTGCTACCCCCACTGATGTCCAATGCTCAGAAGCATTACCAAGAGGGTTTAGCATCCTTCTTTGCACATTTTACCTGTTCAAAGTAAACAAATGGTGGCTTGGAAAAGCCCAGTCTGATCACAAAAGTGAGAGCCTGAGCTTTTAAAGCAAGTATCTGAATTGAGAGGCAGTGAGGTTTAGTGGAAATACTAATAATAATGATAGAGAAGCAGCGTGGCTCAGTGGAAAGAGCACAGGCTTTGGAGTCAGAGGTCATGGGTTCGAATCCCGGCTCTGCCACTTGTCAGCTGTGTAACTGTGGGCAAGTCACTTAACTTCTCTGGACCTCAGTTACCTCATCTGTCAAATGGGGATGAAGACTGTGAGCCTCACGTGGGACAACCTGATTCCCCTGTGTCTACCCCAGTGCTTAGAACAGTGCTCTGCACATAGAAAGCACTTAACAAATACCAACATTATTATTGGTATTATTCCACTTGGGAGAGGATAATATAACCATAACAGAAACATTCCCTGCCCTCAACAAATATATGGTCTAGAGAGGTTCTAATCCCAGCTCTGCCACTTGTGTGACCTTGGGTATTTCACTTGACTTCACTATGGCTCAGTTTCCTCATTTATAAAATGAGAATTAGATCAGTTTTCCCAACTGTAAATGGGGATGAGTTATCTGTTCTGCCACCCCACCTTTACAATGTGAGCTCCAGATAGGACAAGGTTTGTGTCTAATCTGATTATGCCTATCTATTTCATTGTTTAGCAAATACAGTACTTGGTACATAGTAAGCACTCAACAAATTCCACAATTATCATTACTACACAATAATTGGCCAGTGGGTAGCTTTACATCAATCTGAGCGAGTAATATATTTGCCTCCTGGCAGAAGGACTGAAGATAGCTCGGCGTGGTCCCCTTGCTAGCAGCTTTGCAGTTTTGTGAATCAAAAAGTGAAAGAGAGAGTTGGAAAGATTATTTCCTAGACTTATTGCTGATTTGCTGGGTGACCTTTGACAACTCACTTAATTACTCTGAGCCTCAGGACAAGAAACACCACAGCTCAACTAAAGGCAGTCTTTGTGTGTACACAGTCAGTTTGAGGCTGTGGGTCCTGTATTAGCCCTTTCAATAACAGTTGTGGTATTTAAGAGCTTACTATGTGCCAGGGGCACTGTACTAAGTATTGGAGTAGATATATGGTAATTGGTTTGGACACAATTGCTGCCCCACATAGTGCTCACAGTCTTAATCTCCATCTCACAGATGAGGTAGCTAAGGCACAGAGGAGTAAGTGAATTGCCCACGGTCACACAGCAGAAAAGTATCAGAGCAGAAATTAGAACGCAGGTCCTTCTGACTCCCAGGTCCATGCTCCCGTGTTTATTTATGTTAGTAATTGTCTCTCCCTATAGACAGTAAGTTCATTGTGGGCAGGGAATCTGTCTGCTTATTGTTGTATGGTACTCTTCCAAGCACTCAGTAGAGTGCTCTGCACACAGTAAGTGCTCAATAAATATCATCAAATGAATGAATGAATGAATATCCATCAGTCTCACCTATGAGTGCACTTCAGCCAATATCATCTTCTTGGAATATGAAGAGCAACTATAAATCATATTTGCTGTCTTCATAATTCATCTGGTTGTTGCATAGTAGATAAAAATGTCTATCAGCTGCACTGAGAATGTGGGCTACATATGTCACATAAAGAGAGGATGATAGGATCTGATACTGAAGAGTTGCTGACGGCCTAGGAATGTAAATTCTCCAAGCTGCCTAGGCCAGAGAAAGCACTGTTTTATTGGGGCCACTTCCTGATTGAGCCCACTTTTCCCCAGCACCCTCTTCCTTCTGCGTTATCTCTGCCCTTGGATCTGTGAACTTTGGGCATTTGATATTAGCCCCACCCTCAACCCCTTAGCACATATGCAGAAATCTACAAATTATATCTTTTAAATTATTCATTTATATTAATGTTTGTCTTCCCCTCTTTACCATAGGTTCACTGTGGGCAGGAAATGTGTCTACTGCCTCTTTTGGGTTGAACTCTCCCAAGCGCTTAGTACAGTACTTTGCACAAATAAGTGCTCAGTAAATTCCATTGATTAATTCAGTCATTCATTAACTTGGCAGATAGAGTGGAGGCCAAGAAGATCAAGTTATCTCCCACTTCCAAAATTGAAAGTAAGGAGAAATCAGAGGTAGGACAGGGCACTCAGAAGGAAGCATGAAATTTCTGAAAACCAATCATTTCACATTAATCCTGCCTCTAAACAAGTAATCTATTTTATTCAATCTTGGTACGATCTTTTAAAATATATATTCATGAATCAATCAATGGTTTTTAGTGAGGGTTTTCCATTTTCAGAGCACTGTACTAAGCTCTTGGTTGAATATAATACAGCAGAGTTGGTAGATACATTCTCTTCCCACAAGGAGCTTACGGTCCAGAGAGGAGCCTATGCATGGAGAAGCTAAGGTGTTGTTATTATGTTTAATATATATTACTTCTTAGAGTTTCATAGCACCTTGGTTAAGCACTTCCCAACACCACCAAGAACTACACCATGCATTTCCTCCCTTTGTTTTAGCAACCACCTAGTGAGTTGCTGAGAGAAAAGCTATCTGTCTTGTCTTTCTGCTTTAAGTTTGGACAACAATTTCTATTTCAATGAATACCACTTGGCAAACTTGGAGTTAGAACAGTCTGCAACATCCAAGACTACTGCCTAGGATAAACAGACATCAAATAAAGTGTTGTAGAATACGAACTTTACCCAGAGAGTTAAGGAGTCTTGGTGTTGACGTAGCTCCGGCAGGGCCAAACGATGGGGGGGGTTGGAAGTGGGGGCTGGAGTGGCACTTCCAACAGGCGGCACCCTGACTCTATGTATGGATCGTGAGGGGGCTGTGGAAAGGAAGAGATGAGACCCCTAACAATTGTATTGTAACAATCAGTCAGTGGTATTTGTTAAGTACTTGCTGTATGCAGAGCTCTGTGCTAAGCTCTGGGGAGAGTATAATGCTACAGAGTTTGTAGACATGATCCCTGCCCACAAGGACCTTCAGACTAGAAGGTGAGGCAGACAGTAAAATAAAATACAGAGGGATATATACACAACTGCTGTTGGGGAGGGGTGAAAAATTTCAGTGCTTAGGGGTTGCATATTCAAGTAAATCTAAATATCAGGACAACCTTGTCCACTTCAAGTTTATCTTCTCTTGCTTTAACTCTGCCCTCTACTCTGCCTGGCAAAACTATTTCCCTTTTCTTATTGACACCCATCCCCATCACCCTCACCAGTTATTTCAGTCATTTAACTCCCTCCCAGGTTCCTGTTTCCCCGCCTCTCCATCCCTTGACCCCAGTGACTTTACCACCTAGTTAATTAAGAAAATTAACACCATCATGTGTAAGCTCCCTAAAATCGCCCCACCCCCTCCTCAGTCCCTCCTCCTCTCAGCCCCCTCTTCAATTTTCCCATCCTTCCCAGCAGTATCTCCAGAGGAGATCTCCTGCCTCCTCTCAAAGCCACCCCTTCCACATGCACATCGGGCCCCATTCCTTCTTACCTTATAAAAACCCTCGCCCCTTTCCTCCTTCCCTCCCCAACAGCCATCTTTAACTATCCACTCTCTAATGGCTTCTTCCCCATTGTTTTCAAATATACCCATGTCTCCCCCATCCTAAAAATAACCCCTCCCTTGACCCCACTGCCCCCTTCCAGTTATTGCCCCGCCTTTCTCCTATCATTCCTCTTCAAACTCCTTGAGCGAGCTGTCTACACCCGCTGTCTCAAATTGCTCTCCTACGATTTTCTCCTGGACCCCCTCCAATCTGGCTTCTGTCCCCTTCACTCCACTGAAACCGCCCTCTCAAATGTCACCAGCAACCTCATTCTTGCCAAATCCAATGGCTCCTACTCCATTCTAATGCTCCTTTACCTCTCAGCTGCCTTTGACACTGTGGACCACCCCCACCTCCTGGAAACATTATCCGACCTTGGCTTCACTGACTCTGTCCTTTCTGGTTCTCCTCTTATCTTTCTGGCCATTCATTCTCAGTCTCATTCACGAACTGTCCCTCTGCCTCCCACTCCCTAACTGTGGGGATCCCTCAAAGTTCAGCTCTTGGTCCTCTTCTATTCTCCATCTAAACTCATTCCTTGGAAGAACTAATTCACTCCCATGGCTTCAGCTACCATCTCTAAGAGGATGATACCCAAATCTACATCCCCTCCCCTGATCTCTCTCCCTCTCTCTAGGCTCACATCTCGTTCTTCCTTCAAGACATACTTGGATATTCTCCTGTCACCTCAGACTTAACATGTTCAAAACAGAGCTCCTTATCTTCCCACACAAACTCTGTCCTCTCCCGGACTTTCCTGTCATTGTAGACAGCACCATCATCCTTCTAGTCTCACAAGCCCGTCACCTTGGCATTATTCTTCACTCCACTCTCTCATTCAACCCATATCCAATCCTTCACCAATCCCTGTTGGTCTCACCTTCACAACATCACTAAAATCTGCCCTTTCCTCTCCATCCAAACCGCTATCATGTTAATACAATCACTCATCCTATCCCACATAGATTACTGCATCATCCTCCTTTCTGACCTCCCAGCTTCCTGCTTCTCCCCATACCAGTCCATAATTCACTCTGCTGCCCGGGTCACCTTTATACAGAAATGTTCAGGACATGTCACCCCACTCCTCAAAAATCTCTAATGGTTGCCTGTCTACCTCCATATCAAACAAAAACTCCTCACCATTGGCTTTAAAGCACTCCATCACCTTGCCCCCTTCTACCTCACCTCACTTTTCTCCTTCTACAACCTAGCCTGCACACTTCACTCCTCTGGTGCTAACCTTATCACTGTTCCCTGATCTCACTTGTCTCCCTGCCAACTTCTTGTCCTTGTCCTTCCTCTGGCCTGGAATGCCCTCCCTCCTCAAATCTGCCAGGTAATTACTCTCCCCACCTTCAAAGCCTTACTAAGGGCACATCTCCTTCAAGAGGCCTTCTCAGACTAAACCTCACTTTTCCTCAACTCCCTTCTGCATTGCCCTGACTTGCTCCCTCTGCTCTTCCCCCTACTCCCCACCCCACAACATTTATGTATTTATCTACAATATTATTTATTTATATTATTGACTGTTTTTTGTATTAATGCTGTCTCCCCCTCCTAAACTATGAGCTCATTGTGGGCAGGGATTGTCACTCTTTGTTGCTGTATTGTACTTTCCCAAGCACTTAGTACAATGCTCTGCACACAGTAAGTGCTCAATAAATGCGATTGAATGAATGAATGAATGAAGGGGAAGTGAAGGCTTAGTTGGGGAAGGCCTCTTGGAGGAGATGTGACTTTAATAAGGGTTTGAAAGTGGGAAGAGTGATGGTCTGTTAGATATGAAGGAGGAGGGAGTTCTCCCCTTGAGACTGTTAACCCCCTGTAGGCAGAGAACTACTAACTGTCTACTAACTGTTGTATTCTTCCAAGTGCTCAGTAAGTGCTCAGAACCCAGTAAGTGCTCAATAAATACTATTGATTGATTCCAGGTCAGAGGGAGGTCATGGATAAGGTGGTCAATGACTAGAGATATGCGATTGAGGTACAGTGTGTAGGTTGGCATAGGATGAACCAAATCTGCCGGTTGGGTTGTGGTAGAGATCAGCAAAATAAGTTAAGGACAGGAAGAACTGAGTGAGTGCCTTATAGCTAACAGTCAGGATTATACTCTTTCAAGCATCTAGTACAGTGCTCTGCACACAGATAACACTCAAAAAATACCACTGATTGATTGATTGATTAATTAAAGGCTACAGTGACCTGGACTTTCTCCTGAAGCTAGCTCTTGGTTCAACTCTCCTCCAAGAGGTCTTCCCTGACTAAGCCCTTCTTTCCTCTTTTCCCACTACTGTTTTCATCACCCTGACTGGCTCCCTTTATTCATCACCCCTCCACCCCCAGCTCCACAGCCTTTATGTACATATTTGTAATTCTGTATTTATATTCTTATCTGTCTCCCCTCTAGACTGTAAACTCGCTGTGGGAAGGGACTGTCTGTTCACTGTTGTACTCTCCCAAGATCTTAGGGCAATGTTCTGTACACAGTAATAAAAATAATAATAGTAATGGTATTTGTTAAGTGCTTACTATGTGCCAAGTACTGTTCTAAGTGCTAAAGTAGATACAAGGTAATCAGGCTGATCCAAGCAGGGCTCATAGTCTTAATCCCTATTTTACAGATGAGGTAACTGAGGCACAAAGAAGTTAAGTGACTTGCCCAAGATCACACAGCAGACAAGTGATGGAGCTGGGATTAGAACCCATATCCTCATACTCCCAAGCCCCTGGTCTTGCCTCTAGGCCAAGTAAGCTCTCAATAAATATGATTGAATGAAGAAATGAATGACTGGGAAGCCCCACTATCAGCCTGTATGAAACACATGCCCTAAAACAAACACGCCCAGTTCTCTGGTCCCATGGCGGTGGCATTCCTGCAGAGCCCCGCGATTAGGAAAATTCCCATCATAATGGCAACATGGGTGCCCACACCCAACATGGGTGCCCATACCCTCTCAGCTTCTCTTCTAACACATTGCTGCAGAGTACCCACAGTCTCCCCCTGTGGTAAATGTTTTCTATTTCTGCTGCCAAAACACTTTATGTAAAGACACACACTGGCAAAATTTAATTTTCAGCAACTTGGCCAAACCCAAGAGAATTCAGGCTGTAAGGGAAGCTGCACAGTTTGTTGGAAGGGGACTGAAGGTTTGAGTTCTAATGAGTGGCTTCTGACTTGTTCACCTGGTTAAGCCAAAGTTTCATTCCTTCATTTATAATGATTATTATTAGTAGTATCTTGGTATTTGTTAAGCTTATGCTATGTGCCAAGAACTGTACTATGTGCTGGAAGGTATAATAAAGTCAATCAGACACAGTTCTTGTCCGTCCCACATGAGGCTGTCAATATAAGGGGGGGACAAGTACCTAGCTAATCACCATTTTGCAGATGAGGAAATTAAGGCACAGATAAATTAAGTGGCTTGCCCAAAGTTACCCAGCCTGTAAGTGGCAGAGTGGGAATTAGAACCCAGGTCCTCCTCTGAGCTTTTTCCACCAGGCCATGCTGGTTTGGGGTGGCTGAATTGTCCACCTGGTCAACAAGTCAAAACCCCAGTCCTTCATCTATAACAATAATAATAATTATTATAAATGTGGTTTTTGTTAAGCACTTACTATGCACTAAATGCTGTGCTAAGCATTGAGGTAAATATAATAATAATGTTGGTATTTGTTAAGCACTTAGTATGTGCAGAGCACTGTTCTAAGCGCTGGGGTAGATACAGGGTAATCAAGTTGTCCCACGTTAGGCTCACAGTCTTAATCCCCATTTTACAGATGAGGGAACAGAGGCACAGAGAAGTGAAGTGACTTGCCCACAGTCACATAGCTGACAAGTAGCAGAGCTGGGATTCGAACTCATGACCTCTGACTCCCAAGCCCGGGCTCTTTTCCACTGAGCCACCTGCTTCTCTAAATGCCATCAGATCAGTCACAGTTCCTGTCCCTCATGGAGCTCACAATCAAAGTGGGGAGGGAGAACAACTATCCAATCCCATTTTGCAGAGGAGGAAACTGAGGCCCAGAGACATGAAGTAACTTGACTAGGAAGCAAGCAGCAGAGCCATTAGATCGCAAATCAGGAAACAGCTCTGACATGTACCACCGGATTTCTGGGATGTAAAAATAATTCTGATTACAAAGCAGCTTCCAAACACTCACTCTTATTATTGCTGTTAGATAGCCCCTCCCCACACCAGAATGCTCATAAACATGAATTAATTCCTCAAGTTCAACTACGGTAATAATAATAATCATATCTGTTAAGTACTCACTATATGCCAAACACTGTTCTAAGCACTGGGGTAGATACAAGGTAATCCCACAGGAAGAAGGGAAACCTTGGTACCCTGATATTAAACCCCACGTGAAACCTCACATTCATTCATTCATTCAATAGTAGTTATTGAACGCTTACTAAGTGCAGAGCACTGTACTAAGCACTTGGAATGTACAATTCGGCAACAGATAGAGACAATCCCTGCCCAATTACGGGCTCATGTACCAGGGCTGGAATAGGAGGTGGTGAGGAGTCCTGGAGAATAGAGCACAGGCCTGGCTGTCATGGTTCTAATCACAGCTCCACCATTTGTCTGCTGTGTGACCTTGGGCAAGCTGCTTTACCTCTCTATGCCTCAATTACCTCATCTGTAAAATGGGAATTGAGACTGTGAGCCCCACCCTATTTATTTTGTGTGTTATTTTGTTAATGAAATGTACATCGCCTTGATTCTACTTAGTTGCCATTGTTCTTACGAGATGTTCTTCCCCTAGACTCTATTTATTGCCATTGTTCTTGTCTGTCTGTCTCCCCTGATTAGACTGTAAGCCCGTCAAAGGGCAGGGAGTGTCTCTATCTGTTGCCGACTTGTTCATTCTAAGCGCTTAGTACAGTGCTCTGCACATAGTAAGCGCTCAATAAATACTATTGAATGAATGAATGAACATGAGACAGGGACCATGTCCAACCCATTTTGTTGTATATGCCTCCAGCACTTAGTATAGTGCCTGGCATATAGTAAGCACGTTACCAATGCTATAATTATTACTATTCATAATAATAATCTCTGGGCTGCCTTATTTTGAGCTGGATATTCTGCTGTGGATGCTGCCCTGCTGTCCCCATTGCCTGAGCCCCAAGCATTGCTGGAAATTCAGGAATGTTTGGAGAACAGAAATTTTCCCTCCAGATGTCCCTCCAGTTCCTTATGGCAGGTTTGAGCAAGGCAGACGGGCCAATCGATAACATTCATTCCTTCATTCAATCATATTTACTGAGAGTTTACTGTGTGCAGAGCAATGTACTAAGCGCTTGGGAAAGTACAATACAATAATAAACAGTCACATTCCCTGCCCACAATGAGCTTAGAGCCTAGAGTGGTGGAGACAGACAACAATACAAATAAATGACAGGTATGTACATAAGTACTATTGGGATGGGAAGGGGGAAGAACAAAGGGGGCAAGTCAGGGTGTCGCAGAGGAAAGTGAGAGAAGAGGAGAGGGATTGCTTAGTCTGGGAAGGCCTCTTGGAGGATGGAATGACACCCATCCCTAGCACCTCACTTCCTCAATCACTAACACTGTCCTGAATATCAAAGTCTGCCAGATCTTTTCTTAAAAAGGATATTCACATGGTGGTTGTTTGTCGCGGGAGCGGGAGTGGGAAAGAACACTTCTCTTTCAGAGCACTTTAAGAGGTGACCTGGATCCACCCTTCTCTAAATTTCCCTGGTTAGAATCTGGGACGATTGTCTCTGGAGGGATGTTTAGTTCTCCTTGCTTCTTAGCCTGTTTGAATCTCCATGTGGTTTCATCTTCTATACCCCCGAATGCAGGTTGAGGGGGGTTATGTCGGTTCCCAGTGCGGCTGGCTGCAGTGTGGGATTTGCCGGGCCCTCTCCTTACCCTCCAAGAGGAATGGCCAATGATGGTACTTGTGGGTATCAAACTTCCAGATGGATGGCATGTTCTTATTCCTGGCACCCACCCTAATGTAAGACATTATATACAGAATATTTTGTGGAAGTTCTCCAGAGTCTAGAGAGTTTTCCCATTGTATGCCTTTTCTCAGCACATAGGCACATCTGTATGTTTTATTCATTTGTATAGTTATTCGTATATTAGAACATTTAATTATTTGCCCAGCCACTTCATCCAAATGGATTTGCACTTGTTTTCTTGTATGCTTCTTGTAGGCAGGGAACGTGTCTACCAACACTATTCTTTGTACTTTCCCAAGTGATTAGTTCAGTGCTCTGCACACAGTAAGTATTCAATAAATGGATTGATGATTGACTTATCTTCCTTTTCATCTTTATATAATTTCTGCTAGTCTCCCCCCCTAGACTGTAAGCTCCTTGAATGTGTTTCTGGCTTTTGTTGTCCTCTCCTATAGTGTTTAACACAGTGTGAGGCAGGCGGAAAGGTACTCAATCAATCCATCAATGGAATATGTTGAGCGCTTATGGTGGGCAGAGCACTGTAAATAAACAATCGGTAAATACCACTGATTTGATTGATTCCTGCTTTTCTTTCTTCTTTCTGTAGGGAAGGAAAGGCTTAATGCAGAAACTATGGATTCTAGGTAGAATCTAGACTGTAAATTCGTTGTGGGCAGGGAATGTGTCCATTTATTGTTATATTGTACTCTCCCAAGCAGTTAGCACAGTGCTTTGCTCTCTGACTCTTGTGTGCTGGGGTCTGTCCACTGAGGCCCTGGATCTCTTGGTCTTTGGATTTTTTGGCAGGGAGGGATGCCCCACTGCGGGACAATAGCCTGTGCTAAACACTTGGGAGAGAACAATACAGCTGAATTGGTAGACATATTCCCTGCCCACAAGGAGCTAACAGTCTAGAAGGTGATACCATTGATTAGTTGATTAATTCTTTGGGAAGACTCCTGACTCTACCAGTGTGTTCCAGAGAAGCAGCATGGTATAGTGGATAGAGCACGGGCCGGGAATTCAGAAGGTCTTGTGTTCTAATCCTGGCTCCACCACTTATCTGTTGTGTGACCTTGGGCAAGTATCTTCACTTCTGTGGGCCTCAGTTACCACATTTGTAAAATGGAGGTTGAGACGTGAGCCTCAATTGGGACAAGGCACTGTGTCCAACCCAATTTGCTTGTATCCACCCCGTACAGTGCCAGGTGCTTACTATGCACATATTAAGCGCTTCATGAAAACCATAATTATTATTATTAGTAGTAGTACAAAGTGCTTAGTACAGTGTTATGTGCACATAAGCACTCAGTATATATCATTGATTGACTGATCCAGAGCTGCTATGTTGATTCTTCTGCTTGCTCCAGGTCAGTGACAAGTGAGCTTCCAAGCCATGGGACCAAGAATTCTCAGGAGTAGAGGTAGATTCATTCATTCAATTCAGTCGTATTTATTGAGCACTTACTGTGTGCAGAGCACTGTACTAAGAGCTTAGAAAGAACAATTCGGCAACAGATAGAGACAATCCTTACCCAACAACGGGCTCACAGTCTCACAATTATAAAAGGGGATGTACATAAGTGCTGTGAGGCTCAGGGAGAGGTAAATAGCAAACTGCTTAAGGGTTCTTGGAGGAAGTCTGACTATAGTAAACAGTTAAGTTACACACTCTGTGTCCCAAGATTTTTCCACAACTTCTCTGCACCTCAATTATCTCATTTGTAAAATGTGGATTCAGTTTCTGTCCTCCCTACTCTTTAGTCTCAGAGTTCCATAGGGAATAGAGACAGTGTCGGCCTTCTTCATATTATATTTACCCCAGAAATAATAGTAATAATAGGGGATGGATAACTTTACTTATTTGCTTATTTTCTTGCTTGCTGGCCTCCTGCTTCCCAGAAGGAGAAGCAGCGTGGCTCAGTGGAAAGAGCACGGGCTTTGGAGTCAGAGGTCATGGGTTCGAATCCCGGCTCTGCCACTTGGCAGCTGTGTGACTATGGGCAAGTCACTTAACTTCTCTGTGCCTCAGTTACCTCATCTGTAAAATGGGGATTAAGACTGTGAGCCCCACGTGGGACAACCTGATTCCCCTGTGTCTACCCCAGCGCTTAGAACAGTGCTCTGCATAAAGTAAGCGCTTAACAAATACCAACATTATTTATTTATTTATCATGGGTCATGGGCAGAGGAGACCAGATGATGAAAATAAAAATCGCAAACATAAAGGAATCTGTTATCCTATCTGGATCAGGCAGAGCATGAACCAGCTGAATACCGGATGATAGTCCATCCTTTGAAGGGCCGTGGGCAGGAAGGGGCCCAAGGTTGGGGTGGAGGAGAACCAAAAGAGAACAGTGATATGGCAGCAGGAGTTGAATCAATTTGCCCAAGGAGATGGCCCCATACGATGTGCCTGCATCTGATACATGTGCCTATGCTTGCTTATTTTCTGAAGGAGCACAACATCTTTAAAGTCAGTGTGAGGTTGTCTAGGGTACAACAAATGATCATGTGAAAAGTGGAGTTTCATGGTTTTGAAAGATCTTCCCTGTGAGAAGCAATGTGCATAGTGGCTAGAACATGTCCTGAGAGTCAGAAGAACCTGAGTTCTAATCCTGGCTCCTCCACTTGCCTGCTGTGTGACCTTGTTCAAGTCACTTCACTTCTCAGTGCCTCAGTGACCTCATCTGTAAAATGGGGAATACGACTGGGAGCCCCATGGGGGACATGTCCAACCTGATTATCTTATATCTACCCCAGTGCTTAGTATCATGCCTGGCATGTAGTAAGCGCTTAACAAATGACATTAAAAAATGCTTTCAATTTCTTGATGATTTTTACCGAGAAGAACCTAATACACATGGTAGAAAATGCAGCAGAGAAACAAACTTGTGGTCAGGGAGCATGTCTGTTCACTGTTATACTGAACTCTTCCAAGTGCTTAGTACACTGCTTTCCATACAATAAGTGCTCAGTGAATACGATTGAATGAATGAATGATATTGAGAAAATGACTTTTCTAGGCCCTCAAAATAATGATCATTTTCTCTCTGGAGGAATTTTAAATTTTATCCATCTGATTTTTGGAAGGTACCGTCCCACTAATACAGCTAATGCTAAATAACTGACAGAGTTTAAAGTCCCACCACCCAATCCTGCAAGTTCAGTGTGGATCTAAAAATAATAATTTGAGTATTTGTAAAGCACTCAATATGTGCCAAGCACTGTAGTAGATGCAAGATAGGTTGAACACAGTCCCCATCCCACAAGGGGCTCACCAGCTCAGCAGGAGGGAGAACAGGCATTAAATCCGATTTTATAGATGAGGGAACCAAGGTACCAAGAGATGACATAACATGCCTAAGGTCCCACAACAGGCAACTGACAGAGCTGGAATTAGAACTCAGGCTTACTGACTCCCGGACCTGTGATCTTTCCATTAAGCCTCACTGCTTCTCTCTATTTTTTTTTTCATTATAAGGTTTATATACAACAAAATTTGGCCCCCTCCTCTATCTTACTTGTTAAAAGGACAGCAAGAATAATTGAAATCAACATTTAAAGACTTTGTTTTAGTCAGTAACTTAAAACTTCTTTTCCACTAAATCTTTCACAGTAAAAGTAAGCGTCATATAGATTACAGACTCTGTTTTTCCCTTTTTGCCCCATAGGTGAATATTCAATGAAAAAGTAATGCTAGAAAAAAAATTGGACAGTGGAAAGGAGAAAGAGAAGGAGGACAAAAAGAAAGAGGTAATGGCCGAGGTCTGCTTCATCCCCCACTGGCTAATGAGGGCCTTGGAAAACTGACAGCTGAATTTATAGAGCACGGCTCTAAAGGAAATGATAGAAAAGTGATCTGAGAGTGGATCTTGACATAGCTAAGTTCACATAGTCTATTTTGGAAATGGATTGCCAGTGATTGTGCTTACATTGTGTTGTCTTTTTTTCTCGAAGTTGGGTGTCGACAGAAGCTAGGATGAGATAATGAGGTACTGAAAATTGAGTTGTCTATTCCTTGACTTAGAAATGGAAAAGTTTTATCTTAAGTTGAAGAAGCACAAACTTTTACCGATTCCAGTTCCAACTTCCACCGTGCCTTAGTAATTTATCTTTCTAGTGACAGATCCACCGTAAAATTACAGTAAAACAAATCCTAGGTAGTATTAATGGACTGATAATGCCACTATTGTTAGGTTCCGTTACTGGAAACCTAGTTCTCAAGTTATGAAATGCTCATGTAGCTCTCATATAGAAATCTGCCTGTTTTCTCTCCTGCATAGTTCCAAATCCCACTCCAGAACAGCTGAACCATGATTTCCTTTGTAAGCAAAATGAGCAGTCAGGTGATTATGGTCAAGATTTTTTCTGGATGACCAATTTCTACGATTCTGCTGTCAGCAGAAGTATTTTAGAGTGATAACAATATTGATAATGGTATTTGTTAAGTGCTTACTTTGTGCCAAGCATTGTTCTAAACACTAGGGAAGATACAGTGTAATCAGGTTGAGTGCTTACTATGTGCCAAGCATTGTTCTAAACACTAGGGAAGATACAGTGTAATCAGGTTGACCCATTTGGCATTCGCACTTTTAATTCCTATTTTACAGATGAGGTAACTGAGGCATAGAGAAGTAAAGTGACTTGTCCAAAGTCACACAGCAGACAAGTGGAGGAGCCAGGGACAATCTATGATAACTTTTTAGTCACTCATTAGAGGACCATACAAGCTAGAGGATGCCAATCCTGAGGTGATTCTAATGGCATTTGATTAAAATTAAATTAGTGACATCTGAATTATGACATAGTACCACCTGATCTTGGCCCTATCTGATGGCTGTTTGGATCTAGAGGAAGAGGTGGATCTTGGTAAAACCAACAGGATCTGGTAGCGAGCTAAATATTAGGGTTGTAATTTCCACTATATTGTAAACTCTTCCATTAGACTGTGAACTCACTGAAGGCAGAAACTGTGTCTACCAACTTAATTGTATTGTACTCTCCAAAGAGCTTAGTATAATGCTCTGTGCTCATTAAGCACTCAATAAACACCACGGAGTGACCGAATGAGGAGGAGTCGAGCTGGTGGGATTTTAGACTGTGATGGAAAAAATTAGGGGAGGAGATTATTTGGGAAGTTCAATTGGTGACATATCAATCTTGAGGAGGCAGCAGGACATTAATGTAGAGCTATCCTGGAGATAGGAGGAAATGTGAGATTGTAGAAAAGGAAGGGGTCTAGGTCTAGAGAGGTAGATTTGGGAGTTGTCTGCATAAGGGTGATAGTGCAAGCCAAAAATAGGGATGAGCACTCAAGGGAGTGAGTGTGAAGTGAGAAGAGAAGGCAACCCTAGGAAGAACCTTGAGGGATGGTCACAGTTAAGGAGTGGGAGGCAGGACACCATGTTAGTAAAATCACTCATTGTATCCTGACTGGATTACTGCATCAGCCTCCTTTCTCACCTCTCAAACTCCTGTCTCTCCCCACTTTAGTCCATACTTCACTTCCCTGTCTGGATTATCTCTCTACAGAAACAACCTGGGCATGTCACCTTCCTCCTCAAAAATCTGCAGTAGTTGCCTATCAACCTCCATATCAAATAAAAACTCCTCACTATTGGCTTCAAAGCTCTCCATCACCTTGCCCCTTCTTACCTCACCTCCCTTCTCTCCTTCTCCATCCCAGCCCACACACTCTGCTCCTCTGGTGCTAACCTTCTCATTGTGCCTCTATCTCACTGTGGGCCTGCCTGCCCCACGTCCTACCTCTGGCCTGAAAAGCCCTGCCTCCTCAAATCCGCCAAACAGTAACCCCTCCCCCTTCGAAACCCTGCTGAAGGCTCATCTCTTCCAAGAGACCCTCCCAGACTAAGCCCTCCTCTTCCTCAGCTCCCCTTCCCTTTTGCATCACCTCAACTCGCTTCCTTTGCTCTTTCCCCCGCTGAGCTTAGCATTTAATTATATATGTATAAATCTATAATTCTATTTATATTGATACCTGTTTTCTTGTTTTGATGTGTATATATCTAGAATTCTATTTATTTATATTGATGCCTGTTTACTTGTTTTGATGTGCATATATCTAGAATTCTATTTATTTATATTGATGCCTGTTAACTTGTTTTGATGTCTGTCTCCCTGCTTCTAGACTTTAAGACCAGCATGGGCAGGGATTTTCTCTCTCTGTTGCTGAATTGTACTTTACAAGCACTTAGTACAGTGCTCTGCACACAGTAAGACCTCAATAAATGCAATTGAATGAATGAACTAATGAGGAAGTGCTAGAGGAAGAGACTGAAAAGGATTGGTCAGAGAGGTAAAATGGCTCACCAACAGCTCTACTCGACACCTATAATACTGAGCTTTTGACTTTCCTCAAACCCCACCTCTTCCTAACTTTCTCATCTCAGTTGATAATACTGTCATCCTCTTTTTTTTTTAGAAGCCCACATCCTTGACCTCATCCTTGACACCCACTGTCTTTCAGTTGTCATTCAGTCAACTGCTAAATCCTGCTTGATTCTCTTTCCAAAATATTTCTCATATCTGCCCCTGCCTCTCGATCCAGTTAACCAACCTCCAACCTGATTCAGATTCTTGTCTTCTCATAATTAAACTACTCCAACAGCCTTCTCACTGGTCTCCCAGCCTCCAATCTCTCCCCTGCCCAAACTCCATGCTACTATCCAGATCATATTCCCAAATATTGCTCAGAATATGTCTCTCCACACTTTAATAAAACTCCAGTGATTGTCCATCTCCCTCCATCAAACAAAAACTACTTACCATGAGCTTTAATGCTTTGCACCAGTTTTCTCCATCTTAAACATTGGGTCTCATCATCTGGCAGTTTCCAGCTCACTCCCAAACTGACTTTAGGACTGAAACACCAATCCCAACTCTTCCACCTTCAACTCCTTGCTCATGTTTTTTTCCCATGCAAGAAAATTTCTATTCCTTCCCAAATCCTCCAGACTTCACTTTTCCCCTTCTTCAACCTTCCACAAAACCCCATCTCTTCCATTGTGCCATAGGAGATAGAGCACGGGCTTGGAGATAGAAGGATAAAGGTTCTAATCCCACTCTTCCACTTCTCTGCTGTGTGATGTTGGGAAAGTCACTTCATTTCTCTGAGGCTGTTAGCTCCTCTGTAAAATAGAGATTGAGACTGTGAGCCTCACCTGGAATAGGGACTGTGTCCAACCCAATTTCCTTGTATCTCCCCCAGGGCTTAGTACATCTCCTGGTACACAGTAAGTGCTTAACAAATACCACAATTATTATTATTGTTATCATTATTATTATTCTCTGTTCCTCAGTTACCTCATCTGTAAAATAAGGATTGATACTCTCAGTTCCATGAGGGACAGAGACTGTGTCCAACTCATTTTGCTTGTATCCACCCCAGAACTTAGTACAGTGCCTGTCACAGGTACTTAACAAATACATTTATTATTATTATTGTTATTCCAAGGAGTTTTTCCTAACTAATCATCTACACCCAGAGTCATTTCAACTTACCAGCCACCCTTGGCACTTAGATATTTTTAAACATCCTCAGCACTTGAACTCATATTCAAGTTCACAGGTTTCAATCCTGGCTCCGCTGCTTGTATCTTATGTGACCTTGGGCAAGTTAATTAATTTCTCTGTGCCTCAGTTCCCTCATTTGTAAAATGGGGATATGTGTCATTAATTGTTCATTCAATTATTTATTCAGCTATTTCATATTGGCATATTCTCTTTACCACTTGTTTTACCAATCTGTTGTTCCTGTCCCCACTATTTATATAATGATGTAAAATGTCGGCTGTATAGCCTTGGGTGAGTCACCTAACTTCTCGGTGCCTCAGTTACCTCATCCATAAAATGGGTGTTAAGACTGAGAGCTCCTGTGGGACTGTGTCCATCTTGATTGCCTTGTATCTACCCCAGCCCTTAGAACAGTGCATGGAACATAGTAGGCCCTTAACAAATACTACAGAAAAATGTCTGTCTTCCCCATTATGTTATAAGTTCGTAGTGGGCAGGGAATTTGTTTCTTGTTTCTGTTGTACTCTCCCACACACTTGGTATACTTAGTATGCTTAGCCTTCAAAAGGAGCTCAGTAAATATTAATAATAATGTTGGTATTTGTTAAGTGCTTACTATGCGCAGAGCATTATTCTAAGCGCTGGGGTAGATACAGGGTAATCAGGTTGTCCCACGTGAGGCTCACTGTCTTAATCCCCATTTTACAGATGAGGTAACTGAGGCACAGAGAAGTGAAGTGACTTGCCCACAGTCACACAGCTGACAAGTGGCAGAGCTGGGAGTCGAACCCATGACATCTGACACCAAAGCCCAGGCTCTTTGCACTTAGCCACGCTGCTTCCCCAAATGCCAAGTAAATGGCATTCGTTGTTCAAATATAGTCGACTATTCTATAACAGTTGACCTATTTGAAGTAAAGTATAAAATATAGTATTAGAAAAATATTTCTTGGGACACTTCAGCTAAAAAAGTTTATCATGGATACAAAGAAACTCTTTGGACTCTAAGTATCTGAGCAACTGAATTGTAATGCCATATTCCCTTTCTAACTAGTCCAGAAGTGGTGGCAGTTGGTTTCTCCCACTGACTCAGCTCATAAAAATTCAGTAAGGTGGAGTAGGTATTCTCATAATCTGTATCTAGTGTTGTGTGCTTTTTTCCCCTGGAATTGCAAGATAGAACCAAACCTTTTACAGAGGTTAAAGTTCAACACATTAATTATTCTAACCCAGAAGAAAAATTATTTTTTGCATTCAATTTGGCCATAAGGCAAAGTCATGAAGCAGCGTGGCGCAGTGGAAAGAGCACGGGCTTTGGAGTCAGGGCTCATGAGTTCGAATCCCAGCTCTGCCACTTGTCAGCTGTGTGACTGTGGGCAAGTCACTTAACTTCTCTGTGCCTCAGTTCCCTCATCTGTAAAATGGGGATTAAGACTGTGAGCCCCACGTGGGACAACCTGATTCCCCTGTGTCTACCCCAGCGCTTAGAACAGTGCTCTGCACATAGTAAGCGCTTAACAAATACCAACATTATTATTACAACATAAAGAAGCCATCTGGGAACATAGAAATATCACGTGCCAGAGAAAACCTAGACTGTAAACTCTGGACTGTAGTCTGTAAGCTTGAAAGCAGTGTGGCTCCGTGGAAAGAGCCCGAGCTTGGGAGTCAGAGGTCATGGGTTCGAATCCCGGCTCAGCCACTTCTCAGCTGTGTGACTTTGGGCAAGTCACTTCACTTCTCTGGACCTAAGTTCCCTCATCTGTAAAATGGGGATTAACTGTGAGCCTCACGTGGGACAACTTGATTACCCTGTATCTACCTCACCGCTTAGAACAGTGCTCTGCACATAGTTAACACTTAACAAATACCAGCATTATTATTATTATTATTAAGCTCGTGTGGGCAAGGAATGTATCTGTTTATTGTTATATTGTACTCTTCCAAGGGCTTAGCACAGTGTTCTGAACATAGTAAGCACTCAATAAATCTGACTTAATGAATGAATGACTAGAAACTCAGGATTTCCCCATAGAGAGGCAGATTAGCAGGAATACAGATACCTGAGAAAAGAGGAATTACTTGAGTGGCTTACTTTATGGCTCCAGCCTGTGTCTTAGGCTTTGTGGACCTACTTTTCTTCCTACCCTGGTGTGCTCCACTATTATTAATAATGTTGGTATTTGTTAAGCACTTACTATGTGCAAAGCACTGTTCTAAGCGCTGGGGAGGGAATACAAGGTGATCAGGTTGTCCCACGTGGGGTTCACAGTCTTCATGCCCATTTTCCAGAGGAAGTAACTAAGGCTCAGAGAAGTTAGGTGACTTGCCCAAAGTCACACAGCTGACAAGCGGCGGATCCAGGATTAGAACCTATTACCTCTGACTCCCAAGCCCGGGGTCTTTCCACTGAGCCACTGAAAAAGAGAATTATTAATTTCCTCCTCAAAAACTAGAGGGGGGAATAATGTGATGGAGGCAAATATGAGTGTAAATATGGTATCTGTAGAGTGGTTTCATCATGGAAGGAGATAAAATATGGGAAAAGGATTTCCAGATAAAAGATCAGAGTTCTCCTAGCAGTGATAGCTCTTCCCAACTTTCAATTTTTCACTATCAAAGCAGGAAATGAAACTCTTAATTATTTGTGGTGCAAACTTAAGACAGTTTAAACTGACAATAAGCACCAAGATGTCCTCTTAAACCTAAAGGGACAATTTATCCCTGTTCACCCAGGATGAGACAGAATTTTTCAATCTAGTCTGTTTTTCATTCCTCCTGCCATGTTGGCCCAAGGCTGGGTTCACCAAATAACCCTGTAATCTCTGAACAGTGTTAGCACATCTATGTCAATAGAAAATGTCAAACTATATGCTTTTTTCTCCAAACAACTCTAATAATTTATGCAAAGAAGAGAAATAGAGCAAGAATCAGATAGCCAGATATCAATAATAACAATAACAAAATACTAAAAAAAGTCATATAGCAAATCCTGAAATGGAATTCCCTGGGGATATTCTTCTTGCAGACTAAGCACTGTGAATTGCCTGTCAGAGGCCATGGTCGCTTTACATTTAAAAATAATGATCCTCATTCAGAATTAGGTGTGGCAAGCCACATTCCCAGATTTCCGCACATAAATTGAGCCAAGTCTCCCAAGTAAATCATAACCAGGAATCCATTATTGATAGTTTACTCAATAAAAGAGCTATTTAGAGATAATAAAATAAAAGAGATAAGTAGGCTTCAGGTAGAAATAAAAAGCCGGAAATGTGAGGACTCATAAATTTGTTGAATGGGAAGGCAAAGTCCATTCACTTTACTTCATTCCTTTCCTTTCACAGGTGCCAGATGGAATTTCTACTGATATTCTTTTCTTCGTGGCTGGTCCATTCTTTTAGTGAATAATAATAATAATTATGGCACTTGTTAAGTGCTTACTATGTACCAATCACTGTACTAAGTGCTGAGGTGGATACAAGCAAATTGGATTGGACTCAGTCCTTGATCCACATGGGGCTCACAGTCTCAGTCCTCATTTTACAGAGGGAACCGAGGCACAGATAAATTAAGTGACTTGCCCAAGGTCACACAGCATACAAGTGGCAGAGCTGGGATTAGAACCTATGACCTTCTGACTCCCAGGCCCATGCTCTAGCCACTACTTCATGCTGCTTCTCCCAGAATCAGCGAATCTGATTACCGACTTAGAATTTTACCAATCGGGCTTCTCTTTTAAGACTTAACTTATCATTCAGGACCCTACCTAGTATTTGTTACAGTGCTTTATATTTTGTGGTCATGAATCCCTCAGGTCAATTCTCTCTTAATGCAGCAGTTTTGATCTGGAAAAAATTCATGTCAAGGAAAACTGTCTACCAGTCATTCATTCATTCATTCATTCATTCATTCATTCGTATTTATTGAGTACAAAGCACTGTACTAAGTGCTTGGAAAGTACAATTCAGCAACAGATAGAGACAATCCCTACCCAACAATGGGCTCACAGTCTAGGAGGGGGAGACAAGACAATAAAACAAAATAAGTTGACAGGCATCATTAGCAACAAAATAGATAAATTGAATTACAATCAATCAGTAGTATTTTTCAAGAAAATAATGTGCGCAGTAAGACCATCCTTGCTTAATCTCCCTTTTCCCTGGCTCCCTCTCCCTCCTGCATCATCTATGCACTTAGGTCTGTATCCTTTAAGCACTCTCACCCCCCTAGCCCTTAGTACTTCTCCATAATTTATTTATTTATATTAACATCAGTCTCTCCTTCTAGCCTGCAAGCTCCTTGTGGGCAGTTAATGTGTCTACAACACATGTCTTCGACAGAGTTCTGTTGAATTGTACTCCCCAAAGTGCTTAGTATAGCGCTCTGCACTCAGTAAGCACTTAGTAAATACCATTAATTGTTTGACTGATTGTTTGTGGGCTGAGCAGTGTACTAAGTGCTTGGGAGAATACAATAGAGTTAGCAGAGATGATCCCTATCTCAAGGATCTTAAAGTCTGGTAGAGGAGATAGTCACAAAATAAATTACAGAAAGAGGAAGAGATAAGGAATGTCTCTATCTGTTGCCAAATTGTATATTCCAAGCACTTGGTACAGTGCTCTGCACATAGTAAGCACTCAATAAACACTCTTGAATGAATAAGGAAACTGGATTTTAAAGATGAGTTAGTGCTTAAATGGTCCATAGGTGAATCATTATATAGAGAAAGGCTAGAGTTGGGTTGGTGACACCAAAGGGCTGAGGTAGGTGGTAGTTGGAGCTTGTGACTTGGACTCGAAAACTAGCCAGATAGATGTGTCCTTTCCAAAACACAGAGTGAAAACTCACTGGATGGCCTCATGGAAAGAACGTAGAGGGTCTGGATTCTAATTCACAAGACGTAGCATAGCTTAGTGGATAGAGTATGGGCCTGGGAAGTCAGAAGATCATAGGTTCTAATCCCTGGTCCGTCACATGTCTGCTAGGTGACCTTGGGCAAGCCGCTTCACTTCTCTGGACCTCAATTACCTCTTCTGTAAAATGGGGATTAAGAGTGTGAGCCCTGTGTAAGACAGGGACTGTGCCCAACCTAATTGTACCTATCCCAGTGCTTAGAACAGTGCTTGGCACATAATAAGCACTTAACAAGTACCATAATTATTATAAATTCTGACTCTGAACCTTATCTGTTGAGGTAAGTCATTTAATCAGTCAGTCATTTGTATTTATTGAGCGCTTACTGTGTGGAGACCACTGTACTAAGTGTTTGGGAAAGTACAAAATAACAATAAACGGACACATTATCTGCCCACTTTGAGCTTACAGTCTGGGGTAGGGGAAGACAGACATTAATATCAATAAATAAATTAAGATATGTACATAAATGTTGTGGGATTGCGAAGGGGGATGAACAAAGGGAGCAGGACATAGAAATGTCATGTCACCCCCCTCCTTAAAAATCTCCAGTACTTGTCTATCAACCTTCGTATCAAGCAAAAACTCCTCACTGTTGGCTTCAAAGCTCTCTATCATTTTTCCCCCTCTTACCTCACCTCCCTTCTCTCCTTCTGCAGCCCAGCCCACACACTCCGCTCTTCTGCTGCTAACCTCCTCACTGTGCCTCGTTCTCTCTTGTCCCTTGGTCGACCCCTGGCCCAGGTCCTACCTCTGATCTGGAATGCCCTCCCTCCTCTCATCCGCCAAACTAGCTCTCTTCCCCACTTCAAAGCCCTACTGAAAGCTCACTTCCTCCAGGAGGCTTTCTCAGACTGAAGCCCCCTTTTCCTACTGAGCCCCCCTTTCCCTCTGCTCCTCTTCCCCTCTCCTTTGCCTGTACTCCCTCTCTCTTCTATACCCCACCCCCCATCCTACAGCACTTGTATATATATGTGCATATTTATTATCCTATTTATTTTATTAATGTTGTGGGTATATCTATAATTCTATTTATTTATATTGATACTATTGATGGCTGTCTACTTGTTTTGCTTTGTTTTGTTTTTTCTAGACTGTGAGGCCTTTGTTGGGTAGGGATTGTCTCTATTTGTTGCCAAATTGTGCTTTCCAAGCGCTTAGTACGGTGCTCTGCACACGATAAGTGCTCAATAAATACAATTGAATGAATGAGTGAAGTCAGGACAATGCAGAAGGGAGTGGGAGAAGAGGTTAGGTGAGTTTAGTCAGGGAAAGCCTCTTGGAGGAGATGTGCCCTGAACAAGATTTTGAAGCAGGGGAGAGTCATTGTCTGTTGGATTTGAGGAGGGAGTTCCAGGCCAGAGGCAGGACACGAGATAGATGGCAAGATAGACAAGATCAAGGTACAATGAGAAGGTTAGCATTAGTGAAGTGACATGGGCTGGCTGGGTTGTAGTAGAAGAGTAATGAGGTGAGGTAGGAGGGGGCAGGGTAGTTGCATTTTTGTGTACTTTAGTTATCTCATCTGTAAAATGGGAATAAGAAATGTTCTCCCTCCTCTTTAGACTATGAGGCCCATGTAGAACAGGGACTGTGTCTGATCTGCTTATATCGTATGTATCCCAATGCTTGGCAAGTGATTGAGAGCAAGTCCTTAATAAATACTACACCTTAGAAAAGAATAAATTAACTAATCAACCTATAGTACTTATTGAGCACATACTCTGTGCAGCTCATTAAATTGACTGTAATTGACTTCATGATAGTGACGGGTTCTTCCTGATGACCGTATTTACTCACTTAATTATCCCTCTTTGGGCATAATTATTGCAAACCCAAAACTTGGAGAATATCATCTAACAATCAGTTGTATTTAGTGAGCACTTACTAGATTCAGAGCACTGTACTAAATGATTGGAGGAGTACAATATGACAAAATTAGCTAGCAATAAGGGGACCAGTAGAGAATAGATGAGAAGGAAAAAGGAGGAAAGGAGTGAGGAAGGAAGAGGCAAGTAAGGGGGCAGTTATTTCTACTACTTTCTAGCACTTTCCCATATAGTGCATGAATTAGTCACTCAATGAATTATGATAACTTTCCACTCCCTTCTCTTCTTCTTTCACTTGCATGTAGATTCACTTACATGTAGACACACATACTTTATGGCTCCAGCCTTTGTCTTAGACTCCGTGACCCTACTTTTCTCCCTACCCTGGCGTGCTCCACTATTATTACTTAAAAAGAGAATTATTAATTTCTTCCTCAAAAACTAGAGGGGAGAATTATGCAATGGAGGTAAATATGAGAGGAAATACAGTATTCATAGAGTGGCTTCATCATGGAAAAATAATAATAATAATGGTATTTGATAAGCACTTGCTATGTGCCAGGCACTATTCTAAGTGCTGTGCTGGATACAAGCTAATCAGTTTGGACCCAATCCATGTCCCACATAGGGCTCATGGACTTTATCCCCATTTTACAGATAAGGTAACTGAGGCCCAAAGAAATTACACAACCTGCCCAAGGTAACACAGCAGATAAGTGGCGGAGCTGGGATTAGAACCCAAGTCCTCTGATTCCCAAGCCCGAGGTCTTGCCACTAGGCCATGCTATTTGTCACTAGGTCACGCCTTTGGAGGTAACCAATTGATTGACATATCACAACAGGAGTCACTGATGCCTATCTAGTTCAGTAGTCAGTTCAATAGGATCTGATTAGAATCTTGCTGCTAATGAAAACTAGAGAGATTCCTCAGTTTAAAAAATGTGATTGTATCTGTGCCTCAGTTACCTCAACTGTCAAATGGGGATTAATACTGTGAGCCCCCGTGGGACATGGACTGGGTCCAAACTGAACAGTCCATATCCAAAATGATTAGCTTGTATCTACTCCAGGGCTTAGTACAGTGTCTGGCATATATTATGCACTTAACAAATACCATAAAAAAAAAGAATGACTTTAGCATGGCTAAGTTTTCCCATAATCCTACTTAAAAAAAAATGTATCATATTTTCCAGAACCTCTGGAAAAATAATATTACTTGCTATATGCAGCAATGATAAAAGTCACAAAACTGTTGTTTAAGTCTTTAATCATTTGAAGTTTATCACAATCTTGAATAAATAAAGACTTTTATTATGATTACGAGTCTCTGTAGGAGGCTGCAGAAACAGGAACTTATTCTATGGCCTCCTTGTTCTGCAATCTCTCCACAAAACATCAGTTTAATAATAATAATGCTATTTGTTAAGCCCTTATTATTTGACATGCACTGTACTAAGTCCTGGGGTAGGTACAAACTAATCAGGTTGGCCACAGTCCCTGTCTAATATAGGCCTCACAGTCTTAATCCCCTTTTTACAGACAAGGCAACGGAGGCACAGAGAATTGAAGTGACTTGCCCGAGGTCGCACAGCAGACAAGTGGCAGAGCTGGAACCAGAATCCATGTCCTTCTGACTCTCAGGCCTGGGTTCTATCCACCAGGCCACGCTACGTCTCTTAGAAATTTTGCCATCATCTGTTCTCTTCTCATCTTCCATGCAGTGTCACTGTGAATAATGGCTCAATGCTGATGCAAGGACTGCATTTTGAAACCTGCCATTTGATGTATACTCTGGTTCACAGATAGGGCTGATGAAAATCATTCCAGGAGCTGGATGCATCTTCAAGTCTCACATCACCAACACCTCAAGCTCAACATACCCAATACTGAACTCTGCAACTTCCCTCACAAATTATCTCCCAGCCTTCCGACCATTCCATTCTCATCACTCTTAACAAAAGCACTATCCATCCTGTCACTTGAACCTGCAATCTCGGGATTATCCTTGACTGTTTGCTTTTTCTTTCAACCCTCACTTTCAGTCACCAAATCATGTTGGTTCTTTCTTCACAACATCGCCTCTCCATCTTAGCTTCCACCATGCTGGTCCAAGCTCTTGTCATATCCCGACTCAACAACTCTGCTTCATCCTCCTTACTGATCTCCTCACCGCCAGGCCATCGTTTGCTGCTCTGAACACCTTTCCAAATCACTGTGAGCGGGGAACATGTCATGCAGTCATTTTATAAATCCCCAACACTTTGTACAGCGATGACAATAATGATAATTGTGGCATTTGTTATGTGCTTATTATGTGCCAGGCACTGTTCTAAGCACTGGGGTGGATACAAGCAAATAGGATTGAGCACAGTCCCTGTCCCACATGGGGCTCACAGTCTTAATCCCCATTTACAGATGAAGGAAATGAGGCACAGTGAAATGAAGTGACATGCCCAAGGTCTCACAGCAGACAAGTGGCGGAGCTGGGACTAGAATCTAGGTCTTTCTGACTCCCAGATCCAAGCTCTATCCACTTAGTGACTCTGTCTTCAATGCATAACATCCAGTAGTGCTCAATGAATGTTATCATTACTACCACATGGCAGTTTTCTGTCCTCTGAAAGTGCTCCTCCTTAATGTTCTCACATCTGTGTTAAATTCCCTCTTTGTCTGTGTTGTGAGGGACTCCATCAACACTACTGTAATGTATAGTGATGTGTGTGCGTTTATGCACGCATTTCTCTCTCTCTCTCCTTATGTGTGTGTGTGTGTGTGTATGGGTGTATATATTTGTACATATATATGTGTATATATATATGTATGCATATGTGTTTGTGTGTGGGTTTTGAGTGTGTGTGTGCCCTTTATATAGAACCGTCCATTGTGGAGAATGATGAAGCTACTGTCAGTGAATACCAAAAAATATTTCCTCCCTAGGATGACATGGAAGAGACTCACCAAGGTATTTCTTAGCAAATATTGGTATTTACACCTGCCTAAATGTTCTTTAAAATTTCAGCTAATAGACACTACCCATAATTTTATAGTAGAAGGTCTTTTAAAATCACTTGAAAATTAAACCAAACAGTAACATTTCTGTGCTATAAGCTAAAATGTTTATACACTTTGCACAAAATGTTCTCCAAAAGCTTTAATTAGACATATTGTTTTAATTTCCAAGGGATAAATTATGATTATTTCTTTAAAATAATCTAAACCAATTCTTATTTTATTATTATTATTGTACTTATTAAGCACTCAAACATTGTTTTAAGTACTAGATACAAGTTAATTGGGGTTGTTATGGTCACTATCCCACATGGGGCTCACAGTCTAAGTACTACAGTCTATGCGGGGAGGACTTCTGAAAAAAGTTCCGACCCCAAACTGTCCTTTCTTGGTGGGGAGAATGATTTCTTTTGTCCACCTGCTGCTAAATCATGGTTCCCAGTTAGCGTTTGGTCACTTAGAAATCGACAGCAGTTTGAGCTTTCAGTGTGTTTTTGTCAATTTCACAGAGCTGAAACCTGAACCTAGAAATCCCTGTTAAGGCAAACAATGCTTTTTCTGAGAGCTCAGAGCAATCCATGTACTTGGGTCTGCAAGAGAGGAGAAAACATACCCCACTTCTGCATACTCTTTGGCTTATTTTATTATTCAAACAACTCAGTCGTGGGCTATCTTAAACTTGATATTCCACCCGCCCTCAGCTGTGACTTTGTTTGAAACAAGAACACTCCAGGTTGCCCTGTCTGTAAGACCAGCCCAGGCCCCCTTGGTATGGGAGAGTGAGCTGATTTAGCAAGATTCTCATTTTACTGCTGTTATCCCGCCCACATTTTCAATGACCATAGGGAAGACTTTTATTTTATTCCAATCTCCTTTGCCCAACCTCTGGTTAAAAAGGCCAATACTCCAAACAGGGCATTTCATCTGTTGGAGTGGAAGCCTTGAACCAAAATCCTCCCATTTTCTTTTAGCCCTCGCCCATGCCAACCTAAATAAAGATTCCACTTACCTAAACTTTTCTTACATGAGTGCTAGTTAAGTCCTTTCCTTATCATGAGTCACTTATCTACAAACTCTACTTCAACCCTCAGAAACATGGGTTTGATCCTCGATGGTACTCTCCTAGGCGCTTAGTACAGTGCTCTGCACACTGTAAACAGTCTATAAATACAGTTGATTGATATGTAGGTTGATGTCTCTCCAACTGCCTATTCACTAAATGTTAAAATCTACTAAATTTTCACCTCAAAGGGGGGAATGATGCCTTTAAACTTATTTTGAGACTTAAGATAATAATGGTGATATTTATCAAGTGCTTATTATGTGACAAGCACTGTCCTGTTGGGGTAGATGCAAGCTGATCAGGTTGGAAACAGTCCCCGGCCCACACGGGGCTCACAGTCTTAATCCCCATTTTACAGATGAAGTAGCTGAAGCTTTATTGCCATACCGTACTTTCCAAGCACTTCATACAGTGCTCTACACACAGTAAGCGCTCAATAAATACGGTTGAGTGAATGAATGAATGAGGCCCAGAGAAGCGAAGTGAATTGCCCAAGGTCACACAGCAGACAAGCAGCAGAGCCAGAATTAGAACCCAGGTCCAGCTGACTCCCAGGTCTGTGCTTTATCCACTAGGCCACATTGTTTCCCATTACTAGGAACCTTATAGGAACTGCTCCCTAAGTCCTTCCATTCTATTCAAATTTACTTTAAATGCCTGAGGACTTGAAGTAGTATATAAATTATATTTCTTCTATCAAATACAATGTGATTCTACAGCCTTTTAAAAAGCAATTTGGATATAAATGACTACCCAATTGACATAGGTTATAAATGGTGTAATTCTCTCTCAATGAATGCCTATAGAAGAGGATTGTAAAACACTCTATAAATCACATTTCTGCTGCATGAATAAGCTTTTACTGAGGAACATTTACCCCGAATGTTAGTGGATTCAATTTATTTGCACCAATACCTGGTCAGTGAGGGTGAGTAGAAAGGAACTGGAACTTTTTAGAAAGAAAAAAGTCATGAAATAATTCTTCTCCCCGCTAGCCTCATGCATAGATAGGTAGATGATAGATGGATGGATAGATAGATTAGTTGATTGATTATGGTAGTCATAGCAGTTACAGTGTGCTAAGCACTAAAGTAGATAGAAATTCACAGGTCAGATCTGATTTCTGTTCCACCATCCAAGTGCAGGACAAATCCATAGAAAACAGACACGAACAGCTGGTTAGGTAGGGATCATCTCAGTTTGTTGCCAAATTGAACTTTCCAAGCACTTAGTACAGTGCTCTGCACAGAGTAAGCTCTCAAGAAATACTACTGAATGAATGAATAACGCACAAACGGGACTAGGCAGAAACACACAATTCAAAAACCAAGCATATTAACAGGCAAATAAGATGGAGGCAAGCTTCAGGATCATTGTGGCATTTCAAGCCACAAGTCTTCTGTCCCAAATGATTCAGCCTTCCTAACATTTTAACAATTTTGAAGGAAAGGGAAGCAACAGGACCTGGGTTCTAATCCCCACTCCACCACTTGGCTGCTGTGTGAAGTTGGGGAAATCAGTTAACTTTTCTGTGCCTCAACTGCAAAATGGGGCTTCTCCCTCCTACTTAGACTGTGAACCCCACGTGGGACAGAGACTGCATTCAGCCTGATTAACTTGTCTCTACCCAGAGCTTCGAATGGTGCTTGACACATAATCTGTGCTTAACAAATACCATGAAAAAGGATTTGTGGTGACATTACTCCTCCTGCAGGAGCAGGGGTGATGTTTTTATCATGGTGGTAGGAAGAGGGGAGGCTGGTCCTGTGATCTGGCGGTCCCCAAGTATCCCAGCGGAGTAGCAGCTCCACCCACATAGGTCCCTGTTTCTAGTGTCTCTGCTCCTCCTTTTGCTGTTCCGTCCTCCAACCAAGCACAAATATTTATCAAGATTAGATTAAGTGGTAACAGAGCAGATATAAGAGTTAACCATACCCTTTTGCTTGAAAATCAGAAAAAATGGGATAACGTCTGAGGCATGCATACTCTCCCTTTCCTTCTGGGTGACTATGAGAGCAGGGAAAGGGAGAGGGAATGTGGGATTGAAGTCCCCCAGCATTCTGAGATAACTATACTACAAGTTCCAGCATGTAATAGGACTGAAACTGAACGTGGATTGGGCGTGTTGCAGCCTAGACTTGGGATTCCAAGTATTTACAATGAGCAAGAGTAGCTGGAGATGTATGTAGTCTGACTTTTGCAATTCTGGAACATTTGTACACGTTTCCAAAATCTCCTGTGTCAGCCTACAAACATTCAGGATTAACGAGGTTAAGGGACAGAGCAGCAGCATAGATTAATTAATTAATTCATTCAATAGCATTTATTGAGTGCTTACTGTGTGCAGAGCACTGTACTAAGTGCTTGGGAGAGTAGAATATAAGAATCAACAGACACATTCCCTGTCCCCAACATGCTTACAGTCTAGATAGACCAGTTGATTCTGTTCATCTTTGCTTTTCATCAGTTCTTTTACTCTCCTAGCCTTAAAGATAGAAGAGCCTTAACTTCTAATTTTTTAATATAATTTTTTACCTCTCAAACACTTCTGTGAATGCCCTCTTCTCTTAATTTATTTAAATACATGGAAATGGTTTACAAGCATCCTTTGAGAAATTTCATACTTTAAATACTATTATGAGATAAAAATTGGAGATCCCTTTTCATCCTACAATCAGAAATAATAATTGTTCACTCAAATGTTGATTAACAATTTGAAATGGAGGACACGCAAATAGTTGGAGATTTGAAAGAGTGACTCAGTGGTGACTACGTGCTTGAAATATGTACATTTAAAAGTAAATACAAGATTTCAAAAGATTTCCTGTGGGAAAATCATTGCATTTCATTATCATTTTCCTTTTCAACTTCTTTGAAGTGGCTTTATAATTAGAGCCAAACTGTTCATATGCTGAATATTATTTCTGTGCAAAACAAGCGAACAGCTCAAGAACTCTATGGGGGACTTTTGTTCACAAAAGGAAAATAAGGTACAGTCCAGTCTTGATTATCTATGGTAATAAGGGACAGGGTGGGCTTGGTAAATTGAAATCCATAGTACGCTCCAAGCATCAGTTTAGTCTCTGGCTTGAGAATCCTCACCTACTGAGCCTTTCCTTCCTGAGCTGAAAATAGGCAGTTCCAATTTCCTGATTCAAGTGTCATTTTCTCTCTCTCAATCTACCTGCCTGTTGGGGGAGATAAAGATGAACCTGGTGGCCCCCAAGTATCCTGGTGGAGCAGTGGCTGCATCCCCATGGTTCCTGTTCCTGGTGACTGCTCCTCCTTTTGCTGTTCTTCATCCTCCTACCAAACACAAATATTTATCAAGATTAGATTAAGTGGTAACAGAGCAGACATAACAATTAACCACACTCTTTGGCTTAAGAATCGGGGGTTCTCATCCCTAATTCCTGGCTGAGTAGCTCTGGGAGTCACTTTAGGAGCACCTGGACTTGGGTCAGTGGCTGCTAAATCCAAGGCCATCCCGTTCTTATCTTTTTGAAATGGCAGGTTTGGGGATTTTCTTCCGGATGTACCCCAAGTCCCTGCACCCACATCACTGCCAGTACCCTTTGATTAAAACCCAGGCATCTCCCCGAAGAAGGAGGTGTCATCGGAGACTAGCTGCCTTGGCTTCAAGAAGCTCATGGAGAAAGCACTTCCTACCGCTGTGGGGGCTTCTCTGGTCCATGCTTTTCCCTGGCCCCTAAAAATTCTCTTCCAGCCCCAGCCACAGGCAGACACCAAGATCTGAGATCTCAGTAATGTTTAATAATTTCTTAAATCGTTAACGGTGAAAACAATTCTAGTTCAAACTGCCTGGCCCAAGATCTAACATTTTTCTCTCCAGGATCTCTGTACTTTCCAGTAGGTCCACCTGGGGGCTCACGCTACTCTAGTCGTTCCCCTCTTCTTGAGGGAGTCCCAGATTCCAGTTTCACCCTTTCCTAGTCTTTTGTATGCCAGGGTACATCTGAGCCATTTCTCCTTGTCAGGGGCAGGAGCCTTGCTACTCCCGTGGCCCATCTTTGGCCCTAGAACCATCAGGATATCCAAACCCTAATTTGAGTTCCTCTCCAATCCCTCCCCTTACCCTCTTTTCAGAGTCTCAGCCAAGGCCCTCCCCAAGTTGTCCTCTACCAGATATTCAGCTTACCACCTCTCACCTCAAGATCAATCAGTCAATCAATCAGTGGTATTTAATGAGCACTTACTGTGTGCAGAGCAATGTACTAAGGTCTTGGAAGAATGCAGTCAAAAGAATTGGTAGGCATGTCCCCTGCCCACAACGAGCTTACAGTCTAGAAGGGGAAAGAGACATTAATATGAATGAATTATGGATATGTACATAAGTCCTGCAGGGTTGAGGGTAGGGTGAATATCAAATGCTTAAAGTGTACAAGATGGCTGAGGGTGTCACCTCAAACTACCCCCCTCCCCTACTCCCCCCACCCTACTTCCTCCCCAGTTCTTCTGTCTGATCGGCTCAGATCTAAATAAGTATCCATGGCATTTATGCTTGCAGTGTGCCGAGCTCTGTACTAAGCACTTGAGAGAGTACAATACAATCAAGTTGGTAGATACTGCACTATATAAGGCATTAATTGCACATCCTCCTTCAGTGAGGGACACCATAGAGTGACTTTCCTGGCTTCTTCTTCCCCTTCCTGAGTGTGAGGGCTAGTTGGCTCAGCGGAAAGAGCATGGGCTTTGGAGTCAGAGGTCTTGGGTTTGAATCCCGGCTCGGCCACTTGTCAGCTGTGTGACTTTGGGCAAGTCACTTAACTTCTCGGTGCCTCAGTTACCTCATCTGTAAAATGGGGATGAAGACTGTGAGCCCCACGTGGGACAACCTGATTCCCCTGTGTCTACCCCAGCGCTTAGAACAGTGCTCGGCACATAGTAAGCGCTTAACAAATACCAACATTATTATTATTATTATTAGTTGGACTGACCCTCACAACAGGGCAGAGTCGAAGTTCAATTCCCCAAGTGAGCAGGAAAGGAAGTCCAGGGTCTGGAAAAGACACCCACTCTCCGTAACTGAGAATTGAATTACAACAAGTACTGCTCAGAACAGTGTTTTGAAACATGGCAGTTGTTTAACACATTCAATAATAATAATAATGAGTGACAGTAGCTAATGATAATAATAGTATTAATTAGCTTTTTTATAGTGAAGAGAGCAAGATGGAAAGTGCATATGTAGCCCAAAAGAACCACTCACTGCTAGATAGCCCAACATCCCTTTTTATGGTATTTGTTAAGCACTTACTTTGTGCCAGGCACTGTACTAAGCACTGGTGTAGATGAAAGCTAGTCAGGTTGGACACAGTCTATGTCCCTTGTGAGACTTAGAACGTTAATCTCCATTTTACAGATGAGGTAACTGAGGCTCAGAGAAGTGAAGCGACTTGTCCAAGGTCCCCACAGCGGACAGGTGTCCTTCTGGCTCCTTTATAGTGGTAAGATTTTCTCCTAAATTAGTCCAGACAAGAAGGGTAGAATCTGACTGCTAATGCAAATACAAGTTTCCAACTCCCAATGAAAGTCCTAGAATTTCTTTTGCTTTTTTTTTCCAGTTGGCCCAGGCAGATAAGAAGTCAGATTGCAGAAGTGGTGCTTAATTGGTATGTACTGCAATTAGCAGTAAGTCTGTGGAAAAAGAGGAAGGAAGTGCTAAATCTCTTTGTGGGAGATTCAACCCCATTTCAACCTTAGCATGAAAGTAGGCCCAATCAGGTTTATTTCTTTGGAAATTGTGTCATATAATATTAGAGCAGAGAGCTGATATTAAATCTCAGAAAACACTACTGCTGGCTTCCAAACAATCAGAAGACACTCCTTCTCTCAATGGTATTCGTTAAGCACTTACCATGTGCCAGGCATTGGGGTACATGCAAGGTTATTAGGTTGAACACAGCCCCGACCCACAGAGGCTCACAATATTAATCCCCATTTCCCCATTTTGCATAGGTACCTGAGGCACAGAGATTTTAAGTGACTTGCCCAAAGCAGACAAGTGATGGAGCTAAGACCAAAACCCAGGTCTTTCTGACACCCAGACTGGTGCTGTAACCACTAAACACACTACTTCTCCCTTTTTAACCATAAATAACTTCAGGATAAGGCCCTTATTCAATATTTCTTTTGATTCCCTCCTCCATGTAGGGGCACTGAACGGTGCCTTAATGTACTCTATCTGCTTGGCACTCCCATAGTTTTTCTGCCTTAAGAGTTTGCAAGACTTCCACTCAATTTCCCTTTGTCAGAATGATTAGTAAGCGGAGGCAGTGGAGAGTGTGGTTTACTGAAGTTTCTGCCATCCTTTAGACATGGATTAGAGGAAAGTGCAAGGTCCTGGGAGTCAGAGGACCTGGTTTCTAATCCTAGCTCTGCCAAATGTCTGCTGTGTGGCCTTGGTCAAGTCACTTCACTTCTCTGGGCCTCAGTTCCCTCATCTATAAAATGGGGATTCAATCCCTGTTCTCCCTGCTATTTTGACTGTTAACCACATGTGGGACAGAAATTGTGCCCACTGTGATGAACTTGTATCTAACACAGCACTTTAAACAGTGCTTGACTCATAATAAGTTCTTAACAAATACCATCATTAACTAATATCTCCACCGGAAAACTCAGAGACAGAGCTCAGAGAAAAGAAGGACTGATAAACTGCTAAATTTTGAAATTTTACCCACCAGTTACACCATGAATGCTTCAACATAAGCAACATTAATTTAGCTTGCCCTTACTTGACTGCCAATTTGATTTATGGACTTGGTTGATTTACAGCGATTAACTCCATGTATTTAAACTCTTCCAAAGCCCATAGTTATCAGAAAGCACTTGGAAAACATTAATTGCTATACAACTTTTAATTAGGGAGTTGACATTTGCTGCCAGTGAGAGTCACCTCTAATTTAAAGGAAAAATGTTTCATGCCCTGAAATTGAGAGATCAGCTGCCCAATCCATGGCCTAACAAATTTGGTCAGAATTTGGTCAGAAGTTGCAAATTCTAGCTGTCATTTACAGCTGTCAGCTAGGAAGAATCAGGAGAACTTATTAAATGCTCTTTGAGGGCAGGGAGTGTTTCTTTTACCTCTACTGAATGCTCTCAAGCACTTAGTACACTGCTCTGCCACAGAAGGTGGTCAATAAATGCTAATGATTAATTGACTCACCTATCAGGTGAGCCCTTAAGACTATGAAAGAGGTGGAATTTTGATGGGAAAATTGAAAGGAATAATTACTCAACGATTAACTGCAATGGCCAATATTCAGAGCAGCACTGATAGAGCTAAAGGGATAATTGTTCGCAATTTTATGTCAAACGTACACTGGGCATTATTCGATTTTCCCAAAATCTTTGGTTGACTAACGCATTCTTACAGTTGTATACTTGAAATAATTTAGGTCTGAAAAAGTGAAATTCCTAGATGAGCAAAATATTCCAACTTTATAAAATCTGCCATTATTAAATTTCTGGCATGTGATTTGAAGTGTCAGGCCCAAAGAAAATGTGATCAATAGTTCTTGTCTTATGCTATCAGGTCGTTTTTGACCCATAGTGATGCCATGAACACATCTCTCCCAGAGTGCCCACCTCCATCTGCAATATTTCTGGTAGTGTAGCCATAGACTTTTCCTGGTAAAATTACAGAAGTGGTTTACCACTGCCTTCTTCCGTGCATGAAACTTGAGTCTTCACCCTCCACATCTCCCATGCCGCTGCTGCTCAGCACAGTTGAGTTTTGACTTGTAGCAGATTGCCTTCCACTCACTAGCCGCTGCCCAAGCTAGGAATGGAATGGATAGGCCTCTGCCTGATCTCCCTCCTTCAATCGAGACTGGTACAGTACTGGGAACTCTCCAGGTGTGATCCTGAGAGGGGGATCAATAGTTACAGTTTAGAAATGTAATACGTATTATATGCATCATATGTTGAACAGCAATTTTGTTCTGCCACTTAGGTCTAGAAATTCTGTAGAAAATGAATATTACACAACCATTTTATATGCAATATTGTGAGCAGAGCCCAGTTGTGGTTTTGTGGACAGATTATACCTTCTGATGCTATTGCCTAAGGGTATTGTGCTTTGTCTTGTTGCCTTTGTAAAGATGCTAATGATATTAGGCTTTTGACTTACAGAAGCCCTTGATTTCATTCCTATTTGCAACACATAATGAAAGTGTAGGGGGCCCATGAGTCGCTTAAGTTCCTAATTTTAAAATGATACTTCACTGGGTGGAAAAAGTTATCATTAAAATATCAGCAGTGGTGCAACTGAGCTACTTTATGGAGAGTCTGGCAATGGACCCAAGGCCTCTGGAGCTCAAACAATTTACACATAGAGAGGATGAAAGGAGAAGACAGATTTCAAGAGGGAGATTTCTCACCCCTTGGTCTTGGGCATAATGATACTTTCCAAGTCCGATGTATTTCATCTAGCTCACAATTACACAGGCCAAAATTGGATCATGGAAGACAAGAGGAAAGAAACGAAGAAAAAAGCTACTGTGGGAGAAAGAGTTTGGAAGAAGTATTATTCCATATTTGGATGCTAATTCATTGCATTTCTCCTTCCTTTTGAGAGGATTCTATTTCAGAGAAAGGCTCTCTGCACATCCTAAATGTACTCACTGAGTACATCATTGATCCTTATCACTGATCCCTGTGGATCAGCTTGGGATGAGATAACTGATTGACTAGAAAGCTCTTTCCTCCATTTCATTAACAATGTAAAACCAGCTTTTATATTTTAAAGATCATTAAAATCAAGAGTCAGCTGACTGATGACTTTCTGGGTTTTTTTCAATAGCATCTGTTAAGCGTTTACTCTGTGTCAAGCACTGTTCTAAGTGTTGGGGCAGATACAATTAATCAGTCCTAAGTCCTCGTACCACATGCGGCTCATAGTCAAGTAGAAAGGAGAACAGGTATTGAATCCTTAATCCTTTAGACTGCAAGCCCATGGTGGGAAGGGAATGTGTCTGCTAATTATGTTGCATTATACTCTCCCAAGTGCTTAGTACAGTGCTCTGAATATATTAAGTGCTCAATAAACACCACTGATTGACTGATTGATTGAATCCCCATTTTACAGTTGAGGAAACTGAGATACAGAGAAGTTAAATGATATGCCCAAAGTCACAAGTAGGCAAATGGCTGACCAGGGATCAGAACCCAGGTCTTCTGGCTACCAGGCCCATGCTTTATCCTCTAGGCCAAAGACCTGGGCTTAATGTTTGGGTTAAAGTTTGGGACATGATTTTTGGGTTGACTGGTGACTAGTTTGGGTTTGGGGCATAGAGAGTTACAGGCTGGTGATGATGATTGGTTTTGTCGAAGATTATTCTGCCTGGTACAGTGAAGATCAGTCGACTTGTAGTGTTGGAATGTCTTTCAAAATCTTCTACTAGAGCTGCTAATGAAGCCAAATTGATGAATTTGAGTTTCATTTCATTTGATTCCCCTGCTAATTAGGCAGTTATGAGCAGTAAAATTACAAAACTCAGGCAGGAATGAGTGAAAGGAAGGATTCCAACTGACTGAGACCCTGAAGAACACTTAAGAACTGATCTCATTTTCTCCTATTCCACTTTTTTGTGTAATGACAGTGATTGGAGAGTGCCTCCAAAAGGCCTCAAAGTTTAAAAGCATGATATCCAAACTTATCTCTTACCATGATATTGGAGCCAAGCAAAAGGTTTGGAGAGTTTACATGCTGAATTCTCATTAGGCCAAGAGCTTCTCAACAATAATAATAGTTGCATTTTTAAAGTGTTTATTATTTGTCAAGCACTGTACTAAAGGCTGAGATAGATATAAGATAGTAAGTTCCACAAGGGGCTCACAATCTAAGTAGGAGAGAGAGCAGGTATAGAATCACCATTTTGCAGATGAGGAAATTTAGGCACAGAGAACCTAAGTGACTTGCGCTAGATCACATAACAGGAATGTGGCAAAGCAGAATTAGAACCCAGGTCATCTAACTCCCAGACCTGTAGTCTTTCCAGTAGGTTATGCTGCTTCCCATGCATTATCATTCTAATGTGCTAAATATTACACTACTAGCTTGAAAAAGATATTGCAGTTCTGAATATTTTGAATTTGAAATATATTCTATGAGGTAAATGTCTCAAGTACTGATTACATATACTTTGGGAATTACAGAACTGCTATATCTTTTTCCAGCTATTAGGGTAATATTTAGCACGTCGGAATGGTGATGCCAGTCAATCAACCCTCTAACTGTGGAAATCACTCAAGGTTCAATTCTCGGTCTCCTTCCATTCCCCATCTACACCCACGCCCTGAAAGCACTCACTTACTTCCAAGACTTTTCTAATTCCCAAATCTACCTCTCCAGCTCTAACCTCTCTCCTTCTCTGCAGTCTTGCATTTCGTCCCGCCCTCGGGACACCTCTACCCGGATGTGCTATTCACACCTCAAACTAAACATGTCCATAACAGAATTCTTCAGTTCCCATCCAAACTCGGTCCACCCACTGACTTTCCTATCACCGTAGAAAACATTGCTATCTTTGATTCATCTCTCATTCATCCCACATATTCAATCTGTCCCCAAATACTGTAGGTTCAACATTCATAACATCATTAAAATCCACCCTTTCCTCTCCATCCAAACTGCTACTGTGCTGATCCAAGCACTTATCTTATCCTGCCTTGACTATTAAATCAGCTTCATTCATTAATCCAATTCAGTCATATTTATTAATAGCAATAATAATAATAATGTTACTTAAGTACCTACTATGTGCGAAGCACTGTTCTAAGCACTAGGGTAGATACAAGTTAATCAGGTTGGATACAGTCGCTGTCGCACACGGGGATCACATTTTTAATTCCCATTGTACAGGTAAGGTAACTGAGGCCCAGATAAGTGAAGTGACTTGCTCTAGGTCACAAGCAGACAAGTGGCAGAGCTGGGATTAGAACCCAGGTCTTTCTGACTCCCAGGCCTGGGTTCTATCCACTAAGCCACATGTTTTGATTACTGTACTAAGAACTTCAGAGAGTATAATACAACAATAAACAGACATATTCCCTACCCACAACAAACTTGCTTCCCACTCTGTCTCCTGACTCTCCCCTCTCCAGTCCATACTTCATTCTGCTGCCTGGATCACTTTTCTAAAAATCTGTTGCCTCCATGTCTCCTCACTCTCCAAAAACCCCTAGTGGTTGCCCATCTATCTTGGTATTTAATAGAAACTGCTTACCACTGGTTTTAAAGGGTTCATGGCAGGTTAACACATTTTGTTCTGCAAAACATCAACCAGATAAGATCCTTCCAGTGGATATGACAGATGGGCATTTTGTAAATAGTTCCTGATTGATCCAATTTATAGTTTGAATTGCAAGGTCGCCCAGTCTTCCAAGCAGGAGGCTGCACCGGGGAATCAATTAGTCAGTGGGATTTATTGAGCACTTACAGAGAGCAGAGCACTGCACTCAACTCTTGGGAGAGTGTATTACAATAGAGTTGGTAGTTTCATTCCCAGCTCACCAGGAGGATCGGAGAGAGGTGGAACTTCTGTGGAGTTCCATAAGAGGAAGGAACCGAGGCCAAACGTGCTCTCTCAAACTGCTCACAGGGAAAGAGAGTGTATCTGTGTGTGAACGAGGCGCTGACCCCAGTGATGACAATGATGATAGTGGTATTTGTTAAGCTCTTACTATGTGCTAGCCCCTGTACTAAGCTCTGGGGTGGATACAAGCAAATCGAGTTGGCTACAGTCCCTATGCCACGTGGGGCTCACAGTCTCAATCCCCATTTTCCAGAGGAGGGAAGTGAGGCCTAGGGAAGTGAAGCGACTTGCTCAAGGTCACACAGTATTCATGTGGTGGATCTGGGTTTAGAACCCATGACCTTTTGACTCCTAGGCCCATGCTTTATCCACTACACCATGCTGCTTTGGTCGCACAGGGAGACACCCAAGATGGGCAGTCACAAGCACCCTCTCCCTTCTGTGCCTCCCTGACTTGCTCCCTTTACTCAGCCCCCCTCCCAACCCCCCAGCACTTATATACTTATCTGTAATTTATTTCTTTATATTAATGCCTCCCTCCCTCTCTAAACTGTAAGCTCACTGTGGACAGGGAATATGTCTCTTCTATTATCTTGTATTCTTCCAAGTGCTTAGTATGGTGCTCTGCACAGAGTAAGTGTTCAATAAATATGATTGACTGAGTGAGAGCTGGGGCTCTCCCAGCTGGTTGTGGAGAGTTGCTTCTGCTGCAGTGGCTGCTAACACTGCCACGTCCATGTCTCTTGTGTGGGGAATCCTCCGACCTGGAACGCCCTCCCTCCTCATTTCTGGAATACAATGACTCTCCCCTTTTCTAAGCCTTATTGAAGGCACATCTCCTCCAAGAGGCTTTTCCTGATTAAGCCCTCCTTTCCTCTTCTCCCACTCCCTTCTGCTTTGTCCAGACTTGCTCCCTTTATTCACCCCTCTTCCCCCATCCCTTAATTTAATTTACTGCACTGCAGTAACCATGCTCACATGGTTTCCCATCACTGGGCAGGGAAGTCACTCTGCAGGGGTGGGGTGGGGTGGGGGGATGAGTTCCATCTCCCCTCTTGTCAGCCCAGGCTCTAAAGCCATGGTTGGAGAGGGAAAGCTCTTCTCCCACCCCTACCTCAAAGCAGGAAAGCAGCACAAACCAAAGTGGCTCTGTCCTAGCTCCTGGGGGAGGTTCATCTTGCCTCCCTCAAGTCCATCTCCTAGAGGGAAGAACAAAGGAGATGAAACAAGAAGTCTTGTGTTTGTTTTCTTTTTATGAAAAAAAAAATCAAGAAATAAGTCCCCTGGGGTCAGCAGTAGCCAGAGGCACGGGGGTCTGCTGTGTGACTTTGGGCAAGTCACTTCACTACTCCATGCCTCAGTTACCTCATCGGTAAATGGGGGATTAAGACTGTGAACCCCATGTGGAACAGGGGTGGTGTCCAATCCAAATTGCTTGTATCCACCCCAGCGCTTAGTACAGTTCCTGGCACATAGTAAGCACTTGACAAATGCCACAATTATTAATTATTATTATTATTATTATGGCCTCCAAACTAGGAAGCAGTGGGACCACTGCCCAGCCCAAGAGGGCCTCATGCCAAGGGTTGGCACCAGAACAACATCAGGTTGGGTCATATGACTGACAGGGGACGGCAGTGCCATGTTGGATCCTACTTCAACCCTTTGGCATCTGGATTGCTAGAATTGATAGGATGTCCAAACAAATCCGTGAGCCGACAAAATATCTCTTTTACAAATTACACCTCCTCCTGGACCCCTTTAAAACATTCAGTGAGCCCACCCCCTCCTATCTTACCTCACTGATTCCCTACGACATCCCAATCTGCACACTTTGCTCCTCTATCAATCAATCAATCAATCAATCAATCAATCAATCATATCTATTAAGTGCTTACTGCATGCAGAGCACTGTACTAAGTGTTTGGGAGAGTACAACGTAAGCCAACCTAATCCCCAAATGAAAACCTACTCACTGTACCTTGATCTCAACCATCTTGATGCTAACCCTTAGCCCACACAGTTCCTCCTGGAGCTAGACTGTAAGCTCATGATGAACAGGGAACATGTCTACCCACTCTGTTTTATTGTATTTTCCCAAGCTCTTGGTACAGTGCTCTGCACACAGTAAGTGTTGAATAAATATGACAGTGAATTGAATGAATGAACGAGTTGGAAACAATGCCTGTGCCAACAGGGGCCAGGGAAGAGACCACACTACCTCTAGCGAAGCAGCGTGGCCTAGTGGAGAGGGCACGTGCTTGGGAGTCAGAAAGACCAGGGTTCAATTCCAGGTCCACCACTTGTCTGCCGCGTGACCCGAGGCAAGTCATTTCACTTCTCTGTGCCTTAGTTACCTCATTTATAAAATGGGGATTAAGACTCATGTACAACCTAAATAACATATCTACCCAGATCTGGAACATATTAAGTGCTTAATAAATACCAAAAAAACCCAACCCCAAACCGAACAACAAACGAACCCAAAACTACCTCTGGAGGAAGGTGGGAGTCAGAGTGTCCTAATTCGAGGAACTTGATTGGGTGGTCCTATCTCAGAGAAGTCAAATGTTGGAATGTGACCGTGGTGTAGAGGGAGAAAATGGCACTCCTGCTACCTGGTGATGGTGCCATTGAAGAAGGCAAGGATCAGAAGGCCACCTTCTTCAAGAGTGTGACTAGGAAGAAAGCACTGTGAGATGTAGTGTGGCCTAGTGGGAAGAGCACAGACCTAGGAGTCAGAGGACCTGGGCTCTCATCCCAGCTCAACCACTTGTCCGTTGTGTGACCTTGAGCAAGTCATTTAACTGTGTCTTAGTTTCCTCATATGAAATAGGGATATTAAGTACCTGTCCTCCCTCCTTATTAGACTTTGAGACTCAAGTGAGTCTGACTTGATTATTCTGTTTCTACCCCAGTGCTTAGTACAATGCTTGGCACGCAGTAAGTGCTTAATAAATGCCATTATTATTAAATAAAATGAATAAATAGTGGTTTTGTTAAGCGCTTACTATGTGCAAAGCACTGTTCTAAGCGCTGGGGGATTCAAGGTGATGAGGTTGTCTCACAGGGGCTCACAGTTTTAATCCCCATTTTACAGATGAGGGAACTGAGGCACAGAGAAGTGAATTGACTTGCCCAAAGTCACACAGCTGGCAAGCGGCGGAGCCGGGATTAGAACCCATGACCTCTGACTCCCCGGGCTGGGCTCTTTCAACTGAGCCACGCTGCTTCCCCCTCTACTTTTCCAGGGGCCTGGATCTGCACCCTCAATAATTTACTACTACTTACTACTACTAGTTCAACTACCATATTATTACTACTAAAAATAATAATAGTATTTCTTAAGTGCTATATGCCATTCACTGTACTAAGTGCTGGGGTAGAAACAAGATAATCAGGTCCGTCATCGGGCTCACAGCCTAAGGATGGAGAACAGGTCTTGAATCCCTGTTTTATAGATGAAAAAACTGGGGCAGAGAGAAGTTAAATGACTTGTTCAAGGTCACAAAGCAGATAAATGGTGAAGTGGGGATTAGAACCCAGGTCCACTGACTTCGGGCCTGTGCTCTTTCGACTAGGCCACACTGCTCTCCCCTCCTTGAGCCACTAAAAAGGAAAGATCAGCATACTCTAGATTGCTGATAAATATTTGGCCTATGCATTCTGCCTTTTGAAGTGCTATATTCTTTTGAAAAAGGTACAAAGGTGAGTGAGATGGATTGCAACTACTGGCTTTTAGTGCTTCAGCTTCCCTAAAGCATGGCATTTTAAGACTGCCAAAATTCCCTAGGATAAACTTTTCTATAAACTCACTAAACTCCTTTCATTGATCAAGGATTTAAAAACTGTGAAATTGCTGCAAGTGACAATTACAACCCGTGTTAGAGTTAATGTGATGCTGGTTCCACCCTGTACTACCACATTTAAAGAATCTTTGTCAAAAATTCCCCAAATGACAGCTGAAAAGAGTAAATTGATTCTGGATATTCTTGCGGGACAAAGCAAAGAACGTTTAAAGTAATATGCCAAAGCACAATAGCAGCCATACGGCGCCGAATGGATTGTGGGAAATCTGCATTGTTCAATCATACAATTAAGTAGCTCCATAGTACTATTACAAAATTATAATGAATTAGACCTGTAATTTTTCCCCCCCAAGCTTGGCATTATGAGAAAGAGGGCAGTTTTGATGTGTCTTGCTTTCTGTGATATAAGCAATTGCATTCTTTTTATTAGTATTTTTACCTTAAACCCATGGCAGTCAAATTAGGATGTTTTGATTATTTTTTATATTAAAGTTATGGCTAGCAAAGCAGGTGATTATTCTCAATCCATGTTTATAATTTAACATGATGATGAGTTAGAGAAAACCTACTGAAGCAATTTCATTTAATTTTGAACAGCTCAAAGATGGATTTTTTTTTGTAAAGATTGTAGGAGGCCTAATAAAGTGTGAAAGTGATAATGGCCTTATTATAGAAGAAACAAATGTGGGTAGAATATCAAAGAAGACTATCATAAAGGCTAGAAAATTAGTTCATGAGAGAAAAAATGAACATCCTTGATAATGTCAAAATTGAATGTGCCACATGCAGATAATGCCAGTCCTTCCTAGAAACCTAAAAAAGCTCCAACGAACTGCTCACATTAAATGAACTCCTCACTTTACACTCGTAGGCCTCCATCAACTGGCTCCACAATCAATTATTTTGGTACTTTTTACTTACCTATTATGTTCCTTGCTCTGTACTGAGTAGATATAAGAAAATCAGGTTGGACACAGTTCCAGTTCCACTAGGGGCTCTCAATCTAAGGAGAGAGGGAGTAGGATTTAATCCCCATTCTGTGTGCTTCAGTTTCCTCATCTATAGAATGGGGATTAAATCCTACATTCTATAGATGAGGAAACTGAAGCACAAAGAAGTGAAATGAATTGCCCAAGGTCACACAGCACTATTTACTGAGATCTTACTGTGTGCCAAGCCTTACACTACGTGCTTGGGAGAGAAAAATGCAGTAGATTTGGTAAACACGATGCCTCCTGACAAGTAGTTTATGGTCTAAAGAGAGAGAGAGAGAGAGAGACTACCCTATTCATTCAATCATCTTTATTGAGCACTTACTATGTGCAGAGCACTATACTAAATGCTTGGACCTAACTTTCTTCTTCTCCCAGCACTTACTATGTTCAGAGCACTATACTAAGCGCTTGGACCTAATTTTCTTCTTCTCCCATTCCTACCCTGCTCACCCACCCCTCTGTAACCAAATCCACCCAGTTGAGTTCCTTGCACACACTCTCCCCCTGGAATACTCTACCAGTTTATTTTGCCCAACAACAATAACGATTATCTTTCTACAAAAGTGCTCTGGGCATATCACCTCCCTCCTCAAAAACCTCCAGTGGTTGCCTATCAACCTTCGCATGCAACAATAACTCCTCACTTTTGGCTTCAAAGCTCTCCATCCCTTGACCCCCTCCTACCTCACCTCCCTTCTCTCATTCTACAGCTCACCCCGTACGCTCTGCTCCTCTGCCACTCACCTCCTCACAGTACCTTGTTCTCGCCTGTCCCACCGTCGACCTCTGGCCCATGTCCTACCACTGACCTGGAATGCCCTCCCTCTTCACATCTGCCAAACTAACTCTCTTCCCCTCTTCAAAGCCCTATTGAGAACTCACCTCCTCCAGGAGGCCTTCTCACACTGAGCCTTCCCTTTTCCTCTGCCCCTCCTCCCCTCCCCATTGCCCCTCCTCCCTCCCTCTGCTCTATCCCTTTCCCCTTCCCACAGCACTTGTGCATATTTGTATATTTTATTACTCTATTTTATTAACGATGTGTACATATATATGATTCTATTTATCCTGATGGTATTGATGCCTGACTACTTATTTTGTTTTGTTGTCTGCCTCCGCCTTTTAGACTGTGAGACCGTTGTTAGGCAGGGATTGTCTCTATCTGTTGCCGAATTGTACATTCCAAGCTCTTAGTACAGTGCTCTGCACACAGTAAGCGCTCAATAAATGCGATTGAATGAATGAATAACAGTGGTTTGTTAAGTGCTTACAATGTGCCAAGCACTGTATTAAGTGCTGGGGTACAGTGGAAGTAGATTGGATACAGTCCCTAGCCCACATGGGACTCACAATCTAAGGGGGAGGGAGAATGGGTATTTTATCCCCATTGTAGATAGATGAGGGAAAGACTGAGGTTCAGAGAAGTGAAGTAACTAGCCCAGGGTCACACAGCAGATATGAGGCAGAGCCAGAGCCTAGGAACTTTGACTCCTGGGCCCACGGGAGTCAACTAGGCTCTGCTCTTTCAACTAAGCTCTGCTCTTTCTTCTCCGTCCTCCTCAGCTCCTCATCTATCATAACAAATTTTCCTGCTATCTTATGCTCGGCAATTCAATTGCTTTTTTTTTTTTATACCGAGTACATAAACTGAACTGTGAGTTTCAGATTAATTAAGGAAAAATTTTCCTTCAACAACTACATCTCCCAGGAGATGAGGAAGGTTCAAATGTTTGAAACATTCAATCAAGGGAAGGAAGAGAGTTTATTTTTCCTCTAGAGTGAATCTCTTGGGCGATTAGTGAAAGAAAAAGTGGTGTTAACTGGCTTCAAAAGTATTATCCTCCTCAGCCAGAGATAGTTTCTTGTATCATGGATGTGTATGCCTATGCACGCATGTCAATCTACGGAAAGAGGGAGAGTGATACAAGGGATGACACTCTGTTATGCTTGGGAATGTGGCAGAGATAATGGGTCACATAGAAAAGTCAATATGGATTGATTTGAGCTCTTATCCCTTGCAAATCCTTATGACCAACGTTTTGCTCAACTTTTACATAGCCCACCATCTCTAATCTTGAAGCAAAACCAGCAGGTATTTTGCCTTCTTCAAAGTTGGAAAAAGAGGCCTTTCCCCTCACTTTAGGGGCTGCTGCCCTATACAGCATCAGATAAAAGGGAAGGATAGCTTTTCTAGGGCTGGAGAGGGTTCGTTAGGCAAAGAGGTGGACAGGATTATCACTAAGGTATCAATTTTTAAATATGGGATGGGAAAGGGTAAGAGCTTTTATGCCTCGATCTCATCTATCTTGCCACCGACCCCTTTCCCACATCCTCTCCCTCGCCTGAAACTCCCTCCCCGGCCATATATACCAGACCACCACTCTTCTCCACCTTCCAAACATTACTAAGGTCATATCTTCTCTACAAGGAGTTCCCCAATTAAGCCCTCTTATCCCCAGCTCCCTCTTCCCTTCTGCATTGCCTGTGCACTTAGACCTGTGACCTTTGGGCATTTGATAGTCACCTTTTCCTTGGCCCCACAGATATTTACCTATCTTTAAATTATATATCATAAATTATTTATTATTATTAGTGTTTGTCTTCCCCTCTAGACCAAAAGTTCACTGTGGGCAGGGATTGTGACTTCCAACTCTGTTGTACTGTACTCTCCCAAGGGCTTAGTACAGTGCTCTGCACATAGTAAGGGCTCAGTAAACACCAATGACTGTCAGTGATTCAGCAGAGGCATAGTGAGATAAGTAGTTGTGAAAGATAATATTCAATCTTTTGCTCATAAAAAATAGGTCAGAGACCCTGTCGATTATTATTCGATCCTGAATGAAATATCATCATCTAATCAATAGCAGTGCATCAAGATCCTATCTACTTTTGTTTTTGCAGATCATTCTTAAAAATGGCCTTTTGGAATGCCCCACCCTGAAACAACCATTGCAGGACAGTCCATTAAATGAAGCGAGCATGATGTGTACCAAAATATTACAGAAATATAGAAGCCAAAGCCACCAAACAGTGCTTCATGATTTTATTAGGTCCTTTTTCTGCCCCAGTTTGCTACAGCAGGCCAGTAACTGTCATGGTTGAACCCAACTTCTGTTGCTATCGGACAGTAAGTAGGTACAGTTATTTTATCACCCCGTCCACAAAAACTGCACACAAACCACATAATGCCGTATGGAAAGTGGACAACCCTTTTATTCATGAACGTTGTGTACAAAGAGTGTTCTTTTTTAAAGCTACAACTGATTTAGATGAACTACAAAACCTGAGAAGGCTCAAAATGTCAAGTAACACTGTTTCCATAAGCAAAATTGAATAGAACTATTAATTACAAATAAATCTAATTTAATCAACTATATTAAATCACAGGTAATAGAAAAATAAACATTTTCACAAAAGCACTGACATTCACTGTAATCCATACTCACAAAACACTGAACATATATCTTGTACATTTTATCCCTTCATATTAGTTTGAAATGATGTACATAATACCTTTTTTTCTGCTTCATAATGGAACAGATTGTGACTCAGCTGAGGAGCCTCCCTCCCCCTCCCCCCCCAAAAAAAATCAGTAGAAGTTAAAATGGAGATTGAACATGAACAGGTAGAAGTGACAGAGCAAAGATTACACTTCTTCTTGTACATAAAGAGCTGCTGTTGTAGAAATAGAAATTCCATTTCTTCAGGGAGAATCAACCCTTGAAAGCCAAGAAGTTGCTTCTAGAATGAAAGGATTGGGCAGCAGTGGGTGATCTCTGCAATGGACAGTCCCAGAAACCTCTTTTCCAGCCCTCCAAATCGCTCCTTTATATTTTGTAGCACTAAGTCTGTTCTGACTACCAAAGGCTAAACCAGGGCACACTACATGTTTGGAAAATCAGATGGTTGCTTGGCATTCTCAAATGGTGGCAGGGACTAAATCTTGTCCCAGATTTTTGACCCTTTTGCAACTGAATGTAGACTCACCTGTCATACTGGGCACAGCTGGAGAATCTCATGCAAAATTAGGACCATAAAGTTCCAGTCTTAATGTTGTATATATTTACTGTACAATCCTTGGGGTCGAATTCTGCCTTCAGATATAAACAAGGAGCTCCCATTAATTTTGTTTTATTTCTTAAAAAGAAAGCATGCAAACACATCCCAGAGACAACATATCATCACAAAATACATTTTTATAGATGACTTTAAACTCTCTTCTGAGAGCGTTCAAATAATCAAAATGTCAGAATAGTGGTATTTGAAAAGCAAAGATACTGATTAACTGTTTCTTATTTTCCCTCTACATCCCACATAATATACAAATATGTCTTGTTGGAATGCATATTTGCATAAATATAATTTACCTCTGGGTACTAGGTCAAAAATTATCTTCTGAGGGATGTTTTTCAATCATGCTTGTACAGCTAATGCACCACACTCGCATCATCAATAAATAATCACGTTGGACTTTTTAAATTGACCAGTAAATGGTAAAGCTTCGAGAAAGCCTGACCGGCTGGGATTTGTTAACCTTTCCTTTTCAATGCTGTCAGTTCAATTCTAGACAGCTTTTGCATCCAGTGGCAATTTTAGTTTCAGCTTCCGAGCACATATCTTCATCACAACTGATATCCTTATCGGATCCTTAGCAGATGAGGGAAACAATCTTGGAACGTAATAGAATTGCCCACTGCATGTTTTTCTACCATTTCATATTTTCAAAAGCAGCTGGCAATCGTTAATCAGCTCAGCCGGGCCCCCTAAGAATGCCGTCATATAGGTTGGTGATGCTCAAATCGGTTTGCAAATGGCTTGTCCAATCAAGGGAATTATGTAGCAGAACCCTGAAGAACACAAAACCTCGGCCTCCCATTGTGGCCCTGATTCTGGGCTGCTTTTTCTCTTAGGAGTTCTTCAGTCGGCCAAGGCAAGGTGTGTGACAAACCTTAATGCACCAGCCCAGGGAATGTGTTTTTCTTTTCTGTTGTACTTTTCCAAGTGCTTAGTACAGTGCTTGTATTGGGTGGCCATTCAATACACCCCATTACTATTACCTGGGGTGGTTTTTATTTAAAAGAAATCTAAATTATCATTTGTCAGGAATTCTCATCACTCTTTGATACTTATTCTTTCCATTTAACGAAAGGAAAGGCATCCCCAAAACAAAAGGTCTCGTTTTAATTAAATTGTAAGCCATTAAAGCTGACTAGTGTATGAACTCAGGACCCATTGAAAGAGGTTTTTTTTTTCTTTGCCAGTGTTGAAAATATCGCTTTATTGCCCAATTTCTACCTAGTCCAGTAGCCTGAGATTTTTCCTTAACTGCCTATGAAAAATATTCCCAGAGAGGTACTGTCACAACTCAGCAATCCTGCTACCACATTGTCGTTATTATTTGCTCAATAGATTTCAAGTCAATAGTGAGCCTAGACTGAGAAACCCATTTCTCAAGACTCCTGGAATATGTTGCATCTCTTTTCTTGACATATCTCAAGAATCCTTGCCCTTCTCTAAATCTATTCAATTCTAGCCAACATTTATCTTCTCACGACTTTGCACTTTTGGAGAGTGGTGAGGGTTTAACTTTGTGAACTCAAAATTGCGACGACATTAGGGCTGATTAGGATAGTGAGCTGTATATACCCTCATTTCCACAAACTCCTGCTATCAAGGATATTTTCCCTAGAGACACAAATTCACGGAAACAGTTAATGGTCTTCTAATATTTATCCCCGAGCCCCATGAGATAGAGAAGTTTTATTTAACCTTTGCTAATCTAGTGGGAAACCTCCCGGAAGGCCCCTGCCTCTAGTCTGATCCATGACCTTTTGTCACGTCTTTCTAAAACTTTTCTAAAAAGATAAACATGAATATTTATTTGGTCTCAAATATTACAGCATAGAATAAGAAGTTACCGTATCAGGATTTATTTGAGCTTTAGATAGTCTTTAAATATATTTTTAAAACATTTTTTTAAAAAAACACCATTTGGAACAGTCTGATTTTTATCTACTCCGAATCCTGCCGATCGCCTGAATGGGAAAACTTTTTCAAACATGCTACCCGGCCAAGAGATCACAGATGAAGCCTCCTCCTCGCCACACAGAATTTCAGATCCTCGAGATCTAGACTTACTCGAGTCGCTTCAGATGCCCCAGATCCTCTTTCCAGATCCTGAAGACCAGCCCTGCTGCAGCCAGCAGACAGCTGCTCCAACCAAATCCCTTCACGGGCTCCACGCTGGGCTGGCCTATTTAGCAAAGTCTCTCCCAGGGCACGGGTAGCCCGAGAGGGCATCAGGAGTCACCCTTGTTACTCTTTGGCCTGGCGTCACTATTTCTTGCTTCCTGTCTTTCTCTTATCTCTAGAGAAAGTTGCCCAGCAGCAAAGCGGAGACTGAGATTGATCCCTACTCCCTCTCTAGCTCCTGACTAGAATGACGGTCCTCCAACAGGAGATGGCTGGGATGGCCCAGAGCAGCGCATACTCGGAGCGGGATTGTGCTGGAGGAGGACACAGCCAGCTGCAGCAGGGCTGGACATCCTGGGACCTAGAAAGAAGAAAACTCAAGTAAATGACTCTGGAAAATGTCCTAACTTGTCCCCTTAGCCAGGATGTTGATGAGGGGATGTTCGATTCTTAAAGATTCAGACATTGGAGCCAGCAACTTTTACTTTCTCTAGTTATTAGAGACCTCATCCTGTGAACTTACTGTTTATTTAGGGAGATAAATAAAACATATTTGTGGGAAAAAGCTTTTACCCCTTCCCATTAGGTCACATGGTAAATCCTTAAATGCCTGGTGACAGTAAGCTCCTCGTGGGCAGAGAAGGTGTCTGCCAACTGAATTATATTGTACTTCCCCAAGCACTTAGTTAAGTGCTCTGCACACAGTAAGCACTTTAGAAATTCCATGGATTGAATGAGTGATTTCTTGACAGAACACTGATTGGACACCTGCTCCCAAAAGGGTTTAAGCCTATATGGATCAGTTTTCCTCATTCGAGCTGAATGACTATATTCTCATAAAGTATTTGTCTCAGTGTCGGCTGTTCACGGAAAGGTCTAACCAATATTTACAAAATTGAAGTCTCACACCCAGCATCAATTCACTCTTCACCCTATAAATGCCTTAGACAGTAGCCTCAAAATGAAGTCTCGGGCATAATTACAGCTGGTTCTTTAGTCTGAATTTTCTACATTGGCTCCGAGTCCTCGTTTTAAGACCTCTATCATCAGCAACTCTAATTTGGGGGTTTTATTTAGGTATTCGTAGCATCACCTATCATACAAATTTTGTGGGTACATTCATCTTAATTTGGAATTTAGAGGCTATTAGGAAATGTGCTTAAGACAGAAGGAACATTTTCTAAAAACTCTGGATATATTTGACAGATTTTACATTAATGTCCAAAACAGAAAAAAAGCATACCACCGACAAGATTTTCATCAATCTCTTCTTCCAATTAAATAAATTAAAATAAATACATTTTGCAAATAGGTGAATGCATGACTTCTAAGCTGCTTTGCAATGTTGTCCAGAGCTATTTGGAGCTGTTTATTTTTAACTCATGAGCCTCAGGTTCAAAAAAGGAAATATCCTCCTTTCTCCTGTGGGGTGGCAAGATTGTTCTTCAAGTGAGGAGAACTTAGGTCAGCCTAAAACACTGCATGTCTTCACATTCTACAAAATGACAAATCAAATGATTTTTCTACCAGACTGCATCCTCTTGCCTGACACGTAATACCTTCCAACACATAGAGAAGCAGCGTGACCTAGTGGATAGAGCACAGCCCTGGAAGTCAGAAGGAGCTGGGCTCTAATCCTGGTTCTGCCACTTGTCTGCGACCTTGGGCAGGTCATTTCACTTCTCTGTGCCTCAGTTACCTCATCTGGAAAAGGGGGACTAAGACCGTAAGCCCTCTGTGGGACAGAGACTGTGGCCAACCCCATTCACTTGTGCTCACCCGACCGCTTAGTAGAGTGCTTGGCACATAGTAGAGCACTTAACAAATACCACAGTCATCATTATTTAAAAGAAATACACAAGGGACATTTTCACTCCAGCTTCCACTGGCTCTGAAACACATATTTCAGCCGTCATTCAATCATTCATTCAACCATATTTATTGAGTGCTTACTGTGTGCAGGGCACTGTACTAAACGCTTGGGAAGTACAAGCGCAGGATGATGTGACATTTCAGCACATGGCATTTATGTTGTCCAGAGTGACCCCCTTTCACATTTGGAGTGTACACATTTTGGAGGGTTGCCTTTGATCCTCTCCCAGTCTGACAATATTCCGATGCATTTTTTTTTTCCCCCACCTGCTATAGCATCTGCACTCTGCAGTCAGTTTGGACTAGAACAAACAAACAAAAATTGTTCTACTACAGATGTGGACTAGAATTTGTCCAGAAATAAACTCCTGAGACATTACATAATGAGCTGCGAGTGAAAAATACCTTTAAAAAATTATTTTAATTTTTGCAAGAAATAATCTGAAGGTACTTTTATTTGTTAACTTTGAAATTTTTTTTATGGCTAGGAAACTTAAAGACATCCACCATCAAACATTTAGCACCCTGAACATTAGCTGGGTGGTTTTCCAGAAATTATATCTACTCAAACTCTTCAACTCCCTATCAACGGGCTGCTAAGCTTTCAAACAAACATCGAGCTAGAAACTGCAGTGTGAGTGGCCAGAAAATTTCAACTTGCTTCAAGGTTGGGAATTAGCTGCTCCGCAGCAGAAAGTAGAGGGGGAGAACAACGATTCCTGATCCATTCTAAATATTTGGAAGAGCTGGAGCTCTGTGAACCTCTAAGACACATGAGAAAGAAAAACAGTCAAATGAAAGCACAACCTCAAGCTCAAAAGAGAAGTTCATTTTTCTTGGATAAGTGGCAATACTGCAGGAACGTGAGTTGAATAATAGTAATTCTAATAATTGTCGTATTTGTTAAGTGCTTACTTTGTTCCAGGCACTGTACTAAACACTGGGGTGTATACAAACCAATCAGGTGGGACACAGTCCCTGTCCCACATGGGGCTCACACTCCTAATCGCCATCTTACAGATGAGGTAACTGAGGCACAGAGAAGTGAAATGACTTGCCCAAGATCACACAGCAGACAAGTGGCAGAGCGTCAGAGTTGAAGCATACGGGCCCACGAACGTTCCCCTGCCACCCCATCCCGTGCCCACACCTCACCAGCCTAGGGTGGAGAATGGCTCTGGCTACAGGGAATGGTAAAGACAGAAGCGTCTGACTGCATTTCAGCTAGGAGAATATTATTTAATTACGTAAACCACCGCAGTCAGAATAAGAGGGATTTCTGTGAGTCTCTTAAAAGCAAGCCCAAACAATTTAAGTCGAGTTTGGTTTGTCTTCCTACCTTAGGACGTCGTGACTTAAACTTCCCCTCGGCTTACGTGATCTCGGGGCTCGCTGCAGAAACCCGAAGGGAAGGGCAAAAGAGCTCACTCTTTCCTTCCCACCTCCCTGCCTCTTCTTCACTTACTTCTTCACCTTCCTCCGTCCCTCCCCCGCCCCCCACGCCTTCCCCCGGATTCTTCTGGCTCTGATTAGCTCCATACCATGTTCAAAAATGAGGTGTTTTAGTAAAGACTCGGGCCCCTTTTGCAATTCACAAGCTTGTATCCCCATTCTGTTTGTACTCTGTCAAAATATTGAGGGTCATCTCTTCACTCTTGGATTGCAAATGTGCCTCACTTCTTCTCGAAGCTTTCCTGGTGGCCCTGGACAGCCGTCTCCGGAAGGTATCTCCAGCCAGGAAGTAGAGGATGGGGTCCACGCAGCTGTTGAGGCTGGCCAGGCCCCGCGTCACCTGGTAGGTGGCGTAAACCCTGTCGTTGAAGGCGCACATGTCCGGGGTCTGGAAATCCAGCCTGGCCCTCAGGTTCAAGGTTTTCATCACGTGGAAGGGGAGATAGGACACGGCAAAGACGGTCAGCACGATGATGACCAGGTAGATGGACTTCCGGCGCAGGGGGGAGTTGTCCAGGTCCTTGTACACCAGGGCCTTGACGATCAGCCCGTAGCAGCCCAGGATCAGCACGAAGGGGATGCAGAACATGGCCACGGTGGTGCACATGCTGTAGATGAAGTAGCTCCTCAGGTAGTCGTCGGAGGTGGTGTCGTAGCAGGTGACGGTCTTGTTCTTGCGGACGCCCGTGCCCGAGTAGAAGAGGATGGGCGAGATGCCGGCCACCACGACGCCCCAGACCAGGGCGCTGATGTAGACGGCGTGCTTCTTCTGCATCCGGCCTAGGGACTTGAGCGGGTGGACCACGCCGGTGTAGCGGTGCACGCTGATGCAGGTGAGGAACAGGATGCTGCCGTACAGGTTCACGTGGAAGATGAAGCGCTGCAGCTTACACATGGGGTCGCCGAAGATCCAGTCCGTCTTGTTGAAGTAGTAGAAGATGAGGGCCGGCAGGGTGAGCACGTACAAGAAGTCGGCCAGGGCCAGGTTGAACATGTACACGGAGATGCCGCTCCACGGCTTCATGTGGAAGACGAACATCCAGATGGCCACGCTGTTGCCCAGGAAGCCGGCCAGGAAGACCAGGATGTAGACGGCGGGCAGGTAGTAGAACTGGAAGCCGGTCTTGGTCAGGGAGCACTTGGCCGCCGCCGCCGCCGCCGTGGCGTTGCCCCAGCCGGGGACGGCCGTGCCGTTGAGTCCCGAAGGCCAGAGGATGCCGGCCATGGTGTCCCCGGTGACCGGGTCGGTCGGGCGGTCAGGGGGAGAGGAGGAGGAAGGTGAGGCGGCGGAGGCGAAGGCCTCGAAGGCCGTGGGGGCTGGAAGGTCCAGGGCCAGAAGCGAGCATCTGCAAGGGGGGAGACACGGAAAGAAAGCAGCGTGGCTCAGTGGAAAGAGCACGGGCTTTGGAGTCAGGGCTCATGAGTTCGAATCCCAGCTCTGCCACTTGTCGGCTGTGTGACTGTGGGCGAGTCACTTCACTTCTCTGGGCCTCAGTCCCCTCATCTGTAAAATGGGGATGAAGACTGTGAGCCCCACGTGGGACAACCTGATTCCCCTATGTCTACCCCAGCGCTTAGAACGGTGCTCGGCACATAGTAAGCGCTTAACAAATACCAACATTATTAGAAAGAGAGGGGCAGCGGGACCGGAGGAAGGAGGAGGGAAAGGGGAGGATGGAGGAGGAAGGACACCCAAGTCGGTGGGCCACAGGCTGGGACCCTCCCCTCCCTCGGACTCTCCCCCACCCTGGCATCCCGTGCCCAGGGCGCCGAGGCCGTGCCCACCGCGGGGACTGAGAACTTTTCCAAAACAAGAGAGTCCTTTTCTCCTTTCTTTGTGCATTTTCTTTTGGACTCACTTTTCTGGCTTCGTTTCCCCAGGCGAAGGGGCAGAGCGGTGCCCGGCCCTGGCTCTCCGCTGCCCTGCCCACCCCAGTCCCGGGCTCGGGGCCATCGTCCGCGGCCCGTCTCTGCCCGGTCCCGTCTGTGCCCTCGCCCGCCCCGTGCCTCCCGTGCCCATCCCACCCTCCTCTCCTCCCCGGCTCTGCCCCCATCACAGCCCACCGACCCTGGCCCGGCTCTGCCCTTCTCTCTGCTCACCTCTGGTGCCCTGATTCTGCCCGCCGCCCGTGCCCCCTCTCCGTGCCCCGGTTCCTCCCCCTTCTCCGCCCGTGCCCCCGCTCTGCCCTCCTCTCTGCCCACCGCCCTTGCCCTCTCTCCCTACCCCGGCTCTGCCCCCCTCACTACCCTCTCTCCGTGCCCCAGTCCTGCCCCTCTATGCCCTCGCCCCGTGCCCGACTGTACCCACCGCCCGTGCCCCGGCTCTGTCCTCCTCCATGTCCTCCCCCTGTGCCCGGACGAAGCCCACCGCCCGTGCCACTCTCCTGCCCCCCATGTCCTCGCCCCGTGCCCCGACTGTGCCTAAGGCCCGTGCCACTCTCCTGCCCTCCTCTTGCCCTCCCCCCGTGCCCCGACTGTGCCCACCGCCCGTGCCCCTGTCCTGCCCTCCTCTATGCCCTCCCCCCGTGGAACTGTCCTGCGCCCCCTATTTCCTCGCCCCGCGCCCCTGTCCTGCCTCCCTCCAGGCCATCCTCCCATGCCCCGACTGTGCACAAGACCCGTGCCCCTGTCCTGCCCCTCTCCCTGTCCTCGCCCCGTGCCCCGACTCTGTCCTCCTCTCTGCCCTCCCCCTGTACCCCGACTGTGCCCACCGCCCGTGCCCCTGTCCTGTCCTCCTCTCTGCCCTCCCCCTGTACCCCGACTGTGCCCACCGCCCGTGCCCCTGTCCTGTCCTCCTCTCTGCCCTCCCCCTGTGCCCCGACTGTGCCCACCGCCCGTGCCCCTGTCCTGTCCTCCTCTCTGCCCTCCCCCTGTGCCTCGACTCTGCTCACAGCCCTTGTCCCGCTCCTGCCCCCCTCCATACCCTCCCCCCGTGCCCCGACTCTGCCCAGGCCCGTGCCCCTGTCCTGCCCGCCCCCCCCCCGCCCTCCCCCTGTGCCTCGACTCTGCTCACAGCCCTTGTCCCGGTCCTGCCCCCTTGCATGCCCTCCCCCCGTGCCCCGACCGTGCCCCCGGCCCGTGCCCCCGTCCTGCCCCCGTCCCGGCCCTGCCCGCTCGGCCGGGGGTGCTCACCTTGGGTGTCCGAGCGGTTGGGGGCAGGGTGGGGGCTCCTGTGGGGTGCCCTGGGGAGCCCCGTGCCCCGGCGGTGCCCCGGCGGTGCCCCCCGCCCTGCCCGCCGCCGCCAGGACCGGCCCGGGCTCCTGCCCGAGTGTCGGGGGCGGAGGCGGGGGGCGGGCCGGGGGGCGGGCCGGGGGGCGGGCCGGGGGCTCACTGCCCCTCCTCCTGGCCACCGCCCCCTCCCTGCCGCCCCCACCCATCTCCCTCCCTCCCTCCCTCCCTCCCTCCCTCCCTCCACGCCCCCCGAGGACCAGGAGAAAGGGGGGAAGGAACTGCCCGCTCCCCTGCCCCTTCACTTCTCTGGGCCTCACTTCCCTCATCTGTCAAATGGGGATGAAGACTGGGAGCCTCACGTGGGACAACCTCATTCCCCTGGATCTCCCCCAGCGCTTAGAACGGTGCTCTGCACGTAGTAAGCGCTTAACAAATACCAGCATCATTATTATTATTATGAACAAATACCAGTATTATTATTATTATTAAAGGGGGCAACAGGGCTGGGTCGTCTTCCAGGCCGAGTTTGAGCTAGTCGAGCTCCCCATTCCCCCACCGGTGGGCACGGCTGGGGCACTGTATATATATATTACTTATTTCCCTATTTATTTTGTGAATAAGGTATACATCCCTTTGGTTCTATTTATCTCGACGATGTTGTCTTGTTTTTGCTTTGCTCTGCTTCGCTTTGCTGTCTCCCCCTTCTAGACTGTGAGCCCGTCATCGGGTAGGGATGGTCTCTGTCTGTTGCCCAGTTGTACATTCCAAGCGCTTAGTACAGTGCTCTGCACATAATAAGCACTCAGTAAATACTATTGAATTCATCTTGATGATGTTGTCTTGTTTTTGTTTTGCTTCGCCGTCTCCCCCGTTTAGACTGTGAGTCCGTCACTGGGCAGAGATTGTAATAATATTGGTATTTGTTAAGCGCTTACTATGTGCAGAGCACTGTTCTAAGCGCTGGGGGAGATACGGGGTCATCAGGTCGTCCCACGTGAGGCTCACAGTTAATCCCCATTTTACAGATGAGGTAACTAAGGCACAGAGAAGTGAAGTGACTTGCCCACAGTCACACAGCTGACAAGTGGCAGAGCCGGAATTCGAACCCATGACCTCTGACTCCAAAGCCCAGGCTCTTTCCACTGAGCCACGCTGATTGTCTCTATCTGTTGTCGAATTGTACCTTCCAAGCGCTTAGTACAGTGCTCTGCACATAGTAAGCGCTCAATAAATTCGAATGAATGAATGAATGCTGCCGCTGGCAGCCCCCCGTGCCAACCCTTCACCCGCGGGACTGGCAGAACACCCCTCCTCTCTCTTCCCTGCCTCCCCGCACCCACCCATCCGGGGTGGGCAGTCAGTCCTGAAGTAAGGGGGGATTTACCCACACTCAAAACACCCAAGGAGGGCAGCATGCAGGCACATCTGCCCCCCGAACCCACCCCAGATAATAATAATAATGAAAACAATAATAATAATGATGACATTTAAGCGCTTGCTATGTGCCGAGCACTGTTCTAAGCGCTGGGGGAGATACAAGGTAATGAGGCTGTCCCACGTGGGGCTCACAGTCTTCATCCCCAATTTACAGATGAGGTCACTGAGGCACAAAGAAGTTAAGTGACTTGCTCAAAGTCACACAGCTGACAAGTGGCAGAGCCGGGATAATGATAAGGATGGTATAGGTTAAGCCCTTACTATGCCAAGCACTCTTCTAAGTGCTGATAAATACAAGGTAAAAGTAATGAGGTTGTCCCCCGTGGGGCTCACAGTCTTAATCCCCCATTTTGCAGATGAGGTCACTGAGACCCAGAGAAGTGAAGTGACTCGCCCAAGGTCACACAGCAGACAAGTGGCAGAGGCGGGATTAGAACCCATGCCTTCTGACCCCCAATCCCGGGCTCTTTTCACTGAGCCAAGCTGCTTCTCTAAAATAATGATGACATTTGTGGATTTGGATGGTATTTGTTAAGGATGGTGTTTGTGCAAAACACTAAGCGCTGGGGAAGATACAAGGTGATCAGGTTGTCCCACACGGGGCTTGAAGACTTAATGCCCATTTCACAGATGAGGTAACTGAGGCACATAGAAGTAAAGCGACTTGCCCAAAGTCACACAGCTGACAAGTGGCGGAGTCGGAACTTGAACCCATGATCTTTGACTCTCCAGCCCGGGCCCTTTCCACTGAGCCATGCTGCTTCTCAGCCCTGCACCCACCTGCTCACCTAAGACCCCACCAACTTACTTCGGAGGGAAAGGAAAGAAGGGACAGAAGGGAAGGGAAATGGGCAGGTCCTTTCCCAAACCCTCTCATCCCTTGCAAGTTTCAAAGGCCAGTCTGAGCTACCTATGTCTTTTCGAGAAAAGTAACGAAGAAAATCGGACTGGACACGAGATGGAGGGTTTTTTTTCCCCTTAATTTTCTCCTACAACTCCGAGAGCATTGGCGAAAGCTTCCATCTGGTGGCTCTGGAGATAGTGAAAGTCTTTCAGCACAGCACTTGCCTTTTGCTCGTTCCTTTTGTTCTTTTGCATCTTTGAAGACTTTTCAATATAGAAGTGATCAATCGAACGTATTTATTGAGCGCTTACTGTGTGCAGAACACTGAACTAAGCATCTGGGAGCTACAGTATCCCAATATGACAGAGTTGGCACACATGTTCCGTGCCCATAGAGAGCTTTCAGATTAGAGGGTGAGTCATGTCTTTGCGATTTTGCATTCACTATCATCGGTCTTGAAAAGAATTACACCCCTCGGTGAGACTATAAAGTTCGGGGACAAAGATGTGTTCACTCTTTTATAACATCATTATTATTATTTCCCCAAATTGAAAATTCAATAATCATTCTTATTTTCTTATTTCAGCCCAAGATGAATTTTTTTTATTATTATTCTTCAGAGTTTATAATAGGACATCCTTGTCAGCTTGAATTTCAGTCATTTTGGGGGAAAAAAACGAAAACGATTTCTTGTTTTATATTTGACTGGTACTTTCCAAACTGAAAGTCCCTCAAGATTGCATAATTTAAATATATTCGGTAGGTTCATTGGGAAACCGACCAAATAATGAATCCCACTTACAGGCATAGCCGGAGAGGGACATGGCCAAAATAAGATCCCAAAACTGCCGGTAAAAGTTTTATGCCTTAAGATGCTTATTTTATTCCTATGTTACAAAAGTCAAATAATTTTTCTTTCTTCCTTTCATATTCCAAATGATAGATTACCTGTAAATTACAGGCGATAAAGACCCTGGGTCCCATTACTTAATGTTAATAGCCTTCCTTATATAAAAAAAGAATAAAAAAGAAAGCCTTAAACTTATCGAAACCATTCAATCATATTTATTGAGCTCTTACTGTGTGCAGAGCACAATACTAAGCACTTGGGAAATACAATTTAGCAACAGACAATCCCTTCCCGCAATGGGCTCTCAGTCTTCTAGCCTCAGGGCACAGCCTAGGATAATACATATATACATATTTACACACATGTATAAGTATGTACCTATGAGAGAGGAGAAATACAGCAGGGGAGCATGGAAGAGAAAAGGAGAGAGTTAGAGATTTTCATATCCACATTACCTTGGTTCCAGAACCCGTTAGTTCCAGGATAGGGTAGCCAATTTAGATTTCTGCAAGTCAGCCAGACTGCACCAACACTAAATCAGAATCTCAAAGATGGTGCCTATTTACCCCATTTTTTTTATGGCTTTGGTGTTGTCAAAGAGTATTCCCTTGTCCACTGTTTGTGCTAATGAAGTCGTAGATGTACCCAGAAAGTAGGCAGTGTGGGCTAATGGAAAGAGCACAGTGCTTCAAGTCAGAAAAGCTGGGTTCCAATCCCGGTTCCACCACCTTGTCTGCTGTGTGACCTTGGGGAAGTTGTTGAATCAATTGATTAATGGTATTTATTGAGCACTTTGTATGTACAGAGTGCTCTACTAAGAGCTTGGGAGAGTGCAATGCTACAGAGTTGGTAGACACATTCTCTGCCCACCGTGCACTGCTTAACTTCTCTGTGCCTCAGTTGCCTCATCTCTAAAAATGGGGATTAGGTGTGTGAGCCCACGTGGGACATGGACTGTGTCCAAACTGATGGTCTTGAATCTACCCCCCCCCCCCGCCCCCAACACTTAGAACAACGCCTGGTACATTGTCAGCACTTAACAAGCACCCTAAAAAAAAGTGTGTGCGTTTAAGTGTGGCGGGGGTTTGGCGGGGAGCGGGTGAGGAGAAGAAGGTGTATATCAAAGATGCCCTCTGTCATTCTCCACCCTCTCTCTTCCTCCATACCCCTACTCCTTTTTCACACCCCTTCCCCAAATTACACTGTCACCTTGCTGGGCAGAAGAGTTAAAAATAACTCTAAATGGAGCAAGTATTGGCACTGAGTCTCAATCTAAAATTAGCAAGGTCCTAATGGTTCATACACATAGAGGAGTTGGATTACTGCTTTAAAGCAACACAGTCTTTTTAGGCTATAGGTTTTCAAGCTGTAAGTGCTTCGCTGTTTCTCCGCTGATAGTAATGTATGTGGAATAGAACCTAGTAGAGTATAAGCAAGTGCTGGGTAATTTCCTTCTACGTTGCATTTGTATCCCAAGCAATCTTTGACCTTTCTTAGGTGATATAGACTGGTGAATTAACTCACAAAGCCCTGTAAACATCAATTAAAGAAAATGTGTTTTAAAATACATACTTATAGCCAAAGTACCACTAAGTGCTTTCAGAAAAGTGACAGATCATGGTTGGGGATTCTGGGTCTTAGCTGTAATCGCAGGGTTCCCTAGACACTTGGATAATGTAAAGAGAGAGCTGCATAATCAAATCTTCCAAAATTGATCCTAACAGTGTAGCATATTAACTAGAAAAGTTACAATCTGTTCATTTAAAATGGTGTCTACTCTGAAATGCAATAACTAAATTTTCTAAGTTCAGGATACATGAGGATCAGATATCAGAACAATAACACAGGCCATTCAGAAGGACAAAATAATGTTCTCTGTTTGTGCATTTAAACATTGGCCAAAACAACACTTAGTTTAAGACCTGGGACCATATGATGCATCGTCCCTTCACATAAGAACGACTGGAGGTAAGGAGAGAAAGAGGAAAGGAGATGGGAGGAGAGGACAAATGGAGGGGAGGGGAACCGTAAACGGGGGAGGCGTCTGGAAAGAAAGGAAGAAGAGGGAAGAGGAGAATAATTGTCCTTCCGGTTCAAAGATAGCCCTACAGAGATTTTTTTATCGTGTGTGAGTATGTCTGACAAGACTAATGTTCATCTTTTCAAGAACATAATTACTGGAAGTTGAAACTGTGGAACTGCTTGCCTTAGCTATTTTCATATACGGACACTGAGTGGCCTTTTGTTGGTTATTAGGTCAGCAATCTTTCTGCATTTTAGAGTAGAAAGTTTCCCATAAAGTTTTCTCCCATCCCCTCACCTCCCCCCTTCCCCCCACTCTCAGCCAGCTATGTTGCTCCACTCTGCCTTTTCTTTAGGAGAGAATGACTCTAGTCTTATAGATTTCATTTGCTCTTTTTGGCAATAGTTCAATGATGTGTAAATCTTTCACTAGTCTTTCTTAGAGACCTGTCTCAAAAATGTAAGACAAAGTGGAAATTCTAAAATTCACTTCTTCTCAGCCCCTCTGTAAGTGAGCCATTTATTGAACATAGTTTTCTAAGAGACATAGGAAATGTAGGTATTTCCATACAGGAAGATGCTTCTTAGGGAGGAATCTTCACTCCTCTTATTTTCCAAGAGTTGGTTCAGTTGAAAGGTGTGTGCAGGGGTCTGTCTGCTGCCATGATTATACCTGCTACATATGAATTACTAATGTTCAGCATGTATGAATTCTGATGATTTTTAAATATATTGCTGCAAATCTAAGTTGGCAAGTGAAGTCCAAATCAATAAAGAAGTTACCTTTTTCCAGCCGTAACACTAGATCATTACATGGTCTTGGCAACTAATGGGGTAATTTGCTTGGAAGAACAGAATTACCCTTTAGGTTTTGGTAAGAGGGTGTTCAAATTATCCAAATTTATAGTCTAATGTGTACTTGTGCCGGTGTCACCCTGTGCGTCCTGGAAGATAGAGCTATTAAAAAAAATGATAACTTGTTTTCTACCCCTGACTCTCCTAGGACCTGGGGACTTGCAAGTGAAATGCCTTCGCCCTGCAAGCACTCCAAAACTTTCCTTGACAAGATGGAGGCCCTAAGTATTCAGGTTTATCTTTCAGTCCACTCTATTGGAATACATGAAGAAGAATGATCATTTCCTTGGATCAAAATTGTAAGTTCCTTGTGGGCAAAATACATGTCTACTAACTCTGTTGTATTGTACTTTCCCAAGCATTTAGTACAGTGCTCTGAATACAGTAAGCACTCAATAAATACCATTGATTGAGTGACTGATTCTCAAGGGGCTCTGAAAGCGGGAATTAGAAAACAAAGATAATCAGTCATGCTTTGTAATAGCTTCTCATTGCTACTTAATGCTTCTTTCTTATATTTTAAAAGGCTAGATTGGCTTTTTGTTTTCCCAAACATTTTTCTCCCATAGTGCCAAACCTCAAACAGCCCCTCAGAAAGAAGCACAGAGAGCCAACGAGAATGCCCACAGAACTGGTCGAACTACTGGGAGGGAGACGAACTCATCCCCTTACTGGAGAATAAAGATAATCAAGCCATTTTAAATTCTTTTTCTATAGGCTCTAGTCTTGGGGTGTTCTTTTCTGGTCTGGGAAAATAGAAAGCAAAATAAATGCTTGGCAGACCATATTCCTGACTCAGATTTTTGCTTTGGAGAAAGGCTTCTGCTTTCAATTATAGAGTTCAACCAAACCTCATAGCCCTGTACTGCTTTCTGCTTTTCTTCATCTTTCATCTTGGTCCCAAACACCTGGCAGTGCAGCTTGGTGCTGATGGGGATCATTAACCTCGGACATTCCACATGAGCCACAGGGAGCTTGACTGTCAAAAACCCAAACTCTGACACCCCAACATTCTTACTCTGCCTGACAATTTTGGATGAGACTACCATCTTTCCTTGAAGAGCCCCACAGCTTGCCTCTTCACTTCCCTTGTTAGGAGGGAAAATCCTCATGGGCAGGGCCCATGTCAGTTTGTTATTCTGTACTTATTTTGTATTATAAGCCACTATTCTGTAAGGCATTGTAAACTCTTACTCTGTAATCGGCATAGAGATGGCTTCAACTACCATCTTTATGAGGATGATTCCCAAGCAGCATGACTTAGTGGACAGAGCCCGGGCTTGGGAGTCAGAGGACGTGGGTTCTAATCCCAGCTGCTCCATTTGTCTGCTGTGTGACCTGGAGCAAGCCACTTCTCTATGTCTAAGTTACCTCATCTGTAAAATGGGGATTAAGACTCTGAGCCCCACGTGAGACAAGATGATTACCTTGTTTCTACCCCAGCGCTTGAAACAGTGCGTGGCATGGATTAAGTGCTTAACAATTACCATTATTTTTATTATTATTAAAACTGTATCTCCAGCTCCTTATGTTTACTATTATATTGTACTCTCCCAAGTATTTAGTACAATGCTCTGCACACAGTAAGTGCTCAATAAATATGTTTGCCTGATATCTTTCTCTTTCTCTGCAGTCCCGTATTTCCTCCTGCCCTCTGGATATCTCTACCTGGATGTCCTGCTGACACTTCAAACTTGACATGTCCTAAACAGAACTCCTCATCTTCCGACCCAAACCCTGTCCTCCCTCTGATTTTCTCATCATCTCTGCCTCACAAGCCCGTAACCGTAGCATTATCCTCAACTCTTCTCTCTCATTAAACCCACATACTCAATTGGTCACCAAATCCTGCTGGTTCAACCTTCATGACATGGCTAAAATCTACCCTTTCTTCTTCATTCAAACTACTACCATGTTAATCCAAGCACTTCCTGCTTTGGTTACTGCATCAGTCTCCTTGCTGACTTCCCTGCCTTCTTTTTCTCCCCACTTCAGTCCATTCTTCACTCTGCTGCTTGGGTCATTTTTCTACAAAACAGTTCAGGCCATGTTTCCCCAAATCTCAAGAACCTCCAGCAGTTGCCCATCCACTTCTGTATCAAACTGAAATGCATTACCGTCGGCTATAAAGCATTCAATCACCTTGCCCGCCCCCAACCCGCCCCCCACCTTCTACCCCTTCTACTACAACTCGGCCTGCACACCTCACTCCTCTAGCTGCCATCCTGCTCCCTGTACTGTGATCTCATCCATCTCACCGCCAACCCCTCGCCCACATTCTGTTCTCTGGCCTGGAACTCCCTCCCCATCAATATCCAACAGAAGATCATTCTCTCCACATTCAAAGCCTTATTAAATACACATCTCTTCCAAGAGGCCTTCCCCGACTGAGCCCTCATTTCCTCTTTTTCCACTTCCTTCTGCATCACCCTTGCACTTGGATTTGCATCCTTTATTCACCCCACCCTCAGCCCCAAGGCACCTTTGCATATAACCATAATTAATGTATCTCTGTTAATGTCTGTCCCCCATCTAGACTGTAAGCTCCTTGTGGGCAAGGAAAATGTCTGCCAACTCTGCTCTATTTTACTCTCCCTTAGCACAGTGCTCTGCACACAGTAAGTGCTCAATAAATATGACTGATTGATTGGTTGATAATTCCCAAGTGTCTAGTACAGTGCACCACCCCAGGGGGTAGCTCCATAAATGATGTGATTACTATATAACCTTTTTACTGAGCCACAGATGCTTGATTCTGGTGAACATACGCCTGAACGGTTAAAATCTTCAGAGAGGTAAGAATTTTAGGCAAAAACGAGCAACAGCTTCAAGAATAAAATCATGGACAGGAAGTTCAAGGAGGGTAAGTAGAAAGGAAAGCTAGAAATGTTACGGAGAAAAGTCAAAGGCACTTAAGACTCAAGAAGAATCTAGGTGGAATTATGGGTCAGAAGCATATGATAGGATATTCTAGGGAAAAGTTAAGGTTGTGAAAATGCCAGTGAGGTCAACCAACTCATGGTTCTCCAATTATCTTATTATCCTGCAGGAGACAGAAGACTAGACTACACAGACTGGTAGTGTGACCTAATATGTCTATTTCTTATAGTCCTATGATTAAGAAGCAATAATGATACCTTGAATATGAATAGCCCCTCTTTTTTCCCAAGCTCTTTCACATTAATTATCTCATCTTATCCCCCAAAGAGCCCTGTGAAGTAGGATTACACGGGTATTATTATCCCCATTTTACAGATGAGGAAAATGAAGTCCAGAGAGGTAGTTCCTAACTTGCATCTACCATGATTGCACTGTAGGCTAGGGGTTCAGCTGTCACTAGACTTCAGGTCTCTTATCTTTCAGACTCTTGTCCACGCTATTAGACCATGCTTCACTCTGCTGCCCTATCATCTTTCTATAGAAACATCCAGGGCTTGTCACCCCACTCCTCAAAAATCTCCAGTGGTTACCTAGCCACCTCCGTATCAAACAAAACCTCCTCACCATTGGCTTTAAAGCACTCCATTCCCTTGCCCCCTCCTAGCTCACCTTGCTTCTCTCCTTTTTCAACCCAGCCCACGTACTTTGCTCCTCTGGTGCTAACCTTCTCACTGGGCCTCGATTTCACCTGTCCCACCACCGACTTCTGGCCCACATCCTGCCTCTGGCCTGGAACACCCTCAAATCCACCAGACAATTACTCTCCCCTCCCTTCAAAGCCTTAGTGAAGGTGAATCTTCTCCAAGAGGCCTTCCCAACTAAGCCCCCATTTCCTCTTCTTCCGCTTCCTTCTGCATCACCCTTGCTCTTGGATTTGCATCCTTTATTCGCCCCACCATCAGCCCCACAGCCCTTTTATACATAACTGTAATCAATGTATTTCTGTTGATGTCTGTCTCCCTCTTTAGACTGTGAGCTCAGTGTGGGCCGGGGTTGTCACTGTTATTGTTCTATTGTACTTTCCCAAGTACTTAGCACAGTGCTCTGCTCACAGTAAGCACTTAAATAACGATTGAATGAATGGAAGATGGAATGCTCCTGGAATAAATTGAGTTTTTTTCACTAGCCATTCTGACATGACGGTTCCATAATAGTGGTGGTACAGTTTAACTGGAATCCCAAATTGGACCTACTGAGGTCCTTGACTGGCTTTTTCCTGGTCCCCTGATGTTAGCAGGGGGAGCGAGGTGATGACAAAATCCACATGGCATTACCAGTCTTCTGGAGCAAGCCCTTTTTGCTCCAGGCACTGTCAGCAAAGCTGTCCTTAGCAGGTCTGAGGACCCTCATAAAACTGCCAGTAAGAGGGATCATCTAAACTGTAAGCTCATTGTGGGAAAGGAATGTGATATTGTACTCCCCACATCCATAGTGCAGTCTTTGCCATACAGTAAGAGCTCAATAAATACTACTGATTGATTGATCGATGCAGAGCTGGTAACAGACAAGCTTATTCAAGCCTTCCCTTTTCACTTAAGAATGTGTCTCCAGTTTCTCTACCCTAAACCCTGTGGGTCAAGGAAGTTGAAAATACGATATCAGCCTAGTTCATTCATTAAATCATTCATATTTGATGAGCGCTTACTGCATGCAGAACACTGTACTAAACCTCCTAAGCCCTCCTTAGGAGAACTAAACTTCCCTTTCCTCTTCTCCCTCTCCCTTCTGTATTGCTCTGAATTGCTCCCTTTACTCATCCCCCTTCCAAGTTCCACAGCACTTATGTACATATCTACAGTTTATTAATTTATATTAATGTCTGTCTTGCCCTCTAGACTGTAAGCTCGTTGTGGGCAGGGAATATGTTTGCTTATTGCTGTATTGTACTTTCCCAGCCGCTTAGTATAGTGCTCTGCATGCAGTAGGTACTCAGAAAATATGATTTTTTGAAAGAATGAATATTCAATACTTAATTTGAAATGAAATGAGTAATGAGGATCAAGCAAATCTACATAATTTTACTCCCTAAATTTATAATGATTTTGATTGTGCAGTGGAATCAATGAATTGCTCAATTAATGGTATTCACTGAGCACCTAACTTTGTGCTGAGCACTGTGTTAAGCTTTTGGGAAAATACAAAAGAATAAGTGGACAAGGTCCTTGCCATGGCATTATTCCTGAACCCATCCCCAGTCCTCATGCCATCCTCTCCCTTGACCTCCTGCCCCACAACCTCGACCAACTGTGATATATGGAATCCACACTCCATTAAGCTTCACTTCATCCTTGACCCGCTCCTGACCCAGTCACTGTCCTCACCATTCCTGAAAATGGAATCTGCCCAGATGACCCTGACTTTATCCTGTTACTCTCTCCAGAGGGTGCCTTATCTCCTCCCTCTCCCCAAGATTCCTAGGGGAAGGAGAAGAGTGGGACTCCTTCTTGCTTCCCGGTGCTGTTTTCATACCATCCCACTTCCCGCATCAGTTTATTTCCCTTCCTTTGAAGCCCATTTCATCCGCTTCTACCACCCATTCTAGTTACTCATCATGATTGTCCATCTATCACCCCACCAGACCTCTCCTCCAACTTCCTGAACCATTTTGCTCCCTACCTCACTTTTCTCCCCATTTTTCCATCCTTACATTGATCTTTGGGGACATTTATATTCATGCGGATGTTCCCTGTGACCCTTCCACTGCCCAAGTCCTCTCACTCTTTAACTCCACTGACCTACTACTCCACCCCAATTCACACACTCAACAACTTGGACACATGCTCCATCTCATCATCTCTAGTCACTTTACTGTCTCTACCCTCATCAACTCTGAAATTCATCTATCCTAAGACAACTTCCTCATCTGCCTTTCTCCCATGTATCCACTCCCTGTAAATCTGCCCTGTACCCCAACAGAGCCCTCCCATTTCTTGACCCCTTCCAGTTCTGTAAGTCATCATGCCCCATTTGGTCTCCATACCCAAACCACTTTCTCTTGATGCACAAAGCAATACCCTCAACACTGTCTCCTCCACTGAACTCAATGTCCTCGATCCCTTGCCCTCCACAGATCGCATACTTAAGCCGCAGTGCCGGATCACCTCAACAGTAGGCTTCCTCCACTGTACACAAGCTATGACACCAGGCCAACCTCACCCCTCTCAACATCCTCCTCACCTGCTACAACTCTACCCTCTCCTCCACCTGGCAATATGACTTTTCCATCCTTATTGACTCCCATATCCATTGCCCATGCCAATTATTCCAGGCATGTAGCTTCCTCTTCAAACCCCCTGCTCCCTGTCCTCCCCATATCTTAATAATGATTATGATAATTATGATAGTGTTTGTTAAGCCCTTACTATGTGCCAAGCACTGTTCTAAGTGCTGGTAAATACAAGGTAATCAGGTCATCCCTCATGGGGCTCACAGTCTTAATCCTCATTTTACAGATGAGGTAACTGAAGCACAGAGAAGTTAAGTGACTTACCCAACGTCACAGAGCTGATAAATGGTGGATCCGGGATTAGAACCCACAAACTCTAACTCCCAAGCAGGTGCTCTTTCCACTAAGCCATGCTGCTTCTCATCTTGCCTCTAATAATCTGGTCATATACTTCAATAATAAAATTGAAAACAATAAGTGTGAGCTCACTAAAATCTCCCCTGTTCCTCTCCAGTTCCCCCCTCCTGCATTCTCTAAAAAAGTACATCCTCCACCTGTGCCTCCAACCCTATATCCTTTCACACTTTATCAAAACACTTGCCCCCTTCCTTCTTCCCTCCTTATGGGCATCTTCAATCATTCATTTTTCCAATAGCCTTCTCCACCGCTTGCAAACATGCTCATGTATCCCTTACCCTAGTAAAACCCCTCCTTTGGCCCCATTCCTCTCCACACTCATCGAGTGATTTATCTAAACCACTGTCTCCATTTCCTCTCCTCCAATTGTCTCCTTGAATCCCTCAAATCTGGCTTTTGCCCTTTTAACTCCACAAAAATTGCCCTCTCTAAGTTCACCTTCTTTTTTCCAAACTCAATGGCCATGACCCCATCCTAATCCTCCTTGACCTCTCGTCTGCCTTCACCACTATGGAGCACTCCCTTCTCCTGGAAATAATGTCTCACCTTAGCTTCACTAAAACTGTTTTCTCCTGGTTCTCATCCTATTATTCTGGTCACTCCTTCCCAGTCCCTTTCACAGACTCTTCCTCTGCTTCTCATCCTCTTACTGAAGGGATGCCCCAAGGTTCAGTTCTGGGTCTCCTCCTATTCTACATTCATTTCCTTGAAGTCACTCCCATGACTTCTACTTCCATTTCTATGCAGATGACTCCCAAATCTACTTCTCTAATAAAATAACAATTTTTGTATTTGTTAAGTGCTTACTATGTGCCAAGCACTGTTCTAAGCACTGGGGTGGATACAAGATAATCAGGTTGTCCCAGGTGGGGCTCACAGTTTTAATCCCCATTTTACAGATGAGGTAACTGAGGCACAGAGAAGTTAAGCGGCTTGCCCAAGGTCACACAGCAGACAAATGGCAGAGCTGGGATTAGAACCCGTATCCTCTGACTCCCAAGCCCGTGCTCTTTCCACTAAGCCAAGCTGCCAATCCTGTCCTTTGTACTTCCCTGCAGTCTAATATTTCTTCTTGCCTTCAGGGTATCTCTACTTGGATGTCCCACTGATACCTCAACCGTCATATGTTATCTCGTTATATCCCGGCTAGACTACTGTGTCAGCCTTCTCTCTGACCTCCCTTCCTCCTCTCTCGCCCCGCTCCGGTCTATTCTTCACTCTGCTGCCCGGCTCATCTTCCTGCAGAAACGATCTGGGCATGTCACTCCCCTTCTTAAACAACTCCAGTGGTTGCCTATCGACCTGCGCTCCAAACAAAAACTCCTCACTCTAGGCTTCAAGGCTCTCCATCACCTTGCCCCTTCCTACCTCTCCTCCCTTCTCTCTTTCTACCGCCCACCCCGCACGCTCCACTCCTCTGCCGCCCACCTCCTCGCCGTCCCTCGGTCTCGCCTATCCCGCCGTCGACCCCTGGGTCACGTCCTCCCGCGGTCCTGGAACGCCCTCCCTCCTCACCTCCGCCAAACTGATTCTCTTTCCCTCTTCAAAACCTTACTTAAAAATCACCTCCTCCAAGAGGCCTTCCCAGACTGAGCTCCTCTTCCCCCTCTACTCCCTCTGCCATCCCCCCTTTACCTCTCCGCAGCTAAAGCCTCATTTTCCCCTTTTCCCTCTGCTCCTCCACCTCTCCCTTCCCATCCCCACAGCACTGTACTCGTCCGCTCAACTGTATATATTTTCGTTACCCTATTTATTTTGTTAATGAATTGTACATCGCCTCGATTCTATTTAGTTGCCATTGTTTTTACGAGATGTTCTTCCCCTCGACGCTGTTTAGTGCCATTGTTCTCGTCTGTCCGTCTCCCCCGATTAGACCGTAAGCCCGTCAAACGGCAGGGACTGTCTCTATCTGTTGCCGACTTGTTCATCCCAAGCGCTTAGTACAGTGCTCTGCACATAGTAAGCGCTCAATAAATACTATTGAATGAATGAATGAATATGTTCAAAATACAATTCCTCATCTTCCCACCAAAACACAGAACTCAGCTTGTCTTTCCCATCTCTTTAGACAACACTACTATCCTCCTGTCTCACAAGCCCAAAACCTTGGCAATATCTTCAACTCATCTCTCTCACTCAACCTATATAGTCCATGTCACTGGATTCTTTCAGTTCTACCTTCACCACATTACTAAATCCTCCCTTTCTGGTCCATCCAAACTGCAACTAGACTGATCCAAGCACTTATCATGTTCCACCTTAACACTCTATCAGACCATTCGCTGACCTCTCTGCTTCCTGTCTCTCCCTTCTCCAGTCTATGCTTCACTTTGCTGCCCAGATCATTTCTGTTAAAAGAAGTTCTGGCCACATCTCCCCACTCCTCAGGAATCTCCAGAGTTTGCCCATCCATCTCACATCAAACAGAACCTCCTTATCATTGTCTAGAAACACTCAAACAGCTCACCCCGCTTATCTAACATTACTGATTTCCTATTACAACCCAGGCCTTTGCTCCTCTAATAATAATGTTGGCATTTGTTAAGCGCTTACTACGTGCAGAGCACTGTTCTAAGCGCTGGGGGAGAGACAGGATAATCAAGTTGTTGGTATTTGTTAAGCGCTTACTATGTGCCGAGCACTGTTCTAAGCGCTGGGGTAGACATAGGGGAATCAGGTTGTCCCACGTGGAGCTCACAGACTTAATCCCCATTTTACAGATGAGGGAACTGAGGCACAGAGAAGTTAAGTGACTTGCCCACAGTCACACAGCCGACAAGTGGCAGAGCTGGGATTCGAACTCATGAGCCCTGACTCCAAAGCCCGTGCTCTTTCCGCTGAGCCACGCTGGTTGTCCCAGGTGAGGTTCACAGTTAATCCCCATTTTACAGATGAGGGAACTGAGGCACAGAAAAGTGAAGTGACTTGCCCACAGTCACACAACTGACAAGTGGCAGAGCCAAGATTCGAACCCATGACCTCTGACTCCCAAGCCTGGGCTCTTCCAAGTGAGCCACGCTCTTGATCTTATCTATCATTCTGCCAATCCTTTGTTCAAGTCCTCCCTCAGGCCTGGAGCTCCCACCCTCTTCGTATTCAGCAGAACACCATTCTCCCCACCTATAAAGCAGCAGCAGCGTTGCTCAGTGGAAAAAGCATGGGCTTGGGAGTCAGAGGTCATGGGTTTGAATCTCGCATCTGCCACTTGTTAGCTGTGTGACTGTGGGCAAGTCACTTAACTACTCTGTGTCTCAGTTACCTATCTGTAAAATGGGGATTAAGACTGTGAGCTCCATGTGGGACAACCTGATTACTTTGTATCTACCCCAGTGCTTAGAACAGTGCTCATCACATAGTATGCAATGCCATCATTATTATTATTACTCTATAAGCACTTGATATTCACCCCACCCTCAGCCCCAGTGCACTTACATACATAACCCTAATTTATTTTAATGTCTCTCTCCCCCTCTAGACTCTAAAATCCTGGTGAGCCGGGAATGTGCCTACCAACTCTGTTGTACTCTCCTAAGGGCTTAATGCAGTGCTCCACACACAGTAAGTGCTCAATAAATACCATTGGTTGATTGATTCCTTACCTTCTTTACTCCACTGCGCTCCACTGCGCTCCACTCCACTCCTTGCTTGGCAGATGGTAATAAAACAATGCTGGCAATGGAAGTACTGGTTGGGGAATGTATGTATTAGGGAGCAGCGTGACCTAGTGGAAGGAGCATAGGCCTGGGAGTCAATAAAGTGTGCTTCACAATTAATCAAGCCAACATATTTATTGAGCGCTTACAATGTGCAAATCACTATACTAGGCACTTGGGAGAGTACAATACAACAGAATTAGCAGAACATATTACCTGCCCATAACGAGTTTGAAATCTAGAGGGGTAGCCGGACATTATTATGGAAGATACAAATTAATATGAAGACAGACATTAATATGAAATAAAGGCATTAATAATGATGGCATTTTGTTAAGTGCTTACAATTTGCAAAGCACTGTTCTAAGTGCTGGGGGGATGCAAGGTGATCAGGTTGTCCCATATGGGGCTCACAGTCCTGATCCCCATTTTACAAGTGAGGTAACTGAGGCACCGAGAAGTGAAGTAATAATGTTGGTATTTGTTAAGCGCTTACTATGTGCCGAGCACTGTTCTAAACGCTGGGGTAGACATAGGGGAATCAGCTTGTCCCACGTGGGGCTCACAGTCTTAATCCCCATTTTACAGATGAGGGAACTGAGGCACAGAGAAGTTAAGTGACTTGCCCACAGTCACACAGCTGACAAGTGGCAGAGCTGGGATTCAAACTCATGAGCCCTGACTCCAAAGCCCGTGCTCTTTCCACTGAGCCACGCTGCTTCTCCTAAGTGAAGTGACTTCACTTCACTCCCAAGTGAAGTGACTTACCCAAAGTCACACAGCTGACAAGTGGCTGAGCCGGGATTTGAACCCATGACCTCTGACTCCCAAGCCCGTGCTCTTTCCAATGAGCCACGCTGCTTCCGGAAAAGCATTTGCCTTCTGTAAGTGCTCAATAAATACCTTTTATTAACTGATTGTGTGACCTTGATCAAGTTACTTAAATTCCTTGTGCCTCAATTTTCTGACATCTAATCTAAGGGTTGAGTCCCATGTGGGACAGGGACTGTTTCTGACCTGTGTCTGCCCTGATTATCTTGTATCTACTCCAGAACTGGGGACATATTCAGCACTTAACTATTATTACTATTAATATTATTATTGTTTCCTGGGGGCATTTGCTCAGTGACTTGAGGAAACCTGTACTTTTCATCTGCCAAAGTTCACTCTCCTTTGCCCCTTGGGACCTCATTCCTGTTAACCCAAATCTATGGGAACTGTGCAATGGTTTAGCACAAGGGGACTTTGTTCGGCATTCGGTTGGGGCAGTGATAGGGCAGAACCTTCCATTAGCCGCTTTTGGTAACTCTAGAATTGACAAAATGTCTGTGTGGGACGTGGGAGTGGCACCAGCTTTAATTTGCTCACTCATGATGAAGCGTGCCTCAGGCAAATACGCAACGTCCATCTGATGTCTGGTCTTTCTTCTTAATGATCTTCAAGGGAGGAGACGCCGCCAAAACTGCAGGAGGTGGCCCTTTCGAATGCTTTACAACTTTGGCAAGTTAAGTCCTTGTGTCTCAAACCCAGTATGTTACTCCTTAAACCCACTCCCTTCTCTTCTGTCTTTAATCAAAATAATAGTCAGCAAGCTAGTCCAGCCCCAGTAGAAGTCTTTCATTCGTTTAAAGATTTTGGTAAGTTACAACACAGACTTCTCTCTTCTGGGATAATAAACCCAGATCTTTGAATCCTTTCTCTACCCAAAAACTTCATTTTTTTTTATCGTACTTTTGCCTTCCTCTACTGAAACAGTATTTTAATTCCACCCCAAAAAGTGCGGATTTTTTGAGATAAACGCACTCGAAGCACAAGCTATTATTAGGTTTTTTTTTTACTGCAGCATTATAAATTATATAAATGAGGAATTTGATAAGTGCTTACTATATGTCAAATGCTGTACTAAACACTGGGGATAGACACAAGATAATCACATCCCCCATGGCTCTTACATTCAGGAGGAGATTACATTCACATCCTTACAAGTCAGGAGGAGAACAGGTACTGAATCCCCATTATGCAGGTGACAGAACTGAGACAAAGAGAAGTTAAGGGATTTGCCCAAGATCAAAAAGCAACAAGTGGCGAAGTCAGAATTAGAACCCAGGTCCTCTGGCTCCCAGGCTGTTCTCTTTCCACTAGACCATGCTGCTTCTCATTATAGCATTTTATATATTTTGTATAAACATATTACAACACATGTGTGCTGAAACATTGTGTATGTCCAAGGAAGTAATTATCAATCCACGTTTTCATTCTTCCTGTATGATTAAATCAATTGTGCCTTCAAAACTCTCCCTGCTTATTCCAAAGGAAGGGAGATAAGAATAAAATAGTTTCCAGAGACTCAAGAGCAGAGCTGGGCCTCCATGGAAAGCATTAGCTTGGGAGCAATAGACCTGGGGTTTTATCGATGCTCTGTGCTCCACTTTGTGACGCTCACAGTGCCTCAATTTCTCCAGTCAAAGACCATGGATTCTCTCCCCTAATGTGGTTCATTCATTCATTCATTCATTCATTCATTCAATCGTATTTATTGAGCACTTAACTGTGTGCAGAGCACTATACTAAGCACTTGGAAAGTACAATTCAGCAACAGATAGAGAGAATCCCTACCCAACAACGGGTTTTGTGAAAGGACCTCATGAAGTTTGAAAGATAGGGACTTTAGCCATTCACGGAATTATCACAACTGAACCTGACTCTGACCTTAGCAGTTGGGCTATCTCAAATAATAATAATGTGATTGTTTTATTATAATAGTTATTATTGCAATATCATTATATTATGAGCTCTAGACTGCAAGCTCTTTGTGGGCAGGGAATGTGTCTGTTTAATGTTATGTTTTACTCTCCCAAACACTTAGCACAGTAGTCTGGACACATTTATTGCTCAAAAAATCTGTTTGACTGATTGAGTAATAATAATACCAGTCCAGCTATTCCTAAAGTGCTTATTATGTGCCCAATACTGTACAACACACTGGGCTAGATACCAGATAATCAGAACAGACACAGTCCCCTTTCAGTGTGGGCCTCGCAGTCTAATGGGGATGGAGAACAGCTATTTAATACCTATTTTGCGAATGAAAAACCCGATTAACAGAAAGGTTAAGTGACAGGCAAGTAAGTGGCAGAGCTGGGATTAGAACCCAGATCCTCTGACTCCCAATCCGCTAGTCTTTCCATTAGGCCATCTACTTCTCAAGCTGTTCATCACATCTGAGAGGGACACTTAACATGGCCTGAAGTGAAGGGGTCGATGTTAATTTCCCTTTGCAAATGGTACACAAATGCCAAATGGCCATCTTGGGCAGGTGAGCTGAAGGTGAACCATCACCATTTACGGTGGGGTAGGGCAGAGTTTCAGTCAGTTCTGTTCTCCACATGGCCACCACCAATCCGCTCATCAGATGCTTACCTCCTAAACACTTAAGCATTCGCTTGACCCCCCACCTCTATAGCACTCAGGTACATATTCTTAGACTCGGTTGCTCCTCACACCTGTAATGTATTTTAGTATCTAAAGCACTTAGGAGAGTACAATATAACAACACAACAGACACATACCCTGCCCACGATGAGTTTACAATTGATAGATCGATTGATGGACAGATGAACCCGATGCATCTTTTTAAAGAGGAATTGTTGGGGCCAGAAATATGAGCAGCAGTGGAGACTCCCACCACCTAAGATATTTTCTGTTTGAAGGGGATTTCTGACTGTTCAAGTAGGGAATGAGGGCAACAGCAGAGCTCCCACAGCTCCTGAGAGGGTGCCAGGGCTCAGTATTTTGAAATCTTTTGGTTTGGCAGATCTTTTAGCCCATGTAAATTGTAAGTCTGTTTTAACAGGAAACACACTCTGTGCAGAACATGCCATTTGGTTGGTGCACAATAATTGTGAGGATAATTAAGGCATGAGTGTTCAGTAACGTAAAATCTAAGAGCGCTATTTTGTTTTTATGGTATTTGTTAAGTGCTTTCTATGCATCAGGCACTGTTCTAAACACTGGGGTAGATACAGTATATATGTAGGTCCCCGTCCTATACGGGGCTCACAATCTTAATCTTCATTTTACAGATGAGATAACTGAGGCACAGAGAAGTGAAATGGCTTGCCCAAGGTCACCCAGCAGACAAGTGGCAGAACTGGGATTACAACCCAGTTCCTTCTAACTCCCAGGCCCGTGCTCTATCCATTAGGCAACACTGCTTCTCCTTCAAATAGTCTGTTATTGGCTCTCGCCTTTGATATAGACTAAGCAGAGAACATTCAGTAGTTTCTGATCTCAGACTATTTCTAAAGCAACTACTGTACCTTTTTCCATTTTCTTTTCTAGGTTGTCAGGAATGACAATATCTATGTTTTTATCACTCTGCCTATCCAACATTGTGGAACAGATGTGTGTGGGCACGATTTCTAGGCTAAACTTCAATTAGTAGCATTTCTTCCACAGAATAGGATTACCTCTGAAGGCTTTGACAATCAAGTTTTCAAGAACACTTTTGCAGATAGAAACATAACCAAAGCGCACAGCTGCTCTTGAGCAGAATTGCCCATTTGTAGCAACACAACAACACGTCTGCTGGCTCTAGAGAGCAGTTCACAACCATCCAGGTTTTCCAGAGATTTCTATCACATCTTTCATTTCCATGCACGCAGCTCTGCGTCTGTGACTAAGGCTGAGTCTACACTTAATTGGTCTTGAATTTGCTTTTCTCTCATTTAAAGGACCACAGCGTTTCGAGCGACTTCCAACAATGAATGACTATCAGAAGAAAACTATTCCCAAAGTGACTTAATGTTGTGCAATGCCCGCAATTTCCTATTGTTCCCTGTGCCAGAAAAATAAACAACCCAATTTTATACTTCTTATCAGTACTGTCACTAACATTTCATAAGCAGTGTTACAAAGCCACAGAGCCCCATACTGAAGACTGAAGTGACTATATGAAAATTTATTCAGAAACTTCTGATCCCCAAAGGGAGAACAGACGCATTGAAATATAAGAATACAATCAAATTATTCAGAAAAACAGGTTAAATTTCAACAGTGTAAACACACTTGTTAGATAATAAGCATTTTAAGGGCAGGACATGTGTATCTTAATAATAATGGTGGTATTTACGCGCTTACTATATGCAAAGCACTGTTCTAAGGGCTGGGGGGGATATAAGGTGATCAGGTTGTCCCACATGGGGCTCACAATTTTAGAGAAGCAGTGTGGTTCAGTGGAAAGAGCCCGGGCTTGGGAGTCAGAGGTCATGAGTTCAAATACCGGCTCTGCCATTTGTCAGCTGTGTGACTGTGGGCAAGTCACTTCACTTCTCTGTGCCTCAGTTACCTCATCTGTAAAATGGGGATTAACTGTGAGCTTCATGTGGGACAATCTGATTACCCTGTATCTACCCCAGCACTTAGAACAGTGCTCGGCATATAGTAAATGCTTAACAAATACCAACTTTATTATTATTATTATTACTATTAATGCCCATTTTTACAGGTGCGGTAACTAAGGCACAGAGAAGTTAAGTGAGTTGCCCAAACTCACACAGCTGGCAAGCAGCAGAGCCGGGATTAGAACCCGTGATCTCTGACTCCCTAGCCCATGCTCTTTCCACTGAGCCACGCTGCTTTAATAATATTTAATTAATTGATAATGCTGTTTTTTAAGTGCTGACTATGTGCCAGGCACTGTACTAAACACTGTACTAAACATACAAACAAAATGGGTTCGACATAGTCCCTGTCCCACAGAGGGCTCACAGTTTTAATCCCCGTTTTACAGATGAGGGAACTGAGGCACAGAGAATCAAGTGTCTCACTGCAGACAAATGACGGAGTCTGGATTAGAACTCATGCCCTCCTGACTACCATTCCCATGCTTGCTTCTGTTGTATTCCCCCAAGTGCTTAGCACAGTGCATTCCACTCAGTAAGTGGTCCATAGGAGCAATTGATTGATCAATTGATCAAAGCGAAGCACTCAGGGAGTAAAGATAACTTGCACCCTAGTCATTTCTAGACTGTGAGCACGTTGTTGTAGGAACTGACTCTATTTGTTGCCGAATTGTACTTTCCGAGTGCTTAGTACAGTGCTCGGCGCACAGTAAACACTCAATAAATATGACCAAATGAATCATTTTTGTCCTTGGCATAAAACTGCCATAACTTTCTCAGTGTCCTTTAGGCTGGACAGGAGTTTCTTCCTGCCCTTGGTTCCTGCAGGAAGTGGAGTTTGCCACAGAGTCAGGCAGCAAAGTGAGGGGGCGTCTGGATCATCTAACTGCTCCCCACAGGCCCTGGAGGTCTGGGGAAGGGTCAGTCTGGGGAGGTGAATTCCAATCTCCAGACCTAGAGCTGCATTTCAGCCTCAGCTCTTTCTGCACTCAGTTTGGTATACCCAGCTTTTTAAAAAGGTAGCAAAGCGAGACCTGATTTTTAAACTTCGACTTGGCATTTGACCATTGTTTAGGAGAAAATCACTTTAGAGGAAGGAAATGCAAGGAACACCCATTACTAGCGGAAGGTTAGCGTTCCAGAGACAGTCACACACACTCACTTGAATTTAGTAAGTGTTATAATAATGTTGGTATTTCTTAAGTGCTTACTATGTGCCGAGCACAGTTCTAAGTGCTGGGGTAGATACAGGGTAATCAGGTTGTCCCACATGAGGCTCACAGTCTTAATTGCTATTTTACAGATGAGGTAACTGAGGCACCAAGAAGTCAAGTGACTTGCCCAAAGTCACACAGCTGACAAGTGGCGGAGCCGGGATTAGAACCCATGACCTCTGACTCCTAAGCCTGTGCTCTTTCCACTGAGCCACGTTACTTCCCTATCAAAAAACAGGTTGTGGCTCATGGGAAAATAGACTGAATTCAGTTTTTCCTCTATTCCTGTCCTCTGCTTTCTCTCTAGTACAAGGGATAAAAAGAAAAGGGATGACTAAAAAGGTGGTCACCAGGATGAAAGAAGAGGATGAGCCCCTGAATAAGGAGGTTGCATGTTCAAAAGAGTGCTTTTTGATATGTGTCAACATTTCCGAAAAAAAATAATCAACAGCAAAACTAATGTAAATGTAAAGAAAAACTGTTATTTGGGTGAGATTCAAAGGAAAATAATTTTGCTATTTGCTTCTTATAAAACTAAGTTTAGCTTGTCAAATTGTTGTTCTATAAGTGATCAGAAAAACAGTCCTGATTATAAATATTAATTTCATGCGGGGGAATGAATTAGTCATATGAATCATAAGAGACTATTTCATGGAAGCAATTTGAGCCATTGACCCCACAGTATTCTGAGATGGATTCGACACTTGATCATCCTTGGCCTCTGATAATACTTGAGAATTATCTATGGAGGATGAAAAAAACGAAAGATAAAATCAAATGATAGCTTTCTGAATTTTTTACTTTTTAAAGATGGTCTTCTCCCAATTCTCATTCCCTGTGAAATGCTTTCCTCATTTTGAAATCGCTGGTATGAATGAAGTGCTTACATATACATTAGTACCTCTGCCTCAAAAAATTTAAAAAAATATAAAAAGAAAGCATTCTCTCAAATTACTGGAGATGTGGGTCGATTTATAGCTCTAAAAAAGGAAGAAATTGTTCAAGATGGCAAACTCAGAAATTGCCCTCGGAAATTCTGGCAGCTGAAGTAACCCCACTCCCTACTTCCTCACCCCTCTTCTTACCAACGAGTGCTAGAAGAGGGGACATACGAGAATAAAAAATCCAGAAAGAAGAATAAAAACAGAGTTTCTGCTCTCTTTTGGGTGTCTACTATGTGTTTGTGTCTCTCCTTCTGCCCTCTCACAGTCTCTGCCTAACTCTCAGATACAGGGAACATAGGGTGTCAATTAAAGGAAAAATAGGAGTAAGAAGAGAGGGATCTTGTTGGTATTAGCATTATTCATTCATTCACTCATTCAATTGTATTTATTGAGTGCTTACTGTGTGCAAAGCACTGTACTAAGCATTTGGGAGAGTGCAATACAATAACAGTCACATTCTCTGCCCACAGTGAGCATTATTATTATTGTTATTATTACTGACCTTTATTTACATTATTTACTTTTTATTAAGCAGTTAAAATGTACAAAACATTGGGGTAAATTTAAGGGAAGCTCACAAGCGATCAATGGTATTTATGGAGTGCTTACTGGGTACAGAGCACTGTCCTAAGCATTTGGGAGAGTACAATATAACAGAGTTGGGAGACACAATTCTCACAATTTGAGTGGAGAGTACAGACCTATAAGCCAACAAAAAAGAATTACAAACCACATTTTTAAAAAAAATTAAAATCCAACCTTTTAAATGATGGTCAGCCTTAAAACATGCAATGTAACAGAACTTGGAGATGTTACTCAGACTCCTCACCCTCCAGGCATTAGACTGATAACAACAGATGACAACTGATCTCTCACCCTCTCTGCAGTCTCACAGTTCCTCCTGGCTTCAAGACATTTCTACATGGGTGACCACTTGTCATCTCAAACTTCATATGTCTAAATCAGAACTTATCTTCCCACTCAAATCCTGTCCTCCCCCTGAGTTCCTCGCCTTGATCACTGTGTCAGTCTCCTTGCTGACCTCCTGACTGTCCCCAAGCCAGTTCATACTTCACTCAGCTGCTGGACTCATTTTTCTACAAAAAAAGTTCAGACCAGGCTTCCCTTTTCCTCATGAATCTCCAGTGGTCACTCATCCACCTCCTCTACAAACAGAAACTCCTCACCATTGACTTTAAAACACTCACTCACCTTGCCCCCTCCAACTCACCTGATTATTTTCCTACTACAACTCAGCCCTCACACTCCATTCCTCTAATGCTAGCCTTCTCTCTGTACCTCCATCTCATCTACCTTGTTGCCAACTCTTTCCCGAGATCCTGCCTCTGGCCTGGAACACCCTCCCTCCTCAAATCTGACAGACAATTACTCTCCCTGCCTTCAAAGCTTTATTGAAGGCACACCTCTTCTGAGAGGCCTTTCTCTTCTCCCACTCCCTTCTACATGTCCTGACTTTCTCTGTCTATCTATTAGGGAAGCAGCGAGGCTCAGTGGAAAGAGCACGGGCATGGGAGTCAGAGGTCATGGGTTCTAATTCCAGCTCCGCCACTTGTTAGCTGTGTGACTTTGGGCAAATCACTTAACTTCTTTGTGCCTCATTTACCTCATCTGTAAAATAGGGATCAAGACTGTGAGTCCCATGTGGGACAACCTGATCACCTTGTATTCCCCCCTCAGCGCTTAGAACGGTGCTTTGCACAGAGTAAGTGCTTAAAAAATGCCATCACTATTGTTATTATTATTATTATCTCCCCTCCAAGCCCCAGAGCATTTATGTAAATATCTGTAATTTATTCATATTAATAACTGCCTTCTCCTCTGGACTATAAGCTTGTTGTGGATAGAGAATGTGTCCATTTGTTGTTGCACTGTACTCTCCCCAGTGCCTAACACAGTACTTTGCACACAGTGAGAGCTGAGTAAACATGATTGAATGAGTAAATGAATTATTTATATTAATGTCTATCTCCCCACCCCAGCTGAAAGCTCTTTGTGAGCAACAAAATGTCTATTGTTGAATTGTACTCTCTCAAGCACTTAGTACAGTGCTCTACCCACAGTAAGCACTCAATAAATATGATTCATATCCACCTCCACATACATTCATTCATTCAATTGTATTTATCAAACAGAAACTCCTTACCATCAACTTTAAAGTACTAAATCACTTGCCCCCTCCTACCTCACCTCACTTCTCTCCTACTACAAACCAGGCCACAGTATTTTGCAGTATTTGGATTACTTTTCTTAAGTAGTTCAAGTGCTCTCCTCAAGCATAGTTTTTGTCCTAATGTTGTCTTAGTGTTTTGTTCCACCTGTGCTTATGTGTGACTATTGCCATATTCCCTCATTTCATTGCACATCCTTGCATATGCTGTTGATGCCTGTCTACTTGTTTTGTTTCGTTGTCTGCCTCCCCACTTCTAGACTGTGAGCCCGTTGTTGGGTAGGGATTGTCTCTATCTGTTGCCGAATTGTACTTTCTAAGCTCTTAGTACAGTGCTCTGCACACAGTAAGTGCTCAATAAGTACAATTGAATGAATGAATAAATGAAAATCCTTGCACACATCCTTGCATTTGAATGAACCCGCTCAGAGCTGTCAAATGCAGGTGGCCTTGTTTCTCCCTAAAATGCTCCCACAAGAACAAGCCCTCATAAATCACCACCCTATTCATAGGGTTCCTATGCAGTTGAGCCCAGTTATCGACACAAGCCAATCCCGCCCTGTCATGAAATGAGGGAGAGTGGCTAGGTGACTGCTGGGACAAAGACTTCTGAGAGTTGTAGTGTGATGCTCTTTCTAGACAGCCTTCAGTTCCGTCTACCAGACTTCCAGTCCCGTCATGCCCCATGGCAGGACCCACTGTCTTATCTGGCCCTGTTACGAGGAAAAGGAGAGTGGCATGGCCTAGAGAGCTCAAGGCTGGAGGTGTAGGTTTGGGAATCATCTGCATAGAAGCTGTAGTTGAAACCAGGGGAGTGTATGAGTTCTCCAAATGAATGGGTATAAATGGAGAATAGAAGGGGACTTAGAACTGAACGTTGAGGGACCCCCCCAACAGTTTAGGGGTTGGGAGACAGAGGAGGAATACCTGGAAGAGACTGAGAATGAGCAGCCAGAGAGATAAGAGGAGAACCAGGAGAGGACAGTGTCTCTGAAGCTGAGGTTGGAGGTTCCAGGGGAAGGAGATGGTCAACAGTGTTGAAGGCAAGTCCACTTGATTGTAAGCTCCTTGAGCGCATGGATAATATCTATGAACCCTATTGTACTCTCCCAAGTGCTTAAAACAGTACTCTACACACAGTAAGCACTTCACTTTTCCCCTTAGACTGTATTTCCATTTAGGGCAAGGAGCTTGCCTACTTAGTCTATTATATTGTACTCTCCCAAGGGCTTAGTATAGCTCTTTGCACACAGTAAGAGCTGAATAAATATGACTGACTTATTGATTGGAAATATGGCAATCAACCAATCATATTTATTTAACACATATTTTGAATACAGCACTCTAAGGAGCACTTAGGAGAGTGCAGTGCAACAGAGCTAGAAGATATGATAATAATAATAACGTTGGTATTTGTTAAGTGCTTACTATGTGCAGAGCACTGTCCTAAGCACTGGGGTATACAGGGTAATTAGGTTGTCCCACATGAGGCTCACAATCTTACTCCCCATTTTTACAGATGAGGGAATTGAGGCACAGAGAAGATAAGTGACTTGCCCACTGTCACACAGCTGACAAGTGGCAGAGCCGGAATTCGAACCCATGACTTCTGACTCCTAAGCCCGGGTTCTTTCCACTGAGCTCTTCCCTCAAGGAGCTTACAGTCTGGAGGGGGAGACAGACACTAAAATTAATTATAGAAGTGTTGTGAGGCTGAGGGTGGGGCAAATACCCAGTGCTTAAAGGATACAGATTCAAGTGCATTGGTGACACTGAAGGGAGAGAGTAAGGGAAATAGGGGCTTAGTCAGGGTAGTGACAAAGCCTTCAAAGCTGGTTTACTCCAAAAGTAATATTTATCCTATAACAATGCCAAATGCCCTATTTGAGCGCCTCTGACCAACCTGACACACTTCATGCTTCAGTTTTTGATTATTTTAAATTGAAAATCAGTATTCCCTCTTATATTTATTGCCACTGAATGCATCTGAAGAATGTACCTGCCTGTACCTCCTACCTGCCCCTAACCTTCACCCTAATTCATTCATTCAATTGTATTTAATCCGGGGCTTATAGCCTGGGAATTACCACTGTTGATGTAATTATAAGGTGCTGCCTACACCCTAAAGTGGAAAAACACCCTTTTAGTTTTTCTCAGTTTTAAAGAACTAGGGAGCATTATTAAAATTGAAATCATAAATCATTAAGCATAAACACGATGAAGCTTTTATTATCTGGGTGTAGAAAATCTCCTCCATTCATTACACAATCTGAATCCAGAAAGAAGGAATTCATGTCATTTGAAACTGAATATTGAGAGAATAGGAAAAGAATAGGAGAGAGAAAAGTGAGAGAGAGAGAGAGAGAGAGAGAGAGAGGAGCGAATGACTTGAGAAGCATTTTATTCATCACTATAGAACAACAATTCATGGGAATGTACAAACTGCTTCCTTGTAATTTTCCAGTTTTCCATGGAAAAAGGGATGAAGCACCTTCAGAAGAAGAAGAAAAAGGGTTTCTTATTCAATCAATGCAGTTTTTTTTTTTTTTTTCCCAAAACCTGTGCATACCTAGGTGGAGTGTAATTCAGAAATTCCTGCTAATTCCTATATCTGTGTGATTTGAGAAGAGGTTGTTTCATGTGCATCTGCAAAACATTTACTTCTCTCTTTTATTTTGTGGTTGATTTTTTTTAAAAATAACCTCTGAATTGTTATTCTTTTATTTGATACATGAGCACATATGCCCACAAGACAGACAGCCATGAAGATAAAGAAAAATGCTGTAAGAATCTGGCAAGGCTCATCACATCAGTCCCAAAGTGTGAGACTCTGATCCTCATAAATGTACCATCAGTCAACCAATGGTATTTATTGAGTGCTTATTATTTGCAAAGCACTGAGCTGAAGGCTTTGGAGGATACGATAGAACAGAGTTAGTGGACATGGTTCCTGCCCATGACACACTTACTATCTAGAGAACAGAAGTCAGTGATTCCAAAACATGGAAAAACTCACCCAAAACAATGGTATTGGAAAATCAAATAACAATAGTCAACAATAATCATTAATAATAGTTATAATCAACAGTTCAACAAAAGTGACAAACATTAACTCATTGTCACCAATACTATCTCCTGTCTCCTGAATAATAACAGTTGTGTAATTTAGTAAGAGCTCACTATTCCCCAAACCCGAGGGTAGAGCCAATATAATCAGATTGCACACAATACCTTTTCCACACAGGGATCCCAGTCTAGGGGGAAGGGAGAACAAGTATTTAAAATCAGTCTGTCAATCAGACAGTTGTATTCAGTGAGTTCTTACTGTGTTCATAACACTATACTAAGTGCTTGGTAGAGTACAATATAACAATATAACACATTCCCTGCCCACAACAAGTTTACAGTCTATAGGCAGATATTAATATAAATAAATAAAGCACAGAACATGGAAATAAATTATGAACAAATGTGCACTGGGGCTGGGGCAGCAGATGAATAAAGGGAGAAAGGATGATGCAGAAGGGAGCAGGAGAAAAGGAAGGGGGGTTAATCAGGGAAGGCCTCTTGGAGGAGATGTGCTTTCAATAAGGCTTTGAAGGACAGGAGAGTAATTGTCTGTCAGATATGAGGAGGAAGGGCATTCTAGGCCAGAGGCAGGACGTGGGAGAGTGGTTGGCAGTAAATTATATGAGATTGAGGTACAGTGAGATGATTAGCCTTAGAGGAGCAGGGTGTGTGGGTTGGGTTGTAGTAAAAGAGTAGCTAGGTAAGGTAGAAGGGAGCAGAGTGATTGGGTGTTTAAAAGTCAATGGTGTGGAGTTTTTGTTTGATGCTGAGGTGGATCGGCAGCCACTGGAGGTTCTTGAGAGAAATAAGAGAAAGAACACATGGATATTTCCAAAGTCTAAAGAGTAGCAACTCATAAATTATATCATTGTCCATAAGCAGAACACAGAGAAGCAGCGTGGCTCAGTGGAAAGAGCACGGGCTTTGGAGTCCGAGGTCATGAATTCGAATCCCAGCTCTGCCACTTGTCAGCTGTGTGACTGTGGGCAAGTCACTTCACTTCTCTGTGCCTCAGTTACCTCATCTGTAAAATGGGGATTAAGCCTGTGAGCCCCATGTGGGACATCCTGATTCCCCTGTGTCTACCCCAGCGCTTAGAACAGTGCTCGGCACATAGTAAGCGCTTAACAAATACCAACATTATTAACACAAAAGATGGGTGGATCACTGCAGCTAGGAATGGAGTCACGTGCCAGATCGTTTCACAGTTCATAAACTCCCGACTTGAATCAATCTGTCTCTGAATGATGGGTATTGAGCACTTACTGTGTGCACTGTACTAAGCATTTGGGATAATACAATACAACGGAGCTGACTGCATCATGAAGAAAACTAAACATTAAGCTCCTGAAAAATTAAAAATGTTGCCAGGTGCTCTGTGACCACATCACAGGAGCCCAATTGGAACAAGGAATCCCAGCTCCAGGTAATGATGTGAACAGTGAATGGGCATTTTTCCAAAACATTGTCCATTAGTCATAGGGGCTGTGGCTTTGGCAAGCAGATATCATCACGATTGACTTAATGAAAATGACACAGAGATTAAAACCTACGGGCAATAGAGCAAGAAATACATCAACAATGCCTTGCAGCTTTTCGTGTTTGTACCAAAAATGTTGTTCATAGTCCAATCCAACTGCTTATATTGAAGAATGAAGAATGCATATAAATTCCAAGATAGAGTAATAAATTGCTAACCTTGGGAGATGCCTTTAGAAGTTGACAAGATATTGTTTCAAGGAATCATACTGGGATTGAAACTGAAGTCAGGTCCTTCAGTACTTGATGATCTGATAAGTGAAATGATTGTTTTTCTGTAATCGGGAGCAATTAACAGCCTGTCCATGTCTGTTTATGTGGAGCCAGGGGTGTTTTTATAATTTTCTTGAAAGCAAAAAAATCTAACCTCTTTTCATTTTTCCAGCCAGAAAACTTGAGCCTAATTAAATGGTGAGATTGCTATCAGCTATTTATTTTGGCTTCAGGTTTTCCTCTCAGATGAAATGCGGTTGAATAAAAACAAAGTTGAATGCTGTACGGTGATACCCAATTTGACTCTTCTAGTCCCAAAAGATGGCTGCAAGCTGATTAGCACAATCTCTGGATCCACCACACTGCTCTGTTACCTCTCTCCTATTTGATACAAACTTCCAGCAGCTAACAGTCTGTTACTGTTCACCTAGTAGAGGACTGACTGATCAATATCCCATTACATTGTTTTTTAAAAAAAACACAGAATTGAATTGTCCCCAACAGTAGATATACTTGATTAAATAGAAGAGCTGCTAAATTCCTAACTAGATCTCACAAAGGCACAATTCACTTTAAATTAAAAAAAGAGATGATGTGAAAACTGAAAGCTGTTTGTTCAACATTAGAAATGCTTGAAAACTTTGATAAGTTCATATTCTGATCCTGACAATTTTTACTGTCAGCATGGCTTAGTGGAAAGAGCACAGGCTGGGGAATTAGAGGTAGTGGGTTTTAATCCCGGCTCTACCACTTGTCTGCTGTGTGACCTTGGGCAAAACACTTAACTTCTCTGGGCCTCAGTTCCCTCATCTGCAAAATGGAGATTAAAACTTTGAGCCAACGTGGGATAACCTGATTACCTTGTATCTACCCCAGCATGTAGAACAGTGCTTGGCACATAGTAAGTGCTTAAATACCATAATTATTATTATTAGTCAGGGAGGAAGGCAAGATTGGTTGGCAAGCTCTGGATATATGGATCCATGTTCCCAGTGGCTCCAGAGGTCCTGTGACTAGAACCACTCAGCAAGCCTCCCGACCTCTGGATTGAGGCTGTGTAAACTGTGAACTTGTGCGTCTGGGAGTGACAGGAGACTGCTGTAACCCTAGAAGTCAGTCCAGTGGCCCTAATAGAGACAGTTCCTAGAATACACCAATTCACCTGGGGTCGCACCTTCACCACCACAAATCAGACAGACTTAGGGTGACCTGGCAGGAACAGTTGTGGAGAGAGTGGTGGAGTAAGCACCTCCAACTCCAGCCTCTCTCCCCTTTGTCTATTTCCCCTTCTTCCCCTTGGTCCATCTCTCTCTATCTCTCCTCTCTGACTCTCTTTGGCTTTTTCCCTTTTTCCTTCCCTTTGGTTCTCATTCCTGAACACACCTTCTTATCTGGATCTTATCTGGTCACAAGATACTCCACATTCCCAGATTTATCTTTTTTTGTATTTGGGGATTGGGGAATGGGAGATTTCTCTCTGGACAGAACTTAATTTGGATGAAGAAGGATCTTTTTTTACTGATCTAATATCAATAATTTGGAAGATTTGTGATAAATCTTTTTCATCTCTGCTTCTTCAAAGTTGCTGAGTTCTCATCATTTGAGGTTTTATTGTCCAAAAGCCTGAAACCCAATTCTGGTTCATCTTTTATTCACTTTCTTCCTGATCTGTCCCATGATCTAACAGTAATTTTTTTATTATGTATTACTGTTTATTGTAACCTTTGAATACACAAGACATACCATTTGGTCTGTCTTCTGGACATGTTTACACAGCAAAGCCCACGTTATCAAGATTACATTCTGTGCAGCAGTATTACTTAAAATGCTTTGGAATCACTGATGAAAATGATGTACATATAAGATGAGTAAAAGACATCTTTTACTCATTCATTCATTCAGTTCATTCATTTGTATTTATTGAGTGCTTTAATGTGTGCAATGCACTGTACTAAGCACTTGGGAGTTGTTGGTATTTGTTAAGCACTTACTATGTGCCGAGCACTGTTCTAAGCACTGGGGTAGACACAGGGGGAGTCGGGTCGTCCCACGTGGGGCTCACAGTCTTAATCCCCATTTTACAGATGAGGTAACTGAGGCACCGAGAAGTTAAGTGACTTGCCCAAAGTCACCCAGCCGACCAGTGGCCGAGCCGGGATTCGAACCCATGACCGCTGACTCCAAAGCCCGTGCTCTTTCCACTGAGCCACGCTGCTTCTCTAATACAGTATAACAACAAACAGATATATTCCTGCCCACATTGAGCTCACAGTTTAGAGGGGGAGACAAACATTAGTATAAATAAATAAGATAAATAAATACATATCAGAGATATTGCATATGTGCTGTAGAGGTGGGTGGAATGAAGGAGCAAGTAAGAGTAGCACAGAAGAGAATGGGAGAAGAGGAGAGCTTGAGAATCGAGGTGAGGTAGGAGGGCACAAGGTGATTAAGTGCTTTAAAGTCAATGAGGAGGTTTTGTTTGACGCGGGAGTGGATGAGCAACCACTGGAGTTTCTTGAGGAGTGGGGAAATGTCTGAATGTTTTTAAAGGAAAATGATTCGGGTAGCAGAATGGAGTACGGACTGGAATGGGGAAAGACAGGAAGCAGGGAGGTCAGCAAGCAAGCTGATACAGTGATCAAGGTGGGATAGGATAAGTCCTTGCATTAATGTGGTGGCAATTTGGCTGGAGAGGAAGGTGTGGATTTTGGCAATGCTGTGAAGGTAGAAGTAACAGGATTTAGTGATGGCTTGAATATGTGGGTAGAATGAGAGAGAGGAGTCAAGTGTAATGCCAAGGTTATGAACTCTTGAGACAGGAAGGATGGTGGTACCATCAACAGTTATGGGAAAGTGAGTTGGGAGGACAGGGTTGGTGGGAAAATTAGAAGTTATGGCGATGCCTGTCCCATAGGAGAGAATTGACAGCTTTTTCAACCCCCACTTCCTGGAGTTCAACTCAAGGAATTAATTACAAAGAAGGCTCAAGATAGGAAATTTAAAGAATGGCATTCCAAACTCCTTATCTTCCCACCCAAACCCTGGACTCCCCGTATCTTTCCCATCACTGTAGACAACACCACCATCCTCCCTATTTAACAAGCTCAAAACCTGGACATTAGGACTTTATCCTCAACTCATCTCTTTCATTCAACTCACATATTCATTGTCACCAAATCATGCTAGTTCTGTTTTCACAACATTGTTAAAATCTGCCCTTTCCTCTCCATCCAAACTGTAACCCTGCTGATCCAAGCACTTATCACATCCCTCCTTGACTACTGCATCTGCTTCCTCACTGACCTCCCTACCTCCTGTCTCTCCCCACTCCAGTCCATACTTCACTTTTCAAATAAAAACATTCAGTCCACAACTCCCCATTCCTCAAGAGCCTCCAGGGGTTGCCCATGCAACCCCTTATCATTGGTTTTAAAGCACTCAATCAGCTTGCCCCCTCCTAACTTGCCTCACTGATCTCCTACTATAGCCCAGCCTGCCCATTTCACATCTCTAAGGTCAGCTTATTCACTGTGCCCTGATTTCATGTATTCTGCTGCCAACCCCTTTTCCAAGTCCTGCCTTTAGCCTTGAACTCCCTCTCTTTCCATATACACCATACTATCATTCTCTCTATCTTCAAAGCATTACTAAGGTCGCATCTCCTTCAAAAGGCCTTTCCTGAGTGAACCTTTTTTTCCCTGGCTCCCTCTCCCTTCTGCATCATCTATGCACTTGGATCTGTGACCTTTGGTCATTTGATATTCCCCCCACCCTCAAACCCAAGCACTTATACACATATCTTCAAATTAAATTATATGTGATAAATTATATATAATCATATATTGTATATTAATATTAATTATTAATGTCTGTCTCCCCCTTTAGACTGTTGCTCATTGTGAGCAGGGAAACTTGTCTGTCAACTCTGTTGTATTGTACTCTCCCAAGTGCTTAGTAGAGTGCTCTTCACATAGTAAGCACTCAATAAATTCCATTGATTGAATGATTATTTTAGAAGAGATTTTAATTTGCCTGTGAAATAGATACCATAGGATAATAATATGATCCTAAATCCTGTCAATTCTTCCTTCTCACCATTTTCTGGATATGCCCATTCCTCTCCACCAAAAGTGACATGACCGTCATTCAAGTTTTAGTCATATTCTAGCTAGGCTATTGTATCTGGCCTCCTCCTTCATCTCCCTGCCTACAACCTCTCCCTGCTCCAATACATATGACACACTGCTGCATCATTCATCTTCTAGAAGAATCATTCAGCAAGCATCTCATCACTCCTCATAAATCTTCAGTGGCTTCCCATTTCCTCTGCATCCAGCAAAGACAGCTCACAATCAGATTCAAGTCTCTTCATCAACTCTCCCCATCTTAAATTATCTGCTTTTTTCACCCATTTGGTTCTGTCTCTTCATGACCCCGAAGTCAACCTAACTAAAAGCAATCTTAAAAAAAGAAATTTAGAAAATGCCAGGCCGACCTCTCCAATGCCATGCTTAGCCATCTTTGCTCCAGCCCTCTCTCTAGCATAATGCTGAAGAATCCTCTTTTCATCCCTCTCCCTTTCTCCTCTCCCCTTTTTTTCTTATACGATGTTTGTTAAGTGCTAGAACTGTGTCAAGCACTAAGTGTTGGGGTAGAGATATAAGTCAATCAGGCTGGACATAACCTCTGTTGCAGACGAGGATGACAGCCTAAATAGGAGGGAAAACAGATATTTCATCCCCATTCTGCAGTTGAGAAAATGGGCATGGAGAGGTTAAATAACTTGCCCAAGGTCATACAGCAAACAAGTGGGGGAACCGGGAAGAGAACCCAGATCTTCTGACTCCCAGGACCATGCTCTTTTCACTAGGACACACTGCTTCCCTGTAACTGTTCCCTTCTCTCCAGTGGGAACACATTCTCTATCACCTTTTCTCCCATCCTCTCTCTCCCCCATTCTCCTAGAGCCAGAGCACAAGCGGTTAATTCACAGTGGGTGGGAAGCAGAGAAACAAGGGTGATCTGGGGCGGTTAGTTAAAACCTCTGGCAGCTGCCTGGCATGTGAAGGAAGCGGTATTGAGATGCTGCTGTTTGAATTCTTGGTGGGGTTAAATAATTTGCAGATGGAGGAAAACTGGGTTAAGAATGTTTCATGTTGGCTTTCATAACCGAAACAGCAAGCTCCAGGGTGCAGGTTATGACCTGCCAAGCCCAGAGGTTCAGCGGCTGTGAACTGCCAAACTGACAGGTCCTGGGGCTCAGTCTTGGCACAATTAAGCCCTGGGTGTGATCAGCTTCAGTTCACCATACTTCAGCTGGTTGGGCAGGCTGCAATCACCCGCTCTCCTCTCCTGCCCTCCCAGCAGAGCTGGGCAGCCATGTGCATTTCTTAGTGCCAGTGGGGAGTGTGGGCTGACTACATTGCAGTGGCTAGAGCAGGGGTCTGGGAGTCAGAAGGATGTGGGTTCTAATCCTGACTCTGCCACTTGTCTGCTATATTACCCTGGCTAAGTCATTTCACTTCTCTGGGCCTCAGTTACCTCATCTGTATCCAACCTGATTTACTTTTGCCCACCCCAGCGCTAAGTTACGTGCCTGGCACAAAGTATGCACTTAACAAATAATGCAGTTAGCACTATTATTGCTTTTATCATCATTATTATTATTCACCTCTTGCCATGCCATTTGATGTTGAGGATGAAGATAGTACTTAAAAAACTGCTTGAGAAACTGAACTTGAATTTTAATAATTGTGATATTTGTTATGCACATACTAGACATCAGGCACTGTACTAAGCACAGGGGAGGTACAGTATAGGCCAATCAAACAGGGATTCTTCTATGGCACAGCCAGTTCTCCCAGTCAGCTGGAAGACTGGATATGTCTTATCTCTAGACTTTCAGTTTCGAAAGGAGTTGGATGCCCTGTTTTTTGTTGGGTTTTTTTTTTGCCAAACTGTCAAATATCTAAATTTAAGTACTGCCGGCTTTCAGTTCCTTAGTGAGCTCCCTGCCCCCCTCTGACGTCTGGTTCTTGTTAACAGGATTTGAGGCTCCTGTGGGGACTTCATTCCTAATTTTGCAGCTCTTGTTAGTTCTTGGTACTGGTGAATCTAAAATTCCATCCTTGATAATCCAGGCTCTCACTTAATCCAAGTTTTTGACAAACCCAAATCTCCTAGAACCCACAGATCTTACTATAGGGAGGCACCTGGGAAAGGGCATTCACTCTTTCGGGGCACTGGGGACCTATATTGCACAAGCTCTACAGCCAGCACAAAACTGAGAGTTAGCCTGGGCAGTGTGAGAAGTAGTGTGGCCTAATGGAAAGAGCCCAGGCCTGACAGTCAGAGGACCTGAGTTCAAATTCCAGCCCCACTACTTGCTGGCTGTGTGGCCTTGGGCAAATCACTTCACTTCCTCTACCTCAGTTTTCTCATCTGTAAAGTGGGAATAAGATCCCTTTTATTCCTCCCCCTTAGAGTGGGAGCCCCATGGCAACAGGGACTGTATACAGTCTGATTACCTTGGATCTACTCAATCAATCAATAATATTTATTGAGCACTTACTGTGCGTAGACCACTGTACTAAGTGCTTTTATAAATGACATTTGTTAAACCCTTACTGCATGCCAGACACTGTACTAAGTGCTGCAGTAGATACAAGTTAATCAGGTTTGATCCAATCCATGTCCCAAATGGGGCTCACAGTCTTAATTCCTATTTTATAGATGAGGTAACTGAGGCATAGAGAAGTGAAGTGACTTGCCCAAGGTCACCCAGCAGACAAGGGTAGAGCTGGGATTAGAACCCAGGCCCTCTGATTCCTGGGCCCATGTTCTATCTACTAGGTCATGCTGCTTGGGAAAGTACAATACAATAAAATTGGTAGACACAATCCCTGCCCTCAAGAAGCTTACAATCTATTGCTTAATACAGTTCTTGGTACATAGTAAATGCCTAAAAAATACAATTATTATCATTAGGCAATGGTGAATAATATCATTACCTCTGTCTCCTAGGAAGTAACCTTCATACCATGATTTACAGGGCAAATACTGGTTTAACACTCAAGCCTCTGGGTGATTGAAATGGAGATTGGGCAGGTAGGGGAAAAATGATGAAGTTGTGGCAAAAAGAGTAGTAGTGGTTCTGCTTCCAAGGTCTTTGGACCCTTTGGGCATTCAGGATTAAAACCAAGCGTAGTTTGAATGTGTAGTTGCAGTTTAGACCTGAAACTCACTGATATTCACCTCAGTCCCACAACACTTACGTAAATATCCTATACTTCATTTCCTTTGCCAGGTACTTTAATAGTTGTCTCATTCATTCTTTCATTCAATCACATTTATTGAGCACTTACTGTTTGCAGAGCATCATATTAAGCACTTGAAAAGTACAATTCAGAAATAAAGAGACAATCCCTGCCCACACTAGGCTTACAGTCTAGAAGAGGGGAGACAGACATCAAAACAAGTAAACAGGCATCTATATAAATAAATAGAATTATAGATACATTTACATCAAAACATGTAAACAGGCATCAATATAAATAAATAGAATTATAGATAGTTACATACATACAGAAGTGTTGTGGGGTGGGGAGAGCGAGGGTAGAACCAAGGGAGCTAGTCTAGGTGACATGGAGGGGAGGAGGAGCTAGGAAAAGTGGGGCTTAGTTTGGGAAGGCCTCTTGGAGGAGCTGAGCCTTCAGCAGGACTTTAAAGGGGGGAAGTGTGCTAGTTTGATGGATGTGACGAGGGAGGATGTTCCACGAAAGAGGTAGGACATGGGCCAGGGGTCGACAGCAGCACAGGCAAGAACAAGGAACAGTAAGAAGGTTAGCACCAGAGGAGCAGGGTGTGTGGTCTGTGATGGAGAAGGAGAGAAGAGAGATGAGGTAAGAAGGATCAAGGTGATGGAGAGCTTTGAAGCCAATTATGAGGGGTTTTTGTTTGATAAGGAGGTTGATAGGCAACCACTGCAGATTTTTGAAGAGAAAGGTGATATGCCCAGAACGTTTCTGTAGAAAGATAATCCATGAAGCAGAGAGAAATATGGACTGAAGTGGGGAGAGACAGGAGGTTGGGATGCCAGAAAGGAGGCTGATGCAGCAATCCAGTCAGGATAGCATGAGTGATTGTACTAACATGGTAGCAGTTTGGATGGAGAGGAAAGGGTGGATCTTGGTGATGTTGTGAAGGTGAGATTGACAGGAATTGGTGATGGATTGGATATGTGAGGTGAATGAGAGAGCAGAGTCAAGGTTAACACCAAGGTTGTGGGCTTGTGTGATGGGAAGGATGGTTGTGCTGCCCACAGTGATGGGAAAGTTAGGGAGAGGACAGGGTTTGGCAGGGAAGATGAGGAGCTCAGTCTTGGGCATGTTGAGGTTTAGGTGGCAGGAGGACATCCCAGTAGAGATGTCTTGAAGGCAGGAGGAGATGCAAGCCTGGAGGGAGGGAGAGTGAACAGGGGCAGAGATACAGATTTGGGTGTCATCCACATAGAGATGGTAATTGAAGCAGTGGGAGCGAATGAGTTCACCAAGGGAGTGAGTACAGATTAGAGAAGCAGCGTGGCTCAGTGGAAAGAGCACGAGCTGTGGAGTCAGAGGTCATGGGTTCGAATCCCTGCTCTGCCACTTGTCAGCTGTGTGACTGTGGGCAAGTCACTTAACTTCTCTGTGCCTCAGTTACCTCATCTGTAAAATGGGGATTAAGACTGTGAGCCCCACGTGGGACAACCTGATTTCCTTGTGTCTACCCCAGCGCTTAGAACAGTGCTCTGCACAGAGTAAGCGCTTAACACATACCAACACTATTAACATTATTAGAACAGAAGAGGGCCAAGAACTGACCCTTGAGGAACTCCTACAGTTTGTGGATGGAAAGGGGAGGTGGATCCCGTGAAGAAGACTGAGAATGAAAGGTCAGAGAGATGAGGAGTCTCCCTTTTTTAGACTGTAAACTCCTTGTGGGCAGAAATCACGTAAATCAACTCAACTCTGCACTTGGACCTGTGCAATTTGAGCACTTGATTTTCACCCGACCCTCATTCCCACAGCACTTATGTACATATATGTAATTTTTTAAAATATCAATGGCTGTCTCCCCCTCTAGACTGTAAACTCATTTTGGGCAGGGAACATGTTTAACAACTCTATTGCATTGCACTCTCCCGAGGACTTAGTATAGTGTTCTGTTCACAGGAAGTACTCAATACCATTGATTTATTGATTGAAACTCTGCTTTGTTTTACCCCTTGCATAGGCAAACTAAACACCACTCTAGAGACAAACCTTCAAAATACTGTGAAGAGAGACAATTGCAAATGATGACATTTTCCACGAAAATTAATGGATCCACATGAAAAAGACCAAACGTGGGTCATCCAAACCATGAAATTAAACTTTGGTGCCCCTCCAAAATCTCTGCTAGGGCAACCAAATTGCTATAATTTAAAGAAATCAAGTTGCTGCATTAAAATCTCTATTCTACTTTAGTTTCCTATTTAACACACATTATTATGCTTGAAAGATAATAGACAAACCATAGCATTCAGACTGTGAGTCCGTGGTTGAGCAGGGATTGTCTCTGTTGCCAAATTGTACATTCCAAGCGCTTCGCACAGTGCTCTGCACATAGTAAGTGCTCAATGAATATGATTGAATGAATCTTTTTTGGTGTTGTTTTGCAAAGCAGATAAGGTCCAAAAGACATATTAAACACATGGACGGGTTAGTGATTGGGGTGGCCGTTGTTCATTCATTCATTTATTCGGTAGCATTTATTGAGTGCTTACTAAGTGCAGACCACTGTACTAAGTGCTTGGAATGTACAATTCGGCAACAGATGGAGACAATCCCTGCGCATTATTAAATATGTGGAATCTTCAAGAGCTCATATATCATGGTTTACAGAATCATTGTTTCATTTCATGCGGTGTTCTTTGAAAGCAGGTCAATTGGGGTCAATAGTGGAGGACCTATGGAAAAATGAAAGGTTTCTGCAGGCATTCTCAAATCCCCATCACCAATAATCTTCTCTGAGAATCTTGAAGAACAGGCTAGATAGCCATCTCTCCAGACCTAGATGTTCCTGTGGCCAGAGGAACTAAATTAGACAATCTTTTCTGCTCCCTCCCAAACCCGGGTTTATGCTACTGACATATGTCCTGTTTCACGTCCCTAGTGAATTGGATCAGGAAAGCTTTTCATGCAGCAGGGTGTTGCTAATCAGCATCACTTTAACCCTAGTTTGGTGTGCAACATGAATTTCCTTGGGCCGGGAAGCAGCATGGCTTAGTGGAAGGAGCACGGGCTTGGGAGTCATAGGACGTGGGTTCTAATCTCTGATCTGTCACTTGTCTGGTGTGTGACCTGGGACAATTCACTTAACTTCTCTGTGCTTCAGTTACCTTCCCTGTAAAATGCAGATTAAGACTGTGAACCCCAAGTGGGACAACCTGATCACCTTGTTTCTCCCTCAGAGCTTAAAACAGTGCATTGTACATAGTAAAGTCTTAACAAATACTGTCATTATTATTATTATTGTTTATTTTAATTGGCAGGGGGTGGAGTGGAGTGCCGTTAATCCTTTGAAAGTTGCCACTGAAGGTCCTTTTTGACTTAGAAACTAGTAGTAGTATTGGTAATAGTAGTGATGGTAATAATAGTAGTAGTAGTGCATGGTGGATAGAGCACAGGCCAGGAGTCAAAAGGTCATGGGTTCTAATCCTGTCTCCACCACTTGTCTGCTGTGGGACCTTGGGCCAATCACTTCACTTCTCTAAGCCTCAGTTTCCTCATCTGTAAAATGAGGATTAAGACTGTGGACCCCATGTGGGACGGGGACCGTGTCCAACCAGATTTACTGGGATCTATCTCAGCACTTAGTATGGTGCCTGCACATAGTAAGTGCTTAACAAATACCACAATGATTATTATTATTATTATTAATAGTAGTAGTAGGGTATTTAGTAGTACTAGGCAACAGTGTACTATCCTAGGCATTTTGGGAAGCACAGATTACAGAAGTGACATGTTCTCTACCCACAGAGAGTTTACATTCTATGGGGGAGACAGACATAAAAGTTTTGCGATGGGAGCAGTGAGAGTAAAGCAGCATTCTGAATGCTTAAAGACTGCTGTGTGGCCTCATAGAAAGAGCACGGGCCTAGTAGTCAGAGGACCTGGCGTCTAATTCTGGCTCCACCATTTACTTAGGTGACCTAGGGCAAATCACTTCTCTTCTCTGGACCAAATTTTCCTCAGCTGCAAAATAGACATTCAATTCCTGTTCTCCCTTCTATTGTGAACCCCTACATGGGACCTGATTATCTTTATTCATTAATTTATTCATTCAATTGTATTTATTGAGCGTTTACTGTGTGCAGAGCACTGTACCAAGCGCTTGGAATGTACAATTCGGCAACAGAGACAATCCCTGCCCAACAACAAGCTCACAGTCTAGAAGGAGGAGACAGACAGCAAAACAAAACAAGTAGTCAGGCATCAATAACATCAAAGTAAATAAGTAGAATCATATATATCCCCAACACTTATAGTGCTTGGCATATCATACACACTTAACAAGTACTATTATTATTATCAATATTACCCTGACTCCAATTCTACCACTAACTGTTAGGCAATGAAGGATAAAATTCAGCCTCTTACCTCTGTAAAATTTGAGGCCATATGTAGAATGATGTGTTCATTAATAATAATAATGTTGGTATTTGTTAAGGGCTTACTATGTGCAGAGCACTGTTCTAAGAGCTGGGGGAAATACAGGCTAATCAGATTGTCCTACATGAGGCTCACAGTCTTTATCCCCATTTTACAGATGAGGTAACTGAGGCACAGAGAAGTTAAGTGATTAGCCTACAGTCACACAGCAGACAAGTGGCAGAGCCGGGATTCGAACCCATGACCTCTGACTCTCAAGCCCAAGCTCTTTCCACTGAGCCATTCATTCATTCATTCATTCAATAGTATTTATTGAGCGCTTACTATGTGCAGAGCACTGTACTAAAGCTCTTGGAATGTACAAATCAGCAACAGATAGAGACAGTCCCTGCCCTTTGAAGGGCTTACAGTCTAATCCTGGGAGACAGGCAGACAAGAACAATGGCAATGAATAGAGTCAAGGGGAAGAACATCTCATAAAAACAATGGCAAATAAATAGAATCAGGGTGATGTACATCTCATTAAACAAAATAAATAGGATGATGAAGATATATACAGTTGAGCGAATGAGTACAGTGCTGAGGGGGTGGGGCGGGAGTGGGGGAGAAGGAGAGGGAAAGGGGGGAGAAGAGGGTTTAGCTGTGGAGAGGTGAAGGGGGGCGTAGAGGGAGCAGAGGGAAAAAGCGGGGAGCTCAGTCTGGGAAGGCCTCTTGGAGGAGGTGAGCTATAAATAGGGCTTTGAAGAGGGGGAGAGAATTAGTTTGGCGGAGGTGAGGAGGGAGGGCATTCCAGGACCGCGGGAGGACGTGGCCCAGGGGTCGACGGCGGGATAGGTGAGACCGAGGGACGGTGAGGAGGTGGGCGGCAGAGGAGGTGGGCGGCAGAGGAGGTGGGCGGCAGAGGAGCAGAGCATGCGGGGTGGGCAGTAGAAAGGGCAGGGACTATGTCCAACCAGATTACCTTGTATCTATCCCAGCCTTTAGAACAATGCCTGGCAGTAGTAAGCACTTAACAAATACCATCAAAATAAAAAGGGAGGGGAATGAGGTCTCCGGGAAATAAACTTTAAAATGGGGAACTTTGTGTTTGTATTTATATTTAGCTTACATTATATACATAGTACATTCATCACCTAGTGTATGCTGCCATTTATTTTACAAGTCAAGCAGCGAGGTTGTTGTGGGAAGTAAAATGATAGAAGTAATGAACTCTGAGGTCCCATCATATCCTGTGTTTAGATGAACTCAGTTGGAGTCACGGAAGGGTGGCTATTGTCCCAAATGTATGAGGTTCCCTTATATTTCATTTCTTTGTCTTGTTTCCCAGAATGTTTAGAGATATAATTAGGTCATATTGGAGTGACAAAAACACCACTTCCCCACAGAAACCGAGGGTGTGGGAAACAAAAGTGAAGCTGAAATTCTCAAATCTCAATCCTTACAACCTCAAGTTATAGACAATAGGAGAAGTTAAATGTAAAACAGTAAATATAGCTGCCTAGAAGTAGCCAACCCAGGATTTATATCTGCTGTTCAAAGTGTGGTCCGTAGCAGTGAAGAGGAAAGCAGCTGATACCAGGAGACAGTATTACCGGTCAGAAGACTCACGTAAAGGAAAAAGCTATATCTACACAAAAGATAGAAAGAGTGAGAGATACATAGGTAGACAGAGATAGACCCATAAACATATGGGAGACGTAGATGCAAAGTGGGGAAGAGAGGCAGAGATTATGCAGTTTTAAGCCTGGAGAAAGACCATCAGTGACAAAAGAGTGGTGTAGTGGTGCCAGGAGATCTGGGTTCTAATCCCAGTTCTGCCACTTGCTTGTGGTGCAAACTTGGACAAGTCAATTTCTCTGCGCCTTAGTTTCCTCATTTGTAAAATAGGGATTAAATACCCCTTTTCCCACACCCTTAGACTGTGAACCACATTCAGGACAGGGATTCTGATCTGACTTACAGCCCCAGAATTTACAGCATTTGGCATATAGTAAGTGCTTAATGAACAGTAGAGCCTGGTATAACTGTTCCTTAATAAACACATCATTCCACATGTGACATCTAATTTTACAGAGGTAAGAGGCTGGAATTTACCTTGCATTGCCTAACAAGTTAGTAGTAGAACCTGGGTCAGGTTAATAATAATAATAATAATAATAATAATAACAGCAATAATAATATTTGTTAAGCATGTATTATGTACCAAGCACTGTACTAAGTGCTGGGGTAGATAGAGATAAGCAGATCCCAAATGGAGTTTATATTTTAGATAGATAGTAAGCCCTTAACAAACATCAAAATGATCATTATTAAGTGTAAGAAAGTGAGGAAAATGGAGAGTATCGAGAGATTCACTCTAAACATTTGAGATTGATCTCTGGGATAAATGATTAGAAAGAATGCTAAAAAGTAAGCAAGTTAGAAAGTAGCATTCTACTCTTTTCCTCTGTTCAGGAGAACAGTTATTTTGCAAGGGGCAGAGGGGAGAGAAGGAAGGAAAAACAGGTTCCGTGGCTTTCCTCCACCCCTTGTGCAATTAGACTACATAATAACCTTCTGCAGGGCACTCATCCAAGGTGTCTGGTCTAGGGGCATGGTTGCTGGAGAATATGGCTGGGTTGGACAGACTGACTCTTCACCCCTGAATCTCCCTATCAGTGCAGCTCAAACACCTACACTGTGATGGCAGAGATCAGGCAGAGACCACAGGAGAGGCAGGGTAGGGAATATGTCTGTTTATTGTTATATTGTACTCTCCCAAGTGCTTAGTACAGTGTTCTGCACAGGGTCAGCACTCAATAAATATGACTGACTGACAGAGATTGCTGTATCTGCCACAGCTCCCAAGAAGCATTGCTGTTCCCTTGGGAGCCACCAGCAGAAATGTCAAGCTCCATAATTGCGCTATCTGTTTACAAACTTGGTTCTGAATATCTGTAGCTGTTTCTTTTTTAAAAAGTCATGGATACTATAAGGAAATTACAAAATTAATCTCAAATTTTAAAAAAGCTGATTTCTGTTTTCTGCTCTAGTCTCTGTGGGAGTTTGCTTTGTTTAGTGCTCTTAGTGTGTGCAGAGCACTTTACTAAGCACTTGGTTGCTGCTCTATATAGATAGATAGGTAGATAGATGAGTTAGGGAGAGACTGGGTTGTAGTATAATTCTAAGTAACAAGAAGACATGTCCACTATTTTTTAGCACCCTGCAGTCTGCCAAATGCTATACCGTTCTAAGCTCTAGGAAAACAGTAAAAATTAGTTTCTGTCCTCAAGGAGCTGCAACTCTTAAATGTAGGGAGACCACATTTGTAGAAAAATAAAATTTTCCAAAAATTTGTTTCTGGAGTTGGAATAGTCATTTTAAAGTTAAGAGAAAGTCATCAAAAAAAAAAAAAAAGAGCACAGTGCAGTAGGGGAATTAAGAAAGCCATTTACTAGAAAATTATGTCCAAGTTTTTCCCTGCCAGCCACTGTGTCTCCTGGAGCTCTTCCCAAAGCAGCGGTAGGGGTCTTTTCAAAACTCCTGGAGGGCAGGGATCATTTCTACCAACTCCATTGTATTATACTCTCTCAAGCACTTAGTACAGTGCTCTGCATATAGTAAGTGCTAAATGAATACTATTGATTGATTGAGTGAGTGATTAAGATCCCAGGGCTCTTTCACAGGTTGGGGCTCTATCCACAGATCCCAGGGCTAAGCCCCAATAAACTGTTCCAAACATTCTGTTGAATCATCGTCTGAGTTTGTTTTGGGGCAGAAATAACCATTCTTACATGTTTATGCTTCTCTATCTCTCTTTTTCTTCCTTCTCTTTCCCTAAATTTATCATTTTCCCATATTCTCCATAAAACAAACTTTTTTAAGGGGTTAACAAATAACCCCTTAAAACCAAGTTAATTCTTTCACCACTTACTTTTGCTGAAGAGGAGTTGAAGAGGCTTATTTCAGGAAATGAGCCCCCAAATACAGAAGCTGCTAGAATTTAATAACCCCAAGGCTTTAAATAGAGGAACATGGTGTGCGAGAAAAAATGCTCTTATTATAGTTCCAGCAAGAAGGGATGCTTTTGTTACTTCACAAAATACGGCTGGCCCCTAATCACTGTCGCTGTGACTTGTTAAATGAGAAGCAAACAGTGCCTGCAATTTGAAATGAAAAATGAACATGATTTGTTGAAACTTTTCAAAGAAACTTCCTACGGAGTGGCTATTGATCAATTTTTAAATGGTGATGATTGTCCAGTAGATTTGGTTGGAGAGTCCTGAGTAAAAGAAAGGTCCACATCTACCAATGTTATACCATGTCTGGAGGAGTAATTGTCCTCTATGCTTGCATTGTATTTCCTAACACAGCTGGGGAGGAGCTGCAGTATTTACATAAGTGGGCCAGTTACACTGGAAAATTCTAGCATTTGGACAAAGAGATATCTTTTGAGACCAGCAGGAGCAATTCGAGGGGGATTTGTATTATCTGAAAAGAGGGGCTTCAGGTAAACAGGAGGCCTTACTCCATCAATGTCCTTCAACTGGCACATAGCAGTGTTGTACCCAAGGATAATTACCCGTTGGTTCCCAGGGTGGTTGCCCTATTTGTTTGCACAAGGAATCATTCAGTCAGTGGCTTGGGTTTTAAAAGAGAAGGCTTCGAAGCTGTAAAGAAACATATGTGTGTTCTGATTCCTGTAACCACCTCCTGAGGATATAAATAATAGAACCAGAGTTCTCTTGGCAGTTCCTGATTCTGATGTGATCAGCACAGCTTTCAATCAATCAGTAGTATTTATTGAGTGCTTACTGTAATAATGTTGGTATTTGTTAAGCGCTTACTATGTGCCGAGCACTGTTCTAAGCGCTGAGGTAGATACAAGGTAATCAGGTTGTCCCACAAGAGGCTCACAGTTAATCCCCATTTTACAGATGAGGTAACTGAGGCACAGAGAAGCTAAGTGACTCGCCCACAATCACACAGCTGCCAAGTGGCAGAGCCGGGATTCGAACCCATGACCTCTGACTCCCAAGCCCGGGTGCAGAGCACTGGACTAAGTGCCTGGGAGAATACAATATAACAGAGTTGGTGGACACATTCCCTGTCCAAAGCAGCATGGCTCAGTGGAAAGAGCACGGGCTTTGGAATCAGAGGTCATGGGTTCAAATCCCTGCTCTGCCATTTGTCAGCTGTGTGACTGTGGGCAAGTCACTTAAATTCTCTGTGCCTCAGTTCCCTCATCTGTAAAATGGGGATTAAAAGTGTGAGCCCCACATGGGACAACCTGATCACCCTGTATCTCCCCCAGCGCTTAGAACAGTGCTCTGTACATAGTAAGCGCTTAACAAATACCAACAATACCAACATTAAGGAGCTTCTACTCTATAGGGGGAAATAATTTTCTAAGAGCTTGGGTGCGTACAATATAACAGAGTTAGTGGATGTTTCCTGTCTACAAGGAGCTTATAGTCTAGAGTGGGAAGCATTGTATTAAGAGTTTGGGAGTGTATAATAGAGTTCAAAGATATGACCCCTTGTCTTTGAGGAGCTTGCAATATAACAGACACTAAATGACACTAAAGGTATGGGGAAGCAACAGAGTTTAAAGATATGTACAGAAGTGCTCCTATCATTGTAGGCAGAGTACACTCTATTATAGTGTATTCTCCCCAGAGGTTAGTACAGTGCTCTTCACACAGAAAGCACTCAATAATTATCATTAATTGCCCAAATGCTTAGGGAGTGAGTATCATAGTATATAGCAAATAGTAAGTGCTTAATAGAACTATAATCAATGCATTACTGGGAATGTATTAGCAAGCCCTTACAGACAAAATTTTTGCGATATAGGAAACTGCCAGAGGGACAATTAGACACCTCAGGAAAAAATTCTCAGCGTATGTACACCGGTGGAATTATAGGGTAGGACTTTGCCTGGGTTTTCCCTGTATTCTGCACTACTAACACTATACTGGCATCCAGTTAATCCATTAATCAGATTTATTGAGCACTTACTTTTTGCAGAGCACTGTACTAAGCACTTGAGACAGTACAGTACAATGGTTGGTAAACATGATCGCTGTCTACAGGGAATTTACACATAATGTTATGACAAAAGGCCCATTTAAAATAAGGCCTTGCTCTAAGGTGTGAGCATTAAACAGAGGTGATTATAAAGAAAGAGTAATTGGAAAATGACTTACACGTTATGTTGTGACGAAGCTCATTTAAAAGAGGCCTCGCTTCAAGGTATGAGCAATAAAAAGGTGATTGGAAAGAAATATTAATTGGAAAATAACAATTTTAAAATGAACATTTTAATTAATCATTCTTGTCTGTGCTATCATTCATTACTGAACTAGTGACTTTTTTACATTTAACCTTCTTTCAGAAAATATGATTATTTTTCTGAAATCCTAATTTCTTAACTAGTCGCAGATTTCAGATGTCTTTATTCCTTTAATCCGCACTTGTTTTCTTTTCTGATGGCTTCATCTTAACTCTGAAATTATCTATCATTCAAGCTCCAGAAACCATTTCTGAATAGTTTCCACAAAGGTCTGCAATTCAGTTGGGAATTTAGCATGACAGTATCTATCCTTCACATTTGACTGATGATATTGATTTTATTTTCATCTTATTTGTCTATCCTATTCCCAGAATATTTCTTTGTAATAAAAATACTTCATTTTTACAGGCTATGGAACGCAGAAGAAAAGATTGAGGAATTTAATTTACTTGAGGAAATTTCAATCATCTTTCTGATGGGAATAATCCATTCTTCGGCTGACTATCTCAGTGTTCCACACTTGACCTATCATTTTGGTGTAAACCAATCTATGTTTTAGTTGTAGAAAACCCAAGAGAGAGACTAACTAATTTTATCCCTCAAAGACTGTGAGAAAATTGAAGATGAACTCTAGCCTTCTGACAGGCAGATTGTCACTGCACTGGCTTCGAGACAAAAGTCTCCTTTGCTATATGGGACAGGGACTGTGTCCAAGCCGATTTGCTTGTATCCATCCCAGTGCTTAGTAATAATAATAATAATAATAATGTTGGCATTTGTTAAGCGCTTACTATGTGCAGAGCACTGTTCTAAGTGCTGGGGGAGATACAGGGTAATCAGGTTGTCCCACGTGAGGCTCACAGTTAATCCCCATTTTACAGATGAGGGAACTGAGGCACAGAGAAGTTAAGTGACTTGCCCATAGTCACACAGCTGACAAGTGGCAGAGCAGGGATTCAAACCCATGACCTCTGACTCCTAAACCCAGGCTTGTTCCACTGAGCCACGCTGCTTAGTACAGTGCCTGGCACATAGTAAGTGCTTAATGAATACCATTATTATTAATAATGGGCAGAGGCGGGATTAGAACCTAGGTTCTCTAACTCCGAGGTCCATGCTCTTTTCACTAGGCCATGCTGTTTCAATCTCTCTTGTTCTCTGTTTACTCAACTATGAAATAGAGATGAGATTGATAGATTATGAGCCTCATGCAGGGCTGCAACCTTGTACAAACTGATAATCTTATATCTACCTCAGTGCTAAATACATAGTGAGTACTTAATAAATACCATCCTTTTTATGATCATTTATTTTCCCTGCTCTATACAGCTTAGCTGAGGGCAGGCACGCAGCTAACCAACATTCACTCATCTATAACAGTTGAAGGGAAATACAGCAAACTTTCCTTGGGAAATAGACTATTTGGGGCCAGGTTGGGGAAATTCATTCAATTCATCTTTATGTATTGAGCACTTACTGTGTGTAGAGCACTGTACTAAGTTCTTGGGAGAGTACAATATAACAAAAAACTGACACATTTCCTGCCCACAACGAGCTTACTGTCTAGCGGGGGAGACAGGCAACATATAAATAAATAAATAAATTACAGCTATATGCATAATAATAATGAGTAATAGTATTTTTAAGCCCTTACTATGTGCTATGCACTGTACTAAATGCAGGCCTGGAAACAAGTAAATTGGGCTGGACACAGTTCCTGTCCCACGTGGAGCTCACAGCCTCAATCCTCATTTCACAGATGAGGTAACTGAGAGACAGAGAAGTGAAGTGACTTGCCCAAGGTCACACAGCAGATGTGGTGGAGCCAGGATTAGAATTCATGAACGTCTGACTCCCAGGTCCATGTTCTTTCCATTACCCCATGCTGCTTCACATAAGTGCTATGGGGCTGGGAAGGAGGATGAATAAAGGGAATCCTGGTTTGTTGTTTATTGTGAATTACAGCTCATCCGGGATGCAAATGAACCTGTTCAAACAGTTCTAGTTGGACCAGCCATATAAGAGTTTAGACACTACCCCATGTTGTAGATTTCCATTGCCATGAGAAGCAGCATTGCTCATTGAAAGGTGTATGGTCTTGGGAGTCAAAGGACATGGGTTCTAATCCTGAATCCACAACTTGTCTGCTGTGTGACCTCGGACAAGTCACTCAACTTGTCTGTGCCTCAATTACCTCATCTTTAAAATGGGGATCAAGACTATGAGCCCCACACAGGACAACCTGATTACATTGTATCTATCCCAGTGATGAGAACAGTGCTTGGCACATAGTAAGCATTTAAGAAATACCATAATTATCATTAATTATTATTATTACCTGAATCTTGAAAAATCTAAAGCCCTAGATGTCTAACCCAGCTTGAAGGGGTGGGGTTTGACTGGTCCACGAGTTTACCAGGTATGTTACTCCCATCGGAAAGTTTGAGGAGATCCTCTTATATGTAAGAAATAAAGGCACCACTGGCTCCCATGGTGCCATGGCTAGTACACTAAATGCCTAGTAAGAATGGCCAGATAGTGTCTGCTGCTCAGAAATGTCATTGTGAACCACCTTCTTCTCTTCTTCCTCTGGATGAAAGTCCACTTGTTCCAAGCTCTGAGCAAGAAGGAAGACTTTCAAAACCAGTTAATACATGGAGGAAGAAGAGAAGAAGGAAAAGAAGGAGAATGAAGAGGAACAGGAAAAGGAAGAGGATAAGGAGAAAGTGGAGGAGTAGGGGAAAGAGAAGAAGAAGGAAAGGAGGGGAAGGAGGAGGAGGAGGAAGAGGAGCAATAGTAATAGTATGTACTGAGTGCCTTCTGAGAGCAGAGCACTGCTCTAGGCCTTTTTTCCCCTTTGCTACTATCCACCACCCCTACTCTCAAGTGTTTATGTTGAGATTTCCTGGTAATGATCTTCGAGCTAGTCTGGGCTTGTGTACAGAACATCCAGCAATCTGATGGCCCCTTGGAATTTCTCCCTTATGAAAACACAGCTGGTCACCCAAGAATGTAATCAGGGGAGATGTGGTACACATGTTTACACAACAAATGGATGAAGGACCTAAGAGAGGGATGACTTAGATTGATATTTGTTAAAATTTACCCTTAGAAAGACACTCCTAGAATTTACTATGCACTGCATCCAAGAACAATGTTAGGATGAGATCACCCTAATCAACCAAATTTTGTTCAATGCCCAAAGAGTGCATGGACTACATGCTAACTGAAGATGCCTAGCAACATCAAGCTTCATAAGTGGAATTATCTTTCTCACTAAAGGGTCTTCCATCTGCTTGTGATTATGGGCAAGAGTGAGAAAAGAATCAGTTATGGTATTTGCCCCAAAGAATATTCTCAATATCCCTACTACCTCCCAGGTTCTGAATGCACATTGAAAAAAAAATAGCAGTGGGATAGTGGCATATTCTTCATTGTCTTTGGCAGGCATTGCTTTGGACAGCTCTTAACCTTTCTGCCCCCAATATAACAAGGTTGGAATTATACCAGTCAGCCAGTGGTATTTATAAACAATTTCCTTGCCCTCAAGGAGCTTACACTTTAAAGCAAGAGTGTAAAAACATGAGTTCAAAAGAAATCAGCAAAAACATGAATTCATTAGAAGTCCCTTAATGAGTCATTCCCACTAAACTGTAAACTCAGGAGGACAGGCAATTATCTCTACCAACTGTGTGGTATTCTCTCAAGCACTTAGTACAGTGCGTAAAGTAAGCACATAATAAATATAATTGATTGATTGGACTTACTGATTGGTTTGAAATAGTCCTTTATCGAATTTAAGGATTTACATTTTAGATCTCATTAAAATTACAAAAAAAGTGTCATGAATGCTTGGATCTACTACAATCTCCAAGGAAAAATTCCCAAGGATTGATTTGTCCTTACCTTTTTTTCTAGAAGTGGGCCTAGTATAGACAGATTCTCTAAAACCGTGAGATGATTACCCTAACAGAGAAGCTTCATATAAGGAGAAAAATGTTTTTGTGGAATGTCCCCATTGGCAATTCTTTCCAGAAAGGTTAAAGGGCTGATTGCCAAACTATATTTTTCAAAGCCAGTTTAGTTGTCCTCCAAATGACTTATTAATAAATAAACCATGTGATGAGTGGCTTAACATATCATAACAGAATCAAGCAGAGGTCAAGCAAGGACATTAGCAGCCTAAAAAACTAGAAAAACCTTATCCCCTACCCATCTCACACATAACCCCCAAACCTCCCACAGGCATAAAAAAAAAAGAAAAAAGAAATCAATTCATCCAAGAGTTCAGGAATGTAGTTCTAGAAAAGTCCCAATTACTAAATCCTATAAATCATTTGTTAAGTTTGAAGCTATCACAAAAGTAGCTAATGAGGAATAGAAAAACAAAATACTATGTAACCTCAGTTACTCTTGAGCTACATAAATTCTGAATTCATGTCAGTCAGTCTTCTTCTCTCTATATCTAACTCTAGAAAATACAGTGAACTAAATTAAGCAAATTTTCTCAGCCTGTTTGCAACAATAATATTCTCTGTAACAATCTAGCCTTAGAGAGAAAATATAAAACAACTTGCATTGCTACAAATGGCTCATGGCACCACAGTAGATTCACTCATTCATTTATTCATTCATTCATTCAATCGTATTTATTGAGCACTTACTGTGTGCAGAGCACTGTACTAAGTGCTTGGAAAGTACAATTTGGCAACAAAGAGAGATAATCCCTTCCCGACAATGGGCTCACAGTCTAGAAATGGGGAGACAGGCCAGAAAACCAAAAAAAAAAAAAAAAAAAACGAGTAGAAAGGCAGCACTAGCATCTATATAACAAATAGAATTATAGATATATTTACATGATTGGAGAAGTAGCAGAGAAGCAACGTGGCTCAGTGGAAAGAGCACAGGCTTGGGAGTCAGAGGTCATGGGTTCGAATGCCACCTCTGCCACTGGTCAGCTATGTGACTGTGGGCAAGTCACTTAACTTCTCTGTGCCTCAGTTACCTCATCTGTAAAATGGGCATTTAGATTGTGAGCCTCACGTGGGACAACCTGATGACCCTGTATATACCCCAGGGCTTAGAACAGTGCTCTGCACATAGTAAGTGCTTCACAAATACCAACATTGTAATTATTTATGAGAAGCAGCATGGCTCAGTGGAAAGAGCCCGGGCTTGGGAGTCAGAGGTCATGGGTTCTAATCCCGACTCTGCCACTTGTGAGCTGTGTGACTTTGGGCAAGTCACTTAATTTCTCTGGGCCTCAGTTACCTCATCCATAAAATGGGGATTGAGATTGTGAGCCCCATGTGGGACAGGGACAGTGTCCAACCCAATCTGCTTGTATCCACCCCAGTGCTTAGTACAATGCCTGGCACATAGTTAAGCGCTTAACAAATGCCATAATTATTATGATTAATAAAATGAATATATCTATAATTACATGTATTTACATGATTAATAAAATAAATAGAATAATAAATATGTACATATATACACAGTGTTGTGGGGTGGGGAGGGAGGTAGAGCAGAGGGAGGGAGTTGTGGCGATAGGGAGGAGAGGAGGAGCAAAGTAAAGGAGGGATCAGTCTGGGAAGGCTTCCTGGAGAAGGTAAGCTTTCAGCAGGGCTTTGAAGGGGGGAAGTGTGCTAGTTTGGCAGATATGAGGAGGGAGGGCATTCCAGGCCAGAGGTAGGACATGGGCCAGGGGTCGATGGCAGGACAGGCAGGAACGAGGCACAGTGAGGAGGTTAGCGGCAGAGGAGTGGAGTGTACAGAATGGGCTGTAGGAGGAGAGAAGGGAGGTGAGGTAGGAGGGGCAAGGTGATGAAGTTCTCTGAAGCCAAGAGTGAGGAGTTTTTGCTTGATATGAAGGTTGATAGGTAACCCCTGGAGATTTTTGAGGAGGAGGGTGACATGCCCAGCGGGTTTCAATGAGAAATCCCTAACTAACTTCCAACAAGAAAGTGGAAGGGGATTCAATGGACTCTGAGTCATCCTATGTGCCCACTGGGTGAACTGCTGGACAGAGACTTCTTCAACCATCATGGATAAGAACTCATCTGTCCTGTGATTTGTGTAAGCTCCTCTAGGTCAGAGACTGTGTCTTCTACTTTTATTGAATGTTCCCAAGTACTTAATACAATTCTCTGCATACAGAAGATAGTAAATACTGATAATGATAATGGTGATGGATGCAAAGGACAGTATTCTCTGTCTTTATCCACAAACATAAACACACAGTCTATCATTTCAATTTCGGAGTGAAAAGAGGCAAGAGAAAAATCCAGGTTAAATGTTTATTCTGAGGTATTTATTGAGTGCTTACTATGTGCAATACCATAGAGAATGTGCAGAAAGTTTGTAGAATGTGTGGGCACTTTATTTTTTTTTCAAAAGCAGCATAATCTAGTGGAAAGAACCTGGGCCTGGGAGTAGGAGCACCCGGGTTCTAATGCTGGTTCTGCCTCTTGTCTGCTATATGATCTTGGACAAGTGACTTCACTTCTTTGTGCGATGGTTATCTCGACTGTAAAATTGCAGTTAAATCCTCCTCCATTCATCTTAGACTGTGAGCCCCATATGGGACAGGAACTGTGTTCGACCTTATTATTTTGTATGTAACCCAGCACTTAGAACCAGTGCCTTGACAGATATAAAACACTAAAAAAATCTATTAAAAATATGCATTCTTATTCCCACATTTGACTCTGATTTACTGGTGAATCTGCTTCAGTCAAATCTTAGTGTAGCTTTTCTCCAGTTAATAAAGTAAATTTGTCCCTGGGGCTGAAAACACATTTATTAACTTTTTTTTAATTAAGATTTTAAAATTTAAATTTAATACCAAGGAAATAAGTAAAGCACACATCTGAAAGGATTACACAATTAGTCACAATAGTCACTCTGTAGTTTCAGGATCAAGAATTTTCAAAGATTTACTTTATTATTAAATCCTTGATTTAAGGAAAATGGAATTAGTTTAAAGAGAATGCCCACACCTCTTTGAGGGCTAAAATTCATGTTGTTGTGTTGTATCACAGGAAAAACTCGATTTCCAACAATTCCCAGTCCTTTTTTTCTTTTGTTAACCTTTAAGTCTTTGACTACCAAGAATTCTCAGAAACAAAAAGGAATTTATTCTAGACCCTCATTTAGAAATACAGCACAATTTGAACTCATCTATTCCTAAAAATATTATTCCGTTACCAGGGTCAGTAAACCCAGTAGGCAAATACACTAATATTTCTGTTCCAGCTACTTTAAATCTCTGATTTAATGCCTCAAGATTTAATGAGATAGTTCTATTTTTACCTGACATTCACTAAAGAGTAGAAATAAAGATATATATGTAAATATGAAAATACTGTATTGAATTTTGTAATAAAGACCCAAACTTAATTGAAAATTCTAAATCTCCCAGACCCTATGTTGTCCTATTAGAATGTGGATTCTAATTATCGTTAAATCATCATCAACAATATTTATTAAGCATCTGCTGACTGCAGAGCACTGAACTAGTTATATTTGAGCTTAGGGAAGAAGCAGAATGCATGTCCCTGACCTCAATCAATCAATCAATAGTACTTATTGAGTACTTACTTTGCGCAGGGCACTGTACCAGCAGCCTGGGAGAGTACAATATAACAGAGTTGGTAGACACATCCTTGACCACAGGGCATTTACAATCTAGAAGATCTTACAATATAACAATAATCTGAACATCGTTTATAGTTTTGTTCACAGAGTCTTGGAAATTACTTGGAACTTGTTCTTACTAACAGCTAATCAGGTGAATAGGAAAAATATCCTGATAACTTTCCAAATCTCAGATTGTTCAGCATTAACTTGCTGGGAAGTTCAGACATCTGGGACAGTAATTGGCTGGTGAGGTGGTGCTCAAAAATGGAAACTCTAGATTGTAAACTCACTATGGGCAGGGAATGTGTCTGTTATAGGAATGTGTCTATTATACTGTTGTACTCTCCCAAGTGCTTAGTACAGTGCTCTGCACACAGTAAGTTCTCAATTAATATGTGACTGACTGGTGATTGGCTCCTGAGGTTCCTGCCCTGCTGTGAAAACTCATGAAGTTAAAACACTTGATTTTTCATCTAATAATAAGATGCAAAATTCCCAGGAGAAAAAATAAAACAGTATTTGTTAAACATTTACTATGTGCCAGGCGCTGTACTAAGAGCTGGGGTGGAAACAAGCAAATGAGACTGGACACAGTCCCTTGTTCCACTTGGGATTCACAGTCTCAATCCTCATTTTGCAGATGAGGTAACAGAGGCACAGAGAAGTGAAGTGACTTGCCCCAGGTCACACAGCAGACAAGTGGCAGAGACGAGATTAGAACCCACGTCCTTCTGAGTCCCAGGCTCGTGGTCTATTCACTATGCCCTCATAATGGCCACTACAGATAGTTTATATAGGACCTGGATCCACCCAGGGCTGTCAATAACTAGGAAACAAAGTGAAAGACACTCATTCATTCAATCGTATTTATTGAACACGTACTGTGTGCAGGGCACTGTACTGTTCATTCATTCATTCAACCATATTTATTGAGTGCTTACTGTCTGAAGAGCACTGTACTAAGCACTAGGGAGAGTTCAATACAACAATAAACAGACTCATTTCATTCTATTCAACCTATCTGCCACTTGGCTATCTGTGTCGTGGTTGGGCAGAATATGACTTACATCCATCAGCAAGGTTGCAACTCTTCTCAGTGCTTCCCTGCAGTAAAACAATAGAATGGCAGGTCACATAGTTGGAAGGACCAAGGAATGTGGCCCATATTTCACAAGATGGGTTGATATTAATTAGAAGTGTACCATTTTTAAAAATTTATTTTGTTGTTTATAAGGTTTCTGCTATATACCAAGAGGTGGGGTAGGTACAAGATATTCTGATCAGACAAGATCTTTATTCCTAAGGTCTCACAATCTAAGTGGAGAGATCATTCAATTAATTTATCCCCATTTTACAAAAGATGAAACTGAGACCCAAAGTGGTTAGTAATTTACCCAAGGTCAAAAGTGGTGTGGCCTACTAGAAAGAGCATGGGCCTAGGAATCATGGAACCTGAGTTCTAATTCTGACTCTGCCACTTGCTTGCTGTTTATCCCAGATCAACTCACTCATTTGTGCCTTAGTTTCTGTAAAATGGAGATTAAATACCTGTTTTTCCTCTCCCTTAATTTAGATTATCCTGTGGTATAGGTGTGGTATCCAACCAGATTATCTTGTACCTATTTCAGTGGTTGCCATATAGTAAGTCCTTAGCAAATGTCTTTTTTTATTATTGTTATTATTAAGCCAGTGGGGGATCTGGAACTACAGCGTGGCGCAGTGGAAAGAGCACGGGCTTTGGAGTCAGGGCTCATGAGTTTGAATCCCAGCTCTGCCATTTGTTGGCTGTGTGACTGTGGGCAAGTCACTTAACTTCTCTGTGCCTCAGTTCCCTCATCTGTAAAATGAGGATTAAGACTGTGAACCCCACGTGGGACAACCTGATTCCCCTGTGTCTACCCCAGCGCTTAGAACAGTGCTCTGCACATAGTAAGCGCTTAACAAATACCAACATTATTATTATTATTATCTCCAGATATCCAGTTTCATGTTTTGTTGTCTTTTTTTTTTCCCTAGGCAACTCTGACTTTTTAATTTGATCCCAAAAAGAAAAGTTATCTTCACAGTTTTAAGACATAGAAACACAGTTATAACACATCTTCCAAAGCGAGTTGGGTCTTCAAGTGATGTAGATTTAACATTTTCATTTTCTTCAATGTTGGTGATTTATTCATTCATTCAATTGCATTTATTGAGCACTTACTGTGTACAGAGCACTGTACTAAGGGCCCGGGAAAATGCAGTACAACAGGAAACAGTAACATTCCCTGCTCACTATGAGCTTGCAGTCTAAAGTGGGGGAGACAGACATTAATACAAATTAAAAAAATTACAGATATGTACTTAAGTGCTGAGGGGCTGGGCGGGAGGGAGAGCAAAGGGCGATACAGAAGGTAGTGGGAGATGAGGGAAAGTGGGACTTAGTCTGGGAAGACCTTTTGGAGGATATGTGCCTTCAATAAGGCTATGAAGAGGGGGACAGTAATTGTCTATCAGATTTGAAGAGGGAGGGCATTCCAGGCCAGAGGCAGGACTTGAGTTAGGGGTTGGTGGCCAGTCAGGTGAAAATGAGGCACACTGAGTAGGTTAGCACTAGAGGAGTGAAGTGTGTGGACTGGGCTGTAGAGGGAGAGAAGTGAGATGAGGTAGGAGGGAGCAAGGTGGTGAAGTGCTTTAAAGCCAATGTTGAGGAGTTTTTTTTGATGTTGAGGTGAATGGCCAACCACTGGAGTTCTTTGAGGAGTAGGGTGACATGTCCTGAATGTGTTTGCAGAAAAATGATCTGGGCAGCAGAGTGGAGTATGGACTGGAGTGAGGAGAAGCAGGAGGCTAAAAGGTCAGCAAGGGGGCTGATGCAGTCATCCAGGCGGATAGGAAGAGTGATTGTATTAACATGGTAGTAGTTTGGATGGAGAAGAAAGGGGGGACTTTAGCAATGTTGTGAACATGGGACCAGCAGGATTTAGTGGCGGATTGAATATGTGGATTGAATGAGAGAGGAGTCAAGGATAACTCTAAGGTTAGGGGCTTGTGAGACAGGAAGGATTGTGGTGATGTCTACAGTGATGGGAAAGTCAGGGGGTGGAGTCAAAGATAATGTTAAGGTTATGGACTTGTGAGACAGGAAGGATGGTGGTACTGTCTACAGTGATGGGAAAGTCAGGAGTTGGAGAGTGTTTGGGTGGGAAGATAAGGAGCTCTGTTTTGGACATGTTGAATTTGAAGTGATGGAGGGACATCCACATAGAGATGTCTTGAAGGCAGGAGGAGATGAGAGGCTGAAGAGAGGGAAAAAGACCCGAGCTGGAGATGTAGATTTGGATATCATCTGCATAGAGGTGGTAATTGAAGCCATGGGAGTGAATGCGTTCTCCAAGAGAGTGGGTGTAGATGGAGAATAAAAGGGGACCCAGAACCAGAACAGTTAGGGGGTGGGAGGCAGAGGAGAAGTCCGTGAAGAAGACTGAGAATGAATGGTCAGAGAGATAAGAGAAGACCCAGGAGAAGACAGAATCAGTGAAGCTAAGGGTGGATAACATTTTCAGGAGAAAGGGGTGGTCCATAGTGTTGAAGGCAGATAAGAGGTCAAGGAGGATTAGGAGTAGAGACCACTGGATTTGGCAAGAAGGAGATCACTGATGACCTTTGAGAGGGAGGTTTTTTGGAGTGAGGGGTTGGAAACCAGATTGGAAGGGATCAAGGAGAGAATTGGAGGAGAGGAATTTGAGGCAGTGGGTGGAGACAACTCACTCAAGGATTTTCTATAGAAATGGTAGGAGGAAGATGGGGCCATAACTGGGGGAGCCATGGGGTCAAGGGATGATTTTTTTTTTAGTATAGTAGAAACATGGTCATGTTTGAAAGCAGTGGGGAAGAAGCCATTGGAGACCAAACAGTGGAAGATGGCTGTTAGGGAAGAAAAAAGGGAAGGGGTGAGAGTTTTGATAAGGTGCAAAGCAATGGAATTGGATGAGCAGGGGGAGGGAGGTAGCTTTTGAGAAGAGGCAGGAGACCTCTTCTAGAGATACTGCTGGGAAAGACAGTGGAGTTGAAGAGGGGCCCGCAAGGGGGAGGGACTGAGGAGGGGCAGGAGCCGTCTTAGGGAGCTCACACCTGATGGTGTCAATTTTCTTAATAAAGTAGATGACCAGGTAACTGGGGTCAAGGGATGGGGAAGGCAGGGGATGGGCAGAGGGCCTGAGGTAGGGATTTAAATATCTGGAACGAATGGTGAAGGCAATTGACATGAGTGTCAATAAGGGTGGAGAAATAGTTTTACCAGGTAGAGAAGAGGGCAGAATTAAAGCATGCAGGGATAAACATAAAGTGGAGAAAGTCAGTCTGATATTTAGGTTTCTACTACCAGTGTTCTGCCGCTCGAGCATAACAGCAAAGGAGGCAGAATGTGTACGTGGTCCAGGGTTGTGGGTTAGTGATATGAGATCGACAAAGGGATAGGTGAGTGAGTGAGTTGAGTTCAGTAGAGAGGGTGGTGTTGAGAACGTCTATTTGGTCATTGAGGGAGGATAGTTTAGGTAGGGAGGCTAAGTGGGGCACGATGAACTGAGAAAATTGGATGGGGTACAGAGATCAGAGGTCTCTGTAAGGGAATAGTCCAGATTTATGGGGAGGAGGTATGTGGGAGAGGAGGCAAATGGGGAGGTTGTGGTCAGATAATGGGATTTCAGAGTTGGTGAGGGTAGAGATGATGAGATTGAGTGGGTGTCTAAATTGGTGAGTGGGAGAAGTGGGGTGGAGCAGGAAGTCCATGGAGTTGAGGAGTGACGGAAGGCAGGCAGCTGAAGGGTCATCAGGTACATCTATGTGGATATTGAAGTTCCCAAGGATCAATGTGGGCATGAAGAAAGAGAGAAGGAATATGAAAAAGGGATAAAAAAGGTTAAAGAAATTGGAAGTGGGACCTAGGGCATGGTAGATGACAGCTAATAATAATAATATAATGTTGGTATTTGTTAAGCACTTACTATGTGCTGAGCACTGTTCTAAGTGCTGGGGTAGATATAGGGCAATCAGGTTGTCCCACTTGAGGCTCACAGTCTTAATCCCCATTTTACAGATGAAGTAACTGAGGCACCGAGAAGTCAAGTGATTTGCCCTAAATCGCACAGCTTATGGGTGGCGAAGCTGGGATTAGAATCCATGACCTCTGATTCCTAAGCCCGGGCTCTTTCCACTGAGCCACGCTGCTTCAATAAATCTGGAGCTACTAGCTAAAGCTACTAGAATCTGGAGTGGATGGTAGAGGTGGATGATATGGGAGTCAAAGGAAGGGAAAGAAAAGGATGGGGGAGGTGAAATGGTGTGAAAGCAGCCTTGGAGCGCAAGAAGGAAGTAAACACCCCCTCCTTTCCTAGTAAGACTGGGGCATTGGGAGAAGATGAGGCCTCAGACCTACTGAAACAGTTACTCTGTGCAGAGCAATTTACTCAGCAATTGATCAGTGATATTCATTGCACGTCTACTGTGTACCGAATACTGCCCAAAGAGCTTGGCAGAATACAGTACAATGGAGTAGGTAAACAGGATTCCTGCCCACTTACAACCTACAGGGGGAGAGAGATATTAAAAGATATTATAGATGGGTCTATAAGCACTCCATCACCTTGTCCCTCCTACTTCACCTCACTTCTCTCCTCCTACAACCCAGTCCACACGGTCCCCTAATGCTAATCTTCTCACTGTGCCTTCAACTCACCTGTCTCTCAGCTGACCCCTAGCCCATGGCCTGCTTCTAGCCTGGAATGCACTCCCTCTTCTAACCTGACGGACAACCACTCTACCCCCATTTAAACCCTTGTTGAAGGCACATATCCTCGAAGAGGCCTTCCCAGACTAAGCCACTTTTTCCCTCATCTCCCACTCCTTTCTACTTTGCCCTGACTTGCTCCTTTTGCTCTTCCCCCTTCCCAACCCCAAAGCAGATAAAATATCTGTAACTTTGTCCTTTTGCTCTTCCCCCCTCTCAGCCCCAAAGCACTTATGAACATATCTGTAATTTTGTTTATTTTTATTGCTGTCTGTCTCCCCGACTCTAGACTGTAAACTCATTATGGGCAGGGAAAGTCACTGTTTATTGTTGCATTGTATTTTCCCAGGTGCTTAGTACAGTGTTCTGCATACTGTAAGGACTCCATAAGTATGATTCGATGAATGAATAAGTCATGTGGTAAGGGTGGAGGGTTAAATATCAAAGTGCTTAAGGACTACTTCTGAAAAGATGTCTCAGAAGTAAAGGCTTAGTTAGGGAAGACTTTTTGGAGGAGATATGATTTTAATAAGGCTTAGAAGGTTGAGGGAGTAATTGTTCATTAGACTTGATAGCAAAGGGAGTTCCTGACCTGAGGGAAGAGGTGGACAAGTGGTGAGATAGACAAGATGGAGGTAAACTAAGTAGGTTGGCATTCAAGGAGTGAAGTGCGAGAGCTGAGTTGCAGAAGGAAATCAGCAAGATAAGGTAGGAGGTGGTGAGCTAATTGTATGCTTTAAAGTGGTTAGTAAGAGATTTCTGTTTAATGTGAGGTGAATGGGCAAACACTGGAGGTTTTTGAGGATGGGGGAGATATGGGTTGAGTGTTTTTTTTTTATACTGTTGACCTGGGCAGCAGATTAGAGAAGGTCAAGGAGAGATTTGGAGCAGTGGAAATGAAGACCTTGGGTATTAAACAATCTATATGAGGAGTCTGTCAAGGAATGGTAGGAGGGAGATGGGGAGATAACTGGAGGGTGCTCTGGGGTCAAGGAGGATTTTTTTCTCCACTTTTAGGATGTGTTTTTAACATAAGCCCTTGAGAGATTTCAATTAAGTAGATACAAAGTAGCTTTCTCAGATAAAGTGTCATCTCTTCAGAATTCAAAACTGTAAGGTGGGTTTTTTTTAGCTAATTTATCCTTAACAGGATAAAGGTCTAAAAAAACCTGCAACTAAATACAATAGACACCTTCAATTCCTAAGAACATTGCTGAATTGTTTTCACTTTTAAAGATTCACATGGAATTGCCAGCCAAGTCATAAACTTTATTTTAAATGGGTAATTTGAATGTTTTGAGATCTCTCACCCTCTCTGTCATTAGTCACACAAACCAAATCCTTTATGGTTGAAAATATCTTTCTTCAATTAGGCAGGAAGTTACTGCATTAGGTTTGCAGTGAGAAAGGCATATTACCAGGTGAATTATTAATCTGACAGGCTAAATATAGTTGATGTTTTGCTTGTCTATTGTTTATCTGCCTCTCATTTATTTTGAAAATCCAAAAAAAATTCCCTGGGCATTTAAGAGTGAAATGAGTAACTAGCCTTTGCTCATTTCATTCAGTCACAGAAAAGTGGTGCTGTACCATTACAATAGGTTCACGTTTACTCATGGAACAGTAAAATTTGCATCGGAATCACTATATAACTCTGGACTAGTTGAGACAGTCTTCCCTTGGACCACACACACAAACTCAAATATATGCTCATAATGTCAGTTTGATTTTTGATTTGGATCTTTTCAGCCACACACAGGCACAGAGAAGCTATCAGTGCCAGTGATGCTTTCTCTCTCTTTCTCTCTCATCTTTGCTTTTCTCCCTCTCTTTCTCTCTTTCTTCCTCCCTCTGTCTCTCTCTTTCAAATACATCAATAAAATAACTGTATTTATTGAGCACTCATGTGCAGAGCACTGTACTAAGTGCTTTGGAGAGTACAATATAAAGCAGCGTGGTTCAGTGGAAAGAGCCCGGGCTTTGGAGTCAGAGGTCATGAGTTTGAATCCCAGCTCTGCCACTTGTCAGCTGTGTGACTGTGGGCAAGTCACTTAACTTCTCTGTGCCTCAGTTACCTCATCTGTAAAATGGGAATTAAGACTGTGAGCCCCACGTGGGACAACTTGATTCCCCTGTGTCTACCCCAGCGCTTAGAATAGTGCTCTGCACGTAGTAAGCACTTAACAAATACCAGCATTATTATTATATAACAGAGTTGGTAGATATGTTCCCTCCCCACAATGAGATCACAGTCTAGAGGGGGACACAGACAGTAATTTGAATTAATAAATAAGAAGGGAATGGAAGAAGAGGAAATGAGGGCTTAGTTGGGGAAGGCCTCTTGGAAGAGATGTGGTTTCAATAAGACTTTGAAGGTGCAGAAAGTGATAGTCTGTTGAATATGAAGAGAGAAGGTGCTCTAGGTCAGTGGCTGACCAGGTCAGCGGAGATGTCAGTGTCAAGATAGATGATATCAAAGGACCGTGAGTAGGTTGGCATCAGAGAAGTGAAGTGTGAGGGTTGGGTTTTAGAAGGAAAACAGCAAGGTAAAGTAGGAGGGAGAAAGGTGAGGGCAAGGTGATTGAGTGCTTTCAAGTCTATGGTAAGGAGTTTGTGTCAGATGAGTTAGATGAGGAACCACCTGAGGTTCTTGAGGAGTGGGGAAACACTGGCCTGAACTTTTTTTTGTAGAAAAATGTTCCAGAGAGCAGAGTGAAGTATGGCCTGGAGGGGGAGAGACAGGAGGCAAGGAGGTCAGCAAGGAGGCTGATAGAGTAATCAAGGCAAGATAGGGTAAGTCTTTGGATTAGAGTGGTAGCAGTTTGGATGGAGAGAAAAGGGAAGATTTTAGGATGTTGTGAAGGTCAAACTGACAGGACTTTAGTAATGGATTGAATATTTGGGTTGAATGAAGGAGAGTATTCAAGGATAATGCCGAGGTTATGGTCTTGTTCATTCATTCATTCATTCATTCAATAGTATTTATTGAGTGCTTACTATGTGCAGAGCACTGTACTAAGCGCTTGGAATGAACAAATCGACAACAGACAGAGACAGTCCCTGCCGTTTGACGGGCTTACAGTCTAATCGGGGGGAGAGAGGCAGACAAGAACAATGGCAATAAATAGAGTCAAGGGGAAGAACATCTCATAAAAACAATGGGAAATAAATAGAATCAGCGTGATGTACATCACATTAAACAAAATAAATAGGATGATGAAGATATATACAGTTGAGCGGGTGAGTACAGTGCTGACGGGTTGGGATGGGGTGGGGGGGGAGGAGGAGAGGGAAAGGGGGGAGAAGAGGGTTTAGCTGCGGAGAGGTGAAGGGGGGGGTAGAGGGAGCAGAGGGAAAAGGGGGGAATTCACTCTGGGAAGGCCTCTTGTGAGACATTAAAGATGGTAGTGCCACCTATATTGATGGGAAAGTCAAGGAGAGTACAGGGTTTCGTGGGGAGGAAAGATAAGGAGTTCGGTTTTAGATATATTAAGTTTGAGCTGTCCATGAGACATACAAGTAAGTAGAGCTGTCATTCAGAGAAGGAGAGACGTCAGGACTAGAGATGTAGATTTGGGAAGCATCCTCAAAGTGATGATAATAGAAGCCATGGGAGAAATTGAATTCTCCAAGGGAATGGATATAGATGGAGAATAGAAGGGGACAAAGAACTGAGCCTTGAGGGATTCCCACCATAAAGGGGAGAGATGCAGAAGAGGAGCCCACAAAAGAGACTGAGAATGAGCATCCAGAGGGTTGAGAGAAGACCCAGGAGAGGACAGTGTCAGTGAAGCTGAGTGGAATAATATTTCCAGGAGAAAGGTGTGGTCAACAGTGTTGAAGGCACATGACAGGTAGAGTAGGATTAGGATGGATTAGAGGATGTTCAATTTGGCAGGAAGATCATTGGTGACCTTTGAGAGGGCAGTTTCTATGGAGTGAAGCAGGTGGAACCACATTTGGAGAAGGTCAAAACGTGAACTGGAGGAAAGGAACTGGAGAAAGAGGGTGTAGACAACTCAATCTAGGAGTTTGGAGAGGAATGGTAGGAGGGAGATGGAATGATATGGAAGGAGCCATGGGGTTAAGGAAAGTTTTTTTTTTAGAATAAGGGAGACATAATCATGTTTCATGTATTCAATCATATTTATTGAGCGCTTACTGTGTGCAGAGCACTGTACTAAGCACTTGGAAAGTACAATTCGGCAACAGATAGAGACAATCCCTACCCAACAATGAGCTCACAGTCTAGAAGGGGGAGACAGACAACAAAATAAAATAAAACCACTAAGGCATCAATGTTTAAAAGCAGTGTGAAAAATGTCAGTGGAGAGTGAAGTTGAAGGAGGGAAGAAGAGAGGGGACAACTTCTTTGATAAGATGCAAAGAGATGGGTCACAGATGCAGGTGGAGGGCTGGATTTCAAGAGAAGACAGGAGATCGCCACTTGAGATACTGTTGAGAAAGATGGGAGAGTTGAAGAAGGGGCAGAAGGAGGAAGGAGTTGGAGAGGAGCAGGGGAGACTTTAGGGAGATCATGCCTGATGGTTCCAATTTTCTCAATGAAGTAGGTGGCCAGGTCATTAGCGGCAAAGGATGGGGAAGGCAGGGAGACAGAGGGTTTGAGGAGGGAGTTAAACATCTGACACAACTGGAGAGGACAATGGGCATGGGATTTAATGAGAATGGAGAAATAATGTTGCAAGGAAGAGGATATGGCAAAGTTAAAACAAGGAAGGATAAACTTGAAGTTGACATAGCCTGATATCTGAATTTCTGCCAGCAGTGCCCTGCGGCTCACACACAGGAGTGAAGGAAATGGACTGTGGAGATGATTCAGGGCTGTGGGCTTGTGGAATGAGATTGAAAATGGGTTAGGTGAGTGAGTGAGTTGAGTTCAGTACAGAGGGTGGTATTGAGGGAATCAGTTTTGTCACCAAGGAAAGGTAGTTTGGCTTTGAAAGCTAAATGGGACTTGATTACTTGAGAAAATTAGATGGTGTCAAAAGACTGGAGGTTTCTGTGAGGTAACAGTACTGATCTGTGGAAAGTGGGTTTGTGGAAGAGTGTCACAAGCCCCTAGATCATACCAACCAGGACTTTCCTGGAGCTGGTAGCCTGCTTGACATGTAGAGTCAAACCAAACCACCAACTACTAAAGTTACTATGGAAACTGACGTGTAGGGGAGTGACACACACACACTCTCACTCACACCTACTCCACCAAGGGTCCAGTACCAATCTGCTGGTCAAGAGAGCCCCTTCTGTCGATCCCACGGTAGAAGGTTGAGAGAAGCTCCTGGCAAAGCAGACCACTGACACTGCAAGCCTCCTCTAAATGCTGCTTCCCTCAAATGCTGCTTCCCTACCAATGCTGCTTCTCCCAAGAGTTGCTTCCTTTCTGAATGCTTTCCTCCTCACGCTGCTTCCTTATCTTGTGATTCAAAGCTACTGCCTTTTATCTGCTTTAGGTATTGCGGCTGTGGCTCTCGGCAGCCGTGGATTGATCCAGGCCCATTACTGGGCAGAGTAGGGAGAGAAGACCATACTTCCTTCTGTGCCTCACCCCCTTGGGCCGGCAACAACCCTCTCTGAAGTAGAGATCCCCAGTTCTTTCATGAGTTTCTTTTTTGTTGTTGTTCGCATGATCACAAAGAGTCACTAGTAAAGCAGCTGATGAGCTCACCACAGTGAGGAGTTTGTGGTTGGATAGATGGTTTTCAGATTTGGGGAGGGAAGAGATGGTACAGTGACTGGAGATAATTGTCCAAGTTAGTGAGTGGGAGAGGTGGGATGGAGCAGAAGGTTAATGGAGTTGAGGTGTAATAGAAATTGGGCAGCAGAAAGATCTTCAGCAATACTGAAGTCCCTAAGGATCAATGTAGGGATGGAGAAAGAGAAAAGGATTGTCAGAAAAGGATCAAAATCATCCAAAAACTCTGAGGTGGGACTTGGGGGGATGGTAGATGACCATGACTTGTATCTGGCATGGGTGGTAGAGGTGGATGATATAGGTTTCAAAGTAAGGGAAAGAGAGGAATGAGGGAGGTGGAATGGGTGAAAGCACTGGTGAGTGAAAAGGATGCCGACTCCTCCTCCTTTCCCAGTAAGTCTGGAGGAGTGGGAGAAGATGAGCCCCCATCCAGAGAAAATGGCAGGGGAGACAGTGTCATCTGGGGAGGGTCAGTTTTCAGCAGTGACAAGGAGGAACAGTGCCTTTGTCAGGAACAGGTCAAGGATGAAGGAAAGCTGACCCATAATGGAGTAGGGGTTCCGGGGCACAAAGGGTGGGGAGGGGATTGGATGGGAGTGAGCTGACAGTGGACAGAGCAGGGGGAAGGGAATATGGGGTGGCACTGGGACAGAGTGACAGGGATGGGGTGGAAGAGGAGGGTGGGGGTGGAACAAGGGGTGGGAAGGATTGGATGGAGTGGGACGTGGTGGGGTGGGGGGAAGAGATGATAGGGATGGGCTGAATTAAGAGGTCAGAGAAGTTTAAGGGTTGTAGGTGAGGTTGTCAACAACATTTTATCTCTCTCTCTCTTCCTTCTTTCCCTCTCCCTCCCCTTCCTCTTTCCCTCTTTCACTCTCTTCCCCTCTTTCTCCCTCTCCCTCTCTTTCTCTTAATCATTTAATTGTATTTATTGAGCATTTACTGTGCACAGAGCACTATACTAAGCACTTGGGAGAGTACAATAAAATAGAGTTGGTAAGACTCGTTCCATGCCCACGTCAGGACTGATATTCCTGATCAAGAGGATCATGTGAGCAAGTGTGGAAAAAAGACTTATTATGACCAAAAGTCCATTCCACATTTTGAGTACATAGAGATATTTCCTTCTTTTGTTGATATTTGCTAATTACAGGACAGCTCCCTGTTTCAAATCAATATGTTGGTCTCCATAACTGCGTCAATGCCTCTGTTAAGTAGATAACCCAGTTGCCATATGTCAGGTTTTATCTCCCAACAGTATATTGCTATATCACATTGTTCCACACACTTCTTCTTCAAATGCCATAGAATCATTTCTGAGCCATAGTAAATCCAAGGATGCAACCTCTTTATAACATTCTATCTTCTATCATAAAGTCATTCTGGTATGTGCGTCCATAGAGTTTTCTTGATAAAGATACAGACATGGTTTACCATTGCTTTCTGTCATGCAGTAAAAACTAGCAGTGTTAAGTGTTGTCTTTGATCAACATTTTGATCACTTGATCATATGCTTTTTGACTCTTTCCCATGCCGCTGCTGGCCAGCACAGATGAATCGATTTTTTCTGGTACTAAGTTTACTATATTTTTAGAACACTTGTTTGGAACTTCCCTTTCGAGTCACTAAACAGAAACTACTTTAATAAAATCAGCCAATCGATTAGTTATATTCACTGAGTATTTACTTGTGAAGAGCACTGTACTAAGCTCTTGGGAGAGTACAACACTGCAGACTTGTTAGAGATATTCCCTACCCGAAAGGAGCTTACAATCTCCAGGACAAGCTTCCAGTGTAGAAGACTGCACTAGATCAACCAAGAACATTTGCTGAACACATCCTTTTTGCAGAGTACTGTACTAGGCACTTGGGAGAGTCCAATACACTTGGTATTCATTAATTCATTCATTCAATCGGATTTATTAAGTGCTTACTGTGTGCAGACCGCTGTACTAAGCACTTGGGAAAGTACAGTACAACAAGAAACAGTGACAATCCCTGTCCACAATGAGCTCACAGTCTAGAGGGTGGGAGACAGACGTCAATACCAATAAACAGACATCAATGCAAATAAATAAAATTATAGATATATACGTACGTGCTGTGGGGCTGGGATTGGGAGGAGGAGAGAAAATGGAGCAGTCAGGGCAATGCGGAAGGAAAGAGAGATGAGGAAAAGAAGGGCTTAGTCTGGGAAGACATTTGGGAGGAGATTGCCTTCATTAAGGCTTTGAAGGGGAGGGGAGAGAGTAATTGTCGGATTTGAGGAGGGAAGGGATTCCCAGCCAGAGGCAGGATGTGGACCAGGGATCAGTGGCGAGACAGGGTGAGGTCGAAGCACAGCGAGAAGGGTAGTAACAGAGGAGTGAAGTGTGCAGGCTGAGTTGTAGAAGGAGAGAAACTAGATGAGGTAGTAGGGCACAAGGTGGTGGAGTGCTTTAAATCCAATGGTGAGAAGTTTTTTCTTGATACAGAGGTGGACAGGCAATAACTGGAGATTTTTGAGGAGGTGGGTGACAAGTCCTGAACGTTTTTATAGAAAGATGATCCAGGCAGCGGAGTAAAGCAAGGACAGGAGAGAGGAGAGGAAGGAGTTTGGGAGGTCAGCAAGGAGGCTGGTGCCGTAATCTAGGCGGGAGAAGATGAGTGACTGTGTTAAACTGGTAGACGTGATCCCTTTCCTCAAGGAGCTACAGAGTAGTAGGGGAGACAGTCAGGGAGTAATCTAAGACTGTGAACAATCCCATTTTTGGGTTTGACCAAGAGTGGATTCAGCACAGTGTTCTTTTCTCACAACGGCAAAAGCCTGCCTGGAGAGATGAGGGATTATCCTCTTTAACATAAGCCTTCCTTGTTTATTCTCATCACATTCCCCATCTGTAACTCATTTTAATGTCTGTTCTGTAGACTGAGCTCCTTGAGGGAGGAATCTTGGCTACCAGATCTATTGTAATGTACTCTCCAATTCTCTCAGTACGGTGTTCTGCACATCGGAAGCATTCAATACAACTCCAGTCTTTAAGCTTGTTGTGGGAAGAGAATGTGTCTATCAACTCTCCAAGTGATTAGTACAGCGCTTTGCACACAATAAGCACTTAAATACTGTGGGTTTTTTGAATAAATACAATTTAGTAATTGATTGAAGGTAATTTGTATTAACCAATCAATCATAATTGGTGAGTGTTTACTGTGTGCAGAGCACTGTACTAAGTGTTTGGGAGAGTATACTATAACAGAGTTGGCAGACATGTTACCTGCCCCCTAGACTGTAAGCTCGTATGGGCAGGGAATGTGTCTGTTACATTGTTATATTGTACTCTCCCAAGCACTTAGTAGAGTGCTCTGCAAACAGTAAGTGCTCAATAAATATGATTGACTGACTGCCCAAAATGAGTTTAGTCTAGAGGAAGGAGCTTACAGTATTACCCCACTTCTGATGAACTGACTTGCAAGGTTTCATTGCTGTTGAAGAACCCCTGATAAAATAACATGAAAAGCTGGATCTACCTTCTGGGTAGGGCCACACCTTGCCATCATATAGAAGATTAGACAATGCCATGGCATTACACATCTCCAAATGGGTATGAATCTTCTGTTATTCATTCAATAGTATTTATTGAGCGCTTACTATGTGCAGAGCACTGTACTAAGCGCTTGGGATGAAAAAGTCAGCAACAGATAGAGACAGTCCCTGCCGTTTGATGGGCTTACAGTCTAATCGGGGGAGACGGAGAGACAAGAACAACGCAGTCTGTCCTCAATTTTCGCAGAGTCCTCCTGGCTTTCTTGATTTGGTTTTACACTTCTTTGTCTATCTATGCATCCTTGGATAGTATCTTGCCTAGGCGGTAGAATTTGGTGACAAGTATTAAGTTCTGGAATGCCAGTGAAAATCTTTGGCTGCCTGGAGAATTTCCTAGGTATTAGAAAATTGGTATGTCCCAGGGCTGACAAACTTGATTTACTCCAGTGTTATTGTCAGTCAAGTTACAACTGACTTCAGTCAAGCAATAGATTGCATTTGTAGAACATTTTCTTGGGTAGAGCACTGAACTAAATGCTTGGGGAAGTAGAATATAACAGAGTCGGTAAATACCTTCCCTGCCCACAAAGTATGAGTAGTGAATTACTCCTTGTGAAAATAAGATTTAAATCAGTTTGGGATTGGAAAATTACATAAGTGGAGGGAGAGATATCCTGATGCCTAACCAAGCAACACAGCAAAGCAAGGAAAAGAGGATAGGAGAAAGCATGAGTGATTGACAAGCACAGGTGTTTCGCTGTGCTATTTCCAAACCTCAGGAAGATGAACCAGTCTCCCATGCCAAGTTACGAGTGAGTGCAGATAAGGAGGGAAAATGCTTTGCTTTCTAGTTCCCTGCCCTGGGCCATATGCATCAGACCATGCTCAAGGTCAATCCAGGGACAGTCTACATCCGAGTAGGTTTACAGAATGGAACTGGGAGAGGAAGAACTTATTTACATGAATTCCTAGTTCATTAGGCATGCATGTCAATTTAATTCTACAATCCATCCGTTATCTGCATGCTGTTGAAAGACAAATGGTGATGTAACAAATTTATTTCAAAAAATGAACCTGAGATGTTCATTTGAAGGTGTTAAATGGCACGTAATTCTAATATTATACTAATTATGTCAAATAATTCAGTGTTGCCGATGAATCATCTTAATTTATTCTTTGATGCCAAGCAAATTGATGCTGTGATAGAAAATTTCCTGGTTAAAGGTCAGAGATGACAGCTGAAAAATGGGATTGATAAAATGTGACAAAAATACAAAATCAAGCTTCTCGTGGGCAGGGAACGTGTCTACCAACTCTGTTGAATTGTACTCTCTCAGGTGCTCTGCAAGCAGTAAAAACATACAACAAATACCTCTGATTGACAATGGTGATAATAATATAATGGTCAGGGATGATCAGTAATTAGTTTAAATCCTTTTACATTTTGCCAGTCAAGTTGACAATCTTGCCCATGATTAGTACTGGAAAGAGCATGGACCTGGGATACTGTATAACCTGAGCTCTAATCCTGTCTCTCCCATTTGCCTGCTGTGTGAACTTAGGCAAGTCACTTCACTTCTCTCTGCCTCAGTTACCTCATCTGAAAAATGGGGATTAAGACTGTGAGCCCCATGTGGGTCAGACTGCCCAACCTGATTAAGTCATATCTACCCCAGCACTTACTACAATGATTGGCACATAGAACGGCTTAACAAACGCCATTTAAAAAAAAAATCTAGTTAATAAAAACCTTAGTCACATAAACTTCAATATGCTGTCACCCAGTTCAAAACCTTTTACTAACATTTCCAACGGTCTTAGAACTAAATTAAAATTAAGGTATTCAAATATGTGTTGAGAATTTGGATTTAAATGGGGAAAACTGAAACACTTTCACTTGTGCCAGAACACTTGTTTTCTCTGTAGGGTTCAGTTAGAACATTTTAGTGAACTTTTGTCTGTCAAAGAGGAACCTGTTGGTTGCAGGATGGTCTGTTTGCTTTATGGTACTCATTAAGTGTTGACTAGATCAAACACTGTCCTTAGTGCTGGGGTAGGTACAGTCATTCAGTCGTATTCATTAAACACTTACTGTGTGCAGAGCACTGTACTAAGCGCTTGGGTACAAGTCGATTGATTCAGACACAGTCCCTGCTTCACATAGGACTCACAGTCTGAAGCAGGAGGGAGAACAGGCATTGAATCCTCATTTTACAGTTGAGGAAACTGAGGCACAGAGAAGTTAAGTGACTTGCTTATGATTACACAGCAAGTAATTGGCAGAGCTGGGGATTAAAACCCAGGTCCTCGGACTCCCAAGCCCGTACTTTTTCCATTGGCATCAAAAGCAATGACTTGTTATATGTATGAGGCAGCAGAAGCTGTAAGTATTGCTGTAGCCCAAGTTTTCCTCAATGTAGGGTATTGCAAGAAACAAATGGACTTATTCCATGCCAAGTGACTTTGATCGGCCTCTTCTTCTGAGTCAGTATCTCAAAGAGTTACACATTCTGTTAATTAAAAAATATATCATGTCAAGATTTAGAACAGTGCTTGGCACATAGTAAGTGCTTAACAAATACCACCATCATTATTATTATTACTACAAGTAGTGTTACAGATTAAAGCCACTGTTGTGATAATAATTGTTCTATGTATTAAGCACTTACTAGGTTCCAAACTCTATAACATACACTGGGGTAGATACAAGTTAATCAGGTCAGATGCAGTCCCTGTCCCACATAGGGCTCACCGTCTAAGTGGGAGAAAACACAAGTATTGAATCCCCATTTTGCAGTCAAGGAAACTGAGGCATGGAAAAGTTAAGAGACTTACACAAGGTCACACAGCACATAAGTGGCAGAGTCAGAATTAGAACCCAATTCCTCTGATTTCCAGGCCCGTGCTCTTTCCATGCTGTTCCTCTCATTGTAAAGTCATCTGGCAGAGCACCTGCCAGTATTTAGTTAGATCTGAGACTGCCTATTACCTGCACTGTAGTTTCAAGAGGTTTATCAATGAATAACAGAACAATGTTCCAGAAGAGGTCTGAAGAACAATTTTGCCAGTGTGGCTTAGTGAAAAGAGCGCAGAATGGGAGTCAAGAGACCGGGGTTCAATTCCCAGCTCTGCCACTGGCGTACTGTGTGACCTTGGAAATGTCACTTAAATTATCTGGGCCTCAGTTTCCTATCTGTAAAATTATAAGACAAATTGTTAGTCCATGTGGGACAGGAACTGCTTGCAATGTCATATCCTCATATCTAACCCAGAATTTAGCAAACTGCAAGTGCTTATTATTATTTTGTAGAGCTTTTGTTTTAAAATTAAAAGTTATTCATTCATTCACTTGTATTTATTGAGCGCTTACTGTGTGCAGAGCACCATACCAATCACTTGGAAAGTACAATTTGGCAACAGATAGAGACAATCCCTACCCAACAGTGGGCTCACAGTCTAGAAATTATGATTCTAAACTCTAACAAAATTATTTGCAGTATCATAGGCAGAAACCAAATAAAAGGGAGGTTATACTATCAGTCTTATATGGGGCTAATTCCTTGGATTTTTGTTCATTTCCATTACAAGTCAGTACATGAAAGCTATCTTTCAGATATTTTACAATAAAATGTACATTTTTGGTAGATAATCTCACTTTCACTTGTATTTTCTGTCTTGTGGTATTTGTTGAGTGCTTACTATGTTCCAAGCACTATACTAAACACTGGGATAGATGCACTATAAGCCAGTGGGGCATAATCCCTGTTCTACATGGGGCTCGTCGTCTAAGTGGGAAGGAAAACAGGTATTCTAGCTCCATGTGCAGGTTAGGAAACCATGTCCCTCATGGAGTTTACCATCTTAATCCCCATTTTACAGATGAGGTAAGTGAGTTACAGAGAAGTTAAGGGACTTGTCCAAGGTCACATAGTAGGTAAGTGGCAGAGCTGGGATCAGAACCCAGATCTTCTGACTTCTTGGCCCATGTTCTTTCCACTAGTCAATGCTGCTTTCTTTGTACTTCTTACAATCCTTATACTTATAACAGTGCTTAATTTATAATGAAAAGAGGTACCAGGGTTCACAAGAGTAAGAGCATCAAGCTTCAATTGAATTAAGACTGCCCATTGTGGACAGGGAATCTACCTATCAACTCTATTATATTGTACTCTCCCAAGCACTTAGTTCAGTGCTCTGCACACAGTAAACCTGCAATCAATGTGATTGATTGATCAATTGATCAAGCAATGCCAGGGCAAAAATTGCCAAACTCAGAGGCTGGAGGACTCAGCCCAACTCCTGCCATGAATCAACTCATTATATCCAAAGTTAAACCTCTGGAAGAGAGACAAAGCAGCATGGCTTAGTGGATAGAACATGGGCCTGGTAGTCGGAAGGACCTGGTTCCTAATCCCAGCTGTGGGTCTGCGTGTGACCTTGGGCAAGTTGCTTCACTTCTCTAGGCCTCAGTTACCTCATCTGGAAAATGGAGCTCAAAGTCTAAAGCCCCATCTGGGACAGGGATGTGTCCAACCCAATTACCCTGTACCTACCCCAGTGCTTAGAACCGTGCCTGGCGCAGAGTAAGTGCTTAACAAATAACACAATCATTATTATTCATTATTAATAAAAAATAATAATATTATTACTAAGCCCAGCTCCACCACTTGTCTTCTGTGTGTCCTTGGGCAATCTATTTTACTTATCTGGGCCTCAGTTACCTCAACTGGAAAATGGGGACTATGAGCACCACGTGGGTCAATCTGATTTCCTTGTATCAACCCCGGCACTTAGAACAGTGCTCAGCACATAGTAAGCACTTAACAAATACCATTATTATCATTATTAATAATAATAATCAAAAGGGACATTTATCTAGAGTTCTGATGGCCACTTCATCAGACTGGTAACATGCTCACCTCACTGATTGCAGAGTTGAGCACAATTCTCCTCAGGAGTATATAGGTCTATGTCCCTTGAGGGCAGAGAGAGAAGTGGCCCTATGATTTTCCATTCCTCCTGATTCAGCATTACAGACCGGGATCAGGCACTGTTCCCCGCTCCCACTTGATAAAGCCTGGGACATTCACTGCCCTAAGGGAGATGAGCCCTGGAGTCTGCTTTTTTTAATGGTATTTGTTAAGTGCTCACTCTGTGCCAGCCACTGTACTAAGCATTGAAGTAGACACAAAGTTATATGTTGGACACAATCCATGTCTCATATAGATCTCACAGTCTTATTTCCCATTTTATAGATAAGGGAACTGAGGCACAGAAAAATTAAGTGACCTGCCCAAGGTCACAGAGCAGACAAATGGCAAAACTAGTATTAGAACTCAGGTCCTTCTGACTCTCAGGGACTTGCTTTATCCACAGAGCCATGCTGCTTCTCAGTATTTTGAGGAAGCAGCAACATGGCTCAGTGGAAAGATCACGGGATTGGGAGTCAGAGGTCATGGTTTAGAATCCCGGTTCTGCCACTAGTCAGCTGTGTGACCTTGGGCAAGTCACTTAACTTCTCTGTGCCTCAGTTACCTCATCTGTACAATGGGGATAAAACTGTGAGGCTTATGTGGGACAACCTGCTTAACCTGTATCTACCCCAGCGCTTAAATCAGTGTTCTGCACATAGTAAACACTTAACAAATACCAACATTATTATTATTAATGCTTGAACAGGTGGCTCTGGCACGGGAGCTTTCACCCTCCATCCAGGCTCATCCTCCTCTTCCTGGAAACCTGTGAAGTCTCATCTTTCTGTCCACTCCCCAAATATATTGCCAACTCTCCAGATGAGAAGGGAGGGCAAAATGGGTAGTATTGTTCCGAAGCTGCTAGCCCATTTTTTTTTTATGGTATTTGTTAAAACCTTACTTTGTGCCAGGCACTGTTCTAAGCATTAGAGTAGGTACAAAGTAATCAGGTTGGACATCAGGTTGGACACGGTCCATGTCTCTCACGGAGCTCACAGTCTTAATCCCCATTTTACAGGTGAGGTAACAAACATAGAGAAGTTAAGCCCAAGGTCACTCAGCAGACAAGTAACAGAACTGCCATTAGAAACCAGATCCTTCTGGCTCTCAGGCCCTTTCTGTATCAGCTAGGTCACCTCAGCCCTCCTAAACCTGACCATCAGAGGGTTTGAGAGCAACCATCCCACTCTGGTGCCCACTGGCCTACGTTCCTGGGTGCCGTCTCCATTGAATCTCGATTACATAAGGGTCGGTGACTCCCCAAACCCCACTTAGCTTCAGGGAACTGCTAGGACAAGCTCGCTCCAGAGCAGGTAGCAATTGTTGGTAACAAATGTGGTCCTGTCCAGTTTGTCTGGCCGGGAACACTATTCCTCTTCTCACTCCCCACAGCACTGTGGAAAGCTGGGTCATTGTGGAAGACTGAGGAATGATACCTGTTCTCCCTCCTATTTGACTGTGAGCTCCATCGGGGGCGGTGTCCAAACTGATTATCTTGCATTTCTAACAGAGTTTAGTACAGTGCTTGGCACCTAGTAAGCACTCAACAAATGTTATTACACAGTAAGTGCTCAACCAATACGACTGAATTATATTTTATTAATAATTTCTTTGCCAACTTTGGAGTAGCAGCCTAACTCCAGTTAGGCAAGATAGAAACTTTACCAAATTGGAGGCACTATAGAAGTTCATTAAGGATTTTTTGACTAGCTTTCACAAGAAAGAGGAGTTTAAAGGCACTGCCCCCAGCAAGAGAAGGGTGGGGTTTGATTAATTTTAATTCTACAACACCTAATGAGCAGTTATTAAAAGTAAGAGTAATTTCTCAGGTTATTGAAAGGCAGAGGGATGAATGGAAAACAGCAATTGCAAGGATAATTTAGAGAAAATAAATTAAAAAATCAAATTAATCCCTGGATTTTTCACAGCAAGCCAAAGTACCTTACCCTGCCCTCAAGGATTCTCCCCAGTTTTCTCCATCTTCTATTTCTACTGTTTTCACTATACATACTCTTTCACTCCTCCATAAACTCACTTTCTAATTCTACTTCTTTCTCAAAATACCCAACTATGATACTTCTCAGTTACACTGTAGCGTAGTGGATAGAGCACGGACCTGGGAGTCAGAAGGTCATAGGTTCTAATTCCAGCTGGGCCACTTGTCTGCTGTGTGACCCTTCACTTCTCTGGGCCTCAGTTACCTCATCTGTAAAATGGGGGTTGAGACTGTGACCCCCACTTAGGACAAGGACTGTGTCCAACCCTATTTGCTCATATCTACCCCAGCGCTTAATGCAGTTCCTGGCACACAGTAAGTGCTCAAATCCCACAACTATTTAGAAGCAGCTTGGCTCAGATGAAAGAATCTGGGCTTGGGAGTCAGAGGTGTTGGGTTCTAATTCTGGCTCCGTAGTTTGCCAGCTGTGTGACCTTGGAAAAGTCACTTCACTTCTCTGTGCCTCAGTTACCTCATCTGTAAAAGGGGATGAACACTGTGAGTCCTGCGTGGGACACCCTGATTACTTTGTATCTATCCCAGAGCTTAAAACAGTGCTTGGCACATAGTAAGTGCTTAACAAATACCAACATTATTATCATTATTATTATTATTATTATCTTCCTAGAACCCCATGTTCCCAAATCTATCAGGCCTCAACACTCCCTGTCTTAAAAGTCTGTCTAAAATCTCACTTCTTCCCAGAAACCTCCCCCAATAAAACTCCATCACTCTGTCATATCAACTGAACATCTATCCTTGGCATGTATGCATGTTATTCTCACTCAGCATTTATGAATATGTATATATATATATATATATATACATTTAAATGAGTATATTCTTATCCCATACTCTTTCCATTGAGCCACACTATGCACACACACACACACACACACATACATAGATAAATCGAGATAAGTGTATATCTAAAATCTAGCCATCTATAGTGTTGCTCAGTGGAAAGAGCATGAGATTGAGAACCAAGAAAGCCAAGTTCTCATCTCACATTCATTCATTCATATTTATTGAACACTTCCTGTGTGCAGAGAACTGTACAAAGTGCTTGGAAAGTACAATTCAGCAACACATAGAGAGAATCCCTACCTAACAATGGGCTCACAGTCTAAAGGGGGGAGACATACAACAAAAAAACCAAGTAAGCGGACATCAATAACATCAATATAAATAAATAGAATTATAGATATATACACATAATTAATAAAATGAATAGAATAATAAATATGTACATATATACACAAGTGCTGTGGGGCAGGAAGGGGGTAGAGCAGAGGGAGGGAGTCAGGGCGATGGGGAGGGGCAGAGGAAAAGAGGGGCTTAATCTGGGAAGGCCTCCTGGAGAAGGTGAGCTTTCGGTAGGGCTTTCAAGGGGAGAAGTGTGCTAATTTGGCAGATGTGAGACGGGAGGGCATTCCAGGCTAGAGATAGGACATGGGCCAGGGGTCGACGGTGGGATAGGTGAGTACGAGGCATAGTGAGAAGGTTAGCACCAGAGGATCGGAGTGTGCGGGCTGGGCTGTAGAAGGAGAGAAGGAAGGTGAGGTATGAGAGGGCAAGGTGATGGAGAGCTCTGCTGCTGATCTGTTGGGTGATCTGGGGAAAGACATTTAACTTCTTTGGGTTTCAGCTTTGTTATCTGGATATGCTACCAGAATGACTGCGGGTGGAGGCAGTGAGTTCTGGGAGAAATATGTCTATGGAGTTGCTATGGGTCAGAGACAACTCGATAGAATAAGACAAGAATTCTATCCTAAGCTATTAATGTTATTACCTGTTACCTTGTGTTTCCTCCAGTTTACAATATTTGAAAATATATTTTATTGGCAAAAAATGGAGAGAGCTGGAATGAATATAGGTAGTGCCTTTATACATAAGGGAGTGAGAGATAAAGGATTCAAATAGACATCTATATATTTAGTTGTCCTTAGTACTTACAGAAGATGTTACTAAAGGTGTAATCTGTGCACACTTGTATATAAATATACCACTGACTTCTAGGAGCATTCTGAGTACTGAACTCAAATTTTACTTTTCAATTTAAAGCACACCTTCTCCTGTGAATAAAGATAACTCATGAGTGCATGACAGTATCTTTGAGAGGAACTTTTAGAGTCTTTAAATCTATAATGTCCACGGGATCAGATATATCCATGGCAGATTAAATATCTACTTATTACACACTATAACCTGAATGTTCAAAATCATAGGCAGTCAAAAAAGAAGGCTAATTTCTGACACAATATTGTCTAAATTATCTTGGCAATTTTGGTGAATTAGTATGTGATAATTATGATAAACACCCAACAGGCAACAGAGGGATTCTGATGATTAATTACTCCCAGGAGGGCACCAATTAATAGTCATGGTGAGGGAAAAAAGCCACCTTTCAAACTCAGTGGATTCCCAACAGAAAATCAAACCTTCACTCTTTAAATCAGTGCACCTAGAAAAAACAAAGCTCACACATTGACCAATTTAAATCATCAGCAGGATGAAACTCAGGAGCCCATAAGAGACACCCTCTTGCTCATCCCTCTAGCTTCCTGACCGACTCATATTCTGTTTCTCCTCTCCCTGATATTGGTGCGTCTCCCCACCTTCCCAGAAGGATCAGGTGCACATTTCCAATTAACCTTGATAACCCAGCAGATGTTCCCTGAGAGAAGAAAGAGGAGCCTAATTACAAGCAACAGATGGAGAGTCCTGGAGCTTCATTGACTCTCTGCATGGTAGCATTATTTTTATGGGAGCTCAGCACCAGGTTTGAGGTAAGCCTAGTAAGGGTCACTTGGTCTTCTCATTTAGTGTACTTTCTCAAAATCCTAATAGAGTATCTTTGATGTTTATATGGCTCCTGTAAGGAGCCTGGAATAAAGGCTCTCCCTAAAGAAATTTGGCTGTAATGAATTAATGAAGTGAATCCAAAATAAGTTTCATTTAAGGGGGTTATCATTTCAAACAGAAGTCTTTTTTTCTCCCTTTATCCTATAACCATGTGTGTCTTTAAACCTCCATAGAGCAGGCTTATGAATATCAGTTTGTGAAAAGAATATCTTTTATGAGCCAACTTTCTTTGGAAAGGATTAGGACTTGTTTTCAAAAGAATACCCAAGTACAGCGTTCTCACCAAGAGTTATTGAAGTACTTGCTCTTGACTATATAGATCTGAAGAAGACTCCAAAATGGGGGTTAATCTTGTTCTCTGATCTGAGTTTATGTTCCAAGTCAAAGGGAGCTTCATTTCTGGAACGAGATAAAGAAAGATAAGTTACCTGGACATTGTGAGGACCTGTGGATCCTTAAGACTATTCTCTAACATCCACCTCTAGCAATGAGGTGCTATCACTGAATAAACTACCCATGTTGTGACTGACTACGGTACAAAGGGCAAGAATGAAATGTATAAATAGAAACAGTAGCATTTATTGAGAGCCTTTTGGTGTCAGTGTAGTAGTCAGTTGGTAAATACTAAATGTTGAAGGTCCCAGCACTACACAAGTTTCAGGTATCATGAAGAAAGTCTACAATGATATTACGCTGAGGGTAGGTAAATAAGCCTAAATGCTTAGGACAGTGGTTGGATGGGTGCAACTTGGAAAGGAGGAACTTAATCAGGGAATACCACCCAGTGGAGGTGGGTATTCAGGAGAGTTAGAGTTTTCAGTGACCTTGCCTTTTTGTACAAGGACAGGAGGAGGTCATAGTTCCTAACAGGACTGCAGCCAGTCACGTGAGCCATCATCAAGACTTCATCCAGGAGAAGAAAAGATTTTACAAAATGGTCAGAGCTCTAGGTACGGTAAGGTGACTACTTTAGCACTGCAATAGTGAAATAAATGGACGTGAAGTGGTATTGACTGAGCAGTCACTGGGGATATGATGAACTGTAATAAATGCTTGGGAAAATGCAAGAGAAGCACAAGGTGTTCTCTCTGCCTACAAGGAGCTTGCATTCTAACTGGATAGATAGATACACAAACATTTACCTAGAGAATAGTCAGAGTGGATGTTTGACTATGCCTTTGAACATATATACATGTGCAGGAGAAGAGCAAGAAAAAATATATAAATACTAGAGGTAACTGCTGGGCTGATAGCTCTCGGTAGGTGGCAGTTCATCTGGGAAAGCTTGTTGGAAGAGGTGGGATTTTTAGGAGGACTTGGGACATGAAAAGAATTTTGGGTGAGGAGGGAGTTCTAGGCTGGGGGAACAGTGTGGGTGAGGAGACAGAGATGGGAAAATCAAGGGTAAGATAAGGCTAAAAGATTGATGGGGGAGGACTAAAGACAAGTGAGGATGAGATGGAGAAGAGAGCAGGGAGTTAACTGGGGCTAGATGGTTGAGAGCCTTGAAGTCTTGAGTTTTTGTTTGTGAAGAGACACACAAGAAACTAGAGGAGAGTTCTAAGGAGAGAGATGTGGGCTGAGCTATGGATCAGGAAGATGATCTGCATGGGAACGTGTGGTATAAAGTGGAGTTGATAAACTGGAGACTCACTGAGGGCAGGGAATGTGTCCATTGTTGCATTTTACCCTCCCAAGTGCTTAGTACAGGTAGGAAAAACTCATCAGGGCTTGACAGTGTTTAGAGTTAATGTAAGATTTGAATATGAGCTAAGAGCTGAGGATGATAATGAGATTGTGTACTTCTGGGATGGGGAGGGTGGTTGTGTTGTCAACTGGGAATGTAGAGTGAGGGCTTTTGGAAGTGGGTTTAGAGTGAATGAATTATTTGACTGTTTGAGGTGTCAGTAGGATATTCAAGTGGAGATTTCCTGGAAGCATGAGGAGTTCATTCATTCAGTTGTATTTATTGAGTGCTTACTATGTGCAGAACACTGTACTAAGCTCTTGGAATGTACAATTCGACAACAGATAGAGACAATCTCTGCCCAATGATAGGTTCACAGTTGTGAGATTGCAAGTGAGATGAATTCAGAGCTGAAGGGATAGATCTGGTAGCCATCAGCATATATATGGTACCTAAAGTATGTGAGCGGATGAATTTCCTGAAATACTGAATGTAAAGTGAGAAGAGTAGAGGACCCTTTGGAGGAAGAGAGACAGATGAAAAGCCAGTGAACAAAATTAAGAAGGGATGACTATAGAGGTAGGAGAAACAGGACAGTTTTTTGGCAGTGTTTTATGGTAATATTTTACAGAGGAGATAGTGGCTCACACTGTCAAAAACAGAAGAGAGATCACAGAGGATCAGGATAGATATAGCTTTTGGGACTTGGTTATAAGGAGATTACTGGTGACCTTGGAGAGAACAGGTTCGGTGGAGGGTGGAGAAGAGATTTGTTGTAGAGAAAACCAAGGCAGCACATGTACATGACTCATTCTAGGATTTGGATAGGAATGGGAACAGAGAGATGGGACCATAACTTGAGAGAGCTTTTTTTTTTTTTAAAAAAAAAAGGGGGAGACTTGCACAAGTTTGAACACTGAGGGAAAGAAGCTATTAGAAAATAATGGTTGGAAATGGGAGGGGGAGAGAGGAGTAGGAGAAAATGATTTATTTAATTATTCTTTTTTGGAGGTGAGAGAGAATAAGCCACTGGAACTTTTGATATTTATGTGTACCTTAATCACTTTTGAAAGAAAAGATAATAATTGTGACATCTGTTGAGCACTTATTTTGTTCCAAACACTGTGCTAAACTCTTGGATAAATACAAAGTAATCAGGTCAGACACAGTCCCTGTCCCACATGGTTCTCACAGTGTAAGTGGGAGGATGAACAGGTATTGAATCCCTATTTTACAGATGAGAAAAGTGAGACACAGAGACTTGCCCAAGGTCACTCACAAGATAAGTGGTGGATCTGGGTTTAGAACCCAGATCCATGGTCTTTCCACTAGACCACATGGCTTTTCTGGGAAGTTAACATCTGTAAGCTTGTCAATCCTAGTTCAAGGTAGAAGTCAACGAACAATGCTGCCTATCAATCTATTTTAAGGTTCTGCACCTGAATCATCTTTTGACAGCTTTTGAATCAACCTAGTTGCCGAACAGAGTTCTTCAGCAGCTTCAACATGTTCTGCTCAGTACAAAACAGGCTGATCCTACATTAAGACCTTGAAATGTCTGAGTGGAAATCATTCATTGCAAACTAGGGCTTAACCAACTTGAAACAGTTGATTAATATCAAGAGCAGAAGAATCCCTGACTAACCCTTCATTTCCCCCCCACCCCATTTTTCCTCCCTTCTGAATTACCTATCCACCTGCTTCTGTACCTCTTTAACACTGTCATTTCCCCTTTATGAAATTTATTTTAATATCTGTATTATATCCCTTTGGATTTCAAACTGTTTCTAGGCAGAAGTCACATCTACTGAATCTAATGCATTGCACTCTCCCAAGCACTTAGTACAGTGCTCTGCACATAAGTAAGGCCTCTAAAAATAATGATTGACAGTTTTCAAACTTGCAAAACAAGAGGATCCTGAGGAATAGAAACCTTTTAGGTATAAAAAGGGTAGGCTTTCAAAAACTGTCATCAGCAGCATCTTCCACCAATTAGTCAATCAATGGTATTTACTGAGAGCTTACTCTGTGCACTGAGTACAGTACAACTTGGTAGGTATGATCTCTGTTTTTGAGAGGCTTGCACTTTTAGTGGAGGAGATGGACCCTAAAATAAAGTACAGGTAGGACATGCGACAGAGTATAAGGATATACATAAGTGTTACAGCAGCAGAATGAGTAACAGAGTGTTTGAGGATATGAACACAGGTGCACAGGCTGGGGAGAACAGGGTGGGAGGATGAGGCTTTAAAAGGATTTTCAAGGTGGGCAGAGTGGTGGCCTGTCAAATACAAAAAGGGAGGGAATTCCAGGGAAGAGAGAGGGTATGAGCAAGAGGTTGATGGTGAGAGAGAGAGATCGAGGTAGAATACCTAGGTTGGTGTTAAAGGAGCGAGTTGTGTTCCTAAGGTCTTTTGTGAACTCCTCTTGATATATCTTGCCAACCTGAATAATAGCAGGGACGAGGTGAACTGCTATTTTCTTGGAAACTACTGATTAGTTCCTCCTGTTAATTAAATGATCTTTTCCAAATCCAACCCAGTATTAGGACTCATTAGGAAATAGTTTTAATTCCAGCTCTGCCACTTGCCTGTTGTGTGACTTAGGGAAAATCACTTAACTCCTCTGTGCCTCAGCTTCCTCAACTGTGAAATGGGGAATCAATGCCTGGTCTCCTTCTGACTTAAACTGTGAGCTCCACTTGGGGCAAAGACCACCTGACCTGATTGTCTTGTATCTCCCCAGCACTTAGGACAGTGCTAAGCACATAGTAAACATTTAACTAATACCATAAAAAAATCACTGGAGAAGAGCCTAACTAAGCTCCTTCTAGAACAACTAAATATTTTTTGGTTATCAGGAGACTGTGTGACTAGCAGAAAGCACTGGGTACATAAAACAACTTTTGCTTATACTTAGGATTGAAAAAAATGTTTAAAAAGAGCTCCTGGAAGTGATTTGATGCCTGTTTGCCTGTAGAGCATTCATCAGAAACACGGGCAAAGGAATACTGGGTTTTAGTTTACCTAGGTTTAGAGGAAGGTTTGATTTAAAATTAGAAGTCTTTAACCTTCATCCCATTCCCAACCTTCTCATTGATCTTGTGTTTGTCTCTCTATCTCTCTCTCTCTGTCTGTCTCTCTGTCTCCCTGTGTCTGTATTTCCCTTATTTAAAATAAAAATCCTCACATCCTCATTTCTCCAGAAACTTTCCCCACCACTAACCCATGGGGAAGAAAATGCTCATGACTCCAATATCTAGGCTAATGAATCATTTCTTCAAAAGTTGTGCATAGCAAACAAAAAAACCCTCCTTTGACCAGTTCCAGAAAGCCATGTACTACCCTTGGAAGTGTGTCTAGAACAGTGTGGCCCTCAATAATGATAATGACAATAATAATAATAGTGGTGGTATTTGTTAAGCACATACTGTGCGCCAAGCAGAGTACTAACGACTTGGGTAGATATATAATCTAGTTGGACACAGTCCCTGTCCCACATAAGGTTCACAGTCTAAGCAGGAGGGGGAACAGCTATTGAATCCCCATTTTACAGATGAGGAAACTGAGGCACAGAGAAGCTGAGTGACTTGCTTAAGGTCACACATCATGCAAGTGGCAGAGCTGGAATTAACACACAGGTCCTCTGCCTTCCCACTCCATGCTCTTTTCACTAGATCACACTGATTCCATAAACACCCCTAAGGTTCTGAATTGGGATTCTAGTTTACCTCATTAGGAGAGTTGACAAAATAGAAGGAGCATGGTGTATTGGCTAGACCACGGGCCTGAAAGTCAGAAGGTCGTGGATTCTAATCCATGGTCTGCCACTTATCTGCTGTGACCTTGGGCAAGTCACTTCACTTCTCTGGGCCTCAGTTACCTCATCTGTAATATGGGGATTGAGACTGTGAGCCCCATGTGGGACAGGTACTGTGTACAACCTGATTTGCTTGCATTCACCCCAGTGCTTAGTACTGTGCCTGGCACATTGTAAATGCTTAACCAATTTCAATATACCCTCTAAACTGTGAGCTCATTGTGGGCAGGAACTGTCTCTCTTTATTGCTGTACTTTCCCAAGCGCTTAGTACAGTGTTCTGTACACAGTAAGAGCTCAATAAATATGAATAAATAAAAAGAAAACTAAGTGTGAATCCCAGACCAACTTTAGATTGGGGCAAAGGACCTTCCAGAGAGAAAGGAAGGAAGGAAGCAAGGGCTGAACTTTCTTCAGCAACCACATTCTTGGTTGAAAAATCAGTCTTTAAGTCTTTCCCTTCAGTCTCCAGTCAGTTTCCTCCCTTTTATCCTGTATGGAGTTTCCCATCGCATTGCCTCCTTCCAAGGCTAAGTGACCAAGCCTGAAGAAAAAACCTTTTGCCTGTAATCCCAGTGACAGATTGCTCAGAAAAGCCAATGAGTAGAAAAGTCAGGAAAAAACCAAACAATTCCAGTGAGTCATTTTCATCTAGGATCTCCAAAAAGCCCAAGCCTACTCCCTCAGGAAATACTGCTGAGAATCTACATCCTCAAGGCTAAAAACATTCAATCCTTAGGAAGGCCATCTGTGGCACTGAGCACCTTCCATTCCAAAGAATTCCAAAGTATTTTATTAATCGTACAGACCAAAGGAAATTCTGGTAACAGGAGTCCCATGAGAGCACGATGTCAACAGAAGTCTGTGTGCCCTAAAACTTCTGTTTTTAAGAATAAAGGTAATCTTATTTTCTTTTGTGGCTAGTCAGAAGAGAAGGGACCTCGGAGTCAGAGAACCTAGGTTTTAACCCTGGATCCACCACTTACATCCTTTGGCCTTGGCTCAGTTTCCTCATTTGTAAAATGCTCTCCCTTCTACTTAGACTGTGAGCCTCATGTGTGACAGGGACTGAGTTCAACCTGATTATCTTGTATCTATCCCAGTGCTTGGCACAGAGAAAGTGCTTAAATGTTATCATTATTACTGTTATCATTACTAGTAGTAAGTAGCCTTGGCTTCAAAATAAACTGGTCTAAGGACACAGATTTCATCCATATCCTGTTTGTACGCATCTCTGTTTTCTGTTTTAAATTGAAAGGTTCTAGAGGACAGGAACTGTTTCTGTTTATCTTGTCCCATAATTAAGAAGGAGATGACTATAAATAGTTCTGATGTTGCGGTTGATATCACCAGATGTGAGGGTGGATTAGCTAAACATCACAGAAATCTTGGCAATTTGGAAGCAAGTCTAAGCATTTAGTAGAGTGTTCTGCACATAGTAAGCTCTCAAATATCATTGATTGATTTGACAGTGAGAATGGTGAGAATGGTGAGAATGGGTGAGGGTTTGTTTTGAGTCTTCCAAGAGCTTAGTACAGTGCTCTGCACACAGTAAGCACTCAATAAATACGATTGAACTGAATGAGAGACCGGCAGCTCAGAGGTTGAGAGTAAAAGAAGCAGTCTGCCATTGGATCTCCCCAATGCTCCTCACTCCTGATTCAGAAGAAGGGCAGGAAGTAGGTTTCTTGCTTTCTCTGTCTCCTCACAAGTTGTGTCTTTAGGTATTAAATCACACACAACCTTCAATTCCCTCTCCTAGAAGGCAGTCATACGATCACTATACCCTAAAATCATCTGGAACCTAAGGGCTGATCAGTCTCTGACTACATTCTGTTGTTCTCAGATTTGACTATTCATTCTGTATTTATTGAGCACTTACTATATGCAGAGCACTGTTCTAGGTGCTTGGGAAAGTACAGTACAGTAATAAAGAGACACAATCCCTTCCCACAGCGAGCTCACAGTTGGGCGGGCGGGGAGACAGGCATCAGTACAAGTAAACAGACATCAATATAAATAAAATTACAGATATATACATAAATGTTTTGGGGTAGGGAGGGGGGTAAGAGCAAAGAGAGCAAGTCAGGGTGACATGGAAAGGAGTGGAAAATGAGGAAAAGGAGGGTTAGTCTGGGAAGGCCTCTTAGGGTTGATATCTCTTCAATAAGACTTTGAAGGGGTGTGAGGAGAGTAATTTTCTGGTGGATTTGAGGAGGTAGGGCAATCCAGGCCATGGATAGGAAGTGGGCCACAGGTTGCCAGTGAGACAGTTAAAATCAAGGCACAGTGAGAAGGTTAGCACCAGAAGAGTAAAGTGTGCAGGTTGGGTTGTAGAAGGAGACAAAGGAGGTGAGGTAGGAAGGGGCAAGGGAATGGAGAGCTTTGAAGCCAGTGGTGAGGAGTTTTTGTTTAATACAGAGTTGAATAGGTAACCACTGGAGATTTTTGAGAAGGTGGTGACGTTCCGTGAACGTTTCTGTAGAAAGATAATGAGGGCAGCAGAGTAAAGTATGGACTGGAGTGGGGAGAAGCAGGAGGTTGAGAAGTCAGAAAGCAGTCTGATGCGGTAATCTAGGCAGGATAAGATGAGTGATTGTACTAATGTGGTGTTGGTTTGGATGTAGAGGAAAGAGCAGATTTTAGCGATGCTGTGAAGGTGAGACCAACAGGAATTGGTGATGGATTGGATATGCATGTTGAACGAGAGAGCGGAGTCAAGGATGACATCAAGGTTATGTGCTTGAGAGACGAGAAGGATGGCTGTGCTGTCTACAGTGATGGGAAAGTTCGGGAGAGGACAGGGTTTGGGAGGGAAGATAAGCTGTATTTTGGACATGTTAAGTTTGAGATGACGGGAGGACATCCACGTAGAGATGTCTTAAAGGCATAAGGAGATGCAAGCCTGGAAAGAGGGAGACAGATCAGGGGAGGAGATGTAGATTTGGGTATCATCTGCATAGAGATGGTAGTTGAAGCCATGGGAGCGAATGAGTCCTCCAAGGACAATATTGTAGGTCGAGAATAGAAGGGAACCGAGAACTAAACCTTGAGGGATCCCCACAGTTAGGGGATGGGAGGCAGAGGCGGAGCCCGTGAATGAGACTTCATCTTCCTGCAGAAACGATCTGGGCATGTCACTCCCCTTCTTAAACAACTCCAGTGGTTGCCTATCGACCTACGCTCCAAACAAAAACTCCTCACTCTAGGCTTCAAGGCTCTCCATCACCTTGCCCCTTCCTACCTCTCCTCCCTTCTCTCTTTCTACCACCCACCCCGCACACTCTGCTCCTCTGCCGCCCACCTCCTCACAGTCCCTCGGTCTCGCCTATCCCGCCGTCGACCCCTGGGTCACGTCCTCCCGCGATCCTGGAACGCCCTCCCTCCTCACCTCCTCCAAACTGATTCTCTTCCCCTCTTCAAAACCCTACTTAAAACTCACCTCCTCCAAGAGGCGTTCCCAGACTGAGCTCCTCTTCTCCCTCTACTCCCTCTGCCATCCCCCCCTTTACCTCTCCGCAGCTAAACCCTCTTTTTCCCCTTTTCCCTCTGCTCCTCCACCTCTCCCTTCCCATCCCCACAACACTGTACTCGTCCGCTCAACTGTATATATTTTCTTTACCCTATTTATTTTGTTAATGAATTGTACATAGCCTCGATTCTATTTAGTTGCCATTGTTTTTACGAGATGTTCTTCCCCTTGACTCTATTTATTGCCATTGTTCTTGTCTGTCTGTCTCCCCCGATTAGACCGTAAGCCCGTCAAATGGCAGGGACTGTCTCTATCTGTTGCCAACTTGTTCATCCCAAGCGCTTAGTACAGTGCTCTGCACATAGTAAGCGCTCAATAAATACTATTGAATGAATGAATGAATGAATGAATGAGACTGAGAATGAATGGCCAGAGAGATAAGAGGAGAACTAGGACAGGACAGAGTCATTGAATCATTGTAGCCAAGGTTGGATAATATATACAGGAGAAGGGTGTGGTGTACAGTGTCAAAGGCAGCTGAGAAATCGAGGAGGATTAGGATGGAGTAGGAGTCGTTGGATTTGGCAAAAAGGGGATCACTGGTGACCTTTGAGATGATGGTTTCAGTGGAATGAAGGGGATTTAAGCCAGATTGGAAGGGGACTAGCAACTAACTCAGACTCCAAAACAACCAATGAAGACATTTTGAAGGTAGGATATTTAAAATTGATGATCATCTAAAAATGCTTATTTACCTCTAATGTTCCCTCCTGCCAGAAATGCTCAAAGTTTTCTGGACTTTCCTAAATGTGTTTTTTGTGAGAAATCAAATGCATCAGCACAGAGGGGAATTACCCGTATCAGATGGGACTGTTGGTTAAGTAGCAGTCTTTACGGCCACACTCAATTGCATGGATAAAAATCTCACTTCCAGGAGTATAATCTTCAAAAACAAAGACAGCTAGGTATTATGGAAAATGGCATCTCTCAGGGTCACTTAGCAGGTGTTTTCTTTAATTACCCACAGTGAATTTGTGGTGCGTAAACTAAGATAATAATGTCCAACATTAAGTCATTTAGGTTGGCTGCATCTATTCAAATGGAATTATCATTTCCAATATGATAAATCAGCACAATATTTGGAAGCAATTCAAGGAAACATAACAAGAATTGATTAGGTATTAGGTGCCCAAGAAATATGATTATCATAAATTCTAATTTAATCATATTTACAGCACAAATGCACCCATAATGGAGCTACCTCTCACTGATCCTAATTCATGCTTCTCGGAAGTGCAGTGAGGATCCCTTAGGGCACTGTAGACCTGTTTCTAAAGAGCACTGGGGGACACAAGCCTCTCTGCCACATTTTCTTCCATTTCAACATCTCACTTAACAGAACAGGGAAGAGAGAAGGAATGCCAGAGGAAAACTATAACGGTAGCTCTAGAGCTGATTAGGGTCTCATCAGCTCTTCTAATAATAATATATTATGGTATTTAAGTGCTTACTATGTGCCAAGCACTGTTTTAAGCACTGTGGTAGTTACAAGGTAATCAGTTTGGACATAGTCCCTGTTCCACATAGGGCTCACAGTCTTAATCCCCATTTTACAGATGAGGTAAATGAGGCCCAGAGAAGTGACATGACTTTCCCAACGTCACAGAGCAGACAAGTAGCAGAGCTGGGATTAGAACCCGTGACCTCTGACTCCCAAGCCCATACTCTTGCCACTAGGCCACGCTGTTTCCCATGATGAAGCATCTGCTTGTCCCAGATGAACTAATCCCCAGAGCCATTCTAAGGGGCCAAGGATGGCCCACAGTATCTGCAGTGTCCTAAAGCTCTCCAGTTCTTCCCCTGCAAGCTTGTTGTGGGCAGGGAATCTATCTGTTACATTCTCTTGTATTCATTCATTCAATAGTATTTATTGAGTGCTTACGTTGTGCACAGCACTGTACTAAGCGCTTGGAATGTACAATTCAGCAACACATAGAGACAGTCCCTGCCCAATGACGGGCTCACAGTCTAATTGGGGGAGACAGACGGACAAAAACAACACACTGCTCCCCAAGCTTGTTTTCTAAAAAGGCTTTCAGTCCACTTCTCCTCACTCCTCAAGAACCTCCAGGGGTTGTCCACCCACTTCCACATCACTCTCCCAAGTTCTTAGTACAGTGCTCTTCAGTCAGTAAATGTGCAATAAATATGATTGATTCCCAGAACAGGTGAAAATGAGGGGCCTTCACACTTTCCCAAGTGCTTAGTACAGTGCTTTGCACACAATAAGTGCTCAGTAAATACAATTGAATGAATGAATTACCACCACCCTCGACTCTCAAATAAATCAGCCAAAGAGAAGGAGGAGGACTGCTTAGGGTCCCACCAGCCAAACTTTCTCCTAAGGCCAGAATGCTGGAACCTCAGAGAAATCATTTTCCTTCTACCCCACCCACCCCCCGCTTCCCAGGCTTCCCAGGAAACATAGGCCCCTTCAAGCAATCAATCAATGCTATTAATTAAGCATTCATTTTGGGAAGAGCACTGTACTAAGAGCTTGAGGAAGTACAGGCAGTTGGAAGACATGATCCCTGCTCTAAAGGAACTAATACTCTAGACTACTATTGAAATACATTACATAAAAGGGAAGCAACCGAGGATAAGAATGTATAGAAAAGTGCTGTAGGGGTAAAGGAGAATAAGTATCTAGGAAGTGGGACAAAGTGCATCACTGAGGCAGTAGGGAGGGAAATAAGGGTTGGGAAGATAAGAGTTTAGTTGGGGAAGGCTTCACAGAAGGGATGTGATTTTTTTTTTTAGTCAGGCTTTGAAGTTGGGGTCTGTTGAATAATTGAGAGGAAGGGCCTTCCAGATAGTTATGAAGGCAGGAGCAAGGCGTGGCAGATGAAATGAGTGTAAGGGACAGAGAGTAAATTGGTATTAAAGTACTAAAGTGTGCAGGTTGGGTTGTTTTTGGAGAAGTCAGGGTAAGTAATAGGGAAAGATCTGATTGAGTGCCTTGAATCCACTGGCGAAGAGTTTGTTTATGGAAATGGATAGGCAACCACTGGAGGCAATTGAGTGGAGAGATGTGCACAGAATGATTTTTATTTTAAATGGTCCAGCAGCAGAATGAAATATGAACTGAGGGGAGAAGCTGAAGCAGAAAGGTCAGCAAGGAGGACTGATACTCTAGCTGAGACAGGATATGGTGAGTGCTTGAACCAATGGAGTAGCATTTTGGAGGGAGGGAGGGAAGGAGAGAATTCTGGAGACATGGAGGTAGTGTAGAAAATATTTAGTGATACACTGAGTACGTGGGTTGAAGGAGAGAGATGAGTTAAGAATAATGCCAAGGTTGCAGGACTGTGAGCCAGGAAAGATGGTGGTGGTGTTGAAGATGATGATGAGAAGGAGACAGTTTGGAAGCAAAGATAATTTTTTTTCACCTGCATTCATATCAGTCTAGACATGGAGGTTAGAGATATAATTTTGAACAGAAAATTTAACATGATCTTAACAAATTTAACTGTCAATCATATTTGAGTGCTTACTGTGTGCAGAGTACTTTACTAAGTACAGGGAAGGGTACAATGTAACAGAGACATTCCCTGCCTACAGTGAGCTTACGCTCTAGAAGGGGAGACAGACAATAATACAAAGTTACAGGTATGTATATAAGTGCTGCAGGGCTGGGAGGGGAGATGAATAAAGGGAGCAAGTCGAGGCATATGGAAGAGAGTTGGAGAAGAAGAAAGGAGGGCTTAGTCAGGGAAAGCCTCTTGGAGGAGATGTGCCTTCAATAAGGTTTTGAAATGGGGGAAATGTAATTGTCTGCCAGAGGGAGGGCATTCCAGGCCAGAGGCAGAATGTGGGTGAGAGATCAGTGCAGATATAGACAAGATCGAAGTGTAGTGAGAAGGTTGGCATTAGAGAAGCGAAGTGTGTGGGCTGGGTTGTAGTAAGAGAATAGCCAGGTGAGGTAGGCGGTGGCACGATGACTGAGTGCTTTAAAGCCAATAGTAACGAATAAATCAAAGTGAATCACCTATCTCTTTTTTTTTTCCCTAATCTGTTGCCTTTCCACATTCCTCCAGGCAGCTTCAATACCTGCTCCTGTGGTTCATTCCCCTCTGGTTCTTTCAGGAAACTGCAGTTTTTCAGTTCATCTTCTCTCAGACCTTTCCTCTGCATTTTCGGGTGCCAGGTTGAAATTGCTACTGGTCCACGTGATTGCTTTTTCCACACTCTGAAGAGGGAGATATTTCCTGGGGATTCAATCAATCAGTCATTCAGTAATATCTATTGACTGCTTACAGCATGCAGAGCACTGTATTAAGTGCTTGGGAGAGTACTGTACGACAGAGGTGGAAGACACGTTTCCCACCCACAACAAGCTTACAGTCTAGAGGAGTCGGACCCTAGGATTCTAGTGGCTGAAACCCAACCAGAAGACTCTTTTTCCCAGAATCCTATTCCCAGATCACTCCGTTTTAAAATGTTTGAGGGGCTTCTTTTCCCCCAGTGAAATACACCTCCTTCCACTGCCACTAATTTTTCCCAATCTTCCCCTGTGATTGGTGGAGTTCTCCTTGGAATCCCCTGCTAAATATCTGATACATATATGCATTAGCTTTCCCTGTGCGATAAGGTCCGTGGAAGTAAGTTTTTGCTTGTTCTAGCAACTGCTGAGGTTTTCTCCCCTAACCCATTCCCTACCCCTTCCCCTCCTCCCACCCCCAAAAAACCAAAAAACAAAACTACACACCATTTCTGTCTGTGGGATTAGCTCAAGTGTCCATTTGTGTGAGTAACAAAATTCTTCTTCCTCACCCCGCCAATGTTCCTTCTAAAATGCTGCTCCTGTAATCAAGGATGGGAGGGAGCTGGTTTTTAGACAAACAATAGGAAATGCTTGCTTGATGAAATTCTACCAAACTATGGTAGCACTCTCTTCAGCAGAACATACAGTTCTGGGTCCTTTTAAAATTAAACAAAGGGAGAGAAAAAATGAATTGGGAGGATCCTTCCTTTCAGATTCATTTTGAATCATATCTCGGGGGTGGAGGGCGGTGGAAATGATTTAGGTTTCATCATTAGTTCCATGGCAAATTTCCCAGCTTACGGACCTTCTTATTTGATCAGCATGCAGCCTAATTGGTAAGAGCAATTTACACTGATAGGGTCTTCTGGAGAGAAATAAACAAAAGAGCGTCTCTATAGGACAAATGGCAATTACGGCAAGGTTTGCAGTATTCTAATTTTAGCAATTTATATTTTCCATTACCTCCTTGGTTCCCGAACACTTAGCAGACACCTCATGTAACTTCTGACTCAGAAAACTTCTTTTCCCCACTTTTATTTTGTTTCAAATATTCACTTAATGTTCCTGATCCTGAGGAAAAGAATGATCATATTTTATGTAAACTCGATTTTAATATATGTCAATTTTCTTCCAAATATGTCCCTGATGGGGTTTAAAACAAAAAGTGAATTCACAATTTGGGATTTGGAAGGACCCCATTCCCGCTCACCTTATAAAACTATCGCCCCTTCCCTCCTCCCCTCCTTAACTATCTTTAGCCACTCACTCTCCAATGGCTTCTTCCCCTCTGGCTTCAAACATGCCCATGTCTCCCCCATCCTAAAAAAACCCTCTCTCGTCCTCACTTCCCTTTCCAGTTATAATCCTATCTCCCTCCTACCATTCCTTTCCAAACTCCTAGAATGAGTCATCTACACTTGCTGCCTTGAATTCCTAACCTCCAACTCTCTCCTGGAACCCCTCCAATCTGGCTTCTGTCCCCTCCACTCTACCGAGACTGCTCTCTAAAAGGTCACCCATGACCTTCTTCTTGCCAAATCCAATGGCTACTACTCTATCCTAATCCCCTAGACCTCTCAGCTGCCTTTGACACTATTGACCATCCCTTCTCCTCCACGCTTTATCTCACCTTGGCTTAAAGACTCCACCCTCTCCTGCTTCTCCTCTTATCTTTCTGGTGGTTCATTCTCAATCTCCTTCACTGGCTCCTCCTTCCTCTCCCATCCCCTAACTGTAGGGGTTTCTCAAGGGTCAGTTCTTGGCCCTCTTCTGTTTTCCATCTATACTCACTCCCTTGGTGAACTCATTTGCTCCCACGGCTTCAACTATCATCTCTACGCAGGTGACACCCAAATCTACATCTCCTCCCCTGTTCTCTCCTCCTCCCTTGAGGCTTGTATTTTCTCCTGCCTCCAGGACGTCTCCACCTGGATGTCTGCCTGCCACCTAAAACTCAACAGGTCTAAAACTGAGTTCTTTATCTTCCTTCCCAAACCCCGTCCTCTCCCTGAATTCCCTGTCACTGTGGATGGCATGACCATCCTTTCTGGCTCACAGGCCGGCAACCTTGGTGTCGTCCTTGACTCAGCTCTCTCAATCACCCCACACATCCAATCCATCACCAACACCTGCCGGTCTCACCTTCACAATATTGTGAGGTTCTGCCCTTTCCTCTCCATCCAAACTGCTATTTTACTGGTACAAGCTCTCATAATATCCCAACTGGATTATTGTGTCAGCCTCCTCTCGGATCTCCCTTCCTCCATTCTCTCCCCACTCCAGTCTATTCTTCATTCCACTGCCTGGATCATCTTCCTACAGAAACGGTTTGGGTATGTCACTCCCTTCCTCAAAGACCTCTACTGGTTGCCTATCAACCTTGGCACAAAACAAAAACTCCTCACTCTTGACTTCAAAGCTCTCCATCACCTTGCCCCCTCCTACCTCACCTCCCTTCTCTCTACTGCCCACCTCATACACTCTGCTCCTCTGCAGCTCACCTCCTCACCATCCCCCGTTCATGCCTATCCCTCCGTCCACCTCTGGCCCACGTCCTACCGCTGTCCTGGAATGCTCTCCCTCTTCACATCTGTCAAACTAACTCTTCCCCTCTTCAAAGCCCTGCTGAGAACTCACCTCCTCCAAGAGGCCTTCCCAGATTAAGCCTCCCCTTTCCCTCTGCTCCCCCTCCCCTCCCCCCAACCCTCTGCTCCTCCCCCTTCCCCTCAGTATTGTGCTCATTTGTATATATTTATTACCCTATTTATTTTGTTAATGAGGTGTACATCCCCCTGATTCTATCTTGATGTTGTCTTTTTTTTTGTTTTGTTCTGTTTTGCTTTGCTGTCTGTCTCCCCCATTTAGACTGCAAGCCCGTCATTGGGCAGGGATTGTCTCTATCTGTTGCTGAATTGTACATTCCAAGTGCTTAGGTCAGTGCTCTGCACATAGTAAGTGCTCAGTAAATACTATTGAATGAATTAATTACTGGCTGGGTGGGAGAGTTTGCATCAGCCTTCTGTGCCATGACATTTGTTGCAATTTGATGAGCAACCATTGGAGGCTCGAGGCCCTGTTGCCTAGATCCATCTACTTGTCCCCATAAATGGAAGCCTGAGGTTGATTTTGGAAAAGCTACTGTCAGAACTCCTAGTAGCCAACTGATTGCTAAGAATGTGGACTCCTGCCTTGGTAATTCCACCCCGTGAGGGTTTAGGCAAGGGTTGTGAATTTTTCAAGTAGTTAGACTACCTAGATTACAAAGATGTGTGTGTGTGTGTGTGTGTGTGTGTGTGTGTGTGTGTTCTAATCCTGGCTCCACCATAGATGTGCTGCATGACCTTGGCTAGTGACTTTTTCTTTTATGGTATTTGCTAAGGACTAAGAATGGTATTTGCTAATAATAATAATAATAATAATAATAATAATGTTGGTATTTGTTAAGTGCTTACTATGTGCAGAGCACTGTTCTAAGCACTGGGGTAGATAAAGGGTAATCAGGTTGTCCCCCGAGAGGCTCACAGTTAATCCCATTTTACAGATGAGGTAACTGAGGCACAGAGAAGTAAAGTGACTTGCCCACAGTCACACAGCTGACAAGTGGCAGAGCAGGGAGTATGTGCCAGTCACTATACTAAGCACTGGCATAGATACAAGACAGCTAGGTTGGACACAGTCCATGTCCCACATGAGGCTCACAGAGAATCCCCATTTTTCAGACTAGGTAACTGAGGCACAAGGAAGTCAAATGACTTTGCCAAAGTCACACAGAAGACAAGTAGCAGAACTGGGATTTGAATCCAGGTTCGTCTGACTTCCAGGCCCATGCTTTATCCACTAAGCCATGTTCCCTTTGACTCAGAGCCCTCAAGTGCAAAATGAGGATTCAATACCTGTTTTCCCTCCTACATAAACTATGATCCCCATGTAGGACCTGTTTAACTTGCATCTACCGCAGCGTTCATTCATTCATTCATTCATTCAGCACTTAACGGTTTTCAGAGCACTGTACTAAGTGCTTGGTAAGTAAAATTCAAGAATAAAGAGAGACAGTCCCTGCCCACACCGGGCTTACAGTCTTGAAGGGGGAGACAGACATCAAAACCAGTAAGCAGGCATCAGTAGAAATAAATAGAATTATAGATATACACATATATACATAAGTGCTGTGGGGGCAGGGAGAGGAGATAGAGCAAAGTGAACGAGTCGAGGCAACGTGGAGTGGAAGTTGAGGGAAAGGGGGGCTTAGTCTAGAAAAGCCTCTTGGAGGAAGGTGAGTCTTCAGTAGGGATTTGAAGAGGGGAAGTGTGCTAGTTTTGGTGGATTTGAGGAGGGGGGGCGTTCCAGGCCAGAGGTAGGATGTGGGCCAGTGGTCGGTGATGGGACAGGCAAGAACGAGGCACAGTGAGAAGGTTAGCATCAGGGGAACAGAGTTTGTGGGCTGGGTTGTAAAAGGAGAGAAGGGAGGTGAAGTAAGAAGGGGACAATAGGATGGAGAGCTTTGAAGCCAAGAGTGAGGAGTTTTTGTTTGATACAGAGGTTAATAGTTTAGTACAGTGCTTGGAACATAATAAGCACTTGTTGTACTCTCCCAAGAGCTTAGTACAGTGCTCTGCACATGGTAAGTGCTGTAAATATGATTGAACAAATACCACAGTTATTGTTGTTGTTACAAAAGAGTTCATCCAGCTTTCATCATTATTTCAATAAGTTGGTTTCTCTTTTTATATTTTTCTTTAGACTGAGCCCATTGTGGGCAGGGAATGTGTCTGTTGCTGTACTCTCCCAAAGGCTTAGTACAGTGCTTTGCATACAGTAATCGCTCAATGAAAACAATTGAATCATATTTTTGCATTTCTCTGGTGAGTTAAAACAAGAAATATGCTGACTATACTCCACCAATCACAGCTAATCATCCTATGATGGTCTTGACCTCAGTAAAGTGAGAACGAGGGGTGTTTTTCCATTAGTAAAATATGGCAAGTTCCAGGACCAGGGAATGGTTCATTTTAAAACACTAATTTTTGATTATTTAGATAATAATAATTGTGGTATTTAGGCACATGTTATGTACTGATCATTATACTAAATGTTGGAGTGAATACAAAATAATTAGGTCAGATTCAGTGTTTGTCCCACATGGGGCTCCCATTCTAAGGGGGACTGAGAATAATAATAATAATTATGGTATTTACTTGTTGCATGCCAGGCACTATAGTAAGAACTGGGGCAAATTTGGTTAAACACAGTCCCTGTTCCCACATTAGGCTCACAATTTCAATCCCCATTATACAGATGAGGTCACTGAGGTACAGAGAAGTGAAGTGATTTGCCCAAGGTCACTCAGCAGACAAGTGGCAGATCCAGGATTAGAACCCATGACCTAGTTACTCCCAGGCTCGTGCTGTATCCACTATGCCATGCTGCTTTAGAACAGGTATTCAATCTCTATTTTACAGATGAGAAAGTTGCGGCACAGGAAAGTTAAGTCATTTGCCCAAGATCACATAGCTGGTAAGTGTCAAAGCCGGGATTAGGGCCAATGTAAATGAAAATAGGTGTTGATTGTGCTCTAAACTTCAAAGGGTGATACTATCAAGTTGTATAAAGTATTCTACATTAATATCTATCTTCCCCTTTAGACTGTAAATTATTTGTGGGCAGGGAATGTATCTACCAAGTCTCTTGTAGTCTCCCCAGCTTTTGGTACAGTGCTTTACATACAGTAAGAGCTCAATAAATGCCACTGGTTTCTTGATTTAATATCTGTCTCCCTCCCTAGACTGTAAGCTAATTGTGAGCAGGGAACATATCTACCAGCTCTATTGTATTTTACTCTCCCAAGCGCTTAATACAATTCTCTGCGTACAGTAAGCACTCAAAAATACCATTGATGATATAAGGCGAGGATCCAGGCAGGTGAAACATCCCAAACCCCCAGAACTCTTGGGACTGGTCCCTTAGTTCATGGCATTAGCCCATCTTCCTAGAAAGGCCTTACTGGACCAGGGGCATAAGTACCTTTTGCTTGAATGACTTAAGCAAAGTGACCTGTACTTTCCTTAAGGAAATGGCATGGCTTAATGGAAAGAGCATGGGTCTGGCAGTCGGAGGACCTGGGTTCAAATCTCAGCTCCCCCACTTGTCTTCAAGGTGACCTTGGGCAAGTCATTTCACTTCTCTGTGCCTCAGTTCCCATATCTGCAAAGTGGGGATTCAATACTTGTATGCTCTCCTACTTGTACTCAGAGCCCCATGTGGGGCTTGATTATCTTGTGTCTACCCTTAGTAGCTTAGTACTGTGCTTGGCACACAGAAGTACTTAACAAAAAACATTATTATTATAATCATTACTATAATTAAGTCTCACTGAGTAAGAGGAGATATCAAGTTGTCAGAGGGCAGTTAATGACTGTATTCTGATAGACCTGTATTCTGGCAATCCTTGGGTTCTGTACTTCCTTTTAGATTGTGATCCTTGAGTGGGACAGAGTCTGTGTCTGATCTTATTATCTTGTACCTGTGTCTATGCTTGGAGCAGTGCTAGGCATGTAGTAATGGCTTAATATAAATATCACTGTTATTACTAGGACTGAGAGAGAGCATTCAATCTACTCCCCAGTCCCTTCTGGGAAGAAAGACTCAGTCTTTTGTTTAAAGACCCCTAAATGAGAGGGTCTTGCAATCACTCTTGATCATCATGGTGTAGTGAATAGAGCATGGGTCTTGGAGTCAGAGGACGTGGGTTCTACTCCTGGCTCTGCCACTTGTCAGCTGTGTGGCCTTGGGCAAGTCACCTAACTTCTCTGAGCCTCAGTTACCTCATCTGTAAAATGGGGATTAGGACTGTGAGCTTCATGTGGGACATGGACTGTGACCAACCTGATTTGCTTGTATCCACACCAGCGCTTTGTAGAGTACCTGCCCCATAGCACTTAACAAACACCATTGTTATTATTATCATTACCAATGTTCATTAGCAGGAAATTCAATTAATTAATGAATCAATGAATCATATTTATTGTTTGATGTTTGCAGAGCACTATGCTAAGCACTTGGAAGAGTACAATATAACCGAGATGTAAATATGCCCACAGTGAGCTTATAGTCTTAGAGGGACAAACATTAATATAAGTGCCAGATGAGTATATTAGACTGTGAGCCCGTTGTTGGGCAGAGATTGTCTTTATCTGTTGCCGAAGTGTATATTCCAAACACCTAGTACAGTGTTCTGCACATAGTCAGCTCTCAATAAATATGATTGAATGAATGAATAAGTGGTGTGAGGCTGGGGGGCAGGTGTGTTTAAAGTGTGCAAAAAGAGAAATTCCTTCACATTCTGTAGCCTAAGTCCCAAATTTTGCCTTTTAAATTTTCTCTAACTCTCTCCTTGCCTCTTCAACAGAAGAGCTGCTTGCATTTAATCATATCCCTCCCCCCACACCAGCTTTTGTGGCTGGTTTATTCATTCAATAGTATTTATTGAGCACTTACTATGTTCAGAGCACATACTAAGTGCTTGGAATGTACAAATTGGCAACAGATAGAGATAATCCCTGCCCATTGATGGGCTTACAGTCTAATTTATTAATTACTAGTACTGGACTTAGATTGCCTGGTCAACTGTGAATTCTCAGAAGTGAGCAAACCTATTGTGGCCCATTCAAGTTTTTTTCTCATTTTCAAACTACTTTAATAATAATGTTGGTATTTGTTAAGCGCTTACTATGTTCTGAGCATTGTTCTAAGTGCTGGGGTAGATACAGGGTAATCAGGTTGTCCCACGTGAGGCTCAGAGTTAATCCCCATTTTTACAGATGAGGTAACTGAGGCACAGAGAAGTTAAGTGCCTTGCCCACAGTCACACAGCTGACAAGTGGCAGAGCCGGAATTCAAACCTATGACCTCTGACTCTCAAGCCAGGGCTCTTTCCACTGAGCCAAGCTGCTTCTCATGCTGCTGCTGCTGCTTTAAGAATGCATATGAATTTTAGGGCAAATGATTTCAAGACCACAACTTCCAGGGCAAAACAAAGCTGTTCACCTTGAACTAATGTAGTCAAAATCCATGAAACATTAGGACATGGGATCTGAAACAGATTTGGCTCATGTTACTCAGGACAGTTGGGATTTCTTGGGGGGAAAAGACTTTAGTGAGAAAACAAGCTACAGGGGAATCACACTCAGAAATGTGGGGTGCACTGTCATGGAGGCTTCTTCATCCTGAGCTGTTTCCACCCTCTGACCCCTTCCCAGGAGCCCCCCGACCAAGAGGTATGGCAATTTTTCTTTCTCAAATTTCTTCCCACAGTCTCTTGGTGTTTGTTTTTTGTTTTGAAGGCAATATTTTAGGACAGAACATAAGACAATGAAGTAATGTCATTACTGGGTCAGACCACTGGTTCATCCAGTTGCACAACAAAATTTGCCCTCTACTATCTACTTGAACCAGTACCACACTGTTCAAAACTCTCGTCACATTGTGGCTAGATTATTGCATCAGTCGCTCAATACTTGGCCTCCAGACTCTTTTCCCCTTGCCGTCCTTCAACTGTCACAGACAGATCCTTCTGGGTTTTTTCTAAACACAGTTTCCTGGATCCACCCCTTCCTCAGAACTCAAGCCACTACCCCCTGACACAGCTCTGCTCTCACCATGGCTAGGATATTACATTAGCCTTCTTACTGCTCTCCCAGTCTCCAGCCTCTCTCCCTCCAATCTCTAGCCCGTGCTACTGCACAGATAATCTTCTTGGAGCCTCCCTCTGCCCCCATCACCACTCTTCTCAAAACTCTCCATTGACTCCCTGCATCGCCTTGACTCAAACGAAACACCTCACCGTCAGCTTCGAGGCTCTCCACCACCTGGCCCCACCTTACCTATCCGCTTTCTTCTGCCAAAGTTCTCCAAACTTCTGCCTTCACTTCTCCTAAGCTTATTCATTCATTTATTCATTCAATAGTATTTATTGAGCGCTTACTATGTGCAGAGCACTGGACTAAGTGCTTGGAATGTACAATTTGGCAACAGACAGAGACAATCCCTGCCCATTGACGGGCTTACAGTCTAATCGGGGGAGACAGACAAAAACAGTAGCAATAAATAGAATCAAGGGGATGTACATCTCATTAACAAAATAAATAGGGTAATAAAAATATATACAGATGAGCAAATGAGCACAGTCCTGAGGGGAGGGGAAGGGAGAAGGGGAGGAGCAGAGGGAAAGGGGGAAAGGGGGCTTAGCTGAGGGGAGGTGAAGAGGGGGGCAGAGCTTACCACCTAGGTATATTTCGAACTCAACTCTACTGCCTCCATTTCCCTTGATCAACCGTTCCCCCAGTTTGGAAATTTCTCATTCCCCAAAGCAGAGAAACCACAGCTCTCTTCTTATTAAATGTTTCCTAAAATCCCAACTCCTCCCCAGTTCATTCATTCATTCAATTGTATTTATTGAGCACTTACTGTGTGCAGAGCACTGAGCTAAGCGCTGGGGAAGTACAATTGAACAACAAATAGACAATCTCTGCCCACAACGGCCTCACAGTCTAGAATGGGGGAGACAGACATCAAAACAAGTAAACAGGCATCACTAGTATCATTATAAATAAATAGAATTATAGCATCATTAATAATTATAATTATAAATATGTACATATATATACAAGTGCTGTAGGGCAGGGAGGGAGGTAGAGCAGAGAGATTGAGTCAAGGCGATGGCGGGGGGAGGGCGAACAGAGGAAAAGGGGGGCTCAGTCTGGGAAGGCCTCCTGGAGGAGGTAAGCATTCAGTAGGGCTTTGAAGGGGGAAGTGTGCTAGTTTGGCAGATGTGAGGAGGGAGGGCATCCCAGGCCAGGGTCCCAACTGGATTATTGCATCAGCCTCCCTTCTGATCTCCCAACCTCCTGCTTCTCCCCGCTTCAGTCTATATTGCACTCTGCTACTCGGATTATCTTTCTACAGAAATGTTCTGGGAACGTCTCCTCCCTCCTCAAAAATCTCCAGTGGTTGCCTATCAACCTTCGCAGGAAGCAAAAACTCCTCACTCTTGGCTTCAAAGCTCTCCATCACCTTGCCCCCTCCTACCTCACCTCCCGTCTCTCCTTCTACAGCCCAGCCTGCACATTCTGCTCCTCTTCCATCGCTAATCTCCTCACTTTGCCTTGTTCTGGCCTGTCCCGTCATAGACCCCTGGCCCACGTCCTCCCGCTGTCCTGGAATGCCCTCCCTCCTCACATCTGCCAAACTAACTCTTCCCCTCTTCAAAGCCCAACTGAGAGCTCACCGCCTCCAGGAAGTAGTCTCAGACTGAGCCCTCCCTTTCCCTCTGCCCCTCCTCCTCTTCCCCTCCCCATAGCATTTGTGCATATTTATATATTTGCAGGGAAGCAGCGTGGCTCAGTGGAAAGAGCCCAGGCTTGGGAGTCAGAAGTCGTGGGTTCAAATCCCAGATCTGCCACTTGTCAGCTGTGTGACTGTGGGCAAGTCACTTAACTTCTCTGTGCCTCAGCAGCGTGGCTCAGTGGAAAGAGCACGGGCTTGGGAGTCAGAGATCATGAGTTCGAATCCCAGCTCTGCCATTTGTCAGCTGTGTGACTGTGGGCAAGTCACTTCACTTCTCAGTGCCTCAGTTACCTCATCTGTAAAATGGGGATTAACCGTGAGCCTCACGTGGGACAACCTGATTACCCAGTATCTACCCCAGCGTTTAGAACAGTGCTCGGCACATAGTAGGCGCTTAACAAATACCAACATTATTATTATTATTATTATCATTTGTAAAATGGGGATGAAGATTGTGAGCCTCATGTGGGACAACCTGATTACCCTGTATCTACCCCAGCACTTAGAACAGTGTTCTGCACATAGTAAGCACTTAACAAATACCAACATCATTATATATTATTTATTACTCTATTTTATTAATGATGTGTATATATCTATGATTCTATTTATCTATTTTGATGGTATTGATGCCTACTTGTTTTGCTGTCTGACTCCCCCTTTTAGATTGTGAGCCCTTTGGACATGGATTGTCTCTTGCTGAATTGTACATTCCAAGCAGTATTGTACAGTGCTCTGCACACAATAAGCTCTCAATAAATGCGATTGAATGAATGAATGAATGAATGAATGAATGAATGAATGAATGAATGAATGAAGGTAGGACGTGGGCCAGAGGTCAACAGCGGGAACAGGAGAGAATGAGGCACAGTGAGAAGCTGATTGTGTGGGCTAGGATGTAGAAGGAGAGAAGAGAGGTGTGAGGTGAGAATGGGTAAGGTGATGGAGAGCTTCGAAGCCAATAGCGAGGAGTGTTTGCTAACTAAAATTCCTAGGACCTTATGCCATGTGATATTTCTTCAGCCAAATCTAGCACTTATAAACTTATTTACATCTATTTAGCACTCTTACGTCCATATATGTTCACTTAATTTTTGACCTTTCTAGTTGTAAATATTTTTGCTTGTTTTGCCTGTGAGCTCCTTGTGAGCAGGGAATATTTTATGTCTTTATTCTGTACTTTCCAAGCATCTGGTACAGTGCACCGAATAAATTGGTTCCCTAGTAATTGCTCTGACTATTAACCACTGCTGACTCGAATGATGCATATTTCTCCCAATCTCTAAAACCTCCATTCACTTCCCAATTCCTGCCACATCATGCCAAGACTCTTCACATCCAACTTTCAGGTTCCCCATCCTAATTATGCTACGGTTCCATGGAGCATTAACATCCTTTGGAACTAAGACTTGTTATGAGGCAGAGTCCTTCACGATGCTTGGATAAATGGCCTGCTTCTCTCATCACCTCCTCTATTGTCGAAATGACATTTACATGGATCCCGGGAAGAGGGAGGATGAGACATTCCCTGATACCTGCTCCTACCCCTCGGGGTGATGTCTCCCACCCTATCCCCGCCTCCTCTCTGCCCTCCAGAGGAGTGGGGCCTGGGGCCTTGGAGGGATATTTCCCCAGATGGAGGTTGCAGACACAAGACCCCCCAACCCCCAAGGATCTGGGATGCAACACTGTGAGGCTCTTAGCAAGGGGGTGAGTCCCCAACTAGGCCTTCATTTCCTCTTCTCCCACTCTCTCTTCTGCCACCCTTGAACTTTCACTTAATTGACCCCTCCCTCAATCCCACAGCATTTACATATATCTCTAATTTATTTATATTAATGTCTTTCTCCTTCTCTAGACTGTATGCTCACTGTGAACAGGTAACATGTCTACCAAGTCTGTTGTATTATACTCTCCCAAGTACTTAGTGCTCTGAACACAGCAAACACTAAATTTGATTGATTGTAGGGATCACTTCTCCCCAACCCTGAGGGATACAGGTGTTTTATAAAAAATTAAAATCACTGGCCTGGAACTTCTTTCCACCAGTTGTAATGATAAGAAGCACTGGTAGAGAAAAGTTTTGGGTGAATGGCAGGTGTTGCAATCAATCAGGTTCTGTCTTCAGGAAACAATCCAAAGACACACCTCATTAGTGGGTTGTAAATCAACCCCTTCAACCAGAGAGGAAGGTGATCAGATACGGGTGCCCAGACATGCCTGCAATCCAATCAAATGCACCTTAGGCAATTCACACTTGCTGCTATGTGGCCTTGGGCAAGTCACTTCGTTTCTCAGTGCCTCAGTTACTTCATCCATAAAATGTCATCTAAGACTGTGAGCCCCACTTGGGACAGGGACTATGTCCAACCCGATTTGCTTGTATCCATCCCAGTTCTTAGTACAGTGCCTAGCATATAGTAAGCACTTAAATTATTATCACTATTATTAGTCTCCCACCTACACTGCATTGCTCCCTCTTCTCCTGTATCTTGAATTCCTTCCCAATCCAAATATGACAGACCACTACTCTCCCAACTTTTGACCCTTCTAGATTCCTTTCTCCTCCACGAAGCCTTCCTTAATTAACTCCCACATCAACCTAACAACCATCTCTAGCACTTACAAATCTAGGCCCCCATTTTAGGAACACTGATGTTATGTAAGAGTGAAGCACTGAATAGTCTTCTATTAGCATGGATCTGGGAGTCAAAACATCCAAGTTGTACTTGTGGGTCTGTCACTGACTTGTTATATGAAATTGGGTGGGTAGCTAAACTTCTTTGTGCCTCTGTTCTCTCATCACTATGATATGGAATAAGATACCTCTCCACTTTCCCTCTTAGATGTTGAGCCCTGTGTTACCGAAATGATTATCTTGCCTCAACATCAACAATTAGCACATAGTAATAGCCTAATAAATATTATTAAGATTAATATTACTTGATCTGTAAATATTTCCACATCTATTTTCCCATTAAAGTAGCTCCTTGTGGCAAGGGATCTTATTGTGTTTTTTTTATACTTTCCGAGTGTCCAGTTCAGTAAACTGCACTCTGTGGGTGCTCAATAAATGCCAGTATTTATCTCTATTAGGGGTTTTTCTTTGGTAATGGCAACAGGAAGTTTTGGGAAGCCATGTGATGGTCCCTCTTTAGCTCTTGAATGATAACACATTTGAAATGTATCATTTTGATTGCATTTTTCTTATTCAGTGCCTTGAACGTGAATAGCAAGGAATTATTTTCTGAACAAATCTTTCCAATTTTCTATCTCCATATTCAGTTTTTTCTCTCCCTTCTCTTGTGACTGCCTAAATAGTCATATTCTTCTTGCCTTTCACTGATTTAAAAAAAAAAAACAACTCCATTTATTTACTGCCCTTTAAGTTGAGATCTTAAAATCAAGGCATATCTGCAAGAATGTCAATTATAACCTTATACCTAGCTTTAAAATAAAGCTTCCATAATTGACTTTTTACCTTTGTCCCAGAAGTAGAAACACTCTTAATTATTATGTAACCAAAACAATGAGTCAGATACATTTATTTTTCTTCCAAGATGAGCCAGAGAGGGTACTCTTAGGATAACTTAGAAGATAATGTGCTATCTTCCTTTTTTAATCAAAATATCTCATGAACTGTGATGTTCAGCCTTCCAAATATGAACTGCAACACAAATAATTAATTCAATCATATTTACTGAGCTCTTACTGTGCGCAAAGCACTGTACTAAGCACTTAAATGTTCAGTGATGATGAAGTGATTACTTTTTTGAGTGGCTTCCTTTTTGTTTGCTGTGTGACCTTACATTTTCCAGTAAATAAAATACTTCTTCCTAAAATCCTATCTCCTTGGTGAAACTGTTCTACATTTACTGCCAACTATTCAGGCCTTAGTCAGTGTCTTTTGCCTTTAAACAAATAAAAAAGGAAGCATTGAATTCCTGTTGAAAACTAACCAGCTTCAAATCGACCGCTTTGGTGCATTCCTAGTTGAAATTAGATCCTCTCTTTGGAGAATGTCTTCTGGGAAGTTTCAAAGGAAACTTCAAAGATCTTTTAAGTGTTCATTCCTAAGGAGCGCCTTGGGAAGCAACAGGGGCCTGGGAGTCAGAGGACCTGGGTTCCAATCCCTTCTAGGCTACTTGCCTGCTCTCTGACCTTTACTTCTCTGGGCCTCAGTTCCCTCATCTGTAAAATGGGGATTCAATACCTGTTCTCCTTCCTTCTTAAAATGTGAGTCCCATGCAGGACCCAAACAGCACTTAATACAGTGCTTGGCACATAGTAAGCACTTTAAAATTATTATTATAATTATTATTACCCATTTGAAAAGACTGTGGCAGAAACTTAGGGACTGAACATAAGATCAAACCAGATGTCATCATTAAATTAGATCCAACCTCCATCCTGCTTAAGATTCTGTCCCTGAGAGTGGAATGTTGGATAAACCAAGTGATGGTTTTAACCACAATTCTAATGATTGAATGGACCTTCTAACATGCCTAAGTTTTCTTTCAGAAGCCATTATGAAACTCTTCTTCATAAATATATCCATACTTTCATGGTGTACTGGATAGAGCATGGGCCTGGGAGTCAAATAATAATAATTGATAATTAATGGTACTTGTTAAGTGCTTACTATGTGCCAAGCATTGTTTTAAGTGCTGGAGTAGATACAATTTAGGTTGGACACAGTCCCTGGCCCACAAAGGGCTCACAGTCTTAATCCCATTATATAGATGAGGCAAATTGAGGCCCAGAGAAGTAAAGTGACTTGCTCAAAGTCAAAAAGCAGACATGGGGTAGAGCCGAGATTAGAACCAATTACCTTTTGGCTCCCAGGCCAAATTGTCTGAATTGTGAATTGTGAATTGTCTGAATAAATATTTTCTCTAGTTTCACCCTACCACCTTTTTCTTATATGGTATTCATTAAGCCCTTACTGTGTGCTAAGCGGTGTACTAAACACTGGGGTAAATACAAGCTAATCAAGAAGGACACAGTTCATGTCCCACAAGAAGCTCACAGTCATAATCTCTATTTTACAAATGAGGTAATTGAGGCAAAGGGAAGTGAAGTGATTTGCCCAAGATCCCACAGCAGATAAGTGGTAGGACAGGGATTAAGACCTAAGTCCTCATGTCTCCCAGGTATGGGCTCTATCCACTAAGCAGTCCTGCTTCAGTTAACTTTAATGTGTGCCTGCTGATGACATGTGGAGGAATTTATTGAAAAAAAGCTCTGTATTTTCCCTTTCCACACCCTCCATGATTTTGCTACTTCCCCAGCTTGAGGGTGATAGATGATTGTGTTGGTTCACTTAATATAATCCAATTCCTTGTTATAGCAATATGGGTCTATGAGACAGGAATGAGAAATTAATGAGATAATTTTGAAAAAAACAATTCATAGAACTGATTTATTTCCTCTTTTATTTAAAGCTTGTGTTTTGCTTAACATAATGTTAGGAGGTATTATTCTATTGAAAGGACTGTTTAGGGAAAGGATTGAACTTTTCCAGTGAGATAGCCACCAATCACATTTTACTGTATAATGTCAGTTGATGCATTCATTAAAAAATTCTGGCTAGAGAGCTCTCTCTCTCTTGCTATATGTACCTCTGTATAAATATAGGTGTGTATATATATATAGCGTGAATATTTGAAAATGAGGCAACTGATGTGAGTCAGTGAAGTTGAAAAGACTGCTGTGGGATTGTATCACCTTTTTCCACATTGCTGGCACTTAAGGATTCATCTTAAAATCAGATGAACAGCCAATTTTCCAAATGGTTATGCTGGGCAGGGATGGTATGAATAATTAACCCATCCAGACAGGTGAATAATGTCACTTTAACTCAGAGTTTGAAATTCTGTACCTTCAAATTAATACTAGAAGAATAGCAGGGTCATTCATTTTTAGGGTTTGTGTTTTTTTTGTGTGAAAACAATAAAAAGCAAAGAAAAAGGCAAAAGCCTGGAGTGAGAACAAGGTGGCAAGGATCAATACCTGGAAAATCACAAAATGAATAATTTGGAATTGATTATCAATCGTCTCAGAGTATGGTAGGTGATCTGTTGTGTTATTTTATCACTCAGTCAACTTTTTCAGATTTATTTCAAGGTAAAAAGCTGAGTATTAGGTAATGTTTCACACTCTTAGATTCTCTGGGCCTCACTTTTCTCATCTGTAAAATGGAGAATCTGTTATCCCTCCTATTTAAACTGTGACCTGCCTTTTCCAGTTGCGACAGGAACTGTCTGACCTGATTATCTTATATCTAGTACAGTGCTTGGCACTTAAGTGCTAAACTTAGAGAAGCAGCATGGCTTAGTGGAAAGAGCACTTGCTTGGGAGTCAGAGGTGATGGATTCTATTTCTGGCTCCGTCACTTGTCTGCTGTGTGACTGTGGGCAAGTTACTTAACTTTCTCAGACTGAGCCCCCATTTTTCTCTGCTCATCCTCCCCTCCCCATCACCCCTACTCCCTCCCTCTGCTCTACTCCCCTCCCCATCCCACAGCACTTGGGTATATATGTGCATATTTATTTTTATTATTCTATTTCTTTTATTAATGATATGTATCTATAATTCTATTTATATTGATGCTCCTGATGCCTACTTGTTTTGTTTTGTTGTATGTCTCCACACTTTTAGACTGTGAGCCCACTGTTGTGTAGGGATTGTCTCGATTTTTTGCTGAATTGTACTTTCCAAGCACTTAGTACAGTGCTCTGATACAGTAAGCGCTCAATAAATATGATTGAATGAATGAATGAATTCTATGGACCTCAGTTCCCTCATCTGTAAAATGGGGATTAAAACTATGAGCCCCACATGGGACAACCTAATTAGCTTGTATCTACCCCAGTGCTTAGAACAGTGCTTGGCACATAGTAAGCGCTGAACAAATACCATCATTATTATTAACAAATACCAATATTTATTATTATTACATTTTATCTTTATACGTATTCTTTATAAAATGTGTTTTACCTTTAATATGCCATTTTAACTGAGAGAAGCCCATAAATAACTTCAGAGCTGATTTTATTTCATACAGATAAGCCAAACTGTGACTTTGTGAACTAATGTTAGCATAAATTAGCAAAATTAAACTAAAATGAATTTATTTTGACAAGTGAACATCTGCAGGAAGCTTTAGGGAAGGTGAGAGCTAAATTGTCATTTTTTCAGAAGGAACAATAATCAGTGCACATCATTCAAGAAAGACTTTATCAATCTGACTAGATTTAAATACCGACAACCAAGCATCTCAGAAACGGAAACAGCAACACACGGCTTAGTGGAAAAAGCATAAACCTTGGGAGTCAAGAATCCCAGATTCTAATTTGGCTCTGCCATTTGCCTGCAGTATGATCCTGGGCAAGTCACTTAGCCTCTCTGTTCCTCATTTTTCTCATCTGTAAAATCAGGGATAAATTACCTGCTTTCTTTCTCTTTTAGGCTGTTAGCCCGATGTGTCTGATCTGATTGTCTTGTACCCCGTAGCATGATGCTTGGCTCCAAGTAAGCCCTTCGTAAATACTATTTATAGTATTTAATTTAGAGCTCCTATCTCATGTCAATAGTTATGAAAGATGCAGCAAATTGTTCATAACTTCATCTGACTAAAAATTATTCCCTGGCTAAAAAGGGAATAAAGTTGCAAAGATAATAGAAATTCATCCCTAATCTGTTAATATTTAACCTGCCTTGTTTGTGCTACTGAAAGGGTGTTGTGAAGATGACATTACCTTTTGTTCTTTGATCTTTCAAGACACATCTGTCCACTGATTTGTTCTTTGATCTTTCAAGACACATCTGTCCACAAGAAAAAGCAAAGCTCAATACATGATATGACTCTTCAAGGGAAAGAGGTTTCAGCATATTCCAGCAGAGGTGGGTGGCAGGGATTTTTTTGTCTATTTTGCTTTTTAAAGTATCACAGCCTGGTCCAACGATGTTGGAGGGAAACTAAATTAAAAGGAGAGGCAAGAGGGAAGCCAGACAGATTTCATCTAAAATATTTGGTTGGCTGTGGTGAAATGGAGAGCAATTATGGTGGAAAATTCAAAGCTCAGTAAGGAGACCCTTCTATTTTCAGGAAAGTGTAATTCAGATCACTGTCACTAATATGATCCTTAATTTGAAATGAGAGAAAAGCAGGAAGGCACCAAGATTTGTATACTGCTGGGGAAATGGTATTTTTCTGCTGGAGATGAACAGCTTGATTATTTTGGCAAGGGAGTGTCTAGGAAAAGCTAGGCAGGTCAATGAAGCAGGATTTTAAGACCAAATAAAGGAAGTGGACTGTAGTAGCAATGCTGAGCTTGGGCAAAAGGAGAGCCAAGCATTAAATATTTACTTTATTGATCTGGTTGTCCCTGAAAAGTGAGGCTTCAAAACGGTTAGATCTCAGGCTAATTAAATAGGTTCAGTTATAAGCACCTGGCATTGAAAGGGGGAGGGGAAACAGTGGAGTGAATGACCAGAGCATATAAAGTGGTTTTATCTGAGCAGCCCAGATCAAGGAGGGAATTTGTGTAACAAAGACTTAGGAGATCCAAACACAAACTTTCCAACTGGTCCTGTATATTTTCATTAGAGTCCCTGGGTTTAGAGCATGGCTTGCAAATCCACTTTGTCTCTCTTTCCAGACTGATTTTTACCAAGCTCTGTAGGCTATTGACCCTTTGAAATAAGACCATTTCATCCACCAAGCCTCTTCTCTCTATCTGGTCATGAATGATATATCTTCCTCCTACTTAAACTAAGAGCCCCATGTGGGACCTGATTATCTTGTACCTACCCCAGAGCTTAATACAGTGCTTGGCACATAAAAAGCATTTTATTATTGTTATTGTTGCTATTATTATTGGGAATGGAAGGACTTTCTGCCAAGGAGTTAAAAACTGGGGAAGCTGAAAACTCAAGGAACCAGCAGGAATGAGACTATCAGGAACCATTAGAGAAGGTTTCATGTCATTCTCTGAGAGCTGGCACAGAGAACCATCCATGGAACAGTGCTCCATAGCCTTCACGCCTGGGACGCAGAAAACCTGGAGGAGAAAATGACGAACATGATGCAATTTATTAAGCAATTTACTCTGTGCTAAGTGCTGAGGTAAATACAAGATCATCAGTTCAGATATAGTTACCCCCACAGGACTCACAGTAAAGAGGGAGAACAGGTGTTTTTTCTCAATCAATCAATGGTATTTATTGAGTGTTTACTGTGTGCAGAGAGCATTGAAATAAGTGCTTAGGAGATTACAATACAACAGAGTTGGTAGATATGTTACCTGTCCACAAGATTTATCACCATCTCACAGACAAAGAAACCGAGGCTTAGAGAACTTAAGTGATGAGGAGAACCAATATGGTCTGGTGGATAGTGGACAGAGCATGCGCCTGGGAGTCAGAAGGACCTGAGTTCTAATTCCGCCTCCACTATGTGTCTGCTGTGTGACCTTGGGCAAGTCATTTCACTTCTCTTTGCCACATTACCTCATCTGCAAAATGGAGATTAAGACTATGAGCCCCATGGGGGACACGGACTGTGTCCAACCTGATTATTTTGTATCTACCCCAGTGTTTAGTTTAGTGCCTGGCATAGAGTAAGCACTTAATAAATAAAATAAGGAGGTAAGGGGTGGAAGTGAGACTAGAACTTGGCTCTGCTGAATGCCAGTCCTCTGGTTTTCACTAGGCAATGTTGTCTCTCAAAAAGATATATGTGGTGAAGACTTATGGTTTTCTTTTGCAACTTCTGGATTGTAGTAGATTCTCAGGGCCAGTTTCTTTATGTGCATCTTTTCTGATGAGTGGTGGATGTGTGGAAAGCCCCTCTAAGTAAATCAGAAACTTAGAAAAGAAGCCTAGAATGCTGTGGTCACTGACCCCAAAGTTACCCACCACTTGCAAAGTGCAAGTTGTTGCTCATTGCACAAGGATTTTTCTGGGATCCTGCTGGACAATTCAGAGGTCGTGACACTCCAAGAGGCCCAGAGAAGTGAAGTGACTGCCCAAAGTCACAAAGCAGAATAGTGGCAAAGCCAGGATTAGAACGTAAATCCTTGTGACTCCCAGGTCTATGCTCTATCCACTAGGCATTGTTTTTGTGGAGAATGCTAGGAACAAAGGTGCCACTTAATAATGTTGGTATTTGTTAAGCGCTTACTATGTGCCGAGCACTGTTCTAAGCGCTGGGGTAGACAGGGGAATCAGGTTGTCCCACGTGGGGCTCACAGTCTTAATCCCCATTTTACAGATGAGGGAACTGAGGCACAGAGAAGTTAAGTGACTTGCCCACAGTCACACAGCCGACAAGTGGCAGAGCTGGGATTCGAACTCATAAGCCCTGACTCCAAAGCCCGTGCTCTTTCCACTGAGCCACGCTGCTTCTCCCAAGTCTAGTATGCCTCATGGGAATCAAAGATTTTTGCTCACTAACCTTGCACAGTGTGTAAATATACATAAAATATATATGTAAATATTACTATATATTGGTTAATATATTAACTTATGGCTAATATATAGACTGTAAACTTGTTCCTCTAGACTGTAAGCTCATGTGGGTAGGGAATGTGTCTGTTTCTTGTTATACTGTACTCTCCCAGGCATTTAGTACAGTGCTCTACACACAGTAAGCACTCAATTATGACTGAATATATACCAAATATTAATTAATCATTGTCCAATACAACTGAGGAATATATGTGTGTATGTATAGATCTATATAGATCTATACATATAAATCTATATATGTATAGATCTATGTAGATCTATGCGTATAAATTTATATATCAAATCTATGTAGATCTATACATTCACACATATATATTTATAAATAGTTAATACTTAAGGAGAAGTGGAAGCATGCCTGGTATTAGCGGAAGTCTAGACTTTAAGCTACTTGTTTGCAAGGGACATGTTTACCAACTCTATTATATTGTATACTCCTAAGTGCTTAGTACGGGGCTCTGCATACAGTAAGTGCTCAGAGAGATTGAAGTCAATGTCATTACCATTAGAAGGTAAAGTGATATCTTTCATTGTGGGTTCCTACACAATTTGTGGCAGGTAGTTGAGGTTTTTTTCTGGACATTGAAATTAAATCCAATACATACTAGGTTTGTAAATGTAGATACACTTGTAAATATGCATACACACACACACAAACACACTCAGCATAGCTATTTCCATACAGTCTTAGATATATTTTATTAATACTGATAACAAAAGTGTGATATTTCATAGGCACTTTGTGCCAGACACTGTACTAACTGCTGGGGTGATTTCAAGCAAATTGGATTGGACACATTACTGTCCGACATGGGGGTCCAGTCTTAATCCCCATTTTACAGATGAGAGAACTGAGGCACAGAGAAGTGAAGTGACTTGCCCAAATTCACGCAGCAGACAAGTGGTGGAGTCGAGATTAGAACCCAGGTCCCCCTGACTTCCAGGCCTGTGCTCGATCCACTAGGCCATGCTGCTTCTCCAAGTAAAGCCATAGCAAACGTCTCATGAAAACTGGAGAGCGACTTCCTAATGCTGTTGGTGTCCCAAAGCTTCTTTTAAAAATTACCAGACCAAAGAGCTTAGAGAGACCAAGGAAAGCAGAGAACAAAGTGAGTCTTCAGGTTTCACATATGCTCATTTTTACGGTACATCCATCACCATAGCAGCTCTAAAGCCAACAAACAGTCATTTAAAGAATTTTGCTAGAAGCAGCAAGCTTATCTCAAATGACGAAGTCAAGACCTGCACTGGTTTCTGGAGGGAAATAGTTCACTGCTACCAAGCATGCTTTATTTTATCTTACAGTAAAGTTGAAGTTGAGTTAGACTCAGTTTGTCCTAGGTAATTGGGGTTCCTTTTCTAAATTTACTATCAGGTTACATAATTGGTTGCAACAGCCCTCCAGCACACAAAGTTTCACAGCCAAAGTGAACCTAGTGCATTTGAAACTGTGCCAGGTTTTTTGTGGGTGTACACAAAAGTGGGATTTTTTATCACTTTGCAGGAATGGCAAAATGTGTACTAGTTAACTGCTTTTCCCAGTGTTGTCTACACTGATACATTTCCGAAGATGCTAGTAATACAAACTTGAACACATAATTTATTTGGAGGCAGCACCCTTCACCCCCAAGCATGTCATTCTGTGTACCTGAACACCTTGTAAGGAAATGATTCATCCCTTTTTGCCTTCAGAACCCTTTCTTTTCTGCTATCTGTCACCAGAATAGTGCCCTCTGTATCAAGAAATAATTGCATATTGCATTAGAAGCTGATGTGAAATAAGAGCTAGATTCCTGTGCTGGGAGCTAATAAGATTTTTTTTTTATTTTCCTGAAATCAAACAGACTGATTTTATTTCTAGAAAAGCCAAAACACATATCTACAACTTGACCCAATTTAATTTGCCTTGATTAAGAAAATATTTAAGGTCTAAAAACATTCTCTCAGGGATAACATCTTTGTTCATTAGTGTTTTGTTTAAATTACTAACTGCAGCCACTTCTGGAAAAACTACCTAAAATGATTTCCAGTGTTTACTAAATTGTACAAGACACCTGCCTGGGCTTCACACTGGCTCTTGGTTCTCTCAAACACTGAGGGCAATGAAGTTCAAAGCACTGCCATGGCCAAAGGGACACAGTGCTTGAAGTTGTCTGCTGTGTGACACTGGGCAAGTCACTTCACTTCTCTGGGCCTCAGTTCCCTCATCTCTAAAATGGGGATTGAGACCATGAGCCCCACATGGGACAGGGGCTGTGTCCAACCCAATTTGCTTGTATCCAGCCCAACACTTAGTACAGCACCTGGAACATAGTAAGTGCTTAGCAGAGACCACAATTATTATTATTATCATTATTTGAAGGTATCACGGCAGTCAGAGATGAAAAGGCTTCTGTATCCAAGAGATTCAGGAGAAGCAATGTGGCATGGGGGATAGAGCACTGGCCTATGAGTCAAAAGGTCATGGGTTCTAATCCCAGCTCTGACATTCATCTGCTGTGTGACCCTAGGTAACTTCTCTGTGTCTCAGGTACCGCATCTGGAAAATGGGAATTAAGACTCTGAGCCCCACATGTGACAATCTGACTACCTTATATCTACCCCAGTGCTTAGAACAGTGCTTGTCACATAGTAAGCACTTAACAAATACCAAAATTATTATTATTATTAATTATGTTGCTTCCAGGACTCCATGTCTCAGGAACTCTTGGGGAAAAAGAACTGATGGTGGGGATGTGAAACTGTAAAAGCACAGTCTCCATCTCCTGAGCATAAATCCCTAAGCAGCTGGGAAAGTATCATGAAAGCAAATTGCCCATTCTCTGCCCACAAGAAACTAATCATCTATTGCTTAAAAGTGTCCCTTTTGAAGATGCTCCAACCTCAGAGTGGGTGTGGTGGTCAATAAGTTGTGACAACTCTTAAAGATTTCAAAGCCTGCTGGATCTTGCAGTTTCCATGTTGGTTTCTAAGCAGAGAACAAAAGGGGTTATCCCCATTATCATCATCTAATTATGTTCATTAAAGTGATGGCTAACTAGTGGAGATCAGGAAAATGGAAACAAAGCCAGACCACAAAGACGGAGTGTTCATGGGATGACATGAAGCAAGAGAAAGGACATGGAAAGAGTAAATGGAACAAACTCACAGTTGCCCAGAGGAAATATTTGTTTTAAACCACAAGCAATAAATAAATAAAAAAAAGGATTCTCATAAAGGAGACAGAGGAATCCACAACAAATGGAATTAAGAGAAGAGTGCGACTGGATGAACCAGTGAAGCCCTTGAAACAGATGTCACCCAAGAAATGGTAAACAGTGCCCACAGAAGAAGACATTTCTTCAGTAGGGTATACAATACCCACATGGTTTGTTATCTACACCTCTGTATTTCTAGTCTGCTGGTCCCTTCAGCTTTCTTTTGGATAATAAGTTGGGTGTTAAGAAACATTGTCCAACCTTGGCATCACTGACACTGTCCTCTCTCTGGCAGCTCAGTCTCCTTTGTGGGCTCCTCTTCTGCCTCCCACCCTCTAACTGTGGGTGTCCCTTAAGGTTTAGTTCTGGATCTTCTTCCATTCTCCACCTACACCTGCTTCCGTGGAGAATTCATTAGGTCCCACAGCTTCAATTATTCATTCAATCAAATTTATTGAGTGCTTACGATGTGCAGAGCACTGTACTAAGCACTTGGAATGTACAATTCGGTAATAGATAGAGACAATCCCTGCCCAACGGCGACCTCACAATCTAAACGGGACTAACCTTCAATTACCACCTCAGTGTGGATTATTCCCAAATTTATATCTCCAGTCCTGATTTCACTCTTTCTCTGCAGTTTCACATTTCCTCCTGCCTTAGGGACATCTCTATTTACTTGGATGTCCCAGCGACTCCTCACACCTAACATGACCAAAACAGAACACAGTAAGTGCTCAATAAATAGGAATTAATGAATGAATTAAACTTCTTTGTTTCCCCCTCAAACCCTGTCATCTCCCTGAATTTTGCATCACTGTAGACAGCACCACCATCCGTCCTGCCTTGTTTATTCATTCATTCAATAGTATTTATTGAAAGCTTACTAGGTGCAGTGCACTGTACTGAGCACTTAGAATGTACAAATCAGCAACAGATAGAGACAGTCCCTGCCCTTTGACGGGCTTACAGTCTAATCAGGGGAGACAGGCAGACAAGAACAATGACAATAAATAGAGTCAAGGGGAAGAACATCTAATAAAAACAATGGCAAATAAATAGAATCAGGGTGAGGTACATCTCATTAAACAAAATAAATAGGGTGATGAAGATATATACAGTTGAGAGGACAAGTACAGTGCTGAGGGGGTGGGATGGGAGACGCGGAGGAGGAGAGGGAAAGGGGGGAGAAGAGGAGAAGAGGGTTTAGCCTGTGGAGACGTGGGGGGGGGGGTAGAGGGAGCAGAGGGAACAAGTGGGGAGCTCAGTCTGGGAAGCCCTCTTGGAGGAGGTGAGCTTTAAGTAGGGATTTGAAGAGGGGAAGAGAATTAGATTGTCGGAAGTGAGGAGGGAGGGCATTCCAGGACCGCAGGAGGACGTGGCCCAGGGGTCAACAGCGGGATAGGCGAGACCGAGGGACGGTGAGGAGGTGGGCAGCAGAGGAGCGGAGCGTGCAGGGTGAACAGTAGAAAGAGAGAAGGGAGGAGAGGTAGTAAGGGGCAAGGTGATGGAGAGCCTTGAAGCCTAGAGTGAGTTTTTGTTTTGAGTGGAGGTTGATAAGCAACCACTGGAGGTTTTTAAGAAGGGGGGTGACATGGCCAGAACATTTCTGCAGGAAGATGAGCCAGGCAGCGGAGTGAAGAATAGACTGGAGCGGGGCAAGAGAGGGGGAACTCTATTGTTTACTATAATAGCCTCCTTGCTGATTTCCCTGCCTCTGGCTCTTCCTACTCCAGTCCACATTTTACTCTGCTGCCTGGATCATTTTTCTACAAAAACATTCAGGATGTGTTTCCCCACTTCTCAAGAAGCTCCAGTGTTATCCCATCCACCACTGCATCAAACAGAAACTCCGTATCATCGGCTTTAAATCGCTCCATCACCGCACTCTTGATGCCTCTTACCTCACCTTGCTGCTCTCTTGCTACAACCCAGCAAGCATACTTTGGCTTCTCTAATGCCAACCTACTCCCTGAAACTTGGTCTTGTCCATCTCAAAGCTGACTTCTCGAACATGTCCTGCCTCTGGCCTGGAATGCCCTCCCTCTTCATATCCTTCAGACAATTATTCTCCCCTTCTTCAAATCATTATTGAAGGTGCATTTCCTCCGAGTTGCCTTCCCTGACTAATCCCTCATTTCCTCATCTCCTACTCCCATCTGTATTACCCTGATTTGCTTCCTTTATTCATTCCCTCCACCTCAGCCCCATAGCACTTTATGCAGTTATCCATAATTTATTCATACTAACATCTGTCTCCCCCTCTAGACTGTAAGTTTGTTGTGGGAAGGGAATACGTCCTATATTGTTATATTGTATTCTCCCAGGCTCTTAATACAGGGTTCTGCACACTGTAAGTACTCAATAAATATAATTGATTGAGATGTGGTAATTGTGTTGTCTAAATATACCGCCACCCAAATCAATCTCTGCTCAATGTTTGAATGCAATTCTTTCTCATTCAAATGTCTGATGGATCATTAAAGAATTCTTCTCTCTCTCTCTTTCTCATTTTCTCTTTCTTCTCTCTCTTTTTGCTATATGAGCCCATAAACCACTTTTAAATGTGCTTAGACAGCCTTTGACAGGCCCTGATCCTGAACATTTGTTCCTGTGGGGGCAGAATTCTGATATAGTAGTGACATCTGAATTCAAGAAATAGCTATTTAAAACCAACCTTAGAAGGAGCCTGAGGAAGTGCTGGCTCCAGTTAGAGGCCATTGCCTTGAATTGGCTGAGAAAGTTGGGGAGAGGCAGGGAGGGAGATCTGTCACACCCTCCCCTTCTTCCACCCACCCCAGCCCAAATCCTCCCTGCCAAACTAATTCTTAGGAAGGAGAAGAAGAGATCAGTTCCTGGTTCATTGTTTCATTGGTTTCATTGGTTGGATCTGTCAGCCCAACGGACCAACAACAAGACACCACTAGTTCCCCGTTTCATTTTGCTCCATTTCCTGCTTTAATCAAGAGCAGAGAAATCAAGCCAGACCAAGGAGGTTTAGTCTCCAAGTATTTCATTGGAGCAGATATCCCTCTGTGGCTTCCCAGAAAGCCAACTCTGAAGGCAATCGTCTCCACTGGGAGGAAAGCCAAGTCATGAGGTTTTTCAAATCAATCAATCAATAGCATTTATTTAACTCCTGGTGTAAGCAATCACTACACTATGCACTAGAATGCACAAGTATACATGATTCCTGAATTAAAGGAGTTTAATCAGTGGTATTTGTTGAGTGCTATGTGCAGGATACTCTTATAGGAGCTTGGGAGAGTACAATCCCAAAGAATTAGTGGACACGTTTCCTGCCCATAATGAGTTTACAGTTTAAAGGAGGGAGACAGACATCAATATGAATAAGTAATTTATTATACATAATTTAAATATATGTATATAAGTACTGAGGGGTTGAGGGTGAGGTGAATACCAAATGCCTAAAGCTCACAGATCCAAGTCCTCCCCCCTTCCCTTTCCTTCCCCTCCTCTGAAGCCCATATTATTCCCCTCTATCACCCCTGTAGCTGTTCTCTACTGCCCCCCTGGTCCCACCTCCAACTTCTTTAACCACTTTGATGCCTTTCTCACCTTTCTTCTCTCTTTTTCCATGCCCACTCTGATCCTCGGAGACTTCAACATCCACATGCATGTACCCGGTGACTCCTCTGCCACCTGCTTCCTATCACTCCTTGATTCTGCCAACCTCCTGCTCCACTCCACTTTGCCCACTCACCAACTTGGTCACACCCTCAATTTCATCCCCTCTTACCGCTGCACTACCTCCACCCTCACTAACTCTGAAATCTCTGTCTCTGACCATAACCTACTCACCTGCCTCCTCTCTCAAACTCCTCTACCCGTAAATCTGTATTTCTACCCCATCCATCTCTCTCAACACGTCATACCCCACCTTGCCTCCCTATCCTCTCTACCCACTCTCGATGACCAGATTACTGCTTTCAACTCCACCCTCTCTTAACTCAAGTCACTCACTCTTCTTTCCCTCCGTCGCTCTCGCTCCACTAACCCACAGCACTGGATCACTGACACTGTCCGCCTCCTTCATTCTTATGCTGGAGCTACTAAACGTTGCTGGTGAAAGTCTAAACACCAAGCCAACCTTGTTCACTTTAACTTTATCCTTTCCTGCCTTACCTCTGCCCTCTCCTCTCCAAGGCAGAAGGATTTTTCTTCCCTCATTGATGCCCATGCCCATCACCCCTGCCAATTGTTCCAGACATTTAACTCTCACCTGTTCCTGTTCCTCCCCCTTCTCCATCCCTCACCCCCAATGATCTGGCCACCTACTTCATGAAGAAAATTAACACCATCAGGTCTGAGCTCCCCAAAGTCACCCTTCCCCCTTCTCTTTCCCCCCCTCCTCTCAACTCTCTCCTCTACTTTCCCATTCTTCCCAGTAGTATCGTCAGAGGAGATCACCTCCCTTCTTTCAAGTGCCACCCCCTGCACATGTGCTTTGGACCCCATTCCCGCTTATCTTATAAAAACTCTCAGCCCTTCCCTCCTCCCCTCCTTAACTGCCACCTTCAACCACTCACTCTCCAATGCCTTCTTCCCCTCTGTCTTCAAACATGTCCACGTTTCCCCCATCCTAAAAAACCCCTCTGTTGACCCCACTACTCCTTCCAGTGATTGCCCTATCTCCCTCTTACTCTTCCTTTCCAAGCTCCTAAAGCCAGTCATCTACACTCACTGCCTCGAATTCCTCAACTCCAACTCTCTCGTGGATCTCCTACCAATCTGGATTCCGTTCCCTCCACTCCACCCGAAACTCCCCTCTCAAAGGTCACCGATGACCTCCTTCTTGCTAAATCCAATGGCTCCTACTCTATCCTAACCCTCCTCAACCATTCAGCTGCCTTTGACACTGTCAACCATCCCCTCCTCCTCAACACATTATCCATCCTTGGCTTCAAGGACTCCATCCTCTCCTAGTTCTCCTCTTATCGCTCTGGCTGCTCATTCTCAGTCTCCTTCACGGGGTCCTCCTCCCCCTCCAATTCCCTAACTGTAGGGGTTCCTCAAGGGTCAGTTCTTGTCCCTTTCTGTTCTCCATCTATACTCATTCCCTTGGTGAACTCCTTTGCTCCCATGGCTTCGGCTTCAATTATCATCCCTATGCAGATTACACCCAAATCTACATCTCCTCCCCTGTTCTCTCTCCCTCCCTCCAGGCTCGCATTCCCCCCTGCCTTCAGGACATCTCCACTTGGATGTCTGCCCACAACCTTAAACTCAACATGTCCAAGACTGAGTTCCTTATCTTCCCTCACAAACCCTATCCTCTCCCTGACTTTCCTGTCACTGTGGATGACATTACCATCCTTCCCATCTCACAAGCCCGCAAACTTGGTGTCATCTTTGACTCTGCTCTCTCATTCACTCCACACTTCCATTCTATCACCAAACTTGCTGGTCTCACCTTCACAAAATCGCCAAAATCCGTCCTTTCCTCTCCATCCAAACTGCTACCCTGCTGGTACAATCTCTCATAATATCCCTACTGGATTACTGCATCAGCCTCCTTTCTGATCTCCCATCCTCCTGTCTCTCCCCACTTCAGTCTATACTGCACTCCGCTGCCCAGATTATCTTTCTGCAGAAACATTCTGGGCATATCACTCCCCTCCTCAAAAGCCTCCAGTGGTTGCCTATCAACCTTCATATGAAGCAAAAACTCTTCATTATTGGCTTCAAAGGTCTCTATCACCTTGCCCCCTCCTACAGCCCAACTCCTCTGCTGATAACCTCCTCACTGTACCTCGTTCTTGCCTGTCCTTCTGTTGACCCCTGGCCCACATCCTATCTCTGCCCTGGAATGCCCTCCCTCCTCACATCCTCCAAACTAACTCTCTTCCCCTCTTCAAAGCCCTATTGAGACCTCACCTTCTTCAGGAGGCCTTCCCAGACTGAGCCCTCCCTTTCCCTCTGTTCCTCCTCCCCTCCTCATTGCCCCTACTCCCTCCATCTCTGCTCTACCCTTTTCCCTTTCCCCACAGCACTTGTATATATTTGTTACTCTATTCATTTTGTTAGTGATGTGTATTTATCTATGATTATATTTATCTATTTTGATGGTATTGATGCCTGTCTACTAGTTTTGTTTTGTTTATGTTTTGTTGCCTGTCTCCCCCTTCTAAACTATGAGCCCGCTGTTAGGTAGAGATTGTCTCTGTTGCTGAATTGTACTTTCCAAGCACTTAGTACAGTGCTCTGCACACAGTAAGCACTCAATAAATATGATTGAATGAATTAATGAAGTAAATTGAAGATGCAGAAGAGGGAGTGAGTCGGGGAAAAGAGGGCTTAATTGGAGAAGGCTTCTTGAAGGAGATGTGACCTTGATACCACTTTGAAGGTAGGAAGAGTGGTGGTCTGGCATATATGGAGGGAGAGGGAGTTCCAGGCCAGGGGTAGGATGTGTGAAAAGAGTTGGTGGTGAGATAAACGAGATTGGCCACAGTGAGTAAACTGGCACTAGAGGAGCAGAGTGAGTGGGCTGGACTGTAGTAGGAGATCAGTGAGCTAAAATAGGAGGGGGAGAGCTGATTGGCTTCTTTAAAGCTGATTTTAAGGAGTTTCTCTTTGATACTCAGGTGGATGGGCAGCCATTGAAGGTTCCTGAGGACTGGGAGACATGGACTGAACATTTTTTTTTAAATAATCCATGCAGCAGAGCTAAGTATGGATAGAGTGGAGAGAGAAAGGAGGCTGGGAGGTCAGCAAGGTGGCAGATGCAATAGTCAAGACAGTAGAATAACTGCTTGGATCAGTGTGGTAACAGTTTAGATGGAGAGGAAAGGGCATACGTGATGTGTGTTGACTAGGGAAGACCTCCTCTTCCCCCTCTAGGCTGCAAACTCTCTGTGGGCACGGATTGGGACTACTACTGACTCTGTTGTATTGCTCTGCACAAAGTAAGCACCCAATAAATACCACTGATCGATTGATTGGAGGAGATGTAATTTGAAAAGGGCTTTGAAAATGGGGAGAAAAGTGGTCTGACTGATGTAAATGGGGAGGGAATCCCAGGCAGGGAGGGTAGCATGAGCAAGAAGGTAACAGCAGGAGAGACAAGAACAAGACAGAGTCTGTAGGTTAAAGTGAGGGGAACAAAGAGTGCAAGCTGGGGTGTAGTGGAGAGGTTCGTAGAAAAGTAGAAGGAAAAGAGCAGATTGAGTGCTTTAAATCAATTGCTCAAAAGTTCCTGCCTGATGCCACCAGGAATGGACCACCATTGGAGATTTTGGAGGAGTGAGGAGATAGGTCTAGGGTGGTGTTTTAATAATAATAATATGATAATAATTATTGCATTTGTTAAGTCCTTCTATGTGCCAAGCACTCTTCTAAGCACTGGGGTAGATACAAGGTAATCAGATTGTCCCATGTGGGGCTCACAGTCTTAATCCCCATTTTACAGATGAGGTAACTGAGGCACAGAGAAGAGAAGTGACTTGCCCAAAGTCACACAGCTGATAAGTGGTGGAGTCAAGATTAGAATCCACGACCTCTGACTCCCAAGCCCATGCTCTTTCCACTAAGCCACGTTGCTTCTGTGATCCAAGTAACATAGTATAGTTTGGAGAGGGGAGAGCCTGGGTCAGGATGGTCAGCAGGAGGCTAATGCCAAAGTCAAAAGTCAAAATCTTGGACCAGAAAATGGTGGTTATTTGGCTGGATAAGAAAGGGTGCATTCTGGAAATGTTCCAAATGAGCCAACAAGAGCTGGTTACAGATTGAATATGAGTGTTGAAGGAGAGGTAGTAGTCAAAGCGAATGCCAAGGTAATGGGTTTCCCAGGCAGAATAGTGGTGTTGTCCACAGTGATGGGAAAGTTAGGTGGAGGGGAGGATTTGGGACTGGGCTGGAGGAAAATGAAGAGTTCTGTTTTGGGCATACTAAGCTTGAGGTGTCAGTGGGGCATTCATTTAGAGATGCCTTGGAGGAAGAAAAAAATACAAGATAGCAGAATTAAATGAATTAAATGAATTTAGTGAGTGTGGTGACCAGAACTGAGGCAAAAATAGCCTAAAGTATTTGGAGAACAAATACACTTTTTATAAGATTGCCTTAACTGTGTTTAATATTACATCTAATGCCCTTTCCAAGTACTGTAACTTCATGTAATATTACTGAGGGGTTTCTGAATACTGGAAATTGTGCCGAAGGGTGATTAAATAAACATTGCAGGACATAAGTGCAACACCCCACTTCTGCACCAAAGAGCACTCTGCATAAGTCTTTGCTTCTCTCTTTCTGTCAAAGGTTGTGAAGCTCCTAACACTGAAGAAGCTTACAGGAGGACAGTGAAAATGATAAATAATCCTATCATTTCTTGCAGATTTTGGTGAGAATCCATTCTTAATTTGAAGCCACACGTTCTAGAAGGTGTCTAAAAACAGAATTCATTAGCACAGAAAATGTGGGTGGCAATGATCAATTGTGGGTACAATTAAGTAAACTGAGGATTAAATTATCTGCTTTCATACTGGCAAAAGAAACTCATTGCTAAAATGGCATGAGCTGAAAAAAAGAGCATTTGGGGAACTTTTATCTCAGACTCTTTCCTTACAAATGGGTTTGTTTCAAGGAAAGAACCAAACTCAAGTACCTAGTTTAAGAAGAAATCTTTTTCTTTTTTTTAAATGTTTTTCCTTGAAAAAAAATTTTTATACACATAGTGCTAAACTTTAACTGTACCTCGATCTCATCTATCTCACCGCCGGCCTCTTGCCCACCTCCTACCTCTGGTTTAGAATGCCCTCCTCCCTCCACATATCAGACATATAATTGTTCTCCCCTACTTCAAAACCTTTTTGAAGGCACATCTCCTCCAAGTGGCCTTCCTGACTAAGCCCTCCTCTCTTCTCCCACTCCCAATTGCACTGCTCTTACATGCTCCTTCTCTCATCCTCCCTCTTATCCCCACAGCACATACGCATATATGTGTATATATCTGCAATTTATTTAATTATTTACCCTCTCTAGACTGTGAGTTCGTTGTGGGCAGGAATGTATCTGTTGATTGTTATATTGTATTCTCCCTAGCTCTTAGTACAGTGTTTTGCACACAGTATGTGCTCAAATATAATTGAATGAATGAAAGAACGAATAATAGTGAGAAACGTACAGTGACCTGAAGTACACAATTGGGATTAGATATGTGCAGAAGATGCAGAGATAGGAATCTAAAGAGGTTAATAATAATGTTGGTATTTGTTAAGCACTTACTATGTGCAGAGCACTGTTCTAAGCGCTGGGGTAGATATAGGGTAATCAGGTTGTCCCACGTGAGGCTCACAGTCTTAATCCCCATTTTACAGATGAGGGAACTGAGGCCCAGAGAAGTTAAGTGACTTGCCCACAGTCACACAGCTGACAAGTGGTAGAGCCGGGATTCTAACCCATGACCTCTGACTCCCAAGCCCAAGTTCTTTCCACTGAGCCACGCTGCTAGATGTGTAGGCTTTGTTTGTGAGCTTTAAGAGTGACTCAGTCAATCCATCGATGGTATTTGTTGAGCATTCATTGTAAACAGAGCACTGAACAAACTGCTTGGGAGGGGACAATACAATGGAGTTGGTAGATATGCTCCTTTCCTACAGGAGCTTAAAGTCTAGAGGGGGAGACAGAGACAAATATAAATAAATGAATTACGGATGTGTACATGTACTTGAGTGCTGTGGGGTGAGGGTGGGGAGAATACCAAGTACACTTTGGAGTACAGATTCAAGTTCATAAACGATGCAGAAGGGAGAGGGAGTTGGAGAAAAGAGGACTTAACTTAGAGAAGATGTGTCCTTAATAAGGTTTAGAATGTGGGTCAAGTGAAGAAGAGAGGGTATCTTGAGACCATGTAGCTGTGTCTTACAGAAGATGGGAAAAAAAGTCACCTGCTGTAGCTGAAAATGTCTTATATTTTCTCACTGTAGCAATTGATTTATTCATTCAATTATATTTATTGAGCTTACTTTGCAGAGCACTGTACTAAGCGCTTGAAAAATACAATTTGGCAACAAATAGAGACAATCCCTACCCAACAACAGGCTCACCTTTTAGAAAGGGGGAGACAGATAACAAAATAGAACAAAACAAGTAGACATGCATTTAAACAGACAGCAATTCAAAGCCAACTCAACCTGAGCAGCGAATATGTTCTAATTAAATTTTTTATTCTTCTCAATAATGAAAGCATCTTTAGCTTGGCATATGTCAACCAGCTCTGTGCCTTACTAATGTGAATATTCTGGGAACTATTCTAATTTGGTACAGAACATTTTTCATTCAATTTCAATTAAAAGAGGGTACTTGAACACACCCTGAAAAATCAAGCTTTGTTTTGGCATTTGCATTAGGATTTTGTAATGGATTTAGGGTGTTCAGCTGTATTTCTCCATGGTTTCCTCATTGTGTCAGTACAGATGTGGGGAAGAGAATGGTGGAGTGTACTTTTATTGTCAGGGCCCTGAGATAAAATGGACCCTAACCAAGCAGGGAGATCATGATTTCCAGGACCTCTGATCCCTAGAACCATTGCAACTTTATTTTACTCTTCATTCTTCTTTTCCATAAAGTAGAAAACACAGGATGATGCCCAACTCTCTTCAACCAAATAGTAGAAGGAATAGTTTTTTGTTCTGCCTCCAAATTCCTTCTGGATCCCTTGCAAACTGTTTTCTGCCCTCTCCACTCCGCATAAACTGCTCTTTCCAAAGCGACCAATAAATAGTCTCTTGCTTGGCAAATCCAGGGCATTCTACTTCTTCCTACTTCTCTTTGATTTTTAGTTGGCTTTGACATTTTGGACCACTCCCTTCTGGAAATATCTTAACTTGGCTTCCTGTCCTCTTTCGGTTCTCCTCCTATCTCTCCATCCACTCCTTATCGGTGTCTTTCTCAGGCTCCTCTGCCTCCCACCCTCTAATTTGGGGTTAGAGGGTCAGTTCTGAGTCCCCTTATAGTCTCCAACGAAATCCACTCCCTTGGAGAAATCATTCATTCTCACAGCTCAAACTACCACCTCTACACAAATGACTCCCAAATGTACCTCTCCAGCCCTGATTTTTTTTCCTTCTCTATAATTCCATATTTCATCCTCCCTTCAGGATATCACTACCTGGATGTTCTGCCATCAACTCAAACTCAACTAGTACAAAAATGAATTCCTCATCTTTGCACGCAAACTCTGTCCTCCCTCAACTTTCCCATCCTTGTTGACAACACCATCATTCTCTCTGTCTTGCCATCCTCTAGAGTCATCGCTATCCTTCGAACCACATATTTGTTGTTGTTGTCTTATGCCGTTGAGTCGTGTCTGACCAATAGTGACACTAAGGACACATGTTTCCCAGAGCACCCAGCTCTCCATCTGCAATCATTCTGGTAGTGTATTCATAGAGTTTTCTTGGCAAATATATGGAAGTGGTTTGCCATTGCCTCCTCCCATGCAGTAAACTTGACTCTCCACCCTCAACTCTCTCCCATGCCGCTGCTGCCCAGTACAAGTGAGTTTTGACTTGTAGCAGATTGCTTTCCACTCGCTAGCCACTGCCCAAGCTAGGAATTGAATGGGTACGTCTTTGCTTGACTCTCCCTCTCGTAATCGAGACTGGTAGAATACTGGAAACTCTCCAGGTGCGACACAGAGGCGAAGCCACACATTATTAGTTACTAAATCTTATTGAGTCTATCTCCACAACATCTCCAGAATGTGCTCCTTCCTCTGAATCCAAACTCATTCCCCACTATTTCAAGCACTTGTCCTGACTACTGAATTGGTCTCCTTGCTGATCTCCTTGCCTCCAGCTTCTCCCTTCGTCAGTCCATATTTTACTTCACTGCCCATATTGTTTTTCTAAAATATAGCTCTGTGTACATCTCCCCACTCCTCAAGCACTTCCAGTGGTTGCTTATCCATTTCTGTATACAGCAAAATCTTCTCCATCAAATTCAATGCACTCAATCCATTTTTTAACCCTACTCCTCTCCCAGCTCTACTGTTTGCTCCTGTAACACTTTCTATTTTCTGTCTCTTGTTCATGCCTCTCCCATCATTGACCTTTCTTAATCACATCCTCCCTCCTGCCTGGAACTCTCTCCTCCAGCAGACCATCAATCTCCCCATCTTCCAAGTGCTACTAAAAATCAAAGCTCTTCTAGGAAGCCTTCCCTGTCTATGTTCTCACTCTCTTTACTCTAATTTCCCTTCCTTCTGCCTCATCTGTGAACTCAGTCCCACCCCCCCACAGCACAGATGTGGAAATCCTTTTACTCGTTTTCTCCCCCCACCTGTAATTTATTTAAATGTCTGCTTCTCCCGCTAGACTCTAAGTTCCTTAAAAAGCAGATTGTGTCTACCAACTATACTATACTCTCCCAAGTGCCTAGTACAGTACTCTGTTCTTAAAAAAGTAAATCATTGATTGATTGCTATTTAAACATATACTGAAGTCAGTTCCAGATCAGCATTTTGCTTTGATGAAGAAGAAAAATGAAATTTTCCTCCTCTCCCCACAATGAATCAATCAACAGTAATTATGGAGTGCTTACTGTGTACAGAACATTGTTCTAAACACTTGGGAGAGAACAATATATCAGTTGGTAGAAGTATTCCCTTCCCACAAGGAACTTACTGGCTAGAGGGGGAGACAGACATTAATATAAAGAAATTTTAGATATTCAGGATTTCAGAAGTGCTGGGGGGCTGAGATGGGGGTGCAAATCCAAATACAAGGCCAGTGCTGGTGAGTTAAACTTTATGTCATCCCCGGGCAAGTCTTATTTCACTTTTCATTTCTAAGGTCAGTTGTACATATGTTTATGATTGCACCAAGGGGAGTAAGGATTCGACTCATGAATCTCTCTCTGTGATTATACAGCCTGAGACAGGCTGATAGTGTAACTGGAGAAGGCTAGGGGTCTGGTCTCCATCCAAGATTTATTTCTCAAGCTTGGGTGATGAGAGAACCCTTGGTTCTTTGGAGGAGGGTGGAGACACAGTATCCAGAAGCATTTGGGAAATATAAAAATAGAACCCAGGATCATTCTTTGAGAATAGAAAAACCCTAAGGGCAAAGAGGAGCTCATGCTATATAACTTGGAAGCAGCACCGTTAATCAGGATGAATTATCTTCCCTGGGTTTTGAGATCTGGAAAGAGTCTGCAAATACTGCAAAGACAGAAAGACAACAACTTAATGAGAGACAACCTTCTTGTGTCCTCAGTGTGGCTGGAATTGTAGATCCCACATCATGAGACTTTTGAGCACCCCAATTACTCTTAGGTGAACTTCATTGTCAGTGGTGTTTCTTGTACCCATCCCAGCTCTTATTACAGTGCCTGGCACATAGTAAGCACTTAACAAATATCACAGTTATTATTACTATTCAAATTCAAAGGACAACTAACTCTGTGTAGGTGGAAAGACATATGAAGAGAGCAAAAAAAATGTTTTTAACACACTATCTTGACTGAAAGCTGGGATGGAACATGTCTATTTATTGTTGCATTGTACTCTCCCAAGTTCTTAGAACAGTGCACTGCACACAAGTATGATTGAATGAAGGAATGAATGCCAACTCTGTTGTGTATGCCCCCACGCATAGAGTACAGTGTTCTGCACAGAGTACGCTCTCAATGAATACTACTGATTGATTGATCTCGTTAAAATTTTAAAAGTGGATGTGTTTAATTATACTTTAATAACAAAAGGAGGAAATGAGAGTCTGTGAGTAAGAAACAGGAAGAAAATGAGAAAAGTTTTGGTTGTTTGACTATGTTGTATGGTGAAATCAATTCTGCCTAGATATGAAGTAATAATAATAATCGTGCTACTTGTTAAGTCCTCACTATGTGTCAATTACTGTACTAAGTATTGAAGTGGATACAAAATAATCAGGTCCCACATGAGGCTCACAATTTAAATAGGAGGGAGAACAGGTACAGAATCCCCATTTTGCAGATGGGGGAACAGAGGCACAGAGAAGTTAAATGACTTGTCCAAGGTCACACAGTAAATAAGTGGCACAGCTGGGATTAGAACCCAGGGCCTCTAACTCCCAGGTCCTTGTTCTTTCCAGTAGGTCACACTGCTTCTCATTTCAGGAGAGAACTGAGGATAGATTCATATCCTATTCCTTGTGCTGTACACTATTTCAGCCTCAGAGTATGAGATTGGCGTCCCTATTGATTCCAACACACTGGACTTGATTTGCAGAGGGATTTTTGACCCTTGTAAAAATTCTTTTAAAAAGGGAGGGTTTTCATCTAAAGTTTAAAATCATTAAAATATAATAGTAATAGTGGCAATAGTATTTATTAAGTACTTACTCTGTGCAGTGTACTATACTAAGTGCTGGGGGAGAATACACAGGTGGGAATTAGACATGGTCCCTCTCTCTTTTTTTTTTTTAAGTTATTTGTTAAGCACTTACTGTGTGCCAGGCACTGTACTAAGCTCTGGGGTAGGCACAGTTTACCCGAGATGTACCTCACACAGGTTGGACACAATTTCTATCCTGCAGAGGGCTCACAATCTTAATACCCATTTTGCAGATGAGGTAGCTGAGGCCCAGAAAAGCCAAGTGACTTGCCCCAGGTCACAGCAGACAAATGGTGGAGCCAAGATTAGAACCCAGATCCTTCTTACTCCCAGTCCCTTGCTCTATCCACCAGGCCATCCTGCTTCCCTCCCCTTGGGAGGCTCACAGTCTAATGATAAAATGGGGGAGAAGAGATTAGTGATGGAACAGCTAATAACAACGATAGTATTTGTTAAGTGCTTACTAGGTGCCAAGCACTGTTCTAAGCACTGGGGTTTACAAGGTAATCAGGTTGCCCCAGGTGGGGCTCACAGTCTTAATCTCCATTTTACAGACGAGGTAACTGAGGCACAGAGAAGTTAAGTGACTTACCCAAAGTCACACAGCTGACAAGTGGCAGAGTCGGGATTAGAGCCCATGACTTCTGACTCCCAAGGCCATGCTCTTTCCACTAGGCCATGCTGCTAAGATAATATAAAGGGAAGCAGCATGGTCTACTGGAAAAAAATACTGGGCCTGGGAGGCAGAGGACCTAGGTTCTTATCTCCACTCTACCTCTTGTCGGCTGTGTAGCCTTGGGAGAGTCACTTCACTTCTCTGTGCCTCAGTTTCCTAATCTGAAGAATGGGGATTAAGTCCTACCCCGACCTACTTGGACTGCGAGTCCCATGTGGAGCAGGGACTGTGTCTAACCCGATTATTGTTTAATTATTGTACTAGTGCTTAGTACAAAGTAAGCACTTGACAAGTAGCATTAGAAAAAGAGAGAATCAAAGATCAGTAATCCGTCATTCACTCAATCATATTTACTGAGCACTTACTGTGTGCAGAGCACTGTAATGAGCACTTGGAAAGTACATTGTAACAATAAACAGTGACAATCCCTACCCAAGAACGGGGCTCGCTGTCTAGAAGGGTGAAGACAGACAAATAAATAAAATGACAGATATGTACATAAGTGCTGTAGGGCTGTGGCAGAGGCAGAAGAGCAAAGGGAACAAGTCAGGGTGATGCAGAAAGCAGTGGGAGGTGAGAGGCTCAGCGTTTCATCCTCTAAACTGCAAACTCAGTGTGGGCAGGGAACGTGTCTGCCAGTTCTGTTGTATTGTGCTCTCCCAAGCACTCAGTACAGTGCTCTGCAAGTAGTAAGCACTCAATAAAAACAATGGATTGATTGATCAGAGTCCATAATCTGCAGTTTCCTGCCATCACCGTAATCCTAGAGCAGGAGCCTCCAAGGTCTTCCTGAGGTTTTGTGGCAGCAGATCCAGGCTACAGCTGCTTTTCTCGGCCACAGCGGTGGTGTGAGGTAGTTTGGGATGAAGGTTCCTGGTGTGCAATGAACCTGAAAGTGACACCTCGGGTTATAATGAATCAGCCCAGCCATCCCCAACCCCAATGGGAGCCAGGTTACGCAGTAATGTGAGCAACCAGAAAGCTGGTGGTCTGGTACAGCTGGAGTCATCCAACTGAATTACTCCACTTGTCCGCTAAATATTTACTTCAATAGGGCTGCCTTTGTTTTAAAGCTCAAAGTTGGGATTTCAAACAAATACTGTGAATTTATTTCCAACGCTAACTTGCATTCTTGACCCGAAGGCAAGATTCCTGAGAGTGTATAATGCTGTACTTTTCACTGGTGACATTCAAAAGTGCATCCTCTGACAGGAATGAAATTCAGTTGATTGAATTAGTCTTTTCTAAGCTTTCGTTCTGAGTCAATGATTGTTCATTTGAGGAATACACTCAAGCTGTTAATTGCTATCTTTAGAATGTACACTCAAGGGCTAAAGAATTCAGTGTGTTCATCGTGTTCTTAAAGTTGCCCTGAAATCTTTCAAGTTCAATCATCATTTTGATCTGATTTAGCTGCAGGGTGAGATACTCGAATAGCCGTGCACATGCTTCACTATTATTTTTTGTGGTTTTTATTTAAGAAAACTTCAAAATAACTGAAATTAAATACTTCCCCGATTAAACTCTCATTTCCTTTTCTCCCACTTCCTTCTGCATTGTCTTTGCAATGCCATTTGCACCCTTTATTCATCCTACCCTCAGTTCTATAGCACATATGTACTTATCCATAACTGATTAATTTATATTAATGTCTGTCTCCCCCTCTGGACAAGGAACAGGTCTACCAACTCTGTTACATTGTACTCTTCCAAAGAGCATTGTACTCTGGCATTCTGCAGGTGGTAAGCATGCAAGAAAAATGATTGATTGATTAAATGCTCTATAGTGATTTGTTAATTATGGTAATTTAATTTTCTACTCCTTCGTGCACAGATAGGTGACAAATCTTACATGAGCTTACTTAATAATAGATCATAAGATTATAAGGGCAGGGTACTTGTCTACCAATTCTATTGCATTACGGTCTTCCAAATAATTAGTATAGTGCTCTGCATCCAATGACTGCTCAATGAAGGGTATTTATCAATGTTTTGTAGGGACCAAACCTTATTGCTTGTGCTAAAGTAGATACAACATAATCAGATCAGACTCAGACCTTATCCTGTCTGGGTTCACTCTCTAAGAGGTACAGAGAGCATGTATCTTATTCCTAATTTAAAGATGAGGAGATCAAGGCCCAGAGAGATTATGTGACTGCCCCAATGTCACACAGCAGGGAATTGAAAAAATGGGAACTAAAACTTGGTCTCAACTACCAAATCCCTTGGACATTCCATTGTGCCCCACTGCCTCCTACATGCCCATACCATAAATCAGTCAGTTGCATTTATTGGGTGCTTACTGTGTGCAGCACACTGTACCAAGCACTTGGGAGAGTACAATATAATAGAGTTGGTAGACACGGTTCCTGCCCTCAATGGGCTTGCAGTCTAGAGGAATAATTGTGGTTTTGTTAAACACTTATGTGCCAAGCACTGTACCAAAAGTTGGGGGAGGTACAAGATTATCAGGTTCCACCATGGGGCTCACAGTCTACATAGGAGAGAACAGGTATGGAACTCCTATGTTGCAGATGAGGGAAGTGAGGCACAGAGAAGTTAAGTGACTTGTCCAAGGTCATGCAGCAGGTATGTGGCCAAGCTGGGACTAGAATCCAGGTCCTATGATTCCCAGACAACTCTCTGTAATGTTCACGTACTTGTGTCTGTTAATCGTTGCTTAAAGCTTTAGGCACAATGTTCCTCTGATGAAACATCCCAGGCAGATCTAGAGACTCCTAGGAAACCTTTTGGGTTGTGACTGGCTGAGGAAATGGTTGGTCTCAGGGGAGGGATGCTACATTTGATCTAGACCAAGCCTGACATAAAGTAAGACTCCAGCCAGTTGGAAGGACATCTCTATAGAATGTAAGCTCCCTCCTTTATACTGTAAGCTCCCCCATCTAGACTGTAAACTTGTTGTGGGCAGGAAATATGCCTGTTTATTGTTAGATTGTACTCTCCCAATTGCTTAGTACAGTGGTCTGCACACAATAAGTGCTCAATAAATTCAATTGAATGAACAAATTAATGAAAGAACGTAGTCTCGGTGACAGTTCCAGAGACCCCAAAGGAAGCTGAAGCTGTAAATTCTGGTTGGTTGCATGTAGTCCATTTACCTCCCAATTAGATTTCCATTCTTTCCACTTTAAATCATGTATCTGAAACCATGGAGAATTAGTCTGGAGTAACCCAAATCCTAAATTCACTCCATATATTTAGGGAAGCCTTTGTAGCTGCTAGGTATACCTGAGGCATAAAAGCTAAAGAGCAACATGATTTTTCCCCTACCCTTGAAAATTTAACAAAAACATCAGCTTGGCAGCCCTGATTCATGTTTAACCACATAGGGGGCTGAGGGAACCAGATGCCCTGATCGTTTTAAGTAAAAAAATATTGGCAGAGAAATACTTGACCTCAAGATGATGTCTTCAAAAATATCCTGCCATCTGAAATTGGCTTGAATAATCTTGTTCAACTTGTTCCAAGTGAATTTTAAACTGTGATGTGCTTGGGGAGAACAAAAGGTATTGTATCTCATCAAAATGTTCAGAGAGTTGGAGGTGGATACTGCAATACTGAACTTCACAGGAATCAAGCAAAAAATACACCACAGATTTTCCAACTACCTGGTTGTGCGGCAGCATTGCAGTGACAGGAAAAAGGCAAAATGATTATTTCATCACCATGATGTTACCCCTTGCTTAAGCTGAAAGTCTTGAGCTGGCTCAAACTGACCTAATAATAATAATTGTGGCATTGGCTAAGCACTTACTCTATGCCAAGGACTGTGGTAGAGATAAGATGTGAAGATCAGATATAGTCCCTGTCTCACACTGACCTCACAATTTAAGGTGAAAGGAGGAAGAACTAGAGAAGCAGGATGGCCTAATGCAAGATTATGAGCCTGGAAGTCAGAGAAGCTGGGTTCCAATCCCAGCTCTGCCAATTGCTTGCTTTGTGATCTTGGGCAAGTCCCTTAATTTATCTTGGCCTCAGTTTCTTCAGTTCTAAAATGGGGATTAAATACCTGTTTTCCTTTCTACTTAGACTATGAATCCCTTGTGAGTCAGGGACTGTGTCTCACCTAATTGACTTGTACTTTCCCTGGAACTTAGAACAGTGTTTGACATATAGTAAATGCTTAACAAATACCATAATAAACAGGTATTGAATCCCCATTTTCCACATGAGGAAACTGAGGCCCAGAAAAAGTTAATTTGACTTGCCCAAGATTACCCAGCAGGTAAATGGCAAAGCCTGGATTAGAACATGGGTCCTCTGACTTTCAGGTCCCTGCTCTTTCCACTAGACCATAGTATTCCCTGTCAAATCCAAGGACTGTGGAGGTTGGACTTAATCACACACCCAACTCTGCAGGACTACAAATAGCCCTGAGCTTTACGATAAGCATGCACCAACTTGAAGTGGGTGGATGTTGAGGGGATCGTGCACTGGCAGCTCCAACGTGATCGGATCCTGGCCTGGATTCAGATGGGAATTTTAGACCTGGCACGAAGCCCAGGGGCTAACGAAGCCATTAGGGCTCTTGGTATTTGCAGTGACATCTGTATCTTCACAAGCAAACATGAGATGCATGAATAACTAGGAGTCTATTGTACCCACTTGTAATGACGGTTAAACTTCACCTATTACTGCTGTGGAAACTGAATGTACAAAAAGAGGTATCAAAGAAGAAAATGAGGACACTCTGTGACTTAATGAGGGTGGCATCTTTAGTGAAACAGCAGACGGTGAAAATAAATCAGGTAGAAGAAGGAAGAAAAATACACTATGCCAGGATAACCCCCTCAGCCAGTCAATAGTATTTATTGAATGCTTACAGTGTGCAGAGCACTGTAATAAGCACTTAGGAGAGTACACTATAACATAAACAGACATTCCTCAATCAAAAGGAAGGTGGTTTTAAATCACTTTTTAGGACAATTTGAAAGGAAAGTTTTGAGAAATACAAAATTCCAGAAACAGCGAGAGCTTGCAAAGATAAAACGTGCAGAGAGCTTCACTAGAGACACCAACTGGACAAAGAAAAGTTGGATTGGACTACAGTTAATTGGTAAATTGGAGTTGCAAAGTAAAGTCACAATAGGTGATATTGAAAATACATAAAATTTGGATTAGATCATTGAGAGAAAGACAGGGAAGGTCATTAATTAAATCGTATTTATTGAGCAGTTTCTGTGAACCGAGCACTGTACTAAGGGCTTGGGAGAGTACAACACAAAAATAGACACATTCTGTTTGGGGTAAAGACAAACAGATGGCTTCTGAATCTTGACAGCAGACAGTCGTCTTTCCATTTTTGTTTCTTTCTTAGGCTGTCTTTCTCAAAGGTCAATCTTCAATCAATTTTCAATACTTATACTCTACCGATAATCGAAAGTTCCCTTACAATAGATTTCTCTGTCCAAGTCGTTCTGGACCTCCTTTCCTCATGTCTGGCTTAACTGCAGTCTTGTCCCATTCTATATCAGGTATACCACTTACCCTGAGGCAACACACCAATTTTCCTAGCAACCAACCACCAAACAAACACACCAAAAAAAAAAATACTATCACACCAAGAAAAAAAAAAACAAACAAAAAAAAACCCTTAAAATGCCCTTATTCCCAAGTAAGACTCATATTGGGAACAAATTATGGTTTCTATTTCACCTACCCATAATCAATCTATTTTAATGTCTGTCTTCCCTGTAGACTGTCAACTACTTGCAGGAAGGGATCATATCTAACAACAGAGTAGCACTTAGCACATAGTAAGCTCTCAATTAAAAAAAAAATTGATTGGTAGCATCTACCTCCTTGCTGGCTGCCCAGTCTCCTGTCTCTGTCCACTCCATTCCATACTTTGATCTGCTGCCCAGATCATTTTTCTATAAGAAAAAGTTGGTCCTCATCTTCCCTCTCCTCAAGAATCTATGCATCAAACAAACTCCTTACCATTGGCTTTAAAGCATTAAATCATCTTGTCCCTTCCTACCTTATCTCACTGCTCTCCTACTACAGCCCAACCTGCATGCTTTGCTCTTCTAGCACCATCTTACTAGTTGTTGTCTTATGCTGTCAAGTCGTGTCCAACAAGCAGCGTGGCTCAGTGGAAAGAGCCCAGGCTTGGGAGTCAGAGGTCATGGGTTCGAATCCCAGATTTGCCACTTCTCAGCTGTGTGACTGTGGGCAAGTCACTTAACTTCTCAGGGCCTAAGTTTCCTCATCTGTAAAATGGGGATTAACTGTGACCCTCATGTGGGACAACCTGATTACCCTGTATCTCCCTTAGAACAGCTTAGAACAGTGCTCTGCACATAGTAAGCGCTTAACAAATACCAACATTATTATTATTATATAGTGACTCCACAGTCATCTCTCCCAGAACACCCCACTTCTATCTGCAATCGCATATGTGTTCGAATCCCGGCTCTGCCAAGTGTCAGCTGTGTGACTGTGGGCAAGGCACTTCTCTGTGCCTCAGTTACCTCATCTGTAAAATGGGGATTAACTGTGAGCCTCACGTGGGACAACCTGATTACCCTGTATCTACCGCAGTGCTTAGAACAGTGCTCTGCACATAGTAAGTGCTTAACAAATACCAATATTATTATTATTAGTATTATATCCATAGAGTTTTCTTGGTAAAAATACAGAAGTGTTTTACCATTGCCTCCTTCCTCGCTGTAAACAAATCTCTGCCCTCGACTCTCTCCCTTGCTGCTGCTTTCCAGCACAGGTGTGTTTTGACTTGTAGCAGATTGCCTTCCACTCACCAGCCACTGCCCAAGCTAGGAATGGAATGATTAGGCCTCTGCTTGACTCTCCATCCTGTAGTCGTGACTGGTAGAGTACTGGAAACTCTCCAGGTGTGATACTGAAAGGAGGGGACCAGCTTACTTACTGTACCCCATTCTCACTGCTAACCCCTTTTCCACATCCTCCTTCTGGCCTGGAACACCTTCCCCCTCCACATATGCCAGACCACAACCCTTCCTACCTTCAAAGCCTTAAGGTCACATCACATCCAAGAGGCCTTCCCCAACTAAGCCTCCTTTCCCAGAGTCCCTCTCCCTTCTGTGTCATCTATGCATTTGGATCTGTATCCTTTGGGCATTTCATTGTCACCCCTCTGTCCCACAGCACTTACGTACATAACCATAATTTATTTCGATTAATGTCTGTCTTCTCCTCTAGACTCTAAGCTTGCTGTGGACATGGAACTTGTCTACCAACTCCCAAACACTTACTACAGTGCTCTGCACAGAGTAAGTGCTCAATAAATACAAATGACCGATTCCAGCCCTCTTGAGGGTAGGAGGAGAAAGAAACCAAAGTAACTCAAGGAAGGAAGTCTCTGGATTTCTGGGGCTTGGTGAAAAAAGCAGCACACATTGTTATCTAGTCCCCTGGAGCTGAGTTTATGAGGTTGCATGTCCAAGCGTGGCTTGTGGGGAGTATGATGACATATATTTTGAGTAATTTTGCTGTCCTTGTGGTTGTTGCTTAATACAATAGAGATGATAGACCTGACCTTTGTCCTCAAGGAGTTTAGAGTCTAATGAGAAGAACAACAGTAAAATATATTATAGATAGGGGAAATTAAGGATATATACATAAGTGTTGTGGAGATGGGTGAATGTCAGAGGGTTTACAGGCTCAAACTAGTGCATATGCAACACAGAGGGGAAGGACAATTAGGGTGGTGAGATGAGAAGCTATTAAGGATGATGACAATAGTCATAATAATGTTTTTATGGTATTTGTTAAGCTCTTACTATGTGCCAGGCACTGAATTAAGTGCAGGGGTGGAAACAAGCTAATCAGGTAGGACATAGTACAGGTCTCACATGGGGCTCACAGTCTTCATTCTCATTTTACTGATGTAAAATTTCACATTTTACATTTCTAGCAGCTGGGGAGGATACAGATTAAACAGGTCAGATACAGTCTGTGTCCCACAGGAGGCTCACAGTCTAAGTAGGAGGAACAACAGGTATTGAATCCCCATTTTACATTTAAGAAAACTGAAGTACACAGAAGTTAAATGACTTACCCAAGGTCACACAGCAGCAGACAAGTGGTGGAGCCAAAATTAGAACCAGGTTCTTCTGACTCCCAGGCTAATGCTCTATCAACTAGACCACTCTGCTTCTTGCTCATAATAAGAATATGTCCATAAGAATATTATGAGCATTATTAATAATTATTAATATTTTAATAATAATAACACTCATGACATTTATTAAGCACTTATTATGTCAAGCAATGTTCCAAGAGCTGGGGAGGATACAAATTAATCAGTTTGGATACAGTCTGTGTCCCACAAGAGGCTTACAGTCTAAGTAGGAGGAAGAACAGGTTTTGAATCCCCATTTTACAGTGAAGAAAACTGAGGCTTAGAGAAGTTAAGTGATTTGCCCAAGGTCAAACAGCGGGAAAGTGACAGAGCCAGGATTAGATCACTGGTCACTTGACTACCTGGCCCACATTCTTTCCTCTAGGTCATGCTGCTTCAAGAGCTACATGAGGAGCAAGGAGTGTGGGTGGAGGGCCCAGGCTGAAGCCCCTTAGATAGGGATTCTGAGTTGGAAGCTTCCAACAGAGAATAAGGAACATGGGTAGGGAGAAGCAGGGAAGATGGTGGGTATCTCTCCAAAGCTCCCAGAGTGTGTTGCAGTGTCCTCCCATTCCCGTGTGGGGAACCAGACTTTGAAGATTTAAAAATTTCTAAATAGTTGAATGCATTTGCCACTATTTTTCTTCAAAGTGGTCAATCAGCTCACCTCCTCCTATCTCACCTCACTGCTATCCTACCACTACCCAGCCTACACACTTCATTCTTCTAATGCCAACCTACTCATAGTACCTCAGTTTCATTTGTCACTCCGCCGACTTCTTGCACACAACCTATCTCGGCCTGGAAAGCCCTCTGTCTTCATATTCAACAATGATCACTCTCTCCACCTTATTGAAAGCACATCTCCTCCAAGGGGCCTTCTCTGACCAACCCCTCATTGCCACTCCCCCCACTCCCTTCTGAATTACCCTCGCACAAGGATTTGCTCCCTTTATTCACCCCCTCTCAATCCCACAACACTTATGGACATATCTGTAATTTATTTATTCATATTACTGTCTTCCTCCCCTGCTAGATTGTTAACTTGTTGTGGGCTGGGAATATGTCTACCAATTCTGTTATATAGTACTCTCCAAGGCACTTGGTAAAGTGCTTTGCACATAATAAACACTCAATACATATGATTGATTGACTAGGGAGTCTCCTTGTATTCTAAGTTAATGCTGATCCTTCAGAAAAAGCAAAAAGAACCTGGTTTCTAATCCCAGTTCCACCACCCATCTGCTGTGTGACCTAGGGCACTTAACTTTTCTGTGCCTCAGTTCCCTCATCTGCATAATAGGGATTTAATTCCTGATCTCCCTCCTACTTAGAGTGTGAGTCTCTTGTGGAATATGGTAATCTTGTATCTACCTCAGCACTATCTGCTTGGCAGATAGTAGACGCTTAACCAATACCACAGTTCTTGTTATAACAAATGCCACAGTTCTTGTTATTATTCTTTGCTTTCTCCCAAGGGCTGAATCTACCACAAGAAATGCACTTTGGTCATTTCTGGGTGACACTGAACAGACTGGAGGAAGTACCCAGGAAACCATGAAGAAAGCTGAGAAAATTGAACCTGAAGTGTGAGGATCCCTGGATCTAAGGAAAATCTTTCAGTGGTATTTACTGAGCACTTACTGAGTGAAGATCACTTTAGTAAACACTTGGGAGAGTACCAAACAACAAAGTTGGTAGAAAGGTTCCCTGCCCATGAGGAGCTTATAGTCTAGAGTGGAAGACAGATATTAAAATAAATTACAAATATATACATAAGTGCACAAATGAGGCTGAGGGTATGATGAATATTAAGTGTTTAGAGGGTACAGGTCCAAGTGCATAGATAACACAGAAGGGAGCAGGAGTAGGAGAAATGAGGGCTTAGTCAGGGAAGGCCTCTTAGATGAGATGTCATTTTAATAAGGTTTTGAAAGAGGGGAGAGTGATTATCTGTTGTGTAAGAAGGAGGGGGGAATTCTAGGCCAGAGGGAGGTGTGCTAAGGTTCAGGAGTGAGATAGACAAGACAGAGGCCTAGCGAGTAGATTGGTGTTAGAGGAACAAAGTGAGACTTGTGTTGGAAGAAATGAGAAGTAAGGTAGGAGGAGGAGGCATTGAGAAGTTTTGTAAAATTTATAAACATAGCCCTACATAGCCAGGAAATTCTTCTCCAACATAGAAGCTACTCTAGTTTACAAGTCTAGTTGACTCATGGGTGTCATAAGCCCAAGGTTCGTATCAACCAGGACTTTCCTGGACCGGGGAAGCCTCAGTGACACATAGTAGAAGTCAAACCACATTTCTGATGACCAAGTTTACTGTGAAAAGTTTTTTACTTAGCTTTTACCAACATGCAAAGGAATGACACATGCATACACACTCCACCAAGGGTCCAATACCAGTCTGTGGTCAAAGGAGCCCATTCTGCCAATGCTGCTTCTTTCTGCTTCCAAGTGCTGCAGCCTTCTGCTGCTTTCAAGTGTTACTTTCCTTCTACTTCTCCAGAATGCTCCTATATTTCAGTGTTGCCTCCAAGTGCCGTGCATCTCATCATACCTCTATGCTGCTTCTTTGCAAGCACCTCAAAGCTTCTGCTTTTTATCTGCCTTAGGCACGGCAGCTGTGGCTCTTCATGGCTGTCATCGATTGGTCTAGGCCTGGTACTGGGTAGAAAATGGAGAGAAAGCCCTAACTCCCTCCATGCTCCGCCCCCAGGCCAACAACCACCTGCCTCAGGTAGAGCCCTTCAGGGCCTTCCCAAAGTTTCTTCTTCCTTGTTGTTGTTCACAAGATCACAAACAGTCATTAATAAGTCAGTTTGTTGTGGGCTCACCATATTGAGCAAGAGGAATTATCTTTCAGTTATACATCTGAATAAGGGACTAGAAGAAAAAAGATACTGGGTTATCCCTGAATTATGTGATGATGATAATGAATGCAGATGAACTTTGATAATTTCAATAAATAGAAGAGTGGTAAATTATCCACTGATGATTTAATCTCCTGTGTGGTGGGGGATCTGCTGGAAAATTCAGTTGCCATGGGAACTGCTACATCACACGGGACCCAGTGCACACTGCCTGGAGACCAAATGCTCTTTTATTGCTCCTCTGCAACCAACCCCTGATAATCAACCTAATATTTAGCACCTTTATATATAAAATGATTTTCGTTCTTACTGGCTCCTCATTCTGCACATCAATCTTGTTATATTAGCATCCGTTCCATTTTACAGATAAAAATACTGAGACCTGAAGAGTTAAACAACTTTGCCTAACCCAGCCAGCAAATCCCTGACTGAATTAGTCCATTGCTTAGTCTAATGAGCTAATGACGCCACTGAGATTTAAACACGGTTCTAGTTATTTAGGGCTTCATTCTGCTGTGATGGAACATTCAAGTCTCCCTTACACGCATATGGCAGGAGAAAAACAGTCAAATCAGTGTGTATTATATATGTGGGAACAGACAGGCTAGGCACAAGTAAAGTCCTTTTTCACAAATGCTGCAGCTGAATTTGTTAGCCAGTTTTTTAAACTAGGCCCTGTAAGTGTGTTGTGAATTGGTAGCGTTCAACCAGGATTTGAACAGAGGTTTATCGCCCATTATACAAGAGTGGATCAAGGCATTCATTCAGTCATTCAGTCATATTTATTGAGCGCTTACTGTGTGCAGAGCACTGTACTAAGCATTTGGGACAAATAACAATTAACAGACACATTCCCTGCCCATAGCAAGCTTACACTCCAGAGAGACTACATCGGTGGCAAATCGGCAGGGAGCATATCTGCTAACTCTGTTGTAGTGCATGATCTCAGCACTTAATACAGTGCTCTGCACATAGTAAGCATCAAAAAATCCCAATGATGTTGATAATGATCATGATTATTTCTCTCTGTTGTTAACAAATGTTCTGCAAAACCAAAACACTCAAGACAGGGACTGTTTCTGGCCTGATTGTTTTTGGCATCCGCAGTGCTTAATATTGTGCTTGGGACATAGCGCTTAACCACTGTCCTATCCTCAGCCCCATAGACTGTAAGCTCCTTGAAGACAGGAAACATATCAACCAACTGTGTTGTATTGTATTCTCCCCAGCGCTTAGTACAGTGCTCTCTTCATGCAGTAGGTGCTCAATAAGGGAAGGTGCATGGCTTAGTAGACAGAGTAAGGCCTTGAGAGCCAGAAGACCTGGGATATAATCCTGGAACCACCACTTGCCTGCTGCAAGACCTTGGGCAAGTCACTTTACTTCTCTGTGCCTCAGTTTTCTCACTGCCAAATGGGGATTCTATCCATATTCTCCTTCCTACTAAGTCCCAGTCTGTGTCTGTGTTTGACCTGATTAACTATTTATCTATTTTAAGAAGCAATATGGCTCAGTGGAAAGAGCATGGGATTGGGAGTCAAAGGTCATGGGTTCTAATCCTGGCTCTGCCACTTAGCTGTGTGACTTTGGGCAAGTCACTTAACTTCTCTGTGCCTCAGTTACCTCATCTGTAAAATAGGGTTCAAGACTGTGAGCCCTATGTGGGACAACCTGATCACCTTGTATTCCCCCCAGCACTTAAAGCAGTATTTTGTACATAGTAAGTGCTTAATAAATGCCATCATCATTATTATTATGATGATGATCTACCCCAGTGCTTAGAACAATGCTTGACCCATAATGAATGCTTAACAAATACCATTTAAAAAAATTAAACAATTAATACCATTGATCTATTGATTGTTTGATATACCACTGTTATCATCAAAGCAATTCTAAAGCATTGGCAACCAACTGTATTGTGCTTTCTCAAATGCTTAATATAGTGCTCTGCATAAAGTAAGCACTCAATGAATACATGAGAAGCAGTGTGGACTAGTGGATAGAGCACGGGCCTGGTAGTCAGAAGGACCAGGGTTCTAATCCAAGCTCTGCCACTTGTCTGCTGTGTTATCCTGAGCAAGTTACTTTACTTCTCTGTGACTCAGTTACCTCATCTGTAAAATGGGGATCAAGACTGTGAGCTCCATGAGGAAAGGAAGTGTGTTCAATCTGATATGCTTGTATTTACCCTAGCATTTCATTCATTCATTCAGTCATATATACTAAACACTGTGTACAGAGCACTGTACTAAGCGCTTGGAAAGTACAATTCACCAACAAAGAGAGACAATCCCCACCCACAATGGGCTCACAGTCTAGAAGGGGGAAAAGACATCAAAACAAGTAAACAGGCATCAATATCATCAATATAAATAAGTAGAATTAGATATATATATATATACACAATGGAACAAGTAAAGCAGGCATTAATATAAGTAAATATAATTATGGATATGTACATATATACATACACAAGTGCTGTGGGGCAGGGACCGGGGGTAGACCAAAGGGAGTGAGTCAGGGCAAGGGGCTGGGAGGAGCTGAGGAAAAGGGCAGCTTAGTCTGGGAAGGCCTCCTGGAGGAAGTGAGCCTTCAGTAGTGCTTTGAAGGGGGGAAGTGTGATTGTTTGGCCGATTTGATAAGAGAGGGCATTACAGGATGTGGGCCAGGTGTCGACAGCAGGACACGCGAGAATGAGGCACAGGGAGAAGGTTAATGGCAGAGGAGAGGAGTGTATGGGCTGGGCTGTAGAAGGAGAGAAGGGAGGTGAGGTAGGAGGGGCCAAAGGGAGAAGGGAGATGAGGTAGGAGGGGCCAAAGGGATGGAGAACTTTGAATCAATAGTGAGGCATTTTTGCTTCATGTGAAGGTCGATAGGCAGCCACTGGAGATTTTTGAGGAGGAGGGTGACATGCCCAGAGTGTTTCTGAAGAAAGATAATCCGGGCAGCAGAGTGAAGTATAGACTGAAGTGGGGAGAGACAGGAGGTTGGGAAATCAGGAAGGATGTTGATGCAGTAATCCAGTCCGGATAGGTTGAGTGAAGTGCCTGGCACATTGTAAGCACTTAACGAATACCACAGTTATTACTATTATTATTGCTAATTGTAAGTTTTCACTTTCTACTTGATTTTGAAGTCATTTAAATTTGGAAATATTTCCCACAAGTGTGTGTGCGTCTTTGTTAGCCAATGGTGCTGGGGAGGAGCTGCCCTGTGCCCTTGGTGCAGAATTTATGGTTGAACTCAGGATGATGTAACCAAAGAATTCCAGCTGCCTGCGTAGGACCGGGGACTGATGGATGACTCACTAAATTTCCTGGCCTTCCCAGGCTCAGAGGTTTAGTTCTTTCATCGATGCTGATTGAGAGTATTTGGTGGAGCTAGGGCACAGACAGGGTTCATTCATTCTTTCAGTCATATTTACTGAGTGCTTACCGTGTACAGGGCACAGTGCTAAATACTCGGGAGAATATAATATAACAATAAGCAGACACATTCCCGGCCCACAACGGGCTTATAGTCAAGATGGGGAGACAGACATTAATATGAATAAATAAATTACAGATGTGTCCCTAAGTGTTGTGGGGATGAGAGAGGGAGAGAGATGGTGAAGAGGCTCAGCCCTCCCATCATTCTGCCATAGACTGCCATGGGCTCGGTCTTCAGCACAGGGACTCCACTCATGGATCCCCCAGCTGTGAGGCGTATTGATCTGCAGTGTGGTGCTGGAGAAGGTGGGGGAGACCAGCTGAACCCCATTTTCAGACAGGCCTTGCTCTGGGCAATGATGCCCTTTTTAAAGAATGTATATTTTAAGATTTTTAGAAACAGAAGTCACAAAGTGAAAAGGAATGGACAGGGAGTGGAAGGGGATTGGTTGCTTCCTTGTTACTTCTTTGCCCCTGTCCGTCCGTCTCCCCTCTCCCCTCACCCCCCGTGCTTAGTACAGTGCAAGCACATAGTAAGCACTTAACAAATACCACAATCATCATCATCATTGGTCCCTGGGGCCACTGACAAAAGTTGAAGACTTAGAGAAACAGCATGGTCTATTGGATAGAGCACTGCCCTGGTAGTCAGGATGATTTGTGTTTGAACCTCATCTCTGCCATGTGTATACTGTGTGTGAACTTGGGCAAGTCACTTCACTTCTCTGCATCTCAGTTGCCCCACTCGTAAAATGGGGATCAAGACTGTGAGCCCCATGTGGGACAGGAATTGTGTCCAATCCAATTCGCTTGTATCCACCCCAAAATTTAAAACAGTCCCTGGCATATAGTAAATATTTAACAAATACCACAGTTATTATCATATTACTTAACCTTTGAGCAGATTTCCATCACCTGGCTCTCTCCCTACTTTGTTGTTTATGCACTAAGCACTAAAGTACTTATCCCTCTCTACCCCCCAAGAACACTTATGAGCATATCTTTACACTTGGCTGCTTCCCCCTAATTATTCTTTATTCCAGTGTCTGTGTCCCCCATTAGACCATTACAGGGATTGTTAGAGAGGGCAGGGATTGTTTGAATCAACAAAATTGCCTTCTCCCAGGTACTTAGTACAGTACTCTGCCCAGAGTAAGAGCTCAATAAATACCATTCACTGATTGATGGGTCCCACAAACTGGTGAGAACAAACAGACACCATCCAATCACGCGCTTCTACAGAGGAGAAGCCATAAGGTCTATAGGAAGGAGAGAGTGCTTTGTGTCTCTTCTCACCTCTGTAACACAAGAGGGATTGGTTTTAGAATGGGAAAATGGGGAAGGGATACCATTCTCTGCAGAGAAAGAAGTGGGCCTTTAATCAAATTACCCTTTCACATCAATGAATTATCATTGAATTGGGAGTTCTTCCAAGCTACCAATTGCATTATATGTTTAGCGTTTACTTTAGTCTCCAGAAAAGACTTGGCTTCTGATACATGTAATAATAAATAAACAGAAATGATGTCTTATTGTCATGTTCAATCTTTTAAGTATCCACTTAAAGATATGAAATCCCTGATCTTTTTGATGAACTTCCCCTTTGGAAAATCATAATCTACAACACAGGACCCTTGCAGTTAAAACACTTATGACAAAAAACAGCAAGGTCTAGTGGATAGAGCACAGGCCTAGGATTCTGAAGGACCTGGGTTCTAATCCTGAGTCTGCCTCTTGTCTGCACTGTGATCTTGGACAAGTCACTTAATTTCTCTGTGCCTCAGTTCCCTCATCTGTAAAGCAGGGATTAAGACTGTGAGCCCCATATAGGACATTGAACTACATCCAAACTGACTAACATATTCATTCATTCAATAGTATTTATTGAACACTTACTACGTGCAGAGCACTGTAGTAAGCTTTTGGAATGTACAGTAGGGGTCTGCTCCAGCACTTAGTACAGTCCCTGGCAAAATAGTGAGTCCTTAAAAAAGCGTAGGAGAAAAGACCCTTTATAGCCCCTCTAGTAGTGAAAGATTCATATCCATTATTGCCACAAGACAATTTGCTGATATCATTATCAATTAAACTTATATGATGAGTACTAGAGAAGCAGCGTGGCTCAGTGGAAAGAGGCTGGGCTTCGGAGTCAGAGGTCATGAGTTCGACTCCCGGCTCTGCCACTTGTCAGCTGTGTGACTGTGGGCAAGTCATTTCACTTCTCTGTGCCTCAGTTACCTCATCTGTAAAATGGGGATTAACTGTGAGCCTCCCGTGGGACAATCTGATTACCCTGTATCTCTCCCAGCGCTTAGAACAGTGCTCTGCACATAGTAAGCACTTAACAATTACCAACATTATTATTACTAATGTTGGTTTTGCTCCTGGTCTTGGTTGTGAAAACAGTTAATGTGTCAAATTTATTACATTATGAGAGCCTGGTTTGGTGTGGGAGGGTTATTGCTTTCTGTCTCAGAAAAAAAATTACCAAATCTGGGCTCTGATCTGCTCAACGCTCGGCTAAGGAGAAGTTACTAAATCCCCAATGAGGATTACTTTTAAAACTAGACTGTAAGCCCTTCTAGACTATCAGTTCCTTGTGGGAAGGGAACATGTCTACCAACTCTGTTATACCGTACTCACCCAAGCACTTAATACAGTGTTCTGTGCACAGTAAGTTCTCAGTGTGACTGATTGGTAACTATGAGACTTTGGACTAGTTCTCAGAAATTATTTCTCCTGCTGATTTGCAGATCTTCAATTTTACGTTACGCATCAGTTCAAACTAAAAAAACTTCGAAGTAACCTCTACATTGAATAGCAAGATGGGTTTACCTTCAGAAAGACTATGGAATACTATCAGTTTTACCATCATTTCCATGAACTACTTTTATGGAGCTCCTACTGTGTGCTGAGAACTGGAAGTAAGTGCTTGGGAATACACAACAGAAGCAAAAGACAATATCGACTTGAGGAGTAGACTCAAATTTCAAAGTATATAATCACCAAACAAATCAATCAGTGGTATTTATTGAGCCCCCATTCTGTGTAGAGCACTATACTAAGTGCTTAAGAGAGGACAATGTAGTTGGTAGACTTGATCTCTCCCCTCAAGAAGTTTACAGTCTAATGACGGGAGATTGGCCTAGTTGAAAGAGCTCGGGCCTGAGAGTAGGATGATCTGGATTTTAATCCTGGCTCTGCCACTTGTCTGCTGTGTGACCTTGCACAAATCACTTCACTTATCTGTGCCTCATTTTTCTCGACTGTAAAATGGGGACTCAAAACCTCTTTTCCATCTGACTTAGACTATAAGCCCAAAGTGGAACAAGGACTCTGTACAACCCCAGTGATGGGAAAGTGCTTGACACTTAGTAAGCACTTGAGAAACAATGAGACTGAGTGGATAGAGTATGGGCCTGGAATTCAAAAGGACCTGGGTTCTAATCCCAGCCCGCCACTTGTCTGCTGTGTGATCTAGGGCAAGTCACTTAACTTCTCTGAACCTCAGTTACCTCATCTGGGAAATGGGGATTAGGACTATGAGTCCCATGAGAGACAGGGACTGTGTCCAACCTGATTACCTCATATCTACCTGAACACTTAATACAGTTTCTGGTACAAAGTAAATGCTTAAGAAAAAAAAATGCATATCTTAATTATTATTATTACTATCAATGATAATGAAATAAATTGTCAGGTTTACAGTCTACAGAGAAAGAGAAGGATTAAGAGGCCTTTCCCAATTAATCCCTTTACCTCCCTATGCCCTCTCCCTTCTGCAACCCCATGTAAGTGCTGTGGGTCTGTGATGAGTATTAAAGTGCTTAGAGGATGGGTCTAAGTGCATAGGTGAGGCAGTAGGGAAGGAAAATAGTGAAAATATGGGTGTGCTGGTCTGTCAGATATGTAAGGGGAGGAAACTCCCTGCAGGAGGGAGGGCTTGAGCAAGGGATCCATAGTGGGAGAGAAAAGAGTGAGGAACAGTGATTAGGGTGGTATTAGAGGAGCAAAGTGTGTGGTCTGGGATGGTAAAAGAGTTAGAGGTAAGCTACAAACGGTGGAAACAAAAGCAAGCAATTGAATAAACAAATACGTGCATGAGAACTAACTAATTAACCGTTTGGGTAGCATGACCAAGAGCATAGGAGTTAAGCAGAAAATGACCCATGAAGGAAGTGGCTTTTGTGGGAAGATTTTGACTGTGGAAAGAATGAATACAGGACAGGGCTGAGAGTCAGAAGGACCTGGGTTCTAATTCTGACTCTGCCATATATCTGTTGTGTGATCTTGGGCAAGTCATTTCTCTGAGCCTCAGTTACCTTATCTGTATAATGGGAATTAAGAGTGTGAGACCCATGTGGGACAGGGTCTGTGTCCAACCTGAATAACTTGTATTTACCCCAGTGCTTAGAATAGTGCTTGACACATAGGAAGTGCTTTACAATTATCATTATTATTATTATTGTCATTACAGTTAAGCAGATATGAATGGGAAAGGAATTCCGTGACAGGGGAAAGGCATCAAAATGGGTTAATGATAAGTGAGTCATGAGTAAGATCAGGGTGGGAGGAGAAAAAATGCAAGATGGGATGTTGTGGGGGAAATGAATGGTTAAGTAAGAGAAGAGCATTTGGACAGTCTTAAAGTTAGAAATCTTTATGTATATATAGAGAAATGGGTAGCCATTGGAGGTTTCTGAGGAGGATAATGATGTGTTCTGTCCCTCTCTGGGTCGCACCTGGAGAGTTTCCAGTACTCTACCAGTCTCGATTACTGGAGGGAGCTTCAACCAGAGGCATACCCATTCCATTCCTAACTTGGCTAGTGGCTAGCGAGTGGAAGGCAATCTGCTACAAGTCAAAACTCACCCATGCTGGGCAGCAGCGGCATGAGAGACAGTCGAGGGTGGAGACTCGAGTTTACTGCACAGAAGGTGGCAATGGTAAACCACTTCTGTTTTTACCAAGAAAACTCTATGGATACACTACTAGAACGACTGCAGTTGGAGAGCGGGCTGTTCTGAGAGAGAAGTGTCCATGGTGTCTCTATGAGTTGAAAACGACTCAACGGCATAAGAAAAGACAAGAATGAGGTGGTTTAAATAGCACATGCCTACCAAAATTGTTATATTATACTCCTCCAACAGCTTAGTACAGTGTTCTTCACACAGGGATACTTAATAATTGAGTGATGGAGTGCTATTTGAAGGATGATATAAGCAGTTGCATGTAGAATAGACTGAAGAGGGGAAAAACCTAAGGCAGGGGAACTAACACAAAGTTTAACTGTGAACCCCCTGTGGGACAGGGGCTGTGTCCCACCTGATGAAGTCATATCTACTCCAGCATTTGTTTGACACACAGCAGGCAGTTAACAAATACTATTTTTTTTTTAAATATGAAATAATCATCTGAGGGGAAATGAGAGCTTTAACCAACATGGTAGCTATGAGGAGAAGAGAAAAGGAGGTGTGTCAAGGGAATATTGTAGAAGAGCCACCAGCAAGATTAATAAACAGACTGAATGTGAAAAATTAATGACTAGGAGGAGTTGAAAATGATACCAAGGTCACAGAATTCTGGGACAAAGACGATGTTTGGGTTGTCACAGAGAAGGAAAAGTGAAGGAAAGAAAGTTAAGGAAGAAAGATAGCATGTTTAGTGTAAGGTGCCATGTGAAGTTATCTTGAAAGCAGCAGGAAATATGAGACAGTCATGCAAATGAGAGGAGAGAGACAGTGAGGTAAACTTAGGATTGAGGTGATAACTGAAACTGTGAGCTACCTGCGAGAATGAATACAGAATGAGGAGAGTTGAGGTCCCAGAGCCTTGTCGGATTCTCACGGTCAAAGGGTGAAGGAAAAATGAAGAGGTTAAGAGGAGCAATTAAGGTGCAGAAAGAGAATCAGAGAAGTATGCTGTCATTTAGGGTTTCCAGGAGGAGTGAATGGTCATTGGGTTTATTAGATTTAGCCAAAAGGAAGTCATTAGATTTGGGTGACCTTGGTGAATGTGATCAGATGGGAAAAGGGCAAAATCCAGACTGGAGAGGCCTGAGAAAAGTTTTGTGTTTTTTTTCCACTCCATCCTTTTTCTCAAATCATTATGCCCCATTTAGCCTCCATATCCAAACTACCTTCCCTTGATGACCAAACTGACACTCGCAACATCACCCTCTCTACTGAACTCAACTCACTTGTTCCGCTATCCCTTTGTCGATCTCGTATCACTAACCCACAGCCCTGGCTCACCTCTACAGTCTGCATCCTTCGTCCTCTCCTCTGCCCAACAAAACTATCTCGCCAGACTTATTGACACTCTTCCCCACTGCCCTCACCATTTGTTCCTGACATTTAACTTCCTTCTCAGGACCCCTGTCTCCCAGCCTCCCCCATCCCTTGCCCTCAGTGACCTAGACATCTACTTCATCAACAAAATTGACACTATCAGACGTGTTCTCTTGAAAACCTCCCCTGCCCCTCCTCAGTTCCTCCTTTCTCCTGCACTTTCTCCAACTCTCCCATCTTTCCCAGTAGTATCTCTAGAGGAAATCTCCTGCCTTCTCTCAAAATCCCCCCCTCCACCTGTGCATCCTACTCCATTCCTTCACACCTCATCAAAACACTTGCCCCCTCCCTTCCTCCCTCCCCAACTGCCATTTTCAACTGTTCACTCTCCAAAGGCTTATTCCCCACTGTTTGTAAACATGCCCATATCTCCTCTATCTTGAAAAAACCCTCCCTTGACCCAGTGGTTCCTTCCATTTATCACCTCATCTCCTTGCCCCATCTCCCTCCCACCATTCCTCTCCAAAATTTTCCATTTATCACCCCATCTCCTTGCCTCATCTCCCTCCCACCATTCCTCTCCAAAATCCTTGAGCAAGCTATCTACACCCACCACCTCAAGTTCCTCTCCTCCATTTCTCTCCTTGACCCCCTCCAATATGGCTTCCATCCCCTTCACTCCACAGAAACTACCCTCTCAAAGGTCTCCAATGATCTCCTCGACAAATCCAAAAGCCTCTACTCCATCCTAAATCTCCTTGATGTCTCAACTGCCTTTGACACTGTAGACCACTCACTTCTGGATACATTAACCAACCTCAGCTTCGGTGACACTGTCCTCTCCTGGTTCCTATCTCTCTAGCTGCTCATTCTCAGTCTCCTCCTCTGCCTCCCATCCCCTAACAGTGGGTGTGCCTCAAGGTTCAGCTCTGGGTCCCCTTCTTTTCTCCATCTACACCCCATCCCTTGGAAAATTCATTCACTCACATCACTTCAACTATCAAATCTATGCTGATGACCCCCAAATCTACATCTCCAGTCCTTATCTCTCTCCATCTCTTCAGCCTCGCATTTTCTCCTGCCTTCAAGACATCTCTACTTGTATGTTCTCCTGTCACCTCAAACTTAATATGGCTAAAACTGAGCTTCTTGCCTTCCCAACCAAACTCTGTCCTTCCACTCACTTTCCCTTCACTGTTGATGGCACCACCATCCTTCCTGTCTCACAAGCCCCTAACCTTGGCATTATCCTTGATTCCTCTCTCTTGTTCCACCCACAAAATTTAAGCCATCACTAAATCCTGCCAGTTCTTCCTTCCCAGCATCGCCAAAATCTTCCCCTTCCTCTCATCCAGACTGCTACCACACTAATGCAAGGACTTATCCTATCCCAGTAGACTATGTGCTCACTGTGGGCAGGAATGTATCTGTTGTTATATTGTACACTCCCAATTGCTTAGTACAGTGCTTTGCACACAGTAAGCACTCAATAAATATGATTGAATGAGTGAATGAGTTTATATGAGAGTACAACTACTGTTTCATTCTCCAGCTGTCAAATTTCCAGCCCAAGGAAAGATGCACCAGTTAGAAACAGAGTATCTGGGTTGCAGAATGCCCAACGGAGAAATGGATCACAGATTTTGGACTCTTGGTGATAATAATAATAATGATAATTATAATGGTATTTGTTAAGGGCTTACCATGTGCCAGGCACTCTACAAAGCGCTGGAATGTAGGTGTGGGGGTGTTATTGTAGCCTTAGACATTAAACCATATATTTCTAGCTTTTAAACAGTCTTTATAATTGCTATAATGTTGTCTTTCAACTAGCATTCCTTGCCTATTGCACTAAATTGGCACTGCTCCAAACGCTCCCTAGAGAAGTATAAAAACCAGGATAAATACTGTTTGTGCCTGCCTGTGTACATGTAATTGAATGCACTGGGTTCTCTTCCTCTGATGTGGGATATAGAAAGGCATAATCATGATCAATAGTATATCTCTAATTCTCCCAGGTATCATCTTTCCATGGGAAAAAAATAGAAAAGTATCATTATGTAGAGGGTGGATGGAGAAGGCAATGAAAGCATTCTTGGGTCAGCCACGGCCTTGGATAACCCAGACCTGAGGGTCGTTGGCGATATGTGTTTTAGTGGCTGGGTAGATGTGTATGAGTAGTGGAGGTTTCATATTTTAGGACGTTACACATGTGGGTTGCTGCTGTGTGGAGTTGCTCCAATCCAGATATCCTCCATCCCACACTTCAGAAAAGGCTACAGGAAATAACAATGATCAAATGTGATGGGCTGAGACTCACCTCCTCCAGGAAGCTTCTCCAAAATAGGCTCACCTGGCTCAAATCCCTCCAGCAGGCTATGTATATTGTATGTGTCCACCAGGTATACTTATGCCTCTTTATGTTTGCTCATGGTTAAAATGACAGCTTCCCATTTCTTGTGTCATTATTCCAACACCATCTGAACCTCAGCACCTCCATCCCCCAACCTAACCCCACTGCAATGAAGTTTCTGAGTACCTCAGCAACTCCAAATGTGTCTTTGCATGGATGCTTTTCTGGATCTTTGGTCGCTGAATGCATTTATGTCTCTGGATGAGTGTCCGTTTCTGTGGTTATCTGAATCTGCTGTCTGTCTCTCTCAGTGGATATCTGTGCCTTTGTCAATCTGTGGCTCTCGGGTGGTAAGTCTTGTGATTTGTGTCTAGAGGTGAGTGTCTCTTTGGGGAGCAGTATCCCTGAGGCTTTCCATGTTTAAGTCTAGGTCTCTATCTATTAGACACTGCTGTTTGTAACTTCTACCAAATTCAGACAAGTGGTCAAAGGTCGGCTCCCTGCTTCCCCTGGCTGGGCCTACAGGATAAATTCCCCTTTGCTGAATTCTTCACTTATGCCACATCATCAATGGCATTTAGTTAGCCCTTAATATGTGCAGACCTCTGTACTAAGCACTTGGGAGAGTACATTACAACCCAGTTGGTAGAACAGTTCCCTGTCTACAACGACCTAACAGTTTAGAGGAACGAGGTACCTTAGTTTTTTGGGTGTTTTTTTTAGCAATTTAATAAGTGCTTACGATGGGTCTAGTACTATCAAAGCCCTGGGGTAGTCAGAAGTTTGACAGGTTGGACATAGTCCTTTTCCCACATGGACTCACAGTCTAAATTGGAGGGACAGGGATTTAATCTTCATTTTACAGGTGATGTAACTAAGGCACAGAGAAGTTAAATGACTTGTCCAAAGACATGGTGACTTGTCCAAAACATGTGGCAAAAAATAGGCAGAGAGGGATTAGAATTTAGGTCCTCTGACTCCCAGGCCCATGATCTGAAGTAGCACGGCATAATGGATGGAGCATGGGTTTGAGAGTTAGGAGGTATTGGGTTCTAATCCCAGCTCTGCCACTTACCTGCTGTTTGACCTTGAGCAAGTCACTTCACTTCTCAGGGTCTCGGTTACCTCATCTGTGAATGGGGATGAAGAATGTGAGAGTTGTGTGGGTCAGGGACTGTGTCCAACCCAATTTACTTGTATCTACCCCAGCAGTAGGTACAGTTCCTGGCACATAGTAAGTGCTTAAAAAATACCACTATTATTACTATTATTATTATTCTCTGGTTTCATTAACTAATTACAAGGGATTCTATGAGGTCATCCATGATAGCTCTTCCTCATCCATCCTTGATGTCTTTCTGTTCCTTCCCTGCCTTCTCCCACCTTCCCCTCCTTGAAAGTTCCTCTTAGTTGCTTTCCTTCTATTGCCTCCACAGCTCTTGCCTCCCTCCAGCTCCCCTAGTCAACCAATCAGTGGTATCGACCAAGTTCTAAGGGCCTAGGAGAATACAAGGGGAACTAGACAGATGTTCCCCCTATAGACTGTAAGCTCCTAATGGGCTGGGAACGTGTCTGCTAATTCTGTTGAATGTATTACTAAGCAAAGCTTAGTACAGTGTTCTGCACACATAGTAAGCCCTCAATAAATGCCACTGGTTGATTCCCTCCCCTTAAGTTTACAATCTAATTAGGGAGACAGAAAAAAATGATTTGCAGAGAGTGAAAGCTGTAGCATGAACAGATATATTCAGGAATATGAACACACCGATATGAAACTGGTGAAAAAAAGCAATACAAAAAATACAAGTATAAGAGGGCTGAGGTTAGTATTAATATCTACAGATGCCATTGTCCCTCCCTTTGCCTTAATAATGATGGCTTTTGTTAAATGTTTACTGTGTGTCAAGCTCTGTTCTAACTGTTGGGGTAGATATAAGCTAATCAGGTGGGACACAGTCCCTGTCACATAATAATAATTATTATTACTATTATGGTATTTGTTAAGAGCTTTCTATGTGCTGAGTACTGTTCTAAGCACTGGGGTAGATACAAGTTGCCCCATGTGAGGCTCACGGTCTTAATCGCCATTTTACAGATGAGGTAACTCTGAGGCACAGAGAAGTTAAGTGCCTTGCCCAAGTTCACACAGCAGACAGGTGGCAGAGCCAGGATTAGAACCCCTGTCCTCTGACTCCCAAGACCATGCTCTTTCCACTGAGTCATGCTGCTTCTTGGGGGTCAAAGTCTTTATCCCCATGTTACAGATGAAGTAACTGAGGCACAGAGAGTTTAGTAACTTGCCCAAAGCCATACAGCAGACAAGCAGAACCAGCAGAACCAGGATTAGAATTCCCCCCACCTCTAGACTGTGAGCCCGTTGTTGGGTAGAGATTGTCTCTGTTGCTGAATTGTACTTTCCAAGCACTTAGTACAGTGTTCTGCACACAGTAAACACTCAATAAATACGATTGAACGAATGAACGAGTGAATGATTAGAACCCAGGTTCTTCTGACTCCCACGCCTGTGCTTTATCCTCTAGGCCATGCTGCTTCCCATACCTGCTTTACCTGTCTCTGCCTCTGTAGCCCAAATTCTCCCCAGTCCCCCAACTCCAAAGTTTACTTACCCTCAACTCCTCCTTGCAGTCCAGGGGGCAAAATAATAATAATAATCATGATGATGATAATGCTATGATTATTTTTATTGTGGTATTTGCTATGTGTCAACCCCTGTGGTAAATGCAAGATAATCAGGACAGACATAGTCAAAGTGGGAGGGAGAACAGGTGTTGAATCCCCATTTTACAGATGAGGAAACTGAGGCCCAGAGAAGTTAAGTGAATGGCCCAAGATCACAGAGCAGACAACTGGAGGACTTCGGATTAGAATTCAGGTCCTCTGACTTCCAGGTCTGTGCTCTTTCCACCAGGCCACATGGCCTCTTATGCCATTCCTGGCCCCACCTCAGCTTCATTTCTTTTGATTGTACTTTGATTCTCTGGGCAGACTTGGGTGGAGCCCACTGCCTCTCTTCCCACACCAGGGTAGGCTAGAGAGAAGGGCAGAGGTAGCTTAGTTTTTGCTACTATCAACAAAGCCATGACTCTCACTTCTCCCAATGCTACTGTTACCACACTGTGACTATCAACCCCTAGGCAGAGGGGAAGCCTTAGTGAGGCTTAGGGCAAAGGGGGAGACTGGCGGAGTCAACCAATTAATCAGTGGTATTTGTGGGATGCCTACTGGGTATAGAGCACTGGAGTAAGTGCTTAGGAGAACACAGTAAAACATAGTAGGCATGTTCCCTGCCCACAAGGAACTTACAGTCTAGAGGAGAAGATAGACATTAAAATGAATTACCTTTTCTTTGTCTAAGTGATTTGGGCTGAAGGTGGGGAGAATTTCAAATGCTCAAAGGGTACAGATCTGGGTGCTTAGGCGACACAGAAAGGAGGAGTAGGAGAAAAAGAGGGTTTAAACGGGAAAGGCTACTTGAAGGAGATGCGATTTTAATAAGATGAGGTGGGTGTTGGTCTGTCATATATGAAGAGGCAGGGAGTGCCAAACCAGAAGGAAGAAGTGGGCAAGGGGGTTGGTGGAAAAGTAGGTGAGATCAAGGTACACTGAGTAAGTTGGCAATCACTGATCAGTGAAGCAATCAGTCTGGGTTGCAATGGGAAATCAGTGAGGTAAAGTGGGAGGAATTAGTTCATTGAGTTCTTTAGAGCTGATCACAGTGAGTTTCTATTTGATGACAGACTGGTTGTGGGCAGAGAGCACCTACTGACATTTCTATTGTACTCTCCCAAGTGTTTAGTACAGTGCTCTGTACAATGTAAGTGCTCAGTAAATACGATTGATTTATATGGAGGTGGATGTACAACCACTTAAGGTTCTTTAGGAGTGGGGAGATGTGGAATGAATTGTTTTTAGAAAAATGATCCTGGCAGCAGAGTGACTGGATTGGGTCGAGAAAGGAGGCATGGAGGTCAGTGAGAAGGCTGATACAGTAATTTAGGTGGGATATGCTTAGTGTTTGGACAAGCTCAGTAGCAGTTTGGGTGGAGAGGAAAGGGCAGATCTTAGTGCTGTTGTATAGGTAGAGTCAGATTGGAGGGAGTCTTAGAGAGAATTGGATGAGAATAAGTGGAGGAGCAGAATGGAGGCAGTAGGTATAGACAACCCACTCAAGGAGTTTGGAAAAGAATGGTAGGAAAGAGATGGGGTGATAAGAGGGCTTAGCTGTAGGGTCAAGACATAATTTTTCTAGGATAGGTGATATATGAGCATGTTCGAAAGTAGTAGGGAAGAAATTCATTGGAGAGCAAATGATTGAAGATGGTGGCTAGAGAGGGAAGAAAGGGGGCAAATGTTTTGATGAAGTGTGAAAGACTGGGGTCAGAGACACAAGTGGAAGGGATACATTTTGATAGGAGGCAGGAGATTGCCTCTTAAGATACTGCAAGGAAAGTTGAGAGTTGAAAAGGGTGCAGGAAGAGGGAGGGAGTGGAAAGAAGCAGGGGAGATTTTAGGGAGTTCACACCTGACGGTTCCATTTTATCAGTAAAGTACTTGGTCAGGTCACTGGGGCAAGAGATGGGGGAGGTTGGGAGAACAGAGGTTTTGAGGAGGGAATTAAGCATCTGAAACAGCTGTCGGGGCAATGGGAATGTGCGTTATTAAGGATGGAGAAGTATTGTTGCCAGGTAGAGGAAAGGGCAGAATTAAAGCAGATGAGGATGAAATCGAAATGGGCCACGCTGGATTTCCACCAGCAGTGCTCCACAGCTCAAGCACAGGAAGCATACTGTATAGTAGTGTCGCCCGGTGGATAGGGCTGAGGCCTGGAAATCAGAAGGACTTGGGTTCTAATCCTAGCTCCACCATTTGTCTGCTTTGTGACCTTGAGCAAATCACTTAACTTCTCTGTGTCTCAGTTACCTCATCTGTAAAATAGGGATTAAGGCTGTCATCCTCATGTAGGACATGGTCTGCTTCCAACCTGATTAGTTTATCAATATTATTATTATTGTGGTATTTGTAGAGTGCTTTTTATGTGCCAGGCACTGTACTAAGCTCTGGGGAGGATAGCAGCCATTTGGGTTGGACACAATCCCTGTCCAACAGGGGGCTCACAGTCTCAATCCCCATTTTACAGATGCGGTAACTGAGGCCCAGAGAAGTGAAGCGACTTGCCCAAGGTTCCACAGCAGACAAGTGGCAGAGCCAGGATTAGAACCCATGACTTTCTGACTCCCATGCCTGTGCTCTCTCCATTACGCCATGCTGCTTTGTATCTATGGTATCTACCCTAGCACGTAGTACAGTGCCTGGCACATAGTATGTGCTTAACAGATACCATTTTTAAAAAGAAATTATGAAATCAGTGGAGGGACAGGGGAGTGAGGAAGTTAAGTTCAGTGGAGAGAGTGGTGTTGAGGTTGTCGATTTGTGCATCAAGAGAAAGTAGTTTGGATAATAATAATAATAATAATGATATTTGTAAAGCGCTTACTATGTGCAAAGCACTGCTCTAAGCACTGTGGGGATACAAGGGGAACAGGTTGTCCCACATGGGGCTCAGAGTCCTAAACCCCATTTTACAGATGAGGTAACTGAAGCACAGAGAATTTAAGGGACTTGTCCAAAGTCACACAGCTGACAAGCAGCAGAGCTGGGATTAGAACCCATGACCTCTGACTCCCAATCCCAGGCTCTTTCCACTGAGCCACGCTGCTTCCCATGGATATGGAGACCAGATAGGGCATGATGAAGAGGGTCAAAGAATCAAAGGTCCCTTTGGACCGACAGGATAGATTAGTAATGATAATAACTGTGGTATTTGTTAAGCGCTTACTTTGTGACAAATACTATTCTAAACACTGAGCTATTTAGGAGCTAATCAGGGCTGACAGTCTTAATCCCCATTTTACATATGAGGGAACTGAAGCCCAGAGAAGTGAAGTGACTTGCCCAAGGTCACACAGCAGATGTGTGGCAGAGCTGGTATTAGAACCCAGGTCCATGCTCTTTCCACTAGGCCATGCTGCTTCTCGTTTGAGGAGAGTGGATGTGTGGGAGAGAAATCAGGTGAGGAGGTTGTGGTCTGATAGAGAAATTTCAGAATTGGTGAGAGTAGAAACTGCACAATGACTAGAGATTGATGAAATTGAGTGAGTGCCTAAATTGGTGAGTGGGTGAGTTGTGGTGGAGGAGGTCAGAGGAGTTGAAGAGTTAATAAGGGTATCTGTTAAGCATTTACTATGTGCCAGGCACCGTGCTAAGCAATGGTGTGGATACAAGCAAATCGGGTGGGGGACAGTCCCTGTCCTAAATGGGGCTTACAGTCTCAATCCCTATTTTACAGATGAGGTCACTGAGACCCAGAGAAGTGAAACAATTTGCCCAACGTCACACAGCAGACAAGTGGTGGAGTCAGGATTAGAATCCATGAACTTTTGACTCCCAAGCCCATGCTCTAGCCACTATGTCATGCTGCTTCTGAAAGGAAGTGGATAGAGGATGGGTCATTGGGAGCACCCAAATGGATATTGAAGACCCCAAGGAGGGATGGAGAAAGAGAGAAGAAATGTGCAAAAGGGATCAAAATAGTTCAGAAAGTTGCATGAAGGGCCTGGGAGCAGTAAATGGCCATGACTAGAATAATCTAGTGAATTGCCTACTTGCCTAGTGTACTTTTAATTGTATTACAGGCATGCTTGGGCACCCATAACTGATCATCCTTCCCACAGTTAAAGGGGTTGATTTATGACCCATTAATGAGCCATGTCCTCTGATTGGTTTCTGCAGATGGGAGCTGATTGAATGAACCCCTGCCACTCTCACAAACTTTTCTTATGGCTGGCTGGAATAAGTTAGGCAGGAGACTGAAATGAAAAACCACTATACATGTTTGTTGTTTTTGGTGTTTTTTTTTAATATGCCCCTTTCATTTGAATTCAATAGAAAGGGGTGAAACAGTATATTTGATAGAGACTAGATTGTAAACTCCTTGAGGGCAGGGGACATGCCTCTTCTAATGTATTTTACTTTCCCAAGCACCTAGTACACTGCTCTACATGCTATAAGCATTAACTAAATAGCAATGATCAATTTATAGAAAAATTGTGCATATTTGCTTAGTCTTTTGACCAGTAGAGCCGAAGGAGGAGGAAAAGGAGGTGAGAAAACTCAAGAGAGTAAATGGTAGGGGAAGAAGGGAAGGGAGAAGGAGACAGTGCAAATGATAAGGGGTAAATTGAAGCTCTGATGGTTTGGGGAAATAACTTGTGAAACTGTTGAATGTGATGCAGGTGGAAAATGAACTTGTAGATGAATCTGATGCACGGTTTTTTTTTGTGTTTTTTTGCGATATTTGTTAAGCACTTTCTATGTGTTAGGCACTATACTAAGAACTGGGATAGCTACAAGTGAATCAGGTTGGACACAGTTCATATCCCACATAGAACTCACTGTTATTCCCCATTTTACAATGAGGTTACTGAGACAAAGAGAAGTTAAGTGATTCGCCCAAGGGAACGCAGCGGACAAGTGGCTGAGCTGGGACTAGTACCCAAGTCCTTCTGACTCTCAGGCACTATCTGACTCTATCCACTATGCAGTGCTGTAGGTGGTTGATTCTCGGTTGAGGAAGTTGTGACATAACTGTGATTTAGGCTGGCAGCGGCTTTTGATGTATTTGGGTCTCATCGCTTCACAAGCAAGAAGACTGAGACCACGATAAGTAAATCCACTTTCAATTTTTGAATTTTCTCATCTTTCAAATTTTCCAGTACAGTTTTCCATGATCACCCAAATCTTCAGTTCAAAGTCAAAGTCGATATTTCAGGGCATTTTCGCCCTGCATGCCCAGATTCCCCATCTAAGAATAAGGTGAAATGCAAACAGAAATCATTAGATAAGAGTTATCTATGGTTCATTCATTCATTCAGTAGTATTTATTGAGCGTTTACTATGTGCAGAGCACTGTACTAAGTGCTTGGAATGTACAAATCGGTAACAGATAGAGTCCCTGCCCTTCGACAGGCTTACAGTCTAATCTGGGGAGACGGACAGACAAGAACAATAGCAGTAAATAGTATCAAGGGGATGAACATCTCATTAACAAAATAAATAGGCTAATGAATAAATAGGGTAATGAATAAATAGGGTAATATGGTGTGTGAATATGAACAGTGGAAAAGGGTGTAATCTTCCCAAGAAAACACAACTATCACAAATTCCTCACAGAGAACTTGTTTTTTCAACTCCTCCATCCTTCTCAACTCCAAACTGAGGTAGACTGACCCAATTTCAGGGATAAATCACACAATACCTTGAAGCACATCCATACAATAAAAGGCAATTGTTTAACTGCAATTATGTTTCATAAAGTACCTCAGTGAGCTTGTCATAACTCTGCCTGCTATTGCATTTACACAGTGTCACTTAGCAGAAAACGATGAAAAGAAATCGCAGACTGCACAGAGTCCCAGTTACAGGAATTGCAATTCAAGTTTGCAAGGAAGAGCACATTTTAAAATGTAATGAAAGGCAGGATGAATGGTAACAGTTAATCTTCCTTAATTTACAGGAAGGGAGGATGGGATGGTGGTCTGAACACAAAGAGATGCCAAGAACAGAACGTTCTGCAACTTAATTGCTTTGCACCCTGGAACACTGAACTTTCTTAGTGTCTCAGTCTCCCTATTTGCCAAATGGGAACCATGACAAGTACTTATCCTACCCTACAAATTTCCAAAGCACCAAGGAGATAAACAAGGTGATAGCACCTAATTCAGTTTTATGGGTGACTGGCAAATCTCGATTCTGTTGTTGATATAAGGAAGATAATGATGACAATGAAATTCTCACTGCAAACTTTGCTCCATAGCAATGGGTGAAATATTTTTTTCTTGCATATCTTTGCCCCTCTAGACTGGAAGCTCCTGATGGTCAGAGATCTGTCTACCAATTCTGCTGTATTGCGCTTTCCCAAGTGTTTAGTACAGTATTCTGTAGCAGTAAGCACTCAATGAACGCCAACTTTTTGATTGATTTGGTCAGATTTCTCTTCCCTCAATTTTCAGTGTTTCTAGGCCTCATTCTGTTTATGTGCCTGCCATTCCCCTTAAATTGGCAGCTTCCCAAAGGCAGGAGTCACAGTCTTTCAGAGTAAGTCCCCCTTGTTCTTAGACTCACACTCTGAACACATTATCAGTCGATCAAGCAGTGATATTATTGAACACTCACTTTGGTCTGAACACTTTTGCTGCCTGACTGCATGGGTCCCAAGCTTAAGACACTTTGTTTTACAATCTATTATCAGAGAAATGGCATGGCCTAGTGGATAGAGCAAGGGGCTGGGAGTCAAAAGGAACTGGGTTGTAATCTTGGCTCTGCTACTTGTCTGCTGTGTGTCTTTGGGTAAGACACTTCACTTCTCTGGGCCTCAGTTACCTCATCTGGAAAATGGGGATTCAGACTGCGCACCCTATGTGGGACAGGGACTTTGTCCAACATGATTAACTTGTATCTACCCCAGCACTTCGTACGGCGTCTGGCACATAGTAAGTGCTTTACAAATATCACTTTTACTTAAATACCATATTTTATTAGTCACCCAATAAAGTTCAGAAAATTAATACTGTAATTTGGGGGGGATGTTAAAGGATATGATAGTAACATACTATTTATTAAATGTTTATTGTGTGCAGAACACTTTACTAAGCTCTGAGAGAACATGCACAGGAAAGAAGCATGGCCGAGTGGAAAGAGCATGGGCCTGGAAGTCAGAAGACCTGGGTTCTAAATCCTGCACCACCACTTGCCTTCTCTATGACCTTGGGCAATTCACTTCTCTGTGCCTCAGTCTCAACTGTAAAATGGGGATTCAATATCTGTTTTCTTTTAAATGGTATTTCATTCAGTCATATTTATTGAGCACTTACTGTGTGCCGAGAGTAATACTAAGTGCTTGCAATGTACAATTTGGCAACAGATAGAGGTTAAGCACTTTCTATGTGCCAGGCACCTTTCTAAGTGCTGGGGTAGATGTAAGAAAATCAGGTTAGTCACAGTCCCTGTCCCACATAGGGCTCACAATCTTAGTCACCATTTTACAGATGAAGTAACTGAGGCACAAAGAAGTGAAGTGACTTTCCCAAGATCACACAGCAGACAAGTGACAGAGCCAGGATGAGAACTCAGGTCCTTCTGACTCCCAGTACCGTGCTCTATCCATTACGCGACACTGCTTCTCTCTGTTCTCCTTTCTATGTGAGCCCCATGTGGGCTGTTTCTGACCTGATTGAATTGTGTCTACCCCAGTGCTTAGAACAGTGCTTGACACATAGTAAGTGCCTACCAAAAATTTAAAAACCCAAAGATGGTAATTAAACGTAGGGCTCATAATCTAAATCATCAAATATTTTTACTTTTTCTGGGTGCTTTGCACACAGTAAGAACTCAATAAATGTGATTGAATCAATGGGTGATTAATTGAAACCGATCTAGGGGGCCCAGTGGAAATTTGGTCTCTTTCACTTGCATTGTTGTACTTAACTACTCCAGCTTTAAATATGTATTCCAGTGTATAACCACTTTGTTGCACAACTTCCACTCAGGAAATGGTGCCCTTCTTGCCCAGTGAATATCAATGTTCCACAGCTTAGACAAATAAATGACTCAAAATAGTTTCAGATTCATGATTCATTTAGATTTTTCAATGAACAAGGGAAGTGTCAAAATGAGCTGTGTTAAAATGATAAAGGAAGATGGAATGATTTAGTTTTTTTAAAAAAAAAACTTAAACAATTAAATTTCAAACTAATTCTATTTTTAGTTCTAGTGCAGTTTTCCATCAAGTTAGGCCAAAGTGTGTATAACATGGACTTGAACTCCCAAATTTGTAGTACAGTTAGAACTAACCAAATAGCCAGCAAACATGATTTTCTTGGAATCCATTGCTGTAAGAAAATAATGGAAAATGATGAGCATTCAGAACTTTGAAGAAAAACTGTCAACCCAGTCAGGTGAATTTGTTTTTTCATTCGGGGTTTTTTCTGGTTATTTGTGGAGACTTAATAAGCTTGAATGATGGCATTTATAAGCGCTTACTGTGGGCCAAGCACTGTGTGGACAGGGAATGTGTCTGTTTATTGTTATATTGCACTCTCCCAAGTGCTTAGTAAAGTGCTCTGCACACAGTAAGTGCTCAATAAGCACATCTGAATGAATGAATTAATTAATGACTAAGGCCTCCTTTTCACTTTTCCAGCTCCCTTAGTTGTCACCCTGACTTGTTCCCTTTAGTCACCCCCCTCCCAGCCCCACAGCACTTATGTATATGTCTGTCATTTATTTATTTACATCAATGTCTGTATGCCCCTCTAGACTGTGAGCTTGTGGTGGGCAGAGAATGTGTCTGTTATATTATTATATTGTACTCTTCAAAGCGCTTAGTATAGTGCTCTGCACACAGTGAGGGTTCAGTAAATATGATTGCCTGATGTAATATGATTGCCTGTCATACTAATTAGACTAAATACTGGGTAGATTCAAGATAATCAGATTGGACACAGTCTCTGTCCAACCTGTGGCTCACAGTCTAAGAAGGATGGAATGACCAAGTAATTCCTGCTGGAAAGGATGTGCCAGTATTAAGTTGTATTTCTCCATTTCAGTTTCTTTCCCATTCCACCTAGTCAGTATCAGCCTGGGAATGAGTCATATACTGAAAAAGTGGAGAACACAGGCCTTCTCTTTCACTGTAAACTGAAGTTCTGAGAACAGCAGGAGGTGGCCTGAAAATAGCCAGCATTGCTCCCGTCAGCAGCAAGAAAATTAAAAAAATGACCAGAATCCAGATTTTGATCAGTGCAAGATTTCCACGTGTTTTTCTGTTTGTTTTTAACTTCCACCCAGTTGCCAGTTTACTTCCAGCCAGTTCACCTCCTGGACTATGGGCTTCTCTGTCAATAGAATCAGAAAATATAAACGTATTTGGGATGATAATCCAGTCACCCCTGCTGCAACCCAATTAGATGTTGGTAGGGCTGCTATCCGGTAAAAACACAAAAAAAACAGAAAAAAAAAATGACACATCAATGCCATCCTTTGGCAGAACCAATTCTAGAAATAGCACATTTCCTCAGCATTTACAGTGTGTGAGGATCACTCATTGCACAGCAGCCCAAGAAGAAATGATTATCTTTGCACCCATTAACACCTACTTACAACAAAGTACTTTATTCTAGGTTCAGATGAAATATGTTACTGTATTCCACTACCAATTTAACATGCCTTAGAGCTTGGAATCATCAAAAGTTGATTTTTCTTGGGCAGAGTAGCGTCCCCCCCTTTTTAAAAAAAAAAAATCCTAATGAGGACTCTGGGCACTGTGTGTAGCCTTGTTCATTATTCAGATTCTTGAAGATGTTCTGAAATTGGATTGCTAAATGCCTGATTTACTCATCCTAGTTAAAGCCCTTGCATGTTCACTTCATTCTGTGAAGAAAGACTGATTTTCATATGAAAAGAGCTAGTGAATTCTTTCCCCAAAGCCCTCTGGATGACTACTTTCCAAATAATTGGATGGTTGGGTTTCTTTTCCTGTCATCTTTCAGCAAAGAAAATGTTTAAGGAAATCATTGAAGAAAAGGTAGGGGTATAATTTCAGAGTGGGTTCTTGTCCCCCATTAAAATATTTTTAAGAAACATCACAGTCTCTGCCCTCCCATCCCCCAAATGTCTCTAAGCCATTGTTGGATTAGACATGGAGACTAGAACAATTGCGGATAAGTAATATTTCAGAGAATGCCTCAGTCAGTCAATCAATCATGTTCATTGAGTGTAGCATTGTACTAATCAATTGGGGGAGCACAATATAACAGACTTGATAAACCCTTTTCCTGGCCACAGTAAGCTTACAGTCTAAAGGAGGAGACAGGCATTAATATAAATTAATGAATTAGAAATGTAATAACAATAATTATGACATTTCTTCATTCACTCATTCAATCTTATTTATTGAGCACTTATTGTATGCGGAACACTGTACTAAGTGCTTGGAAAGTACAATACAGCAAAAAAGAGAGACAATCCCTGCCCAGAATGGGCTTAAGGTCTAGTTAAGTACTTACTATGTGCCAGACACTGTTCTAAGCTCTAGGCTGGAACCAAGATAACTGGGTTGGATAAAGTCCCTGACCCACATAGGGCTCACACTCTTAATCCCCATTATACAAATGCGGAAACTGAGGCACAGAGAAGATGAGTGACTTGCCCAAGGACACACAACAGACAAGTGGCAGAGCCGGAATTAGAACCCACAGCCTTCTGACTCTCAGGCCCGTGCTCTATCTACTAGACCATGCTGCTTCCCAATGTTTACATAAGTGCTGAAGGGCTGAGGGTGGGGTGAGTAAAAGGACCAAGTTGAAGTGCATGGGTGATATGTAAAGGAGAGTGAGCAGGAGAAAGGAGGACTTTGTTGGGGAAGGCCTCTTGGAGGAGATGAGATTTTAATAAGGGTTTGAAGGTGGGTGAGAGTGATCCTCTGTCAGATATAAAGGGGGAGGGAGTTTCAGGCCAAGGGCAAGATATGGGAGAAGAGTCAGCAGCTAAAGGGATAAGATCAAGGTACAATGAATAGGTTGGTTTCTGAGGAACAAAATGTGTAGGCTGGGTTGTCAGAGAAAATCAGAGAGGTAAGTTAGAAGAGTGCAAGGTAACAGAGTGCTTTAAAGCCAATGATGAGGTACGTCTGTTTGATGCAGAGGTGAATTCTATGTATTTGTATTGATGCCTGTTTACTTGTTTTGTTGTCTGCCTCTCCCTTTCTAGACAGTAAGCCCATTGTGGGCAGGGATTGTCTCTATTGCTGTACAGTACTTTCCAAGCTCCTAGTACAGTGCTCTGCATACAGTAAGTACTCAATAAATGTAAATGAATGAATGAATGAATGAATGAATGAATGAATGAACCACTGGAGGTTCTTGAGGAGTGGGAAAACATATCCTGATTGTTTCTGTAGAAAAATGATCTGGGCAGCAGAATAAAGTATGGACTGGAGTGGAGAGAGACAGAAGGCAGGGAGGTTAGCAAGCAGTCTGATACAGTAACCAAGGCATGATAGGCTATGTGCTTGGGTTAATGTGATAGCCTTTTGGATAGAGAGGAATTCTCCAGTGAGTTCTCCAAGGGAGTGCGTAAATTCAGTCGTATTTATTGAGTGCTTAATGTGTCCAAAGCATCTGGGAGAGTACAATACAACAATAAACATACACATTCCTTTCCAACAAAGAGTTTTTAGAGTAGAGTGAGGGAGGCAGACAATAAAAATTAATTACAGATATGTACGTACGTGCTGAGGAGCTGGGTTGGGGGAAGAACAAAGGGAGCAAATCAAGATGATGCAGAAGGGAGTGGCAAAAGAGGAAAGGAAGGCTTGGTCAGGGAAGGCTTCCTGGAGAAAATGTGCCTTCAGTAAGGCTTTGAAGATGGGGGAGAGCAATTGTGTGTCAGATTTGAGGAGACAAGGCATTCCAGGCCAGAGAAAGGATGTGGGTGAGGTGGTGAGATAGATGAGATTGAGGAAGAGTGAAAAGGTTAGCATTAGAGGAGAGGAGTGTGCGGACTGGGTTGTAGTAGGAGAGCAGTGAGGTGAAGTTAGAGGGGGCAAGGTAATGGAATGCTTTAAAGCCAATGGTGAGGAGGCTTTGCATGATGCAGAGTTGGATAAGCAACCACTGAAGGTCCTTGAGGAATGGGGTGACATGTCCTGAAAGTCTTGTAGAAAAAAGACCCAGGCAGCAGAGTGAAGTATAGACTGAAGTGGGGAGAAGCAGGAGGCTCGGAGGTCAGCAAGGAGGCTGATGCAGTAATCCAAGTAGAGATGTCTTGAAGGCAGGAGGAAATGTGACTAGGCAGAGAGGAAGAGAGATCAGGGTTGGAGATGTATATTTGAGTATCATCTGTATAGAGGTGGTAGTTAAAGCCATGGAAGCGAATGAGTTTTCCAAGGGAGTAGCTGCAGATAGAGAATAGTATGGGAACCAGAACTGAATGTTCACAGACCCCCTATAGTTAGGGGGTGAGAGGCAGAGGAGGAGCCCACAAAGGAAGATGAACAACCAGAGAGATAAGAAGAGAACCAGGAGAGGACAACATCAGTGAATCCAAGATTAGGTAATGTTTCCAGGAGAAGGGGGTGGTCCACAGTGTAAAAGGCACCTGAGAGGTTAAGGAGAATTAGGATGGAGTAGAGGGTATTGAATTTGGCAAGAAGGAGATCACTGGTCTTTATTGAAAACAAAAACATGCAGGACATGTCAACCCACTCTTCAAAAAATTCCAGTGGTTGCCCATCCACCTCCACCTCAAACAAAAACTCGTCAACATTGGTTTTAAAGCACCTTTCCCCCTCTTACCTCACCTCGCTTCTCTCCTTCTACAACCCAGCCTGCATACTCTGCTCCTCTAGTACTAACTTTCTCACTGTGCCTTGTTCTCACCTGTCTCATCACCAACCACTAGCCCATGTCCTGTCTCTGACCTGTAACACCCTCCCTCCTTAAATCCGACAGACAATTACTCTCCCTCACCTTCAAAGCCTTACTGAAGACACATCTCCTCCAAGAGGCCTTCCCAGACTAAGTTCCACTTTTCCTCATCTCCCAATCCCTTCTGTGTCATCCTGTCTTGCTCCCTTTGCTCTTCCCCCAACCTCCATCAAGCCCTTCAGCACTTATGTATATAGCTATAACTTTATTTATATTGATATCTGTCTCCCCACCTCTAGACTGTGAGTTTGCTGTGGGCAGGGATTGTCACTGTTCATCGTTATATTGTGCTTTCATAAACACTTAGTACAGTGCTCTGCATACAGTAAGTGCTTAATAAATATGATTGAATGAATAATAATAATGATGGTATTTGTTAAGCACTTACTATGTGCCAAGCACAGTTCTAAGCCCCGGGGTAAATACAAAATAATCAAATTGTCCCATGTGGGGCTCACACTTTTAATCCCCATTTTGCAGATGAGGTAACTGAGGCACAGAGAAGTAAAGTGGCTTGCCCAAGGTCACACAGCAGACAACTGGTAGATCCAGGATTAGAACCCACATCCTCTGGCTCCCAAGCCCAGGCTCTTTTCACTAAACCTTGCTGCTTCAATGGGGCCTTCTACAGTGATGGGAAAGTGAGGGGGTGGACTGGGTTTATGTGGGAAGATAAGGAGTTCTGTTTTGGGCATGTTAATCTTGATGTGATGGGAGGATATCCAAGCAGAGATGTCTCGAAGGCATGTGGAAATCTGAGACTGCAAAGAGGGAGAGAGGTCATTGCTGGAGATGTAGATTTGGTTATCATCTGCAGAGAGGTGATAGTTGACTCCGTGGAAGTGAATAAGTTCTCTAAGGAAGTGTGTGTAGATAGAAAATAGAAGGGGACCAAGAATTGAACCTTGAGGGACCCCCACAGTTAGGGAGTAGGAGGCAGAGGAGGAGTCAGTTAAGGAGATTGAGAATGAACATCCAGAGAGATAAGAGGAGAACCAGTAGAGGACAGAATCCGTGAAGCAAAGATTAGATAACTTTTCCAGGAGAAGGGGCAGGTCCACAGTGATCAAGGAAGCTGAGTGGTTGAGGAGGATTAGGATGGATTACAGGCCATTGGATTTGGTGAGAAAGAGATCATTGGTGACCTTTAAAAGGGTGGTTTCTGTGGAGTGAAGGGAATGGAAGTTGGGTTGGAAGGAGTCAAGAAGAGAATTGGAGGAGAGGAATTTGAGACAGTGGGTATAGACAACTCGCTCAAGGATTTTGGAGGGTAGTGGTAGGAGGGAGACGGGGAGATAACTGGAAGGAGCCGTGGGGTCAAGAGAGGGGTTTTTAGGATAGGAGAGACATGGGCATGTTAGAAAGTAGTGGGGAAGAAGCCACTGAAGAATGAAGTGTTGAAGATGACTGTTAGGGAGAGAAGTCAGGGGACAAGTGCTTTGAGAAGGTGAGAAGGAATGGGGTTGGATGCACAAGTGGAGGGATTGACTTTTGAGAGGAGGTAGGAGATCTCCTCTAGAGGTATTGCTGGGAAGGATGGCAGAGTTGAAGAGGGAACCAGAAGGAAGAAGGACAGAGGAGGGGCAGGGGTGATTTTAGAGAGTGCAAGCTTGATACTGTCAATTTTCATAATAAAATGGGTGAACAGGTAATTGGAGGCTAGGGAGGGGGAAGTCAGGGGAACAGGGGGCCTGAGAAGGGAGTTAAATGTCTGGAATAACTGGAGAGGGTGATGGGCAAGTGTGTCAATAAAGGTGGAGAAAAAAATTGCTGGGCAGAGGAAACGGCAGAGTTAAAGCATGCAGATGGAGACTAGAAGGGAACCCAGACCTGAGCCTAAAGGAATGACTAGAGATAGCGGGTGGGAAGCAGAAGGAGTCAATAAAAGAGACGGAGAATGAACAGGCAGAGAGATAGGAGCAACGCCTCTATCTCAGGCTCTGCCTGCCAAAGCTTCAATCCATCAGTGGTATTTTTGAGCTTTTACTGTGTACAGAGCACTGTACTAAGCACTTGGGAGAGTACAACACAACAATATAACAGACACATTCCCTGCCCATAATGAGCTTATAGTCTTGAAGGTTCGGTTTCTCTACTGTCCCCCTGCTCAGGAACATTTAAAAGACGACATTGGAGGTAACTCTGGACTGGTGGTTCTACATGGCTCTTATTCTAGACTGTAAGCTCATTGTGGGCAGGGAATGTGCCTGTTTATTGTTATATTGTACTCTCCCAATTGCTTAGTACAGTGCTTTGCACAAAATAAGTGCTAAATGAATACTATTGAATGAATGAATGGTTCCTGGCCTCTGCAGCTCCAGGTTTAAAAGATGTGATAAAGTGATACAAGCATATGACCAAGAGACCCAAAAAAGGACCAGGCTTTGGCTTGCAAGATGTTTTCCACTTCCACCTCCAAGATGTATGTATGTGTTGCCTTTGGGACTGAGTTTCTCCTCTGTTAAATATCCTATTTAGACTGTGAGTCCCATGTGGGACAGGGACTGCATCCAACCTAATTAACTTTGTATCTTCCCCAGTGCTTGGAACAATGCTTGTCATGTAGTAAGTACTTAACAAGTACCATAATTTAATTTATTTTTTACCAAGGATCAGTTAAAAAACAACAGTAGTCGTTCTTCAGAAGCTGTGGAAGCATAGATGTAAAAGCAGGTTTCTAAGAATGACTCCGGAGTCCTGAACTAGCATTGGTTTACCTCAAAAAAGTCAACATTCCAAGTTAAGTTTTCTAGAGTGAATTTACTGTTTCTAAGTCCAGTACATATCATACATATAAGGCTGAATAGTATGGATCTCAGAGACTAATGAAAGACCTGTGCTGGGTAATGATAATGATAGCTATAATGATAATTATAATAATAATAATCTAAGGGTTTACTATATGCCAGACAATGTACTAGGCAACGGGAGAGATAAAAGATAATCAGATTGTACACATTCCCCATCCCACTTGGGGTTCACAAGTATTTAATCCACATTTTACAGATGAGGAAACTGGGGCACAGAGAAGTTATGTGGCTTGACCAAGGTCACACATCAGGCAAGTGGTAGAGCCAGCATTAGAACCCAGGTGTCTTGATTCACAGGATCATGCTCATCCCATTAGGCCAGGCTACTTCTCAGATCCTACAAGGTAAGACAATCATGAGAGAAAGATGTTTAGAATAAAATCTCCTTGATGCAGCATTATCCTTGGAGAACTGTCTTCCTCTAAGGCCACATAGCTATATAGCAAATTGGAAGAGAACTTCCCTCTCCCTCAAAAATTTTCAATGCTGCCATGTCACTGGAACTTGAAACAGGTTTTTCAGGTTAGCAGACCTAACCAATTTTGAGAGACCTTCTAATGTAATTTCTCTGATCCTAGACTGTTATGTAGCTATTCAGTGGTGAAAGCCTTTCCTGATTATTTCTTCCCTCTAAAGCTTGATTATGACCTTTATTAAACACTACATGCTATGCCCTGGGGTAGACACATGGTTATGAAATCCAGCAACCACAAGCGGCTCACAATCTATCTCATTCTTTCCGAGTTTCTTTGGGGAATTCTGATTTTATAATCAACCAGTGATATATATTGAGCACTTACTGTGTGCAGAGCACTGTATTAAGCACTTTTATAAACCTCCGGTAAGCATTCAACATGGTAATGGGTGACAAAAAAAGTTTAGAGGTTTCCTTTCTGTAGCTTCTTCCAGACTCTAAGTCTGATTCCATTGTCTTACTTTACCTTTTGGAGAGTGCAAATGAAAATTTAGCATGTGTGAAGATCAGAGGCAATGTTCTCATCATTGTATTAACTCTCTTCAAACTCTTGCAGCAAGGTGCATTAGGCAGCTAATAGTATTTCTAGATACAAATGTGAACAGGAAAATGCTGAGCATTACTTAGAGGAAAACACTTAATAGACTTTCATTCATGCATTCCAGATATGACTCATCTATTGATTTAGAAAACAGTGGTGGCTAATTCCATCTCTGTGAATCCAGTCATTAGCACTGACTTTGACCCTCTCAGCAATTTTTCTTTTACCTCAAATGATCCTACAAGCTTTATAAGTAGTCCTTTTAACTTAATATTTCCTCAAGGATGAAAAATTTAAACAAATTCAAGGCAATTAAGCCATAACAATTTGGCATCTCATTCTGTCTTCAGATCTGAGCAAAGTACTTCGTTTTGAATTATGTTTGACCTCACGAACACCATTTGGAGACTGTGTTTAAGGGAGAAAATATTTCCAAGATGTAAACATTGGAGAAGAAGGAATAAACATTTTCCAAACTTCATCCATTTTGCATAACATATACCCGGCAAGGCGAAGAGAAATTGCAAGCAGTAAACTGTCCAGTGGACAGCTAGGAACAGGCACTGGGAGAACACAGGGCCATTTAGTCACCCAAACTACATGGCCAGCTGGGCTAGGGTAATACTGTGCTCTGGACTGAACATTTTTGTTTCCCTGCAGACTGAGTATCAATCAGTCCAATCCCTTGTATTTAGTGAGTGCTTACGGTGTAAAAGAGCGCTGTACTAAGCCCTCGGGAGAGTACACCACAACACTATAATAGACACATCCCCTGTCCACAGAGAGCTTCCAATTTAGAGAGGGAGACAGACATTAATATAAATAAATACATTATGGATACATATAAAAGTGGTGTGGGGCTGTGAGGGGGGATGACTAAAGGAAGCAAGTCACGGTGATGCAAAAGAGAAAGGGCTTAGTTGGGGAAGGCCTCTTGGAGGAGATGTTTCTTCAGTAAGTCTAAAGTAGGGGGGAGTAATTGTCTTTTGGATATGAAGAGGGAGGGTTTTCCAAACTAGAAGCAGGACATGGCTGAGAGGTAGGCGGAGAGATAGAAGAGATAGAGGTACAGTGAGAGAAGTACAGTGAGTAGAGAGATTGAGTGGCCTTGTCCCTCCTTTCAGAATTGAAAGGTATTTCAATCCTGAATTTTGGAAAGAGGTTGGAGACTGCTGAGTAATTCACACATCACTGTCCATGCTCATTCATTCATTTATTCAATCTTATTTATTGAATGCTTACTGTGAGCAGAGAACTATACTAATGTCTGGAAAAGTACAATACAAAAATAAACAGGAACATTCCCTGTAATGAGCTTACAGTCTAGAGAGGGGGAGAGAGACATCAGTATAAATAAATGAATGACAGATCTGTACATAAATGTTGTGGGGCTGGGAGGGAGTAAGAACAAAGGAAGCAAGTGAGGGTGACACAGAAGGGAGTGAGAGAAGAAAGGGGAGCTTAGTCTGGGAAGTCCTCTTGGTAGCCTTTTGCTTATTCAGCCACAGATTTTGAGGATGGCTCTTAGGAAGGTTGATTTCTGTTCAAGGTGGCCAGCTCATGTGATGAGTGACAGACGATAACAAGGCCAATATTAGATGGAAGATAGAAGGTTCTTTCCTCTAGACTGTAAGCTCCTTGTGATCAGGGATCTTTTTACTAAACTGCCTAATTGCTTAGTAGAGTACTCTGAACTCAGTAAGCACTCAAAAGATACTATCTCTTTATTGATTGATATCCTTCCCTCTGCATTACAAATACCCATGTCTGAGCCTTCCCTTTTCACCTCCCATTTCCCTAAGTTCGACAAAGGAAGCCTGCTTTCCAACTTTTAAAGCACCATTACGATCATCCCACTGAAAACATGGCAATAGATTATAAGGCCTCTTGTTGGGAGCAGAAATTAGTATTTAATAATTTATCACATTTAACATTTTCAGGTCAGAGCCAGGGGAGGGAAAGCCTGTCTCCGTGTCTATTATATTCATTTAATTGCATCAGTAGCAAAGCGCATCCAATCTGCCCTTGAAATGAAGTCTGAGCTAAAATGAGCCTTTCTGTAAGGCTCAGAGTACAGATCTGATACTAAAGCTCTCACTTTCGAGTCATAAGGCTAAAAACCTGGGCAAGGTCAAAAAATCCCCAGGCTATGCTGTTATCCTTAACTGGCTTGGTCCAGACTGAGCAGTGGAATTTTGGCTTCAGGATCAGATGTAAGGTCAAGCTAGATCAGAAATTGGTCTTAACTTCATTTTGAGGAGGATTGTCACACATGTGCCATAGTTTTATACGTGGACAGTTTATCCCCAACCCCTCTGGGATTCTGGGAGTTAAATTCCCAGCAGCCCATGGAGATCCTTGTGTTTGTTCAAAATTCCTACCACTTTGGCAATGGCAACCTCCACTGACCCTTCACCCAAACCAGAGGCAGCAAGAAGTGTCTGAGCTCACTTGATTCCTCTTCAATCTGGGGGGAAATTGTGAAACAGGACCATCCAAGGCTGAGTTCCATTTTGGTGTCATCATGCTCTTGAGTGATCTAAAAAAGGCAGTCTAATTGGTCCCAAAATATGTGCTATAAAAGATCCATAAGAATTAAGAGTGAATCAAAATATGCCCAGGCAGTACTGGTGGAATCCTAAAAAGAAAGCCCTGAGCAGTTCTTAGACATCATAGGGTTACAGTCACAGCTAAGCAGAGAGAGAGAGAGAGAGAAAGAGAAAGAAAATGTAGGTATTTGGATTGTGCCCGTGCGGTCAAAGGCTTGGCTTTGACCTCTGAGAGGAAGTGTGACCAAATGGAAAGAATACGATGAGTAGTTAGGAGGGTTGTGTTGTAATCCCACCACTGTCACTGGTCTAATGTGTGATTTTGGGCAAGTCACTTAAAATAAATGGTGGTATTTGTTAAGTGCTTACTATGTGCAAAGCACTGTTCTAAGCACTGGGGGATACAAGGTGATCAGGTTGTCCCATGTGGGGCTAACAGTTTTAATCCCCATTTTACAGATGAGGTAGCTGAGGCACCGAGAAGTGAAGTGACTTGCCCACAGCCACACAGCTGACAAGTGGCAGAGCTGGGATTTGAACCCATGACCTCTGACTCCCAAGCCCGTGCTCTTTTCACTGAGCCACGCTACTTAACTTCTTCTGACTCATTTTCCTCATCTGAGAATGCGGGTAAGATAAGGTCTTTACCTTAGCTTCTGATCTTCGAGTGGGACAGGGACAGTGTCTAATCTTATAAACCTGTATCTACTCCCGCACTCAGTGCATAGTAAATTCTTAATAATCAATCCATTAATAGGATCTGTCTTTTTTAATGGTATTTGTTAAGTATGAACTAACTACCAGGTACTGTACTAATCACTGGGGTAGATACAACCTAACCATGTTGGACACAATCTTAATCTCCATTTTATTAATGAGGAAACTGAGGCTCAGGTAAGCGAATGACCTGCCCAAAGTCACACAGCAGGCAAGTGACAGAGTTGGGATTAGAACCCAGGTCCTCTGATTCCCAGGTCTATGCTCCTTCCACTTGGCTCCTCTTCTGGCTCAGGGGAAAGAGCACGGGCTTGGGAGTCAGAGGTCATGGGTTTGAATCCCAGATCTGCCATTTGTCAGCTATGTGACTGTGGACAAGTCACTTAACTTCTCTATGCTTCAGTTACCTCATCTGTAAAATGGGGATAATGACTGTGAGCCTCACGTGGGACAACCTGATTACCCTGTATCTACCCCAGCACTTAGAACAGTGCTCTGCACATAGTAAGTGCTTAACAAATACCAACATTCTTATTAACATTATTATGAATAGATATTTGTTGCAGAGCATTGGACTAAGCATTTGGGGGAGTACAGTGGAGTTAGTAGTACAATCTCAGCCTTCATGGACCTAACAAGTTAGGAGAGAAGAGCGATGCCAAAATAAATTACAAGTAAGAGGAAACAACAGACTTTAAAAATATGTACATATGTGCTGTTGCAGAAGGTGGAGAGAAGAGTGAGTACCCAAGTGCTTAGGTGTGGTGAAGTGGCAGTAGGGAGGGAATTAGTGTAGGGAAATGAGAGACTATTCAGGGAAAGCCTCCTAGAGGAAAAAGGATTTTAGAAGGGTTTTGATGAAGGGGAAAACAGTGTTTTGTCAAATGTGAAGCGGAAAAACCTTCTGGGTGAAAGAGGGGGCACGGAACAAGGGCTTAACAGTGACAGAGACAAGAGAGAGACATGTGTAGTTTGGCTTGAGAGGAATGAAGTGTGTGATCTGGAATATAGAAAGAGAAGGAGTGGAAAGTAGAGGGCAGAGAGGGCCTTAAAGCCAGTGGTCTGAAGTATCTCCTAGATGTGTAAAGGAATGGAGAGCCATTTGGAGGTTCCTGAGGTGTGAGGAGACATGTTCAAAGAAAAATGATGTCTCGCAAAATAGATATGGGCATCAGAGATAAGTTACAGACTGGAGAGGGGAGAGAATAGAGTCAAGGATGTCTACAAGGCAATAACTGAATGCTTGTACCAGTATGGTGACTAAAGCAGATGGGGAAGATTCTAGAGATGCCGGGAAGAAAAAATGAGCAGGGATTTGTTGACTTCCCACATATGAGGGTTGAGAGAAAGAGAGAGAGAGAGGAGTCAAAAATAATGCTCATATTGTCAACTTGATAGTTTTGGAGGATGGGGGTGTTGTAATGAGTGTTGATGGTGTTAATAAGAAAGTTAGGACAAGGACAAGATTTAAAAAGGAAGATGAGGATTTCAGTTTTGGTTATGTTTATTCATTCAAGTGTATTTATTGAGCACTTACTGTGTGAGGAGCATTGTACTAAGCAGTTGGGAGGGTACAATATAATACTCAGACGTAGTCCCTGCCCACAGCGAGCTTATGGTCTAGATGTTGAGATAAAGGTGCCAGAGTGACTTTCATGCAGAAATGTCCTGAAGATATGAGGAACAGGAGGAAATGTGAGATTGCAGAGAAAGAGAGAGGTCAGGGTGGGTGAAGTAGATTTGGGAGTCATTCATGTAAAAGTCCTTGTTGAAGCCACAAGAGCAAAGGAATTTCCTGGGAGCAGCATTGTAGAATGAAAACAGAAAGGACCAGGCTTGAGGGTCACCCACAGCTAGAGACTGAGAGGCAGAGGAAAGACAGTGCAAGAGGATGAGAAAGAGCAGCCAGAGTGCCAGGAGGAGAACCAGAAGAGGACAGTGTTGGAGAAACCAAGATTAGATGGTATTTTCAGGAGGAAATTGTCCACAGTATATAAATTTATCCAAAGGTCAAAGACTATTAAGATTTAGTAGAGTTGGTTAGATTTGGTGAGGTCATTTGGGACCTTGAAGAGAGTAGTTTCTGTGGAGAGGAGAGCATGGAAGCCAAATTGTAGAGGGTCAAGGAGGGAGTTGAAATCAAGGAAGTGGAAACAACAATTGAAATCAACCCATTCAAGGAATTTTGTCAGGAATAGTGTATAGAGGAGTGATAGCTGGAGGGTAAAGTGGGGTATATATATATTTTTTTAGGATAGGAGTTGTTTGATCTTATTTGAAAGCAGAGGGGAAGGAGTTACCTTGATTGTGAGTGGGTGAAGGTAGAAGTAAGGGAAAAAATGGCTGAGCATAAACGTTTTTATATGATGTGAAGCGATTAGGTTGGAGACACAGGTGGAGGATGTAGATTTTGAAAGCAGGCAGGGAATTTTCTCTTGAGATATGGCTGGAAAAGATAACAGGGAGGATGAGGGCACTGGACAGATGAGGGGGAGATTTAGGGAAGTTAATAATAATGATAATTGTGGTATTTGTTAAATGCTTATTATGTGTCATACACTGTTCTAAGCTCTAAGTAAGAGGGACAACAGGAATTGAATCCCCATTTTACAGATGAGGAAACTGAGGCACAGAGCAGTTAAGTGACTTGCCCAAAATCACGAAGTAGGCAAGTGGCCATGAGAAGCAGCATGACCCAGTGAAAAGAGCATGGGCCTGGAAGTTGGAAAAGCTGGGTTCTAATCCCAGCTTCATTAAGTACCTGCTGTGAGACCTTGGACAAGTCACTTAATGTCTCTGGGGCTCAGTTTCCTCATCTGAGAAATGGGAATTCAATACTTGTTCTCCCTCCTGCTTAAACCCATGAGTCTCATGTGGGACCTAATTATCTTGAATCTACCCTAGTATTTAGTCAGTGTCTGGCACAAAGTAAGGTCTTAACAATTATTATTATTATTCAGAGGCTGAAATAGAACCCTGGTCCTCTGACTCCTGGGCCCAAGTTCTTTCCACTAGGCCATGCTCCTCCCATTCCTGATGATTTCAATTCTGTCAGCAGAGTAATTGGCAAGGTCACCAGGGGAAGGGATAGGAGAGGTGGAAACTGGGATTTGAGGAGGGAATTACAATTCTGGAATAGTTGGTGTAGAGAATGGTCATTTGAGTCAGTAAAGGTGGAGAAGCATTATTGTTAAGTGGAGGACAGGGCAGAGTCATATAGCAAGTAAGAATGAGTTTGAGATGGACAGTTCAGCTTGATGCCTGGATTTCTGCCCACTGAACTCATGACACAAGCCATTGAGCAGGTGAACATACTGGGGAGTTGATCCAGGGCTGAGGACTGGTGGTGCAAAATCAAGAGAGCTATAGGGGAGGAAGGAAGGTGAGTTTCCCTGTAATGAACAAGTTGAGAATGTGGATTTGTGCAGCGAGAGGGGAAGTTGAGAAAGCAGTTCAAATCAGGCATAGTGACTTGGGGTAATTGGAGGATGCAAGTGATTGGAGGTCCCTTTTGAATGGAAGAAGATGGTTTTGCAAAGAGAAAGTGTGTGAATGAGAAGGTAGAAGTGGAGGGTATGGTCAAAAAGCAGGAATTCCAAGTTGATAAGGTTAGGGATTGTTTACTGACTTGAAATCAAACATGTGACTAAGCTGTTGAGTGACTGAGGTGAGGTGGAGCAGGAAGTTCACAGATTTGAGGAGTGAGAGGAAGCAGGCACTTGAGATATCACTGGGAACATCAACATAGATATCGAAGACCCCAAAGATCAATGTAGTGATGGAGAATGAGGGAAGGAAACTGCAAAAGTCATCAAAATATTTGAGGTGGGACCTGGGGGACAGTACATGACAGTTACCTGTAACTGGAGTGGATGGACCTGGGTTCTAATCCCCTTTTCCACTTATCTGCTGCATGTCCTTAGGCAAGTCACTTCACTTCCCAGGGCTTCAATTACTTCAACTGTAAAATGGGGATTAAAATTTTGAACCCCATGTGGGAAATGGACTGTGTCCAGTCTGATTATCTTGTTTCTATCCCGGAGACTAATACAGTATCTGGATCCTAGTAAGTACCAAACAAGTATCATTTAAAAAAAAGATGGTAGAGGCAGATGATATGGGCTTCACAGAAAAAGAAAAAGGGTTGGAGGGGATAGGATGGTGTGAAAGTGGCATTGGAGGAAAAGAAGAGGCTGATTCTTCCACTTTGCCCAGTGAGTTTGGGGGAGTGGGAGAGGATGAGGCCCTTGAGAGCAGCATGGGTGACAGTGTCATCTGGAGTGCCATGGTTTCGGAGATGGTGAGAAGAAGGAGGTTGAGGCTGAAGGGAAGTTTACTCAGAACAGAACACGGTTTTCACAGTCTGCTTTCGGCCAGGGTTGTGATGTGGGAATTGGGAGAAGGAACAACATGAGGTATGAGGTGGGATTGAGTTAGATGAACAGAGTGACCTAATGGAAAGAGCATAGGTTTGGGAATCAGAAGACCTGAGTTCTAATCCCGGCTCTGCCACTCACTTGTTGTGTGACCTTGGGCAAATCACTTAATTTATTTGCACCTCAGTTTCCTCACTCATAAAATTGATCTTTCTCAAATCCAACTTCTCCTGTTTTGCTAAAATTAACATAAATTAACTGTTCTCCCTAGAACAGTTCATGTGGGACAGTGACTGTGTTTGACCTGTTTATTTTGTATTGACACCAGTGCCCGACACACTGAGAAGCAGCATGGCTTGGTGGTAGAGTATGGAGCTGGGAGGCAGAAGGACCTGGTTCTAATCCTGGCTCTACTACATGTCTGCTGTGTGACCTTGAGCAAGTCACTTAACTTCTCTGGGGCTCAGTTCCCTCATCTGTAAAATGAGGGTAAGAGTGTGAGCCCATGTGAGACAGGCACAGTGTCCAACCTGAATAACTTGTATCTACTCCAGTGCTTAGAACAGTGCTTGGCACATAGTAAGCATTTAACTAGTTATTTATAATGATCCTACTGATGCCTGTTTACTTGTTTTGATGTCTGTCTCCCCCCTTCTAGACTGTGAGCCTGTTGTGGGCAGGGATTGTCTTTGTTGCTGAATTATACTTCTCAAGTTCTAAGTACAGTGCTCTACGCACAACAAACACTCACTAAATAGGATTGAATAAATGAATGAACAAGTGATATTATTATTATTTAATGTGTTTAACAAATTCATTATTATCATATTTGTTAAGTGTGTCAAGCACTGTTCTAAGCTCTGGGGTAGGTACAAGTTGATCACATAGGACACAGTGCCTATCCCACATGGGGCTCACAGTTTAAGTGGGAAGGAGAACAGACATTTAATCTTCATTTTACAGTTAAGGAAAATGAGACACAGAGAAGTTCAGTGTCTAGTCCAAGGTCACACAGGAAGGAATAGAAAGAGCCTGGATTGGAACCCAGGTCTTCTGACTCCCAGGTCTGAGCTCTTTCCACTAGGAAACACTGATAAATTGTTAAAGTATAGTGCTGGGAATAGGATGTTTGGGGCTGCAATGAGGCAGAAGGACAGGGATGTAGTGATTAGATCATTCATTCAATAGTATTTATTGAGCGCTCACTATGTACAGGGCACTGTACTAAGTGCTTGGAATGTAAAATTTGGCAACAGATAGAGACAATCCCTGCCCAATAACAGGCTCACAGTCTAAACAGGGGAGACAGCAAAGCAAAACAACAAAACAAAACAAGACAACATCATCAAGATAAATAGAATCAAGGAGATATACACCTCATTAACAAAATAAATAGAGTAATAAATAATATATAAAAATGAGCACAGTGTGGAGGGGAGGGAAAGGGGGAAGAGCAGAGGGTGGGAGAGGGAAGGAGAGGGGAGGAGGAGCAGAGGGAAAAGGGGGGCTCAGTTTGGGAAGGCCTACTGGAGGAGGTGAGCTCTCAGCAGGGCTTTGAAGAAGTGAAGAGAGTTAGTTTGGCGGATGTGAGGAGGGAGGGATGCAGAAGCACCATGGTGAAGTCCAGGAACCCTGAGGGCCACAGTTTCTAAATGCTGAACTGGAGTGACCCCAGTTTTCAGTTCCTAGACCAGTGAGCCCGCAGCAATCAGTCCCATCTCAGTAACCGCAGCTTCCATTTTACCGTAACTAAAATTTTTAAAAAAAGAAATTATGCTATTTCTTAAAGACTTAACATATACCATGCCCTGAATAGAGCACTGAGGTAGATACAAGTTAATCAGGTCGGATGCAGTCCCTGTCCCTCGTAGAGATCACAGTCTAGAAGAGAGGAAGAGCAGGACTAAGTAATAAATACCCTAACTTAACTATGTTTGTCCCTCCTCCCATCTCCTATGAGCCTTTCAAATAGCTGGAAAAAAAAAAAAACTAGGGGACCAGGAAGATAGAAGAGTTTCATCTGGCATTTCCATCCAAACAAATAATGGAATAACTGTCAGACTCCTCCACCCCTCGCCCCGGAGCCCACTACTGTGTATGAGCTCCGAACACAATAACCCCAAAGTTCATTCAGCTGGATCCTGAACGAAAGCAAGGATGGTGACGTCAGTTTTGGTGCTGTTGTTGATTGAGATAAGGCCTTTGTCAGCTGCTTTACATGAAGATTACAGAACAATCTTTGCTCTGTACTTACAGAGATGTCAGCAATAAGTACAAGTACTTTCTAGCTAGAACCACTCAGTCACCTGTAGCTAAACAGGAGAAGTTGGATTTGAGAAAGATCAATCTCTCATTTGTCTCACTCGATGTTTTTAGGTAATGGTAAGCAAAACATATAACCCCTCTTTCTGGGTCTTTCAGTACCCAAAAGGGTCGACTATGAGAAAACAAAAAGAATAAGGGGATAATATTCAATATGAAAAAGTTTTAAATTTTATCTATTCCCCATTAGCTACAATCCTCATTTTTTTCTTTTCTGCTGCAAACGTCAGTTAGTGATTGGATAGCCAGAACAATCCCCATTTTTCTCCTGTAAAGCTTTATTGAAAGGAATAAGGAAAAGAATAGTTAAGTAAGTAATTTGGGTCAAGTCTACTTTGAAATTTTCAGGATCTTGTTTGAAAATCCTTTTACTAGCTACCAGTACCATTTCCTCTCCAAGCATTAAGATTTCATGTCATCTCACCACTCCCTGTTCCTCAATACAGTGAACAAGCCTAAATGTGTTTGCTTTCCCCTTTCTTTTGCAAATTCTGCCTGTTTTACTTTTGGCCTTGTAACAACTCACTCACTTATAACTTTCAGTCACATCTGCTGGGCAAGAAACTTTGAAAAAACATTTCCTTCAATGCAGAATTGAAGACAAGTGTTTGAAATGCGTGGGTTTTTGCCAAGTGAAGAAAATGCTGCTGCCTCAAAGGGAAAATTATAGTATTTATTAAATGCTTACTAAGTGCCATGCACTGTACAGAGCACTGGGTAGACAAAGGATAGAACAATCAGACCCTGTTCTCGTCCTGAATGGGCCTTTCAATTTAAGAGGTAGGAAAAGCAAGCGTCTTATCCCCATTTTCCAAATGAGGAAACTGAGGCACAGAAAGACTCAGTGACTTATCTGAGGTCACAGAGCCATGCTGGGATGGGATTAGAGCCAGGGCTGCAATTAGAACTTAAATCTTCTGGCTTCCAGTCCTGGGCTCTTTCCACTAGATAACCCTGCCTCCCTTTACAGAAGAGAAAGGAATGTACAATAATAATATTAATAATTGTGGTATTTTTAAGCACTCAATATGGGCCAAGTGCTGAGATACATGCAAAATAATCAGATTGGATAGGCTCGGTTCAACATGGAGTACACAGTCTAAGGGGGAGAGAGACTGATATTTAATCCTCATTTTACAGATGAGGAAAGCGAGGCACAGGGAAGTTATGTAACACACAGTTCCCACAGCAGACAACTACCTGAGTCGGGATCAGCACTTAGAACAGTGCTTTGCTCACAATAAGAGCTCAATAAGTAAGATTGAATGAATGAATGAATTAATGAATAGAACACCCAAGCCCTCTAATTCCCAGGCCCGAGGTCTTTCCATTAGGCGATTCTGCTTCTCAGTGATCCCATGCCCTCATTGGCCTCAGTGATACAGTGCAAATATGAACCTTGTGGTGATAAAACTCATCTATCCCTCTCAAACAAATACCCTTTAAAAGGGGAAGGTCCAAAAAGTTCTTCATAAATGTCATTATTGATTTCATCAGCATCAAATGACTCTGAGGAAAAAATCGAGTATTAATAATTTAAGTTAGAGCAAATTTGAAACAGGCGAATGAAGTTTCCCTTAAAACAGAAAATGCTCCACAAAAGTAGCCAGTAATATAAATTGGTGTTGAGATGTACTTTCCCTATCTCTTAGTACAATGCTTAGCACAAGAAGTGTTCAATAAACACTATTAATTGATTGATAGAGCATAAGGGTGCTGGTAAACCCTTTGCTATGTAAATGGAGCCATCAGAAAGAGAAGAATGTTTTATCACCAGGAACTCTAGAATGTCAATAAACTTTCAGGTTTTCATTACCTACAAGCCAGTTTTCAGAATATTTTTTCCATTAATTCCTAACATTCAGGCACTCCAGTTCTATGGCAAATTGTCACACTGCTTAAACAGACACAAGAATTTCAAAACACAGCAGTTAGTGACCTACCCAAGGACTCACAATGAGTCAGTGTGATAAACGGACACTGTTGACTCCTTATCAAACACTGGGTCTCAGCCCTTGAGCAGTTTTTCAAGCACTTTTCATTCCTCTCAGTGTTCTACCACCTTCCAGAACTCTCCTGCCCCTCCCTTCATGGTCACTACATGTTCTTGTCCATCAACAATTCAGTCATATTTATTCAGAATGTGTTTGTTATATTGTGGTATTCTCCCAAGCGATTAGTACAGTCCCCCGCACACAGTAAGGACTCAATAAATGTGATTAATTGATTGATTGTTTGAACAATTTGTGCAGAGCACTGTACTATAACTTAACTGCTCACAGTGAGTTTACAGTTTAGAAGGGGAGATGGCCATTAATATGAATAAATAATTTGTGGATATGTAAATTGGAGTTGAGGGTAGGATAATGATGGTATTTGTTAAGCACTTACTATGTGCCAAGCACTGTTCTAAGCGATGGGGTAGATGCAAGGCAATCAGGTTGTCCCATATGGGGCTCACAGCCTTAATCCCAGTGCTCTGTACATAGTAAGCGCTCAATAAATACTATTGAATGAATCCCCATTTTACAGATGAGGTAACTGAGGCAACGAGAAGTGAAGTGACTTGCCCAGAGTCACACAACTGACAAGTGGTGGAGTGAGGGTTAGGACTCATGACCTCTGATTCCCAAGCCCATGTTCTTTCCACTAAGCCACTCTGCTTAAGGTGAATCCTAAATGCCCAAAAGGCCCAGATTCATTCATTCAATCATATTTAGCTTACTATGTGCAGAGCAGATCCAAGTGCAAGGGCTGTAAGCTTGTTGCGGGCAGGGAACGTGCCTACCAACTCCATTGAGTTACACTCTCCCAAGTGTTTAGTTTAGTGCGCTGCACCCAATAAGTGCTCACTAAATGTGTTTGATTGATTGAAGCCAAAGTCGACCATCTTAGCAGGTAAAACCGACCTTGATGGTTCTTAAGAGGACAATTTAACTTGTCGGGCATACTCCAGGTGACAACTTCCCCACAGAACAACCATCCTGGGGATTCAAACTGAAATGTTTGATGTTTTACCGGATTTGGCCAGTCCCGACATTCACCGAAGCATTACAGGTGAGAAAAATCTTTTCTCTCCCCTTCCCTGTCTGTTCTGCGAATAAGCACTCAGTGATGAATGGCTCTTAGAGCAAGCTCTGCCTAACAGTCAATCAGTCACTGGTATTTATTGGGCCCTTCCTGAGTGCTGAGCACTCTACTCGAAGCAGCATGGCTCAGTGGATACAGCACGGGCCCAGGAGTCGAGGACCTGAGTTCTAATTCCTGCTCCGCCACTTGTCTGCTGGATGATCTTGGAGAAGTCACTTCACTTCCCTGGGTCTCAGTTCCCTCATCTATGAAATGGGGATTTAGACTGTGAGTCCCAGGTGGGACAGGGACTCTGTCTGACCTTATGTGTTTCTTTCTACCCTAGTGCTTAGAATAATGTCTGGCACAGAATAAGCATTTAACAAATACTTATATTATTATCACTAAGTGCTTGGGAAAGTACAATGGAGAATATAGACATGATCCCTGCCCTCAGAGAGTTTTTAATCTTATCAGAGGAGTTTTTAATCTAATATCAGATTTTCAAGGTGATAAAAAGATCCCTGAACAGATAACCAAAAAGACGTAAGCTTACTGTAGGCAGGGAAAATGCCTTCCAACTTTACTGTACTGTACTCTCCCAAGCGTTTATTCATTCATTCATTCATTCATTCAATCATATTTATTGAGCGCTCACTATGTGCAGAGCACTGTATTAAGCGCTTGGAATGTACAATTCGGCAACAGAGACAATCCCTGCCCAACAACGGATTCACAGTCTAATAAATTCTTAATAAATTCCACTGATAGGTTGCTGAACTGGAGAGGCAATTTAGTTCAGAAATGGATAATGCGGAGATCAGTATGTTAATTGAATCTCAACAGTTCAGTGCAGCAGTATTAGTAATAACAGCATTTATTTAACACCCACTGGGCAAAATGAACTCTACTAAGCACTTAGGGAAGTACAAAATCAGTAATCAACACATCCCTGTCCCCAAGGACCTTACACCCTAATGGGTGAGACAACGTGTATCTTTGTAAGATGTCAAAGCAGATGAAGTGTCATGGTCTCTCCACCACCACCCAAATCATGAAATTAAAAAGTCTTGAATCTGTTTCTGAGGAAGTAGATGAATTTATAAATGGGATCGAAGAAGAAGACAATAGAAATGTCAATCAAAGATGTAGAGAGGTGTACACAGTTTTTTAAGAAAATAAAACAAAAAGAAAGCTGCTGTTGAATCTAATTTAGATGAATTCTTCACTGAAAGTGAAAAAAAAATACCAGCAGTGTGCTTCTATTTTGGAGCTGTGTGCAAAGACTCATAATCATATCACAACTCCTCAATTAATCAATGTGTGATGTTATGCTTTGCATTTCTTCAACCAGCCAATCGATGGTATTTATTGAGTGCTTACTGTGTGCAGAGCACTGTACTAAGCACTTGAAGAGACACAATCCCTGCTGTAAAGGAACTTACAGTCTTATGTAAGAGGAAGTTGTTAATAGAAATGTGTGCGTTTTAGGGGTAGGGTTGGGAAATAGCTATAGGGCTGGGGAAATAGTGTGCATGGGAGAGGTAATAGGAAGAGAAAATAGGGTTGTGGTTTGAAAGCTTAGTCAGGGAAGCTTTCCCCAAGGTGATATGTTTTCAGGTGGGGAGAGTAATATGACATTCCCTTTCCAGAGGTTCTGGAATGGATCCTAACTTATAAATTGCAAATCTATAGGAAAACAAGTCCCAGGATACAACCATTTATAATACAACCAAATTTTCAAGGAAGAAACCCAGTTGAATCGTGGGATGTGCTTCTATTTTGTTCTAACTCATGCCATTATCATTTCAAGTGTACTAAGTTTGATTTTTAGACAAAACACATTTAAGTTACAATTAACCTATAATATATATAAAGGAATAAAAGTCTGATCTAACTAAAATGAGGAAAAAATGCAGACTCATAGCCAAACATGCAATGCCATGCAAATCTAAGTAGCACTCTTTTACTTATAACTTGCTTTTTTGAGAGTTACCATGTGACCCAATCTCTTCTTGTGAGAAGTGACTGCCAAAGAGGATCTGCGGTAGTGGAAGATCAGATGGGGTTTTTCAACACTAACTCAGAATTTTGTATTTTATTCTTTAGCAATTCTATTAAATCCCTGGCATTTTAGTTAAAATACTTCCTGAGTTTCACTGCCTTAACTTCTTCTGTAGTGGGATCATTTTTTATGAGTATTGGTAATTCAAGTAAGCATTCCAGTACTGTGTTTTTCCCACAAAATCCTTTTACTTTTATTAAGGGGACATTCAAATGTGTACAAGAGAAAAATACATGGCCTATAAACAATTACATCAATGTGTAGATAGCAATCAAGTGAACAAAATACAGATTACAGGGACTTAGATTGCTAACTCAGTGAATTGAATCATTCAATGAACGGTGATATTTATTGAGTGCTTTCTGTGTGAGGCACTGTACTAAACACCTGGAAAGGTACAGTATAATTAGAGGACATGAATCCAGCTTTCGAGGAGCTTATAAACTAGTTGAGGAGGCAGGCACTTAAAAGAATTATAGGCTGGAGAGAGCAAGAAAAAGCATATATGCTTTGAATTTGACCCGGTGCTGGACATGGTTATCTTGTGTCTAGCATGTGGTTCAGTGCTTGAAAAATAATGAGCGCTTGACAAATACACTTATCAACATCATCATCACCATCCATAACTGTACATAAAAACTATAGGAGATTTTCAGTACTTAAGTATTTAGGTGGTTCAAAAGTGCTGAAGTGGCAGTTGTGAGGATAAAAACTGGGGAGATTAAAAATTAATAGGGGAAGTCCTGCAGGAGATGTGATCAGAGAAGGGCTTTGAAAATGGGAGCGTTGCGGTCTGTTGGATTTGCAGGAAGGAGTTTCAGGCAGAGACAAAGACACAAGCCAGAGGTTAGCAGTGGGAAAATCAAGAATGAGCCAAGGGGAAAAGATTAGCATAAATGACGGGAAGAGTATGACCTGGGATATAGGCTTTGGAACGAGTGGATAATAATAATAATAATAGTATTTGTTAAGTGCTTTATTTGTGGCAAGCACTGTTCTAAGCACTGGGGTAGATACAAGGTAATCAGGTTGTCTCATGTGGGGCTCACAGTCTTAATCCCATTTTACAGATGAGGTAACTGAGGCACAGAGAAATGAAGTGTCTTGCCCAAGGTCACAGAGCAGACAAGCAGCAGAGCTGGGATTAGAATCCATGTCCTCTGAATACCAAGCCCAAGCTCTTGCCACTAGGCCAAGCTGTTTCTCTAATGAGAGGAAAAGATAAGATTGATTGCCATAAGGGCAGTGGTAAGGATTTTTTTCTTGATGGAAAACATAAATGTCCTGCTCTCAAAGAATTCCAAATTGGAAGGATGAGGTAGACAAAAATAATCTACAAATAATGTTCCTAGGAGAATGGGCCAGGAAGTAGTCCAAGTAAATCAGGAAGAAGAAGCAGAATAAGTGAATAAATATACAAATGAAATCCAAATTAAAGTATTCATATGCACCTAAGTGCTGAGGATAAGAATAAAACAAAATAGGTAATTGCTAAGGTGGCCTTTGAATCCAGGTTGCTGTGAATCATTTGGGGAAGTCTTCTGGAAGAAGGTAGTATGTTAAGAGGGCTTTATACACAGGGTGAGCTGTAGTCTGGCTGATTTTGGGGGGAAGGAGTTCCAGACTGTGGGGGCCACATGAGTGAGGGGGTGGAAGTTGGAGAGTTGCAAGTGAGGTACAAGAAGTTTACCTTGGAATCAAGCCATCATTTAGTCAGTGATATTTATTAAGTGCTTACTGTTTGCAGAGCAATGCACTGAGCTTTTGTGAGAGTGAACAACAGAGTTAGTAGATGTGTTCCCTGCCCACAAAGAGTTTACGGTCTAGAGAAGAAGACAAACATTAAAATAACAGATATGTACATAAGTGCTGGGGGTTAAAGATGGGGTCAACATGAAGTGCATAAGCGATGGCAGATGGGAGAGAGAGTGGGGAGGAAGAGGGCTTAATCAGGCAAGGCTTCTTCAAGGAGAAGATATTTTAGTAAGGTTGGAAGGTGTGGAAAGTAGTGGTCTGTCGTAAAGGGAGGGAGTTCCAGGCCAGAGGGAGGATGTGGGTAAGGGGGTGGTGGCAAAAGAGATGAGATCAAGGGACAGTGAGTAGGTGAATATTAGAAGAGTGAAGTGTGAGGGATGGGTTGTAGGAGAGAATCAGCAAGGCAAAGGGAGGGAAGAGCTGATTGAACACTTTAAAGCCAGCGGTAAGGTGAGCTTCACCTTTTCCCTCTGCTCCCTCTGCTCCCTTTCTGCTCCCCCTCCGCCCTCTGCTCCCTCCCCCCTTCACCTCCCCTCAGATAAGCCCCCTTTCCCTCTGCCCCTTCCCCTCTCCCTTCCGATCCCCTCAGCACTGAGCTCATTTGTATATATTTATGCTACCCTATTTATTTTGTTAATGAGGTGTACAGCCCCTTGATTCTATTTATCGTGATTATGTTGTCTTGTTTTTGTCTGTCTCCCCCGATTAGACTGTAAGCCCGTCACCGGGCAGGGATTGTCTCTATCTGTTGAGGAATTGTATATATCAAACGCTTAGTACAGTGCTCTGCAAATAGTAAGTGCTCAATAAATAATATTGAATGAATGAATGAGTTTCTGTTTGTCATGGAGGTGGATAGACAACCAATGGAGGTTCTTAAGGAGTGGGAGAACCTGGACTGGATATGTTTTTCAGAAACATGATCCAGGCAGCAGAGTGAAGTGAGGAAGAAGCACTCCCTAGTGGATAAAGCATGAGCCGGGGAGTCTGAAAGACCTGGGTTCCAGGTCTGCTACATGTCTGCTGGGTGACCTTGGTCAAGTCACTTCACTTCTCTAAGGCTCAGTTACCTCATCTGTAAAATGGGGATTAAGAATGTGAGCTCCATGAGGGACACTGTGTCCAACCTGATTGACTTGTATCTACAGAACAGTGCTTGGCACATAGTAAGTGCTGAACAAGTACCATAATTATTATTACTAGAAGGACCTGGGTTCTAATCCCAGCTCCACCACTTGTCTGATGTGTGACTTTGGACAAGTCATTTAACTTCTCTGGGTCTCAGTTCTCTCTTCTGTAAAATGAGCATTAAAAATGTGAACTCAATGTGGGACAGGAACTGTGTCCAAACTGATTAACACGCACCTACCCCAGCATTTAGTACAGTGCCTGGAATATAATGAGTACTTAACAAATACCATTTAAAAAAAACAAAAAAAGAAGTAAAGACTAGAATGAGGAGAGAAGGGAGTCAGGGAGATCAGCAAGGAGACTGATGTAGTAGTCAAGACAGAATAGGATACGTGCTTGGGTTATAATGGTAACAGTTTGGATGGAAAGGAAAGGGTGGATTTTAGTGATGTTGAGAAGGTAGAACAAACAGGATATGGTGACAGACCGAACATGTGGGTTGTTTGAGAGAGATAAATCCAGGACAATGACGATATTATGAGCTTATGAAACAGGGTAGCCCCTCTCAGGGTTGCACCTGGAAAGTTTCCAGTACTCTACCAGTCTTGGCTACAAGAGGAAGAGTCAAGCAGAATCCTACCTATTATATTCCTAGCTTGGCCAGTGGCTAGAGGGTGAAAGGCAATCTGCTACAAGTCAAGACTCACCCACACAGGCCATCAGACTCATGGGAGAAAGTCAAGGGCAGAGACTCAAGTTTACTGTGTGGAAAGAGCAATGGTAAACCACTTCTGTATTTTTACCAAGAAAACTCTATGGATCATTCTACCAGAATGATTGCAGACAGACAGTGGGATGTACAGGGAGAGATGTGTCTTTGATGTGGGTATGGGTCGGAAAGAACTCAAAGGCATAAGATAAGACAAAAGATGGAGAATGGTGGTGTTGTCTAGAGAAATACAGGGGAGGACAGGGTTTGGGTTGGAAGATGAGTTCTTTTTGTTTTGGACAAGTTAAGTTTGAGCTGTTGGCGGGACATCCAAGAAGAAATGTTTAGAATGAACAAAGAGTGAGCTGGGGAGTAGTAAAGTAAACAAATATTTAAGATGGGACAAGTTGGTAGAAGTCCTTGAAGCCAATTAAGAGGAGTTTTGACTTGAAGCAGGAGGAAATGGGAAGCCATTGGAAGTTTCTGAGGCATGGAGAGATTTGGGCTAAATGACAATTCAAGAAGACAATACATGCAACAACACGTTGGATGGATCGGAGAGGGTGAAAGGCTGGAGGAAAGAAAACTCATATGGAGGCAATAGTCTAGCCATGATCTGACACAGTTCCAGTGAAATCTTAGAAGAATAATTGAAAAGTAACCAATCAGGTGATCAATAGCATTTATTCAGCACCGTCAATGTGGGTGCACTATAGTATGTGTTATGGAGGACCTGGGCCCTGATTTTGAGACAGTCCCTGGCCCCCAAATGAAATACAGTCTAAATATTGGAGGACACATATGTAAAGGAAAATAAAACAGTGACTGAATTCTATAATTCAAAAAATCCAACAGACAAATGCTGGGAAGGAAGAGTACTATGGCTTTTCAGTGCTCCAAGCTAGACTGCCAAAGCTCTAAATTGCTATACTCCTTTCCCAATTCCCCACATCCTGTGTACATAGGTTCCATTGCTGAAAGAGAGGGAAGAGGGAATGCCAACAACTTTGGCAATATCTGCTCTGCCCCTCCCAAGGACAGATGAAACCCCACAAATTATAAAGACTCTGCCAAGATGAGTCAAGGTGACCTTAGTGTGAGCACAGACCCTTTTGGGAATCAGGACAATGTAGAAGAGAGTGAGAGAAGAGGAAATGAGGGCTTAGTTGGGGGAAGGCCTCTTGAAGGAGATGTGCTTTTAATAAGCCTTTTAAGGTGAGGAGAGTGATTTTCTGTCAGATATAAAGGGGAAGGGTGTACCGTCCAGTGGCAGGACATGAGTGATAGGACCATGGTTCACCAAAACTCCTCTTTATTAAAGTGCCACTTGTCTGCTGTGCAACCTTAGGCAAATCGCTTAAGTTCTCTGTGCCTCATTAACACCTGTAAAATGGGGATTAAGATAGTGAGCCCTATGTGGGACAGGACTGCGTCAAACCTAATTATCTTGTATCTGCCATAGTGCTTAGTACAGGGTCTGGCACATAGTAAGTACTTAAAAAATGCCATTTAAAAAAAAATCCCACTGACACCACTTGCCAGAATGCACTATTCCAGCATAATCTAGTATATATTCCCTATTTCTGTGAAGACATTTGCCCTTCATAGTCCAGGAAACCAACTTAAAAGTATCCCAAACTCTCCTCCTTAGTCCTCAGTTCATCAGAGGTGGGTAAGTTGAGCAAGTTCCTCTGTTCCTTTGGTAACTGTGAGCAGGAAACCCCGAGAAGAAGTTTCTCCTTCTGGTGATGCAAACAGTACCTGTTCTTCTCCTTTGAATGAAGGTATGCATGGGCCCTTGGAGAAGAAATTTCCCTTTTAGAGATCTAATCCATCCCATTTCCTCCTCCTTTTGAGGATTGCATGCTGGGACACTTTTGAGAGATATTTTATTTTCATGATGGTGTGCGGGAACCCCTGGGAGGAAGTTTCTCCTCCTGGGGCTGCAAAGAGTCAGTTTCTGAACGCCCCTCCCAGGGGCCTCCAAGAAGCCTTCCCTGACTAACCCCTCATTTTCCCACTCTATTTACCCTCCTGTCTGTGTTACCTACGCACTTGGGTAAGGAGCTCCTAAGAACTTTGATACTCACCCCCACCCCCACCATCAGAACACTTAAGTATATACTTTACACTGTACTTGACCCCTAACTATAATTTATTTGAATGTCTGTCTCCTCCAAAAGATGGTAAGCTCCTTCTGAGCAAGATTTGTGCCTACCAACCCTATAGAACTCTCCCAAGTACTTAGATTAGTGATCTGCATACATTAAGGGCTCAATAAATACCATTGATGGATTGACTGATGGATGTAGGGCCTGAGATATCCACATTATTTCTGGAACTGAAGTAGACTCATGCCCCATCTTGCTGCTATGTTTACTTGCAGCTAGCTTATGTCTGTCCAGTTGCTGACCAGTCCACTGGTAACACTTGTTCCAACTTCTGAATAAACAGCTCGCATACTTTAATATTGCTGCAGGCAAAATCCTAAAGAAAAGCAGAGATCCCAGGACCCAAAGACATACATTCGGTGACTTAATAGGGAGAAGAGAGGCTGCTTATAATCAATCGTTCAGTAGTGTTTATTGAGTGCTTACTAAGTGCTTTGGAGAGTATGATACAAGGGAGTTGGAAGACATGTTCGCAGCCGAAAAGCAAGAGAAGCAGCTTGGTCTAGTGGATAGAATACGGGTCTGGGAGTCAAATGGACCTGGGTTCAAATCTCAGTTCTGCCTCTTGTCTGCTGTGTGACCTTGGGCAAGTGGCTTAACTTCTCTGTGCCTTAGTTCCCACATCTGCAAAATGGGGAGTAAGATTGTGAGGCCCATGAGAGATAAGGTCTGTGTCCAACACGATTTATTTATTTGCTTAGTACAGTGCCTGGCACATACTAAGCGCTTAAATTCCACAATTATTATTATTCTACTCTAGAAGGTAAGACATTAATGTAAATAAGGTTTTATAAGTCTTCATAAATATTATCTCATCATGAATAGTGCCAGGAAAGGCCATGAGATTTCAGTGATGACTCTATTGTTGTTACCTTCAAGAAGAAAGTTGAGAGAGGCAACCTTCAGTTTGTCTCATTTTGTCCCACAGCTGGCAAGATCCTGTCCTGAATCCTGGCTCCAATTACTGCTTAACAGAAATCTAAGGACTGTCCAAGTTGTCATCTTGTAACTCAAATGGCAGTAATGTTTGCCACTTCCAGTACCCTTAAAAGTAGCTTGGATAAACCAGTCAATATTCTCAATGAACTAGGATATGGGGAGTCAAAATAATAATAGTAATTCATAATTATGGTATTTGTTAAGCACTTACTATGTGCCTAGCAGTGTCAGTACCACTAACAATAGTCGGTCTTCCCTGCATCCAAAAATGAGTGAGTGGGGGAACCCAGTTCCTTCCTCACTGAAGCAAATCAATTTACTAAGGGTTAACACAGTAGATGAAATTTTCTCTAGGGAAAGCGTTCTAGTACTTTCAACTTAATCCATTAGATTGTAAATTATTGGAGAGGAATGACGGTGTGATTTACAAATACCAGAATTATTATTATTTACTTTTGGTGCAATTTCCCAAGCATTTGGGGCAGTGCCTTGCCCTCAGTGGTGATGATTGTCCATTGGGAATGATGAACATCCCTGATCTTGGGACATCAGGATCTTGGATGGTACAAAACAATTGATGAGAGCCCAAGTGTGTTGCTCAGCACTATTTGTACTCTCTTGTTGCTGCCAGTCACATTTTCGTGAACCGGAATTTATCAGCTGGGTGGGTGGGCAGGGGTTGTACCCCTTTGGAAAGGGATGTCAGAGGCCTATTTAATAAAAATAATGTTGGTATTTTTTAAGCGCTTACTATGTGCAGAGCAGTGTTCTAAGCACTGGGGTAGATACAGGGTCATCAGGTTGTCCCACATGAGGCTCACAGTCTTAATCCCCATTTGACACTTGGGGTCACTGGGGCACAGAGAAGTGAAGTGACTTGCCCATAGTTACACAGCTAAGTGGCAGAGCAGGGATTTGAACCCATGGCCTCTGACTCCCAAGCCCGTGCTCTTGCCACTGAGTCACGCTGCTTCTCTAGGACCAAAGTGATCACAGGATAGTGACAGTGCTAGCCTTCAAAGCAGCTACCTCAGTAATCTCTGAAGTCTTCACCAATCCATGTCAGATACCCATTTTTCAAGATTCCAGCCACACATGTAAGCCTTTCGTGGGCAGGGAATGTATCCATTTACTGTTGTATTGTTTTCTCCCAAGTCTTAGTACAATGTTCTGCACACAGTAAGCACTCAAGAAGTGCAGTTGAATTGAATGAATGAATGAATGCATGTCCACCTAGTGAAATACCACAGGTGGTTTTTTGGTCAGAAAATTTCACCGCTGATGCTGAGTCACCCAGCAGGTAGAACTGAGACTAGGACCCTTACCTCCTGTTGCCCAGAGCAATGCTCTTTAATGGACTAACAGCAGGACAATCACATTCAGTGCCTGATGATAAATCCTTGGCACCTAAAGGAGAACAAGGGGCAGAACAAAGGGCATCCCTGGTTCAAACCCATATCCCAAAAATTCTAATTTTCCTAATGGGGATTATGGGAGAGGCATGCATGTACCGTAGCTGCTTTCATCACCCAGAAAAGATATCAATTGATTGTCAGAAACTCCTGGGCTTTTGTTGGGAGTCTCTGACTGATTAATGTCCTTCTTGTCCTCGCTATAGGTAGGTAGAGAAACAGCCAAGGTGAGTTTTGAGGGGAAGTATTTAGGGATGAGAGGAGACAAAACAATATAGATGCGAGGACTCTCGATTACTATGCCTTTCTTTAGCCCTCCTGTCTCTCCTCCCCCAAGCTTCTTTGCATTGGCTATCAATGGTGGCCTTTCCAACTCCCTGCTGTACAGCTATCACTACTCTTGCTTTCCCCCTTTCCCAACACAACTTCTCCCCTCATATTCTGCCACTGCCATTCCTAGACAGGGTCTTTGGATTAGTTTATTCATTCATTCAACCATATTTATTGAGCACTTACTGTGTGCAGAGCACTGTACTGAGGCTTGGGAGAGTATGCTACAATACAAGTACAAGATGAGTACAATACAACAACAGGCAGACACGTTCCCCTTCTACAATGAGCTTACAGTCTGGGGGAGGGGGAGACAGATATTAATACAAATAAATACAGTAGAGGTATATATACAAGTGTTGTGGGGCTGGGAGGTGGTGGAAGAACAAAGGGGACAAGTCAGGGTGACTCAGAAGGGAATGGGAGAAGAGGAAAGATGGGGCTTAGTCAGAGAAAGCCTTCTGGAGGAGATGTGCCTTTAATAAGGCTTTGAAGGTAGGGACAGTAATTGTCTGATGGATTTGAGGAGGGAGGGCATTCCAGGCCAGAGGCAGGATGTGGGCAAGGGGTTGGAGGTGAGATAGACAAGATCTAGACACATTGAGAAGTTTAGTATTAGGGGAGTGAAGTGTGGGGGCTGGGTTGTAGCAGGAGAGTAGTGAGGTGAGGTAGGAGGGGGAAAGGCGATATAGTGCTTTAAATCTATGGTGAGGAGTATTTGTTTGATGTGGAGGTGGATGAGCAACCACTAGAGTTTTTTGAGTTGTCCTGAACATTTTTAAAGAAAAATGATCTGGGCAGCAGAGTGAAGCATGGACTGGAGTGGGGAGAAACAGGAGGCTAGGAGATCAGCAAAGAAATTGATGCAGTAATCCAAGTAGAGATGTCTTGAAGGCAGGAAGAAATGTGAGACTGCAGAGAAGGAGAGAGATCAAGGATAGAGACATAGATTGGGATATTGTCTACATAGAAGTGGTAGTTGAAGCCATGGGAGCAAATGAGTTCTGCAAGGGAGTGGGTGTACATGGAGAATAGTAGGGGTACCAGAACTGAAACTTGAGGGAGCCCTGCAGTTAGGGGGTGGGAGACAGGGGAGGAGCCCATGAAGGAGACTGAGAATAACAGCCAGAGAGACAAGAGGAGAACCAGGAGAGGACAGAGTCAGCGAAGCCAAGATTGGATAATGTTTCCAGGTGAAGGGCGTGGTCCACAGTGTCGAAGGCAGCTGAGAGGTCAAGGAGGATTTGGATAGAGTAGAGGCCATTGGACTTGAAAGAAGGAGATTACTAGTATTTATTGAATAAGAGACCTAGATAGAATCAAGTCATGTGCAGGAATTGACCACCATTGGATTAGAAGTTTACATAGGAGACTGCCATTCTTCACCCAAATTTAGGATTTAAGGGAAGGAAAAGATGCCCTATGGTTTAAACTGATGATGAATTTATAACTGCTTAAAGAACTACAGCACCTCCACCTGGGAATGCACCCGGCTTCAGGGTGATGATTATTGTGTCCATTACTTGCTATGTGCCAAGTACTGTTCTGAGTACTGAAGTAGATGCAAGATTATCAGGTAGGACACAGGCCTTGGCCCGCATGGGACTCACAGTTTAGATAGGAGTGACTAGGATTTAAAACTCATTTTACAGATAAACAAATTGAGGGTTGGAGAAGTTAAGTGATTTGTCCAAGGTCACACAGCAGACAAGTGGCTGTGCTGGTATTAGAACCCAAGTCCTCTGACTCCCAGGTCTTTCTACTAGTGACACTTCGCTTCTCTAGGGCTAGGCTATTCACTGTGCCCTTATCTCACCTATCTCACTGCCAATCCCTTTCCCAAATCCTCCCCATAGCCTGAAACTCACTCCTCATCCTGTAAATGTCAGATCACCACTCTCCCCACATTCAAAGGATTATTAAGGTCACATCTCCTCCAAGATGGCGTCCTCTATTGAGCCCTCTTTTCTCCAGCTTCCTCTCCTTTCTGCATCATCTATGCACTTGGATGTGTGACCTGTGAGTATATGATATTAGCCCCACCCTCATCCCCACAGCACTTATGTATGTAGCTCTAAATTATATACTATAAGCCATTTATTTATAGTAATGTTGTTTTAATGAGATGTTCTTCCCCTTGATTCTATTTATTGCCATTGTTCTTGTCTCTCCGTCTCCCCCGATTAGACTGTAAGCCCGTCAAAGGGCAGGGACTGTCTCTGATACCGATTTGTATATTCCAAGCGCTTAGTACAGTGCTCTGCACATAGTAAGCGCTCAATAAATACTATTGAATGAATGAATGCATGAATAATGTCTGTCTCCTCCTGAAGACTGTAAACTCACTATGGCCAGGGAATATCTCTGCCAATTCCATTGTATTGTAATCTCCCAACCACTTAGTATAGTGCTCAGCACATAATAAAATAATAATAAAAATAATGATGGCATTTGTTAAGCGCTTACTATGTGCAAAGCACTGTTCTAAGCACTGGGGAGGATACAAGGTGATCAGGTTGTCCCACGTGGGGCTCACAATCTTAATCCCCATTTTACAGATGAGGTCACTGAGGCACAGAGAAGTTGTGTCTTGCCCAAAGTCACCCAGCTGACAAGTGGCAGAGCCAGGATTTGAACCCATGACCTCTGACTCCCAAGCCCATGCTCTTTCCTCCGAGCCACGCTGATTTTCGGTAAAAGCTCAATAAATGCCATTGTTGAAGATGATGATGATGATGCTGATACTTCTCAGTGCTTAGAACAGTGCTTGGCACATAGTAAGCAATTAACAAATACCATCATTATCATTGCTATCATTCTCAGGTAGCGAAGACTGTCAATTTTCGGTTAGACATCAATAAAATATTGTTTCATTTTTGAAACTAGGACACAAAGCATCATCCCATGTTCTGAGGACGTTACCCCATGGAAGAGATATCATCCAGGATATCTCTTCCGTTCTAAGGTTGATTCTCAATGGCCACTGTAATGTTGAAAGCGTTTCATGGTCACCTTTTCCCACCCCACTTAATCCATTAAAGAGAAACTGTCTAGCAAAGAGTGTATATCTTGCTGATAGACTGTAACATAAAAGTTTCATCTTTTTCAAAAAAGTACTTAGGAACATACTAAAAGGTGGATTATCGACTCAGTTTGGAAGATTGCTTCTGTAGATTGTTTCTGCTTCTGCTTTTTCTAAAACTCCAGAGCAAATCAAAAGTGATGATTTAATACCAGAAATAGCATTTAGGGTAAAGAAGCAGTGTGGCTCAGGGGATAGAGAACAGACCTGGGATCAGAAGGTCCCGGGTTCTAATCCTAGCTCAGCCACATGTCTGCTTTGTGACTGTGGGCGTCACTTAACTCCTCTGGGCCTCAGTTATCTCATCCGTAAAATGGGGATTGAGTGTGAGCCCTATATGGGACAGGAAGTGTATCCAACCTGCATAGCTTGTATCTACCCCAGATCTTAGAACTGTACTTGGCACTTAGTAAATGCTTAACAAGTACCACAACAATCATTATTATTATTATTATTATTATTATTATTATTATTAATCACAACTCTGCCATCTGCATGACCTTGGGAAAGTCATTTCACTTCTCTGCACTTTAGCTTCCTCATCTGTAAAATGGAAAGAGCATGGGCTTTGGAGTCAGGGCTCATGAGTTCGAATCCCAGCTCTGCCACTTGTCGGCTGTGTGACTGTGGGCAAGTCACTTAACTTCTCTGTGCCTCAGTTCCCTCATCTGTAAAATGGGGATTAAGACTGTGAGCCCCACGTGGGACAACCTGATTCCCCTATGTCTACCCCAGCGCTTAGAACAGTGCTCGGCACATAGTAAGCGCTTAACAAATACCAACATTATTATTAAAACTGGGATTCAATACATGTTCTTCCTCCAACTTAGACTGTGAACCCCAGGGTCAGAGATGGTCTGACTTGCTTAACTTTTATCTAGCCCAGTGCTTACTATAGTGCTTAGCCCATAGTTAGCACTTACCGTGATACTGGTTAAGTACTAACTTAAGTACCAAGTTAAATATTCCAAACTATGTGGTGATTGAGAATTAATAAAATCCAATTACTCAGTGGTATTCACTGAGTGCTTATTATGTGCAGAGCACTGTAGTATGCACTTGGGAGGGTACAACACATGATCCTTGCCCATAAGGAGCTGACAATCTAATGGAGAAAAGTGTGGTGGTATGAGTGAATGTCAGTGTGAGTGCTTAGCTCAGTAATGTCTTAGTTAAGGGGTGAGGGCACCCCAGACAGCTCACTGGCTTTGCCAGCCATCTCTCAAAACATGCTGTAATCTGCTGAGTGTCTGGGCTAGAGAGAGTGTGGATGATTCCCTGCGACTCATCACCACTGCTGAAGCAGCGTGGCTCAGTGGAAAGAGCACGGGCTTTGGAGTCAGGGCTCATGAGTTCGAATCCCAGCTCTGCCACTTCTCAGCTGTGTGACTGTGGGCAAGTCACTTAACTTCTCTGTGCCTCAGTTCCCTCATCTGTAAAATGGGGATGAAAACTGTGAGCCCCACGTGGGACAACCTGATTCCCCTATGTCTACCCCAGCGCTTAGAACAGTGCTCGGCACATAGTAAGCGCTTAACAAATACCAACATTATTATTATTATTATTATTAACTGTGAGCCTCACGTGGGACAACCTGATGACCCTGTATCTACCCCAGTGCTTAGAACAGTGCTTGGCACATAGTAAGCGCTTAACAAATACCAACATTATTATAAATAACTCAAGTTCCTGCCCTGTTGTCCAGGGGATATATCTTTCTCTTCACTCAGTCAGCCCTTGACCTAAAGTGTTATGGAGATGGCTGGCTAGACACAATAATGTGCTTCATGGGCGAGATACACATGGGGGGGTCGATGAGGGGTTGGAATCTATGTTCCTTACACATTTTCCCTTTCACACATGTGGATGGGTCCCACTCTAGGTGCTGGTACTTTTGATACTGCAGGGCATCTCTAAAAATGATTCTGCTTACCACCTTGACAGATTTAGTTTGACTTGTGCGTGTAGAGAGTTTTTGAAAGGATTTTGTGGTGGAACATCCTTCCTTTGAACTGAGTCCATTTATTGTTATATTGTACTTCCCCTAGCACTTAATAAGAAGTAGCATGGCATAGTGGATAGAGCAAGAGCCTGAGAGTCAGAAGGTTGTGGGTTCTAATCCCTGCTCTGCTACTTGTCAGATGTGTGACCTTGGGTGAGTCACTTCTCTTCCTCTGGGCCTCATCTGTAAAATGGGAATTGAGAGTGGGAGCCCCATGTGGGACAGGGACTGTGTCCTATCCCATTTGCTTGTACCCACCCTAGTGCTTAGTATAGTGTCTGCCACACAGTAAACACTTACAAATCACACAATTATCATTATTATTAGAGCAGTGCTCTGCACACAGTAAGCGCTCAATAAATTCAGTGAATGAAACTCTGCAGGGCAAATCCAACCCTGTGTCCCTCCTGTCAATCAGTTGACTATTAAGCACTTATTCTTTGCAGAACACTATACTAAGCACTTGGGAGAGTACAATAGGGTGGTTGCAATATTTGTCAAATGCTTACTATGCCATGTACTGGGGTGGATACACAATAATCAGGTTGGATACAGTCCCTGACCCACTCAGATGGATGATTGATCAGTCAGACTGCTTCTTGCACTCTCAGCCACATTCATTCATTCAATAATATTTATTGAGCGCTACCTATGTGCAGAGCACTGGACTAAGCGCTTGGAATGTACAATTCGGCAACAGACAGAGACAATCCCTGCCCATTGACGGGTTTACAGTCTAATCAGAGTTTCCATCATCGCTTCAAGCTCTCTGCCATGAAGTGGCAGTCATCACTTTGGAGAGCTAAAAATCCAGACTATTAGCAGGATTCCTATCACCAATCAATCAATTTTGGACTTTTAAATGTCAGCCTGAAAAATTAGAGGACATTCTTCCACTGAGTTGTTTTTGTCTTTGTTTAGTTTTCGTATCAACTGTTGTTTTGCTTGGAATGATCTGCAGGCTTTTGTTTCCATTCCTGAAGTCTTGGATAAGTGGGAAACTATGGTAAGAACCCATGGAATTGAGCTTTCCAGCACAGGTCCTGAAAAGCCAAAACCAATTGCAAATCTGAAAATACTGTTTTCCTCTCCTCCAGGACTGGGCATTTGAAAGACAGAAAACATTTTTCTTCTACAGATGTTAAAGTGATTTTCAACCTTATCAAAATCCAACACAAGAGTGGTGAGCATGCATAAACATCTTTTTCTCAGGATGCTAGTGATAGGAGCAGCATGGCCTAGTGGAAAGAGCATAGGCCTGGGAGTCTAATCCTGGCTCTGTCATTTACCTGTTGTGTGATCTTGGGATAGTCACTTAACTTCTCTGTGCCTCAGTATCAGCAAAATAGGCATAACGTCTGTTTTCACTCCCCCTTAGATGATAAGCCTCATATGGGACAGGGACTGAATCTGGACTGTTTTTATTGTATGTACCCCTAAACTTAATACAATACTTGGCACAGAGTAAGTGCCTACAAATGATTTTTGTTAAGCACTTACTATGTGTCAGGCACTGTTCTAAGAGCTGGTATGGGTACAAACAATTCAGGTTGGACACAGTCCCAGTCCACATGGAGCTCACAAATACCGCAGTCGTCATCATTATTGAAACCAAAAACAGAATCTAAAATTTTGAATGCCAAGTGCGGCTCATGGACCTGAACCTTTCATTCAAGCATATTTTAATCATATTTATTGAATGCTTACTATGCGCAGACTACTGTATTAAGCCCTTGGGAGAGTACAATATAATAATAAGCAGACACATTCCCTACTCACAACATGCTTACAGTTTAGAGGAACCTGAAGTACTGCTACCAAATCTAGGCCCTTTCAACTGACCTAACGGTCATTTGGAACTCTTTACCTGTGAAATGCCATCAATAGTTCTTTCTTGGTGAATATTATGAAATTATAGACATTTTGTGACCCTAATATCTTGAACCTTCTTGACAAATGACTGTAAAATGAATAATATCAGTAATTCTGATTCTTTTTGCTCTGAGGTTTTGAGAAGGTAGGTGCTCCTATGTCACATCTGTGGTAATGGAATACAGATTAGTCGTGTGACCTTCTCCAACACTGCCCTTGAAACCCAGCTGTCTAATTCAGTGGCCTCCCCTCCACCCTCCACCCTCCCACGCAGTCTACCCCACATCCCAGGATTTATCATTTCAGGTAGCAGCTGCTACTACTTCAGATGACTCCGCTCCTCTGCCATCCACCTCTTCACCATCCCCCATTCTTGCCTATCCCACTGTCGATCCCTGGCCACATCCTCCCGCGGTCCTGGAATGCCCTCCCTCCTCACCTCCCCCAAACTAATTCTCTTCCCCTCTTCAAAACCCTACTTAAAGCTCACCTCCTCCAAGAGGCCTTCCCAGACTGAGCTCCCCTTTTCCCTCTGCTCCCTCCGCTCCCCCTCTACCCCTCCTTCACCTCTCCTCAGTTAAGCCCTCTTTTCCCCCCTTTCCCTCTGCTCCTCCCCCTCTCCCTTCCCCTTCCCTCAGCACTGTACTCGTCCACTCAACTGTATATATTTTCATTACCCTATTTATTTTGTTAATGAGATGTACATCACCTTGATTCTATTTATTTGCTATTGTTTTAAAGAGATGTTCATCCCCTTGATTCTATTTATTTCTACTGTTCTTCTCTGTCTGTCTCCCCCGATTAGACTGTAAGCCCATCAAAGGGCAGGGACTGTCTCTGTCTGTTAGCGATTTGTACATTCCAAGTGCTTAGTACAGTGCTCTCCACATAGTAAGCACTCAATAAATACTATTGATTGAATGAATGAATGACTATCACCAAAACCACTTTGAGGTCTGTCCTTATCTATTCAGCTAGTGCCAGTAACTGGGCAGATCAGACTCACTTCTTTTAGGAAACAAAATCATTAAGCGCTCCCTGCTGAGGGTTTCAAGATCTGGAGACCCCCTGGATTGTCTCAGCAGCTCACTTTACCCATATCCTAACTTCTTCAGAGTCCCCAGTCATTTAGACTCCTCTAGACTGTAATCTCGTTCACTGAGTCCTGTGCAGAGCACTGTACTAAGCACTTGGGAAGTCCAATTCAGCAACAGAGACAATCCCTGCCCACCATGTGCTCACAGTCTAGAAGGAGGGAGACAGACATCAAAACAAATAAACATGCATTAGTAGCATTATTATAAATAAAAAGAATTATAGATATATACATACTAATAAAAATAAATAGAATTATTATTATAAATATTTACATATATGCACAAATGCTGTGGGGTTGGGATTTGGGTAGGACAAAGAAAACGAGTCAGGGTGATGGGGAGCGGGAGCAGAGGAAAAGAGGGGCTTAGACTAGTAAGGCCTCCCGGAGGAGGTTAACAGTGAACTGTGTCAACCAACTATGTTGTATTTTTCTCTCCCAAGTGCTCAGTACAGTCCTCTACACACAGTAAGTTCTCAATAAATTCCACTGATTAATTGACTGAGAGAAAAACACCCAGATTTAGGGGAATGCCTTCCAGGGTCCTGCCATTGGGGGTTGAAAGTTTTTGGGTGACTTGAGAGTTGGATGTGCTCAGCAGGAATCCTGAAAACAGCTGGCAGATGTTGGAGGTGAAGACTACAGTGGTTACCGAGGTGATTATGAAGGCAGCTATCCTGGAAGTCACCTGCTAATCTATAGCATATCATCTCTCTTAATTTGACATAAATTTAATTTCAGAGCATTCATAGAATACTCACTGGAGGCAAGGCTCCATATTAGATCTTTCCCAAGTATCTAATATGGCGCCTTGTCTCCAGTGGGTATTGCCCACAAATAGCTTACACTCTAAAAGGAGATATGGGCATATAACTATTTAAAAATGGAATCATCGGAATAGGTAACTGAAAATAAATAGACATGTACAAAAGTGCGGACGGTGGATATCAATTTGTTCATAATACTAGATATGGTTTTGGAGGTAGACTTTTTACATGTATTTTGCAATAATAATAATAATGATAGTATTTGTTAAGCACTTACTATGTGCCAAGCACTGTTCTAAGCGCTGGGGTAGATACAGGTAGTCAGGCTGTCCCAAATGGGGCTCACAGTTTTAATCCCCATTGTATAGATGAGGTAATGGAGACCCATAGAAGTTAAGTGACTTGCCCAAAGTCACACAGCTAAGTGGCGGAGCCGGGATCAGAACCCATGAACTCTGACTCCCAAGCCCAGGCTCTTTCCACTAAGCCACACTGCTTCTCTGTCTCCTTCTCACTTGCTGCATCCCCTATCCCAGCAGGAATATGACCAGCAAGGATAAGTGAGTCCCAGTGGTGCTGTGTAAGCAAGGTCTATTAACTCAAACACGAATTTCTTTCCCAGTACTTAGTACAGGGCTTTACAGTGATAAGTATTAAATGAATACTGTTATTTCTAGTACTCCTCTTCCTATTACTACAACTATTACTGAAGAACAGCATGGCCTAATGGAAAGAACATGGGCCTGGGAGTCAGAGGACCTGGATTCCAATGCCAGCTCTGCTCTGTGACCTTGGGCAAATCACTTAACTTCTCTGTGCCTCCATTTCCTCATCTGTGAAATGTACTTTCTCCTATTTAGATTGTGAACCCCAAGTGGGACTTGATTATTTTGTTACTACGAAGCAGCGTGGCTCAGTGGAAGGAGCACGGGCTTGGCAGTCAGAGGTCATGGGTTCTAATTCCGACTCCACCACTTTTCCCCTGTGTGACTTTGGGCAAGTCACTTAACTTCTCTGAGCCTCAGTTACCTCATCTGTAAAATGGGGATTAAGACTATGAGCTCCATGTGGGACAACCTGATCACCTTGTAACAACCCCAGCACTTAGAACGGTGCTTTGCACATAGTAAGTGCTTAACAAATGCCATCATTATTTATTTATTGTTTATTTTACAGTGCTTGGCACCTTGTAAAGTGCTGAAGAGATACCACAGTTATTATTGGTACTTCTACTAACCATCAGTACCATAATCAGTTCCTTTTCTCAGAAGCAGCAAGGCTTAGTGGATAGAGCATGGACCCGGGAGTCAGAGGGATCTGGTTTCTAATGCCCACTCCACCACCTGTCTGCTGTGTGACTTTGGGAAAATCACTTAACTTCTCTATGCCTCAATTACCTCATCTGCAAAATGAGGGTTAAACCTATGAGCCCTATGTGGGACAGGGACTGTATCCAACCTGATTTACTTGTGTCTACTCCAGTGCTTAGAAGAGCACTTGGTATTGAGAGCTCAAATAAAGCTGCCTTATTAAAGACTGTGATCCTGCAAACAACTACAACAAGGGAGAGACTTTGCAAAGGCACTGATGGGTTCTACCTGAGGCAGGTGATTGCGGGCCTGTGGGAGTGGAGCATGGAGGGAGGTGAGTCTTTCTCTCCCTATTCTACCCAGTAAGGGGCCTGAACCAATCAATGACTGCATGTAGAGCCACAGCTGTGATGCTTAAGGCAGATAAAAGGCGCTCATTATTTTTTTTTTTCTTCCACAAGTACAGAGGGAAACCTCTGCAGCAGGAGAGCAGCATGTGGAAGCAGAAAGAGGAAGCTTTGGCAGAAAGGGCTCCTTTGACCCCAGACTGGTAATGGACCCTTGGTGCAGTGGAGTGAATGTGTGGATGTGTCACTGCCTTGCACGTTGGTAAAACTAAGTAAAAAACTTGCCACAGTAACGTTGGTAATCAGAGGTATGGTTTAAACTCTACTATGTGTCACTGCGGCTCCTCCGGTCCAAGAAGGACCTGGTTGGTATGAACCGGGCGCTCATTACATTTAGCACATAGTAAGTACTTAACTATCATAATTATCATTATTATTGTTACAACTATTCACAGACCTGAAGACTATGTGACTGGACCATGTTTGATCCATCATTTTAAGAGGAGCAGCATAGTTTACTGGGTAGAGCACAGATCTGGGAGTCAGAAAGTCATGGGTTCTAATTTTGGCTACAACACTTGTTTGCTGTGTGATCTTGGTATAGTCACTTCACTTCTCTGTGCCTCAGTTACCTCATCAGTAAAATGGGGATGAAGACTGTAAGCTGTATGTGGGACAGGAACTGTGTCCAACCTAGTTTGCTTGAATACCCCAGTGCTTAATACTATGTGCCAGGCACTATAAGTACTTAACAAATACCATAATTACTATTAACTATCACTCCATCACTTCGGGTTCACATTCTAAAGGGTCTATTGAACTTCCAAAGCAGGCTAATGTGCCCCAAGTCTCTCCAGCATGTGGAGGTAAGTTTATTAATCTTCCATTCATCTATGTCTCAAGTCAGTCATCTCAATCAATCAATCAATCGAGCCATTGGTGATATTTATTGAACATGTACTGTGTGCAATCCTAAGGGCTTGGAAAGTACAGAGCTGCTAAATGCAATCCCTGCAAAGAAGGAACTTACAGTCTGCAAGAATTCAACCATCTCAGCTACCACCATTCCAATATGTACTTATCTGTTTATTTTCCAGTCATTCAGTCTGTCAATATGGTGCCTGGAAGCACATTTGGGAAAATCTAACAGAAGCTTAGTCTGCCTCCTTTGACCACAAGACACTTACAATTCCATGAAAAAGACAGGGAAAAATGCTGGAAGCAGGAAGAACAAAGAAAAAATAGGTAGTGTGAGTGTCCCAAAATAAAATGTTTTTTAAGAAGTAAAATAATGTGCATTTGACTGTATATAGCAGCTGATGACTTCTTTGTTGTTGTTTTTATTTTTCTAGTACTGTTTACCATTTATAACTTCTCTGGCACTTATAACTATTGTTCTCACAATTTTTGTTGAATCTGTGTTGACTCATCTCTCATTAAACTGCTAAGCCTCTTGAGGGCAAGGACTGTATATTTTTTCTGTATACTACCCTAAATCCAAGACAGTGTTCTGTGTGCAGAAAGCACCAGTCTATAATAATTTTGAGGATGATTTCTACCACATTAATCCAAGCACTTAGACTATCTTGCTTTATTACAGTATCAGACTCCTTGCTGAACCCCCTGCCTCCTGTCTCTCCACAACAGTCCGTACTTCACTTTCCACCCAGATCTTTTTTCTATGAAAGTTCAGTCCATGTTTCCCCACTCCTCAATAACCTCCAGCAGTTGTCCATCCATCCCTAAATTAAACAAACCCCTTACCATCAGCTATAAAACAGTTAATCACCTTGTCCCCGCCTACCTTACCTCACTGCTTTCCTTGTACAACCTAACCCACATGTATCACTCCTAATGCCAAACTACTCACTGTACCTCAATCTCATTTAATCTTGCCTCCGAACTCTTGCCCACTTTCCATCTCAGGCTTGGGAGACCTTCCATCTTTATATCCAAAAGATGATCACTTTCCCCACCTTCAAAGCCTTATTGCAGACACATCTCTGCCAAGATGTCTTCCCTGACTAGGTCCTCAATTTCTCTTAATAATAATAATGATGGTATTTAAGTGCTTACTATTTGCTGAGCACTGTTCTAAGCCCTGGGGGAGATATTAGGTAATCAGGTTGTCCCCACGTGGGACTCAGTTTTAATCCCCATTTTACAGACGAGGTAACTGAGGCACAAAGAAGTTAAGTGACTGGCTCAAAGTCACACAGCTAATAAGTGGCAGAGCTCGGATTAGAATGCACAACCTCTGACTTTGAAACCCGTGCTCTTTCCACTAAACCATTCTTCTTCCACTCCCTTCTGCTTTGCCCTTGAACTGGAATTTGTACCCTTTATTCATCTTCCCCAGCCTTTCAAAACTTATGAACATATCTATAATTCATTTATTTATATTCATGTCTGTCTTCCTGGTCTAGGCTGTAAACTCTCTGTGGGCAGGGAACATGTCTGTCAGTTCACTATACCGTGCTCTCCCAAGAGCTTAGTATGGTGCTCTGCAAACAGTAAAAGCTCAGTAAATATGACTGATTTATTGATTGATACCACATCAACCTGGTTATGCCCTGAAGCCAAGACTGCTCTACTGACCCTTAACACAAACTTGCGCAAATAGTTTGAGGCTGTCTATTGTGACTTTTGCCTAAATTTACATGTGATCCAAGCCTCCAAATCCCAAGACTGTGAAGCAATCTCATTCTGCAGGGCTAAATGCAACACTAAATCTTCACTGTCTTTTAAAGAGTATACATTACATTGAATTGCTTTAAGGATATGGAGACCATTCAAGTGAGGCCCCTTTCTAACAGTGGATGGTGAAAATAGTTTCCCCAGATCCTGTGAACCTGCTTAAATATACTGTTTCCAGATTCTGCTCTCTCCAGTCAAGTGGAATTGATTTAGGACACAAGCTGATCTTCCAGTTTCTTTGTTCCCATCAGTCAAGCTTTGGTTCCAGGGAAATCTGGGCCATTTGTCTCAGAAAGTGGCAGCTCTGGAAATCTGATATGTGTGATACACAATTAGGATCAGAAACTGTTTGATGAAAATAAGCCGTTCTGACTTGTAATGAGCCAGCAGTCACTGACAAAGCAACCAACTCCTTGACAGAGACTCTGTTTTGAAAGCTCGCTCCAGCTCAACACCCATTTTGGTGGCTTTCCATGTTAGCTTGCAGCTTGGAAGGGCAGTTTGATGCCCTTGGAGCTGCTGACTAATAATAATAGCAATAATATTAATAATAGAGGTATTTAAGTGTTTGTATTTGGACTGTGCTTCCTCATTCCTCAAGAACTTCCAGTGGTTGCCTATCCATCTCCACATCAAACAGCAACTCCTCACCAGTGGCTTTAAAGTACTCCATCACCTTGTCCCCTCCTACCTGACCTCACTACTCTCCTACTATAACCCAGCCTGGACACTTTACTCCTCTAATGCTAACCTTCTCACTTTACCTCGATCTCATTTATCTCGCAACTGACCTCTTGCCCACATCCTGCCTCTGCCTGGATTGCCCTCCCTCCTCAAACCTGACAGACAAGTCCTTCAAAGCCTTACTGAAACCACATTTCCTCCAAGAAGCCTTCCCTGATTAAGCCCTCATTTCCTCTGCTTTAAGTCCCTACTGGGTTGCCCTGATGTGCTCCCTTTATTCGTCCCCATCCCCAGCCTCACAGTACTCAAGTACATATTTGCAATTTATTCATTTATATTAATATCGGCTTCCCTTTCTAAACTGTAAGCTCACTGTGGGAAGAGAATGTGTTTGTTATATTTTTGTGTTGTATTCTCCCAAGCGCTTAGTAAAGTACTCTACACATTCATTCATTCATTCAATCGCATTTAATGAGTGCTTACTGAGTGCAGAGAGCACTGTACTAAGCACTGGGGAAATTACACTACCCTTAATAAAGAGAGACAATCCCTGCCCACAATAAGCTCACAGTCTACGGGTGGGGGAGGCAGACATCAATACAAATAAAGGGACTTTAATATAAATAAATTTACAGATGCATAAGTACTGTGGGGCATGGAGAAGTGGGAAGAGTGAAGGGAACCAGTCAGGGCAATGCAGAAGGGAGTGGGAGATGAGGAAAAGTGGGACTTAGTCTGGGAAGACCTCTTGGAGGAGATGTACATTCAGTAAGACTTTAAAAGAGGGGACAGTAATCAACTAGTGGATTTGAAGAGGGAGGCCGTTCCAGGTCAGAGAAAGGATGTGGGCCAGGGGTTGAGACTGTGAGCTCCATGTGGGACAGGGACTGTGTCCAACTCGATTTGCTTGTATCCACCCCAGCACTTAATATAGTGCCTGGCACATAGTAAGCATTTAATAAATAACCCTATTATTATAGTAAGTGCTCAATAAGTACGATTGACTAACTCTGGGGTAGATAAGAGTTAATCATTTCAGACATGGTCCCTGTTCCACCCACCTTACCCCCCTCCTACCTCACCTGGTTACTCACCTACTACAACACAGCCTGCACCATTTGTTCCTCTATTCCTAACCTTCTCACTGTACCTTGATCTCATCTAACTCATCACTGACCTATTGCCCATATCCTGACCCTGTTCTGGAATACTCTCCCTCCTCATATCCAGTGGACAATTATGTTCCTCACCTTCAAAGTCTTACTGAAGGTCCATCTCCTCTAAGACCTTCCCTGACTAAACCCCCCTTTCCCTTTCTCCCAGTCCTTTCTGCATCGCCCTGACTTGCTCCCTTTATTCATTCCCCCTCCCAGCCCCACAGCACTTATGTACATATCTGTAATTTATTTATGCATATTAATGTCTGTCTCCCCCTTTAGACTGTAAGCTTGTTGCAGGATGGGAATGTGTCTGCTTATTGTTATATTGTACTCTCCCTAGCTCTTAGTACAATGCTCTGCACAAAGTAAGCACTCAATAGAATTGACAGAATGAATGACTAGGTGGGAGAATGAGTATGTATTCCCCACTCTATAAATGAGGAAACTGAAGCACTAAGAAGTTAAGGGATTGACCAAGGTCATATGGCAGGCAAGTGGCAGAGCTGGGATTAGAACTCAGATCTTCTGGTTTCTAGACTTGTGCTCTTTACACTAACCAAGCTGCTTCTCCCATAGATGGATTCTTCAATCCAGCCCACCAAAAGCTGTGTAAGGTTTCCTTTCTGATCCCCAGAGTGTTCTGCAGAAGACCAATAATGAAGCCATTTAAATTGTTTGCAGCCTTCCCTGTTGCAATTACTACTAATCTGCTGTCAATCAAGCAATAAATTTTAATTATTGAGTGCTTACTGAGTGTAGAGCACTATACTGAGAACTTGGAAAAGTATAACAGAGTAATTGGACACTTTTTTTTAGAGTATTTGTGAAGCACTTACAATGTGACAGGCACTCTACTAAGCACTGGGGTAGATTCAAGCTAATTAGGTTGGACACAGTACATGTCCCACATGGGCTCACGATCTTAATCCCCATTTACAGCTGAGGAAACTGAAGCACAGAGAAGTTACTGACTTGCCCAAAGTCACACAGCAGACAAGTGATGAAGCGGGGATCAGAACCCAGGTCCTTCAACTCCCAAGGCTGTACTTTACACACTAGGCCATGCTGCTTCTCTGGGTTGACATCTGAAGAGACGAGATTGAGGCACGGTGAGTAAGTTGGCATGAAAGGAGGGAAGGGGGCTGACTGGGTTGCATTGTGTGAGAAGTGAGGTTAAGGAGGGAGGAAGAAATGCTGGAGAGGAATGTTCTCTTGGTGAGGAGATGGATTATAGGGCTGCTGGAAACACTGGGAAGCTCCAGGGAAGGAGAAATCTGGAATTACAGTAGCCAGGTTCTAGATGTGAAATCACGTCTTCTTCATTCATTCAACTGTATTTCATTCATTCATTTATACTGTACTTCATTCATGAACTGTATTTCATTCACTCATTCATTCAACTGTACCCTACTTAAAACTCACCTCCTCCAAGAGGCCTTCCCAGACTGAGCTCCCCTTCTCCCTCTACTCCCTCTACCACCTCCCCACCTTCACCTCTCCACAGCTTAACCCTCTTTTCCCCCCATTTCCCTCTGCTCCTCCCCCTCTCCCCTCCCATCCCCTCAGCACTGTACTTGTCTGCTCAACTGTATATATTTTCATTACCCTATTTATTTTGTTAATTAAATGTACATCACCTTGATTCTATTTAGTTGCCATTGTTTTTATGAGATGTTCTTCCCCTTGACTCTATTTATTGCCATTGTTCTTGTCTGTCCATCTCCCCCGATTAGACTGTAAGCCCGTCAAAGGGCAGGGACTGTCTCTGTTGCCGACTTGTTCATTCCAAGTGCTTAGTACAGTGCTCTGCACACAGTAAGTGCTCAATAAATACTATTGAATGAATATTTATTGAGCACTTACTGTGTGCAGAGCAATGTACTAAGCACTTGGAAAGTACAATTTGGCAACATACAGAGACAATGCCTACCCAACTGTGGGCTCATAGTGTAGAAGAGGGGAAACAGACAACAAAACAAAACAGACAACAATAGCATCAATGTAAATAAATAGAATTATAGATGTATACACCTTAATAAAATTAATAGAACAATAAATATGTACATATATACACAAATGCTGTGGGGCAGGGAGGGGGGTAAAGTGGAGGGAAGTCGGAGTGATGGGGAGGGGAAGAGGAGCAGAGGAAAAGGGGGTCTCAGTTTGGGAAGGTCTCCAGGGTCTCCTTTGGCAGATCTTCCCTATTTGATTTATACTCCCCCCCAACCCTCTAACTGCCATTTCAACAGTTGTTGAGGAGCAGCATGGCCTAGTGAAAAGAGTTCAGAATTGGGAGTCAAAGGGACCAGGGTTCTAATCCCGGCTCCACCACTTGTCTGTTGTGTGACTTTGGGTAAGTCATTTACATTTTCTGTGCTTCAATTCCTTCAGCTGTAAAATGGGAATTAAGACTGTGAGCCTCATGTGGGACATGGACTGTGTCCAACATGATTAGCTTGTATCTACCCCAGAACTTAGAACAGTATCTAGCACATAGAAGTGCTTAAATACCATTTTAAAAAAAGGATTGTCATTTTAGCACTTAGGTACTCACAATATTCTGCAGCACTTTGGGGGCAGTGATTGTGTCTTCTAATTCTATTATTCTCTTGCAACCATTTAGTATAATGCTCTGCCCTCAGAGGACACTTAGAAGGCACTCTGCTCCAGAATGTCCACACAGATATGACCAATCAATAATGGTTCTTGGACTTAAATCCATAAATCGTGGCATTCCATGAGAGTGAGCAGAGGAATTATAATAAGATAATAACAACTATGGTATCTGTTAAGCACTTACTATGTTCCAGGCACTTCACTAAGCACTGGGATGGATAAAAGCAAATTGGGTTGGACACAGTCCCTGTCCCATGTGGGGCTCCCAGTCTCAATCCCCATTTTATAGATGAGGTAACAGACACAGAGAATTGAAGTAACTTGCCTGAGGTCACACAGCAGACCAATGGTGGAGCTGGGATTAGAACCCATGACCTTCTGACTCCCAGTCCCATGATCTATCCACTAGGTCATGCTGCTGCTCTATGGTCGGGTGAATTATGGGCTCCTTTGCGACCCAGGGTTTCTTGCAGAATGGGTCCCCAAATCTCTGGCTTTATCAACAGGTAACCAGTCCAGGCTCTACATCCCAGCATATCCCCGGGATGGTGATATTTTCAAAAAAGACTAACCCCTGAATCCTATTAAATGATTTTCTGAAACCTCCTGCTTTGGCAGAAGACAATGTGTTGTTATAAAACCATATTTGGTTTGGAGATCCCATTAAAAATTCATCCATTCGTCACCTGGAGAGCATCAAAATGTGTTCCACGATCTTGAAGCGGTTGTAAGTGTAGGGTGGAGCTGTAGTTTTCCATGGCTTGCTGGTTCGATGAAAATTATCTCTCAGGATTTTCACTCTGGATTTTTTCTAGAGCAGTGGTTTTGGGAAAGCGATCACTGAGAAGCAATCTTAATTTCATCTTGGAAACTTTCCCCATCCCACCCAGCCTTTCTGTCTCCCACCCCTATACTGCTTACTGCTCTGGAGTTCAGAGGCCTCTTCCCATCTAATCAATTGTCATGGATTCCACAGGCATTCCGCTCCCACCTCTAACAGTTCTGCTGTATTATCTGGGAAAAAATTTAAACTCTTTACGGCTCAGGTTTCCACTCGGTAAAATGGACATTCTTGTGAAATCCAGGAATATGGTACTTATTGTATGTCTGGCAATTTATGTTCCCTTGTCTCCCCCATTAGATTGTAAGCCTCTTGAGGACAAAACACAAAACTGAACGTTTGGAGTGCAATCAAGAATAGGACATGTCATTGTCATCATCATTATTGTATTTGAGTATCTACTTCGAACATAGATAAAATGCAGTGTGATGATGGAAATAGGACTGATTTAGTGTAGAAGGGATGATCATATTCCTGTTGAAGTGATTTTTGAGTGTTAATAGGTAGGTGAATTATTAGAGGAGAGAGGTGCCAGTTCTGGTTACCTGTTCTTTTGGTCATTCATTCTCATCATCACCATTTGCAGCAGCAGCAACAGAACTGATTAACATTTACTACTGGCAGAGCACTTGGGGGCATGCAGTCAAATTAGAAAACATAGTTCCATGATGGATTGGTGTATTTTACAAGCAGCACACTGATGAGGTGAAATCCTTAAAGATGATCTAATAAATGGGTTCTACTCTTTATATTGGTTCCTGATAGATTGTCTTCATAGTCTAAATTCTCCTCTAAAAGCTCGTTTGGGCAGGAAATGTGTCAACCAAATCTCTTATATTTTACTCTCCCAAATGCTCGGCACACATTAAGCGTTCAAAAAATATGATTGATTGAAGTCTCCAGATCTTGCGATTGAGGGGCAGAGCCAGGGAAGAGGGAGGTGGGATTTTCCGTGACCCGGGGTGGCCTCTTCCCACAGTGAAATGAAGGTAGGGTGAGTGGAAGAAAGGCATGAAGGGAAAGGAATTTAAGAATGCTTAAATTTTGTTCTCCTATTTTATATTCTTTAGGAATTAATTAATAGAAAGCCATCCTCCTTGTGATTATGCCTTTCATCTCTCTCCCAGGTCCCTTCTTCCAAAGGTGACCCTCACAGTGGGGGCAAGGGGGACAGACTTTCTGGGGCATGTGTGGACTGTGGGAAGTGGGGGGCAGACCAGGTGGCAAGGTCCCAGATCATAAACATCCCACTATGACACCTCTTTTCCAGGTCCCTTCCTCCAAACTGACTGACCCACATGTCAGGGTCAGAGGACAGAGGCTGCACAATCCTTCCTTCTGAGCTGATCAAGGAAAAGACCAGGGGGCAGACCCCAGGCCAGTGCCTGATTGTACCATATGACTGGCAGATATTTATCACAGAAGATGTAGTGTCATGTTGAAGTATAATTCAGTGTTGTGTATTAGGAATTAGTAGATTTGCTAGAATGTCCAGACACATTCATAAATAAATTAAAATATGCCTCAGGCAAAATTTCACCCTTATTGCTTACCTGAGCACTTGTCATCCCCTTGCTCCATATCCCCACTGACCCATCTGGGCAGACTGGGCAGTCTAAGTTCCCTCCCAGGAAATTGCTATCATGTGGTCCAGGGAGGAAACTGAGGCAGAAATCCTGACCCTCAGGGGCATAAACATTCCCCCTAAAGTCATCTCATTGTAAAATGGGGATTAAGATTGTGAGTCCCACATGGGACAACCTGATTACCTTGTAACTTCCCCAGAGCTTAGAACTGTACTTGGCACATAGTAAGTGCTTAACAAATGCCATCATTATTATTATTATTGAAGATCATTTTTAAACCTACTCTCAACAGTTTCACTGCTGGTCATGACTGAAATGCTTGTGTTTAGAAGATGTTCATTTCCTTTTCTTTTTCTACTGGTCCTGCTAATACACATTTTACCCCTGGAGAGTGTGATCATGTTTCTTGTAGTTTATATTTTCAAAACTGTTCCAAGTTTTCCAGTAAGAAAGAGGAAAGGAGAGAAAAGGCGAATGTCTTGACTCTTAAAATAATCTTTCAGCACACAGTTGTGGGAAAGTCAAAGATCATTGGACCTTAGGAAATTTCTTCTCTAACAACAAAAAAAGAAAGATATAATGTAATCACTCTGAGCACTGCAAGTGTCGTGTCTTCAAAGAACCTTTAAATATTCCTCCCATACGTGCTTATTTCCAAGCAAGCATGGCACCCACCTCCTGGAAGGAAATCAAGGATACCACACATCTGTCACTCGAAAGGTTTCCTAGTGTGTCTTTAGCTCAGACATGTCATGGAAGAGCCCCTTGTCATTTCGGTAGAGTTTTACAAGGTTTAAAGAATTCTCATGAATCTTTTTTCTATTTTTACTTGCATAGCTGAGAGGAGAAAACACAAAACAGAATAAGAGGAAGAAAGAATGAACTCCTTAGGGTAATCAAATCAAGCCAGTGAAATCAGAAAAATATTTTCTTCACAACAGTGACAAAAGTAATTTAACGAGGAAGCCAAACAGGAAAAAAAAATACAACCTCTGAGCACGAGTCTTTTGAGATGAAATTTTTATTGAGAGGGGACCAGGGGAATATTGAAAAGCACGCAAACCGGCATTAGGCATGTTTCAAGCTTTACCTTCCTCCTGCCTGTGGAGAGAGAAGAAACATAGAAATAATTTTTAAAAGTATACTGTTTCTTGAAAATATAAAATATAAAAGAAAGCTGAAGATATGCAAAATTATCCTGTGTATGAAGCCGAAAAATAAGGTAGTTTCTATGGGTTTTGAAAAATCATTCCCGCATAGAATCTAAATTCTAGACATTATTTCTCATCTCAGTAATTCAGAGCTTGAAGACTCTCCAGATATATACCGGAAAGAATATGAGTGCCCAGCATATATTTGCAGCTCTAAGTTTTGTTTGTCATCATTGTTAAGGAGTATTTATGGTGTGCTTCCTGGAGAGGCATGGGAAGATGAATAGGTTGCTATTTTAACTTAGCCCTTTATATTTGCCATCCCTCATTTTGCTAAGGAATGCTCTATTGTAGCTCCGAGGCAGGAAATCAGAAATATTGTCTCCATTTTACAAAGGCCAAAGAGGCTAAATAAGTTGGATGGGAAGAAGGAGTCAAGCATTGTGATTTAAGAGTAGAGGCTTACTCAGCCAGGTGAGCTATGAGCTCTCATTCCCTGAAGGTCCTTGAAAAGAGAACAGTCATCGGTCTGGACACTTTAGGGGTGGCCAACCAGGGAAGCTGAGGGATAGACTCAATGACCTTCAATCTTATGATTCTATGAGACACTTTCAAAATTATATTTCCAATTGGGAAGCTTTTCTATCTGAGCTGAGACATTATATCCAACAATGCTTCCAGGATTCCAGAGAAGCAGCGTGTTCTAGAGAAGTAGCGTGGTCTAGTATAAAGCTTAAGCCTGGGGGCCAGAAGGACATGAGTTCTAATCCCAGCTCCGCTACTTGTCTGTATGACCTTGGGCAAGTAACTTAACTACTCTGGGCCTCAGTTACCTCATCTGTAAAATAGGGATGAAAACTATAAGCCCCATGTGGACATTGTGTCCAACCTATTTTGTTTCTACCCCAGCACTTAATACAATGCCTGGCACAGAGTAAGTGTTTAAAAAGCACCATAAAATATAATGATTCAATCAATCAGTGGTATTTATTGAGCACTTAGTGTGTGCAGAACACTCTACTAAGCTCTCAGGAGAATACAATACAATAATGTTGGTAGACATGCTCCCTGACCTCAAGGAGCTTACAGTTTATTATTATTTTATTATTATTATATTTAAGTGCTCCAAAACTGAACTCCTTAACTTCTCATCCAAACCCTGTCCTCTCCTCTGTTTCCCATCACTCTAGACAACACTACTATCTCCCTCTCTCACAACCTTGGCGTTGTCCTAGACTCGTCTTTTTCATTCCATTCACATATTCAATCTATCTGTTCTACCTTCACATCATTGCTAAAATTCAGCCTTTCCTCTCCATTCAAGCTACTACCATGCTGATCCAAGCATTTACCCCATCCCACCTTGACTCTTGCATCTGCTTCCTTGCTGAGCTCCCACCCTCCTGTCTCTCCCCACTCTAATCCATACATCACTCTGCTGCACAAATCATTTATCAACAAAAACATTCAGTTCATGTCTCCCCACTCCTCAAGAACCTCCAGTGGCTGCGCATCCACCTCCACATCAAACAGAAACTTCTTACCATTGGTTTTAAAGCACTCAATCAGCTCGACCCACCTTTCCTCACTTCACTGATCTCCTAGTACAGCCCGGTTCGCACTCTCCACTCATCTGGCACCATTTTACTCACTGTGCCCCGATCTCAATTTTCTTGCTGCTGACCCCTTTCCCACATCCTCCCCCTAACCTGGAACCCTCTCTCCCTCCATATACACCAAACCACCACTCTTTCCACCTTCAAAGCATTACTTTAGGTAATATCTCCTCCAAGAGAGCTTCCCCAATTAAGCCATGTTTTCTGTGGATCGCTCTCCCTTCTGTGTCGCCTATGCACTTCAATCTGTGACCTTTGGACGTTTGATATTCACCCCACCCCCAACGCCACAGCCCTCATGAAAATAGATTTAAATTATATACTAAAAATTATGTATTCATATTAATGCCTGTCTTCTCCTCTAGACTCTAACTTCACTGTGGGCAGGGAATGCATTTGCTAATTTCTGTTGTATTCTCCAAAGTGGTATCGTATATGCCGAAGCACTTAGTACAGTGTTCGGCAGATAATAACTGCTCAGTAAATACAACTGATTAATTGCTTACCATATGTCAGGCACTGTTCTAAGCACTGAGGTTGATACAAGTTAATCAGGTCAGATGCAGTCCCTGTCCCACATGAAACACTTAGTCTAAATTGGAAGGAGAATAGGTATAGAATCCCCACTTTACAGATGAGGAAATGGAGGCACAAAGAAGCTAAATGACTTGCCCAAGTTCACACGGTAAACCAGTGGTAAAGGCAGAAAAAGGACCCAGGCCTACTGACTCCCAAGCCCATGCTTCTCACAGCATGGCATAGTATGAAAGAGCCACAGTAGCAATAATCTCTCTTCATTCAAGTTGTCCTCATCATGCCAGTTGTTCTTAGCAGCTGGGTCTATTACTTATCAAAGGAAAACAGTCCTCCTGAAGAATGTAGTTTAAATTTTTTAGCAGTCCTCAAAGCAGGAAAAAAGGCCAGAACTCTGATTGATTCAGCAAGGAAGTGATTCCTTAGTTCTGAAGCCATTGGAATACAAGCCAGCTGCCATGTTTTCCCTCCTTGTTTGTTCTGAACAAAAAAGAAATTTAGCCAGAATATTAAGAGGAAACAAATGTATTTGCAAGAAGGCTTATGGGGGGAGGGAGTGTGTGTGTGTGTGTGTGTGTTAGAGAGAGAGAGAGAGAGAGAGAGAAATTATGGAGTGTGTATACAATGTTTTATTCTTATCTTTATATCTGGGCTTGCCCTGGAGACAGGGATAGGGTGGGGAGAATGGGTAGGAGTCCTCAAATATTTTAGTCCCAATGAACTGGAACTGGAGGATCCCTAAATGGTCATTTGGGAGCAAATGGAAGGAGTGTGACCTAGTGTAAAGAGCATGGGCCTGGAAGTCAGAGGACCTGGAATCTAACCCAATCTCTGCCACTTGACTGATTAGGGACCTTGCACAAATCACTTAACTTCTCTGGGCCTCAGTTCCCTCATCTATAAAATGGGGGTTCAAAACCTGTTCTTCCTCCTACTTGGATTATGAGCCCCATAGGGGGCAGGGACCACATCAGACCAGAGTAACTAGAATCTACCCTAGTGCTTAGAACAGTGACTGTTGCTTAGTACCCTCTCATAATATCCCTACTGGATTATTGTGTCAGCCTCCTTTCTGATCTCCCTTCCTCCTGTCTCTCCCCACTCCAGTCTATTCTTCATTCCGCATCCCCGGATCATCTTCCTACAGAAAGGCTCTGGCCATGTCACTCCCCTCCTCAAATCTGTTGCCAAATTGTATATTCCAAGCAATTAGTACAGTGCTCTGCACATAGTAAGCGCTCAATAAATACTATTGAATGAATGGAAACAACTTACAGCGTGGCTCAGTGGAAAGAGCACGGGCTTTGGAGTCAGGGCTCATGAGTTCGAATCCCAGCTCTGCCACTTGTCGGCTGTGTGACTGTGGGCAAGTCACTTAACTTCTCTGGGCCTCAGTTCCCTCATCTGTAAAATGGGGATTAAGACTGTGAGGCCCACGTGGGACAACCTGATTCCCCTATGTCTACCCCAGCGCTTAGAACAGTGCTCGGCACATAGGAAGCGCTTAACAAATACCAACATTATTATTAACTTAGCACATGTTATTATCATTAATAAATCATTTATTATTATTAGTCCATGAGAGCGAGCCTGTTAAATAAAAAAACCTCTTCTCCACTCTATCTTCTCCTAATCAGTATCAGTACTGATAGTCACTACCAAGTGTCCATTTACATAGAGCATGGTACTAGATTCTGGGGAGTCATGCAAAAGAAGTCAGTGACATGATCCCTGCCTTCAAGGAGATTACAGTCCAGGGGATACAATAATAAATATAACTCAATGAAAATACCAAAATTAAGAGAGAATAAATATGAATGCATATTTAAGTGAATAAATATTTCAATATGAAATCAGTAAGCAAAGAGGAATATGAGTGCTGAAGAGGCTGATGGAAAGTCATGACCCGGAATAGGAAGACTGATCGGAGAATGTCAAATGAAAGAAAAGAGGAGGGTTGTGGTTTGGTGAAATTAAGGATAGAGAATATTCTAGGAAAGGGAAAAGGCACCAGTAATACTTTGGAGGCCTTAGAGTTAAGAGCAAGTAACCAAGGATGGTTACAACTGTTGACTTTTACTGAATACTAACCACTTGTTTTCACCTCCTCCATCATGCCACTTGTCCATTTTGATGCATCTTCATAGAAAGGAAAAGAGAAGCTATGCTCAGTTTGTATGTCCTAGTGTGCTTCTCTCTAGATGTGGCTCTTTCATTTTATGAAGTATATTCTTGTAGTATTTACAGTTGAAATCAGTTTATCTCGTCTTGAGAATCACCACTTGGTTAAGTCTCTTGCTAACAATCTCTAGACTTTCATCTTGGATCCATGACAATTTCAGTGGATATTTCAATTGTCCACCTCTACTCAGTGATTAACAAGGGTTCACATGCCTTTTTAATGGTATTTAAGTACTTACTATGTGCCAGGGACTGTACTATGCACTGGGGTAGATACAAGATGATTAGGTAGGACAGTTCCCTGCCCAACATGGGGCTCACAGTCTAAATCAAAGGAACTAGGATTCCCCATTTTACACATGAGTAACTAAGGCACAGAAAAGTTAAGTGACTTGCCCAAGGTCATACAACAGGGAAGTGGAAGAGCTGGGATTAGAATTCAATTCCTCTGACTCCCAGGCCTGTGTTCTTTCCACTTAGGCCACAATGCTTCCCCATGAAGGGCATTCATTCCATGAAGCCTAAAAGGGTGTGTTTCACTGAATATAACCCAGAGAAATGATAATCTTATGAAAATGACTTTCTACATAGATGCTATGCTGGTATGGTTTCTCAAAGGAAGTGTATTAATCATTTCAGTGTGAACCATGCAACCAAAATTATCATTTGGTCACTAGCCAAAGCTTTAAAATTGACAATACAGAAAAAAACACAATACAGCATTTCAAAATTTCTGTAATCTGAGCTCAAACTGTCTACTTTCTTAGTCTTAACTGAGAGTTGCAGTCCTTCACATGTAAAACAGAAGAAATGTATCTGTGCCTCTTTAAGCATGACTAATTATTTTCAAACATGACTGAGGCGCCTGGTAACTTAATACCTGGCAGCTTCTGCTGGCTGTTCCTGTATTAGGATTAGCAGGAAAAATTCCTCCTTTCTGTCATCCTATCTTTTTCTGTGGTCAACTGGAAACTTGTTTGACCATTTCTTGAGAAACAGGGCAAGCTATTGCCTGAAGACAGTAAACTCTTGAGTGACTGAGTGACAGAGATGAAAACATACCGGATTGCTTAGGTAGCAGCAAACAGACTTATGACTACAGTTGGTCTGCACCTCTTACACTGTGAATCGTGAAGTGTAATCAGTACAAAACAGTTTTAAGAGTTTCAAAATGATGATCCTACTATAAGTTTGAAATGCCTCAAGGATCAAATGGTGGAAGAAGGCTCCAGCGCAAACTGTTATATTTCTTCTCCTGTCAGTTATGAATAACTCCATAAAATGTGTGATTGATAGTTCCTCTCATTGGAGCCTTGTGCATTTTACAAAATGTTAGTTAAATATAATTTGTGTTGATGCATCTTTACTCATTCTAATGACATTTGTTAAGCATTTATTATGTGTCAAGCTCTATTCTAAGTGCTGAGGTAGATATAAATTAATCAGGCTAGACACAATTCCTGACACATATGAGACTCACAGTGAAAGTATTGAATCCTTATTTTACAATCAATAAATCAGTTGTATTTATTGAGTGTTTATTTTATGCATAACACTGTAGTAACCACTTGGGCAAGTAGAATATAACAGCATAACAAGGTTGGTAAATGTTCCCTGCACACAGTGAGTTTACAGTCTAGAGGAGGAAACTGAGGAACAGAGAAGTGAAAAAACTTGCCTAGGGTCACACAACAGGCAAGTGGCAGAGCTGGGATTAAAGCCCAGGCCCTTGATTCCTAGACCCCACTTTTTTCACTAGGCAATACTGCTTCTCTACATCTGTTTCTACATCTGCATTTGTCCTATCACCCCCCACCCCCTGGCCATTAGGTGGTAGGCTTCTTGAAGGCAAACTCGTTTCTTACTTTTCCTTGGGACTTTTCCCAAGATCGAGAGTAATGGTTTCCCTATTAGAATATTCAAAGAATCCTCCTAACTGGTTAATCTTTTTATAAAATCATGGAGATCTTAAAGTATGATTTTTTGGATTCAAACTTTGCTGGATTGCTTACTTCCTGGTCACCACAGTGCCCAACAAAACAAAGGATTTCAAAGACACATTAAAATCTTTCTGTTATTGCCAAAACAATGACAAAACTCACAAAAGCCAGAGAATTGAAGTCCAAGCCAGCTTGCTTCTTTTCTCGATGGTGTGAAAAGAAATATTTTACTGGTTGGGAAGATTTAAAAGATGCTTTTTCAAAATGCTTAAATGAAGTCTAAAAAGTTGAAATTCAAATTGATCTAAACACGAAGTAAGATGCCTGAGATACCAACTTTAAGTCGTCAGTCTCTGTCTTAGGTGCCACTGCTCACCCATTTGGCTTTTAGGAAGACAGAAAGAGCAATCTGATAATCTTTGCTATTTTCCCCATGGGGTTGTGTTAAAGGGAAGCTTGAAGTCAGGCACTTCCTATTTAAACAGTTCTGGGAATCAGTTTTGACGTTGGATCCATAATCATCTATTTCCAGGGCTGATTAGAATGTTTGTTCCATTTCCCTTACAAATGTAAATATTCCCCACTCTACCCTCCTTAATGAAATTAATGGGAATTGAACACCCTCAAAGTAACAAGTGTTTGTATTTTATAAATGATGGTAAAGACTGATTTCCAATCAATTAGTCTATCATCCAATTGTACTTACTGAGCAGGTTCTGTGTGGAGTACACTGAACTAAGCACTACGGAGAGCGTTAGTACACAAGTTCCCTGCCCACAACGAACTTGCAGTCTAGAGAAGCATAAGAATATTAATAAAAATAAATAAATTACAGATATGTGCCTTTTGTGCTGTGGGGCTGAGGGTGGGGTGAATACAGGGTGAAAATTCAAGTGCAAGGGTGAATCAGAATGGATGAGTGAAGAGGAAATGAGGCCTTAGGCAGGGAAGGCTTCTTGGAGGAGATGTGCTTTAAATACGACTTTGAAGGTGGGGAGAGTGATTGTGGGATGTGAAGTGGGAGAGTGGTCTGGGCCAGAGGTAGGATGAGGGTGAGGGGTCAATGACAAGATCAAGAAGATCGAGGTACAGTGAGTAGGTGGGCATTAGAGGAGGTAATTATGAGTTCCGGAGGGTAGTAGGAAGACACAGAGGTAAAATAGGAGGGGCCAAAGTGTTTGAGTGCTTTAAAGCCTATGATGAGAAGTTTCTGTTTTCTTTGGAAGTAAATGAGCAACCACTGGGGTTCTAGAGGAGTGGGGAAACACGGACTGAACAATTTTGTAGAAAAATGATCTGGGCAGCAGAGTGAAGTATGGACTGAAGTTGGGAAGAGCTAGAAGGCAGGGTGGTCAAGGCTTAAACATTCTAAACCATGAATAACAGCTTATAATAATAATAATCATTGTGATATTTAAGCATGTACCATGTCTAAGCACTGTGCTCAGTATGGATGTCGATACAAAATATTCAGGACAGACATAGTCTTTGTTCCAATAAGAGTTCGCATTACCCTATTTATTTTGTAATTGAGGTGTACATCCCCTTGATTCTATTTATCGTGATTAAGTTGTCTTGCTTTTGTCCGTCTGTCTCCCCCGATTAGACTGTAAGCCTGTCAGTGGGCAGGGATTGTCTCTATCTGTTGCCAAATTGTACATTCTAAGCACCTAGTACAGTGCTCTGCACATTGTAAGCGCTCAATAAATATTATTGAATAAATTCTAACTATGAGAGAAAAAGGGTGTTGAATCACTATTTCATAGATGAGGAAATCAGGGCACAGAAAAGTAAAGTGACTTGCCCAAGGTGACACAGCAGACAAGTGGAGGAGCTAGGATTTGAACCCCAATCCTCTGAATCCTAGGTCCATGCTCTTCCCACTAGGTCATGCTGCTTCTCTGTAGCAAAAGTCAAGACTGAAGGTGATAATCAAGGGACTTGGTTTTAGAAACAATCAGCTTTCATTTTTCACCTTTTGTCTCCTTAAATATAAGAGTTTCCTCCCCCTCCCAAATCCCCACTATTTTGCTATTCTTTAATCTTGGCTTTCATTCAGTCTCCAACTTGTGTTCCTGGCCAATTTTATATTTGAAACATCCCAACTCTCAAAATCCTAATAATGGGGCTTTCTGTTCCATCTATTTTTTTAAAGATAATAACTAAGTGGCTCAGAAAAGTTTGGATCTTAGCTCTTTTGGGTTCAGCCGCTAAAACCACAGAATATTCAAAATCATCTGCTAAACTGTTGGTATTCCTTACATTTGGTTTTCTGGACATTTCAGTTGAATTCTGTCAAATTTTTGATGTATTTCTTAAACCTTTAGAATGAATACTCCAGTGCTGTGTGTGTCTTTGTTTTAATTTTATTTTCCAAAGAAAACTGAGTTGATGAAGATTAACACAGTGGTTCTGTAATCGATTGATTGACTCTGGACATGTCTTATGCCTTACTCTGCTTTTGCCACCTTCAGCTTCTCTGACCAGTGAGCCTGCAAGTTGTGCTTATATTGTGTGTGATGTTTCACTGTTGAGATTTACCAAGTATATGCTGGGCTCCAAAAGAGTTTTAATTTTGAAAACCTCCAAAGCCTCTTCAATGTCCCAGTACAAGCAGACTGAAGCTGGTAGACTAAACCTCTCCCTAGTGAAAGCATCAGGACTCCAGGAGCTTAACAACAGACTAGAAATTCAAGGACCTACCTCTAAGCCCGACCCCGACTTAACTCTGAACGATCCAGGAAACTCCCCAATTCTTCTGTGTCGGCTTCCTCACTTGTGAAGGAAAGAATAAGAACAGCACCTGGTCTCTTTGGTAAGAATAACTCAGAAAAACCAGCATTATACATTTCATACTTCCAAAATGAATGATGCCTGGTAGCTAAAACTCAGGAGAACCAAAACACGGAGCTTGACAAATATCCCAGTGCTCCCGACATCCGGAGTGAGAAGGAAAAGGAGTATCATGGTGAAGGTTCTCTCTTGTCCGCAGAAAAACTAAAAGTTCCTTACCACAGGTTAAAGACTCCTGCTGACGGGAAACCACAAAAGATTTCCAATAGACTCATAGTATCAGAGCTGACAGAGTGGACAATAAAAATAAAACACTGGGAAGGAAGAGAAGGCAGTTCTGGGAGCTGAATATGAATCATGCTGGCTGCCATTACAAGTTAAGGAATCAGGGTCTGGGAAAATGCCACCAGGATAGGCTGCCTGCCTTTCCCCTGCTCCTGCTAAGGAGGACCCTGAGTCAGCATTCAGAAGGCCTCAGAACACAGCCCAGGAATATATTTCTGCTGTCAGTGAACAAAGGGCACATTTAGCAGTCCCAACTTGTTTCAGGAGCCGATTACCTACTTAGCAATCTGCCTTCTGACATGATAAAACACGAAAACGTTAACACCCAGACACTTCCTTAAGCCCATGCAAATCGAAGGCAGTGTCTTGCTGCCAGCTCGTGTGTGGGGCTTGAACAGGACATAGTTGGATGCAGAATTAATATTTGCTTTAGAGTTTTGTAACTAGAACAAGACAAACCAACCCTGGGGAGTGTTTCCTCCCTCCCTCTTCTCTCTCCAGCGCAGTGTGACAGTCACAGCCAGTGTTCAAACAAGAACAGGAGAGAGGCTGCCTGATCCAAATGAACATTTCAGATAGTGGATTAAATTTTCCAGCTAATTTGAGGTTTCCCAGTTGGAAGCCGGAAAGTCAATTCTCACTTTCTGTTCAGGCGAGAGCAATTATCTGGTAATTTGGGTATTTAAGGGAAAGGCAGCCAAGCTGCTCTCCCAAGTCTATTTAGTAGGGTCACCGTTTGCACTAAATGGAGTTGATCAGTATTCTGGTGCAAATTAGCAACCCCAAGCCTGGGCCCCCAATACATGTTACACAGCCCCCAACGGGCCCCCTGTGAGAGATCCCATGGAAATTCTGAAAGATTAGGCCCTGCCAGATCAGAATTCAGGAGTCAGTATTCCAGAGGTGATGGCCCTCGCTTTTTAATTGATTTCTTACCCCACTTTTTCCTGCTTCTAAAAAATGTCTGGTACCACCCTAAGGGCTAGTGATCCTGTCAATTAATCAATCAGTCATTCATTCAATCGTATTTATTGAACGTTTACTATGTGCAGAACACTGTACTAAGCACTTGGGAAGTACAATTCAGCAACAGAGACAATCCCTGCCCACAACGAGCTCACAGTCATACTTTCAGAGCACTTTCTCTGTCAGAGCACTGTGCTACAGCACTTGGGAGAGTATAATAGAGTGATAGAAACTATCCCTGCCCTCAAGGAATTTACCATCTAGCAGGAAGACAGACACTAAAATGAATTAATCTAATCTAAACTAATCTAATCCTGGCTCCACCACTTACTTGCTGTGTGGGTAACTCGCAGCATGGCCTAGTGGCAAGAGCATGGGCTTGAGAGTCAGAGGATGTGGGTTCTAATCCCAGCTCCACCACTTGTCTGCTGTGTGACTTTGGGCAAATCACTTAACTTCTCTGTGTTTGTTACCTCATCTGTAAAATGGGATTAAGGTTGAGAGCCCCATGTGGGGCAATCTGATTCCCTTGCATCTGCCTCAACACTTAAAACAGTGCTTGACCCATAGTAAGCACTTAGTAAATACCATAAATATTATTGTTTTCTCTAATTCAGTTACCTCATCTACAAAATGGGGAATCAGACTGCGAATCCTAGGCAAGACAGGGACCATGTCTAACCTGATTAACCCCAATGCTTAATACAATGCCTGGCACATAGTAAGGATTTCATTCCAAGCACTTAGTACAGTGCTCTGCACATAGTAAGAGCTCAATAAATACTATAAATACTATTGAAATACCTTAAAAAAATTATAGGGCGGGAGAAGGAACAGAGTATACTAATATGTCCAAATGTATATAAATGTTGCAGAGAAGTGGACAGGTGAGTACTCAAGCCTTGGGTGATGTGGAAGTGCTGGAATGGCAGAAAAGTGTGTTTGAGGGGGGAGGAGGGAAGATCAGTGATTAGGGAAGGACTCCTGGAGGAGATGTGATTTTAGAAGAGCTTTGACGATGGGTAGACTAATGACCTACCCAGTAAGAAGAGGGAAGGAGTCCTCTAAAACTGTAAACTTGTTGTGGGCAGGGAATATTTCTCCCAACCCTGATTTATCATACTCTTCCAAGCTCTTAGTAGTCTCAACACAGTAATCACCTAACAAATACCATCGATTAAAGGAGTTCCATGCAAGAGAAAGAGGGTAACCCAAAAACTGAGGGTGAGAGAGTCGAGAGTGAGGTACAGCGAGTAGGTTGGCTTCAGAGGAGCGAAGCTTGTGAGCTGGGTGTAGTGAGAGAGGAGTGAAGATAACTAGGAAGGAGAGAGTTGATTGCCTGCCTTAAAGTCAAGGGTCAGGATTCTTTTCTTGATGCAGAGAGGAATGAACAACCATTGCAGGATTTCAAGGGAATTCAGACCATCCTAAAGACTGGATTCTCGTTCAGCTGCCACCTTTTATAAATCTTCACCCTTTTCAGTGGCCATGTGATTGCCACTGGTTTCTGTCATCTTGGCAGAGGATACAACACAAAAACGACCCTATGCATCGGTCTGCATAATTCATACTTGCTTTGAAAGCCAATTCCCATCTCCTTGGTGGGAGTCTAGCAGTGACATTCATGGCAGGGTCTGCTCCATTCTAGGAAGCCTAGTGATTGATCATAAATCCTTCTTCCTTCTCTTTCACTTCCCTGCAGGGTAACACCCTCACACTGGCCCTCAGTTGATGACCAACCCCAGCTGGGAGAAGTGTCTAAGCCACTAGTAGTAAGAGCATCCATAGAAGCAGCATGATGTAGTGGATAGAGCACAGGCCTGGGAGTCAGAAGGTCTTGGGTTCTAATGCCGGTTCCACCACTTGCCTCCAGTATGACCATGGGCAAATGACTTCACTTCTCTTGGCCTCTGTTGCCTCATCTGTAAAATGGGGATTGAGAGTGTGAGCCCATGTGGGACAGGAACTATGTCCAACCCTATTTGCTTGTAACCATCTCAGCTTATATCCATATTAAGCGCCTAACAAATACTATAATTATTATTATTATTAAATACTATAATTATCATTGTTACTATAATGTATGTACAGTAATTTGTCTATTTTATTTATGTATATTAATGACTGTCTCCTCTTCTAGACTGTCAGCTTGTTGCGGGGGGGATGTGTCTGTTATTGTACTGTATTATACTCTTCCAAGCGCTTAGTACAGTGCTTTGCACACAATTATTGTTCAATAAATATGATTGAATGAATGAATGAACAAATTCTAAGTGAATGTCCCAAATCTCTTTGTTATCATAAATTCCTCTTTATATCTGAATCCATGTTTCTCTGCTCCAAAGCACAAATTTTATGCCATTTGCTAAGTGACCACTATATACAAAACGCTGTACTAAGTACTGGGGTAGATATATGATCATCAGCCTGGACGCAGTCCTTGTCCCACATGAGGCTCACAGTCTAAGTAGAAGGGAGAACCTGTATTGAATCTCCATTTTGGAGATGAGGAAACTGAGGCACAGAGTAGTAAAGAGACTTGCCCATGGTCTCACAGGAGTCAAGTGGCAGAGCTGAGATTAGAAACCAGGTCCTCTGACTTTCAGGACCGGGCTCTTTCCACTGGGCCACTTTGCTTCCCATCCATTACTCCATGTTCTGTGTTCAACACACTCTTCCTCTTGTTTTCACAAGCTTCCACACTGGATTATGCTTGACTTTCTTGCACACGCCATAGACAAAATCTTCTGGGGTCTGTTACCACCACAGACATCTCAAAGGAGGAAAACCTCAGACCTCTCTCTCTGGGAGTTTCTATGAGAAATGTCCTCAGCCTTTGTGACCTTGGACCCCAAATCCAGTTTGGCCACGAATTAACCCAACATTAGATTTTCTCAACTTCATTTACAGGTGTTAAAAGTCACAGCTCTTTGTGGGCAGGATACATGTCTACCAACTCTGTTGTTTTGTACTCTCCCAAGTGCTTAGTGAAGAGCTGTACACAAAGTAAGAACTCAATAAATACCATTGATGATGATGGGATATACTGCTAGTTCCAAAGATGCTGGTTTGAGTCCACTCAAATCTACGTCATGAGGTGCAGATACTTTCCTCTTACCCAAGGAGTTCTCCTTTTAAGTTATAATTAAAATTAGGAGCAAAATTAAGATTTTTCATAATATTTGTTAAGCAATCGCTATGTGCCAGGCACTCTACTAAGCACTGGGCTAGATCAAGATAATCAGATTGAACAGAGTCCATGTCTCACATGGAATTCACAGTCTTAATCCCCATATTAACCATGGTATTGCATGAGGATACAGCGTGAGCTTTTTCCTCCTTTTGACAAGCAAGTCTCCTACTATTTCATTAGACTAGTGGAGAGATACAATTCTTGGCTGCTATTAATTATTGAGGCGTCATCCATATGGAGCTCAAATGTTGACAAGGCAGAGGAAAGTGTGAGGTCAAGAAAGAAATAAACGTAGACATGAGTTTATAACTGGCCTGTAAAGTCTATGCATCCCCTTCTCTTTAAATAGAGTAATATCAAATTGAGCAGATGGTCTCATTCCTTCTGTCAGAAGTCTTTGAAAGTGTCTTTCCTGGAACTGTTAGCATTGGAAAAGATAGCAATAGATCTTTTTTTTTCCTTTTCTGGCTAGGATTTATCTATAAGATTGAATAAAGTTGGGAAGCAAAATTACATTTTGAAATGGATGTCTGTCCAGGCTCAGAGCCATGAGTCTTTTGGAGCATGGTGATAGCAACAATATGAACCAGGAAGATAGGAAATTTGGAAACAAATGGAATTTGGGAAGCATCTAAGTATTGCAAAATTTAGTTCCAAAAAAACTGAAAAGCCCTTACTACTTGAAATATGTATTTTCCTCAATATTCAACCACTGATAGAATGTGATCTAAGGGAGAAGGTATAAATCATTAAACAGTCAATCACTCATCTTTATTGAGTGCTTATTTTGGGAAGAGCACTTGGAAGAGTACAATATAACACTTTTACAGACACATTCACAACTAGCTTACAGTTTAAGGGGATGCCACTTCTTTGGTCACAGAAAATGATCCATGTAATTTAAGAGGAAATGGAGGAATGTCAACATTGTTTCATAATTGGAATTTGAAATCCCTAAATGGCTTCCAACCACTTGGCTTATCCCAAGGAGTCAATCTGGTCATTTATCCTCCTAAAGTCAAAAAATTAGGACTTTATCAGGGTAACAATCTTGGCCTCCATCATCTCACCATATAGTTTTGCCCAAGAGCCACGTCTTCAAGAAAGTCCCTTGTAGTTAGTCCCAAGTTCTCTATCAACTCTTGTACCAACTATTGGATTCTTCCAAATCTTTAGTACAGTGCTCTGCACACAGTAAGTGCTCAATAAATATAATTTACTGATTGACTGATTCTCTAAAGCAGTACATCTCCTAGCCATGAGTTTGACAACTAGTGACAGACATTAAGTGGATAAGTATCATCTTCCTTTGAGTGACTTCTTTTGTCACTGGGTGAGAAAGCACTGACATGAGACCAAAGTGTTTAGTTTTGCAGTTTGGGGAAAATGTGTAGGAAAAGCAACCATTTTCATTCAACAAAACTGTTTTCTGTAAAAACAGTGAGCCTGCCCCATTAGTTAGGAAATAATTAATTACCACATGGAAATTTAGCTTAAACACTTATAATTAATACTGTATTAATAGTTCCAAAGCAAAGAGACTATTACAAGTTAGAAGTGGAATTATTTTTTGAATTCAATATGGTTATTTAAATAAAGAAAAAAAATACTATGCCTCTTTGCTAAAGTGTTTTACCGTCATGTGGAAAAACACTCAAATGTTTTATAGCCTGAATGTGGCAACACCTTTATATTTTCTCACTTTGTCCTTGTTTCTAAACTTATTATCTTTTGGTTTAACACTAGTGTTTTGTACTCGTTGCCTGACAACTTGACAAGATATAAATGTTTTTCAAAGGGAACAAGCAGAATCAAGCCACAATTTAATGATGTAAGTTTTAACTCTTTCCCTGTTCACTTCAGATATACCCAGTTGCACTAACCTATGCCTCTATTTTAAGATTTTTCTGCTCTGTGTTTTGAAACCAATAACAATAGCATCAATACTCTTAAGCAAATATTTACTGGAAAAGCCACTGTTTCCCAACATCACAATAGGGTCCTCCTTCAAGGAGAGGAGAGTGAGTTGGAATCTGAAATTTGGGAGCTCCACAGAAATCTGGGAAATCCCTGGAAGAAGGTCTGATTCCTCTAAGTTTTCTCTCTGTTGGATTCTAATAGCCCCAGAGAAGGCTTCAGGCCCTTAGTAGCCTTCATGATCAGGATGATCATATTCCATATATCTTGGACCCAGTAATTCAAACATGCCCGGAAATTTATGTCATCCAGATTAGGTTTAAATAAAGAGATGGGACAAGTATCCAAAGTTCTGAAATCACTGAAGAGATCACAACCTTTCACCTCTTCTCCTTTCTGCTGCTATGGCTACATCAATAGATCATACTTACTGAGGGCTTACTGTGCCCAGAACACTAAACTAAGAGCTTGGGGGAGCACGAGACAATAGAGTTGATAGATGTGTTCCATGCATGGAAATTGGGAACACCTTTTACTCCAGATTTCCAAGGGCCAAGGTTCACAAAATGCACAATAAATTCAAGCATTTACATTCTCCCAATCAAACTGGGCTTATGATCCTTTGAAGAAGGGTATTGGTTTGATTTGTTCACACGTTGGAACACTTTTGTATGCAGAGTAGTTGATTTTTTTCAAAATTTGGGAAAATCTTGATCTCCAATCCCTCTGATGGAGTATTCCTAGCAGGTATTAGAGCTAAATCCTGCATTTCATAACATTTTTTGTAAGTAAGAATAATATAATTCTTTGCCTACTGAAGACAATGCACTGTAGTAAATGCTTGGAAAGTAAAAGACACATAACCGTCCACAACAAGTTTAACCTCTAATAATGGAGGAAGAAGTAAGAATATTTACAAATAGAATGATCAAAGTGAGAAATTAACTGTATAGTTGAATAATTAAAATAATTCAGTGCTTACTATGTAGTAAGCACAGTTCTAAGTGCTCAGTAGATGAAAAAATAATCAGATTGGACACAGTCCCTGTACCAGTTGGGTCTTACAGGGAGAAGAGGTATCTAATCCTTATTTTACAGATGAGGAAACCAAGGCACAGAGCAGTTAAATGACTTGCCCAAGATCACACAGCAGGGAAGTGGCAAAGTTAGCATTACGATGCAGGTCCTCTGACTCCCAGGGCCTTTGGTCTTTCCACAAGGCCACACTACTTCTCTCACATTTATCAAAGGGGCTCAGGATGTATATTAATGAGTGTACAAATCAATCAATTATATTTATTGAATACTTTCCATGGACAGAGTATAAATGCTGGATATTGCTGATGGGTTTGCACAACTTGGGTGATGGGAGCTAATCATGGAAGGCATGTTGGAGAAGGTGCCTGAATGTGAAGATTGCTGTGATTTGTCTGATTTAGTTAGGGAGGGAGGAAGTTACTAGCTGGGGAATAGGTTTGGGGGAGAGGATGAGGGAAGGAGAGGCAAGAGTGAAGCATTTCCCCAATCTGTAATTTATTTTAATGTTCTTCCACCTGTACACTTTAAGTTCCTTGTGGACAAGGATCATGTCTAGCAGCTCTATGCATTGCACTTTCCCGAATGGTTAGTACAGTGCTCTGCAAGCATTAGTCACTCAATGAATACTATTGATTGATTGATTGAAAGAAGAATATGATCTGGGGAGTCAATGGCAAAGAGAGCAAATAGACGATTAATCAATCAATGATATTCATTGAATGCTTACCGTGTGCAGAGTACTCTACTAAGCATTTGTGGTAAGATGGAACAATTTGACTGACACCCTTAAAGCTGATTGTGAGGGTTTTGCTTAAGAGGAGCATGAGAAGCCAGGAGAAGGCTTTGAGGAGAAGAGGGATGTGTGCTGAGTGACATTTAAAGAGATAATCCTAATCCTTGCAGCAGTGAGTGGTGTAATTAGAGGTGGGAGATTAGAGAGGTGGGAGAGCAAGTTGTCTACCCCCACTGCCTCCACTTACTCTCCTCTGATTCTCCTTTTGATCCCTTCCAATCTGGCTTTTACTCCCTTCACTCAACTGAAATTGCCCTCTCAAAGGTCCCCAGTGATAACTTTCTTGCCAAATCCAATGGTCAGTACTTCATCCTAATCCTCCTTGACTGCTCAGCTGACCTCAACACTAACAAACACCACCTTCTCCTGGACACAGTAACCAACCTTGGCTTCACTGACACTGTCCTCTCCTGGTTCTCATCTTGTCTCTCTGGCCACTCATTCTCAGTCTCTTTCACAGACTCCTCCTTTCCTCCCACCTCTTACCTATGGGAATCCTTCAAGGCTCAGTTTTGGGTCCCCTTCTATTCTCCATCTATACCCACTCTCTTGGAGAACTCATTTCTTTCCATGGCTTCAACTAAGAGAAGCAGCTTGGCCTAGTGGATAGATCACAGGCCTAGGAGTTAGAAGGATCTGGGTTCTAATTCCAGTTTTGCCATTTGTCTGCTGTGTGAACTTGGGAAAGTCACTTCTCTGTGCTTCAGTACTCAACTGTGAAAAGGAGAATTAAGACTGTAAGCCCCAGGCGGAATAGGGACCACATCCAACCTGATAACCTGTATCTACCCTAATGCTTAGTATAGTGCCTGGCATAGAGTAAACACTTAACAAATACCATAAAAAAACTATCATTTCAATGAGGATGACTCCCAAATCTACTTCTCCAGCCATGATCTCTCTCCTTCTCTAAAGTCTCACAATTTGTTCTGCTTTCAGAACATTTCTACTTGGTTATCCCTTTGACACCTCAAACTTAACATGTCCAAGACAGAGCTCCTTCTCTTCCCACCCAAACCCTTTCCTCCACCTGACTTTCCATCACTGTAGTCAGCACCTCCAACTTCCCTATCTCACAAATCCATATCCTTGGTATTATCCTTAACTCTTCTCTCTCATTCAACAAATATAGTCAACCTGTCACCAAATTCTGTCAGGTTCAACCTTCACAAAATCACTAAAATCTGCCATTCCTTCTGCACCTAAATTGTTACCTTATTAACCCAAGTACTTATCCTAACTCACCTTGACTACTCTACCAGCCTCCTTGCTGACCTCCCTGCCTCTTGTATCTTCCCACTTCAGTCCATACTTCACTCTACTGCCTGCATCATTTTTCTACAAAAATGCTCAATCCATGTTCCCCCACTCATTCATTCATTTATTCAATCAATAGTATTTATTGAGTGCTTATTATGTGCAGAGCACTGTACTAATCACTTGGAATGTACAATTCAGCAACACATAAAGACAATCCCTGCCCAATAACGGGCTCACAGTCTAAATGGGGGAGATAGCAAAGCAGAACAGAACAAAACAAAACAAGAAAACATCATCAAGATAAATAGAATCATGGAGATATACACCTCATTAACAAGCTAAATAGGGTAATAATATATACAAATATGCACAGTGCTGAGGGGAGGGGAAGGGGGAAGAGCAGAGGGTTTGGGGGGAGGGGAGGAGGAGCAGAGGTAAAGGGTGTTCAGTCTTGGAAGGTCTCCTGGAGGAGGTGAGCTCTTAGCAGGGCCTTGAAGAGGGGAAGAGAGTTAGTTTGGTGGAGGGAGGACATTCCAGGACAGCAGTAGGATGTGGGCCAGGGGTCGATGGCGGGATAGACACGAACAGGGGACCATGAGGAGGTGAGCAGCAGAGGAGCGGAATGTACGGGGTGGGCAGTAGAAAGAAGGGAGGTGAGGTAGAGGGCAGGGTGATGGAGAGTTTTGAAATCAAGAATGAAGAGTTTTTGTTTCATGTGAAGGTTGATAAGCAAACACTGCAGGTTTTTGAGGAAGATGATCCAGGCAGCAGAATGAAGAATTGATGGGAGTAGGGAGAGACAGGAGGAAGGGAGAACTGAGAGGATGCTGACACAATAATCCAGCCGGGATATTATGAGAGCTAGTACCAGCAAAGTAGTAGTTTGGAAAGAGAGGAAAGGGCAGATCTTGGCAATATTGTAAAGGTGAGACCAGCAGGTGTTGGTGACAGATTGGATGTGTGGGATGAATGAGAGAACTGAGTCAAGGATGACACCAAGGTTGCGGGCCTGTGAGATGGGAAGGATGGTAGTGCCGTCCACAGTGACAGGGAAGTCAGGGAGAGGCCAGGGTTTGGGAGCGAAGATAAGGAGCTCAGTTTGAGATATGTTGAGTTTTAGGTGGCAGGCAGACATCCAGGTGGAGTCATCCTGGAGGAAGGAGGAGATATATGCCTGGAGGGGGAGAGAACAGGAGAGGAGATATAGATTTGGGTGTCATCTGTGTAGAGATGATAGTTGAAGCTGTGGAAGTGAATGAGTTCACCGAGGGAGTGAGTATAGATGGAGAAACAAAAGAGGACCAAGAACTGACCCTTGAGGAACCCCTACAGTCAGTGGATAGGAGGGGGAGGAGAAGCCCTCAAAGGATATAGAGAATGAACGGCCAGAAAGATAAGAGAACCAGGAGAGGATAGAGTCAGTGAAGCCAAGGTAAGATGAAGTGTGGAGGAGAAGGGGATGGTCAACAGTGTCAAAGGCAGCTGAGAGGTTGAGGAGGATTAGGAGAGAGTAGGAACCGTTGGATTTGGCAAGAAGGAGGTCATGGGTGACCTTTGAGAGGGCAGTTTTGGTAGAATGGAGGGTTTGGAAGCCAGATTGGAGAGGGTCCGGGAGAGAGTTGGAGTTGAGGAATTCAAGGCAGCAAGTGTAGACGACTCATTCTAGGAGTTTGGAAAGGAAGGGTAGGAGGGAGATAGGATGATAACTGGAAGGGAAGTGGGGTCAAGAGAGGGGTTTTTAGGTTGGGGAGACATGGACATGTTTGAAGGAAAAGGAGAAGAAGCCGTTGGAGAGTGAGTGGTGAAAGATAGAAGTTAAGGAGGGGAGGAGGAAAGAGGCGATAGTGTTTATAAGGTGAGCACCCCTTAGGAAATTCCAGTGATTTTCCATCCACCTCCACATCAAACAGAAACTCCTTTCCACTGGCTTTAAAGAACTCAACCACCTCACCTCCTCCTACCTTAACTCCCTGATTTCCTACTACAACCCAGCCTGTGCACTTCGCTCCTAGAATGCCAATCTACTTAATGTATCTTGATTTTATCTATCTTGCCACTGATCTCTTGCCTACATCCAGCCTCTGGCCTGAAACACCCTCCCTCTTCATATCTGAAAGAAATCACTCTCCCGATCTTCAAAGCCTTATTAAAAGTGCATTGCTTCCAAGAGGCCTTCTCCAGCTAAGCCCGTATTTCCTCTTCTCTGACTCCCTTCTGTGTCATTTTTCACCCTTAATTCATCCCTCCCTTAGCCCAAAAGCACTATGTGCATATCTGTAATTTATTTATATTAATGCCTGTGGGGGCTGTAAGTTTATTGTGGGTAGCAAATGTGTTTACCAGCTGTGTCATACTGTACTCTTCCAAGTGCTTAGTACAGGTATTTCTACATAGTAAGCACTCAATATATATATGATTGATTGGCTGCTTCATTGAGTCCAAGAAAATACCAGGGTTGTACTTTCAGGGGCAGGGAGCATAGTGATTTTACTGATGGATATGGGAAAGTTAGAAAGAGGAATCAGTTTAGACAGGGAGATTAGTAAATTCCAATTTGGACTTACTGAGTTTAAGTTGTTCAAAGGACATCCAGGTGGTGATGATGTGGAGTAAAGTGGAGATGCAAGATTGTATCTTAGATAAAAGACCAAAGTTAGACATGTAGATTTGGCAGCTGAAGCCATGTGATCAGTTGAAGTCCCAAAGAAAGTCTGTATTCAGGAAGATTAGGAAACAGAATAGACCCTTGTGGAATGCCCAGAATATTCATTCATTCATTCATTCATTCAATCAATCGTATTTATTAAGTGTTTACTATGTGCAGAGCACTGTACTAAGCACTTGGAAAGCACAATTTGGCAACAGATAGGGCAGGGTCACAGTCTAAAAAGACTAGATTAGACTGTAAGCCCGTCAAATGGCAGGGACTGTCTCTATCTGTTGCCGACTTGTTCATTCCAAGCGCTTAGTAGAGTGCTCTGCACATAGTAAGCGCTGAGTAAATACTATTGAATGAATAAAAAGGGATGGAAGGCAAAAAAGCAGGCAGCAAATGTAGGACCTGGATTCTTATCCCAGCTCTGCCACATGTCTGCTGTGTGACCTTGAGCAAGTCACTCAACTTCTCTGCCTCAGTTACTTCATCTGTAAAATGGGGATGAGTGTGAACCCCATATAGGACAGGGACTACATCCAACCTGAATAACCTGTATCATCCCCAGGGCTTAGATCAGTGCTTGGCATATATTAAGCACGTAACAAGTACCATAATTATTACTATCATCATTATTGAAAAAAAATCAAGATTCATCCATCTAAAAGGGAAGTTAAAAAAATATTTTAGATACTCAACAATGAATTTCATTTTCAAAAGTATTGCAGTGCAGCTCATCAATTCAAAATGTGGACTATGGCCTCTGTAATTTGAGGACATTCTTTTAAGACAATGAGTGACTTTGTTGAGAAGAAGTTGTCACAAAAGACTCTTAGACATCTGATCTTGTAGATTTTACGCTAATACTTAGACCCTTTAAATATGTAAGTAAAAATACATGTTGTGCCTTTTAAATATGAAAGGACTAGTTGTTTGGTATTTTTAAATCTCTCTTGTCTAACCTCATGCAACCACCAAATCACTAACTTCCTCTACAAACTTCTCTGGAGCCTGTAATTGCAAAATGTTATTGTTTGCTACACTGAGATTAGTACAGTGTATTGTTTTCTTAGGAAAGAGGGAGATGGAGATACGAAACTGGAATCTGGTGCTTTATCTTACCAAAACAATCCAAACCTGGGTGAAAATAGGCCACACTGGTATTTACTGAGGCATCTGGAAAATTACCATCTGGGTTCTGTCCAAAAGAGTTGGGGTCAGAACACAGTCTTTAGGAAATGTCTTTAAACTCAAGAAAGGTTCATTTTGGGTGCAATTTAAATAGCCTAAGTTCAGACTTTTCTTTCCAAACTTTCAGGGAAGAGGAAGTCCTCTCTCTCACTAGCAGAGTTTACCTGGTCAAATTGATGATCATCGTCCAAAATGATTTAACTGAATTAGCAGATTTAAATTATGGAAGCAAATCAAATCAACTTTCGACATATGTTGGGAAGCATTCCAAGACAATTTCATCTAGAATCACTTTATTCCTGTATAGGAACCACTCGATTGGAACTGCATTCAGGGAACTAACTCTGTAGTGTTAGAGAAGTTAGTGTAGAGAAGCAGCGTGGCTCAGTGGAAAGAGCACGGGCTTTAGAGTCAGAGGTCATGAGTTCGAATCCCGGCTCGGCCACTTGTCAGCTGTGTGACTGTGGGCAAGTCACTTCACTTCTCTGGGCCTCAGTTACCTCATCTGTAAAAGGGGATTAAGACTGTGAGCCCCACGTGGGACAACATGATTCCCCTATGTCTACCCCAGCGCTTAGAACAGTGCTCGGCACATACTAAGCGCTTAACAAATACCAACATTATTAGTGCTGCCCATAACATGTATTGTAAGATCTGAATGATAATAAAGAGCCTGATTCCCCTGGTTAATCTCAGCAGACACAGAATAGCCTGCTTTAAAATGGGACAGTTTAGCTGCAGGGCCTCACTGATCCTGTCTTTATAATCATGGTTTGATTGTAAAGCCCAAGACCAGCACAAACCTATCTAAAATGTGCCTCTTCTATCGTTTGACCTCCTCATATCCCTGCAGTGTACCATGGGGAGATTCAGAGAGGGGGGCAACTACCGCTGACTCCTGCAAATATTGTAAACTCCTTAATCAATCAATATTATTATCTGCTATGTGCAGAACAATATGATAAACACTTGGAAGAACAAGGATAAACAGTGTCATCTAGTGGATAGAGATCAGGCCTGGGAGTCAGAAGGACCTGAGTTCTAATCCCTACTCTGCCACTTGTCTACTGTGTGACCACTTCTCTGTAAAATGGGGATGAAGACTGTGAGCCCCATGTGGGACATGGACTGTGCCCAACATGATTAGCTTCTATCTACCCCCGCGCTTAGTACGGTGCCTGGCACACAGTAAGCATTAAACAAATACCATTAAAAAAGGGCAATAGATATTCATATACCTGGAGCATTGAGTTTACAATCTAGCGGTAGCCGGGATCACAATTTATATTCCTTCTTTTATCACAACCAGCCAAAGCTCTTTTGGACATGTTGTACATAGCCTATTGCTTAAGCACTAACTTAGAACATATCCCTCTATGCTTCATCCTTCTTTCTGAAAATTATTTTCATGTTTGCCCCACAAGACAGTAAACTCCTTGATTGCAGGAATCTTGTCTAACTATGGCTACTGTGCTCTTCCATTCGCTTTGTAAGTGCTCCTTACCCAGTAAGCACTCAGTAAATACTAATGATTGGATAGATCGGTAGTAGAAACTCTGCACATAACAGGCACTCAGTCCCATCCCATCATACAGCCTAGGTCGCATTTTCCATGGGCACCCACTGGTCCATTCTCATTTGAGGTGGGGAGAATTGGGCTCAGATGATTTCTTTGCCTGTGACTTTGGAGTCAAAGGTAATTTTTAAATCAACCAGTTGGTATTCAGCACTTTCTGTGTGCCAAACACTGTACTAAATATGGCAAAGTACAATACAAGAGAAAGAGTGTGGCTTAGTGAAAAGAGCCTGGGCTTGGGAGTCAGAGGTTGTGGGTTCTAATCATGTCTCCGCCACTTGCCTGCTGTGTGACTGTGGGAAAGTCAGTTAACTTCTATGTGACTCAGGTACCTCATCTGTAAAATGGGGATTAAGACTTTGAGCCCGTGGGACAACCTGATTATCTTGTATGCACCCCAGCACTTAGAACAGAGTTTGGCACATAGTAAGCACATAACAAGTATTATCATCATCATCAATACAATAAAGTGGATAGGCAAGAGTGTGGACTAGTGAAAAAGCAAAGGTCTGGTAGTCAGAGGGGCTGGTTTTAATACCCGCTTGACCTTTTTTGTTTTTTTGCTGTGTGACCTTGGGCAAATACTTAACTTTTCTGTGCCACAGCTTCCTCATTTGCAAATTAGGGATATAATTCTACTCCCTTCTACTTAGACTGTGTCCGAGCCCGATATGGGACAGAGACTATTTCCAACCTTATTATCTTGTTTCTACCCCAGTGATTAGCACAGTGAATAAGTGCTTTACAGGTACTGCAATTATTGCTCAATGTAAGGAGCTTGTAGTCTGTAGGGGGAGACAGACTTCAAAATGAATTTTAGAAAGGGGAAATGATAGTGTCTAAAGACACTTACATAAATGTTGTAAGTCTGGTATTCCTAATGTTTAAGGGCTACAGTTTCAAGCTTATAGTTAACACAGAAGGGAGGGCTAAAAGGTGAAGTGAGGGCTTATTCAAGGAAGACCTCTTTGAGGAATTATGATTTTAGTAAGACTTTGAGGGTGGAGAAAGTGGTGGTCTGTCAGGTATGAAAAGAGAGGGAGTTCCAGGCCTGAAGGAGGATGTGGACAAGGGTTTGGTTATGAGAAAGATGAGAATGAGAACAGTAAATAAGTTGGTGGTAGAGAAGTGTGGGGGTTGAGTTGTAGTAGGAGATTGGCAAGACAAGTTAGGAGTGGGAGAGCTGAATGAGTGTCTTAAAGAATTATGGTATTTGTTATGTGCTTACTATGTGTTAGGCACTGTACTAAGTGCTGGGGGGGGATAAAAGCAAATCAGGTTAGAGACAGGGACCCACATGGGGCTCACAGCCTTGATCCCCATTTTACAGATGAGGTAACTGAGGTACAGAGAAGTGAATTAATAATAATAATAATAATTGTGGTATTTGTTAAACACTTATTATGTACCAGGCACTCTACTAAACTCTGGGGTGGTTAAAAGCAAATTGGGTTGGACACAGTCCCTGTCTCATGTGGGGCTCACCGTCATAATCCCAATTTTACAGATCAGGGAATTGAAGCCCAGAAAAGTGAATAGTCATGCCCAAGGTCACTCAGCAGACAAGTAGCAGTCAGGATTAGACTCCTAGTCCTTCCGACTCCCAAGCCCATGCTCTATTCACTAAACTATGCTGTTAAAGCCAAAAGCAAGTTATGTCACATCATCAACTTCATCATAAATGATTGAGAACCCTCTGGGGAGCAGTCCTGGATCTTGGACTAGAGAAAAAGGCAGAGGAATTATAGTAAACTTTCCCTTCAAGAAGCTTACAATTTAAGAAGGGCGGGGCAAGGAAAAGATGGGGTGAGGAGGTAAAATAAGTATAGACAATATTGAACTCGTGGAAAATACCAAAAATATAAATGATAATAATAATAATGTTGGTATTTGTTAAGCGCTTACTATGTGCAGAGCACTGTTCTAAGCGCTGGGGTAAACACAGGGGAATCAGGTTGTCCCACGTGGGGCTCACAGTCTTAATCCCCATTTTACAGATGAGGGAACTGAGGCACAGAGAAGTTAAGTGACTTGCCCAAAGTCACACAGCTGACAAGTGGCCGAGCTGGGATTCGAACTCATGAGCCCTGACTCCAAAGCCCGTGCTCTTTCCACTGCGCCACGCTGCTTCTCCTGCGCCACGCTGCTTCTCCACTGCACATGTAAAGGTGTCTATATGTGTTAAAGTGGGTTCAAATGTATAGCCTCTATAGCAAATCTGATCGACGTGTGATGCTGTGTTTGAAAAATTGGGTGCCAGTCCCCAAATCCCTCCCAAAAGAGTAAAATTATACAGCAAAAATCTGAAGATGAAACAATAGCCCTTCACAGCTAATAAAGACTCAGGGTTTCACCTTTTCCCAGAATATTTCTCAACATTTTAAGGACTAGCTTTTTCTGCCTTCCTGTTCGACAGACTGGGGTGATATCGTTTCCCCTGGTGGTCTGAGAGGGAAGGGGAGCCCATCTTTTCCCCTTCTTTCCCTGTCTCACATCTGCTTCTGCTCACCCACTGGCCTCAGAAACTCCCAAAGGGAGTGAATTGGAATATTGCTCCAGCTGTGATCATTTGTGAGAAGGAGAAATAGAGTCCTATCAACTTTGGACTTCCCCAACATTCCCTTGGTGCTCTCAGGAAGTCAGGGTTGAAGCAAAGGAAGATAGAAGGAGCCACATGGCAGCACTTAAATCAACTTCCTGAAACTAGTGGCCAGACTGCTGGTAAAAGCTCCCCAGGTGCATGCAGCTAAATGTCCACGTTGTGATGCATCATAATGGGAGACACATTTTCATAAATTAGGTTACAAAAGTTTGACCCTTCCTCTCCACTGTAATTGTCCATTCATCTTCACCACCATCTCTTTTGTCCCTAAAAGCCAGATTGGAAATCTCACAAAAAACAAGCTTCCCTGGGAGACTCCCAGTACTTCTGCTTCCTGTCTGGGACATAGAGACAAAGTGGTGGGAGCCTGTCTTGTGATATTTTGGCTCTTTCTTCTTTCTAACAAGCCAGAAACTACTGGAGGAAAGAATAAGCCTAACCCAAAATATTTCCGAGTCCCAGGTTCAAGTCGGAGCCTCAAGATGAACAAAGATTTGCGGTGAAGAAAAGGAAAGGATTTGTTCCAGATTATTTTGGCATCACTCAGGTTAAACCGTGCCCCAAGAGAAACTGACCTATTTGACTTTGGGTTTCATGGCTCTCTAGTCTGGACACCCAAAGCTAGGAAAATCTAATCAGAAGGTTTTCTAATAATAATAATTGTGGTTTTTGTTAATCTGTTACTATATGCCAAGCTCAGTACTAAGAGCTGGGTTTGTTGTTGTTCTTTTATGCTGTCGATTTGTGTCCAACACATAGCGACTCCATAGACTCATTTTTCCCAGAATGCTCCACTTCCATCAGCAATCGTTCTGGTAGCATATCCATAGAGAATTCTTGGTAAAAAATACAGAAGTGGTTTACCATTGCTTCATTCTGCTCAGTAAATGAGCCTCTGCCCTCGACTCTCTTCCATGCTGCTGCTGCTCAGCACAGGTGAGTTTTGACTTGTAACAGATTGTCTTCCATTCTCTAGCCCCTGCCCAAGCTAAGAATGGATTGGGTAGGCCTCTGCTTGACTCTCCCTCCTGTAGTTGAGACATAGAGTACTGGAAACTCTACAGGGGTGACTCTGAGAGGGCAGAGCTGGGGTACATTCACTATAATCTGGACAACACAATCCCTGTCCCACAAGGAACTCAAAGTCTAAGGTGAAGGAAACAGGTACTGATTCCTTGCTTTACAGATGAGGAAACTGAGGCAATGAGAAGTGAAAGGACATACCAGAGTTCACCCAGGAGGCAAATGGCAGAGCCAGGACTTCTCTTCTTTTATTTTCACTGTCTCTTCTTTTATTCATGAGTTTTGTAAAGACCGTATCACTAATTCATGGCATGCACTTTCCAGAGGGAATAGAGATTTCAGATATAAGGGAAAACAGATGAAGTGGCTTCCTTGAACATCTCAGGTATCGCCCAGACTCCCTTCCTAGATGTTAGAGTTTTCTGGACAGGACTACCTGTGAAGACCTACGTTTCTGTCCCTTGGATTTCCTTCACTGCTGTGGATATATTTCTGTCATCTGGGTCAGTCAGGCAATCAGTAATTATTTATTGAGAACTTACTGTGTGGAGAGTATTCATTCATTCATTCAGTTGTATTTAATAAGTGCTTATCCTGCACAAAGCACTGTATTAAGCACTTGGGAAGTACAATAGTAGAGTACAATGGATACATTCCTTCCCCACAACAAGCTCACTAGTCCAGAGGGGGAGACAGACATTAATATAAATGAATTACAGATATGTACATAAATGCTGTGGGGCTGGGAAAGGGGATGAATAAATGGAACAAGTCAGGACAGTATAGAAGGGAGTGGGAGAAGAGGAAAGGAGGGCTTAGTCAGGGAAGGCCTCTGGATGTATCCACCTTACCTGGTATGCAGATTATATTTGTAGAGTTGTATTTGTTATGTCATCCCCCATTAAACAGAAGTGACCAGGATTTTTTTCTCCTTTCTAAATACTGTAACACTTTGTTCAGGATGCTCCCTCAACAAATTTAGTTGATTGGCTCTTATTGATGGAAATTTTCTGTGGGGCCAGTGGGAAATTAACAAAATAAAATCTTCCAGGGGCTCAGGGATTCAAGGCCATTTTGACTTTCATGTGTTTTCCTCACAGTGGGGAGAAGGGAATGATTATGAGGAACAGCATGGTATAATGGATAAAGCATGGGCCTGGGAGTCAGAAGGTCATGTGTTCTAATTCCAACTCTGCCACTTGTCTGCTGTGTGATCTTGGGCAAGTCACTTCACTTCTCTGGGCTTCAGTTACCTCATCTGTAAAATGAGGATTGACACTATGAAGCTCATGTGGGACAGGGACTGTGTCCAACCCTATTTACTTGTATCCACCCCAACAGGTAGCACAGTTCCTGGCTCATAATAAGCATTTAACAAATACTACAATTATTATTATAATTATTATCATCAACATCATGTTTATTACTGTTGTGGGGTGACTCTGGAAGTAAACAGTTGAGGGTAATTTCAAGTTGAGGGAAAAAAAAATCCTAGTACATTGCTAGTTCTACTGGTCAGTCTACATCAATTACCACAGCAGAGCATGTTCTCTAAACACCTCTTATAAATCTCAAGCATTCTCTGATCAATCAATCAAATCGATTAAGGGCTCACTATGTGCAGAGCACTGGGCCAAGTGCTTGGGAGAGTATAATACAACAGAGTTACTAGGCACGTTGCCTGACCAGAAGTAGTCTCAAAGAGGAGATAGGTTTTAAAATAAATTACAGATATGTACTTAAGTGCTGTGGGGCTGAGGGAAGGATGAATAAAGGGTAAAGGTCAAGTGCAAGGACAACGCAGAAGGGAGAGGGAGAAGAGGAAATGAGAGCTAAGTAGGGGAAGGACTCTTGAGGGAGACGTGAGTTTAACAAGGCTCTGAAGGTGGGGAGTGATTGTCTGTTGGATATGAATTGGGAGGAAGTGCCAGGTCAGAAGGAGGACATGGGTTTAGCCCCTTCCTTAAACCTCTCTTATTTCCAGAATTAATCCAGCTACTGCACAACACAGAATTGTTCCTTGTCCACATCTGTTTCCAGGACAGGTGAGGGGTCTCCAGGTAGAGACTGATTTTTGAACACTGTCTGATACAAAGGACTGTTGGCTCCGGCAGGCTGGGCTTGGCCCGTCCTGTTACAACAACACTGGAAGATGCACAACCAGACCTTGGGAAAGAGCTTGCCTTAATTGCAGGCTGATAGTAGGTGGTCGAGGAAGCATACAGGGAGGATGAGTCACCCTTTGGAGTAGCAGGCCCAGAGGAGCAGATGTTGGGCAAGCTTCTACAGAAAAGCAGCCTTTATTCCCAGACTTTGTCCCCCCTTCCCCCCACTCCACCCTCCCCCTCCCAAGGTTCGCCACATCTTGCGCATGCTCAGGGGACAACATTAATTTTGGTAATATCCAATTGTGTGGCTGGGGGTGAGCCATTCAAAATCTCAAATGTTTCCCTCTTCAACCCCTACCTTACTTTTAGTGACCTATTACTGGCTATTCATCATGAATTTACCTCAGTCTCTCTTGAATCAACCAACAAATTCTGCTTGCCCAACTCCCCATAGAAACACATCCCACAGATTTAACACATAATTTCCTTGTAACTCAAGTTTCCTTGTCTGTAAAATAGGGATACAATACTTCTTTTCTTCTCCCTCAGATTTTTGAGTTTCATGTGGGATAGGAAGGGTATCTGATTTGATTTTATTGAATCTATCCCAGTGCTTAGCACATTGCTTGACACATAGTATGCATCTAACAATTATTATTATTATTATAACCACCTTTAACCAAATTTATGTCAATTTCAGATCCCTTCAGTGTTTAGATCTGAAGTCAACTTCTTCAAGATGCCTTCCATGATTAGATAAGAAAAAAAATTTTGATAAACGAATCAACTACTGGTATTGACTGAGCAACCTACTAAATGCCTAGTGAGTAGTAAAGTAGAACAGCAGAGAAGAACACATTCCTTGATTCAGTGAGTTTGAAATTTAAATTGAATGTGACATCCAGACCTAGAAATTTATTTACAAAGCATTCATTCATTCAATTGTATTTATTGAGCACTTACTATGTGCAGAGCACTGTACTAAGCTCTTGGAATGTACAATTTGGCAACAGATAGAGACAATCCCTGCACAACAACGGGCTCACAGTCTAAACTGAGGAGACAGGCAACAAAACAAAACAGAATAAAACAAAGCAAGTAGTCTGGTCTCAATATCATCAAGATTAATTGAATCATAGATACATACACATCCACAACAAAATAAAGTAATAAATAAAATATACAAATATGCACAAATGCCGTGGGGAGGGGAAAGGGGAAGAGCAGAAGGCGGGAAAAGGGGGAATAGGGAGGGGAGGAGGAGCAGAGGGAAAGGAAAAGCTCAGTCTGGCAAGGCCCCCTGGAGGAGGTGAGCTCTCAGTAGGGCCTTGAAGAGGGGAAAAGAGTTTGGCGGATGTGAGGAGGGAGGGCAATCCAGGACAGAGGTAGGACGTGAGCCAGGGGTCAACGGCAGGACAGGCGCGAACAGGAGACCAGGAGGAGGTGAGAGGCGGAGGAGCAGAGCGTACGGGTGGGCTGTACAAGGAGAGAAGGGAAATGAGGTAGGAGGGGGCAAGGTGATGGAGAGATTTGAAGCCAAGAGTGAGGAGTTTTTGTTTCATGTGAAGGTTGATAGGCAATCACTGGAGATTTTTGAGGAGGGGAGTGACGCGCCCAGACTGTTTCTGTAGGAAGATGATCCGGGCAGCGGAATGAAGAATAGACTGGAGCAGGAAGAGACAGGAGGAAGGGAGATCTGAGAGGAGGCTGACACAAAAATCCAGTTGGGATATTATGAAAGCTTGTACCAGCACGATAGTAATTTGGATGGAGAGGAAAGGGTGGATCTTGTCGATATTGTGAAAGGTATTTGTTAAGTCCTTACTATGTACCAAGCACTGACTGTTGCTCATCCCCTTCTCCTCCACACTTTATCTCACCTTGGCTTCACGGACTCCGTCCTCTCCTGGTTCCTCTCTTATCTCTCTGGCCGTTCATTCTCGGTCTCCTTCGCAGGCTCCTCCTCCCCCTCCCATCCTCTAACTGTTGGGGTTCCCCAAGGGTCAGTTCTTGGCCCTCTTCTGTTCTCCATCTACACTCACTTCATTGGTGAACTCATCCACTCTCCCGGCTACAACTATCATCTCTATGCAGATGACACACAGATCTACATCTCTGCCCCTGTCCTCTCCCCCTCCCTTCAGGCTCGTATCTCCTCCTGCCTCCAAGACGTCTCTATCCGGATATCTGCCCGCCACCTAAAACTCAACATAGCCAAAACTGAGCTCCTCATCTTCCCTCCCAACCCCTGTCCTCTTCCTGACTTCCCTATCACTGTGGATGGCATGACCATCCTTCCCGTCTTTCAGGCCCGCAACCTCGGTGTCATCTTTGACTCGGCTCTCTCGTTCACCCCACACATCCGATCCGTCACCAAGACCTGCTGGTCTCACCTTTATAATATCGCTAAGATCCGCCCTTTCCTCTCCACCCAAACAGCTATCTTACTGTTACAGGCTCTCATAATATCCCGGCTGGATTATTGTGTCAGCCTTCTCTCTGATCTCCCTTCCTCCTGTCTCTCCCCTCTCCACTCTATTCTTCATTCCACTTCCCGGCTCATCTTCCTGTAGAAACACTCTGGGCATGTCACTCCCCTTCTTAAAAACCTCTAGTGGTTGCCTATCAACCTCCACATGAAACAAAAACTTCTCACTCTAGGCTTCAAGGTTCTCCATCACCTTGCCCCTCCTACCTCTCCTCCCTTCTCTCTTTCCACTGCCCACCCCGCACACTCCACTCCTCTGCCGCCCACCTCCTCACTGTCCCCCATTCTCGCCTATCCCGCCGTCGACCCCTGGGCCACATCCTCCCACGGTCCTGGAACGCCCTCCCTCCTCACCTCCGCCAAACTAATTATCTTCCCCTCTTCAAAACCCTATTAAAAGCTCACCTCCTCCAAGAGGCCTTTCCAGACTGAGCTCCCCTTTTCCCTCTGCTCCCTCTGCTCCCCCTCCACCCCCCCCTTCACCTCTCCTCAACTAAGCCCTCTTTTCACCCCTTTCCCTCTGCTCCTCCCCCTCTCCCTTCCCCTCCCCTCAGCACTGTACTTGTCCACTCAACTGTATATATTTTCATTACCCTATTTATTTTGTTAATGAGATGTACATCACCTTGATTCTATTTATTTGCTATTGTTCTTGTCTGTCTGTCTCCCCCGATTAGACTGGAAGCCCGTCAAAGGGCAGGGACTGTCTCTATCTATTACTGATTTGTACATTCCAAGCGCTTAGTACAGTGTTCTGCACATAGTAAGAGCTCAATAAATACTATTGAATGAATGAATGAATGAATGAATGCTATGAATGCTGGGATGGTTACAAGGTTATTAGGTTGTCCCACTTGGGGCTCACAGTCTTGATCCTCATTTTACAGTGGATAGAGCAGAGGCCTGGGAGTCAGAAGGTCATGGGTTCTAATCCCGGCTCCACCACTAGTCTGCTGTGTGCCTTGGGGAAGTCACTTCTCTGTGTTTGTTACCGCATCTGCCAACCCAATACAGTTGTATCCAACCCAGCGCTAAGTACCATTCCAGCTTAGTACATTGCCTGGCATATAGCAAGCGCTTAATGAATACCATTATTATTATTATTATTATTACTGGGACCTGGGTTTTAATCCCAGCTCTGCCAAATGCTTGCTCTGTGACCTTGGGCAGGTCACTTAACTTCTATGTGCCTCTGTTTCCTCAACTATAAAATGAGGATTCAATACCTGTTCCCACTCCTATTTAGACATTGAGCTCCATGTGGGCTGGGGTCTATGTGCTACCCGATTAACTTGCACCTACCTCATTGCTTAGAAGAGTGCTTTACACATAGTAAACACTTAGCAAACATAGTAATAAATATAGTAACTAATATTAATTAATAAATATTAATATCACTTCATAATGAAATAGTAATAATAATAATAATAGCTGAAATACCAAGTTAACAATGTGCTAATTGAATTCCAATGTGACTTCAGGGTAAAACACATTCTGCAAGCAGAGGATCCTGTCCCAGGGAGGCTAGGAAAAAGGTCTGAGGGGGAAAATACTGTCCTGCAGTGTCCCACTCACACTGGTTTTTTTACATTTCCATTTCAGTTTCCTTAGTACACTGATACAGAAAGAACTCTGGGCATTGTATCATTCAAATAAAATCTCAAGTCTATGCAGTTAAGCCCCTGCTGTCGAGTTAGGAGAAAGAGCACTTCCCTGGGAATCAGGATGTCTGGGTCCTAAATCCAGATAGGCCTTGTGGCCAACAACAGTGAAAGTTTCTAAAAATCGAGGGAATTTGGTAAGATGGGGATGTCCAAAGATAAGCCTATAAAATGGCTTGTTAACATAGTAACGAAGTCAGTAGCACTTACCAAGACAGTCAATTGCTGGCACTCTGCTGTAGTCTCTTTGACTGTAAGTATTAATAATAATAATAATAATAACAGTATTTGTTAAGCACTTACTATGTGCCAAGTAATGTTCTAAATCCTGGGGTAGATACGAGGTAATCAGGTGGGGCTCACAGTCTTAATCCCTATTTTACAGATGTGAAAACTGAAGCATGGAGAAGTGAAATGACTTGCCCAAGGTCTCACAGCAGATAAGTGGTGGAGCCTGGATTAAAACCCACATCCTCTGACTCTCAAGCCCATGCTCTTTCTACTTGAACACTTAGCAATATACTACACTCTTGTCCACCTAATTGCTTGTAAATTCTTCTACTATATGAAAGTTCTTAGAGGGCAGGAGTCATGTCTACCAACTCCATTATACTTTCCCAAGCACTCAGTACAGTGCTTTTACAGAAAGTGCTCAATAAATACCATTAATTGATTCCATTCTGTGCCCCCTTGGAAACACGATGGGCAGCAACAAATCTTAGACTGAAATCTGAAGACTGAGGCTCAGCCATCATTCCTGACCGAGTTTCCATCATCGGTGCATTCAGTGCAAAGATCACAAGTTGAGGCAGCATGGCCCAGTGGAAAGATTACGAGATTGGAAGTCAGAAGACTTGGGATGAGAACCCAGCTCCACCACCTGTCTGCTGTGACCTCAGGCAAGTCACTTCACTTCTCGGTGCCTCAATTACTTCATCTATAAAATGGGGATGAAATACCTGTACTCCCTCACCTTTAGACTGTGAGCTCTTTGTGGTACAGGAATGGGGTCTGACCTGTTCATCTTGTATTTACTGCCGTGCTCGACACATGCTAAGCTCCGAACGGATATTATTGTTATTATTCTGCATGAGTGCTTCACTCAGTCCCAGTGTAAAAAGCAGACTAGTCCACAGCAGTGTCTATTATTGAAGAGAATAGGAGAGTATTGTGTTCCAAGGCCAAGATATCCTGACCCAATCTGACCAAGTCCCTTGTGTTACCAACTTGGTTGCATATATGATCCCATTTCATCACTTAGCCTGTTTACTTGTTTTGATGTCTGCCTCCCTGCTTCTAGACTGTAAACCCAATGTGGGCAGGGATTTTCTCTCTTTATTGTTATATAGTACTTTCCAAGCGCTTAGTACAGTGCTCTGTACACAGTAGGTGCTTAATAAATATGATTAAATGCATGAATGAATGAACCTACTCATTGCTTCTATGTGTGTGAATTTAGACTGGAAGCTCACCGAGGGTCATATTCACTGTCTTTCATTTCATAGTAGCCCGATCTGTAGCATCAAGCACAGTGCCACATGCCAGATGGTAGCCTTAATAATAATAAAAATTGTGACTTTAAGCGCTTACTATGTGCAAGACACAGTACTAAACGATGGGGTGGATACAAGCAAATAGGGTTGGACACAGTCCCTGTTTCACATGGGGCTCACAGCCTCAATCCCCGTTTTACAGAGAAGGTAACTGAGGCACAGAGAAATGAAATGTCTTGTCCAAGGTCACACAGCAGACAAGTGACAGGGCCAGGATGAGGACCAATGACCTTCTGACTCCCAGGCCTGTGCTCTACCCACTACACCATGCTGCTTCTCATTGAATGTAAACTAGCATCTACTTAGACTGTAAGCCCCATGTGGGATAGGGACAGTGTCTGACCTGATCATTTTTATTTTCTAATCCAGCTCTCAGTACAGTGTTTGGCACATAATAGGTGCCTTACAAATATCGTAGTTATTATGATTCTCAATCAGATATCCCCACCTACCTTAACTCATTGTTTTCCTACTACAACCTAATCTGTGCACTTTATTCATCCAGTAGAGAAGCAGCATGGCTCAGTGGAAAGAGCCAGGGCTTGGGAGTCAGAGGTCATGGGTTCAAAGCCTGGCTCTGCCACTTGTCAGTTGTGTGACTGTGGGCAAGTCACTTCACTTCTCTGTGCCTCAGTTACCTCATCTGGAAAATGGGGATTAACTGTGAGCCTCACGTGGGACACCCTGTATCTACCCCAGTGCTTAGAACAGTGCTTTGCACATAGTAAGCACTTAACTGTAAGCCCGTCAAATGGCAGAGACTGTCTCTATCTGTTGCCGACTTGTTCATTCCAAGCGCTTAGTACAGTGCTCTGCACATAGTAAGCGCTCAATAAATACTATTGAATGAAAATACCAACATTATTATTAACACCAACCTACTCACTTGTCTATCTCATTGCCGATCCCTTGCCCACATCTTCCCACTGGCCTAGAACTACCATTTCCCCTACTACCTTAATATATGACGGACCACCACTCTCCCAGTTGTCAAAGCCCTACTAAAATCATATCATGGCCTGGTGGATAGAGCACTCTCTTGGAAGTCAGAAGGTGTGTGACCTTGAGCAAGTTACTTCACTTCTCTGTGGGTCTGTTCCCTCATCTGTAAAATGGGGATTAAAACTGTGTGCCCTACGTGGCACAACCTGATGACCTTGTATCTACCCTAGCACTAGGAACAGTGCTTGGCACATAGAAAGTACTTAACAAATGCCATTATTATTATTATTATTATTATTATCTCTTTCAAGAAGCCTTCCCTGAATAAGCTCTTCTTTCCTTGTCTAACCCCTTTCTTCTGACTCATCATTCATTCATTCATTCAGTCGTATTTAGTGAGCGCTTACTGTGTGCAGGACACTATACTAAGTTGTTGGGAAAGATACAATACAGCAATAAAGAGAGACAATCCCTTCCCACAGTGAGCTCACAATCTGGAGCTGTGGGAGAAATACATCAGTATTTACATTAGACTGTAAGCCCATCAAAGGTCCGGGACTGTATCTGTTACCGATTTGTACGTTCCAAGAGCTTAGTACAATGCTCTGCACATAATAAGTGCTCAACGAATACTATTGAATGAATGAATCAGTACAAATAAACAGACATCAATATAAATAAATAAAATTACAGATATATACACAAGTGCTGTGGGACCGGGGGTGCTGGGGAGCAAAGGGAACAAGTCAGGGTGACAGATGGGAGTGGGAGATGAGGAAAAGTGGGGCTTAGTCTGGGAAGGCCTCTTGGACGAGACGTGCCTTCAGTAAAGCTTTGAAGTGCTGGAGAGTAAATGTCTGATGGATTTGAGGAGGGAGGGTATTACAGGCCAGAGGCAGGATGTGGGCCAGTGGTCAGCGGTCAACAGTGAGGCAGATGAGATCAAGGCACAGTGAGGAGGTTAGCACCAGAGGAGTGAAGTGTGCAGGCTGCGTTGTAGAAGGAGAGAAGTTAGGTTAGGTAGGAAGGGACGAGGTGATGAACTGCTAGAAGCAGCGTGGCTCAGTGGCAAGAGCCTGGGCTTAAGAGTCATTTCTAATCCCAACTCCACCACTTATCATCTGTGGACTTGGGCAAGCCACTAAACTTCTCTGTGCCTCAGTTCCCTCATCTGTAAAATGGGGGTGAAGACTATGCACCCCACTTAGGACAACCTAATTCTCTTGTATCTACCCCAGTGCTTAGAACAGTGGTTGGCACATAGTAAGAGCTTAACAAATACCAACATTATTATTATTATTATTATTAAAATCAATGGTGAGGAGCTTTTGTTTGATATGGTGGTTGATAGGCAACCACTGGAGATTTTTGAGGAGGGGGGTGACATGTCCAGAACATTTCTGTAGAAAGATGATCCGGGCAGAGCAGTGAAGAATGGACTGGAGTGGGGTGAGGCAGGAGGTTGGGAGATCAGAAAGGAGGCTGATGCAGTAATTTAGGCAGAATAGGATGAGTGATTGTATTAAAGTGTCAGCAGTTTAGATGGAGAGGAAAGGAAGGATTTTAGTGATGTTATGAAGGTGAGACTGAGAATTTGGGGATGGTTTGGATAAATGGGTTGAATGAGAGAGGGGAATAAAGGATAATGCAAAGGCCATGGGCTTGTGAGACAGGTAGGTTGCTGGTGCAGTCTACAGTGATGGGAAAGTCTGGAAGAGGACAGAGTTTGTGTGGGAAGATAAGGAACTCTGTTTTGGACACATTAAGTTTGAGGTGACAGTAGGCAGGAGGAGATGTGAGCCTGGAGAGAGAGAGATCAGGGGAGGAGATGTAGATTTTTGGCAACATCCACATAGAGATGGTATTTTAAGTTCTCCAAGGGAATTAGTATAGATGGAGAAAAGATAGGACCAAGAACTAAACCTTGAGCGACCCCCACAGTTAAGTGGTGGGATGCAGAGGAGGAGCCCACAGAGGAGACTGAGAATGAATGGTCTGAGAGAAGAGGGGAACCAGGAGATGACAGTCACTGAAGCCAATGTTGGATAACATATCCAGGAGAAGAGGGTGGCCCACAGTGTCAAAGTCAACTGAGAGATAGAGGAGGATTAGGATGGAGTAGGAGCTGTTGGATTTGGCAAGAAGGAAATCATTGGTGACCTTTGAGAGGGCAGTTTCAGTGGAATGAAGGGGACTGAAGCCAGATTGGAGGGGGTCCAGGAGACAATTGTAGGAGAGGAATTTAATAATGTTGGTATTTATTAAGCGCTTACTATGTGCAGAGCACTGTTCTAAGCGCTGGGGTAGACACAGGGGAATCAGGTTGTCCCACGTGGGGCTCACAGTCTTAATCCCCATTTTACAGATGAGGGAACTGAGGCACAGAGAAGTGAAGTGACTTGCCCACAGTCACACAGCTGACAAGTGGTAGAGCTGGGATTCGAACTCATGAGCCCTGACTCCAAAGCCCGTGCTCTTTCCACGGCACCACGCTGCTTCTCCTATATATTTGAGACTATGCATTTGTATCCATACCCCCAAACACTTCAACCCCTTCCCCACATTCTTTTTCTGTCCTGGCACTCCCTCCACCACCTTATAAAATGGATGAACACTCTCCTCACCTTCAAAATCCTTCTAAAATCACATTTCCTTCAAGAGACCTTCCCCACTAAGTCCTCATCTACCCTATTCCCTCTCCCTTCTGTGTCACCTATATACTTTTTTACCAGTTACTTTATTAAATTTTTTCAGCATTTGATTGCAACCCCCCCAACCCCAGACCACTTACATACATATTATTATTTTAATCTCTTACCCTCTAACTCAGCAGCAGAGAAGCAGCATGGCTTAGTGGAAAGAGCCTGGGCTTGGGAGTCAGAGGTCATGAGTTCGTATTCTAGCTCTGCCACTTGTCAGCTGTGTGACTGTGGGCAAGCCACTTAACTTCTCTTTGCCTCAGTTACCTCATCTGTAAAATGGGGGTTAACTGTGAGCCTCACGTGGGACAACCTGATGACCCTGTATCTCCCCCAGTGTTTAGAACAGTGCTCTGCACATAGTAAGCGCTTAACAAATACCAACATTATTATTAACTCCTTTTTAAAATTTATATTTGTTAAGTGATTACTATATGCCAGACATGTACTAAGATCTGGGGTAGACACAAGCTAATCAGGTTGGACATAGTCCATGTCCCACATGGAGCCCACAACCTTAATCCCCATTTTGCAGATGAGGTAACTGAGGCACAGAGGGGTTAAGTGACTTGTCCAAGGTCACACAGCTGCAAGTGGAGGAGCCAGAATTAGAACCAGGTCCTTTTGACTACCAGGCCCGTGGTCTATCCACTAGACCACACTGCATCATCTTTTTTGTGGGTAGGAGATGTGTTTACCAACTCTGTTGTATTGCAGTCTCCCAAGTGCTTAGTGAAATGCTCTGCCCATAATAAGTGCTCAATGAAGGTCACTGATTGCTTCATTTCCAGTTTTCAATGTTTTGAGACCATACTTTCTGGGGTCCCCTGAGGCACGAGACCATTTAGGATAATGTTCATTGCAATAATTGAAAGTAAAGACTGAATGAAAGCAGGGGGATTCAGAAACCCACAAGAAGTCCCCTCAGGACTTCTATGCCTCTTTCCAACCCCTCGTGATATTCTACACCAACTACAACCTGACTGCCATAATTCCAGTTAACCCTGGTGCATTGAAAAGACAAAATAAAGTTCAAGCCAAATGACACACGGCATGAAATATGAACTTCAGAAGAGCCTAGATTTTCTTGGAACACTCAAGAATTGAGACCAAAAGTAAGTCAGCATCCAGATTAGCTGAGATAAATTTGCCTCCAGATGAAAGAGATCCTTCAGATTCTCTGCCAGGAAAATCACCCTGAACGGAGCCCAATGTACTCGTCGGTGTTCAGAGTCTCAAGCGAGGGTGTATCAAGGCAGGGTACAACAGGTTCGATGAAAATTCACCTCAAGAATATGAACTTCTTACTCTTCACACCCATCACACCCATCCAGGAAATCTGGGTATGAATCGTCTTCTGAGAAATGCAATGTATTGTGCCTATCCTTTTAAGGCTGCAATAAGAGACAAGTTCTAGTTATACCACGGAACACTCCCTTGCCCGCTGTCACCTGGGCAATGCCCAATCTATGTCTCATCAGCATTTAGCCTGCCAATCTTACAGCAGGTCTTACAAAATACCTGACCCTTGATAAACCCTTAAGCATCTCGACAGATGTGGATTGTTCACTAAGAAGGCAACTGGCCAGCACTGAGTCACGGCTGATGTTTATATACATGTCCAGTGATTCAGTCGTGTTGTCTGGCAACCAAGACAAGTTAATGAATGAATGAGAGCAGCTGCTTCGAATGCAGGAACAGAATGATTTAAGCATTCTGCCTATCTAGTCGCCAGTCCAAAGGAGAGGCCGGCCACTAATGTAAGGTAAAATGGGAAAAAGCTGACTGCAGAACATTTGACTTCTTTGCTATAATTCATCTCACTTTGATTCAAAGTGTCAAAGAAAGAGAGAGAGAGCTTCCGTGAAAATTGCAGGGTCATCAATTAAACGATTCCCAGACGCTCCTGACCCGCTTTCTCCTTCAGCAGAGATGGGTTTCACAAGCACGCTGCTGCCTGGCCTCTTGTTTGGTCAGAAAACATCTTAGGCGTAAATATCAATGGGGGCCGGGGTCGTGTATGCCCAAAGGAACATTCTTACATAGTTCACTAATCTGTGATTTGTTATCCTGAAATCATTCACTCGGGATATCATTTAAGATCACTGGAAACGAGAGGAGACAGGATGTGGTTTCGACTGCAATTCCGTGGCTGACCTACAGCGGGATCTTTGCTGCTCCCAAGGCTATAAATTGATCAAAAAAGTGACTGGCAGCAAAATGGCATGCCACCACCGTTTGAGGAAAGCAGGAAGTACAGTGTCGGAATTGGATTGTCAAAAGGTCAAACGCATGGGTTTTCTCATCGTTACCCTTCCAGCTTTGCTTAAATAGAGGGCAGATTGCGGGACAGTTGAGCAAACTGAAAAGTGAGTCCCACAGCTGTCTTACTGTAAACTCCTCCACTCCAGAAAAAATAAATTGAATGAGCATATTGGAATTGTGCAAAGCTCAGCTGCTTGGTTCTGGAGTTATGGTGGGGGAGGGATGTAAGAATCACTTCTTCTGGTTGATGGTGATGTTTGCCCTGTGGTTCTCTTTGAGCATCATAAACTCTGAGTGAAATTTTTGTCCATTACGCAAGCCTCACCTCCAAATAATGATTCTCAGAAGTCACTTTTCCTGTGAAATTCTGTCATTAGCCCCTGATTCTCTGAGGTGTGGAAGAGCACTTCTCACTATATCCTTCTTCTTCCTCTTGCTGTCACTTTTTAAAGAGAAGAGCAGCATGGCCTAGCAGAAAGGGCACAAGCCTGGGAGGCAGAAGACCTGTATGCCAATACCGGCTCCTCTACTTATCTGCTGTGTTACTTGGGGAAGTCATTTGACTTCTCAGTGCCTCAGTTACCTCATTTGGAAAATGGAGATTGAGTACCTGTTCTCCCTCCTGCTTGGACTGTGAGCCCCATATAGGACAGGGACTTGGTCCCATCTGATTGACCTGTATCTACCCCAGCTCTTAGTGCTTGACAGATAGTCATCATCAAATGCCATCTAGTCGTTTCCGATCCAAAGCAACTCTGGATATATTTTCTCCAGACCATCCTATCTTTGCTCTTCTATAGTCACTCTGGTATGTATATTCATAGAGTTTTCTTGGTAAAAATTACAGCATTGGTTTACCATTGTCTTCTTCCACCCAGTAAAAACTTAAGAAGTCTCTGCCATTGTCCTGAATCAACACTGTGATCCTTTGTTCATCTGCCTCTGACTCTTTCTCATACCACTGCTACTCAGCATGGATGAATCATCTTTGATGCTTTGGCTTAGACCATTCCATTATGGTTAAACCTGGTGAGAGAATATCTCTCAATTGCATAGTTCTAAGCTTTTTTGGAGTATGCAAACTCTCCTCCCACGATAAGGCATTGATTCTTAGGAGAGATAGTAAGTGCTTACAAATGCCATAAAAGAATTAATTTTGTCTGCCTTTTTCCCCCATTAGATTTTAAGGTTCTCAAGGGCAGTAAGCCCTCTCTTTCTTCTGTTGCACACTCTCAAGCATTTAGAACAACGCTTAGCACTCAGCAGGTACTCAAAAATTACTTTAGATTGATTGACTTACAATAGATTATCCTATGGTAACCATATTAAGCATTTTAGAATATTCAGAAGATCTCTAAGACATGTCCTAGAGGAAATTGTAAGCTCCTTGAGGATAGGAATCTTGTTTACCAACTCTATTGTACTCTCCCAAGCTCTGCACAGAGTAAGGGCTCAACTAATATCTTTGATTGACTGATTGATTAAGCTGACAATTTAATAAGGAGGATAGGCCAAAAAAGAGAGACAAGTATGCATTTGTGCCAATTATAAGAGTGGATATAAATGATTAACACAGTAGATCAAATAGATCAATGAAGAATTACAAATGTACAGCTTGCATTAAACAGGTCTGTGGGGGCTAGGGAAACAGCCTCACTGGGAAGATAAAATGATTTGCCTTTGATTGTCAGGGAGGAGGGGCTATCAGACAATCTTTAGAAATTTTCTGAGCAAGCAAACTCACGTTCACCTGAGCCAAAGGAAGATGTTACTTATTTCCTAATTTGGATAGCCCGTGGTTATCTTATAGCTAACATAAAGCTGATATTTACCCCCCAAACCAATGTCCCTCTAAGTGAGGATTGGCATTCCCTCTCACCTGGGCCTCAAGACCACCATTTTATAATAATAAAATTTGTGGTATTTGTTAAGCACTTACTACATGCCAAGCCCTGTATTAAGCGCTAGGGTAAATACAAGATAATCAGGTTCCTCATGGGTCTCACAGCCTAAGTAGGGGAAAGTACCAGAATTAAATCCTCATTTCTGCAGATGAGGAAATGGGGGCACAGAGAAATGAAGTGACTTGCTCAAGGTCATGGAGCAGGAAAGTGGTGGATCTGGAATTAGAAAGCAGGCCATGATTCTTCTCTCCCCTGATACTCTTCAGTGTATTCACCTAACTGAATTCACATAATTCATCACTACATGATAAGCTACTTGAGAGCAGGAACTGCATCTTTTATTTCATATTGCATGTTTCCAAGCGCCGAGTATAATGTGTGGCATTCAGTAAATGCTGTTTTGATGATGATTAATCCTTATGGTTTGACATTCTGCAAAGAGCAAAATTAGATCTTTGCTCTACTCAGTCAATTTATGGTGGGGATTCTCAAAGATGGAAATATTCTTACCAGTGCACTGACTTTACTGATGCCTCTTTGTCTCTGAGCTGAGATGCTCACTAGCTCAGAGAGGGAATGTTCCAAACTGAGGGATTCCAATCATACCACCCACACTATGAGAATCAGAAGGAGAAAAATGAGCCTGTTTAATCATGTGTTTTCTGTAATGGAGTGTGTTTACTGGAATGCAAAGGGTAACGGGGGGGGGGGGGGGAATCAGAGGATAGGAGATGGTGGAGAATGTAAATAGGGCATGAGGAAGTATGGGATGGGGGTAGGATGACGAAGAGTCTAACACAATTTCTTTTTGATGTCCCCCATCTCTGCTTTGCCCTTTCTGGTGAGCAATCAGCTCACTGGTTCACAGATTCTCTGGGCAAGACATACATAGATAATGGATGATGGCAGGATACCCTGAGGGATACCGAATGGAGTACTGAAATTGGGCACCTACGAGGCACTTGGAGGTGGATAATGCAAATGGGGTGAAGATTCAATTCTTGCCTTCAAGAAACTTATAGGAGGGAGACATTCCTTAAAATAAATTTCAGATATGAAAAGCAACCAAATATGAGGGTATGCATATAAATTCTGTGTGACTGGTGAGTGAGACTAAGTGAATAGGAGAGGCAGTTGGGAGGGAAATAGGATAGAGGGATGAAACTTTAGTCCAAGGAAGCTTCCTGAAGAAGATATAATCATCACCTCTAGACACTATACAATCTCTAACCTCACCAATTCTGAAACCCTTTATCTGACCACAGGCTCCTGACCCACCTTCTCTCCCACACACCCCCTCCCTGCAAATCTGTCCTGTTCCCCCACAGAGAGTTTTTTTATCCCATCCAATTTTCTCAAGTCATCATTTCATGTTTAGTCTCCATAACCAAGCTACCTTTCCTTGGTGACCAAACTGACCCTCAATATGCCCTCTCTACTGAACTCAACCTACTTGCTCTCCTAACTCTTCACCTATCTCGTATCACTAACCCACGGCCCTGGATCACCTCCTCAGTTTGCCTCCTTTGCTCCTGTGCCCATGCCACAGAGCACTGCTGGCCGAAATCCAGATATCAGGTCAACCTCGTCCACTTCAAGTTTATCCTTGCGTGCTTTAAGTCTACCCTCTCCTCTATGTGGCAAAATTATTTTTCCATCCTGATTGACATCCATGCCCAATACCCTCACCAGATGTTCCAGATTTTTAACTCCCTCCTCAAGCCCCCTGTTCTCCGCCTCCCTCATCTCTTGCCCCTAATGACCCGGCAATGTACTTTATTGAGAGCATTGAAGCCATCAGGTGTGATCCCCCTAAAATATCCCCTGCTTCTTTCCAGAAACCCCCTTCCTCCTGCCACTTCTTCTACTCTATCTTCCCCAGCAGTATCTCAAGAGAGCTCCTGCCTTCTCTGAATATTACAGTCGATTAGACTGTAAGCCCATCAAACGGCAGGGACTGTCTTTATCTGTTGCTGACTTGTTCATTCCAAGCGCTTAGTACAGTGCTCTGCACATAGCACTCAATAAATGCTATTGAATGAATGAATATCCATCCCCTCCACCTGAGCCTCTAACCCCAGCCCGTTGCACTTTATTAAAAGACTTGCCCCTCCCGTCTTCCTGTTCTGTTCATTATCTTCAACTGGCTGCTCTCCAATGACTTTTTCCCCACTGTTTCAAACATGCTCATCTATTCCCTATCATAATAAAAATAACGACTGTGTTATTTGTTATGTACTTACTATGTGTCAGGCACTGCTCTAAGAGCTGGAGGAGATGCAAGCTAATTGGGTTGGACAGAGTATGCGTCCTACATAGGGCTCACAGTCTTAATCCTATTTTATAGATGAGGGAACTGAGGCATAGAGAAGTGAAGTGACTTGTCCAGGTTTACACAGCAGACAAGTGGTGGAGGTGGGATTAGAACTCAGATCCTTCTGACTCCCAGGCCCATGCTCTAATAGGTCATGCTGTATCTCAAAAAAACCTCCTTTGATTCCCTGGCTCCCTCCAGTTATTGCTTCATTCCCATCCTACTGTTCCCCGTCAAATTCCTGAAGTGAGTTGTCTAGATCCGCTGACTCCACTTCCTCTCCAATTCTCTCACGGACCCTATCCAATATGGCTTCCATCCCCTTCACTCCATAGAAACCACTATCTCAAAGGTCCCAAATGACTACAGTGCCCTGTACACAGTAAGCACTCAATAAATATGATTGAATGAACGAATGAGTGAATTTCCTTCTTGCTAAATCCAATGGTTTTTACTCCATCCTAATCTTCCTTGACCATTCAGCTGCTTTGACTCTGTGGACCACACCTTTCTCCTGAAAAAATATCCAACCTTGGCTTCACTGACACCATCCTCCTCTGGTTCTCCTCCTATCTCTCTGGCCTCTCATTCTGAGCCTCTTTCACGGGTTCCTCCTCTGCCGACCACTCCATGTCTGTGGGAGTCCCTCAAGGTTCAGTTCTGGGTCCCCTTCTATTCTCCATCTATACTCACTTCCTTAAAGAACTCAGTCACTTCCATGGTTTCAACTCCCCTCTCTGTGTGAATGATTCCCAAATCTACACCACTAGCCCTGATCTTTCTCTCTCTGCAGTCTCATATTTCCTCCTGACTTCATGACATCTCTGCTTGGAGGTCCCAACAACTCAAATGCGACAAATCCAAAACAAAACTCCTTATCTTCCCACCTGACCTCTTCTGACTTTCCTACCACTGTAGATAGCACCACCAACCTCCCTGTCTCACAAGCCTGCAACCTTGATGATATTGTTTTGTTTTGTTCTGTTTTGCTTTGCTGTCTGTCTCCCCCATTTAGACTGTGAGCCCATTATTGGGCAGGGATTGTCTCTGTTTCCAAATTGTACATTCCAAGCACTTAGTACAGTGCTCTGCATATAGTAAGTACTCAATAAATGGTATTGAATGAATGAATGAATGAACCTTTATTCATTTCTGTCATTCTACCTACATATTCAGTCCATCATTAAATCCATCAGTTCAACCTTCACAACTTCACTAAAACTAAAATATGTCATTTCCTCTCCATCCAAACTGCTACCTTGTTAATCCAAGCACTTTTCCTATTCCATCTTGATTACTACATCAGCCTCCTTGTTGATCTCCCTGCATCCCGTCTCTGCCCACTCCAGTCCATATTTCAATCTGCTGCCCAGATCATTTTTCTACAAAAACATTCAGGCCATGTTTTCCCACTCCTCAAGAACCACCAGTAGGTGCCCTTCCACCTCCACAACAAACAGAAACTCCTTACCTTGGGCTTTAAAGCACACAATCACTTTGTCTTCTCCTACCTCACCTCACTATTTTCCTACTACAACCCAGCCTGCACACTTTGCTCCTCTAATGCTAACCTACTCACTGTACCTCCATTTAGTCTATCTCTCATGGACCTTTCTCCTGTGTGCTGCCTCTGGCTGGAACACTCTCCCTTTTCATATCTGAAATGTGATCACTTTCCCTACCTTCAAAGCCTTATTGAAGGCACCTCTCCTCCAAGAGGTCATCCCTGAATAAGTCTTCTTTTCCTCTTCTCTCAAACCCTTTATTCACCCCTCCCTCAGTCCCACAGCACTTATGTATATATCCATAATTTATTCAATTTCATTGAAGTCTGTCTCCCCTTCTAATCTGTAACCTCGTTGTGGGCAGGAAATATGTCTACCATATCTGCTGTATCTCACTTTCCAAAGTAATTAGCTCAGTGCTCTGCACTCAGTAAGCTCTCGGTAAATACAATTGATTGATTGATTGATATAATTTCAGTTGGGAGTTAAAGATAAGGAGAATTGTGGTCTGTTGTGTATGTAAGGGGAGGGATATCCAGGGAGAAGGGAGGGCATAAGCAAGGGATTGATATCTGGGGAGGTGAGAGCAGGGGACAGTGAATTAGTTGTTATTAGAGCAGCAACATGTGCTGGCTAGGTTGTGGTGGGAGAGGAGCAAGGTTAAGTAAGAGAGAGAGAGCTGACTGAGTGCCTTGAATCCAATGGTGAGGAATTTCTATTTTGATGTGGAGATGGATGGGCAACCATTGGAGGCACTTGAGGAATGGGGCAAAGCTCATTCATTCATTCAATTTGTATTTGTTGAGCACTTACTGTATGCAGAGCACTGTACTCAGTGCATGGGAAGTTCGGGTGCAGCAATAAACAGTAACATTCTCTGCCCTCCATGAGCTTACAGTCTAGAGTCTGGGAGACAGACATCAGTACAAATAAATAAAATTACAGGTATGTTCATAAATGTTGTGGGGTTAGGATGCATAAAGAGCAAAGGGAGGAAGTCAGGGCAATGCAGAGGAGAGTGGGATTAGTTTAGGAAGGCCTCTTAGAGGAGATGTTTCTTCAATAAGGCTTTGAAGGAGGGGAGAATAATTGTCTGTTGGATTTGAGGAGGGAGAGCGTTGCAGGCCAGAGGCAGGACCTGGGCCAGGGGTCGTCAGTGAGACAGGCAAGATCAAGGCACAGTGATAAGGTTAATTAACACCAGAGAAGTGACGTAGGTGAGTTGGGATGTAGGGGAGAAGCAAGGGAGATAGGACGGGGCAAGTTGATAAACTGTTTTAAAGCAAATGGTGCGGAGTTTTGTTTGATGTACACATGGATGGGTAACCACAGAAATTTGGGGGGGGATCAGGGTGAGTTGTTCTGAACTTTTTTGTAGAAAAATGATTTGGACAGGAGAGTGAAGTATGAACTGGAGTGGAAAAGGCAGGAGATTGGGAGTTCATCAAGGAAGCTGATGCAGTAATCCAGGAGGGATAGTATAAGTGATTGCATTAGCATGAGAGCAATTTGGATGAAGAGGAAAGAGCATATTTTAAAGATGCTGTGAAGGTGGGACAACAGGATTTAGTTATGTGGGTTGAATGAGAGAGAGGAGTCAAGGATAAAACCAAGGTTAAAGGGCTTGTGAGACCAGAAGGATGGTGGCACTGTCTGCAGGGATGGGAAAGTCAGGGGGAGGACAGGTATTGTGTGGGAAGGTAAAGAGCTCTGTTTTAGGCATATTAAGTTTAAAGTGACAGAAGAATATCAAGTAGAGATATCTGGAAGGTGGGAGAAGATGCAAGACTGGAGAGAGGGAGTGAAATCGAGGCTGGAGATGTAGATTTAGGTATCATCCACATAGAGACAATACTTGAAGCCCTGGGAGTGAATGAGTTCTCCCAGGGAGTGGATGTAGAAGGGGACCGAGAACTGAACCTTGAGGGACCCCCAAAGTTAGGGGGTGGGAACCAGAGGAGAAGGGAGAGAGCAAGAGTTTTGATAAGGTGAGAAGGGATGGTTTTGGATGCCCAGGTGGAAGCAGAGGCTTTTGAGAGGACACAGGAGTTCTCCTCTAGAGATACTGCTGGGAAGGATGGGAGAGTTGAAGAGAGGGCTGGAATGAGGAGGATCTGAGGAGGGGCAGGGGCGATTTTAGGGAACTGATGCCTGCTGGTCTCAATGGGCTTAATAAAGTAGGTAACCAGGTCACTGAGGGCAGGGGACCTGAGGAGGGAGTTAAATAACTGGAACAGCTGGCAAGAGAGATAGGCATAGGTGTCAATAAGGGTGGAGAAATAGCTTTACTGGGCAGAGAGAGCAGAGTTAAAGCACGCAAGGATAAACTTGAAGTGGAAAAAGTCAGCATGATATCTAGATTTCTGCCAACAGCACTCTGCAGCTCGAGCACAAGAGTGAAGGAAGCAGACTGTAGGTGACCCAGGGCTGTGTGTTAGTGGTCCGAGACTGATGAAGGGGTTGGGGAGCGAGTGAGTTGAATTCAATAGAGTGAGTGGCGTTGAAAACGTTTGGCGATTGGTCATCAAGGGAGGGTAGTTTGGGTATGGAGGCTAAGTGGGGCATGATGAGTTGAGAAAATTGGATGGGGTCCAGAGATCCGAGGTCTCTGTGGGCAAGTAGTACAGATTTTTGGGGAGGAGGTAAGTGAGAAGGCTGTGGTCAAATAGAAGTATTTCAGAGTTGGTGAGGGTAGAGATTGTGCAGTGGTTAGAGATGATGAGGTTGGGTATGTGTCCATGTTGGTGAGAGGGTGAGGTGGGGTGGAGAAAGAGGTCTTCAGAGTTGAGGAGTGATGGAAGGTGGAAGCAGCAGAAAGATCATTAAAAACATCTATGTGGATACTGAAGTCCCCAAGGATCAATGTGCGCATGGACAAAGAGAGAAGAAATGTTAGAAGGAGTTCAAAACGGTAAAAGAAGGTGGAGGTGAGACCTGGGGGGTGGTAGAATCTAGATTGGGTGGTAGTGTGTGCAGTTTGACAGTTTAGAAAAAATGTTCCAGCCATTAGAGCGAAGTACACCTGGAACTTCCTGCTGACAGGGAGGTCAGCAAGGAGACTGACACACAAGTCCAAACAGGATATGAGAAGTATTTGAACTAGTGTGATAGAAATTTGGATGGAGAAGAGGAGCAAGTTCTGGGGATTCTGTGGAGATAGAATTGAGAAGAGGAGCAAATTCTGGGAATTCTGTGAAGATAGAATTAACACGATTTACTGACAGCCTTTCTTATGAAAATGTTTACAGTGGACAGAAAGGAAACCCATGTTTGTTCTAAAGGTTGACAAATGATCAGAGGACCCTCATTTATTGGTTAAAAGATAAGGTGATAGCTTTCATGAGGTATGTCATGTGCCCCACCCAGGGATCACTCTTTCACAATATCAGGTGATCTACTTATGAGCCCTTAACCAGGAATTTGATTTACTTACTAATTCAAGCACTCAAATGACATGTCAAAAAATTAAACGAAACCACCATTACAGTAGAAAGCTTTATTTTAAACTAAAACAGAGGTTAGGCACATATGCCGCCTCCGCCCCCCGCCCCCGCCATAGTTACCAGTCTAGTTGGTTTGGCCCAAGCCTTCATGAAGATGATAGCTTCAAGGAGTCAGACTGCCCTCAGCTCACCTTCATCCTGGTTCAAGGCCCTAGGTGCCTCTGTACATGTCTTAGGTGGTTACATGCCGGGCAAACTGGGCCAAAGAGGGCCAATTCTTTCCCCCTTTTATCCATTGTTCTCTGGGGATTGCAGTGGTGGGCAGGGCATTGGGGGGTCTGCTTAGGATTGCCTGCTGTCTTCTCCTTTCTCCTTACCAAGTAAGCCAGAGAGGAAAGCAAACCCTCTCCCAGGGCTCATCTCCCCGCAGGCATTGCCCCCTCTGGCAATTCTTTTCCTGCCCAGCAGAGCAATTTAGCCTCTCCTTAAGCCCTCAGCAAGGCACATCAGTTCCTCTCTTCAAAACTCCTCAGAGAGATAATACAGTTTCTCCTTTAAATTGTCCTTGGGTCCTGTTGCTCCCAGAGTCAAATAATACAAGATGGAGTCACTCTTGTGTTGTTGCTCCCAGGGTAAAATAATGTAAAATGGAGTCACTCTCGCTCACCACAAGGTCTAGTTTTTGAAAGCTAAATAGAAGTATTGACACAATAATATTTAAAACACAGCTGAACTACACCTTAACAGAATATGCCAAACTTGGTTAATCATTTCCAAGTACCAACATATCAATCAAAGTTATTTATTAAGGGCTTACTGTGTGCAGAAGATTGTACTAAGGTTTTTAGTAGACTACAATTACAAGAGAGTTGATAGGCACATTCCCTGTCCACAATAAGCTGACAGTTTAGAGGTTATGTAGCTGCATTTTTACTTCCCTTTCCTGTATCATTTTAAAGAACTAATGGATTAGTTAATATATTTAATAGTAGGGAACCATTCCTAGAAGTATCTGAAAACTTTGTCTTTGTTTTTCTTAGACCTGTACAGGAAGTATATCTTTTACGACTTAAGTTATCTGCTGTTGTAATCATAGATTTTTGCTAATATAATGTGGAATGAGGAGATTTGATTGGGGCCTGTCTATCCTTCAAGGTCCAGTGCCGTACATTTTGTAAATAAGGGTACTGTTGTCAGACATTTCCCAGGTGCAGTATTCTATTTGTATGACAGTTGCGAAGAAAATACAGAATCAGTCTGGGTTGTTTAATGACAGAAACTTGGTATCACATGCATGTAACAGTTGTTACATTGCTCTTATTATACTCTCTCAAGTACTTATATTCTGCATAAGTGAGCACTCCATAACTATGATAGATTTATTGATTGATTGGTCTTAATTTACTAGATGTGAGTTCATCAAAACATTTTTGTACAAACAGGTTAAATTCAAACCATTTGGAATCCCCCTCCCCTTCTCTTTCTACCCCAACCTACGACTCCATGGATTTTCAAAGCCCTACACTGAAATAATATCTCCTCTAGGAAGCCTTCTCTCTCCTCGTCCCATCCTTCTCTTCCTTATGGGAAACAGCATGGCTGAGTGGAAAAAAACATGGGTTTGGGAGTCAGTGGACCTAGGTTCTAATCCTGGCTCTACCACCTGTCTGTTGTGTGATCTTGGGTGAGTTACTTAACTTCTCTGTATCTTAGTTTCCTCAACTGTAAAATGGGGATTCAATTTGTGCTCTCCCTCCTACTTAAACTGTGAGCCCCATGTGGGTCTAAGACTGTGTCCAACCAGATTAGTAAGCATTTGACAAATATTATTATTATTATCATTATCCTTGCTCTCTTCTGCTTCACCTATGCATTTGCATCCATATAATAATAATACTAATAATGGTATTTGTTAAGCACTTACTATGTGCCAAGCGCTATTCTAAGCACTAGGGGAGATACAGGGTAATCAGGTTGCCCCACGAGGGGCTCACAGTCTTAATCCCCATTTTACATATGAGGTAACTGAGGCACAGAGAAGTGACTTGCCCAAAGTCATACAGCAGACAAGTGACAGAGCAAGGATTAGAACCCACTAATAATGACTACCAAGCCCGTGCTCTTTCCACTGAGCCACACAAGCACTTTGATCCCTACTCCACACCCACCCCAAAGCATTTATTTATTTATTCATTCATTCATTAGTAATTATGGAGCACTTATTGTGTGAAGAGTACTGTATTAAGCACCTGGGAGAGTACAATATAACAAAAAACAGACATGTTCCCTGCCCCCAATGAGCTCACAGTCTACAGATGAATGATCTCATATAATCTGCTGCTTTCCCTTTGTGTAATATATTTTAATGTCTAATCTCCTCTGGGCCTCAGTTACCTCATATTTAAAATGGGGATTGAGACTGTGAGCCCCTTGTGGGACGATCTGATTACCTTGTATTTACCCCAGTGCTTAGAACAGTGCTTGGCACACAGTAAGAGTTTAACAAATACCATTATTATTATTATTATTAAAGAGTCACTTTCCCCAAAGTGTGAAAGGTTCTTGCTCTTCTGGGATTGGCTTTAAAATCATAGGGCTGGAAAAGACTTTCTGCCTTAGCTAAACCCCTATTTTGGAAGACCCCCCCCCCCAAAGAAGGAGTTACCTGAACATCTCACAATCAAATTACTGATTCACCCCTTTCACTTTCAGCCTGTATGAAAGTATCTATGACTTTGGGCAAGTCACTTCTCTGAGCCTCAGTTACCTCATCTGTAAAATGGGGATTAAGTATAACATCCTTTTGTTTCTTGACTGTTTTCATAAACGATAGAAAGTGGAGGATGAATCTGAAAAAAGTTACAGATTTGGGGAATCTCATTCAAAAAGTCTCCCCATAAATTGGGTAACTCACCGGAAATTTCTTTTCATATAAACCAGCCTGCGAATCTTAAGAAAACTGAAGCCTATGGAAGGTATCTTCTCCTGGCCACTGTTAAAGCTCAATCACAGCAAGCAAGAAGGCTTTTCTCTCATCCAGTTTCATTTAGGAACAACTATTACCAGGGACATCATCCAGTTCAGGAAAGGGTTTAACTCTGAATTGGAAGGATGAGATTTGAATTTTCCCAAGGATGCTTCCCACATGGATTTAGATCATTTTAACAGTTGTGTGAATTCTTGCTAACACTGGAGCATATTCCAAGCAAGTGTCTCACCCACAGGACTCTGTGGGGGGGAGGGGAGGGGAGATGGTACGGGACTCTGTGTGTGTGTGTGTGTGTGTGTGTGTGTGTGTGTGTGTGTGTGTGTGTGTGTGAAAAGTGCATTCAGTGATTCCTGTTTCTCTGAAGACATAAAATCTAAACAGTAATGAGGAATGCATCTTCCCCTCTCATCTTATTTATGGAATGACAAGAAATAATCAGAAATGTTTGGAAGCAGGGAAGTAGCATCTGTTTTTTATTATGCATACAACATTTACAAATATTTAATTTTAGGTGATGAAACTTGGAGGGCAAATGGTATGAAGTGATCTTGCTGAGAACTGAGCCGAGACCTGTTTGCCTGAGAGTGAAATGCATTCAGCATTCCAAATTGGCAGTAACCTTTTCTGGGAAGGAAATCATTTTCTCTCTACCTTCAGACCATAAATTTTTTAATGTCCTCATCCCTGGGAGCAAGTTTGACTTGACAAGCATCCAGTGTGCCTGAAATATCCAAGGCTTCTTCACTAGGGGTGGTCTCCAGTATTCATTTTCTAGGTGGAAGATCATTAGCCTGACCTTTGAACTATCTTTTACTCTATTCACTTATTATTGAAGAGGCATTTTCACACTTTAGAGAAATGTCACCTCTTGCTTTTCATGTGGAGAGAGTTCTGTATTTAACCACACTAATGGCCAAATAAAAAGTCAAAGAGATACTTAGAAATTAAGTATTGGATTTGGTGGAGAGCTATGGGACTCAATGCACTTTTGTTCCTCAGCATTCAGTGGCAGCAGCGACCACTGGAGAATGAAGATTTTTTCCTCATTAAGAAGCAGCATGGCTTAGTGGAAAAAGCCCAGGCGTGGGAGTCAGAGATTGTGGGTATATAATCCCTCTCTGTCACGTATCAGCTGTGTGACTTTGGGCAAGTCACTTAACTTCTCTGTGCCTCAATTACCTTACCTGTAAAATGGGGATTAAGACTGTGAGTCCCATCTGGGACAACTTAATTACCTTGTATCTCACCCAGCGTTTAGAACAGTGCTTGGCACATAGTAAGTGCTTAACAAACTACTTCATTGTCAAAGGGTAGAGAAAATGTGGAAACTTCCCATATGTCCTGTAGTCTTACTTCAGTTTCATGTGAAGAAACACATAAATGAGAAGTGTGACCTAGTGTAGTCAGAGGACCAGCCTTCTAAACCCAGTTCCGGCTCCTCTCTGCTGTATGATTTAAGAGAAGTTAGGTAACTTCTCTGTCCCTCAGTTACCTCATCTACAAAATGGGGATTAAGACTGTGAGCCCCACGTGGGACCTGAACTCTGTCTAATCTGGTTAGCTTGTACCTACCCCAGTGTTCAGGCAAGTGCCTGGCACAGTGTAAGCACTTAACACATACCATTAGGAAATTAAAAAATGAAACAAGGCCAAGCTTTTTGTGAATATTAGTCACCAACTCCTTCTTCCCCACTGGAATATAAACTTCTTTTGGACAGGGATCAGGTCATATGCTTCTGTTGTACTTTCCCAAGCACTTCAAAAAGTGCAAAGTGCAATACAGAATCCTCTGTACCGTAAACTGCTTGTGGACAAGAAATATGTCTACCAATATTCTACTCTTCCAAGTGCTTAGTACAGTGCTCTGCACACAGTAATCACTAAATAAATACCATTCATTGATTTTACTACTGCAGTGAGAACTCAATAAGTGACTTTACTATCACTGAAACTTTGTGGTTCCACATTCAAGAACTGAGAGATGTCATTTGAACATAAAATATTTTCTCAACATTTGCTTCTTCATGTAGCACCAACTCTGATGACTTTAACCAAGGTTGCACTTACAACGGGACAGTGTGACTTAGTGGAAAGAATATGGGCTTAGGAGTCAAAGGACATAGGTTCTAATCCCGGTTCTGCCACTTGTCTGCTATGTGACCTTGGGTAAGCCACTTAACATCTCTGTTCCTCAGTTCCCTCATCTGTAAAATGGGGATTAATACTGTGAGTCCTATGTGGGACAACCTGACTACCTTGTATCTATCCCAGCGCTTAGAATAGTGCTTGGCATATAGTAAGCACTTAAAAAAATACCATAATTATTATCAGGAATGTTTCCTCAAAGGAATGGAGAATTAAGGTGTTTGGTTCATCAGGTGGAAAGTCAATAGTCAATACGAAAAGGAGCCACCAAGAGAATGACACTCAATAGTGCGTGGGCAAGGCCTAGACCATCGGTTTCCAAGCTGGGAGGCCAATGCAGGCCTACGCAAACCTAATCAGCCCACACTCCCCCAGAATCCCTTGGCTGCCATGTTCAGGTGGCCATCACTGAGGGTCCTCTTCCCTTACCCCACCTCCCTGCCCAGTTTCTCAGCCTGGCTCTGTCCCAGGTGTCAACAACTCAGGAACGGCTTGCTATTTTAGAGAATAAAGGGTCCTGATTTACAAGGTTAAAATAAAGCACTTTATTTGGCCGGGGAGTGAATGGATATTTCATTTCTCATCTGCTTCCTGCAGAAAGGAAATGATTGCTGTTGCTTGAAAATCACAGCAAGCAGCAGAGAGAGTTGATCGATTTATGAAAATGGGACCAAAATACTCCACTTCAAACATGGACAGTTACTAAGTCTAAATGTCCTTGAACACTAATAGCATTAGTAGTAGCTATGGTTATTGTAGTAATAGTGGTAGTGTATTTATTAAGTATTTATGTGGAGACATTTCCTCCCCAAAGGAGTGTACACTCAAAAGGGAGATATACATAAAAATTGTTCACTCAAAACAAGGAAGAAGCAGTTATCTTGCAAGAGATTCGGACCTTATCGCTGAGGCTTACAATGCTAAGGGTGAGAGTGACCCCTGAAAAGGCTAGGCCTGACCCAAAGAACACTCTAGTTTCAAATTCATTCATGGTATTTATTGAGTGTTTACTGTGTACAGAGAACTTTACTAAGCACTTGGGAGAGTACAGTACAACAATAAACAGACACATCTCCTGCCCACAATCTCCGCTCAACCTGAATCCAAGCCTGGGCCAAGGGGATTCATACAGGCTCTCAGATCCACATTTTCTGCAATTTGTGATTTCAGTCACAAAAAGCCATGATGTATTTTCACACATTAAATTCTTGGCTTATGGTGTTTCTTGGCTCCTAAGTGGCTCCAGCCTGGAAGAAGTGCTAGCCAATTGGGAAAGGTGTGGGGAAGGGAGAAAGACTTAAGCCCAGCTCAAGTGGCGGGGCCACTGGGAGGCACTCAAAAAAAGCCGACATTCCTTGGCTGACTCCTCCTCCATTCCTGCTCAGTACCAGATAGGGGACAGACAAGCTGAAAAGCAAAACTTCCCCAAAATAAAACCAGAGAAATGGCCTCTCAAAAGTGAAGAGGTCATATTTGGAGATTTTCAGGCCATTAAAGTGTCCTAGTGGGCCAGATTGGCCCATGGACCTGTAATTGAACCACAGTGGCTTAAATACAGATCTGCAAGGGACAAGTACATTCTACAAGCTTGCATAAGTCATTCATGCCTTCCGTAAGACAAACAGTTACAAACAGAAACTTTCTATTTGGTCTCCAAAGTGGCATGTTTGACCCCACCATCAATATTATGGTAATAATAATAAAATGGAGGTGATGGATAGATGTCAGGAATGAATAGATTAAAGTTTATTTCTTCAATTTTGCAGTCTTATAGTACAATTGGTAATAGTGTCCAAGCAGAGTTGCTATATGGCTGGCCAATTAGGGATATATTAATGAGAAATCTCAGCCATGACTGAACATCATAGCCCTCTTCTTAGTTGGGAATGTCCATTGATATAGTCAAAATAGATCTGGAGAGATGAGAATTGTGAATATATATTAACAAAACAGGGAGTTCAGGTTTGGAGCAAGCTTCTGGAGAATAATATATTCATTTCAAAGAAGAATCCTTTTATAATTCATTTGCACATCACTCTAGCTTGAATTTATCTTCCCCGATGTGTTTAGAGATCAATTAGGAAGCTCTTGATTGTTCTTAAACAAATGTGAAATTTGATTTTATCTTTAGCTGCCCTTTCTCTGATAAATTACTCTGAGAATAGCTGCTCATTTCTTTGAAAGATATCTAATGAAAAGGTCCTCGGGAATGGAATTGAGCTCATCACTTCAGATTCCTACTGTATCTATTAGGAAATTAATGAATGTCTCTGAGAAAGCAGACAGTTGTATTGAAAGCATCTTCTTCGCTGGCTGAATTTTCTGCAAACACCTTGCTCAGGTTTCTAGCTATGTAAAAGTTTTGAGCAATAAACTGCATCATAGAAAAACAAGACTATCATATCAAACGTGTAGTTTGTCACCTTAAGGGAAGTAATTTGCTGTAGGTGAATGAGATATCTTGACCTTTAAATAGAAAACCTCTGTGCTCAAATTGTGATAAGGCAGCAAGAGGAAGGGATGGAAAGTATCTATTATGAAAGCCAGAACAGGCCAATTCAGCTCATAGAAAGACTGAGAAAGATTCTTGAGCTTATTAGAAGAAGGAAATCTCACTGCAAAATAAAAAAAGAGAGTCTTTGGCTGAATATCTTCCTTTAACCCAAGATGAGATGTACAAATAACTACAGGCATCGTTTTCCACCCCACCAAGAGCTCCGGAAAATGTCATTCTTCGAGTCTACTGAGGTAAATAGTACATGTAGATGTGATCCATCTTCTGCTTCATTATTCTGCGCTAGCTCAGCTCCCGCTCGTCAAAGCAGCTATAACCTGAATGTGAGAACTACCTGCTTCCTTGGCATTGATGAAAGCCCTGGCCTAACTGGGAGTTTATGCTTTGCTAGCCCGGGTCCCAAAAGACGAAGATTCATCCATTCCCATAATCATATTTATTGAGTGCTTACTGTATGCAAAGCACTGTACTGAGCTCTTGGAAAGTACAAATAGGCAACAAATAGAGACAATCCCTAGCCAACAACGGGCTACCAGTCTAGAAGATTTCAGGGACCTGTAGAAAGGGCCCAGGCACCACCAACCTTGGCCAGGTGAGTTGTGGATTTCATTTCATTCATCCATTCATTTAATCGTATTTATTGAGCACATACTGTGTGCAAAGCATTGTACTAAGTACTTGGGAGAGTACAATACAACAATAAATGGACATACTCCCTGCCCACAACGAGTTTACAATCTAGAGTAGTTGAGCCTTCTTTTCTATCACTTCAGGTAGATAAAAACTGGGTCAGGTCTGGTACAGAGTGGGATAGGCCTGAAAAAATGGGTGACTTGGATTTTCTTTTGCCTTTCCAGTGAAGTTTTAGGACAAGGAGGGCGTAGCAGAACAAGCCGCTAGCACAGGTCAGTGTGCAGCCCAAGGGCAGAGGAGCATTGGAAGTGGGCAAACTAATCCTTTGTTTGATCGGACTGCTTCCATCAATCTGTCCAAATGCTTTATGAAAGAGTACAAGGGAATTTCTAGGCAGAAAAACCAACCATATATAGTATAAACACATTTCCTAAAGCATCCTATGACAGTAGCAAGTTACAGATAAGTGGTTCATCAAAATTCCCAGAATTGCTTTGTTTTTTTCTTTCTTTGACAGCACGGAATCCCAACATTTATTAAATCTTAATCATGACAAAGTGATGAAAGAGAGGATCATTACCGGAGATTTGTTCTCTGAGCTGACAATCTTGTTTATTTCCTTGCTCGCTTTTCCTTACAACCCTTGTTTCTCAGATGTGAAAGTCTGGCAGCCTGGAAAAGAGACATTAGTGGAATACCGTAGAGACTTATGAGAGCCCTCAAACATTTCAGAGATAAAAAAAAAACAGGCATTGACTACAGCTAAATGAGCCACCCAAGTGGAGTTTGTGTGCAGCATATGACAACGGTTTTTCGTGCCAATATCCCAGTGTGCACTGCTATATTAGCTGAGCTGAACTAGGAGAAATACTGTAAAAATTAAATTTTGAGTTTTGGATAAGTGGATGCATAGAAATGCAAATTTTTGCACCATGTGTTTATCTCCATCCTTTCTGTCTGCTTAAATATAATTGAAGACTGAGGGTCAAACCCGTTTTTGAGCATATCAGCTAAGATACAGTTAGTATGTTCTTAGACTATAAGTACATCCTCTAGATTGTAAGCTCACTGTGGGCAGGGAACGTGTCCGCTCATTCATTCATTCAATAGTATTTATTGAGCACTTACTATGTGCAGAGCACTGTGCTAAGCGCTTGGAATGTACAAATCGATGACAGATAGAGACAGTCCCTGCCCTTTGACGGGCTTACAGTCTAATAAGGGGAGACAGACAGACAAGAACAATAGCAATAAATAGAATAAAAGGGATGAACATCTCATTAAAACAATAGCAGATAAATAGAATCAAGGTGATGTACATCTCATTAACAAAATAAATAGAGTAATGAAAATATATACAGTTGAGCAGACGAGTACAGTGCTGAGGGGATGGGAAGGGAGAGGGGGAGGAGCAGAGGGAAATGGGGGGAAAAGTGGGTTTAGCTGCAGAGAGGTGAAGGGGGGGTAGAGGGAGTAGAGGGAAAAGGGGAGCTCAGTCTGGGAAGGTCTCTTGAAGGAAGTGAGTTTATCGTTGTATTGTAGCCTCCCAAGTGCTTAGTACAGTGCTTTGCATGCAGTAAGCTATATATAATGAATGAATGTCTGAATTCTTAGACTATAGAGACTTTCCACCGTTTCCTATTCACAGTAGACCCAGAACTACCCTGGGCCTAGAGCCTTAAGTAAGGTGGAATCCATGGGGACAGCATAGCCTAGGGGAGAGAGCATGGGATGGGAATCAAAGTACCTAGGTTCTAATCCTTTCATTCATTCATTCATTTGTATTTATTGAGCATTAATAATAATGTTGGTATTTATTAAGCGCTTACTATGTGCCGAGCACTGTTCTAAGCGCTGGGGAGACACAGGGGAATCAGGTTGTCCCACGTGGGGCTCACAGTCTTCATCCCCATTTTACAGATGAGGGAACTGAGGCCCAGAGAAGTGAAGTGACTTGCCCACAGTCACACAGCTGACAAATGGCAGAGCTGGGATTCGAACTCATGAGCCCTGACTCCAAAGCCTGTGCTCTTTCCACTGAGCCACGCTGCTTCTCGAGCATTACTGTGCACAGAGCACTGAACTAAGTGACTGGGAGAGTACAGTATAACAGTAAACAGACCCATTCCCTGTCCACAGTGAGCTTACAGTCTATATAGGAAGGCAGACATTAATATGAATAAATTACAGATATAATAATAATGATAATGTTGGTATTTGTTAAGCGCTTACTATGTGCAGAGCACTGTCCTAAGAGCTGGGGTAGATACAGGGTAATCAGGTTGTCCCACGTGAGGCTCACAGATAATCCCCATTTTACAGATGAGGTAACTGAGGCAGAGAGAAATTAAGTGACTTGCCCACAGTCACACAGCTGACAAGTGGCAGAGCCGGGAGTCGAACCCATGATCTCTGACTCACAAGCCCTTACTCTTTCCACTGGGCCATATTGCTTCTCTAATATGTACAGGATTATATATGTACATAAATACTGTGGGGCGGGGAGGAAGGGATGAATAAAGGGAGGAAGGCGCAGAAGGGGGATGAAGAAGAGGAAATGAGGGCTTGTTCAGGTAAGGATTCTTGACTAAGTCTTTGAAAGGAGAGAAAGCAGTCACTTCATTCATTCAGTAGTATTTATTGAGCGCTTACTATGTGCAGAGCACTGTACTAAGTGCTTGGAATGTACAATTCGGCAACAGATAGAGACAATCCCTGCCCAATAATGGGCTCATAGTCTAAATCAGGGAGACAGACAGCATAGCAAAACAGAACAAAACAAAACAACATCCTCAAGATAGAAGCATAGAGCTATACACATCAGTAACAAAATAAATAGGGTAATGAATAATATATACGAATATACACAGTGTTGCCTGCTGTGTGAATTTAGGCAAGTGACTAAACTTCTCTGTGCCTCTAGTTTCCTAATCTGTAAAATGGGGATTTGATACCTCTTTTCCCTCCCTCTTAGACTATGAGCCCCATGTGGAAAAGAAACTGTAACCAGTCTTATATGGTGTAGTGGATAGAGCACAGGCCTGGGACTCAGAAGGTCATGGGTTCTAATCCCAGTGCCAGAACTTGTCTGTTGGGTGGCCTTGGGTGAGTCACTTAACTTTTCTGTGCCTCAGTTCTTTCATCTGTAAAATGGGGATTGAGACTGTGAGCCCCATGCAGGACAGGGACTGTGTCCAACCCAATATGCCTGTATCCACCCCAGTGTTTAGTACAGTGCCTGGAACATAGTGAGTGCTTAACAAATACCATTCTTATCATGTATCTACCCCACTGCTTAGCTTTTTGTAAGCACCTAGTATATATATCACAATGATTACTATTAACAGCACAGTGGTAGAAATCATCTGCCAAGGCAGGCATTCTGGTATGATAATGATGGTATTTGCTAATCACTTACTATGTGTCAAGCACTGTGTACTCGTGTACTTTCCAAGCACTTAGTATAGTGCTATGCACACAGTAAGTGCTAAATAAATACGATTGAATGAACCGAATGAATGAATGAATGAAGCACTGTTCTAAGCCCAGGGGTAGATAAAAACTAATCAGATAGGACAAAGTCCATGTCCCACACAGACGTCACAGTCTCAATCACCATTTTACAGATGAGGTAACTGAGGTCAGAGAAGCAAAATGACTTGCCCAAGATCACATAGCAGACAAGCGCCAGGGCCGAGATTTAAACCCAGTTCCTTCTGACTCTCAAATCCTGTGCTCTGTCTGCTAGGCCACGCTGCTTCGCGATGACTGGTGTCTGTGGACCAGGACATCTAAAGTGGCATGGAGACTGGCTGCTAAGCTGTCCCTCATAGAGCACTTGTGCTTGCGAAGAAGAACACTCTGCTCTCGGTCCCTCCCGAGGGTGGGGCACAGGACCAGAGCTGGGATATGTGGAAAGACACTGACATCACTGTTTCCCCTCTTTCGACACAAGGGGATGTTTGCTGGAAGACTATAGAGCAGTGATAATAGTGATTAATAACTATGGTATCTGTTAAGTGCTTACTATATGCCAGGCACTGGGGTGGATAAAAGCAAATTGGGTTGGATACAGTCCCTGTCTCATGTGGAGTTCACAGTCTCAATCCCCATTTTACAGATGAGGTAATTTAGTCACAGAGAAGTTAAGTGACTTACCTAAGGTCATATAGCAGACAAGTGGCAGAGACAGAATTAGAATCCATGACCTTCTGACTCTCAGGCCCATACTACATTCATTCATTCAATCATATTTATTGAGCACTTACTGTGTGCAGAGCACTGAACTAAGCACTTGGAATGTACAATTAGGTAACAGAGAAAATCCCTGCCCAACAACGGGTTCCCAGTCTAAAAGGGGGAGACAGACACAAAACAAAACAAGTAGTCAGGCATCAATACCATCTAAATAGATACATAGACTCATAGATATATACTCATCAGTAATAAAATAAATGGAGTAATAAAATATATATAAATATACACAAGTACAGTCGGGAGGGGAAGGGGATGGATTAGAGGGAGGGAGGAGGGGGAATGGGGAGGGGAGGAGGGCAGAGAGAAAGGGAGGGCTCAGTCTGGGAAGGCCTCCTGGAGGAGGTGAGCTCTCAGTAGGGCTTTGAAGAAGGGAAAGATGTTAGTTTGGCAGATGTGAGGAGGGAGGGCATTCCAGATCAGTGGTAGCACATGGGCCGGGGTGGATGGTGGGACAGGCGAGAACGAGGCACTGTGAGGAGGTTAGCGGCAGAGGAGCGGAGTGTATGGGGTGAGCTGTAGAAGGAGAGAAGGGAGTTGAGGTAGGAGGGGGCAAGGGGATGGAGAGCTTTGAAGCCAAGAGTGAGGAGTTTTTGTTACATGTGAAGGTTGATAGGCAACCCCTGGAGGTTTTTGAGGAGGGGAGTGACATGTCCAGAGCGTTTCTGTAGAAAGATAATCCGGGCAACGGAGTGAAGTATAGACTGGATCAGGGAGAGACAGGAGGAAGGGAGATCAGAGAGGAGGCTGATGTAATAATCCTGTCGGGATTTTCTGAGAGCTTGTCCAGCAAGGTAGTAGTTTGGATGGAGAGGAAAGGGCGGATTTGGGCAATGCTGTGAAAGTGAGACTGGCAGGTTTTGGTGATGGATTGGATGTGTGGGATGAATGAGAGAGCAGAGTCAAGGGTGACACCAAGGTTGCGGGCTCGTGAGATGGGTAGGATGCCAAAGAACCCAAAATAAGCACTCAATAAATGCCCCTGATTGATTAATATGGTTCAAATATACCACTGTGACTGATGTTACTTGAAACAAATTCCTATATTACAACTGTGTATTGTGTGTTTTATAATTGCTTTAGGCTAGTTTGAGTTCATTGCATTAAACGCTACACTGTAAAATTGCAGAAGCATAAGGCTGTCCAAAATGTATAGCGGTGGCCTGAGGTTGGTGCAGTTGGATGATACTAGTTCAGATGCAAAAGATTTGTATGGCTCCATTAGTCTAGTGGGGACACATAAGGCTGAGAGAGAGGGTGGGAAGTCTAGCAGTAGCACTTGATGAACTATCCCACAGGCATTCGCTCAACATTGTCTTTACAATGCCAAATTTCTAGTGTGTTGATGGAATTTATGTCCAGCTCAGTTCACAATTGAGGAGAAACATTCCGTAACTCCATAATAGTACGCTCCTTAAATTAGACACAGAGCCTGTCACATATGGGGCTCACAGTCTCACTTCCCATTTTACAGATTAGGGAACTGAGGTACAGAGACGTGAAGTGACGTGACTTGCCCAAGGCCACAGAGCAGACAAGTAGACAGCCACATGAGACTAGAGGAAGGGGATGAATATGGCAGTGGTACCAGCTCAGTGCAGTTCCTGCTGGGAGGCAGGGTCTTCTTGTTCCACATGGAGACAGTTTAGGCTTCCAAAGTCAGTCAATCATATTTATTGAGCGCTTTCTGTGTGCAGAGCACTATGCTGAGCACTTGGGAGAGTACAATATAACAATGCACAGGCACATTCCCTGCCCACAATGAGCTTACAGTCTAGAGGGGGAGGCAGACATTAGTATAAATAAATAAATTACAGATATATGCATAAGTGCTGGGAACTGGGAGAAGGGATGAATAAAGGAGCGGGAGACTACACTGCTTCCATAAAACTACACTCTAAAGAGTCTTGGGCAATCTGCTCCATTGCCCTGACCTCAGTATCCCTGCCCAGGTTTTAGGGAGCTCCATGAATCTCCCCACAGCAGCCTAAAGATAATAAGTAGTGTGTTTGGGCCTGGATCATCTCTGCATTCTATCTTAGTCATGTTGACATCATATTTCCTGGAAAGGGTTCCTCTAGAAATATCCCATTCCCCAAAATCACTACCCACCTCAACCTCTGTAGAGCTTTTGAATGATCAATCGATCAATGGTATTTATTGAATACTTGCGCAGATCATTATATTAAACATTTGGGAGAGTGCAATGTAAAAGAGTTCGGAGATAGGTTCCCTGCCCACAACAAGCTTACAGTGTACTGGGGGAGGCAGACGTTAGTTACTTGTTAAGTAAATTGTAGAACGGTTTTCACTCCTCCTTCTTCACTCTGCCTCCCAACCTTCACTCATTCCCAAAGGGTAGACTTGCTTATCACCAGCTCACTGAATCCTAATTCAACCAATTAGAGAACCAGCCACTGAGAAATCAAAGAGTAGTCTCCACCCATTGAGACTGAAGCTATCAGATTGCCACAGAATTTGAAGAGAGATTTAACCAGTATTACCTCTCAAGCAGACAGCCTGACCGAGTGTCGATTAGACTGTAAGCCCATCAGAGGGCAGGGACTGTCTCTATCTGTTACCGATTTGTACATTCCAAGCGCTTAGTACAGTGCTCTGCACATAGTAAGTGCTCAATAAATACTATTGAATGAAATAAATACTATTGAATGAGTGAATTATGGAAACAGAGGTACACTGGGTACTTTCTGAGACTTTTCAGTATAGAAGGGGGATTGTATAATGAATATTATAAAGCAGTTAGAGAACACACCTTGAAATAGCAGTGATACCACCAGGAGGCCAAAAACTGAAAGATTCAAGAGAATTCTTGAGAGCAGGGATTCACTGATTGGCTTGGGTTTTGGAAAGACATTTGTGGACCAATCTTCCCTTCAACTGTTTCATCACTAACGGCCGTGACCATAGGGAGCTTTCCATACAACTGCATAGAAAGTATTGAGACTGAGACTTTTTTCTGGTGTTTGTTAAGTGCTTACTGTGTGCCAGGCACTGTACTAAGCACTGGGGTAGATAGAAGCTAATCAGGTTGGACACAGTCCCTGTCCCTCATAGGACTTACAGTCTTAATCCCCATTTAACAGATGAGGTAACTGAGACACAGAGAAATGAAGTGTCTTGTCCAAGGTCATACAAAAGACAAGTGGCATTGCTGGGATTAGAACTCAGGTCCTTCTGATTCCCAGGCCCATGCTCTATCCATCATGCCATGCTGTTTCCACCAGTGATCACTCAACTAGTGATTGCTCCTGAGGGAAGAGAGTTTTAGGAAAGCAGAAAAGAACTAAAAAGAGGTATAATATAAAACTTACAAAATTTGATTTTTTTTTTCTGAAAACCTAATTAGCAAAATGAGTGCAATTAACCAGAAATGACTTTCTAAAAATGTCTAGCGAGAATCGAAGGGCTTTACTAGGAGGACTGAAAGGTGCTTAGAGACGTTAATCTATGATTGTTGAAGAGAAGATCAAGCCCAATTCTCCCTCAGGGGTCTTAGAGTGCTCTCTTAGGAACAGAGGAGAGAACTAACCTCTCTCCAACCCCATCCTTTTTTTACCGTGCCTGCTTCCACTGGACAATCTCCACCAGGTAGTAATACCTGAACGTGTAACCTCTCCCCTCCTTCTGAGCCTGTCTCACTGAATAACTTTAAAAAATATTCAGTGCTATCCTGGTTTTGAAGAGAGTTTGGAGCTGTAGCATCAGTGCCGATAGTAATCTCACTAGGAACGCCCAACCATCCAAAAACCTGTCCTGGGAAGATCCTTGTTCTCTGAACTTGCATTCTGCTCCTTTGCTAAATGCCATAATCAACCAAGCAAGCAAGCATGTATGCTGGGAGGAGGGTTAATGTTTCTATTTTTTTGGTTTTCCATTGGGAACCCTGAATGATCACACAGTGTTCCAGGTTTCAATCCCCAGTCCTCCCTTCCTAGAAGCAGAGGTATAATTTCCCAACCCTCTTTGTTTATGGTTTATAAAGTGCTTGGATTTCTTTTAGGAAAGCAACTTAAAAATCCAATAAAAGTAAAATGGCACACTAGGACCCCAAACCACTCATCCTATTATTGATTTCTGCCAAAGTAGGGATTCTCGGATACTCTGTGGACCTTCCCTGACCTCAGAGGATATCAAAATGCAACATTTGTGGGCACCCATAATTCCATTTGTTAATTTGTTTTTTTTCTGGGCACTGACTGCTGATATCAAATCAACTGTAAAAGCTAACTGAACCTTTTAGCCTTTCTCTGCATGGACCTACATGCAGCTACGAAGATGGGCTAAAGTGTTCATTTTGGCATCTGTAGAGTTTATCAGTCTCTTTTCTTAAAAAGTTGAAGCATCATGTGTTGACTCTACCAATTCATGTATCTGCTAAAAACTACCTAATTGTTATTAGATCTGTGAAGCGGCATGGCCTTGTGGATAAAGCACAGGCCTGGGAGTTAGAAGGACCTGGATTCTAATTCCAGCTCTGCCATTAGTCTGCTGTGTGACTTTGGGCAAGTCACTTCACCTCACTGTGCTTCAGTCAACTCATCTGTAAAATGGGGGTTAAGACTGTGAGCCCCATGTGAGACAGGGACTGTGTTCAACTCAATTTGCTTGAATCCACTCCACTGTTTGTACTGTACCTGGTACATAGTAAGTGCTTAAGTACCAAAAAAAAAAAATCTGTGATTAGGTAATGTTAGGTAATGTTCAAAGGACCTCCTGTTCTCCTTCCTACTTACACTGTGAGCCCCATGTGGGACCTTTTTAATCTTGTATCTACCCCAGTCATTAGTACAGTGCTTGGCACATAGTAAGCAGTTAACTAAAAACACAATTATTAAACCAAAGTGTTTATGAAGCTCTAATCGGAACTCCTCACCAAATCTCTTTATAAAGGGGGCAAGTGAATCGCTGAAAAGGAAAACAGATCAGGACATGCTAGAAAATGTGCAGTGATATAGTGGAATTGTCACTGGTGGATGGATTTCAATCAATGGTATTTATTGAGCACTCTATGCAGAGCACTGTAAAAAGTGTTGGGTAGAGAGGGGTGTTAAGCAATCGAGTTAATAGAAACTGCCCTCGAGGAGTTTGAAATCTGAGACTCACGAGATGGGGATTAGATTTTCTTCTTTTTCAGGACCAGTTTCAGAAAATAAACAAAGTCAGAACTTCCTTCAGAGTGAAGCAGAGCAGGGGACAACCAGCAGCGTGGCTCAGTGGAAAGAGCCCTGGCTTGGGAGTCAGAGGTCATGGGTTCAAATCCCGGCTCTGCCACTTGTCAGCTATGTAACTGTGGGCAAGTCACTTAACTTCTCTGGGCCTCAGTTCCCTCATCTGTAAAATGGGGATTAAGACTGTGAGCCTCATGTGGGACAACCTGATTACCCTGTATCTACCCCAGCGCTTAGAACAGTGCTCTGCACATAGTAAGCACTTAACAAATACCAACATTATTATTGTGACCTTCTGAAGATGACAACCATGGGATCCTTCTCCAAGATGGCAGCCCTGTGGCTTCTCTCGAAGATGGCCACACTGTTGCCCTTCTCAAAGATTAGCAGCAAAACAGAAATGATCAATTAATCAATGGGTGATTTTTTTTTGAGCACTTACTGTGTGCAGGGCACTGTATTAAGCACTTGGGTTAGTACAATACAACAGATTTGGTAGGCACAATCTCTGTCCACAAGATAGTGAGATGTAAGTTGCCGGGTCTCAGAAACGAACTACTTGGGATGTTCGTTTGAGGGGTTGCTGAGGGAACAGGGCAGTGTGAAGACAGCAGCAACTTGGCAGTGGCAATGCCGGAGCAGGGGAGAAACAATCTTCCTCAAAATGTTACACATGATTCATTCATTCAATAGTATTTATTGAGCACTTACTATGTGCAGAGCAGTGTACTAAGCACTTAGAATGTACAATTCGGCAACAGATAGAGACAATCCCTGCCCAATGATGTGCTCACAGTCTAAATGATGTCATTACCTTATGTATAAGAGTCTAGAATGAAACATTGGAGAGCTTAGTACAGTGCCCTACATAAAATAAGCACTCAAAAAATGCTACTGATTATCAGGTGGCATAGGCCTGGGGAGACTTTGGAAAGTTCCATAGTATTTCCCCAAAATCTGGGTGAAAATAACCACTTTTTCCCAAGATTCTATTGTCAAACATACTACCTGCCAAGTGTTTGTATTTAATGTTAGTGATAATCTCATCCCCAAGCAACGTGTAATTCACTCAGAGAGAGACACTTGCAAACCTCATCATTTGCTCTCGCTATTGAGAAACCACGAGTCGGACATTGTGGATGCCGAACCCAGGCAAACGAGCTGGGATTAATACTCCTGATAATGGATTCTGACTGCTGCCTTACAACTATGTCTACCCCAGCGCTTAGAACAGTGCTCGGCACATAGTAAGCGCTTAACAAATACCAACATTATTATTAACATTATTAACTAGATTGTCCTCTTTTAAGCAGGCAGTGACTATATTAGAATCACTGAGCTATCCAAGATATATCCTCCTGCACCCTATAGAGGCTCAGTTATAACACTAGGATGATCCATGGCTCCTGAAAAATTGGGGATACCCCACATAATCATGGTATTTATCAAGCACTTACTATATGACAAGCACTGTGATGGTCACTGGGGTGGTTACAAGATAATCAGATGAAGCATAACCTTTGTTTAATTCTGGCCTTGTGATGGAGAAGCAACATGATTTAGTGGACAGAGCACAGACCTGGGAGTCAGAATGTCATGGGTTCTAATCCCAGATCTGCCACATGTCTGCTCAGTTATTTTGGGCAAGTCACTTCACTTCTCTGGGCCTCAGTTACCTCATTTGTTAAATGGGGATTAAGAGTGCGAGCTCTATGTGGGAAAGGGACAGTGCCCAACTTGACTATAACTTACCCAAATGCTTAGAACAGTGCTTGGTACTTAGTAAGTGCTTAACAAGTGCCATAATTATTATTACCTAAGAAGGATGGAGAACAGTTGTCCTATGCCCATTTTAATTATGAGGAAACAAATTTACATAATGGTTAAGGGTAAAGATAATATTTTAAAAGGTATTTTGTTGGAACTGCAAATGAATATTGCATAGGGGGCCAGGTTCAGAAAAAAAGTTTCTCTTGCCACTACAGTGGCTTTAATGCCTGGTCATTCTGGTAAAAGCTGGTGTTCAGGTAATGTTGACTCCAGCTTATGTGGACACCTACTGAGGAAGATTGCAACCCACTGGCAACCCATCAGCCCCCAAACTGGACCAGGGTAGCGTCTATGACTGCGGAAAGACCTGAAACTGGGGAATATGAGTTTCTACTCTGTCAAAGTTAGTAGAAATCCAATCCACATTCTTCAATATACACCTCATTTACCTCTTCAATGCTTGTTTACCTATAAGAGTCAATCTCTATCCTAAACTAAATGGACTAAGTGAGTATTATTAATGATTTCACATCATTTTGTAATGAACTGGGTTGGGAAGATATTTGAAGCTGCCTTATTTTTCCTCAAAAAGTACAGCTAAACCAGTGTGTTCTTTAGGTCTGGACTAGGCTTTCTTTGTTTGCAAAAATAAACAAGTCTGTCTTGCAAAATCAAACAATTGATCGATAGTATTTATTCAACACAATGCCGCAGGGCACTCAACTAAGCATTTGAGAGAGTATAATGCAATAGAGTTGGTGGACATGATCCCAGCCTCCTTATATCCAAGTGTTCAGTATCTTGCTTTGCTTACAAAAAGCACTTAGTACGTGTCAGTAATGATAAAGACAGTGCCTGTTTACAATCCCATTACTTTATACCAACTTCAGCACTTAGAACAGTGCTTAGTTACATTATTATTAGTAATAGAAGTGGAGAGGTGTAGTGTTCCAGAACAGTGTTTGGCATATTATTAAGAATGCTATTTGTTAATCCCTTATTATGTATCACACATTGTATTAAGCACTGGGATAGAAACAAGATAATTAGATCAGATTCAGTCCCTATCTCTTGACAGGCTCACAATCTTAGTAGGAGGGAGAAGAGGCATCAAATCCCCATCTTATAGGTGAGGAGACTGAGATCCAGAAAGGTAAGCGACTCTTGCACTTGGCCACCCAGCAGTTAAGTGGCATAACCAGGATTAATAATAATAATAATGATAATGATGGCATTTCTTAAGAGCTTACTGTGTGCCAAGCACTGTTCTAAATGCTGGGGGGAATACAAGGTAATCAAATTGTCCCACATGGGGCTCACAGTCTTAATCCCCATTTTACAGATGGAGGTAACTAAGGCACAGAGAATTTAAGTGACTTGCCTAAAGTCACACAGCTGAAAAGTGGTGGAGCTGAGATTAGAACCCATGACCTCTGACTCCCAAGCCCATCCTCTTTCTACTGAGCTACACTGCTTCCAAGTCCTCTGACTCCCAGGCTCTTTCTCTGCGGTTCTACCAGGGTTCCTGTTGTCGTTTTAAGATGGATGTTCACATGCCTTTATCATAATAATAACAATTATGGTATTCGTTAAGTGCTTACTGTGACCCCGTTGTTGGGCAGAGATTGTCTCTATCAGTTGCCAAATTGTACAGCCCAAGCACTTAGTACAGTGCTCTGCACATAGTACGCTCTCAATAAATATGACTGACTGACTGAATGAATGAATGAATGAATGCAAATAGACTAGTATAAATAGTTAATTGCACAAACACAAAAGCTCAAAGTTATGAATAAAACATGTGAAAAATAAATTAAAAGTCTGAATGATGACAGAGAGAATAAGCATGAAATGATTACTATTTCAAAGCTTGTATCTAAGCACCCGAGTAGATACAAGGTAATCAGGTTGTCCCATATGGGGCACAGTCTTAATCCCCATTTTACAGATGAGATAACTGAGGCATAGAGAAGTCAAGTGGCTTGCCTAAGGTCCCACAGCCAAGTGGTGGAGGTGGGATTAGAAACCACGTCCTCTGACTGCCAAGCCCGGTCTCTTTCCACTAAGCCACGTTGCTTCTCATGTTTTCCTTTGCCACACTTAGGGTGCTGAGGAAGGGGTACCAAGTCTTTGTGAAGGGGTGGGACCTTCCCATAAGTGGCGCTGACCATCTCCAAAGACCAACAGGCCCCTGGCCAGCATGAGAGGCCATCTCACTAATGGGAACCAAGCCTCCTCGCCATGGTGTGCCAGCTCAGACTCAGGGTGCTCTGGTTTGTGGGTCTCCTCCCCTTAGGCCTGCTAGGGCTCCCCTCCAGCACAGGCTGAATGCAAGATAATTGAAAGTTCAATGTCCTGTGGTAAACAGCCCTGGGGGGATTGCGTTATTAAATTAGAATTAGAATTCTCTGTTGGGACTTTCAGGATCATTAGAAATGCCTCGTGTACTCTTGTGGCTCTGCCCTAATTTCCATTAGAGTGCAGTGATTATGCTGTGGTTTGGTCCTGTTTTACATAAAATTCAACCTCCAGCATACTCCAGCCCTCCCCTTCTCTCACCATCCTTTTCCTTCCAACTCTGCCTCCTCTCCCGCCTTCATCTCCTTTTTAACTTGTTCCTTCCAATCCCTTTCCGGGAAAGAAGAGCACTGTAAAGCAATCAGTACATTTCTTTAAAAATACAATAGAATACATGATTCCAAATAGGAAAATAATTTGTGCAACAGGCAGAAATTCAAAAAGCAACCCACTGTAAATGTATATTCAAACAAAATTCCAGTAAATAAATGAGTAGACCATGCAAACAACTAAGCACTCAACGAAAAATGAATATATACAAATAGTCCTTACAAATATAGTGTAAATAGTTAATTGCACAAACACAAAAGCTCAATGTTATGAATAAAACATGTGAAAAATAAATTAAAAGTCTGAATGATGACAGAGAGAATAGGCATGAAATGATTACTATTTCAAACCATTACACATCCACAGATAAAATAAAGATGAATTGGAGAAATAAAATGACATCTGTAACGTTACACAGACCTTCTTTGCTAGGACACTGGTTTACTACAGGGTTTTAAGTAGCTAAGATTTGAAGATGTGGCTTGCTGCTTGGTCGAATTCACAAAAAACACTCGATTTCTCAAAAAACACTCGATGCAAGCAGTTTTCAGCGAAGAACAGAAGAGTGACTCCTCAGCCCTCTGGTGGTCACACACAATTTACAACTTGCTTCTCTCAATTCTAGATTCATTCAGTCGTACTTATTGGGTGCTTACAGTGTGCAGAACGCTAATAATAATAATTTTGGTATTCATTCATTTATTCATTCAATAGTATTTATTGAGCGCTTACTATGTGCAGAGCACTGTACCAAACGCTTGGAATGTACAAATCGATAACAGATAGAGACAGTCCCTGCCCTTTGACGGGCTTACAGTCTAATCAGGGGAGACAGACAAGAACAATAGCAATAAATAGAATCAAGGGGATGAACATCTCTTTTGTTAAGCTCTTACTATGTGCCAAGCATGTTCTAAAGCGCTGGGTAAATACGAGGTAATCAGGTTGTCCCACGTGGGGCTCACAGTCTTAATCCCCATTTTACAGATGAGGTAACTGAGGCACAGAGAAGTGACTTGCCCGAAGTCAAACTGCTGATAAGTGGCACAGCCGGCATTAGAACCCATGACCTCTGACTCCCAAGCCCGTGCTCTTTCCACTGAGCCATGCTGCTTCTAATTAAGCGCTTGGGAGAATACGAAATAACATTAAACAGATTCATCCTCTGCCTCAACGAGCATACAGTCTAGATATCTTCCCTAATATAGTATGACAACATTGTAGCCACTGACCGTTGGTAGTAGCAGTAGTCATAGTTAATGATAATAATGATGGTATTTGTTCAGCGCTTACTATGTGCCAAGCACTGTTCTAAGCGCTGGGATAGATGCAAGGTAGCCACATGGGGTTCACAGTCTTAATCCCCATTTTTCAGATGAGGTAACTGAGGCCCAGAAAAGTGAAGTGACTTGCTCAAGGTCACACAGCACAAATGGCAGAGCGGGGATTAGCAGAGTCATGACCTTCTGACTCTCAGGCCCGTGCTCTTTCCACTAGGCCACTGCTTCTCATATAGAAGTATCAGCTATATGATTGATACTTCAACTCTCTTCTCTGCTTCAACCGCTTCAACTATCATCTCTATGCAGATGACACACAGATCTACATCTCTGCCCCTGTCCTCTCCCCCTCCCTTCAGGCTCATATCTCCTCCTGCCTCCAAGACGTCTCTACCTGGATGTCTGCCCGCCACCTAAAACTCAATATGTCCAAAACTGAGCTCCTCATCCTCCCTCCCAAGCCCTGTCCTCTCCCTGACTTCCCTATGACCATGGATGGTACAACCATCCTTCTCGTCTCTCAGGCCCGCAACCTCGGTGTCGTCTTTGACTCGGCTCTCTCGTTCACCCCACACATCCAATCCGTCACCAACACCTGCCAGTCTCATCTTTATAATATCTCCAAGATCCACCCTTTCCTCTCCACCCAAACGGCTATCTTACTGTTACAGGTTCTCGTAATATCCCGGCTGGATTATTGTGTCAGCTTTCTCTCTGATCACCCTTCCTCCCGTCTCCCCGCTCCAATCTATTCTTCACTCTGCTGCCCGGCTCATATTCCTTCAGAAACGCTCTGGGCATGTCACTCCCCTTCTTAAAAACCTCCAGTGATTGCCTATCAACCTCCACACAGAACAAAAGCTTCTCACTCTAGGCTTCAAGGCTGTCCATCACCTTACCCCCCTCCTACCGCTCCTCCCTACTCTCTTTCTACTGCCCACCCTGCATGCTCCGCTCCTCTGCCGCCCACCTCCTCACCGGCCCCCGTTCTCGTCTATCCCGCCGTAGACCCCTGGCCCACGTCCTCCCGCAGTCCTGGAATGCCCTCTCTCCTCATCTCTGCCAAACTCATTCTCTTCCCCTCTTCAAAGCCCTACTGAGAGCTCACCTCCTCCAAGAGACCTTCCCAGACTGAGTTTCCCCTTTTCCCTCTGCTCCCTCTGCTGCCCCTCTACCCCGCTCCTTCACCTCCCCTCAGCTAAGCCCCCTTTCCCCCCCTTTCCCTCTGCTCCTCCCCCTCTCCCTTCCCCTCAGTACTGTGCTTGTCCACTCATTTGTATATATTTTTATTACCTTATTTATTTTGTTAATGAGATGTACATCCCCTTGATTCTATTTATTGCTATTGTTTTAATGAGATGTACATCCCCTTGATTCTATTTATTGCTATGGTTTTTATCTGTCTGTCTCCCCCTATTAGACTGTAAGCCCGTCAGTGGCAGGGACTGTCTGTATCTGTTGCCGATTTGTACATTCCATGCGCTTAGTTCAGTGCTCTGTACATAGTAAGTGCTCAATAAATACTCTTGAATGAATGAATGAAAGAAGTAGTAGTAGAAATAACATTTATTCAGTGCTTACTGTATACCAAGCATTGAAGTAAATTCTGAGAAAAACTGCTCCGGTGAGAATTAGACATGGATCCTATGTCTCAAGAGGCTTCCCATCTGTGAATATAAGTTGGTATTTGTTAAGTGCTTACTATGTGCCAAGCACTGTTCTAAGCACTGGGTAGATACAAGGTAATTAGGTTGTCCCACGTGGGGCAACCTAATTATATAATAATAATAATAATAATAATGTTGGTATTTGTTAAGCGCTTACTATGTGCCGAGCACTGTTCTAAGCGCTGGGGTAGACATAGGGGAATCAGGTTGTCCCACGTGGGGCTCACAGTCTTAATCCCCATTTTACAGATGAGGGAACTGAGGCACAGAGAAGTTAAGTGACTTGCCCACAGTCACACAGCCGACAAGTGGCAGAGCTGGGATTCGAACTCATGAGCCCTGACTCCAAAGTCCATGCTCTTTCCACTGAGCCACGCTGCATAAAAACTGCAGACAGACACAATAGGAACAACGAAAAAATAAAACACTAAAACAGCATAAAAGACAAGACAAATGCACACTGCACAAAATAAAAACAAAATCAGTAGGATGCTGTGGCTATTGGAGCAGAAATTCAGGCTCTTTGTGGAAGGACTGCAGTAGCCAGAGCAATAATAATAATGTTGGTATTTGGTAAATGCTTACTATATGCCAAACCCTGTTCTAAGCACTGACGTAGATACAAGGTCATGATGTTGTCCGACGTGGGGCTCACGGTCTTAATCCCCATTTTATAGATGAGGTAACTGAGGCACAGAGAAGTGAAGGGATTTGCCCAAAGTCACACAGCTGATTAGTGGAGGAGCAGGGATTAAAACCCATGTCCTCTGACTCTCAAGCCCATTGTCTTTCCACTAAGTCATGTTGCTTCTCTGCAATAGATACAATAGCTACTGCAGAGAAGCTATAGCTGCAGCTCTAGCTTTAGCTACTAATAACTAATAGCTACTGCAGCCACTTGCCTTCCTGAGATTTTATAGAAGTCTTCGCTTAACTTCTTTGTATTTCAGAAGAGGGCTGGTCATTAAAAAATATGGACAGGTTAATTTTTAGCTCTTATTTACCAGGAGAATAAAGAGAATAGTACCCTCCCCGAGTTCCCAATCCCTTCCCTCTGAGACCCGCTCCCCAAAAAGGTAGTGTAGCTGTGATTTTAGACATCAGCAGAGCAAGTTTCTTGCAATTTCTAGGGAAATTTGGCAGTCCTGAGAAATTTGCCAAGATTTTTGTTCTACTCCATAGCAACTAACTCCTTATTTCCCCATCCTATCCAGCTTTCCTTCTGCATCGCCTACGCACTTGGATCTGTACCCCATTCAGTATTTTGATATTCACCCTACCCACAGCCCCACGGCACTTATGGACATATCCTTATTCTCTGTTTCCCTTAGAAAAGGGAAGAGGAAGCCAGAAGAATCCCTCTGTGGTTCTCTTCTCTGAAGATGTAGCTGAACTAATCAGAGAGAGAGAGATTGGGAACCAAGTAGAGGGGTCAGAATGGGGGAAAAATGAAGGCCCTCAGCCATCTTGAACGTGAGCGGTGAATGATCTGTGTGTCTGGGTGAGCGGAACGTAAGGACAGTTTGTCCCGTGGACTCTGGGCAGACAGAGGACACAGGGAGGGATCGGGAGGGATCCCTGGAGATTTGGAGTCCTGCAGTTAGGACTCTGGAGAACCGAGGCCCCTGCTCCTGAAGGAAAGAAGATTCTGATCCCAAGATGACACAGGAAAGTATACATCGTTCTGGAAGGGAAAGTAGTAGATCCAGGGAAAGGTGGTTTGAACTGGATTTGCTTTCCTCTGTTACCTGGTTAAGAACTTATTTAATAGTGTTGAGGTCTCAGATTTCCCTGTCTGCCTTGATAGGGACTGGAGAAGAAGCTTCACGGGTCAGGGAGACATGCAGACTGGAGGACCCATGAGAATGGGAGGGTGTGTTGATTCATGAGCTTCCTGCAGCCAGCCCTGAGAGGGGTGTGATAGACTGGTCCCCAGTGAGCTCTATGTTTCGGGGGAGCAATAGGGGTACAGGGACTTGGGAGGGGCTGTAGAGGTATTGGAGAGAACTGGAGGCTTTAGGATCCAGCGGAGGCTGACTGGGATCTGGGCATTCCTAAAAAGATATTATCATTTTATAATATATATAAATGATATATAGTAAATGATTAAATATATTTAAATTAAATGATATAATATCATTTTAGGAATGCCTCTGAGGAATCTTCCAGGACAGATTAGCCCCACAGCACTAAAGTCCATATCAGTAACGCGTTTTAGTGTCTGTCTTCCCCTCTAGACTGTAAGCTCTTGTTATCAAGGAACATGTCTACCAACTCTGTTGTAATGTACTCTCCCAAGCACTTAGTACAGTGCTCTGTACACAGTAAACGCTCAAGAAATATCACTGATTGTTTGACGGTGCCTTGACTGACTCAGTTTCAGAGTGAATCAAGTCAGGGTGATGGGTGATAGGTCTAGTCCAATTTCGAGGTCACAATGGGTGAACTTCAAGCTGACATCAAAACTCTCATTTAATCTACCCAGGAAACTTCTAGGACTGCAGAAGGCGCAAGCATCAACAGCAGTCTTATGAACAATGAAGTCATGGAAGGCTCACCTGTGTTGAAGCAGTTCTCACAGAAACACAACTCTGCTTCCAGACAATGTGAGAAGAATGAATTATTACTATTATTATTATCGTCATCGTATTTTTTTAAGCGCTTACTATGTGTAAGCACTGGTGTAGATACAGGTTAATGAGGTTGTACACAGTGCCTCTCCCACCAGACTGAGCTCCTCTTCCCCCTCTACTCCCTCTGCCATCCCCCCTTTACCTCTCCGCAGCTAAAGCCTCATTTTCCCCTTTTCCCTCTGCTCCTCCACCTCTCCCTTCCCATCCCCACAGCACTGTACTTGTCCGCTCAACTGTATATATTTTCGTTACCCTATTTATTTTGTTAATGAATTGTACATCGCCTTGATTCTATTTAGTTGCCATCGGTTTTTACGAGATGTTCTTCCCCTTGACGCTGTTTAGTGCCATTGTTCTTGTCTGTCCGTCTCCCCCGATTAGACTGTAAGCCCGTCAAACGGCAGGGACTGTCTCTATCTGTTGCCGACTTGTTCATCCTAAGCGCTTAGTACAGTGCTCTGCACATAGTAAGCGCTCAATAAATACTATTGAATGAATGAATGAATGAACATGGAGCTCACAGTCTAGGTAGGGAAGAAGACAGGTATTGAATCCCCATTCTACAGCTGAGGGAACTGAGGTCCAGGGAAGTTAAGTGACTTGCTCGGGTTACACAGCAAACAATTGACAGAGTCAGGATTAGAACTCAGATCCTCTGACTCCCAGACATCTGTTCTTTCCAGTAGGCCACACTACTTCTCAATGAATGATTGACAGCAGGATCCCCCAGCAAATGTATGTTGAAGTTAAAAGGTCCACCAGCTGAAGGGGCTTCCTCCATTCATTCATTCATTCAATCATATTTATTGAGCACTTACTGTGTGCAGAGCACTGTACTAAGCACTTGGGAAATACAATTCAGCAACAACCCTTTCTCTCAGCTCCTCCTCCTCTCCACTCCCCCGCTCCCTCTGTTCTTTCCCCTTCCCCCCACGTCAGCACTGTGCTCATTTGTGTATGTTATTTATTACCCTATTTATTTTGTTAATGAGGTGTATATCTCCTTAATTCTATTTATCTTGATGATGTTGTCTTGTTTTGTTCTGTTTTCCTTTGCTTTCTCCCCTGTTTAGACTGTGAGCCTGTTAGTGGGCAGGGATTGTCTCTAACTGTTGCCTAATTGTACATTCCAAGCGCTTAGTACAGTGCTCTGCACGTAGTAAGCGCTCAATAAATACTATTAAATGAATGAATGAACAAATGGAGACAATCCCTACCCACACTGGACTCACAGTCTAGAAGGGGGGAGACAGACATCAAAACAAGTAAACAGGCAGCAGTAGCATCATTATAAATAAATAGAATTATAGATATATCCACGTCATTAATAAAAAATAAATAGAATTATAGTTATAAATATATACATATATACACAAGTGCTGTGGGGAGGGGGATAGAGCAAAGGGAGTGAGTCGGGGCGATGGGAAGGGTTGGGGGGAGAGGAAAAGGAGGGCTTCATCTGGGAAGACTTCCTGGAGAAGGTGAGCTTTCAGTAGGGCTTTGAAGAGGGAAAGTGTGCTAGTTAGGTGGATTTGAAGAGGGAGGGCTTTCCGGGACAGAGGTAGAACATGGGCCAGGGGTCAACAGCGGGACAGACGAGAACGAGACACAGTGAGAATCTTAGAAATTACATGGGAATGTGATGGTCTAAACACATGCAATTTTCCATAACATTGACTTAAGCAGACTATACATCTGGGTTCAGCTAGGACAATGTCACAGTTTTACCAGTAGACATAAGCAACTTTAATCAAAGTATACAAATGCCCCAGTTTTGCTGCTAGATCTGTTGCATTTAAACTGATCACCCCCTTGACCTTCCTTCCTTTAAATTCTCAGACTTGCAAATATGAATGGGAGTCTGCCCAGTAGAACTGCACGCAAGTTCAACAACGGGGGAGTTGAAGTTCAGACAGCCCCCATCCCAGCATTGGAGGGTGACCCTGAAGCCAGGTGAGACTGCATGTATGTGTATCCCACTGGAGAAACTGTACAACGTCACCGGGAATTACCACAGCCCTGGGAAGGGTCTCTCACCTGCAGGATCCCCCCCTCTCCCTGTGGTTGGCTAGAGTCAGATGTTATACCGGGACAACCATTAATTAATTAATTAATTAATTCATTCATTCATTCAATAGTATTTATTGAGCGCTTACTATGTGCAGAGCACTGTACTAAGTACTTGGAATGTACAAATTGGTAACACATAGAGACAGTCCCTGCCCTTTGACAAGCTTACAGTCTAACCATGGATGCAGGGAGTTTTCTGAGGGTCTTTGGGTCATAGGGCGTCAGCTCCGGGAGCCCATGTGCTCTGACTGTAGGCATAGTGGTAATATTTATTATTATGTGCAGAGCACTGTGCTACATGCTGGGAAAGAGTAGACATAGGTCCCTCTAGGGACTCACAATCTATTAATATAGGTGGGACAGGGGTTGAGAAAGGATTGGGACAGAAACACTGTGATCAGTGAAACACTCAAACATTGAAACAGCCTAAGTTGTTATGCTGTCGAGTCATGTCTGACCCATAGTGACACACACGATGGACACATCTCTCCCAGAATGTCCCACCTCCATCTGCAATCGTTCTGGTAGAGGTTCCATAGAGTTTTCTTGGTAAAAATACGGAAGTGGTCTCCTTCCACACAGTAAACATGAGTTTCTGCCCTCGACTCTCTCTCATGCCATTGCTGCCCAGCAAAGGTGAGTTTTGACTTGTAGCAGATTGCCTTCTACTGTCTAGCCACTGGCCAAGCTAGGAATGGAATGGATATGCCTCTCCTTGACTTTCCCCCCCATAGTCGAGACTGGTAGAGTATTGGAAACTTTTCAGGTGCAAACTTGAGAGTTAACAGCATAAGGGAAAAGTTCAAATACACAGAAAAACAAAAACAAAAAGTCAGTAGGGAGTTGTGGCTAGAGGAATAGAATTTATCCCCGTGATTCAGCATCCACAGCAATAACTATCACAGCCATTAGCTTTCCTGGGGTTATGTAAACTGTTCTCATTCCCTCCATGGAGGTGGAAAGCAGGATACGATGAGGTCCCCTTGATGGTGCAGAAAACCCAGCAGCCCTGGATGCCATGGCCTCACACCCCATAATAGATAATCAGGTTGCACACAATCCCTGCCCCAATAGTATTCACAGACTTAATCCCCGTTTTACAGATGAGATAATTGAGGCACAGAGAAGTGAAGTGACTTGCCTATAATCACACAGTAGACAAGTGGTGGTCGGGATTAGAACCCAAGTCCTCTGACTCCCTGGCCCAGGCTTTTTCCACTAGGCCATGCTGCTTCTCTGTGATGACTAGTTCCACTGGCCCCCAAATTTAGGACACAAAGGAGAAAGCCAAATGAGACACTATCTCGTGTCCCCTCCCTGAGGGAAGTGTAAATCAGAGAGGGCCAATAAGAGAGAAGGACCAGGAAGGATGTAGACTTTCAGCCATTTTGGAAGCAAGAGATAGAGAACTCTGAGCCTGAGCAGTCAGGACAAGGGGAGAGCTCATGTTGTGATCCTGGATGGACACAGGGCACAGGGAAAGATTGGAGAGGATCCTGGGAGAGGGTTTGGATACCGTGGAGGTTTGGGGTCCAGCGAATCCAGAAGAGTGAGGCTCTTGGTCCTGAATGGGAGAATGGACACCCTGAGCCAAAATAAACTTCTAAAGGGAGAGACTAGAATCTGAGATCTCCCAAAAGAAGAGGAAGATGAGCTCAAGGAAGCCTACAGGGCAGTGCATTATCCAACCTAGGCTTCACTGCCACTGTCCTTTCCTGGTTCTCCTCCTGTCTCTCTGGCAACTCATTCTCAGTCTCGTCCGTGGACTTCTCCTCTGCCTCCTACACACTAACTGTGATTGTTCCTCAAGATTCAGTTCTGAGTCCCCTTCTATTCTCCATCCACACTCATTCCCTTGGAAAACTCATTCATTTCCATGTCTTCAACTACCATTTCTGTGCAAATGATTCCCACATCTACATCTCTAGCCCTGATCTCTCTCCCTCACTGCAGTTTCGCATTTTCTCCAGCCTTCAGGACATCGCTACTTGGATGTACCAAGTAGAAGCAGCATGGGAAGCAGCATGGCCTAGTGGCAAGAGCACAGGCTGGGAAATCAGAGGACCTGGGTTCTGATTCCCACTCTGCCACTAGCCTGCTCTATGACCTTGGGCAAGTCACTCAACTTCCCTGTGCCATAGTTACCTAATCTGTAAAATGGGGATGAAGACTGTGAATCCCATGTAGGACGGGGACTGCAAACAACTTGATTACCTTGCATCTACCCCAGTGCTTAGAACAATGCTTTATATACAGGAAGCACTTAAATATTATTATTATTATTGTTATTATTATTCACCAACACCTCAAACTTAACATGTCCCAAAATAGAACCCCTTATCTTCTCACTCAAAGCCTGTCCTCCTGTTACTTCCCTATCACTGTAGAAAGCACCACCGTATTCCCTGTTTCACATCCTCCCTGTCTCGATCATCTCGCTTTCATTCAATAGGTTATTGAGTGCTTACTATATGCAGAGCCTTCTTCAACCCACATAGTCTGTCACTAAATCTTATCAGTTCATCCTCCACAACATCACTAAAATCTGCCCTTTCCTCTCCTTTCAAACTGTTATCATATTAATAATCCAAGCACTAATTCTATCCCTTCTTGATTACTGTATCAGCCTCCTTTACGACCTTCCTGTCCCTTGTTTCTCACCACTCCAGTCCATACTTCACTCTCCTGCCCAGCCTATTTTTCTACAAAACCATTCAGTCCAATTCTTCCCACTCCTCAAGAACCTCCAGTGGTTGCCCATCCACCTCTGCATCAAAAAGAAACTCCTTACCATTGACTTCAAAGCATTAAATCACCTTGCCCCTCCTACCTTACCTCCCTGATTTCCTACTACAACCTAGCCCTCATACTTCACTTCCATAATACCAACCTAGTCACTGTACCTTGATTTTGTTCATTTCACTGCTGACTTCTCTGCCACGTCTTGCCTCTGGCCTGGAAGCCCTCCCTCTTCATGGCCAATAAACAATCGCTCTCCCCAACTCCCTCCAAGGTACATCTCCTCCAAGAGGCCTTCCCTGACTAGGCTCTCATTTCCTCTTCTCCCACTCCCTTCTGTGTTGCCCTGGCAGTTGGATTTATACCCTTTATTCATCCTTCCCTCAGCTCCACAGCACTTACACATCTATACACATCTATAATTTATTCATTTTTATTAATATCAGTGTGCCTCTCTATACTATAAACTCCTTGCAGGCAGGGAACATGTCTACCAACTCTGTTTTATTGCAGTCTCCCAGTCGCTTAGTACAGTTCCCTGCATACGGTAAGTTCTCAGTGAAATACGATTGATTGATATATTGATTCAGAGAGTCCTGAAGGAGAAAAGTATTAGCTCCAAGGAAAGGCTGTTTGAACTGCCATGTTTTCACTGTTACCAATCTAAGAAACTATTAAATATGATTGAGATCTCAGGTCTTGGTGTCTGCCTGTGGTAGGGACTGGAGGGAAAACCCTGTGCACCTAGAAAATGTGACCCCCAGTGAGGCGTGGGGGTGGAAGGGAATGCTTTCTCTGAGACTTTCCTGCTGCAGGCCCTAGAAGGGGTATTAGGCTACTGCCCGATAATATTAATAATAATAATATTGGTATTTGTTAAGCTCATACTTATACGCCAAGCACTGTCCTAAGATCTGGGGTAGATTCAAGGTAATTAAGTTATCCCAAATGGGGCTCACAATCTTAATCCCCATTTTACAGATGAGGTAACTGAGGCACAGAGTAGTCAAGTGGCTTGCCTAAGGGCCCACAGCAGACATGTGGCAGAGCTATTAGAACCCAGATCTTTCTGACTTCCAGGACTGTGCTCTATCCAGTAAGTCTTCATTTACAGCTGAGGTAACTGAGGCACAGAGAAGTTAAGTGACTTGCATAAATTCACACAACTGACAAATGGCAGAGCTGGGATTAGAACCCATGACCTCTGACTCCCAAGCCTGTGCTCTTTCCACTAAGCCACACTGCTTTTCATTGAGAGTCACCTGGGGTTCAAATGAAGGGTGGTGGCCGTGATGGGGATTCATTTGTTCATTCATTCAGGATGCAGGAACTTGGATAGCAATGATCAGGTCCCCAAAACCTGCATTAAAAGAACAGCAGCCCTGAAGGGCTTAGACTCCAACAGAGGCTGACTGGGTTTCAGATACTCTTAAAGTGACCCAGGATCCCTTTTTACCATTTTAGGCCCGAATCTCCAGGATTCCCATAGCCCCCTGACTCCCCAAAATGTGAATAAAGACAAAATTAAATAAAAACAAAACATCAAACTGTTCCAGTAGATTCCTTTATTACAGTTGTAGCTGGGAAAGGCTGCTACAGGAAGGAAGGCAAGGCAGATGATTCATGTAAAAACTAAAGATAATAAAAATAATAATGATATTTATTAAGCATTTACTATGTGCCAAACACTGTTCTAAGTCTCTGGGATAGATACAGTGTTATCAGATTGTCTCACGTGGGGCTCACAGTCTTATTCCCCATTTGCTGATGAAGTAACTGAGACACAGAGAAGTGAAGTGACTTGCCCCAAGTCACACAGCTGACAAGAGGGGGCTGGGATTAGAACTCACACCCTCTGACTCCCAAGCCTGGGCTCTTTCCACTAAGCCACACTGCTTCTCTAAAGATGGTTGCCACAGTGAGTGAGAAGGTTGGGGGAGGGGAAGTGGGGACCCTCTGCTTGTACAGTGGCCATTTTGACAAAGGCTGTAGGGTGGGTACCCCTAATGGTAAGAGTGCAATCTTGGGAGCCAGGGGTTGTGGGTTCTAATCCCGGCTCTGCCACTTGTCAGCTGTGTGACTGTGGGCAAGTCACTTAACTTCTCCGTGCCTCAGCTACCTCGTCTGTAAAATGGGGATTAAGACTGTGAGCCTCACGAGGGACAATCTGATTACACTGTATCTACCCAGCACTTAGAACAGCGCTCTGTACATAGTAAGCGCTTAACAAATACCAACATTATTATTATTATTAAATGGGGATTGAGACTATGAGCCCCGTGTGGGACAACCTGATGACCTTGGATCTCCCCCAGTGCTTAGAATAGTGCTTGGCATATAGTAAGCACTTAAGGAATGTCATCATTATCGGCTCTGGCACCTGACAGCTGTGTGACTTCAGGCAAGTCACTTAACTTCTCTGTGCCTCAGTTACCTAATCTGTAAAATGGGGATTAAGACTGTGAGCCGCAGATGGGACAACCTGATTATCCTGTATCTACCCCAGCAGTTGGAACAGTGCTCGGCACATAGTAAGCACTTAACAAACACCAACATAATTATTATTATTATCTCGAATGTCCCAAATAGTGTCTCTCTTGGAAGGGTAAGAAAGCAAGCAGGTGCTCCCATTGATTGCTGCCCTGAAGAGGCTGTGGATTTGCGGGCCAGGGAGTAGGACATATGAGGAGACAGATAGATGCCCAAAACACAGCTTTTTAGTGAGATTAAATGGGGCAAGGGAAATCAAGAAGGACAAGCAAGAAGGAAAGGTTTTTAAGAACATAGTAATGCAAAATCTCCAACAATATGGTTTTACAGTTGAAGACTGGCAGACAACTGGAGCAGAACCAGAATACTTCCCTGCACCCAAAATTGGAGTGGCAGCATGGCCTACTGGAAAGATCATTCATTCATCCATTCAATAGTATTTATTGAGCGCTTACTATGTGCAGAGCACTGTACTAAGCGCTTGGAATGTACAATTCGGAAACAGATAGAGACCATCCCTGCCCAATGACAGGCTTCCAGTCTAATCAGGGGAGACAGACGGACACAAACAAGACAACATAATAAGGATAAATAGAATCAAGGGGATGAACACCTCCTTAACAAAATAAATAGGGTAATAAAAATATATACAAATGAGCACAGTGCTGAGGGGAGAGGAAGGGAGGGGGGAGGAGCAGAGGGAAAGGGGGCTTAGCTGAAGGGAGGTGAAGAGGTGGAGGGGGAGTAGAGGGAGCAGAGGGAAAAGGGGTAGCTCAGTCTGGGAAGGCCTGAGTGTCAGAGGTGCAGGTTCGAGTCCTGCCTCTGTTAGTGGCCTGCTGTCTGACTTCGGCTAAGTCCCTTAATGTCTCTGTTCCTCAGTTTTCTTAGTGACTATTTGCTAAGTGCTGGGGCTGAAACAAGATTATCGGGTTGGCCATGATCCCTGTCCCAAACAGGGCTCTAAGTCTAAGAGGGAGGAAGAATGAATATTTAGTCCCTACATTACAGATGAGGAAACTGAAGCAAAGAGAAGTGATTTGCCCAGAGTCACAGAACAGGTAGGTGACAGAACCGGCATTGGAACCCAGGACCCCTGACTCCCAGTCCCATGTTGCTTTCACTAGGCCACTCTGCTTCCCTACTCTCTCTACCTAATAAGGGTGTTGTCATGATAGAATTAGATAATCGATTCGTAAGCATCTTGGAAAAAGAATAAAGGGCTGTACAAACACAAGATATTTTTGTATTTTATATTAAAAGTTTCAAGAGACTCCTGAGACAAAGAGACAAGTGAAAACAGCACCAGAACCTGCAAACAAAAACAAAAACAAAAGGCAGCAGAAATGAAAAGACAATTTTTGCAGATGAATTGACTGGCTGGGGTTCTAGGTATTGATTGCGTAGTGTACTGGATAGAGCACGGGCCTGGGAGTCAGAAGGTTCTAATCCTGACTCTGCCACCTGTCTGCTGTATGACCTTAGACAAGTCAAGTCATTTCTCTGTGCCTCAGCTACCTCACCTGCAAATTGGAGGTTGAAACTGTGAGCCCCATGTGGGACAGGAACCATGTCCAACCTGATTTGTTTGTGTCTACCCCAGCACTTAGTACAGTGCTTGGCACCTAATAAGAGCTTAAAAACTGCTACAATGATTATCATTACCATCTTCAGCTACACACATCCTATGTACACTTCCCTGCCCTTGGGGTCATCTTTGACTAGGAAGGAGAAATGTACATAAACCTCAGGAAGCAACTCAAGTATCCTAAAACATAAATTTATCTATGTCTAGTGTCAAATTCTTAACAGTTCTTTATAAGGCAATTTCACTTAAACTTGTCTGTTTAATTTGTGTATCACGTTTTCACCTAATAACTGGTTATGCTAAGATATTCTTGAAATTAAATCAGGAATCCATATATTCATTTCAAATCTAGCCATAATTCAAAAAAAGGAAGAGTCACTAATTCTCTTTTCATTCATGAATTTTGATATGGATCTATCGCTTTACATTTGTTAAGAGTTGAAATTTGCTGCCATTAATTTTTTCTAAATTTTAGGCATGCTCTTAAAATAACAATTCATCAGCGTTTAGTCATGTCTGGCTGAGATGAAATTTGCTATAACCTACTGAGTTTTAGCAAGTGGCAACTCATAGATCTGCTTTATATACTGTTATTTGAATGAATGAGGTGTGCCCTTTGATCCGTCTTAGAAAGGTAGGACAAATTAAATAGGATATATATGGTATTATTAGGGACTGTCAGGTAAGTACTTTAATTGTACATCTTGCCAGGTTTTACATTAATTGTCTTAGTTTAACAACACTTTAGAGTCTCATGAATAATGGGCAGAAATTGATATTAGTGACTAAGAAACTTTGGCTAGATACTATTGCAGTTTTCCATGCCACCAGTAGGTGGCGATAGTAGTTCCATTTTATTATATTTCCAATTCTAAATTGTAGTAAGTAATAATTATTCTTTTAGGAACACTGTTATAAGGATAGTTTATTTTTAAAAAGATACATTCATCAGTGCATAGTTTATTTCTCTCAAAATATCTGTGTTTATGCTAAGTTCATAAACAAGACACAGAAAGATTAAATTCTTTTTCTGGACCCATGGAGTGAGTGAAGGAAAACCCAGGCTTATTGCTCAAATGTTTCTGATTCACCGTATGGACCCTGTTAGATTATAAACTCTTTTGGGGCAGAGACCAGGCATGTTAATTGTTTTGTAATCTCCCAAATCATCTGTCCAGTGCTTGGGACATAATAAACACTCAATAAGTACTATTAAATGGTAGATGATTGGTAGAAGGCTTTCATCATCCCATTTTTCCTCATCGCCCACAAGATTCTATAACATTTTAAAAATTTTTACAATCATGAAAAAATAAAGGAAATCTTATTATGATATTACACCTCAGTGAGACTCTGTTGATATTGATATATCTTGTGTTCCCAAATGTCTCTGTTCTTCTCATTTGTGTTTGTAGCCTGCTTCTCTCATTAGATTGTAAACTCTCAAAGGGTAAGGCCTACAACCCCACAGAACCTACTCTCAGAAATCAACGACTTCAAAGGCTTATGAACATGAGAGTTGAATTGCCTTGTTTTATGCTGCCGAGTCATCTCTGACCCTCATCTCTTCTAGAATGCTCCACGTCCATCTTCAATCATTCTGGTAGTGTAACCATAGAGCTTTCTTAGTAAAATTACGGAAGTGGTTTACCACTGCCTCCTTCCACGCTGTAAAGTTAAGTCTCAGCTCTCGACTCTCTCCAGTGTAGTTTGGCAATAATAATACAGAAACCTGAACTTAGATGTTCAGATACATACTATCATTCATCATACACTGAATTGGGAGCCCAAGCTTTTGAATCTGGGATGGTAGGGAGGAATCTTGATATTTCCAGGGCCACATAAACAAATTATAATGATAAGTTAAGTTTACTATGTTTCAGGCATTCACCCGCTAGGGTGGGTACAAGCAAATCAGGTTGGACACAGTCCCTGTCCCTCATAGGGCTTACAGTATTAATGTTGGTGTCAGGTCTGAAGTGTTCATCTATTGGGGACAAATGGCAGCTTCACAGGCCCATCAACATAGAGTGATCCTCTCACCACTGTGGGAGGGGGCATGCCCCCCCCACAGGCTCCACATCTGCTGAAAGAAATCTCCTCACCACCCTTTTCCTCATCTTCCTGCTCCTAATTCCACTGTGGCTGCTGTTGGGGTGAAGATAGATCCATTCCATGAAGCTAATCAATCCATCAATTAATAAGTGGTCAGAGCACTGAACTAAATGCTTGGGCAAGTACAGTGTAACAGAGTTGGCAGACATATTCCCTGCCCACAGGGACCCTTTATGGAAGCAGTTCATCCAGTTTGGTGACCTCCTCAAATTTAGTCATTTTTGAGGCCTTGGTGACTATTCTTTTTCTCAAGGTGAAATACTCAGCACTCCTAGAGAAGATGGGGAGAGGTGGGGGAGAAAGTGAGGTAGAACTCCCTTCACAACAACAAACACAACCACTTTTGAGTTCCTTTCAAATAAGAGCGAACACCATTCTCTTTCTGGTTCTCATTTAAATCTTTGGCAAACTTTTGAAGGTCTTTTCATTTTCTTTATATAGGTGTCTGTGAAGGATTGCATAGCCTTAAGGTAGTATGTTTCTACAGAGCTATGATATTGATCTTCCTGCTTTGACATTTCAGAAAGGTTTTCCTCACTACTTCTCAAAACGACTAAAAATGGGTACAGCCTTTTAAGGTAGTAAATGCCAAATAGCAGTAATCTAGAAAACATTCTTGACCTTTTGTCCATTTTGGCTCCTCAGTGTGCTAAGAGCTACAACTGCTCTGAGCTGTGGCACAAGCCAAAGGTGTGTTTTTCATTCCTTTATTTGAAGATATGGGATATGCCAAAGGAAAAGCATAACATCATTGCTACAGTTGTAGGTGCTTAGTACTGTGCTGTGCCTTCAGTAATTCCTCAATAAATTCCATTGATTAGGGATGATTAGTGGTCAAGAGTCGTCAAGAGTGGGCAGTTCAAATTAGGTGTAGATTTTCTCAAATTATCCTGAAGCTTTATATTTGCTAATAGTCTCAACACATTTTGGACAGCAGCGACACTCACAGCTTTTACAGATCAGTTCATTTCATCCATAAGGACAGATTTCTCATAGCCATATGTGTGCCTCTACTTGAGACCCTTCTGATTTGATCAGATATACGGCCAATCGAATCATTTCATCTGTACGCCAGTGACTCTTGAAAAGAGAAATAGAGCAAAACTTGAAACATTTTTCTTTTTTACTGCGTATATGTAAGGGCTGAAGATGGGTATAAGTAAGTGCTAGAGATAACTCTTGGGTTAATTTATTTATTTTTCATAGTATTTGCTAAGCCCTTACTATGTGATAGGCACTGTGCTAAGAACTAGGTACTTGTCTTAAGTTATCGAGTCATCCCTGACCCCTGTGACTCCATGCACACCTCTGTCCCAGAATACTCAACTCCCATCTGCAATTGTTCTGGCAGTGCATCCATAGAGTTTTCTTGGAAAAAACATAGAAGTTGTTTACCATTGCCTTCTTCCCAGCAGTAAACCTGAGTCCCCACCCTTGACTTTCTCCCATGCCACTGCTGCCCAGTATGGGTGAGTTTTGACTTGTAGCCGATTGCCTTCCACTCACTAGCCTCTGCCCAAACTAGGAATGGAATGATTAGGCCTCTGCTGGACTCTCCCTCCCATAGCCGAGACTGGTAGAGCACTGGAAACTCCAGGTGAGACCCTGAGAGAGGAAAAACTGGAGTAGATATAGCCTAATCTGATTGGACACAGTGTCCCTCCTGGGGCTCAGAGTCTTAATTTTCATTTTACAGATGAGGTCGCTGAGACACAGAGAAGTAGTAATAATAATAACTGTGGTATTTGTTAAGTGCTTACTGTGTGCCAGGCACTGTACTAAGAGCTGGGGTCAATACAAGCAAATCAGGTCGAACATAGTCCCTGTCCCACGTGGGTTTCACAGTCTCAATCCGCATTTTATAGATGAGGGAACTGAGGTCCAGAGAAGTGACGTGACATGCTCAAGGTCACACAGCAAAGGGCAGAGCCGGGATTAGAACCCATGACCTTCTGACTCCCAGACCCAGGCTCTATCCACTACGCCATGATGCTTCTCGAAATCTATATGTCTTGGGATGTGTTGGGAATTAATCAGGGAAGGCATTTGGAGGAGGTGGGCTTTTAGAAGGTCATGAGCTGGTCAGGGGTGATGTGGTCAGCTGCATTTAGTGAGGGAGAGAGGGAGTTCTAAGTAATGGGAACAGTGTGAGCAAAGGGAGTTAGGTTCCAGAGGCGACAGTGACATAGGATTAGAGTTAATTAAAAGGAAGGTAGGGATTGGGCTGTAGCGTAGCGGGGGTGGAGAGCAGATACGTGTAAGGTAAGGAAGCAGTGTGACCCAGCGGAAAGGTCATGGACCTGGGAGTGAGAGGACCTGGGTTCTAATCTCAGCTCTGCCACTTGCTGTGTGACCTTGGGCACATAGTTTACCTTCTCTGTGCCTCAGTTTCCTCATCTGCAAAATGAGGATTCAATATCTGTTCTCCCTCCTACTTGGAATGTGAGCCCATGTGGGACCTGATTATCTTATATCAACTCCAGCACTTAGTGCAATGCTTGGCACGAAGTAGGCACTTAAATACTATCATTATGATGATGATGATGATGATGATGATGATGATGATGATGATGATTACAAGAAGAGTAGGGAACACAGATTGGAGTCACAAGGGTCACCAACAATTCAGAATGCACGGTGAGCAATCAGTCGGTCGGTGGTATTTATTGAATCCTTTACTGAGTAACTAGCACTCTACTAAGTTGGGAGGGAAGAATGCAGTGCGTAGTTAGACCCAGTGATGTAGTGGCTAGAGCATGGGCCTAGGAGTCAGAAGGTCATAGGTTCTAATCCTGGCTCCACCATTTGTCTGGTGTGATCCCTTGAGCAAGTCACTTGACTTCTATGGGCCTCAGTTACCTCATCTGTGAAATAGGAATTGAGATTGTGAGCCCCAGTGGGACAGGACTGTGTCCAACTCAATTTGCTTTTATCCACTCCAGCGCTTAGTATAGTGCCTGGCACATAGTAAGCGCTTAACAAATACCACAATTAGTATTTATTATTATTATTTACAATCTGAGGGGGAGAAGAGAGTACAGGGAAGGAAAGAGGATTATCTACAGTGTCAAAAGCAACCAAGAGGTCAAAGAAGATCAGAACATAATAGAGTCCGTTAGACGTGGCTGTAAGATTAGATTACACCCTGTTAGATTGTCTCTATTTGTTTCTGAATTGTATTTTCCAAGAGCTTAGTACAGTGCTCTGAACACAGTAAGCGCTCAATAAATACAATTGAGTGAATGAATGTAAGGAGGTCATTAGAGAGTGTAGCTTACAATTTTTCAGCCTTAGTTGTCATCTTCCCTTAGGCCTGAGTATCTTGTGGGGGCATACATTTCATCGATCCCACCCTATTTCCAATAAAGTTGTCTCCTAAGGCATCTCAACACTTCTGCCCACCTATTCCGGGAAGCCTTCCCTCATAAATTTTGCAGCATCCCAATCCTTCAATCTAATATCAACTTGGATATTTTATTCCCATCTATCACACTAGTACACAAATGAAGATTTCTTTGTATGTTGACATATTTATTCAGCTATTTCACCCTGACATAACCTGGCATATCCCCCCTCTTGCTCCTATTAGTTGTAAATCATTTTTATCTGTCCCTTCTCTTTGAGGGTAGGAAGTATATATCTTGTTTTTGCTGGGCATTTCCAAGTCCTTGGTGCAACACTATACCCTCAGTAAGCATTCAGTAAATACTACTGATTTATGATGGCCTCCTCCATGTAATTACTGGGTGATTTATTGATCCTCCTGTGTCACATCAACTCTCTAGCTCTTTTCATCAATGCAATTTATATTAGCTTTTTGTGCCCAGTAAATTGTAGCTTCCTTGAGGCTTCCTCCAACAAGCTTTCCCCAGTTAATTTCCCGGCATCTGAGGCATGGAATCCCTTCAGCCAATTCTAGCATTAATAAACGTATTTAGATTCTCCGAGGTATTTGGATGTATAGCTTATAGCTTGATCAATGTATTTATTTTAACCCTCTAGTTGTAAATTTTCTTTTATGTTTCTCTGCCCCATTGGAGGGGGAGAGATCTTTGCCTGGTGGGCAAAGATCCTGTCACTTCTTTCTCCTGTATTGTCCAAGCACCTAGTACAGTGCACCACACTATGGTAATGATAATGATAATAATGATGACAGTAACAATTATAACAATAGTTTTTGTAAAGTACTTATAATGTGTCAAGCACTTTACTAAATACTGGGGTAATAATAATAATAATGTTGGTATTTGTTAAGCGCTTACTATGTGCCGAGCACTGTCCTAAGCGCTGGAGTAGATACAGGGTAATCAGGTAGTCCCACGTGAGGCTCACGGTTAATCCCCATTTTACAGATGAGGTAACTGAGGCACAGAGAAGTTAAGTGACTTGCCCACAGTCACACAGCTGACAGGTGGCAGAGCCGGGAGCTGAACCCATGACCTCTGACTCCGAAGCCCAGGCTCTTTCCACTAAGCCACGCATATGAGATAATCAGGTCTCACAGTCTAATTAGGAGGGAGAACAGGCATTGAATCCCCATTCTGCAGTTGAGGGAACTGAAGCAGAGAGAAGTTAAGTGATTTACTCAAGACCACACAGTGGGTAGTTGGTGGATCAGGATTAGAATCCAGATCCTGGGAATCCCAGGCCCGTGCTCTTTCTACCAGGCCACACTCCTTCTCTATTCAATAAATGGTTATGGCATTTGTTCGTGGATTAGTGGAAAGAGCATGGGCTTGGGAGTCAGAGGTTGTGGATTCTAATCCCATCTCCGCCACTTGTCATTCATTCATTCAATAGTATTTATTGAGCACTTACTGTGTGCAGAGCACTGTACTAAGCGCTTGGAATGTACAAATCAGTAACAGATAGAGACAATCCCTGCCCAATGACGGGCTCACAGTCTAAACGGGGGAGACAGCAAAGCTAAACAGATCAAAACAAAAACAAGACAACAGTATCAAGATAAATAGAATCGAGGGGATGTACACCTCATTAAGAAAATTAATAGGGTAATAAAGAAGCATCATGGCTCAGTGGAAAGAGCCCGGGCTTGGGAGTCAGAGGTCATGGGTTCCAATCCTGTGTCTGCCACTTGTCAGCTATGTGACCGTGGGCAAATCACTTAACTTCTCTGTGCCTCAGTTACCTCATCTGTAAAATGGGGATTAATGTGCGCCTCACGTGGGACAACCTGATTACCCTGTATCTACCCCAGCACTTAGAACAGTGCTCTGCACACAGTAAGCACTTAACAAATAGCAACATTATTATTATATACATATGAGCACAGTGCTGAGGAGAGGGGAAGGGGGAGGAGCAGAGGGTGGGGGGAGGAGGGGAGAGGGAGCAGATGGAAAGGGGGGGCTCGGTCTGGGAAGGCCTCTTGGAGGAGGTGAGCTCTAGTAGGAGCTCACTGTGTGATTTTGAGCAAGTCAGTTCACTCCTCTGTTCCAGTGACCTCATCTCTAAAATGGGATTAAGACTGTGAACCCCACATGGGACAACCTGATTACCTTGTATCTACCCCGTGCTTAGAACAATGCTTGGCACGTAGTAAGTGTTTCACAAATACCATTATCATTATTATTATTACTATTACTACTACTAAATGATACTACTATTACTACCAGGAGCTTGTAATAGTAGCAGTAGTATTTATTAAGCCCTTGCTGCTGTGCAAAGACTGTTCTAAGTGCATGGGTGATTTACAGATTCAGCCCCAGACCTAGAAATAATAATAAATGTGGTACTTGTAAAGCACTTAATATTGGGCAGGGATTGTCTCTGTTGCCGAATTGTACGTTCCAAGTCCTTAGTACAGTGCTCTGCACATAGTAAGCACTCAATAAATACTATTGAATGAATGAATGTGCCTATCACAGTGCTAAGCACTGGAGAAGATATGATTCTGAGATCCAACACAGCCCTGTCCCACAAAGGGATCAGAGTCTAAGAGGGAGGAAGAGCAGTTATTTCATCCCCAGTGAGGGCTGAGATAAACTCAGGCAAAGAAAAGTTCAGTGATTTACCCAAGGCTTCTGAGACAGGAAGGATGGTGGTGCCATCTACAGTGATGGGAAAGTCACAGGAAAGAGAGGGTTTGGGTGGGAAGATGAGGAGTTCTGCTTTGGACACGTTAAGTTTGAGGTGATGGAAGGACGTCCAAGTAGAGATGTCTTGAAGGCAGGAGGAGATGTGAGACTGAAGAGAAGGAGAGAGATCAGGGCTGGAAATCTCCATGAGGGCAGAGACAATGTTAGATATACTTCTACTGAATGTATCTCAGAACTTATTACATAGTAAGCTCTTAACAAATACCCTAATCATTATGACAGTATCAAAATCTGACGGTCGCAAAAACAACCATAGTGATCACCATAGCCAAGAACCGCTTTAACTAAGTATGCCAGTCAGATGATTACAGCTATGTTCTGCCCATATAAAGTACTCTGTAAATGTTAAAAACAACACGTTCGATTACATTTGTATGTTAATGAGATGTCCATCCTCTTGATTCTATTTATTGCTATTGTTTTTGTCTGTCTGTCTCCCCCGATTAGACTGTAAGCCCATCAGTGGGCAGGAATTGTCTCTATTTGTTGCCTAATTGTACATTCCAAGCGCTTAGTACAGTGCTCTGCACATAGTAAGCACTCAATAAATATTATTGAATGAATATATTTATATGTGTACATGTTTGTTGATTTATTCCACTATTTCATATCAATATATTTGTATATTTCCTTCTTCTCCTACAATTTGTAAATTACATTTGGGTCTCCCCCTTGAGATTCTAAGTTCCTAAGAGCAAGGAACATCTGTGTGCTTCTTTTGTACTTTCTCTAGTGCTTAGCACAGTACTTGGCATTGAGTAAGTGCTCAGTAAATACTATTGACTGATTAACTGTTAGTGGCAATCATGATGATGATGATGTATTTTTTTCCCAACTTCTGAAAACTTGATTTGGTAAACTTAGAACAGCATAATTTAACTCAGATTGTTTTGCACTGGGTAGAGAAATACGAAAATAGCAAACCTTCCCTGCTGATTACTGAAGTTTTCTAGTTATTCAGGCAGTTCAGAAAACCTTGAATTCAGCAGAAGATAATTCATTAGCATTTCACAGGGGAAAAAAAATCATCTGAAAGACACAAGGAGAAAAGACTGGATGATCTTAATCAAATTGCAAAATGTCAACTTTTCTGAAGCGATGAAAAACAACATATTCAGAACTGGCAGGATATGATTGATGGATTAGAAACTGCACAAAAGCTTAGCTGAGTTTTATTCAAGGATCTTTTGTGATATTTCTGAAAATTGAATATTCAAGGATTGTTGTGGAGATTTTTGTAGTCAGAATAGTTGTTTAGTTCAGAAGTTACGCGGTTTTGGTGTAGTACACGGGTTATGTAATAACACCCTTTAAATTTGTTTTACTCTATCGACAAATACTAAATTCCCCAAAGATTGAAAGCAATTTGGCTTCAGGAATTAGACTGCCAGAGAAAACATTTAAGCATCAAATATGAAACACTGAATATCTGAAAAGAAAGCACATTTTATTAATGTGTCTTGATTTAAGTCCCTAAAAACCTGGCTCAATTTCAAGGAGTTTTTCTTCATCAAAGATTTTGCCAAACTTTCTGTATTTTATAAATCATTGTTTTACATTTTTTTAATGATATGTGTTAAGCTCTTACTATGTGCCAAGTTCTGTACTAAGCACTGGGGTAGATACAAGACAATCAGGTTAGACACAGTCTTTACCCACATGGGGTTCACAGTCTAAGTAGGAGGGAAGAGTTCTTTCATTCATTCATTCAGTCAGTCAGTCAGTCAGTCAGTCAGTCAATCATATTTATTGAGCGCTTTTTGTGTGAAAAGCACTGTACTAAGCACTTGGGAGAGTAAAATATGACAATAAATAGACACATTCCCTGCCCACAGTGAGCTCACAGTCTAGAGGGGAAGAGTTAATCCCCATTTTACAGATGAAGTAACTAAAGCACAGAGAAGTCAAGTGACTTGCTCAAAATCACCCAGAAGATAAATGGCAGAGACCTAATTAGAACCCAGGTCTTCTGACTCCCACTATTCTATGCTGCTTCTTTATGAAAGGCCCAGTTTTCTGGGTAGTGAGTTCTACAAACCAACAGGCTTTGCAATAAGCAAAACTGTTATTCCTTCATCATTCAATCAATCAGTCGTATTTATGGAGCACGCACTATGTGCAGAGCACTGTACTAAGTGCTTGGGAGAGCATAATACAACAGAATTAACAAACACATTCTCTGCCCATAACGAGCTTACATATATAGGTTAAACATGATTGCCCTTAAATGAGGGAACATTTTTAAAGTTCTTGCCAAGTGGCTGATTTCTGTTTGATATTATCCCTTGTAATAATAGTAATAATGATGGCATTTGTTAAGCACTTACCATGTGCAAAGCACTGTTCTAAGTGTTGGGAAGGATACAAGGTGATCAGCCTATCCCACGTGAGGTTCACAGTCTTAATCCCCATTTTACAGATGGGGTAACTGAGGCCCAGAGAAGTGAAGTGACATGCCCAAAGTCACACAGCTGACAAGTGGCTGAGCCAGGATTTGAATCCATGACTCTGACTCCCAGGCCCAGGCTCTTTCCACTGAGCCACGCTGCTTCTCTACTTAATTTAGATATAGTGGACATCAACAGAAACATCAAAAAAGCTCTGTCCCTCTTCTCTGGGAGCTTAGTTGAAATGCTGAATGCCTTTAGCCAAGCCTTTTCAGTACACGTTCTAACTACACTACTCTATAAAAACAAAAATGATTATATTTAAGAGCTCACTGTGTGTCAAGCATGGTTCTAAGCACTGGGGTAGATACAGCCTAATCAGATTGGACACAATCTCTGTCCCTAATGGGGCTCACAGTCTTAATCCCCATTTTTCAGATGAGGTAAGTGAGGCCCAGAGAAGTTAAGTGACTGGTGCAAGATCACACAGTGGACAAGGGACGGAGTGGGGATTAGAGCAAAGGTCTTTCTGACTCCTAGGGCTGTGTTCTATCCATTAGGCCATAACAGGACAGACAGGCAGAGGCTGAGCTGTAGGGACAGAGAATTAAAAAAAGAAGCCGTTTGGTCTAATAGAAACAGCTCAGGCCCGAGATTCAGTGGACCAGTGGAGCAGCAGCAAGGTGTAGTGGATAGAGCACAGAACCTGGAGTCAGAGGTTCGTGGGTTCTAATCCCAGCTCCACCACCTGTCTGCTGTGTGACCTTGGGGAAGTCACTTCACTTCTCTGTGCCTCACTTACCTCATCTATAAAATGGGGATTGAGACTGGGAGCCCCATGTAAGACAGGGACTGTGTCCTACCCAACTTGTGTGTACCCACCCCAGCTCTGAGTACAGTACCCGGCACATAGTAAGTGCTTAACAAATACCACAATTGTTATTATTATGTGGGTTCTAATCCTGGCTCTGCTACTTTTTTTATTGCACTTGCTAGCGTTTACTATGTGTCAGATACGGTACTAAGCGCTGGGATAAATACAAACTAATCAGTCCATGTTCTACTTTGGGCTCACAGTCTTATTCCCAATTTTAGAGATGAAGCATGGAGAAGTTAAATGGCTTGCTCAAGTTCACAAAGAAGACAGTGCTCTTTCCATTAGCTCATGTTGCTTCTCAGACACTTCAGTAGACACTTGTCTGTTGTGTAAGTCACTTAACTTCTCTGTGCCTCAATTATCTCATTTGTAACATGAGATTAAGACTGTGATCCCCATGTAGGACATGGACAATATCCGACCTGAAAATATTTTAACTACCCCAGTGCTTAGTACAGTGCCTGGCATATAGTAAGTGCTTAACAAATACCAATTAAAAAAAAAGAAAGACAGATAGTGAGAGAGAGGTAGAAATACAGGCACAGAAATGAGGGGCATAAGGAATCAGGCAGAGAGAAGGAATGTATTTCAAAATGTAACCAAGGTTTGTAGAATAGGGGAGGGGAGGGTTCCTATCCCTTTAAGGGAACTCAGCCTGTGAAGAGGCCAAGAAAGAGTTTCTCTTTCCATAACTAAGAGATCAGCTGGAGGCAGGAGAGGAGAGAGGAACCAAAACAGAGAGTCTTGGTCAGGTAAGAGCAAATTTGAATTAAACAATTTTTTTTTTAAGCGTTTACTGTGTGCAGAGCAATCAATCAATGATGTTTATTGAGGACAGTACAACAGAACCAGCAGACATGTTCCCAGGCCTTAAGAGCTTACAGTCTACAGGACTCTACTAAACATTTGGGAGAGTACAATATTAATAGAGTTGGAAGATATGATCCTTGCCCACAGCAAGTTTATAGTCTATAGGGAGAGACAGATACTAACATACATTAATTATAATATATATTATATTGTATTCTATAAAATGTTTAGTACAGTGCTCTAAACACATTAAGTGCTCAATAAAGATGATTGATAAATGAATTACAGGAATGTACATAAATGCTGAGGGAGGGGTGAATAAGGGGGGCAAATAAAAATGCAAGGGTGACTCAGAAGGGAGTGAGAAAAAAGGACATGAGGGCTTAGTCTAGGAAGACCACTTGGAGGAGATGTGCTTTTAACTTGAAGTCCAATAATAATATTTGTGGGAGCTCTAGGCATGGCACTCCCCTCCTCAAAAACTGTATTTTCCCTCCCAAACCCTGTCCTCTCCCTGACTTTCCCGTCACTGTGGATGGCACTACCATCCTTCCCGTCTCACAAGCCCACAAGCCTGTGAGCCCATTGTTTGTCAGGGATTGTGTCTATCTGTTGCAGAACTGTACATTCCAAGCACTTCGTACAGTGCTTTGCACATAGTAAGCGTTCAATAAATATGATTGAATGAATGACTATATGAAATTTTCCCAGTGAGACTTTCTTTGAGAACTGCTGTTCTTCAGGAATGAAAAAGCAGAAGGCAGGCTGCATTTAGAGGCACTTAATATTGCTTAATGATATCAGCTGCTTAACTAGCCCAAACCGTGTAGTTATTAAATCCACTGATGTTCAAAGGATCCAGGCTGGAGCTGACTGCTAAAACTATTCCGTGGGGAGCCCCTCTTAATTAGTTTGAGGAAACTGGACTCTGACATATGGGGTGTTGTCAGCTTTAAATATCAAGGGGTAGAACTAGGTTTTTCAGTAAAGTACTTGCTTTCCTCATTTCTTAAAGATACTTCATCAATCATGACTCTCTAAGAATGAATGGAATTGCAACTTTACCCTCTAATCGGTGAGCTGTGTCAGAAATTCATTACTCCTGAAAGTATCGATAGGTTCACAGGGGTTTAGATACATTGGTAGTTGATTGGTTCATAATGGCTTGTCAGAGGGAAGAGAAGCTTAGGGACTTTAAAAGGATGGATATCAATGCCTAGAGGAGCACTCCCCTTCTGGATCACTGAGCACACCTGCAGCTAGAATCTCTGTAAAGCTCCAACCGGGGAGATGTTGAAACAGTTCAGAGCTGCAGCTGAGAATGGGGGTGGGGAAGCTGGATTTACACTGGGTGAATTCGTTCAGCTGAGTGGAGAAATGTAGCATCTTGGAGCTCATGATGCAGCCAGCATCAACTCCTCTCACCCTTGAGCATTGAATTAACTCTAGAACTGCCTGGGAAACAGAATGGCCTAGTGGAAAAAGCACAGGTTTGGGAGTCATTCATTCAGTAGTATTTATTGAGTGCTTACTATGTGAGGAGCACTGTACTAAGCACTTGGAATGTACAATTCGGCGGCAGAGACGATCCCTGCCCAATGACAGGCTCACAGTTTAAACATCAGAGTCAGAGGACCTGGGTTTCAATCCCGGCTCTGCCACTTGCTGTTGTTGTGACCTTGGGTGAGCCGCTTCACTTCTCTGTGCCTCAATTTCCTCAACGGTAAAATGGGGATTCAATTCCTGTTCTCCCTCCTGCTTGACTGTGTGCCTCATGGGGGACAAGGACTGTGTCCCACCTGATTAACCTGTATCAATCTCAGTACTTAAAACAGTGCTGACACATGGAAAGCATTTAATACCTTATTGGAAAAAAAAAGTCAAGGATAGGTTTGGGCCCAAGTTGAATTCGCCTCCGTAACATGAGGCTGTGGAGTGGAATTCACCTTTGGAGTTCTCTGGCTTGGAACTGATGCTGTCTTCTCCTGTCAGGAGCAAAGGGCTTTTTTTTTTGAGAGGGGAGGTTATTTGTTTAGCACTTACTATGTACCAGGCACTTTACTAAGCACTAAGGTAGATATAAGTAAATCAGGAAGGACACAGTCCCTGTCCCACATGGGGTTCACACTCTTAATCCCCATTTTATAGTTGAGGTAAATGAGGAACACAAAAATGCAGTGACTTCCCAAAGGTCACACAACAGACAAGTGGCAGAGCCAGGATTATTCATTCATTCAACTGTGTTTATTGAGCACTTACTGTGTGTTCAGTTATCTCATCTCTAAAATGGGGATTGACTGTGACCCCTACGTAAGGCCAGGACTGTGGCCAAATCCACCCCAGTGCTTAGTACAGTGCCTGGCACACAGTAAGCTCTTAACAAATGTTACAATATAGCAGTTAATGAAACCATCCTATTTACTAACACTCAATATCTGCCAAGCTCTTAGGAGAGAACAATTTGACAGATTTAGTCGATGTGAACCCTGCCCTCAAGAAGTTGACAATGTAGTGACATAACTTTGTTCCATTTAGTGCTCTTTCTGCCAAAGTATTTAATATTATTGATCTCAGTTCAGGCTTTACAACATCTCTGCGAGGTAGAGACAGGGGAGTAGGATTATCATTCCCATTTTTCAGATGGAGAAACTGGGTAGTAAAGAGGTGAAGTGACTTCCACTTAGGCAAGGGGAAGAGCCAGGACTAAAACCCAGATTATCCAACTTCCAGACCCACACTTTTTCCAGTATTCTTCCTCCCCAAAAGTTGAACAAGCTTTTCCCCTTTCTACCATCCATGTCTGAGCGAAGCTCACTCATGTGACAGGACATCGTGAACTCCTATTTCTTCATAGATGAAGTGTGCAAGAGATTTTCTCACCAAGACACTTAAACTTGGGAGTGCAATCTGATTGCTCACAGCATCATCTTTGACCCCAAGCTTTCCAAACAGTGCAGTGGTGCTCGTTGAAAAATATCTGCTATTTGAGGGAAAAAAACTGTAATAATTGGCAAGAAAACCATCTTCTCTGGCTCCTAAAGAAACCTCAGGTTTTATACATAAAAGGGGTTGTGTGAACTGTCTCCTCCCACTAGCAGCATGGTGCATTAGATAGAGCGTGGGTCTGGTAATTAGAAGGTCATGGGTTCTAATCCAGCTACTCCACTTGTCTGCTATGTGACCTTGGGCAAATCACTTCACTTCTTGTACCTCAGTTACTTTGTCTATAAAATGGGAATGGAGATTGGGACCCCAGGAACTGTGTCCAAGCTGATTTACTTATATCCATCCCTGCACTTAGTACAGTGCCTGGCACAAAGTAAGCACCTAACAAATACCATGATTATTAGGGATGCCTTGGGTTGCTTCTGCAGTGTTTTGAAGAGGAGCAGCATTTCATATTTTGCTTTTTTAAAGGATGGCCAGCATTTCTGAGTCAGAGGGTCACAGCTGGGAACCTCTTTCTCCCTAGAGCATTAATTGAGCCCAGATGTCCAAATATGTAGGACGACGTCTCCAACTCTTCCTTTTAAATGTAGAGAAAAGCAGAATCTCCCACAACTTAACCCTCTAATGGCCGGTTGTTCAAACTACAGGATGGCATTTTCTCCGTTATATTTAATGAGAAGCAGCGTGGCTCAGTGGAAAGAGCCTGGACTTGAGAGCCAGAGGTTATGGGTTCGAATCTCGGCTCTGCCACTTGCCAGCTGTGTGACTTTGGTCAAGTCACTTCACTTCTCTGTGCCTCAGTTACCTCATCTGTAAAATGGGGATTAAAACTTGAGCCCTACGTGGGACAACATGATCACCTTGTATCCCCCCAGCACTTAGAACAGTGCTTTGCACATAGTAAGTGCTTAACAAATACCACTATTTAATAATAGACACTCATTACATGCTTACTACATGCCAAGCACTGTACTAAACACTAGGGTAAGATACAACACAATTAGGTTGGATAGGGACTCCCTGTACCATATGGAGCTCACGGCCTAAGTGGGAAGGGGAACAGGTATTGAATGCCCATTTTACCAATGACAAAACTATGGCACAGAGAAATTAAGTCACCTGACCAAGGTCACACAGCCAACAAGTGGCCAAGCTGGGAATAAAACTCAGGTCCTCTTTCCACTAAGCCACATTTAGTGTTTGGACAGCAATATCTAGATCTCTTGGGACAAAACTAGATGTCAGATTTTGGATGATTTGGTGCATTAGTATCTTTGATAATAAGAATAATAATTGTGGTATTTGTTAAGCACTTACTGTGTCCAGGTCACTGTGCTAAAGGCTTTCATAGATAAAATTGGGTGCAGTCCCTAGCCCACATGAGGCTCATAGTCTTAATCCTCATTTTACAGAAGAGGTAACTGGGGCTCAGAGAAGTTAAATGATTTGCCCAAGGTCACACAGCAGATGAGTGGTAGAGCTGGGATTAAAGCCCAAGTCCTCTTTCCACTAGGTCATACTTAGTGTTTCAACAACATTGGCTGGGTGTCTCGGGACAAAGCTAGATGACAGCTCTAGGATGATTTGGTTCATTACAACATGACTCCTTTAATTACCACTTCATGCCTTTCTCTATGTTGCTGCTTTTGACTAGTGGCTTTTGTTTGTCACAGGGGTTTTTCTGGTTCCAGTCATATTTTCAAGGATCACTGCTCCTTTTTTGTTTAACCCTTGTTCTTTGGCAAATTGTGTTCCCCAGATATAGCGTGCACAATCAAAGTGTGCTTGATACAGCTTCTTAAATGAAAAATCCTACTAGTAGGGATGCCTGGGCTGATGGGGAATGAATGTACTATTTCTTCAGAAAAGGGAGAGCAAGACCAAGGCTGACCTATGATAAGTTGGCCTCATTCTGTATCACTCTTACACTGATCCTAACTGCCTGGGAAGAAACAAACCTGGGGAAAAAGAATTAATAGTTTGTAATGTTTGCAGCCACAATCCTTCAATCAATTAGCCAATCAATCAGTATTAGAGAAGCAGCGTGGCATAGTGGACAGAGCACGGGCCTGGGAATCAGAAGGTCATGGATTCTAATCCTGGCTCTGCCATTTGTCAGCTGTGTGACCTTGGGCAAGTCACTTCACTTCTCTGTGCCTCAGTTACCTCAGCTGTAAAATAGGGAGTGAGATTGTGAACCCCTTGTGGGACAACCTGATTTCCTTGTAACTACCCCAGCACTTAGAACAGTGCTTGGTCCATAGGAAGAACTTAACAAGTATCATAATTATTATGATTATCATTATTATTATTAAGCCCTGATGAGTGCTAGGAGCGGTACTAAGCAATTGGGAGAGTACATCCTTAGCAAGATACAAACTAAGCAAGATTAAACCCGAAGTTTAATGGAGGATTTAGAGAAAAATCATCATGAAAGCAGGAGGAAGAACAAGGATAAAGCGGGAATCAACGAAAGCACATCAGGGAGAAATGGTAGAACAAGTAACTGAATGAATGTGCATAAATTTGAAAAATGCCCGTGTACATGGGTGCTGAAGAAAGGAAAGGGACAGGGTAGGATAGGATAAGATAGGGTGGTTGTTGAAGTGATGTGATTGATGTGTATCGCTAATCCACTTTACCATCTGTCTCTCCCTGTAGTAAGCTTCTTGAGGACAGGGATTGCACCTATCAACTCTATTCTACTCTCCCAGAGCTTAATGCAATGCTCTGCATATAGTAAGCAATCAATAAATACTATTGATTGATTGAAGAATTTTACAGTCTACTAGAATGAGTGAAGCGTGTGAGTTGGAGGTGATTGGGTGAAGAGAGCTGGTATGTATACTGGAAGGGGAATTTTTAAAGCTATCCTTAGATGGATGTTTAGATGGATTATCTGATATCTATTTGATTCATCTGTAATGGTAGGACTTTCAGGCTACTGTCTGTTATTTTGGTCTAATGGATAAAACTTGGGCCTGGGAATCAAAAGGACATGGGAACGAATCCCAGCTTTGCCACTTGTCTTCTGTAATAATGTTGGTATTTGTTAAGTGCTTACTATGTGCCGAAAACTGTTCTAAGCGCTGGGGTAGACATAGGGGAATCAGGTTGTCCCACGTGGGGCTCACAGTCTTAATCCCCATTTTACAGATGAGGGAACTGAGGCGCAGAGAAGTGAAGTGACTTGCCCACAGTCACACAGCCGACAAGTGGCAGAGCTGGGATTCGAACTCATGAGCCCTGACTCCAAAGCCCGTGCTCTTTCCACTGAGCCACGCTGCTTCTCGTGCTTCTCGCTGCTTCACGCTGCTTCTGTGTGACCTTGGACAAGTCACTTCACTTGTCTGTGCCTCTGATACCTCATCTGTAAAATGGGGATTAAGAATGTGAGCCCCTTGTGGGATAGGGAATGTGTCCAATCTGATTAGCTTGTATCTGCCCCACTGCTTAGAATGGTGTTTGACACATAATAATAATAATAATTATGGTATTTATTAAGTTCTTACTATATGCCAGGCACTGTACTAGCTCTGGGCTGGATACAAGCAAATCAGGTTGAACACAGTCCCTCTCCAACAAGGGGCTCACAGTCTCAGTAGAAAGGGCTTAAACAATACTGTCATTGTTAGGTAATGGGTCTCTCAAAAATATATCTAGAAAGGTAATTCAAATCCCCAAACCTGCAAACAATAACCAAGAGAAATGTGACATGAATAGACCCCTGAGAAATTAAAGGATTGCTCCGGAGAAGGAAGAATCCAAGTATTAAGCTCGGAATAATCAGAATTATTCATTGAATCATTGTCATATTTATGGGGTGTATAGTGTGTGCAGAGCACTGTACTAAGCACTTGGGAAAGTAAAATGCAGTAATAAAGAGAGACAATTCCTGCTCACCAAGAGGGCACAGTCTTTGGGGTAGGGGTCAGAGTGGGGAGGGGAGAAGGACATCAATACAAGTAAATAGACTTCATTAAAAATAGTAGATAATAGTAAATATAGTAGTTAGGAGGTTTACATCTCAAAAACAGAAAACAAAAGCAAAGGGGAAAACCTACAGAAAATTCAAACTGCATCAACAACTCCTAAATACTCAAATCTCTATCAAGAACCTTGGTGATGTTACCTTAAAAGGATTCTAAAGAGATGACACATGGAGAAGCCATTCAGAACGAACTAAGAGTAAACGCTGTAGTCAGAGTGAGAAAGAGGACTCCGGGGCCTCTACTCAGGGTACTGGGGTATATACTATCCCCTTTGCCCTCAGGGTAATAAATAGCCTTCGTTGGGAGTTTTGTTCCTTCTTTCTATTATTTAATAACAATTATTGCAGCATTAAGTGCTTACTACGTACCAAGCACTGTTCTAAGCACTGGGGTGCATACATGTTAATCAGGTCGGACACAGTCCTTGTCCCACATGGGGCTCACACTCATATCCCCATTTTAGAGATGAAGTTACCGAGCCACCAAGAAGTGAAATGACTTCTCTAGGTCACACAGCAGATGCAGCAGAGCCGGGATTAGAAGCCAGGACCTCTGACTCCCAGGCCCGTGCTTTATCCACTGAGCCATGCTCCTACTTTAAACCACACCACTTCCCCCCAGCCCCTTAGCTCTGCCTCCAAAAGCGGTCTGGGTGTGTCTGTTCCATAACAGTATGTGGCTCCGGTTGGCTTAGGAGTCAGTGAATGACAGTGGCTGTCCTTCCGTGCTGGGAATTCCTCGCTGCTGGGAATTCTCCACTGTTTCTCTCCTGAAACTGCCAGGCTGCCTGGGTTTTTGGAACAGCCATAAAGCCCCCAAGAAGAGGACAGGAGAAAAATCTGAATCGCCAGGAAGCTCACTAAGGACAGTGATAATGTCTACCAACTAATAATAGTAATTGTAGTAATTGTTAAATGCTTACTGCATATCAAGCCCTGTATTAAGTGTTGGGGAAGATAGAAGAATATCAGGTGGGACACATAGAGAAGCAGCGTGGCTCAGTGGAAAGAGCCCAGGCTTGGGAGTCAGAGGTCATGGGTTCGAATCCAGGCTCTGCCATTTGTCAGTTATGTGACCGTGGGCAAGTCACTTAACTTCTCTGTGCCTCAGTTACCTCATCTGTAAAATGGGGATTAAGTGTGAGCCTCACGTGGGACAACCTCATTACCCTGTATCTACCCAAGTGCTTAGAACAGTGCTCTGCACATAGTAAGCACTTAACAAATGCCAACATTATTATTCTTTATCCCACGTAGGACTCATATGCCATATAAGAGGAACAACAGGTATTTCATCCCCATTTTACAATTGAGGTAACTGAGGCACTGAGAAGTGAAGTGACTTACACAAAGCACACAGGAGACAAGTGGCAGAGCCGGGATTAGAATCCAGGACATTCTGAGTTCTAGGCCTGTGCTCTAATAGGCCATGCTGCTTCTCTATCCTTATAATCTCTCATTTCCCTTGACTATAATTCATTTTAATGTCTGTCTCCCTCTCCAGTCTGTAAACTCCTTGTGGGCGGGGATCATGTCTACAAACTATATTGTACTGTACTCTCCCAAGTGCTTAGTACAGTGGTAGACACAGAATAAGTACTCAAAAAATACCATTCATTAATTGATTGCTTACAGTGAAGTAGGTAGGCAGATACTTGCCCTCACCTCAGTGAGTTTATAATCTAGGTGGGGGAGATATGCATTAATATAAATTACAAGTAGAGGGAAGTGACAGAGTATAAGGATATGTACACCAGTGCTGGGTGGGGTGAATACCTAAGTGGTTTTAGCAGATATGGACTCAAGTGTACAGATGATGCAGGAGACAAAATCAGTGGGGAAATAAGAGATAAATCAGGAAAGGCTTCCTGAAGGAGATATGATTTTAGTAGGGCTTTGAAAATGTGGAGAGTGGTAATCTGTTGGATATAAAAGGGCAAAGGAGTACAATCAATCATATTTACTGAGTGCTTACTATGTGTACTAAGTGCTTGGGGGAGTTCAGTATGACAGAATCAACGGATGTGTTCCCTGCCCATAACAAGCTTACAGTCTAGTGGAAGATACAGACATTAATGTGAGTGAAGAAATAATTTGCAATATAAAATTTAAGCTTATGAGTTGCAGACAGGAGGGAGAATTGAGCAAAGGGTCGATGAGAGAGAAGAGATTGTGGTACAGTGAGTAGGTTGATTTGAGATGAGCCAACTGTGTGAGTTGGGTTGTAGTGGAAAGGAGTGAGGATAGATAAGAAGGTGATTGTGGATTTGAGTGCCTTAAGCCATTTCCAAATGGGTCCTCATCATTCTACTCTGTCCACCCCAGGCAGGTCTTTTCCAGTCCATGGAACAAGCCTCCTGGAGATTAGCAGACAGGCAGAGTAAATTGTTCAGCCAAAGACTCTTTATTCATTCTTGTCTCCCAGTCAAGAAGCCAGTTGTCAACTACACATGTCTCAGTGGTTGATGAAAGCAAATCTCTGGCGAGTCTCTCTGGGTCTTTCCTCCTTGGAAAATATCCTAACTACTTTTTCTTCATTCTCTGAAGAAGAGGACGCTAGGCAAATCTTTTTGAGGATAGGCTTTTTGTTTTTTTTTCCTCGTCTCCTCTGCAATGTCTCACTTATCTCTGCTTAATTTGCTGTCAGTTTTCCATCTCTCCCAGCGGTTCCACTTTCTCTCTAGTTCTCAAAGTAAATTTAGTCAGTCTCCATGTACTGTATCCATTTCTAAATAATGATATAAACCGGTGCAGGGAATTTTAGGAGCTTATAATGTTTTGCTCTGCCCACCCTCCAAAAGCACAGTGTGAAAATATATTTCCTCTGCCAAGGAAAGGCCCAGTGTGGGAGAATCGGTTGTTCCAATGAATACAAATCCAGTTTGGAATGAGACTTCTAGACGAGACCTGTTGGGTGGAGCAGGTAGCAAAGGTGGGAGTGGAAGATTCATTCATTCAGTCATATTTATTGAGTGTTTAATGTGTGCAGAGAGATGTACTAAGTGCTTGGAAAGTACAATGCAGCAATAAAGAGAGACTATCCCTGCCCATAACAGGTTCACAGTCTAGACTGGGGGAGGCAAGATCTGACACACCGATTGCCCATGCTGGTGACCAGGTGGACTGGCATTCATTTTGCCCACCAGGGCAAATGCCAATTATCAGGTTGTCATCAGGTTAGGAAAATCTGATGTGACAACTCCAGCACTGAGAGAAGCAGATTGGCTTAGTGGAAAGAGCACGGGCTTGGAAGTCAGAGGTCATGGGTTCTAATCCCAGCTCTGCCACTTGTCAGCTGTGTGACTTTGGTCAAGTCACTTAACTTCTCTGTGCCTCAGCTATCTCATCTGTAACTTCTTGGTGCCTCAGTTACTTCATCTATAAAATGGGGACTGTTAGCATCAAGTGGGACAACCTGATTACCCTGTATCTATCCCAGAGCTTAAAACAGTGCTCAACACATAGTAAGTGCTTAACAAATACCAACATTATTATTATTATTGTTAAAATGGGGATTAAGACTGCGAGCCCCACGAGAGACAACCTGATAACCTTGTATCTACCCCAGTGTTTGGCACACAGTATGTGCTTAACAAATACCATCATCATTATTATTATTATTGCCCTGAAAATAATAACCCTCTTAAAGCACCCCCTTGAATGGAGGCCTGGGGTGGGGGATGGAGGGGGTGGTGTTACCCAGGGCTCCCTTTGCCTGCTATCAGAACCACTCTTAGGAAATACAAATGAAAGTTAAATGAAATTCAAATGAAAATTTAAAAATTAAGTGAAGGAAGTCAGTGTTCCTTGCAATTATCTCCCACTCATTAGTGGATAGTTGCTCCCAGAGTTACTAAGAAAGGTCACAAGTTCTATGATTCAAGTGACATCTTTAATTCCCTTAAATGGACCTTTTGCCAGGGTATCCACTCCATGAGAGCAAGCAGGGAATCCAATTCAGGCAGAAATATACGATTTAAAGTTTCAAGGAGACTGCTGGGTGAAAAGCTAGTGAGGATTAGGAGTGAGAGACAAAATAGTGGTGACTGCACTCTGCTTCCCCAAAGCCCATTCATTCATTCATTTGTATTTGTTGAGCGCTTACCATGTGCAGAGCACTGTACGAAGCCCTTGGAATGTACAATTTGGCAAAAGATAGAGACAATCTCTGCCCAACAATGCGCTCACTGTCTAAAAGGGGGAGACAGACAACAAAACAAAACAAATAGACATCAATACCATCAAGATAAATAGAATCATACATATATGCACATCATTAATAAAATAGAGTAATAAATAATATATACAAATCAGCACTCCACAAGTGCCTTGGGGAGATGAAGGGGGTAGAGCAGAGAGAAGCAGTAGGGGTAATGGGGAGGGAGGAGGGACAGAGAGAAAGGGAGGGCTCAGTCTGGAAAGGCCTCCTGGAGCATCCCAGAAAACAATGCTGCTGCCTTCACAGACTTGTCTTTTCCAAAATCCAGAAACCTGTGATTTTGCTGGTCTGGGAAATCCTGGCAAGTGGCCACCCATTGCAGCTGAGAAAAGCACCATAGCAAACTTCTGCTTTCCCTCCTGCTATAACCTCCGCCTTCCTTCCCTCCACCCAGGGTCCTTGCTCCCTGCATGCTCTGTGCCCACTGGGCTGGGGATAAAAGCTGCTCTCACGCACTCTCAGACTCCTCCATTCATCTCCACCAGGGCTTAGAGCCCATTCTGTGTGTGTGTGTTTGTATGTTTCGTCGCTCGTATTCTCTCCCAGCACTTAGTACAATGGTCTGCACTCAGTAAGCGCTTAATAAGTGCTATTACTATTAGGTGGCAGATTTGGAAAGCACAGTCTATCAATGTCATGCCTCTTGTCTGCCCAGGGTATCGCCTACTCCTCTTGAAACTGGCAAGGCTGGTTTCAGGTAGTGAGGTAAAAGCCTCAGAGACCCACATGGCTGGGGGAGGGTTGAGGGTTGACCGCAGGGGACCTTTCAAAAATGGTGACTTTCTTGAAAATGGCTTCTTGAAAATGGCTGCCATGCAACTTCTCTTAAATATGGCCACAACATTGCCCAGCTTAAAGATGACTGCACTGCTGCCCTCTTCAAAGATATGTGGCATTGCCACCCTTCTCAAAGATTGAGGCAGAACAGAACTAATCCATTAACAGAGAATAGGTCAGGGGATCAGAGGGCATTTGGGCAGGGGAAGCAGCGTGGCTCAGTGGAAAGAGCCTAGGCTTCGGAGTCAGAGGTCATGGGTACGACTCCCGGCTCTGCCACTTGTCAGCTGTGTGACTGTGGGCAAGTCACCTAACTTCTCTGTGCCTCAGTTACCTCATCTGTAAAATGGGGATTAACTGTGTGCCTCACGTGGGACGACCTGATTACCCTGTATCTCCCCCAGTGCTTAGAACAGTGCTCTGCACATAGTAAGCGCTGAACAAATACCAACATTATTATTATTTGATCAAGGGATGGATGCAGGCCATCTTATTTCCCACTTTTGCCATTTGGAAACTTCTATGTCACGTCTCAGCTACATCTGGGCACTCGCCAGTCCCCTAAAGCACATGCCTGCTCTCTTGCTGTCTCTTACCGGCAACATATTTTAGTGTCTGTCTCCCCTACTTGATTGTAAGCTCTGTCTTTCCTACTAGATTGCAAGCTACCTAAAGACAAGGATTATATCTACAAACTACTGTACACTCCCAAGTATTCAGTACAGTGCTCTGCACCGAGTAAGTGATCAAGGAAAACCATCACTTGAATGGTGGAGGAGGCAGGGGAGAAGCACTCTTTTGGAAAAAGCTGCATTATTGTTTCTCTGGTGTGATGGCATCATGCTGAAGGTGGAGAACTGCCCTTCCGCTACCCTTTGGGGCAGTGAACGATTGCACACTGGAAGCTAGGACACCATTTTCTAGTTAAACAAGAATCATAGCATGGCTCAGTGGAAAGAGCCCGGGCTTGGGAGTCATGGGTTCAACTCTGGCTCTGCCACTTGTCAGCTGTGTGACTGTGGGCAAGTCACTTCACTTCTCAGTGCCTCAGTGACCTCATCTGTAAAATGGGGATTAAGACTGTGAGCCTCACGTGGGACAATCTGATTATCCTGTATCTACCCAAGCGCTTAGAACAGTGCTCTGCACATAGTAAGGGCTTAACAAATACCAACATTATTATGATAAATAAATAATTTAGTTTAAATCACCTGCTCATAAGATAATGAGAAGCAGCATGGCATAGTGGATAGAGCATGGGCCTGGGAGTCAGAAGGACTTGGGTTCTAATCCTGGCTCTGACACTTATCTCTGGTGGCATCTTGGCCAAGTCACTTCACTTCTCGGGGCCTCGGTTACCTCATTTGTTAAATGGGAATTGAGATTGTGAGTCCCATGTGGGATTAGGACTGAGACCAACCTGGAAACCTTTTGTCTTCCCCACAGTTTACTGCAATGCTGGGCACTTAGTAAGTGCTTAACAAGCACCATAAAAAAATAAACACATTGAAAGCATCCAGTGTCCCCTGAATGATCTTTTCAGAATCTCTGAGAGAATCTCATGTCCTCTAAAACCCGGGACCTTGACATTTGTGTTGTGTAAAATTCCAGACGATATAAATAATTAATTATAGGCAAGCATAAAAGCCTCATACTGTTAACAAGATTGGTTCCTGACTCCCAAAAGACTAATTACCCCTCCGCAAAGCATTGCATACTATCCCTCTGGCTTCTGATGGTTATATGCATTATAGTTTGCTCTTTATCTAAAAGATCTATCCTCAGGGGCAATTGTGAAGAATAATAGATTTTCTCTATTGCCACTGGCTCTTGGTAAAATCAGTTCGCTTCAGTGCTCTTCCTGGAAAAAAAATCTTCTCAAGTCTTGTTTCTGTGACACATCTACTACAGTTTTCTCAAAAGAAAGTTCTAATGAAATTCACTATTTCCTTCCCCACAAAATGCTTACATTCTTCTATAATGCAAGCTCCCCGGCTCTTATAATGAAAATTGTTCTTTGGGAAGAATCAAAGAGATTGCATGTGGATGCCTTGAAGAGCAGTATAATTTCCAATATGGGCACAAAGACTTGTCAAAAGCCTTTAAAAAAATTAATTCTACATTGCTGGAAGATAAAAATTTCTTGGAAAGATAGACTCATTATCATAGAATTTAAAGTTTCTTTTAGAAGGCAGTAGATAGCTGATGATTCAGGCATGCCTTGCAGTATCTCCCTGGTGTATTTATTATAGTCCTTGTATGACAGGGCAGTAAAAAAGAAACAATGCTCCATAATGAACATGATTGTGCTCACCTTTTATTAAACAGGCAGAACAGAGGTTCCATTTCTAAGCTGCTTTTTCCCTCCCCATTTGTAATTCACTGGAGAAAATAGTCTTTATTGCCTTTTTATGAGATCTATGACTGTAATCTTTAATTGTAATGGGGATTCAATACCTGTTCTCCTTCCTAGTTAGATTGTGAGCCCTGTGTGGGACAGGGATTTTGTCTGACCGCGTTATCTTGGATCTTTTCCAACACTTAGAACAGTGCTAGACATATAGTAAGGACTCAACAAATATTATTATTATTACTGTTATTATTATTATTATTATTATTATTAATCAGTCACAATTATACCTAGAATGAGGCTCATATATGCTAGACATATAGTAAGGACTCAACAAATATTATTATTATTACTATTATTATTATTATTAATCAGTCACAATTATACCTAGAATGAGGCTCATATCTTTGTTTAGGGTTTTTCTCCCTTTGTCTGTGAATACAGCCTAGGATGTGGCTTGTAATAAAATGTGCAGTGAGAATGTTTATCAGGAAAGTCTCTCTGGGGAAGATGGGCTTTCAACAATCAGCCTGAAAAGGACTTCTTTTGAAATCTTCTTCTTTTGCCCACCTAAAGAAATGTCCCAACTTAAAGACAAAATGGCTTGACAAATATTGCCTGTGCGAACCTCCCCAAAATGATGCAGATCAATCAAACTCCAAGTTCACGTTTTAACAGAACCATAAATGCATTTTTTTACACACAAATTCCCAACTTCATGCCATTCCAAGACATCAGGAGCATTTCTTCTGGCTCTGAAATGAACTTCGCGTCTCACTTTCTGATTAAGAACAAAGTGATTTGAAGTCCTGTTGATGGCAACCATTCCTGATGCCCCTTTCACAAGATGAGAGCAAAATTACCAGTGAATTTTGAGACTCCAAAATTCCCAATCCAAACTGTACTCTACTGGGTCCCCCTGAATGTCCAAAGTGACACTGCAGACCAGTGGCAGATATGAGATTAGAATTTGGCCCGCTAACCCCCCAACCAAAAATTCCTTCCCCAGAATCATACCAAATAAGAGACTATGAATAAATCAATCTATGCTATTTATTGAATGCTTACTGTGTGCAGAGCTCTATACTAAGCATTTGGGTATGTACAATACAACAGAATTGGTAGAACACAATCCCTGCCTGCAAGTAGTTTACAGCCTGTGCCGGGGACAGACATTAAAGTAGCTTAGGGATAGGGGAAATGGAGAATTGGCACACAAATAAGTTCAACCAAATTTGATTCTTTGGTTTTAGTGGTTCAATGAAGGACTGGTATCACCTTGAGTTGAGACCTATTTATTTAGGAGCCTTCGATGGTTGCCCATCCACCTTTGTATTAAACAGATACTCCTTTCCTTCTGACTCTAAATCACTCAATCACCTTTCTCCACCCTACCTTACTTTGCTGCTTCCCTACAACAACCCATCTGCCCATTTCACTCCTCTAATGCCGACCTACTCACTGTACCTCACTCTTATCTATCTTGCTGCTGACGTCTCACCCCCGTCCTGCCTCTAGACTGCCCCCATCCTCCCTCTTCATAATCAGCCAATGATCATTGACCCCACATTCAAAGCCTTATTGAAGGCACACCTCCTCCAAGAAGCCTTCTCCAAATAGGTCCTTATTTCCTCTTCTCCCACTACCTTCTGCATCACCCTTGCACATGAACCCTTTATTCCCCTCAGCCTCAACCCTTCAGGACTATGTACATTTCCATCATTTATATTAATGTCTGTGTCCACCTTCTAGACTGTAAGCTCACTGTGGACGAGGAACATGTCTACCAACTCTGTTATATTGTACTTTCCCAAGGATTGGTACAGTGCTCTGCTCAAAGTAAGTACTCAATAAATACAATTAATTGATAGAATTAACAAGATTTAATGACTGAGCATGCTGTGTGAGAGAGATGAGTCAGTCATTCAGTCCAGGATAATTTTAAAGTTACAGGCTTGCGAGACAGGGAGGATGATGGTGTTCTCTACAGTGGTGTCAGTGAATCAAGAGGAGGAGAGGGGGTTTAGGTGAGAAGACAAGGAGTTCTCTTTTGGACATTTTCAGTTTGAGGTAGCAGTGGGACAACCAAGAAGAGATTTCCTGAATAATAATTATGGTATTTGTTAAGTGCTTACTATGTGCCAAGCATTGTTCTAAGTGCTGAAGGCAGAGGGTGGGAAGCAGAGGAGGAGCCAGTGAAAAAGACTGAGAAGGAGCTGCCAGAAAGATAGGAGAAATGTGAGTGGATCATGTCAGGAAAGCCAAGGTTAGACAGTGTTTCCAAGAGAAGGGGGTGGTCCCTAGTGTCAAAAGCAAGCTGAGAGGTGGAGGAAGATAAGATCAAGTAGAGGCCATTGGATTTGGGAAGAAGGAGATCATTTCAGACTTTAGAGAGGACAATTTCAGTAGACTGGAGGGGTTGGAAGCTGGATTTCAAGGGTTCAAGGAAGGAATTGGAAGAGAGGAATTGGAGGCAGTGGATATAAACCACTTGCTCAAGGAGTTTTGAAGGGAATGGTAGGAAGGAGGGATATGGGACAATTATTAGAGGGTGCCATGGGACAAAAGCAGGCATTATTTTTAAGAAGAGGGGATATATGGGCATGTTTGAAAGCAGTGAAGCAGCAGCCATTGGAGAGTGAGAAGTCGAAATGACAGTCAGGGAGGGAAGAAGGGAGCAAGTATTTTGATCCCAAGAGGCCTTCCCAGATTGAGCTTCCCCATTTCCCTCTGCTCCCTCTGCTGCCTCTCTACCCACCCCCACCTTCACTTCCCCTCGGCTAAGCCTCTTTTTCCCCCCCTTTCCCTCTGCTCCTCCCCCTCTCCTTTCCCCTCCCCTCAGCGCTGTGATCATCTGTTCATTTGTATATATTTTTATTACCCTATTTATTTTGTTAATGAGATGTACATCCCCTTGATTGTATTTATTGCTACTGTTTTTGTCTGTCTGTCTGTCTCCCCCGATTAAGTGTAGTAAGCCCATCAATGGGCAGAGACTGTCTTTGTTGCTGATTTGTACATTCCAAGCGCTTAGTACAGTCCTCGACACATAGTAAGCACTCAATAAATACTATTGAATGAATGAAGGAATGAATAAGGTGTCAAGGAATGAGGTCAAAGACACCGGTGGAGGAAGTAGAATTTGAGGGAAGGCAGAAGAGCTCCTCTTAACATACTGCTGGGAAAGATGGGAAAGTCATAGAGGGGACAGGGGAGGGAGGAACAGTGGAGGAGCAGGGGAGATTTTAGGTAGATTACGCCTGATGGTTTCAATTTTATTGATGAAATAAGTGGTGAAGTCATTAGTGCCAAGAGATGGGCAGGCAAAGGACTATGGGATTTAGGAAGCTACTTAAAAGTCTCTCTTAGACCGTGAGTCCCATTTGAGACAGGGACTATGTCCATCCTGATTATCTTGTATCTTACCATAGTACTTAGTTGAATGGCTGGCACTTACCAAATACTATTATTAATGTTACTATTAGTAGTAGTAGTAGGTGATAACTGGAAGGTTCAGTGTGGTTAAAGGAACTTTTTTAAAAGAAAGGAAATATTATTTCAGTGGGTCCAAAGAAGTTTTTTTCTTTTTTTTCTAGTTGGGGACATTCCTGGAAGTAGTCATTGTGATTGACTAACAATGACAGGGTGGTACTTCAATCATATTTATTGAACACTTACCGTGTGCAAAGCACTATACTAAGCCATCAGGAGAAGTTGAATTTTAAGACTAAAATGGGAACTAATCTATATGCAATGAACCTTTAGAATATAGTTAAGTTCCCCGTTCGTGGGATAAATTTAGATTCAGGAAACCTAAACAATAACTTACTCTTACTAAACGAGGAAATATATTTATACTCTTTTCCATTCTGAATCTCATTTTGGACCCTTCCAGTCTGTGTCCTTTTTATTCCTAATGACATAGCAAATATCTGACATTTTTCCAAGGACTGGTTAGAATATCTGTAATCTCTTGTTGAAAAATACCAACTAATGGACTGTTTTCATTATGACATTTTATTAAGGTTCCAGGGTCTTTCTTTTCTCTGACTGAAATTCAGTGTGCAGACATGCTTTGGGGTGAGTGAATAAGAGGACATAACATTTCTAGGTAGCATAAATGTTAAGGTCCTCTAAAACTAGCAGGATGGCCTTATCAGAACAGATAAACTTGCTGCCTAATAGAAATCAGTGGGGCACAATACAGCCACCAAGTGCCCATTCTCAGAGTTCTCCAAAGGCCAGACCTCCCCAGAAAACCCTGTTCTCTTGGGTCAGAACTGAAAAACTGCAAATACTGCCTATCACTTTTGCAAGACTGGGGAATTTCTCTATTGTAAGAGCTCACCAAATTCCTACACTGACACCTACTGGAACTCCACTCTGGTCAAGCTCACTTAGTGGAGGCCTAGCCCAGAAGGAAGAATAAGGGCAAGTTGGGAAGCCTTAGCTTAGACTGAGAAAGAATCCCACTCTGCAAAGAGCAAAATGGATGGATTACTGCCTGTGGACACTTCCTTACCTTTCTCATTTTTGTCTGGACGCCTCCTTCGGAAAGGAATCAGTAAATTAGAGATATACTTCCTTCAAACCAGGATCTTGTTGCTTTAGGAATACAGGGGAACAGGGTTTCCAAATCTGGGTTAAGAAACATGCAGATTGAGCTGTCTACATACTATCAGTCCCAGGAGGAAAGCTAACCCCTAGGCTAGTTTTAATCAATCAATCAATCCATCAATCAATTATTGAACGCTTGCTATGTGCAGAGCACTGTACTTAGTGCTTGAGAGAATTCAGTGCAGCAGTGTTAGCAGAAACATTCCCTGCCCAATACAATCTTACAGTCTGGAGGGGGAGACAGACATTAATCTGAATCAATAAGTAATTTATAATATATAATTTAAAGATATGTACATAAGTGTTGTGGGATTGGGAGTGGGGAGAATAGCAAATGTCCAAGGGTCACAGATTGAAATGCATAGGCATCACGGAAAGGAGAGCAAGATGGGGAAAATCAAACTTAATAGGTTGAGGTCTCTTGGAGGAGATGTGATTTAGAAATGTTCTGAAGGTAGAGAGAGGGTTGGTCTGGCACAGACAGTGGGGGAGGAGGTTTCAGCCTAGGGGAGGACATGGGAAGAGGGTGGGTGGCGGGTATATTCAGTGAAAAGAGCCTGGGCTTGGGAGTCAGAGGTCATGGGTTCGAATCCTGACTCTGCCACTTAGCTGTGTGACTGTGTGCAAGTCACTTAACTTCTCTGTGCCTCAGTTACCTCATCTGTAAAATGGGGATTAACTGTGAGCATCATGTGGGACAACCTGATTATCCTGTATCTACCCCAGCGCTTAGAACCGTGCTCTGCACATAGCACTTAACAAATACCAACATTATTATTATTACTGTACATGAGATTGGGGCAGTCAGTAAGTTGGTACTAGAGGAGCAGAGTGTGTGGGCTGGGTTGCAATAGGAGATCAGTGAGGTAAAGTAGGAGGGGGTGAGCTGACTTAGTACTTTAAAATCAAGGGTATGGAGTTTCTGTTTGATTTGGAGATGGATGTGTAGCTAAGGGAGACTAAATTCACTGTGGGTGGGGATTGTGTTTGTTTTTTGTTATATGGTACTCTCCCAATAGTTTAGTACAGTGCTCTGCACATAGTAAGTTCTCAATAAATACAATCAAATGAATTGAATGGAGGAGTGGGGAGACAGGAATTGAACATTCTTGTGAATGAACGATTTATGGAGCAAGGTGGTGGAGTGGGGAAGAGACAGGATGCCGGGAGTTCAGCAAGGTGGCAGATGCATTAGTCAAGACAGGACTGGGTAAGTGCTTGGATCAGCATAGTAGCAGTTTAGATGGAGAGGAAAGGGCAGATTTTAGCGATATTGTGAAGGTAGAACTGACAGGATTTGTGACAGATGGAATATGTGGGTGCAATAAGAGAGAGACAGGATCAGCCTTTAAAAGGTCAGCCTGTCTTGCCACCCTGAGCTTTCTTTTCCAGGATTGTAGGCCCTGCTGATTGGGGAAGCCTCAGAAATAAATCTACAGCCCTCTCATTCTTTTTCTATTTTTCTTTTCTCTTTAAAGAAAAACTCCAGGGCAAAAAGAAATCCCCTTCAGATCTTTCATCAGAGTGTAGATAAGGGTGACTTTTAAATGGGCTAATCTTTAAATAAACAGGTCTTCCAGAAAGAGGACATTGAATGTGCTTTTAAAAAATGATAATAGGAATATTTATTAAGCATTTTGTGTCAAATCCTGCCTATGCCCTGGGTAGATTCATGATAATCAGATGGAGCATTCAAAGATAAGCAGAGGAAATAGTCCCATTTTATAGATGAAAAAATTGAGGCCCAGGGTGATTGTGAGTTGTCCAACGTTACATGGCAGTAAAGTGGCATAACTGGCATGAGAACATATGTCTCCTGATTTCTAGTACCATGATCCCATAGATCATATGGACTAATGACAAATAAATTGCTTCCATGTTCACTGGCAGTCATAGAATGTTTCAACTGTCAACCATTTGAAAGGTAGGGCACTTAAAACACATTTTTTAAAATCTGTAATCATTCATGTATTGTACTATGTAAGTCGTCCTTCTCCGGTGTTTAATGCTTTGTTCTAAATTAATGATAATGATACAGTCAAAACTGGGGAAAAGAATAAAACAAACTACTAACCACGTGTTTTTAGTTTAAAATTTCCAGGAAAAATCCTGTTTTCCATTATTCTGAAAATGAACAGAATCAAAAAGGGAGGGCCATTAAGGAACAAAAGATAATTTTTAAAGGTTTGGTGAGTGTACACATAAACAGTCATATTCTGCACAACTCATTTCAAACTTAATTACTACGGTCCCAGAACAGAATAAGGGGAAAATTGAAAGACATCACTAGCCATATTAAGACTTTTGAACACTAGCTAGATTCATTTGTGAGCCTTAAAATTTTAAAGCTGTTGCTTGTCTGCTGTGTGACCTTGGGCAAATCACATAACTTCCCTGTGTCTCAGTTACCTCATCTGTAAAATGGGTAATAAGACTGTGAGCCTGTGACCAAACCATTTATCTTGTACCTACACCAATGCTTATTAAAGTGCCTGGCACATAGTAAGTGCTTAAGAAATACTATGAAAAGTATATTTTCCTCTCTTTCTGAAAAAAAGATTTGATGATATGGAAAATTCCCTAAAAAAAAATTGCTGGGTGATATTCACAGTAAACCTATTTGTTCTCTGCACATTTCAAGGTTGTTTTTCCCAACAGTGTGAGCACAGTCTGTGTTTGGGCAAAGCAGTTATATAGCTGAGAAGAAAAAGAAGTGACAGTGAAAAAAGCACAGGCCTGGAAGTCAGAGGACTTGGGTTCTAATCCTGGTTCTGCCACTTGTCTGCCATGTAACCTTGCATAAGTTGCTTAAATTCAGTCAATTGGTGGGATTCAATGAGCCTTTTCTGTTTGCCGAACAAAGTACTAAATGATTAACTCCTCTGTGCCTCAATTTCTTTATCTGTTATATGAGGATTAAGTACTCCTTCCCACTTAGAATGTGAGCCCCTCAGAGGATTGGGACTGTGTTCTGACCTGGCTATTGTGTGGTTCCCAAATACCATGATTGTGATTATTATTATAAGAGGGACATAAGACTCCATCACCTTGCTTGGCCAATCCCAATATAATTAAGGCAATTATCAGGAAAAGAGAATCATTCTCTTCCATGCATGGATTACTAAGGCGATGACTGTAGAGGCATCTGAATAATGAAGAAGGGTGGCTATGAGTCTGGGATTCAGAAGACCTGGGTTATAATCTTGGCTTCAACACTTGCATGATGTGTGTCCATGGGCAACTCACTTAACTTCTCAGTTACTTTATTTGTAAAAATGGGATTGAGACTGAGAGCCCCACATGAAACATAGACTGTGTTTAGCAATATTAACTTGTATCTACCCCGGCACTTCATACTTTGCGTGGCATATGGTAAGTGCTTAAGAAATACCACTGGAAAAGTGAACAATATGAAGTTCGTTTTTTCTCAAGTTTTCATTATTTGGCAGAAATTTTTTTCTCTTTCATTTATTATCAGCCAATGGTGTTTGAGTGCTTTCTGTTTGCAGAGCACTGTCTAAGTGCTTGGGGGAGTACAATACAGTAGAGTTAGTAGATGCAATCCCGGCCACAAGGCGCTTACAATCTAGAAGGGAAACAGGCATTAAAATAAATTACACACAAGGGAAAGGCAGAGTGAGAGGGTAAGTAGAAAAGTTCCAAAGGCTGAGGATGAGGTAAGCACTTAAAAAAAGCCATTGATTGAATTTCAAATGCTTAATGGGTACAGATCCAAGTGCAAAATCAGTCAATCATATCGAGTGATTACTATGTGCAGAGTTTTGTACTAAGCGCTTGGGAGAGTACAATATAACAGTATTACAGACACAATCCCTGCCCACAACAACATTCTAGAGGGGAGACAGACATTATTATAAGTAAATATATTACAGGTAAGTACATAATTTCTGTGGTTCTGGGAAGGGATTGAATAAAGAGAGCAAATAAGGGTGATGCAGAAGAAATTCAAAGAAAAGGAAAAGAGGGCTTAGTCAGGGAAGGCCTCTTGGAGGAGATGTGCCTTCAATAAGGTTTTGAATCAAGTACTTAGTACAGTGCTCTGCACACAGTAAGTGCTCAATAAATATGATTGAATGAAATACGATTGAATGAAGAAAGGGATATGAGAAGGGAGGGCGTTCCAGGTCAGAGGCAGGATGTGGGCAAGAGGTCAGCAGTGAAATAGACGAGGTATAGGTAGAGTGAATAGGTTAGCATTATTCATTCATTCATTCAATAGTATTTATTGAGCGCTTACATGTGCAGAGCACTGTACTAAGCGCTTGGAATGTACATATCGGCAACAGATAGAGACAGTCCCTGCCTTCTGATGGGCTTACAGTCTAATCGGGGGAGACAGGCAGTAAATAGAGTCAAGGGGAAGAACATCTCATAAAAACAATGGCAAATAAATAGAATCAGGGTGATGTATATCTCATTAAACAAAATAAACAAAATAAATAGGGTGATGAAGATATATACAGTTGAGCGGATGAGTACAGTGCTGAGGGGGTGGGACGGGAGATGGGGAGGAGGAGAGGGAAAGGGCGGAGAAGAGGGTTTAGCTGCGGAGAGGTGAAGGGGGGGTAGAGGGAGCAGAGGGAAAAAGCGGGGAGCTCAGTCTGGGAAGGCCTCTTGGAGGAGGTGAGCTTTAAGTAGGGATTTGAAAAGGGGAAGAGAATTAGATTGATGGAGGTGAGGAGGGAGGGCATTCCAGGATCGCGGGAGGATGTGGCCCGGGGGTCGACAGCGGGATAGGCGAGACCGAGGGACGGTGAGGAGGTGGGCGGCAGAGGAGCGGAGCGTGCGGGGTGGGCAGTGGAAAGAGAGAAGGGAGGAGAGGTAGGAAAGGGCGAGGTGATGGAGAGCCTTGAAGCCTAGAGTGAGGAGTTTTTGTTTTGAGCGGAGGTTGATAGGCAATCATTGGAGGTGTTTAAGAAGGGGAGTGACATGCCCAGAGCGTTTCTGCAGGAAGATGAGCCAGGCAGTGGAGTGAAGAATAGACTGGAGCGGGGCGAGAGAGTAGGAAGGGAGATCAGAGAGAAGGCTGACACAGTAGTCTAGCTGGGATAGAACGAGAGCCTGTAGCAGTAAGGTAGCCGTTTGGGTGGAAAGGAAAGGGCGGATCTTGGCGATATTGTAAAGGTGAGACCGGCAGGTCTTGGTAACGGATCACGTGTGTGGGATGAGCGAGAGAGACGAGTCAAAGATGACACCAAGGTTGCTGGCCTGAGAGACGGGAAGGATGGTCATACCATCCATGGTGTTAGGGAAGTCTGAGAGAGGACCGGGCTTGGGAGGGAAGATGAGGAGCTCAGTCTTGCTCATGTTGAGTTTTAGGTGGCGGGCAGACATCCAGGTGAAAACGTCCTGGAGGCAGGAGGAGATGCGAGCCTGAAGAGAGGGGGAGAGGACAGGGGTGGAGATGTAGATCTGCGTGTCATCTGCATAGAGATGGTAGTCAAAGCCATGAGAGCGAATGAGTTCACCAAGGGAGTGAGTGTAAATGGAGAACAGAAGAGGGCCAAGAACAGTGTGCAAGCTGGCTTGCAATAGTAAGGTATGCACAGATATGCACTATAGGGCTGGGGGTGAGATTAATTTCAAGTGCTCAGAGGAAGCAGATCTAAATTCAAATATGATGCAGCGGTAAGAGATGATACATGATACAGCCCTCTAGACTTTGTTTCTTGTGGGCAGAGACCGTGCTTACCACCTCTGTTATATTGTATCCCTCCCAAGCACTCAGAACAGTTCTCTGCACCCAATAAGTGCACAATAAATACAGTTGATTGAGGGAGTAGGGGAAATGAGAGCTTAATCGGAGAAGGCCTCTTGGAGGAGATGTGATTTTAATACAGCTTTGAAAATGGGGAATGTGGCAGCTTGTCATATATGAAGGGGCAGGGAGTTCCGGGGACTTGGGCAAGGAGCCAGCAGAGAGATAGAGGAGATTGAAGATACAGTGAGTGGGTCGATGTGACAGGAGCAAAGTGTGAGGAAGGGTTGTAGGAGGAAATCAATGAGGTAAGATAGGAGTGGGCAAGGTGATTGAGTGCTATAAAGCCAATGGAAAGGAACTAGTCTTTGATGCAGGAGTAGGTAAGCAACCACGGGAGGGTCTTGAGGAGTGGGGTGGTATGAACTGTGTGTTTTTTAAACAAATGATCCAGGCAGCAGAGTGAAGTATGGATTGGACTGGGGAGAGACAGGAGGCAGGGAAGTTAGTGAGAAGCCGATGGGGTAGTTGAAGTGGGATAGAAATGTTTGGATCAAACAGTAGCAGTTTGGAAAGCGTAAATTTTAGGACTGCCGTGCAGGTAAAAAGAGAGGATTTGGAGACATTGTATATGTGGGTTGAGTGAGAGAGATGAGTTGAGGCTAATACTAAGGTTATGGACTTGTGAAATGGAGGATAGTGGTATTGTCTTTAGTGATGGCAAAACAGGGGAAGGACAGAGTTTGGGTGGGAATACGTGACTCTGTTTCCTTATATGTAAAATGGTGATTGAATACCTGTTCTCCCTCCACCTTGGATTGTGTGGGACAGGTACAGTGCCTAATTTAATGATCGCATAATTAACTAATCTAATTATCTAATGATCGCCTGTTCTTAGCAAAGTGTTTGGCACACAGTAGGCCCTTAAGGAATGTAGTTATTATTATCATCATCGTCGTTATTCTCTAGATGTCCAGACAGTCATAGGTAAGGAGACTGGCTCAGGGGAAAGAGCACAGGATTGGGAGTCAGAGGTCATGAGTTAGAATCCCGGCTCTGCCACTTGTCAGCTGTGTGACTGTGGGCAAGTCACTTAACTTCTCTCTGCCTCAGTTACCTCATCTGTAAAATGGGGATTAACTGTGAAGCTCATGTGGGACAACCTGATTACCCTCTATCTACCCCAGTGCTTAGAACAGTGCTCTGCACATAGTAAGCACTTAACAAATACCAACATTATTATTATTATTGTAAATTGTATGAATAATTGTATAAACTGTTTTCATATAATGTTAATGTATAATGTATAATGTTCTCCCTTGAGTTGAGCCATACTTCTTGCTGTCAGTGCATTTTGGGGGGAAAATAAAAGGTCTTCAAATTTAGAAGGATTTTTAAAAATCATGAGACAGTGTATCTTAAAAAAAAACCAAAGAATGGGGAAAAACTTCCCATAGGTGTTGTGGGCTTTATAATATCCTCCCTTTTCTGTGGCAGTCTGCCACTCTGAAATTATCATCTGACATTTCTGTAAGTGTCTCTCTGGTAGTTGAAAACACCCAGACAGCCAAATGTAACCTCTTGAATATTTCATATTATGAGCAATTCCACTTTAAAAATGATGTGCAATTGCTCAATGACTAGATAAACCATTCACTTGCTCTCAACTGCATTCCAACCAACTGTAATTATTCTGAGACATCAGTTCATAATTTTTTTTCTCACTAAGATGATTTTCTGCATTTTGTTGAAATGTATGTCTGAGAAACTTGGCAGTCCACACGAAAGTTGGTCTAAGGAGACTAACCGAGAGCTATCGGCTGACTGGGATAGCATGAATCATGTAAGAATAGACACAGAGAGATTTTAACTCAGCGCTTTACTTACAAATCAACACTCCCTTAAAGCACTTATGTTATATTGCCTCAGTCAGGAATCAGACTCTCAAGAGTTCAGCACAGACTCACCAATTCTTTCCCAGACAATGATCTGGGTAATCACACAATCACATAGTAGAGCAGAGCTAAGGGCTCTTTAATTCAAAATCCAAATAATCTCTCCAGTTGATGTAAAGCTAATCCAAGGATAACATTCAAGCTAATTTCCTGAGGCACTTATTTTACACCCAGAAGACATCTTCATTGAGATTCTGCAGATCTTCCTGGAGGCTCAGGTAAAAGGTCCAACGTTTCATGGCCAGCGTGGCTAAGAAAGAAAGAACACTGCTGATCTTCCTTCTTCCCAACAGGGACTGTGGGGGATAACAAGCCTTAGAGATAATGTGTACCTCTCCCAAAAATGGAGATTTGCCTTTTCCTAGCTGGGTAAGGCAGGTTCAAAAATCAGATTTGGGTGCTTAGAAATGCTGTTTAATATTTTATGCCCTCAAACCTCAGTGGGGTAGGGCACAGAAGGTTTTTGCCAACTCTGGCATGTCTCATATGTATTGTTTCATGCAATTTTAATGATTTTTGCATAAAATCCCAGGGATGAAAAAGTAGAGGCGGAAGTGCTTTTTTGGTATTCTATATGGTGTTTAGAAGCATAGGTTTTAAAGGTTGGTCTTTGGCAAGGAGATGTTGGAAACTTTATTTCAGTGTACACATATTGTCAAAGGTTACATGCCAATATGTATACATATTGTCTGCACACAGTGTCTTGCAGTCAGTTGGAAGCCAAACTGTGCTTTTTATTTTTTGGCTACCTCTTTGTGCGTGTGTGTGTCTTTTGTCTTCAAAGATGTAAGCTCACCAAGAGCAGGGATCATGTCTTCTAATTATTTTTCATGCTCCCAAGTGCTTAATACAAAGTTCTGCACACAATCAGGAATATTTAAAGAGGGAACACTTAACTGTCCTTAATGTTAGGGATAGATCCTACCTATGCCCCTGACTAAAGCTACAAAGAAAACTGATCACTCCCATTAAAAAAATCATGCTGAAACGAATCTTAAAAAACAAAAGAATGGGGAAAAACTTCCCATAGGTGTTGTGAGCTTCATAATATCCTCCTTTGACTGTAATAATGTTGGCATTTGTTAAGCGCTTACTATGTGCAGAGCACTGTTCTAAGGGCTAGAGCACTGTTCTAAGTGCTGGGCACTGTTCTAAGCGCTGGTCTGCCACTCTGAAATTATCATCTGCTGTTTCTTTAAGTGTCTCCCTGGTAGTTGAAAACACCAGGACAGTGTTTTCAACCCTCTCCTGTATTTTTTTTTTTAACATGAAGAAAGATCCTGTTGCAATAATGGGTTTAGGACATGTTTTTCTTTTTTTTGGAACTTGCCTCTTGATGACCTGTGTAAAGCTTTTGCTCAAGAAGAGCCTAATCCTCTTCCGATTGCTGTTGGACAGGTTGTTCTGTTAGCAACAGTGGCTTCCTAAAAGCCTACAGTTCCGATGCAGTGGTGGTTACATTACAGTGATGAGAACTGTGCTTCGTGATGTCTCCAAATAGTTTATTAATAATGATGATGATGACGATGATGGTATTTGTTAAGCGTTCACTATGTGCCAGGCACTGTACTAAGTGCTGGGGTGGATACAAGCAACTCAGGTTGGACACAGTCCCTGTCCCATTTGGGGCTCACAGTCTCAATCCCCATTTTGCTGATGAGGGAATTGAGGCCCAGAGAAGTGAAGTGACTTGCCCAAAGTCACACAATAATAACGATGGTATTCGTTAAGCACTTGCCATGTGCCAAGCACTGTTCTAAGCGCTGAGATAGATACAAGGTAATCAGGTTGTCCCACGTGGGGCTCACAGACTTACTCCCCATTTTACTGATGAGGGAACTGAGGCACAGAGAAGTGAAGCGACTTGCCCAAAGTCACACAGCTGGTATGTGGTGGAGCTGGGATTAGAACCCATGATCTCTGACTCCCAAGCCCGGGTTCTTTCCACTAAGCCAAACTGCTTCTTTCATTCTGCCTCCCAGTTTTTTTGTGTCTTTTTCACTCCCAATATGACAGCCCACCCGACCTAGCAAACTGGGATGCTGTGAGTACTGCTCTAATGTTGGATTGACTCCTCACCAGACCTTATTTTTTAATAGTATTTGTTAAATTCTTGCTATGTGCCGGGCACTGCAGCGTGGCGCAGTGGAAAGAGCACGGGCTTTGGAGTCAGGGCTCATGAGTTCGAATCCCAGCTCTGCCACTTGTCAGCTGTGTGACTGTGGGCAAGTCACTTAACTTCTCTGTGCCTCAGTTCCCTCATCTGTAAAATGGGGATTAAGACTGTGAGCCCCGCGTGGGACAACCTGATTCCCCTGTGTCTACCCCAGCGCTTAGAACAGTGCTCTGCACATAGTAAGCGCTTAACAAATACCAACATTATTATTATTATTAAGGACTGGGGTAGATAGAAGCTAACCAGATTTGACACAAACCGTGTTCCACATGTTTCTCCCAATCTGAATCCCCATTTTATAGATGAGGTAACCGAGGCACAGAGAACTTAAATGGCTTGCCCACAGTCACACAGGAGAAAACTGACAGAGCCGGGATTAGAATCCAGGTCCCCTGACTCCCAGGCTCATACTCTTGCCACTGGGCACACCACACTGCTTCCCTTAAAGATTATCTTGGCCTGCCATCTGATGTTTAGTAGAGTTCCTAGATGATACTGGTGAAACTGCTCACTGCCTGTGCTTTTTGGAGTGGGTCTAGATCTCAGTGATATGTAAGAGCGGATAACACAACAGCTTTGTGACTCCAACTGTGTATGGCACTTTCTGTCCTACTATCAATGTACTGTGTCTTGCGGACTACTGAAAGGCATGCTGTGGTTTTGGGGTTGTTTTTTTTGACTCTCTCCTCGAATCTTTGATTGTTGGTATCAGGCTTTCGACGTTCCATCGTCCTTTCACCAACTCAGTCATACTGTTGTTGTTTTTTTTTTTTTTAAAAAAAAGGTATTTAAGTGCTTACTACCTGCCAGACACTGTGCTAAGCGATGGGTTAGATACAAGCTAATGAAATTGGACACAGTCCATGTCCCACGTAAGGTGCAAAGTCTTAATCACTGTTTTACAGTTGGTCATGGGTTCGAATCCCAGATCTGCCACGTCAGCTGTGTGACTGTGGGCAAGTCACAACTTCTCTGGGCCTCAGTTACCTCATCTGTAAAAAGGGGACTACCTGTGAGCCTCACATGGGACAGCCTGATTACCCTGTATCTACCCCAGCGCTTAGAACAGTGCTCTGCACATAATAAGCGCTTAACAAATACTAACATTATTATTACAAATGAGGTAACTGAGGCACAGAGAAGGACACATAGACAAGTGGTGGAGTGGGAATTAGAATCCATGTCTTTCTGATTCCCAGACACATGCTCTATCCACTGCATATGTTGTTTGGGTTCTATCCTTGATTCTTCTAATTTGTGTTCAACCTTTTTTGATTTATGGTATTCCTTTTTGCCTTAATTTCTCTATCCTTACTAGCAAGATAACCGATCCATTTTAGACAATTTGGTGATGGGTTTAGCAAGAAAGTGTAAAACATGCTATGGGACGAAAGGTGTTTGCTATCGGTGAATTCATTTGCTTATAAATTTGGAGATGTTTTAATGTGGACTATTTTTTAACAATTATAAAGCCATAAAATAGGAATTGGATAATTTTCAGATGACATCCTGTGTGACTGTCCATTCTACACCAGGAAAAATGGTGTAGAAAAATATGTGACTGAATTATATGTAGCATTTCACAGGGGATTCAGATGCCTTTGTATATCTGTTTCATATATTTGCTGATACTTTTTCTGCTAATAATGGAGGAAACTTTTCCATTACTTTCAATTGCTCTACTATGCCATTCCTGGGTCTGACTTCAGGATCCATTTAGCTCAAGATCTTGGACACAATGAGAGAACTAAAGGATGGTTGGGAGACAAGTGGGCTACTTACACTTTTAGAACTCTTGCCATATAGGGATTTTTGGAAGTTCCATCCCATGCTAACTTTCCCCTCTAGTTACCTGTCATTCAGTCAATCATATTGAGCGCTTACTGTGTGCAGAGCACTGCACTAAGTGCTTGGAAAGTACAATTCAGCAATAAAGAGAAAATCCCTGCCTACAAAGGGCTTATAGTCTACAAGGGGGGAGACAGGCATCAAAACAAGTAAAAAGGCATCAATATAAATATACAGAATTATAGATATATACTATTTTTGGTCTGTTCAAGTTGTTCACAGTAAGGGATGGTTTATACAATCCCTGATGGCCAACAGCTCACTTTTTGTTTGTTTTTAAGCTTCAACGTTTCCCCTTCTGTCCCCCTTTTCCCCTTCCAATTCTAACACGGGATTTTTATAGCTTAAAAGCCTCTTGGATACCAGAAACCCTGTTAAATTTGCAAATGGGTATTTTCCAAGCACTTAGCACAGTGCTTTGCAAACAGTACATTATTCTTCTTCTGTTGGCTCGCCTGTGCTGTTCTCCCTTTTTTTTCCACCAACCCAGACTGAAAGGGCAGGAGGATGGGTCTCCCAGCCAGAGCCTGGAGCCATATAGCATGGATTATCATCCCGGTCACCCCACAAAACCCTGTGGAAATGGCGAGGTATGACCCCAGCCGGATGGTTATTGTCATGTTTTTGCTTCATTCATTCAATAGTATTTACTGAGTGCTTACAAATGTGCAGAGCACTGTACTAAGCGTTTGGAGTGTACAATTCAGCAACAGAGAGAGACAATCCCTGCCCACTTATGTAGGGACCATAAATGGTATGTGAGAAGACCCCTGCATAACTCATCCAAAGTAGCGCCATCCTCCTCTTAATCCCCTAATGGTTGGTGAGTGCCGAAGGGGGTCCGTAGCCCGGTGACTGCCTTAACGACCGGCCTAAAGTTAGGCACCTCTCCATGATGGAGATGGGGCCGACGTTTTATCCTTAGGCCACAGAGCCAAAGAAAATGAACCTCAGTTTCATCTGTGTCCTCTCTAGTCAACCGGCTGCCGTGGCAAATGAGCAGGGTGAGTGTGATCGATAAGGCTAAAATAAGCTTTGTGCTAATAAGAACAGTTAATTGGAACTATTGCAATTAATTTTATTGCAATAATTTTAGGACAAATGAAACCAACATACAAAAAAAAGGAATTTGCACCTTGGACAAATGTACAGAACCACACTCAATATACCAGAGCGCCAAATGACCACAGTGAGTAGCTTTGAAAGATGGCAGCTTACTTTCTTTTCCAATTTGACCTCAAATATTATAATAATTATGCTATTTGTTAAGCACTTACTATGTGCCAGGCACTGTTCTAAGCACTGGTGTAGATACAGGTAATCAGTTTGTCCCACATGGGGCTCACGCTTTTAATCCCCATTTTACAGATGAGGTAACTGAGGCACAGATAAGTGAAGTGACTTGCCCAAGGTCACACAGCATACAAGTGGAGGAGTTGTGATTAGAAAATATGCATTAGATCTTCATAAAAAAAAACAAAGCTAGCATGGGAGACATCACCTCATTTCACAGAGGTCTCAATTAGCCAGAAACTAAGAGGGCAGGAAGCTTTAACCCTTCCCTGGCTAAATGATTCCTTCCATCACATGGTTCATATCGGTTCTTTCCTGGCAACCATGATGCATATGAAGAGAAACGGATCTGTCTGGAGTTCAATGGGATTGATTTTGTTCATTTTTTTCCCTGAAACTTAAATGGGCATATATAAGCTAAAGGACACACTAACTCCACCATTTTACAACCAATCAGAAAACTGGATTTTTCCTAAGCACCTGACACAGGTTTGCCAGATTCTCAATGGGACATTTTTGCTAGGATACCCTGTAGAGAGAACGAAATCAATTGCTGATGCTACAAGACCTAGCAAAATCTTGCTAAAGATGTCATCCACAGCGGTGATACTCAGGACTGAGTGAAGTTTTTCTAGCCAACTTATCTGAGTGAAGATAGACACCTGTGAATGCATAAAAAATATACACACAAAATAATTTAAGTTGTATCCTCAAACATAAAAATCTAATTAAGAAAGAGAAGTTTTATTAGGGCAATTTCACTTTATTTTTCCATACAGCAAGGTCAACTAGAGCAGTAATAATAAAATAAGCATAAAAACAAATTGCAGCCCAGGACAGAATACATAATTGGAGCAACTACAAGCAGAAAGTAAGTCTGTGATTACATAATAGTAAAACCAAGCACATCTGTCCTTTCAGCAGATGAAAGTTTTAGGGTTGCAAATCAGAGCAACATTATCAAATCCATCTGGACACTGATTATACACCGATCAAACGACAGCCGAATCTCACTGCTTTATCCGCATTTGCCTTAGAACATTAGGCTCTGTTTTGAATGTTTCAGGATCTTGAAACAGTGAAATTTGCACATTTTCTTTTCACCTGCTAAAAGAACAGGATCACTACAGCGATCAAAAACAATCACATAACAACTACAGCTACGGTGTGCTGTTTGGTTTGCCTGTTCATGAATTAACTTTGTGTGAAAGTCAATACTTGTTTTGAAGATTTGGTTTTGTGAACGATAAACCACTGAAATGGTCAGAAACTGGTTTGAATAGTATATATCCTTAATATAGGTCTCTCTCTCTTTTTTCTGATAGTTTAAACATGCAGTAGTTTTGAATAATGTAAGGAATACTTGATCCATGATTTCACCCTTAGCGGTTGAAGTACCTGCTCGTTTGGGCGATGATCTTCAGGCCGATTTGGACCAGTTGAGCTTTTGTCAGTCATGAGATCTCGGAAGGATGGCATATCTTTCCAGCTGAAAAAAATCCTGGCAAACTACAAGCTGTCCACAAAAAAGCAAAGCCACTTTTTGGAAGGGGTATGGAGTGCTAACTCTGTGCCACTTTTGCAAGCAATTTTGCTCAGCCTGTCATTGTATTAGCCTTAACAAAACTCCTTGTAATTATAGACATTTTTATTCAAAATAAGATCTTACTATTATACAGGTTTCTCTCTTTTTTGACTATATACAGAAGTGCAAAAAGTCAACCTTCTCTCTAGACATCCCAACATGCTAAACTGCAGCATAATCCACCCTCAAGAGTTTGCACAACCACTAGAATTCTTGTTACGTAAACTTTGAGTATTTGGATTATCAACAAAAAGTCCCTTGATCTATTGATTATGCAGCTTATTTATAACAAGGCCTGATATTCAGGGATTTCAAAAAATATTTAAACAATATTTTAACATTTGTAATGGATACAGTAGAAAATAAATTTTATTCTAATATCTAGGAACTAGATTTTTCTTATAATAACTAATTACAAACAAAATAAATCATCAAAATATTACTCAATTGTCTGCCAGGATTGTTGCGATAGCAACAACTTAACTTCTTACTTAGCAATGATTATATAATTATAAGATATCCATATAAAAGATCTTTGTTCTTTTAATGAAAACTAGACAAGAACTAACGATGACTGACATTCTTACATTGTAATATTAAATCAGTAAAATATAAATCATTTAGTTAACAATAATACGAATACTCATATGACACTACATGTAATTTAAAACTGAGTATGTTATGAAGGAAAAAACTACTTTTTAATTTTTTTTGTATTTTGAAAAATACATCAGTAAAATCTAATAAAACAAAATTCTAAAAATTGAAATGGTATTCAACTTGTAATAGAAAATGAAAACAATCTAATAAATGTAAGAAATGAAAATCTACATTTTTAACAAGAAAAATAAGTAATATTCTATAATGTAAGTAACTACAATAACATGTGAAGTCACCTATACTTTCTTAACACGATTGAAATTACATTGGTATGGGTTCCAACCCGTAATGTAATAATCTAAGGCTTTAATAGATGTACAGTACAATCAGTAAAATCAACACATCATTCTTATACTAGAAAGCGTATCTCTCAAGCATAAAAACTTGCAGTAAACTTGGAAGTACAGAAAGTTCTATAACTAAACCTTCACCTCTTCCATTCCACACTAAACTACCAGTGACCTGGCCCCCACTTCAGCAACCACAGGCTTGCTGAACAGAGCAAAAATATCCTTTACTAGCTGCAACATCCGAACCACAAAAAGGAATTCCTTTGGATGAATCCATTCTTAAAAACTGAATGCACATCTATTTTTTTTTTATTTTGTAAAGGCTTTCTAAGGCTATAAGCAGTTAATCTGAACAAAACAAAACAAAAAAATCACATATAAAACTCCCCCAAGTACTGAACCCACCCAATTACTACTGAATTAACATTTCTGTTTTTCATATTTTGGTTTTTCATGCATCTGATGACAGTGCTGCTTCTTTGTTTTAGAGTCACTATTTTGAATGTGACTTAGATGAAGCATTTAAGCAAAAAGTGAAACCATTTCTGCAAAGCATTTATAGTCTTTTGACTTCTGACAGAGGCTATAAATAGAAGCAAAATAAGTTCTTCCAATATTTTCATTGCCGTGTCTCAGAAATGGCACCTCCCTTTTGAGTATCATGTTACACAGTATAATATGCATAAATATTACACTAAAATGCATTAAAATAATTATATATATATATGTATATATATATAATCTCTATGTATCTCCAGTATGTGTAAGTTGTCTGCAATGAGAGTTTGTCTTGTGCTGTCTATGGTTATTTTAAGGATAAATTGGCCATTTCTGAGACAGCTTTGGTTTAAAAAAAAAATGGTGCCCTTTGTTCAATTCTAGCAAATAAGCAAAAAAAAAAGTGGCTCTGAAAATAATAACACTGCAGAAATAATACTCTAATTTGATGTACAGTCTATGGCACTTCATGAGAATCCTTAACAACATGGTATTTAAAGCTACGATTTGCTTTAAAATATACACAGTTGTGGTTTTGCTTGGCACATTCATCTCTGTCCGATCCCTCCCTTACCAATTCTTACAATTTATTACATTAAAAATATTACTCTTAAACAAGAATGACTGCGCATGCACGCTCTCGTCTACAATGGCAATTTTAAATACAAGGTGCACCTTTGTTATTTGTAAACCTTGAAAGAAATAAACTTACTTTAAAAAATTATATCTTGGTCTACAGACGTACCAATACATAATAGAGTCATGGTTACACCATAGTCTGTCTTTTCAAGATGGCATGAGTTTATCAGAATTCAACTATGGGTGCATATTCCAATGCATATTTCTGTGCTAGAAAAGAAAGACGATGTTGTACTTTTGGACAGTAAGGTCACCTCAGCACAAATATCAATTAAATGTACAAAGTATATAGGCAACAGTGTGCAGTGGATATCCAAGTTGTCTGTTCATCTTGTTAACATGCAATATGTGGATGCTGCTGAGGGATTTTTTTTTTTTCGTGTGTGTGAGTGTGTGTGGGGAGGGGTGCAGTTTGCTTGACGATATATACAATATGGCTAATGACCTTGTCCTTTACTCTAACCAAGCACACTGTCCTTTTCTCTTTAGTATGATCTGTAAAGAGAAAAAAAAGAGAAAAATCTCAATCAATGATAGGTTATAACAGAAAAGACACAAAAGCCCCAACCCGTAATGAAAATTTAATCATAGAGGACAGCCAGCAAAATCCTCCCAACTTAGAAATGTGGAGTAAAACCTCTTCTCAGGTGGAGTTTGATTTAAGGATCGATCAATCAATAAACTATTTTGAGTACTGACTGACTGCGCGCATAGCACGGTATTAAGCGTTTGGGAGAGTACAATATAACAGACTTGGTAGAAGTGTTCCCTGTCTGCAAGTTTAGAGTCTTGAGAGGGAAGCAAACAAAAGAGGAGCATTATCTAGTGGAAAGAGCACGGCCTGGGAGTCAGAGGACTTGGGTTCTAATCTCTGCTCCAGCAGTTATCCACTATGTGACCTTCAGCATGTCACTTGGCTTTTCAGTGCCACAGTTTCCTCAACTGTAAATTGGGGATTTAATACCTCCCTCATACTTAGACTGTGAGCCCCATGTGGTCCCTAAGTATCTGGTATCTAGCCCAGTGCTTAGAACAGTGTTTGGCATGTAGTAAGCACTTAACATCACAAGTATTTTAACTTACAGCTATCCATCAGTCATATTTATATATACGTAAGTGCTGTGGGCCTGAAGATGTGGTTAGTAAGGGGTACAAATTCAATTGTAAGAGCGAAGCTAAAGGCAGAGGGAGTAGAGGAAATGAGGGTTTAATTAGAAAAGGTCGCTTTGAGGAGATTTGCTATTAATAAGACTTTGGATAATGATAATAATAATTATATTTGTTAAACCTTTAATAATAATAATAATAATGTTGGTATTTGTTAAGTGCTTACTATGTGCCACGCCCTGTTCTAAGTGCTGGAGTAGATACAAGGTAACAGGTTGTCCCACGTGGGGCTCACAATCTTCATCCCCATTTTACAGATGAAGTCACAGAGAAGTGAAGTGACTTTCCCAAGGTCACACACCTGGCAGGTGGCAGAGCTGGGATTCAAACCCTTGACCCCTGACTCCCAAGCGCGTTCTCTTTCTACTAAACCACGCTGCTTCTCTAACCTTTACTATATGTTAGGCACTGTACTAAGCACTGGAGTGGATACAAGCATATCGGGTTGGACACAGTCCCTGTCCCACACAGGGCTCACAGTCTCAATCCCCATTTTACAGATGAGATAACTGAAGCACGGAGAAGTGAAGCAACTCACCCAAGGTCACACAGCAGACAAAAGGTGGAGCAGGGATTAGAGCCCACAACCACCTGAATTCCAGGCCCTTGCTCTATCAACTACGCCTGGGGAACGTTGTTATCTGATGGCTGAAGGGGGAGGAAGTGAAGCACCAGTGCACAGCCTAAGTCTTCAACAAATGGTTTCACAGAGACTAGACTACTTAGCGAAATCATTTGTGATGCAACTGAACTAAATTTGGAGGGCCATGTCCCTGCAATATTAACACTGGTAATAATAATGATAATTGTGATATTTGTTAAGCACTTACTGTAGGTCAAGCACAAAGTGCTGGAGCAGATACAAGGTACAGTTATTTTTCAGCTCCTAGAGGCTGACCTAAGGAAGCTTACTAATTCATGGAAATAGATCTCCATTTTGGGACATTGACACAGATTCTGGGAGGAAGCAAAAGCCAAGATTCAAGGCATCTATCTTGTCCCAGGACCCGGGAGTGCCCCTGCCCACTCGGTGCCAGCAGAGGACTGGAGAATGGCTATGTGACCCCTGTGTGATTCTGGGTAGGTGAAGATTCTCATTACCTGCACCTCAGTACGGTTCAAGGAGTCATGTTCACTCTCCAATGGCTTTTTCTCCATACTTTCAAACATGGTCATGTTTCACCTAGCCTAAGAAAACCTTCCCTTGATTCCACAGCTCCTTCCAGTTATCACTCCATCTCCCTCTTACCATTCCTCTCCAAACTTCTTGAGTGTGTTGTCTACACCGCTGTCTCCAGTTCATTTCCTTCAGTGCTCTCCCTGACCCCCTTTATTCCACAGAAACTGCACTCTCAAAGTGCAATGATCTCCTTCTTGCCAAATCCAACAGCTTCTACTCTATCCAAATCCTCCTCAAACTCGCAGCAGCCTTTGATACTGTCAACCGCCACCTTCTTCTGGAACCATTACCCATCCTCAGCTTCACTGGCACTACCCTGCCCTGGTTCTCCTCCTATTTCTCCGGCTGCTCATCTCTGCCTCTTTTTTATGGTATTTACTAAGCACTTAATAGATGCCAGGCACTATACAAGATAATCAGTTTGGACACAGACCCCGGTCTACAAGGGGCTCACAGTCTTAATCCCCATTTTACAGATGATGTAACTTAGAAGGACTTGGGTTCTAATGCCAGCTCTGCCACGTGTCTGCTGTGTGACCTCGGGCAAGTCACTTAACTTCTCTGTGCCTCAGTTACCTCATCTGTAAAATGGGGATTAACGGTGAGAGCCTCACGTGGGACAACCTGATGACCCTGTATCTACCCCAGCGCTTAGAACAGTGCTCAGCACATAGTAAGCGCTTAACAAATACCAACATTAAGTCATCACTTCCCTGTGCCAGACTCGCAGGCCCGTACTCTCCACTACTTGCTGCTTCTCTTTCAAAGGCTCCTCCACCGCCTCACACCCCCTAACTGTGGGAGTCCCTCAAGGCTCAGATCTGGGTCCCCTTCTATTCTCCATCTACACCCACTCCCTTAGAGAACTCAAACTGTAAGCCCGTTGTGGGCAGGGAATGTATCTGTTTACTGTTTTACTGTACTCTCCAAAGTGCTTAGTATAGTGCTCCGGCACATAGTAAGCGCTCAGTAGGGTTAAAACAGTGAAAATAGAACACAGTTGCTCCCCATGCCTTCAACTACCACTTCTAGGTGGATGATTCCCAAATCTACATCTCCAGTCCTGATCTCTCTCCTCTGCAGCATCGCATTTCCTCCTTCTTTCAAGACCTCTCTTTTGTGATGTCCTGCTGAAATGGCAAAGTGAACATGTCCAAAACAGAACTCTTCATCTTCCCATCCAAACTCAGCCCTAACCCTTGACTTTCCTGTCACTGTAGACAAAACCACCAACCTCCCTCCCTGACTCACAAGTCCATAACCTTAGTGATAGCCTTCACTCAGCTCTATCATTCTACCCCCATATTCAATTTGTCACTAAATCCTACAGGTTGAACCCCCACCTTGCTAAAATCCACCTTTTCTTCTCCATACAAACTGCTAGCACATTAATCCAAGTCCTTATCCTATCCTGCCTTGATTACTGCACCAACCTCCTTGGTGACCTCCCCACCTCCTGTCCCTCCCCTCTCCAGTCCATACTTCACTCTGCTGCTCTGATCATTTTTGTTCAATAATGTTCTGTCCATGTTTCCCCACTTCTCAAGAACCTCCAGTATTGCCCTTCCACCTCTGCATCAAACAGAAACTCCTCACCACAGGCTTTAAAGCACTCAATCACCTTCCCTCCTCTTTCCTGTCCTCGCTGCTTTCCTACTACAACCGAGCCCACACAATCTGCTCCTCTAATGAACTTCAATCTAGTCTATTTTACAGCTGACCTCTAGTCCACATCCTGCCTCTGACCCTGGAACGCCCTCCCTCTTCATATCTGACAATCACTCTCCCCACCTCCAAAGACTTTCTGAAGGCACATCTCCCCACAGAGGCCTTCCCCTCCTAAGCCCTCATTTCCTCCTCTCCCACTCCCTTCTGCATCACCCTTATAGCACTTGCGTATAAATGTACATATTTATAATTATAAATCTATCTGTTTTTATTAATGATGTGTATATAGCTATAATTCTACTTATAATGATGCTACTGATGCCTCTTTACTTGTTTTGATGTCTGTCTCCCCCCTTCTAGACTATGAGCCCTTTGTGGGCAGGGATTGTCTCTATTTGTTGCTGAATTGTACTTTCCAAGCGCTTAGTACAGTGCTCAGCACACAGTAAGTGCTCCATAAATACAATTGAATGAATTTGCCATCTTTTATTCACCCCTCCCTCAACCCTACAGCACTTATGTACATATCCAAAATGTATTTGTTCATATCACTGGCTGCCTCTCCTTCTAGGTTGCGTGCTTGTTCATTTGTATTTATTAAGCATTTACTGTGTGCAGATCACTGTACTAAGCACTTGGGAAGGTACATTACAGCAATAAAGAATGACAATCCCTGCCCATAACGAGCTCACACTCTAGATGCAGGGAACATTTCTACCAATCCTGTTACCTTGTACTCTCCCAATTGCTTAGTACAGTGTTCCACACACAGTAAGCACTAAATAAATATGACCAAGGAGTGGGATGGAGGGCTGCTAGAGCTACATCCCAAATCCTCATAAAATCAAAGAATAAACGTGAAAGTGCTGGGGAAAAAGTTGAAATACTTTTGAAGGGATTATTATTTAAATGGAGAGTAAAGGAGGGCTAGGGAGAAATGGCTCTCCTTCCCCTTGCTACCAGAGATGTCTTGCTGAACACTGAGGAAAATAAGTGGGGGGTTGGGAGTTAAGAGGAATAAGAAAATAAGAGTTGGAGAGTCAAGAGTAATAAGAGAGTAGGCTTAAAGGAAGGTCTGGGAAACCTCTCTGCCTCTCCACAATCATTTTGTTTGCAAATAATGTCCGTTTCCTGCTTTGCGTCTTCCACGTTACTGGTGTTTATTACCAATAAATTTTCACACTAAGTACCTACTAAAATACCTTTGGCATTTTACTTGAATAAACATGAGCAGCATGTCTAGCTGTATCAATTAATCAGTAGTATTTATTGAGCGCTTACTTTGTGCAGAGCATTGTATTAAGTTCTTGGGAGAGTACAATATAACAGAGTTGGTAGACTCAGTTTCAGTCCACAATGAATTTATAGTATAGAGGGGCTGACAGACAATAAAGGGAGCACCACAGCCATCCCCCACCAAGCACACGCATACAACCCTGCCCGGGGAAGCAGTGTGGCCTAGTGGAGAGACAGCACGGGCCAGGGAGTCAGAAGGACGTGGTTCTAATCCCTTTGCTGACAAATGCTTGCTGGGTGACCCTGGGTTAGTCACCTAACATCTCTGGGCCTCAATTTCCTCAACTGTAAAATGGAGATACTTGTTCTCCCTCCTCCTTAGACTGTGAGCCCCAAGTGGGACGGGGACTATGTCTGACCTAATTAACATGTACCTTCTCCAGCATTTAGAACAGTGTCTGACACACAGTAAGCATTTAATAAATACCCCTGGGAAAAAAAATCAGGATGACACAGAAGGGAGTGAAAGAAGAGGAAATGAGGGCTATTTGGAGGATTGTGTAATTAATAAATGATAATGACTAGTAAATGACTATGTCATTTCTAGCCACTTGTAGGTAGATGATATGCCTGTACCTTTTCCTAAGCCAAGCAACAAGGCTTTGATCTCCTCCCTGGTGGAAGGGGAAGAGGCTGCCAGAATTTAGCTCCCACTGTGGTTCCACAGGAACTGAAGCTTTACTGTGACTGCAGTGACTCAACTGTCCAGCTTTCTCTTCATGAAAGCATCCTGTTTTGTCCCCTCTCACACCAATCGGGCTTCAAGCAGATTTTATTTCATTATTTTACAGACTTAAGAGGTTTTAGAGAGCGGATTGATTAAATTGACCTTAACACACCTGTATCTGAACTACGGGAATATCAATTTAATGATTCTACTGAAAGGTCAAGTTGGAACTGAAGTGTATGTAGAATAGGGGGGATGATTAATGGAAAGGAATTGGTATTATTAAATTTGGAAGACAAAAAATGAGTAAGTGGTGCTGAAAAATCACTGAGAGTACATCAAAACTTCTTTCCCTCTCCTCCATCACATTCTTCCTTCTAATTTTACCATAGCAGGGATCCCACCCTCATCTTTCCTTTAAGCTAACTATGGGTAGGGAATGTGTTCACTATATTGCTATATTTACTCTCTCAAGGGCTTAACACAGTGCTCTGCACTCAGTAAGTGTTCAATAAATACGACTGACTGGCTGACTGGCCCAGAACTTCACAACCCTCTCATTGGTCCACAATTCCTCACTCTTTCAATTCTCACTCAGCCCGCTGCTTAAATCTCCTTCCTTTTCCTCCAAAAATATTTCCTGGATCCACTCCTATCATACCTAAATGAGAACTACTATCCTATCTGGACCTTTTTAGTATCTGACCTGACTCCAACCTCTACCTCTCCAATGTATACATTCTGCTAGCGAGACCGGTTGTCTAAAATTTGATTCTGCTCATGGCTTCTGCTTCCTCAAAAATCATTCCTCTCTGCTTGAAGTCCAAACTCCAGATTATAGCCTTGCTCCAAAGCACTCCAGTAGTTCTCTCTCCCTCAGCGATGGTTTGCTACAACCCTGCATTTTTTTCTCCTCCCAAGCTAATTTACTTCCTGTACCTTAGTCCCTAATTTCCCCCCTCTGTGCCCTTTGCCCACCCTCTTTCTCTTGCTGGAACTTCCACTCCTCCAAGTCCAAGAGGTCACAGCTTTCCCCCATCTTCAAAACTCACCTCCTCAGGAGATTTTACCCGATTAATGGCCTGTTGCAAAACTGTGTCTATCAACTCCTCAACTTACATTAATTTACACTTGTTTTTCTCTATATCCCGCCACACTCCTGTTTCATAACTCTTGCTCCCACTGTTATAAAATAATGTTTGTTTTTCTGTCTCCCACATCCAATCCATAAGCTTGTGGGCAGTGAATGTGTCTGTTATATAGTTATATTGTATTCTTCCAAGCACTTAGTATAGTGCTCTGCTCACAGTAAGTGCTCAATAAACACAACTGACTGAATTCTTAAGGGCAGGGACCGTGACTTCTATTACCTTTAATTTATTCCCCAAGCACAGGGCTCTGCACACAGTAGGTGCTCAAGAAATATGCTACTGATGGATTTTTGAAAACCAAGAAGCCATGAAACACCACCACTCACATTCTGGCTAGGTTGCTAGGATTTTCTTACACCCTGTCAACTTTGCAATTTAGGCTAACTTCCTGCAGGATGCATTCATAGTTGGGTCGTTTGCATTTACTCCCCCTCTACACTATAAACCTGTTGTGGGCAGGGAATGTGTCTACCAACTATGTTGTAGTGTACTCTCCCAAGTGCTTAGTACAATGTTCTGCTCACATTAAGTGCTCAATGAATATCGTCGATTAATTTTTATTGAGCCCCACTTTCTCAGAGGAGAGCAGGACTCCCCAAAATCCTCAGTTTGCCCTCCACTGGTGTTTATTCTGCACCATCCCCACACAAGGTGCACTCGTTGAGGGTGGTTTGGAGGTGGTAGAGGGTGGGGGAGGAGGGTGAAGAGGGGCCTACACCTGCCACTTTCCTGTCACAGTTCTGAGGCTTTAGATCACAGCATGGCATTGCTGACCAAGCTTGGTTCAGAGGCTCCCCATCTTGGGAGACCACTTTATCATGCCCGGTTTCTTCCAAAGTGCTGGTCTAATTCCCGACTCTGCCCACATATCTGCTGTGTGACCCTGGGTAAGTCACTTCATTTCTCTGTGCCTCAGTTACCTCATCTGTAAAATGGAATGTAAGACTGCGCTTCATGTGGGACAGGGACAGTATCTACCTTGTATCTACCCCAGTGCTTACAACAGTGCTTGGCACATAGTAAGTGCTTAACAAACAGTAAGCGCTTAAGAGAAGAAACGGGGCTTAGTGGCAAGAACACGGGCTTGGGATTCAGAGGTCGTGGGTTCTAATCCCGGCTCTGCCACTTATCAGCTGTGTGACTTTGGGTGAGTCACTTATCTTCTCTGTGCCTCAGTTACAAGTCATCTGTAAAATGGGGATTAAGACTGTGAGCCCCATGTGGGACCACCTGATTACCCTGTATCTACTGCCGTGCTTAGAACAGTGGTTGGCATATAGTAAGTGCTTAACAAATACCATTATTATGAAATACCACAATTATTATTATTACAGAGGAAGCCCCCTGAGGCTGACCTGAGGCCCGACTGTGGGAGCCTGCTGGCTGACAGTAGTACTTAAGAACCAAGAGAATGCTGGAAGGAACTTGGGACTCTTCCTGCATTTGGTCAATCAATCAATTGATCCATGGTATTTATTGAGTGCTTACTGTGAGCAGAGTACTCTACGGGGAGAAGCACTGTGGCTTAGTGGAAAGAGCATGGGCTGGGGAGTCAGAGAACCTAGTTTCTAATCCCAGTTCTGCCACTTGACTGCTGTGTGGTCTTGAGGAATTTACTTAACTTCTCTTTGCCTCAGTTTCTTCAGCTGCAAAATGGGGATTCAATGTCTGTTCTTCCACCTACTTAGACTGTGAGCCCCCTGTGGGACATGGATTGCATCCAACCTGATAAGTTTGTATCTGTCCCAGTTCTTAGAACTCAACATGAGCAAGACTGAGGTCCTCATCTTCCCTCCCAAACCCGGTCCTCTCCCAGACTTCTCTATCACCGTTGATGGCACGACCATCCTTCCCGTCTCTTGGGCCCGCAATCTTGGTGTCATCCTTGACTCGTCTCTCTCGTTCACCCCACACATCCTATCCGTTACCAAGACCTGCCGGTTTCACCTCTACAATATCGCCAAGATCCGCCCTTTCCTCTCCACCCAGACGGCTACCTTACTGTTACGGGCTCTCGTTATATCCCGGCTAGACTACTGTGTCAGCCTTCTCTCTAACCTCCCTTCCTCCTCTCTCGCCCCGCTCCGGTCTATTCTTCACTCCGCTGCCCGGCTCATCTTCCTGCAGAAACGATCTGGGCATGTCACTCCCCTTCTTAAACAACTCCAGTGGTTGCCTATCAACCTCCGCTCCAAACAAAAACTCCTCACTCTAGGCTTCAAGGCTCTCCATCACCTTGCCCCTTCCTACCTCTCCTCCCTTCTCTCTTTCTACCACCCACCCCGCACGCTCCGCTCCTCTGCCGCCCACCTCCTCACAGTCCCTCGGTCTCGCCTATCCCGCCGTCGACCCCTGGGTCACGTCCTCCCGCGGTCCTGGAACGCCCTCCCTCCTCACCTCCTCCAAACTGATTCTCTTTCCCTCTTCAAAACCCTACTTAAAACTCACCTCCTCCAAGAGGCGTTCCCAGACTGAGCTCCTCTTCTCCCTCTACTCCCTCTGCCATCCCCCCCTTTACCTCTCCGCAGCTAAACCCTCTTTTTCCCCTTTTCCCTCTGCTCCTCCACCTCTCCCTTCCCATCCCCACAGCACTGTACTCATCCGCTCAACTGTATATATTTTCTTTACCCTATTTATTTTGTTAATGAATTGTACATCGCCTCGATTCTATTTAGTTGCCATCGGTTTTTACGAGATGTTCTTCCCCTTGACTCTATTGCCATTGTTCTTGTCTGTCCGTCTCCCCCGATTAGACCGTAAGCCCGTCAAACGGCAGGGACTGTCTCTATCTGTTGCCGACTTGTTCATCCCAAGCGCTTAGTACAGTGCTCTGCACATAGTAAGCGCTCAATAAATACTATTGAATGAATGAGTGAATGAACAGTGCTTGACACACAGTAAGCACTTAACAAATACCACAATCATTATTATTATTACTAAGCACTTGGGAGAATACAATGCAATAGAGTTGGTAGACACGATTCCTGTCCAGAAGGAGTTTGCAGTCTACAGGGGAAGAGAGACAGGAAAATAAATAACAGGCAGGGGAATCATACTAGTATAAAGATAAGTAGGCTAGGGCTGTGGGGGTGGTGAGAGCATATCAAAGCACTTAGGGGGTTCAGTGCTGAGTGCATGGGCGACGCAGGTGGAGAGGGCAAATAAAGTAAGGAAAATCAGGGTTTCGTTAGGGAATGTCTCTCGGAGGAGATGTGGTTTTAGCAATCATAATAATAACTATGGCATTTGTTAAGCACTATGTGCCAGGCACTGTACTAAGTGCTGGGGTAGATACAAGCAAATTGGGTTGGACACGGTCCCTGTCCCACCTGGGGCTCACAGTCTCGATCCCCATTTTACAGATAAGGTCACTGAGGCCCAGTGAAGTAAAATGATTTGCCCAAGGTCACGCAGCAGAGAAGTGGCAGAATCAGGATTAGAACCTATGGTCTTCTGACTACCAGGCCCGTGCTCCATCCACTACGCCAAGCTGCCTCTCAGCCTAGTAGGGCTTGGTCAGCCTGTCTTTTACACAAGGGCAAACCCAGACCAAGTCTTCTTTGAGGCTACACTCGGGGAGACTCCTTCACCTGAATTTGGAGAATTGAGATTAGTGAGGTTATTTTGTAAAAATTCACCTTTTAACACATGTCCTTTCTGATCCATTTTAATCACTCCTACCTTAGAAGTTGAAATATATATCAATCAGTGCTGAGGACAGTGCCTGGCACATGGCAAGTGCTTAACAAATACCATTACTATTATTATTAATAATAATCACTCAATCAATGGTACGTATTGTGCGCTTACTGTGTGCCGAGCACTGAAATGAGTGCTTGGGAGAGTATAATATAACAGTGTTAGCAGATCTATTTAAGTTGTATATCTCTGAAAGCAGCACTGAAAATTTTCCCTGCTACATGGCCAATGCTCAATAGTTTGGTTTTTTTTACATTTCCAAGGCAACCACATCCTATAAAACGTACTAGAATAATTAAAATGACAAACACACAAAGGATACTTACTGTTTGGTGATGAAAAATCTACATCTGGGTAACATACTTGTGGCTAGTCAGATGTTCGGCAGATATTATGGGTATCTGACAAATAAAAAATTATCGAATGAATGACTCATGCAAGCAAGCACAACCAAGAGACTCAAACATTCTATTATTCATATTTAAGAAAAGTGAAGTTCAGCTGTGAGGTGACAGTCCTTACTCGGTACATATAATAATTCGTTAATGTAAACCCAAATGCCAAAGTAGCAACTTATATATATATATATATATATTTAATTGTGTTAAAGAACAATTCCACCCAGGCAAAAGGAGTGTTACCAGTTGTTTAGGGAGTAAGAGAAGTTAAATTCCAAAAGTGCATGCAGTGCAGTCATCGAAAAGAAGCCCTTTTTGTTGGCCTACACATGAGTGTGAGATTATGTCGATTTGGTAAACGACGAAGAGGAAAACACCAATTTCTAATGCTGTCTATTAACTAACAGTCTTTGTACCTTTATTTTTGCCCCAAAATAGCTACCCAGAATTATGAATGACAAATCGTAGAGAAAAATCTAAGGCAGTTCTTGTTTTCTAAGAGGGAATCTATGGTCTCTTTCAAGCGATGCTCTCAAAATTACACCTGCAGTTTAGAAAATCCATCTGCAGAACCCAGTAGCCCATTTTATTGGTTTTAATTAGACAGGAAAATGAATGGAGGGACAGAGATTTCCCTAGATACCCAAAACTAAGAGCTGAATTGAACCAATTCCTGTGGTTTTAAACTTTAATCTACAGTCAGTAGTTTCCCACGACTGCAATGTTTAAGCAGGACCCTGACTGGGAAAGGAGGCCCAGGCCTTAATGATGGCCCCTCTCTGTTGGAATGGATGCTACCTTCTGGGTTTGATTCATCCTTCAACTTTCAAAGACACAATTTTACACCATTGGTAAGTGGCACTGGAAAGTGCTCCAAGCATAAAGAAGCTTCTCATACCATTTTTCTTACTGCTGCAGGACGGGAGGTTGAACCCAACAGTGTAGAAGCATCAAGGATGGGGCTGTCAAAACATACCAAGGACCTTCAACACCAGTCAATGAAGATGAAGGGCCAGATATCACCTTCTGCGCTCATGCAAGCTACATTTGGTGGCATCAGATAATTCGGCAATGCGTACGCACTGTAGGCATATACATATACATGTATATGTAGATAGATTATATATGTATATATATATATATATATTTATAGAAAGAGAGAGAGCTGTTCTGGTTTGGGACTGCAAAGTTTCCCTATGTCATGAGGGCCCAAGAAAGATATGCATGAAATGATCATAGCACAATGCAAAATAGAAAGTGTCCCTAGAAGTCAATATGGCTGAGAGCATGTTGATATTTGCTTTGCTGTGGTTTTGCTTACACCAGCAGTTCTGAGGTCAACCCATGGTTCAAAGTAAAGAAAGGAAGTTTACATGAACTGTTCTGTTTGGTAAATGACTCCCATTAAATGCTTTTGGAAATTTGAGACTCAAAAGTCTCCCTGAGCTGTCACATTTGCCAAAGTTAGCCTCCTTGTAAGCGAGTACGTCCTCTGAGGTGACTGTCAAAATCAACTGTTTGTTCAGAAATGTTTAAAGTTTGGCTGAAAATGTTTCCAAAATCTAAGTTTGTTTTTTTTTCTCTTTTTAATGGTAATTTGTTAAGCACTTACTATGTGCCAGGCACTATACTCAGTGCCGGGATAGGTACAGATAATCAGAATGGACACAGTCCATATCCCACATGGGGTTCGTGGTCTTAATTTTCATTTTACAGAAGAGGTAATCGATGCTCAGAAGTTAAATGACTAGCCTAAGTTCAACCAGAGCAGACAAGTGACAGATCTGGAATTAGAACCCAAGACCTCTGATTCCCAGGCCCATGCTCTTTCCACTAAGCCACGCTGCTCCTCAAGTTACACTAAAGTTACATATGTGCAGGTGTTTCACGGATACCTAAAAAAAGTAGTTGAAAAATAATCAACTTTTTTCCCAGATTTCTTTTCTCTTTAAGAATTCCTCAAATAGGACAGTGGGCACAAGTGGGTTTTACAATACTACGTCAAGCAAGTGCAAAAGCACATACGGCAAATTGATTCTGCTGCTCTAAAGTGAGACTTCTTTCTCACATATTTCTGTGTCCTATGGGCACAGTGTGGTTGCCAAGTGGCTAGAGCTTTAAAATATAAGAAATCTGGAATGAAACAGAATTTGTCGTAGTCCTCTTATTGCATTTTGCTTTCTGAATGTGTGAAAAGCACTCTCTTCATCCATTTAGGGATGAGGTGATGGACACCAGGCCACATTTCTTTCCGGGTTTGGGAAGGGTGCATATTTTGAAGTATACATTTTTCATTCCAACTTTTTTAATTAAAAAGCAATGGGCATAGTTCTAATCCTCTACCTATATTCTGGAAAGGGTCTGAGCTAACAGGTTTATCTCTGCGACTCCCTGACACTTGAGAGAGGACTTTTAATTTCCATGCATGGCAGTATTTTATCTTAGATCTAGAAATTCAATTACAGTGGGGAGACATTGTGGAAAAACTCAATTTCTTTTGAATAGCCATTCTATTCATTACATCCAAGTCATTTTTCAATGGACTTAATTTACAAGAGTGGTCCCTGGTGGCCTGATGAGTTGCTTTTCTGGCTTTTTTTTAAGAAGCCAGGTGGTAATTCAAACACTGCTGTTTACAGAGATATTTATTTTGGATTCTGTATGTTCTCGTTCCCTTGGAAGAGCAGGGGTGTGGCCTAGTGGAAAGAGCACAGGCCTGGGAATCAGAGGATGTGGGTTCTAATCCCCACTTTGCCAGATGTCTGCAGTGTGACCCTGGGCAAGTCACTTACCTTCTCTGTGCCTCAGTTACCTCACCTGTAAAATGGGGATCAAGACTGTGAGCCCCGTATGGGACAGGGACCGTGTCCAACCTAATTACCGTGTATCTACCCCAGCACTTAGAACAGTGCTTGGCACACTGTTAATGCTCAACAAATGCCACAATCATTATTCTCATTAGAAGAAAAACAACCCTGCACACAGTAAGCGCTCAATAAATACGACTGAATGAACAACCCTCTAAGGCATCGATTATTCAATTGATAATTGAATAATCAACCAGAATAATCACGCGAGAGGTCCAGACCAAATCAGAAATGCTCGTGCAAATGTCATTTTAGTAGCATCGGCAATGGAGCTGCAACATCCTTGGGGTACCGAGGGAAGGCACCAAAGCATTCTGCTGCTCGTCAAACAAAAAGAGAATGTGTAGGCCAACAAGAAGTAGAGTCGAAACCCTCATGCTCAGTAAAAGCCCCGCCCGGATCCCTCTGGCACACGTGAATCCCCCACTGACCCCAGTGGGAAATTCGTGTGCACGGGGGTCTGTTGGATCGAAGCCCTATTAGAGTCGGTTTTTAAGAAACGAAGCTGTAAATTAGCAAACCTGGTTGGCTGTGGCTGTTGCAGCGAAGGGAACACTTGTGGCAGATGTTGTTGCTGCGGACACAGTGGCTGGCGTAGCACCGTGCACCATGGGAACTTTCGGAGGGAAAATCATATAAGCAAACATACGGAAGAGTGTAGCGGTATGGAAACCATGACAACATGGGGGTAGAATAATTGGGCATGGTATTTGATCACAGCGGAAGCCATGTGACGAGACATCATCACCAGCGAGTGACATGCAATCACAGTGCAAAGCAGGACAACATTCCAGGGAGAGAAGGGGAGGGGAAATGAAAGAGAAAAAAAGGGGAAAAAAGCTTGTTACCATCAAATCAAGAAAATCAACACAAACAAGCTTAATCAGCTAAGTCAACACAAGAGTTTTAACACGTGTTCATATTTATACCGATTCAAAAATCTAAGCCAAAGATACAGCTTATTTACTCTGAACTTTCATTTATCAATTGGAACGGAATGTACACTTGCATATTTAATAATGAAAAAATACAGTCATGTTACTTTTATGAGAAAGATTCTAAACACCGGAACTCAGAGTCCAGTCAAAATCCACCAAGGTTGACAGTAAAGGGAAAACCCCTGGGTAGAGAAAATAACTCCGGTGGTCCGTGGGTCAACTGAATTGATCGATGGCACGGAATTGATAGTTAGCCCAGGCAGGGAGGGGGTGCCTGAGAGTCTCCGAGAAGACCCTACTGGTGGATTTTGAGGGGCTTTGAGCTGCACCATAGGTTTAAGATAATCAAGAAACAAAGCTGGCACCTACCAACACTTGTAGCGGGTGTCATGCACAATATTGAGCCTGCCCATCATGCATTGCAACAGGAAGGTGGATTTGAAAAGGGAAAAGAATTAAAACAACCCATCACACGTGTAATTAGAAAATTCATTTGAACAAAGAAGAAAAATTGTTATTATGGGAACAGTGACATGTAACTGTCAGCACAATCACATCATACAGTAGCAAGTGATAAATTAGAACTCGTCTCAAGTGAGGAGTAAAAGCCAATATAACTGTGTGCTGGTACGCTCTGCTTTTTTCATATCGCTTCCTAGCACCATTTCACAATTGAATGTTAAGGGGAAAAACCCTCTTGACTACTTTCAACAAACAAAGAATATTTTTATTTGGCCACCTTCGTGGTTACGAATGAAAAAGGAAACACATTTTTGTTCAACTACAATTACTGAAGATACCACTGGCTAGTAAGGAATTCAGAACACAAAATGATTTTAACTTTTAGCTCTGAAAGCCAGAGATTTCGTTTTTGTGTCCATCTCAAGATAACACCTAGAAACGGATGTGGGACTTGTATAACTGGTTTCCTTCTATGGACATCTGGGTATAAGCTTAATAAAAAGCTACTAAAATTTTCTATGTTTTTGCATTTTAAATACATTAAAATCAGGTAAGAGAAGTTAGTCTGATTTTTAAAAATCTGCTCTGATTTACAAAACTCAAACTTTTACCTGATAGAATAAGAAAACCTAATAAAGGTTCACTGTCTGGGGATGATGGATTCACAAAATGCCTTAGATACTGCCAAGAGGAATATTTACATTGCAGTGTGTTAGTAACAGTGAAAGCTGGTAGGCTTTCAGTGCAAATTTTACAAACAACACTATTGAGTCTGAGGCGCTTGCAAGGCTATAAATTTTTCCACTAATCTAGGTAGAAAAAAATGAAAATTGCATGTAATAGTATACTCACACACAAGTAACTTGGAAGTCAAATTTATTTTACAATCTACAAGGCATTATCTCACACTCAGAGTGACACCTTAAAATGAGACCTTTCCCTGCATAGTTAGGTTTTGGGTAATAACCCATTTTTATCATTTTACCCTTAAATTTGACACGCCCCATTTTAAATACAACCACATCTGTGGTGAAAATGTGCTTGAAAAGTTTACGCTAAATGTGAATTTCCTCAGAGTCCTGAAGATGAGGCTTCTGCTGGACAGACTACTACAGTCATAATTAACTTATCTCCAAACTCAACTCCCTGTTAGAAACCATATCATCAGTCTTTGAATTTAAGGAATGTGCTCAGGTGGTGGGTTACATGATAAGGATGGAGGTTGGGGAGGGAGGATGGTTCTCTTTTATTCTGTCTAGCATAACTTCCCAGACATGCAGCCATTTGCTCATGCAGTAAATTGGCAAAAAATCAATTGTCTGAAGACAGTCATTGACAAAAGTCTAGAGGAGAAAGACCACTAGACCAATAGCTGACAAACCTAATAATGAAAATCCATCTCGAATGTGAAACCACCAAACTTAACTTCGCCAATCTTAACCCATACCTAACTCTCTACCTCTCAACCTGGTCCTAACCCTAAATCTGCCCTTAACCATCATCCTGGCCAGGCTCTGAATTGAAAGAGGCCTTCCTGAAAATAGAGGTGGATTTTAATGATGGGCTGATTCTGAGATTTGGAAATGTTGATTGATGGAGTTTGTCAACCACTGAATTTTAGGTATTTGGTTTCTTGTGATACATCACACTCTCTTTTTGTGCCTGGACCAAGCAATGGATATGAAACATACTGCGTTGGCCTGACATGTGGGGGGGTGGGGCGACCCTAAACCCTCTCGACTGTAAGCTCACTGTAGGCAGGAAAGTGTCTACCAACTCTGTTATACTGTACTCTCTCGAGCCCTTAAAATGGTGTTCTACCCAAAGTATGTGCTCAATAAATATGATGGATAGATACTGTTAATAAAATTGGAATTTCATCTGACATATTACTTAAGGCTGGGAGGAGAATAATAGTGATGGTATTTGTTAAGCGACTGGGAAATCATTAATTCTCAATGGCTTGGCTGATGGGACAAATCAAAAGATGCATGGAAATCACTTTTAAGGAGTATTTATTGGCAAGGTCCATTTAAATACTGTGTGATAGCAGATGTCTCCAATTATTCTATGTTTATATATTTTCATTTTCCTATTACAATACATCATTCCACGCATAATTCAGCCAGATTGCTGAAAACAGAGCTAGTCTTGCAATAGCTTTATGAAACAGAACTGTAAAGCTTTTCGGCTGAAATTGTAGTTTGAGTTATCATCATAATTAAGATTATAACCAGTCCACACAGTTTGGAGTGGAATTTGCCGCAAATAAACATAAGGCGACAATGAAACTACTAGCCAGGGTGCAATAACTCACATATATGGAGCTATAATGCTATCAGGCCCACTTACCACTAATAAAAATCATTCTGGAAATGACCTTAATATTCATCTTGATTTACAAATAAGAAGGCCTAAACGGCACATTGGCTAATTCAAACTTTCCTCGGCTCTTGCGCGTAAGGCAGAATTTGAGTTTGAGTAAATGCTAAATTCATTTTTCCTACACCGAAGTATTTTGGTAGATGAATGTCAAATTGCTGAGGAATGTCATTTGCGGCTTTAAAATATGCTATTTGCACTGAAAACAATGTGAATAATTCCCTACCCTTAAATTGATGCATCTCCTTTCTGTGTTTTTTCTTTGAGGAAAATCACTAAAAAATAATTGGGGTGGTGATTCTGACTTTTGAAGGAATATTTTAGAATTGATCTGGGAACTATTTTAGGACTTGGTAATTGTTTTTGAGAAGGGGACTCTGAATGGGGAGAGTGAATGTTATTTCTGCCTTTGGGAAGAAGGAATGTGATCTACCATTTTCTGGCATGGAAACTGGTGAAAAACAGGAAGGATGGTTCAAAAGCTGTGCTAACGTATTTATCATTGGGTAAGTGGTCCCTTACTTTGATCAAGGAAGAGAGTGGGAGACACTGTGGGCAGAGCCTACTTAAGTTAAATGAAATGAAAGACTTTGTGACTGGGAGTAGTCTGTGTTTCCCTTTCCACAGCTTAAGAACGGGTGGGTTTGAATGTAAATACAGAATTTCTGGTAATAATTCATTTATGCACTTTCACAAAGTTAAAATCCTCCACACGGCCAAATGTTCCACTGTACACTGATTTATGCTGGGGTCTGCAGATTCTTCCAAACAAGTGCCCAAACGCATAATTTTCTCTGCATTTATAAGGTAAATCCCTAGCAAAGCGCAGAAAAGTACAGTGACCGGCCCAAGATACTTCAGCTGTTCAGGAGAAAAGCTGGGTCTTGAACTGAGGATCCTGAGTTTTTTGAGCTCTATGCTCCCATTGCCACAGGAGTTTACAATGTACTAGCTGAAATGAAAATATCAGGATCCAATCTGGGCCTGTATTTTCCTTATTCTGTAGAGGACCGTGTCTTAGCAGAGGCCCTTGGGTACACACCATGTTGGGCCAGAAGCAGTGTGGCTTAGTGGAAAGAGCACGGGCTTGGGAGTCAGAGGACGTAGGTTTTAATCCCAGCTCTGCCATTCGTCTGCTGTGTGACCTTGGGAAAGCCATTTAACTTCTCTGTGCCTCAGTTACCTCATCTGGAAAATGGGGATTAAAACTGTGAGTCCCACATGGGACAATCTGATTACCTTGTATCTACTCCAATGCTTAGGACAGTACTTGGCACATAGTAAACGCTTAACAAATACCATCACCTTTATTATTATTAATGTGCATTTTCACTACCCATTTTGAGTGGAATGATATTAGAGAGCATTCACCCAACAATGGAGCTTGTCTGCATACAACACAGGGCAGTATTGGATGAAATGAACTGTGTGCATGTATGGTAAACTCCATCAAAGTATGTCTTAATGCATGGCTAGGAGAGGACTGAAACCCATCCTTTTAGCAGAACTAGATATTTTTCCACTTCACTGATGAAACTTTTGGCCACCTCAGAGTTTGCAGCGTGGCTCAGTGGAAAGAGCCCGGGCTTGAGAGTCAGAGGTCATGGGTTCTAATCCCATTTCCGTCACTTGTCAGCTGTGTGACTTTAGGCAAGTCACTTCACTTCTCTGGGCCTCAGTTCCCTCATCTGTAAAATGGGGATGAAGTCTTGTGAGCCCTACGTGGGACACCCTAATTACCTTGTACTACCCCAGTGTTTAGAACAGTGCTTTGCACATAGTAAGTGCTTTAACAAATACCAACATTATTATTATTATTATATTATTACAGTGCCTGGCACACAGTAAGCACTTACTACCACAATTCTTACTATCATTATTGTCCTTCCCTGGAATGGCACCCCTCCTTCCCTTCAAAATTCCTTTTCCTGCTTGGTCTTCCCAATTTAAGGCTCCCAATCTTTGGTACTTTATCAGGCACTTATGATCCCTTCTTTGAATCATATGTGTTCACGTTTCTATTATGGTATTCCAAATAATGTGCTTTTAGTATTTCCTCTTTATATTTGAACAGATGTTTGTTCTATTCTGTGACTTCCCAATTCCTACACTCAACTGTAAATTCCTTAGGGACAGGAACCTTGTATCAAAGTGCAGAGAGAAGGGAGAGGGAGTAGGAAAAATCAGGGTTCAATTGGGGAAGGCTTGTTGGAGGAAATATGATTTTAGTAAGGCACTGAAGGTGTGGAGAGTGGTGGTCTGTCACATATGAAGGGAGAAGGAGTTTCAGGCCACAGGGAGATCTTGGGCAAGGGGTGGGCAGTGACTATGTTCACATTAGAGATGTAAAATGTGTGGGTTGAGTTGCAGTAGAAAATCAATGAGGTAAGAGAGGAGGGAGCAAGCTGATCAGTGCTTGAAAGCCAATGGTGAGGAGTTTCTCTTTGATGTGGAGGTGGATGGGCAATTACTGGTAGGTCTTGAGGAGTGGAAAGATGTGTGCTGAACTTTTTCTTTTTTTTACAAAATTGATCTAGACAGCAGAGTGAAGTAAGAACTGGAGTGGGTGAAAGGCAGGAGGCAGGGAGGTCAGCAAGGAGAATGATGCAGTAGTACAGGCAGGATAGAATAAGTGCTTGGACCAATGTCCTTGGAAAGAGAGGAAAGGGTGGATTTTAGAGATGTTATGAACATAACAGGATTTGTAACACACTATGTGTGTCGAATAAGAGAGATGAATCAAGAATGTTAGAGGGTTAAGGGCTTGATACTTAAGGAGGATAGTGGTGTTGGATACGGTGATGGGGAGGACAGGGTACGGGTTGAAAGAGGCGGTGTTCTGTTTTGGGCATTAATCATGAGGTGTCAGTGGAAATTCAAGTAGAGATGTCCTGAAGGCAGGAAGGAAATGAGAGACTGCAGAGATGGAAAGAGATGAGGGCTGCAGTAATAGACTTGGAAATCATCAAAGGGAGCTCTCCAAAGGAGTGGGTGTAGGTGATGAGTAGAAGGGAACCAAACTGAGCCTCGAGAGACTCCCACAGTTAGAGGGTGGGAGGCAGAGGAGGAGCCTGGCAAAGAGACTGTGAATTAGCAGCCAGAGAGAAAGGAGGAGAACTAAGAGAGGACAGTGTCAGTGAAGCCGAGGTTAGATAATGTTTCCAGGATAAGGGTGTGGTCCACAGTACTGCACGCAGCTGAGAGTTTGCAGACAATTTAGGATCGTCTTACAGGCTGCTGAATTTGGCAAGGAAGAGGTCGTTAGTGGAGTGAGAGGGGTAGAAGTCATATTGGAGAAGGGTCAAGGAGAGAACTGGAGGAAAGGAAGTGGAGGCAATGGGTGCAGACAAATCATTCAAGGAATGGAGAGGAATGATAGGAGGAAGATGTGGCAGTAACTGGAAGGAATCATGAGTTAAGAAGGGGTTTTTTTTGGATAGGTTGTAAATGGGCATGTTTGAAATATTGGGGAAAGCAGCCATTGAAAAGTGAACGATGGAAGATGGCAGTCGAGAGGGAAGAATGGAGAGGGCAAGTGTCTTGATAAAGTGTAGAGGGAGTAGATTTTCAGAGGATATGGGAGATTTCCTTTTGAGATACTGGTGGGAAAGATGGGAGAGTCAGATAGAGAGCAGTAGGAGGGAGAGAATGGAGAGGAGCAGGGGAGATTTAGGGAAATCATGCCTGATAATTTCAATTTTATCAAAGTGCGTGGCAAGGACATGAGGGGCAAGTGATAAGAGGGTTTGGGCGGGCAGAGGGTTTGAGAAGGGAGTTAGAAGTCTGAAACAGCTGGCATAGGCAATAGGTAAGGGACAAGTACTGTTTCTGGGCAGAAAAGACAGCAGGTTTAACAGGTGAGAATGAATTTGTGATGGATACGTTGGGCTCGGTGTCTGGATTTCTGTCAGCAGCACACTGCAGCTCGTGCAGAAGACTGAAGGACACATATCAAGGAGGTGGTCCATGGTTGAGGGTTAATAGTATGAGATTTGTGGAGAGATGGGGGCCATACGAGAGTTGAATAGAATGAACGGGACAGTGTTGAGGGCGTGGATCTGTGCATTGAGAGAAAACGGTTTGTGTACGGAAACAAATGAGGCATGATGACTTAAGAGAACTGGAGGCGATCGAAAGATCAGAGGTCTCTTTAGCGGAACAGGACAGATTTGGTGGGGACGGGGGGCAGAAGCCAGGTGAGGAAGTTGTGGTCAGACAGAAGAATTTCAGAGTTGGTGAGGGCAGAGACTGTACAGTGATTAGAAATGAGGGCGATCGAGCATGTGCCCTAATTGGTCAGTGGGTGAGGTAGGGTGAAGCAGAAGGTCAGAGGAGTTGAGGAGTGATAGGAAGCAGGTAGCAGAAGAGACGTTGGGCACATCCACATGGATGCTGAAGTCCCTGAGGATCAATGTAGGGTTGGAGGAAGACAGAAGGAATGTGAGAAATTAGGGGGATAAAAGGGAGCAGATGACTGTTTCCCAGGCTTTCCTATTTTCAGAGTCAGGCCCTTTTAGAAATTATGTGCAAAAAAACCACATGAAAGATGACCATTAGAAATGTGTGGAGAATATTCCTGATATATATCTCTTAGTAACATGGCACAAGCCTTTCAATAATCTCAGAGGGAGATGGGTATGTGTGTGTATGGTAACATTCATGAGAGAGGCCCCTTTGCTCAGAGTGGCATCAAGGGCATCGAGTGGCGGGGTAGTGTCTGCCCAAGGAACGAGGCTACAGGGGTCAAAAACCGGCAGTCCTGGGGAAGCTGGCATTCTGGGGTCCCACCTGGGGAGCTGTAAAAAGTGGAAGCACCTGCTACTGCTCTCGGTGCTTCCTTACCCTAATCCTGGTCTGCCAGTTGTCTGCCGTGTGACCTTGGGCAAGTCACTTCATTTCTCTGTGCCTAAATTACTTCACCTGTAAAATGGGGCTTGAGACTGGAGGCCCATATGAATTGCTTGTATCCACCCCAGTGCTTAGTACAGTGCCTGGCCCATAACAAGCACTTAATAAATACCATTATTATTATTAATAATAATCTGCCTCCTCCTAAACAGATCCTGGGATGCTGGGAAAGCCATAACCCATGATCTAAATGACCCCACTGTTTTCTAGGCTTGTATAAGGGAGAAGCAGGATAAGGCACAAGACTTGCCGGAGCAAGTAGCAATTGGTTCTGTATTGTAAACTCCATCCTCCCTCTCTTGCTGTAAAGTCCTGGCTTGCCCACGCACCACTAAAGGGCTCGAACCTGTCCCTCACATCAATCGCGATAGCCAGTATTAGTTTCCTTTCTTGCTACTTCACTTCTCTTTCCCTCAGTTACCTCATCTGTAAAATGGGGATGGAGACCGTGAGCCCCAAGTGGGACAGGGACTGTGCCCAACCCAATTTGCTTGTACCCACTCCAGCGCTTAGTACAGTGCCCGACAAATGGCACAGTCATTATTATTATTGCCCCAAGCGCTAAACTGGTAGCCCAGAATGATTGGCAGGGTGATTCTCCAGCACAATGGAATACCTAGTCTGCAAATATCCTGGGGCGGAGATCTCGAACCAGCGAATTAGTTTCTGTGGGTTCCTCAAAATGTCCTGCTGTGGTCTCAGGAGTGCATACAGCAGCAGCAGAAGCTTCTGCCCCTGCTGAGGTGCTTCTCTCTGGACCCCCTGACAAGGTCAGAACTCCAGAGAAAGCAGCAAGGGGCAAAGCTGCAGCAGTTGCTGGTCTAGCTGAGGAGAAGCAACGTGGCCCAATTGATAGAGCAGGCGGCTGGGTTCAAACCCCAGGTCCACCACTTGTCTGCTGCAAGACCTTGGGCAAGTGACTTAACTTCTCTATGAATCAGTGACCTTATCTGTAAAAGGGGGCACAAGACTGTGAGCCCACATGGGATGTGGACTGTATCTAATCTGATTAGCCTGTATCTACCTCAGCGCTTAGTACAGTTCCTGGCACACAATAAGTGGTTAAAAAATGCCATTAAAAAAAAAAGAGGACAAGGAAGTCCTCCTGCTCTTGCCAGCCCCACCAAAACCTGAGAAATGTGGGCTTCTCCTGCAACTATGGCAAGATACAATTACCCCAACTTCAGAGGCATAAACCCCAGGATTTCATTGCTCATGACAGCAAGGGGAACTACTGTTTTTCTCTTCTTACCTGCTCAGGCTGATGCTACTGCTCCACTCACGAATTGATAGGAGACAATGGAAGGGAGGCATTTGGGGGAAAACTTTGAGGTTTTAGGGACATAATTCCTAAAACATTTGAAACCCCTGACTCAACGCAAGGTGCCGATTCGTTGAACCATCCAAACGGTTCATTCGTTTTTATAATTTCGCATTTACACCAAATAAGGATAAAAACCTGAAGACTCAGACTCCAGAAATCTACCATTTCATCTACTCTCATTCAGTTACTGTTCCAGGGAGACAAGCTACAGGGTAGTCTTCCAGATGGAAAGGACCAGATGTGTGAAAAAGATCGGAGGGCAAGGTAAACAAGGTGAATTTGTCTTTTAAATTGAGAACTCTAGAATTTGAATACACCATTCCTGATGAAGACATGACACTCTGCCCTAACCTCGGGAGTATTCCATATCGGACCGACTAGACAGAGCCCTTTTCCTCCCCGACCCTGATGGAGGGGAATTGTGAAAACTAGAAGCTCAACTGCACATGCGAAGGGGTCTTTACGATGACCATCAACGGTTTGGACCAGCCGACACGAAGCAGAACTCCTTACCTGGAGGGAGGAAGGCTGTATGCTGTTGTAACTGCATGTTGGCAAGAGCCTGTTGGTATTGGAAAATACCAGTATTAAAGACTGCGGTGGCACCATTGGTTTTTTCAAGCGCAGGCCTCTTTGGTAATGGGGGAAGGACAGCTTGAGGAATTCCCTGTGTGGTGGACGGGTAGAAAAAAATAAAGTCCAGTGAAAAAGAAAAAGAAAAGAAAAAAAAATCAGTAGAAGGCCAAACTAGTTAGGAAGACCATCTTTTTCCATGAGCAAGCAAGCAGCGGAGCGGACTTAACTATCAAATAAAAGGGCAAGATAAAAAGCTTTGAAGGAAGCATTACTTTAGTTTTTTAAAAAATGCTAGTACGAGAAAACATGTTGGAGCCGTATGTTATCACGAGCCCTAATGTTCTACATTACGTATTGCTTCAGGCAATTATTTTGGAAAAAGAAAAGCTGCACTGCCTGCTCCATGAGGATCAACAAATAAAAGCCATGTTAATAGTAATTTTACAGTGTGACCGAAACAGGTGAGATCGATATTAAAATTATACCCGCTCTTCCCCAAAGTCTAACTAGACATGCAAAGTGTACCGAGGCATGCAGGTACGTTAACACTGAGTTACCAACGTTAAAACTACGTAAGAATATCACTAAAGCCATGCCATCCAAACAGATACATAAATACACAGTCATAAATACAGTTTTAATGTCCTCCAAGAACTTCATTAGAACATTCTACAATGTGGTGAAACTGAATGTGGGCCGCTGGGCTTTAGGAATCTTTGGTTGCCGTTTGGTACGTATTTACATCGACAGTTCAGTCTTGCCACCAATTGTGTCAGGAAACCACACTCAGTTTTCCATTGTATTACAATATTTTACAACAGAAAAAGGAATATTTACTACAAAATTAATAAAACTTGTATCTACAATAAAGCTACATGCCAAGCTAAAAGGTGAAAGGTCATAGTACCAGGTCAAAGGTTGCCTCGAGGGGTCGCTTCAGTGATTTGACAGCCGACTGAGTCTTAATTAGCAGGCAGCGAGCACATGATGGCAATGGGCCAGTGGGGTTCAAGCGCATTAACATAAACAGCAAGCAGAGGTGCATCATGGGGGCAGCAGTGCATTTTTGGGTAGGTGAGAAAAAACAAATAAAAAAACAAATCATCGGAATGCCATATACAACGAATAACAAGACTAAGCATGCACAATAAAGGCACTACTGAGTTGTTATTTGGGAGGATACAACCTCTATGTAGTTAATTACAAACGAGATACTCTAACAGAAAAAAAAGAGTGAAAGAAGAGGATAGAAAGAGAGAGAGAGTCTGCCTTCTGTATTTTTGCTCAAGTATCCATAAACAAACACAGAAAAAGACCTCTCATGTTCATTTTACTGTGCTATGGATATCACACAACAATGTCTTATAATGAAGTAATATTTTAATGATCAAATCATGTAGCCATGTAAAAAAAAATAGGACAACATTAACAACAGCTAAGCAAAGAACAAAGAATGGACCCATTAAATTCAGCTATTAGAGCACATTTACAATTTTACCTTAAGAATACATTTTTATTTTTTTTTAGCAAAAGGGGGAAGTCTTCCAATTCCTAGTAAACTCAGAAGAATTGTGGCCTTCCTAGTCTACATTCGGGCTATATTAAACTTCTCCTCTCCAATACATAAGTATTTGGATGCCACAATATCATTCAAGACAATCAAAATAGCAGAACATTAACTATCTCCCTCCTGGTGTAAAAAAATAGATTGTTTTGGAGTCCTTTCCTAAATAGTTTCAGATTAGGAATCAATTTTAAGCATGACATGTTTGGACAATAGATCTGGGAGCCTAAATGAAACACCATTGCCGGGCGGAATGCAGAACTGGGGTTACCGTGGGGGAGGTAAACGGTTGAGAGTGAGCATGCGCTTGCTGCTCCATGCTTTCCAAAACCGCCCCCGCGAGGAGACAAAGCAAAGCAGCGGATTTGGACAATCTGAAACTTTTTAGGAGTCGCTCCGCTACACTGCGCTAACCGAATTTCACTGCCTGGACTCGTGATGGGGATACCTGAACAAACATATTTTCAGCAACAAAAAACAAACAAACAAAAAAAACCAAAAGAAAAATTTAATAAACGAATAGCCTACAGTCCAAAATGCTACTGACTCTTTCCTCTTTCGGAAGGAAGGTGCTTTCGCGACTCACCATGGCAGCTGCAGTGGCTGCTGCTTGAGCAGCTGCAGCTTGGTTGACTTGGTACTGGGCAGCCTTGATCTTGGCTTGCAGGTGTGCAGGGGGGTGAAAATATTTGCACTTTTCCCGAGAGCATCTCCCTTTGATGTAATCCATACACACGGTGACCGTATTGTCATTGGTATCGATCATTGCACTGTCAGCGGGGTGAGCAAACCGGCAGTCATTTTCTCCTCTATTACAATTGCCACGTTGATACTCTCGACATACCTGCAGGGTTACGGAGGGAAAGCCGGTTAGTGAGCTGGGCCACCTGGAACCTTTCTCCACTGGTTGGAAAGTGATAGGGAGGCCGAGAAGAATGGAGTTTGGTAACGGAATGGGCCACATGAAGGAGGTTGCGGGTATTGCTTTTCAAAGAGTGAGGCGGCATAACAAGCAATGATTTCTACATTAGAACACACACAGGGTCATTGCAGTCCCGTCTGGGACGCAGCTTCTTGGCGAGCCAACAAAGATGCCTGGAGAAAATGTGCGGTGGTTGCCTTCCTTGACATTCATCACCCTTGTTGGGGATTGATGTCAGTCATTCCTGACATTGTCCTCTACTTCCCACGTATTCCCCCTAGTAACCCATTATCCACCACTCCTTTGTGAGGTTTACACATCGGTTGCCCTGTGAGTTTCAAATATGATAATAATAATAATAACTGTGTTATTTGTTAAACACTTATGTGGCAGGAACTGTACTAAGCGCTGGAGTAGATTCAAGCTAACCGGGTTGGACGCGGTCCCTGTCCCCCATGGGGTTCACATTTTTACAGATGAGGTAACTGAGGCACTGAAGAGTTAAGTGACTTGCCCAAGGTCACACAGAAGACAAGTGGTGGAGCTGGGATTTGAACTCAGGTTCTTCTGACTCCCAGGCCCGTGCTTTATCCACTAGAACATTCTGCTTCTTGGAAAAGACCTGAAGTGACAGGATCCTCATTCAGAATGTAAATTTTTAAAAAGAAATGTTAGGCTCCTCCACTTATCACCTGTGTGACTCTGGGCAAGTCACTTAGCTTCTCGGTGCCTCAGTTACCTCATCTGTAAAATGGGAATTAAGACTGTGAGCCCCACGTGGGACAACCTGATTATACTGAGGCTATTGATGCCTACCCACTTGTTTTGTGTGTTGTCTGTCTCCCCTCTTCTAGAGTGTGAGCCCGTTGTTGGGCAGGGATTGTCTCTATTTGTTGCCGAACTGTACTTTCCAAGCACTTAGTACAGTGCTCTGCACACAGTAAGCACTAAATACAACTGAATGAATGATGCTGTGTTTATCCCAGTGCTTAGAACAGTGCTTGGCACATAGTAAGCGCTTAACGAATACCACTACTATTATTATTCATGACCTTACTTATGACTAACAAATTAATCTGGAGAATTTCCCAAATAATTTGTTTTTTTTTCCACTAGATAACTAAGGATTCATCAATCAACCTGGGTAGTTATACAACCCAGGCATCCCGCAATACTTTTGAGATCAGTTGGAGAAGATATACTGAAATTGTGCTGGTAGTGGATAGAAAGTTAAAATGATTTACGCTTAGGCTTTCTGGCCAAACTAAAAGATCCCCGCCCGTCAGTTTCCTTACGCATTTATTCTGAGAGTTTGGAGGAATCGCATTGATCAGTGCCTTAAAACAGCCCTTTGAGCCAATGGGGCCATTCCATCCTTTCATCACAAGAGGGCCGTCTAAAGCATATAATGCAATCACTGTGGATTTATTTTCTGAATCCTCCCTTTTCCTGTACTGGGAGAGCAGGAACAGTAAGTTCTGGGCAAGTTAGGAAGCACGTACACGTTTAAACTATGTTATGACTCAAACAGCCAAAGTATTCTCTGATTTACACGTTCATTAGGAAATGGAAATCATTAGCAAATCTGAAGCAGACTTTTCATGACAGTTTTTAGGTCGCAAGAGCAAAAAACTTGCAGCAAAAGCTGAGTGTTTATTTATAAAGTGGCTACTTTCTGAATATGAAGCTCCAGGGAAGGCAGCATAGTAAATATTGTAAAGGGAAACAGTTTCTGTGGAACGACCATCCCATTTGAAGCAGGACAAATCGGCTGTTCCATAAAGAGCTCAGAAAACAGGGAAAATGGAGCTCATCGGAAGTTCATGTTTCTTGTATGTCTGAAAACTGCTTAGAATTTACATTCGGGATGAAATTTTACCCTAAGTCGATAAGAAGTTAATCTTCCACTTATTTCCTAGCTTATATTTTTGATTAAGGAAAATATAGTGTCTCTCCCCACTCTTTAAGAAGTAGCGAGTTTTGGGTATTCCCTCACCCTCTCCTTACCGCCTATAAAATGAAAATGCCATATTAGGAGGTATCAGTTTTGCCCTGGGATTCAGCAGCAGTTCAAAGTGTTTGAATGTTACTGAGTCAGTCTGAGGAAAACAAAAACCAGCCCCAAACTTGGCCATTAAATGTAAGCCAAATCCCGCCTGTTCCAAAAGACTCAAAGAATTCAGTCAACAACTGGCATTTTTCTTTTTTGTTTTCTCCAACATACATGCCTCTCCACTGTGAGGTCTGTGCTGAACTGAAAAATGGGAGGGGAGAAGCTATAAGAATAGGTCCATTCTCCCTCTGCCCTTGCAGAAGGGAGAATGAGGAAGTAGAGGATATCCTGTCTGAAAACCTGTTCTGGGGAGATCTCCCGACCACAGAGACTGGGAAAAGCTGAGATACACGCCGAATGAACATCCAAGTATCTGGGTGGCTGTCTAACTAGAGCCAAACCTTGGGAGTTTTTAAATATTCTCCTCCCTCATGACCCCTCTAAATAAGACAACATCAGCCGTGCTCAGACTGCTGAGTCAAGGGTTCTGGCACTGCTTCGATAATAAATCTGGCTCAAAACAAAAATAAAAGAACGGCAGATCAACGGGGCTAACATCCAAGACATGACCACTGACAACAAAACTCATCATTTCTAAAAGTTTAGCTTTATAATGACAAGAAGAACCAATAGCCTTAAACCTAGATTTAAGAAATTCAGCCCACTCGCTGGGCTGAGTTCCCTTTAACTAAATTTTGCTTCTTCAGAGCATGCGCTATGAATATCTGCGTTCTAATTACATAAAGGATTGCATATCTTGAATGCTAATGATCAAGACCCAACAGGATGATGCTGTTAAGAGAAAGAAAATCTATTTTGTGGGCAAGATCGTGAAAACATAAATACGTGTTATTGCAAAATGCAAAATTGTATTTTGTTGAGCAAATCTACTGTAAAAATGCAAGGTGCCTGTTCCAACAATTATAAACACCATATCTAGGACCTGGTTTCTAATCCCGGCTCTGCCACTTGTCCGCGGAGAAGTCGTTTCACTTCTCTGGGCCTCAGTTACCTCAGCTGTAAAATGGGGATTAAGACTCTTAGCCCTATCTGTGTCCAACCTGATTTGCTTGTAACCACCTCAACACTCAGAAGAGTGCCTGGCACACAGTAAGCACTGAACAAGTACAATTATTATAAAAAGGGGATGATATGGTTTATTAATGGAAAAAAATATATCATTACTGACAAAATCATTTCAGAAGGCTAATTCCAAATTCTCTGAAATCTCTGAAAACTGCACACAAATACCTCTTGCACTGTATTTTGAATGCCTCTGTAGTCAGTTGGCCTTACTACTGAGCGAATCTTCGGGGTGATAATAAACAGGCAGGCGACGAGACAAAATGGTTCCGGTCTCCAAGATGGAGAGGCACAATAAGACATATAAGTCGTGGCCAACTCCTTACACACCAACCAGGAAGGGCACGGAGAGGTCGGGAGCATGGAGGGCAAGGAGGACTTTACCCCAAATTACTGTATTAGCGTTATGATTCATTCTCAGGAATTGAGTGCGCAGTTAATTGAGCAGGCTTTGAAGAGTCACTTATTCGCAAGGATAATTAAGGTCCACAGATAAAGACCTTGTTCTTAAACTATATTGAGTAGAGTGGCGGGGGATAAGCTAATATAAAACCAAGTGCTCAGTGTCCAGGTGGGAGCAGATCCTTAGCATCTCATCAAACAGCAGGAAACTCATCAAAAGTGATGTGGACTCAAACCTTCCTGAGGTCCAAGAGTGAGGCCAATAACATGGCCACTGGTTTAATTCTGGATATTCTATTTTTCAGCCAGTCTGCCCCCTGCCCATAGTGATGTACAGTCCCTCTAGATGCTTTGTGGACAGGGAACGTGGCTATCAACTCTGTTGTACTCTCCCAAGCGCCTAGTACAGTGCTCTGCCTACAGTAAGCACTCAAGAAAAACCACTGATTAACTTATTGATTGGGGTAATGTCTGTCAACATACTGTTTACTCAAACCTTGAGTGTTTTTTTTCTGTGGTATCGATCCCGTGTAATTGCTTCAGAGCTAATGTATTCTATTTGCAAGTACCTCTGAATGGTCACCCCTTCTGAAATTAGTGGTAAGAGTTGGGGGGTGAGGGACATTCAGCCCTGAATGTATATATCCTCAACATAAAAGGCGCCCAGTGTAAAACTGGACAAATGGCCACCCTTCTAGAAACCAGTGAGCCAGTCGGTCAAACAAAATTTTAGTGTCCTCAGGTCTAGAATGATGAGTGCCACAAGGGGCTAGTCTGAGATGGACATTTCAAGAGACCGCTGGTCTGGTTAAGAAAAACCAGACACAGGTGAAGTAGTACCAGTAGAAGGAAAGTCATTTTATTCCAGTGGCACAATTCATCAGAAAGTGGGGCTGAAAATATCAATAGCTTCAAGGAGATTTGGATAAATTCAAGATTAGCAGTCGTAATAGACTCTTAGAGGAAAGTTTCAATCCATCAACTGGATTTCAGGCAATTTTATTTATTGAGGACTTACTGTGGGCAGAGCACTGTACTAAACACCTGGGAGATCATAATATAACTACGTTGGAAGATACATTTCCTGCCCACAAGAAGCTTATAGTCTAGAGGGGGAGACAAAAGTTAATAAAAAATAGATTACGGATATGTACACTGACATGTACATAGATTGGAGCTATAAGATGCTCCATCCCTAATCATTATGATGGATGTCCAGGGGGAAACCAGCACATCTCCAAGTATCTGTTGCCACTTTCAGAAATAGAATAGCAACCTAAATGACTGTTCTTATCTTGTAAAAGCAGTTCCAGCATCCTTATATTCAAGGAGTTATTTTAACTTACTTTACACACACATTTCACACTTTTGTGGAGGCGGTTAGGGGACTGTTCCGAAACAGAACTTCCCACCCCAACACTGCCCTCCCCAAGTCTTTCCTAAAACTGTAGACAATACAACTACCATCCCTATCTCAAAAACCCATAATCTTGGAGTGGCCCTCATCGCCTCTCTCTCAGTTAGCCCACATTTTCAATCTGCCACCAAATCCTGTCAGTTCTACCTTCACACATTGTTAAAATCTGCAATTTCCTCTCCGTCCAAACTGCTACTCACACTGATCCAAGCACTTATCCTACCCCACCTCAACTACTGTATCTACCTCCTTGCTGACCTCCCTACCTGTGTAGCCCCTCTCCAGTCCAAACTTCACTCTGGTGCTTGGTTCATTTTCCTTCAAAATGTTCAGTCCATGTTTCCCCACTCCTTAAGAACCTCCAGTGGTTGCTCATCCACCTCCACATCAAACAGAAACTCCTTACCAGCCGCTTTAAAGCACTCGATCAGCTTGCCCTCTCCTACCTTTATCTCACTGATCTCCCACTGCAGCCCAGCCAGCTGTACACTTTATTCATCTAACGCAAACTTACTCATTATACCTCCATCTCAGCTCAATGCCAACCCCTTTCCCACATCCTCCCTCCGGCCTGGAACACACTCCCCCTCCACATACCAACCTCCACTTTCCCCCATCTTCAAAGCCTGCCTTATAAAGATCACATCTCCCTCAAGAGACCTTCCCCGATTAAGCTCTGCTTTCTCCCTTCCGTGTCATCTGTGCGCTCAGATTGGTACTCTATGGGCATTGGGACTCGCCCTACAGCCGTTATTTACATACCTATAAAGTATTTAATTATATTACTGCTTGTCTCCCCCTACAGACAGTAAGCTCACTGTGGGCAGAGACTGTGTCTACCAACTCTGTTGTATTGCATTCTCCCAAGCACTTAGTACAGTGTTCAGCACAGGTAAGGATTCAAAAAACATAGACTGAATGCTTGATTGGGTTCCCGATGTAGTGGTGCCGTTTGATTCTGGTACCAGAACAGGGGAAGGAATCAGGGAGCGAGAGAGGCGACAGATCAAGCTAAGAGAAAAATGAAGGACAGAATAAAGGTTGGTTGGGCCAGCTGGGAAAAGAGAAGTTTGCATAATGACCAAGAGCCACAAGCTGAAAGGGCTGCATAGTCTCTCTTTCCCCCTTCCCTACTGTAGTAGCTTCCTTCCGAATTCATGGCTCCTTCGGGCATCTCCTCAGAAATACTACTTGCCAAATTATTTTACCCATGCCTCTGCATTCACATGTAGGGCTTATCTCGTCTCTCCTTATGTACAGTATATTTGGACCTGCTTCTGGAGAGGCTAGGAAATGAGAAACAGTGCAAAAGTTATCTCGGTCATAATTTTCATGCGCACCACAAAAGTAGACAGTTGTAGCTTTCTTTCAAAAGCATCCCCGAGTCTGCCTCATAATGCTGGTGGGTAGCTTCTGGGTATTCAGGCCAAGGAGGGAGGGTGTTCCTGTAGGCTGTAAGGTCACTGTGGGTAGGGAATGTGTCTATCAACTCTGTTATATTGTAGTCTCCCATGAGCTTAGTACAGTGCTCTGCACAGAGTAAGCACTCAATAAATAGGACTGATTGGTGAAATCACTAGTTTTTAGTGTCAAATATTTGAATTTTAGTCCAAAGTGGGTTTTCAGGAGCCTGTGGGGCTGTCTTAGAGTTGATATACTCAGACAAGCCATTCGTTCATTCATTCGATCATATTTATTAAGTGCTTATTGTATGCATAGCACTGTACTCAGTGCTTGGGAGAGTACAATACAACACTAAACAGACATAATCCTTGCTTACAGCCAGCACTCCTTGGTTGTGGTCTGCCCAGGCCCCGACCCTGACCTTCTGTGAGAATCCTGCCTGTCAGTGAGGCCCAGGGACCCAATGTTTGATGCGACTGTCTGGTGATGGGAATGGTGGTGTGAGTCACGGTGCTCCATTTTGGCTGGCGATCCAAATGACCCTCCAACAAGTGCACTAGGTTGCATCCTGGCATACTGTTGCATCCATCCCTTGGCTTTTAGATTAAGCCCTCCGGTAGGCATGGGAAGGATTTGGTGTTCCGCTGACCAGACACACACCTATGGATTTGGCTGCCGAGATTGGGAGGGGATGTGGAGAGTGGCACCTCCATGTAACGGTCAAACTGCAGTTCACCTCACACAGATTATTCAAGCATTTGCTTTAGATATAAACAGATTAAAATCCAGGTCCTCTGACCTCCAGGGCCATGCTTTTTCCACTACGCCACTCTGGTCCTAAAGGATATAAAGGGGGGCATATCAACCAACCAATGGTATTTACTGAGCACTTACAATGTGCATATCACTGCACTAGGCGCTTGGGAGAATATAAGAGCAAGTAGACTTGTTCCCTGCCAACAAGGAGCTTCCAGACCAGAAAGAGTTAAGCTACAAGATCCCCACCTCCCCGAGACACACACACACACACACACACACAAATAATAAATAAATAAGTAAATTGCAGATATTCATTCATTCAGTCGTATTTATTGAGCAGCATTCTTTCCTGCACCAAAACCTCCTATATTCAAATGCTATGTCAAAAACTCTCCCAGCCAAGAGATGGACAAAGAATCTTTATGAGTTTCTCTTTCACCTGAAGCTTCCACAACTACTCTTATTTGGGGTTTCATAAAATGAATATAAGGTGTACCTCCTTAAAAGATGGCTCCACAGCAGTCCCAGGAAAATCTTATTCTCTTGAAGAGATTGCCACTTAGATGTCCACTTTCAACAGAAAATGATCCTGCCCACTCCCTGCTCCTGCACCTCCAGGCCAGCACATCTTGGTTCTCCCCAACTTTCCAGTTCAGTTCAGCCTCTTCTGACCCCTCAAACCTACTCCCTGTTACTCTCAACCCCTGGCATCCCCTTTTCCTCTTCTCCCCTTACCCTCTCCATCACCCCAACCTGCTCCCTTTGCTCTACCCCTCTCCTTGCCCCACAGCACTTATGAATATATGTACATATTTATAATTATATTTATTTTTATTAATGATGGGCATAGATTCATTCATTCAATAGTATTTATTGAGCGCTTACTATGTGCAGAGCACTGTACTAAGCACTTGGAATGTACAAATAGGTAACAGAGACAGTCCCTGCCCTTTGACGGGCTTACAATACTTCTTTTTATTTATAATAATGCTACTGATGCCTGTTTACTTGTTTTGATATCTGTCTCCCTGCTTCTAGACTGTGAGCCCACTGTGGGCAGGGATTGACTCTATTTGTTCCTGAAATGTACTTCCCAAGTGCTTAGTACAGAGCTCTGCACACAGTAAGTGCTCAATAAATACAACAATGAAAATATGACTGAATGAACTATATTTCAGTTCTATTCCTCATTAATCAAAGGCACTCATTAAGTGTTTACTGTGTGCAGAGCCCATGGGAGAGTACAATGGAGTAAGTAGACCTGATCCCCATCCCACCACCAAAGACCGTAATGATTCGTATTTTTAACAACTCCACTGCTACTGGGTTCCCTGGGGGCAGGGAGGGGGAGGATAACCCCCCTATAGACTGTAAACCCACTGTGGACATGGGTTGCCTCTCTTTATTGCTGGATTGTACTTTCCAAGCGCTTAGTACAGTGCTTTGCACACAGTAAAATACGATTGAATGAACGAATCCTCATCGTTGCTGATTCTGCCATCGATATCAAGTCTTGTTAGCCCTGCCTTTCAAAGCAGCAAAGTCACAGGACTGGGATGGGAGGCAGCGGGGTATGTCGGGGGGAGAGATAATAACAATAATAATAATGATGGTATTTGTTAAGCACTTACTATGTGCCGAGTCACTTAACTTCTCTGTGCCTCAGTTACCTCATCTATAAAATAGGGGTGAAGACTGTGAGCCCTAAGTGGGACAACCTGATTACCTTGTATCTACCCCAGCGCTTAGAACAGTGCTTGGCATATAGTAAGCGCTTAACAAATATCAACATTATTATTACTACTATTACAATTACAACCAAGTTTGTAAATGTGATCCCTGACCACAGGAGCTTATATCCAATGAAGTGGAGACAGACATTAAAGTGGATTAGAGATAGGGGAAATGGTAGAGAGAGTATAAGAATATTCATAGAAGTACTGTGGGGCTGGGGTGAATATTAAAGTGCTTAAGTGGTAGCCAGCCAAGTTCATAGTTGAAGCAGAAGGGAGGGTGGAGAGAGGAATTAAATGGCTTATTCTGGGAAGACCTTCTGGAGGAGATGTGATTTTAGGAGGGTTTTGAGGGTGGAGAGAGTGGTATATTACTATTATTATTATGATAATATAAATGTATTATACTTTATAAAATATAATACAGTAACAATAGTAATAGTAATAATACATTGGAATTGGACAATCTCATAACAAAAATATGACAAAAAAGTGGAAGAATTGACTTTTTCCATAGTTTTATATTTTGAATAAATTTCCCTTTAAGAATAGAGAAAAACTAACTCTCTTCCCCTCTTCAAAGCCTTACTGAGAGCTCACCTCCTCCAGGAGGCCTTCTCAGACTGAGCCCCCCTTTCCCTCTGCTCCCCCTCCCAAGCCCCCCACACTCTGCTCTTCCCCCTTCCCCTCCTCTCAGCACTGTGCTCATTTGTATATATTATTTATTACCCCACTTATTTTAATGAGGTGTATATCTCCATGATTCTATTTATCTTGATGATGTTGTCTTGTTTTGTTTTGCTTTGCTGTCTGTCTCCCCCGTTTAGACTGTGAGCCCATCATTGGGCAGGGACTGTATCTGTTGCTGAATTGTACATTCCAAACGCTTAGTACAGTGCTCTGCACATCATAAGAGCTCAATAAATGCTATTGAATGAATGAATAGTGAATTTTAGGGGGTATCATTATTTCTGAGATGCTGCATGCACATACTCTGTACTTCAAACTTGGGAATACCTAATAATTGTGTTATATATTAAGTTCTTACTATATGCCCAGCACTTATGCAAGATAATTGTCAGACACAGATCCTGTCCCACATGGGGGCTCAAGTCTAAACAGGAGATAGAACAAGTATTTAATCTCTGTTTTACAGATGAGGAAATAGAGGCACAGGGATTAGGACCCAGTTCCACCATTTGAAATCACTCTTATTTGAAAGGGTCTTGAAACTAGTTAGCTTTTCCTTTTTTAATAATAATAATGATGGCATTTGTTAAGCGCTTACTATGTGCCTAACACTATTCTTTTTTTAATGGTATTTGTTAAATCCTTATTATATGTCACCGTTCAAAGCGCTGGGCTAAGTAAAAGTTAATTAAGTCGGATACATAGGACTCACAGTCTAAGAAGGAGGAAGAACAGGTAAGAGATGAAGAAAGATTTATTCTATGATGACAGAATTTCTGATTTCTTTTGTGAGAAAAGTGTGAAAAATACTATCTTCAAAGGTTTCCGGCACATCATTCGGGTTTATTTCCTAACATCGTAATAATGTTGGTATTTGTTAAGCGCTTACTATGGGCCAAGCACTGTTCTAAGCGCTGGGGTAGACACAGGGGAATCAGGTTGTCCCACGTGGGGCTCACAGGCTTAATCCCCATTTTACAGATGAGGTAACTGAGGCACAGAGAAGTTAAGTGACTTGCCCAAAGTCACACAGCTGACAAGTGGCCGAGCGGGGATTCGAACCCATGAACTCTGACTCCAAAGGCCGGGCTCTTTCCACTGAGCCACGCTGCTTCTCTAACATGAATTCTATATAGTTTAAAATAAATAAATCCATTAATTGGTTGACTTACCAATGTTTGCTTAAGTTCTCTCTGAATGTTTGTATCATGACCTCAGCTTTTCTCCCTCACCCAACTTTTGCATCATTCCACAAAGAGGCAACATATACCACAACTCTACTTCTTTCGTATTCCATGGTAGCCTCACTAAGGTGGGGCAGGAAAGACTAAGAAATACCCAACAAGACTTTCCACATTGGGCATACAGGCAGACTGTTCCTTGTTTTTGTTTGGTTTTTTGGGTTTTTTTTAGAATCTAATGCTGTTTGTAGTTTTGCTTTCCAGATTCATCTCTGCTTTAAAAAAACACATTCTCAAACTGCTTCCGGCTAGATCGTTATGCTTTTCGTAGCTTCTCTTATACCAAAATGATGGCCTATTAAAAGAGCAGTAAAAGTATTTCATATTCACTATTTATATGAAAACTGGTACAGTTTCCTCATCTGTAAGTTGTGGATTTAAATACCAGTTCTCCTTCTTCCTTGGGCTGGGAACCCCATGTGGAACAGGGACTGTGTGACCTGATTATCTTGTACATATTCCAGAACTTAGTACAGTGCTTGGCACAATATGCTTAATAAATATCCCAACTATTATTATTATCACTATTATCATCAGCATCTTACATCTACTCCAGTACTTAATACAGTGCTTGGCCCATAGTAAGAACTTAACAAATATCACAATCACTCTTACTATGGAAATGCTGGGGAATGACTTTCACCTACTTGAGCAATTTCATCATGCTTAAAAAGAATAGACAAGGAAAACTCATCAACACTAAGACCCCTGAAAGTTGTCAGTCTTCCAACACAGAGAGCTGTGATGTTCTACAACTCTGCTGGACTGAATACGTCTGAATCAAGATCTCTCTCCTAACAAGTTAATTTGCTTTAGTGTAAATATTGGGCTTTGGGTTAATGCTTGGCTTTATTTTTAGATCTACATGAGATTTTCCTTTACTTGCATACTGAGACTTAGGGTGAGAGTTCATGATAATGTTAATACATGTTAAAATTATAAATGCAGTATGTAAAAGACCAGAATAAGATTCAAAAGAAAAAAGTTTTTTTCTAGGATTTATAATCTCCTATTGTTAATTACTTTTGATGATGCAGCAATGATTCTGGTGTTCCTTTTAAAAATTATATCATATTTTATGAAGTGTAGTGGAAAAATTGATCCAAATTAACTTCTCTAAATCCACACACAAGACATGCATAATGGAGTTTTAAACACGGTCCAAAAATCATTTTTCAAAGGAAAACAACAAAAATTTCTTCCTCGTTTCACTCCATGTGAAAGCTGCCTCTAATTAGGGTGGTATACACTGTGATGTTTGGCTTCTTGCTCCAAAATCTATGCAAAAAATATCAATACTAAACAACACCGATCAGCTGGGGGGAACAAGTAAAGGAATCCAATTACTTAATTCAATGTCAAAGCTGAAGCGTGACTTTACAGTTTCAAAGCAACAAATTCATGTTACCAAATCATTTATCATTATTAAGCATTTGTGAACCACCCATGGCATGCTCGAAGGGAAACAGGGCAGAATCCCGGCTTTCAGTGAACCTAAGCTTTCCATGTCATCAATACTCTCAATACTACCAATCAATCAATCAATGCGATTTACTGAGTGTTTAATGAGTGCAGAGCACTGTACTTAGCACTTGGGAGAGTATAGATTTGGTAGACAAAGTCCCTGCTCACAAGGACTTCATAGAGCAGGAAGCTGGCATTAAAACAAATAAATTATGGGTACAAACATAAGGGCCATGGGGCTTGCGAGGTTATGAATAACAAGTGCTTAAATTACATTCCTAATTTACTTTTACTAGATTATCAGAAATGTCACATTTGATTTCCACCAGATTCATCTCTCTTTCTGTTTCTGCTTAAGAGTGCATTTTTTCATTCATTCAGTTGTATTTATTGAGCTCTTACTGTGTGCAGAGCAATGTACTAAGTGCTTGGAAAGTGCAATTCTGGAATATAAATACTATACAGTAGTAATCACAATTCAAATACTTGAATTTTCATATAACCCATCACCCATGAATTTTTAAAATATATAGAGAGATACAGATATATAAAGATATATAAAGATGTCTGTCTATATATGTGTTTCAAAAATTCATAGACTGATTAGATCTATTGATAAAGATATATCTCAGTAAGTTTAGAATATGGAAAGAAAAAAATAAGAATCTGGAAAGAAAAAAAGAAAATCAACACCAGACTTCCAGTCCAACAAGCGTAACACACAAAACTAAATAACCTCTAGGGGTAGTTAACCCCTCCTTTTGGCAAAAAGTCAAAACAATCTTTAAAATTTAGGATACGTTACCTAAATAGCCCCACACCACCACCAAGATCTTAGAGGCAAGACGTCACTTCCTACCTCGAGCCTGTCCGTCCGCATTAATTTCTGGGCAGCAGCAGCCGCAGCCGCAGGTACTGGGACCCCAGGATTCCCTGTAACCAACATCGGTGCTGTCGGCAGGATTTCGGCTGGGACCAGGCCTGGGGAAACAGGTCCCAGGTAGGGATTAAAGGCTGCGGATGCATTGGTGGCTAAACTCGGTGCAACCGAAAACATTGGCTGAAAAAGAAAAGGAAAAAAACACGTTAACATAGTTTTTAAACTAGTCCCGGATAATGAATTCATCCCCTTAAAATCCCAGCATTGATTGGCTCTCTCCACCCCGCACCCCAAGACTAAGGGAAGGTAAGTCTCAAACGGGTGGACGTTGTTTTTCATGCCTTTTGCAATAGGCTGAAATTTAGGGGGATACGGTCTATCAGAAGGGACACACCTGAATGTGGATAACACGACTGAGTCTCGCCTCAGCTCTAGAATGGACAGTAGTGGGACTCAGAGAAACCGGACACCCGGGCTCCATTTGGACATTTTTTTTAATGTTGTTACGCACTTACTATGTGCCAGGCACTGGGGCCGATGCAAGATCATCATGTTGGACCCAGTTCCTTTCCCTCATGGGGCTCACAGTCTTAATCCCCATTTCACAGATGATGCAACTGAAGCACAGAGGAAATTAATTGACTTCCCCAAGGTCACACAGCAGACAAGTCTCTCTGAGTCCTAGACTCATGCTCTACCCACTGAGCCATGCCGCTTCTCTAGTCATGATTTTGTGACAATCTTCCCAAACTTAGAGTGTTTCTCCAAGGCAACTCTTGCCCTATTCCCCTGCCATGTTCCGAAGCCATTCTGTTCCCCTCCCAGGGACCTGTGAACAAGGGCACAGATTCAAGCTGCAGAACATGGTGGCAAAGACTGTAAGTTCATTATGGGCTGGGAATGTGTCTGTTTATTGTTATACTGTATTCTCCAAAGCTTTTAGTACAGTGCTCTGCACAGAGTAAACCCTCGGTAAATATGACTGAATGAATAAATGCAGCTGGAGGGAGAGTGGGGTTTTACAATAAATAACACACATTCAAGGTTTCTGATGCCATATCCACAGTAACAGGAAACAGACTGTCATGGCCACCCTATTCACCACAGGTGCTGAGGGTGGGTGAAAGTGGGGGAAGCTCAGTATAAATAACCTCTTTGGGGTAGTTCACCCCTCCTTTTGGAAAAAAGTCAAAACAAACTTTAAAATTTAGGATACGTTACCTAAATAGCCCCACCACAACACCAAGATCTTAGTATATATATATATGTATATATGTGTGTGTATTATATATATATATAATTCAAACCTGTCCAACCTAGAGGGGTTTCATCTATCAATCATTCAATCAATGGCTTTTTTGAGTGTTTACTCTGTGCGGGGCACTGTACTAAATCCTTGGGGGAGTAAAATAGAGATGGTAGACAGATGATTCCTGCCCTTACTGGATTTTTCTAGTTTGGAATTGAGAAGCATAACTATTTTGCCTTGCGAGAGAACATCCATTCTTTGAGAGTATTCAACTTCAAATCTAGCCCGATTTAAACGGAAAACTTATCAGGCAAATATATGAAGTATCTCAAGACTGTGATGTCTGCTCCATTCAAAAGAACAGTCAGTGTGTGTCCTATTGGGATGGTTTCCAGAGGTAAACGGGAGGGATCAGTACACTATATTCTATAACCCAGGATGTGAAAAGCAGTGACATTCCTTCTGAGAGGAAAGGCAAACGTTTGGGAAGATGCCCATTCTACTATAATTCCTTGTCAAGCAGAAACTAACAGTGCTTCCTTCAGAAGGCACATGATTTCCCATTGGAATTGCACTCTCCACTTCCCCCAGCGTGGGATAATTCTTTACGAGGTATGTTGGGAGATCTGTCTTAATAGAGAAGCAGCATGGCTCAGTGGAAAGAGCACGGGCTTTGGAGTCAGAGGTCATGGGTTCGAATCCCAACTCGGCCACTTGTCAGCTGTGTGACTTTGGGCAAGTCACTTAACTTCTCGGTGCCTCAGTTACCTCATCTGTAAAATGGGGATTAAGACTTACACATCAATTAACCAAGGTACAGAGAAGTTAAGTGACCTGTCTTGTCGGTCACACAGCAGATAAGTGGCAGAGTCGGGATAGAAAACTAGGTCCTTCTGACTCCCAGACCCAGACCCATGGATATATGTCCATATATTTATTTATATTCATGTCTGTCTCTCCTTCTATATTGTAAGCTCTGTTATACTATACTCTCCCAAATGCTTAGTACAGTGATCTACACACAGTAAGCACTCAAAACATATCACTACTTCATTGACTACCGACTCAAAATAGTTGTATTTTTGTCTCTTTAAATGTTAGCTCTTTGTGGATAATGAACATTCCACTTTATTTTATACTTTCCAAGTGTTTAGGATAGCACATTGAACCCTGTGAGAGTTCAATGAATGGTGTTTGTTAAGTGCTTATTATGTGTCACGCACTGTTATGAGCAGTGGAGTAGATACAAGTTAATTAAGTAGGACACAGTCCCTTTTCCATATGGAACTCACAGTCCTGTTTAGAGAAAGAACAGGTACTGATCCAATTTTACAGATCAGGGAACTAAGGCACAGAGAAGTTAAATGACCTTTCCCAAGGTCACACAGCAGCCCCACGGCACTTACAGACTTTCAACTCACAGACCTGTAGTTGACTTTAATGTCTGTCTCCCCTTCTAAACTATAAGCTCACTGTGGACAAGGAGCATGTCTACTAACTCTGTCAAGCGCTTAGTCCTTGCACATAGCTCTGCATATAGTAAGCACTCAATATATACAACTGAATGAATTATACTGTACTCTCTCAGGCATTTAGAACAGTGCTCTGCACACAGTAAGTGCTCAATAAATATTATTTTTACATTTTTTAAGCAAAATACAATATTAGTGTGCCATTATAATGAAAGGGGACAATTTTAAGCACCAGTGAAATGATTTATCCATTACCTCTCTCTTTTCACACCACATGACAGAAGGTCCCTGTAACTTTTACTGACCTGTCAGGGAGTAAATCTAGTTACCAGAAGTTATATTTTCCCAAATTTCCCCCAAGAACCTCTAATTGATTTCCCTTTTACCTCGTAAAGTCCTGAGGAGGAAAAGAGGGAGGGAGGTATACCCCTATTTTGTAGCTAGGGAAATGAAAGTGTAAGCAATAATGCTTTACCCAAAGCAAGGAAGCACAGTACTGTATTTCACTGACCACCGGTAAAAAGAACTGGGCACAGAAGCAAAGGGAGGAATTTCTGAGTTTATGTTGCTTCAAAATAATGGAATAAAATGCATCTAAGTTTTCTCCTCCATATACATGCTGTGGCAGCTAATCAATATATGCTTCCTAAAGACCTAATGGCTCTTTCTCCCTATAACACTAGGCTATCTTTCCTCCATACTTGGCACTGCATACAGTGCACAAATGGATGTTTTGAAGGCTGTTAGAATAATTTAAACTGCTTGGCCAGCAGAGACACAGAGTATATATTTTAAAACCCAAAGATAAAGCACTTGCAGAAGTGATCGACGTGGTCTGAAGACGGTACAGCACTGGCAGTCAGGAAATCTGGGTTTTAAAGCTGGCTTTGGCACTTGCAGGTTGTATAACCTTGGACAAGTCACTTAACTTCTCTGTGCCTTGAGTGCTTCATCTGTAAAATGGGGATGCCTAGTCTCTCACCCGTTTAGACCATAAGCCTCATGTGGCAGAGGATCCATGTCTGATTTGATTGCACTCTAACTACCCCAGGGCTTAGTTTAATGCTTGGCATATAGTAAAATGCTTAATAAATACCACAATCGTTACTATTGTTATTTTAAATTGATATGGAAGTTTGAACTATGTTCTATCATTGTGGGCAGGGAATGTGTCTGTTAAATTGTTATACTGTACTCTCCCCCAAGCGCATAGTACAGTACTCTGCACCCAGCAAGAGCTCAATGAATACAATTGACTGATTATAATAAAGTTCCACAATGAACTTTTGTGGTGCTGAATCACATTTAATTCGTCCATCTCATTAGCAATATATAGTGTAATGAGTTTTGCAGATGATCCTTTTAGATGGAATAGGGTCATCGACTGAAAATGGGATTTAAGACTGTGACCCCTATGTGGGACAGAGATTGTGGCCAAGCTGATTATCTTGTATCTACCCCAGTTCTTAGTACAGTGCCTGGCGCATAGTAAAAGTTTAACAAATACCACAATTATTATTAAGACCATTTATCGCATTAACTCTCAGCAAGTCCTTCTCACGGTCCTTCTCCATCAAAGTCCCTCTTTACTAGATGTAGACCAAGCCCAACATATCTGTTTATTTTATTCAGCCTAGTACAATACAAACAAACCACAGGCAAGTAAAATCTGTCACCAGTTTCAACATAGCTGGTGCTTCAATCTCTTCAGCTTATATCATCTCCAATTCCTCTCATTCAGGAAAAGAAGAGTCATTTTCCAAAAGACCAGACACTATCAATAACAAAATCTGGGAGACCTTCAAACTGGATTCTCAGCGACTACACAAACCTACGTTTCTGCAAAACGAGAGAGTTACTGATTAAAAAACAAACAAACATAACTGAGTTCTCACTGCATGGGCAAGTCAGACTTGATCAAAGAACCTTGGTTAGAATACACTGTTACCCATTTGTGCCCACAGGCAGAAGCTAGCTTGCCACTGCAATCGCATCACAGTGCATATAAAATTTTCTAGGCAACTCTCCCACTTCCCCTAATATATTCATCTGAGAAAGAAGTGAATATAATTGGGGCATTTTGAGCCTTTCGATCTTCAAAATCTCATTTTTACTTTGTTTCCTAGTCCTTCCTAAGGAAACAGCATGGCCTCGTCGAAAGACCATGTGACTCGAAGTCGGAAGACGTGCGCTCTACTCCTGGTTCCGCCACTCACCACCACCTTGGGCAATGGCATAACTGCTCTGTGCCTCTATTTCCTCATTTGTAAAATGGGGATTAAACTATGAGTCCCATGTGGGACATGGACTGGGTCCAATTTGGTTATCTTGCATCTACCCCAGCTCTTAGTACAGTACTTAGCACAGAGTAAGTGTTTAATAAATATTCTTATCACTGTTATTACTCTGCATTTTTAACTCAATGAGAGGATGTTCCAAACAAAGAATATCAACTGCATACATACAGAGGGATTTTTGTTTTGTTTTGTTTTCTTCCCCCATGAGAAGCAGCATGGCTAAGTGCAAAGAACTGGGAGTTAAGAGAATAGGATTCTAATCCTGTTTCTGCCACTTGCCTGCTGTGTGACCTTGGGGAAAAATCACTTAACTTCTCTTGGTTTAAGTTTCCTCAAATTTCAAGTGGAGATGAAATGCCTCTTCTCAGGGACCCTGATCTAATTGTGTTGAATCTACACCGGCACTTAACATAGTGCTTGGCACATAGTAAGCCCTGAACGAATACCACCAATATTATTTTTAAAATTCCTAGAACAGTCTACTTCCAGTTCTAAAAATTCCCAGATAATGTTGGATCAAAACATTGGAATCAGAGGCCTCTGATCAGGAACAGGACTCCCCTTCCACTTACAATTCCCCAACCTAGATTTTTATGCTGCTTCTGCTGACCTTGTAGAGACTGTTTCCTTCCTTTCTCCTCTCTCTCACTAATATCAGCAATTTCTCCCCTGACTTCTCAAACTGCTTCAGAAAAAAAAAGAAAAATATCCGTTGGCTTCAGTGTTCTTCAAGCTATTGTTCCATTACCCATCTCCCATTCACATTTAAATCATGGGCTTCTCCTCTGCCTCCCACCCCCTAAATCGTGGATATCCCTCAAGGTTAAGTTCTGAGTCTCCTTCTATTCACCATTTACACCCATTCCCTTGGAGAACTCACTTGCTCACATGGTTCCTCTACGCAGACAGTTCCGAAATCTACATTTCCAGCTCTGATCTCCCTCTCTTTCTGCAGTTTTATATCTCCTCCTTCCTTCAAGAAATCTCTACTTGGATGCTCTGCAGTCACCTCATAGTTAACAAGTCAAAAACAGAACTTTCCAATCACTGCAGACAGAACCAACATCCTTCCAGTCTCACAAGCCCATAACCTTGGCATTATCTTTGACTCCTCTCTCTTATTCAACCCACACATTCAATCCATCATCCAGATCCTGGTGGTTCAACCTTCACAGCATCACTAAAATCAGGCTTTTCCTTTCAATCCAAATTGCTACCATGGTAATCCAAGCATTTATCCTATCCCACCCTGATTACTTTATCAGCCTTCTTCCTGACCTCCCTGCCTCCTGTCTCTTCCCACTCCAGTCCATACACTCTGCTGCCTGACTGATTTTTCTATAAAAATGTTCATTCCATGATTTCCCATTCCTCAAGAACCTCCAATGGTTCTCCATTCACCAACGCCTCCAGAAACTCCTTACTATTAGCTTCAGAGCTTTTGATCACCTTGCTCCTGCCTACCCTGCCTTGCTACTCTCCTAATACAACCTAGCCTACACACCTCACTCCTCTAATGCCAACATACTCACTGTACTTCAATCCAATCTATCTTGGCACCAAACTCTGATTCACAACCTGCTTCTGGCCTTGGAACGCCCTCCCTCTTCATATCCAACGAACAATTACTCTTCCCTGCTTTTAAGCCTTATTAAAGGCGCATCTCCTCCAAGAGGCCTTCCCTGATCCAGCCCTCTTTTTCTTTTCTTCCACTCCCTTCTGTGTCACCCCGACTTCTTCCCTATATTCACCTCCCCACAAGCCCAACAGCACTTTATGTGCATAGCCATAATACATTTATTTATTTCTATTAACATCTGCTTCCCCCTCTTGACTCTGAGCTCGTTGTGGGCAGGGAATATATCTTCCAATTCTGTATATTGTACTCTCCCAAGTGCTTAGTACAGTGTTCTGCAAACAGTAAGCACTCAACAAATACAACTGACTGAATGATAAATACTTTGAGTGTGTTCTTCATATTTTCCCCTCTCCAATTCCTTCTCTCCTGACTCTCCATATCTCCCTGCGGTCGAGAGATGAGAAATTCTCGATTTTATAGTTTTGAATCAATCATATTTATTGAGCACTTATGGTGTGCAAGGCATCATAGTAAGTACTTTGGAGCGTACAATGTAACAGAGTTGGTAGACAAGTCCTGTCCACAAGGAGCTTGCAGTCTAAAGGAAAATACAATAACCTACTTTGTATCGTAATCCACTGATAAGAAACTGGGGTTTCTTAATCTAAAGGACATTTGCTCTGTCTGTCCTGTGCAAACTTGGCTGGTGTCAACAGGGTTGTTTTTCACGACCCAGAAAGATCCTGGTTCTTATATAGCTCTCTGACCTCTGTCTCTGTTTCATTTGCTGGCTTCTCTTCTTTTCTTTGCCCTTTAAATGGGAGTGCCTTCAAATTTCAGTTCTGGACCTTTTGCTCTTCTCACTTTACAAGTAATTTCTTAGGGACTCATCTGTTCAGATGCTCTCAAATTCTAACCCTATGCAAAAACTCTCACGTCTACATATGTTGCTCCCACCTTACTCAAATGATTAGTACTTGAGTAGTATTCAAGTAGAGAAGCAGCATGGCTCAGTGGAAAGAGCACAGCCTTGGGAGTCAGAGGTCATGGGTTCGAATCCCAGTTACACCGCTTGTCAGCTGTGTGACCGTGGGCAAGTCACTTAACTTCTCGGTGCCTCAGTTACCTCATCTGTAAAATGGGGATTAAGACTGTGAGCCTCACGTGGGACAACCTGATTACCCTGAAACTACCCCAGAGCTTAGAACAGTGCTCTGCACATAGTAAGCGCTTAATGAATGCCAATATTATTAGTAGTAGTAGTACAGTGCTCTGTGCAGAGTAAGTGATCAATAAATCCGATTTACTGACTGAATGACTCACATCCAGTTTCATACTTAGTCCTACCTTCAGGACATCTCCCCTTGGAAAATCCACTTCTACCTCAAGCAATCAATGATATTTATTGCGAGTTTACTGTGCAGACACTGTACTAAGTGCTGGGGAGAGTACAGAGTTGGTAGACATGTTCTCTGCGCATAACAAACTTAGAATCTAGAAGGGGAGGAAAGCACTGAAATAAATTATGGACATATACACAAGTTCTGTGGTACTGAGGGTGGGATGAATTAAGGGTACAAATCCAAAGGGAGAGAGAGTGGGGGAAATGGAGGCTTAGATGGGGAAAACGTCTTGGAGGAAATATGATTTTAATAAAGCTTTGAAGTTGGGGAGATTCGTGGTCTGACGGATAAGTATGGGGAGAGAGTTCCAGGAAAAAGGGAGAATGTGGGCGTGGGATTGGCAGCCAGATAGGGAAGAACAAGGTACAATGAGTAGATTGGCATTACAGGAGCAAAGTGAGTGGGCTGATTTGTAGGAGGAATGTGTCCGTTTATTGTTGTATTGCACTCTCCCAAGTACTTTGTATGGTGCTCTGCACACAGTAAGCACTCAATAAATACGACTGAATGAATGAATGACGGAAATCAGTGAAGGAAGATAAGACGGGACAAGATGACTGAGTGTTTTAAAACCAGTGCTATGGAGTTTCTGTTTGATGCAAAGGTGGATGAACAACTACCGGAGGCCCTTGAGTAGTGGGGAAACACGGACTGAATGTTGTTTTTTTCCAGAACAATGATCCTCAAATTTAACATTTCAAAAACTGGCCACGGACTGCTAATTTATCTATCGCTGTTAACGGCTGTACTATTTCCTGTCTCCCTTCCTGTATCTCCCATGACCTCCTCTTCCTTATTCAATGTCCACACAAAATTGCTCTCAGCAATCCTTACCGATTCTTCCCCGGTAACATTTTTATGAGAAATGGCATAGCCTAGAAGATAGAGGAGATATCTGGGCATCAGAAGGACCTGGTTTCTAATCCCGCCTATGTTATTTGTCTGCTGTGACACCCTGGGCAAGTCACTTAACTTCTCATTGTCGCAGTTATCTCAATTATAAAATGGGGTCTAAGACCGTGAGCCCCACGTGGGACATGGACTAAGTCCAACCTGACTGGCTTGATTCTACTCCAGTGCTTTGTACAGTGTCTGGCACAGAGTAACACTTAACAAAAAATAACCATTAGTAAAAAGAACATTAAAAAAAATAAACATAGGTTCTTCTCCTCCTGTCATCCACTTAAGTCTAGTTTACATGAGGCATTTGAGGTCATTTTGCCTGGGGAGGCATTTCAGGGGCAGGATCTTTTTTCCAAGGGCAGTAGTGACTTTTTATTGACTCTGACCAGTGGGCCTTCCGCTGACTGGCACTTATTCCCCAGCTGCTTTTTCTCTTGCTGGATCCTAGCTCGTGATCTTTACTCTGCTCAAGCAAACCAACTCACTGTGTAGTTCACTTGGCTTCCTCGTTTCTGAAACACAGCAAACACTCTCCTTTTGAGCTGGAATGTTCCTTCATTCATTAAATCATATTTATTGAGCACTTACTGTGTGCAGAGCATCATACTAAATATCCATAAGTAATGATAGTAATATTAATAATGATATCTGTAGTATTTAAATGCTTACAGTGTGCAGGCACTATACTAAGCGCTAAAGTGGATACGAGGAAATCAGGTTAGACACAGTCCCTGTCCCGTATGGGGCTCACAATATCAATACCCATTTTACAGATGTGGGAACTGAGGCATAGAGAAGTGAAGCGGCTTACCCAAGGCCGCTAAGCAGACAAGTGGAGGAGCCTGGATTAGAATCCATTACCTTCTGACTCACAGGCTTGTGCTCTACCCACTACGCCACTAAATATAACAATAGAGACATTACCTGTCCACAATGAGTTTACAGTCATTAATGTAAATGAATGAATGACAGATATGTCCATAAGTGTTGTGGGGCACGGTGGGGGGAATGAATAAAGGGAGCAAGTCAGCTTCCACCTCTCCTCTTTCAGCTCTCTACTTAAAACCCACCTCTTAAAAGAAGCCTTTCCAGGTCAACTTCATCCACGTCAACTACATATACTTATAACCTTCTATTTCCCCTGTAATTTATTGTAATGTCTTTCTCCTCTGCAACACGGTAAGCTCCTTGTGGTCAGAGATCATGTGTAGCAACTTTTCTGGACTAGGTTCTCCACACAGTAAGTGCTCAATAATTACCATTGTTGGACTGAGCCTTTGAGAATCAATCAATAGAGAAAGGAGATCCATATAGTTGGGGGGTATGAGGAAGATTCGGGGGTGAGTGATTCTAAAACATGGCATATTTAATACGCTTGCTCAAGAGGGATGAAAAGTGAAAGGTGGGGTGTAAGGGGATAAGAGTGAAAAGGAATAATAATACTAATAATACTAATAATACTTGTCAATTGCCAGGAGGAGCCAAGCACTGTACTAAGCACTGGGACAGATACAAAATAATCAGGTCCAAAATGGAGCTTATAATCTTAGTAGGAGGGAGAACAGTAGGAGGAGGAGGGTCCATTGCTGGGTAGGGATTGTCTCTGTTGCCGAACTGTACTTTTGAAGAGCTTAGTACAGTGCTATGCGCACAGTACACACTCAATAAATACGAATGAATGAATGAATGAATGAATGAATGAATGAAAAAGCTGATTGAGTGCCTTGAAAGCAATTGTCACAACTTTCTGCTTGATGCAGGGGAGCAGGGAGCAATTAGGTTTTAAGGAGTGGTGAGAATTTGCAGAAAGATGTTGTAGAAAAATGATCTAGGCAGCAGAATGAAAATTGGGCTCAAGTAGGGAGAGTTTGGAGGGGGAGAGATTTTAGGCAGGAAATGTGTCTACCCACTCTACTGTACTGTTCTCTCCCAAGCACTTAATATAGGACTCTGCACACAAGAGGCACTCAATAAATTCATTGATCATTGATCAACAAAGAGACTGATGCAGTAGTCAAGCTAGGATATGATAAAGACCAAACCAGCACAGTGCCGGGTTTGTTGGAGAGAAAAGGGTGGGGAAAAAAAAAAAAGGTTTGATGATAGACTAATAAAAGGTGAAGGAGAGAGAGGAATCAAGGATTAGGTTGCAGGCTTCAGAAGAAGGGAAGATGATGATGATGTCAACTCCGATGGGAAAGTTGTGAGGTGGAAGGGATTTGGGAGGAATCTATATCGAGATGTCCTGGAATAAAATAAATGGTGGTATTTGTTAAGCGCTTACTATGTGCACGGTTCTAAGCACTGGGGGCTACAAGGTGATCAGGTTGTCCCACGTGGGGTTCACAGTTTTAATCCCCATTTTACAGATGAGGTAACTGAGGCACCGAGAAGTTAAGTGACTTGCCCACAGCCACACAGCTGACAAGTGGCAGAGGGAGGAAGAATTGTGAGACTATAGATGGGAGAGAGATCACGGCTAGTGAGATAAATTTGGAGTTCGTCTGCATCGCAGGGGCAGTTAAAGCAATGGAATTGGAAGAGCTCCCCAAGAGGTTGAGTGTAAATAGTGACACCACCCAATGTACATACCACTGCATGTGCAAACAGACACACACATATACACAAAAACTCATAGCTACACTACCCAGCAGGTTGAGACAATGGAGAATGCCAGTTTGTCAAGATTTTCAGTTAATAAAAAGCAGGGCTGTCCTGGGGAGACACTCCCAGAGGGGACTTTGTCAGGACCACGCAGAGGGCTCAAGAAAGCTCCGTAATCAGGAGGAAAATCCCCAAAGAAGCCCAGCCTAGTTCAGATGTTTGGTGGGGATTCAGTTCCTGGAAATTCCCCAGCTGACACTGTTGTTTAGAGGGAGAGCTGTTTGCTAATCAAATTAGCAGACTCCTCACTGCTCACCGCCCAGATGCTGCCTAGTTCGGCTTTCCCAGCCCCTTACCTCCCCAGGGGAAGGACTCAGATGTCGCAGGATCACTGCTGTGAGGGGGATGGTCAGGGAATAATCAGTCAAGGCGGTCCACGAGTTGGCGATACCAGCAAACGTGATCAACGGAGTTTACTTGTTGGTAAGGTGCTGGACGATCCAGTTTTTAACTGTACGGATACGTTACAGAGAAGCGACGTGGCTTAGTGAATACAGCACAGGCCTGGGAGTCAGAAGGACCTGGATTCTAACCCCGGCTCCACCATGTGTCTGCTGTGTGACCCTGAGCAAGTCACTTCACTTCTCTTAGTACAGTGCTCTGCACATAGTAAGCGCTCAGTAAATACTATTAAATGAATTGAATGAATGAACCTCAGTTATCTCAGCTGTAAAATGGGGATTAAGAGTGTGAGCCCCACATGGGACAGGGACTGTGAACAACCTGATTAACTTGTACCTTGTTAACTTGTTAGAGAAGCAGCGTGGTTTAGTGGAAAGAGCACAGGCTTGGGAGTCAGAGATTGTGGGTTCTAACTCTGCCTCCGCCAACTTGTCAGCTGTGTAACTTGGGGGAAGTCACTTAGCCTCTCTGTGCCTCAGTTACCTCCTCTGTAAAATGGGGATTAAGACTGTGAGCCCAACATGGGACAACCTGACTACGTTGTATCTCCCCCCGTTCTTAGAACAGTGCTTGGCACAGAGTAAGCGCTTAACAAATACCGTCTTCATTATTATTATTACCTATCCCTGTGCTTAGAACTGTGTTTGGCACATAATGCTCAACAAGTACCATAATTATTGTTACACTCACTAGGTCTACTTATAAACCATTTATGCCCTCGAGGACTGCACTTTTTATCTATTTTTTTTGTAAGGTCTCCACCACTGGACTGTAAACTTCCGCAGGCAAGGCCCACAATCTTAACTTGTAATTCAGTCCACAGTAGAGCGCTTCACACTAAGTAGGCACTCTATAAAATACTGATGAGAAAAATGCCTGTTGGCATCTATTCACCATTTCCTTGGGCTTGTCACCACTTCAATTAACAAAAGTTCAAAAACTTCAATTCTATGTGATCCTGCAAAAAAACCCCAAGAAATTGTTTTGATAAATGTTTTTCATTAAGCACTTGCTCATATTTAAATGTGAAATGAAGTAGCTGGTGTAGGAGCCCGAAAGAGCAAAGAAACTTAGCTTTATGATAGCTGAGAGTAGTAGTTGCTTTTTTTTATTATTATTATTTCTCCCCTAAGCTTTAACTTTCCATAATCATTACTTGGGAATGAACATTGCACATAATGTGCTTGTTTTCCGACAGTCTGGATTTTAGTCTAGCCATTCTTCTACATTGTGGTCTCCCCACAGAAGTAATAAGTAGCAAATGTTGCAGTCATAATAAAGTGAAGTTATTTACCTCAAACCCTCCCTCAACATAAACCACAATTTTCAGTAAAAATTAGGAAGGGTGTGGCAGAGTGGGATACATTGAAAATTTATTCCCAGGACCTGCTACGATTACCAAAGAGCAAAGCAAAATGTATGAATGAATAAAGAAATGCTTATCTAAAAGAACGAGATTATCCCTGTGATTTCCTTTTTACTTTTCCACTAGTAAAATGAGCTGTTTACATGTGTCAATCTTCATTAAGCCATACCAGCCGTGAACTACTGAACCACAGAAGATAAAGTCTGAGCGTTTACAACCCTGGAAAGGAATCTGTTCATGGATTCTTCAAACAAGGTCTTCTCACAGGGTGATTAAATTTAAGGCTAATTGGAACACTTTGGCAGACAAATCTCGTGAATAATAAATGACCCAAAAGCCCTTTGATTCATCCTAAAAGAGCAGCCCAGAATCAACCTAACACAATATTTAGGAAATATCCATATATATTGGACCTGAATGAGAAACTGACATCTTGGTGGTACATTTGATAACTTTATCTCCACCAACCCAATTTCTTCCATGAATAAAAACAAATAAGAATTTAAATTCAAATGAAAAAGCCCAACACCACAAAAATCTCACCAGACCCTGAGTCTCCAAAGCGCAGAAGCGGAAGGAGCCCTCCAGGGCTCACTGTACCTCAATTTAATTTTTCTTGCCACTGAGCTCTCATCCACATCCTCACACTGGCCTGGAACTCCTCCTCCTTCAGACCCAAAAGGTCATCACTATTCCCTCCTTCAAAGCCCTACTAAAATCATATTTCCCCCAACAAGCCTTCCTTAATTAAGCCCTCCCTTCTGCATCACCTATACAAGTGGCTCTGTACTCCTTAAGCACTTTGATATTCTAGACTTTGAGCTCGTTGTGGACAAGGAATGTGTCTGTTTGTTGTTCTATTGTACTCTCCCAAGCGCTTAGTACAGTGTTTTGCACACAATAAGTGCTCAATAAATACAACTGAATGAATCAATGAACCCTTTTCCTTCCCTCCCACTACTTATGAACATACCTGCTTGTAATTGATTTTTTAATATATATCTCCCCTTCTAGTCTATAAATTCCCCATGGGAAAGGATGGTGTCTACCTCCTCTTATGCACTGTATTCTCCCAAACGCTTCATACAGTGATCTGCTCACAGTAAGCATTCGATAAACACCACTGATGGACTGGGATTTGGAATTCTAACAGTGACAAGAAATCATCAGAACCTATGATGTCACTGAAGTTTAGAACTGCTTCTTACGTCTGTTTGAAGGGAGGAAGGACTTACTGATGGAGAATGTGGCCAGTGGTCAGAGGAATGAAGTGAAATTCATGTTGGCCAAAACACAATTTAGGATAATGGGGACTGTTTCGCCAGAAATGCTCAGGTAAAATTTGCCCACGATGGGACCACCCCCCGGGCTTGATTGAATTGAAGAATGAAGCAGTAAGAAGCAACCTATGAATCCTAGGTATTCTGCAAAGGTGATGATTGATGACTGCAAAGATTCTGACATCAGATTGCTAACAGATATTGGGTCAGGAGGAGGCTGCAGAAGTGAAGGCAGCATATCTTTTAAATTTTAGAATATATTTTAGAATATTATATTCTCTTTTAGAAGCAGCATGGCATAGTGGCTAGAGCACGGGCCTGGGAGTCAGCAGGTCATGGGTTCTAATCCCAGCTCCCCCAACTATGTGACTTTGGGTAAGTCACTTCACTTCTCTGGGCCTCAGTTACCTCATCTGGAAAATGGGGATTGAGACTAGGAGCCCCATGTGGGACAGGCACAGTGTCCAACCTGATTTGCTTGTATCCACCCCAATGTTCAGTACAGTGCCTGGCATATAGTAAACGTTTAATACCATAACTATTCTTATTATTACTTTAATTTTTAAATTAATGGTTAACTAACATGAATTCTGAAACTCTAAAGACCCAAAGTATAAACATGAGCATTTCTTTGCATTACATGTTGCCCTTACTAACAACAGAAACACTCCATTTAGCCATTAAATACTAAATACTGAAATCTGGCTTGGAAAGTTGGGTGTCTAGACTGATTGCAGCATGGCAGAGTGGATAGAGCACGGGCCTGGGAGTCAGAAGGTCATGGATTCTAGTGCTGCCTCCACCACTTGCCTGCTGTGTGACCCTGGAAACGTCGCTTCACTTCTCTGGGCCTCAGTTACCTCAGCTCTGGGCCCGGGGGGTGAGGGGTGGAAGACAACACAAACAAATTGGGGTTGGACACAGTTCCCTGTCCCACATGGGGCTACCAGTCTCAATCCACAATTTACAGTTGATGGAACTGAGGCACAGAGAAGTGAAGTGACTTGGCCAAGGTCACACAGCAGACAAGCGGCAGATCCGGGATTAGAACTACTTCTGAGTATAGCATTGTTCTTCCTCCTGCTCCCACTATCTGTAAATCCCTCTGGACTGTAAACTCACTGTGGGCAGGGAATATGCCTGTTTACTGTTGTATTGTATTCTTCCAAGAACTTAGTACAGTGCTCTACACATGGTAAGCGCTCAATAAATATGATTGAATGAATTAATTAAAAGTAAATCGCTTCTGTGATGTGTCCCCCTCATTACATTAGTATCATTTCGAGAATGGGGATGTGTGTCTTACTTCTATTGAACTTTCCCAAGTGCTGAGTACAGTGCTTAGCAAACAGTAGGTGCTCAATAAATCCCCTGGTGTGTCACCAGAGTGTCCTGAGGCCAGCACTGTTGCACCATGCACCACTGGCCTTGCAGATCTCTATCTCTTTTTAGATTACTTCCCCCTGGGGAAAATGACGGATCAAATTTTAAAAAAAAGAAAAAAAAAGAATGAATTTGGCAGTAATGATATCTTTGCCCAGGTGAATTATGAATCAACTCTAGAATGTAGGTGATGGTTTTAAAATGTTTAGTGTTTGTGCTACTTATAGTGGAGTACAAGAACGAAAGCTCACCTCCTCCAAGAGGCCTTCCCAGACTGAGCTCCCCCCTTTTTCCCTCTGCTCCCTCTACCCGCCCCCTTCACCTCTCCGCAGCTAAACTCTCTTCTCCCCCCTTTCCCTCTCCTCCTCCCCCTCTCCCGTCCCATCCCCTCAGCACTGAACTCGTCGGCTCAACTGTATATATCTTCATTGCCCTATTTATTTTGTTTAATGAGATGTACATCACCCTGATTCTATTTATTTGCCATTGTTTTTATGAGATGTTCTTCCCCTTGACTCTATTTATTGCCATTGTTCTTGTCTGCCTATCTCCCCCGATTAGACTGTAAGCCCGTCAAAGGGCAGGGACTGTCTCTATCTGTTGCCGATTTGTACATTCCAAGCGCTTAGTACAGTGCTCTGCACATAGTAAGCGCTCAATAAATACTATTGAATGAATGAAAGAAGCTTAAGATTGAGCAGATTGCATTCTTGGAAAAAGATACTTTAGGAGAAGGATAAATAAATGACTGAATTAAAGAAGCAAGTGTAGACTAGTGGACAGAGCATGTGTCTGGAAGTCAGAGGACCCGGGTTCTAATCCTGGTTCCACCAGGTCTGCCATGTGACCTTGGACAAGTCACTTAACTTCCCTGTGCCTCAGTTACCTCACCTCTAAAATAGGGATAAAATACATGTTCACCCCCACTCTAAGACTGTGAGCTCCGTGTGGGTCAGGGAGCGTCTGTGAGTTGCTTATACTGTTATATCTATCCCAGTGTTTAGTACAGTGCTTTGCCCAGAGTAAGCCCTTAACAAGGGTTATTACTGATTCAGCTAGCACTTTCGTAACTCTGTTTAACCTCTAGCAAGAGACAATATTTCCTAGAAAAAACTATTATCCTTCAAGCACTTGACACGTGCAATGTTACTGATGCCTACCTTAGCCATTACTGAATTTTCAAGACATATCAAAGCAGCGGGGCCTAGGAAGCATCGTGATCTAGTGGAAAGAGTGTGGGTCCCTAGGAGTCCCTGAGGACCTGAGTTTTAATCCGACTCTGCCACTTGTCTGCTGTGTGACCTTGGGTAAGTCACAACTTCTCTGTGCCTCAGTTTCCTCATCTGCAAAATGGAGACTGTGAGCCCATGTGGGACATGATTATCTTGTACCTACCTTAGTGCTTGGTACAGGGCCCGGCACAAAGTAAGTGCTTAACAAATACTATTATTATTATTATTGTTATTATTACAGTGCTTGACAATAGTAAGCACTTAAACACCACAATTATTATATCTCTTTTGGAATTCAACCTTTAATGGGGGTGCTGTTGGGAAATTAATTCTTTTCTTCGGCGTTTACAATATTTCCAAGGCTTGAATCAGAGTCGATGGCACGAGCGCACTTTAAAAATCTCAAAATGGCCACGTTTTGGAAGATCATATGTTAGAGCCATAAGTAGCCATTTCTGGGTTTGAGAAACACATTTGCAGCTCCTGTTTGTTTTTGTTTCTTTTTACATTTCCTCATCCTGACCTCAGATCATATCTACCCACTAAAAACAGGGGCAGCAGCCAAAGAGTTATCAGGCAAACTTCATTGAAAATTTAAGACTTTGCTTGTATTAATATATGGGGAATATTTAAATAGGTTTTAATGCAAAACTTAAAATGAGGAAACCATCTTCCAGTAGATTACTGTTCTATTCTACTCAGGTACTGTCAGACATCTTACTGCATTCTAATAAGAATAATAATAATGATGGTATTTGTTAAGCGCTTATTATGTGCAGAGCAGTGTTCTAAGCGCTGGGGTAGATACAGGGTAATCAGGTTGTCCCACGTGTGGCTCACAGTTAATCCCCATCCCCCAGAGGAGGGAACTGAGGCCCAGAGAAGCGCAGTGACTTGCCCACGGTTACACAGCTGACAAGTGGCAGAGCCAGGATTCAAACTCATGACCTCTGACTCCCAAGCCTGGGCTCCTGCCACTGAGCCATGCTGTTTCTCTATTCAGGGCATGGTAGGGAGAGCATAAGTGAGAGGAATGAGCCTGCTGTCGGGTAGGGATTGTCTCTATCTGTTGCTGAATTGTACTTTCCAAGCACTTAGCACAGTGCTCTGCACACAGTAAGCAATAAATAAATACGATTGAATGAATGAATGCCTGTTATTATTATTGTGGTTGTTAAGCCACTTGTCAGCTGTGTGACTTTGGGCAAGTCACTTCACTTCTCTGTGCCTCAGTTACCCCATCTGTAAATGGGGATTAAGACTGTGAGCACCAGATGGGGCAACCTGATCACCTTGCATCCTCCACAGGGCTTAGAACAGTGTTTTGCAAATACTAAGCGCTTAACAAATGCCATTATCATTATTATTATTATTATTCACAAACACTATGTGTCAAGTACTATTTGCAGCACTGGGGTAGAGAAAACCTAATCAGGTTGGATCTAGTCCTCTGTCCCACATGGGGCTCACGATCTAAGTAGAATGGAGAACACTGAATCCCCACTTAGAGAGGCGGGAACTGGGGCACAGGGTAGTTAAATGATGTTGGTTATTTGTTAAGCGCTTACTACGTGCAGAGCACTGTTCTAAGCGCTGGGGTAGATACAGGGTAATCAGGTTGTCCCACGTGAGGCTCACAGTTAATCCCCATTTTACAGATGAGGTAACTGAGGCTCCGAGATGTTAAGTGACTTGCCCACAGTCACACAGCTGACAAGTGGCAGAACCGGGATTTGAACCCATGCCCTCTGACTCCCAAGTCTGGGCTCTTTCCACTGAGCCACGCTGCTTCTCTACATGCCTTGCCCAAGGTAACAGAGCAAGTTAAGTGGCAGAGACGGGATTAAAACCCAGGCCCTCTGACTCTGAAGCCCGTGCCCTTCACGCTAGGCCGCTCGGCACCTCATCCTATTTTACGTTTCCGGGGAAGGCGAAGACTTTCCTTTACCCACAAATGGGGTATTCCACTAAATTTATTGAGGTGCTTCTCCACCCGAAAACCTGAGAGCCATCTAAGAACTGGGGGAAACGAAAAATAAAAAGTGCTTCTGTGGCACCCACAAGAGGGCACTGCATACGAGTGAGACACAAAGCACGGATTGGATGGGACGCAGCGTGGCTCAGTGGAAAGAGCCTGGGCTTGGAAGTCAGAGGTCATGGGTTCGAATCCCCACTCTGCCCCTTGTCAGCTGTGTGACTGTGGGTAAGTATCTTCACTCCTCTGTGCCTCAGTTCCCTCCTCTGTAAAATGGAGATGAAGACTGAGAGACTCATGTGGGACAACCTCATTCCCCTGTATCTCCCCCAGCGCTATGAACAGTGCTCTGCACGTAGTAAGCGCTTAACAAATACCAACATTATTATTATTGTGAAGGGGTGAGGACATCTTTAGCACAGGTCTAGGGTCACGCAAAAGTGTGTTAGGGACACCCCAGGGGGGCTAATTTGGTTCATGCTGGACCTCAGTGTGGCACAGAACACTGACACTGGTGTTAGGCTGAGAGTCTACCCTCAAAGATGCCCGTCGTATCAATCAGTAAATAAGAATAATAATAATGTTGGTATTTGTTAAGCGCTTACTAGGTGCAGAGCACTGAGAAGCAGCATAGCTCAGTGGAAAGAGCCCGGGCTTGGGAGTCAGAGGTCATGGGTCTGAATCCCGGCTCTGCCACTTGTCAGCTGTGTGACTCTGGGCAAGTCACTTCACTTCTCTGTGCCTCAGTCATCTCATCTGTAAAATGGGGATTGTCTGTGAACCTCAAGTGGGACAATCTGATTACCCTGTATCTACCCCAGCACTTAAATCATAATTTTGAATGCTTACTGTGTATAGAGCTCTGTACTAGGTGCTTGGGGGACTACAACAGAGTTAGTAAACACACTCCCTACCTAAAATGAGGTTTCGTGGAGCTCTACGGGTATCCCTCCACCCCTAAATGATCATTTGGACCGAATTCTATCCTCTGTTTCATGTTTAATGAATCGGGAACTGTTACTTTCTCCCCAGGACAAAATGGTGTGTGTTTCTGTGTGTGTGTGTATCTGTTCTACATAGTTAATTAGTACAAATTACTTAACATTGAGACACATCAACAAATTGGAACCCTCTCCAAGATGCCAATCTGTTAACTGGTGCCAGTGGAGGGCCCCGATCTAAGAAGGCAAAGGAATTTTTCAAGTTCTTCTACTTTGCGGGAAATCTATCTCTTGCTCCTAATTTAGAATTTGGAAGTTATTCATGGCCGTCCCATTGTAGTAAAATGAAATGAGTGCTGGGGCATCGAAGTCAATGTAGCCTGTGCATTTTTTGAACTACTATACTACTACTTTAAACTTTTAAAGAACGCAGATTAAAATAAAGCAAAAAGAATGAAAATATAGCATTTTCTCACCTCGACCGTATGGAATTGATCATTGGTATCACTGACGATGTAATATGGAGATCCCTCCCACCTCACCAAGCAATCCCCCCCTCTTTTTTGGAATGATTGATGCAAAAAGTTCTAAGAGAGAATAATAATTGTATTGAGTTCAGTAGTCAAAATCGATGAAAATAATTACTTATCCCCAATCAGTGGATCCATGTGATAGCAAAATCAGCACCTCCCCATATTACGATAGCACAGTTTTTAAGAAGACACTAATAAGCGGGTTGACATTTCAAACTCCACATTTATGCATTTAAAATTAAGTGTTGCCATGTCATCAAATCAAAAGAAAATAATGAGTAATCACAGTGCTTTTGGAACCAAGGGCAATGACCTTACAGTTTAAAAGTTTATAGAAGAACATGACTGAGGATTGTGGATTCTGGTCATGCCTGTAGTTTATTTTCCCCAGTAAATTTCCCCAGAAGCAGCATGGCTTAGTGGATGGAGCCTGGGCCTGGGTGTCAGAGGACCTGGGTTCTACTCCCATTTCTCCAGATATCTGCTGTGACCTTGGGCAAGTCACTTCACTTCTCTGGTGTCAGATACTGCATCTGTCAAACGGGGATTAAGACTGTGAGCCCCACGTGGGACAGGGACTATCTCCGACCTGAATAACTTGTATCTACCCCAGTGCTTAGAACAGTGCTTAGCACACAGTAAGCGCTTAACAGTAAGCGCTTAACAAACACTAGAATTATTATTCTTATCATTATTATTCTCCAGTCCTTCCCACACCCAAAAAATCTCATGTGCTATAAAACAATGTTTTGCTTCTGGACTCTCAACCCCCACCAGGGTGACACGGCAAGGTGGCTAGAGCTGGCCAGATTTTTGACAGATTTTCTTCTCTTTGCATTTTACAAGCCCTCAGTTTCGCCCACTCTCCCGCTCCTGCCTGCAAAGATATCATATGGATCTCACATATCCAAATATCACTAAGCAAAGACCTGGGCCAGGTCAGCAAAGCTGACTGACAAGATACATTGCCACCTGATGGAGAATCCACTTCAGGTAAGGAAAACATGCAAAGGAGAGGCTCCTCGAGGTAGGAAGGAGGACTCAAATTCCTTAATTTGTGTCCTATAGCATAGCTTTTATTTTTTCAGTACAGCTAAATATGGCACCAGCAATTTCAGGAAACCATGACTACTTTAAAAAGCTGCTTCCCAAAAGGAAAGTCTCTGCCCAGCAGCTGTCTTTCTGCACTGGTGCTGCCCAAAACTCTCCTGATGTTTCAAATTCACTGCGACAACTTGTGGGATGAAAGGAACTGTTAGAAAACAGTCACCCGACACAACGTGGCGCTTAACTGTACAGTGAAGGACTTCTCCCTGGGGTAGTAGCTGAGACCAAAATTTCTTGGCAACTGCGGGATACCTGATACTTGCTATCTTGGTCCAGGCTGAATCCACTGGCAATATGCTGTCTTATAAGAAGCTTGACCCTGGGTCACGAGGTTGATCAGTGAGAGTTAAAAATATGCTTACCACAGGTTGTAATGGGGCACCGGGCATCATGGCATTGGCTAGTTGCATCTGCTGGGCCAACATGGCCATGTTCTTCTGCTGAATCAGGTTATTGCGTCCATTTATCTCCAACTGTGTTTTTAAGTGTGGGGGTGGATGGAGATATTTGCAGTTCTCTCTTGAACAACGACCCTGAAACACAGAAGGAACAATACTCAGTTGGAAATAAGCAAAAGACTATATTCTGTGACGTTTGCAAATACGATGGATCGGTAAAGCAGGCCATCTTGACTGTCGTGGTAGCTAGCAAAGAGGCATCTGTTAATAAAGTCTCATGCTAACCGTGCCCCAGATTGCTATTTTATACCAATGACGGATTCTCAGTCTTTTTTTCGTGGCATTTGTTAATACTTACTACGTACCAGGCACTGTTCTAGGCACTGGAGGAGATACAAGCCGATTAGGTTGGACACAGCCTGTGTCCCACATGGGGTTCACCATGTCTACGTTTTATACATCACTGTATTTACCACACTGAATGCACTGTAAAGATAAAAATAACAAATGCCCTATGTTTTATGGGCCTATGGAAAACTATGCCCCAGATTCTATGGGCACACCCTTCCTCTTAATCAATCAGTGGTATTTATTGAGTGCTTAGCATGTGCAGAGCACTCTACTAAGCGCTAGAGAGAGAACAATGCAATAGAATTAGAAGACACGATCCCTTTTCATAATGCCCAGTCCTCTCTACCTCTCTTGCTGGAAATTGTGGCTAACCTGGGGCTAGCCTAGGATTAGAACTGATCCACAGCAGTTCTGAAAGAGCCTACAGAAAAGTCTTTGGGTGTACACTGCCATTCCACTGTGCCTTCCATGTTCTTCCTCTCGCCCTATCTGCGTCTGGAAAAAAATGGCCCTTTCCTGCCTTCCTTGCCCTCTTGCAACAGCTTTCCTTTTCAGCTCGAACTACTAAGGTGGCTTCCCCTCCTTCATTCTCCTCACTCCATCCAGATCCCATTTCTCTTAAGACACACCAAGGTTCTCAAATGAAGGCCTTGGGAAAGAACCATTCACCTTTATTCTCTTATGCATAAACTCACAGGACATTTTACCTAATTATCCATGTCAAATTTGGGTGTGTGTCTGAAAAGACTTAAGAATTGCTAACTAATCCCACCTCCGCCACTTGTCTGCTGTGTGACCTTGGGCAAGTCACTTCACTTTTCTGGGCCTCAGTTACCTCAGCTGAAAAAGGGGATTAAGACTGTGAGCTCCACTGGGACAACTTGATTACACTGTATCTACCCCAGGGCTTAGAACAGTGTTTGGCATGTAGTAAGCACTTAAATGCCATAGTTGTTATTATTATTGTTATTACTTTGATGACCTCTGGCAGTACCCTAGATAAAGGTAGTGTTCACTTTCTTATTTCCCTTCCCGGATGTTTCTGCAGCCATCCGACTTGGAAGTGGAAACATTGTACTTCCTGTCCAATCTTGATGTAGTTAATTTATATCTTCTTGAAAAGGATACTATACATTTAGTATGCTTGCTGGGTAGGGCAGACTTCTAATATTTCTAAATGGAACATCTGCAAGAAAATCCATAGTCATCTAATTAGTTCCCAGATCACTACCTACATTGATGCGTATCCTTCCTACTGCTATCAAGAAGAAAACCTGAAAATGCACTAAGCACTTTGACTTAGTGGAATTTGTGAACGTAATATCTTATGCACTTTTTGCCCCTCCTCCCCCCAGGTCTCATAGAATCAATAAATCAATCAATTTAATGAGCTCTTACTATGTTTGCAGAGCATGGTACTAACTGCTTGGAAGAGTACAATATAACAGACACACTCCTTGCCCACAACAAGCTCACAGTCTAGAGGGAGACTAAATAGCCTGTGCAGAGACATAAGAACGTCAGTCAATTCAGCAAAATCTACCCCACTGTAATTCTCAGGTTTGGAGTTTGCTCTACATTTCCATCCCCATTTATAATCAGAGCGTCTCCAAATAAGCAACGTTTGGGAACACGGATGGGTGTTGGATTTTTATCATTCACCAGTTTCCTGCCTCTGCCAATATATCTAATAATTAAGCTTTAGAGCCAATTTTTTAAAAAAAACAAACTTTACTTGAACAATCAGCTTTCTTAAGCCTCCTTTGATTTTTCTGAGAAAAATTAATTGGGTGGAGTTTGACCTCACACTGCAATTTGATTCAGCAATGTACAGTCCTTTAGTTATAAGATCTGCAAATAACAATTTGAATGATCTATTTCTATTTTTTTGAGTCAGGATTACAGGGATTTTTCCACCACCTGTCTACACACTTGACATCTCAACATGCATGAACTTCATTTTCATTACCAATCAATAGGCTCTGTAATAATCTTTGCATAATTCAGTTCTTTCAATAACAAGATTTTTTTTATACATCAGATTTGAGTTCTGTACTCATAATCCCGAAGTCTCCCAATCCACAGTACATCTGTTTATAAATATTAAAAATGTTTCCATGAATAAAACCTAGTTTCCAAGTATAAGGCATGATCCACATTAGATTGTCTTGAATAAATAATTCATCATCAAAATCCTGACAGTTTTTAATCAGTCTCAATGGAAAAAAAAATTGCAGCTACAGGTTCAAGTCATAAACAATTGACAATTTATCATCCAAGTTGAGGATTCTAATATATCACGATGTCATTGGTCAGGTCAAAAAGGCCACCAAAATTTTGATCTCTGAGGACTAAGGGATAAAATATCCCAGGGAAAAATTATTAAAAAAAAAATCCCCATTAGAAGTAATTAGAGGGAAATTTTGAAGCCAACTACCTTCGTCTCACAATTTTTTTCTTTAAATTTATCTACTTACTGGTATCATCAGTGCTCTTGGAATCAAGAGATCCCCAAATGGTGCAAATTGAAGGAATTTCTTCCTCTGAGCACTGCAGAATAATTTCCCCAATTTACATTAACCACCCTTAATTGGGATCCACTGCCTAATTAAACTATCAAACCGACCTCTTTATCTTTAGGTAGCCTCGAAGTGACACCATCACTAAACACTCTGAAAACCCAACCACTGCCCAAAAGAAATGCAAGTTCTTCACTTGTCAGTCAGATGCTACCAGAATAGCTCTCCTGAACTGTAGCAGAACCTACTCAGATTGCTGGGAAACTTAGATTTCACGTCATGAGGAGGCTCTCAAAGCTCCTTGAATCACTTTCTGGCTTGACGTGCACCCGGAGAAAGCATCCTCTAGATAGATACCCTCATGAAGCATTTCTCCAAAGAGTTCTGAGTCAACTCCATGTATTACGTTCTTACAATGGAAGACCAATACTGGAATCTGGGATGGACTGAATTAAAGGCACGGTGTGTATCTTACTCTGGCATAGAACTGTAAATCATTTATTTATATTAATGACTGTCTCCCCTTCTACACTGTAAACTCATTGTGGGCAGAGAATGTGTCTTTTTATTATTTTGCACTCTTCCAAGTGCTTAGTACAGCAAGCGTTGAGTAAATATGATTGAATAAGAATACAAACTGCTTGGGGGTTCCTGGGAAGCACCAAAATCTCTTTTTTTGGTTTGGTTTGTGTATTTCCTTTTTGTGGAGAAGCAGTGTTGCTTAGTGGATAAAGCACGGACCTGGGAGATAGAGGACCTAGATTCTAATCCTGGCTCTGCCACTTGTTTGTTGCTGACCTAGGGTAAGTCACTTAACTTCTCTGTCCCTCACTGTCCTCCACTGCAAAATGGGGATTCAATACTGGTTCTCCCTCCTACTTAGACCATAAGCCCCATGTGGGACAGGGACTGTACTAGAGCCGGTTAGCTTGTATCTTCCCTAGCACTTTCAATAGTGCTTGACGCATGGTAAGGGCTTAACAAGTACCATAAAAAAAAAGAATGACCTGCCACGATGAAACAGCAGAACTTTAGTATCTTTGCGCTGAGAAAAGGAGGGAGAAGGGAGGGCATACCTTGCCCGTCCCCAAGTTCCAAAAAGACGTTTGAGCCTATAATAAAAATAATAATGTAACAACAACAATACTACTACTGATTCTAAAATAGTATTGGTTTAAGCACTTATTGTGTAGCAACCACTGAGTGCTGGGGTAGATGTAATCAAGTCAGACACACTCCCTGTACTGCCTCAGTGACCTCATCTGTAAAATGGGGATTAACTGTGAGCCTCACCTAGGACAACCTGATTACACTGTATCTCCTCCAGCGCTTAGAACAATGCTCGGCACATAGTAAGTGCTTAACAAGTATCATCATCTTCACCAGGTTGCCATTCTGCAAGGTAAGGTAGTCACGTTGTCCCATGTGGGGCTCACAATCTTATCCCCATTGTGTTCCCTTGGGGTTTGCCAAGCAGTTCTATTTCCCTTCCTTCATTTTCTGGCCTCTCGTCACAACCCTCACCATATTGGAGTGTGGGCAGCCTACCGAAATGCATCATTAGAGCAACAGATGCCTGTGTGGCTCAACTGGGAAAATCAAAGATATAAACAAATACAGGATGCATATACTATGTCATAAAATCTTGTGCAGAGTATCAAACCTACATGAAAAGAGATCATCCAACTATAAAAGAACAGGATGAGCAGACCTGCCTGGTGGACTACAGAACTCAGTGTAGGTCAAACTGCCTTCTCATGTTATCATGAGAAATTCTAATCTGTGTTTGTAATAACACAGTAGAACCAAGAATCTTCTGCAACTTTGACAGCTGGAGATAATCTGGCCTAATGGTCTTGTAGGATACCATTTTATCTACAAGGCACCATGATGTGGCAGCTGAATCACAAGTCGACAGCTTAAAGAATGTGGAACATTCACCTCCGATATGGCATAGAAGAGTATCTTTTTTTTCTTTACAGATAATTTTATTATAATGAACTGCAATAGATAATCATCTGTTCCTTTACTGTCCGTTCTAAACTGCGGACTCTATAACTCATTACTCAGCTAAAAAAAGTCCAGTTTAACAACGACAGGCCCAGATTTTTCTGGGTTGTCCGAATCAACTTAAGAAAAATATACAAATATCTCAGGTCGGGCCTATCCTAGATGAACTGGTCAGTTTATCTTCTATAAAGCCCCAGCTGCTCTTGCTCACTTAATAATAATAATAATGTTGGTATTTGTTAAGCGCTTACTATGTGCAGAGCACTGTTCTAAGCGCTGGGGGTGATACAGGGTAATCAGGTTGTCCCACGTGAGGCTCACAGTTAATCCCCATTTTACAGATGAGGTAACTGAGGCACAGAGAAATTAAGTGACTTGCCCACAGTCACACAGCTGACAAGTGGCAGAGCAGGGAGTCGAACCCATGACCTCTGACTCCGAAGCCCAGGCTCTTTCCACTGAGCCACGCTGTTTCCCCTGAAATAATAATAATTATGGTACTTGTTAAGCACTTACTATGCACCAAGCACTGGGGTAGATATAAATTAATCAGGTTGGACACGGTCCCTGTTCCACATGGGGTTCACACTCTAAATCCCCATTTTACAGATGAGGTAACTGAGGCCCAGAGAAGTTATGTGACATGCCCAAGGCGGTAGGGCTGGGATTACAGCCGAGGTCCTTCTGACTCCCAGGCTCCTGTTCTATCCGCTAAACCAAGCTGCCTTTCTGAAGGCGCAAGATAAAAAAGAGGTATTGCTTGCATATTTGTTCCAAATGTACAGTTCGACTGTGGCCAAGAGAAGAAGAAAACAAAGCGGGTGATTTTAACAAGGAATCACACACTGTGGACAAGACTCCTGTTTTCCATTCCACCTAAACTTTACAAATCCTCCTTCCTTTGTAAATATCTTTCTTAAGATTACAATAATATTAGAATATTTAGAGTGCTAGTACAGAATATTTTTTGCAATTTTTTTGGACAGATAATTATCAACTCTCAAAATTCTCCACACATTATTTTGTGGAAATCTTTGTAATTGTTTTGACTCTAAAATGTGTCTGATTGTACTGATGTAAATCATCTGGATATTTTCAAGCCTCTGCAATGTTCTCTGGCTCAAGTAACCAACTGTTGCAGGTGGATGAAGAATTTGACTTGAAACAGCTCTGTCTCTGGCATCAACTATCCAGTTCATTTTCATTTGCAGACTGGGGCTTGTGAGAGAAATTTTTAAAAAAGGAGAAAGTCATGGAGTAGATACTCCACAAGTCATTCAATGGTTTAACTACAAACAAATAATTTTCTCATCACCTTATTAAACTAATGTAGAATTGCTAATGCAATTTAGCTGAACCATCTGTTCCTTAAGCAACAAATCTTGGATGCAATTTTATTGTAAAAGTGTAGAATAGTAGGCTATGCTGCTGTATACTTTCACAGCCTAAAATCAAATACCAACTATGGTTTAAATATTTGATTACAAACCATGATAAAAATAAAATTGTCCCAGAAGACATGAAGATTTACATTGAACCCAAGGCCAAAAAAATTTTTAGTTTAATCAAAATTGAGAATAGTATCATATTAGAAGGGATTGACCATCCTTAAAAAAGTCACAAAAAGGGTATTCATTCAAAAAGGGTATTCAGACAATCCCTGCCCAATGCCGGGCTCACAGTCTAAACGAGTGCTTAATATAGTGCTCTGCACCCAATAAGTGCTCAATAAATGATTGACTGAAATTATTCGATCCTTATTTTTGCTCCCTTCTCATCCAGTAAAATTAATAATAACGATGATAATGATGATAACAATAATAATATAGAAAACAGCAATAGTAGTGGTCTTTGTTCAAATCAATCATATGAATAAATCATATTACAAGGTTGGGTTCTCTAATGACAAATGGCTTCAAATGGCCAAAGCGTGGACTGGTTCTCGGACAGTTCAGAGGCTAGTTTGGTTACCTCAGGGACACAGGTTTTGATTAGACATCTAAGAGGTTCTGGTCTGGTTCCTAGTATATGCTGGGTACACACTGGGTATGTCAAACGGTGCCTGACACGATACCAATAAAAGTAGGCAACTATGTAAGATTTAGACCACATCACTACCTAGTAGTATTCATTCAATAGTATTTTCATTCAATAGTATTTATTGAGCGCTTACTATGTGCAGAGCACTGCACTAAGCGCTTAATAGCAGTAGCAGACACAGCATGGCATAGCTGATAGAGCACGGGCCTAGGAGTCAGAAAATCATGGGTTCTAATTTCAACTCCGCTACATGTGCTGTAGGCAAGTCACTTTACTTCTCTGTGCCTCAGTAACCTCATCTGTAAAATGGGGATTGAGACTGTGAGCCCCACGTGGGTCAGGGACTGTGTCCAACCTAAGAAATTTGTATCTGTCCCGGTGCTTAGTACAGTGCCTGGCACATAGTAATCACTTAACAAATACCATAATTATTATTAGTAGTAGTTGTTGTACGCTTTTTATGTAAAAGTTATTCCAGTACACATACATTCATAATGGGTCAGAAGATCATGTTTCTAGTAAGCACTTTCAAAAGGGAAAAATGTAGTTTTTTGCTCTAAGTACAATTTAGGCAGTTAGTATAATCGATCAATCCTATATTTGAATGATTACTGTGTGCACAGCACTGTCCTAAGTGCTTAGGAAAGTACAACACAGTTGGTAAACACCCTTGCAGGCCACAATGAGCTTACAGTGTAGAATATAATAATAATAATATTGGTATTTGTTAAGCGCTTACTATGTGCAAGCATCGTACTGAGCGCTTGGGTGGATACAAGCAAATCGGGTTGGACACAGTTCCTGCCCCATGTGGGGCTCACAGGTTCAATCCCCATTTTACAGATGAGGTATCTGAGGCCCAGAGAAGTTAACTGACTTGCCCAAGATAACACAGTAAACAGGCGGCAAAGCCAGGATTACATATTTGTGTTTGTATCATTCAGACCCGTTGATCCCAGGCCTCCTGAGAACTTTCTCCTTTGGCTTGTATTCTCCAAAGACTTCAGTAACATCCTGTCAAAGTTTGCAAAAATACTTCTTCCATCAGCTCAAATACTGTCATTAAACTACGCACGCAAAACCCACTGGAAGTCTAAACACATCCAGATAAAAGTTTCTGGAAATGTTCCCTTGTCTCCAAAATGATTTGGTGGCCTTTGAGGGCTTGTGAGCAGGTTCATTTTTGTTTCTTAAACTAGAAAATAGCTTAAAGCTACTTCTTTTAAGTCACCACCTGGTAAATGTGAAATGTACATGGAATCTGTGACTGTAATCCCCCAGGAAGTGGTGTTTTTCTATGGCATGCTTAAATTAAATTCATTATAGCAAGACACTGAAACCTCTCAGACCCTCAACACAAGAAAAATCTAGAAATTGCAACACCATTGGCTATAAATGTGACTGCCTAATTTTTCACATTTTGAAAACCTTTTCAAACAGAAATTGTTATCTCCTCTATGGGGTGGGGGCAAAGAGACTCTCAAGTACTTTGGCTGTGGAAACAAACAGCAAAACTGGAACCGAACCCAGGATTTTACTGACTCATTTGGTACTCAAGCCCAATCACTATCCTGCTCCATATGAGCAGTGAACATGTTCAATTTCTCTGTCATGCTTCAGGCTAATTGTTCTTAAACATTTTCAAGTTACCCCAGATTTAGAATGGAGTTTCAAAGGAAATGGCATAGGAAAAAAAACGAGGATTTCTAAATGAATATACTTTCTTCCTTGGATGAATAATACAATTTTTGAAATGCATTTTTCGCCAGTGTGAGAGGCTGCTACTGAGAGAAACCTGTATTAAAATGTATACTTTACCCAAAATAACAGGAATGATTCAAAGTTTATATCCCATATTGCGTTTCATCAACATTCAAACTGGACTCAGACTTTAGGATTTGGATGAGATTCACCAGTTATCGCCCCCCCCCCCGAAAAAAATACCCCAACTTCTCACTGGGATACTCCTGGTCATAAAGAATAGTCCCAAAATTAGCAAGGGAATTTCAGACATCGCACCCACTGTTGACATTAATGCCTTCCCAAAATAACCTCAATGCTGACGTAACATCACCTGCTGACTCAAACATCAGGATACTATGACTTTTCCCCAGCAAACTCTAGTAGCTTTAATTGCACAACTCTCATTAATCATCATGATAACAGCAGGGTTGAAACGCCACAGAGTTCGATGAGGGTCATGCGAGCAGTGAGAGCGCCATTAGCCACGTCTGTGGGGCAGTAAATCATACATTCATTCATGTGAATAAGTCCCACCAACATCCTTTTGATTCTAAGTGCCAGACAGCTGACTCCCTTCAGTCCTACCCCCACCAATATGCAGCCTCAGAAGAAGAGGCCTATAGGAGATTTTCCCAAGCACTAACGATTGGAGTGCCACCGCAGAAGGTCCAAGTTGAGAGTGCCAGTAAACGCCTCACAGGGACTCCAATACCCAATGAACAGTGTGCAAAACAGCTTTAATCGCCTCTAGAGAAGCCCAAAAAGATCCGCTCCATATGGGCTAAAGAGGAGTACTAGATTCTCTACTGTCATGATGGGCTGAGATCCTCCAAAAAATATAATAGCGGTGAAATTAGGTTGTTAAACTTTGTGCCACATTAACCTTATATCTACAAAATGCCATAGAAGCAGTGTGGCCTAGTGATGAGAGTAAGGGCCTGGGAATGAGAGGACCTGGGTTCTGATCCCTGCTCTGCCAAATGTTTGCTGGCTAACTTTGGGCAACTCATTTAACTTCTCTATACCTCAGTTACCCCATATGTAAAAGGTGGATTAAGACTGTGAGCCCCATGTGGGATGTGGACTGTGTCCAATCAGACTAGCCTGTATCTACCAGTGCCTGGTAGAATAAGCACTTAACACATACAAAAAAAAATAAAAATTAACAGTTTGGGCACAAGTCGTGGGCTATATGGGGCTCACAGAGAGGTTAAGTGACTTTTCCAAGATCACAGTGAAGGCTGGTAGCGGTGCTGGAAGTGATGATAATAATAATAATAATGCTACTTGTTAAGCGCTTCTCTGTGCCAAGCACTGTTCTAAGCACTGGGGTAGACACACGTTAATCAGGTGGGACACAGTCCCCGTCCCACATTGGGCTCAGATTCTTAATCCCCATTTTTTATAGATGAGGTAACCGAAGCACAGAGAAGCGAAGTGACTTGCCCAAAGTCGCACAGCAGATATATGCTGGAGTCGGGGATAAGAAGCCAGGTCCTTCTGATTCCAGGTCAATGCTCTATCCACTAAGCCATGCCGCAAAACCCATGTCTTCCGACTCCAGTGCTCTTTCCACTTTCCCATGCTGCCTCCTCATTCCCCTAGCTCCTACTTCTTTATTTAGAGGCAAGAAGGACAAGGGAAAACCGACAAAGTTATCATCTCTCCCTCACTCCTGGTCTGTGGCCTCAGTGCCCTTAGGTCTCTCTGGCTTTCACATCAATGACTTTTGCCAATCCATATCCTAAAAATATGTACTTTTTTGCATTTCCTTAGACATTCATTCCAGGATTATACATTATTATAGAGCCATCAGATTGGAACCATATAATTTTATGAGTGCTTATACTATCTGCAGGCCACACTCTTTTGAAGCTCTCTGTCATCTAGATCAGGCACTGCTCAATCTTGATAAATTACCCTTAACACTTAGGCAATTAATATTCAATTTGTACTGCACGCCTTTCAACTGAGAAACTCAATGTACAAATAGTAGCTTACAAATCCTCTAACACTACATGAGTAGAATAACTTCATGATCATCTTTTCTTTTGCTGAAGGAACAACTGAACACAGAAGCTTAGGGGTATTGACAATAAACAGCCAAACTATCCCTCGTATAGGCGTCTACCTCAGTTTTCTCTTAAGAATTATTTTATGTGGTTGTTTATAGTGCTCTATCTGCTTCCTAAGACTCAATCAAGCTATCTTTTTTTGTGTGTATGCCAGACTCTTCATTGAAAGATGCTTTTTCATGAAGCCTTTTCTGGAACCAATGGGAAAATTCATATTGGAGGAAAACTGCTTTTTACAGACAACATTTTATATTTAATCAACGATGTTTGCACTGAATCTTCTCATTAAAAAACTGTGCATGCTATATCCATTCATTCATTCATTCTAGAACTATTAAAACCTGGCATCCTCTTTAGATGGGGTTACCTTTGATGTGCCATACGAACTGTAACTACTTTTGGAAGTGTAATATGAAGGTTTTCAACCCAATATATGCCTCTCAAACAATCAATCAATTAATGGTATTTATTGAGCATTTACTGTTTGCAGAGCACTGTACTAAGCTCTGGGGAGAGTACAGTATAATACAGTTAGCAGACATGTTCCCTACCCACAACAAGTTTGCACTCTAGAGGGAGAGTGGCTATTTTGGCTATCTCCCCGATAACCTAATTCTGTGTCTGAGCAATTCTGTAGAGGCCTCTAGAGTGTAAGGTCATCTCTACACTGCTAGTTCCTATGGGAACACTTCTACCAACTCTGTTGTACTACACTCCCTCCAACCCAATTCATATTCACCCCAGAGATTAATAATGATAATAATAATGATAATGATGGTATTATTTGTTAAGCGCTCACTATGTGCCAAGCACTGATCTAAGCACTGGGGTAGATAAGAGGTTATCAGGCTGTCCCACGAGGGGCTCACAGTCTTCATTCCCATTTTACAGATGAGGTAACTGTTGCAAGATAGATATGAAAATACATAGGAATAGAGTGAAGGAAGTAACTGGATGCATACATAACATACACACATGCTCAGGAGAGCTGATTATCTGGTTTAAAGTACTCATTCACGGCTATTTACTTCTCTTTCATTTATGCTGATGACCATTTCCCTGTTCACTTACACCTCTGTTAGAGAGATGGCAGGAAGAAAGAGATAAGATAAAACGAAAACAGTCCCTTTTGCTCCTTGTAGAAAGGTTTGGTGCGGGAGAAAGTTAGTTTTAATGGAAGCTTTTGAATTTCATGATTTTACTCTTCCTCATCCCCTTACCATGGATACTCTAGAATTATCTACACTTGTAACTGTCTCTTTGGACAGGTCGATTTTTCACACTGATTTATTTGTGTTCGGCTTAGAACCTGAATGAACGGTAAGATACCTAAGAATTACAAAAGAAAGGGTTTGTGTGCCTGGGAGAGGTCAGAAGTGTAAACCAGCTGCCTTTCAAGCCAATAACAGCATACCACGGACATGGGAAGAAAACCAGAAAGGAGAGAAATTCTGGCAATGAGGCTATTATTGCCAGCTGAGCATTATTCCCACTGCTGTTTTATTTCCAGTACATTCCCACTGAATGTTCACTCGTTAGCTGTTTGGAATTCCAGCTCATCAGCATGCAGGGAAGACAGAAAGAAGGGGAAGTCTGGGAGGAGCAGAGAAGAAGCAGGGAGGAACAAGCTATGCTCAAAGCTGGCCCTGCCCTCAGCAGGCCTAAAGCCACACTGAAACATCCACAAACCTCACTACCCCTAGAGCTACCTTCTTCCTCCTCCTTCTCCTCCTTCCATTACCTCCATCCCCAACATATTATGGCAACAATCATGCTACTTATTAAGAGCTTACTATATGAAAAGCACCATCGTATCTGCTGGGGTAGTATTGCTGCTACTTATAATGGGACCTGTGATATACTATGTGCCAAACTCGGTAAGAAACCCCGAGGTATATACAGGATAAGCCCATGAGACACAGCCCACATGGGGCTCCCAACTACTGGGGATGGAGAGCCAGTATTGAATGCCCATTTTATAGATCAGGAACCTGAGGTCCAGAGAAGTTAATTGATACTGCACTCTCCCGATCGCTAAGTACAGTGCTCTGCACAAAGCAAGCACTCAAAAAATACCACTGATTGATTGATATCCCCAAGACCACACAGCAAGCAAGCCGGGATCCCAGATGGTGATCCTTCCACTAATACTGTGTTTCTGATGCACTTGAGTCCAAACACACTAAGTACCTCACAGAACTCGTGTAAATATCCTTAAACTCAGTGCTTCCCTTGCCTTGTATTATGCTATAGAGTTGTCTCCAACTCATAGCGACGCCATGGACATATCTCTCCCAGAACACCCCACCTCTATGTACAATCATTCTGGTAGTGTAGCCATAGAGTTTTCTTGGTAAAAAATACAGAGGTGGTTTACCAATCGCCTCCTTCCATGCAGTAAATGTGAGTCTCTGCCCTCAACTCTACCACGCTGCTGCCCAGCACATGTGAGTTTTCACTGCTTCCCCTACCTGTATTTTATTTAACGTCTGTATCCTCCACTAGATTGTAAGCTCCTTGACGGGAGAGACTGCATCTAACTCTACTGTATCATACTCTCCAAGTGCTTACTACAGTGCTCTGCATGTAGTAAGTGTACAATAAATACCATTGATTGGTTGGGTAGAAACAATATCAGATCAGACAGTCCCTGTCCCCTATTCTTCTAAGAGTTCAGAGTACACAGTAGCAGTTCAAATTGATTCTCACAGAAAACCGCTATAAAGGTAAAAAGAACGAATCTATTCCCTGCAGCATTTCCATGCATTAGGTTGGAACATTTTGCAAAATCTTCTCCAAGGCTCATGAGAGCTGGATCTGTGCCTTTTGTATATTTTGAAGATCACTAATCACAGAACACACCTGCACTACTGGATACTATTAGATTTACTAACAATAAGAAGAAATGCAATTTCCCTACCATTTATTGTTCCCCTGCCTCTACTTTTATAAAGGGTGAAATTCACATGCAATGCTTTCATAGTTCACTCATGGGTCTTAAATTAAAAAGGTTATCGAGTTGAAACCCTGTACATCTTAAGAGTGGAATAATGCTATCACACGGCTAGTGCTTAAGAAGTGACAAAAGATTGCTAATGGAATTCCAATGTTCAGGTCGTCTATCCAACAGGGAGGTGACGGCACAGGGGAGCAGCGATAGGAGAAGCAGGGGCTGTAGACATGGTTATACTACTGTACTGGCTCATAAACATGATTGTTATCAGTGTTTCAGAGCCTACTATATGAAAAACATTGTACTACACAATTAGAAAGGTACAGAAGAGGCAGAGGACATGGTCTCTGCTCTCGAGGAGCTCCTAAATCTAACGAGTCACTGCATTTACTTGGGGATAATCCTGAGGCTTCCCCAAATGTACTATCATCTCCAGGGGCACTGGGGGATGGAGAGGGAGAACACATCGACAGTTGAGGTTTAAAAGTAAAATGACATAAGTCACCCACACCCCACCATGTACTGTCGGGACTGGATAAGTATGGACGACCGCTGAACCCACTCTGAACCCATCCCGTCCAATTAATGCACTCGGGACAATATAATTCATTCAGACATTACCACTGGTGTTCAGGGACAGAGGACCGAAAATCTTAACTAGAAGAGAAGGCAGAAGGAAAGCTGGGACACCTGAAAGAATGCACTCTGACAGGGCCAATTATCAAATTTCCAGGGATCATGGGTAGGTGGATTGTGAATGAATGTGACTAAATAAGGCAACATTTTTTTTTTTGGTCAAACTGAAGCCAGGAGCAAATAATAAAGATTTACATTCTTGGTTTCATGACACTCTCTCTGAAATGAGTCGATGTTGTGGCCCTTCACACTACAGAGAATATATCAACTATCTGGGGGCCATTGTGCAGGGATTTTCGGATACACCCTTCTTTTACAAGTTCCCAAAATGCAAGCTTCAGCTGGACTCAAGAACTGGAACTCTAATCCAGAAAACTCACAGACACTGCAGAAAAGCCTGCTTGGTCTGGTGGAATGAGCACAGGCCTAGAAGTCAGAGGACCTGTGTTCTAATCCCGGCTCTGCCATTTGCCTCTTGGGTGTCCTTGGTACAGTTCAGTGCTTAGTACAGTGTCCAGTGCTTCATAGGGTTCTCTGCACACAGTAAGCACTTACTAAATACTATTACTACTGCTTTGGGCAGGCCACTGATTTTCCCTGTGCCTCAGTTTTCTCATCTTTAGAATAGGAAATAAACACCTGTTCTCTCTAGTACTTAGAATGTCAGTTGCATATAATAATAATAATAATTATTATGGTACTTGTTAAGCACTTTACTATATGCCAAGTACTGTTCTAAGCACTGGGATAGATACAAGTTAATCAGGTTGGATACAGTCTCTCTCATGGGGTTTACACTCTTAAATCCTCATTTTACAGATGAAGTCACTGAGGCACAAGGAAGTTAAATGATTTGCCCAAGGTCACACAGCAGATATGGGACAGGAACTCCAGTGTGTCCAACCTGATCATCTTGTATCTGCCCTATTGCTTGGGACATAGTAAGTGTTTAACAAATACCAGTATTATTATCATCCCCAGAAATCAACACCGGCTGTGGATCATATGTCCATAAGGAAGGTCCTTGCTGTACTTGTATGTTTATTCCAGTTAGGAGGGAGAGGGAGAGAGAGAGGGAAGGAGAGAGAGAATGGGCTGTCTCCATGTCCCATAGGATCTGAAATTCAGTTACATCAATCAGTGGTATTTATTGATCACTTACTACGTGCAGAGCACTGCTCTAAGCATTTGGGAGAATACAACAGAATTAGCAGACATGTTTCTTGCCCATAATGAGATTACAGTCTTGTTATTTGAATCTCTGTAAGCCCCTAAACAAGGGTGAGTGGGTGCTTTGATCTTCATCATCAATAGTATTTAACCGAGTGCTTACTCTTAGTGGTGTTTGAATAATCTCTTTGGGGATTATTCCATTGGCAGTCATCCTGCATCTGGGCTCCACTTTCCATCTCTACTACCCGGATTTTGGCCCATGAGTATGCACGTGTGTATGTGTGTTTGTTTGCTGGGCTGTGAAAATCTGTGTGTTTGTAGTAAAAGAAGCAGCAGAATCAGTGAGGCTCAGTGGAAAAGAGCATGGGCTTGGGAGTCAGAGGTAATGGGTTCAAATCCCAGCTCTGCCACTTGTCAGCTGTGTGACTGTGGGCAAGTCACTTAACTTCTCTGTGCCTCGGTTACCTCATCTGGAAAACGGGGATTAAAACTGTGAGCCCCACATGGGACAACCTGATCACCCTGTATCTACCCCAGCGCTTAGAACAGTGCTCTGCACATAGTAAGCGCTTAACAAATACCAACATTATTATTATTAAAAGCATTTACTGAGCACGCACTGGGTGCAATGAATTGAACCAAGTGCTTGGAAGCACAAAAGAAAAAAAAGTGCCATTGCCTGCCCTCATTGCTTTTGGGATGTGAAAATGTGTACATGAGTGAATGGGTGAGTAATGAGTGGGAAGCTATGCACAAATAGGGAGCAGTGTTTGTTTGTGTAATTAAACTTTCTCTACGAGCACCTGCCTCTTGCTCTATCTGACATGCCCATTTTCGAGGTCCTGGGGCTACCGGATTCCAAGAGACGAGGGAGGGGTAGAAGGTGAGTAGATGCTCCCGGGGAAAGAGCAGCACCTTGTGCGGTACTTCAGTTCACGTGCAAACCCGCCGTGCCCCCTTCTCATGAACCTGCTCAACCCCCCAGACAAAAACTGTCATCTAAAAGGACGCCCCTGGGGTCTGTGGCCATCCCAGCATGGCTCACTCAATCACTTCCTTCAGACTGCTGCTAGCAGAGAGGATGATGAGACAATCTGTTTACGGCGGCAGAATGGTCGGCCTTTATCTGCAGTGGGGATCGGCTATATTAGCATTAGTCTTTCAGGCTGAAAGACTAATGCTAATATAGCCGAAATTTTAGGTTCGGTACATTTTTCCTATTATAAACAACACCACCAAATTAATCCCAGATCACTTCTCCATTTATTAAACATATTCAAGAGTCAACGTAAAAAAAAACCTAAGAAAAATGCCACTGGCACCCTGAATCGGCATAGGACAAGCTACAGATAAGGGACAGGCTAAAGTCAGGGGCCTCATACCACGTAGGCAAGACCAATGTTTTTGGAGACATAAAATAGTCACGATCCTGATCCCACCCTGAGAGCCTGTATTCAATCTGGCCCCTGACCCGAAGACAGTTTTTTAGACTCATCCACATTCCAGACCTTTTCGGCTTCTCTCCTTCCTACTGCCATCCTTGGCAAACACAGCGTGGAACTCAGGGGCCTGGAAGGGGAGAATAGGGGAGGGGTACAGAGCTGCCATCTGGTAGGTTATTGAGTCAAGACAGAGGCACTGACCAGGGCATAATCAATCAATCATATTTACTGAGTGTTTCCCATGTGCAGAGCACTGTACTCAGTACTTGGGAGAGTACAGAGTAACAGAGTTGGTAGATACGTTCCTTGCCCACAATGAGCTTAGTCTAGAGGACAGACTAATATAAATAAAGAATATGTACATAGTAATAATAATAATGTTGGTATTTGGGTAATCAGGTTGTCCCACGTGAGGCTCACAGTTAATCTCCATTTTACAGATGAGGTAACTGAGGCACCGAGAAGTCAAGTGACTTGCCCGAGGTCACACAGCAGACACGTGGCAGACACAGGATTAGAGGTGCAGAGAAATTAAATGACTTGCCCAAGCTCACAAAGCAGACAAGCGGCAGATCCGGGATTCGAACCCATGACCTCTGACTCCCAAGCCGGGTCTCTTTCCACTGAGCTACGCTGCTTACATAAGTACCGTGGGGCAGAGGGAGGGGGTGAATAAAGGGTGCAAATCCAAGTGCAAAGGTGATACAGCAGTGAGTAGGAAAAAAGGAAATGAGGGATTAGTTGGGAAAGTATCCTCACCCAGGTGACATGAACCAAGTACCATTCACCCCTTCCTCGCTGCCTTGGGCCCCAAAAGTCCACTTAATATCACAAGGCTGCTGAGGCAGAAAGTCCTATGATGACATGGTGGAACTCTCATTGTGGGCAGGGAGGAGGCCCACCAACTCCGTTGCATTATAGTTTCCCACACCCTTAGTACAGTGCTCTGCTCATGGGAAGTGCTCAATAAATATTCTTGATTGATTAAAAGCCCATATAACTATCACTTATGAAGCATAGTTGTCTTACATCAGCTCTCACTTATCCAATCCTGCAATTTTGTGAGAGTCAGGATAACTTCTCTGGTATCTGGCTGTTTGACCCTCCTTCAGAGTGTAATTATCTTTACCCCTAACACCAATTAAAACACTTGACTTCTCGGGGGTGGTGGTGCCATTTTCTGAACTGTAATTAGATGCTGCGGGGAATATTCATAAATGCTTATTTAAGCCGAGAAGTATGGAGATGATGTGACTCACAGTAATGTCAGCCACAGCAACATGTATCTTAATAAGCAGGAATGTGAAAGTGAGAGGGGAAAGCACAGACGGCTGTCACATGATGTTTTTCTTCTGCTATCATATCCACATTGCGGCTGGAAGCCCAGGTTCAGCTATTTCGCCAGCCTGCGTGCATTAAATCAGGATCGACTTAGCGTTAGATCTGGACGTTTTAATATCCCCTTCGCTGGTGGCTAATAGGAACGGCTTCCTTGCATTTTGTCCAGGTCTTGAGAATGCTAAGAGATCTTTGAGGGGTGTAGTTTTCGTGCTTGTTACCAGTTTACCTCAGCACATCATGACTTCTTAATGAAAAGCAGGGCAAAAATGAGTACAGAATAATTACTCTGCTATCTTGACCCGAAGAGAAGGCAGCGCCCCTGCTAGCCTCCCTGAACCTCAGTTTTCTGATAAGCAAAATGGGGACGATACCACCTGCCCTTCTACCTACCTCACAGAATGGTTATGAAGGCAAAAATGGTGAGAAGATAGAGCACAGGCCTGACAGTGTTAATCCCAGCTCAGCTACTTGTGTGTTGTGTGACCTTGGGCCAGTCATTTCACTTCTCTGTGCCTCAGTTACCCCATCTGTAAAATAGGGATTAAGACTGTCCATATGGGACAGGAGTCGTGTCCAACCCACTGTATCTATCCACCCCAGTGCTTACTCTAGTGCCTGACACATAGTAAGTGCTTAACAAATAACACAGTCATTATTATTATACAAGGTTGGATATAGCCCCGACCCTAGAAACAAATGCCACAATTATTACTATTATAATAGCCAACAATAATAATAAGTAACACTAAGATAATTACCACTAAGAGTATTGTCTATTGCTGCTGCTGATTTTTAATTTTAATTCCCAATTTAGGTTCCCTGAGCCTCCTGTGTCTCCCACAATTCAGCAACTTTCCCAGCAGGGCACAGAGGACCCTTGCTTCTCCGTCAACCCGGTTCCTTGGTCTGGGTCTCCGATCTCAGCTTCCCTCCAGAATTACCACTCAAAAGAAGCCGGTTCTTGTGAGGAAAGGCAGATGAGTGAATGGCAGGCTGGGGAAGCATCTGCTCCCTTTCCTTGCCTTAGGGGCAGGGTTGCAGATCCGGCCACTGCCTCTTCCCCAGACCAGCTCCCAGTTCTCCTGATTTCCCTTGCCTTCCAGTTTCACTCCCTGATTCTCCAGCAGAATTAAGGCTTCAGGGCACACAATGCAAGGCGATGATGTCACCTACAAAGAAGGGTTGGGGGTGGGGGGAATGGCAATTTCTCATGATCCTTGTTCTTTTTCTACCCTCCCCGGTTTTCCTCCCACCTGCACTAGAGCCTGTCCCGGGTCAGTGTGAACTCTGGTGCCATGGCCAAGCTGCCGCAGCAGGCACCAAGAGAGGGAGGCTCAGAACGGAAAATAAGAATACCACACAGCAAAACATTTGTTTCCATGTCGGTACCAGTCTGACAAACCAGTCTGTCCACTATGAAACCAGATGACTGGCTACCCTAATAATCAGGGATTCTAGTTCTCGCAGGGCCAGACTGTTACCTCTGGGCATATATTTAAATATCTGTCTTCAGTAATAAATGATTTGACTCTATTCTCTGAGACCAAAAGAGCTTCATTTTATGCTGCTTATAACAACTGCCTTAAACTAACATCTAGCCTTGGTTCTATGAACACTGTCCTGTTCCTGCTTTTCCCCTCAGTGAATTTTCTTACTCCCTTTCACTGGCAATTCCTTCTGCCTCTCCCGATGCTTGGTCCTGGATTAATTTTCTCTTTTTACTAGAGAAGTAGCAAGGTGCAGTGGATACAGCACAGGCCCAGGAGAAAGTCGTGGGTTCTAATCCCAGCTTCAACCTGTATCTACCCCGCCACTTAGAACACTACTTGTCACATAGTAAGTGCTCAACAAGTATCATAATTATTATTATTAATAGTTATTCACTCACTGGGTAAGCTCATCTGCTCACATGGCTTCACTCTCAGCGTGGAAAGAGCACTGGCCTGGGAGCTAGAGGACCTGAATTCTAACACCGGCTTCTCCACGGATCTGCTGTGTGACCAGGGACAATTCACTTGACTTCTCTGTGCCTCAGTTCCCTCACCTGCAAAATGAGGATTCAATAGGGATTCCTCTTCCAACTTTGACTCTGAACCCCTTGAGGGATCTGATTATCTTGTATCTACTCCAGGACTTAGTTCAGTTCTTGGTATATAGTAAGTGCTTAACAAATACCATGATTAATATTATTATCATCATTATTAACTACCACCTCAATGCAGGTGACTCCCTAACATACCTCACTAGCACTTGACCTCTCTCCTCTACAATCTTATTTCTTTCTACTTCCAGGACAACTCTAGATAAATGACACACCAGAACCCCCCATCCCCTGTCCTACTACAATGTAAGAATAAGCTCCTTGTGGGCAGGGAACATGTCTACCAACTCAGTTGTACTGGACTCTCCTAAGCACTTAGTACAGTGCTCTGCACACTGTAAGCATTCAATAAATGCTATCCGTTGATCATGTCTACCACCTCTGTTGTACTGTACTCTCCCAACAATTTATTACTCTGCTCTGCACCCAGTAAGTGCTCAATAAATACCACTGATCGATTGATCTTTGAGAAATTACATCACACTACCTCTATTGTGCTTAGCCAAGTGCTTAATAAAGTGTTAAGCACACAAAACACACTAAATCAGGGTGGGGATACTGTGCACAATTACTGAATATTCTTGAGATAAGTGGTGATATTCGTGGGCCAAAGAAGAATTACCCGAAGCTGAATTCGGATGTCTTCTGAGAATAGGAAGGGTGAAATGAACCTGGACGATGGTTACACGATGTACTCTGCAGACAACTCTTGCTTTAAGAAGGTGTACAACTGATTCTAATTTTTAAGAACATTTTAAGGAGCGTACATGAGGTTCTAACCCAATCTGATTTCAATACAGCATCTCAGGTTAACAAATGCACCCTGAAGTTCATTAAAATTAAGGTTAGTCTAAGTAGGTTAATTGTAATAGTAAGCTCATGACTGTCAAGGAACGTGTGGCTAATTCTTTTGTATTGTGCTCTCCCAAGGGTTTAGTACAGTGCTCTGCACACAGTTAGTGCTCAACAAATACCACTGATTGATTACATCTGTTCAAACACAGTGGGTTCAAATTTACTAGTCTCCCTGTCAATCCCATGGTGAAGTAGGGGATGGCAGTGGTCTAGCTACACCTAATTAAAGAATGCCCATGCCAAATCTTCATACAAGAAAAGCCAAACAACCCTGAAGGGACGATAGAACCTGGCCACCATGGTATGACACATCATGAGCAGTTTCATGACAGAAGTTTCACGATTCAGGCATCTGGTGATGAGGGGAAAAAAAAAGTGGGAAGGAGAAAACCACACCTTCTCTACACACATCTGTCCACTACAGAATAAAAGGGAAGCCACAGGGACAGGACAATCGCTTAGTATGGTGCCCCACACACAGTAAGTGCTAAATAAATAATAACTGTGATATTTGTTAAATGCTGTATTGTATGCCAGGATGGGGGTAGATACAAAATAATCAGATACCACAAGGGGCTCACAGTCTAAGGAGCTGGGAGAATAAATACTGAATTGCCATTCTGCAGATGAGGGAACCAAGGCACAGAAGAGTTAAGTGACTTTTCCAAGGCCACATGGCAAGTAAGTGGCAGAGCCAGGATGAGAACTCGGGTCCTCTGACTCCCAGGCCGCGCAGCTCCTGCATAAATACCATTGACTGATTGACGGGGTTTCTCACTGAAAATCCAGGCAGTGGGTTATTCTTCAGAAAGCCCACAGTGGTAGCTGGGGAAGAATGTGGGTGGTAGAGGAAGAATACATTAATCTTGGGATACATACTAAGTTACAGAACTGTATCTACAAACTATGCTTTGCTAATCTTCATGTGAGTTATAAAAAATACAAGTGGGAATTATTGTATTGAGAATACATATAGAGTCAGAACGACCTAAAAGTTCAAATGTTGACACTGTTCTAACAAACCTTGTAAATCACTTCCCAACTTTCCAAGCATCTCCAAGTTTGGTTAAATTCCAGGGTTCACACCAAAGCATAAACCAGGCCAATAGCTGCCTCATCTCTCCCCAGCATATCTTTCTGAGAAGAAAAAGGAAAGAGCACTAGAAAAGAGCACAGGCCAGGGAGTCGGATGAAGAAGCTGGGTTCTAGTCCTAACTCTGCCGTTTCTCTGTGCCTCAGTTCCTTCATCTGCAAAATGGGCATTCAATACCTATTATCCCCCCTACTCAGACTGTGAGTCCCATGTGGGACCTGATTATCTTGTATGTACTGAGTGCTTAGTTCAGTGCTTGGCACATAGTAAAAGCTTAGCAAATACCACACTTATTATTATTATTGTTGTTGTTACTATTCTCTCTCAGGGTTTGAGGACACCCCTCCTAGAAATTGTTTTAAATCCACTTGACATCCTAAAACATTGATTCGATAAGCACTGCTGGCCCCAGCCAGAAACTCGCTTTTTGTGCATTCATATACACAGTCATCTAAGTACTAATAATAATGGTGGCATTTGTTAAGCGCTTACTATATGCAAAGCATTATGCTAAGCGCTGGGGGATACAAGGTGAGCAGGCTGTCCCACGTGGGGCTCACAGTTTTAATCCCCATTTTACAGATGAGGGAACTGAGGCACAGAGAAGTAAAGTGACTTGCCCAAAGTCACACAGCTGGCAAGCGGCAGAGCTGGGATTAGAACCCATAACCTCTGACTCCCAAGCCCGTGTTCTTTCCACTGAGCCACGCTGCTTCAAGTACTAGCATTCAGTACATTGTTCTGCACACAGGAAGTCAGTCAATCTTATTTACAGAGAGCTTACTGGGTGCAGGGCACTGTGCTAAGAGCTTGGGAGAGTACGCTAGAACAACAGGCACATTCCCTGCCGAAGCACTCGGTAAATCCCACTGATACATCCTTCCTGAATGCCGGCTAGCAAAAGACAGCAGAACTACTACTCTTCTGAGAAAGGAGTAAAACCAGATGTTTCAGGGTACCCCCGCTGAAATCCCAGAATGTTGACTGCATAGGGTTATGTGCTGTTGGCAATCCGAGAGCAAATTGGCACAGTGACATTATGCAGGAGAAAGGAAGTTCCTCAAGAATTTAGACAGCACCATGCATGCTATGGATGCTCAGTAAACAGGCATTAAATTAAACATTTTTCCTGACAATTTGAATGCTTTCACTGGATTCATACGGTCAGAAAGGCATGGAAAATGCTTGTGGTTAGGCTTGCCACGCATTCTGGCAAAGAGAAGCAGCGTGGCCTAGTAGAAATAGCACAGGCCTGGGAGTCGGAGGATCTGGGTTCTGATCCCAGCTCCTATGCATTCGGAGAAGCAGCGTGGCTTAGTGGAAAGAGCACGAGCCTGGCAGTCAGAGGACGTGGGTTCTAATTCCGGCTCCACCACATGTCTGCTGCGTGACCTTGGGCAAGCTATTTAACCTCTCTGTGCCTCAGTTACCTCATCTGTACAATGGGGATTAAAACTGTGAGCCCCATGTGGGACTACCTGATTACCTTGTCTTTACCCCAGCACTTAGAATAGTGCTTGGCACATAGCAAGCACTTAAATACCATAACAAAAATAATAATAATGAAAAAAATAATAATAGTACCTGCTTGTGTGACCTTGGGCAAGTCACTTCACTTCTCTGGACCTCAGTTACCTCTTCTGTAAAATGGGGATCAGACTGTGAGCCCCATGTGGGACATGGATTGTGTCCAACCTGATTAGCTTGTATCTACTCCAGTGCTTAGTATGGTGCCTAGCACATAATAAGCACTTAAATATCAGTAAAAAAGGGGTCTGGACAGTCCTGAATTTTTGTAAACTGTCTCAAAATTGAGATTATCCTGGCTAAATTGGTCAATTTTTCATCAATTCACTGCTGTTCCTGCTCAATTTACATGTTCGGATGTCCACGACTGTACTGAAGTATGCTTAGTTAATGGTCAGTTTAGGTTCCATATCCCTCTGACACTTGTTTGGCCCTTCCAGAATAAATTTTAAATTTTCCCTTATCCCTTGCTCTGATGGCACTTGACAGGGAAAAAAGGAAGTTAGGCGAACTTGAGCAGTGGCCTAGGTTTGCTATAAAAGTTTAACAGTTAGCCTTCTTAGGTTTCACGGCATAGAGTGCTTGGAAAAGGACACAGCTGGGAATAAAAATTCCTTTACGTGCTTGCAGCTCTCCAAAGGACCATGTAGACCTAAATCGGCTGACTAGGCCTCCCCAATTAACTAGGCCTGCCCCGATTAAGCCCTCTTCTCACAGTTCCCTCTCCCTGGCAACATGGTGCGACGGAAGAGCTCCGGGGCTAAAAACCGAAGGTCCCGGGTTCGGGTTCCAGCTCTGACATCCATTTCCTGTGTGGCCTTGGGAAAGTCACTTAACTTCCCATGCTTCAGTTTCCCCAGCTGTAAATTAGGGGTAATAATACCTGAAACCTACCTTGCAGTGGTTTTGCAAGGAGGGAATAACTAAGTAATGTAAGGCACTTTGGTAATAAAAGCACCACCTCGAAGCACAGTTGAAGCGACAGGGTGCAGTGGTTAGAGCACTGGCCTGGGAGTCATAAATTCATGGATTCTAATTCTGAATCTGCCACTTGTCTGCTATGCGACTTGGTCAAGTCACTTAACTTCTCTGGGCCTCAGGTGCCACATCTTCAAAAAATGGGGATTAAGAGTGTGAGCATAATGTGGTTCAGGGGCTATGTCCAACCTGATTAATGTGTATCTACCCCAGTGCTTAGAACAATGCTTGGCACATAGTAAGTGCTTAACAAGTACCATCATAATAAGAAGAATAGTTATTATTATTATTATTATTATTATCTATGCAATTGGATCTTTATCCTTTGGGCACTTGGTATTCATCCCCACCTCAGCGCCACAGAACCCATGTACATATCCATAATTGATTTATTTTTATTAGAATCTGTCTCCCCCTCTAGACTGTAAGATAACCGTGAGCAGGGAATGTCTCTATCAATTCTGCTGTAGGGTACTCTCCCAAGTGCTTACTATAGTACCCTGCAGACCAGTAAGTCCTCAAAAAATGTCACTGACCGATCGATAAGTCCTGGGCTTTTAGCTAGATTGGTGCCTATGATTTTACTTTCTTGACCTTAAAATGTAATTAAAATGTTGTCTCTGGAACTCTGGGAAGCACTAGTTTCTCCGGATCTGCGAAGCAGATCAAATAATCAAATAATCTTACTTACTGAGTGCTTACTGTGTGGAAAGCACTGTACTAAACACTTGGGAGAGTTGGATATAACAATATAACAGATGGTAGACGTTCCCTGCCTACAACACATATGGATGTTTTCATTCAGTTAATTCCCTTAACATATTCTTACGTATAAAATAATTACACCTATGAAGCCCACCTACTGAGGAAGAAGACTCAGTGTTTTTCCACCCAATATGCTCATTGACTATGCTCAACTGCAAAGAAAAGCCCAACCATTCCAGAAATCAATTGATGGACTCAACCTTTAATAAATCTACCCCAGCACTTAGAACAGTGTTTGGCATGTAGAAAGCACTGAACAAATACCATCATTATTACTAAATATCCCAGCACCGACTTGTTAACAATAAAAGGAAATGAGAGAAAAAAAAAAAACGTTTAGCGCTTCACCCTTCTCTTTCAGCACTCTCCATGTTAAACTCTTATTTTAGGAGTAGAAAAAGCCAGTGACCACTGACTCCTGCTCCTATTTTCATTCATCCAGTGCCTATTTCTCAGAAACATTACTGCTGAATATTTCTGAAATTACCTGGATAACTTGCTTGAGAAGACCTGGCCTAAACCTAGATCTGGATCACAAATGATAGGAATATACCCATATATCCTATATGCTGCACCTTTTCAGGTTTTGGCACATCTCTGTCTAGACAAAGGGCCCGTACTGAAAGTAAGTGGAATAAATAGTGAATCAATCAATGAGTGGTAATTATTCAATCAATCATATTTACTGAGCGTTTACTGCCTGTAGAATGCTGTACTAAGTGCTTGGGAGAGCACAATATAAGAAAAGCAGCGTGCCTTAGTGGAAAGAGCACAGGCTTGGGAGTCAGAAGGATACAGTTTCTAATGCTGCTGTTTCTGCCACATGTCTGCTGTGTGCCTTTGAGCAAGCCACTTAACTTCTCTGTGCCTCAGTTACCTCATGTGTAAAATGGGGATTAAGACTGTGAGCCCCACATGCGACAATCTGATTACCTTGTATCTCCTCCAGTGCTTAGACCAGTGCTCGGCACATAGTAAGCACTTAAAAAATACCATCATAATAACTATTATTATTAACAGACACACTCCCACTCACAGTAACCTACAGTCTAGAGGAGGAGAAAGACATTAATGTAAGTAAATCAATTATGGTTATGTACAAAAGTGCTGTGAGGCAGAGCATGGGTGAATAAAAAGAGTAAATCAGGGCAACGCAGAAGGGAGGAAGAGAAACAGAAATGAGGGCTCAGGGAAAACTTCGTGGAGGAGATGTGGCTTTAATAAAGGCTTTGGTGGGGGGAGACTAATTGTAGGCTAAGAAGAGAAATTATTATTAATTGTTACTAATTATTCCAAGGGTTTACTACAAATAATTTATTCCATTATTTATTTATTCAATTATTTATTGAGTGCTTACTGTGTGTGGAGCACTATACTAAGCACTTGGGAGAATTATATATACATATATATATATATATATATATATATATGTGTATGTACATATATATATGAGTTGATAGAACATTCTCTCCCAAAGCGAAACAGAATTTTTTTTACCCTGTATCATACATGCAGTCTTCAAACTGAGATTTGCAGTGTAATTCACATAACAAGATCAAAGGGAGATTCCTTGTATAATAGGAAACTTCGGAAGGCAATCTTCAGTGTTGCTCTTGCCTGATGCTATGTGGGAAAGAGCAATAAAGTGAAATGGGGTAAAAAGTGGCCAGGAAGGAGGATGGGGAAAGACAAAAGGATTGCTTATTGGTCATGACATTTTCTTTGCCAATTTCTCACAATGTAGTGTAGTTTTAGTAATAATCAATGGTCTGGCTTGCCTGGATTTGATGACCATTTCATCTGCAGCTAAAAATTGGACCCAGAAAGCCACTACTGCACTGGGAAAGAACATGTGATAATTAAAATCTGAACTTTTCTGGCTGGAATATGATATTTGGAAGCGTCAATACATTTGGCGGTGGAGCAAGATTTTTGAAGAATTGCTTGAGGGAGACTCGACATAGAACGTTAAGTGCTACCATTAGAAGGTTCGGGATGGCTAATGACTTTTTCCTTTGGAGCCGCTCATGTTTTAATACATGTTTAACTTTGTCCCATCTCTAAACAGCTGCGAGCACTTAAAGATATGTAGCGTCGCCTCATTTGATTCTAGAGGTTAATAACTAATGCTATTATTTAAGTTTGAAATATCATGAATTTTTCCTCGTAGTCCATGTTTCTGGAATTCTGGAGAATTATGGATTTACTACCTCCTTCCCCCCAGGGGAATTCTACCGAAATGTCAGTAATCCTGACAACTCGTACATACATTTTGTAAGGAAAGAAATGGTATTAGATTAAAGAATTAAATAGCGTTAAATATGTACCAAAAACCCCCACAAAAAAATATCATGAGAATCCCCACAATTTAACCGAAGAGCACAAACTGCCTCGGGATAGCAGAAGTGAATTCCGAGTTGTTCAAAATATGTCAGCTTTGATGTGAAAGCTATTTTTTTTTTTTACCTATGGTTCCTTTAAAAATTATCACTGTGATTCTCTCCTTTGTGAGGCTTCGGGGCATTAAATCTGTGGATTTAACTGGAAAGAGGACAGAATTCTCCACTCTTCCTCTCCTGGATCACACTGTGGAAGTAACTGTGATCAGAAATAAGCACCAATATGCCAACCTAATCAACGGTATGTATGGAGCGCTTACTATGTGCACAGCACTGTACTAAGTGCTCGGGAGAATAAATGTAAAATAGTTGGTAGACACATTCCTTGCCCATAAGGAGTTTATAATAATGTTGGTATTTGTTAAGCGCATACTATGTGCCGAGCACTGTTCTAAGCGCTGGGGTAGACATAGGGGAATCAGGTTGTCCCACGTGGGGCTCACAGTCTTAATCCCCATTTTACAGATGAGGGAACTGAGGCGCAGAGAAGTGAAGTGACTTGCCCACAGTCACACAGCTGACAAGTGGCAGAGCTGGGATTCCAACTCATGAGCCCTGACTCCAAAGCCCGTGCTCTTTCCACTGAGCCTATGGTCTTCCCTGCCAGCCTGGGATACCTTAAAATCCCTTGGCTCCAAGTTAAGACCCCACAAAGGGAAGTGATGCTGATTATTTCACTAAGGTTCATAGCAGAGAGACCCCAAACCCTTACTTCAGGATATTGTCAGATTAAAAGAATTTCACATTACTTTCAATAAGGAAATAATGGCTCAGGATTTCAAGGAGAATAACAATAAGAATAATGATATATGTTAAGCACTTATGTGGAAAGCCTTTTACTAAGCTTTGGGAAAGACATAAATTATTCCTATCAGACACAGTCCCTGTCCAACATGGTGGACCAAGACTAAGTAGAGAGGAAGACAGGTATTAAATCCCCATTTTACAGATGAGGAAACCGAAACAGAGAAATTACTTGCTCAACGTCACACAGCAGGCAGGTGGCAGAACCTGGATTAGAAACCAGCTCCTCTGAGTGCTCGCCCATGCTCTTTCCACTAGACCACATTACTAGCTTCCTGTGTTCAGGTGCTATTAAAAACAGTATTTAGTTGTGACGATACCCAGATTAAGTAGAAAACCAGATAATGCAGGTCAAATAACTTCCTCCTTTGCCTGAGTAACAAAGTGTCATAATTTGATCCTGAACCCACATTGCACTGGGGCAACTGTCTTTTTGTTTTATGGTAATTGTTGAGTGCTTACTATGAGTAAAACACTGTTCTAAGTGCTGAGGTAAGTACAAGTCAATTAAGTCGGCACAGTTCCTTTCCCACATGGGGCTCACAATCCTAAGTAGATGGGAGAACACGTGTTGAATCCCAGGTTCTCTGACTCCCCAGCCATGCTCTTTCCACTAGGAAACACTGCTCCTTTTTTGTGTCCTTCATGCTTTTCTCTACTGTCACCCTGAGTTGCTAACTCCAGGTCATCTTAGAGTTTACTTATATTACCCTTGTCCCTGTGCACTTTGCTTGCTTACTAAGTTTATAGGGTAGTGACAAACTTGATTAAAGAACACACTTTTGCTAATTCTATGGGGCTACATATTAGAACAAATGATTGACCAGAATTTCTTTACAAACACACACACACACACACACACACACACACACAAACACACACACGCACACAGACACGCCGGCTCCGATGGATTCTCGATATTTTAAGGATTACAGGCGCCCTAACAGCTCACTTTCCACTACTCTAGTCCTTCAACAGCACATGGAGAGGACTTTGGCTGGTCTCCCTTTAGAACTGACTAGATCACTTGTCTTCCCACGATCTGCAGAGAATAAATGCGATTTAGTGAACTCCCACACAGTGCCAGGACGGCACTCCGGTCCTTGGGAGAGTACAACAGATGCAATACAAGGTGTCCCCTGCCCTCAGAGAACTTATTTTACCAAGGGGAGACAAAGGAACAAACATTAGCCACAAATAGTAAGTATGGGAAGCAGAGCAATGGCAAAGCAGGAAGTAGCCCCAATAGAGCAGGATGAAAGGCCAATTCCTTCACACTACTATCAGTGTGGCTCGGTGGAAAGAGCATGGGATTGGGAGTCAGAGGTCACGGGTTCAAATCCCGGCTCTGCCACTTGTCAGCTGTGTGACTGTGGGCAAGTCACTTGGCTTCTCTGTGCCTCAGTGACTTCATCTGTAAAATGGGGATTAAGACTGTGACCCTCACCTGGGACAACCTGATTACCCTGTATCTACCCCAGCGCTTAGAACAGTGCTCTGCACATAGTAAGTGCTTAACAAATACCAACATTATTACATTATAACCACCCTCGAGCTTTCAGAGTAACTGCTCTACTTACTGCTACCTTCCTCTCTCCTTCCCCCACTATTCTCTCCCACAACCAATCGTATTTCTTTAGCATTTACTGTGTGCAGTGCACTGTACTAAGCACTTGGGAGAACATTCATTTGATCATATTTTTTCATTCAATCATATTTATTGAGCATTTACTGTGTGTGGAGCACTGTACTAAGCGCTTAATAATAATGGCATTTGTTAAGCGCTGTTATAAGCACTGGGGGGGGGTGGGTAGAAGGTGATCAGGTTGTCCCACGTGGGGCTAACAGTCTTAATCCCCACTTTATAGGTGAGGTAACTGAGGCACAGAGAAGTTAAGTGACTTGCCCAAGGTCACAGAGTAGACAAGTGGCAGAGCCAGGATTAGAACCCAGGTCCTTTTGACGCCCAGGCCCATGTTCTATCCACTAGGCCACACTGCTTCTGGTGTTCACAATAATTCCCAAATATTTATATGAGTTAGCACCTTCTCCCACTCTCTTTCTCCTCTTCTCTTTTTGGCCAGAGATATAAACAAGAGCCAACTTGACTTGGAGCAAAATTTTCCCTCCTCTCTTTGCTCTTATCTTCCTTTTACAGCAGGGGTTATCAAGGAGGGTCTAAAGGGCAACCAGTGATGAGGTATGAGTAGGCCAAATTCATTAATTCAGTCATTCAACTGTATTTAATGGGCATTTACCATGTGCAGAGCACTGTAATCCATAAACTTGAGCACACGGTTTGCAAACTGGTATCGTCTACAAATTGGTCCACCATTTGCAAAACCCAAATCTATAAGACAAATACACGAACCCAAATATAATCAGAGTGGTAACCAGTGAGCGTTTTCTATGTGCCAAGCACTGGGACAGACACAAGACAGACACTGTCCCTCTTCACACAGGGCTCACATTCTAAGTAGGATAGAGAACAGGTGGATACAAGCAAATCAGGTTAGACAGTCCCTGTCTCGTGTGGGGCTCACGGTCTCAATCCCCATTTTACAGATGAGGGAACTGAGAAAAGGAGAAGTTAAGTGACTTGTCCCAGGTCACAGAGCAGATCAGCGGCAGAGACGGGATTAGAAGCCAGGTTCTCTGACTCTGAGGCCCGTGCTCTTTCCACTAGGTCAAGTTGCTCCTCCACGTTATATATCGGTGATCACCTTCCTGTCTGTGGGATGAAATGAACTGTAAGCTTGTTGTGGGCTGGGAACACGTTGGCCAACTCTGTTTTACTGTACTCTCCCAAGTGTGCAGTAAAGTGCTCTGCACACAGTAAGCACTCAAAAAATACAACCGAGTAAACCACCCAAGAAGGCTTACCATGCAAATTTAGCTACCTATCAGACAAGAAGTACCCGGATTTCACCCGGGTAACGACAGGCATACTTCTATTTTTACAGTGTAATCTCTGTGTACTACCTGGTGAACTAGAGGAAACACAATTAGACTGATTGAAGCTCATTCAGTCATTCACTCGTTCAATCATATTTATTGAGCGCTTACTGTGTGCCGAGCACTGTAATAAGCTCATGCACACTTCTTGGCCCTGGGTCTAGACAACACCATACCTCAGCCAGTTGCCTTCCTTGTTTCCAAAAGTCTCCAGGGAAGGATTAATCAGTTGTACTTCTCAAGCACTAAGTACAGTAATCTGTACATCGTAAGCACTCAATAAATACGACTGAATAAATGGTATTTACTGAGTGTTCACTTTGTACAAAGCACCATACTCAGCGCTTGGGAGACTTTAATACATAATAAAAATGGTAGACTCTTGTTCTATAACTTTCTTCAGCAGGCTTAGTGGCTCTACAAGGGGACAGAGGAAAAAAAAAAGGAAGTTACTGTTAAAGGCACTCTGGCAAGTCATGTGATTAGACTCAGAGCCCCATCGATCGATGGGTGGGGGACAGGGAGAGGGCACTTGAACCAAGGTTGGAAGCAAGAAGAAGAGCAGCCTGGGGATCACAGGAGGAAGAGAGGCCGGAAGGATGGCATCAGCTCGCCCGTGGGGAGGCTGACTTGGCTGGCGTCTTGCTTTCCCCTTGCCGAGCCCCGGAGATAGGTGGCCATGGGGAATCCAAGAGAAGCTGGAAGCACCACAGTTACCCAGATTCCTCAGAGAGAAGACCCAGCATCACGGATTCGTCAATAAACTCACTGCACGCGCAGACATTTCTCATCCACAGGCACCGTCACTGCCGCGTAAACACATTAGATGAGCCTATGCTTGATTATTTTAAACTTATTTTTACTTCCTACACCAAATGGTCCTAGAGGACAGTGCCTACCAACCCTACCATATTACTATATTCTCCCAGGGCTTAGTCCAGTAATCCGCGCACAGTAAGCGCTCAGTAAATACCATTAATTGATGAAAGTAACAACGGCACTGTCTCTGCAAACCAGATCATAAATGCCCGCTTAAAAATTGTACTGTTGTAAAAGGCAAAGCCAACACATAAATTCTTTTCCCTACAGAGAACAGAAGGGGAAAAAAGAAACAGATTAACCTAACCATTTAGAGGCAAGAAAAGAACAAAGTTATATATGCAGTTGGAAATGATTTTGCACGGTAACCCTGTATTTTTGGAAATGAAAGAGAGAAGGACATCCTGGTCACATTGCTAGTAATCTTTGAGCAACAGTCTCAGGGGAGGTGTGGTACACTGCCTATTTTTATTTCATAATTGAGTCCCTGTTGCAAGATGATATCATGCCTGGAGCTGAGTAATACTTTCATAATAAAAGGCAGAGTTGTTAGTGACTTCTGATATGCTACAAACCTCACTTCTATGAAGCCTCATCTAAATTCTTATCAACAACTTGGGAGTCCCCAAATCAAGCCTAGGATTCATTCATTCATTCAATCGTATTTATTGAGTGCTTACTGTGTACAGTACAATTTGGCAATAGATAACCACCTTTGCTCACGCTTTGGACTAGAATGTGTCTATCGCTTGGTTGATTTTGTCGCATTTCCCTCCGAAACTATGAGTTTTCGCCTGAAATTCAAAAAGCACCTTCAAACATTGGGAAGAACCATCCGGAAATCTCTGCAAATGAAATTGGGCACCACCACCATCAAGACGCATTTTTCCCAACTGACTGAATGTGGTCATGCAGCGCACATGGCGTATGTTTGTTCTTTTCTACTTCCCCTTTAAAAGATGTGCCCTGCACCGGCTGAGTAAAAGCCCTTTATTGACCCTGTCCAGTGTAATTAGTGAAAAGTAAACTTGAGCAAAGGGCACTTAACCGAATGTGAATCTCTGTTCAAGTGTGACCTCCTTTCCTCAATAGGATTCAAGAGGGGGGTTCGATAAATCCATGGTTGAAAAGTCCATAATAGGTTACTGGAGCGAAAAGTTAGGAATGGTAGAAGGGGCATTTTTCCCTAGGAGGAGGATGTGAAGGGCGGAAATGATCAACCTATTTCTCCAGGCCCCCTGCTGTCACCGCTGGCCACAGAATACTAGGCTAGACAAATTACTGGCAGGACCCTGTATGTCACTGCTTAATCAATCAATGGTATGTATTGAATGCTATGTGCAGAGCACTGTACTAAGCACTCAAGAGAGTACAACAGAGTAGACATGTTTCCACCAGGAGTTTACAAGAGTAGAGTGGAAAGACCACGGGCCTAGGAGTCAGAAGTCTTAGATTCTAACCCAGTACTTGGTAAAGTGCCTTCAGTAATGTTGGTATTTGTTAAGCACTTACTATGTGCAGAGCACTGTTCTAAGCGCTGGGGTAGACACAGGGGAATCAGGTTGTCCCACGTGGGGGTCACAGTCTTACTCCCCCATTTTACAGATGAGGTAACTGAGGCACAGAGAAGTTAAATGACTTGCCCACAGTCACACAGCTGACAAGTGGCAGAGCTGGGATTCGAACCCATGACATCTGACTCCAAAGCCCGGGCCCTTTCCACTGAGCCATGCGGCTTCTTCAGTTCCTAGTACAGTGCTTGGCACATAGTAAGCGCTTAACAAATGTCATTATTATTATTAATCCCAGCTCTGCCACCTGCCTGCTGGGTAATCCAGAGCAAATCAATGCTCTTTTCTCTGCCTCAGTTTCCTGATCTGGAAAATGGGGATTTAATACCTAATAATAATAATGATGGTATTTATTCAGTGCTTAGTGAGCACGATAGAGTCGAGCTAATGAGATTGGATACAGTCCACGTCCCACACGGGGCTCACAGTCTTAATTCCCCATTTTACAGATGTGGGAAGAGAGGCCCAGATAAGTTAAGTGACTTATTCAAGGTCAAACATCAGAAAAATGGCAGAGCCGGGATCAGAACCCAGGTCCTCTAACTTCAAGGTCCGTGATCTTTCCATTAGGCCACACTGCTTCTCTAATTCCTGTTTTCCTTCCCCCTTTGAATGTAAACGCCATGTGGGACAGGGTCCAGCCTGATTATCTTGCCTCTACACCAGCGCTTACTCCAGTACTAGGCCAGCAGTAGGCCCTTAGCAAATACTACAATTATTATTACCGAATGTGGATTGTCACACTAAAACCACTTCTGAGAAGCCCGACACCCATCCCCGACTGATCCTTGTAACTAGATCCAGCCTCGGCCATAACCCCAACGGCAGGACTAAACCAGTGAACTGTGAATCTTATGTCTTACAAACAATCCAAAAGGGGATGTCTATGGTGACGAATAAAGTGAAATGTGCCAATCACTCTCTATAATTCATTCATTCAATAGTATTTATGGAGCGCTTACTATGTGCAGACCACTGTACTAAGCGCTTGGAATGTACAAATCGGGAACAGATAGAGACAGTCCCTGCCCTTTGACGGGCTTATAGTCTAATCGGGGGAGACAGACAAGAACAATAGCAATAAATAGACTCAAGGGGATGACCATCTCATTAAAACAGTAGCAAATAAATAGAATCAAGGTGATGCACATCTCCCAGAGGGAGCAGTGTGGCTTAGTGGACAGAGCACGGGCCTGGGAGTCAGAAGGACCTGCATTCTAATCCCACTTGTCTGCTCTGTGACCTCAGGCAAGTCACTTCACTTCTCTGTGCCTCAGTTATCTCATCTGAAAAATGGGGATTAAGACTGTGAGCCTTACGTGGGACAGGGACTGTTGACCAACCCAACTATCCCAGCTCTTAGTACAATGCTTGGCCCATAGTAACCGCTTAACAAATGCCACAGTTAGAGTTACTATTTTGATTACTGTTATTACTGAGTGTGGCTGGAATAAAAGGGATGACTTTTAATTCTAATTCTACCCTCCCGGTAGAGTGGAGAGTCCGGGGGAAGGACCACTTATCTGCAGGGGAGAGACTCTGTAATACTGTGGAGGACTGCAGGATTCTGAAGAAAGTAATGATATGGGCCAAAAAGGGTAGGCAACAAGGATAACTTTAGCAGCGGTATTTCAAGAATGTTTTGGAGCTAAACAGAAATGATTATAAACTCAAGACTGCAGATGCTAAAGAACAACTTGTACTTGACGCCAATCACCCTGTTTGGCCTACAATAACAATGATGGTTTTTACTGAGTACTGTCAAGCACTGTGTTAAGCACTGGGATCGGTACATGCTTTTCACATCACGAAAGGTCCCTGGCACACCATCTAAGACGTGTTATTAGCTAGGGAGAGAAGGCATTTTTATCCCCACTTCACAGATGAGGAAATTGAAGCCTAGAGAGGTAGAATTACTTAAACATGGTCACAGAGCAGGCCAGTGTCAGAACTAGGGGTAGATCCTGGGTCTTCCTGGCTCTAATCCCATTCTCTTTCTCCTGGGCCACACCATCTTTGGTTTGAGGAAAATACACTCGGCCAGATTTATTCCCCTCACTCTCTCTCCCACCCTGAATGCCTACCAGAAGCAGCGTGGGTGAGTGGAAAGAGCCCGGGCTTGGGAGTCAGAGGTCACCGACTCCGCCGCTTGCCTGCTGTGTGACTTTGGGCAAGTCACTTCACTTCTCTGGGCCTCAGTTCCCTCATCTGTAAAATGGGGATTAAAGCTGTGAGCCTCATGTGGGACAACCTAATCACCTTGTATCCCCCCAACGCTTAGAACAGTGCTTCGCACATAGTGAGCGCTTAACAAATACCACCATTATTTTTATTACCACCGATCTGATGCTCCGGTCCACCCAATGCTTTTGGTTTGTCTTTCAGTTAAGAAGGCTTGGCCGACTGTGCGTTATCGCAGCATCCGCAGAAGTGGACAACATTCTACATTCTCACGCTCCAACAGCGCTTTCATCAAAAGGCATGAATTACGTGACACCCAGGATGTGGTTTGGGTCACTACAGAATGTTCGAGCCTAGTCTCTATTGGTGATGGAGACGATCTTTAGGGCTTTTTTTACCCTGAATATTATCAGGGTGCCAAGCAGCCATTTTGACTCCTTAGCTAATGGTACTGCAGAATATGGTTCCAGTGGCTAGAGTGAGAAGAATGATGCACCAAGAGAGAAAGTTGAAGGAGAACCAGTTTTGTTTGAGAAGAAGAGTTGAACATTTTGAACGTGCTGCAATTCAAATAGCCACACTAGAAATTCTTTAATTTTTAATGGTATTTATCAAATACTTAATATGTGCCAGGCACTGTTCTAAGCGCTGGGGTAGATACAAACTAATCACGTTGGAGCTCACAGTCTTAACCCCCATTTTATGGAGGCACAGAGAAGTTATGTGATTTGCCTTAGGTCCCGCAGCAGACAAGTGGCAGAGCCGGAATTAGAACCCAGATCCTCTGACTCTCAGGCCTGTACTCTTTCCACTACGTGATGTTGCGTCACAAATAATTTAATGCTGGGAGGTATATTTCAATCAGGAAATAAATAGGCTATTTGGATCTAATTACGGAGATGGAATCTGGGGAGAATGCCCATAAATTTCAGGCCAACAGCTCAAAGCAATTCACATTTGGTCTAAGTGGGTGCTGGAACTTTTCTCCTGAAGATCACTTTCCCCACCTTCAAAGCCGTATTACAAATACATCACCTCCAAGAGGCTTATCTCCGACTAAGCCCTTCCACCTGGATTTCTACCCATATTCATCCCCACCTCAGCCCCACAGCAGTGATCTACATAAACTTTCTTTTTTTTAATTAATGTCTGTCTCCCCCTCGAGACTGGAGACTCACTGTGGGCAGGGAACATGTCCATCAACTCAGTTATATTGTACTCTCCCAACTACTTAGTACAGAGCTCTACACACAGTAAGCACTCAATAAATACGACTGACTGACTGAAATCTTGATGATTTGATGAAAGAGAAAACATACCAGTATTAATTCAAAGAAAACATTTTTGGATGTAGATCTATCAATAAAATTAAACTATAGAGAGGTGACTAAGTTCTAAAAGAGCCTCATAATTTGGGGCAGTCATATTATTTTAACCACTGAAATACATTAATGATTGGGTTATTAACAATGGTATTTGTTAAGTGCTTACTATTTGCCAGGCACTGTAATAAACACTGGGATGGATACAGACAAATCAGGGTGGACACAGTTCTTGTGCCACGTGGGATACACAGGCTCAATCCTCATTTTACAGATGAGGTAAATGAGGCACAGAAGAGAAGTGACTTGCCCCAAGTCACACAGCAGACAAGTGGCAGCGCCAGAATTAGAACCCATGACCTTCTGATTCCCAGGTCCGTGCTCTATCCACTATACATGCTGCTTCCTGGGGATCAGAGGGTTTGAAGATACCACCGCAACTGACCTTTGGCAATTCGTAGTCCTACTTATTGTTATGCCCACACCAGCAGATTGTTTTACATCCTTGTGCTTCATTGCTACTTCACTGCATTAAATATTGTAAAACTGCCAAAACATAAAAAAAAATACAATCCAGTATAGGAAGGCTGAGGCAGCTATTGGGAAGGAGAGAAACTAGGGTGCCTCCGAAAGAACTCACAGAAACCGGATACCCAGAAACATGCAGCGTTAAGTGAGCAATGCAACATCCTCCCGTGCGCCATTTTGCAAAAGTGTGTGGGCACCTAGAATTCTTTTGGCGGGGGTGAGAAGGGGATGACAACACTGCACCCCCATCTGTTCTAGAGCGTGATCCCCTTCCAGGTCTCTAAGAAACCAGACGATCTTTTCAATCCATGCGATTGGCCGCAAGAATTGGATGTGCGGGGTGACCGAATGCTGAAAAATCAAAATCCCGGACACAAAGGAAGTCCAAACTGAATCTTTGCCAGAGAGGGGACAGACCAGCCCAAAACTGGACCACCCAGTCAACGAATGATCCCCCTGGTAGCTGCACGACTCCTTAACTGATGCCTTGCACGGAATCTACGTAGGCTAAATTATTCATAGTATTGCATTAGAACATTTCCTAAATCTTCCATCTAGTTATATTCAAGCTACGCAATTGAAAATGCATGTAACAGCTGAACTGGATGAAGTTCAGGATGTTTCTCCCACCTGAAATTCCTACCCTGAAAAGGAGACCGCTAAACCTAGTCTAATATTCACTGGATTTATAGATTACCTAAAAAAATGATACCAAAACATGAGCAGCATTCTCCACTGGTTAATCTTCTCTTTCCAAAACGAAACAGAGTGAGAGTACCCTGGAAGGCATCCGTCACAGAGTTGAACTAGTATTTCCTTATTTAAAGTTCAGTCTGATAAAATGCGTTCAGTAGTCGAATCAACCGTGAGGTTTGTTTTTTGGGGGCTTTTGTGTGTTTTAAATAAAACCAAAGAAAAAAATCCAACAAGCTAAAGGCAGTTCTATACCCACTCACGAGCATCAATTCCAAGGTCAGCTTTTGCTGATCACATATGCCATCTAGGTTACAGCTAAATCCTGCCTTTCTTCTTGAAGAATACCCAGGTGCGTTACATAAGAGAAACTGCAGAGGCAGAGTGCAGCATCTGTTTCATGGTGCACGACACGAATACCTACCCGTGTAAGACAGAAACCACACTTGCAGAAACTAATCTTGCAGAGACCGTGGAAACAGGAAGAAGGACACACTCCCAAGAAAAACTTACAACCAAGGGTGATAATCAGAATAATTCAACTGCTTTGTCTTCACAATATTTGTATCTCGTTTGGAGGATTGGGGATGGTGGCTCTTTGGGCGAGTGTAATGAATACTGATTCCCGGAAGCAGATGGCAATCCATGATCATGGACCAGCAAACTGAAATTCAGTTTATCACGGCATGTCTGCCCAGGGACTGAAATGCAGATGCCGAGAAGCAGCGTGGCTTAGTGGAAAGATCACGGGCTTGGGATTCAGAGGACGTGGATTCTAATCCCAGCTCCACCACTTGACTGCTGGGTGACTTCTCTGTGCCTCAGTTACCTCATCTGCAAAATGGGGATTAAGACTGTGAGCCCCACGTGGGACAACCTGATTAACTTGTTCCTACCCCAGCACTTAGAACAGTGCTTGGCACATAGTAAGAGCTTAACAAATATCCTCCTAATTACTGTTATTATGCTGGAGAGTCTGTCTGGGTGACTGAATCTTCCTGAGAATACTTGGAGGCATTCAGGATCACCTAAGTGGCTTCAGGCTACTGCCCGCTGGTTTTGGCGGGGAAAACTGGCCGGGGGGGGGGGGTGTACTGAGAAGCAGCGTGGCTTAATGGAAAGAGCCCGGGCTTGGGAGTCAGAGGTCATGGGTTCTAATTCCAGCTCCACCACTTGGCTGCTGTGTGACCTTGGGCAAGTCACTTCACTTCTCTGTGCCTCAGTTACCTCATCTGTAAAAATGGGGATTAAAAAATGTGAGGCCCACGTGGGACAATCTGATTACCCTGTATCTACCCCAGCGCTTAGAACAGTGCTCGGCACATAGTAAGCACTTTAGAAATACCATAATTATTATGGAGGAAGGGGGAGGTAGCCTAGATATAGCCCGGATCATTTCCAGACTCCCACTAGGCCGCCACAGAAATACGGAACCCTGGAAACATCCCAACATGGGGGGGGGGGGCTCTCCTGGAACGTCCTTGAGTGTACCGCCCCTCCGAGTCCCAACAACAACAAAAACAACAACGAAAATGTTGGTGGTTGTCATGACAACACAGAGATACTCCAGGAAGGAGAAGATGTTGAAAAGAACGTTTTGGGGAATGACCTTATTGACGACTTTTCCCCTAGGCCTGTTTTAGAGTGAGGCTCTATAACTCAAGACTAATGAAACTAGCGGCCCTATCATAGTCAAAGAGCGGCTTCATTCGGTCTCTCCTGGCAAATGTTCCGGAGTCAAGGCCGAGTCCAACACCGTCCCTGCATTGGGGAAGGTTATGCTACTGCAGGGATATAAAAATAGGATAGCAAAAGCACATGCACAGCAATCCTGAAGAGCTTTATGAAATGAGTCATTACAATAAAGCCCCAATTAAAGAAAACTACCACATTTCTGTATTATTCCATTACAGAAGTCTCATATTGACCTCACAGATATATTCTTTCGGAGCTACGACACTTTCAAAGCTGCTCTTGGTCTGGGAAGGCGTCAAACTTGAGCTGCACAGCCTTGCTGTGTCTGTTTATTTAGGCTATTTTTAAAACACTGCAGCAGCCGAACCCAAGTTACCAAATACCTGCTACAGCATTCCGCCCTATGTTTATTCAAGACTCAGAGCTTAGAAACACCCAACTGGACAGCATCTTGTTTTCCATAAATCAGCTAACGCTGGAACGCTAAAATATCTCTGTGAGGGTTCACGGATGCAAGGAGACTAAAAACGACAGACACGCTATTTACTAAAGCCTGAAACATGATCTGAGTACAAGCCTGTTCTTTCTACAAGGTGAGAGACCCAACTACTTTGCCCTTATGAAGTGACACAATTAGCTATTCACAGGTATCATGTAAGAGGCTGAACTGTCTGTGCTAATCCTGAGAAGCTTCTTGACAAGCCAGCAGGATGCTTCTGTAGATGTGGAATCTCTGCAGCACCTACAGCATGCGTAAGTTATAGCTAAATAATTCAGCAAGCCAAATCCTTAACCTTGGGGAAAAAAAAAAACTTTTGTACGAAAGAACAATGCCATATCTAACTTTTCCTTTGTGCAGGATTCTTAGCAATTCAAAGCACCCGAGGAAAATATGCTGGAGCCGGCTATCAGAGTGGTAGTTTTCCACATAAAGGTTGTTTCCATAGCAACAAGCTTTAATATGAACTACAGAAAATATGAGCGGGATACGCTATCTCTTCCGTCATTTACATTTGAGCATGAAACCTGAAGAATATATTGTACAAGGACATTTGGGACTCTACCCGCAGGAATAGACTTTCTTCTTCATTAGAAGCAAAAGTTTGGGGGCTTGTTTTTTTACAACAGAAAACCCATTCCCTGTTTGAGGTATTTTTCAGAATATGTCGTTCGGTAAATATCTCCCCAGTCCAGGGGCCAGACTATTTCCTTTCAGAAGGCTGGGCTAGTCCTCAAGATATCAAACCACTTGTTCGTGTTTCCGAGGCTAAGCCTTCTGGGGGAATCGGTGTTTTCATCAGGGGTCCAGCAAAAGACGCTGTTGACTGTCCTCGGTCCCTTCCTCTCCAACCCCAGGAAAGCACAAAACAGGCACATGCTTTCACGTCCTCTCAGGTTGTTCAATCCTGCCAGACAGATAATGCAGCACCTTTTCACTGGATTATATGATTTTCTTTTCTATTTACAAATGTTGGTTTTTTTAATTTTCAAAATTTCCAGTAAATGCTTTCATCTGCCTCAGAGACAGCCTACAATTTCTAAAATAGCTCTACTCTCCTTTTAGGTGGCATAATGACGGATTCATACAACTATTTCAATATAGTCTAAAGACCATGATGGAAAGACATAGAGTAAAGACATAAAAGTAAAAAATGTTGCCAGAGTTTGTTAAAACATAAATACTGGAGATGCGTTAACAAACATGGAGTCCCAGAGTACACATCAGAACGCTGACAATAACGTTAATGGAACTTGAATGTATTAAACTGATGCATGTTTTTCACCTTTTAATGTCTAGTTATTCATCTTTTGGTAACCATGGAAAATACCAGTAATGATGTGTGTACAGAGCAGTGTACCTGACAGCAGAAAACACCCCAAGTAGAAGGATGATATATAATCCTGGTATTTACATCCAATGTATCAACTGTCTCCTTCATACGGTAATAACCTCCTTTACTTCAGTGATGATATTTTTATGGATAATCCCTGTCCAACCTTACCTATAGGTGGGAGACCCTGACCCATTTTAAACACCACATCTGATTTCTTGAAAAGTCCCATCAGTGGCAAGACAGGAACACGTTCAATCAAGTCTCAAAATAAATCGATTGATCGATTGACGAAGCAGCACTGCCTAGTGAAAAGAGCACATAGCTGGGAGTCAGAGGACCTAGATTCTAATCCTGGCTCTGCCAAATGCTTCCTGTGTGACTTTGGGCAATTCACTTAACTTCTCTGTGCCTCAGTTCTCCTGTTCTCCTCCTCCTTAGATTGTGAGTCCCGCACAGGCCAGAGACTGTCCCCAACCTAATTCACCAGTATCCAGCCCAACACTCAGAACAGTTTCTGACCCACAGTAAGCACTTAATGAATACCATTAAAAAAAATAAAATGCAGTTGTCCTCTACAAAGCTAAAAAGACTGGAACTGTAAAAACAAAGAGGGGCATATGTTTTAAGGGGCTGTTCAGTATCACTAAACAGTCACTTTTATCTCTGGAAAGATTCAGAAGTCCTAATTCTGGAAGTTGCCAGTTTTGAAACCACCTCCCTGACACATTAAAACAAAGAAAAATGTTTTTTCCTCTGTTTCTGCCTTCCTGTTGCCTGAATCCCATTTGTGCAGTACTGTTGTGACTATTATTGCACTAAGGTTTGGCAATGGACGTGTCATTTATGGATAGCAGAAGAGTGGGAAAGAAAAAGATAAAATTAAAAGGTGTGAACTAAAGGACAACTACATTCTTAACTGCAATTTAGCCAGCTGACACACGGCAGGAGACCCATATTTCCCAAAAAGCCACCCCTTTTTTCTGGACTAACCGGAGGGAAGGATAATTAATCAGTCAACAAACTGGATTTACTGAGTGCTTAATGAGTGCAGATCACTGTACTAAGTGCTTGGGAGAGTACAATGTAACAGAGTTGGTAAACACATACCCTGCTCACAAGGAGCTTACAGTCAAGAGGGGTAGAGAGATACTAAAATAAATAATGGATATGGACTTGAGTGCTATGGGGCTGAGGGTGGAGTGAATATCAAGTGTAGTATAGTGCTCCGTACACAGTAAACTCAATAATAATAATAATAATAACAACGAAATTATGGTATTTGTGAAGCACTTACTATATGCCAAGCACTGTTCTAAGCGCTGGTGTAGATACAAAGTAATCAGGTTGGATACAGTCCCTGTCCCAAGTAGGGCTCAGAATCTCAATCTCCATTTTACAGATGAGGTAAATGAGGCTCAGAGAAATAAAATGATTTGCCCAAGGTCACACAACAGACAAGTGGTGGAGCAGGGATTAGAATCCATGACCTTCTGACTCCCAGGTCCATACGTTACCCACTACACCATGCTGCTTCTCCGGTAAATACGACTGAATGAATATCAAATGCTTCAAGGCTACAGACCTAAGTACATAGGTGATGAAGAAGGGTGAGGGTCTGAGAGGTGGACTTCCCCACCTGATGTCCTCCCGATGTCTCTTCTTTGCTCGGTCGGTTCAGAGCTCAATCAATGCTCTTGATTCATTCAATCGCATCTATTGAGCGATGTGTGCAGAGAACTGTACTAAACGGTGGGGAGATTACAATATGACAATAAATGGACACATTTCCAGCCCACAAAAAGTTTACAGTCTAGAGGGATGATGATGACAGTCGATGACAACGCTTGCAATCTAATATTTACTAACTTATTTATACCCATTTTCAGCACTCAGTTGTACATTTTTCTCAATTATTTATTTTGAGGATTATAGTTGTAAATCGATTCTCTCTCCCCATTAGAGTACAAGCTCTTTATGGTAGGAAACATGGCAATTTTTTATTCTGTACTTCCCAAGTGCCTAATAATGGTGCGCTACATCCAGAGGCACTCAAATCCTCAATCTATCAATTGTATTTACTGAGCGCTTAACTGTGCTTGGTAGAGTACAATGAAACACAGTTGGTATAAACTTTAACTGCCCTCACCAAGCTTACAGTCTAGAGGGGGAGACAGACATTAATATAAATTATGGATATGTATATAAATGCTGTGAGGCCAAGGGAAGAGTGAATGAAGTGTGCAAACTCAAATGCAGGGGCCATACAGAAGGGAGAGCATTACTACCAATAAGTGTTACTATCAGTCAATGGCATTTAATGAGGGCTTTCTGGGTCCAGAGCACGGTACTAAGCACTTGAGAAAGTACAGTACAACAGAGTTAGTAGTCACACACCCCCGTCCACAAGGAGCTAACTACTAAAAAGGAGGTTAAATGCAGTCGTCCGATGGGGTAGCCCTAGGGAGAGGACTCCTGGATCCCATTCCTGGGTTCTTTGGCTTCTCCTGTAACACCCCTCTCGACAACACTCCAGAAATTTACCAGATGCTTTTTTCTCCTGCCTTCAAAACAATTTTACTGGGAGGGCTCGCTTATGGGGAAGGAGAAGGGAGAAAGGAAGGGAAAAGAGATCTCAGGGAATTATGGGTGAGTTACCCCATGGCCACTATCCTATCTGTTTCCTTTTCTGCCCTTCTGCCCTTACCAAATGGGCCTCACAACTTGTAAGGCACTTGGCTTCTCTAAACACTCTACACTGCATTCCGTGAGCAACCAAAATAAACCTGAAAATAATCCTCTGCTGACTTGATAACTCTTCCCCCATCTAAATGAGTCAACACTAATTCCTGAAACTCTTCTAATAAGAATCCTTCCATTTAAAAATCAGTATTAAGTGACACTTGGATAAACAGGGAAATTTACTGCCACTGTCCTAAATTATTCAGATAGCTATTACAACATAAAATACAGGTCACCACATGACACTACAACTTTACAAAGTTAAGTACTTTTTGCCAAAACAAAAGAGTCTCTGTCCTCAGCAAGCAAGAATGACTTCTGCCAACGGAGATCTCGGTGCATCAAACTTAGGGATTGGAAAACAGACACCACATAAAACCCACGGCTTGCTTGTAAATGGTAAAAACAACCTACAATTGCTGCACATCTGTTTTGGTTCATAGAAAAGTATTCTAACAGTCTCTTGTACAGGATATAAAATATCAAGTTGGTTTTCTTTTCTTTTTGTCATAACAGCAACCATTACTAACACTGAGATGGTGGGACTATTTATGCTCTCAGTGCACTGAATTTGTAATTCACAATAAACTTTATTGAAAAAGCAAATAAACAAAGGGTTGTCTAAATCAATTTTACTGACCTTGGCTTCATTATAAAATGTACAAATTCCATTCTCAGCGAGTCAGTGAGTTTGCCTATGACTCGTAGGAAGGCAGATGTCCAAAAGTAACACCCATTTGGCCAAAGAATTATTGTTCGTAAAAACCATTTTTTTAAAATGTACTCACTACTTTGGTTTGCAGCTGAAGGGTACATCAGCAGTAGCATGCTTCAACTGCCACACAGTTTTACTAAGGATCAATTTTTGTGGCCTGAGTTTGGCCTTTAAAAAAAAAAAAGCAGACAAAAAAAATTCCCTATGAGATTTCTGGAATAAAAGGCTACGAAACTTCTGGTAGGCGTCGAATGTCAATTTCTTGGGAAATTCGTAGGAGAGGTCACACTAAAATTAATCCAATATGTACACCAGCTTTTGGGAGGGGTCAGTGATTATTCAAACTTCAATTTAACTTTTACAGAGTGAAAAATGTCCTCTTTCAGACTAAGCCAGGCTCTGTTATCCAAAACTTTCAATCAAACCCAGAATGCTAAATTGACTCTCCTCATAAAGTTTCTTTCTTGGAGCATATTATCATCGTTAATACCAATAACAGCATCATTTTGTATTTATATAGGAGTTCTGAGAACTTTACGGGCTCATGCTGAGTAATCCTCTCAAATCCCTCTTGAGGAAGAGAGGGCTGGTTCACCTATTGTATGAAAAAGAAAAGGGAATTCCGTGAAAGGGAATGGACTTCTCCAAATGATATAAGGTGGAGTAAATGGCAGATCAGAGACCAGAATCCAAGTCATCATTCTTCTCCAGTACTGTCTGAAGCCCACTGCCCCTCAGAGATCCTCTAAAATATGCATTCCCTATTCTCTATTGCCTTCTCTGCCAAGTCTTAGAGAGTCAATCTAGCTGGAACCTGAAACGATGATGACGCAGTAGATTCTCTATATTCTACAGCTTACTCATAGACAAATCAGTCAGTTGCTCCCTCAGGAGGCAATTCTGACTAACCTAGCAGGATATGATCATCTAGAATGTCTAGCAGCTACTTAAACTAGAGGTAAACGACCACTCTGAGGGTTCAGGTTCTTTTTTTTTTCTTCTTTTTTTTGGAAATAATCATCCGAGGCCACAGCTTTGGCAAACAAAGCAGGCGGGGGGGGGGGGGGAATGGGACCCATCATGGAATAATTCTACATATTTTAAGAGCTCTGCAAGGGTGGCCTTGTTTGTGCTGAGCTGTATGGATAGTGGCTCGCTTCATTCCTTCCTCCTCCTCGAGTTACCAAAATAAGCATGACAGCTTTCAACACTCTGCTGCCCCCTTGGGCTACACTGAAATGAATGTCACTAAATAACCAATAGCTTTTGGTCCTATTTCTTGATGAAACAAATGGCATTTTTTTTCTAAAGAGCGTTCAGAATGAGACCCACGGTCAAATACACTGAAAAAAGTCATGTAGGCAGTCTTCAACTGCTGCTAGCTGTAGAACACCTAGAAATCTAGCAAGCAGTGTCAGTAGAAAAAGGAGCAACGGAATCTGAACGGGTTCACAGTGCTGCATGAGAAAGGATTTGAATCAATCGATGGTATTTATTGAGCGCTTACTGTGTACAGAGCACTGGATTAAGCGCTCTGTAAAGCACGACAAAATGGAGTTGGTAGATGTGATCCCTGCCCACAAAGAACTTTAAGTCTGCAAGGAGAGATGGTCATTTAATAATCCAAGCATTGCTGTTTTGCCTCAAATGACCACCTCCCCTTTGATTTACGAATTCTTCCCCACCGGATCTTACTGTACTTTATGACCTTCTGCATGCTTCACTTACAAACCTCTCCAGTCAACCATATTCATATTTCCTCATTCACCCTCCACTTAAAAATTCACTGTGCCCTTCCAGACTGCACTCCAGTGAACCAAGACCGATTAAGCCTTGAGGAATTCAAGAGCTCAAGAAGCTGGGAAGGGACTTTCGTGTTTCAGTGCTTGAAGTCTGGTTTGCACCTGATCCAACAGTGGCACGTAATGTTGTCAGAATCAGATGGCTGTTCAATGACTTTCAGGCATCAATCCAGTTAATAGTAAACAACAGCCAAAACAACAAAACCACTTTTCCAAAGTGGCTTTCTTTTTGATAGTCCCATGAAAGAACCAAGAGCCCTCATCTAGAAGAAAACCTTCCAGAACACAGGAGAGACACAAACATTATAAGCATTCAAGAAGGATCGCCCAGATCCTACTCATCACACACGGAGAAGATGGTGCTATGCCCCGGAAGAATATAAGAGAGTTAGTTGTCATACCCCTGCTCTGGATGACCCTACAATCTTGAGAGAGAGACACACACAGAAGCAGCATGGCTCACTGGAAAGAGCAAAGGGGAGGAAGCCAAGAGACCTGGGTTCTGCCACTTCCCTACTGTGTGACCTTGGGCAAGGGACTTAACTTCTCTGTGCCTCAATGTCCTCACCAGTAAAATCAATCAATGAACTGCAGTTATTGAGTGATTACTACGTACAGAACGATGTAATTAAACATTTGGGAGAGTACAGCTTGGAGAAGTGGCGTGGCCTAGTGGAAAGATCACAAGACCTGAGAGTCAAAGGACCTGGGTTCTAATCCTGCCTCCACCACTTCCAGCTGTGTGACCTCGGGCAAGGTACATCGCTTCTATGTGCCTCAGTTCCCTCATCTGCAAAGTGGGGATTCTATACCTGTACTCCTTCAAACTTAGATTGTGAGTCCTATGTGAGACCTTATTATCCTGTATCTATCCCAGCGCTTACTACAGTGTCTGTCACAAAGTAAGTGCTTAAAAATATCACAATTATTATTATTTTAAAAATTATGGCACTCGTTAAGTGCTTACTGTGTGCCAAACACTGTTCTAAGTGCTGGGGTAGATACAAGTTAATCAAGTTGGACACAGTACAATACAGTACAATACAATTACAGTTCAGCAGATCAGATTTTGTAGACATAATTCTTGCCCTTAAGGTGCTTACCATCTAGTGAGGGAGACAGACATTAAGATAAATTACAGATGGGGGAAATGGAAGAGTAAAGAGTATATGAATAAGTGCTGAAGGGCTGGTGGTGGGGGCGAGTATCGAAGCATCTAAGTGCATATGGTTGATACAGGAATGGGATAGGGAGATAATCACAGTGCTTAAGGGAAACAGACCCAAATCCCTAGGTGATGAAGAAGTGTGGACCATCCTGACAGGACTCCTGGGGAATGCTTGCTCGGACAACTTGGACATAATTTGATCATTCTAAAACCCCTCTGCTGCGTGGGTGGGGTGGATTCCGACAAAGGAATGAGTCAGCTAAGACTGCCTTTCAATGAGAGATATCGGCTTGACGGGCTCCTCCGGCGGATCGCCAGGTCTCACAGCTTTACCGTGTCTCTCTAAGTATATACGCACGAAGAGCAAATAGCTGTCCGTTCTCACTCTTTGTGAGGATTAACCCTACTCCAAAAGTCCATTTAGTAGAAATAGCACCGACCGTTGTCCCCAGATCTGGGCAGGCACGACTCGTGCAGCATACCAGCTCTGCAGGAAGGTGGGTTCCCGATCAGACACCGTGATGAAAGGGGAGGAGAGTGGCATGTCAAAGGGTTGAGAAGCCCCATACCAGCCTGGGTGTCATCGTTAAAAGGCACCTCGGAAGGAAGACTATTTTCAGCAGTGGACGGGAGGAAAAAGCAATTCCTTCCAATTTCCATTCCCGAAGTGATCTGGGTGGAGGAAGCATCCGCCTTTGCTGGAAGCTGGCACAAGGCCTGCCACAGTAATGAGATGTGGATTCCGAAGAAGTGCCAGGTAGATGATTTCAGTGGCAGCGAATGGAGAGGACACTCCACTGCTAGCCTCCAACGATGGAGTGAATCTTCCTGCCCTTGGCAGTAGAGAAGAAGGGAAAGGAGATCAGGGAGTGTAGGAGCTGGGAGGACCATTGGTCAATCGATCGATGGTATTTATTGAGCGCTTACTGTGTGCCGAACACTGTAGTAAGCGCTTGCCCACAAGGAACTTACAACAGGGAAGGAATGAAGGAATTTTGGGAAGCAATAAAAGGAGACTGTCTAGAGAGCAGATGAAGACATAGGGTATGGAAACTGGAACTGAGTACGTAGGCAGAAAGAAGGCGAAGAGAGGCAGAGCAACTTAAAATGGGACTCTATGAAGGACTGGGGGGGAAAGAGGGGAATGAGAAGGAAAGGGACAGACAAAATGGGAGATGTGATGTGGGAGGATAGCAGGATGCCGATGGCAGTGAGGGAAGGAGAGAAGAAGAGATATAGGAGATACTATTGGGGTAGCAAGGGGACAAAGACGGAGGTGGAAATGGGCAAAAAGAGATGGGGAAGGAGGCAGAGAGAAAGGAAGAGGAGAAGAAGCCCAAGACACTCTTGCATGTTTCATGGGTCTATTGAGCAGATTTATCTGCTCTCTCCAGGGCTTTTATTTAATTTCTTCAATCAAATCTAAACTCCCCCTGTCCCTAGGCTTTAGTTAAGTGACAGCAAAACACATAACTTTGCTTCTCAATTCTGTGCCTCTTGAACCGGTGAACTTTAAGCCTCGGGTGTGAATTTCAAGGCTCTCCCATTCTTAATCTCATTTTACCTTCTCTGTCATTTGTCTCCCCACTTATCTTGCTCTGGGCCTTAACCTTCATTCATGCCAGAGAACTTAGATTCTAGAACAAATAAATATGCCATCCTTCAGTTTTTGTAAGAGCAAAATGCGATCATCTTAGGGAGATATTTCCAGTCCCAATAAACCCTGGTAGGATGCCATTGGCAGACAAATTTTATTGAACGGAGAGCAATGAGCATGGTCAGACATCCCTCTCTTCTTCCAGGCTTGCTGCCCTTCTTGGCGTGGGTATAAAAGTAAATGATTTCATGCTACTATTTGTCGACTCCGTTAAACATTAAGCCCACTGTCCTCTAGGCAGTGAGCAAATCATCTTTCATTCTGGAAGGGGTTGAGCTCTACCTTAGATTTACCCCAGGGGGAATACAATTTCTCCCTTCCCCCTCGAGCTCATATCGCAGTTCTGATTTCATCTACTCCTTTCTAACGAAAACTACTAAAATGGAGCCAACAAAAATGTTCAGACCAGCTGGCTCCTTAAGAAGGCCCTTGTTCTACAAGAACTAAATCGAAACAGCAATAAATGTGAGGAATAGACTCTAGGGGATCGAATTAGCTCATTTCCATATTTTTTAAATACTTGAAATGAGCTCCCTGAGCAAAGAAAAAAAGAAAAAAAAAAAAAGGGCGGCTCAAAAGAAAGTTCACTCCACCCAGCTTCTGTACTTCCAGATAAACTGTGTCCAAAGGGCAATTATTGCACAAGAAGATTTCTCCAGTCAGGATACGCTTGATTTATGGTATTTCAATAATTAACTATCGGCAAGCTTCTTTATCTTTCGGGGTGACTTTCAAACAGCATGCATATACCAAGTTATTCAGAAAAGGTTTTCCTTAATTGAAGAGTTGAGGTTCGGGTGCTGTTTTGTATTCCCGGGTGTTTTATTTGGCTTTTGGCAGGGAAAGAGTGCACACAAAGCTACTGTTCACTCTCGCTCTCTCTCTCTCCCCCCCACACACATATACAACATATAAACACACTCTCCAGAAACCCTCAGCCCTTCAATCAATTCATCCTTTGTTTCAAAGAATTCTGAATGTGGGTGGGGTTTGGAACAGTGTGCATTTCAGAACTAGCTTTCTGAAATGTAAAACCTGCATCATAAAAAAACTCATTATAAAAACTATTTTTAAAATATTGCCATTTGAAAACATCTGAAATAAGTCCACTCTTAAATGGAGAGTCAAGGATACAGATGGAGGCCATTTTGGACTTCCAAATATAACAAAAAAATATTTCAGTCAAACTTCATCTTAAGCCCTAATGAAGTATTTTAGGAGAACAAATTTTCAAACTATTAAATTCTGAACTGGGATCCCTTGACATGCATTACATGTGAAACGACTTTCATCCAAAACTCTGGGAAAGGGCTCAGCTCATAGTTCTGTTCCTATCTTTTATGATTCATTAAAATAAATGAAAAAATGACAGCCTGGATGCATTTGTACCCTCTGTCCTCAATTTTACTAATACCATATCAATCAATCAATGGTACTTATTGAGCACTTACTATGTGCCGAGCACTCTAAGTGCTTGGAAGAGTATAATACAATCAAAGGTCCTCAGATGCAAATCCATAAAAACAGATCAAGTCATAAAAGTACAAGAGACCTTCCCCAATTAAGCTCTTTTTTTTCCACCTCACCTTCCCTTCTGCATCGTCTGTGCCCTGGGATATCTGATATTCGCCCCATTCCCAACCCCACAGCACTTATGTACCTAGCTTTAAATTATACATAGTAAGTTATTTATTAATTTTAATGTTCATTCATTCAATAGTATTTATTGAGCGCTTACTATGTGCAGAGCACTGTACTAAGTGCTTGGAATGTACATTTCAGCCACAGATATCTGCCTCCCTCTCTAGACTGTATGCTCCTCATGAGCAGGGCAAATGTCTGCTAATTCTGTCGTACTGTACTCTCCCAAGTGCTTAGTCCACCTAGTAAGAGCTGAATAAATACCATTGATTGACTGACACAAGAGCCATTCTTACCTATAGCTCAATTTTACATGTTTTATAAGCATGGAAAGCACGTAAGTATTGTATTTACAGAATGCTATGAGATTTTTGTTGGGAAAACTAGGCAAATAAAAGCAAACACAACACTCAATACATTGCTCAGTAGATTAGGCATCTTAACGTTACCACCAAGTATATCATCAGCAAACTCCAAATCGCACTGATACTTCAGTTCTAAATAGGCACTGTTTAACTAGTAAAAAATAAAATAGACTATTTAACTAGTCTCACTGGTTCAATTCATGAAAAGTTGGGCACTCTATCAACACGACCGAAGAGTCAGACAACCACCATGCGATGCCAATATTGACTTGGTACCCCAAGCAATCTTCCTGGAACTTGAATACTGTTTCACAACCTCCCCTTAATAATAATAACAACTGTGGTACTTGTTAAGTGTTTACTACGTTCCAGGCGCTGTTGTGAGTGCTTGGGTGGAAACAAGCAAATCAGGTTGGACACAGTCCCCGTCCCATGTGGGGCTCACTTCTCAATCCCCATTTTACCAATGAGGGAACTGAGGCACAGAGAAGTGACTTGCCCGAGGCCCCACGGTGACAAGTGGAGGAGCTGGGATTAGAACCTGTGACTTTCTGATTCCCAGGCCTATACTCTATCCACTACACCACGCTGCTTCTCTAAATGCCATCACCCCCGTAATGTTTTCAGTGGTAGTTTTTAATCTGCTTCCTATGTGCAGGGCACTGTATGTATTAAGGGAGATGCAAGATAATCAGGTTGGACACGGTCCATGCTCCATATGCGGCTGACAGTCTTTATCCCCCATTTTACAGAAGGGGTAACTGAAACCACGCTGCTTATTCCTGTTATGACCCAAAGAAAGTGGAGGAAGAAAAGATGTGCTCTAACTCCACATGAGAAAATAAAACTCAGTTTTTCCTTGAGTCTTCTATGGAACAAGAAATAAGCTGCCTAGTCAATTACAGCAAAGTCATTCCAGCCCTCCTTTTAGAATCATCCTATTGACCCTTCCCAAGAATGTGTTCCCACAAATCTAAAAACAATAATTCAGAGCAATGTGGGATGATGCCAAGAAAAGTAAAAAAAAAAAAAAAAAGAGAGAGCAACATCTTGAGAAAAGCATTTTAAAACGATTACTAAGATGGTATTTAGAAGTAAAAGCCGGCACTCATTTTTATGAGATACTCCCAAAAATGGCAGTTCTGGTTTCATGGATAGACAAACAGCCAAAACATCATTTGAGGAGAGGGTGACAATTAATTATCCTGTATTAATGAGGAATAGACACCAGACAAGGCCAACACCCTCTCTGTTGTCTTCTTCTGAAGCACTGGGTTACTGCAGAGTTAAGATGATAGGAATGTGTTTTCCTTAAAAATCTTATTCATTCGCTGGGTTTTCCCAACTGAAAGACCACCTATACAGTTAATTTTCTCACCCAGAGGTAGTATTTCTTATTTAGCTAGTTACCATTTCAGACAGCATTACAAGCTTGTAACCCTGTCTAGATTAGGGTTAAGACCAAGTTAAAACATCCAGAACCACCGATTTCTAGACCAATACTTTTTGCTCTGCCCAGTGTGAAATTTGTTTTCCTTCAAAAACTGTGTTCCAACTAAACAAGCTGTGCACAGGGTATGATTTCTGAGCCGAACTAGAAAACATTTTAAAATGGAATGTGTCATTTTCTTCAAAGAAGGAAAAACTGTTAAGGGAGGATTCTTTGGGGGAATATAGCTCATTTGTGGAAAACTACCCAGCTGCTTAAATTCACGTGCATGGAGAAAGGATCAAGTCATTTTTTTTCAACTTCTGTCCAGACTCCCTCGGGAGCATATCATCTCCAAAAATGCAGGCTTCAACAACAACATTTTTCCTGAAATAGTGACAATATTCTAGAAATTATGAGGGAGTAAATTCGGCAGCCGTCAAAATCGGAAGGATTGGGGTAGAGTAAGAACTTCCATGGTAGGAGGAGAGAGCATGGGTCTGGGAGTCACACCACTTGGCTTCTAACCCTGGCTCTGCCACTGGCATACTGTGTGTCTTTGGGCAAGTCATTTAACTTCTCTGGGCCTCAGTTTCTTCATCTGAAAATTGGGGATTCAATACCTGTTCTCTCTCCTACTTAGATTGTTCGCCTCATGAGGGTTGGTGCTGTGTCTGATCTGATTATCTTGTTTCTACTCCAGCACTTAGTAGAGTTCTTGGCATACAGCAAATAAGTGAAAAGCAACTTGGCCTAGTGGATAGAGGTTGGCCTGGGAGTCAGAGGACCTGGGTTCTAGTCCCAGCTTGCCATTTGCCTGCTGTGTGACCTTGGGCAAGTCACTTAACATCTCTGTACCTCAGTTCATTCACCTGTAAAATGGAGATTGAATCCAACTTCCTCCTACCTGGACTGTGACTCGAATGCAAGATAGGTCCTGGGTAAAATCTGATAAGCTTGTATCTACCCCCTTGCTCACAAGAGAGGATGGTACATAGTAAGCAGTTAATGCCATTTTAAAAACTGCTTAAATACCACCATTATTAGTTTTAAACCAGTCGCTTCTCTGCTAGCCCCATTTGCCAAATCGTGGTTGCTTCAGCACTGAATATGCGACGTGGATGATGTTATTTGTTTAGTGCTTACAATATGTCAACCACTGTTCTAAGCACTGGGGTAGATACAAGGTAATGAGGTTGGACATAGTCCCTGCTCCACATGGGGCTCACAGTCTTAATCCCCATTTTTCAGATGAGGTAACTGAGGCACAGAGAAGTTAAATGACTTGACCAAGGTTATGTACTCCATTTTCTAAAGGAGCTTAGTAATGGATGACGTCCTTCTAGGCCAATAGGAGAATGGGCTTAGTCTGGCCAGACATCTTGGTCATGCATGCTCTTTCTCGATACTTGGAGTGAATTCTCACACTATCAGACCTTTACTGCATCCTCTGGGTCGTTAGGACCTCCAAGACTTCTTTCAGTAGCCTCGTCTGAAGTCTAGCCTAGCTGAGAGAAGCAGCGTGGCTCAGTGGACAGAACACGGGTTTTGGAGTCAGAGGTCATGAGTTCGAATCCCGGCTCGGCCACTTGTCAGCTGTGTGACTGTGGGCAAGTCACTTCACTTCTCTGGGCCTCAGTTACCTCATCTGTAAAATGGGCATTAAGACTGTGAGCCCCACGTGGGACATCCTGATTCCCCTGTGTCTACCCCAGCGCTTAGAACAGTGCTCGGCATGTAGTAAGCGCTTAACAAATACCAACATTATTATTATTATTATTAGTCCTCTCAGAGCGGGAGGTTTGAGTGCAATGTACCGTTAACACTTCTCAGCCTCTAGCAGGCCCACCCCCAAACCAATTCAGCCCTGTATCAGGATGAAATCATCATCACCTATGGTATTTGTTGAACTATTACTGAATGGGAAGTTGTAAGGGCTCAGGAAAGCACAAAAGAAGCAAGACACACGATCACTGCCCTCCAGGAGCTTACAATTTAAGGGGGTGGGAAGACCAACAAATGTATTTACGTTTAGTGGGAGCAAAAAGAAGAGCTGGGATATAACAGGAAGGAGTAAGAAAAAAAGTTAGAGTAGGGAATAACAAACAGGAGGTGATGAGAGCAGAAACGTAAAATGGAGAAAGCTGGTAGAGTCTTAAAACCAATGGTACCGAGTTTATGCATGATTTGGAATCCTCTGTAATGAAAACAATTTATCAGGCCTTTGGGGTGCACTGCATTAAATATCACAGCATATCACTGGAAAAAAGCATTGCTTTGGGATCTTTTAACTTCTGTAACCATATATATGAGGCACATTCTTATGCGGAAAAAGTTGTGTCAATTCCTGAATTTCCACAACTAAATCCAAGTACCCCAAGTTGCATCAACTTAACAGTGACCCCTAGTACTTCTCTACTGAAACCTATCCTTAGCACTTAAGTACATAATCAATATAAAAATCAATAGTATTTACCATTCTTCATACAGTAATTATTTTTTCACTCATTTAGTACTCCATTTCATCTTTCTATACTCATTCCTAGCAGTAGGCTACCCATCCCTCCTCTTCCCCTCCAATTTATAATTTTATGACTGCCTGCCCTCCAATTCCATACTTACATCCTTAATAATATTGAGAGTTATGCCAACGCTACAATAGCTACAGTTCACTCAGATCAGATATAGTCCCTACCCCCTTGGTACACCCAGTCTATAAGAGAGGAAGAAAAATATTTAATCTCCAATTTACAGGTGAGGAACCTGAGATACAGAGGAGTCACCAGACTTACCCTAAGTCATATTCCAAGAGTTTACTACAGTGCTTGGCACACAGTAAATGGTCAATAAATACCATTGATGATGAAAAAGCATAGCTGGGATTTTTACCCGGGTGTCCTTCCACTGGCTCCTGTTGTACTCCAAGGTTCTGCACAAACTGAGTATTTGAAATATCTCCATCTTGAAACTGGATACCGCTTTTATACTCGTTGTGGGCAGAGAACATTTCTATCAGCTCTGTTGTATTGGACAAGCGCTTAATACAGTACTTTGCACATAAGGGCTCAATGAATATCGTAGATGTGATGATTATTTATCCAGAGCACCTTCACATCATTTATTGTATTTTATTCTCCAAACATCCCCATGAGGAAGGAGCTATCATTTCAGATGTATTGGTGAGGAAACAGAGTCACACAGCTGCCTAGCAGTTGAGTTGTAGTTAGGTATTATGTTTCCTTACCCAAAGACCCATGCTTTTTTTTTTAATGGTCTTTTTTTAAGTGCCAGTTATGTGCCAGGCACTATACTAAGTACTATGGTAGATACAAGCTGCTCAGGTTGGACACAGTCTATGTCCCACCTGAGATTCCCAGTTTTAAGCCCCATTTTACAGATGACATAAACAAGGCACGGAGAAGTTAAGTGACTTGCCCAAAATCACAGAGTAGACAAATGGCAGAACCAGATTAGAAACCGGGACCTTCTGATTCCCTGGCCAGTGCTCTATCCGCTAAACCATGCTGCTTCTCATGCTCTTTCCAGAAAGTCCTGCCACCTCATTGATGAGAGGGGATTTGAGTACCTGAAACAAGCTAAAAGATTATTTATGTGTGTCTTCAGAACACAGATTAGGTTTGGATGTCATACATATGTATTCATTCATTCATTCACTCATTCTCTCTCTGACTCTGTTTCCTCTGTCTCTCTCTCTCATATGCATACACAAACACGAACACACACACACGACAATACTGTCGGGGATGGCTTCATCAAGAACAACAATATGAACCAGAAGCAATAATGACAGCAACAAGATGAAGGATTATTTGCTGATGCTGACCTTTGTAATCAGTTGCTTTCCGGACACTTAACAAATAGTCAATTAGAATTGCAATCCCTTGTGAGGTGGGGATTTCTATCGATTTCAGCAAAAGGATAGAAGATGAATAAAGAGTGGTCATTTTCACAAGTCACCTAAAATTTCAAAGGGTAAAAGTGCGAGACTGGGCTATTCTTTTAAGCATTCCTTCTTTTAGCCACGAAACAACGTATCTTGTTATCTGAGGAAAAGCGTTTATATATTTTATAGATTTTAAAGTATCACAAAAGCTGACATTTCAATTTTAAGAGGTGACTGTCACAATACACTCTTCTCTTTTGCTATGGAAATTGCCCCAGGAAATGAAGGTCCAATATCAGGCTATGGAATCAAGTTTCTTTTCTGAAAGGAAAATAAATGGTATCTGAGGTGTGGTGAAGTCTTAGATATTTCAATTAACAGCAAAATTGGAATTAAAGAAAGGGACAAAATTTCCCTGGGGAGAGGCAGTGTCAAGAGACTTCTCTCAGTTCACGCCCAAAAATGACCTACTGGTCAGTAAAATCCTGATATCTTGAAAAAAAAAATATCTGCATTTAGTATAGTGTTCTGTAATTGCGTGTGACAGGAAAGGAAAAGGATTTTATAAGATCGCCGATGACTGATCCAATTTTCAACACCTTGAAGAACCCCTTTCAGGGGACAGGTCCAGTGGAGCAGTAAAATGCAAATGAAGGATCATATCAGAACCAACGCTATCCCCTTATGTGAAAAGGGTTTCTGCCTCAACTAAAACAAACTTCTTTTGATCCAAAAGAAGTCAAACCATTTGCAGACAGGTGGCTGATGATAAAGGGCTATTTCTGCCTATCTTGTTAGCAGTTCAAGTACCCCTTCAAGAGCTCATCTGTTTTTCCAATCATTACTGCCACATTCTGATCCATCCTAAATACTCAGCTCCTCTTGTCTAAATTGTATCCAAATTACCCGATGAATGACGGATCGATTCTGCTTCCCTGACAATTGCATCCCATCCCATTTTCAGTCCATTTCCTATGACTGCGAGTGGACACCTAGGCTTGCCTGGTCCTGGCCAATGGTGGAGTTGTCAGGGTGGATCCTGCAATTTGACAGGATTGAGGAATGCCTGTGTTGATGTCTAATCACTGCTAATAGGGCTGAGAAACTGCTGTTTGTGAAGCTGTCGCCACACTCTCGGGACGTCGGTGTCTGACACAGCACGCAGAAATCGGCACAGATGTTTCCTAGAAGAAAATGCCTCAGAGCTCCTTTGTTTGGATTTTTTTTTCCTGGTATAGATGAAGGATATTAAAGTGCTAATCTTGTTTGTCCTCTAGCAAAGGGACAACAATATCTCCACCGCGTTCACTAAAACGCATGGTGCCTGCTTCTCCTAAGTCTTTTATAACTGGATTAATTAATATAATTCCTCATCTGCAGAAATTATAACAGAAAATACACTGGAATATAATAAATCAAAGGATAATTATAGCACATACTGTGCGTTACCTAACTTGCACTGAAATTCTCATAAATATGACCTGATTGTTTCATTATGATTATCCTAAAGGTACTGCTGAAGATAAAGTTTCTTGAGAAGCTTTAGTGTGATAAAATGAATTAAACATCTCTTGAACTCAAATTTTAAAAACATGACTATTGAACCAAACTACTTCAAACTGCTTCATCAATACTAGTTACAGTAATCAAATCCCTTAAAATGACAAGCGAGGTCATCACCCAAATCTTGTCAAAATATTTCCATTTTGGACTTTTAATGGATAGTATAGGAGATCATTTTTGCATAATTTTGGTATGTTTAATTATGGTTTATTAATGTGTTTTAGTCTGCTTCTATTGCATTTAATTGCTTTAATCTACTTTAAAAGCATGTCAAGTCATTTACAAGTAATCCTAAAATGGCTGCCACAGACACAGCTGTGATTTCCTAACTATGCCACAATTTATGATTTTTCTGTTAATTAAGGTTGAAAATAGGAAATTGCACCAAAAGGTAATTTATCTTAACTCATCAACCAAAATAATTGACATTAGTAAGTAATTAATTTTGCCACTCATTTTCATAATGACAGACTACAAAGGATGACAGTAAGATGTCATTCAGTGTGTGTTCACTGACCTAATTGCACTATTTTTTTCTTCATTAGTATTCACACCATCTTTAATTTAATATTGTACCTGTCATAATTTCTCCTACTCGACCATCAGATTTCTGAGTTCCCAAATAGAACACCAAATTGAAAGATTACTTCCTTAAACTTTTTAAATAAGTACCACTGAGACAGCAAATGAAGCATTATAGTTCAATCTGATTTGTTGTTGTTTAGCATGAATTTGTGCATGAAAATGTGTTACCTATGGGAATTAGACTGAGGCATTACACTGCAGATCCTCATGCAATGACACTAATAATTTTAGTAGGTATTAAACATTGGGATGGAAAGAGAGAAGAAGTAAGTGCTACCAAACAAAATGATAAACTGGCTGAATGACAAAGCATGTACTAGTTTTAAATGAGAAAGATATAGTAAAATTAAATGCTGCTTCAAAAGCAAAGGTGTGGTCTTATTTTTGATATAATACAGGATATTTCCATAATCAATTCATGGTGTGCAGATCTGAATGATAGCAGAAAAATACAGCTGTCTTTCATTCTCAATTGATCGATCAATTGTATTTATTGAGCCTGAAATTCAGAGCACTGTGCTAAGCACTTGGGAGAGTACAATGCAACATAATTAGCAGATACTGTCTCTGTCCATGAAGTTTACAGTCAGGGGGAGGGGGAGAGAGAGACATTAATAGGAATGAATAAGTAATTTATAATTTTCAATTCAATCATATTCATTGAGCACTGACTGTGTGCACAGCACTGTATTAAACGTTTGGGAGAGTGTACTAAAAGCTGTGTATAACAATGAACAGACACATTTCCTGTCCACAAAGATATATATTCAAGTGCTATGGACTGGGGGTGGGGCGATTATCAAATTTCCAAAGATCTCAAAGAGGATCTTCCTAATGAGAATTACAGCAAAGTACTCAAGGCATTTTTTTTTTAAAATAGTGTTTGTTAAATGCTTACTCTCCACCAGGCACTGTACAAAATGCTGAGGTAGACACAAGTTAATCGAGTTGAGCACAGTTTCTGTCCCACAAAGGGCTCACGGTGTTACCTCATCCTATTTTTAATTTGATTAATCAATCACATTCGTTGAGTGTTTACTGTGTGCAGAGCTCTGTACTAAGTACTTGGGAGAGAGTACACTATAACAGAGTTGCTGGACATGTTCTTTGAATACAGTGAGCTTCGCTGACAAAAAGTAATTCCTCCGCCCAAGATAAATCCTCAAAATTTTCACTCCAACGCCGATAACTGAGCTACTCAAAACAACTAGAAAATCAAAAATTATCGAGAATCACCCAATCAATGGTACTTATTGAGAGCACCACTCAACATCCTAAATAGATGAGCAAGCAGATGTTGAAAGGTGTTTGATTTGATTAGTGCACAAATGGTATCACTGAGGATTAGTTCTTTTTTGGCTTCTTTGGAATTGTTTGCTTTAAAAATAGACAGAAGACTCTCCTCATGGACCTCAAATCCAAAGGATCTGAACACTGTTCCTGTCTTTTGGATAGTGGATGTAATATTTAAAATTATCCATGGAGCTCAGTTACCAAAGGACTTTGTAACATCTCCATCTTTATCCCTGTAGACCCCACCCCTTTGGCCACCTCTCAGCAAATAAAAAAGGATTAAATGAAGATAGATTAAATTTTCCTCTTGCTGTTTGACGTGGCCACTTTAGAAATTAAAGAGAAAGAAATATGGCACAGGTTCTCAACCAGTCAAGCTGGCTGCAGTGTGTGCTTTATACAATGGACATTGACCTTTCTTTCCAAACATCACTCATAACCTGTTTCAAGAGGTTAAAAAATTGGTTTAATGGCTGACTTTCATTATAGGGAAAAGGCTTTTGCCCCAACCTTAGGATGAATGATCTAGGCTTGTTAAACCTTTAACAGGCAAGTGGCTGAAGCTTTCAAGTCATAAAACCCCTAAAAAGCATCATAAATACTACCAGTTTGAATCCTGACATCCTGGTGAGATCGTTATTAGAAAGCCTAACTTGAGCCTAGATAATAAATTCCGGCAGCTTTAGGAGGTTGATTTCGGGGATTTTAATCAGATACTGGTAGATCTGAGCTCCAAGATTCGATTTTAGGCCATTCAAGTCCTATGTGGCCTACCATGTTTTACTTCTCTTCCTCTTGCAAGTTGCCAAATCACACCTGTCTCTGAAACATAAAAGTACTTCCAGACTGGGGAAAGAAGAGGATGAAAGAATTTATGAAAGGAAAACAGTCTAATTCAGGAGCCCTGAAAGAACCCCTCCCCTGATTATCTCAGTTTATCTTTGGGGTTTTTATCCCCTTACTGAGAGAGACTCATGAGATATTTACTTCACTCTTTACAATGACCCTTCAGCCCTGGGTAACTGTCCATTCTGAGGATACTACTTTGAGGACTCCATGCTAACTATCCCAAACATGGGGTAAACAAAGCACCACAAGTTACTGAAAACTGCGAAGGATCCGCTGTTTCTCTGCCATTGAAAAAGCTGATAAATATGCAAAATAGCTGGCTGAAGTACTCTTGAGGCACACACTGTGTATTAAAAACCCTTTGCACTCTTTCTAGTTCTAGTCAAATTGATTCTTGCAGAGTTATGTCAATAAGAAAAGGAGATGGAATAATGCTTGGGTCATCGGTTTGGATAATAAGCATCCATGTCATTAGAATTGTCTCACTATGCCTCAGTACTGTATATTTTCCTTCCCTCACAGTCCTCCCCACCACCCCCATCTTCCTCATTATCTTAAGTACTCCTTCTTCTTCAAGCTTAGCTACTGAAAATTAACCCTTGTGTCAGAAAAGCACCATGCTACTTGAGCGTTTAAATATACAGAAAAGACCATATCAAAATTTCCCAACATTCTACTTGCCATATTTGTCAAATGAAACGATACCTGAAGGTGTTTTATTTGATTATAAAGTCTATCACATTAATCATGATTTCTTTCTCATTTCTATTTCCATAGAGTAACTATCTTTCCACCCTGTTGTTTTATGCTTAATGGCATAATTAGATTGTATTTTATTTCCTACAGTATTGCCCAAGTATACGTGTGAGAATTGTAGTATCTGTCCCCAAAACTTAGAATAGTTGACTACATATACACATAAACACTCTTTAAAGAGACATATTGTTAACATTTACATATATAATATATATCCAGTACCGTATCTTAAATAAGACATTAGGTTGCTTTATATTCTCCCACGTTGAAGCTTTCAATTCAAAAAAGGTAAATAAAACTGATTCTTACCCCTCATCTCTACTCTAATGGGTTAAATCATTAGAGCATCAATTCGGTGCCAGTAGTCTGGAAAAAACACAATTTTCCTCCCTGGCTAGTTGATCTATTGCTTCTAAGTAGCTAATTGCAGTGGTTCAAACAGAATAATAATTCATGAACAAGATTATTGTTATTATTGAAAGCACGGGAACAGAGCTGAAACTTCTGCATGCACAAACTGTTTATAATATCATCTCTGAAATAAAGCCAAGTCACCCATTCTTTCCAACTGGGTTTCTGCACTGCAGCAAAAAAGCAGAGTGAGAGGAAATGGTGAAAGCAGTGCTGGTGTAATCTGCAAGTCAATCACGCTTAATTGGTCTAATAAACAAAAACATTACATCAATTACAAAATCTTCACAATCACTGTCATGTTTTCAATCGATTCATTTCTTCTCATTTACCCAACAGAAAGACCATTTTGCACTGAGAGGTAAGATGCTTTACAATGCCATTCTCTATGTGGCTAATTATAGTAACATCCTTTCAAAAAGCAGGTACCGTTAGCAGCAGAATGGGATTCGCCTGACTTCGTACTGTCAGCCCAATCCTTGCAAAACTCAGTCATTATAAATTAGAAGAATTAGAAGAACAGTTCTTGGAGGTAAATTTTGAAAAATAGCCCAGGACACAAAAGGTTAATCAATTTTACTAAATCAATTCATTAATTTTACTAAATCACCCCAATCTCACCTGAACAAAGTAGGGAGCTATACTCTAAAAAAAAGGAGAATGATTAAATTTAGAAGCAAATTTAAATCTTTCTTTCCTAAACATTTCATATGAATCTAAAGTTAGCTTCACCTCTGTCACCAACCTCAATAGTACATGCTCAGTGAGGAGCACTATAATGGGCACTTGGAAGAGATACGCAGTAAATATAATAAATGGTATTTACTAAATACTTACTGTGTGCTGAAGACTGAACTAAATGCTTGGGAAAGTACAATAGAATAGAGTTGGTAGATGTGAACCTTGCCATAAAATGCCTGCCTTTGAAGAACCTATAGTCTACAACTGGAAAGTCGAGGAGACATAGGTAGATGATTTATTAAGAGTGGAAAATATGGAAAAAAAGTCCATCACAAACCACAAATTAGACAGATCTCCAATGGTAAGTTTCTATTTCTCCATAATAATAAGAATTATAGTATTTGTTAAGCACTTACTATAGTCTAAACACTGTTCTAAGCACTGGATAGATATAGGATAATCAGGTTGTCCCACATGGGTCTCACGGTCTTAATTCCCATTTCACAGATGAGGTAACTGAGGTACAGAGAACTGAAGTGACTTGCCCAAGGTCACAGAGCATACAAGTGGCAGAGTCAGGATTAGAACCCACATCCTCTGAATCCCAAACCCGTGCTCTTACCACTAGGCCATGCTGCTTATCCATGGCACTTTCTCCTCCTCTGTCCCCACTCTGTACTCCTCACCTGAATCCTTCCAGCAGTGGGACACATTCTTGTTCTTACTAATGTCAAATTTACTCCATCTCATATTTTTGGCATTTCATTTCACAAGCCAAATCTCACCCCTTAGTTCAAAGATGAATGCCTGACTTTAACAAAGGTTAGTCATCAATCTAGTGGGAGGAGGATGGGGTTACTACCCTTAGCTATAAGAAGAGAATCCCATCAGGAAAGCATAAAAATAGAAAGAAGCAGGCTCTTCACCAGATAAAGCAAGAAGGATCCACTTTTGTATTCTCTAATAGAGGGGTAGATAGTTTTCTAGAAGTCTCTGCTGGTAGAAAAGAGCCCAATGGGAGGACCAAGCCAAAGATACTGGGGCATGAAGGTGACTAGACTAAGAGAACAAACCAGGACATAGGACTATGAGAATTATTTCTATTAATTTTGTTTGTTTTTTAATGGCATTTGTTAAGCCCTTACACTGTACTAAATGCTGGAGTAGATAGGTTGGATACAATCAGTGTCCCAAGTGGAGCTCACTTTCTTAGTCCCCATTTTATAAATAAGGTAACTGAGGCACAGAGAGGTTAAGTGAACTCCTACGGTCACACAGCAGCAAGCGGCAGAGCAGGGATTAAAACCCAGGATTTCTGATTCCAGGCCCACGGTCTTTCCACGAGGCCATGATATTTCTTAGAAACCCCACTGGGGAGTTACCTGAGTGTCAGTCTAGCAACCTGGATGCCACGCCTCACCCGGAGCGGTAAGAGACGGATTGACTTCCTAAGACTCTGAGCCCAAGTGAGGAGCAGAAGAGTACAAGCAAAGAGTAAAAGAATAGGCAATTTGTTTTATGCTTTTTATTTTCTTAATCTCTTTAGGGCTAACATTCTGAGGATCAATCAGAGATCTGAACCTTGTGGTTATTTTTTTTAAGAGTAAAAAGGCAAATGTGAGACGACTCTGAACATAAAACTATCCCTTTTGTGCCTGAACCAGTAGCTCATCCAAAGATGCCCTTCAGTGGAGAGAGATTAGTGTGAAAGACGAAGGGTCTCTGAACCACAAATATTTAAGCCCTGGAAGTTAATAATATGTAAACATGCTATTAACCCATGTTAATATTAATAGATAACTCCATCCTAGCAGCCTTAAACTGCTGTCACATTGACTCTTCCTACAAAGCAAGAACACCACCCTTTGTACCCTTCTTACTAGGGTGGCTGTGAGGGGAATATTAAATCAAAAGATACTTACAATGATATATACAAATAGATTAAGGGAGCATAGAGTCACTGAGTCAAATCTAAGCCAGCATTTAAATGCAACCCAAGGGCGGGAGAGTTTACATAGCCCTGAATCTTTCATGAAGGGAATTGGAGTTTCTAATAACATTTCTTCAGCTCAAAGGTTAGGGTCAACATGAAAGCTCTTCTCTTATCAGCAAAGTAGGACCAGAGGCTGAGCCTGAACAGCACAAAGGAAGAGGAGGCTTGAGCACAATTCAGGTTGAGCGGCTCCATATTGATGGCCTAAATGGATGATTTAGGGCTCTAAAGGGGCTTTCTGGGGGGCCTCAGTGATCTGTTGGAGTTATCAACAAGGGAGCTTTGGTCAGTCTTTGTGTGGACATAATGCAGTGGAAGTTATGTGCCCTACACTGGACTTTGCAACCAAACATGCACCCATGGATAAACTGCACTGTCAGTCCCTTTGAGGACAGAGAAAAATGGTATATGTCTACACACATACAAACGAGGAAGCAATTAACACATAGCTGCTCAATGCTCCATTTAAATTGGGTTGTAGGTGCCTAATCTGCTGTCTAGAACTTTATGCTATTCTTGGGGTACAAGTCTTCAGGAAAATGTATTGCTACTGCTAAGCAGGAGATTTGACCAACACACAAGTTTTTACCTCCAAATGACATCACACACTGCTGCTGTAGTAACCAGTTTTTAGAGCAGACCACTACTACGTTTCTAAACCATCTTTACTTACTTATCTTCCAACTAAAACAGGCACTTCCATTTCCTAGATAAGCAAAGGCCTGGGAGTCAGAGGACCTGGATTCTAACTTCAGCTCTTCCGCTTACCTGCTGCAGGACTTTGGTAGAGTCATTTAACTTTTCTTTGCCTCAGTATTCTCACCTGTAAAATGGGGATTTAATACCTGTTCTCTTACCTCCTTAGACTGTGAGCCTCATGTGGGACAGGGATTCTGTCCAACCTCATTGATCTGTATCTATCCCAGCACTAGAAACAGTGCTTAACACATAGTTAGTGCTTAACAAATACCATACATAACCTCTATTGTATTAGCTTGTTCTGTAAGGGCTCAATATACATTGACTAGTTGACTGATTTATAGGATGCTACCTCTAATTTCTAGGTGGGATGAAATAATGAAAAATCCTGTTCTTAATCAAAAAGCATATAAAAAATGTAATCTACTTGTGGGATGCCCAGAAAAACTAGTTTCACATCCAAAACTAACTCTTAGACAGGAAACTGTTATGCTAATTTTCCTTTAACTTAAAATGTGCTTTTTAAAATCTTCTCTCCTATTTTGAAGGGTTTGTAAATGAGGATCTATGGCACTGGGTGGGACAAAAGTGTCCTCGACTAAACCAGTGCATGATTTTTGCTCCAAAAAGCCCTCCCAGTTAAAGAGTTCTTTTAAAATATCAGAGAAACAGACTTATTGAATGTGTCTGCCTCAGTATTATCTCACCTGGGCAAGCAGCCCAAGAACCACCAGTGGGATTTTTTTAATTATAGGTCATATGTCTCTGAAATATTAGGTAGCTTTTCATGCTGATATTGAAAAACAGGTGCTATTTTCCTACTACATCTCAGTCAGAGAAGTAAATCAGTGCTAGAGCCGGGCATTTTAGTACCCCGATCAAAAAAGAAAACTTCCATTCTTAGCAGTCAGACTCAGGGTCAAGAGCTAGCGGTTTGGAGGCCCAAACACCCAAGAGAGAAAGGTAGGAGGTAAAGGGGCAATTTAAGAGTCAAACTACTTGCCTCTGCTAGTAGGCTCACTCCTTGAACACTCCTTTCCCCAGATTAAGGCTGGGAGACTTCACAAGCCCAAGAGGTTCCAGGGCCCAATTTCATATCTGGGTTTGTGAGGGGAACAATATTTCAAAAGGAGAATTACCACAGCACCAGGGAATTCTACTTACAGCCAAAGAGATGATGGCCACAGGCCTAACCTTCTGACTTCAGGGGCACATCACCCAGAGAGCAGCTGGGGCTGCAGATGACTGAAGGTGCAGTTAACCTTGATGCACGCAGGCTTTGACAAAGAAGGAAAAGGGGGCTGTGGAATGCTCCAAAGAGTGATGGATGTTTGCCTACTGACTGCTACCAACAAACCTGTCCCCTTTCAGCTACAGTGGATTACCAGACTCATCTGTTAAGTCTCAGGCTTATTTCAACCTCACACATGCCTAGTGCTCTCGCTTTCTGTTTATGGATAGAAAATCAATCCCATTAGAAATGATGAGTCATGAAGCTGAGGATAGAGACAGTTTTATATATGTCAGTGAAGTGATTTCAATGTTCTTCCTCTTCAGCTCTCCACAGCATCATTTAGGGCTTTTAATGGTAACACCTGTTATTCTTGCTTAACATTTACGGAGAGCTCTATTCAGGTGCACGTTAATGGAGTTCTAGCATGTTTCACAAAACTTAAGACCGAACTATATCTTGGGCAAGTTCCTACTCTCAAATTTATTAGAACAAGACTGGCTTTCTTTGGGTGGAAAGGAATCTCAGAGTATATATTAAATACTTTAGAAACAAAAGAACCTTTCAGCCAGAGGCTAATTTTCTTAATCACTTGTTTTTGTTTAACTAATTTTTTCTTCAGAAGGCTGTAATAGAGCCCTACTGATGTTCATTATGTTACTACTACAAAGCCTAAAAGCAACCTAATGGAATACATTAGATTAGCAGAGCCACCTACTCCATATATCAATTAAAGCTAGCTATTTTTCAACCTGACCTATGCACTTTAAGAGGATGTTTGAAAATGATGAGTGAAAATAAAATAGCAACAGAATCTATATGTGCTCCAAATATTTGGAAAAAGGGATGGTCTTGCAGTTTTTTAGAAAATTTATTTTATCCCCCATGACCCAGTAATGATAATTTAGCTCTTGATGGGATACAATGTCATATCAATGTAATTCAAGCTCCAATAATAATAATAATAATGGTATTTGTTAAGCACTTACTATGTGCCAAGCACTATTCTAAGTGATGGGGTAGATACAAGGTAATTAGGTTGTCCCAAGAGGGGTAGCAATTCTACACAATTGTTTAGACTTTTCATTTTCTATCACTTTAAATCTCAAACCAACTATTTTTTTTCTACCACTACAGAGTAAATGTTTTTATAATGTTGGTATAGTTTAAAGAAATAAAAGATATCTCTTACTTCAAACACACAATGGATAGATCAACATTTCTAGAGTAATAAATATATTCAATATTAAAGTATTCCATAGGATTCATTCAATGTTTCAAGCCCTTTCTTAGAGAAATTGGCTAGTACTTTTCCTTGTAAAACTGCTAGAAAACCATAAACTACTCAAGGGCAGGATATCTGCCATTTCAACAGCAAGATCCCAAGTACTTAATACACTGCTCTGTGCACCAGTCCTTCAAATACTGATGGTCATCATTTGTTAATTTAGTTGAAAATTCTCCTTAATTTTCTCCATTCATATGATGATATGATTACCTTTCTGGTAAATTAAACTTTGCAGGTTCTGGGGTTCATTTTTTCCTTGATATTCATATACTTTAATATCAGTTTCTTTTTATAGTGTGCTAAGTGAATTACCATAATGATGACTCTGCAATGATTTTTTTTGCAATAATCAAAAAGTATTATATTTGTTTTACATCCCCTTGAAGGGGATTTACAAAACCCTGAAGAGTATCATTTGAATACAAAGAAGAGAAGCAAGTGAATAGGGTTAAAGGAGTTCAGCAAAAGGATACACCTTCTAGGCTCCAACCACTAATTCACCCACTCACATGGTGACGATAATGGAGTCTGCCAACAGGAAAGACAAATGGGACTCAAGCCTTGAGACTTCAGGACCAAATTATTGTGCAGAGGGATGGATTATCAAGCTATTGGCTTGCTCTGGGATACCTGCACCTCCTTAATCCCTGCCAATCACATTCCTGCTGGGGCACAGAGTAGAACAAGGAAGTTAGAGGGCAAGGATAAGACACACTGTGAAGCGCTTGTGTGATGTCTGCCTCATTCCCAGAGTAAGTGCTCTATCCAAAGGATGGACAGTAGGGCTATACAAAATTCTCCCTTGCCCCATACTCTGAATTCATGGATATTTGTTGTTTTCCCTCACTATAAAACCTAAGGCATATACCTTCTCTATTTGAGTTCTACAGGCTATCACCATTCCTTGTAGAGTGAAGTTTTTGTGCCAGAATTACCTACATCATTGAGAGTTAAAACATTTTGAACCCATTATCTTCATATTCCAGACAAACAAAACATCTCTCTGAATATCTGGAGAAATCTCCAGATCTGAATCATCCTTATCAGTTATATGCAAAACACAGCCTCACTCTCAGGGAGGACTGTGGAGTTACTCTCATTTGCCCTTATTTGAAAGGCTGTTTTGAGTTTAGCACTTCAGAAATTACAGGGAATGTAATGGTCCAAACACATGCAATTTGCCATAACATTGACTTAAGCAGACTACACATCTTGGTTTAGCTAGGACAATGTCACATTTTTACCAGTAGACATAAGCAACTTTAGTCAAAGTATACAAATGCCCCAGTTCTTCTTCTAGATCTTCTTCACTTAAACTGATCACCCCTTGGCCTTCCTTCCTTTAAATTCTCAGACTTGCAAATCTGAATTGGAGCATGCCCAGTAGAGCTGAACATTAGTTCACCATTTCGGGAGTTGAAGTTCAGACATCTCAGAATGCTAAAGTACTTTAACTACTTTGTTTCCCTCCCTCTTCCTCACATTAAACAAGAAGGAAGGGAAAAGCACATAATCTTGGAATAGAGCCTAATGTCCTGGTTTTAAACTTAAATACAGAATTATGGCTTCTAATTCTAGTTTCCGACACCTGTGTACCACATGGTCCCATATACCTGAGTTTAGACTCCTTGTGAATAACAGAAAAACTGGACTCAAAAGTTTTATAAAGCACTTTGAAGTTCTCGGGTGATATAACTGAATATGATCACGGTTCTGAAAAACCTGGGACCAAACTATGGGTGGACTTTGGAATTTTGTGGATTATAATAATAATAATGATAATAATAATTGTGGTATTTGTTAAGCACCTGCTATGTGCTAGGCATTGTACTAAACGCTGGGGTAGATATAAGCAAATTGGGTCGGACACAGGTCCCTGGCCCACATGGGGCTCACAGTCTTAATCCCCCTTTTCCAGATGAGGAAATAAAACACAGAGGATTTAAGTGACTCACCCAAGGCCACACAGCAGTCAAGTGGCAGAGTCGAGATTACAACCCAGGTCCTTCTGACTCCCAGGCCCATGCTCTACCCACTAAACAACCCTGCTTCTTACAAAAACTTTGAAATTATTTTGAAAGTATGGCATTCTGAGTGTCTCAAAAGCCTATGTTTTGTATACTTAATGGAGTTCTTGGGCATTTTATTTTGCATTATATACAAACCACTCAGACTACCAGCTGTACAAAGTTGCAAAAATACCTAGCTCCCATCTGGGCTGCACTGTGGATTTCAGATGTCTGAGAATTTTAGGTAGGAGGACTTTCAATCTTCTACTCTACACAAGGAAGGAAAAGAATGCACTATTTTCATATGGGCTGTGTCCTTAATAAACTACTTATTTATATCCCTCACAAAGAGTAGTTGTGAAAGGAGCTGTTGGTATGAAATCTTACGACAGCTATACAGTTGTTGGGTAAATGGTGACCTGGTGTTCTTCAGTCACTATAAGGTCTCATTTCAAAATGCCAAGGGGTCACCTAATGACTAAATTTAGTCTAGTGAGGAAATTTCATTTATAAGCAAAGTTCTACTATTTTCACAAGCTAATTCAAAGGTTCCTTTGGGCTTCATTCACTCAACCATCAGCAAACACAAGGAACATATTCTGCATGACTGAAATAATAATCATGCGCTAAATACAACTTAAGCAGATTGGACAGAGTCCCTGATCCACACGGGGCTCATAGTCTAAGGGGTAGGGAGAGCACATATCTTGTCCCCATTATTAGAGATGAAGAGACTGAGGCACAGAAAAGTTAAGTGACTTGCCTAACGTCACACAGGAGGCAAGTGGCAGAGCCAGAATTAGAACCCAGAATTCCTGACTTCCTGGCCCATGCTCTTTCCACTAGCTCGTACTGTTTCTAAACTGGGAGTCTGACTTTGTTTTCAACTCGACCAAAATTCAAAGTATCTTTTCTTATAAAGAACCAGGGAAGTATTTAAATTACTTTATATTTCAACCTAACTACTTTACATAGTGACAGCCCACATTATCAAATTCTTAGTGTCAAAGTTCCATATTGAAAATACCAAGAAGATGTATTAATGTTCACTTTTTAACCTGGGATACTGCTTCCAGATTTGATTTTTATCTACTCAAGTTGTGGGATGAAAAAACAAAGATGAAATTACCTTACTGTGCAAATAACTGTCCTCCTCTGTGGATAATTATGATATTGGTGATTGTTTTCACTATGTTTTCCTATCTGTCATCTGTCTCCTTAAAACACACACTGAATGTCAAAGATCTCTTTAGCATGATAGGAAAAGTATAAAATGAAGACATTCCTAAATTGAGGTCAGAGTGATGAGAAATAATGGATTTGATATATTGTTTGGATAATTTTTAAAAAATTGGGGCATTACAGTCTGTGAGTGTTGAGAACATAACCAGTATATACAGTGCATTTATGATGGCATTATTTACCAACAAATTAGTTAAAAAAATCATCTTTGAAAATATGATTGATTGCACAATTTTAATAAAAGTTTTGCATATGGTTTTCTACTGAAACCATTTGTGAGAAAACCCAAGCACACACATCAATTGGTCAAATTTTAACTACTTTTTATGTGATCAAAACCAATTTAAATGTTCGAGGGCTTGCAAGTGTTCCATTGGAGGAATGACTACAGATAATTGTTTTATATTTTGTAAAAAAAATAAGATGAATAACAGAGGGAAGAATGCACCTTTAGAAGCCATTGGTAATTTTTTTTTTTATTAATCGGTGTGGTCTTCACCATATGAAATATACCACTTTAACAGTTAAGCAGTGACTTTTTCTATGATAAAGTAAGGCACATGAACAATTCCATCTATTTATCATTACAACTTCATATAAGGCCTACCAGCAAGGGCCTATGAATAAAGGACCACTGTTCAGAGAGCAGCCAGCTGCAGGTATAGTGGATGACTTTCATCAACAATTCCAACTACTGTCTACAATTCCCTGGCAGAATGACTCAATCATTTTAACCATTAAACAGTCAATCGCATTGAAATGTGACTTGTTCCTGAATTTTCTTTTGAGATAGTGCTGTTTTTCAGGTGAATAGATTTAATTTACTTTTCTATAAATTGTTTCTTAATTTAATTGTAGGACCTAGTTTAAAAACTATTGTAAAAATGTGAGAATAAATGCTTCAGTAAAGTCGATTATTCTTTTACTGATTGGCTTACATGGTGTACATCCCTTAAAGGAAAACAATTTTAGAAAATTCTGGCAAAATGACAGAGGTTCTATTCATTCTACAAATGATCCTTTCTCAAATATGAAAACTCTACCAATAGTCTTTCAAAATAATTGATGAATCTTTCCAATTAACAGCAAAAGGCTCATAATCTTAATGTTTCAAGAACATTTCTGTTTGATTTTATTCAATTTTGTATCTGTGCTTTCACATATATATTTGTATGAATTATATTGATATAAATATGCATTCATATAGGATTGGTTTGAGCTTTATTACAGTAACCAAGAGTATCCTTAGATTTGGCTTAGAACTATTACTTTAAGCCTGTCTCCCCAAACTCAGGAATAAACAGGTTGTCACAGATATTTAAACTGGATAATTAATGTTTTCTTCTAACTCTAAATTCAATGGAGGTCTCTCCATTATAGTGATGAAGACATTTGAATTATATCTTTAATCCAGTAATAGAACCTGTCCCCTACACTGATTTTGGAAGTGAGACTTCTATTTTCACTTCATGATAACTTTTCTAAAGTTTTTCTCTTTGAGTTACGATTCCTTAGGTTCAGTCCAAATAGACTGGTGGTGGCAGTTATTTACATTTTAAAAATACAATTCACAAAATATTCCTTGTCTTGATTTCTAAAGCATTACAAGACTGTGATAAGGAAAAGGACAACATTAAATAAGGCCTGATACTATTTGTACAAATAAAATCAGCAGAAAACTGTATTATTGAAAGTTGAAGTTACCCTGAGCATCAACTCCGGTGGATCTCAAGGGCAGCCATGGAGTTTGAAAATTGTCATCATCAAAATAATCTAATAACCGATATAATCTACATGATACATTCTCATTGAAAATTGTATTTGCATGCATTTCATTAGATACCTTTAACTTCAAGTCATTTATCAAGGATAAGTGAAGTTTTGAAAAAGGAGCTGCCACAACAAAACTGCCTTTGAGAACCACTGGAAATTCTAGAATTTCAGAGTAACAAGTGCAGAAGTAGATTCTTTTGATTTCCCATTATGGGGAGAGAAAGGGGAAAGGCACAGTTTCTCTTTGTTCACAACTGTCTTTATTCCAAAATCTCAGAAAATATGCTTATGTGAATCAAGGACCTTGACCCAAAAAAAATTAAATATGCGATGAAATTGATACCTCTACTACTTGTTCAAATTAACTGGTATATCTGTGCAAATGGTCTTCTAAAGAGTCATTACTACTGTGAGGAAGATCTTTTTTTCCCCCTTTCCACATCAATTTCCATTTCAAAGCCAAACACCCTTCATCAGAAGAAATGCAGTGTTAAAGAGCAAAGCTTCATCTTTAGCAGTAAAATTCTCCCCCATTTTCTGAAATTGAATGGAAACCAAATTATGTTTCCATATGCATACAGTAGAAGAATGCTTTCAAGAAGTTATTGATAAGCAATTCTACATAAGAAAAGTAATAATTCACCTGTTACATACTCAAGTACTCCCCAATTTTTTAAGGCAATGTCTACAAATAGCCATTTAGTAATTCAGCATTGTATTTGGCTGCTATCCTCACTTTCTCTCTCCCACCATGAGGTCATCAGTCATTTTAGTATTCTCCATTGGTAACAATGCAACAGATTATCCAAAATCAAAAACTCCACAAAGACTTTCCACTTTTGAAATAAAGGACAGATATAATACCATCTGTATTTTATAATAACAAGAACCTTACGTAACTACTTGAAGATAAATAAGATGTTTGGAGAACAGAAATACATCAGAAATGTCCAAAAACATAAAAGGGAAATGTTTTATGTTCAACCTTCACTGCTTTAATTATGTAGTACATACCTGACAGGAGATTTTTAAGTATGACTTTTTAATCAAGAAAAAAGCCAAAAATATGTTTGAACTATATTTTTATATTTAAAATTTATATAATCTTAATTTTCTATTTTTGATTATCTCCACCAATATTTGCATGCCCTTTTACCATATAATGTGTCATCGAGAAAGACATGAATAACAATGCACTTGGGCAGTTTTCTAATAAAATAGCTCTTAGGCGGCTACTAATTTGCGGGCAGCCCTCAGGGTAATTCCATAAAATTGTCTGTGTTTTCCATGCTTAAAAGTGTTTTGACTGCAGTTCTTAATATAACATATATTTGTAAATTACATTTATCTCCAGTTTAGTTCATTTTTTTAATTTAATCAATGATCACTATTACCTCTATGAAAGAAAGCATTAAATCAATACCTCTGAGAAAAAGGAAAACTGTCAATATAAGTAAAACATTCCAACTTTAAAAAATAAAGACTTTGTTATCCATTTACTGAATTTCACAAAGATGAAAAAGATCCTGTGAGAGACTTCAAAGGAATTATCAGATAAAGTAACAGGTCATTGTAACTATTACTTTTACAGCCAATCCTGTAATTCCCTCTTTCATTACAGTCACGATCACAAGAATTTCATAATTAAATTCTCATCAAGTACTTAAATTATTTTTTCCCACTGCACAGATATTTCTTGTGACAACACAAATAATTACCTGGAAATGAAAATTGGTATCTCAGTAAAGTTTTCTATTACCAGTAGAGAAAATGAAGATAAATTGTTTTAGCCGTTAAACTGAAACTTGTGCATAAATGGAACCTGGACTACTAATCTCATGTAGACCTTTTCAGTCACACATGCTCTCACAAGTAAATTTCACAGTCATTGGCATCTTCAAATATTAAGGACAACTATGTAATAATAATAATAATAATAATAATGGTATTTGTTAAGCACTCTTCTAAGTGCTGGGGTAGATACGAGATAATCACGTTGTCCCATGTGGAGACCACAATCTCAATCCACATTTTACAGATGAGGGAACTGAGGTGCAGAGAAATTAAATGACTTGCCCAAGGTCAAAGAGTAGACAGACGGTGGAGCTGGGATTAGAACCCATGTCCTCTGACTCCCAAGCCCATGTTCTTTCCACTAAGCCACACTGCTTATATATATATTGTGTGTTTGTTTCTTGACTCATCTGACTCATTCATCCCACATATTCAATCTGTCCCCAAATCCTATTAGTTCTACCTTCCCAACACCACTAAAATCCACCCCTTCTTCTCCATCCTAACTGCTCTACACTGATTCAAGCCCTTATCACAGCCAGCCTTCATTACTGCATTGCCTTGCTGACCTCCCTGCCTCCTGTCTCCCCCAAATCCAGTCTGTACTTTCATTCATTCATTCAATAGTATTTATTGAGCACTTACTATGTGCACAGCACTGTACTACGTGCTTGGAATGTACAATTCAGCAACAGATAGAGACAATCCCTGCCCAATGACGGGCTCACAGTCTAATCGGGGGAGACAGACAGACAAAAAAAACACACTGCTCCCCGAGCTTGTTTTCTAAAAAGCCTTTCAGTCCACTTCTCCTCACTCCTCAAGAACCTCCAAGGGTTGTCCTCCCACTTCCACACAAGCAGAAACTCCTTACTATCATCGGCTTTAAAGCACTCAATCAGCTCTTCCCCTCCTCACTTACCCTCACTCATTTTCTACTACAACCTAGCCCACACACTGTGATACTCTGACACCAACCTATTCACTGTACCCTGAACCTATCTATCTCACTGCCGACCCCTCACCCACATCCTCCCTCTGGCCTGGAATTCCCTCTCCTTTCATACAATAATAATAATAATGGCATTTGTTAAGCACTTACTATGTGCCAGGCACTGTACTAATTACTGGGTACAAGAGTCCACCATTTTCTCCACCTTCAAAATCCTTTTAAAATCACATCTTCATCAGAGGCCTTCCCAGACTAAGCCCTCATTTCATTCATTCATTCATTCATTCAATCGTATTTATTGAGCATTTACTATGTTCAGAACACTGTACTAACCGCTTGGAATGTACAAGTCAGCAACAGATAGATATAATCCCTGACCAACAACAGGCTCACAGTCTAAATAGCAGTGACAGACAACAAAACCAAACAAGTAGTCAGGCGTCAATACCATCAAGATAAATAGAATCACAGATATATAAACATCATTAACAAAATAAATAGAGTAATAAATGATACACCCAAATATCCGCAAGTGCTGTGGATTTCCCATACTCCCACCTTCTTATGTATAAACTTTGGACCCTGTAGCTTTTAACATGAGATATTCAAACCCATCCTCAGTCCCACATCAATTATGTACCAAGCACTGTGCTAAGCACAGGGGTAAAAACAAAATAATCAAATTAGACACCTATCCCACATGGGGCTCAAAGTTCAAGAGGGAGGGAGAATAGGCATTTTATCCCCATTTTATATGGCACATATACACAGAGAAATACACATATATGTATGTATATTTCAACCAAAAAAGTCGGGGATAAAATTTAGCAAGTCCTAGAAGTTAATGCCTATCAAACTAATGCACTAAAGGAAACTGAGCAGTAAAGGAGGCAAGAGGTTTGGGGTGGTGGAAAGAGCACTTTTTACAAAAACTGGACCAGAAGTGAATGGCTTAAACTGTTAGAGAAGAGGGAGCCTCTGGAAGCCACTCCTCTGGATTTAAACAGTGGCTTCAGTCATGAAATTCAAAGCACTGCATTGATTAAATGAACAAAACCATTTCAATTTTTATGACATTCATGTGTGATTGATGGGAGACAGATGTCATTTGTCCCATTTTACAGATGGAAAAACCAAGCCATAGAGAGGTTAAGTAATTCATTAAAACTACAGATAAGGTCAGTGAAGAAACTGTATTTAGAGCCTAGCTCCTCTGTTTTCTCAACTACATCTTTCTGCTTTATTTGGCCTGAAAATTGCTACATGAAGTTTGGATAACGAAAGGTCCTAATATAGTTCGATATTTCAGTCTCATAAACTGAAAATCTGTTTAAAACCTGAAAGCATACTTTTTAGGGACTCAAAGATAAAGTCCTCTATTGGATTATTTACCAGAGTAAACCAGTGCTAACTGTTTGCATTTCTGCTTAAACATTCATGTGCTTATTTAAACTGCATGAAACAGGGTACTGTAGGTTACAACAGTAAAAAATGGGCTTCTTTTGGAGTTGACTAAAAGATACATGCTACAGGTCAAGATAATTATAACTCAGAGGACAGCCATTAAATGAATTTAAATTTACTGCTCAAAAAGCAGTTTATTTGGATAAACCTAAACGATAGCTAGGAATTTATAAAAAGTACCATATTGTAAACAAGCATCACATCCTTTCTATGTCCGAAAAACCAATGATGAAGTTGTTCTGGGGGTTTTTTATGGTATTTGTCAAGCACTTTCTAAGCTCTGGGATAGTCATATATCAGTCAAATGGGACACAGGCCTGTCCCATATGGGGCCCAGAGTCTAAGAAGGAGGAAGAATAGATGTTGAATCCCCATTTTATAGTTGAGAAAACTGAGGCACAGAGAAGTTGTGACTTGCCCACGGTCACACAGCAGTTAAGTGGTAGAACCAGGATTAGAACCTAGGTCCTCTGAATCCCAGTTTGATACCCTTTCCATCGGGCCACAATGCTTCCCATTGCTGCCATGCCACTTGTTCTGTCTGTGAAAGTCCACAAAACAAACGTTATTTGTAGGACCCTACCAGGCTTAATTAGATTGGAGGCCTTATGTGGACAAGGATCATGCATATTAATTATATTGTTCATTATTCAGTCCATTCATTCAATCGTATTTACTGAGAACTTCCTGTATGCAAACCACTGTACTAAGCGCTTGAGAAAGTATAACAGTAAACAGACACATTACTTGCCCACAAGAAGCTTGTGCTCTGCCAGGAGTTTAGTACAATGCTCTGCATAAGGGAGCACTCAAAAGATGCCACTCATTTAGTAATTATCAATCGATGCATTTATTAAGCCCTTCCTGAGTGTGGAGCACTCTAACAAGCTCTTGGGAGATTACAACAGAGTTGGTAGACACATTCCCTGCCCACATCAGTCTAGAGGTTGATTAATACTTCCCAGTTCAAAACCCCCTGAGAATTAGCTTCAAAAGCCCCTGGGCTCAAAACAATTCTCTTAGGGCCACAAAATCTGTACTGGCCTAGGCCACACTGTGTCACTCAAATAACCATACTTCCCCTCCGTCTCCTGCTCCCTAAAAGGAGAAGCCAAGGAAAGTTAAGTTTGTGACTGTAATAAATGCACAACTGACTAATTTATTGCTCCAAGTCCCCTTTCCTAACACTTTAATCCATGAAAATCAGACAAGGACTATGGAAGGTACCCAAAAATACTAAAAACATCTTTAATTCCTACTGCCTGAATCTTACATCCCCTAATTTGGTTTATTTCAGAACCTTGGATGCATGAATAATTATTTTCATGGCTGTTTGAAACCTCCCTTTTCCTTGCAGTTTGCATTTCCAACTGTAAATGTCTGCACACTCTAGATTTATATTGGCGCCCAAATGCCGCATGATCCAAACTCCAGGACACAAATGTAAGCTCAGGGACTCCAATGCTATGAAGAATAACAAGAACATGCCCCTCATCAATCAATCATATTTACTGAGTGCTGTCTGCAGAGAACTGTACTAATCACTTGGGAGAGTACAATATAACAGAGTTGGTATAGACATCCCCCACCCACAAGGAGCTTGCAGACTAGAGACCGCTCCTTGAACTCACTGATCCAAAGTAGGAAAAGCATCTCTGAATCTATCTTTTGAAGAACACAGTACTTCCTGCCCTAGGCTACTTAGGAGGTCTGAGAAATAATCCACGGAATCATTTTAGGAAGCATCATTTCCCAAAATAACTTCATTTGGTTCGGATAACCTCTTCTTAGGTACGTAAACTTAAGTCTGCACAAACATCTTGGAGAAATGCAAGATATATATGAAGGAAGGGAGGGTATTTCAAAAATATTCTATAATCATCAAGCCTAATTTGTAATCTTTAGTGGTAAACAGTGATAAGCATACTGAGGGGGAGAAAAATGTCCCAAAATCCCCTTTAAAAGGTGTCTCACATTCCAGTGCCTAGCTTAAATATTATTGTCTGACTTCCTTTGTCTGGCTCTAAACCAGGGAAACAACCCTGGAACTGATACAGTATAATTATTATAATTGATTTCTGTGTAACACTGGGGCTGTGTTCTGAAAAACCTGCATTAAGGAAAACTCTCATTGTGCTACTCCCTGAATTTAGAGGTATACATAGAATCAGTCGGTCAGTCGATCATATTTATTGAGCGCTGACTGTGTGCAGAGCATTGTACTAAGCACTTGGGAGAGTACAATACAGCAATAAACAGACACAATGAACAACTCACAGTAGTCTGTGGCATAGTCGAACAATTGATTTTACTAGCCCGGAAGAGAATTACTGGCCTAGTATTACTGATCTTCTATACTGAGTACTGATCTTCTCTTAGAGAACTGAATCTCGTTTTGGCACACGGAGGGAGATGTCAGCCATTTGGATTGGGAGCAGAATAAAAGAAATTGGAAAGAGTCCAACAGAGAGGACAAAGCCAATTAAAGGCCTTTACTAAAAGGCTATAGGAATTGTGGTTATTTAGCCTGGAGTGATGAAATGAGAGGGAAAACAGCAAAATAGCCCTCATCTATTTGAAGTGTTATGTATGCAGAATAGCATTTTCCATTTCCATTGAAAACAAGACAAAGGAAAGAGTCTTGAATTGGACAAGGAAGGATTTTCTGAGTTATTAGGAAGATTGTCCTGAGTCATTGGAGTGCTCTCGGGAAGGGGGGAGGGAGGAATGACTGGAAATCTTTGAAGAGATGGTTGATAATGTATTTCTAGATGTATTTCTACCTTACAGGCTGGAGTTTATTTTATTTTTTTACTCTTTTTCCCTCAGATTAGGGGGCAAGGAATTAAAATGTGCAAACCTCACTGCAAATACAGATGTCTTTCCACATTTAGGAGTGAAAAGAAAGTACTTTCTTGGTGGATATAATTGGTCACCACAATACTTCATTTAATCATTGTTAATAATGAGAGAACTGCTAAAACACCACCACCACTACCTAACTGCACGTAAAAACTTTTAAATGATGATTACCAAACAATAAATGCTTCTTGCAGCTATTTGTCTTTCTTTCAGGGTCCACATACATTTTAGTTTAATTACACAAAAACACACTGACTTGATTCATGCCCAAGTCTGTCCTACCCTGAAAAATACCAAAATGCAGAGAGACTAAAATAGAATTTAAAGATCCAAGTACAGCAGAGAGAAAACTACATTGGCGCCAAAATCCCAACATGTGTAAGGCATTTTACAATAAAGTAAACTTACTTGGGTCAAAACATATTGTTTCAATAACATCCAAAGCTCGCTACCTAATTAAAACTCACATAACGAATTGCCCAAATAAATGAAAAGCAGTCACTAAACACAAACGAGAGGAGGATGTCAGGGAACCAAGACAAAGACACTCTCTCTCCAGAATTTATGCTGAATAAAAATGCTTCTATGCCTATCAGAATGAACAAACACTTCTCACACATGTACAGGCGTAACACCTAAATAATTAACCTGAACTTGCTGTAAAAATGTTATGTCCAGACACGAAACTTATGTCATATGCTTCATGGAAGTGGAAACTACTGATTTTTTTAACCCTTCATTGTATTTTACATGAACAGGGAAGATCCCTGCCATCTGTGACTCCAAAACTATATAAATAAGCTTGTGGGGAGGAAAAAAAAAGAAGTTGATTTTTTTTCAGCAATATTCTCAGGACAGTCAAGCAGACAGTCTTTTCTTTCAAAAATAAACCCAGGTCTGAACCACATGGTACATGAATGCAGTGGATAGAGCACAGGCCTGGGAGTCAGAGGTTGTGGGTTCTAAACCCAGCTCTGCCACTTGTCTGCTGTGTGACCTTGAGCGAGTCACTTCATTTCTTTGTGCCTCACTTACCTCATCTATGACATGATGGTTGAGACCGTGAGCCCCACATGGGACATAATAAGCGCTTAACAAGTACCACAATTATTATTATTATGCAGCCCCACTCTAACATCACCTTTGGCACTCTATGTTACTCGCCTGTTTTGTCATCCTTTTCAATGCTAAGATCAGACAGGGATTGAAGTAGGTGAGAGAGGTTTTGAAGAGTGGAATTTCCTTTATTTCTGCCTACCATCGCCCTCTTCAAACTGGCTAACATCAGCTCCTGTCTTGATCAGGCCACTAGTTTTCTGGGAGCCACTGCATCCTAACTGAGAGAAGGAAGTGGCAGATGGAAATAGAGGTGTTTTATGAAAATGCAGGGACAGATGCAATTCTCACTGGTCTCAATGGGCACCACCCTGCCGACACTTTCCATACAGAGGCCGTGTAGCCCAGGGGAAAGGGAATAGGCTTGGGAGCTATAGGACCTGGGTTCTAATCCAAACTCTGCCACTTGACTGCTGTGTGATGTTGGGCAAGTTGCTAATTTTTCTATGCCTCAGTTTCCTCATCTGTAGAATGGGGATCCTGCCTCTGTTCTCCCTCCCGCTTAGACCGTGATTCTCTGTGGGACAGGGACAGTGTCCGACGTGACCATCTTGAATCCACCACAGTGCCTGCTACAGACTAATATATCACGACCGTATCTTCACAAGCCAGTTCCAGTCCTGTCTACTGGGGCTTGGGAGTGAAGAACCTGGACACTTTGCTTGGGCAGGACTGTGAAATCTTAAACCCCTAGATTGTCAGCAACCTGAGGGTAGGGAACATGTTTACTAATGCTACTGGACTCTCCCAAGTGCACAGCACTTTGCTCAGAGTTAAGACTTTACTACATTGTATCGATTGTAGGCCTTGATGTGGAGGAATGGTGGTCATCCTACTCATTATTCTACCTACAGAGGGGAAAGGAGATGAGCACATTGCCAAAAGGAAATATGAGGTCAGGATTAAGGGGGAAGGGGAGGCTCCCGGAGATGAAACTTGAAGTTTTGAGTAGGCGGAGAACTGCATGGAGCGAGTAGGAAGAGCTGCAAAATGGAGAACTGAAAGTTCTCCTCCCCAGTCAACACTCCAACCCTTGGCCCCCATCAGGGGTGCAGGCCATGGTTTCCGGGTTGAGATTTCTGAACCAGTCCAGTGCTCGTTCTGCCTCTGGAATTGTGGGATCCTTTGTGATCCCAAGGCATAGACTCTCTTTAGAGAAGCAGTGTGGCTCAGTGGAAAGAGCCCGGGCTCAGGAGTCACAGCTCAGGGGTTCAAATCCCAGCTCTGCCACTTGTCAGCTGTGTGACTTGGGCAAGTCACTTCACTTCTCTGGGCCTCAGTTACCTCATCTGTAAAATGGGGATGAAGACTGTGAGCCTTACGTAGGACAACCTGATTACCCTATGTCTACCCCAGTGCTTAGAACAGTGTTCTGCACATAGTAAGCGCTTAACAAATACCAACATTATTATTATTATTAGAGAGCTCAAGGTGTGCCTCTGGGCTCATGGGAAAGGAGTGTCACTTCCTGAGTCCTTAGAGGCCTGAAGGTGGGGACTGCTTGATGGTGGAAGAGCATTTTCCAGATAAGTTGAGAGGGTTCTCCTGAAGAAGCCAGCTTCTGAGGCAACTGAGAATAAAGCGAAGGCTGCTATCTTCCTTCTCCCAACACTCACGGCTTCTCTGAATCTGTACCCCAGGGACTCAGACACCCTTTCATCCAATGAACATTACGATCATGGCCCAGAGCAGAAAGAACGATGTCGGCTACTTAAAATCTACAACTAGAACAGCCCTTAGGGAAAGCACTGACATTGTAAGAAATAACCAGATGTCCTCATAGGACACACTTCACATCCCAAAATGACTTCTTTGTGGGGGCCTGAGATCAACTTTGTAAAAATAAGGGTCTCAGGTAAAGCAATACAATATTAATGAACTTCTCCTGTATTTACTGGTGCTTACAATCACATCTGCATGCCATAAAGAGATATTTAGCATTGATGTTACCATTCCACACAATGCTTCATTATAAAACAGGATGCATGTGTCAGCGGTAAACCTTCACTGTTTTTATTCATGTTTATGTTTTGCATTCAAGGCAATCACTTTCTTGTACTCCTCTGTGGAGACATTAGCAGACAGAGGGGAAAGAGAAAAATAAACCAGAGTAATAATTCAGAACTCACTAGAGGAAGTGATTTAATAGCCTGTTCTTAGGATGTTCTGCAGGGGATTGCACCATTTGCTTCTTGCAGAAGCATTAATGCCTCTGCATACTTCCTTTAAAATATTAAGGAGATGCCCAGAGTGATGAAAATATTCAACTTTCTTTCCGAGCAATAAGCAGGCTGATTCTGGAGTCCACTGATCACACCAATCGTCAAACAAAAATGGTCTCTTAACTGGTGGTGCTATAGAGCCTTATCTGTGAAAGCTGAGACCAGAACCCTCTTTCTTTTAATGTCAAATGTCAAAGAGGTCATTTGTGATGTCCAATTGCCTAGTTTTTGTAAGTGAATCAAAAGAAATGGCCTTTCTTTTGTCCTTTTTAAGTATTTTCAGTTGAATACGTGGAGCCTACATTTCACTGCTGCTGTATGGAATTAGAAAGAACTTAAGACCAAACGCAACACCATTACCAGTATTTGTTAAGCACTTACTATGTTCCAGGCACTGTATTAAGCACTGGGGTGGATACAAACAAATCAGGCTGGACACAGTCCCTGTTCCACATGGGGCTTCATAGTCTCAATCCCCATTTTACAGATGAGGTAACTGAGGCTAAGAAAAGTGAAGTAACCAACCAAGATCATACAGCAGACAAGTGGTAGAGCCGGAATTAGAACCCATGACTTTTTGACTCCCAGACCCATTCTCTAGCCTCTATACCGTACTGGTTCAGACCAGTGGTCCATTCAGCCCAGCATTCTGCTCTATAGCAATATGACACTTGGACACCCATCCTAATGGTTAGGGATGTTCCATCTATACCTTTAGTAATAATAATAACAATAATTAATAATTATGGTATTTGTTAAGCACTTACTATGTGCCAAGCAATTCTTTTGGCAAGCCCACTATGGATCTCTCACCAACAAATTTATTTACACTTTGCCTGAAACTGTGGATTTTTTCAGATTGCATAGCTTTGGGATTGCCCCCAAAATTGCTAAATACAATATAGTATTAGGCACTAACAGGATATTAAGAAATCCCAATAACCATATGGGCTCAAAGGTGGGTTCTGATCTGGGAATTATGTCTATGCACTTTAGAAAATATGTATTTAAGATGGCCTTTCAAGTGCCCTCTTCAAAAGTGCATCCCACCAAAAGAAAAACAAAAACAAAACCAAGACAATGAAATACTTGTGTTCAAAAACATTCTTTGATCTCCCTGAAATGAAGACAAGTAGTGTGGTCTAGTGGAAAGAGTATGAACCTGGGATTCAGAGGACCTGGGTTCTAATATTGTGTCTGCGCTGTGATCTTGGGTGAGTCACTTAATGTCCCTGTTGTCTCAGCGGGGATTCAATTGTACTCCAACCTACATAGAACGGGAGTCCCATGTGGGACACAGTGATTCATTCAACAGCATTTATTGAGCACTTACTATGTGCAGAGCACTGTACTAAGCGCTTGGAATGTACAATTCGGCAACAGGTAGAGACAATCCCTGCCCAATCACGGGCTCACAGTCTGAATGACAGTCCCATATGACTGGACCCTTCAACAGAGGAAGTGGCCCCGAGGAGGCCCAGCTCTAGCCAGGTAAGCAGCTGAGGAGGTGGAAGGGGTGGTCCTTTTCCTCACACTCTCCCGGCCTGGATGCGGGGTTCAGTCCGAGACGGGAGGAGCCCTGCACCTCTGACTCGGATTCCAGTGCTGATGTTTGCCCTTCGCCAGGGTCATAATAATAATAATGATTGTGGTATTTGTTGAGCGCTTACTATGTGCCAGGCACTGCACTAGGTGCTGGGGTGGATATAAGCAAATTGGGTTGGACATGGTCCCTGACCCACATGGGACTTACAGTCTCCACCCCCATTTTACAGAGGAGGTAACTGAGGCCCAGAGAACTGAAGTGGCTTGCCTAAGGTCTAACGGCAGACAAGTGGAAGAGCTTGGATTAGAACCCATGACCTTCTGACTCCCAGGCCCATGGTCTATCCACTAAGCCATGCTAGGATAGTGTGGTACACGGGTTAATCCCTCAGGCAAGGAAAAGTAAAGATGGGTCAATTTGAAGTTACTGGTACCCAATCTCATTTGTCATTCACGGCTGTTTGACCTAGAAGAGTTGAAGGAATCGATCTTGGGACACACATTTTTGAGTTGAGTTCTCGAAGCTGCCCTCATGTCAGTGAGATTTTCTTTCCCCCTTACAAATGATTTATTTACATTTATATTTTAATTACAAATTATTTATTTATATTCATGGTTGTCTCCCCTTCTAGACTACAAGTTATGGGTGGTAACGGGTTTAACCAACTCTGTGTACTCTCCCAAGTGCTTAGTACAATGCTCTGCACACACTAAGTGCTGAATAAATATCACTGATGATGACATGGACTGTGTCCTACCTTATTTTTTATCTACCCCAGTGCTTAGAACAATGCTGGGCACATAGTAAGTACTTAACAAGTACTATTATTAATAGTAATATTTATTAGTAGTATTAGTATTATTACTCCAATATTGCTGGAAGAACATATATTTCCAGCAGTGGATGAACTGAGAGATTCTACTGTGAACCAATTCTGACAGTACCTAATAATGATGTTTTTCAGGACAATTTCTGCTTCCAAAGGAGGCACATATAAAATGAATAAAAACTATCTTCATAGGACTAGTTGCCTAGAAAGGGAACTTTATGTGCTGTTATTCAGCAAAGCCAAACTACTAGGTTGGGTGCAGTTACCTTGGAGTTAATACTTCACCCTTCTCTCCATCTATTATAGCCAAATTTTTCATTTTTCAGTTTTAATGTAATTTTCACCATGCAAATAACAGATTTATTCATTGTTTATTCATAGTCAATTTAGTGTGCTTAAGAAAACACCTGATTTACATGCTTTTATTTGCTCTTAAAATATGGGATAACAAACACGTACGTATTTATTTTCACATCATTAGACACTAGAAATAAAATGCTGATCTCTAGTTTGTGACTCTTCCTCTAACTGCCACACTGGGAAGAACTAATGTAAAGGTGATCGAGTGTCCCTGTTATTGTGTTCTTTTTTAATCTTATGGACACAATAAATCCGCTCTTGCTACGTAATTTATCAGTTATAAATTTCCACATAAAGGTCTGCTGGATATGTGTTCCTGGGACTTTGGGACCCTGCCAATTGTCCCATTACCAAGGCATTTCAATATTCTCCTAAAATTCTCTCTCATGTTCCCAGACCCTGTGGTACAAGGTTAATGTATAAAGAAAGTTGGAGAACAATTAGGCAAGGTTTCTCTGAATAGTTCTAAAGATTCCCTTTTCATCATTCTTGACCATCAACTAGATTGGTAGCCCGTTGTGGGCAGGGACTGTCTCTCTTTGTTGCCAAACTGTACTTTCCAAACGCTTAGTAGAGTGCTCTGCATATAGTAACCGCTCAATAAATATGGCTGACTGAACAAATGAATTTTCCTTTATGACATACGGAATTCCTAATTTTTTGAGACACTGGATCTAGCCATATAAAGTATGTCAAAAGGTACCACCCTCAGTCCTAGGACATAAGGCCTGAAAAGTAGGGGGGCTGAACTACCATTTAATACTCTTGTGAGAGCCTTTGTTAGGGTTCTTCCTCAATGAAGGAAAGAAGAGATGAAACAGACAGAAGAGCCACTAACAAGGCTTCAGACAGAGCAGAAAACTGCTGAGAGACTAAAGCAGCATGGCCTAGTGGATCGGGCATGGGCTTGCGAGTCAGAGGGATGTGGATTCTAACCCCGATTCCACTACCTGTCTGCTGTGCGACCTTGGGCAGGGCACTTAACTTCTCTGGGCCTCACTTCCCTCATTTGTAAAATGGGGATTAAGACTGTGTGCTCCATGTGGGAAAGGGATTATGATTAGCTTGTAACAAGCCCCGTGCTTACAACAGTGCCTGACACATAGTAAGGGCTTAACAAATACCATTATTATTATTGTTATTATTATTATCATTACTGTTACGGTGTTGGCCAGTGTAACCAGTGTGGGGGCTTTCAGCCTACATAGGGAACTGCTTATGTGCTGGACAGTGGGTCCCCAGGTCATGGGCTAAGAGAAAGGACTTCCTTTCAAGACGATTGACAGATTGATCGATTGTTACTCCTCCTGTTGCTGAGCTTTGTGGTTTGGATGCTGTTCTCTGAGAAGGGGCACAAAGCCCCTGGAGCAGTCATGGGGTTTAGAGGTACCCCCAGAGAAACACTAAAATGGGAGACCTCACTTGCATGTCCATGACCAGCCTAAGGGAGGGCTGACAGTGCCTATCCTACCTAAACTGACTGAGCAAAACTTTCCAAGTGGTTCCAAACCAGCTTCTACATTTATGTTTAGATGGCCTTGTGCCATGCCAATTGGAAGGAAAAAAAAATTCCAAATTTTACAATCTGAATGCCAGGAGTAAAGGAGAAGGTCTCTTAAATGGGGCAGAAAATGCATCTCTTAATGAAGGTAGTGGGTTCTGTCATCAATGTAAGACTCTGATTTTGACCAAAAGATAATAACACTCTGTCATGCTACCAAGTGGCCAGTTAATCTGCCGATTCCTTCAAAAGCAGCTACTGGCTTCCACCATTTTTGGCAGGAAAGGTTGGTAAAAAGTCACTTTATTTGAACTGCACTTAATAATAAGTAAATAAATAAATAAAAACCCAATGGTAAAACCAAAAGTTTGACTTCTAGTTTTTTTTATTATTATTTCTCATTCCTTAGTGTGGTAAACAGAATGTTTGCTGTGAGGGTGAAGAATTGGAGAAGTACATTCATTCATTCATTCATTCAATCGTATTTGTTGAGCGCTTACTATGTGCAGAGCAATGTACTAAGCACTTGGAATATACAATTCAGCAACAGATAGAGACAATCCCTGCCCAACAACAGGCTCAAGTACATGGATTTCAACAATAGCACCAAAAAGTCCAAATGCTATGGCACATTCAATAACATACACTCAAGTCATTTATTTCTTATTATTATGATTAAAACATATGTGCATTGTTCAGTGGCTTACTTATGTGAGGCTCTGATGTCCCTTCTAAGCAGATGGGACAGCTGGAGTTGGTTGACTATGCACTTTTTCTCATTCTAGGGTCAGTTTGCAATGCATAGCTCAAAAAAGGCAGATTTGGGGCGGTATTGGAATTCACGATAAGAATGGGAAAACCTAACACTACAAATCTTGACTCTGAAGTCAAGCAAGTGATGGGCCAATCTGAGTGCTTAAGTTTTCAGCTGGAGAGTATCTATTTTCTGATGTCTTCATTGATCAGCAATTTCACAGGGCACTTCAGGTCTTAAGACACCCTCCTGATTTCACCTGATCCCTGGCCTTACCGTTTGATATCCTTACTGGAACAGCCTTACTGTTTGATATCTTCTGAAGAGGGTTCTTGGTGCCTTGAAGACTCCTGACCCACTACCATCAACAGCCATTATCTTTACCGCATGTTCTTTAGGGTGCAGGCCACCACAGCAGGTGGACAGGAGGTAGTTCCGAACCTGCTACAACCACTGAACTGAAGCTTGGAAAACACTGGGCTTTTGTTAGCTGGAGGAGTTGTAGTCATAGCTTGGGAAACCTCTTCTAGACTGTGAGCCCACTGTGGGAAGGGATTGTCTCTCTGTTGCTATATTGTACTTTCCAAGCGCTTAGTACAGTGCTCTGCGCACAGTAAAAGCTCAATAAATACAATTGAATGAACGAACCTCAGTAAATTGAGTGCAAGTTTAGGGAAGAAGCGTGGCCTGGTGGGTAGAGCCCGGACCTGGGAGTCAGGAGGACCTGGGTTCTAATCCCAGCTCTGCCATTTGTCTGCTGTGTGACCTTGGGCAAGTCATTATGCTACAGTTACCTCATCTGTGAAATGGGGATTAAGACTCCGAGCCCCACGTGGGTCAGAAACTGTGTCCAATCCAATCACCTTGTATCCACCCCAGCGCTTAGCACAGTGCCTGGCACAGAGTAAGCACTTAACAAGTATCACAATTATCATTATTGAAGGGCAAATAGCACAGTGGCCCAAGTATAGGCCGGAGAAGGGATGTTTACAACCCAGAGTTGTTGTCATATGGGTAGAGTTAAGAGACGGGGAAAATGACCACATGACCCAGCAAAATGATCCTAGAATGAGGGGAACAGCTGCCCAACAAGAATGATGGGGAAAGAATTTGGAAACATTGGAGCCACAAGGAAAGGTGACGAGGATCACGGAGATAAGTGATGCTTAGGGTCCCACAGAAGCCACAACTTTAGAGTGGAATAGAGATAAAGCTCTAAAGAGAAAAGTAAGGAACACATGTGTTAGTATTTCAATTTGATTCCAGTTTGCATATTTAACTGAGCTCAAGATGGTCTCCATATCACACTAATCTTCATTTTACATAAATGACCATACTTATCTTCTAGAAGGCACTCACTTTTTTGGTCTTTGAAATAAATCAGCCAAGCCTAATGGGATTTAATGGCTTAAACTTGAAGAAAAGTCAATTCGGTGTCAAAGATGAATAGACTTGTGACATTCATATTTATTTGTTTATAGTCACTAAGTACTATGGCTCCCACATATGCCTCCCAGCAGCATGGCTCAGTGGAAAGAACACGGGCTTAGGAGTCAGGGGTAATAGGTTCTAATCCTGGCTCTGCCACGAGTCAGCTGTGTGACTTTGGGCAAGTCACTTAACTTCTCAGTGCCTCAGTTCCCTTATCTATAAAATGGGGATTAAGACTGTGAGCCTCATGTGGGACAACCTGATTAGCCTGTATCTACCCCAGCGCTTAGAACAGTGCTCGGCACATAGTAAGCGCTTAACAAATATCAACATTATTATTATTATTATTATATCAAATTACCTACATTTGCATAATTAAATCTAGGGTGCCTCACCAAGCCACACCATTTGGGCATCTGGATTAATCTAGAGCCTCAAAAGCAGCTAACATAGAGTTCTCATTATATTTGAAGTGGTTTGAAACACAGCAGCCTCTGATAGTCAATCACTTTTTAATCCACATGGAAATGACCTAAAATGATTCCGTTTCAACTTTAAATAAAACCATGATAGTTATTTTTGACTTCCTGATGATCACTTCCAATTGTGTATCTTTCTACAATTTTGTCTGACAGAAGATAGTAAAATGCATCAATGTAATGCAAGTATTGACTTAGTTTGGGTTTCACCTGTATCATTTTATCAGATGCAAAAAAAATTATGTTTCATCAAAGGGCAATTTGATACGTAGTAACTTTCTCTATGGTTACCCAATCAATGTAATTGCTAATTAAATTAGTTCAAATAGTCCTTGTTTTATCATTGACAAAAAGAAATTAAATCCAGGCCACAAATAGAGGCAACTGATTTCTTCAGTGAAGAGACACATGCAGCTTTAACAAGTGTAGAGACTAAAATATTAGTTACCAAGCATTTTCTACTCCAGAGCAACTTGGAATAAATTCCACTTCAGCCTCAGAGATATTGTTCTTGTTCAAGGTCCCATGGATTTTTATAGATTTCACTGTCAACTGCAGTGGGAAAAGATCAGAGGATTTGGTGATACGTATGTTCATTTATTATAGCTGCTCTGATTCATTCATTCAATCGTATTTATTGAGCATTGTGTGCAGAGCACTGAACTAAGCGCTAGGACAATACAATTCACACTTGGAAAGATGTTCCCAGAGCACTGCTTAGTAAGGGGATTACCGGTCTGAATCCTCTAACATTGAATCAATTGATCAATTAATTAGTGGTATTTACTGAATGCTTACTCAACAGTGTGCAGAGTACTATACTAAATCTTGGGAGAGCACAAGACACTAGAATAGATAGACAAGATCCCTCCCCACAAAGAACTCTTCCTATTACCTGAAGCTGTAGAGCACGTTCAAATGTACAAATGTTCTTTTTACCATCCCAAGCTGCAGACTGATACTTCTTTGAATTTTAACCGAATCCCCACCTCGATCAAATTTTCATTTTGGGTACCACACCCATTCAGTGAACAAGGCAGGCTGCGGAGCGGGTTTGGGAATGGAGGCAAATTTACAGTAAAAACACCTCATTGCCACCTTCCCTGGCTCAATCCGGATAACTCTTCTTGCTATTTTGCCTCCAAGTCACTCACTGATTGGGAAGAACTGAAGAAACCAATCCCATTCTCACAAGCTGCAGGCAAGAACTGTGGCCTTTGTCTCATATCCAAATTCATGATTCTACCAGTGGAAAGCAGGTCCTCTATCCTCCCTACGTAATGGGAAATCTCTGTCCAATAACTAGAGGACGAGAGGTTGCCATCATTTTTAATAAAACTGATTCTGACACCAGGAGCCAAACAAATGAAAAAAACAAGCTCAGGAGCGATTTGGAAAACAGTAGGAAAATCATGTTCCCTACATTATATTTAACACACTTCACTGGGAGACCTTCATGTATCTAGGCTGAGTAAAATAAAATAGTATTGAAGGCTAGTCTGCATGGGTATAAAGAAATTGCCCTGAGCAAGTCACAGTGAGACCATCTGGTTTAACATCACCTCGCGGAGTAGACAGTGCCACAGGGTGGTTTTCAGATATCCGATACTCAACTACGCCTCAGGGACTCATGATCTCAAGCCCCACCTTGCTGACATCTAGTTTTCCCCGGCCGGTCAATTGATTCACTCACCAGCATCCATTAGCCACCTCCATGCTGTATCTTCCAACAGAGAGGACACGGCTTCCTCTTGCCGGGGTGCTGTGGTAAGAATCCAAGAAGGTGCCCTTTAACCCACCGCTGGACCACCAAGAGCAAAGGATATGCCAGGTCAGCCGCTTTCTCTTGGCCAGCAAAAATGGAAGCAGCAGCAGCAGCAGAAGCTGGGGTAAGTCCATACAGACCCACCTCTTTGCAGAGCCTGTGCCAAAGCGTTCCCATTTACCGTTCACCTAGAGACACCGTCTATCTGCTTACCCCGAAGATCGGACACCATTTCCTGTCAGAGGCAAAATGCGAGTGTGTTTCTCTTTGATGACCTTTTAAACCTTACCAATGGACACATTCTGGGGTGATGAAGCAAATACTGGTTCATGGGCCAGGCGTGGGAAAACATGGAAATTGCTGGCGAATTTATTCTTTTGCAATGGGCCAGTGCAAAATGCTGAAATTCCTTGACAATAGGAAAAGGCAGACCTCAAATGTTTTGCAGGACAAAGAATTTTTACACCATTTTTATTCCCATCGCATACTTTTCGACATTTGGGCTACAGCCTTTAAACCCAAGATAAAATTTAAGATACGTTTGTTTTGTTATGATCCCTTCACGGTTCCTGGGGGGGGTTACATGGACAGCAAATTACTGTGATTTTTTTTTTCCAAATGAGACATAATAGGATCATGTTGCCTGCCTGGTAATAATGCTCAATTCACAAGACCGTGATAGGATGTGACAAGATAGGCAAGCCTTTTCTAATACAGCATTTCATTTATCCAGCAGTACTTTCTCAAAAAGAATATGTGTACCTAAAGTATCTAGAAATTTTCCATGGAAATTACACCAAACTGAGAATAAGAGAAATTAGATGTACTGTATTCTTAATCAAGCAATCATTAGGGAAGGAATATAAACATCAAGAGGTCTACTCTCTTCTCAGTGGATAAATGAAATTCCTCATTAGCATTAATGAAAACTATACACGCATACAATGTGGGCACAATATATTCCCCACTGAGACTGTAAACTTTCACACAGTATTCACCTTAGCAGAATAAAATTTCAATATGATTTTATGCTACCCTTGCTATTATCCTTTCTGTAAATTTGCTTTTACCATGGTTGCCTGAACTACTCACTTCTCACAAAGTATCAGAGTTCCAGTCTGGTAAGAATCAAAAGATCTGGGGTCCATTACAGTTCCAGTTAGGGAGGTTTTTGTTTTTTTTATTTCTACACTTGAGGGAGAAGGAGAAGGCAAATATTCCCTCTGTCAAAAACGTGGAAAAATGAGGTTCCCCTGTACCTTGATTAAAGTCGGCTTATAACCAAAACTTCAAGAAGTTTAAATATGCTTAAAGCTACATCTTAATCTAACAGTATACTGAGGAGCTTAGTGAATTGATGACCATAAAGAGCTGTGATCTTTAGATGAAAAGCATCAATCATGCAGTTTGTGTTAGAATTTTTTGAAGTACCTAACAGAGGAAGCCTGTCAAGAGAAAACAGAAGCTACTATGAAATTATTTTCAGCACCTACACCTTACTTCTTCGGGTTGTGACTATGAAGTCTACATGAAAAAAACATACTTATTTTGCTGGTGGCACAAGTCAATCCTGTCTGTGTTCCTAGTATCCCCACTGAAAACAAACAAAATTATTCAAAAAGATTTTAGAAGCATTCACCGACAATTTCTCTAAATGGTAACCCTGTAACATATCTGTCAGGATAAAGTGTAAAAATCAAGCTTTTTTTACATGCTCAGAGGCTTGGGCACAGACGCTGGAGAATCGTTTACGCATGGTCGCCAAAAACAGGTCGTTGATCCTGCGTAACCAAACAGCTAAATTTCTTTCGACTGGCTCATTTTAATACCAAAGTACATTAGCTATGGGAGAACACCCCAGCACACCCAAATGGTTAGCTGTACAGAAGGCAAATTGTTACACTGGCTCAAAAGAATGCTCTGTTTACAACCAGGTGATCTGGAAAGGCATTACAAATATCTTTATTAAGCTTGCTTCTCAAAGGGGAGACATTTCTTGTGAACACTGTTAAACGGTTGGTACTGGATCAGGAGGTCCATCTCAGGTACACTGCCCTTTTGATTTAATTTACCCCCCTTTAGATTTAACCACTTCTCCTGGGGGACAACAGGGAGAAGCACATCACCAGATAAATCTGGTTGGGATGTAGGGCAGAAAGTGATTTCCCACTGAATATGACACATGGTATTTGTTAAGCGCTTACTTAGTGTCAAACACTGTTCTAAAAACTGGGGTAAATGCATGCTAAGCAGGTTGGACACCGTCCACTGTCGACATGGGGCTGACAGTCTTAATCCCCATTTTCCAGATGAGGTAACCGAGGTACAAAGAATTGATGTGACTTGCCCAAGGTCACACAGCAAGGCAGGTGGCAGAGCTGGGATCCCCCCAGGTATGAGCAACTATCAATCATCACTGTTCATTCATTCAATACACTGTCTGGAGCCAAGTTGAACTAGCGACTGAAAAGTGAAAAAGCTCCAATATTTCAAGATGTTAAAATTTTTCTGAGACACTCAGTCCTCTTCACTTTGTTTTAAATACACCAAAACGATCTGTCAAGTAAGTGTGCTACTGACTCAGTATGACTTACTATTTCCAAGGCAGAAAAAGAAAAAACATTCAGAGTTTGAGGTAATACTCATTGTCAAGTGTTTTGGAAAGAAACAATTCTGAATTCAAACGAACTCCCCTGTGGCCTCTTTGATATAAGTGAGAAGGGTTTTTTTTGACGTCATTGTTTGCTTTAAAATTGTCCTAAGTTTTCTTTCATCAGTGATGCTAACAGGACCCATTTAACTAAGGTCAGATGACCCTAGAGTATTGGGAAATGGAAAATCACTGTCCTGTAAAGTAGTCAGGGTGTCTTCATAGTTAAGTTAGTATTGCAAGAAAGTGTAGTATTTCAGTCAGGTTAGGATTCTGGGAAAATCTCTATATTACTTTGCTGTAGCATCAAGAGGAATGCTTCATCCATGCTGAAATCATCTAATGCTTTCCTATTTCACTCAATCATTGGAAGCTTTTGTTCACATCCCAATCTCTATGACTCACATACCTTTCAAACATTTATCTGATGGTAGTATACTCTAGACTATAAATTGGACTTTAGAATAGTCTAATAATAATAATGTTGGTATTTGTTAAGCGCTTACTATGTGCAGAGCACTGTTCTAAGTGCTGGGGTAAACACGGGGGAATCAGGTTGTCCCACTTGGGGCTCACAGTCTTAATCCCCATTTTACAGATGAGGGAACTGAGGCACAGAGAAGTTAAGTGACTTGCCCACAGTCACACAGCTGACAAGTGGCAGAGCTGGGATACAGTATAGTGTACTCTAGAATGTAAACTCATTGTGGGCAAGGGAATGTGCTTGTCTATTGTTATATTATAAGCTTCCAAGTGATGAATACAGTGCTCTGAAAAAAGTAAGCACTCAATAAATATGATTGAATGAATGAATGAATGAATGGATTTATTGCTTTTGGGCTCTATTCTTTAAGCAACCTTTTTTTTTACCCTTCTATGCTCATGGCCCATATCCACGGGGACAAAGGTACTTCAATCTCTAGGGATTCTCCACTTCCCACATGGAAATGGGTCTCCCTGACTGAAAAGAAAGGCAAAAAAACAGGTAAGTTTTACTTCAGGAAGAATCCCAAATGGAAGGGTGAAAGTTTCACAGGGGCTGCAGTACCTAGCATTCTTTTTTTTAGAAATAAACCTTTCCATTAGCTCTACAAAGTGTTTGTAGGGATATAGCTCATTAATCCCCTCTCAGAATCGCACCTGAAGCATTTCCAGTACTCTACCAGTCTTGACTATGGGCAGAAGAGTCAAGCAGAGGCATACCCATTCCATTCCTAGGTTGGGCAGTGGCTACCGAATGGAAGGTAATCTGCCACAAGTCAAAACTCACCTGTACTGCACAGCAGCAGCATGGGAGAGAGTAAAGGGCAGAGACTCAAGTTGACTTAGTGGAAGATGGCAATGGTAAGTCACTTTCTTATTTTGATCAAAAAAACTCTATGGATACATTATCAGAATCACTGCAGATGGAGGTGGGGAGTTCTGGGAGAGATGTGTCCATGGAGTTGCTATGGGTCGGAAGCGACTCGGCAGCATAAGACAAGACAAGCTTACTAATGCATTTCCAGAATGGTTATCTTCATTAATTCTAAAGTAATGGAATGCATCAAAATGAAAATGTGGTCTGGGAATAAAAGTGCCACTGATTTAAAGCCTTCTAACCATCACATATTTTCATACACATATGTATATATGAAAAAAAACCTGAAAGGGGGAAAAAAAGGGAGTGCTTTTTATAGGAAATGCTTTTCTTCCTTTTCTTTCATAGTTTTTATCCATTTGTTTGTTTGTTTTTGACTGATTCTGGTGTGCTGTGCCCAGAAGCATATGCCATTCTTTTATTTATTTTCAGATTTTTCTTTATCCAAAACAACAAACTTCTTCCAGTTTTGTTTCTGTTTAGCCCTTCTACAATCTTCTTAGGTTGATGCTTTCACCCTGCCAGTCAAATTCTTTTTCTCTCTCGGCTCTCCCAATTAGCTCATATGTGTCTCTCAGCACTTGCACTTTCAGTTCTGCATTCCTATTTTAAATATCTATTCCCTTTTGGCGGGGAACTGGGGAGGCTTCCTTTCTCTCAGAAGTGACTAACCTTCCTGTTATTCCACTCTGTCAGATTTTCCCCCAATATTCTTTTCATGGTGAGTAATGTTTGCTCGCCAAGTGCTTCCTTTAGTCTTATCCTATTCTGTCTCCTTTGTACTGCTCTCTAATTCCTTCCCAGTTTGAAACAAAGTGGATGTTCATTTATTAGCCAACTCTTGGTATTTTTCAAATTAAGGGGTCTTCCCATGCCAAATTTTGATCATTCTCTGCATACGAACAATAAAAACATCACGGTGACCCCAAAAGTCAAGCTCAGGCTAATCCCTAAGAGGGCAAACATAGCACCCACAAGGACTCAGCTTACTCTTCTGATTCACTGCATGAGCACAGCAAACAATAATATTTTCCAGTCATCTTTTCATGGTACTCATATAGATTAAAGTTAACAATGATAATAATAATAATAATTTTGATACCCATTAAGCACTTAGGTAGGCACCAAGAACTCTACTAAGTGCTGGCAACGAGTTAGGTTTGCATTTCTTCCTTCAGCTCAAGCACCCATATTACTTCCAATGATTATAACCTGGGTTCTGCTAGCCCTAATGACTCTTCTTTCTAGTACTTTCAAAGCACCCCAGAAGATTGGCCTAACAAACACTTCTGTTCCCTGCAAGTGTAGCAAAAGGTGCAAAATTTCAGCTCTTTTCGGAACAGGAATCTGGGCCAATTTTTTGCCTAGTGAAAAGAGCACAGGACTTGGAGAAAAATGGCCCTGGGATCTAATTACAGCTCTGCCACTTGTCTGCTGTGTAACCCGGGGTAAGTAAGGTCTCTGTGCTTCAGTTACCTCATCTGTAAAGTGGGGATTAGGACTTTGACCCCCTGTGGGATATGGAATGCGTTCAATCTGATGACACTGTAACTACTCGAATGCTTAATATGGTGCCTCTCACATAGTAAGAATATAACAAATACAAAACAAAAAACACACAAACTGATTTGCAGTCATTTTCAGTCAGATCCCAGAAGCGGAAATTCATGGAAATTGAAATGCATGAAAAAAACAGAAAAACAACTAAATAATGAGAAAGCTACATCTCTATGCCTCTTCTGAGTTCTCCCTATCCCCCCGCCCCCGCAACCCATTCTAATGCTACCCTCACTCCCTGTAAACATTGTGGAGATAATAAAGGTACTTACTAACTTTTTGCAAAAATTTTCAACTCCTATCTCAATGAAGTCATTTTTGTCCCCTTTTCCTCCTCCTACCCTCTCTTTCTAGCCAGGCAAAAGAATCACCCTCTTCACCGATACTCGGTAAAGTTCATACTCTTGCTTTTCCTTTAAACAGATCTTCCTGGCCACTTGACACCATTATTTTCAAGTTCCTTTGTCCACCCCTATTTTAGAAAGTGAGGTAAAAAGGCTGCTTGTGACTCATGATGACAGATGTTTTCAGTTGCAACGTGCAGTACTTGCTCCTATGTACACAATATGGAACATCTCTGAAAATGCTACAGAGGCCACAGGAATTTGGGCCCCTGGGGAAGTAGCATTATGTGGGGAAAAAAAAAGTTCAACTTTTTTTTTTCAAAGCGGGAGATTCTTTGGTGAATAATAAGGAAAGATAGTAAATATAAACAATATGGAAACTGTCTTTTTACATTTATTTACATATATGTATGTATGTACATATATAATAATGATAGTATTTGTTAAGTGCTTATTATGTGCTGAGCACTGTTCTAAGCACTGGAGCACTGTTCTAAGCACTGATATCTCTAAGTAATATTATATATATACCCCAACTCCACCGCTTATATGCTGTGTGAACTTGGTTAGGTCACAACTTCTCCATGCCTCAGTCACCTGATCTGTAAAATGGGAATTACTACTGTGAGCCACATATGGAACATGGACTGTGTCCAACCTCATTAGCTTGCATTTACCCCAGTGTTTAGTTTACTGCCTGTAAGCTCACTATGAGCAGGGAACGTGTCTACTAATTCTGTTGTGTTCTACTCTCCCAAGTGCTTAGAACAATGTTCTGTATATATTAAGTGCTCAAGAAATACCATTAATTGATGTAGTGAGTACCTAAAAATACCATTAAATATATATTAATGTAACATATTACATATATATATATATATATATATATATATATATATATATCTGTTCTTCATATTGGGTGAAGACACCGCTATTAGCTATTTTCTTTTCTAACTCCTTGTCTTTCGTTTCTTATAGTGTTTTGCTCAAATAAGCCACTCCTTTCTTGATATAACACCTGAAATGAACAAACCAATTAGATGACTATTCTTAAGAATAGATAGTTTGTACCAAGCTAATCATTTGACGGTGGTTTTAAAGGAAAGACGATGGAAGCTTTTCTGAAAATGGATTAACATATTTCTGAATGGCAAAGACAGGGAATTCAGAAGAAAAGTACTAGCCAGAAACTTTGGCACCTAAAAATATTTAGCTCTAATGTACACGTATGGCTGAACTTTTAAAGAAAATAGACTGAACTGTGTGCACCCAGAAAATACAGAGAAAAGTGCATATCTTGAAAATGGAATCCAACTGGGAAAAATCCATAGTACTGTTCATGTTTGTAAATCTGGAAAACTATCTGTGGCCCTCCAAGAATGAGGACAGGTAAAAGAGCTGAGTGCACAGCTTACAGGGAAAATGATACATCAAAATAAGGGGAATAACTACCACTTTGCATACTTAAAAAGCTTACCTAGAACACTAATATATAAAAACCAATGGCCATTTCCTATTTGAAACAGTGTCTCCCAGGAACAGAGAGGAACACAAGACAAAGAAAGAGAGTGAATCAGAAAGGCAGAATCATGCACTTGCTCTGAAAGAGCGGTGACAATTGAAAGGGGCCTTAAAAAGAATCCCAGTGTAAATGTGTGTCCCCAGGAACTTAGAACAGTGCCCTGCACTTAATAAATGATATTGGTGATAGTGAGGAATGCTAATAAATTGTAATTGCCAATGTGATTTTCCATTACAATAGTTGTCCTTTAGGGAACACATACGAGATGATCCCTAATTTAGAAAATTAGAAGCAACATCCTAGATGCAGTTAAGCTCCCCTCATTCGGTCCGGCAATTGGCTATATGGAATAAACTGGAATGGCTCAGGCTGCCCCAGAGCTCCCGGCCAAGAGATTGCTAGAAGGCTGCACCAGAGCCCTGCGCCGTATGTTCAGTGTTCAAACAGTCAATCAGTAGTGTTGAAGCAGCATGGCTTAGTGGGTAGAGCACAAGACTGGAAGTCTGAAGGATCTGGGTTCTAATCCTGGATCGGCCACATGTGTGCTGTGTGACTTGGAGTCGGTCATTTCACTTGAGAAGCAGCGTGGCTCAGTGGAAAGAGCACGGGCTTTGGAGTCAGAGCTCGTGAGTTCGAATCCCAGCTCTGCCACTTGTCGGCTGTGTGACTGTGGGCAAGTCACTTAACTTCTCTGTGCCTCAGTTCCCTCATCTGTAAAACGGGGATTAAGACTGTGAGCCCCATGTGGGACAACCTGATTCCCCTATGTCTACCCCAGCGCTTAGAACAGTGCTCGGCACATAGTAAGCGCTTAACAAATACCAACATTATTATTTTCCATGCCTCAGTTTCTTCATCTATGAGCCCCATGTAGGACAGGGACTGGGTCCTACCTGATTAGCCTGTATAAACCCCAGCACTTAGAACAGTGCTTGACACATAGAAGAAGAGTACAAAAGAGCGAGCAGACATGATGCCTATCCTGGAGGAGTTTACATCTCGCAGTTAAGTGCTCCACCTTTCCCAAGTCTCAGACACAAAAATGATCTCTGCCACTGATAGACACAGATATCTCATTCAGCTCTTTTCTTTTTAAATGGTGTTTTCCAACACTGCTTTGGGCATTCCAACACTGAAGTCTTTTTTTTTTCCCCCTTATCGTTCAGCCTCTTGAAGAGACATACATACACGATGGAATATTTGTAAACGTAAAGGATCATTAGACTGTGAACTCATTCTAGACTGTGAGCTCACTGTGAACAAGGAATGTTCTACCAACTCTGATAAAGTGTACTCTCCCAAGCACTTAGTACAGTGCTCTGCACTGGGTAAGTGCTCAAGAAATACGATTGAGTGATTTCTGGAACTGTTTAAAGATGGATTTGGAATCCTGTGATAGTCAAACAGAGAAATGAGAATGAAAGAAACATTTGTTTGGCTCTGGTGTGCAACCAATCATAGCCCTCGATATATTTTGGGAACTGTCAGCGGAAATGGGACTAGAATAAGAACCCATTCAAGCAAATCAATCGGTTATTCCGTTGCTTGTGAATTTATACAATTTGGAGATTGATCCAGTGGTATTCTTACTGAGCAGGACAAGCTGGTGCTGTTCTTCTGGGAAAAGGTAGACTTCCTTCCTCCACTAATGTGATTACAATGAGGCCCTAGAATTAGGATACTCCTGCTGTTGCTTCATACGTAAAGCTATACTATACAGCAGATAGAGACAAATGGTGCAGAGCCACACGCTTCTTATCATGTCTAACTCCAATGCATTACTGGAAGAAAATAAGCTAACTCAATATGAAAGGTCACCCTCATTGAAATTCCTCTAGAGAAGCAGCAGGGCCTAGCGGAAAGAGCATAAGCCTGAGAGTCAGAGGACCTGGGTTCTAATTCCTGCTCTGCCGCTTGTCTTCTGTATGACCTTGGGCAATTCACTGTGCCTCACTTATTTCATCTGTAAAATGGAATTAAGACTGTGAGCCCCATATGGGACATGGACTGTGTCTTTCCTGATTATCTTGTGTATATCCCGGCACTAAATATGGTGTCTGGCACATTGTAAGTGCCCAGCAAATACCATTAAAAAACAATTGCTCCCCTCTAAGTCCACCATTCTTACCTAAATACAGGTCTATCCCTTTCAGAGCTCTACAGACCACAGTAAACAATATTCATTATGCAATGGCTATGCATAACATAGGTAATCTCACTGCAGAAAAAAAATCAATTAATAATGGAAAATATATGTGACCTTTGGTCAATCACTTAATATCTCTGTGCCTCAGTTTCCTCAGATGTAAAATGGGAATTGAATATATTTTCTCCATCCTACTTACTGCATGATCCCTGTGTGGGCCAGGGACTGTGAACAATCAAATAACCTGTTGAAGAAGTGTTTTTCAGTGCAAAGAGCATCGGCCTGAGAGTCAGAAGACCTGCATTCTAATCCCAGCTCTGCCACCTGTCTGCTGTTTGACTCTGGGAATGTCACAACTTCACTGTGACTTAATTTCCTCATCTCTAAAAATGGTTATTAGGTATTCTCTCATTTGCAAAAATGGGGATTATGTACCTGTTCTCCCACCCGCAGCCTCCATCTGGTTTGATGGTTTGACCTCCATCTGGGACAGAGACTGCCTGACTTGATTAATCTGTATTTACCCCAGTGCTTAATACAGGGCTTGGCAGATAACAACCATTTAACAAATACCACAATTATCATCTAATCCAGTGCTTGTTACAGAGTCAGAATTTAACAAAACCCAAAATAGTTATTAAGTGGGTCTAGCATATCTTCCAGAACCCTTAAGGAAGGAACAGGTGGGACAGAGAAAACAACTATATTCCATAACATAAGAATTTTTAATTCTGCAGTGATGGTGGAGGAAACACTAGATTGTAAACTTCTTGAGGCCAGGAACCATGTTCACAAACTCTGTGACATTATACTCTTTCAAGCACTTAATAGTTCTGCATAAAATAACCATTCAATAAAGACCACTGATCAAACCAGCATACTATTTGTACTTAATTAATTTTCATTCATTCAAGAGTATTTATTGAGCGCTTACTATGTGCAGAGCACTGTACTAAGAGCTTGGAATATACAATTTGGCAACAGATAGAGACAATTCCTGCCCAATGACGGGCTTACAGCCTAATCAATTTGGGGGCATGTTTCAGAGAGACATGGACAGAAATCACAGAACCGTAATTAAACGGTTCCATTGGAGCCAGAAGGAGTAAAGGACTCCTCCCTCTAAGTATCTTCCTTAGCTACATTGTTTTACTGTGTTATCTTGAATTGTTGATTTGATCATTTATGGTTGTTTTGGTTCTCACTGTTAAAATTCTATGTGTCTGTTTACCCCATTTAGATTGTGAGGTTTATGGGAGACTAACTGGGTCTAATCCGTTTATCTTGGAATTACTCCAGAGCTTTGCAAAGTGCTTTGCACATAGTAAGTACTTAATAAGTAACATGAAAACTACTATTACCAGACAAAAATGAGATGATAAGAGAGGCAGCATGATTAGAGGACCACCTGATCAATAGAACTCTGTTCAACTAAGTGCTTCAGTAGAGCACTCAATAAATACTAGATTGATCGAACTCTGAGTGTGTGTCCTTTGATGTTGCCAGGTGAAAGAGAAAATGATTTGCATGTTTGATAAAAAATAACATCACATTATATTTCAGTGATTAATGAAGTATAGTGTTTATTATGTGACAGAGTAGAAAAAAAATCTGCTGTGATTCCAACTGTTCCAAAATGAAGACAAATGAGATGGGAATGGATTTAGGAAGGATGTATTATTTTAAATGTTATCATTCCAGACTTTTTAAGTTTGGAAAAGGATGTAATTATAGAGGAAATACCTCACCTGCTCCTATGATAGATGCTGATTTATTTTTTTCATCATAAATAGATATTAATTTCTAATTTTCCAAATCTGGACATTTTTAATAGATTCCCTATTTGTCAAGCCAATCCGTGAGGGTCTACCATGACTAGACACTTTTCACTCCTCCTGACATTTTAATCATAAAGAGACTCAGAGAACCAGATCACGAGGCTATTACTTAATGGCTAAGGTGAGTGTCTACAGCTCATATATTTGTTAGTCTCTTCAGGTCTATTACTGAAGTGTTCCCTTCTCAGCAAGATATAGATTTTGGTTTGTAAAAAGACATGCACATTTTAAGATAATGGGATAGCAAATCTCCCTCCCCGAGCAGAAGATGAGATGTGCAAATTGTTCAAATTACTCTAAGACCGAGAGCCAGCAAAGTCACACAAGCCAATATATCCTTCTGATGTAATGGGTTTTGCAAAATGTGTTACCAGCTTCCCTAATCCTTCCCTCGACACCCCTTAAGGGAATGCAGTACTAAACTTTAAATTTATCCTATAATCCTTTCCAAAATATGGACCAATCTAGTTTTCTTACCTCATCAGTAATCATCATCAATCTCATTTATTGAGTGTTTACTATGTGCAGGGCACTGTACTAAGTAAGCACTTGGGAGAATACGATACAACAGAGTTGGTAAATATATCCCCTGCCCACAACGAGCTTGCAGTCTAGAGGATATTCAGTTACAATTCAACTAATAACAGTGAATCCAGTTTTTACTTTTATCTCTACTGGAAATTAAAAAAAAAATTTAAGTGCTTATTAGGTGCTAGGCATTGTACTCTCTGCTGGGGTAGAAAAAAGGTAATCAGGTTGGACACTGCCCATGTTCCTCATGGGGTTCAGAGTTTTAATCCCCATTTTACAGATGAGGTAACTGAGGCACAGAAAAGTGAAGTGACTTGCCCAAGGTCACAGAGCAGGCAAGTGGCAGAAAAGGAATTCGAACTCTGTTTCCCAGGCCCATGCACGTTCCACTAGGCCATGCTGACTTTCAGTATTTAACAGAGTTTCAGGCTTTAGTCTTGCTACTACTAAAAATAATTGTGATATCTGTTAAGTGCTTACTATGTGCCCAGCACTGTACTAAGCACCGGCATTAAAAAATAACCACATCAGGCACAGTTGCAGTCCCAAATGGTGCTTACAGTCTAAGTACAAAGGAGAACAGTTACTCAAAAAACAATCTACAGATGAGGATACTGCACCCTAAGAAGTTAAGTGACTTGTCTTAGGCCCCTTAGCAGCCAAGTGGTAGAGATAGGATTAGTTGCCCAGGCCTGTGCTCTTTCCCCTAGGCCACAGTATAGGAGACACCAGCAGCCCCGGGAGCCATTTCATCAACATCTTCCGGACACCACAGCCAATTTCAAATGACAGAACAAATGCCACAGCAACAAGGAGATTCTGAAACCCTTCAGTTCACCAATACTCTGCTGGGTGGTGCATGTGAAAGAATGCATGACAGCAGGGTATATAAACCGCTGCGGCATGAGAAACTGGAAGGGGTACACACAACCCTGGAGGGTCGTAAAAAATGTTTTAAAGATTTAGAGAAACCACGTGACATAATAGGGAGAGCCCTACAACAGACAGACAAGGCTGGCAGGCAAAAATCAGGACAGGAGAGGCTCTCCCAAAACAAAGGCTTCATAAAGATCAAAACATAAGGAGGCAGAGTTGAAAACGGGGACGGCCCATGTGGGACAAACCGACAAGCACAACGAGGACCTGTCCTTACTTGCAAAAAACGCAGGAGAGAATGTTGATCTCACATTTTTTTCAGCCACATTCAGGCAATGGAGAGGACCTCGCCGTTACTAGTTTCACTTCAAATACTAAGGATGTGTATCTCCACACATTATGTATTTTAAAACCATGTCCATGTGAGAGGTGTTTATTTCCAAGATCTCTTAGACGCTTCGATGTTTGAAGCTGTTTCTCTACTGCCTTTCAAATATTTATCTGCCTTCCCCAATTCAGTTTGCACTATAAGAAGTGCTTGAGTATCCCACTAACATCAATTCTCCTGACGTGTTCTGTTTAGCAAAGTTGTATTGTTGTTCTAAACATTGCTTCATTGGTGGTGAGCTGACTGCTTTCCAAAGCTCCACTTGTTACTGTTCCTTTTCTGCACTTTGCTGTTCAGGATAGTTAGTATGACTGGCAGGGCACCCAGATGAAACTCTGAGAAGCCGTCCTCTACTAAACACATTCGTAATAATAATAATTATAATAATGATGGTATTTGTTAAACGCTCACAATGTGCCAGGCGCTGGGGTGGATACAAGCAAATCCAGTCGGATATAGTCCCTGTCCCATTTGGGGCTCACACTCGCAATCCCCATTTTACAGATGTAGCCACTGAAGCCCAGAGAAGTGAAGTGACTTGCTCAAGGTCACACGGCACACAAATGGCAGGGGCCAGGATTAGAACCCATGACCTTATGACTCCCAGGCCCGTGCTCTATCCACTACACCACGACGCTTCTCCTAGCCTTGACTGGACTTGAAATGTTCATTTAGTGCAGTGCTTTGCGCACAGTGAGCGCTCAATAAATACGATGGAATGAATGCATGAATGAACTGCGGCATAAGCAAAGTCTCAAAGTTACTCTTGCTATGCTAAACTTGTGTGATTCATTTACACCGCCCACAATTCACTCTTCCCACACCTCACTTTCCTAGAGGGATCCCATGAACCTCATTGTTAAATCCCAAGTCTTTAATTAGAAATGTCCCTCAGGAAGGACACAGCATGTTCTGGAAGAACAGGACTGAAGGTCAGGACACCTCCGTTTTTGTCCCCCACTCTGCCATTTCTCCTCCATTTTTCTGCTCTGTGACCTTTAACCTCTCTCTGTCTCAGTTTCCTCATCCATACAATGGGAATACACAACCTGTTCTCCTCCCTTCTGGACTGTTAGCCCCATATGGGACAGGCACTGAAGGCGATCTGATAATCCTAAATCTGTACCATGCTTGGAAAATAGTAAGCACTTACAAAAGACCATTTGTATTACTATTATTAGAAAAAGTGATCAGAACAAATGCATTGTTGCTCTTCCCATCAGCAATCCTTTTCAAGAGCAGAAATTAAAAGTATCACAGAAGACATCTACCTAAGGCAGAGCATTATTGAGTCGGCTAACCTGCGGTAGGCTGGGGGCTCCCACCAGACTCCGGGAAGGGATTACTCATTTGACTGCTACAAAAGGCAGGGACCGGGTCACACATTAACAACATACTCTGAAGGTGTCCCACCCCTAAAAATCTGATTACAATTTTGGCTGAAGATATACACTCAGAGACTTAAGGACTTGCCAGTACAATATTTGCTCTGGCTGAAATTTACCATCCATGGTCTCAGCTGGGATTCCAAGGGATTTTCTATTTTCACTACAAATTACTTCTAAAATATTTTCAGTCCGTTATAGTAGGCTACACAACCAAAAGTAAAAATAGAAACGGAGTGGTTTCAAATGCCACTAGCACGCTTTAGAGCATTATTCTTCAGATTTTCTCCTTTACAACACCGTTGACAATCTGACACCAGCACCAATAAGACCCATGTAGAGAAAGCCAAAGTACTTACATTGCATAGTTAGCTAATCTGGCTGAATATTCAGGGAGTGAATTTTGAGTGACTCCTCTGGCTAGTTTAGGATGGCTGAGGAAAAAAAAGGCTGGCAAAGAGTCGCTTCAAAAAGCCTCTGAAATGGCAATTAGACCAGCGATCTACCCCACACATTCCCACTAGCGACATGTCACAGGATGAATAGGACCTGCTGGCCAATGCATCTTTTCCAACACCCTGGAACACAGTGATGCGAAACCACAAACAAATGGCTTTCAATCAGTGTTAGAAGCCACCAGTATCCAGAATGAATTTTCAGTTATTTTTAAATTTGCATCAAATAGCTGAGAACACCATACCCAGTCTATTAACAAATCAAAAATACGGAATAGAAACTCAGATGACTGTACTTTTTTATTGCAGGTGAAATTAAGACCTGTAAGATGGTTTCAGTATTTCCTGCAGTGCTTAAACCTCAGGCAACTTTACTGAACATATTTGTTTAAAGAAGTTTACCGATGAGACGAACATATTTTTAAGATGAGATCACTTGCAGCATCATTGTAGTTTACCATTTCTTTTCAGGATGTGACCTGTTTTTTCCAGATGAGTTCCTAATAAAAATATGTTTCATCTCATCATTGGAATGCCAATGGCACCCAAAACGTCCTTTCCATTGCACTCTTTTTAACAGCTGGTAAATCACTCTACTCAGCGGGGCTGACACAAGACTCCTCAAGCAGAGGTAAAATCCGTACCAGCTTCCTAGGATAACAAACATGTTCTGTGTAAGGCCATCTAAACTAAGTGCATTCCCGACTTTCATGCCAGAACAATGGATCAATAGTTTGTCAATTCAAAGCCATCCTTGCCAGCCTAATTGGGTCACAACGACTAAGTATGCTTTTGTAAGCAGCTCTTTCTTTTAAAAACAGAGGTCGGGGAGAGGTGGGGTGGTTCCACACTTCCTCGTAGTTATAAAACCCAAAGTTGATAAAATTCAAAATGCAAAAGTCTCCTCAGTCCTCCTTTATAACATCCGTTATAAAGAACTAAACCTCTGTTTAGACTACTAAAGAACAACTTTTTTGTTGTTGACGTTCAAAGCCAAAAGATTCTCATTTGGAAAGAAAGGGTTTCACAGATATTTTCTCATTCTTTCTCTTTATTTTGTGTATTTGTCCATGTCTGTATCTTGCTGTTTTATTTCATCTCTCCTTACATGTCTGTGGCTAGGCTTTTCTCCCCATTTTTATTTTTAGATTGTGTGCCTGAGAGCCAGGGACTGTGTCTAATTCCCCCACGCGCATTCTTTTCCAGCACTTAATACAGCGCTCTGCAGAGACAGTAAGCACTTACTAAATACTATTAATATTCCCACTACTTTGACAGACTAGTGGCATAACCTAGTGGAAGGAAGACCTGGGTGCTAATTCTGGCCTTCCCAGTTGCCCGCTATGTGACCTTGGACAAGTCACTTAACTTCTCTGTGCTTTGGCCTCCTCATCCGTAACTGTCTGTAAAATGGGGATGAAATACTTGTTCTCCCTTAACCTTTGAGCCCTACGTGGGACAGGGACTGCCTCACCTAATTAGGCTGCATCTAGCCCAGCATTTAATTTAGTCTGTGGTGCACACTACATGAATTATAAATATTTTATTGTTTTTAATATTATTAATGATCATCATCATCACCATCATCACTACTACTCATGGACTTCAGAACTAGTAATCAATGGTCCACATAGGTCTGACATCTTTGCTGCCTGACAAAGTCCTTAAAATAATATTCATATTTGATTGTATCTCTATGTTAATAATTGGTATGTGTTCCTAAAAACTCTTGATAGGAATCTGCCTTTCGTTTTGCAATGTCCTCTCATGAAAAACCTCAGGGCTTCCTTCAACTAAAAATCACAGGACAAAGCATAAACTACAAAAGAACGAGTGTGGTATCCTGACAACTAAGGTGTAGCCGCTGACAAAATAATCGAACATGAAATATATTAATTTTTCTCACCAACACTCAGTGTTATCACATATCAAGTATTAAGTAAATATATGCCCAGTTACCTTCACCTAAAAACTCTTAATCTTTATTAGTATTATTTTTTTAAAAGTGCCACCATAGCAATGAGGGGGGAATCCACAATACTGGATATCACAAAATATTTTTTGAGACTCACTAACCTAGGTGTTAAATGTGACATTTCCTTTTTTTTGTTTTGAATACACAAAGTCAATGTAGTTTTCTTCCATCACAATGCTCTGAATTTTACCAGCATTTTGGCCCAAGCAAGATAAAATGTTGGGCAATATCTGAGGAGGAAATCATTTTGTCATTTTATTATTAGTTATCAATCAATCGGTCGGTTTTATTAAGCGCTTACTATCTGCAGAGCACTTGGGAGAGTATAACTATATAACAAAGTTGATAACAATATAGCAGAGTGAAGAATTACAAATAATTTTCAAAGAGAAACGATATTTTCAACTGGGGAAACTCCAGGGAAAGAAGAGGGGTAGAAAATATTCTATGCAACACATATGAGTAAGGAATTTCTAAACTGGGGAACGGGCTATTTATTTTTAGAGATTGTGTTTGTCAAATTATCCACAGAGTTAACAGGGGAACAAAGCCAGCACTATATGCAAGCTGCAGCACGTGGAGTTTCCTGAATGGTGTTATCCCACTCGGGAATACATCTGCATAAAATGTAAACCTACCAAAAATCGCATGTTGGAAATACTGTGTCTTAAGAATGAAACAGCAGAACTCCAGAAGAGAAGGCGGTGGGGAGGGAAATGTCTCTATCTACAACAGGTGGGATCAGAATCCCTTAGAAAAAGGAGACAGAAGGGAGAATGGAGGGAGGGAGAAAAATTTTCCCTTTTCTACTCCAAATGCTTAAATTTGTTCAAGCACAGGGGATTCAAGGGACTCGCTAAGCATACAGACAATTTTCTTAGGAAACCTAAGTCAGGGAGGGATGATGGGAGACACTGTTGTAAAAATATACACTGTGTGAGGAGGTGGTATTGGGCTAAAAGCTCGGCACTCTAATGGCCGGGTCCAATTTAGCCAAGGCTCTGATCCAGCTTGTGACCTAAATATTGGTTTTCTGATTTTCCTTAGCAGAGAATCTGAATGGGGGTCCCTCGTGGTTTGATGTCAGGTATGCCAAAACAGAGTCTCCCTCTGCCCAAGCCAGTTAGGGCTGTGCTCTGCTCATTTCCACTCAGTGTTCCCCTCTGCATAATCTGCCCTTCGCCAAGCAGAGAACCATGGTGAAAACCAGAGGAACATGGGGCCGTCAGAGGTGGGCATTTTGAGGGCATATTGTGCTCGTTCAAGTTCAGAAAAAGCCAAGTGGAACTCTAAAGAGGGGAAGACACATATTTCTGTTAAGTGCCAGTATTTATTGTGGGATAACTTGAAGTCTTTATGAACGCTAGAGTTTACATTTCATTCAGGGAATTTCAACACCTTCTCCTGACCCTAATCTTTCAAAGAACAGAACAAAAAGGAAAGTGCTGATGTTATCTGTAGAAACATGTCTGCCTGAAAACTTTTCTTTAACTTAAAGGCTTGGGTTTGGCTCCTGGCTTGGAGATGATGGGAAATAAAACCCTTTTTGTGGGTAAGGGCCAAGCGAGCGGATGAAACAGAAGGTAACATTCAGCAGCAGGCCAGCTGCCCCATGAGCTCATTTTAAAGGTGATTTTTTTTTCTTACAGTAAGTGTAAGTTTGGCTGAAGACTGGGGAAATGACACTTGGTGAATACACTATAAACCCCACCAAAGGCTACTCGAGCTTTTCTTGAAATGTCATTTAACTCAACACAACTTATTAATAAAGACTTGGGACAAGAGAAGTGGTTGGTTTAGGAGGGGCAGCTAAAATAAACCTCTATGTAAAGCCAATTTTAATTGTGAACTTTTTTCTTGGCTATAGTAGGCTGGGGGAGAAAAAGCTGTGAAATTTTCATGGCAAAGAAACAGACCAGTCATAAATAATATTCTCCTTCTAGGCGTCATTAGCAACCTCTTGCAATTACTTCTCTCCCTCTGTCTCTCTTTGAGAGAAAGAAAGAGAGAAAGAAAATACTGTCCCCTGTTGAAGTTGGTGTGGATAGTAACCACACATAATGGTGTGGCTAAGAGAAATCTTTGGGCAGTTGCCAATTCATTCCACAGTGAGGTGATGAAGTGTTTGTCACTTGTAAAAGTCACTGCTGTTTACAGAACTTCCTCTTACTATTTCAATTTTCCAGAAAACTACTTTTCGAGGAGAACTGTTCTCTTGATGTCCCACGCCAGGCTGATATGTCCTGCTGCTAATATCTTCCAGAAGACTCTTGTACTACAGTCCACGAAATGGTGCCTTGCTCTGTCTTTAAGAGTTAGTTTGGCCTCCCTGCTTGGATAAAATAAATTAAATTAACTACCCCTACCTGGTTTAGGGCTTGGTTATACTACAGCCAACTATTCTCCTCACAAGGGATGAAAGGGGAATTGCCTCAATACTGGTGGCTGTTTGGTTTCCAGGAGTTCTTTTGAGGGTGATCCCACGCTGCCTTTTGATGTACCGATGAAATCAATCAATCATAGTTATTGAGCAGTTACTTTGTGCATAACACCGTACTGGGTGCTTGGGAGAGTACAATACAACAGAATTAGCAGACATGTTTTCCTCCCATAATGATCTTACAGTCTAGAGGGGGAGGCAGACATTAATTGGAAACTGTTCAAGAAACTAGGTGTACTGTGCCACCAAATTAAAAGAGATGGGAAGCATTTTCCATAGAATGCACCTATTCCTCTCCAATGGAAATCATGAATCAATCAATGGTATTTACTGAGCGCTTCCTGTACGCAGAGCACTGTACTAAGCACATGGGAGAGTACAACACAACAATGTAATAGACACATTCCTTACCGACAGGGGCCTTATTATCTACATGCTTTAGTCTACCCATTATTTCTTAAATTGACTTGATACAACTGAACTCATTCAGCCCATATCCAATCATTATCTAACAGAGGGAATAATAATCAATACTGTTAATAACAAAGACCATTTGTTTGTCAATAACAAATGACCAAAAAACCAAGCCCCAATATTGTTTTAAGACTAAACAGAGACTTGGAAGGCTATAGAAGAAAAACTGACTCAGATACAGTATTTCAGACATGTTAATAAAAACATTTCATCCAGGTTCTGGTTGTAGTAAATTGTTAAGTGCTGACTGTGTGCCAGAAAGTGTACTAAGCACGGGGGTAGATAAAAGCTAACCAGATTGGACAGAGTCCATGTCCCACGTGGGGCTCACAGTCATCCCCCATTTTACAAAGGAAGTAACTGCAGCACAGAGAATTTAAGTGACTTGCCCAAGGTCACACAGCAGACAAGTGGCTGAGTCAGCACTAGAACCCAGGTCCTTCTGACTCTCAGGCCCATGCTCTAAGCACTAGGCCATGCTGTTAAAAAGTAAGTGTTGTTTTTGTTCCAGTAGCTGTTTGCAAAAATATGAATTTATCAAATTATTTTAAGCCATTAATTAAAGGATGGATGGGAATAGTTTTTCAATTAGTTATGACTGCTTTTAGATCATTTCTTCAGGGTAGGAAAAAATGGTGATTAGCTGGAAAGAAAGTCACAAGAATATATAAAACATTAAAAATTATGGGTAAGTGAAAATAGGTCTGTGTGCTTGAGGATAGAAGTGCGGAAGGGAAGAGACAGGGGAGGTAAGAAAGAGGTGGTTTGAATATTGCTTAGAAAATTCTAATCACACACTTTAACCAGAAGAAACTCAACTGAGGTTTGGGAAAAATGGAAATCATAAATAAGAAAGTAGTCCAACTGCCATCCAGGTGTAGGAATTCTCCTTTCTAAAATATTACACACTTTGTAAAGCAGTTCAGGGAACATTTTAGGGGATGACGTAATAAAATGGTATGATATACAAAATGTCAGGCAGCTACTGATGTCCTTATTATAACCATGGCTATACTTTTAAATAACACAGAACTCCCCCAGATTTAAGAAGGGTTTCACAAATTCATAGGTAATAGGTAGGTCAGGAATGGGTTAGTGAGGTCCCAGTGATCTACCCCTAATAGTGCAGGTGAAAATCTGTAAGAACCATCTATGCATTTTTGTTACCATGTCTTGAGTCAGAACGCTAAGGCTGGGCCTGACCCTGTGCACAATTCGCTATATTCCTGTGAAAACTAAAGAAAATACTTTTGAAACTAAGATATATTGGGGTACAAGGCTAAATCGGGAAGCAATATTTTTGAAGTCCAACAATTCCAAGTAGATGGGGTGTAGCAGTCATTTCATTAATGAAGTTTAAATGAATACTGTGATTGATATCTCATGCCAAAGAAGCACCATCATTATTATTCTTATTGTTATTATTAATTGTATTTATTCAGCGCTTACTGTGTACAAAGCACTGTACTAAGCGCTTGAGTGAGTACATCATCTTCCAAGAGATGAGGTGTGAAGATCTACACTGCAACCTGGAAACTTCTAGACAACTTGCATTTTGACCTAAAGCTATATTAGGAGACAGATAACTTCGATTTAATATACATTTTTATCATCAACCATAACAGAGAGTAACCACTGCACAAACTGTACTGCATTATAGTTTTATCTCTTGTTTTGCCCACCTCAACTTCCCAATGGTTTTATCCTCAGATACTAGTTAAGAGAACCTACACTTCATAACTAATCACGTTAGAGTTCCTACTTCCGAATACTGCTGAATTTGGATGATTAAAACAAAGGACACCTGGGTAGAGTGTGAACAACATCTGCTTACGATAAAAACCCATCAGAACAATTAATGTGATCACGAGGTAAAAGTGTGATGAGAAGCCTCTAGTAATCTAGGCCTTTGATTTAATTCAAATTGAAGATATTCACTTTTGAACATTTACATGAAGCTTTATTTTTCCCTTTATTTGAAAATCACCCTGGAAATCTTAAAGGAATAATAAACTTCCACAAATAATAACAGGGACAAAATTAAGCCTACTGCTGACACCACACTGTTCGATTTCATAAGATGGAGATCCAATTTTCCAAATATTTACAATTGTCTTCTTCATATTATTTTCCAAGAAGGTGTAAAAATGAGAGAAGTGCACATTTTCACAGATCAGAAATTCATATATGAGGGTAATTTAAAAACTCATTCTACACTGAGGCATTAATCTGGTATTTTGGATTTTGTTAATGTAGTGCTAATAATTTAGGAGGAAAACATATTCAAACTATATCAGGCCCACAACTGTATTTCTAGGCTCTCTATTATGAAAATTCAAAACAAGCAAAGGGAAACTTTTAAAAAAAAACTCAGTGAGTGATAAAAATGTGGAATTTGTTATGGAATCTGTTACCACAGGAAGTTGGACAAGTAAAGGAAATGAGTAAGTTCAAAGGGGATTGGGGGTGAATTCATGGCCAAAATGTCCTTTAAGGAATTACTGGCGGTAAAGTTAGGGTTGTAGAAGGAAAAGTTAAGGATGCTAGTAAATCCATTTCTAGCCATTACAACAGATGAAAAGGAGACAACGCTCACATAGTCATTTGCCACTATCAATCAATCTAGAAATTAACGGTATTTATTGAGTGCTTTCCTTGTGCAGAGCATTCTATTAAGCGCTTTGGAAAGTACAATAGAATAGACTTGGTAGACCAGTTCCCTGCCCACAGTGAGCTTACAACCTAGTAAGGGAGACTGGAAATTGGACCCTGAAGCACTAATCTCATCAAGTAATAGAAAGGTGCATAGTCTTGTATTCATGGGCAAGAATACACTTCTCTATTTTATAATGCTCAGTTTCTTTATATGAGTGTCTTCGTGGAAAACAATTCATTTAAAGCAATTTCAACTTTCTTGTATTGAACAAACATGGTCAACCTTCTTCCAAGTTCAGTTAGAAGATTGCTTCGACTTATATACATTGGTCATTACGGTAGAGGGTATGTGCTTTCCCAACTGTCTAACATATACTGCAAATTGACTTCATTGAAATTTTATATAAAATATAAAGCTTAAATTTTTTAACCACTAAATTCTTTTTAAAAAAAGAAAACAGCACAACTAGCCACTCTCCAGTGTCAACTTAGCCATCTTTGAATTTTTCTCAAGCCATTTGACTATCTTTACATTAGAGTCATTCAGCAGTCAGCTGAAGGACCATGGCCTAAAGGATAGAGCATGGACCTAAGAGACAGAATGACCTGGGTTCTAATCCTGGTTCCACCATCTGTGGGCTGTGCGTGACTTTGGAACAGTCACTTCACTTCTCTGTGCCTCAGTTACCTCATCTGTAAAATGGGAATTATGACTGTGAACCCCATGAGGAAAACAGACTGTTTCCAACCTGATTATCTTGTATCTATCCCAACACTCAGTATGGTGCCTGGCACATAGTAAACACTTAACAAGTACCATAAAATAAAAATAAGAATACCAAAGAAACTAATGAATAAGTCGTACTACTCAAGCAGCTTGCATATGAGTGACCCATTTTTGTGGAAAACATGAAAAGTGCAGTCCAGTTTTATCTTCCCCCTCACCACAGAAAAAAGCAGAATAATGTGGCAGTCAGGTGGGTGGGGGTAGGCAGAGCAGAGTGTCTCAAACTATCATGGGAAAGATTTCCAGGAAGCCTCTGCTGAAATCCCCACTTTAAGGACAGGGAAGGTTTTTTTTTTTCCCAAAAAAGCAAGAAAGTCTGCCAGAAGCCATTATTCCTTTTAAAAGGGCAAGAGAATGCTTTGTTTCAATATAGTTTCTTTTCACAAAATTCAGGGCATCCCGTACAATTACCTAACCCTGCCGCACAACTTCCTCACTGGAGTTGCTCAACAAAGAGCCAAACACGGCTCAAACGTAATGTGATGTTCTATTAGACTGCATTAGGCTTGATTTTCCTGGCCATAATCCCTCTGTCTCACTACTGCCAAGTGTAATTTTGGAATGTGAAAACTTTTCCTCCTATTGGAGTTGCATGAAACTCTTTCATTGGTCTTTAGTTTGGATCTGGTTCACTCTTTCTTTAATGGGGCACCACTAGTGCTTGAGAAGTGCTCTCCACAAACATTCACACCAAAAGGATCCTGCTGCTTTGTCAGCTGCTATTATTATTTTGAAGCCTTCTTTCTGCATCTGGAGAGGGATTTTTTGGAATCAGTCTTCTGAAACAGAGAACTGGACCATATTGGGTCCAGACTGGCAACTGGGATGATGATGATGAGCAAGGCTCCTCTTACAGTGATGGCTTACACTGAACTTGAAATCCGAGTTTCCCTCTCGTTATGGATTACTGAAACTTGTCGGGAGGGTCAGATTTGAAAAATGAACATCTGCTGCAAATACCTCTACTCCTGAGAAAGCTAATATAATTACTATGGTATTTGTTAAGCGCTTACTATGTGCAGAGCTCTGTTCTAAGCACCGGGGTAGATACAGGGTAATCAGATTGTCTCACGTGAGGCTCACATTTTTTTTATCCCCATTTTTACAGACGACATAACTGAGGCGCAGAGAAGTTAAGTGACTTGCCCAAGGTCACACAGCAGACAAATGGCAGAGCCGGCATTAGAACTCACGACCTCTGACTCCCAAGCCTGTGATCTTTCCCCTAAGCCATGCTGCTTCTCTTGAATTATAATATAAAATTTTCTGTCAATAAAGACATCTAATATTAATGGAAGTTGTACTGAGGAAAAGCAAGAGCTAAAGGAATTTGACAGGAGATGAGCTAAGCAATACATCCTTAAAGCACATGATGTTTTTCTTTTCTTTACTAAAAGAAGGCTTTTAAGGAAAGTATATCGTGATTATAAATTGATGATATAGCTTGACTAGAAGATCATTTGACATTGGAAATTCAGAAGGGAGATGAGAAAATAATAATAATTATGGTATTTGTTAAGTGCTTACTATGTGCAGAGCACTGTTCTAAGCGCTGGGGGAGATACAGGGTAGTCAGATCATCCCACGTGGGGCTCACCTTTTTTAATCCCCATTTTTACAGATGAGGTAACTGAGGCACAGAGAAGTGATGTGACTTGCCCAAGGTCACACAGCAGACAAGTGGCAGTGTCAGGATTAGAACCCTCGACCTCTGACTCCCAAGCCAGTGCTCTTTCCACTGAGCCATGCTGCTTCTCTAACTATCTGAATAAAGTAAAGAGCATTGTGTGTGCACGTGTGTGTGTATTTGTGTACAAACTGACAGATATAAACCAGATTTGTACATTTAAGGTTAACAATGACATATCTGCATTTCTAGATTTGCTTAGCTAACTGCTTGTCTACAGCTCTTTAGAAACAACTGAAGAAGCTGACTGACAATCAAAAATTCCTATCTTGCTTTTGTAAAATTTCTGTGTCATTCATTTCTACGTAAAAAAGGATTTGCTTGCAAAACTTGGCTTAGTGTATGTGTGCAATTTTTAATTACACTACAATAAACAGAATGATTATGATTATTGAATCTACAGCCATTTGAATTCAGCCTGCCATAAGTGCACCTCTAGTAAATGTAACTGTCAACTATGACAGGTGTTCAAAGAATTATGATCAACAATTTAAAGATTCTCAGCATCTAAATAAAAAGTACTATACACTAATATGCATGTAATGCATTTCTGAAAAGGAATATCTTACCATAAATGCACAAGATTAACAGATGAACAATGTGTTTGGAGTGTGACTCACTGTAAAGACTGTTTAACTTGAGTAGTGACTAGATTTTCACATCACGCAACATAGATTACAATGAAAGCAAATGCTCAAAACCAGTTAGCTTGTATATAAATTCTAAGTAGTGTTTGGAAACTTAAAAAAACCTTGAAGGTAAGGTTCAAAAACATCTTGAGTGAACAACAAATTTCAAAAGAATAGTGAAATGGTTCAAAGGTAAAATACAGAAGATCAAATACTAGAGTGTGAATTATTTTCCTCTTAATATCGGGAATACTCAAGGAAATTATAAGGACAAATTCAGAAAAGGCAACTTGGTCTGTCCTCTACATTAGCTGCCCTACTTTACCTCGCAGCCTTCAGCTTTTTCTCAAACTCTTCTCCGCATCCTCAACATATCTCTAAACCATGGCTTTTTTTGGCTACTCAATTGGATGGATCACCGAAGCATGACAATTGCTATTCATTTTGCTTCACAATGGAGAAAAAGTGATGAAAATAAATGCATAACATCAGTGCCCACAAGGCCATCCCAATCAAAAATGGATGGAAACAACACTCATGGGAAAAAGTACAAGTCTTCCAAAATACTCCTACCATCCATAACCACATAGAAACAACTAGTAATTAACTTCAAAATACCACCAACAGATGAAGTGTGGCCTAGTGGGAAGAGTCCAGGCTTGGCAGTCAGAGGACCGGAGTTCTAATCCTATCACTACCAACTGTCTGCTATGTGACCTTGGGTAAGTCACATAACTTCTGTGTGCCTCAGTTTCCTCAACTGTAAAATGGGGATTAAATACTTGTTCTCCCTCCTACTTAGACGATGAACCTCTTGTGGGACAGGGGCTGTGTCCAACCTGATTAACCTGTATCTACTCTAGCGCTTACGACAGTGCTTGACATATAGTTAAGCACTCAATAAATGTCATTAAAAAAATCATTTCCGGTGCTAATTATCTGTTGAGGACTTAACAGGGTCTATCAACCAATCGGTCAATGAGTCCACAGCCTGATTACTTACCAGCTATCTCAGTGCTTCTTACAGTGTTTACCAAGGGAAGCAGCGTGGCTCAGTGGAAGAACACGGGCTTGGGAGTCAGAGGTCATGGGTTCCAATCCCGGCTCCGACATTTGTCAGCTGTGTGACTTTGGTCAAGTCACTTCACTTCTCTGTGCCTCAGTTCCCTCATCTGTAAAATGGGGATTTTACTGTGAGCCTCACGTGGGACAACCTGATACCCTGTATCTACCCCAGCGCTTAGAACAGTGCTCTGCACATAGTAAGCACTTAACAAATACCAACATTATCATTATTATTAAATACCATCTTTGAGTGCTTAGTGTGAACAACACTGTATTAAGCACTTGGGAGAGTAAGATACAATCAAGTTGGTAGGCATGTTTCCTGCCCACAAGGAGTTTACATTCTAGAGGGGGAAATAGACATTGAAATAAATTACAGATATGGAAAATGAGAGAGTATAAGGAACATTTCTTCTTGCTGGGTCAGGGTTGGGCATGAGAAGTGTTTCATTTGTCATTAAATGTAATTTTGTACTTGACCTGCCAAAATGAAGGAGTTTGAAGTTAAGGCTTCTATATTTTTTTTTTCTTTTTATTCTTTCTTAACCTTGCCTCTTGTTGAATTACTTTAGATTTGAGAACTCAATTCAAAGTATTATATTTCTACTTGGAATGTAAGCGGTTCCTTCAAATGCAACAATTGCTTTCTAATATGTATTATTCTCTGCAGAATCCTTTCCAAGTAGTGATGTTCTTGCCATGAGGATATGAAAAAGGACAGAAGACCTCACAAAATATGTTTTATAATAAATCTCTCCATTCTTAGCCTATATGCTACTTATAAACTGAGGGTGTCGCATGTATTTTTTATGGTATTTATGTGCTTCCTATGTTTCAAGCACTGTTTCAAGTGCTGGGGTAGACACAAGATAATCACACTGTAGTCCTTATGCCACAGGGAGCTCACATCTGAACTAGAGAGAGGAGGAATTAATCCCCATTTTACAGATGAGGTAAATGAGGCACAGAAAAGTTAAATAATTTGCCTAAGGTCACAGAGCAGGCAAATGATGGAGATGGAATTAGAACCCTGGTCTTCTGACTACCAGACATGTGCTCTTTCCTCTAGGCCGTGCTGATTCTTCAGGCCACGCTTCTATTCAGCAAAGTATGTTGCTAAAGTAACCCTTAAGCACATTTCTCAGCAAATGTACTGCTTGTGTGACACAATTAATATGAACTGTTTTAGTTTGCAGTCCTTGAGTTAATGGTAAAAGCCATGACCAAAGTAGAAACAAATGGAAACTGTTTTTACAGTTTTACGTATATCATGCACCGCTGTTCACAGCTCCTTCTTAGGAACACTCATGTTCTCACCATTTCCTGTTTCGTATCACCCACCTCAGCTGCTTTTCAAATGGAGAGTTGCCCAGTGGTCTCTTTGGGGTCCAACTGAAAGGCTAGTAACCTGAGGTAATTGATGTGAGACCTAGGGATTTAAACCCGATCAGGAGCCATATATCTTACTTTTTGCCCGAGACACTACCTGAGATTTTGTGCAAAGGAAGCATAAAAGTTACTGTAACACTATCTGAGAACCCTTAATATGAAACGCTGCCAACTGGAGAATGGATTAACAGTTCTAGATTTAACATATACCCATGATGAAAAAGCACCATACAAATTCTGGAATGCAGCTGATAATTCTAGATTCAAACTCCCCCCCGAAAATCGACCTGCTTCCCTAACAAGTCAGGTTCCGTGTCCCTACTCTCCTAGGAAGAATTCAGTGTCCCGGTAGCATTTTACCAGTATCTACCTTGCATTTTAATGGGATTTCCATTAATTAGTATGCTGTAAAGCACATAATGTTTATAATTATGAAAAATGTGTCCCATCAATGAAACAGTTGATTTCCTCAAGGCCAGATATCTACTTCATTAGCCTCCACTTAGCTGACAAAGAGGATAAAATAATCTAACTAAAGATAGCTTATTTAAAATGGATAATTCTTAATGAGACTCTTCTTGCAACTGAAGTGAGTGCCTCAGTTATTCTTGCTCTGTTTTCTCTCTCATTTCTTTCCCCTTGTAGGTGGATGGGGTTTATGCAAAGCAATACTTACCATTAAGAACAGAATGCAATTCTGCCACTTCAGATAAATCTGACTCTATTGTTTCCCCAAAAGATGTTTTGAATTTGGCCTATTTAATCACCCGCTTAAGAATGTTTTCGCCATCTGTAGTTTTGTCTTGTTATAATTGCTACAGAGGTTTGGAAGGCTCTTCTCCACTTATTTTCCATCTATGAAGATTTTAGAATGTTGAATGTGCAAAACTCTCTGAAAGCGAATTATTATTTCTGCTTTAACACACTAAGGCAGACAGGGATGAGAAACAGATGTAATTTATCTGTCGCATGCAGATTCTAAATCCTGATTATGTCAGTGTTTATGCAGAAAATTGAAAATGATAGAAAATCTTCTTGGCTTTTCTAACTTTAATTTGTCATGTTTCATTTTCCATAATTTGTTCTAAACTATTAAATGCAGATGCATTTTTTTAATTTACTCACAGTTGGGGCTAAAGCATGCACTGTCAAAAATTGCAGGGTCTCGATATACAAAGTGCAAACTCTGTGTAAAATAAAGAGTGCAAAATTTTACCTTAGAATCTGAGCTTATCAATCAATTCAGCAATAGAATATATTGAGCACCTATTATAGGCAGAGCACTGTACAAAGCCCTTAGGGGGGTAAAATAGTGCAATAATCCCTGCCCTCAAGGAGCCTAATAATCTAGCAGGGCTCATGAAGCAGCATGGCTCAGTGGAAAGAGCACGGGCTTGGGAGTCAGAGGTCATGGGTTCTAATCCCCTCTCTGCCACTTGTCAGCAGTATGACTTTGGACACCTCATTTAACTTCTCTATGCCTCAACTACCTCTGCTGTAAAATTAGGATTAAGACTATGAGCCCCAAGTGGGACAACCTGATAGCCTTGTATTCCCCTTAGTGCTTTTAACAGTGCTTTGCACATAGTAAGCACTTAACAAATACCATCATTATCATTATTATTATTAATGCCTGGGACCAGTTCAGAGAATAATTTGGTACTCACCCAGGCTCATGACTGATATTCATCAAATTATGTACCTAGCCCATGTAATACTAGCATACGAAGCAGATTCCAGTTGGGGAATTAATTTATGATGAATAGGCCAGAGAGCAATAGAAAGATTATTCTCCAATGACAACACAGTCTGCAATCTGTGGAGAAAGTGATGGAAGGAGCAGGAAATGTACTGCGATAACACAGCCATGAACTGGTCGAGGAGCAGCATGGCCGAGTGGGTAGAGCACAGGCCTGGGAGTCAGAATGACCTGGGTTCTAGTCCCGGCTCCATCACTTGTCTGCTGTGGGACCTTAGGCAAGTCACTTAGCTTCTCTGGACCTCAGTTACCTCATCTGTAAAATGGGGATTATGACTGTGAGCTCAATTAGGGACATGGACTGTGACCAACCTGATTACCTTGTATCTACCCCAGAGCTTAGAACAGTTTCTGGCACATAGTAAGCACTTAACAAATACCATTAAAAGAAAAAAACTGGCCATAACAACCTCATGGTTCTGTGCAGGAATGCCAGCAAGCAATATTACAATGTGGTCTGGTAACAGAATCACTGTACCAATTTATTAGGACTTGGGTACCTATCTTTAAACCCTCTTGCTTCCCTCTCTCTGTAATTTACTTTGTGGTCTGTCTCCTCTGCAATATTGTAATCTCTTCGAAGGCAACTATCACATCTACTAACTCTATTGTACTCTCCCAAGTGCTTAGTACAGTGCTCTACACAGAATAAGCATTCAACAAATACTATTAATCGGATGACTCATTAGCATGACGGAGAAAAGTGATTGTGTTAAAGTTCACTGTTAAAGTTCACTGTAAGAATGTATTTTTTCTACTGGTAAATCTTAGACAGTTTTAGGCTAGCTCCCAACAAAGTGCTAATGAATGAATACAGGATTTCAGATACAGTTCCACAATGCAAACTGCTTAAACAAGGTTTACAAACATTCATTCACTCAATCATATTTATTGAGCACTTACTGAGTGCAGAGCTCCATACTAAGTGCTTGGGAGAGTACAATATAAAAGACCTGCAGCTGATAATCTCCTCTCTTTACTATTTCACCTGTTTTTTGAATCGTCTTTTCACTGCCTTCTTGTTTAACACTGAAACAATGGTTGTCAGTGCAATTATTATTTTTTTTTTTGGTTACAGGAAAGATGTACAGTTTATTGCAGTAATCCTGTATCTGGGGCTTATAAATTAATATAGTTTAATTTTGTCTTTCAGTGTTACAAATTAATTGTCTAACCAAATGTACTCATTCCTTCATTCCCGCTATGACAGATAAACACATGCTTTTCCTGGGCCTTGAGAGAAATACACAGAAGTAATGTATACATAACTCTGGCATATCCCAAGGTTCTAAATGCGATAGGAAACTCATCTCAAATGTTCAAATGGTTCCGTTGCTTTATAGTAATCTTCAGTCTCATGGATTTAAGTTGGTGAAAAGACTTTCTTTAGAAGTTGATACACAGCGCCACCATTTTATAGGGAAATATGAGGCTTCTTGGGTCTTTCCCAATGCATACAGCGATGAAGGAATAGAACAAGGTTTCACTACTGAGATTTCTAGAGGACCCAGAACTGCATCTCTTAGAAAATTGGTTACTAAGTTCTAACTTCTAAGTTCTAAGTGACTTTGAATACAGCTACCAATGGAGGAAGCCATTGAAAAGTGTACAAATTCCACCTGAAAATGAAACTTGGAATTATCAGATTCTTTCTTTATTGAGAACACTTGGAGATAGGAACTCAAAGCTAATTACGAATAATCATGTCTCAGGATTCAGAGTCTAATGCTAATTGTGGGGTGCCAGCAGAAACAGTACTCTCATGGAAAAATCTGAGGAAAGAATTGTGCCATAAGAGATTGCACGCGTAACTCTGCTCTGCACACAATAAGTGCTCAATAAATATGACTGAATGAACGACTGAATGAACTCTCCCTGGGATGTAAATTTGACTGTGAATTTTTCACTACAAGTTTGCATTCCCTGGTAGAAATGACAATTTACGCAGGGTTACGGAGGGAGCTCGGGAAAATTTCCTTTCCTTAAAAGGGTCTCTGAAATCAAGACTGCCAACAGGAAACATCTACAGTCCGGGTTTTGCATTAAGGCAGGATGAGCTGAAAAACTCTCTTTTAGACTGTGAGCCCCCTTTTAGACTGTGAACCCGTTGTTAGGCAGGAATTGTCTCTATCGTTGCTGAAGTGTACATTCCAAGCACTCAGTACAATGCTCTGCACATAGTAAGCGCTCAATAAATACGATTGAATGAATGAATGAATGATCTCTCCACTCCTAGCGTTTATTTTCCTCCAAGATGTATTACTTAATGGCTCCTCTGACTAGCATCTCCTTCACAGGCTTTATTCAGTCTTGTTTGATTCCACTAGCTGAGTCCCGAAACTAACTACAAATGATGATGACTATAATAATAATAATAATGAGAAGGAGGAACAGGAGGAACAGGAGGAAAATGGAAGACTTACTATGTGCCACTGTACTAAGAACTGGGATAGATGCAAGATAGCCATGTTGGACATACAGCGTCACAACAGCTAATATTCAATGGCTGTATTTTTGAGTGAATAAAACTTTATTTATTATGAGGAAACGGACTCCAGGAGATGTACTCACTGGCGTCCCTGCCCAAGGTAAATCTTTTAACACTTCCCCCTGGGAGTACAAAATGTTGTAATAAGGGGGACATATAATTTATTTTAGGATTTTGTTTGGCTAAAGTGCATTGACACAGATAACTTGTTTACTATCTTCAGCATAAATATCCCAGGTGATGATTCTGAAACAGCCCATATGACTTCTTCAAATCATTCACGATATTCAGAGATAAAGAAATGAAGGTGTTAATAGATAGTAGGACTTCACATGGCTAATTATTATCCGATACCATCGCTATGCATCACATCTATTAGTTCCACTAAATCCAGGTCATGGTTTCAACTGCTCCTCCGCATCCCCCTTTTCCCTCCAACTTTCAAGGCACCATTATCTCTGCCCTAACCATAGTATCAGGAAAAATCAGTGAGTTCCATCAGCATAAGAGGATACATTTCTGCTACAATTCAAAACAATGCAAAAACAACAAAAGCTTTCTAAATGCAATCTCTTTGAAGGAAAATACGAAGCTTTGTACTTCTCTGCAAGGAGGGACATACTATGTTCAACAAGAAAAGTATTGGATTAGGGATGCTGATAGTTGAAATCCACTACTTATCCTTGTCACAGGAAATGATAGGTAAGCTTCCCCAAGCTGAATCCCTATGTTTCTCAGCTTGTTTGCTGTCCTGAAATTCAATCTCTTGCCTCTCTACTCTGACTGCCATCCTTAGTGATAGCTCCATGAATGTGGAGTTCTTTTGCATACCTCTTTGAATTATAGTTACGTTGTATAATATGGCAGTTGGTAATATCAAAGAAAGCCTTCTACACATTAACTCTGTGAAGCTATGCAGGGGCATTGAGGAGGCTGAGGAATTCGAATTTTAGTTTAAAGATTCAAAGTCTACAACAAAAGTCTAATTTTATCCCAAATACCACGTTTTATTACATTTAAATTGGATTTTTCCTTGACAGAGTTACACTTTAAGAAAAACTTTCACCTGTGGGACCAATAATGGGAAACCACATGTTTAGATATTAAGCAAGGGAAAAAATAACCATTATTATGTTCAGTGGTGGTTTCCTGCTTGATACTAATGGTTATAAACTAAAGTTTATAGTTTGAAAATGATACATTTTCAAAGTTTGGGTGTACTATATACTTTGTTTTTCTATGAGCTTCCAAAAATAAAAACATTCAGCTTGTTCAACTGAAAAATGATGTAGTTCATTAATAGTAGAGAATCAATAGTGTCAAAAAATGAAATTATTTTTCTCTACTTCTTAATGTTTTTATATTGAGAGAAATTGTCACTAAGTAGAAATAAGAAATGTCTGTATGTCTTGGTAAACTTGCTTATTTGTTTGAAAAAAAAATTAGGTTGTTTCTAAATTTGCTTCAAGTTGGAATGTAGATCACATATAACTATTCAGCCAATTATCCTATAATGTGGAGGTTGTGTTCTTCCAATACCCCCTATTAAGGAAAACTTGAGCTGCAGTATTCGCCTCTTCTGACAGGGCAAACATGCACGCAATCCTTTTTTATTTTCTTCCCCCAACACCACAGTAGCCTGGATCCAAGCAGGCTTGTTTTGCTGGACAAACATTCCCTAAGCCCATAACAATATTCTAGCCAAAAAATGTAATGAAGGTCCATGTTAAGAAAGAATGGAGTACCTGTTATGTACTGTATATAAAGTGTATGGCTGAAGTGCAACTGCTCAAAAGTCTCAACTGCCACGAAAACAAGCTATTTAAGTCTCTGTCCCTTCAGCTCACAACCTACTGCATTGCTTAGCTTGTCTGGTGAGACATGCATTTTGTTCCAGCAGTACACAGATATCATTATTTAAGATTTTCTATTCTACCATCTGTTATACCTTACTCTCCCAAGCAATTAGTACAGTGCTCTGCACACGGTAAGTAATCAATAAATACATTTGATTGATTCTTTTTAAAAGAAACTACTGAAGGCAGGAGGAGTAAAATGCAAATGGTATGAAAATTGAAAACATGCTGGTTCACAACATCTAGGCTCTTGTTAAGTAAAGGAGAGAAAAGACTCCCCTTTCCTACATCCTGTTTGGTTCCAGGTTTGTTTGGTTTTTTATCCCCAGTGCATCGGCTTCAAAATTCAACTGCCTTAGGAAAGTCTACCTACAGATTTAGCCTTCTTGACCAGTTTCTTCCCTGCTAAAGTGTGTTCCTTAGGATTAAGTTGGAGATACACTGGCAGGTACATTAGACTATAAGCTTGTTATGGACAGGGAATGTGTCTAATACACATTAGATTGTACTCTCCCAGGCGTTTAGTACAGTGCTCTGCACACACTGTAAATACAAGTGACTGACGATTGACTGACCGACTGCCTAGTGCCTGTCGTAATTCTCAATCCCACTATTCAATGGATTGATCTTGTTCTAGTGACCACAGAAGTCTGTATTTACAGTATGCTGTATTGCTACTCTATCAAACCCAATAACTCACTTTGCTCTATGGCTTGAAAAGGAAGGGACAATTTGGGATAAGTGATACTCTGGTATGATGAAATGCGGGTGGCATTTGCAGATGCAGGTAATGGCACCAGGTGTCCTGAAAAGCCCTTACGATGTTAAAAATAAAAACTGCAGCATCCAACCCAGAACCTGCAAAGAGTGCTGCAGAAAAAAGAAACAAAAAACACCCAGACACACACGTTTTAATGTGATGACACTGTAAAAAGGAAATCTGATCTACAAGGACACAAACCTCTCAAAGTCAAAATATGCCTAATACACTTTCACTCAGATAACAAAAACAGCATAGTCCTACTACAGGATAATTTCATGCAAAACAAGTAACTTGAAGTTTGAGCACTGTCATTTACTCATCGTCATTGATGAATCTGATCACGTTGTGGAATTTTGTTATTTACGGGCAGCTCTGATTACCTTTCTTCCTGTTCTTCCTTCACCATCAATGATAAAAGCTCCCTTCTTCACCATAAAGCACATTTTCAAAACGGCTGATTCACTTGAATACTTAATGTGTCCAATATGTCGTTTGAAGGCACTTTAATTGTCATACAGCATGCAGTAAGATTGAAATGAGAAGCAAATTAAGCCTCTTACTGTAAAAATTAAAGCCCTTACTGAAAAACAATGAAAACCAAACCATTTACAAACTATTATTTTGCTATCCCTCTGTTTCTGATGTCTATTTATCAAGTGCTGGCTGATTCCTCATTATCATATACTCATCTTAATGATTTTCTCCTTCTTTTTAATGTGACATACATACTTGAGAGCTAATAAACTGCAATTCCCACCTGCCCTTCTGTATTCTTCTTTGCTGATCTTTAAGTCTCCTTATTAAACCAAAATATCAGCGCCCAATTTTCTTCCTGTCAGACTCAACGGGCCAATTGTTTTCAGTTAATGAACAGGCACTTTCCGGAACCTCTCTCCCACTCATTTTCAATGAAACAAATTCTCCTCTTCCAGCCAGAACCTTGACTCTATTCGATTTTATATAAGGCCCAGGGAGAATGGTCAAAGTCTGAAACAGCACGGCTCGTGGGTGCTGCCATTAACCAGGGACCCCGGAGAAAGTATTTGGTTTGCCTCGCTAATGTTCTAAAAATAGCAGATGACACAGACATCATCCATCTCATGCTCAAGTGCACAGAAAAGGCAAGGTTCCAGCATTCTGCAGTAGCTGGCGCACCTTTTAACTGACAAGTCAGCATATAACAGGTTTTCAAAATTCCTTCTGACTGCATGAATGATCTATTCATTACTGACATGGAGGAAACTTCAGAACTCTCCAAAATTCCCCTGGTTTCTAACAAATGAGTCATGATTCCTAATTGTTGTAAAGTCTGATTTGCAGTTGTTTTAGTCGCAAAGCTGCGGAGAACCTAGCTAGGATTTTTTAAAGTAGACTACTGACCTATTTAGAAACAAAAGGTATGTTCACTGTTAGAATATCGGCAATGTTGTTTACATAAAAGTAATGTCCTGGTGTCCAAAGCCTTTTTTTAAAAGTTTTCATTCTATGGTTTCCAGTCAGTTGTTAAAGGGAACATGAGCTACACTTTTGGTAGATGTTTGGTGTTTTTTTTTCAAAGAGACAAAACTGTGGAAATTTTTAAATGGCATTAAATGAATATTCATTTGTCTGGAAATTTAAAAAAAAATTAAAACGGAAGGAAAACGGAAGTTAGTGAATGCTGTTAATAAAACATACCCCTTCTAACCAAATAGAGAGCTTGTAAGTTTAAAAATTAGAAAATAGATATAAGAAGGTTTGTGTTTGGGGAAGAAAGATGCTGTTTAATTCAGGGTACTTTTGGTATGATTATCCATATTAATAATGTCACATTCTCTTGTGCAGAAACCTAGAATCACAAAGTTAAAAAGAAAAAAAAAAGTCTCTGGAAACCCCTCGACAACTTGTCTCAGTACTTGTTAGGAACACTGCCTGAACATCATGCACCGCTACGACATTACTCAATCGGAGACAGTTTTGTAGCTATAAGCACCCACTGATTAAAAATGATGCGAGGGGACGGGCAGGAGGAGAGGTGGAAATATAACATTTGAATCTTAAAAGGTCTTTGTGGTAGCTGAGGGTTGTGAAGGCAACTGTTCTGGTGGGAAAATACCCTCTGCCCCACCCAAATTTAAAGGTAGCCTTCGGGGTGTCCAGCATGTGTGCAGGCTGGATGGTCTGTCAGGATGAGAACACGGCCATGCCCAAATAACTGGGTCAAAATGGGTTCCCCGTGAGCATAGCTCGATCCCTGCACCTGGAACCAGCACTCTGCCTCCCGCTTTGAAGGGGCCAGTGACTGATTACGCTTGTGCCTAGGTGACCACATGCACAATGATTTCCCCAGATAGTTATCCACCTATATATATATCTGCAGGCCGAGAAATTGCATTTTGTGGAGGATAAGAAGTAAGTCCAAGGGAAAGGTTAAAGTTTAGCCTCTAAAGTTTCCCCAGATGGATTAGGGGAATACTTTCCATAGGAACTGTCTTGAGGTTTTCTAGTACGTGCATATGTTAGGGGAGGTAAGAGGGGGTGAGTAGATTAGGTGAGATGGAAAATTCAGGGGGCAGGCAGAGATATGTCTGAACTTAAACTAACACTGACAGCTCATTTTCAACGGTTCCTTCTTCCTCACCCCCTGCAGACGCTGTAGATGGGTAATCCCCAGAGTAATGCTAAAGTTTGCCAGGCATTAGCACAGGTAAATCTGCTGCTGCAGAAAACTCATAAACCAGAAACCCGGCCATTTATTTATTAAAATAGAGCCAATATTGGTACTATTATCATTTTGAAATGTTTGTGCAGTAATGTTTTTTAAAAAAACTTTAAGACCAAAAATGAAAAAAAAGAAGAGCAAACTGACTCTAAGGTATAAAATTGGCACATAAAAAAATGATACTGTACAAAGAAAAATGCACTCTAATTGGCAACAGACTGGAAGCTTTAGGAAGCTTTATACTATACATTAAATCAGGACACAACTCAGGCTTGCGGGGACCCATTTCCCAACAGACTCCTGGCCTGCGCATCAGATGATACGGTCGCCTGACTGGGAATTTTGCACCGAAGATAGTACTTTCTGACATTGAGTTCTGATTCTGTGTCTTCTGAAGCAGAAACGATAACATTCACCAAAAACAAGAAGAACTCTAAGCTACGCACATAAGGAATCTGGAAGCTAAAAACAATTATGATTGCTTTACTGATTCAATATTCCTCCAAATTCATGAAACTTACCCAGGTTTGTAATTCATGCATTTACAGAGATACCTTACTATTACATTTCCTGAGAAATATATTTGCTTCTACCTCTAGAGCATTGTGGACTTTAAAAAGAAAGGTGGAAATCACAAAGGCCGAAGGACTGTAATTGTTAGTGTTCTTTCTAGAACGAGCTTTAACCTGTAAAGGAAATGCTATCTCTCAGCTCAAATCACTACCCTCCGACGGTTGCAATCCGTTTTGGTAAACATAACGGAGGCATCTGCTCCATCATTTATAAAAATAGTCTGTTTCTCTTCTCCAATCAGTCTGTGTGCCCATGTAGAGGTGGGCCACAATACATAACTAATAAGCATGAAGAAGGAAATACTCTCTCTTTTTCTCACACACACACACACACACACACACACACACTCTACACACAACACACACATATCTATACACTGACTAGGCTCTAAGTAAAATACGCTTTGCTACTTTTTTTGCTCCAGGTGGTAGTCTGGAGTTAAAAAAAAACTGATAAAAAGTAACCACAACAACATGTCAGCCTGAACTCTTGCTTTTAATCCGTTTTTCCACCCCTTCCCTGGAAAGGAAAACAAACCACAAAACCAGCAATAAAAAGAGATACCATATATCTAAAATACTAACACAGACGGCTAGCCAGGATTTCCAGGCTCTGTGGTTTCTCTGTTTATAATTCCTTCATTCAATTAATGCTTATCCTTAAAAAATAGAACAGTTACTCACTTTCAATGAATCAAAGCAGGCGATTACTCGTCCATTTTCAACTTGGCAGCTTTTCGATGGATGTGCAAATTTACATTCCGTGTCTGGTCGTGAGCAAGTCCCTCTTTGGAACTCTCTACACACTTCCAGCGTTAGCCATTTTGTGTCCCGAATCGGTGTGACACTAACAGCCATGTTTAGATTTTACAGGTAGTTAAAATTTCAGTGAAACAAACAAACCCCCCAAAAAAGCCGAACTGATAGACTGGAAATGGTGAAATAGTCACCTCCAAAATAGCTCTTCCCCCGCTCCCTGCTTTACAGGAACACGTAAAATGGTGTTGTCGATATCAAGGAAATGATCTCCCACTAGAAATGCACAGCATGAAACTGTTAATCGAAAGAGGTTTGGGTACTCAGAGGAACGCTAGGATCATAAGTAGACTGAACGTTTAAAAATGGGCCTGGGAATCAGCCTTGTGCTCTCAGAAACCCATTCCCAGTGCCAATTTGGAGCCCAAAATGCAAGCATGAAAACGTGGCAGACCCTTTGACACAGAATTTCCAAGCTGCTTTCAGTAAAGTTGTCTGAAAGGTAATCTCCTCACAGCTGAATTTGCAATCGGGTTTTGTGGTGCAATTGGTATTGATTAGTTTGGCATAGACAGATGCAGCAGTTTAGAGCAACAATCGAGAAATGATTTTTTTTCCTCCTTGATTTTCTGGCAGAAGATATCTTACTTTTTCAGCAAACTTTTCTTTTTTTTTAAAAAAAAAACACTAAAGCAGCCTAGGACAATGCCAGATACTTAGAGCTTTTCTCTTGATTATAAGTAGAAATGGGGGTGTCTGGGCTAGAGGTGGAGGGTGGACGTGCTGTCGTCGCAGTCTAGCTGGCAGCAAGCAAGGCAAAAGCAGAAACTGATCTAGAAGCGGTTCCAAGCAGCAGAGACGTCAGGAAAGGCACTTCTTAGTACCAACCTGTAGAAAAAACAGATACGTTAAAATTTACCAAGCAGCACTTCACTGATGTCCCACAGTATTTACACCCTTGCCACGTGATCCTAGACTAGTCAATACTCAAGTCCGTCGCTTTCTTTCACACAAAATACTTACAGAGGAGCATACTGCAGCCAGCCATCGTAGATTTATTAAAAAAGGGGCCGTTTCCCCTTGTGAAGCAATGCATGATAGGGAGATAACCAATCACAGATAGTGTTGCAGCAATATTCTGGGCAGAAAGCCAATAGTGTGGGTTGTCTTATGAAAGGTCGCGCCTGTCAGGCGTTCATTACTATGCTATAAGCACAGAAAATGTCCATCAGATGTGACTTATTCCACTGCAAGAGGACGAGCATGTGGGTTTTGAATTTACCCAACATGCAGTTAGTGGATTAAACCATGTTAGTTTTAAAAACAGCTCCCATCACAAGCCCAAGCGCCTGCAGAATGACTACAGAAAAGGCAAGCTTTTAAACTGCAGATCCACTTTCCGGCTGCTTTCCCTCCTGCTCAGCCTTGGGCACCGACGACATAGAGCCTGCCGAATCCGACACGTGAATAAAAAGGAAAAGGAGGGGGGAGATTTCGAATGGTACATTCTCCTGACCTATCCAATTCACTTCCTTCCAAGCTGTAAGTAAGCCCTGCCTCTCCGCCGAAATCAGCACCCATTCGGACTCTAAAACTAGTCCATTCAGCCAGCAGATACATCCCAGGCAGCCTCGATATTGAACAAAACTATCCTTTACTGGGACATTTTTTTCCAGCCAAAAAGCCCAGATTGGGCAGGGGACGTAAGGACTGCAGGGCTGTCAGGACGTCTGGCCAGACGTAAGTTATAACCTCAAGGGAGAATGTGATTCCATCGCAGAAACATTAAATATGAAGGAGGCAATTTGATTTAAGCAACATGATGCACTTCAAAGCCACGCTTCCCCATGAAAGCAGGGGCATCAGCTGCTGCTTGCTGGTCATTAACTCAGGGTTGCAGTCAGCTAATCTTAAAATGGCATCTTGGTTGAACACTTTACTCTCCCTTCTCAAGACCAAGTGCAGGGCTGATTATTCACGTAATTCACCTAATCAAAATTACCGTTTCGGACCTGGCCAATTAAAGAGACACAAGGAGAAATGTGGAAATTAAATAAACCAGTGATTTTTACTGAATTCACTCTCATTTTCATTCTTGATTAGAGCCATATTGGATCCAAACTTCGTTATTCAAATAGGGGTCTGCTTACTTTCTTTAAAAAAGCCACTATTAGAGGCTGTTTTATCTACTCAAGTGCTGAAAATGCTCTGTTGGCAACAGACACATAGGTAATTCTAACAGAAAAGGATATTAATTTATTTGATTAAAGGCAATTGTTTCACTTCAATAAGCATTTATTAATTAAAGAGGGAATCTGATATACAAATCACATGCCGATTCTATTTGTGAAAGAATATTCCTAACGTAGGCAAATTGGCTAATTTTGACATATTAATAATAGTTATATTTTCATTCAGTTTTCTAAAACTGACGGCTGATTATAAAAAATTCATCCAAGTCCACTATAGCTTCCTGACTCACTCGCTTTCCAAAGTACTATAAGTTTGTGATATAAAAAAGTTTGAAAACCCACCAGCTACCGGAACGGTTTATTTGCACTTGCACCAAACCAAGATGGTTTTCACAATTTGTAACTCCCCTAGTCAGACGACTGAAGAACGCCTAGAGTTAAGCTTCAACTTTCAATGGAAATTTCAGTATTATTTGCTTCCACTTGCAGGCATGCCTTCACCAGGGACGTTGTTGATTTCAAACATTTCTGCCAATTCCAAGGGGACTAACAGTTTAACTATCCAAATCCAAACACACTAATAAACATGGCACACTGAGCACCTAATGGTGATCAGGATGATGAAGGTAATTGTTAAGTGCTTACTATGCCCCAAGTACTGTTCTAAGCGCTGGGGTAGATACGAGATAATCAGGTCGAACACAGTTCCTGTAGAGAAGCAGCGTGGCACATAGAAGCCGCCTGACTCAGTGGAAAGAGCACAGGATTGGGAGTCAGAGGTCGTGGGTTCTAATCTTGGCTCCGCCACTTGTCAGCTGTGTGACTTTGGGCAAGTAAGTTAACTTCTCTGTGCCTCAGTTACCTCATCTCTAAAATGGGGATTAAGACTGTGAGCCTCACCTGGGACAACCTGATAACCTTGCATCTATCCCAGCATTTAGAACAGTGCCTGGCACATAGGAAGTGCTTAACAAATACTATTATTATTATTATTGATATTATATTATTATATTGCCAAGTTTCAGATGGGGCTTTGTGTCTAGTTTTTCACTCCAACGGGAATGTAAATACTAATATAATATTAAAAATTTTAAGAAAAATCTGAGCATCGACAATTTATCTGTATAGTAAAACTTGTCAAATTCCAATAGGGGTAGGCCTTGATTTAAAACACTTTGGATTATGACAAACAGCACTTATGCCCTGTTTCAATTTTAGAACACATTGTTTTCAACTTTAGTTCCCTGAATACAGATAGCAAGGGTGGAAGGATGCACAAATATTTCAGGAAAATGGAGAAACAATTTAGAAAACTGGGATGAAAGAGGGAAAAAAGAGGTCGGAGGATGAGTGCTGGGAAAGACCTCGAGGTGGGGACGGAGGGCATTTATTTCCAGTGAACTACAATGTGACAACTCTATTGTTGCATCTGATTCAATATCAATACATTAATGTAACTGCATTTCTCATCTATAATTGGCCGAGGACTAAATTATGTAAAATTCCAGGAAGTCTATGCTTGTCAACCTTGCTTCAAAAACCCATTTCTCCTTTCTTAAATCTTTCCTCTCCATCCACGCTACCATGCTAACAAAAACACTCAGCAAATCCTACCTTGACTACTACTGCCTCCTAACTGATCTCCCTGCCTCTCCCCTCTCCAGGCTATACTTCTCTTAGATTCCTGGATCATTTTCCTAAAAATACATTCAGCATGTCTCCCCACTTCTTAAAAACGTCCAATGGTTACCTTCCACGTTAAACAGAAACTGCTTACAAGCATTAAATCAGCTCTGTCCTACCTCACAGATCTACTATAACGCAGCCCACACACTTTGCTCCTCTAACACCACCCTAATCAATCCCACCCGTTTCACCATCAACCCCTTGCCCAGGTCCTCTTTAGGGCCTGAGATTCCCTCCCTCTTCATATCCGACAGGCCACATCTCTCCCCCCTTCAAAACCATCTTAAAATCACATCTCCAAGAGACCTTCTCTGAAGAAGACTCATTTCCCCTACTCCCTCTCCCTTCTGCAATACATATTTCTTGGCGATGTATCCTTTAAACACTTGATATTCACCCCGACCTCAGAGTACGGCATTTACGTGCATGTCCTGATACCCTATCATTTCCCCTATCGGTAATGTATTTCAGTGTCTCTTCCCCTGTAAACTGTAAGCACCTTGTGGGCACGGATCAGATACAGGAGTATATGACTACCCAAAGATTTAGCGTTAAGGTTGTACGTCTGTAGGGGCTGAGAAATATCTAAACATTTTTCTAATGGAAAAAACCCATCTCATCTTGTGACCTGAATCAAAACTGGACAACTCTAGGCCCTTTGGCAAACCGAGTATATATGAGGACAGCGTGTCATGCTCATCAGGAGTATCATTTTGTGGGCCTTTACCACAACGCCCTCAACCGAATTCATCCTGGATGTTCTGATATCTGCACATCTCGTCTGTAGATGATCAATCGATCAATCAATCATTCACATTTACTGAGCGCTGACTCTGCAAAGAGCACTGTACTAAGCACTTCGGAAAGTACAATATAACAGAGTTAGTAGATATGTTCCCTGTTCACAGCGAGCTTCTCCCATCCTGGTGCTGCCCGTGGGAGCCTGTGACTTTCTCAGGAGTAAAGGCAGACTGGCAGTGGAGTGGGAGAAAGCATTACAGGCTCCCTAACTCCTGGCAGCAGCTATCAATCACAACACTTCCCAGAATTCGGGGATTCAGAAATTATTTTGGAAATGAGAATTGCTTCTGTCCCGTAAATCTTGGCCAACATAAGAGAGTGCATGAAAGCCAGCCCGTGAAAATGCTTGCAAAACTTCAGGGCCAAATCAAACCATTCTTGCAGCCCGTGATCAAAAAAAATGATTCCAAGTTAGAAAGGCTTGCTCAGGGAAACAAATGCTCACAACCGAAGCAAATGTTTCTACTGTTAAGACTTGTCCTAACAACGCATTTATCCAAGACGCAACCATTTCTTTTGGAAAACAGATTGCCAATCAAATTATGGCCAAAAAGAGAGCACCAGACTTGTCTCTATTTTTACAGCCTACATCACTCAAAAAGCTACCTCTGATCCCCTGTTCTCTTTTTAGCTCAGAAACACCCTTATGTCACCTTTTAAATTCAAAACGGTAATCTGCCTCATTCGTTATTCCTCATCAGAGCTTGATAAGGATGCCCAGACTCAAAGGCAAGAGCAAAAAGGAGAACTGGAGTGCACGATTAAACCTATGGACGAGTTACAAATCATATCTTAAAAAGAAAGATGGAATTTGGGTGAGAATTAAATCCCCTGGAACATAGTATAGCTGGCATGTTTGTAGATTTATCTCTCCCATATAGAACATAGGCATGTCAAAACACAGTATTAAGCCACTCTTAAGACATTTGTCATGAGCTAATGATGATTTCTGTGACAGGTTTAAATCTATACGGCAACAACCACAAATAATGTGATCCCTATATAACATTACGAGACCTCATAATATTTCATTACCTAAGAAACTCTCCGACTAGCCGTTTCTCTAATTGTTCACTTTATCACAAGTCATTCATTCAATCGTATTTATTGAGTGCTTACTACGTGCAGAGCAGTGTACCAAGCACTTGGAATGTCCAGTTCGGCAACAGATAGAGACAATCCCTGCCCAATAACGGGCTCACAGTCTAACCATGGCACAAAGATCCAAAGTTAGAAATCACGAAACCGGACCACTGTACTGGACATGTAATATTGGGGTTGACACATTGCATTGTAGATGAAATCTCCAGACCAAGATGGCGTGGGCTTGGTTGACAGGGTCATATAAGTAATATAAGGTTATATTAAAGCTTCCTCTCTAAATCTCCCTGCCTCTGTCAGTTTGACACTCCATCCATCAACATGGACCTTCTACTGGTGGCACTAAAGGGAGGTCAGAAGTACTGAGCTGAAGATTTAGAATTGAATTTCCACAAGCAATTGTCTAAGTTCTCCTTACAAAAAGTTGGAATAAATGGAAATTACCTATTTGAAAATGCAACCCGTGTCAGGGAAATAGACACTTAATGCAACTGTATCTATATAGGGAGCTACTGGGTGGATTCTGACAGAGAACAGCATTTAAAATTCAAGGAACAGGCAAATTATAGTGGATGATGTTGCTTATCAATTGCACCTTCTTTCCTAAATATCACAAATCGCTGTGCAGATATTAATCTCATAAATCTTTACAATGCTAGGCAGCAGACTTACAGTGAAGGATAATGAATAGCATAGCCTCAACAATAAAGTCAAATCAAACCTTTCATGATAAGTGTATATGTTAGGGGAAAAATACAATTTTAACTGAAAAATTTCCCACCGGAAGAAAAAAGTAAGATTATAGAACCATAGAATTTGATTTGATTCAAAATGGTATGCAAGACAAATTCAAACCAAATCATTCAAGTGTATTAATTTGATAAAGCAAATATTCCATTGTGACAATAGAAGGGCACATGATTGTGAAAACAGAAAGCAAAATCACTTTTCATTATTTATGCCTTATTCTTGCTCCCCTAACAATCTTTGTCCAAAAACTGTGACTCAAGGTTTTAATTATACTGTGAATTAATGCACTCCACTACCTTTTCTAAATTGTTTCTATAAGTCAATCCACTGATCATTTTCTATTCTTTTGCTTTGACTGTTATACAAATAATTCAGCATATGTTAGAATAGCAGTCAACTCAATCAATCGATGGTATTTATTAGATTCCAATTTTTAAAAGCATGCTATTATGTGCTCCATATTTAAGATTATTCTATTTCTAATCTCCTGGTCATGAACAAGTTGAAAATTCAAGAGATATGAAATTATCCTTTTGATAACTAATCTGAGAGTACCAAAAGATTCATTATTGACATAATACTAATTCCACCTCCTGATCATAATGATTGCGAGTCTGTATTATTTCAGGGGGCATGAATTTAGATTATTTTCATTTTCATGGGGTGGCGGGGGCAGCCAAGCTCCTATTTTTTACTTCTTATTCAATTACTCTGAACAAGTCACATAGCATTTCAGTGCCGTGGTTTTGACTGCTAACCTAGTATCGCAATTCTGTTTATCTTCCGAAAGATTTGGCCCACCAATGACCTAATCCAACTGATTGAATCTAACACTATGTAACCAGCATCTCATTTTCAATTTAAATACTGAAGATACCCACCAATTAATGAGCAAGCGAACTGATGACCTGATTATCTGAGATGGTCAGAAGACTATACTATATCAAAATCAGATTCTAAATTTGCAGCTCATTTTCAATTTAAATACTGAAGATACCCACCAATGAATGTGTAGGCAAATTGATGAGTTGAGAATTTGAGATGGTCAGAAGACTAAATCAAAATAAGATTCTAAATTTAATCCTCTTCCTAATAAAGGTACAGAGCTAGTAGGGCAAAGGACATGCTTCATCAATGTACTCTGCCATTGAACCTGAAACTTAATTACATTAGCTATCCATTTGGAGTCTTAGAGTATAAAATAATTTCAACATTTAATTATTCCCATATCATTTGCTTACTTCTCATAGATCATCCGCTAGTTCAGCCCAGTCTCAACACAAGACTGAATTAGATTTCCAGAGATTTGATTTAAAATCTTCTTGTCCTGTGTGATATCCTCATCACAAAATTTCATAGGTATACTTTCAACTGATGTTGTGTTGGAGATTACTGGTAACAAATTACATTAAACATTAATTGTTCTGAGAAGAAGCAGGAAAATCTATGTTTCTAATTAAATACAGAAAGTACAAAATTGAGTGTTTGTGAATAAAATTAATAAAGCTGATGGCATTATAAATGTAGGCTCCCATTACCTCCATAAATTTCATACAACTGAATAAACTTTCATCTCCTAAAAATCCACAGAAAAGGACAAAATATGAAATGTGAAATCTGAAGCCCTTCAGTGTATTTTTTAATGGTATCTGTTAAATCCTTACCATGGGTGAGATACTGTACTAAACGCTGGGGTAGATATAATGTTGAATATAGTCCATGTCCCATGTGGGGCTCATACCGTTAATTCCCATTTTACAGATGAGGTAACTGAGGCACAGAAAAGTTAGAGAAGCTGAAGTTAGAGAAGCAACACCGTCTAGTGGATAGAGCACGGTCCTGGAAGTCAGAAGGACCTGGTTTCTAATCCCCGCTCCAGCACTTGTCTTTTGTGAGACCTTGGGCAAGTCGCTTCACTTCTCTCTGCCTCAGTTACCTCATCTGTAGAGTGAGTATTAATATAGTGAGCCCCATGAGAGGCATGGACTGTGTCCAACCTGATTAGTTTGCAGTGCTCAAGAGTGCCTGGCACATAGTAAGTGCTTAACAGATACTATTTAAAAAAAAAGTTTAGGGCCTTGCTCAAGGTCACACAATAGACAAGTGGTGGAGCTTGGATTAGAACCCAAGTCCTCTGGCTTCCAGACCCGTGATCTTTTCACGAGGCCATGATGTTTCCCTCAGTGGACATAGATCTTGCCTATTTATTCTATATGCAACAGAAACTCAATAAACACCACTGATTGAACGACTGATTCCACTAATCAAAGGGCAGAGACTGTCTCTATCTGTTACTGATTTGTACATTCCAAGCGCTTAGTACAGTGCTCTGCATATAGTAAGCGCTCAATAAATACTACTGAATGAACTAATGAGGAATCGGTCTAGAGCACTGATTCCCAATTATGCTTCTGGGCCTTATTAATAATGAGATAAATTAATTATCTTCTCGGCCTTATTAATAAGATAATTAATTATCTTTGGGGTCTTATTAGTAATAAGACAATTCATCTTTCAGATCTGGCTTTATTGTCCACACAGGGATAGATCCTCAAGCATGCTCAATCAAGCCTAGTACAAACTCAGAACTTCTGTTCTGAAGTAAGCGGCAGACATGTTGTGAAGATGTCGGTGAGAACTCTCTTCTCTGCTCCCAAGGCCGACATTGAAGCCGGGTGGGGGAACAAGTGAGAGAGAGAGGAGAGAGGATAAAGATGGAAAAGAGAACTCCACAGATGGTTCCTCATACCTCTTCACCTTGAAATGAAACTGGTTTGGATGACCCAAAGCCATTCTGTGAATTAAAGAAGGTGATTTGTTCAAGGTGCAGAACGGTATGGGGGAGGAATTGTACCATCAAATTGCTTTGTCTAAATTACTTTTATGCCTAGTATAAAGAAGCAGGCACTAAGCAACCTCTCGCTTCCTAATGTACAGCAGGTCCGTGAGAACCAAAACCTACGCCTGTTTATCACTCTTGTTTAGGTGATTCTAGGTAGTGGAGTCAGTGTGATGGGCTAAATAATTCCCTGACTCTCCCCAAATTCAAACTCAAATTGCTGGGATCCTTTGCTCTTACTGTGTGTCTGCAGAAAATTAGGGTATAATGTGTAAAGATGCACATTACATGTGGGCTTAATACAACTGCAGAGAGAAATAGATGCATAATCCTTAATTTTTTTTTCCATATCCTTGCCTTGTACAAATTCTTCAATCCAATCCTCTGTGTCAGTTTTAAAACTTTGAAAAGCCTGCACCTAAGCTGTCTGGGATGCCCTGTGGAAATGAGCAGGTATCTTCAAACATCTTTGCCCAGGGTGTGTCCCCATAGAAAGATGTTATGCCACTGTCTCAAACCCTCAAATGTTTTCTTATGAAAATTTCCACCAGTGAGCTCCGTGGGGAGACAAACCGCCAGGGGAAAATATTTGCAAAAATGTTGCCCTATTTATAGTATCCCAAAATAAACGTTTGTGCTGATGAAGGAACTGAAATAAATGCTTTGGTTCTAGAAATGTTTGCTGGCAAAACATACGTGTTCAATTGAAATGTTTAGGCTGTTAGGATCCAGAAGTATTGGAGAGACGACAACCTTCATTTTTCACACAGCCATTGAATTGATCGGGCACAGAATGCACCTATGCCTTTTTCCATTTGGAGAGCTCTGGATGACTATTGGTCAATCAATCAATCAATTGATTGCATTTATTGAGTTCTTACTGTGCGTAGAGCATTGTACTAAGTGCTTGGGAAAGTCCAAAACAATAGAGTTGAGATGTGATCCCTGACTACAGAGATAGTAAAGTCTAAAGGGGGATGTTAAAATAAATTACAAATTTGGGAAAACAGTAGAGTATAAGGATATATATCTAAGTGCTGAGCGGCTGGGGTGAGGAACAGAGAAGGGATATATAGGCAAGTGCAAAAGAAGGATCCACGCCATCTCCAAAATGAATGGTCACAGGTGAGTTAGGCAAATGACACTCTGATGATAGTAACAATAATAATAACAAATGTGATATTTGTTAAGTGCTTACTAAGCACTGAGGTAAATACAAGATAAAAGACAGAGCACCACGTGTTTAGGCAACTTTACAATGGAAAAAAGACAGGATTATTCTGAATGATTCTGTTGCAGGTACAGAGCTGTGGACTGCAAATGGCAATGGAACACGACTGCTAGTAAGGACAGCACTGGTACTGATGGATATGTAGTGGACAGGTCCACTGGAATGTAGTAGAACTGGTCTGGCTTCAGTTTCCCTGAAACTCACAAGACCAAGGCAGCCCAGGTCACCTGGGGTCTAAAGAAGTCTGAGGAAACGGACGTGTTCATTGGATGACGTGTTCATTGGATGTCGTGTTCTTGCCGTGTGGCCCCAGAAAAGCTCTACCAGCAGACTTACTGTTTTACTTTGAAAGATAGAACATCAAGATTCCGTCCCCAGATTGGAAAGTTTTCCTTCTCTTCTCAGTGGGGGACAGAGAACTTTGGGGCTGAATAGCCTCAATATATTTTGGACTGCCCAGACCACAAAGAAACAAAGCTCCAGCTCAAACGGGGACTTATCGACCATTTATAGTGAGCAACAGCAGCTGGCGATTAGGGTAAGGAAGGTGAACAAATTTAGTCAGGAGAGTCGCCTTTGCATATTTTGTTAATCAATCAATCAATACCATTATCCTCCCTCTCTCACAAGCCCATAACCTTGGCCCAGGACCCATCTCTCTCATTTAACTTACATATTCAATCTGTCTCCAAATCCTGTCGGTTCCTACCTTCAAGACATCACTAGATTCTGCCCTTTCCTCTCCCTCCAAACTGCTACTAAGCTGATCCAAGCCCTTATCCTATCCCAAATCGATAACTCCCTAACCTCCCTGCCAACCTGTCTTTCCCCACTCCAGTCCAGTCTTCACTCCACGGCCCAGACCATTTTCCCAAGAAAACCTGTCCGTGTTTCCCTACTCCTCAAGAACCTACAGTGATTGGCCATCAACCTCCATATCATATAGAAACTCTTTACCATTGATTTTACAGAACTTGATCAGCTGGTGCCCTCACTGCTCTCTTAATACAGCCCAGCCCACACACTTAGCTGGTCTAGCACCAACTTGTTCACCTCCCTATAAGTCTACCTTGCTGCCGACCCCTTTCCCACATCCTCTGTCCTGAAACTCTTTCCCCAATAAATACTCCAGATCCCTACTCTCCCCATCTTCAAAGCCTTATTAAGGGCACATCTCCTCCAAGAGGTTATCCCCTCTTTTCCCTGATTCTCTCTCCCTTCTGCATCATCTATGCATTTACATCTGAACTCTTTAAAAACTAGATACTGACCTCACCTTCAGCCCCACCACATTTATGTATGTAAAAATAATTCATGTGTAATATTAATGTCTGTCTCCCCATCTAGACTGTAAACTCATTGTGGCAGAGAACATGTCTATCAACTCTGGTGTATTGTACTCTCCCAAATGCTTAATCCAATGTTCTACGCATGGTAAGCACTCAATAAATATCATTAGTTTGCACTTACTGTCTGCAGAGCACTGTACGAAGCACTTGGGAAAGTGCAACAGAGTTGGCAGATATTAACAGTAAAAATACTAATTAATAACAACTATGATACTTAAGTGTTTACTGTGTGTCAAGCACTGTTTTAAGCATTGGGGTAGATACAAGTTAATCAGGTTGGACACAGTTCCTGACCCACATGGGGCTCACAATCTTAATCCCCATTTTACAGCTAAGGGAACTAAAGCACAGAGAAGTTAAGTGACTTGCCCAAAGTCACACAGCAAACATGCGGCAGAGCCAAGATTAGAACCCTCACCACCATCAGAGAAACTGACAAAAATCGAGGCTGTTCCAGCTACACCAGGATGCATGGTGGGGCAATCCAAGGGAACCAGACTATCAGAGAATAACAGAGAGGTAAATAATAGTAATTATTATGGTACTTGTTCAGCGCTTACTATGTGCAAGCATTGTTCTAAACACTGGGGTAGATACAGTGTAATCAGGTTGTCCCACGTGGGGCTCACACTTTTAATCCCCATTTTACAGATGAGGTAACTGAGGCACAGAGACATTAAGTGTCTTACTGAAGGTCACACAGCAGATGAGTGGCAGAGTTGGGATTAGAACCCACATCCTCTGACTCCCAAGACCGTGATCTTTCCACTAAGCCACGGTGCAGCCGATGGGCTCTCGACACCTCACGTCCCCTCTTGGGGAGGCAGTCCGCCAGGTCAGGTGGCAGCTACTGGCTTCAGTGTTCTAAAAGCCTCAAAATGTGCCTACCTTCATACACTGATTGACTATGGTATTTATTACATGCCTACTGTCTGCTGAGGTGGGAATTCAGGATCCAGGCCAATTTCTGCCTTGACAATTTCACTCTATCCTACTATTACTCAGCTCTCTCTTCCACTAGCAACTCTTCTATTCCTCCCAAATTGCTGCATGCGTACAACCTTTCCAAAGATTCCCAGTCCCCCAATCACCTCCCTCCCTAAGGCCTGATAACCTCACCAACTACTTGGTGGGGAAAACTGAAACAAGCAGGCTTGAACTCCCCAAAGCCCCCCCAACGCCTTACAATGTCGCTACTCCTTCCTCCACTTCATCTTTCTGTTTTCTTGCTATTTCTCAAAAACAGTCTGCCATCTGCTCTCTAAAACCACTTCCTCCACCCATGTTTCTGACCCTCTCGTCTCTTACTTCCTAAAAGCACTCACTTCCACTCTCCTTCCCTCCCTCACTGCTATCTTCAACCGCTCACTTTCCCTAATGCTTTCAAGCATGCTCAAATTTCTCCCGTACTAAAAACGTCCTCTCTCAATCCCTCAGCCCCCACCTGCCACTGCCTCATCTCCCTACTCCTATTCCCAATCAAACCCTTGGAACGGGTTGTATGCACCTGCTACCTTCATTTCCCTTCCACCAACCCTTCAGGGACCAAAGAGTAACCAATGATCTCCTTATATCCAAGCCCAATAGCCTCTACTCTGCGCTAATTCACCTTGACCTCTGACCCACCTTCGAGACTGCAGATCATTCCCTCTTCTCTTGAAATACTAGACGGCAGCGGTTTTGCCGAAACAGTATGAATCTGGATCTCCTCCTACCTCTCTGATCACTTCTCAATCTCGTTCACTGCATCCACTTCCGTTTCACAGCCCCTAACTGCAGGTGACCTACAAGGCTTTCTCCCGAGTCTCTTTCTCTTCTCGTCCTACTCCCACTCTGTCAAGGAGCTCATCTGCTCATATGGCTTCAAGTACCATCACCTCTAAAACAGCCGTGGCATTCGTTACAAGCTTGCTATGTACCAGGCAGTATTCTATGCACTGCGGGGGATGTGAGCAAATCGGGTTGGACCCTGTCCCATATGGAGCTCACAGTCTTAATTCCCATTTTACAGAAGAGGTAAATCAGGAACAGAGAAGTGAAGTGACTTGCCCAAGGCGACACACCAGACAAGTGGTGGAGCCAGGATTAGAGCCCATGATCTTCTGATTCTCAGGCTCAGGCTCTATCCACTGCGCTATGCTGCTTCTCTATGCAACTGACTTTCAAATTCACCCCTCCTGGCCTGGCGTTTCATCAAACTGACAATCCCACATTGACTCCTGCCTGCAGGACATCTCCACTTGGATGTGTCCCCATGCCTTGCCTTGCCTTCCCTTCAAAACACTCTCCTGCTCGCAGCTTTCCTATTTCTGCCTATTGCATCACCATCCTCCCTGTCCTAGAAACCTATACACTTTGTTTCAGTGCTCACTCCTCACTACCTTTCAACCATCACATTCAAACTACTGCTAGATCACCCTACATGACGTCCCTCGTCCACCCATTCCTCTCCTCTGGGGTAGTTCTAAGATGATCACTTGGCCAGCTGAATTCACTCTGTACGGCTCCTGACACAATGACACAACTGACCATTTCTTCTTTTTGGTCCAAGGTACTGTCATATGGTGGGCAGGATATTATATTAACCATGGGTCTACAGCTGCCTCAAGCCTCTCCCGCCTCCCAGAGGCATTCCTCAATTAAGCCATCCTTTCCTCGACTCCCCCTCCCTACCACATAATCTATAAACTGGAATCCATACCCTTTCAAGTCCTTGACAATCACCCCACCTTAGCCCCACACCACTTATGTAAATACCCATTATTTACTTATTTAATATCTATCTCCCCCTCTCGACTGTATGCTCGTTGTGGGCAAGGAATGTGTCTTCCATCTTTTTTGTACTGTGTTCTTTCAAGTGCTTAGTCTAGTGCTCTGTAACCAATTAATCAATCATATTTATTAAGCCCATACAGTGTGCAGAGAACTATACTAAGCGCTTGGGAGAGTACAATATAACAGAATTGACAGATATATCCCATGCCCTCAATGCATACAGTAACTGTTCAATAAATACCAGCAAATTATTGATTGATGTGGGGGTGGATGGGCAACCATTGGAAGTTTTAAAGGAGTAGGAAGATATGGATTGAATCAGAAAAATGATCTAGAATGTAGTGTGGAATGGAGAGCAGAGAGGAAGGAGACAGAACGTAAATGAAAAATGATGTGGTGATTTAATTACTTTAAACAACACCATCTGTAGAATTTACTGGCAACTTCTGGAGATGTTGCTGGTGACATTATTACCTAAGGGGTAGTAATAGCCAAATCCTGAAGATTAAGGATGGGGAAGTATGAGTGCTTAACAAATATTATAATTACAATTATTATGACATTCATTTGTGCAAAACTGATCCAAAAATATGCTTTAATTTAAAATTCTCACATAAATCCATTTTTTCTGGTACAGATATGAAAAATTTTTTAATTTCTTTTACATTTTTATATTAGCTCATTTTACTTATTATCATGAAGTAGAAGCTTACCCATTTTTCTTCTAAAATCTGCACACCTACATCTATCATTACTTGGAATTAACATGTACATTTAGTCCTGTTTACATTCTATTTTGATTATGTTCAGTTTCCATCTGACAACATCTACACCACATCAACTTGATCCCTAGCTGGAATCCCTGGCTTCTAGAATCAACAGTACTTCCTGAGTACCTATGGTATCCAGAGCACTGTATATTTCCCCATGCTTGGAAATATACAACGGAGTTAGGTTATAATCTAAGGGGGAGATAGATGTTAAAATAACAAAAACATGAAAGAAGAAAAATATGAATTAATGCTTAGTAGGGCAGATACATTTTAGACTTGTGAGCCCGTTGTTGGGCAGGGACTGTCTCTATCTGTTGCCGAATGGTACATTCCAAGTGCTTAGTACAGTGCTCTGCACAAGGAAGCGCTCAATAAATATGATTGAATGAATATATATGTATAAGTGTATATGGGATATTGAGAGTACACAAGTTCTGAGGTACTGCTGAAATGACAGTTGGGGATAATAAGATGGGGAGATTAGAAAATAATTTACAAAATTCTCCTGGGGGAGATGTGATTTCAAGAGGAATTTGCAGATAGGGTAAGTGTGGTTGGATAACTTTGAAGGGGGAGGGAATTTCAGGCAGGAGAGCAGGGTAGGGGGCCTAAGGAAGAAATAGCAGGACAGACTGAGTAGATTAGTTTGAGAGGAGCACAAAGCGAAAGTTGGGTTGTGGTGCAAGATGAGAATGGACAAGTGAATGACAGAGAGAAAGAGAGTTGATTGAGTGCCTTATAACCAATTGTCAGAAATTTCTGCTTAATGCGGAGAGTAATGGGCAACCAATGAAGGTTTTCAAGGGAAGAAACGCGTGCAGAATGGTGTTTTATAGAAATGAGCCGGGCAGCGGAATCAAGTATTGACAGGAGTCAAGTGTAGTCTAGTGTAAAGAGCTCAGGACTGGGAATCGGTTGATACGGTTGTAATGCCAGTTTTGTCCCTGGCACCTCTGGGCAATTCATTTAATCTTTCTGCCTCCCCGTTTCCCCACTTGTAAAATTGGGATACGCTGTGAACTGTCTGAGACAGGAATTATGCCCAATCTGATTATCTTGTATTCAGAAAAGCACATACATACTTAATAAATACTATAATGACAACGGTAATAATAATAGTAATAACAGTAACGATGTAGGTAAAGCTTGGATTCAGGGAGACAAGTGAGGAGGCTGATGCAGTAGTCAAGACGGGATATAACAAGTACCAAGACTATAGTGATCGTTTGGAAGGAGAAGAAGGGGCGGATCCTGGAGATGTCGAAGAGGAAAAACTGACATGATTTGGCGACAGATTGAATGTGGGGGCTGAAAGAGAACAATGAAGTCACTGTTAGCTGGGGGCCACAATGACATTTTGAAGACTAAACTTACTGGCCACACCAATTTGGGGAATCTATTCAGAGTCACTTAATATTCTGGACAGAAGATGTGAATAAAAGAGTCAAGATCCTTCATCTGTCTCTCCTACAGTTTTGCTTACCTCAAATCCTGAATGACAAAGATAATTTGGAAATGTATATTAGTATTTTTTTTGAGGGCTGGGGTTTCTTCTATATATCTTGTTTTCTACTGCTCCCCTGAACCCTAAATTCCTAAGGAGCAGGGGGTTTTCTGCATATTTTGATATTCATTGAGTGCTTACTATTTGCAATGCACTGGTATACTTTTAAAATAATTTCTTGGCCAGTTCAACTCTCTATGTACAGCTCCTAATACAATGATCCGCTGATCCCTTTTCCTCCTTCGTTTGTCAAAACAGCCTCACAAGATAGAAACAACCATTGGAAGACTAATAATCTGATTACTAGAATATTTAAATACATTCACAAGCGCAAACCTGCCTGCAATAACAAGCTGAGTAGGAAGAGGTTAGGCATTATGGAATCTCCAGTCCTGCTTTTCTGGAGGATGATCTTAGGACTTCAGCAAGATTTTTAGATTTTGTGATTGTATAACCTCATTGTGGACAGGGAACACGTCTACGAATTCCATTATACTGAACTCCCCCAAGCACTTAGTACAGTGCTCTGCACAAAGTGCTCAATCAAATACAATTGATTGATCGATTGACCATTATTGGTCAGACATCCAGTCCAGGGTCCTGTCTCCAACAATTCAATAGACACTCTACTTGACAATCGTCCTAATGTTTAAAGGTGTGTCACTTGATTTCCCTCTCTTTTCTATCCCTTACAATCTAACCTTTCCCTCCTGCAACACATTATATACCTCTCATCATTAAGTTATGCAGACCCACTGTTCTTTTTCCATATACTTATCTCCCTTTGGATAAAAAAGTGTTTTCTTTTGTTTCTCTCGAACCTACCACCCTCAAGTTTCGATGGCTACTCTTTGATTTAGTGAACAATTATTCCTTGTTTGCTCTGCCCACTCCTTTCCTTATGCAGTAGACTTTCATCATGTTCCCTCTCAAGGTGAGTGTTTCAGATTAAAGAGTGCTAAATCTTTATAACTCTGTTTTTCCTCATAAAATCTCTTTTTCCTGTTTTGTCTCATCTCCCTAATCCTCTTGGGTGCCATTTTCTGTACCTTCCTCAACTCTACCATGTTCTTCCTAAAGTGTAGCGGACAGATTTGCACAGAATACTCTACATGTGGTTGTAATAGGCGATTCATATAAATCGTCACATTCAATCTCTTCGTGTTCCGCAAACCGAGAGAAATTTTTAGAGAAGCATTTAGTAGGAGCAGTTTGCGTTAGAAGTCTAATGACATAGCGATGAAAGTCCATATTACAATATTCCCTTGCAAGAAAAGGACAAGCTTTATGAAATAAGTCACAGTAGAACAAACGTATGAATTACTTTAAAACAACAGGGACTATTTCTGTCCCAAGCTGGGAACCCGGACAGCCAAGCTCTTGAGGTACAGGACACATTTCTCTAAGCACCAGGCATATCCTCTGAACCACCTCTAAGACAAATGAAACTCTCTGCAGGATCAACCCAGATCAAACTGTTTCTACCAGTTCATTCATTCAATCGTATTTACTGAGCACTTCCTGTATGCAGGGTACTGTAGTAAGCACTTGGAAAGAACAATTGGGCAACAGATATAATCTCTACCCAACAACGGGCTCACAGTCTAAAAATTCCGCTTTGTCGTACTTCCCCACGTGCTTAGTTCAGTATGCTTGCACACAGTAACTGCTCAATAAATACCACTGATTGACTGGAGATGCTATTTTCTATACAAGAATAAAATCCAAAAATCACAGGTCATGAAGTTCTTAGAGATTTCCTGATCAGTCAATATTATTTATTGAGCAATTTGAGGCAGCACAATTTACTAAGTGCTTGGGAGAATGTAACACATTTGGTAGACATAGTCGCTGTCTTCAGGAAGCTTATACTAGATCAGAAATCCGGTGCATGCATAAGGTTTTCTATCCACTGAACTCCCTGCTGATGGCATTTATTTTAACAAGGCACTACTACGTAAGCTTTGTCCCAGCACTTCACTTAGGATTAGTCTGAGTGATTTAAAGCTGCCCAACTGTACTAATTAATACAATCTAATACTTGCTTCTTCTGCTATTATTATTACTATTATTACTTTGGCATTTGTTAAGCACTTACTGGGTTCCAGGCACTGTTATAAGAACTGGGGAAGATACAAGTTAATCAGATTGGACACAGTCTCTGTCCCAAATGGGCCTCACACCCTTAATCCCCATTTTTCAGACTAAGTAACTGAGGCCCAGAGAAGTTAAGTGCCTTGCCCAAGGTCACGTAGCAGAGCCGGGAAAATAACCCAGGTCTTTCTGACTCCCTAGCACGCTCTCTCCACTAAGCCATGTTGTTTCTCGATTCGTACTAAGGTACCAAATCATGCGTTGGGGTCAGTATCTGGATATGACTGATTGATTGATTGAGAAACAGCATGGCTCAGTGGAAAAAGCACGGGCTTGGGAGTCAGAGGTCATGAGTTCGAATCCCGGTTCTGCCACTCGTCAACTGTGTGACTTGGGCAAATCACTTAACTTCTCTGTGCCTCAGTTACCTCATCTGTAAAATGGGGATTAAGACTGTGAGCTCCATGTGGGACAACCTGATTACTCTGTATCTACCCCAGCTCTTAGAACAGTGCTCTGCACATAGTAAGCGCTTAACAAATACCAACATTATTATTATTGATTGACAAGTCATGGCAGGCTATTCCTGTAATCCCTTAACTAGTTCTGAAACCTCTTCCCTTGAGCTACACTGAACTTGTGGACTTCCACACCACACCCCTTCCGGGAAAGGAACTTCTAGACTCCTTTTAGAACACCTAGACTCCTTGAGAAGCAGCTTGGCCTAAAGGAAAGAGCAGAAGCCTGGGAGTCATAGGAACTGGGTTTAATCCCATCTCTGTTACTTTCCTTCTGACCTTAGGCAAGTTATGTAACTTCTCTGTGCCTCAGTACTCCCATCTGTGAAATCGGGATTCAATACCAGTTCTCTCTTTTAGACTGTAAGCCCCATGTAGGATATAATTATCTTATATCTACTCCAGCGTTTAGTACATTGCTTGATACACAGTAACTGCTTAACAAATACCACAAGTGTTTTAGCAGTCAGACTACTGAGAATGTTAACCAGGGATCTGATGTGATAAGTTCAGATATTTCCCATTTCCAAAACAGGGGGAAAGGAGTTTGTGACTGTGCACCCACAAACTGGTAAGAGTGGAATTGGCAGTATGGCATGCCTCATGAGTAAGAAGACCTCAGAGTGATCAACAACCTAAACTTTTAGTAGGAAAAAGAGAAAGCACAGAGCAGGAAAGAAAGACTCTCTCATTTTAACAATGAGTTCAGGTTATGGTGACCCAGGGTGAGACAGCCCTGTCCAAAAATGGCTTAAAATACGGGCAAGGTGGATTCCTACATTCACCTTCCAGCCTAGCTGGAATAAACTAACTTTGTCCTGGAATTGGCTTAGCACCTATGGGACACTATGACCTTCTTGCTTAGTGGAAAGAGCAAGGGCCTGGGAGTCAGAAGGACCTGGGTTCTATTCCCGGATCTGCCACGTGGCTGCTGTGTGACCTTGGGTGAGTCACTTAATTTCTCTGTGCCTCAGTTACCTCATCTGTAAAATGGGGATTATGGCTGCAAGCCCCATGTGGGACATGGACTGTGTCCATCCCGATTACCTTGTCTATCCCAGCGCTTAGAACAGTGCCTGGCATGTAATAATTGCTATCCAAATACCTTAAATTAAAAAAAGACAGCAACATTTCCATTTTTTCCTTGGGGAAAATAGTTCCCCAATTTCAATTGGGAAAGCAGCACATTTTGAGCATATATGTAGCAAAATATATACCCATCTGAGCTCTGTTACTGATCTTCAAGGAATCTTTATTAACACTTAGAAATGCAATAAAATGTCCTTCTATTATAATTTAGACATTTAATATCAAAAAAGGTGTACTGTATACATTTTTGTACCTTCTAATAATAACAATGAAATATGAGAAGCTACTTTATAGACTGTAAGCTTGTCTTTAGACCTGCTCATTGTGGGCAGGGAATGTGTCTGCCAATTATAATGTACTCTCCCAAGCATTTATTACAGTATTCTGCACACAGTAAGTGCTCAATAAATACAACTGATTGATTGACTGATTAATTATTGTGTTTCTTCTTTGTATTCCTCTTGCTGCTTTTTTGTTCAACTAATTCGCACTTCTTTCTGGTTTTCTGAAAAAATATCTGAATTGGTATCATGCTACTTCATTTTAACACCATGAAAACTGCATTCATAGAATAGGAAAAGAAGTCCAATTGCTTTACGTTTCACAAGAATCAGGATTGCCTACTTGCTTTTTGGTATTTGATAAGGACTTATTTTGTGTCTAAGCACTGGGGTTGATACAAGTTAATTAGGTCTGAAAAAGTCCCTGTCCCACACGGGGGCTCATCGTCTTAAGTAGGAGGGAAAACAGGTATTGAATTCCCATTTTGCAGTTGGGGAAACTAAGGCACAGAGAGGTTAAGTGACTTGCCCAAGCTCATACAGCAAGCAACGCGCAGAGTCAGGATTAGAACCCAGGTTCTCTGACTCCCAGGCCCCTGCTCTTTCCATTAGGCCCCACTACTTCTCAGGAGGTCTTTATTCCATTATCTAGATAGAAATGCAAAATTATGTTGGATCATTAGTGAATATTTAGATGGACTGGGAGGTATTGAATCATTTGGGATCACAGATAATATACTCCCTTATTTTAGTGAACCACACAAGAAAAGAGAGGTCTCTTACAAAACAAAATAAGTCTTGTAGGGTTATTGAAAGGTTGCGTCTTAAAAGTTCGTTTTTCTTTCAATTATTGGCTGGCATTAAATTTACATCCCAAACCTACTATATTAAATTATTTCATATGCATTGTAAATACATCCAGTTTCACTACAGTGTGGGGATCACATTCTTGCAGAACCCCATATTAAAGAACACTCATGTTTTAGTACACACACCATGTCTGGCACCTACACATGGGCGTTGCGATTTTCTTTGTAAAATGCATCAAACTGTATCCAACACTGTCGGAAGAACATACCCTAATTGAGCCATGATGTTCTAGCTGAAGTGCATGGTGAAAGATATACATTCTGACCAAATTGAGTGTGCAAGCACATATTTCCTTCTTCACTTTAAAAATCTGTAAATTAATCTAAGCAACTGATCTCAACTATTTAGAAACACACAAGAGCATGTAGAGCTATTACTTTTTTTTCTGGCTTCTTCGACCCTTACTTAGGTTGCTAATGACCGTCTCATAGGTCAATTTTACTTTACCATAGAGATAACAAAATTAAAAAGAAAAGAAGTCCTAATGCCTTTAAAGAAAAACAATCCTAACACCTTCAACAGATAAGTCTTCAAAAATGGTAATGAACATTCTGAGCACAACTCTGGTCTCCGAATACGTCTTAGTGTTTGGGAGTCTATGCCAAAGTTTCCTTTAGTTGCCCACTTCCTCTGCAGTCACTTCAGCATGGCCACAGGAAACTTAAGTGGCCAGATTAAAGAAGCAACATGGTGTACTGGATACAACACGGGCCTGGGACTCAGAAGGTCATAGGTTCTAAACCCTGATCACACCACTTGTCTGTTGTGTGGCCTTCTCTGTGCCTCAGTTACCTCATCTGTATAATGGTGATAAAGACTGTGAGGCCTAAGTGGGACAGGGACTGTATCCAACCCGATTTGCTTGTATCCAGTGCTTAGTACAGTTCCTGGCATAAAGTAAGCACTTAACAAAAATTGGGAAGCAGTGTGGCTCAGTGGAAAGAGCCCGGGCTTGGGAGTCTGAGGTCATGGTTTCGAATCCTGGCTCTGCCACTTGTCAGCTGTGTGACTGTGGGAAAGTCACTTCACTTCTCTGTGCCTCAGTTACCACATCTGTAAAATGGGGACTAAGACTGTGAGCCTCACGTGGGACAACCTGATTATCCTGTATCTACCCCAGCACTTAGAACAGTGCTCTGTAAATAGTAAGTGCTTAACAAATACCAACATTATCATTATTATTATTAAATACCACAGTTACTATTATCTGGCATTCAGAAAGGTTTCTGCTTGCCAGTTTGGGGTCTAGAGATGTGACTGCATCTGAGGAACACCATCCAGGCCTACTGTAAAGGTCTGACTGCTTACTGGGGCTGCAGAGTGGCAGCAAAATGAGACTTGAATCAAAAAGATTTCACGTCGAGTAACCTTAACTGAGAATGAGGTGCTAACCTGCCTGTTCATCGCCCCATGGAATTGGTAGCCCACAAAATAATAACCTCCCCTCTGGGGCCATAATTGGGAGTCGAAAAATGTACATAAAAAGGACCACAGAGTTAACTGAATAAGTACCAGGAGAGGTAAAGCCCATCTCAAGACCCAGATTCCCAAAATTCACTGCTGTGAAGGCCAAACACATGGTCTCTCAATTATGGATTCCAGCTTTCTGTTAATGGCCATTTCCAGGCAGTGAATCTTGATAGTCACCACCAACTGTTCTGATCTGTTTCTATTTTCAGTTTTAGTATGGCTGGGATCCAGATGAACTGTCTTCTGTGCCCTTACTTTTTCTTTCAATCCTAGGATTAGGAAGAATGATCCTGTTTTCTTACTACTGAATCCTACAGTTTGTTGACCACTAAGAAGAAAAAATGCTCAAATTATACTCTTAATCTCACATTTTAATTTATCATTAGCTAATATTACCAACTCCAATATATGTCTAGAAAGATTTTAAAGATTGGAGTCAAATGTCATATCTGAGTAAGATCACTCCTGGAATTTCAGCATCTTGAATGGGCATTATCAATACTATCAAACATCCTGATTTGCTCTTTATTCAGCCAGTCTTGCAAGAAGTGCATAGATATCGGAAAGTGCCTCTCCACTACAAGCCAGTGACTAATAATATGACATGTCGGCCACTGAACACGTCTCTCTTGCAGGCCAGTTAAAGCTACTGGTGATGCTAGGCCAAGAGTAAGTCCCTCTCCCCAGAGAGCTCATGCCCTTGGTTTTGTTCATGCTAATTTCCTCAGCCCCATACAGGTTTTTTTTACAGAGGCAAAAGGTTCTCAGTTGAGTGAAGATCTGTTGGGAGGGCTAAGGCTGTGGATTTGCTGTTGTTTTAATGAGATGTTCTTCCCCATGATTCTATTTATTGCCATTGTTCTCTGTCTGTCTCCCCTGATTAGACTGTAAGCCAGTCAAAGGGCAGGGACTGTCTCTGTTACCGATTTGTACAATCCAAGTCAGTGGAAAGAGCCTGGGCTTTGGAGTCAGAGGTCATGAGTTCGACTCCTGGCTCTGCCACTTGTTAGCTGTATGACTGTGGGCAAGTCACTTAACTTCTCTGTGCCTCAGTTCCCTCATCTGTAAAATGGGGATTAAAAGTGTGTGAGCCCCACGTGGGACAACCTGATTACTCTGTATCTCCCCCAGCGCTTAGAACAGTGCTCGGCACCTAGTAAACGCTTAACAAATACCAACATTATTAACATTATTATTAGTACAGTGCTCTGCACATAGTAAGCGCTCAATAAATACTATTGAATGAATGAATGAATGCTATCAACAGTGAATCGCCATGATGGCAGGGAATTCTGGTGTCATTCCCAATAGGTGATCCAGCAAGGGTCCCATGAAAATGAACCTTTTTCAGCTATAAAACTAGTGAGCTTTTTCACATTCCTCCACCTCCAAGCAGTGCATTGTACTTGTGGGCAAGCACAATGCGACCAGACCGTGTGAGTGTAAACAGCCACAGGCTATCTATAAACACGGGATTTATTCGGTAAAGACAGAAGGACCAGATGGGCATTCCAAATGGGAAAACTGGCCCTTTTTTTTTTAACCCAACCAAATGCTTTTCCCCATCCCAAAAATCTTGATATCCTGGGGAAGTGGAGAATAGTTTTTTTTACAGTTCTTTACGGAGATATGGGCTCTGCTGAAATACGTGGACTATTGCATCAATCAGGAGCACTTATTCATCAATTATTCTGTGCAGACAATGTACTAAGCATCTCTTGGAAGAGTACCACAGAGTTGTTAGAGACACAGTCCCTGCCCATAAGCACTCACAATCTAGTGGGGAAGACAGACGCTACAATTAACTGCAAGGAGGAAGCAACAGTGTTTAAAAATATGTACTTAAATGCTGTGGGAGAGAAACCTATTGATGGAATAAAGGAGCAAACTGCAAAGTGGAAGAATCCCAGGACTTTGCAAAGGTTAGGGCAAAGATACACCACATGCTGTTGGACAAATTCAGAAGGTCTCTAAAACCCTGTAGATATAATACACACAAGAAGCATTTCACCTAGAGAGGGTTCCTATCTGATAAACAAGCTACAAATCAGCATTACTGACCACAGTAGGACTACAGTATGACTACAGTGAAATAATATAATATCCCCTCAATTAGTGGTTTCCCGATACAATATTCATTTTAAAAGCCACAATTCATGAAACCAAAGTTCTCCAAAGTAGTCATTTCCTACGTACAATGTTCGGAAAACTTGATCCAAGGAAAAACTCATGAAGAAGTTTTGCCGTGACACAAATTCTGTGCACTAACGTCCTTTTCATTTTGCACCATTTTTAGAAAGGTCATGCTGCACCTTGGAGGAAATCTGTGCTACTTCCAAAGTATTTCTTGTATTCCCTATTGTTCACCTCTGCTCTGCAGTCACATTTTCCATTGTCTTCCACGTGGGAATGTAATTCTCCCTTATTTGAATGCTCCTATTTTTCATGTTTATTTTCCCTGAAACCTGAAATTTCCAACTAGAGAATTATAATAATGTAGCAGAAAAAATGTTAAATTCCTGTTCCTGAGAGAAGAGTCTTGCAGGTGTCACTGGAGCATATCCTATACAACAAAAGAAATCTCAACTTCCTACAGATTTTCATGTTGCAAACCCTGCACAGAATTCTAACCTAAAACAAAGAATTTCTGAACTAATACTGACTCACCCAAAGCAGTTATGAATAATGTTGGGGGGAGGAGGCAAGATTTCTTATATACTTACTAATAAACTTCTGGTCTTTACTAGCAATTTTATAACAGTAAAGATACTAGGATTAGAATCACTCTATTTTATGGCTCCAAAAAAGCAAACACAGCTATTCTTTAAAATAAAATAAAAAATCCTTGCTAAAACACTTGAGGGAAAAAGTGCAACCTACAACTGGCAAAAGCAGTGAAATTCTGATATTAGATCCACTAGCTTCCAATCGACTATGTTGGGATCTTCCTGCGAATTTGGTAAAACCTTTCTCCTCTGTTATTCTAGTTCTCATCTGTCTGTCTTCAATTTTCCTCTTAGACTATTAAAAATAAATTTTGGACTGTCACTAATTATTTATTTATCAAATAGAGACTCTCAAAACAAAGTATGCTCTGCAGACTGTAATAAAATCTTACAGTCGACTTGGAATATTTCTTTTCTTGCAGCTCCAGATGACCTTTGTCCAAACACTGCTGTTTATTTATCCTCATATGTAAATCATTCTATGTTTATTAGTGTGACTGGTTGTTAGGGATTGTATTTCCTGGGAACTGACTGGCAGAGTTCTAGCGGTACCTTGCCTGAAATAGCGAGTCCAGTGAAGTGTCAGTTTCAGACACATTGTAAATGCATGTAATCATGGTTCTCCCAGAGCTCGCATCAATGGAGAAAGAGACAGCCTTGGCCCATACCGAAAAAATCAGCCCCAAATGGTCAGGTGTCAGAGCAGACAACGTCCTAGCAGACAATATATGAAACACAAGGTTATAATACGTTTATAATCAATCAATCAATCGTATTTATAGAGTGCTGCGTGCAAAGCACTGACTGACTGTGAGCTCATTGTGGGCAGGGAATGTGTCTCCGTGATGCTATACTGTACTCTCCCAAGGGCTTAGTACAGTGCTTTGCACACAGTAAGCATTCAATAAATACTGTTGGATGAACGAATGACTGTGCTAAGTGCTTCTAAGGTTGCCTTTAGCTTGGCATCCTAGTAGAGAACCTTGACAAATCTCTGCTTCACCAAACTACCACAGCTTGAATAACTCTCTAGCATGCCCTTGGGGAAAATAGAATTTAAATGCTCTAGGTGTTTGAGATGTATCTCTTTCTAATTAACCCAGGAACCTTCTCTCCCTTGATTCCTGATTCGATTCAAAGCAGGCCTTGGAGGGGCCTTGAAATGGACTTATGTTTCTTTTGTAACCAGGGCCGAAGCCACGAAGCCACGCAATAGCTGATTGCCTCTGCTACAGTAGAAGCTGAACCGAGTTGAATCTTCTCAGAAAGAGCTATTTACATTTAAGGAAGCAAAGGCTGCTAAATTGATGCCATTATGGAAAAAGGAGATCTGAAAAAATGTTAATGATTTTTTTTCTTTCACCCCCACAGTCAAGAAACAGTAAGCTTGTTGTGGGCAGGGAATGTGTCTACCAACTCTGTTTCATTTTTCTCTCCCAAGAGCTTTAGTACAGTGCTCTGCACAGAGTAAGCACTCAATAAATACTGGTGATGATGATGATGATGATGATGATGACAGTGACAAATATTCAGGTGGCCTAATCATGTTTCAAAATAAGATTCAAAGACATGTCGGGGGAAAGCTTCCTCATGGGTAGAGAACTAAAGGGAACAGTCTCTTCAGCTGAGTTTGCAGGGAATGGTCAGAGAAAAAGAAGATCAGAGTGATGGAGAGTTTTTCATTCTTTATCTGCAAGCCCCTTCCTCTTTCTTTTGAGGAAATCACAAACTATGGGCTAGGAAAGAAACTGAAATTGCAGAGATGAACATTTCATCTTCATGATGCAAATGAGAAAGTTTAGCTATGGGAAGTTTTGATTTCTCTTCCCCATTTAAAGTGTGGAGAAACTTATGGGATGGAAAATATGCTCCTCAGATGTAGGCTTCAGGGAAATCAGTCTATGGAGGCTAAAGGAAAACCAAAAGGGTCTCCAAATATCACAAAAGTATGAGAACAATGAGGCCATTATACTCTCTGGAAGGTGATCAGAAATTAAAGTAATGGAACAAAAAAAGACTTCCTTAATAGGAGCCCACTGTACTCAAAAAAGGAAGAAAAATAGACAATTAGAAACATTCTCCCAACACAACCTAGGGCAAGAACAGATGACATGCCATTTCTGAACTACCTGGAAAAAGATAAGATGTCTGCACAAATCTGGAGGGTCGTGAGCAGAGAGGCCTTTAGAATTGCTGCACCCTTGACTGATTTTATATTATCCCCAAATCCCATAATTTTGAACCAAAGGCACATGTCTAGTTACTAGCACCCTGCATTTTTGGAAGGTATGTATGGGCCACGAATTCATAAGTTTCTTAAATTTTGTGTTTACACATTATTTAATAATAATAATAATAATAATTTGGTATTTGTTAAGTCCTTACTCTGTGCCAAACATTGATCTAAGCAGTGGGTAGATACAAGGTAATCAAGTTGTCCCACGTAGGGCTCACAGTTTTAATCCCCATTTTCCAGATGAGTTAACAGGCACAGAGAAGTTAAAAGACTTGCCCAAAGTCACACAGTTAATTAGTGTCAGAGTCGGAATTAGAACCCACAACCTCTGACTCCCAAGCACGTGCTCGTTCCACTGAGTCACGCTGCAATCCATATTTATTCGATAATAATAATATATGGCATTAGGTAAGTGTTTAGTACGTTCCAGGTGCCATTCTAAGCACTGGGGTAGAAACAAGGTAATTTGGGTGGACACAGTCTTTGTCCCACAAAAAACTCACAGTCTTAATCCTCATTTTACAGATCAGAGAACTGAGGTCCAAGGAAGTGAAGGGACATGCCCAAGGTCATATAGCGGATAAGTGGCAGGGCAGGCTTAGAAACCATGACCTTCAGACTCCCAGTCCCAGGCTTTATCCACTAGGCAACACTGCTTCTCCAAACTACTTTGTAAGTTCAGCGTTAAACTTTCCAATCGCTGCCCAGTTTTTCATCTATTGAATCTATTATTGCCTAATGCAATTGTATGTCAAAGTCACTTTAAGGTGACAAAGAACAACATGTTTGCATATACTGTTCTTCTTGTGGCATACGTGTACCTTCCTAAAATTATTAGCACCTGAGCTAGGTAAGATTTCTGGAAATTAAATTCACTGGAAATCTGTAATCTTTCTTCCTATAAACACAACAGTACAAATCACTAAAGATGATGCAGAATTAAAATCAGCAGCAAAAGTGGAAAATCAAATTATTATCTGTACAACCAGCCACTAGAGTGTCTACTGAAGCGTGACATCAGAGAGGTTTTGCCGGGTCCACAGTGTCGGTCAGTCAATCATATTTACTGAAGGCTTACTGTGTGCACAGCACTTATCCTGAGCGCTTGGGAGAGTATAATACAATAGACACATTCCCCGTCCACAACAAGCTTATGTGGTGATATCATAAATTGGGCCAGATTAATGCAGGGACAAAAATATAAATGAGAGGAGAGGTGCTGGGGGGGGAGCAACAGATGAGACAGGGGCTAAGAGTGGAGGCACAAGGCCCCAGCCCTTTCCTGGCCATTCTCACTTTTCAGACAGGGGACCCAAAACTCCAGGGAGAGTCTCTCCCTCCACCTTTCCCTACTGTACCCCGAGATGGTGACCCTGTCCCCCACAGTCAGCTGGGAATGAGGCCCCGGTTTAGATCTGGGGTTCTTGGGCTCGGGCTGTGGCGGGCACTTCCCACTTGGAGAAGGAACCACAATTTGGGTCGCACTAGGGCTGGAGGCCGAGCAAGAGGCCCGCCTCCGGGAAACCGAGGCAGGGAGTGTCTAGTGACAACTCTGCAGAGTTTAATCCCAGCTCCACCACTTGTCAGCTGTGTGACCTGGGGGATGTCATTTCGCTTCTCTGTGCCTATCTCATCTGTAAAATGGGAATTGAAACTGTGAGTCCCTCGTGGGACAGGGACTGTATCCAACCCGATTTGCTTGTACCAACCCCAGCGCTTAGTACAGTGCGTGGCACAAAGTAAGCGCTTAACAAATACCATAATTACTATTATTATTGGGACTGCTCGCTCCTCCTCTCACCACCTGCTCCTTCTCTGCTGGGAGTCCTCTGACTCCTTCATTTAACTGTATTTATTGAGAGCTTACTGTGTGCGAAGCATTACACTAAGCACTTGGGAGAGTACACTAAAGCAATAAAGATACATTCCCTGCCCTCAACGAGCTTCCTGCCCCAAGGATCTCAGGAGGGATGGCAGGAGGGCGGGAGGTAAGATGGCCCATTGTGACCCCCTTCTCCAGGGAAACAGCACTCTCACCTGATTTTGGATGTGGTGTGTATTGGTGTTTGGGGGACGGTTCAAAGAGTAGCAGTGGCTGATAAAGTGGATAGGGCATGGGCTTGAGAGTCGGAGGTCATGGGTTCTAAACCCGGCTCCCCCACTTGTCAGCTCTGTGATTTTGGGCAAGTCATTTAACTTCTCTGTGCCTCAGTTACCTCACCTGTAAAATGGGGATTAAGAATGTGAGCCAAAGCTGATTACCTTGTATCTACCCCAGTGCTTAAAACAGTGCATGGCACATAGTAAGCACATAACAAATAGCATCATCATCATCATCATCATCAGTGGGATTGGTAGGTGATCGAGTGAACCGGGCTGATTCCAGATAGCGTAATTCTGCATGCCTCAAATCGTATTATCCCCCCAAAGTCTAGCCCAACTCCCCGGCCCCGCTTGGGGCTGACCCCGCCATTCTCATACCTAATAAGTATGGTAATAATAATAATAACCATTATGGTACTTAGGTGCTTATTATGTGCCAAGCACTGTTCTAAGTGTGATAAGATACAGGCTAATCAGATTGGACACAGTCCTCCCACATAGGGCTCCTAGTCTGAATCCCCATTTTACAGAGGAAGGAACTGAAATCCAGAGAAGTGAAGTGACCTTGGGCATGTCACGATCCGCCAGCAGACATGGCGGAGCCGGATTAGCACCCTGGTCTTTCTGACTCCCAGGCCCATGCTCTATCCACTAGGCTACGCTGCTTCTAAAGAGAGGCGGGGCTCACTGAGGTAGCAGAGAGCACTGCTGGGGCACTCACTGCCGCACCCCCACAGCCACCAGCTGACAGGGGAGATTTCTGCAACTGCAAAATGTGTTTCGTTTCCAGGTAAACATGAAGTCTGGAGCAGCCAAGGCAGAGTGGGACTCGGTGCTCACGGATAATTCGTACCAGCTCTACTGCTTAATTTATCAGAAAAATATTCCAGTGAGTTCCGGGTAACTGTCACATATGCTTAATATTGCAAATAAATGTACTGAAAGCTGTAAACAGAAAGCCATCATCTCTCTTACAATCTAGCTGACCAAGATACTTGGGGAATTAGCCAGTTTCCTAAATCCTGGAGGGGTGGATTCTGAAGATTATTCGGAGGAAGAACTGTTGGGACTTGGTGACTGATTGAATGTGGGGACTGAAAGGGAGGGAGAAGTCAAGGACGATGTCAAGGATATGGGCTTTTGAAACGGAAAGATGGTGGTGCTATCAACTGCACTACGAAAGGTAGGAAGAGGAGGAGAGGATTTGGGAAGAAAGATGAATTCAGTTTTGGACATGGTGAACTTGAGGTCCCAATGGAATATCTGTGAAGTAATGTGGAAGCAGGAAGAGAGGTGAAATTGCATTGGACAGAGGTCAGGGCAAGTGATGTAAATTTGAGAATCATCCATATGGCAGCAGCATGACCTAGCAGAAAGAGCACAGGCCTGGGCATCAGAGGACCTGGGTTCTAATCCCAGATCCGCCTCTTGTTTGCTGTGTGATGTTGGGCAAGTTATTTCACTTCTCTGTGCCCCAGCTTCCTCATCTGTAAAAAGGGGATTTGATATCTGGTCTCCAACTTAGACTGTGAGTCTCATGCAGAACCTGATTAGCTTGTATTGACCCCACTGCTTAGAACAGTGCTTGGCACACAGTAAGCATTTAACAAACAATATTAATGTTATTATTATTATTAGGCGATCAAAGCTTTGGGAGCAGTTCAATTCCCAAGGGATTGGGTGTTGATTGAAAATAGAAGGAGACCCACAACTGAGCCTTCAGGAACACCCACAGGAAGGGAATGGGAGTCACTGAAGGAGCTGGTGAAAGAACACTGAAGAATAAGGAGGGAGAGGGGAAAGAACCAGGAAAGGAGACATTATCAGTGAAGCAGCATGACCTAGTGGAAGGAGCACAGGCCTGGGAATCAGATGACCTGGGTTCTAATCCCAGCGCTGTCATTTGTTTGTTGTGTGACCTTGGGTAAGTCACCTAATTTCTTGATCCTCAATTACTTCATCTGTAAAATGGGGGGTTAAGACTGTGACCTGAACTGGGTCCAATCTGATTATCTTGTATCTAATCCAGTGCTTGATACAGTGACTGGCACATAGCAAGCGTCTGCCAAATACCATTTAGAAAAATGCCAAGGTTAAACAGTCTTTCCAGAAGAAGGGTGGTCCACAATATCAAAGGAGGCAGTCAGGCTGAGAAGGATGAGGACGGAATAGTGTGTCTGATAAAGGAGAGCAGGGTGCACTAGAAATGCATCATATTCTACGACATAGAATATGGACTTAAAAATACTGATTCCAATGGTACGCATTGCCTTCTCTTGATAGAGTGGAGCAGTCCTCATTTCAAACCCTCTCCTTGTTGTTTGAATATTTCAGCCTAGAGTACACACAGTGAGCTGAAATGCAAATTGTGGGGCAAGTAACTAGGGTCTCATCTTGGAAAGTCAAAAGATGCAGTTTATATAGTCAAAATGGGACTACCTCAGGCTACGTTCAATTGAAGGAGAGTCACCGTTACCTTTAAAGTGACCTTAGGGCATTTACTCCAGGAACTCAGAGAAGCAGCATGTCCTAGTGGAAAAAGAATGGGCCTAGGAGTCAGAAGGACCTGGGTTCTAATACCGGCTCTGCCGGTTGTCTGCTGTGTGACCTTGGGCTAGTCGGTTCACTTCCCTGAGCCTCGGGTCCCTCATTTGTAAAATGGGGATTAAGACTGTGAGCCCCATGTGGGAAATGGACTGCGTCCAACCTAATTGGCTTGTACCTACCCCAGTAGGTACACAGTGCCTGGCACACAGTAGGTGCTTAATAAATACCATAAGAAAATCGTCAGAAGAGCTGTTGAGTGGTGGAAGGAGGGTAGGCAACCCACCAGGAAGCAAATGGTTTGGTCACACAACTGCTCCAGTCTTCTTCCTGTCCAAGATAGCTCAGAGAAGTTCGACTCTCCAGGAGGGGAGAGGGCTGGGTCTCAGGGAGGATCAGAGTCAGTGCCAGAGAAAAGGGGGTGACACATAAGCAGAATAATCACTCTTGAAACACACCCCTGCCTAGTCTGGTGGGGATCCAACACTGAGTTGTCATAAACTCCACATCCACCTCTGATGCTCCCAGGACATTGGTTTTCCAAGCCCTTATGGATTTTACATGTCCTCTAGCCCCTTTTGGGAAAACTCCACCATGTATGAGTTCTTCCACAGGCCACTGAGCAAGATACTGTAAACCCACTAGATTATCTAGCCCTGTCCACTTGGGATGGTTGTCTTTCATCAAGTTGCCAAATAAAACACTATCACTTTGTGCTTGCGCTGCTATGAGTAAACCCAAAATATTTTATTATAGACAATCCTCTGCAATTCAGAGCCTAATTTTGGGGGTTGAAAAATTGTCAAAGCTCCTGAAGTCCCACGGCGATTTTTCTAGATTTGTTAACAACGTGGTACCAAATCGGAAAAAAAAAAAAATTATCCTGTACCTACACTTTTTCTTTCCAATTATGCATCATTTAAACCATGGAAATACCTCAAAGGTGTTTATATTTGTCGATAACAAAGAGCCGCAGGTTCTGTGACTGATCAAGGCCTGATGTGAGTGAAGAATTCTGCCAGGACCTGCCTACCCCATCATCATTCACTGACTCTCCATTTGCTTTCGGGAAACATCCACCCAAGTTCGGTAGCTCATTTCCACATCGGAACCTATTGGGACATGCTTTCTCTACTTTAAAAACAGGGAGGGAGGGAGGCCTAAGACGGGGAGGGGGTTCGACATAGATCCATCTCATCTGCCTTGATGCCGTAAATTGGTGACTCAAGTCACCAAAACAGGAACCTTCATGACTGGAGACACCTAGGAGGGAATGGGAGATGGGGCCCAAAGCTAGATGATCAATCTGTCAATCATGGGTATTAACTGAGAGCTTACTGTGTGCAGAGCACTGTACTAAGCACTTGGAAGAGTACAATACAACAGAGATGGTAGATGTGTTTCCTGCCCACAAGGTGCTTAAAAAAAAATACTTTCGTGCCACGATTCACCATGGCTGAAGACTTCTTCCTCCTGCTTCCACATTTTGATAAGTAGCAAGGCCCAGTGGCCTGGGAGTCTGAAGGACCTGGGTTCTAATCCCAGCTCCGCCACTTGTCTGATGTGTGACCCTGGGCAAGTCAGTTCTTGGTCCTCTGTTACCTCATCTGTAAAATGGGGGTTAAGACTGTGAGCTGTGAGCCCCATATGGGAGAGGTACTATTTCCAACCCAATTTACTAGAATTCACCCCAGCACTTAGTACAAAGCCTGGCAGATAGTATGTGCTTAACAAATACCACAATTATTATTATTATTATTCTCTAGGCCTCAGTTACTTCATCTGGATAATGGAGAGTAAAACTGTAGCTCCCTATGGGACAGGGACTGTGTCCAACCCTATTTGCTTATATCTACCCCAGCGCTGAGTACAGAGCCTGGCACATAATAAGCACTTAATAAATACCACCATCATTAATCAATCAATCAATAGTAATAATAATAATAATAATGTTGGTATTTGTTAAGCGCTTACTATGTGCCGAGCACTGTTCTAAGCGCTGGGGTAGACATAGGGGAATCAGGTTGTCCCACGTGGGGCTCACAGTCTTAATCCCCATTTTACAGATGAGGGAACTGAGGCACAGAGAAGTTAAGTGACTTGCCCACAGTCACACAGCCGACAAGTGGCAGAGCTGGGATTCGAACTCATGAGCCCTGACTCCAAAGCCCATGCTCTTTCCACTGAGCCACGCTGCTTCTACTAAGCACCTACTGTGTGCATAAAACTCTACTAAGCATTTGGGAGAGTACAATAGGGGTGAAAGACCACCCCAAATTCCCTTTCAGGATCAGTGTCTACTTTATTCCTAAGACCGTATTTCTGCTAAAGATTTGAAAATATGTGCATCACTTAGTAATGCAAGTATTTATTTTCTGCCCTATTTGTAATGAGGGAACCATTTTGACCTATTTGGGTTTGAATTTGTAGAATCTTAGAAATTGAGCCGCTGGTGTAGAAACCACTTAAACTCACTAGATCTGTGCCCAATGGATATTTGTTGTCAGTTTGTGGCCTATCTACTCTGTGTCTTTAGACAAGGTCTATGATCGGAGTTCACTTGTAATGAATCCTTAGAGTTCTCAGTACATCCGTGATTGTTTCTTGAATTAGTATGGTGATATCATCGCTCATGTAAACTGCATTGCTCGATCTAGAAATCATCTGACACATGAAGTTAAAAACAAAGTATTTTTTATTCAATTTGGAAGACTGAGTAAGATGAATACAATAACTTTGATGGCATTTTTGTTAAAAAATACTTGTAAAAGAAATACAATAGTCTTCCATTATTTAGGAAAACTCACCACCAGAAATTTGTTAAGAGAACAACCGTAAACGAAATAATCGACGAATAAACAGCCTTGTGGCATGCTTCCAGAGGACTAAACATTAAATCAGTCAGAGAAATTATTTGAAATATGCCAAAATGACTTCATGTAGATGTAGTTCTAAAATAGGATAATCCACATTCGATACCTTGACCGAATGAATGATGATCGAGCATATGAACATTTTCACAACTCATATATTTTCCATTTAAGACATTGCCAATATATACAAAAGAGGGTCTTTGGATTTCTAAAATGTATAATAATAATGATAGCTCAGAATCATATCCACTGTTCATTCAGAGACAAACTTCAGTTTGCAAAAGCATCCACTTTTTGCCCTAATAGAGTCTCAAACCACTCCTGTTATGTTTCCTTTATGTAGCTTGAAGACCTCCAAACTTGAGAACCCTGATGTGTTTCCTTGATGTGCATACTTTGAGGTGTCTGAATCTCCATCAGTTTATTTTTATCAATGGAAAAAATATGGAGAGGAAATAAAGCATTTACAATTTTCCAAAATAATTTCCCTCAGATGTCCCTGCCCCATTTTCAAACATTTTCATAATTCCACGTTAGTCCATTTGACCTACGCAGCTTTATAAGCAGGGTTGAGAAATAGTTGGCTTGACTGCGAAAGAACAAAAAACACTGTCATCTTGCACTGAGCACTGGACATTCATCGTTTATATCATGTTTAATCAGGGAAGTTGATGTAGTTTCCTGATGGTCTGAATAAATTCAGTCATCCTCTGAAAAAGTTACAATTTAAAAATGGCTTTTATTAATGTGCTTGTTGTTTTTCTCAATATAAGCCCCTGAACGGCACTGTGTAAAAAAGTGAGATATTCAGATTTCCCTGGAGTATACTAGGTACTTCCTGAACTTTTTTTTTTTTTGCATTAATGTCACGCCACATGACAGTCTTTCTTCTGTAGGGACATATACCCAATTTGAAGCATGATCTTATTTCAGAGAGACAGCCCATACACATTTTTAAAATAATTGATCTCAGTGGAAAAGTAATTCTCATGATATATGGCTAGATTTCATCCTGAGATTAATATACCCTGAGCTGTTATAACAATAGACAATCATGTAGGCTTAGAGCAAGAACTCAGAGTATAATGAAAAAGAGTGTCAAGCCATAATGCATAATGTGGGAACATAAATTTATCAACGAGTCTTCATTTTTACAGTTGTCTCCGACTCAAGTGACAAGATGGCTTCTTTAGATGGTATGAATGAAAATTTGACAGATGGATATCCAGACCCGTATACTCACCAAACAAGTACAACCCTGCACAGAAGATTTTAAGAATGGAGTTTTCAATTTTCATGTTAGAAAAAGAATGGTGAATAGATGCAATATCCATTCGCAGGCATCTATTTTGGGTAAATTACCAAGGATGAATTTAACTGTCCAAGATAGAAAGACTCCAAGATGTAAAATACCATATGTCCACATTCTCTTCTCAAACTTGGTCTACTTATTCATCTAAAGAATACATAACCCTTTGACCATCAGACTACATGATATGGAAGTCACGATAAACACCACAGAGATAATGAAATGGTCATAGAGCCTTTCTTCATACCCGTACAACTCCTCCTGGAGCTAACGACAGTTGCCTTTTGCATAGCGCTGGGAAAAGAGATTCAAGTTGGCAATGAAAGGCCAGGCATATTTCCTTTGCAGTGTCCGAGGAATCGAGCTCTACTGAAAACCTCCTTTCTGTTATTTGACTTTCTGCATTCTTCAAGGATAGAAATTTATACTTTATATGGATCAAAAGAAATTGCATTTTTTTGGCAGGGTACTGGGCATGGTAATATGTGCCTCAGTTGTGAAAATATCTAAAAGAAATGTCACAGGATCTATGCCACTGTACCCTGTTTACAAACCAGCTCCTTTCTCAAGAAAGGGATGGAATTATCAAGACAATTCCCCATTTTACGATGACCGTTCGAATGTTATAGCAAAAATATAGAACCTGATTCTTTATCTTTTAAATGAACAGACCATTCGCCAGAGCCAAAGGTCTCTCCTTATAAAATTTTGTTAATATTTTGGTCAGCAGTTTTTAAAAGGGAAGAAGCTACCACAAAGTAAAACACCTATTATGCATCAGAATATAATTGCTATTTACTGAAAAGCTTATTTTAAAATAAATTTCCGTGCCTTGTTTGAGCTTAGCAAGTTCGGGACAATGATAACTATAGTTTTTCGAAAGTGCTCCTAAGTAGCAATCATACCCTTTTCTGGCCTTCAAGAGGTGTTAAGACTCATCCCACTAATTATAGGGTTTTCCTCTGTTATTACTACCTCATCATTAAATCTCAAAAACTAAATAGTAGTTTTAAGAAAATAAAAATAGATGTTAGGAGGTGTGTTTTGATCCTGCCTATTGACTTCTTTCTTGTTTTGTTATGCATTTTACATGGTATTTGTTAAGCGCTTACTGCGAATCAAGCACTGTTCTGAGTACTAGGGTAGTAGAAGTTAATGAAGTTGGACAGAGTCCCTTTCGCACATGGGACTCAGAGTCAAAGGAAGAGGCAGAACAGGTATTTACTCTCCATTTGACAGATGAGGAAACTGAGGCACAGAGAGGCTAAGTGACTTCCCCAAGGTCAAACAACAGGCAACTGGCAGATTGGAACTGGAACCCAGGTCCTCTGACTCCCAGGACCGCTGTGTTTCTTCCATTAGGCCACACTGCTGTTGTCTAAATGTGTGGATCGAATTCATTGACTCAGCTTGGGAAAGAAAGTCTAATGAATCATAACGAATTCTGACCTGGCCTAAGTCCTTAAGGCAGTAATCGATATTTACCAACCTCTCTCTAAACAGTCCCCAAACAGGATCTCTGAAAGCCAAAAAGGTGACTCACTCACCTTACTACCGTCCCTGAGTAGCAACTCGTTGTGTGCAAGAAACGTGTCTACCAACTTTGTTTTATTGTACTCTCCCAAGCGCTTAGTACAGTGCTCTGCACGCAGTCAGCACTCAATAAATGTCATTGATTAGATTGATTACTGGGGAGAGGTCACAGCGAGCTGTTCAGTTAAGATCAGTCACCCATTTCCTATCTTTAGATAGATGCTGCACACCTCTATAAATCATATTTACATTTCAGCTCTCCGAACTAGTATATTGATGCAACCTAACCTGAACCTTCGCTCCCGCACTGCACGTCACTACAACTGAGGAGTAGATACCATGAAACTTTCCCTAGGCAGAAGCACAACTGCAAACTCTATGAAATATCTGATAAGTCATGTAGCCACTGAGATCAGAATGAGAAACTAAACATGCTTCCTTCACATTTTAGACTTCCATTCCCCAGGAGAGGGCTGAGAATACTTAGTTCCTGATCCGAAGAGGGAACTTATGTTTCATTTCATCGGAATTCTAGACCCAGCAGAACAACAGAAAGCCAGAGTCAAAATAGAAACCAGATCATTTTCCTTGAAATGTGGAATTGCATTTTTATTCTCCAATTTTATTATCGTTCTCTTTGCATGTAAACTACTCCTAGCCTCGGTATATTCATCTTAGATTTTCCTCAAACCTCCTCCAAAAAATGCAGTTTGATTCATCTTGGAAAGATTTTCCTCAAACCTCAAAAAAAAGCAATTCTTTAAAATCACAGGGGTAAAAATATGTGAAGCTCTGCAGAGTCTAGCTGGTAATACGAGCGGATTATTATATTTTAAGTGTCACTACAATTACAGAAGGGCAAACAGGTTCTCTGGTGCTGACCAACCTGTTTCCGAGGCATAAAGGCCTAGCCTTGTGGCCCTCACTCAGAAACCATCCAATTAAAAAAATTAAAAGGAAATGCTTGACGAGGGTTGTTGAAATTAGGTTACTTGTTCCCTATTTTCAGTTTGAGAGTCTCTTCAGCTATGGAACATCAAAATCCACGCCAGACTTTCGTACCAATCTGCCGGCCAAAACAGTGGGAACATATCTGAAAACACGAACATTAAGTGTTCCCCAAAATATCTCTCTAGGAGACTTTTTTCTCTACCAACTGTAAATAATGCATAATATTTTAGTTGATTCCTCTGGCTATAAATGTAAATCTAAGTGACAGCCATCTATCTGACTCTCAAGATACCCCGAAACATCCTATTTTTAAATAGTCACGCAGCTCTTCGAGTGATTTTTATAGTTTTTCAAGGTTCATGGCCACAAATGCTGTAATAACATTTTCTCTTAGAACCCCAGGGCTCATTGCATTACTTATTCTCCGTGAACCCTGGTGAGAACTAATGCTCTGAACTCACAAGATTTCACGGAGAATAAGACGACATGGGGGTAGGGTGTGAAATATAATGAAGTCATGTTCTCTATCTTTTGGACTTGGCTTTTTGATTTTTGCGTCTTATATGACGGAACTAAGCACAGGATACCCCCATGGCTGTGGTTGGTTATTTGGGGGTTCACTGGGGAGTGGGAAATTAAAACACGGTGATTTACTTTGAGGGGTTTTAAGGCCTCGGCTTTCCAAAGGGGAAGAAATGAGAGTGGAAGCTTCTTCATGCCACCCTGGGTGGACTTTGCATGATCTTATGGGTGATTTACACTGAGTTTCCTGACACTCTCCCCAACCCTCCCACCTTCCCATTCTTGTTTTATAGCCTGGAAAAAATTACAAGCACAATAGACTCCAAGAAATTGCACCAAATATTTCCCCTTTAGCCCTGAAAACCTTCACCCCTGCTAACTTCCCTGCCATCCCTCCTCTCTCTCTTGCCAGAGAGGAGACACAAACTCTGCCATCTACCTATTGTTGCTCCAGGACCTTGAATCTGAGAATTCTCACATGACACAACGCTACCAATAACACATTCCAGCTCTGTTTAAAAAAAAAGAGAGAGAGAGAGGGAGCGTGCATATTTTCCTCTCTGTTGTCTAAAACCCACAGTCAAAACAGTAAATATTTCTCCCTGGCTTTATCACTGGTGAAAGAAACGAAAGGCACCACATCAGGGCCCCCTGGAGCAGCTCGGAGACTTACTTTTCGTGCAGTTTTTTTTGCGTGACGCACTAGAAAACTGTGAAAAAAAAAAAAGAGAGGGAGAAAACCTCTTCTGCAGGGCGTCTTCCGCCCTATAAACTTGGCAAAAGACAAACTGCACTGAAATACAGCACTCTCCATATAAGGAAGCCCAGCTAAACATGCCATGCGTAATTTATGTGCAGTAGGCAGAGAATTAACCTTTTAGTGAACATCTTTGGCCCATCCGAAAGCCCCTCGAGCAGGCGAAAAAGAAGAGCGATTTATCTCTGCAAAGAAAATCTCAGCCAAGCCCTGAGCCTACGCCACCGACAGACTTTGCAGACTTCGCCTCCCCCCGAACAAAGCTCATTAAGTCGCAAGGACCCTTCCACGCACCTGTTTCTTTCTTTTCCTTTTTTTAAACACACAAAAAAAAAATAGCTAAAAGACTGCAAAACTGCCTCCTGGCTGCGCTTTTGACAGTGGCTGCAGCCAGCAAACCCACAGGAAGAGGCTGCCTGAAGCAGAACTGCAGCTGCCACCTCCTTGCTTTTTCTTTTCGGCTCGAGATGGTGTGGCGATAGGAAACCCTAAAATGCGGTCGACGAAAAGCCAGCGAAAACCTCATCTCGCTTCCTCGTTCAGCCATCTACCTTTTGCAAAGACGACCCGAATTGGAGGGAGAGGAGGGGAAGAAAAAAAAGACCCCTCCTCTTCCAACACCCTCCCCCTCCCCCCTCTCCCCAAAACAGCAACTGAAAAATGGAAACTTACCTCTCACATTTTTTTTTAATTTTTTTTTCAGAGGCAACCAGACTGGAGGGAGATTGCCCAAGGCATTGCGGGATGCATTATTTGAAGATGACAACGGTGGAAGAAAAAAAAAAATTGAAGTTGTCAGGTCCTGGTCACGGGAGCATTATGAGGCACAACTCATGCAGCTGCAGTGAAAAAGACTGTTGCATATAAGCTGTGCAGACTCTTATCTCTAATGTCTGGTTTCCGTTGCTGCCTGCCCTGCCCCTCCCCCATTCAGCAAAACCTACCAGGAAGCAATGGGCGTAGTTGTCTGAGCCTTAAGAATGCAAAGGGGAAAGGAAAAATCTTGCAATCTTTTCGCTCCCCCGCCGCTTTTCTCTTGCAAAGAGGCAGGGACCCGACAGAGCAAAAATAGGGACCGGCCGGAGAGGGCCCGGGGCGGCCTCCTGGGCCAACAAGAGGGGAAATCGAAGTCTAAAGTTAGAGTTCAAGAGCAACATCCCCTCCATTCTCCTGTTGGTATCTCCCAGCTTATATGTAAAAGATCAGAACCTCCGAGCTGTAGTGTAAATGACACATTCCCCCTAGCGCGCCTTTGGATTTTCTGGGCCGACAAATACGTTCATTTTTTAGCAGGCCCTTCAAGAGCAGCCGGCAAGGTTAGGCTGAAGGTTACATTCTGATGACCACAAAGGCCCGGGACATTGCAGAGCTTGTACCTCAACGGGCACCGGACCCTTTATGTCCCACGAGTGTACTAACCGGCAGAAAGAGGGTCTGCAAAGGGGGCAGGGGGGAGGATCTATCTTGCTGTAGCCACCGTTTTTCCATTGCCCCGTAAACCTGACCCTGACCCTTTTCAACTTCACGTTTGTAGCCCTCTGGCCAAAAAACACCAAAAAAAAAAATGTGCCCTTTTAAACCACACAGTCTCCCACTCCCCGCGCAATACTGTTATTGGAAAGTGTGTCTTTAAATCAACACTGTTGATTAAAACAACAATAGTGGAGCAGATCCAAGTAAACATGTTTTAGGCCAAACATCGCCCCTATTTCTGTAGTAATCGCCCTCCCTTAACATCAAATTCAAGTTCATGGGGTATCACGACTCTCTTTATACCAGTTTGCAGGGAAATTATCCCATACTTTCTGTAAAAGGCCCTACTCTTTCGGGCTTTGGTTCTGGTTTTCTTTTACGAATTCAGAGCAAGTTGTTCAACAGCAACACATAACATTTCCAGGTTGTGAATAGGCTTTGGAGGAAACAAAAAACAAAAATGGGTCGACAATAGTACTACCCTAGGATGGAGGATAATCAGGTTATGGGTGCATGTGGAAATCGGACAACTACCTGCATTGTTAGCCCAAAGAGTTATGAATGTATTTGTGCTGTCATAATTTGCTTTAGGGGATTTTGGATTAGGACTGTATTAAATTGAAGTTACAGTCTGTGCAGAAAAACATTGATGAAGTGTATATTTACTGACTACTTGACTATCATAATGGCCGGCTTGCTGACCTCCTGCCCCCACTCTCCCCAGGCCATTCCACACTTCACTCTGCTGCCCAGGTTGGTTTTTCTAAAAAAAAAAACAAATTCAGTTCACATCTCCCCACTCCTCAAGAACCTCTAGTGGTTAACCGTCCACCTGTATACCAAATAGAAACTCCTAACCATCAGGTTTAAAGCACTCAATTGGCTTGCCCGTGCCTATCTCACTGAATTAATCTCCTTCTATTGCCCATTCCACACGCTTTGCTCCTCACACACCAGTTTGCTGACTACCTCAATCTCATCTATCTGCTGGTGACTCCTTTCACAAATTCCCCTTCTGGCCTGGAACTCCCTTTCCCTCCATATATGCCAGACTACCACTCTCCCCACCTTCTGAGCCTCATTAAGGTCGCATCTCCTCCAAGTGTCCTTCCCCAATTAAGCCCTCTTTTCCCCGCTTCCCTCTCCCTTCTGCATTGTCTACTCACAAGGATCTGTACCCTTTAAGCACTTGATATTCACCCCACCCTCAGCCCTGTAGCACTAATGTACATATCCATCATTTGTTTATATTATTGCCCGTCTCCCCCTCTAGACTGTAAGCTGTTTGTGGGCAGGGAACGGGTCACCAACTCTCTTGTATTGGACTCTGCCCAAACACTCAGTACAGTGCTCTGAACACAATAAGCTCTTAATAAATACCAATGATTGGTTGATTATATTGGCACTTCACTCAGTCACTTTGACCCGTCCTATTTCACCTTGCTACTCTGCTACTACGACCCAGCCGGCACACTTAGCTCCTCTTCTGCCACCTACTCATTGCTCTGCACACAGTAAGCGCTCAATAAATACGATTGAATGAATTGTACCTCGATCTCATCTACCTCGCTGCCAGCCTCTTGTCCATTTCCTGCCTCAGGTCTGAAACACCTTCCCTCATCATATCCCAAAGACAATTACTCTCCCCCTTCAAAGCCTTATTGAAGACACATCTTCTCCAAGAGGCCTTCCCTGACTAAGCCCTCCTTTCCTCTTTTGCCACTCCCTCCTGTGTCACCCTGACTTGCTCCCTTTATTTACCACCCCTGCCCCCAGTCCCACTGCACTTATGTACATAACCATAATTTATTTGTACATATTAATGTACATCTCCCCTTCTAGGCTGTAAGCTCGTTGTGGGAAGGGAATGTGTCTGTAATATCGTTGTCTGTATTCTCCCAAGTGCTCCGTATGGTACTCTGCACACAGTAAGTGCTCAATAAATACAATTGATTGAGTGATTGATTGATGGCTACGTAGTATAAGATTGCCTGGTCCATAGGCCTATTTGGAGTAGGTGGACCAATAGACTTGAGGCCTCCTGATTTATGGGATTCCATTCCTCAATGCAAGCAGAACTCTAGTTTGGTGCTTGCAAACAGGAGCAGTTATCAGCAGAGCCCAGACAAACCGTCCCCATTTCACTAAGGCAACACTAAGGTGTCCTGCCCATCGGGCAGAGTGCGACCCCTCGATAATAAGCCTCATTCCATTCTTCAGCATGGGAGGAGCTCCCCCAGCCCCAATCCACACTGAGGAAGAGGCCACGGGCATGTACCCTCCTACAGCTGTGCAGTTTTAAATAGTTAATGTGAGTGGTCACAAACAAGAGGCAGAGGAGCACAGAGAAGCAGTGTGGCCCAGTGTAGAAAACACAGGCCTGGGACTCAGAAGGGCCTGGGTTCTAATCCTGCCTGGCCACTTGTCAGCTGGGTGACCTTGGGCAAGTCACTTAACTTCTCTGTGCCTCAGCTGCCTCATCTGTAGAATAGGGATTAAGAATGTGACTCCTATGTGGAACAGCACTATGTACGTGCATGCAAACAAATACCACCATCATTATATCTTTAAATTAGATGTTATAATTAATTCATATTATTGTCTCTACCTATAGACTCTAAGCTCATTGCGGACAGGGAATATGTCTGCTAATTTTGTTGTATTGTACTTTACCAAATGCTTAGTACAGTGCTCTGTACATAAGCATTCAATAAATTCTATTGGTTGATTGATTCACGGGGATGGTGTCCAACCCGATTAACTTGTGTTTACTCCAGTACTTAGAATAGTGCCTGGCACATAGCACGCACTTAACAAATGGTATTAAAAACAAAAACAAAAAAAAATGGTGGATGCTGCTCAAAGTAAATAAAAAACTCTCTGGGAGCATTCAGTCTTTTCTTAGTTGTTCTGTATTAACGACCCATCAAGTGTTTCCCTGTTTCTATGGGTATGTTTTAAAGAAAAAGAACTTCCCTCACAGTTCCCTCTAGACTGTAAACTCGTAGTGGGCAGGGAATGTGTCTGTTTATTGTTGTATCGTTCCTCCCAAGCACTTAGTAGAGAAGCAGCGTGCCTCAGTGGAACGACCCCGGGCTAGGGAATCAGAGGTCATGGGTTTGAATCCCGGCTTTGCCACTTGTCAGCTGTGTGACTGTGGGCAAGTCACTTCACTTCTCTGTGCCTCAGTTACCTCATCTGTAAAATGGGGGTTAAGACTGTGAGCCCCACGTGGGACAACCTGATTACCCTGTATCTACCCCAGCGCTTAGAACAGTGCTCTGCACATAGTAAGCGCTTAACAAATACCAATATTATCATTATTAGAGTGCTCTGCACACAGCCTGGGAGTCAGAAAGTAATGGGTTCTAATCCTGGATCCACCCCAGTCTGCTGTGTGACCCTGGGCAAGTCACTCACATCTCAGGGCCTCAGTTACCTCATCTGTAAAATAGGGACTGAGACTGTGAGCCCCACGTGGGACAGAGACTCTGCCCAACCCAATTTGCTTGTATCCCAGCACTTAGTACAGTGCCTGGCACACAGTAAGTGCTTAACAAATACCATTATTATCAATTAATATGATTGATTGAATGAGTGAGTGAATTCAGGATGACACAAAAGCAGCAATCCAGACCATGGGGGATATGGCTTCTGCCTCCATCCCCAGGGCAGCTAACCAGCCACAGAACCACTAAGCTCCTTTAAAATGCTGCATTTGAGCAGAGTCACTGTAGAAATGAACTTCCCTATTCCCAGACCCAGAGCCCATCTTGGAATAGGCACGCAGAAGTTGTTTCTCTCTGGAAGTTGTAGAGGCAGCAAATAGCAATATCATTAATCCAAGAAGAATTTGGATAAATCCATTCTCATTGGAGAGAATGTTAGGGAAGTTGAAGGAAAAGCTAGGGACTTTCATTTAGGAGGTTCATCTCTCAAAATTAAGGTGGATGTGCAAGCACCACAGAGTTTCTTGAAGTTTCCACTGGCCACCTCTAAAGATGGAACTCTGGGCTGAAAGAACCAGGGGCCTGACCATGGCCATAGAAAATTCTAGCTGCCCCTGCAATGGTCTTTGCAGTGGGCCAGATATAAAAGCCACTGCTATGCCTTCTCGGACTTGCTTCACCACCACAGCTGAGCCAAAAAATCCAGTACCTGCACGCTCTCACACCTCTCCCTCCCCAGCACAGTGGCCAAGTGAACTCTGTGAGCCAGCCACTGGCACAAGCAACCCTCCACGCCATCGAGAAGATCCTATCCCATCCTGCTTTTCACCATGAATTGTACTTTCCAATCACTTAGTACAATGCTCTGCACGCAGTAAGTGCTCAATAAATGCAACTGAATGAATGAATGAATGGAAGAGAAAAACTCCCGCAGCATATAATCTCGGGAAAGCTAGTGGCTGCAGTAACCATTGCTTTGGTGAGGAGATACTGAATAAATCAAGCAAACAGTCAATCAGTGGTATTTACTGCATGCTTACTTTATGCAGGACAAGGTACTAAACACTCTGGGGAGTACCATAGGACTAGATTGGTAAACATATTCCCTGACCACAAAGGATTTACGATTCCAGACAGGGAGACAGATATTAAAATAAATAAATAAAATACAGATAGATACATAAGACCTCTCAGGATGTGAGTAGAGCGAAAATCAAGTGTGGAGGAGTTTGGGAAGTTGAGAAGGTAATTAAACTTCTGGAACAGCTGATGAGGGAAATTGGTTCAGCATCTAAGGATGGAGAAGCATTGTTGTTAGGCAGAGGAGAGGGCAGAATTAAAGCAGGTGAAGATGAAACTGAGATGGACAAAGTCAGTCTGGTGTCTGGATTCCCACCAGCAGCAGTCCACAGCTCAACACAGGAGTCGAGGAAACATACTATGGAGGTGATCCAGGGTTGTGCATTAGTGGTATGAGATCGGTGGAGGTACAGAAGAATAAGGGAAATTAGTTCAGTGGAGAGGGTGGTGTTGAAAGTGTCCAGTTCTGTATCAAGAGAAGGTTGTCTGGGTACTGACACCAAATGGGGCATGGAGAATTTAGAAAAATTGTAGAGGGACAAGAGATTGGAATTCTCTTTGTGGGAACAGGACAGATTTGCGGGGAGTGGGTGTGTGGTAGAGAATGCAGGTGAGGAGGTTGTAATCTGACAGAGGAATATCAGAGATGGTGAGGGTAGAGATTGCACAGCGATTAGAGATTATGAAATCAAGTGTGTGTCCAAATTGGTGAGTGCTGAGGGGGGTGGAGCAAGTCACTGGAGTTGAGGAATGAAGTCCCCAAGGATTGATGTAGTGGTGGAAAAGGAGAGGAGGAATGTGAGAAAGGGATGAAGATGTTTCAGAAAGTTGAAGGGACCTGGCAGGGTGTATGGGGTGGTGGGGGTGGATGGGGGGTGGTTGTAGATACCATGACTAGTAAGTGGAGTGGATGAGCATAGAGGAGGATGATTTAGGCTTCAAAATAAGAGAAGAGAGGAATGGGGAAAGTGGAATGTTGAAAAATCTGTACTGAGGAGCAAGAAGGAAGTCAAATCCTCCCCATTTCACAGTGAGTGTTGGGGAGTGGGAGAAGGTGATCTCCCATCACCCCCTGGAGAGAGGGAGAGAGCAGCAAGGGAGACAGACCATCTGGGGTGAGCCTGATTTCAGTATTGGTGAGGAGGAGCAGTGACTTGGGTGAGGAATTGGTCAAGGGAGAAGAGAAGCTTTCTTATGATGTAGCGGATGTTGCAGAGATCACACATGACTGAGGCTAAGGCGAGTGCATGAGGAGGGGACAGCATGAGGGGGAGGAAGGGTTTGGGTGGGAGTGAGCTGATGGTCGGTGAGTGTGGGGACGTGGATTAAGGGGCAGTGTTGGGAAAGGAGAACAGGGATGGAGTGGGGTTGGGGGGAGGAGATGGCACAAGGGGTGAAGAGGAGTTGGATGGGCGTGAGCTGAGCAGGACCAGCGTGTGGGGAGGTGGATGAGTGGTGGTGTGTGGTGAGCAAAAGTGGCTCCATCTTGTATTATTTGAACTAGGTGAGAGGGGCAGGTGCAGGGCAACTAATAATAATCACAACAGTGGTATTTGTTACAGTCCTGTGCTTTCAGTGGGGCCTGCCTCACCTCCTCCAAGAGGCCTTTCCAGACTGAGCTCCCCTTTCCCCTTTGCTCCCTCTGCTCCCCCCACCACCCCCTCACCTCTCCTCAGCTAAGCCCTCTTTTCTCCCCTTTCCCTCTCCTCCTCCCCTTCTCCCTTCCCCTCCCCTCAGCACCGTACTCATCCGCTCAACTGTATATATTTTCATTACCCTATTTAGTTAATGAGATGTACATCACCTTGATTTTATTTATTTGCTATTGTTTTAATGAGATGTTCATCCCCTTGATTCTGTTTATTGCTATTGTTTTTGTCTGTCTCCCCCGATTAGACTGTAAGCCCGTCAAAGGGCAGGGACTGTCTCTGTTACCGATTTGTACATTCCAAGCGCTTAGTACAGTGCTCTGCCCATAGTAAGCTCTCAATAAATACCACTGAATGAATGAATGCCCAGTTAGTTTTCTATACACTATGTCCGAGGCAGGTACTTATAGCATGCTGCTTATAGAGAAGCAGGGTGGCTCAGTGTAAAGAGCATGGGCCTGGGGGTCAGCGGTCATGGGTTCGAATCCCGGCTATGCCACTTGTCAGCTGTGTGACTGTGGGAAAGTCGCTTCACTTCTCTACCTCAGTTACCTCGTCTGTCAAATGGGGATGAAGACTGTGAGCTTCATGTGGGACAACCTGATTACCTTGTATCTGCCCCAGTGCTTAGAACAGTGCTCTGCACATAGTAAGCACTTAACAAATACCAACATTATTATTATTGTTATGTCTACACTGGGAAGAAGCATAGCCTAGTGGATATTCATTCATTCATTCATATTTATTGAGCACTTACTATACGCAGAACACTGAACTAAGCCCTTGGGAAGTACAATTCAGCAAGAGATAGAGACAATCCCTACCCAACGACAGGCTCAAAGTCTAGAAGGATAGAGCACAGGCCTGGGTGTCAGAGGGCCTAGGTTCTCATTGTGGCTCCACCACTGGTCTGCTGTGTGATCTTGGGCAAGTCACTTAACTTCTCTGTGCCTCAGGTTCCACATCTGTAAAATGGAGATTAAATACGATTCCCTCTAATTTAGACTGTGAGTCCCATGTGGGTCAGGGACTGTGACCCAGCTGATTTTCTTGTAACCACCCCAGCTCTTAGAACACTGTTTGACACTTAGTAAGTGCTTAACAAATACCACAATTAATTAATTAAAATAGTAGTACTACTGAATACTGCTACTACTACTAAAATAACCAGTAAAATAATTGATTATATTCTTGTTGTAAAAAATTCTCAGTATTTACAACAACTTGCCTAGCTACCATGTCCATTATCGGGATGTAGACTCCTCCCCAAACTCAAGTTTCCCACTGAGCGTTTCCATCCCATCCCCCACAGTGAGGAGAGAAAAGAAAACCGAAAGAGGGATAATGGGAAGGGGAGGGGCAATCAAGTTCAAATTTGAAACTAGGCATTTAGTTCCCTGTGTGAAGAAACTGGGGAAATGATTTTGCCACTTCAGCAGTGGGGACTGTGGAGACTTGATGGGGACAAAAGATAGACTGAAACAAGTAAAATTTCTGCTGCAATTAAGAAAATACAAAGAAATACAGGAACCTCCCTTGATTGTTAGAAAGAAATGAAAACATAGTTATGAAACAAGAGAGCTAGAAAAAAAATAATTTCTGGAGAAAGAAGTAAGGGCTGAAAGGATCTCAAAACTTGAAAACCCAGATAATATCCAGGATAGAAGGAAATGGGAACCCAAACCATACACAACAAAAACTTGCATGACATAGAAAAATCCTACTCAAACAGTGTGGCCTAGTGGAAATAGAACATTATAGTATTAATTATAATAACAGCAATAATAATAATCATTGTGGTATTTGTTAAGCATTTTCTATGTGCCAAACACTATTAAGTATTTATTATGTGTGAAGCACTGTACTATGTGCTGAGGTAGTTACAAGATAAACAGGTCCCATAGTCCAGGCAAGAGGGAAAACAGTTTTTGAATCCACCTATTGCAGATGAAGTCACTGAAGCCCAGAGAAATTAAGTGACTGTACAAGGTCACAAAGCAGGCAAATGTCAAAGTCGGGATTATAAACCAGGCCATTTGACTCCCAAACCCATGCTCTTTCTACTAGGCCACATGGCTCTGTCACTTAACTCCTGTGTGACCTTGGGCAAGTCACTTAGCTTATTTGCCTCAGTTTCCATATCTATAAAATAGGGTTTTAATCCTACTCCAACCTAGGTAGGCATGATCCCCATGTGAAACAAGACTATGTACAACCTGATTATTTTGTATCTCCCACAGCAGTTAGTGCACTGCTTGGCACCTAGTAAGTGCTTAATAAGTGCCACCGTTATTATAATTATCATCTATTATGTGAACTGACACTAGTAATAATGTCACCTCTGGATCTAAGAAATTAGCCTGGTCTACTGGATAGAACTCAAGCCTGAGAGTCAGAAGGACATGGGTTCTAATCCCGGTTTAGCCACTCTCTGCTCTGTGACCTTGGGCAAGTCACTTCACTTCTCTGATCCTCAGTTACCTCATCTATAAAATGGGGATTGAGACTGGGAGTCCCATGTGGTTACAGGGACTGTGTCCAACCTGATGGTCTTGTATCTACCCCAGAGCTTAGTAGAGTGCCTGGAGCATAGTAAGCACTTAACAACTGCCATACAAAGTAAAAAAATCTAAAACATAGGGATGCAAGTAGTGAAACAATTAGCTAAGATCAGTGACCCATTCACTGTGTACTGTCTCTGACAGTGTTATCAGGCTGTCTGATACTTGTCCTCAAGATCATTCATCCTCACTGTTAAAAATGGGCTATCTAACATCTGCAACTTTTCTTCCAGTAACTATTTACCTGCCAATTTATCCAAACCCCTCTTTAACTACCTTTGGCCTCCCAGCTTCCTGCTTAACAAATTCCACATGATTCCCAGCCACAAAATGCTTTCTCCCGTTGGTTTTGAACTTGCCACTACCCTTCCAAGTTCCCTTTCCCATCGCAACGACCTTTTTGGACTTTGTACTTTTTGCAATCAATCACATTTAATGAGTGCTTACTGTGTACAACACTCTATACTAAGCACTTGGGAGAAGCCCAGATGTTTTTCTCTATTTACATAATTTCATCTTTTCTATCATGTCTGTCACCAAAGACTTCCCCACTGTAGCTTTAGCTTTAGATTGAACCCTTGGAGGGAAAGGAATCTTATCTAATGCTCACCTTTTTACATTTCCCAGCACTTAGCATAGTGCTTTGCACACAGACACTAATTACTACTACTACTCCTATTTGTCACTCTCAAACTTCCCCTTTCCTTATGGTGAGAATTTTGGTGAACAACAATTATAATCAACAAATCAATCAGTGGTAGTTACTGAGTACTTACTGTATGTAAAACATCTACTGTGTGCAGGCCACTAAGTACTTGGGAGAGTGCAATAAAACTGAGTTACCTCAATGCTTTCCTACCATAATAATAATAATGATGATACTTGTTAAGTGCTTACTATGTGCCAAGCACTGTTCTAAGTGCTGGGGTAGATGCAAAGTCATCAGGTTGTCCCACGTTGGGCTCACAGTCTTAATACCCATTTTACAAATGAGAGAACTGAGGCACAGAGAAGTTAAGTGGCTTGCCCAAGGTCACAAAGTAGACAAGTGGTAGAGTCAGGATTAGAACCCACATCCTGTGTCTCCCAAGCCCACACTCTTTCCGCTAAGCCACGCTGCTTCTCCGTCTATGATCCGGCACATTCACAAGACTCCTCTAACACCAACCTACTCACCGTAGCTAGATCTCATCCATCTCAGCTGTGCACCCCTTGACCATTATTTACTTCTGGCCTGGATATCTCTCCCCCTTCACATCCGTCAGACCATAGCTCTTAGCTCCTTTAACTCCCTTTTAAAATAATATGTCCTCCAAGAGGCCTTCCCCAACTAGGACCTCATTTCCATTAATTCCTCTCTCCTGCATCGCTCTTCCACTTTAATTTGTGCCCTTCATTCACTTCACCCCTCAGTCCTACAGCACTTACATTCATATACAAAATAATTTATTTACATTAATGTCTGTCTCCCCTGCCCCACCCTCTTGACTGTAAACTCCTTGTGGGCAGGGAATGTGTCTCCAATTTTGTTACAGAGTATCTTCCCAATTGCTTATTACAGAGCTCTGCACACAGTAAGAATTTAATAATGAATGCAGTTGATTGATTGATAGATACATTACCTGATCTTTTCCTGGTCAGATGGTCACTGAAACGTTACAGTGATATTTTCGTGCAAGTTTTAAATTTCTATCTAAAAGGAATGAATACTCTCTGGTACTTCCATTATCAAGTACGATTTTGATGCTGCTTGCTATCCTTCATAGAGAGAGTCATGTCCCTGCCTGTTTGCCTTTAGCAATCTTTTTGGTTGACTTTATGGTAGCAACTCAACTAGCCATTTAATCTGAGTCATTAAAGAATTCCATATAGATATCTCCCATTCCTCTACAGACCTATGATTGCTCTCCAAACTCCTTGAGCAATTTGCCTACATCCACTGCCTCCATTTCCCCCTTCACTCAACAGAAACTGCCCTTTCAAAGGTCATCTATGACCTTCTTGCCAAATCCAAGAGCCTCCACTCATCCTAATCCTCTCAGATGCATTCAACAGTGTGGATCACCCTCCTTCTCATGGAAACATTACCTAACTTGGGCTCGACTGATACTGTCCTCTCCTGTTTTCTGCCCATCTCTCTGGCCTCTCATTCTTCGCCTCTTTCGTGAGCTTCTCCTCTGCCTCCCACCCCCTAACTGTGGGAGTCCCTCAAGGCTCAGTTCTGGATCCCCTTCTATTTTCCATCTCCATCCACTCCCTTGATGAACCCCCGGCTTCAATTACCATCTCTGTGGGGATGATTACCAAATCCACATCTCCATCCCTGATCTCTCTCCTTCTCTGTAGCCTCATATTTCCTCCTAACATCAAGACATCTCTACTTGACTGTCCTGCCAACATCTCAAATTTAACATGTCCAAAAGAGAACTCCTGTTCTTCCCCCCTAAGCCCTGACCTTCCCATGAATTTCCCATCACTGTAGACAGAAGCCCCATCCTCCCTGTATCTCAAGCCCATAACCTTGATGATATCCTTGAATCATCTCTCTCATTCAACCCACATATTCAGTGTGTCACCAAACCCTGCCACATCATCGCTAAAATTTGTTTTTGCCTGTCCACCCACACTACTACCTAATTAATCCAAACACTTATCCTATCCCTCCTTGATTACTGTATCAACCTCTTTGCTGACCTTGTTACCTTCTATCTCTCCCCATCCCAGTCCACACTTCACTCTGATGCCCAGAACAGTTTCCTAGAAACCAATCAGTCCATGCTTCCCCACTCCTCAAAAACCTACAGTGGTAGTGGTAGAGGAGCAGCGTGGCTTAGCGGATAAAGCCCGGACCTGGGAGTCAGAAGGACTTGAATTCTAATCCCGGCTCTGCCACATGTCTACTGTGTGACCTCGCACAAGTCACTTAACTTCTCTGGATCTCAGTAACCTCATCTGTAAAATGGACATTAAGAATGTGAGCCCCATGTGGAACAGGGTTTGTGTCCAACCTGATTAACCTGTACCTGCCCCAGCACTTAGAACGGTACTTGGCACATAATAAGAGCTTAACAAGTACCATTTTAAGGAATCAGTGTGGCTCAGTGGAAAGACCATGGGCTTGGGAGTCAGAGTTCATGGGTTCGAATCCCAGCTCTGCCACTTGTCAGCTGTGTGACTTTGGGCAAGTCACTTAACTTGTCTGTGCCTCAGTTACCTCATCTGTAAAATGGGGATGAAGACTGTGAGCCTCCCGTAGGACAAGCTGATTACCCTGTATCTACCCCAGCGCTTAGAACAGTGCTCTGCACATAGTAAGCGCCTAACAAATACCAACATTATTATCACATAGTATGCACTTAATAAATACCATTATTGTTATTATCATTCGCCCATCCACCTCTGTATCAAACAGAAACTCCTTACCCTAGGCTTTAAAGCACCTTGCACTCTCTTTCCTACCTTACTTTCCTGATTTCCTACTACAACTCTGTGCACACACTTCGCTCCTCTAATGCCAACCTACTCACTCTCCCTTCATCTTGTCTTTCTCACCACTGACCGCTCACCTGCACATGGCCTCTGTCCTGGAATGCCCTCCCTCTTCATATCTGACAGATGACGACTCTCCCCACTTTCAAAACCTTATTAAAACTACATCTCCTCCAAGAAGCCTTCCCCAACTCAGCCCTCCTTTCCTCTTTTCCTCTTTTCTCACTCCCTTCTGTGTCACCTTGCACTTGGATTTACACCCTTTATTCACCCCTCTGTCAGGCCCATAGCACTTATATACATATCCATAATTGATTTATTTATATTAATTTCTGTCTTCCCCTCTATACTATAGGCTCACTGTGGGCAGGGAATGTGTTCACCAACTCTGTTACAGTGTACTCTCCCAAGCGCTTAGCATAGTGCACAGAGAGTGATGGATCTCCCAAAACTGATGTAAGAATTTAATCCTGGTCTTCAAACCAAACTTCTGTTGTACTTTCTAAGACCTAAAGACAGGGCTTATTTAAAATTCTCCCTCTTACTTTGGATTGTAAATTCCTCAAGGACATGGACCTTTTTTAATGTTCTTTTAATTCCCCATAGTATTCAGTGAAATGATTTTCCACAGTAAAAACCAGTGTTGATGATGATGATTTTGTCCTTTTAACACTGTCCTATAGATTGTAAAAATCTTGAGCACAAGGATCGTGTCTTTCATATCCATTATATTCTCTCCATTGCTTAGTACACTTCCCTCTACATAGTTGATGCTCAATTAATACTACTGATTTTTTAATGGTATTTTTTAAGTACTTACTGTATGTCAGGCACTGTTCTAAATACTGGGGTAGATACAAATCAGTTAGGCGGGGACTCAGTTCCTGTCCCAATTGGGCTCACAGTCCAAGTAGAAGGAAGAACAGGTATTCAAACCCCATCCTACAGATGAGGCAGCTGAGGTACTGAGAAGTTAGTGACTAGCTCAAGATCACACAGCAGGCAACTGGAGGATCTGGAATTAGAACACAAGTTTTCTGGCTTCCAGGTCCATCCTCTTTCCATTAGAACACTCTGCTTCTACTGATGATGAAGATGATAATGATCATCATAATTTCCCTGAACTCTACCCATTCACTTTTCCCAAAGGTCATCACACTCATTAGTGAAAATAACTGCAATGGCACACATCGTTATTTGGCATCTTCTATTTGAGGATCATTGGGTGCCTTTTCAAAAGAAAAAAAAAATACCCACTGTTTTGTAGTGTAGAATCAGAAAGTGAAACATATCTTTAAATTGTGTGATAACTTCTCCATTTCTGGACATCAAATTTTGCTTCACTCCTTGTAACCTGACAATCTAAATGTGTAGTGTCCTTCACTCCTTGTAACCTGACAATTTAAATGTATAGTGTTCTATGCTTAGCATTTTAAACTACTAAAATGGTCGGATTAAAAAGTGGACAGCTAAAGACAATCCAACAGTCAATTAGTCTCCCCCTCCTTCAGGGCCTTACTGAGGCACATCTCCTCCAAGGGACCTTCCCTGACTAAGCCCTTCCTACCTCTTTTCCTGCTCCCTTCTGCATCCCCGATTTGCTCCTTCTATTCACCCCCCCATCCCAGCCCCACAGCACTTATGTATATATTTGTAATTATTTATATCAATGTCTCTCTCCCTCTCTAGACTGTAAACTCATCGTGGGCAGGAGATGTGTCTGTTTATTGTTCTACTGTACTCTCTAAAGCACTTAGTACAGTGCTCTGCACACAGTAAGCACCCAATAATATGATTGACAAACTGACTAAAAACTAAAAAATAGACTTCTTCATCTATCTCTTTACCCATCTAATTTATCTACCCTTCCATCTATCTCTCTATTTATCCAGGCATCTATTTATCCATCTATTTATCTATCTGACTTTCTACTTATCTAAGAGGGTAGTCTGTCTGCAGACTGTCCACTTTGCTTACAGTACATAATCCTGACGTGTTCTGCCAGAAGCATATGCAGGGCAAACCTCTGTACCCAAGGAGTGACTCCTGGTTGACCAGCACATCCAAACAAGGAGGAAGGGTGACAATGGATGGAGGGATAGAGGAAGAGAGAGAGAGATTAACCAGTGAATAGGGTCTGAACCGAGAGTATATGACATGTCTCCTAGACTTAATGAACTGCCAAATGAAAAATATGTCAGAAACAGACCCAAGGGTAGGGGGGAGGGAAAGAATAAATTTAAAAAGAAGTTAACAAGTGAGGAAAATTGTCATTCTTTAAAGGGAGAATAGCCAAATAAATTAGTTAGCTATGACAGACCTAAAAACAAAGCTGTCATCCTTGCCAAATATGAAAAGAGAAACAGAAAGAGAAAAAAATGCATGATTACATAGTAGTAGGAATAGGCAACACACTGGAAAAACTAGAGAGATTGGGTGAATAAGTCAATAGAATGACTGAAAGAACAAAAGATAATCAAAAAGTAGTGAATCAATAAATATGGTTAAATTCAAATTCCTATCAAAAAGTGTCAGAAAGTAATTGACTGTGTGGGGACCCAAAACGCCTGCAAGAAAGGTAGATAATTAGTTGCCAACTGAATAATAAATAATTCCTTGAAAAAGGTAGTTTTCAAAAATGGAAATTGAGACCTCAAATGATTCTAAGACCTCTATAAATATTAGGGAAAAAAAGTCAGAAAGGATTTCCAATGAGTCTGGGAAGTAAAGTAATTCACATAGAGTTTAGGGAGAAAACGGCCCCAGAGATAAATAAAGGAAATGAGCAGTGCAAAGATGCCCATGTTAGGCAGTGCAGTACTAATCACATAGAATACCCTGAGGGATTGAATAGTTGCAAACCCTGCCCCCAATTCCGTTTTCAAATGTAATCCTTCCTAAGTATATGAAAATAATCATTTGTTGATATGACATTATTGTATCTGTTGATATTTATTATTATATCTGTTGATATAGGATATTCTACATTGCTCTCAGGCCCAAAATTGGAAAGGAAAATTGTTAGACTTGTGTTGTTCTAATAGAATGGCTGATCAGCAGGGAATCTGTAGAGGGGGAGAAATTAGGAAGATATTCTTAAGGGGCAGAAAGAGAGGGATAAGCAGCAATAACAAGGGAAAGAGGAGCAACCTGATAAGAAATATGAGAGGAAGGAAAAATGGAAAAGAAGAAGGAAATCACCATCTACAACCAGCTCACTGCTCATTGGAGATGTTACATGAATGATATTGGTTGCCTGTGATTTGAAAACATGATCGTGGTGAAGCATGAATGTCGACACTTGCCTAAAGGAATTAACTAGTATGATTAATAAACCGGGTATGCCCCCAGTGTCATTTTAGCTGTCTCTCTAGTCCATATCCAGGAAGATGGTACAGGTTAAAGTTTTCTGGGTCAAGTTTGTGCATGTTGGGCTAATGTCTTTCATGCTGGAAAGCTATGTACCCCGAACATCGCTCGGGATAAACTGGTCTCCAAACATTTACTCTTCCTTTTAATTTGTAAGAAAGGAACTCTTGGAAAATGTTTGCTTTGGCCCAGAATTTACTCAAACCATCCCCCAAGTCTAGTCACATCTGAAAACTCTAACCCATTACCAATGTTTGTAATGTCTGGAACTCGAGACACACATCTAATTTAAGAGACGAAAAAAGGCCTTTCTTTCAGGAAAATATAAAATGGGATACTGTGTACTGTGTCATCAATAACGGTGGTGTTGTCTTTTGGTCTGGAATGTAGGTGATCTTTCATAAGAAGCAGCATGGCCCAGTGGATAAAGCATGGGCCTGGGAGTCAGAAGGTCATGGGTTCTAATCATGGCTCTGCCACTTGTCTGCTCTGTGAACTTGGGCAAGTCACGTCACTTCTCTGTGCCTCATTCACCTAATCCGTAAAATGAGGATTTTTGTTTTAGACATATCCAAATTTCATGCCCCACCTGCCTTTACAATGTATTTTTTCTTTCTGTTGGCACAGTCAGGGAGCAATTTAGAAAATTGTTACCCTAAGGCTACTACAATAATGTTTTCTGAATCTCTAGTATCTCTGTTGCTGAAGTAACTGTTTGTCCAATTAGATGAAGACAAAGGAATCTATTCTTTCATCTGCATGTGGGGAATTTGCAAGGATAGTTTCTAAGAATCCTTGTTCCAACTATAGGCCTCAACTACCCATTCCTCACCAGGAGACCCAATCTTTCTGAAAGACAACCATAAAGACAAATTAAGTAGCAGTTTCCAGAGGTTTTCAAACCCTTGAGTACTTAAAGGTCTCTTGCATTACATCTGGAAACCATCCTGAAATATATACATTTCCAAGGCACTTTTCTGTCTTACATTATGAGCTTCTGCCTTACTGTACACTTGTTTAAAAAACCAAATGCCACGTTCAATCAGGTTTCTTGCAAAGTAATACTCATAACTGCTTCTGATAACATCTTGCAAAGAAATCAAATCATTGCCTCAAAGTTTGTGGAAGAAGAGAGAAACATGGTTAATAAAAAAATCTTGCCTCTAACAGAACAGATGTGTAAAGTTGAGCATTCTCTATCTAGCCATTCAAAGACTACTTACTTTGAAATTTTACAGGGGTTTAAGCCCAGGAAAATAGCCACCTGGGCCTTCATTTTGTGAATGGGGCATGTGGGGAAACTCTAGATGGGAGGGAGATTCCCTGCAACTTGCAATGCAATGTAGTGTACACAGATAATTGGGGGAATGAATTGAATAATGTGTATCCATGATGGTCCTCTTGGGCCCGGCAACCATCATTTGATTAGTGAGAGTCACGAGGGGTGGAATTCTTCATATCTCTCAGAGGAGTTGCTGCTAATCAGGAGTCTCACTGGCAGAGTTAGCCTTGGAGCTTGATCATTTTCATCAGGAAGATTCCTCAGCCACTCAACAATCAGACTGTTCCAATATCCACCTGATGCTGAGAATGCAGTGTAAAATTACTACAGTACAAGAGGGTTGCAATAACCAAATGGAGGACAGGAAAACATTTCCAAACAGAAGTCACAGCCTCTGGGAACTTCCAAGTCCCTTGTCTTTCCCCTGTGTGTCTCACAGCTTTTCCTTTTCTGTTTTTTCAGCATTACCAGACTTTTTCCAGTTCTATCACCAGGCAAACTAATGAAATACCACTGGACAGGCTTACTTTTTGGTGCAAAAAGGAAAGGGCTCATGTGCTGACTACAGTTGCATTTGATGTTCTGACAGAAAATGGAATCATGAGGCAATGGATTCAAGCTTCATGGCTCCAGAAAGTGACATTTGGATCCTTCATTATCTCATGTATTCAGTGATGTATGATAAAGGATGCAAACTTGTCCAAAAAAGCATTAAAAAAAGACCCAACTTTGACAATGTACTGTACGAGGATCCATGTGCTCAACAGGTCTATCCCAAGGGTTTATATATTCAGTTCATAGAGTGGCTGGTTGTGTTAGTCCATCAGTGAATGGCATATATTGACTATCTTCTAAATGCAAAACATCCAGTGAATAGAGCAGGCTGTTCTTTAATAGCCACATAAGCCCCCTTGCCCCTATATGTCAACCAAAATGCCACGTCAGCCTCCTTGCTGAACTCCCTGCCTCCTGTCTCTCCCCACTTCAGACCATACTTCATTCTGATTCATGGATCATTTTTCTACAAAAACATTCAGTCCATATTTCCCCACTCATCAAGAACTTCTAATGGCTGCCCGTCCACCTCCTCATCAAGCAGAAACTCTTACAGTAGGTTATAAAGCACTCAATCACTTTGCACTCTCCTGCCTTACTTCTCTGATTTTCTATCATAACTCAGCCCACACACTTCACGCCTCTAATGCCGACCTACTCAGTCTACCTTGATCTCGTCCATCTGACTTCTGACCCCTCACCCATTTACTGCCTCCTCCTGGAATGCCCTCCCTCTTCATGTCCAACAGATGATCACTCTCCCCACCTTCAAAGTCTCAATAAAAGCACATCTCTTCCAAAAGGCCTTCCCCAACTAAATTTTCGTTTCTTCTTATCCAACTCCCTTCTGTGCTGCCCTTGCATTTGGATTTGCACACTTTATTCACCCCTCCTTCAGCCCCACAGCACATATGTACATATCCATAATTGATTTACTTATATTAATTTCTGTCTCTGACTCCAGACTGTAAGCTCATAGTGGGCAAGAAACATATTTACCAACTCTGTTACATTCTACTCTCCCGAGCCCTTAGTATGGTGCTTGTCACAAAGTAAGCAAAGGATGATTGATTGATTGATTGATTGATTGATGCTTCTTATTTGGGCAGCTGTTCCAACTGTCTCTTCTTTTTTCTCTCCTCTCTTCCCTCTCTCCCTTCTCTGACCCCAGAGGAAATTATTAATAGTAATAATAATAATGGTATTTTTTAAGCACTTACTATATGTCAAGCACTGTCCTAAGCACTGGGATAGATACAAGCTAATCAGGTTGGGCACAGTTCCTGCCCCACAAGGGGCTTAGAGTCTTAATCCCCATTTTACAGATGAGGCAACTGAGGCATAGAGAAATTAAGTGACATGCCCAAGGTCACACAGCATACAAGTGGCAGATCCAGGATTAGAATACACATCTTTCTGACTCCCAGGTCCATGCTCTAACCACTAGGCCAGGCTGCTTCTACGTTAGGCCTCAGAAACAACTATTAAGCTAGAAAATCACCGTGACTTAGTGGAAAGAGCACGGGCTTGGGAGTCAGAGGTCATGGGTTCTAATCCCTGCTCCGACACTTATCAGCTGTGTGACTTTGGGTAAGTCACTCAACTTGTCTGTGCTTCAGTTACCTCATCTGTAAAATGAGGATTAAAACTATGAGCCCCACATGGGACAACCTGATTACCTTGTATCTACTCCAGCACTTACAGCAGTGCTTTGCACATAGTAAGCTCTTAACAACTGCCATCATTATTATCATTTGCTCCCTTTTCCTTCTCATGTTATGGCTGTCGAGACCACTGAATCACCTCAACCTAAAAGGCAGCCTTTTTTACTTTTTGATTACATTGTTATTTGCTACACGTTAATTATCCTTACCCACTTGCCAAATACCAGGAATGATCTATTCAAAATATAGAATTAGGGACACCAATAAACAGGTTGAGAATTGCAAGAGTTAGACAGGCAGGGTGCAGGCCAAAGGAAATCTCCTCCCAAGTCATAGTGTCAGTGATTATTTCAGGTCCACTCAGATATATAGGCCTTTCCCCCAGCTCCTGGATTATTAAAGATCTAGAAATTTCTGTTTGCAGTGGCTGATGAAGTGTTCGGCCTGCTGCTAGATGGTGCTGAACCCGAGTTCTGAATTTTTCCTGAGTCTACATAATTTAGTGTCAGTGTGTATGGGTTCCAACTCAAGCTTCCAGCGATTCTTGTGTTGGAAACTCACTGTGTGCCCTACTGAGTTCTGCTTTCATTCTGACTTAGTTTTCTTGCTATACTCCTTTACTTATCATTCATTTATCATCTGGGGAAAATCTCTTTCATGGGTGATTTTTTGAAAATCCTACTGCTAATTAAGCCAATTATCTGTATAATTTGGTCCAAAACTTGGCTTTTATGCCTGACTGTGGTTTAATTATTTCTTTCAGCTTGATTTTTTTGTGTAGAGGCAGATAACCTCAAATGAACAACTGACAGAAGAAGGGCCACAATTGCAGTCTTCTCTGAGTTTTCACAAGAAACCGGAGCCAAAACAATATGACGTTCCACTTGACCACATTATTTGAGAAAGAGACAGGAAGGCAAAAGAGAAAACACGCACTGCAAACATTAAACATAATATGACATGGGACCATCTTTTTCTGAGTGCCATGTGGATTCCACCTTAGCCTTTTCAGTCGCATATGCGCTCAGATGTGAATTTCACCATCAGTGGCTTCTTCAAATTTGAAGAACAACTTTATATACACACACACACACACACACACACACATATGTGATCTGAATTGCATTCCTTGTTTCAAGAAAGACTTGTACTACATGGTGCATGGGTAATTTTGTTTTATTTCTCTTTTATGGAAATTTCTTAATTAAATATTCCCTATAGATAAGGAACAACGAAGCACCTGTTTGCTCCTCTGTACTGAAGCCTCTTTCATTCATTCATTCCATAGTATTTATTGAGTTCTTACTATGTGCAGAGCACTGTACTAAGTGCTTGGAATGTACAAATCGGCAACAGATAGAGACACTCCTTGCCCATTGACATGCTTACAGTCTAATCGGGGGACACTGACAGACAAAAACAGTAGCAATAAATAGAATCAAGGTGATGTACATCTCATTAAAATAAATAGGGTAATAAAAAATATATACAATTGAGCGGGTGAGCACAGTGCTGAGGGGAGAGGAAAGGAGAGGAGGAGGAGCAGAGGGAAAGGGGGGCAAAAGAGGGCTTAGCTGAGGGGAGGTGAAGGGGGGGGGTAGAGGGGCAGCAGAGGGAACAGAGGGAAAAGGGGGAGCTCAGTCTGGGAAGGCCTCTTGGAGGAGGTGAGCTCTAAGTAGGGCTTTGAAGAGGGGAAGAGAATTAGTTTGGCGGAGGTGAGGAGGGAGGGCATTCCGGAACCGCGGGAGGACGTGGCCCAGGGGTCGACGGCGGGATAGGCGAGAACGGGGGACGGTGAGGAGGTGGGCGGCAGAGGAGCGGAGCGTGCGGGGTGGGGAGTAGAAAGAGAGAAGGGAGGAGAGGTAGGAGGGGGTAGACTTTCCAGTTCCAGATTTAATCAAATAAATCCATGTAATCTTTTCACCAAACTAACCTATAACTCACTTGCTAAGGGTAACATACAGCAAGCTTTGTGAACGATAAAAACAATGTAGAAACTACTCTGGCACAATTAATAGGTCTCTGTTGATATTACTAGAGGGGGACTCACAACCATATTTATGTTTCTTTATTGCAGAGTATTAACTAAATAACAATTCCTTATGATGAGCACTGATAAGTACCCACCCACATATAAAGTAAGAATTCTTGCACTACTTAACCACCCCCACACTCCACAAATGCACTTTTCTCCTGCCTTTGTCGAGAACTTAAAGGTGAGAAGAGTCTAGAAATCCAAAGCAGGCTGTCAGAACTGTTTCCTCTCTTTCTTTTTCTCTTTCTCTCAAATTTGCCATCCTAAAATAATCCATAAAATTAAAATAAAACCCTTTAATTTGACTTTTTCCAAGCTTTTGAAATTTGTTTGTTATTACCGAGTACTGGTCGGCCTGATTGGGAATGTATTAAAAATCCTGTCAGTGGCTCCAATTAATGAGAAACTTGAAGCAGCGTCTGTGAGATGCTGATGTGGTCAGGTAAGACTTGGCTCAGTAAGTTTAAAAAAAACTGTTTGGCATCAAAAGCCAATTTATAAAAGAAGATTCAGAAGGAAATATTAAATAGAATCAAGAAAGTTGTCAGAGGGGTAAAGGGCTATTTTTTCAGTTGTAGCAGAAGTAGAAACATCTAATCAATCTGTTCCTTTCATCGTCTCTGTAATTAAAGAGAAAAAAATTCAGTTGGGAGTTTAAAAGAATAATTTTTTTAGGCCAGCATGAATATCCTTATGATTATTTATGATGCAGAGCCACAGAAACTTTTGCAAACATGGTATTTCTTTTTATTCTGCTTTTTGACTTTAGGAAGCCCTCGATGTGTTCATTAAAAGAGAATAGAATCCTTTAGAGTTGTTTTGGACAGAGGTAAGTGACCACAGAAAACAGAAGACTGGGGTTTTACAACTCCTTAAGAACTCTAAACTCTAGAGTGAGGGATGGAAGGAAAATGTTTTTAGAATATGAAGTACGTTTAGCAGGGCCTTGGAAACAGAGAGAGCTGACGTCTCTTTGAGTTCATATCCTGCCTCTGCCACAACGCCCTCTCCTCTCTTTTCCCAATTTGCAAAATGGAGGAGGTTTCCAGGGAAGTTCTGAAGATCAGCATTACTTGCAGAGTGACTTGCAGTTGTTTTTATGAACGAAGGGGCTCAATGCTGAGACAACCACTAAAAGGAATCCAGGCTTTTGGGCACAACGTCAGCCAGGGAAAGTAGCTCTGACAGCAAACCCAGGGGACAAGGGCAGGAGGAGGAACTTAGATGTGTTATGAGGGTCAAAGTCCTGACTATTTGGCAAAAGTCTAGTGACTAGCATCTTGTAACGCTTGACCATTACTTACAAGTAAAAGATGAAAGATCTTAACCTGTCTGAAGCAATGACCTCATTTTCTCTCTGGGAAAACATGCCTGAGGTAGAAATGAAATCTAGTGTAAAATGTGCCTGGCATTATTCTCCCAGAAGAGGAAGCCTGTTAATCCTCTGGAGAGAGGGAGGACAATCTCTCCTCTCCTGCCCCAGTCCAACTCTATGCTTTTAGGAGCCTTACAAATAAGCCACATTTGGCTGTGATGTCTCAGATTATATCCCAGTGTCCCTCAGACCTGGAGACTACTGTGGCGAACACCAAGAGTATGGGGAAAAAGGGCTACCACAAATCCCAGCTCTATGACATGCACATGTATGAGCCAGGGTGATTTCAAACAGTACAAAGGGAAAGACCAGCATGCTAATGGGAAACTCTAATTTACCCTGGCTAAGATAGTAATGCACAGTGACTTCTCCACTGACCACAACCATTTGCTTAAAATCCACTCCGGGATTGAGAATAGAAATCTGGGATCTAGCAATCAACTTGTCGTGATTGCTCTTTCAATACTTAGGAACCCTTTGTTAAATGATACAAAGCTCAAAATGGCAAGTTGGCAACTTCCATGCCATAAATCGAATCAATCAATACATGGTATTCATTGAGCACTTACTGTGTGCAGAGCGCTACACTTAGGACTTGGGAGAGTACAATAACAATACAACTGAGTTGGCAGACATGTTCCCTGCCCACAAGGAGGAGACAGACATTAGGAGGAATAATTTATATGTAATTTAAAGATATGTACATAAGCATTGTGGGGTTGATGGTGGGGTGAATGTCAAATGCCCAAAAGTCATAGAACCAAGCGCAACACCTCTTCAGAGAGATATTCGGCCATAGATGTGTCAATCAGTGGTATTTATTCATTCACTCATATTTATTGAGTGCTAACTGTGTGCAGAGCACTGTACTAAACACTTGGGAAGTACAATTCAGCAACAAATAGAGACAATCCCTGCCCACAGGTGGCTCATAGTCTAGAAGGGGAAAGAGAGACATCAAACCAAGTAAATAGGCATCAGTAGCACCATTATAAATAGAAATAGAAATATATACACATTAATAAAAATAAATAGAATTATAATTATAAAAATTTACATATGTACACAAGTGCTGTGGTGCAGGGTGTAGAGCAAAGGGAGATGGTTGGGGTAATAAGGAGGGGTGGGGGAGCAGAGGAAAAGTGGGATTTAGTCTGGGAATTATTTATTGAGATTTTACTGTGTGCAGAGCCCTGTACTAAGTGTTTGGGAGAGTACAATACGTTAGAGTTGGGAGAAACCGTCTCGGCCCTCAAAAAGCTTACAGTTTGCCCTGAGGGTGATAGTTCAGCCTAAATTAAAGCAGAATCCATAGGAAATGATACTTGACACAGATTATACCAATAGCATATAGGATTGCTATCGCTGAAGCCTGTTGAAGTAATTTTCTAAATGTTTAGTGCGTCCAACCTGAGTATCTTGTGTCCATGCCAGTATTTAGCACAGTGCTTGGCACATAGTAAGAACTTAACAAATGCCACAGTAATTATTATTAGGATACACTTGGGTTTGTGTGGTTACCCATTAGGCCCCAGTCCAAGCGAATAATGTCCAGACATCTCCTTCTATACCCATCTCATACCAGAAAAATAAAACAATGCACCTACCAGTTTTCAAGTGACTATAAGGTGTACGTTCCTAGAGAGACTGTCTCCATCTGGGAGCCGTAGGAGACCGTCCTGTTCAAATCTAGTTAGAGGAGTGAAAATTAAACTATTTCCCCAAGTGCATGTCCTGGCTTAATCACCGGTTACTCCTTCTAGGTAAACAGTCCAAGACATCCTTTTAACTTCAGCCGCTGCCTCAGAAGAAAGTTTGATTCAGCCTGTGCACGTGACTCTTCAGAGCCGTACTGTTAGACTTTATAAGCAAATGTGCCCTCCCGATACCAAATAAGAGGAGAAAATAATGAATGCGAGTTGCCAAGGGCTGTTTAGTAACAAATGCTTGAGGCCACAGGAATGATGACTTCATCTCCAGAAAGGGGAAGATTTACACTACAGAAAGTCTTTATTTTCCAACGTGATGGATACCGACAAGCAGCAGCCAAACCAAATAAGGTCTCTTGGCTCTGAAGAAGACATTCCATTGCATCCGCTTCTGGAAGTGTCATCAGGAAGAACCGATCATCATCACCATGTTAACCAAACAAGAATTGTGTCACCATCTCCGTTCCCTTTCGATGATCCTTTCCTAAGCTCAGGCGGAACTTGAGCATTCTTGACCTCTGCCCTCCCTGCAATGTCTGGGGAAAGACCTGCTTTTGCTATCAGGCCAGGGACTGGATTTAAGGTGCTAAATAATAGGAATTCTGTGAAAAATCATCAACTTGGAGGTTAAGTTGAAGCTGCAGTTTGGGTGCCGATTTTGGCAGGAAAACCCTGACTCTCTTATTAGACAACTGAAAAATTTCATTTGTAAGATTCAAATGTTTTCAAGAGGCTACCACTCACATAGTACCACTACTTGGTAGGCTACTTAGAAATGACTATGAATAAATGGGTGAAACGTGTTTAATTTCAATCATGTGTTGAAAATACTGCACAAATGGATAGTGTAGTCTTTCATTAAAAAAGAATCCCCGAGTTTGTGTCACGAAGCTTTAGAGTTCAGCGTCGCTTCAAAATGGAGGGTGAGTCACAGAACTGTTACTACTAGGAATCCAGCTCAGTATCATTAAGCATAAAAGTGAGTTTCTTACGCATATGTGAGTGTCAGCAAAGGGCCAGTTATGGATGAGTTGAAAATACGTGCCTCTAACAGTAATTTACAGTAATGAGATATAAAATTTGAAGGGCTAAATGTATTTTTGTTGCTTTTTTTAGGAACACCCTTTTTTTGGTTTTTTGTAATGGTAATTAGTAAATTCTTACTTTGTCCCAAGTACTAGAGTAGATATAAGATAATTGTGGGAGTCAGAAGACGTGGATTCTGATCCCATGTCTACCACTTGCCTGCTGTGTGACCTCCAGTAAGTGACTTAACTTCTCTGTGCCTTGGTTTCCTAATTTGTGAAAATGGGGATAAAAGACCTATTCTCCCACCCCATTAGGATATTAGTCCCATATTGGAAAGGGATTGTTCCAGAAATGCTTATCTCATTTTAACCCCTGTGCTTAGTACAGTGTTTACCAAAGATCTCAATTCCTATTTTAATCAGATTTGAAAGACCTCCTGCCCCGCACAGTTTTCACATTCGAGAGGGAGGTAAAAAGGAATGTATTCCCCATTTTACAGATGAAAAACTGAGAGACAAAGAAGTTAAGTGACTTGCCCAAACTCACATATTAGGCCCATGGCAGCCCTGACTAGAACCCAAGTCTCCTGATTCCCATCCTGTGTTTTTTTTACTAGGCCACATAGCATCCTTTTATTCTAAGAAAGCAAATTGAATATTTTATAAACTAAGAAAAAAGAAGAGACCTACCCATTTAATTTGTAGTTAATTATGTAGTAATTTGTAAGAAAGGTTAAGGTTTCTCATGATAGCAAAAAGGGGAATTGTGAATTTGAATTTTTTTTTTTTTAAATTGAGACATCTGAATTGTTGAATTGTTAAATGAACAAGATCACAGTAAGCTAATGATACTACTATTACTATTACTCCTAATAATAATGTCATTTGTTAAATCCTTACTATGTAGCAAGAAGGTACTGAGGAGTGGGGTAGAAACAAGATAATTAGGTTGGACATAGTCCCTGTTTCACATGGGGCTCACAGTCTGAATTTAGGGGGAAATAGCCATTGAATCCCCATTTTCAGATGAGGAAACTGAGGGCCATGGATGTTAAGTGACTTGCCCAAGTTCCTACAGCAAGCAAGAGGCAGAGCCAGAATTAGAATCCAGGACCTATGACACCCAAGCCCAGCCTCTTTCCACTAGGCTGCACTGCCCCTATTCTGTTAACCTGTTCTCTGCAGAAAAAAAATAGTGTAATCAAGACTCATACCAGTCGATCATGCCATTTCCAAAATTAAATTTACAGGGTGAAAAAAAGCAATTGATCAGTTGAGCAATTAGATCATTAATAGTGCTTATTAAGAGAAGCAGTGTGGCTCAGTGGAAAGAGCCCGGGCTTGGAGTCAGAGGTCATAGGTTCGAATTCCGGCTCTGCCACTTGTCAGTGGTGTGATGTGGACAAGTCACTTAACTTCTCTGTGACTCAGTTGCCTCATCTGTAAAATGGGGATTAACTGTGAGCCTCACGTGGGACAACCCAATTACCCTGTATCCACCCTAGTGCTTAGAACAGTGCTCTGCACATAGTAAGCGCTTAACAAATACCAACATTATCATTATTATTGTTATTATTAAGTACTTGATCTGTCAATGAACTGTCCTAAACACTTGGTAGAAAAATAGAATAAGCAGACACCATCCCTGCCCTCAAAGAGTTTACTGTCTAGTAGTGGGTAGCAGACACTAAAATAAATTACAGGAAAGGGGAAGAAGATAGGTACATAAGTATATGAGGGAGTTGGAAATAATGATATTATTTGTTAAGCACTTTCTATGTACCAAATGCAGAGGGTGATAAAATGCAATCAGATCAGTCACGATCTCTGCCCCACATGGGGCTCACAGACTAAGGGAAGGAGAACAGGTATTGAATCCCCGTTTTACAGTTAAATAAACTGAGACAAAAGAAGTTAAGTGATTTGCCCAAGGTCCCACAGCGGACAAGTAGCGGAGCTGGATTAGAGCCAGCCTCCTAGCCCTGTGCTCTTTCTGCCAGTACCTGCTGCTTCTCACTGTGCCACCCTGACCTACTTCCTTTGAAACCAACACAACACGAAGCTAGAACTCAACTCACCTAAAATGATCTAAATTTCACTGGCAATCTCAAAGAATGACCAGTTAACGACCCGGCAGCCCAGAATTAGCCAGGTGATCCTCTACCTCCAACAATCTAGTCGGCTGCTGGGATATCAAAGTATGTTGTAGACAGCATATGCAAGAATATAAATATGAATAGAACGAGTGGAAAGAGCCCGGGCTTGGAAGTCAGAGGTCGTGGGTTCTAATTTTGGCTCAGCCACTTGTCAGCTGTGTGACTTTAGGCAAGTCACTCAACTTCTCTGAGCTGCAGTTACCTCATCTGTAAAATGGGGATTAAGACTGTGAGCCTTACATGAGTCATCCTGATCACCATGTATCCCCTCCAGTGCTTAGAACAGCGCTTTGCACTTAGTAAGTGCTTAACAAAGACCATTATTATTATTATGAACGCTGCCTCTAGACTGAAAACTCATTTTGGGCAAGGAATGTATCCGTTATAATGTTATATTGTACTCTCCCAAGCCCTGAGTACAATACTCTGCACACAGGAGGTGCTCAATAAATGACAGATTGTTTGACTGACATCTCAACGTAGAAATCAGACAGCTTTGGAACTTAGACATATAGTTTCGGATCCACTGTACCTCTCGGGTGGCTCTATTGGAAACAAGCTCCAGAAGGCACATGGCCTAAAGGTGGAATTGTTTCGAATTGCCTGTCTGGCATTACTATTAACCGAAGGACCCCTGAGCAATTCCATCTCCCTGGCTACGGGGCTCTCCTCCCATCCACGTTTGACTTCTGATTCAGGACTCCAGTCTTCTTGGTTTGCTTGTTTCCCACAGCTCAGAGTGGGGTGGACGTCGGAATGTGGCGGTGGCTAGGGTGTGAGAGGGGTCAGAGGAGCTTGAAGGCTTATGGCTCAAAGTCTAAGCTAGTTGATAGAGGAAAAAGACAGAAGAGGGAAACAGGAGAGAGAGGCAGAGGTTTATGAGGCATCACAGAAAGGAGACAAGAAAGAAACAGAAAAGGAAATGGATAAATCTTTATTGATTTAATTGCCAGATGGGGAAATAGGTATCTCTTTATTGAGTGAATTGCTTACATAAGGTTTTCTTAGTCAGTTTTTTCTAGTCTCATGCTCTTTTGCGTAATGTATGGTTAGCAATTTGCATCAGCTCATTTCCCCTTTTGCTTATAAGGTGGAGCTGGTATGTCCTCCAAACATCAAATAATAACAATAATGGTATTTGTGAAGTGCTGACTATGTCGATTAGACTGTAAGCCCGTCAAACGGCAGGGACTGTCTCTATCTGTTGCCGACTTGTTCATCCCAAGCGCTTAGTACAGTGCTCTGCACATAGTAAGCGCTCAATAAATACTATTGAATGAATGAATGACTATGTGCCAAGCACTGTTCTAAGTGCTGGGGTAGACATAAGGTAATCAGGTTGTCCAAAGTGGGGCTCACAGTCCTAATTCCCATTTTACAGATGAGGTAACTGAGGCACATAGAAGTTAAGTGACTTGCTCAAAGTCACACAGCTGACAAGCCTGTGTATGTGGATATTAGATGCTCTATAAGTACTGCTAGAGATGCTGATAAATATAAAGAACCAGGCAAAAGGGTACCGAAAGAAAGAGAGGCAGGCTTATTCATACACCCACAGATGTCGCACCCCAATACATACGCTGACATATACACACACCTACACGCACACACAACCACACACAGAAACCCATTCTCTCCAAGTTCTGATCCTTGACAAAGGGGAAAGAGCGACTTTGAGATTTAATAAAGAAACTCTATAGACTGTAAGTTCCTTGAGGGAAGGGATCGGGTCTACCAACCCTATTTCACTGTCCCATCCAAAGCACTTAGAACAGTGCCCTTCATGCTGTAAGCAGATAGGGAACGTATCTGTTTATTGTTATATTGTACTCTCCCAAGGGCTTAGTACAGTGTTCTGCACACAGCAAGCGCTCAATACATAGGATTGACTGACTAAGAGAAGTAGGGTTGCCTAGTGCATAGAGCCCAGGCCCGGAAGTAATAAGGATATGGGTTTTCTTCCCTGCTCCACCACTTGTCTGCTGTGTGACCTTGGACAAGTCACTTCACTTCTCTGGGTCTCAGTTATCTCATCTTTAAAATGGGGATTAAGACTGTGAGCCCCATGTGAGAGAGGGACTGTATCCAACCTGGTTACCCCAGTGCTTAGTACAGTGCCCCACATATAGTAAGGACTTCAGAAAACCCACTAAAGAAAATGAACTCTGATTGTAAAAGCAGTAATAGTCATGGTACAGATGGAGAACCTTCTAAATTGCATTTCAATGAACCTGGCTCTTGGAATGAACAACCCTAGCACAAGACATGCCTGCAAAGAGCTCACTTTCTGAAGTGGGACGTAGAATAGAAATATTCATTCCTTCATTCAATCGCATTGATTGAGCATTTACTGCATGCAGAGCACTGTACTCAGTGCTTGGGAAGTACAATTCAAACTCAAATTCCAATATTCTCCCTCAGTGATATCAGCATAAATGAAATTGAATGTTGAGTTGAATAAATACATACAATACAAGGGTTGAGTCTGGGTCTAAATGAATGCCTTTGTAAGGTAAGGGACAACCGAAGATGGGTTGATAAGATTAAGATTCCCCAAAATTAGCTGGGGAAGTTTGTTGGAGGAGGAGGGATTTTAGGAGATGTTTGAAGGTGGGGCAGAGTGTGAAGGAGGATCCCAGTCTTTGGGGACAGTGTCATCAAGGGGTTAGAAATAGACAAGACCTATGTGGCAATATCAGCAAAGCTCCCAGAGGTAGCGTGGCTTAGTGGAAAGAGCACGGGCTTGGGAGTCACAGGTCATGGGTTCTAATCCTGGCCCCCTGACTTGTCTGTTGTGTGACCTTGGGCAAGTCACTTCACTTCTCTGTGCCCTAGTTCTCTCATCTGCAAAATGGGGATTAAGACTGTAAGCCCCTGTGGGACAACCTGATTACCTTGTATCTTCCCCAGCGCTTAGAACAGTGCTGCACATAGTAAGTGCTTCACAAATACTGTAACTAACACAGAAGAGATCTGCTTAATAATGAAATGATATCATTATTATTGAAAGTAAAGTCACTATTAGCTTCATTTTATTATTATTAGTAGTAGTAATAATAATGATAATAATCGGATTTGTTAAGCACTGTACTCGGTGGATACAAGCAAAACAGATTGGACACAGTTCCTGTCCAATGTGGGGCTCACAGTCTCAATCCCCATTTTACAGATGAGGTGACTGAAGCACAGGGAAGTGAAGCAACTAACTCACGGTCACACAGCAGAGGAGTGGCAGAATCAGGATTGGAACCCATGATTTTTTGACTTGCAGACCCTTGTTCTATCTGCTGCACCCTGCTTTGAACTGGGGACTTCATGTCAAACAACAGATATCTGGGGTTCAAGTTTTATACCAAATTTTCTAGATTATAAAACTAAATATCTTGGGCAGAGTGTATTTGCTCTGAGCTTGGAACAAGGAAGGGGCGGCATGGAGTTTGAGCCAGGTAGGAGAGTAAACAGAAGGCCAGCAGGGACAGGTGGGAAGGGGAAAGGTGAGGAGACAAAGGGGAGAGATAACCCCTCTCATAAGCATCCATGGTCAAATTTCTTGGGAATATTTTCAGAGCCCTGTATTCATCACACAGCATGCCAGCACACACAGTCATGATGTAATCAACCCTGGATCTCGTCAGGATAAGGTGCAAAATAAAAGGTTTCCACAGTAAATATTCAGTGGAAGTCTTGGGTGAAGAATAATATTTGCATTTGTTAAGTGCTTACTATGTACCAAGCGCTGTTCTAAGTGCAGCGTGGCTCAGTGGAAAGAGCCTGGGCTTCAGAGTCAGAGGTCATGAGTTCAACTCCCGGCTCTGCCACTTGTCAGCTGTGTGACTGTGGGCAAGTCACTTAACTTCTCTGTGCCTCAGTCACCTCATCTGTAAAATGGGGATTAACTGTGAGCCTCACTTGGGATAACCTGATTACCCTGTATCTACCCCAGCACTTAGAACAGTGCTCTGCACATAGTAAGCGCGTAACAAATACCAACATTATTATTATTATTACAAGGTAATCAAGTTGTCCCACATGGGGCTCACAGTCTTAATCCCCATTTTACAGATGAGATAACTGAGGTACAGAGAAGTGAAGTGACTTGTCCAAAGTCACACAGCTCTTTTCATTAAGCCAAGCCGCTTCTCTGGAACACATGAAGCAGGATGGCTCAGTGGAAAGAGCCCGGGCTTGGGAATCGGTGGTCATGGGTTCGAATCCCGGCTCTGCCACTTGTCAGCTGTGTGACTGTGGGCAAATCACTTCACTTCCCTGTGCCTCAGTTCCCTCATCTGTAAAATGGGGATTAAGACTGTGAGCCTCACGTGGGACAACCTGATTACCTTGTATCTACCCCAGTGCTTAGAACAGTGCTCTGCACATAGTAAGCGCTTAACAAATACCAACATTATTATTATTATGCCTGAATCCAATCACATAGGGACTCCATCTACATACTAATAATTGTGACATTTGTTAAGTATTCACTATGTACCAAGAACAGTGGTAGATACAAGATAGATCAGACACAGTCCTTGTCCCACTTGAAGATCACAGTCTGAGTAGGAGGGAGAACATGTTAACTTGTTGTGGGTAGGGAAAGTGACTACCAACTCCATTACAGTGTGCTTTCCCTAGCGCTTAGTACAGCATTCTGCACATGGAAAGAGGTCGATAAATACGATCGATTGATTGAATCTCCTTTTTATAGATGAGGAAACTGAGGCACAGAGAAGTTAAGTGACTTGTCCGAGATCACACAGCAGGCAAGTGGGGCCGCAGGGATTAGACCTCAGGACCTCTAACTCCCAGACCCATGCTTCTTTCCCTAATCTTGCTGCTTCTCTTAGTGGGGGAGATGTCTTTCCCATCACCCTACCAGATGAGGAGCATGATAAAAACTACAGTGAAGACAAGAGATAATGACAGAGGCGGGCATGGTCAGCCTTCAGCTCTTCTCCATTCCAGAAAGAGGGGAAAGGAAAAGAGCTTAAGAGAGGCTCATTCTTCATTTTTTAAAAAAACTACTGACAGAGTCAGAGCTTCCCCACACATAATTCCCTACCATGACTAGACAGTTACCAAATTAATAATGTAGGAGGCATTGATACATTGAAGGCACTGCATCCAGAGATGATTTTCACTGCGATGTGTTCAGAGTTATGATCCTAACAACTCCCTTTTGGGTTTAACTAGGGCTGTAACTAAAATCCCTCAAGTACCGTGGTGACACTTGGAGACAAAAACATGGTTCTTTGTGTCCTCAGAAATCATTTCCATATTGTGGATGAAAGAAATTCACTTTAATGCTGACGTAAAGGTAGAAATCAGGGTTAAAATGTTCGAAAAGTAAGAGCTCATCTCAAAGGAAATGCCAGACTGAGGAAATGTGCCAGGAAGAAGGAAGATTCTGAATGTTAAGGTTTTTGGATTCTGATCAGCTCCTCAGAATGGTGAGGAGTCTGAAAACTGCTCCTCTCCTCCCAGATGCTCTTGCTCTTATTGTTTTCATTGTTGTCCTTGTTTGTTTAAATTGTTTCATTGTCTCTCATTGTCTTTATCATTTCAATCTTTCTGTGTCTGACACTAACATCTCCTCTCCTTTATTCTTAGACTGTGAGCCCCTGACAGGACAGGGACTGGGTCGGAATTAAAAGGAGTAAGCGTGGTATTTGTCCAGCTTTTACTATGTGCCAACCTCTGTTCTAAGCAATGGGGGCAGATACAAGATAATCAGGTCTCTGCCCCACGTGGGATTCACTGTCTAAGTAGGAGGGAAGACAGGGGTTGCATCTCCATTTTGCAGAAGAGGAAACTGAGGCACAGAGAAATTAAGTGACCTGTCCCAGGTCACACAGTAAGATCCGAAGAGCCAGAATTAGAACCCAGGATTCCTGACTCCCCTCACCCTTACTCTTTCCATTAGGCCATGCTGCTTCTCATCCTTGCAACTTTTTCAAATGCTGAGCATAGTAAACCATTTAGACTGTGGGCCCCTTATTGGGCAGGGATTGTCTCTATCTGTTGCCCAAATTGTACATTCCAAGTGCTTAGTACACTGCTCCGCACATAGTAAGCGCTCAATAAATACTATTGAATGAATAAACCACATACACTAGGCATTTAGTACAACACTCTGTAAACTGTAAGGACTCAGTACTCTGCCTTGCACACAGCAGTTGCTCTATACAGTGCTCTGCACACAGGCAACACCCAGTAAGTGTTCTGCACATAGTGGACACTTACTACCTACTACTGAATGAATGAATATCCCTCAATATGCTAGTATCTCTACACAGAGATGGGGTTAGTTAATTATCATTTATCAATAACAGTAAAGTACTAAAAAACACCTTGTAAGTGGAGAAAACTCCTATAATTTGATTTAGAGTGTACTTGATTTGGAAAGTCTGAAAAGTTTTGCAATGATCTCTTTAGGGAATAGAAACAAGGAAGCAGTGTGGTCTACTGGAAAAATCACTGGCCTGGGAGTCAGAGTATCTGGGCTCTAATCCTGACTTCACCACTGGTTTTCTGTCTGACCTTGGGTGAGTCACTTAACTTTTTACCTCATCTGTAAAATGGGGATTAAAACTGTGCGCCCCATGAGGGACATGGACCTGATTAGCTTTGTATCTATCTACCCCAGTGCTTAGTACAGTGCCTGGCACCTAGAAAACACTTAACAATTATCATACAAAAATTATCTGCTTGTCCAACTATAACCCTTTAGAAAACATGAAGATGAAAGTTTGATACCACCAAGGGACAAGGGAGTGCCCTAGTGCCATGGATACCTCATCCCTGATGTTCCCATCAACTTTAAGCCTCTCCCCAGAGGAAGCCCATTGTTCTAGAGCTGTTGGGATGGGACCAGAATTGAATTTCCCTCTAAACCAAGGGTAATCCCCAGATGATTCTAATTGGTATTAATGATGTGAAAAGTAGGAGGCAAAATGCTCATTTAAGGAGAGAGGAGTAAGTGGGGATGGGAAAAAAGCACTTAGTACAGTGCTCTGAACACATTAAGTGCTCAATAAATACGATTGAATGAATGAGAAAAAAATGGCAAAAATTTACTAGCATTGTTCCTGGTGACTGGTTACATAGGGTTAAGTGCCATTCTTGAACAACAAGGAGCAGTTTTCCTTGATCGTGTATTTTACACACATATTTTTCCCTCTTCTAGCTAACACCTCAGTAGTATAACAGTCAAAACTGCCAGGTACATTTCAGTAACCACTTTTGGCCTTCCCCATCTTGAATTCAGCCCAAATAGTCTTCAAAAGAGAGAAGATGAAGAGAACAGGTTCCTACTCCAAAGTTAAAAAGAAAAACCCAGGTCTGTGGAAATTCATATAGATTTGGGGTGAAGATATAAGGTAAGTTTCAATTTGACTTCTTTTCAGGTTTTCAAGAGTAAGCAAAGACAGACTATTCCTTGGTTTTTCTCTCACTCTTGTAAATTCTGCATCGTTAAAATTGAGATGCATCGGTTGTCGGGACAAGTTTTGCTATCAGCCCTATAGGTTTAATTTGCTTACAGGAAAATGATGATGATGGTAATCTTCTAAAATGATGCTACGTTCTCTCCACAGTGAGAGACTACAAGAGAACTCAAGTAACAGAACTGAGCTGGAGCTCAGATGTACGAGACCCTACTTAGTCCCTACCAAGCCAGACCCCACATGAGAAGGCATCCTGGGCCTTCTCCTTTCAATAAGGAGGGATGTGGATCTCTCTCAGTGGTATGGAAGGGACAACGACTGTGGGTTCTGTAGTTACCTGAATTGTTGTGATTATTATAGTTAGTGTTATTATTGTTGTTATTATTATCATACTTGGTAAGCAATTACTACGTACCAAGCACTGTTTTAAGCTCTGGAGTAGATACAGGAACATCAGACTGAACAGAGGGCTCAACAGACTACATAAGAGGGAGTACGATTTAATCCCCAATTTACAGATGAAGGAACTGTGGCACAGAGAAGTGAAATGACTTGTACAAGGTCACCCAGCCGATGTGGCAGAGCCAGGAGTAGAACCCAGATCCTCTGACTCCTAGGCTTGTGCTCTTTCCACTAGACTACACCGCTTCCCTGAATGTTTTTACTGGCTCTTGGGCTAACCTATGTCTACTGATTCAGATTTTCCTGTCCTTTAGAGATTTGTATTTCAACATAATTAAAATAATAATAATAGGGAAAATGATCATGTAAACTGGAAGCAGAGAGATGAGGGAACACATGGACATGTATGCATTTTAGTAAACATTGACAATCATTAGGTTTCCTTAGCCAATCAGGAAGCACATCCACGCTGGTCTTCCACCTTGTCCAATCTAACATTTCATTCTCTCTATCGCAGTCTTGGAACTAAAAAAGTATTATGATTATTACTACTAGTGATCAATCAATCAGTGGTACTTATTGAGCGCTTACTGAGTGCAGAGCACTCTACTAAGTGCAGTGTGAAGCATTTCTAGAAGCAGCATGGCTAAGTGGAAAAAGCCCGGGCTTGGGAGTCAGAGGTCATGGGTTCTAATCCTGCTTCTCCACTTGTCTGTTGTATGACCTTGGGGAAGCCACTTAATCTCTCTGGGCCTCAGTTACCTTATCTTTAAAAGGGGGATTAAGACTTTAAGCCCCAAGTGGGACAACCTGATCATCTTTTATCTACCCCAGCATTTAGAACAGTGTTTGGCACATAGTAAGTGCTTACCAAATACCATGATTATTATCATTATTACTAAGTGCTTGGGAGACCACAATAGAGTGGGGAGACTTTATCCCTGGCCCCAGTGAGCTTACAATAATAATACCTTATATTTGTAGAGCTCTTTAAAAAAATCTATACCATTTTCACATCAGTTTTATCCTCACACCATCCCTCTGAGGTAGGGAGAGGATGGTATTATCGTCATTTTATGAGTTAATCAATCCATCAATCAGTGGTATTTATTGAGCACATACTGTGTGCAGAGCATTGAATGAAGCTCTTGGGAGAGTACAATGCAACAGATTTGGAAGACACGTTCCCTGTCCTCAGTGGGCTTACATTCTAGATCGGGAGACAGATATTAATATGAACCTATAAATTACAAATACATACACAAGTGCTGTGGAGCTGAGAGTGGGTGATTAAAGAGAAGGAGACACAGAGAGAGGTTAAGTGACTAGTCTAAGGTCATACAACAAATTCTGTCAAAGCTAGAACGAGAACGTAGATCTCCAGAGCTCTTCCCACTAAATCATGTTGCTTTGCCCACCTCTTTAGTTGATCCCTTTTTATTTCCTCTAAAACGATGCTGGTAACAATAACTTACAGAAGGATCTTCTTGACTTTCATTTATTCTCAAGCCACCATTCATCTCAGACAGAGCTATGTATTGTGCAGGATTTAGCTTACAAAATTAAGGAAGCAAATAAAGCAAAACATCTTCAAGAAATTTGCACTGACTGTTGCTGCAATCCTGGCAAGACATCAGCTGGTATGGCTGGAAATTCACATTATTGTTGCTATTAATGACAATACATTTTTCACTGGTTATCTGTCAGACACTACTGTATTTTGAAAAAGAGGCACTAGTTCTACTATCAGGAAATCAAATTCCCACTGTTTTCTTAAAAGTTTGAAAAAATCCTTCTGGTTTAAAACATGAACACCCATGGTGTATTTTTAACCCTGAATAATTCAGAAGTACTAGCAGACCATACTTTCGCTACCTCAGGAATGTGTCTTTTTGGGGTTGAGCATATTTTCCCAGAGTTAAACACATAAACTATAGTGGAAGGTGAAATCTGTCCCACTTTTCTCCCAATTGAGTTGAAGCATCTCTTTCGATAATCCTTACATCCTGCAGTCGGCCCATCAGCGACCAGTTTGGGGAACGTGGCTTTTAGTGAAAAACAAACCCCTAAAACCTGATTCCAAATATGGAAATAAGCACAGAGCTGATCTTTCTCCTCTTGAGCAAGCACCCAGGGGTGTCTCCCTCCCTGCATTTGAGACTTCATTTTCACTTCTGTTACTGTTCTGTTTGTGGTTTCAGATCGTAATTTCCTGTCTGCAGAGTTTCTCTTCTTTGTTGAGCATAGCTTCCTCTACTGTATTGTATCACACATATTTAAGTAATGAAGAAGAATAATGCATAGCTATAATTCCTAAAGCTTTTGCTGAAACTAGGAAAATATATAAAAACACTACCAAGTTCAGGACATGTCTAGCACAATCGCCCTATTGTATGAAAATGTATGAGAGTTCACATAACACCATCAATTCAATATAGAAATGTAGTGCAGCTTTAAAACTTCACAGAAATTCTTCAAATTTCACTTTAAAAAGTACTAATTGGCTCATTTCCAGACATCTTTTACCAATGGCAAATGATTATGTACACAAGTCACAGGAATTGAACGTGAACATGTAAAGGCTATTTAGAGTCTAAACGTTACATTTCACTACAGGCACAAATAAGTGCTTAAAAAAATTAGACAAAAAAGAGAAATGTCCAAATGAATAGGGGTAGGATCTTTTACTTTGATAAAACATGCTCTCAAAGCCAAAGTTTGTCAGCTTTGATGGAGCATAGGCAGTCGAAAAGAGGGCCAGGATAAATTTTTGTTCACAACTCAGGAAAACATTTCTACCTGCTGCCATTTTCCAGCATCATTATTTACCTAAATTGTTTCTCAGAATAGACGTCCCCAAAACATTTGAGATTTGATTGGCCTTTTCAAATAACTCTCCACTATTTTATTTTCAATTCCGATAAATAAAAGGAAACCTGCTCAGGAATTGTAAAAAGAAATGGATGATTTAATAAAGATCCCTGTCATCTACAGGTTGAGGAACATAAGAAGACAGTCTTTAAAAGAAGTAATTGAATAAAACCACTGTACTTCTAGAGACAGTGAACATCAATATCACGATATTAAATCATAAAATAAGCTCCTCTGACTCTCTTTGGTAAAGAGATCTCATTTGTATTACTGGATTAATAGGAGAAGTCAGCTACCAAAAAGAATATGGTCGATTTCCGTTCGGTTTTGAAATGCTTCTGATGCTTCCAGCCGTATCGTTCATTAACCCTTAAATATCGAGACCCCACATGCATTCATTCAATCGTATTTATTGAGCACTTACTGTGTACAGAGCACTGTATTATAGGTTTGGGAAAAGTCTCTAGAGTACCAAAAGCTGAGTTTTCACCTCATTTGAATTGTATTTGGCCAATAATGCTATTTTCTGTCCTGAAAGTGTCTCTCTACAAAGGGTCTGAATTTCCATGCAACAAGAGAAAGTCAAAAACAGAGATGAAAGTTCATATTTTGACCAAGAAAGTAGGGAAAACAATGAATGGTACAATGCCTTTCTTTGGAAGATAGAAATGGCTAGCCTCTAACAAGAAAAAAAATAAGAAACCAAGAGCAAAAAGAATGGTCAAAGTGAATTTTCAAACCAAGCATAATTTATCAAGTGTTTATGTAGATACACAAACAGAGCAGGGGTGATCTTTTCAACTTTCTGTTATTAAGACAATTAAGACCATGTAAAATACTTTTCATGGAGTTTCAAGGAGTGAAGTACGAAAAGTTCTGCCTCCACTTTGTAACTTAACTAAGGCACTTGAATAGTTACAACTTAAATAACAGCATGAAACCATTTTAGAGAGAGAGAGAAAAAAAACCTTATTCTTACCTGTTTGCCTTGTGTTTAGCTTGTCGTGTAAAGCCGCTTAAATAATTTTGTAATGCTACTACCACCTCAGAAAGCTGAGTTCTGCTATGCACTTTTTGCTAATTATCACATTCTTTTTTTCTCAGAAGAAGGATGATGGGATAGCTAAAGAGGAAGCAGTGAAAGACCAGAATAATTATGCACTCCGAACCCTATAGGTCTAAGAATGTGAAATTAGCTATTCACAAAAGCGTACAGTGGTAACCATAGCAACAGGCTGTGGTTTGCCTAGTAGACATGTATATTATATATATATATATGTTTAGAGAATGAAAAATGACTTTAAAATAAATATTCCATTAAAGTATACTATTTAATTTAAAGCCACATGCCCTGAACATCTGAGGGATGAGACCAAGGAGGAAAAGGATTCCCAAGGATGCCTTTAACAGAAAGTGGTGTGCATCCTGGGTGTGTGTGGGGGGTGGGGGGAGATCAGGAAGGTTTCAAATCTACCAATTAAGTCTTTGCAATGTGACCCAAATGCTAATCTGACCACCGACATCTGGTTTTGAAAAAAGAAGACTTGAGCAAACTGACATTTTCCTGGAATCTGGTTAGTGGTTTGTCATCATCCACAGGTCTTATAGACTTCCTTCCTCATGCAAAGTTGTCTGTTACACAAAGATAAAACATTGCAAAACTGAAACTGTTACTTATCCGCCAGCTATCTGTTTCACCCAGATCCAGCCACCAAGATCACATGCCAGGTGCAAGCCTTTAGTTGACAACCTTTTGTATGAGAAGGGTACTTAACTAAACCTTTCATTCCCTAGATCCACCAAGCTACTTTCTCCAGATCTTTTCATTTACTCAGATAATTGAGCAAGACCTGGTGGGAAGAGCACAGGGTTGGAAGGTGAGACCTGGTTGCTAATCCTGGCTCTGTCAGTGGTCTACACAATATCCTCATCTGTAAAATGGGGATGAAATAGATTGAGAGTTTCTTTGTGGAATGGGGGCTGAGTCTGCTTGCAAAAACTTGTATTTATCCTAGGAAATAGTAAATACTGAATAGATCATAATAATAATAATGGTACTTGTTAACTGCTTACTAGGGGCCTAGCACCGTTCTAAGCACTGGGGAGAGATACTAGTTAATCAGTTGGGATATAGTCCCTGTTCCACATGGGGCTCACATTCTTATCCCACTCTTATTCTCTGAGATCTGAGGCCCAGAGGAGTGAAGTGACTTGCCCACGGTCACACAGCAGATGTGGCGGGGGCCGGGTTTTGAATCCAGGTCCTTCTGACTCCCAGGCCTGTGTCACTGGGCCACGCTGCTTCTCAAAATTGTGCTCCCACCCGGTTTTGAAGTGGGGACCGTTAGTGTGTAAAGTGAAGGTGAGGGTGATTCGAACCCTCAATCCTCTGATCTGAAGTCAGATGTCTTATCCATAGGGCCACGTGAGCGGTATAGATGACATTATGATTCATTTTTTGAGTGGAAGTGGGTGGAGAGTAATGGTAATTTTCAAATATACACCATCTTCACCTGGGATATCATTTCAAATTCATACCTGCATTTTCAACGTTAAAAAATGAAGGAAAGGGAAGACATAAAAGGAGAACATACTTTATTTTTATTATGAGGATGATAGTTTTAAACACTTACTATGTGCAAAGTCCTGCATTAATGGCTGGAGTAAATGCAAGGTCATCAGTTAACTCACAATTAGAGTGGTCTCAAGTTGAATGTAACAAAAAACCTTCCTTCTCCCTGGTGATGCTTTCTAGATGTACATTAACTCCCAAACACCTAGTACAATGCTGTGCACATAGTAAGCACTGAAAAAATATGATTGATTTATTAATTGGTTGATGAAGTCATGCTTCCAGGTCATTTTAAACTGGAATTAGAGGAATTAGGCACTAGAGGAGTTCTAAGAAACAGCTTCCTGAAATGTGGAGGGTTACTATCAATTCCAGGTTTAGTCTCCATGGGCTCAAACTATGGAGCCATTGTGAAATCATTGGTATTGATTGAGCGATTTCTATGTGCAGAGCACTGTACTAAGCACTTGGGAGAGTTGAATTCCAGAGAATTAGCAGATACGTTACCTGCCCATAATGAGCTTAAAGTCTAGAGGGAAAGCATTTAAATTGATTTATGGGCCTAGTCCTGGTCATAAGGAGGGAAACACCTCTGTCAATCAACCAATCAATCAGAGACATTTATTGAGCACTACTGAGCACTATTGAGCACTAAATGTTTGGGAAAGTACAAGGAAACAAAGGTGGTAGATACGTGCCTTGCTACGATGAGCTTACGGTATAGAGGGGGAGACAGACAATAATATAAATGAATAAATTACAGATATGCACACAAGTGCTGTAGGGCACAGGGAGGGGTGAATAATGGGTACAAATCCAAGTGCAAGTTCAATGCATAAGGGAGTGGGAGAAGAGGAAATGAGGACTCAGTTGGGGAAGGCCTCTTGGAGATGTGCCTTTAATAAGGCATTGAAGATGGGGAGAACAATTGCTCTGTCAAATATGAAGGGGGAAGGACTTCCAGCCCAGAAGCAGGATGTGGGTGAGGGGTTGGCGGTGAGATAGATGAGATCGAGGTTCAGTGATTGGCATTAGAGGAGTGGAGTGTGGGCTGGGTCGCAGTAGGAAATCAGAGAGCTAAGGTAGGAGCGGGGAAGGTGATTGCTTTGAAGCCAATGGTAAGAAGTTTCAGTTTGATGTGGAGGTGGATCGGCAACCACTGGAGGTATCTGAGGTGAGGTGAAACATGGACTGAAAGGTTTTGTAGAAAACTGTTCAGGGCAGCAGAGTGAAATATGAACTGAAGTGGGGTGAGACGGGAGACCGATGCAGTAATCAGGGCGGGTTAAGCTAAGTGTTCAGATGATCGTGGTAGCAGTTTGGATGGAGAAGAAAGGGTGGATTTTAGTGATGTTGTGGAGGTTGACTGATTGGGTGACAGACCTGGTGACAGATTGAAAAGGCGTGTTGTATGAGAGAAATGAGTCGAGAACAGCACGAAGTTTACAGGATTGTGAGATAAGGAGAATGCTGGTATTGCCTACAGTGAAAGACAGAGGGAGGATAAGGTTTGATTGAGAAGACAAAGAGTTCTGTTTTGGACATGATTAGTTTGACGTGTTGGGACATTCAAGTAGAGATGTCCTGAAGGTAGGATGAAATGCAAGTCTGCAGAGAGTAGAGGTCAGGGCTGGATCTATAGATTTGGGGATTATCTACATAGAGATGGTATTTAAGCCATGGGATTGAAAGAGTTCTCCAAGAGAGGGGGTGTAGATGGAAAACAGAAGGGATCTCAGAACTGAGCCTTGAGTGACCACCACTTACGGAGGTGGGAGGCAGAGGGAGAGCCTGCCAAAGAGACTGAGAGGAAGCAGTCAGAGTGATATGTGGAGAACCAGGAAAGGACAGTATCAGCAAACCCAAGGTTTGATCACTTTTAAGTGGAAATACTAGATTACAAATCCCTTCAGGGCAGGGACTGTGACTACTAACTCCTGGATGTGCTTAGTACAGTGTTCTGCATATGGTAAGTGCTCAGTAAATACTATTGACTGACTGATCAATAAGGATGGCATTTGAAGCCATGTAGGAGGATGAACTGCTAAAAGAAGTAGTGCTAAGTATGAAGAGAAGGGGATCCAGATCAGAACCTGGAGGGACACCTATTGTTAGGGCATGAGAGGTAGAAGAAGAGGGGCAGGAAATGTGTCTTTTATTGTTATATTGTACTCTCCCAAAGTGCTTAATACAGAGCTCTGAAAAGAGTAAGTGCTCTATAGAGAAGCAGCGTGGCTCAGTGGAAAGAGCACGGGCTTTGGAGTCAGAGGTCATGGGTTCGAATCCCCGCTCGGCCACTTGTCAGCTGTGTGACTTCGGGCAAGTCACTTAACTTCTCGGTGCCTCAGTTACCTCATCTGTAAAATGGGGATTAAGATTGTGAGCCCCACGTGGGACAACCTGATTCCCCTGTGTCTACCACAGCGCTTAGAACAGTGCTCGGCACATAGTAAGCGCTTAACAAATACCAACATTATTATTATTATTATTAAATGCAATTTAATGATTGAATGAAAAAGAGATCAAAAAGGAGTCAATTAGCAATGTGGCCTAGTGGAAAGAGCATAGGTTTGTGAGTCAAAGGACCTGGTTTCTAAATCCAGCTCTGCTATTTGCCAATTACGTGACCTTAGGTAAGTCATTTATTCATTCATTCATTCATTCATACAATAGTATTTATTGAGCATTTACTATGGGCAGAGCACTGTACTAAGCGCTTGGAATGAACAATTCGGCAACAGAGACAGTCCCTGCCGTTTGACGGGCTTACAATCTAATCGGAGGAGACGGACAGACAAGAACAATGGCAATAATTAGAGTCGAGGGGAAGAACATCTACTAAAAACAATGGCAACTAAATAGAATCAAGGCGATGTACATTTCATTAACAAAATAAATAGGATAATGAAAATATATACAGTTGAGCAGACGAGTACAGTACTGAGGGGATGGGAAGGTAGAGGGGGAGGAGCAGAGGGAAATGGGGGGAAGAGGGTTAAGCTGCGGAGGCAGAGGAGAGAGTGGGAAAGAGCTGAGTGAGAGAGGGGAAGGGGAGGATAGGAAGGGGCGGGCGGGAGGAGGGGAGGAGGAGGGACATGGTGAGGCCAAAGAGGTGGGTGGCAGCACTGACAACAGTAAAGAGTAACAAACGAAATCGGTAATATAGCAACAGTCCTTTCTCTGTGCCTCAATTTCATTCATTCATTCATTCATTCATTCATCCATCCATCCATCCATTCATTCATTCAATCATATTTATTGAGCGCTTACTGTGTGCAGAGAACAGTTCTAAGCACTTGGAAAGTACAATTCAGCAATAGAGACAATCCCTGCCCACACCTGGTTTACAGTCTAGAAGGGGGGAGACAGACATCAAAACAAGTAAACAGGCTTCAATATAAATAAATATAATTATGGATATATACATATATGCATAAGTGCTGTGGGGCTGGCGGTAGAGCCAAGGGAGTGAGTCTAGGTGATGAGGAGGGGATGGGGAAATGAGGAAAAAGGGGGCTTAGTCTGGGAAGGCTTCTTAGAGGAGGTGAACCTTCAGTAAGGCTTTGAAGTAGGGAAGGAGAGATTGTTTGGAAGATTTGAGGAGGGAGAGCATTCCAGGCCAGAGGTAGGATGTGGGCCAGGGGTCGATGGCGGGACAGGTGAGAGTGAGGCAAAGAGAGAAGGTAAACGCCAGAAGATCAGAGTGTGTGAACTGGGATGTAGAAGGAGAGAAGGGACGTGAGGTAAGGAGTGGCAAAGTCATGGAGAGCTTTGAAACCAACAGTGAGGAGTTTCTTTTTGATATAGAGGTTGATAGGTAACCACTGGAGATGTTTGAGGAGAGAGGTGACATGCCCAGAACGTTTCTGAAGAAAGATAATCCAGGCAGCAGAGTGAAGCATCGACTGAAGTAGAGAGAAATAAGAGGTTGGGAGGTCAGGAAGGAAGCTGATGCAGTAATCCAGTCAGGATAGGATGAGTTATTGTACTAATGTGGTAGTGGTTTGGATGGAAAGGAAAGGGCGGATTTTGGTAATATTGTAAAGGTGAGACCTGCAGGCTTTAGTGACAGATTGGATGTGTGGGGTGAATGAGAGAGTGGAGTCAAGGATGACACCAATATCGTGGGCTTGTGTGATGGGAAGAATGGTTTTGAGGTCCATGGTGATGGGAAAGTTAGGGAGAGGAGAGGGTTTGGGAGGGAAGATAAGGAGCTCTGTCTTGGACATGTTGAGCTTTAGGTGTCTGGAGAACATCTGATTAGAGATGTCCTGAAGGCAGGAGGAGATGAGAGTGAATGAATGAATGAATGAATGTGAACCTGGAGAGAGGGAGAGAGAACAGGGGAGGAGATGTAGATTTGGGCAGATGATACCTGAATTGAAGCCGTGGGAGTGAATGAGTTCTCCAAGGGAGTGAGTGTAGATGGAGAATAAAAGGAGAGCAAGAACTGAACCTTGAGGTACGCCTACAATCTGCAAAATGGGGACTCAATAACTGTTCTCCCTCCTACTTAGAGCTTGAGACAGAGATGGTGTTGGGCCTCAATAGATCAAGCAGTCAGCTTTATTGAGTGCTTAATGTGCAGAAAACACGTGTGCTTAAGTGCTTGGGAGAATTCAGTATAAACATTCCGTAGACGTTCCCTGCCCATGAGGAGCTTAGAATCTAGAAGGGGAGGAATTTGTACCTAAGTGTTGTGAGGCTGAGGATGGTGTGAATAAAGGGTACATAGTTCAGTGCTTGGCCCTTAGTAATGACTTAAAAAATACCACAATTATTATAAGTGGCCAGAGAGGTAAGAAAAGAATTAGGGGAAAATTGTTGGTGAACTCAGGGTTAGTTAATGTTTCCAAGAAGAAGAGAATGATACACACGGTCTAAAGTTGTCCACTGGTCGAGGGGGATTAGGATAGAATAGGGTCCATTAGATTTTGCAGGGAAAAGGAAGTTGAAGATTATGTAGAACGCAGTATCAGGAGAGTGAAGGGTGAGGAACCCAGTAGTAATAATAATAATGGTATTCATTAAGTGCTTACTATATGTCAGACACTGTACTAAGTGCAGGGGTAGATACAAGTTTATCATGTTGGACACAGTCCCTGTCCCACAAGGAGCTCACAGCCTCAATCCCCACTTTACAGATGAGGTGATCGAAGTCCAGAAAAGTGAAGTGACTTCCCCAAGGTCACACAGCAGGTCCTTCTCACACTCAAGTCCATGCCCTATCCACTACACTATGATGGAGGATCCAGGAAGTGGGACAAGAATTGTATGAAACCTTTCATTCATTCATTCCTTCGATCGTATTTATTGAGCATTTACTGTGTGCAGAGCGCTGTACTAAGTGCTTGGGAGAGTTCAAGATAACAATAAACAGGCACATTCCCTCCCACAATAAGCTTACAATCTAGAAGGGGAGACAGACATTATTTTAAATAAATTACAGATATGTTTATAAGTGCTGTGGGGCTGGGAAGGGGGAATGAGTAAAGAGAGCAAGTCGGGACAACACAGAAGGGAGAGGGAGAAGAGGAAAAGGGGGCTGAGTCAGGGAAGGCCTCTTGGAGGACATGGGCCAGGGGTCAGCAGAGAGATAGATGAGATAGAGGTACAGTGAGAATAATAATTATGGTATTTGTTAAGAGCTTACTATGTGCCAAGCACTGTTCTAAGCAGTAGGGTAGATAGAAGGTAATCGGTTTGCCCACGTGGGGCTCACAGTCCTAATCCCCATTTTACAGTTGAAGTAACTGAGGCACAGAGAAGTGAAGTGGCTTGCCCAAGGTCACATAGCAGACAAGTGGCAGAGCCCGGATTAGAACCCATGTCCTCTGTCTCCCAAGTCTGTGCTCTTTCCATTAAACCAAGCTGCTTAGAGGAACCAAGTGTGCAGGCTGGATTATATTAGTTTTGACAAACATGGGAAGAGGGTAGTGGGTTTTCTGTGGGAAGGTGCAGTGGGATCCAGAAAAGGTTCTTTTTAGCATTTAGGAAACAGGGTCATGTTTGAAATCAGAGGGGACAGAGCCCCGACAGAGTAACCAGCTGAAGATATTGGCTGGGGAGGAAAGATGAGTGCAGATGTTTTTAAGAGGAGATGGGAGATCCCTTCAGAGGCACAGGAAGAAGGGTAGATTTTGAAAACAGGTGGGAGGGAGGGAGAGAGTTGAGAAGGGGAAAGGGAGATTTTGGAGGCTTTGTGCCAGATGATTTTGATTCTCATTAACAGTACTTTTTGAGTACTTGCTATGTGCAGAGCACTGTACCCAGCACTTGGGAGAGTACAACACAATAGAGTTGGTCGCTCTTATTGATTTTGTCAATGACAGTAGTGGCAAGCTCGTTGTGGGCAGGGAATGTGTCCGTTTATTGTTGTATCATACTCTCCCAAGTGCTTAGTACAGTGCTGTGCACACAATAAGCATTCTGTAAATCTGATTGATTGAAGGAATGAATACTTGCTAAGCTTTACTGTAAGCAAAGCACTGAGCTAAGTGGTGAGGTAGATACGAGATAATAATTAGACATCGTCCCTGTCCCACTGAGGGCCCTCAGTCTAAGTAGGAGGGATGACAGGTATTGAATTCCCACTTTATAGCTAAGGAAACCGAGACACCAAAAAGTGAAATGACTTTCCCAAGGTCATAAGGCGAGTGGCAGATCCAGAATCGAAACCCAGGTCCTCTGATTCCCCAGCCTGTGCTCTTTACACTAGGCCACGTTGCTTCTCTGTTAGCTAACGAGATCATCAGGGCAAGAGAGATGAGTGAGGGAGGTGGGGATATTGGGAACTTCAGGAGGGTTGCCACAAAATATTCCAGAAAGCTAACAAGTCTATCCCTTGGTGTGATTCAGACAGTGTCATCCTACAACTGGTCTGATCAGCTCCACTTGCACCCATGAATGCATTTTAATGTCAGTCATCTTTGATGTGGATATATGTACATATATACACATGTGTAGTGTATGCATGTGTATGCACATATATGTGAATATAATTGAATGCATTAATTTATGTCAACTGAAAATATTATAAGGTTAATAGCATTATTCATTCTCCTTTATTGTTACAATACACCTTGAGTTTAACAAATCTATTAGTGATTACATGCCTAGTGAAATATGGAAATTCCTCACTTCCAGTGAATTTCAAATTATTTTTGATGTGATAATGAGTCCCAAAACATCCAAAAGGCTAAATAATCTATCTGGCATCCTGAGAGAATCAGGTCCTAATTTTCTTCCAATTTAGAAGATCAGCCAATTATGAAAGGGATCATTAATCTTCTTTCTAAGAGGTTATGTACAATCCATTGTTTAAATTACAGATCTCTTGGAATTAGTTACAGAATTCCAGGCATTCAGAGCATTGAATCTTAGTTCCTGAAAGAATTTACTAACTGAGGCAATGACAATTGTGTCTTTTCAGAAGGGAGGAGAGTACATTTGTGCTGTTCGCTGGTTATGAATAAGTCATTTAAATGAGTCTATTGCATATTTGTCAATGGTAATTTTCCCCATTTTTCACTAGATGCCACTTTTTAAAAATTTATGTTAAATTATTTAAAATGCAATATCTAGATTTATTTACTTTGAAATATTGAAAGGAAAATCATGCACTATTTTTCACTCAGTTCACTCAATGAGCCAATTATAAATATATAATATGATCCATTAAAATCACTGCAATTATATTGAAATACAGATAACACCCACCACTCCAAAATTAAAATCTATTCAGGTAAAGGTTTATGTTACATTTGTCTATTGGATTCTGAATTCATTTGGGAGCTTTAAGCTAAATTTTATGTTCTTTATTCAGAGGCACAATTATAGGACTGCATATTTACAATAATAATTGGATTTAAAGATAATTGAAGAGTAATGCATGTGGTTGTTTTATTTAATGGGTCTAATTTTAGATGACAGCTATGGATCATTTCATATATTAAGAAAGGAAACATACCTCTGTGGAGAAAAGTATCTTAATCGTCATTGTGATATCTGTTAAGTGTTTACTATGTGCCAAGCACTGTACTAAACATAAGGGTGGATACAAGGTAACCAAGTTGAACACAGTCCCTGCCCCACAGGGGGCTCACAGTCTAAGTAAAATAGCTGCTTTGGGTCACAAAAAATACCTTGCAACCTCCTTTCAAAAAGCAGAGCTATCTTGGGGAATGCACAGTGGTCTATTGGAAGGAGCATGAGCCTGCGAGTCAGATACAGCATGGCTCAGTGGAAAGAGCCCGGGCTTGGGAGTCAGAGGTCATAGGTTCTAATCCCAGCTCCACCACTTGTGAGCTGGGTGACTTTGGGCAAGTCACTTAACTTCTCTGTGCCTCAGTTACCTCATCTGTAAAATGGGGATAAAGACTGTGTGCTTCATTTAGGACAACCTGATCACCTTGTATCCATCCCAGTGCTTAGAACATTGCATGGCACATAGTAAGTGCTTAACAAATGCCATCATTATTATTATTAAGAGTACAATGCATTAGAGTACCACACAACTCCTAAACCATTAATTCTCACTGAAACAATAGCCTCTATGAATGTATGTTTTCCATAACATGAGGTTTTTCATGACATGACTAGAGAGTTACAGCACAAAATACACTTCTGGAACGAACTTGGGGCACTTAAGCCCATGACCACTCAAATGTTTGGTAATCTGATCTAGAAATCTAGGTCTCCTCAGTATCCCTCTATAATAATAAGCAGCTTTATTTCTTGTTCGCTCATAAATTTTTATTTTAGAAGGCTCAGGATTCACAAGATCGTCCTCAACATGAATGACATGAATTAGCAAAGGAAAACAACTCGACACTCTTGAAGGAATATAAAAATCTATCATGAGGTACATGGGGCCTAGTAGAGTACACTGCACTAAGTGGATGTTCAATGTTCAATAAATGTTACTACTATTACTATTATTACTTCCACAGATACTGTTACAATATTACACATAACTAAAAGGTTTATAGTTGCCTTGTATTTGGATTAAGATGAAATGTCAGGTTTGAATGATAGGAAGTGCAGAGGGTTCCCGAATTACTGGGAATACTCTCAATCATTGTTTTCCTCCCTTTCTGATTTTACCTCTCATAATCTTCATTCCCAACATCCACAGTTTCTTCTTGTTCTGCATTTTTCCTGTCACTCAATTCACCACATCCGCGTTGAATCCTCCCCAGTCTCTGGAGCATTTCCCTAAAGCGCTCCAGAATTCCGGCACAGTACTAAGCTGTTCTTTGGGGGACTGGATCCCATCAACATTTATGTCCTGAAGTATTCGGCTAGCTGTACAGTGGTCCACTCGTTCTCTGTTCTACTGTTACTATAGTGACCCAAGCAGACACAGAGCCCCTGAATGGTCCATGTGTTTTCACTTCAGATTCCAAAAGGAGGTGGAGCTGAAGAGTCAGAATTACAATTGCAAATCTCAAAGGCTCTGGTTTTCCAGAGCTCCTCCTTCTCCTCCTCTCTGTTTTACTGTTGCCATAGAGATGAGAGAGCAAAAACTTTCCAGATGCTGATGTGGTCCATTCTTCTGAGCTCCTCCTAGTCTATGGAACTTGTTTCCATAGAGATTGAAGGAATCAGAGGGAAAAAAAAAAGTTCCCACTAAGTGACCCCGAGGAATAATTTACAAGTCTCCAGTGAGATCCCCTTCAGTGGCTTATCAGTTGGTTTAAGATTAGTTTGGTTTCATTGATGAGACATAATCACTCAGTCAATAAGTTTTGGGAAGACACTTTTTTTATTTTGTTTTGTTCTGCTGAGCATGTAATGCGAAGGAAGGATTCATTTTTCACCAAGCAATTATTATTAGCCTATTTCACAATTTTGAATAGTTGCTTTATTAAATTTTATGGATGGAACTGTGTTTTCTTGCTTTCAAGAGTGCACAGGGAGCTAAAACTCACAGTCTGTACCTTTCATTCTGAACTGGTTCCTTAAATTTATTTGAATAATGATATGATGAAAAAGAAATGTCCATATTAGTGTTTTTTAAGATATGGCATCATGACCTTCAGACTCTTCTTACAAGATGAGAATTTTAATGTACAGTCTTCAAATTCCAAGTGACTCCAGACTGATTCATACACCGCCAATGTGGGGCTATTGTGATACCCAGGAAAGAAGAAAGGTATCAACCCTGGAGATGCCCCTGCTCTTCTGCAATCCTTTCCTCCACCAGCCCCCCACCCTCTTCGACTCTCCTATCTTTTTCAGCAATATCTCAAGAGGAAATCTCCTGCCTCTTTGCAAATTCTACACCCTCCACTTGTGTTTGTGACCCGCTTTCATTCATCAAAGCAATTCCCCCCTCCTTGCCCTCCCTGACTGCCATCCTCAATTGCTGAGTTTCCAGTGGCTCTTTCCCCACTGCTCTTGAACATGCCCACGGCATATCCTAAAAAAAGCCCCAAAGTACAGTCCCTTGACCTCATGGCACCTGCCACTTATTGCCCCATCTCCTTCTTACTATTCACCTCCAAACTCCTTGAATGAGTTGTCTACACTGGCTGCCTCCTCTTCTTCCCCTCCAATTCTTTTCTTGACCCACTGCAATCTGGTTTTTGCTCTCTCTACCTCATGGAAACAGCCTTCTTTAAGGTCACCAAAAACCTCCTTCTTGTCAAATTCATCAGCCACTTCTCCATCCTCATCCTCCTGGACCTTTCTGCTGCCATGACACTGTGGACCATCCCCTTCTCCTGGAAACATTATCTAACCTCAACTTGACTGACACTCTTCTCTCTTGCTTCTCCTCCTCTCCAGCCTGTCCTTCTCAGTCTCTTTAACAGCCTCTTCTTCTGTGCTCACCCTTTAACTGAGGGAGTCCCTCAGAGCTCAGTTCTGGGTCCCTTTCTAGTCTCCATTTACCGCCCCCCCCACAACTCCCTTGGATCATGTATTCACTCCCAAGGCTTCAACAACCATCTCTAAGCAGTTGATTCCCCAATCTACATCTCCAACTCTGACCTTGCTCCTTCTCTGAAATCTCCCATTTCCTTCTGCCTTCTGAATACCTCCATTTGGATTTCCCACCAACACCTCAAACTTGACATGTCCAAAACAGAATTTCTTTTCTTCCCACTTAAATCCTGTCTTCCCTTTGCCTTTCTATCACTGTAGACAACACCATTATTCCTATCTCACAAGCCCATAACCTTGGTATTATCCAGTACCTATCTCTGTTTCCCAACCCTATTGCAACAAGGGCACAAAATCCTGTCTGTTCTACCTTCCCAACATCTCTAGAATCTGCCATTTCCTCTGCATCCACTTTGCCAACTTGTTCATCCAAGCATTCATCGTTTCCCACCTTGACTACTGCATCAGTCCCCTCCTGATCCCCCTGCATTCTCTTTCCCATCTCCAATCCATACTTTATTTTGAGGAGCGGGATCATTTTTCTGAAAAACTGCTCACCAGTCAAATTTCAACACCCTTCAAAATCTTCCGTTAGTTGGTCCTCCACCTCTGTATCAAACAGAATCTCCTTAGCAGAGTTTAAAGGCATTCACTGAGCACTTACTACGTCAGCTCTTCCCCTCCTACTCCACCTCTCTGAACTCCTACTACAACCCAGGCCACCTATTCCACAACTCTAACACCAACTTACTCTCTGTACCTTGATCCCATCTATCCCACCACTGATCCCTTGCCCAAGTTCTCCACAGGCCTGGAACACCGTCCCACTTCATATGAGATAGACCACCACTCACCCAACCTTCATAACTCTCCTATAATCACAACTCCTCTGAGAGGCCTTTTCTAAGCTCTCATTTCTCTTACCTTCCCTTCAAACAGCATCAACTCTAAACATGGCTGTGAAGGCCTAAAAACTTTGATACTCATCTCAGCTCCACCATACTTGTTTAAATATTCTTATACTCTCCTGTTTCCCTGATCCATAAGCTTCAATGTCTGTCTCGCCTCTAGACTGTAAATTCCTTGTGGCCAGAGATTACATCTACCAACTCTGCTGTATTATACTTTTCCAAGCACTTAGTGTAGTACTCTGAACACAACAAATGCTCAGCAAATATCACTGATTGGTTGTTTGATTTCTAAGAGAGGATGACAACTACAGATCTAAAGGTTATATGGATTAATAAGTAGTTTGGATGCAGACTTTAGTCAAGAACATTTCAGACAATGGACAAAGCATTCTCAGATCATGATTGCATCTCCTGAAAGTATGTGGAATCCTGCAAACCTAAGCAAAGTTGCTGACCTCACATTTCATTCTACCAGGGTATTTGAGGACAATCCTTATTTCCTTTCCTGCCTATTTTCCATAGACCACTGCTTTAAGGCTCTCTCCAAGGCAGAAGAAATTCACTCCCTATTTTTCTGTGATGAGAAGAGGTTGCCTGGTGGAAAGTCCTGACCTGCTCCCTTTATTCATCCCATCGAAGCCCCACAGCACTTACATATATATCTGTAACATTATTTGTTGATGTTTGTCTTCTCTCTAGGCTGTAAGCTTAGTGTAGGCAGGAAATGTGTCCGTTTACTGTTATATTGTACTCTCCCAAGTACACGATACAGTACTCTGCATACAGTAAACACTCAATAAATATGATTGACTGACTGAAAGATTATGGAGTTGGGAGTCAAAGGACCTGGGTTATAATACTGGCTCCATCACTTGGTTTCTGTGTGACCTTGGGCAAATCATTTAACTTTTCTGTGCCTCAGTTTTCTCACATATAATGGGGAATAAATACCTGTTCTCCCACTCTCTTAGATTAAGCCTCATTTGACACAGGGACTGATCTGATCTGATTATTTTGTATCTATACTGAGTCATGGCACATAGTAAGGGCTTAAAAAATGCCACAGTTTTTATTTTTATTGACGAGTGAAAATCAAGGTTGATGAACAGTTAATGACTTTCACACTTTCTTTCAAAAGCTTGTCAGCATTTTATCTTCTTTGAACTGCTTTTTCTTGTCTCAGAAGTTTGGTTTTCACACATCCTCCAGCTGTCAGTCATAAACCACTCTTGACTAATTCCTTGGGGAGAAGGTAGAACCAGGCATCATTGGGGCTGCTTCAATTTAATGTTGACTAAGAACAAGGTGTAGGCTGGTCTTGGCTTTGGTCTTCTTTGGGCAAGATTGTCAAAACAGTGTGGCACTGACTCTAGAAAGTGGTTCCAAACCATCCTCCTATCTTGTTTTTTGGATCTCCAGAGCAGTTACCAGAATACAGAAATAGCTCCAGGACAACCGTTTCCAAGATTTGGAGACACTAAATCAATCAATGGTATTTATTGAGTACTCACTATGTGCAGAGCACTGTACTAAGAGCCTGGGAGAGTACATACACCAGAATTAGCATGAACATAGTAAAAAACATTTGGAACATAACATTAGATCTCTTGTGTTCCCATGGTTCTGTTGAAGTGATTGAATGAGATAGAGCAGATTATATAACACAGCTGTACTCCATGATGATAGGGGATCCACATTTAACATCCTTTCAAATCTGACGTGACCAAATCATATCCCTTTGCAGTCATTTATTTAATAGTATTTGTTAAGCACTCACAATGTGCCAGGCACTGTACTGTCAGGGTTGAAACAAGTTAATAAGGTTGGACACAATCCCTGACCCCCTTAGGGCTCACAGTCTTAATCCCCATTTTACAGATGAGGTAACTGAGGCCCAGAGACTTGCCCAAGGTCACACAGCAGACAAGTGGCAGAGCTGGGATTAGAACCCAGGTCCTTCTGATTCTCAGGCCCATGCTCCATCCACCAGGTCATGTTGCTTCTCTAATTACTGCTGCTGACAGTGATGATGATGGAGTTTCCCTTTGGGAACGATGGATGATCCTTAGTTCTGAGACTGCAAAATGGAGAACCTGAGTGAAGAAATTGACTGTAGTGTTAATAATCTGCTCCGTGCCTCTCGTGCTCTTTCTTACCGGCCTGCCATGTTTCAGCTGTTGTCCAGAAAGCCGGAGAAGAGTAGGCAGGCAGGGGTGTAACACACTGTGAAATGCCTGTAAAGTTTTTTTCATCTATAAGAAGTGACCACGGCACTTCTGCGAATCGACACCTAATCTTGGCAGGAGAGTTAGAGTACGGTGATAAAGCTTAGCGCTCTGCCACACCGGGTTACCCATAATGGAAAAGTCTAAGCCAAAGGGTCAGGCAAAGTCAATTCGCTTGTGCTGGGCATCAGTGGCATGGGAAAGAGTCAAAGGAGGATGATCAAGCGATCAAAACTTTGAGCAAAGACAAAGGCTGAGACTGAAGTTTTTGCAGCGTAAAATGGTAAACTACTTCTATATCTTTACCAAGAAAACTTTATGGATATACATTCCAGAATGACTTTACTGCAGAAAATAGGACATTCTGGAGAGCCCATGGAGTCGCTATGGATCAGAAAAGTTTTGACGGCATTTGAAGAACCAGAAGTGACCATGGCAGAATGTTGATGTTGTGCTGTAGGGATTTATTTCTACGGAGAATACCTTGGGACCTGCTGCAGTCATGGCTGCCCATATTAGTCATCTATTTTGCAGAATTCCTCTTAAGCCTGAAAGTCTCCCAGAATTCCCCAGATGGTTCTTCAGGTCAAAACCTTCACCAATGACGTCATAGTCCCAAGAAGTGAATTTCTGGGCAGACAAAATATCCTTAGTGGCCAAAAAGGCATAGGTCTTCTGATAGCATCAAATGTTTTGTTCTGAATACATCATTAGTAATAGTGGTGGTGAAGGTAGTAGGAATAAGAATAGTAGCAGAAATGATGATAATTGTAAACTCCTTGAGGGAGTGGATTGTGTTTGCTAATTCTCCTGGATTCTTCAATTTGTTTAGTACAGGATACTGCTTCAGAGTAAGCCCTCAATGAATGTCATCGATTGATTGATTGATTATTCATTCTAAGCACATACTATGTGGGAAGCCCCGAGGTTATTATAAAATGAATAGATTGGAGTAAGCACTCAATAAATACTATTGATTTATTGATTGATTGGCTGATTATCCATTAAGTGCATACTACATGGGAAGCCTTGTGCTAAACCCTGAGGTAATTATAAAATGTATATATTGGACACAGTCCCCAGTCCCAGAGAGGACCCAAAATCTAAATAGGAGTGATCCAACAGAACAATAACAGAAGAAAGCAAAGCAACCATCACTGACAGCAATATTGAACAAAGTAGCTAGTTACAGTTCTGTAAGGGTGAGCTCTTACACAGTTCAAGGCTCCAGACATTGTCTTGTTCAAGGGCTTTGAATCAGATCTGAGGGACATGGGAGCTGCTGTTTTTCCTGGGCCTGCTGGGACCCAGTAAAAGTTCAACAGTGCTGGGTGGCTGTGGGAACCTCAAAAAGCTGATTTTTTTAAGGTATTTTTTTAAGCGCTTACTATCTGGTATATGTTAAACACTTACTATGTGCTAGGCACTGTTCTGAGCACTGGGGTAGATGCAAGGTAACCAGGTTGGACACGGTCTGTGTCCCACATGAGGCTCACAATCGTAATCTCCATTGTACAGATGAGGTAACTGATGCACAGGGAAGTTGAGTGATTTGCCCAAGGTCCAACAGCAGGTAGGTGGTGGAGCTGGGACTAGAATCGAGGTCCTTCTGACTACCAGGATCTATACATATTTTCCAAAAATGTAATTCATGAGCCTTCATTATTGATACTTTTTTAGATTAGAATTTGATCATGGAACTGTTTTAGTTTTTAATCTATATCTACACCCATATCTATATCTATATCTACACATGTATCTATATCATCACATATATACCTATACATATATCTATATATATTCATTCATTCATTCAATCATATTTATTGAGCACTTATTGTGTGCAGAGCTGGGAAGTACAATTCAGCAACAAATAGAGACAATCCCTGCCCACAACGGGCTCACAGTCTAGAAGGGGGGAGACAGACATCAAAACAAGTAAACAGGCAAAGGTATATATAGGTACATATATTTATATCCATAGCATCATCTATATCTATATACACATATGGATCTTGGGAACGCGTTAACGTACTCTGTGTTATCTCCTAAGGGAAACCATACTTTTTCTACATTCTTTCACTTAATACTCTATTTTCATAGAATCTATTCATACTGCTGATCAGGGTATAGGAACATACCTGTTCATCAGTCCATCAATATTTATAGAGCACCTGCTGTGTGCAGAACACTGTCCTGACCACTTGGCAGTCTAGAGTGAGTTAGTAGACACTATCCCTCCCCTCAAGGACCTGATTATCAAGATGGGGAGATAGGCAATGAAACAATTTAGTAATAGGAGGAAGATAAGAGGAATAGATACATATATGAGTCAGTGTTTAAGTAGCAAGATATGTAAGTTGTTATATATAGAAGCACAAGGAGTATCTGTGAGGACACCAAGGCATAATGGGTGCAGATGTGCTGAAGTGATAGTTGGACGATTTAATCTGGGGAAGTGAAGTTAATAGGGAAAGCCTTACCTGGAAAAGATGCTCTTTCCTAATAGCTTTGAAAGTAGAGAGAGCTGTGGTCTGTGGTCAGTCTATGTACTCAATTCAGTTGCTTATTTTTTACTCTATTCCTTCCTCTCCCCTCTCAGGGTCACACCTGGAGAGTTTCCAGTACTCGACCAGTCTTGGCTATGGGAGGGAGAGTCAACCAGAGGCTTACACATTCCAATCTTAGCTTGGGCAGTGGCTAACAAGTGGAAGACAATCTGCTGCAAGTCAAATTTTACCTGTGCTGGGGGTCAGAGGCATGGGAGAGTGTCGAGGATGGAAACTCAAGTCCACTGAGTGTAAGGAGGCAATGGTAAACCACTTCTGTATTTTTTACCAAGAAAACTCTATGGATCCACTACCAGAGTGAAGATGGAGGTGAGGTGTTCTGGGAGAGATACGTCCATGGCATCGTTATGGCTTGGAGACGACTCAATGGCACAAGACAAGATTCCTTAATCTACTCATCCAGGTTGAATTTTTATTCTTCCTTCCCCTTTCGTTAACTAAATCGATGGTCAATCAATGGTATTTATTAAAAATGTATTGTGTTCAGAGCACTGTACTAAGTGCTTGAGAGAGTACAATATAATGTTACTAACTGAAAACAGTTTACCTCTGGGTATCTTACCCAATAGACTGTATGAGAAAACTGCTGTATGGAACTTTTAAGTTACTTGCTCAAGGTCACATCATCTCCCTTGGGGGACCAAACAGAATGCCTCATCTTCCCACCCAAACCTTACGCTCCCTGCACTTTCCCATTATTGTAGAGAGGATCACCATCCTTCCTTTCTCCCAAGCCTGTAACTTTGACATTATCCTCGACTCCTCTCTTTCATTCAGCCCACATATTCAGTCCGTTACCACATCCTGTCAATTCAACCTTTACAGCATCTCTAAAATCTGCCCATTCCCCTCCATCCAAGCACATTGATCCAAATACTTGTTCTATCCCGCCTAATTACTGACCTCCCCTCCTGTCTTTCCCCGCTCCAGTCCAAATTTTACTCTGAGGTCTGGATCATTTTTCTAAAAAAAAATATAGTCCATTTTTCCCCACTCCTCAAGAACCTCCAGTGGTAGCCTATCTATCTGCATCATTCAGAAACTCCTCACCATTGGTTTTAAAGCATTCAATCAACTTGTCCCCTCCTAATATCCCCCTCTAGACAGTAAGCTCATTATGGGCAAGGAATATGTCTACCATTCTGTTATATTGTACTCTGTACACAATGAGTGCTCAATGAATATGATTGATAGATTCATTGACTGTTGGCATAGATAGAGCCTCTACCTCCATTGTTCTCATCTAGACAGTACAATGCTCAACATATAATGGACTCTCAATACGTATTATTTATTGATCAGCTCATTGACAGCCCTTCCCTATTGGTCTCTAAAATGGAAATACATAAAATTATGTATAAATATATACATATACATAGACATATATGACATGAAGTCGGCATGGGCAGGTATTGTCTCTCTTTATGCTAAATTGTACTTTTCAAGCAGTTAGTACAGTGTTCTGTACATAGTAAGTGCTCAATAAATATGATTGAATGAATGAACATATATATATATATATATATATATATATATATGTATATATATATATATATAAAGGACTAGCAATCTAACTTTACTATTAGAACTCAAGTTTAATATTTGTGTTTTTCCCATTTGTGCATACAGTAAGAGCTCAATAAATACAACTGAATGAATGAACATACATACATATATATATATATAGATGAAGTACTAACAACCTAATGTTGGTATTAAAACTCAAGTTTAATATTTGTGCTTTTCCCATGGAAGGGAGGGATAATGTGGACGGGGAAGGGAATCCGCAGTGAATTTGATTTCCTCTCAATCTGGAAAGTCTTAATGATTGAAGAGAAATAATTTTAGGTGGTCTCTGAAGGGGAGAAAAATGCCAGATGAGACTAGAGTGGTCTGTGGTCCACCACACCATAGCTTGTGAGGGAAGTTGGTGTCACGATAAGAATAGTATTGAGGATAAGGACTATTGTTTATGGAATTTCACCTTATTCACCCTATCCTCAACCCCACAGCACTTTTAAACATATCTATAATTCATTTATATTAATGTCCATCTCCCCCTCTAGACTGAAAACTCACTGTGGGCAGGGAACCTGTTTACCAGCTCTATTATAGCGTACACACCCAAACGTTTAGTACAGTGCTCTGCACACAGTAAGAGCTCGATAAATATAACTGATATAATCGTTTGAATCAGTATGAGATTGTGGAGGCAATGCTAGAAAGCGTGGTGAGCTTTATTAGACCCCGAGAGGTCGCTTCCCTGGGAAATGTGGAAAATAGTAAATAAGAAACGTTGAGGGAAAGAACTTGTCACCAAACCTAGGAAGGAAACAAATTCAGGATCAACACCTCCAGGACAGAAGTACCCCATAGTTGAACCAAATTCCCATAGTCATGGGAATCATTTTAAATGATAAGATGTCATCACAAAGGTTAGGATAACTATTACATGATTTAACCTGTTCTAGTTTTTATAGTCTTCCTTTCTGTAACTCTCTAACTGATTTAGTCAAGAAAAAACTTATTTTCCAATTCCTGATCATTTCTTCTTTGCAGCCACATTTGATAGGTTTCATTTTTGCTTTCACACGTTGTTTTATCAGCCTGAATAGGGCCTTAAGAATTTTAATCCCAAGTCATTAATGAAAAGTAAAAAATTGAAACCTTAATTTTACTAGAGAAGCAAACACTATCTTAGAGATAACTATTCACTCCAGGAGTTCTAAGGGATAGAATCATTCAAATCCCCTAACTCATTGAGTACCATGTCCCCTGAGGCTTTTGCAAAGCAAGTAATTTACAATCCGGTGACTGGGTAGAGTCCTAGCCCTTAGGATAGTCTAGTAGAAATTAAATGCACAACCAATGATACAGTAATACTTAAATTATCCAGACAGTTAATAAAACAGAGTGTAAAGATAACTGAGATATTACAGCTTATATATAGATTTAATAATATTTTGTTAGCTTCTGTATTGTTTATTAGTTAAAAAGTTCTTCCAGAGCAACTTCAAGGCTTTATATGTTGCCCCTTTAGTAAGTACAATCTAAAAAATAAAATTGAAAATTGAATTACAAGATATATTTACTGCTACACTTTATTTTCTCTAGCAATTACAAATCTAGCAAAATAATTTCCTGTCAAAACAGGGTGGGAAATTTCCCCAAATACCCAGAGGATGTTTAACAGAGCTGTTGTTTTTCCTATTTGCATAATGTAGCATTATTCAAGCACTAAAAACAGACTTACATCTATTATTTGTTTTTACAAGGGAATTTAAAAAAAATTCTGAGAATTACTTCATTTGACAGTTTATACACAGGTAAGATTTAAAGTTCTTAATAATCAATCAGTAATACTTTTTAAGCACTTACTGATTGCAGAGCATTGTACTATGCTTTTGAGAGACTTGAGAACAATAGATTTGGTAGACATGCTTCCTTCCCACAAGGAGCTTGCAAATTATAATTACTGCCTATAATTATAAGATTAATAAATAATTACTGCTAATCTAAGAATGCATTCTGTATATCTGATGTCTGTCTATCTTTCTCGATCAGTGTATTGTGTGTGCATGTACGCAAACTAAGCACTGTTTACACAAGAGTGAGTCCTGGAAAACATGTGCAATTATAACCCTCGTGAAAGGGCTTCAGGTATTACAATAACAGTAACTGTTATATATAAGAAATTCCAATTAGGGGAAAGTTTTATTCAAATTCGAATAGCATCCTCTTTCCTTAATGATCCTAGTGTATTTTCTGCTCATATAGACAGACTCTCCATAAATGCAATTAACTGTGTTGTACAAAGAAAGAGAAACAGAAAAAAGACAGGGTGAAAGAGAAAAGGTGCAGGGCAAGGAGAATTCACCAACAGTTGGAAAATCTTACCATTTCCTCAATCTTACCATTTCCTCCTAAGTAAGATCTCCATAGCTGCTTGTTGTTTTTTACTGCCCATTAAAAAAAATCTATCAATCTATGGTAATTATTGAGTGTTTAGTGTGGGCAGATCACTTTACTCAGAACTTGCAAAGAACAGTATAATAATGTTGGTATTTGTGAACCCTGTGAGCAGCCTTATTAAGGACATACTCCTCCAACAGTCCTTCCCCAATTAAACCCTCTTTCTCCTAGCTCCCTCTCCCTTCTGCATCACCTATGCACTTGGATTTGCGACCTTTGGGTATTTGAAATTCTCCCCACTCCCAGCCCCACAGCACTCACGAACACATCTGTAAATTATATATTACACATTTTTTACTTATACTAATGAGAAGCAGCATTGCTTAGTGGCAATACCACAGGCTTGGGAGTCAGAGGATGTGGATTCTAATCCCAGCTTTGCCTCTTCTCTGTTGTGTGACCTTGGACAAGTCCCTTAACTTCTCTGTGCTTCAGTTACCTACCTCATCTGTAAAATGGGGATTAAAGGTGTGAGCCCCATGTGGGACAACCTGATTACCCTGTATCTACCCCAGTGCTTAGAACAGTGTTTGGCACATAGTAAGCACTTAACAAATACCATAATTATTATTATTATTAATGTATATCTCCCCCTCTAAACCGTAAGCTTGTTGTGGGCAGGAACTTGTCTACCAACTCTGCTATATTGTACTCTCCCCAGTGCTTATTACAGTGCTTTGCACAGAGTAAGCACTTCAGTAAATTCCATTGATGATGATGGGGTAAAACTAATCAGTACATCTGTCAGGAGAATGATGCTCATTAGGCAGAGTGTAGGAAGAAAATAAAAAAAGAGAATCAGGGTGTCACAGAGGGACACATTTCCTGGGAATCAGGAAGGAGAGTAGCAACATCATTGATGCACTCCAAATTGCTCCTACCTGAACCTCACTATCTCCACTCCCAGTATTCATTCATTCATTCATTCATTCATTCATTCATTCATTCAATCGTATTTATTGAGCACTTACTGTGTGCAGAGCACTGTACTAAGCACTTGGGAAGTATAGTTCAGCAACAAATAGTAAATAGCAGATGCAGCCCAGTTTTGAATCTCACTATGGCATATAATAATAATGTTGGTATTTGTTAAGCGCTTACTATGTGCAGAGCACTGTTCTAAGCGCTGGGGTAGAGACAGGGGAATCAGGTTGTCCCACGTGGGGCTCACAGTCTTAATCCCCATTTTACAGATGAGGGAACTGAGGCCCAGAGAAGTGAAGTGACTCGCCCACAGTCACACAGCTGACAAGTGGCAGAGCCGGGATTCGAACCCATGACCTCTGACTCCAAAGCCCGTGCTCTTTCCACTGAGCCACGCTTGAGTTGTCTGGATGGAATTTAGACCTAAGTTTCCATTTCAGGTGAAATTGTCATCCTCCAGCTCTATTTGACGCTTAACCAGATTACTGTGGCCTCTCAGCTACGTGGGGATTAGCTGTGAAGTTTCCACAGCCTGTCTTGAAATCTCTGCTTTTGATTCCCGCATTTGTATTTAAGATAGATATTCACTTTAAATTGAAAGGAGTTTCTAGAAAGGCAATGATCATCTGAAATCAAGGCTCTTAGGGGAGTGAACACAGGGATTGGTATCTGAGGACAGTTGGAATTTAGGAAGGAAAGGTACCTTGGGATTGACAATTCCACTTTCCTCCTATTCATTTAGATCATAACCTAGAGCTGGTTAAGATCTTACTTAGACGTTAGAATTTCAAGGGTGCTTCGTCTGAGATGGCCATTTAGGGCCTGTAAATATGATATCATCTGCACCCAGTTGATGCTCCAAAACAGGAGAAGAATAACACTCTTCAACTTAATCATTTCAATGCAAACCAAAATAGGCTTTGAAATTGAACACAGCAGGCTCTGAGAAGTAACCAGAGCCAAAGAGGAACTATAATTCTCTAAAGATATTTAGAGAGTATGCACCAATCACTGGGAGAGAAGCCAATTCAAAATACTACCAGAACTTCCCTAACAAATTACAAATAGATAAAGGTCATGGTCTAAAGACTCCAGAGAAATTTAAATCCATGTAGGAGAGGGATGGAAGCACATTTTTATCTTTGTTCTAGTAGACTTTTATTTTTCAAATTTCTAAAATCTACAAAACCTTAAAATTGTTGCCAGTGATTTATAATTCAGCAATGGCAGGATTAGTACCTGGCCAACAGAAATCCAGATAATCTTTTGCAATTCAAACAACTAGTTGGATAGAATCCATCCACTCTTTGTTCCTTGTTTTGCCTTTTTAAAGGTGGGGTTTTTTTAAATACAGCTACCAGATAGGTCAAGAACCATCTTTGGCCAATGTGGACAAGACTCAAATTTTGATTTATTTTTATAATCTCTAGTGTTGACCATTAGAGGATCCATCATCATATTTTACTGCACCTCTTTTTACAATAGGAAGACTTGAAATCAGTGATGGAACATGCTCTTGCGCCCCAGGAAGCTGTATAAAAAGAAGATGAAGTTCAAGTTCAAAAGACAATCATTTAGTAGCTGTTACTGACACTGTCCTGAAAAAGGTTTGAAATGACTCCCACTCCTAAAATCAAGTAGTCAACATGGAAACTGCAATCTTTGTGGGTAGAGAATGTTTTCTACCAATTTGGGTGCTCTCCTAAGTGCTTAGTACAGGGCTCTGCATTCTGTAAGTGCTTAAAAAATGCCATTGATTGATTTTCATCTCCATCTACCTTTGTCTCAGATCTGGTATCCCATGCCTCTCAAAGTTGTCTCTATTGGTAACCGATAGATAAATTGGTTTTTTTTGTGTGTATGTGTGTTTGTGTGTGTGTTATTCTCCATTCCTCACCATCTTTTAGCTTCCACATTCAAACAACTGATAAATCCTTCCTGGTCATCCAATCAATCAATCAATCAATCCATCAAAGGTATGTATTGAGTGTTTACTGTGTATAGAGGACTGTACTAAACACTTCAGTAAGTACACTACAATTAAGTTTTGGACATGATCCCTGCCAACAAAGAGGTAACAAGGGAAGGCAAACATTAAAATAAATTACAGAGAATAATTTACAGATAAGAGAAATAGTACAGTATTAAGAATATGTACGTAAGTGATGTGGGGCTGGGGCGTTTTCTGCACATTTCCCAAATCTGTTTCTTACTTACCACCCAAACAGCTACTATGATTTATCTGTTACCGATTTGTACATTCCAAGTGCTTATTACAGTGCTCTGCACATAGTAAACGCTCAATAAATACTATTGAATGAATCACCATAGGCAGCACTACCAACCTTCCCGTCTCACAGGCTGATGACTTTGGCGTTTTCTTTGACTCTGCTCTCTCAACTCAACTCACATATCCGGCCAATCTCTAAATCCTGTTGGTTCAGCCTGCACAACTTCACTAAAATCCACCCTTTCCTTTCCATCCAAACTGCTACTATGTTAATTAAGCCCTTATTCTATCCTGCCTTGATTACTGCATCACCCTCCTTGCTGACCTCCCTTCCTCCTGTCTCTCCCCACTCCAGTCCATATTTCACTCTGCTAGTTGGATCATTTTTCTCCAGAAACATTCAGGTCATGTTTTCTCACTCCTCAAGAATTTCCAGTGGTTGCTCATCCACCTCCTCATCCAACAGAAATTCCTTGCCATCGGCTTTTAAGAACTCAGTCACCTTGCCCCCTCCAACCTAACCCTGTTACTGTCCTACTACAACCCAGCCCACACACTTCACTCCTCTAATGCCAACCTACTCACTGCATCTTTATCTCATCTATCTCACTGCTAACCTCTCACCCACGTTCCGACTCTGGCCTGGTATGTCCTCCTTCCGCTCATCTGACAGACAATTACTTTCCCCACCTTCAAAGCCTTATTGAAAGCACATCTCCTCCTAGAGGCCTTCTCTGACAAAGCCCTCATTTCCTTAGCTCCCACTCCCTTCTACATCACCGTGATTTGCTCCCTTTTATTCACATACTCGCCACTTCAACGCACAGCACTTATGTCCATATCTGTAATGTATTTATTTATATGAATATCTGTCTTCCCCTCTAGCTGTAAGCTCACTGTGGGTAGGGAATGTGTCTGTTTACTGTTATATTGCACTCTCCCAAGCGTTTAGTACAATGCTCTGTACACAGGGAGCACTCAATAAATAAATTTGACTGATTGATTGACTCCTCAGTCTCCTCATTAGTCTCCTTGTATCCAGCCTCCCCCTAAGCACTTTGACATGTATATTGGTCAGTTGTACATTTAATTTCTTACTTTGATTAATCCATTTGTAAATACTTTTATGTCTGTCTCCCTCAGGATACGTGTGGCCTAATGGATAAAGCACAGGTCTGGGAGTCAGAAGGACTGGGTTCTAATCCTGACTCAGCCACTTGACTGCTCTGTGACTTTGGGTAAGTAACTTAAGTTCTCTGTGCCTCAGTTACCTCATCTGTAAAATGGGGATTGAGACTATGAGCCTCATTTGAGACAGGGACTGTGCCCAACCTGATTAACTTGTATCTTCCCCAGCAGTTACAAGAGTATCGTAAGTGCTTAACAAATACCATAATTATTATAAACATTCTACAGGAAGGAAATCTGTCACTTCTCTGCTTGGTACTTCCCCAGAGGTTTCTTCAGTGTGTTGCACTAACTACTTTTTCTCTCTATACTTCAGTCTATTACACCCATTGTCACCCAGATCCATTTCTTGAATTTTTGAATTCCTGAACTGCCCCATCTCCAAAGTCTTTCTATAATCTACTATTTAAAGTTTCCCTACTTTCACTATCTTTTATCTCTCCTCCTCTTCCCACCTAGATCCAAGATCACTGAATCAGTGGTATTTAGTGAGCATGTACGGTGCACAGAACACTGTACTAAATGCTTGGGAACGTACAACAGAGTTGGTAGACACAGCATCTCAAGATACGTCAACTCAACATCTATCTTTATCCCTTATATATTTTATCCCCATTCTCATCAACATAAGTAAATGTGTATATTAATCTACATGCTCAATTGTTATTCAGCACTGTCATCCTGTAATATTAGTACTACATTTTATAGCTTTATTTTTCCTCCTGCTCCTTATCTTTGGAAACTATTTTTGACTACTTGTCTCTTTCATTAGATTTCCAGCTCACTGAAGGCAAGGAATGTGTCTTATTCTCCCAAGCACTAATTTCAGTGCTTTGCTCTAAATAGAGCTCAGAATTGCACCACATAAGCAGAGCTGACTTTTCTTTAGCTGTCAGGTAAGCTGGACTGGTTACTATGCCAATTTAGAATTTTGAAAACAAATCTTTCATTTGAAAGGGAATTATTTCATTTGAAATGCAAGTAGCTGTCAGTACTTGTGCTCAGTAAATGCCACGGACTAGCTGATTCATTATGTCCCTGAATTTTTTCTAACGTTTTCCTTTCCTCTGAATTTGACATTTTCCCCATGTATTATCTTAGAAGCTTTTCAGATGCAGTATTTCTTACTTAGCCTTTCTTATTGAGGGGCAGGAAGAGTTCAACTTTGTTTCTGGTGTAAATATCCTTTTACTCTACTATTTCCTCTATGTGTAATTAATTTTAATATCTGTCTCGCCCTGAAGACTCCAAGTTCCATGTGGGCAGGGAGCCCATCTACCAACTCTGTTGTATTGTGCTTTCCCAAGTATTTAGTACAGTGTTCTGTGCACCGAACATGCTCACTAAATACCACTGATTGAGTGATCTCAGATCTAGGTGGGGAGAGGAGGCGAGATAAAAGATAGGGAGAGTAGGAAAACTTTAAGTAGTGATAGAAGCATGTAATTGAGCACAGAGTTTCATTCATTTATTAAATCATATTTATTGAGCACTTACTGTGTGCCAAGCACTGTACTAAGCACTTACAATATCACAACAGACAAATTCCCTGACCGTAATGAGGTCATAATCTACAGGGGGAGACGGACATTAATATATATATATAAATAAATAAGTACATTTCAGACAGACATAACTACTTGGAGCAGTGCACTGACATAAGTGCTTGGGATATACACAACAATGAAGCCACATGTTCTCTGTGAGGTTACTTCCAAGGACGTTACTTTCTAATGGTTTGTGTCTGCTCAGTTTGATAAAAGGTAAATGAAGAAAGAGATGGGGGAAAAGAACCAAATCATACAGAAAAATTAGAAAAAATGGAAGCAGCAAGGCCTAATGGAAGGAGCATGAGCTAATCCCTGCTCTGTGATGACCCTCCACTGGTCCCACCCCAACTAAATATGTTGTCAGGCAGCAGGGTAGTGACCTCATAAAACAATGCAGGAGCATGGAAGAGACATACACACACAAAGATACACACACACACACACACTCACATGCAAACACACACTCCAACCTACACACACCCTGGAAGATGCATGCATTTAGGAAGGAGGAGATGCAAAAGACTACCTGGGTCAGCATACACTCCCAGATCCTTCAAACCAGAGTTCCCTGTGGCCCAGCTGGCTCTCCCCAGTTGTCCCAGTTCATCCAGAAAAATACAGCATGGCTCAGTGGAAAGAGCCTGGACTTGGGAGTCAGAGGTCATGGTTTCTAATCCCGACTCCAGCACTTGTCAGCTGTTTGACTTCGGGCAAGTCACTTAACTTCTCTGGGCCTTAGTTACCTCATCTGTAAAATGGGGATTAAGACTGTGAACCCCACATGGGGCAACCTGATTACCTTGTATCCCCTCCACCCCAGCACTTAGAGCAGTGCTTGGAACATAGCAAATGCTTAACAAATGCCATCATCATTATTACTATTATTATGATGCATCCTGCTCTAGGGTCTTTCCCTGAGGACTTGGATCAGAGATCAGATTTGGTGGGAAATCCCAGCTTGGCCACTTACCTGTTGTGTGACGTTGGGCAGTCACTTAATACTAATGTTGCTCAGTTTCTTCATCTGTAAAATGGGGATTCAATATCTGTTCTCCCTGCTACTTAGACTGTGAGCCCAATGTGGGACAGGGATTCTCTCCTACCTGATTATTTTGCATCTACCACAGCACTTAGTGTTTGCACAGAATAAACACTTAACAAATACTTTATTATCAGATGAAATCTAAGAATGAAGGCCACAAGAGAAAGGAAGTAAAAAAAGTAGGAAACAGCCTTGGAATAGCCTTCTACAAGTGGTCATGATGAACAAAGGTCTACATTTATTTTTCAAGTTTTTGTTTTCTGACTTCCACAGCTTCTGCTTAGCCACAACTCAACCCTTTTATTCTTGTTTATTCTTTTAGTTATGAAAAAAAAAGCGTTGCTAAGGCATAACTCTATTCTTCCTTCTACCCTGTTTGCCTTAAACTCCACCATTCTTCCAAACAGCCACCTAATCTAACACCTACCTCAAACTACCCCCTCCATTTATTTATACCATCCTCAGAATTTCTGTACATTCAATTGTACATTAAGTCATTATTATTATTAACAATAATAGTAATAGTAATAATTTTTTACATTTGCTCAGGACTTACTATATGTGACTCACTGTATTAAGCACTGGGGTAGAGACAAGATAATCAGATTGGACACAGTCCCTGATTGACAAGGGGCTCACAGTCTAAGTAGGACAGAATATGGGTAATGAATGAGGCTCAGAGAAGTTACATGACTTATCCAAGGTCACACAGCAGGCAAGTGGCCGAGTTAGGATTAGGACCTAGTTCCTCTGACTCTGAAGCCCATGGACACGCTGCTCCTCTGATCCTGATTGTTCTATAATTACTCCCTTGGTCTGATCACTCGATAAATATTTTATGTTCATTCTCCCTATTTGAGTGTAAACCCCTTGTGGGCAGGGAAAAATATATTGTGAATTTACTGTTCAGGTGTACAGAAAGAGCACAAGCTTGGAATTCAGAGGATCCTAATTCTAATCCCGGCTCTGACACTTGTCTGCTGTGTGACCTTGGGCAAGTCACTTAATTTCTCTATGCCTCAATTTCTTCATCTGTGAAATGGGGATCAAGACTGTGAACCCCATGTGGGACAGTAACTGTGTTCAACTCGATTATCTCGTATTTAATCCAGCATTTAGTACAGTGCCTGGCACATAGTAAGCGCTTAACAAATACGATAATTAGGTGTACCATGGTTTCTCGATGACTATGATACATAAAATCTTGTGATACATCAGATATGTGCCTGAGGTTTCACCGGATTTTATGTACCGTAATCACCCAGACCCCAGAGCACCCCTAACTCTGCTATTTATATCACACATATTTAAAAGCAGGAGACAATTGCAGGCTGGTAGATAAGGCTGCAAAATATAGCTAAAATCTTTGTCCTTCTACCCCACTTCAATTTTGTGCTGCTTTCAGATGAAGCACAAAATCATCCCCAGGCTCCCTGGTAGCAGAGAAGGAAGGGATTGCAGTTGATGCTAAGGCTGCTATAGCAAGAATCTTAGCTCCATCACCACCAGCAGAGATTTTTACTTTTAAAAAATCTTACTTCAGTTTTCAAGAAATGCATGGATCTAAAAAAAATGAATGAAGAAGACTCTGAAAAAGAGAAATGTTTGAAGATGTGTAGAGATGAAGGAGATATTTAACCTACTACATGTTACTTTGTAAGGAAAAGGAGAACGCCATTGTTCAACCTAAATTGGATGGATTTTCCACCAAAGTTGAAAAATTGCTAAAGAGGTCAGCAGAGCAAGCTTCTACTTGTGAACCTTCCTGCGAAGATTACCCATCAACTTCTAGCTCCTTATTTAGCTCCTTTATTTAGTTATGCTTTGAATAGCTTTAATAGAGAATAAATAATAGCTTAGTGATATTTCACCGTACAGGCTATTGCATGTAAAGAGATTTCATAGTATTCTTTCAGAGGTTCTGGAATGAATTCCAATTTATAATGTGTAATTCTATGGGATGATATGCCTCCTGATGGACATGACCCATCTTTCACGATCTATCCATAATTTCCAAGGAACATACTAGAGCTGTGTTGTGGGGTGTCCCTCTCAGGATTGTTTCTGGTTTCCAGTACTCTACTAGTCTTGGCTAAGGGAGGGAGAGTCCAACAGAGGCCTATCCATTCCTTTCCTAGCTTGGGCAGTGGCTAGTGAGTGGAAGGTCATTTGCTACAAGTCAAAACTCCCCTCTCCTGGGCAGCAGCAACATGGGAGAGAGTTGAGGGCTGGGACTCAAGTTTACTGTGTGGAAGAAGACAGTGGTAAACCACTTCTGATTTTTACCAAGAAAACTCTATGGATACACTACCAGGAACACTTGCAGATGGAGGTGGGGTGTTCTGGGATTGCTATCTTGAGTCTATTTATTGCTATTGTTCTTGTCTGTCCGTCTCCCCCAATTAGACTGTGAGCCCGTCAAAGGGCAGGGACTGCCTCTGTTACCGATTTGTACATTCCAAGCGCTAGTACAGTGCTCTGCACATAGCACTCAATAAATACTATTGAATGAATGAATGAATGAATGTGTCCATGGAGCCGCTATAGGTTGGAGATGACTTGGCATAAGACAAGACTGTGGAGTGTTCTGTATTTTTCCAAGCATTTAGCAGAATGCACTCCATATAGTAGGCACTCAAGGATGGTGATGATATACCGCCCACCCCGCACGCTCCGCTCCTCTGCCGCCCACCTCCTCACCGTCCCTCGGTCTCGCCTATCCCGCCGTCGACCCCTGGGTCACGTCCTCCCACGGTCCTGGAACGCCCTCCCTCCTCACCTCCGCCAAACTGATTCTCTTTCCCTCTTCAAAACCCTACTTAAAAATCACCTCCTCCAAGAGGTGTTCCCAGACTGAGCTCCTCTTCCCCCTCTACTCCCTCTGCCATCCCCCCTTTACCTCTCCGCAGCTAAAGCCTCATTTTCCCCTTTTCCCTCTGCTCCTCCACCTCTCCCTTCCCATCCCCACAGCACTGTACTCGTCCGCTCAACTGTATATATTTTCGTTACCCTATTTATTTTGTTAATGAATTGTACATCGCCTCGATTCTATTTAGTTGCCATTGTTTTTACGAGATGTTCTTCCCCTTGACGCTGTTTATTGCCATTGTTCTTGTCTGTCCGTCTCCCCCCGATTAGACTGTAAGCCCGTCAAACGGCAGGGACTGTCTCTGTTGCCGACTTGTTCATCCCAAGCGCTTAATACAGTGCTCTGCACATAGTAAGCACTCAATAAATACTATTGAATGAATGAATATTTATCATTATTATTATAACTACGACCGTTACCATTCAGCAGATCACACGATTTCTAAAGCGGGTACATGCTCAAAGATGCCTGTTCACTCTCTCTCCTACCTTACTGCACTTTCCTCCAATGACTAGAAACCCCAGAAACTATTTAAAATAGTAGCACATCTTGGCTCTTGTGCCTAGGTTTTGAACTCCTGGCAGCATAGCCTAGTGGGAAAAGTCAAGGACTGGGAGTCCAGAGGCTTGGGTTTGAATCTCAGATCTATCACTTGCCTGCTGTGTGGCCTTGGGCAAATCCCTTAACTACTCTGCCTCAGTTTCCTCTTTTGTCAAATGTGGTTAAAACACCTGCTTTCCCTCCCTCTGAGATTGTGAGTCTAGTGTGGGATAGGGACAGTCTGATCCGCTCATCTTGTATCTATCCCAGAGCTAAGCACTGTGCTTGGAACATAGCACATAATACATGCCAACCAGAATCAACAGGACATCTAACTTGAGGGGTGGAAATGACTTTATTACATTTCAGTTTTTTAGGAACGCCTACATACCATATAATCTACCACCACAGAATTCCCTTAAGCCTTAATTTTTTTTGGGCCAGGAAGTCTATATTGAAGATGCTCCTATTGAGCTGAATGTTCTGCATACGGTAATCTCTCAATAAATACTGATGATAATAATCAGAGACAATTACCAGATCATTTGGACTGCCTTAAAGGTTGGATTTTTCCTGCAAGAGAGCCATTTTGGTTTCTTGCAGTTAAAGGCCCTCTGTATACTATGTGCTGGGGAAATCACCGCTGCTTCATCCAACACTTCAGGGAGAATGGAGAGGTGAAAGGGCAGACCTGCTGATACCGGTCCTGGGCTAAAAGTCTGTCTCTCTCAAAACTGGTAACTAATCCAGGTGATTGATGCCACAAACATCTGGGGGATCAGGTTCTCAGCCTCCTTTGTGGAGCAAAGTGCCCCAGTATTGAAAAGTGGGAGCCCCAATCTCAGGCCCCGCGCTCAGAGTTCATGAGGTTCGACAAGTGTGACATCATCTCCTCCACCACCACCTGTCAGAACAAGCTAATCTCCTTTTCTCTTAGGAGGCTTTGAAGTGAATCACTCACAGCTCAGAGGATGTAAGTCATTCGGGATAATTACTTAAGCCAGTGCTGTAGTAGAGGAAAAAAGGCTGATATTAATCCAAGGATAATGGAATATGAATGATGACTCTGTAGGTGAACTGTTGGGCACTTTAACCATCCAGCTGCCACACCGTTCAAGTACCAGAAGTATTCTGAGTCGGGCTAAGTATGAAGAATGACATGCTGGCATGGCGGGTGGGGAGAAAGCCACCAGCAATGCCTTCCTCCACAATATGGAGAAGAAAAGGTGCTCTCAATTGTGATGACCCTCCACCTGTGGATGTCTACTAAATATACAGCATGGCTCAGTGGAAAGAGCCCGGGCTTGGGAGTCGGAGGTCATGGGTTCGATTCCCGGCTCTGCCACTTGTCAGCTGTGTGACTGTGGGCAAGTCACTTAACTTCTCTGGGCCTCAGTTACCTCACTGGTAAAATGGGATTAACTGTGAGCCTCACTTGGGACAACCTGATTACACTGTATCTACCCCAGCGCTTAGAACAGTGCTCTGCACATAGTAGGCGCTTAACAAATACCAACCTTATTATTATTAAATATGCTGGCAGGAAGCAATGTAGTGGCCTTGTAAACCACTGCAGAGGTGTGGGAGAGCGACACACACACACACACACACACACACACACACACACACACAGGAAAATACATTCATTCATTCAATAGTATTTATTAAGTGCTTACTATGTGCAGAGCACTGTACTAAGTGCTTATGCATTTGGGAAGGAGGAGACACAAAAGACTATTACAGTATTAAGACAGTACAGTGCTCTGCACATAGTAAGTGCTCAATAAATATGATTGAATGAATGACTGAATGAATTTGGGTCAGCATGCACTCCCACATCTTTTAAACCAGAGCTCTCTGTGCCCCAGATGGATCTCACCAGTTGTCCCGGTTTATCCAGAAAAATCCTTAGGCTCTCTCTCCCCTGGACGCTTTACACTCACCCTGCTCCAGGGTCTTTTCCTGATGACTTGGGATCAGAGGACCTAGTTTCTAATCTCAGCTCTTCTATTTACTGGTTGTGTGACCGTGGCTGAGTCACTTAACCTCTTTATGCTTCAGTTTCCTCATTTCTTAAATGGGAATCTAATACCTGTTCTCATTATTATTGAAAATGTGAGCCCTTGAGAGACAAGAGCCATAACTAAACTGATTATCTTGTATCTACTCCAGAGTTTACTACTCCAGAGTTTAGTATATTGCTTATCTCATAGTAAATACTTAACAAATATTATTATCTTTATTATCATTATCATCCCTCCAGAACTCTTTTCAGACTGAATGGGTAGTAAGATGCCAACCAGCCAGCAAGATTGTCAAGAAGACTCCCATAGCTCTACTTCTGGATTTTTGTCTATGCTGGCACACCTGGGTGACCATGGAAATGAACCCTAGGGGAGTAAGGGGCTGGAGCAGGAGGTGAATCTGCAGCTATTATCTTGCAGCTCCTTGCCACCCATAGAGAATAGGCAGAAATATCAGGAATCTTCCCTCTCCCTCATGCTTGGATACCTTCAAAAGGCCTGCTGAGACACAGCAATTTTGCAAATCCTGGGATGCAGTTGAAATAGGAAGCTTTGAAATCTTAATCCCCATTTTATAGAGGTAACTGGGTCACAGGGAAGTGAAGTGACTGGCCCGAGGTCACACAGCAGACGAGTGGGAGAGCTGGGATTAGAACCCATGACCATCTGACTCCCAGACCTCTGTTCCATACACTCTGCCATGCTGCTTGTCATGGTAATTGCAGAGGTGGGTATGAATGAGTTCTCCAAGGGAGTTGGTGTAGATGGAGAATAGAAAGGGGTCCAGAGCTGAGCCCTGAGGGACTTCCACCATTAGGGGGTGGGAAATGGGAGAAAAGCCCATGAAAGACTAAGCCTTCCTTTTCCTTAGCTCTCCTTGCCCTCCCCATCACCCCGACTCTCTCCCTTTGCTCTACCAGCCCACGCCCCCCTGCCCCACAAATGCTATTGATGCTTGTTTACTTGTTTTGATGTCTGTCTCCCTGCTTCTAGACTGTGAGCGCGTTATGGGCAGGGATTTTCTCTCTTTGTTGCTAAATTGTACTTTCCAAGCACTTAGTACAGTACTCTGCACACAGTAAGCGCTCAATAAATACAATTGAATGAATGATGTGTAGTAAAACAAGCATTCAGAAGAGCCAAAGCAATAGCTCAGAATAGATTTTGCTTGGGTAAATTTGCATGCCCAGTGCACTGATATTAGCCTCCCGGTGCCCCCTTGTCTTCTTTGGGAATTTACTCTAGAGCAATGAGAGGATCACATAAAAACAAAATGAATTAGGGAAAATGCCAAAGATAAAAACTTATTCAAATTGATTCTGGTGGCTCTTGGCCAAGAGATGATGCACTACCTTGAAAGTTAAAGTTTCAACTGCTTTGGTACAAAACCAAAATAACCTTGGATTTTAGACGTCCTCATAAAATCTAATGGTTCCACTTAGAAAAATAATTCATTCCTCCAGGCACTTTTCGTTTGCCCTCTGCGTATCTGCCACCTGCTTCCTGACCAGGTTTGTTTCCCCAGTGTTCACATATCTTCCTCATTTTTGTTCAACTGATGTTATACATCCTTTGATTTTATTTTTCATAGCAGTAAAGAATGTAGGCAGAGACAACAGTCAGTATACAAAAAGGGACAGAAAAGGAGAGAGCTATGGAGAGTGAGATAGATACCTCACATAGAGAAGGCAGTATGGCTTAGTGGATAGCATAGGCCCGGGAGTCAGAAGGTCATGGGTTCTAATCCCAGCTCTGCCACTTGTCTACTCTGTGACCTTGGGCAGGCCCAATGGTTACATAGGTAGAGCATAGTATGCAAACACCGATGTCATATTTTGGGCTGATACTGAAGATCTCCTAGTGCTGGAATCCACCATACCTTTTTCTGGAATCAGTATGGCCTAATGGATAGAGCATAGGCTTGGGAGTCAGAAGGACCTGGGTTCTAATCCAGACTTTACCACTTGTCTGCTCTGTGACCTTGGGCAAGTCACTTCGCTTCTCTGTGCCTCAGTTACCTCATCTGTGAAATAGGGACTAAGAATATGAGCCCCACGTGGGATATAATGTTGGTATTTGATAAGCGCTTACTATGTGCAGAGCACTGTTCTAAGTGCTGGGGTAGACACAGGGGAATCAGGTTGTCCCACATGGGGCTCACAGTCTTAATCCCCATTTTACAGATGAGGGAGCTGAGGCACAGAGAAGTTAAGTGACTTGCCCACAGTCACACAGCTGACAAGTGGCAGAGCTGGGATTCGAACCCATGAGCCCCGACTCCAAAGCCCGTGCTCTTTCCACTGCGCCACACTGCTTCTCATCCACTTTGTCCAACCTTTTATCTACAGCACTTACTGCAGTGCAGGGCACATAGTGAGCGCTTAACAAATACCATTAAAAAAAGAAGGTTATCTGTGAATGAATGGAGGGTTGAAGTCCTTTCTCAAGCATGTGGCAATCCTAGACTCTGCTCTCTCTACTGGCACAGATGAGTTATTTATAAGGAGGAGAAAGTAAAATTCCCCAGCTGAGATTCTGCAGCATGCAGAGAGTATCTGCATGCAATCACATACAATTTGAAGACCAGGCTTGCTTTTTGATGTGCTGCAGCACAGACATAAACAAACAAATGACAAAAAACCTCACTTTGGTTTCTGAACAAATTTCGCTTTTCTTTTTTTCTAAAAAGGAGTTATGTTAAATTACCCCTAAAATAGTATTTTCCCTTACTACTGAAAATGAACACAACTCTGAATTAAAAGCATAGAGAAAATGTCACAACACCTGCAACTGGCATAATAAATGAATAATTAGGTTTATAAGACTTGCACAGTAAAGTGTTTGGTAATTTGTTCTCATTAAATGTGTGAAAAAGATGAACATTTATCCCAATCTCTTCCTAGTAAATGTTGCAGAGACTAGTCATGTTTTGCTGAAAAATGACAGGATACTTAGCCCTTCAAGGGACAGGGACCATGTCTAATTCCCACTTGTGTTTTGTACGGTGCTCCACATTCAGTAAGCACTTGATAAAAACTATTACGACTATCATACTGGGAAGCATTGACAGATCCAATGCATCTTTCTATGTATAAAATACCATTATTTTATTATTTTATATATTTATTATTTTATTCAACTGCCATTAAAATAACATCCAAATTTTTTTGATTACCTTGGGGTTTTTCTTTTCCACTCCAACCTAAATTTATTCTTTCATACTTGGTGAATAAGTTTTTCCTTTGGTCTTTAATAAGAACATGAAAAACCATAAAATCTTAGGACTTGCACCCTAGTGCTATTGGATAATAATAATAATTATGGTATTTTTTAAGCACTTACTCTGTGACAGGCACTGTACTAAACACTGGGGTAGATACAGCAAAGTGGGTTGGACACAATCCCTGTCTCATGTGAGGCTCACAGTCTCAATCCCCATTTTACAGATGACGTAACTGGGGCCCAGGGAAGTGAAATGACTAGCCCAAGTCACACGGCCAACACATGGCAAATCCAGGATTAGAACACATGAACTCCCCGCCCATGCTCTAACCACTAGACAACTCTGCTCCTTGCAATAAATAGTAACCTATCAACTAATAATCTAGTTTTGCATTTTGAGCCACCCATCCTTGAATTTGTCCTCCACCTCTTGATATTTTTAGCCTGCATAGCCTCCTGAGTTTGAGGTCACTTCTTATTTCCAAATCCATCTGATTGTGGACTAAAATCTCTTGAAGGACCTGTGTAATTTGACCTCCTAGACATTCATTCTAAAACTAGGAGGTGAGACCAACCAACATGGCTAACTTTCCATTCCTATATCTCTAAGTGCTCCTTCTACTAACCCAATATGGACAATTCATCCATGAATATATCCAAACTTCTCTTACATCTACTGATATTTCCGGTTGCAGAACTTTTCCATGGGAGCAAATTCCATATGCTTACCACCTGCTGGGACACGTGTTTTCTTTTCTTTATTCTGAACCTTGTGTGATGTTACTGGGGGATTCTCAACCCTAAATCCAGGCTGAAAGAGTCCCTGGAGTCACTGTAGGAGCTACCAGGGCCCAGGCCAGCCTCCATTGGGTCCTAAACTCCAACAATTTTCATAATTCTTCTAACTCAGGCTTTTGAAACCCTGATTAAGTGCTCCCTAAATTCTTGCACCCCTATCACTGTCACCACCCTAAGAGTGAAGACCAGGCATATCCCTAAAGGTGAAGAGGTCAATGGAGGTGAGTCCGTCATCCACCTCCCAGGGTTGACTGCAGGAAGCTCATAGAGAGTTCCCTCCCTCCCCCTCTCTCTCTCTCTCTCCATTTCTGCAGCTCCTCAGTTCTATTTGATTCCCTGGTTCCTGGAGTTTCTCCCCAAGCCCGTACCCCAGGCAGAAACCGAAATATGCATCTCAATAATATTTAATAGTTTCTTAACAAGATGACGAAAACACATTCAGTTCAAAATGCCTTTTCTTGGCTCTAATACTTTTCCTCCTATGAACTACGTACTTTTCATTCATTCATTCATTCATTCATTCATTAGTATTTATTGAGCGCTTACTATGTGCAGAGCACTGTACTAAGCACTTGGAATGTACAAATAGGTAACAGATAGAGATAGTCCCTGCCCTTTGATGGGACTTTAATCGGGGAGACGGACAGACAAGAACAATAGCAATAAATAGAATCAAGATTACTTCTCACTAAGCATTTCAAGACTTACACTCCCCTTACTTAAGGTCATCCCTGGTTCCAATCTCTCCCTCTCCGATTTGTTCAGTCACAGAGTGTTGTTTCTCCCCTCAGGTACAGGATCCAAGTCCTCCAGAGGCATAGCTTCCGGATTTTGAACCTCCAGGGTATTCAAACCCTAATTGGTGTAGTGGATAGTGTATGGATCTGGGAGACAGAACGTCATGGGTTCTAATCCTGCCTCCACCACTTGTCTGCTGTGTGACCTTAGGGAAGTCACTTCACTTCTCTGGGTCTCAATTTCCTCATCCATAAAACAGGGATTGAGACTGTGAGCCCCACATGGGACAGGGACTGTGTCCAACCCAATTCGCTGTATCCATCCCAGCGATTAATACAGTGCTTGACACTGCTTAACACATTTGTTAAGCACTTAACAAATACCACAATTATAATCCGGGATCCCCTTAATCTTCTCTTGTTTCCTGTGTCCATCCAGGGTCCATAGCATGAGACCTTCCTGCATTCTACACTGCCCGGCACACAGCTGACTGCCCTTGCTTCCAAGATGGCTGAGGGTCATTTCCTCCCACAGCCTGGCCTCTCTACTTCTTCCCCAATCCTTCTGACTAATTGATTCAGTTAAGTCTTTAGACTTTGCGCACAGGGAGTCCGTAATTAATACTATTACTTCTTCCATCAGGGAAGGGTGCCATGGAGTGATCCTCCTGGCTTTCTTCTCCCTCTCCTGAGTATGAAGACCAGTGGAATTGATCATCACACCTGGCATCCTAAAACTTCCATGACTTCCCCCTTAGCCTTGGGCTATGGGATGTGATGAATGAATAATAATAATAATGATAATAATTATGGTATTTGTTAAGCACCTACAGTGCCAAGCATTGTTCTAAGCATTGGGGTAGATACAAGGTAATCAGGTTGTCCCTTATTGGGCTCACAGTCTTAATCCCCATTTTGCAGATGAGGTAACTGAGGCACAGAGAAGTTAAGTGGCCTGCCCAAGGTCACACAATAGACAGGTGGCAGAGCTGGGACCATGAGAGACCACAAGAATGAGACCATGTTCAACTGGTCCTCATAATATCCCGGCTTTCATAATATCCAGGTTCTCATAATATCCCGGCTGGATTATTGTGTCAGCCTGCTCTCTGATCTCCCCTCTTCCTCTCTCTCCCTGCTCCAGTCTATTCTTCATTCCGCTGCCCGGATCATCTTTCTACAGAAACGTTCTGGGCATGTCACTCCCCTCCTTAAAAACCTCCAGTGGTTACCTATCAACCTCTGCATGAAACAAAAACTTCTCACTCTAGACTTCAAGGCTCTCCATCACCTTACCCCCTCCTACCTCTCTTCCCTTCTCTCTTTCTACTGCCCATTCCACAGGCTCCGCTCTCTGCCCCCCACCTCCTCACCGTCCGCCGTTCTCGCCTATCCCACCGTCAACTTCTGGGCCACGTCCTCCCGCTGTCCTGGAATGCCCTCCCTCCTCACCTCCACCAAACTAATTCTCTTCCCCTCTTCAAAGCCCTACTTAGAGCTCACCTCCTCCAAGAGGCCTTCCCACACTGAGCTTCCCCTTTTCCCCCTGCTCCCTCTGCTGCCTCTCTGCCCCCCCTTCACCTCCCCTCAGTTAAGCCCCCTTTTCCCCCCCTTTCCCTCTGCTCCTCCGCCTCTCCCTTCCCCTCCCCTCAGCACTGTGCTTGTCCGCTCATTTGTATATATTTTATTACCCTATGTATTTTGTTAATGAGATGTACATCCCCTTGATTCTATTTATTGCTGTTGTTTTGACTGTCTCCCCGATTAGACTGTAAGCCCATCAATGGGCAGGGATTGTCTCTATCTTTTGCTGAATTGTACATTCCAAGCGCTTAGTACAGTGCTCTGCACATAGTAAGCACTCAATAAATACTATTGAATGAAGAGTCCTCACCTTTCATGATTTTATGAACTTCAATCGTGCCCATTTTCAACCTGTGTTTTTCCAGTCAAAATATCATATCTTTATTCTTCTGATCCATTTGATTTTCCTTGTCTGTACCTTCTCCAGCTCTGTTTTGTCCTTTCTAAGATGCAGCAACAAGAACAACACGTTTGGAGTCATATATATTGAGAGCTCACCTCCTATAGGAGGCCTTCCCACACTGAGCCCCCCTTTTCCCTCTGCTCCTCCTCCTCCTCTCTCTTTCCCCCCCACCCTCTGTTCTTCCCCCTTTCCCTCCCCTCAGCGCTGTCCATACATATTAGTATATATTTGTAATGTTTGTAATATTATATATTACCCTATTTATTTTGTTATGAGGTGTATATCTCCGTGATTCTCCATAATTCTATTTATTTCGATGATGTTGTTTTGTTATGTTCTGTTTTGCTTTGCTGTCTGTCTCCTCCGTTTAGACTGTGAGCTCATTATTGGGCAGGGATTGTCTCTATCTGTTGCCAAATTGTACATGCCAAGAGCTTTGCACAGTGCTCTGCACACAGTAAGCACTCAATAATTACTATTGAATGAATGAATATATATATATATAATGGTATTTATTTAAGTGCTTATTATATGCCAGGCACTTTACTAAGTGCTGGGGTAGGTACAAGACAAGCAGGCTGGACACAATCCTTGTCCCACGTGGGGCTCATTGTCTTCATCCCCATTTTACAGATGAGGTAGCTAAGACACAGAGAAGTTAAGTGACTTGACCAAGGTCACACAGCACACAAATGGAAGAGCTGGGATTATAAGCCAGATCCTCTGACTCCCAGGCTTGTGCTCTTTCAACTAGGCTATGCAGGGTGTTACCTGGAAGCTCTAGATGCAGCTTCAGGTTTTATAAATCAAACCTAGAAGTATACCGAAGGCCACCATTAGATTTCTGGTTCAGGGCCAGTGATAAGTCTACCTGGACCCAAAACAGAGTCCAACTGTCATTTTAAATTCCCACTGATTTCCACAGGAATCTTTTTTAAGTTGTCTTTGAATTAGGTACCCAATTTTCAACTGGGAGGCTCATGGAAGCATTTTGGTTTCATAATAAAATGCTTGTGACAGTTGACAACGTGAAGAACAGAGGGTCGATAAGGGCACCCCTGCCCCTGGTTTCTCATCGGCATAAAATTGCACTGAATTCCCAACATTCCAACCACCAAAACCATATGACTTGGGACAGTTCGAGAACTAAACACAAGACTCATTAAATGTTATTTGGCAGGAACTAGAGAGGGAAGGATGGCTTTCTGGTTCTGTTTTTTCTTCGTAAATAGTGTCAACAGAGAGTATAAGGCCAATAAATTACTTTTGCCATCTGTTGGTTATGAAGTACTATTTCCATCTCTGCCTCTGTAACTGGAAGGGAAACACTGTAAAATATAAAGGTCTGGAATTACAGCCTTTGTTTTTCCTTCTTACTCACTGCTTTATCCTTACTCTTTCCTAGTCTTGTGGTGTTTACTTCGGTGAAGCTTGTTTGCTTTTCACTCTGTTCTTGCCACATGTTTTTTCATCAGTCTCTGTTCCCAAAGCAGTCACTCTCCCTTCAAGTCATCTATTATATTGGAAGGTGAAGCCACGCAGAGTAAATTCTCATAAATTCTATTGACTGAATGATTAAGTGAATGAAGGACCAATTTCAGTTACATATCTTCCCTTGGAATTTTTAGTCTTTGAACTAATGCCCATTTCAGAGTATTCATTTTTGCTCTAGATCCAAGATCTGCTGAGAGGGCTAAAATGCCGGAACACAGTTTACTCCACTGAGGGTTTGTGGAGGATCTTAATGGAAATGTTCCATGTCTCAGAAAGCCTTTCTTAATGCGTAGGGCTCAGAGTTACTTCAATCCTTATTTTTCTTCAATTTTTAATTTTTCTAGTGACATCCTGGCTTTCACATCTCAGCCTTTCAGGCTAACTTTCTTTCTAATGGTAATAGATTCATGGGTTATAATGAATTGACTGGCCATTTTGATCTCGCTCCTTCAATGCCAACCTATTCACTGTAACTTGATCTCAATGTATCTCACCTCTGACCCCTTGCCCATGTACTCCCTCTGGAACTCCTTCCCCCTTCATATACAATGGACCACTGCTCTCCCTATTTTGAAAATCCTACTAAAAGCACATCTCCTTCAAGAGACCTTCCCTGATTACCTCTATTCACCTTCACTTCTGCATACTTATTCACTCAGATCTGTACCTCCTAAGCTCTTGATATGCACCCAACCCAGTCCTACAGCACTTATGTATATCTTTTTGTACTCTGCCATTTCCCCTAATAGCACTTTATTTTAATATTTTTCTCCCCTTCAAGACTTTTAGCTCCTTGTGATCAGGGATCTTATAATAATAATTATGGTACCTGTAAAGTGCTTATTTTGTGCACAGCACAGTACTAAGCACTGGGGTAGATACAAGCTAATCAAGTGGGACACAGTGCCTGTCCCACATGGGGAACAGTCATAATCTCCATTTTGCAGATGAGGTGACTCAGGCACAGAGAAATTAAGTGATTTGCCCAAGGTCAAACAGCAGACGTGTAGCAGGGCTGAGATTAGAACTCAGGCCCTTTTAACTCCTAGACCTGTGCTCTATCCACTAAGCCATGCTGCTAAGAATTCCATTCTACTGTACTCTCCCCAGTTTTTAGCACGGTGCTGTGAACACAAGAAGAGCTCAGCAAATATCATTGGTTGATTGACTAGTCCTCATCAACAGCAGCACTAAGACCCTACTGTGTGCAGAGCAATATTCTAGGATCCTCAGCACATTCAACAGAAGGGTTTACTATGTGCAGAGTTCTGTCCCAAGTGCTTGGGAGAGTACAGTTCAACAGAGTCAGCAAAAACGTTCCCTGCCCCACTGAGCTTACAGTCTAGAGAGGGAGACAGGCATACATATAAATGAATAATTGATAATATAAGATTTAAAAGTATGTACTCAAATGCTGTGGGGTTGAGGGTGGGGTGAATATCAAATACCCAAAAGTCACAGATCCAAGTGCATAGAAAATTCAGAAAAGAGGGAGATGGGAAAAGAGGGCTTAGTTGGAGAAGGCTTCTTGGAGGAGATGTGACTTTGAGAATGATTTGAGGGTGGGGAGAGTGGAGGGTCTGGTGTTTATGGAAGGGGAGGGAGTTCCAGACTAGAGGAAGGATATGGGAAAGGGGTTGGTGGTGAGGTAGATGAGATCGAAGTAGAGCGAGTAAGCTGGTGCTAGAGGAACGAAGTGTGTGGGCTGAGCTGAAGTAAGAGATCAGGAAGGGGATGTAGTAAGGGGCAAGTTGATTGAGTGCTTTAAAGCCAATGAGGTTCTATTTGATGTGGAGATGGGTGGGCAATCATTGGAGATATTTGAGGAGTGGGGAGACATGGACAGAATGAAGTATGGACTAAAGTAGGGAGAGACAGGAGGCAATGAAGTCAGCGAGTAGCCAGATGCAGAAGTCAGGACAGGATAGGATAAGTGCTTGGATCAGCATGATAGCAGTTTGGATGGAGAGGAAAGGGCAGATTTAAGCAATGTTGTGAAGATAGAACTAACAGGATTTGGTAGCAAATAGACTTTATGGGTTGAATGAGAGAGCTAAGCCAAAGACAGTATTAAGGTTACAGACTTGTGATTCAGGGATGATAGTAGTGTTATCTACAGTAATGGGAAAGATGAGGGGAACAGGGTTTGAGTGGAAAGATAAGTAGTTCAGTTTTGGACATGTTAAGTTTGAGGTGTTAGTGAAACATCCAGAAAGAGAAGTCCTGAAGGCAGGAGGAAATGTGAGACTGCAGAGGAGGAGAGAGGTTAGAATTGAGATGTAGATTTGGGATTCATCTGCATAGAGATAGAAGTTGCACATTAGAATAATAATAATAATAATGGTATTTGTTAAGTTCTTAGTATGTACCAGGCATTGTTCTAAACTCTGGGGTGGATACAAGCAAATTGAGTTGGACACAGTCTCTGTCCCACATGGAGCTCACAGTCTTAATTCCCATTTTATAGATGAGGTAAATGAGGCCCAAATAAGTGAAGTGCTTTGTCCAAGATTGCACAGCAGACAAGTGGCAGAGCTGGAATTAGAACCCATGACCTTCTGACTCCCAGGCCCCTTGCTCTATTCACTAGGCCTATGCCATCCTCAATCAGGGGTCCCTGAGCCAGGAAATATTCTGGCCTCAAGTGTCCCTAGGACACTGGCTGCTGGGAGCAGGCCTGCCTAGGTCCCATGGGGATAGGGGACTCTGTTTCCTTTCATGCCTAAACAGAATGCCACGATGTTCGTTCATTCATTCATTCATTCAATCAATCATATTTATTGAGTGCTTACTGTGTGTAGAGCACTTTACTAAACTCTTGGGAGGATACAATACAAAAATAAACAGACATATTCCCAATATGTCAATAGGGCCTTGTTTTGCTCCCAAATAATGTTTCAATCGGAATAGAGAGGGTAGAGTCATGACCTTTGCAGGGCTATTGCTTGCCCTGGACTTCTGTTCAGGATCTCAATAAATCAATCAGTGGTATTTATTGAGCACTTAACTGTATGCAGAGCACTGTACTAAGCACTTGGGAGTGTACAATATAATAATATAACAGATTTGGTAGATCCGATCCCTGTGCACAATGAGATATGGGGCAGGAAAAGCATTCATTGATTCAATCATATTTATTAAGCACTTACTGTGTGCAGAGCACTGTACTGAGCACTTGGGAGAGTACAATATGGCAATTAACAGTGACAATCCCTATTCATTCATTCATTCTTTCCATCGTATTTATTGAGCGCTTACTGTGTGCAGAGCACGATACTAAGTGGTTGGGAGAGTCTTGTCTTGTCTTATGCCATCGAGTCAGATTTGACCCATAGCGACACCATGGACACATCTCTCCCAGAAAGACCCACCTCCATTTGCAATCATTCTGGTAGCGCATCCATAGAGTTTTCTTGGTAAAAATCCGCAAGTGGTTTACCATTGCCTCCTTCCAAGCAATAAACTTGAGTCTCCGCCCTCGACTCTCTCCCATGCTGCTGCTGCCCAGCACAGGGGAGTTTGGACTTGTAGCAGATCGTTTTTCACTCTCTAGCCACTGCCCAAGCTAGGAAATGGAATGGACAGGCCTTTGCTTGACTCTCCCTCCCATAGTCAAGACTGGTAGAGTACTGGGAATTCCAGATGTGATCCTGACAGGGGACTTGGGAGACTACAGTCCAACAATAAGCAGACACATTCCCTGCCCACAACAAGCTTACAGTCTAGAAGGGAGAAGAGAGAGATAATGAGAGCTCTCTCCCTTGCATCAGTCCATAAAGGGTATTGATTCATGTAAAGGCTCCTCCCCTTCTGAGGAGGATATTACGGTCCACTATCAGACCTTGTCCCAAAGATTATTTTACTGGGTTACAGAACCAACCATTCCTGGGTTGCCAACAGCCTTGCTGGCAAAGACCCAGAGACACCATACCCGGGAATCTCTCTGCCTTTCTATCTTTGATTTTCAGTTTCTTTCTTCAAAATCTTCGCCTCTCATTTTCAATATCAAAGGTCCTAAAGTGCCCTTGGCCTCTGACTTCAAAATCTGATGAAATTAAAAAGAAAAATAGAAGCAATTCAGAAAGGCTGGAATCTTTTTAAATTTTGGTCTTTTCTTAGAAAAACAAAATCCAAGCTAAAGTGAAAGATCAATGGGTCTAAACTCATGACAACGATGCAAGAAAACTCTGCCCATCTCTCAGGAAGTGACATATAGATTTCTACCTAATTCATCTCAATCCAGATAGAAAAGCAGGGAAGTAGCTATCTATGTTCGACAACTAGATGAAGAGGAGGACAAAGAGTCTCATACCCAGGGTGCAGAAATGTCCAGAAATCATTATTTTAAACCGCTTAATTTTTAAAAGAAAGCAATTTTTTTCCCCAGGCCAGGAAGAATTTTTTATTTCTAGAAGAGCACCTCCCAAATTCCTCTTGTTCAATAGTAGTAGGTCTGTTGATTTTATTTTTGTTTTGAGAAATGAAAAATAACCAATTAATACAAAACACGTATTTGGAAATACTAGAATTCTAATATTAGCACAGCTCCATACCTACATACACATTTATCTAATCTGAACTGAGTTCATAATTATAATAATAATGATAACAGTGGTATTTGTTAAATGCTTACTATTTGCAAGGCACTGTACTAAGCGCTGGGATGGATGGATACAAGTAAATCAGGTTGGACACAATCCCTTGCCCCGTATGGGCTCCCATTCTCAATTCCCATTTTACAGATGAGGTAACAGGCTCAGACAAATGAAGTGATTTGCCCAAGGTCACACGGCAGACAAGTGGCAGAGCCGGGATTAAAACCTATGACCTTCTGACTTCCAGGACTGTGCTCTCTCTGCTGGGCCATGCTGCTTCTCTAATCCAAGTCCACTGTTCATTATTTGCAAAACTCATCACTGATCATTTTCTGATGGGTGTATAAAGGATATCAAATATATATAGGATGTGCAGTTTGTGTGTGTACTGTGTGTGTTTTTGTTTGCACGGGCATGGATTATTTACATATACTCAGAGATAGGTGTGCTAGCTCCTACCCTGCATACAGATACATTTTCTAGATTATTCCAGAATCCTAGAGCTGAAAGGAAGAGAAGCAGCATGGCCTAGAGGCAAGAGCACAGGCCTGGGAGTCAAAGGATCAGAGTTCTAATCCTCACACTGCCAGTTATTTGCTGTTTGACCTTGGGCAATTCACTTCTGTTACGGGCTCTCGTTATATCCCGGCTAGACTACTGTGTCAGCCTTCTCTCTGACCTCCCTTCCTCCTCTCTCGCCCCGCTCCGGTCTATTCTTCACTCCGCTGCCCGGCTCATCTTCCTGCAGAAACGATCTGGCCATGTCACTCCCCTTCTTAAACAACTCCAGTGGTTGCCTATCGACCTCCGCTCCAAACAAAAACTCCTCACTCTGGGCTTCGAGGCTCTCCATCAACTTGCCCCTTCCTACCTCTCCTCCCTTCTCTCTTTCTACCGCCCACCCCGCACGCTCCGCTCCTCCGCCGCCCACCTCCTCACCGTCCCTCGGTCTCGCCTATCCCGCCGTCGACCCCTGGGTCACGTCCTCCCGCGGTCCTGGAACGCCCTCCCTCCTCACCTCCGCCAAACTGATTCTCTTTCCCTCTTCAAAACCCTACTTAAAAATCACCTCCTCCAAGAGGCGTTCCCAGACTGAGCTCCTCTTCCCCCTCTACTCCCTCTGCCATCCCCCTTTACCTCTCTGCAGCTAAAGCCTCATTTTCCCCTTTTCCCTCTGCTCCTCCACCTCTCCCTTCCCATCCCCACAGCACTGTACTCGTCCGCTCGACTGTATATATTTTCGTTACCCTATTTATTTTGTTAATGAATTGTACATCGCCTTGATTCTATTTAGTTGCCATTGTTTTTACGAGATGTTCTTCCCCTTGACTCTGTTTATTGCCATTGTTCTTGTCTGTCCGTCTCCCCCGATTAGACTGTAAGCCCGTCAAACGGCAGGGACTGTCTCTATCTGTTGCTGACTTGTTCATCCCAAGCGCTTAGTACAGTGCTCTGCACATAGTAAGCGCTCAATAAATACTATTGAATGAATGAATGAATAATTTAGACACTGTGGACCATCCCCTTCTCATGGATACCTGATCTGATCTTGGCTTCACTGACACTGTCCTCTCCTTGTTCTACTTCTCTAGCTGCTCATTCTCAGTCTCTTCTGTAGGCTCCTCCTCTGCCTTCCTCTAACTATGGTGGTCCCTCAGGGTTCAGTTCTGGATCTCCTGCTATTCTCCACTACACCTACTCACTAGGAGAACTCATTCACTCCCATGGCTTCAACTACCGTCTCTATGGAGTTGATTCCCAAATCTACATCTCCAATTTTGCTCTTTCTCCTTCTCTGCAGTCTTGTATTTCCTCCTACCTTCAGGATCTCTCTCCTCGGATGTTCTGCCAACACCTCAAACTTAAAATGTTCAAAACAGATGTCCTCATCTTTTTACTCAAACCCTGTCCTCCCCATGGCTTTCCCATCACTGTAGACAGCACCACCAACCCCCCATCTCACAAGCCCATAACCTTGGCATTATCCTCAACTCATCGCTCTCATTAAAGCCACATATTCAATCTGTCACCAAAAACAATTGGTTCCACCTTCACGACATCATGAAAATCTACTCTTTTATCTCCATCCAAGTATGCTGATGCAATAATTTATCCTGTCTCACCTTGACTTTTGCACCAGCTTCCTTTCTTACCACTTTGCCTCCTGTCTCTCCCCACTCCAGTCCTTACCTCACTCTATCTGCCTAGATCATTTTTCCAAAAATATGTTCAGCTAACATCACCACACTCCATAAACACCTCCAATGGTTGCCCAACCACCTTTAAATCAAACAGAAACTCTATTCCATTGACTTTAATACATGCAATCAGCTCCTCCCATCCTACCCTACCTTAGTAATTTCCTACTACAACTCAGAATACTCCTCTAACACCACCCTACTCACTGTGCCTCTATTTCATCTACCTCATTGCTGATCCCTTGCCCACATCCTGCCTATGATTTAGCACTCCCTTCCTTCTCATAGACAACAGACCATCACTCTCCCCAGTCTTCAGAGCCTTATTAAAATCACATCTCCTCTCAGAGGCCTTCCCCAAGTAAGCCTTCCCATCCCCTACTGACTTTCCCTTCTGTTTCACTTTTGGATTTGTACTCTTCATTTGTCCCACCCTCAGCCCTGCATCACTAATATACATACCCTTAATTTATTTTAATGGATCTCTCCCCCACTAGTCTGTAAGGTCTCTCTGGGCAGGGAATGTGTTTATCAAGTCTGTTGCACTGTACCCTCCTGAAAGCTCAGTGCTCAGTGCTCTGCATACAGTAAAAGCTCAGTAAATGCAACTGATTAATTGATGCCTGTGCCTCAGTTTCCTCACCTGTTAAATGGGGATTCCATACCTCTTCTCCTTCTTACTTGTACTGTGAACCCCATGTGGGACAGGTACTATTGCCAGCCTATCCTGTATCATCCCCAGCACTTAAAGCAGTGCTTGACATATAGTAAATGGTTAACAAATACCATGATTACTAATTATTAAGGAGATATAGATGCCTCTTCTTTCCTTAAAAAAATTCAGCGACTGAAGCTTCTCAGGTTCCTATGATAGTCTAAACTGGGGATTTAACATTTTGATATTCAAAATGTTCTTCCTTGCATCCCACTTAATTTGTGGGCTTCTTTCAGATCAATTATAAGCCTATATCCCTAATAATAATGATAACAATTTTGACATTTGTTAAGTGCAGGTATGTGTCAGGCCAGTCTACTAAGGGCTGGAATGGATACAAGCAAATCCAGTTGGACACAGTCCCTATCCCACGTAGGTCTCACCATCTCAATCCTTATTTTACAGATGAGGTAACAGGCCCAGAGAATTGAAGTGACTAGACCAAAGTCACACAACAAGCAAGTGGCAGAGTCAAGATTAGAACTCATGACCTTTTGACTCCCACCCTAGTGTTCTGCCCACTACACCATACTGCTTTCCATCCCTGTGCCAAATTGTCTCCCAAAGACACTCACATTCCATGATCCAGCCACATTATCAGCGGCATTACCCTTGCAATTAAAGACTGCTACTAACTGCCTTAAACTCTTTTAATGATGCTCATAGTCTGCTGAGTTAATATTGCTATTCGCCCCACCCTCAGCCCCACAGCACTTATGTACCTATCCTCCACCTCTAGTCTATAAACTCAGTTTGAGCAAGGAATGTGTCTACCATCTCTGTTGTATTGTACACTCTCACACACTTAGTACAGCGCTCTGTATACAGAAAGTGCTTCATAAATACTGTTGATTGACTGATTGAGTTGGACAGGTTTCTCATTAGAAAAGGAAGGCAGTGAAAGACAGGGTGGCTTACTAGAAATAGCTCAGGATTTGGAATCAGGAGTTCCAGTTCTGCCACTTACCTCCTCTGTAACCCTGGGCTAGTTACTTTTTCTGTGCCCCATTTTCCTCATGTGTACTGTGGTAATAAACACCTGGCTTTCATTTCTCCTATATTGTGAACCTTGGGTGGGATAAGAACTGTGTGACCTTAGTGAAGTTACTTAACTTCTCTGTGGCTCAGTTACCTCATCTGTAAAATAAAATTTATGACTGTGAGTCCCATGTGGGAAATGGACTGTGTCCAACCTGCTTATCTTATATCTACTCATTCATTCAATCATATTTATTGAATGCTTACTGTGTGCAGAGCACTGTACTAAGCGCTTGGAAAGTACAATTCGGCAACAGACAGAGGAAATCCCTACCCGACAAAGGGGTCACAGTCTAGAAGATGGTTTCACTCTCCAGAAGAATAAAAAAGTGCTTACTATGTAACAAGCACTGTCCTAAGCATTGAGGTAGAAACAGGGTAATTAGGTTTTCCCATGTGGGCCTCATACTTTTAATCCCCATTTTACAGATGAGGTAACTGAGGCACAGAGAAGTTAAGTGACATGCTCAAGGTCACACAGCAGACAAGCGGCAGAGCCGGTATTAGAACCCATGTCCTCTGATTCCCAAGCTTGTGTTCTTTCCACTAAGCCACGCTACTTCTTACTTAGTAAGTGCTTATTTCAGCTCCTGCCACACAGTAAGTGCTTAACACATACCATTAAAAAAAAAAAAAACTGTTTTTGATCGAATTACCTTCTATCTACTCCAACTCATAGTACAATACTGGCATAAACAGTTAATAAATGCCATCATTATTATTGGATTGAAGGTAGGAGCACGACTCATATGCCCCTAATATGCAGATGATTCCCAAATCTATGACTCTGAGCCTGAACCGTCTCTATCTCTGTGTCTCACGTTTCCTCTTGTCATCAGTACTTCTCTACTTGGCTGTCTCACTGACACCTCAAACCTTAACAGGTCCAAAACAGAAATCCTTATCTTCCCACCTAAACCCTCTCCTCCTCTTGACCTTCCGCTCTGTGACTTTCCCATCACTGTAGACAGCACCCCCATCCTCCCTATCTCACAAGCCCATACTTTGACATTATCCTCAACTCATTTCCCTCATTCAACCCACTTGTGCAATGTGTCACCAAATCTTGTGGTTGCAACCTTTACAGCATCGCTAAAATTTGCACTTTTCTCTCCATCCAAATTGCTACCACATTAATCCAATCACTTATCCTGTCGCACCTTGATTACTTTATCAGCCTCCTTGTTGACCTCCCAGCCTCCCGTCTCTCTCCAGTCTAATCCATACTTCACTCTGCTGCATGGATCATTTTTCTGCAAAAAGTTCAGACCATGTTTCCCCATTCCTCAAGAATCTCCAGGGGTTGCCCAACCACCTCTGCATCAAAGAGAAACTCCTCACCATTGGCTTTAAAGCACTCTGCCATCTTGCTCCCTCCTACCTCACCTCACTACTCTTCTAGTATTACCAAGCCTGCACATTTTGCTCTTTTAATGCTAACCTTTTTACTGTACCTCAATCTCATTTATCTCACCACCGACCTCTCTCCCACATCACGCCTCTGGCCCAGAATGTCCTCTCTCCTCATATCTGACAAACTATCTGAGAGTCCCCTCTTTTCAAGGCCTTAATGAAGGCATATCTTCTCTAAGAGGCCTTCCCTGACATAGCCCTCCTTTCTTCTTCTCCCACTCCCTTCTGTGTTGCCCTGACTTGCTCCCTTTACTCATCCCCTCTCCAGTCCCACAGCACTTATGTAAATATCTGTAATTTATTAATTTATATTAATATATATCTCCCCTTCTAAACTGTAAGCTCACTGTGAGCAGGCAATGTGTCTGTTTATTGTCTCATTGTACTCCCAAAAGCTCAGTACAGTGCTCTGCACACAGTAAGCACCCCAAAAATATGATCGACTGACTGCACTCCCAAGTGCATAGTACAGTACTCTACATACAGTGAGAGCTCAGTAAATATGATCCATTGATTGATGTCCTAAGAAGAAAAACAAGTCTACCAACCTTACCGCTGCACCAATCATCTGATTCAAATTAGAAACTGTTTTACAAAACTCACTGAAGCCTAAGAACTGAAAATTCTATGAACTGTATTAAATTGTCAGATCACCACAGAACTATAAATTAGGTTGAAAGTGGTTAGATAAATAATATGGGCTTTCTCCATTTTACCACCCATAGGGAGACCTTGGTGACCCCTGCCTAGATTTTTAATTAAATGGCATTGAAAAACTGTACTTTGAGGATGACAATCTATCAGTGTTGGAAAGTGAAGCTAACTTCAGATACATGAATGCCCTCCAAGGATGTGGCTGATAACAGCAACGATGACGTTATAGCACAGAATTCCATAATTTATTAATAGAAGTTTCAAAACGGGCCCAGTTTTTCGAACTCTTTTTGGGGGGATTAATTTATTACCATACATGGACAGCACTGAATATTAAGAGAATTTTGAATCTCAGTTTCTTGCATATGATTGTTGCATGAAATGAGCATAAGGTAATTACATGTTATTATTCTGATCAAATTGTATTACTGAAGCATAATTAACTGTATATCATTTTGAAAGAAACTTGAGACCTTTTAAAAAGCCTGAAAGTGGCAAGTAACAAGATGCTTATTTCAAGCTATAAATAAAAACCTCTGGTCACAACATATTGATTGAGACAATTGTTTGTTTCAATAGTCTATTTTAAAGTGTTCTTTGAATATTAATAACAATCTCTGAAAAGTGGTATTTTGTATTCAAGACTTTTGCAACCACAGTTGCACACCACTTGGACAAAACTCTGTGTGGGCTATCGATCTACATATGTCTAGTTGACCCCTTGTGAGAACCATGCTTTTTGTGATAATTACGTCACCACAAGAGCATTAGAAGTAGAAATATTGCTCAGGGAAAGAGCCTCTTGGAGGGCTTTTTGAAAAATGCACCTCCAGAAAAAAAATCCAAAATATTTTTGCATAAGAAAGTAAGGTAGAGGCTCATCCATCTAAATCCAATGGAGAAGGATTTAATTCCCATTTTGCCGATGAGGCAGTGGAGGCCCTGAGCAATGAATTTACCCGCCCAAGATGAAGATGATACAGCAGACTTTACAAGTAATTGAAACTTCCGTTATGTGCCTTGAAGATAATAATAATAACAATGTTGGATTTGTTAAGCGCTTACTATGTGCCAAGCACTGTTCTAAACTCTGGGGAAGATAGAAGGTAATCAGGTTGTCCCAAGTAGGGCCCACAGTCTTCATCCCCATTTTACAGATGAGGTGACTAAGGCACAGAGAAGTCAAGTGACTTGCCCAAGGTCACACAGCTGATCGGCTGAGTCAGGATTAGAACCTATGACCTCTGACTCCCAAGCCCGTGCTCTTGCCATGAAGATGAAGTAGGACTTAGAACTGAAATTAGAAGGAGAGTCAACTATTGAAGGATTCAGTGGTTCTAGCGGGTATCCAGGTCTCCAGTGGAAATTAGCAAATATTGTTGTTGTTGTCTTACGCTGTCGAGTCACGACCGACCCATAGCGACACATGGACACATCTCTCCCCAAACGACTCATCTCCACCTGCAATTGTTCTGGTAGTGGATCTGTAGAGTTTTCTTGGTAAAAATATGGAAGCGGTTTACCACTGCTTCCTGCCTCACAGTAAACCTGAGTCTCCACCCTCGACTCTCTCCCATGCCGCTGCTGCCCAGCGCAGGTGAGTTTTGACTTGTTGCAGATTGCCTTCCACTTGCTAGCTACTACCCAAACTAGGAATGGAATGGTCAGGCCTCTGCTTGACTCTCCCTCTCATAGTCGAGAGTGGTAGAGTACCGAAAACTCTCCAGGTGCCACCCTGAGAGGCAACAAATATTAGAAGATGAGATTTGGCAATTCCCCAATAATCCCGATTCAAAGATAGCCTCCTTGTTGGGAGCACAGAAACACTAGAACACAGGCATTTTAGCGGTCTTTTTCTTGGGTTTCACTAGATCCAATATACGCATTTGCTCTCCAAATCCATTATTGCAAACTGCACAGACACATTGCAAAACTGACAGTTACCCAGTTACAGCATAAATGATTGCCAATAGAGCAATCAGCCGTTTCAGGAACCAAGGCATTTGCTAATGGGATCTTGCATATTAGGTGTGTTGCAGCAGAACTTAACCCACCCAAGCCTTTCCTGAAGAATTCTCTATTTATGAATAGTCAGAAAAAGGATTTTATGGCCTTTAAATCTCCAAGAAATATGAAGAGAACAAGTGCACACTTCCTACAGAAATGAATTGTTTCACATGTTTCCATTAATGCCTTTACATAATGGCACGCAAAAGTCGTCGTTCTTTCTATTAAGTGATAAAAGATACACCTAGAATAATATCTCTATTTCACTTTGTCATGAATAGGAAGGCAATTTTAGAGTGAAAACACTTCAGCGAATACTATATAAAAAACAATTTCACTGCCATAGTCGAAATATAAATATATATCCTGTAAGCACTCCAGAGTTTTATAGTTACCACTTATAATGTATTTAGATTCTATTATAGACAGTTAAATATCTTGGTAACTCAAACATTGTTAACATAACCCACAATACTTTTGGATGTTGTTTCACAACCCTCTCAGTTTGAGCTGGCAAGATTGATTTCTGGTATTCTTCCATCTTAGCCTTTCAGTAGTAAGTGCGAGCAAATGAAATGATATTCCTTCCCTATAAAGAGTTTTTGCACAGTCCTGGTTTGCACAGAAGGCATCTGTAGGTGGCTAATGTTAAAGTGGTTGTTCAAAGGTCTATACTTTAATGCTTTAACTTGAATTGTACTCTACCAAGAGCTTAGTAAGGTCTCAATAAATACCATTGATTGATTGATTGATTGACTGATTCAAATGCATTACATGATGAAAATCATGTCATGGATTTTAAGTATAAATAGATATCTGTCTATATTATATACATTGATTATTATATTATATTATATGAGAAGCAGTGTGGCTCAGTGGAAAGAGCCCAGGCTTGGGGGTCAGAGGTCATGGGTTCGACTCCCGGCTCTGCCACTTGTCAGCTGTGTGACTGTGGGCAAGTCACTTAACTTCTCTGTGCCTCAGTTACCTCATCTGTAAAATGGGGATTAACTGTGAGCCTCACGTGGGACAGCTTGATGACCTTGTATCTAACCCAGCGCTTAGAACACTGCTCTGCACATAGTAAGCGCTTAACAAATACCAACATTATCATTATTATATGTATATATATATATATATATATATATATATATATATATATACATTTTTAATGCTTGGGATAATTTTATTTGCCTGGTGTTTTTTAAGAAATGAAATGAAAACATGACTTCCTATCCCCCTCTGCATCAGATCCAATGTCTCTTCATCTTTAGAAGAATCACATTTTTAAAAAATAGGAAATCAGAATCATTTGCAATTAAATGATGATATAGCATTTCTTTGAGGAGGCTGGGAAAGGTATGAATAATTTAGAGGGGAAAAACGCATTCCATCCTCTCTTCCAAAACACAGGCTTTTGGGGAGTTCTCCTAGCCAAAGATTGAAATGGAGACTACTGAGAAAATGAGCAAATGGTGAGTTGGGGATGATATATATATATATATATCTTATGAAAAGTATCAGCTGAAGTACTGTTTTCTACTGGCCTCTTCTCCTTTGAGTCTTTTAAAGTTGGTGATGACAATGGTGCCTAATAAATGAGCATATTTTTAACATGCATGCTCTGCATACAGATTATTATTCAAGAGCTCACTGCATTCATGTCTGGAAAAATTACAATCTCTCTCCTCAGGTAATAATACATTGTACTGATGAAAGCTAACTTAGCATTTCATATGTAACATTGCAAAACTTGCTGTTGCTCCAGATTTTCCCCAAAGCCTGGTAAAATAACTGGTTAGCTATTTTTGATATTTAGCATGTGTGTTGCAACATATGCATGCATATCATTCCTATTGCCCAATAATATTTTTCACCGAATATATTGTTAAAGGAGATATTTGAGGGCACAGTTTGATTTGGGTAACTATTTCAGAACTAAATCATTCTATTTCAGAACATAGGGTATTTGTTTTTAGTTCTCTTTTGGACATAACAATTTTCTCTTGCAGAGCTCTAAGGAGTTTTCAAGAGAATGCATCAACAGACTTATTTTCAACAAGATGTAGTATTTATTTATTTTAATGTATGTCCCTCTCTAGACTGTAAGCTCATTACAGGGAATGTGCCTTCTTATTGTTATATTTTAATGTTGGTATTTGTTAAGCGCTTACTATGTGCAGGGCACTGTTCTAACCCTGGGGGAAATACAGGGTAATCAGGTTGTCCCACACGAGGCTCACAGTTAATCCCCATTTTACAGATGAGGTAACTGAGGCACAGAGACGTTAAGTGACTTGCCCACAGTCACACAGCTAAGTGGCAGAGTTGGGATTCGAACCCATGACCTCTGACTCCGAAGCCCAGGCTCTTTCCACTGAGCCACACCCAACAGCTTAGTACAGTGCTTTGCACAAAGTAAGCGCTTAATAAATATGATTGAAAAGGAGCCAAACTGGTAATGGAGTCCCACAGTCAAATGAAAGAAAACAGAAATAAGGGAACCCAAGAAAAGGCTGCTCATTTTGGGGAGTTTAAAGAAAAAAACATTGAATGATTGAGTTGCCAGGGTTCATCTAGGTTGTAAGCTGACTGTGGGCAGGGAATGTGTCTGCTTACTGTTATATTGTGCCCTCCCCAGCACTTAGTACAGTGGTCTGCACATGGTAAGCAGTCAATACATATGATTGAATAAATTCAATGGAATGAATCTCATTTTATGACGTGTATGGCTGGGGTGGCTTCAGGGATGGGTCTAGGAAAGCCCCTGGAGACCTCTCTTATTAGTCAGTGCATGGCTCTTCTTACCTCTTCTCCCTGCTCAGCAGATTTCTTGTGAGTGTTGGGACTGAAAAGGCAGGGGCAGGGAATTGGGGTCGCTCTCACTGCTGAAGGTAGGCAGTGAGACAAGCATCTCCTAATCAATCAATTTATCAGGGAATCGATAGAATATATGGAGCATTGACTATGTACAGAGAACTGTACTAAATGCTTGGGGAAGTACAATAAAATAGAGTTGATAGATCTGATCCCTGCCCCAAAGGAGCTTACAATCTCCTCTTATAGTATTCATTAAGTGCTTTCTGTGCAAAAAGCACTATGCTAAACATTGGGAAAGAATGCACTGGTAAGAATCAGACAGGGTTCCAGGCCCTCAAGGGGCTCGAGTCTCAGAATCAATCAATAAATTATATTTACTGAGAACTTACTGTGTTCAAAGCACTAGGGAAGCAGCGTGACTCAGTGGAAAGAGCCTGGGCTTCGGAGTCAGAGGTCATGGGTTCGAATCCCAACTCTGCCACTTAGCTGTGTGACTGTGGGCAAGTCACTTAACTTCTCTGTGCCTCAGTTACCTCATCTGTAAAATGGGGATTATGACTGTGAGCCTCACATGGGGCAACTTGATTACCCTGTATCTACCCCAGCGCTTAGAACAGTGCTCTGCACATAGTAAGCGCTTAACAAATACCAACATGATCATTCTAAGCACTTCAGAGAGTATGACAGAGTTGGAAGATGCATAGACTGCTCACAATGAGCTTATGGTCTAGAGGACTGTAGAGAGAAAAGCAGCATGGCCTAGTGTCTACAGTGTGAATCTGTGAGCCAGAAGGACCTGGGATCTAATTCTGAGTCTGCCATATGTCTGCTGTGTGATCTTGCTCAAGTCATTTAACTTCTCTGTGTCTCAGTTCCTTCATCTGGAAAATGGTGATGGAGACTGTGAGCCCTATGCGAGACAGGGACTGTCTAACCCAATTACCTTGTATCTACCCCAGCACTTAGTACAGTGCCCGGAACATAGTAAGTGCTTAACAGTTACCACTATTATTATTATTGTTATTCAGAAAGGGAGCTGGAAACAGATTTAGGAGGACAAAATAAAACACGAAGAACCCATAATCAATATAAAAGAGGAGGCCAGGGCTCAATATAGAAATGAAATGAAAGCTGTAGGATCCTCAGACTAGGATAGCAGAGTTTCAGGCTTCTGGCGGCTCCGTATAACAATCTCTGCTGCAGTCACAGTCACTGGGACAACTAGGGGCCTCTCCAGCCTTCTACTTCTCGTGGCCATGGCCTCCTGCTGCCGCAGTTCTGTTTTTGCCTCCGGGTTGGAAGGATGCAGTTTGGGATGGCCACCCTGCGATGACCGTAGGGTCCTATTATAAAAATCCACGTACTGAAGTACCTACAGGGGTTTTGCGAACTCTATACTTGTTCATCCAAAGGAGGCTGAAGTGAAAAGCAGGGTGAGTTGAAGTTACCTTATGCCATCTCCTTGTTAATTGTAACAGTAATGACTGTGGTATTTGTTAAGCGCTTACTGTTTTCCAGGCACTGTACTACTGTTGGTATTTGTTAAGCGCTTACTATGTGCAGAGCACTGTTCTAAGCGCGGGGGGAGATACAGGGTCATCAGGTTGTCCCACAGGAGGTTCTCACTTAATCCCCATTTTACAGATGAGGTAACTGAGGCACAGAGAAGTGAAGTGACTTGCCCACAGTCACACAGCTGACAAGTGGCAGAGCCGGAAGTCGAACTCATGACCTCTGACTCCGAAGCCCATGCTCTTTCCACTGAGCCATGCTGCTTCCCCATCAGTAACTTCAACTCACCCTGCTTTTCACTTTGGCCTCCTTTGGATGAACAAGTATAGAGTTCACAAAACCCCTGTAGGTACTTCAGTCCATGGATTGATATAATAGGACCCTACGGATCACCGCAGGGTGGTCATCCCAAACTGCCTCCTTCCAACTCCTAGAGAAGCAGCATGGCTCAGTGGAAAGAGCCTGGGCTTGGGAGTCAGAGATCATGGGTTCTAATCCCAGTTCCGCAGCTTGCCAGCTGTGTGACTTTGGGCAAGTCACTTCACTTCTCTGTGCCTCAGTAACCTCATCTGTAAAATGGGGATTAAAAAAAACTGTGAGACCCACGTAGGACAACCTGATGACCTTGTATCCCCCCTAGCGCTTAGAATAGTGCTTTGCACATAGTAAGCGCTTAACAAATACCACCGTTATTATTATAAGCTGGTGTCTATCCTAGCGCTTAATACAGTGCATGTTACATGGTAAGTGCTTAACAATCACCATTAAAAAAAACAACAATAAAAATACCCAGGCATCGAATTCCCATTTTGCAGATGAGGAATGACTTCTCTTTTAAGTGACTCACCCAATGTCAAACAGCAGGCAAGTGGCAAAGCCAGGTTTAAAGTCCACAACCTCTGATTCCCAGGCCCACATTCTTTCCACTAGGCCGTTCTGCTTCTCAACTGTTATACAGGCCCATTTTTCTCCTGTGCAGGCATTGTCAGTGAGATAACAAATTGAAGAGATGTTTAAATCCATTTAGGAAATCAGAGTCCTTCTATCTGCAACATCCTCCAGTTCATTCCGGCAGGCCAATGCATTCCCCATCTTCAAAGCCCTTCTGAAATCTTGTCTCCTCTAGGAAGCCTTCCCTGATTAATGTCTCATTTCCACAAGCTCTTTCCCAACCACTGGTACCTCAGCACTTCCCTGTCACTTAAGCACCTGTGTACTCACTCCCTGGTACCTGTGGCACATATGTGCATGTGTTTAAACTCTGTTTCTATCCCCAACCTGGAGTTCATTTTAGAATCTGTCTTCCTTATTAGAATGTAATCTCCTTCAGGGCAGGGATCAACAGTTTTGTATTGTACACTCCTAAGGGCTTGTTCTCTGCGCAGAGTAAGCACTCATCTGTTTGCCCTTAGGAGATTCTAGGTACACAGCACAGGATTCTCACTTCTTCAGAGATGTATAAAAGCAACCCAGACAAGAAATAGTGCCACTGCAATTTTTAACACATTTGTCCTTCCTGAGCAAATTGAATAAAATTGTGTTTTTAAAGTATTAGAGGAAAATAAATCAGAATTTACATTAATCTCATTTGTGAATGGATACATGCTTCACTTGACTTCATTTCCTATAGGTATAAATTTGCCTATCCTTGCAGATATTTGATGTATTATTAATATTAATAATTATTATTCTCTCTCTGTGGGCTGTAAACTTGTTGCCTACCTATTCTATATATCCTTCTTCAAGAGCTTAGTACAGTGCTCTGCACACTGTAAATGCTCAATAAAATATGATTGATTGATTGATTAAGTGCCTACCCTGACACTGTACTAGGCCCTGGGGTAGGTACAAGACAATAACAATAATAATTAATAATTATGGTATTTGTTAAGTGCTTATTATGTGGTAGGCACAGTACTAAGTGCTAGTTTGGATACAAGCAAATTGGGTTGGACACAGTCCATGTCCCATGTGGGACTCACAGCGTGGACCGATGGAACAGCGGCAGTCCTGGAAGCCAGAGGTCCCGGGTTCAAGGCCCGGCTCTGATGCCCTTTTCCGGTTTGGCCTTGGGCAAGTCCCTTAACCTCCCCAAGCCTCAGTTTCCCCAACTGTAAATTGGGGAAAATAATACCTGAACCCTACCTCGTAGGGATGTTGACAGGAGTAAATAACTAGCTAATGTAAGGTGCTTGGGTAATAAAAGCACCACACAGAAACACAGGTGTTATTATCCAGCACTTAGAACAGAGCCTGGAACATAGTAAGCATTTAACAAATACCATTTAAAAAAAATCCCCATTTTACAGATGAGGTAACTGAGGCACAGAGAATAAAGTGAAATGCCCAGGGTCACAGAGTAGAGAAGCAGATGATTAACTGCCATGATGTTGCTGATAACCTTTTCTGCAAACGTGGATTTTGTGTGGCTCAGTTGGACTACTGAAAAGCCACACAACTAAGAATTCTCAAGTTTATGCTGGCCCAGATAATTGTGACCTTCAGTGGGCTTCTTAGTTATCTGAACCTCAGTTTTCTTATATATAAATGAGGGAACGGTAGAATCTTTTGTTCCGTGTAATGTCCTCCCAACAGATAAAGTTTCCTTTCCACTCCCTAGTTAGTCCTGGAGCTCATGACCGATATTCATTCTTTCAGTCGTATTTATGGAGCACTTACTGTGTGCAGAATACTGTACAAAGCTCATGGAAAGTACAATTCGGCAACAGATAGAGACAATCCCTAGCCAACAAAGGACTCTGCTGAGCTGTAGAGGACTCCATTACTCACTGGCTGTGTGGGTTGAATCTGGGAATGAATTGCTTTGGTTCTAATCTAAGTCACAATGCAGAGTGTACTTTGCCTTTGAGCCCTTCTAAGCAGTAGGCATTGGGCATTTCTAAAGTCGTCTGTGAAAACTACTTTCCACATTCCCAAGGTTAGAAGTTAGGAAGAAAGAAGCCAAAAAGGGGATGAAAGAGTTGAAATAAGAGAATGAACTACTTCTTTAGGGAGTAAGGATTCTGAATCCTGAACAAAAAAAATAAAAATAGAAGAAATAAAAGCAGAATCAGAGGGACAGGACACTAAAATTTCCTCAGGATTATAAAACAAAATGAATTCTTCTGGTGATCAAGCCTCTTTTCTAGGCACGCTGCTCTCTATCATCCAATTAAATATGAACTAGTTTAGAAGGGATGTTTTGTTTACAGTTAGTGGTCTTCTCGATGTTACTAAATTTCCATTTCCCGTAAAATCAGGGGGAAAAAATATTCCTCCCCTATTTTATTAGGTGTTTTTCTTTCTTTTTAAGAGTAAGGGGAAGAAATCCTACCTTTAAACAAGAGTCAAATAGCACTTCCTTTCCAAAGTTGGACATGCTGTTGAAATTTTTGTGTCAGATCCAGAGTTCATCTTCCATTTCAGGAAACCTGCAGAAGATGATTGAGTCATCCAGGTTCTAATTGATAAGCATTTTTCATAATTTGCTTTAGAAATCACTCAGAAAAATTCAAGGCTGAAGGTTCTGTCTTTGTTAATGCTTTTGCGATTTTAGATGATGGAAAATGAAACTTTACACATGGTAAAGTCAAACTGAACTTTCAGGTCCTTCTGAAATTAGCCCTTAAAACACTAAACCAGCAAGAGTTACCCATCAGTGCTCAAACTTTCACTCCCCTGGGTACTGTATCTCATTCTCAACTTTCCTACCAAACCTGCCCGACTACATGGAATGCATTCCAATCAATAAAATTTAGCTAACACCTATGGGGTGCAGAGCACTGTACTAAATGCAGTGGCCTAGTAGCCTAGAGTAGCAACATGGCCAAGTGGAAAGAGTATGGGCCTAGGAGTCAGAGGATTTATGTTCTAATCCCGACTCCTCCACTTGTTTGCTGTGTGACCTTGGGCGAGTCACTTAAGTTCCCTGTCCTCAGTTAACTCATCTACAAAATGGGGACTGAATAAGGATTAAGATTGAGAGCCCAACATGAAACATGATAATCTAATCTGATTATCTTGTAACTACCCTGATGTTTAATAAGGTTCCTGGCACACAGTAAACACTTAGGAAATATCACTTAAAAAAAGTGTTTGGAAGAATACAATAAAATTGGTGTATAAGTTCCACCTAATAACTGTGGTATTTAACAAATACAATAACCAAATGTTAAGTACTTACTATCTCCTCTGGTGCTAATCTTCTCACTGTGCCTCGATCTCACCTGACTCACCGCCAACTCCTGGCCCATGTCCTACCTCTGTCCTGGAATGCCCTCCCTCCTCATATCCGCCAGGTAATTACTCTCCCGGCCTTCAAAGCCTTACTGAAGGCACATCTCATCCTAGAGGGCTTCCCAGGCTAAGCCCAATTTTCTTCACTTCCCACTCCCTTCTGCGTCACCCTGACTCGCTCCCTTTGGTTTTCCCTGCGCCCCACAACACTTACATATATATCTGTAATTTTTAAAAATTATTTATATTGATATCTGTTTACTTGTATTAATGTTTGTCTCCCCCTTCTAGATTATGAGATTGTTGTGGGCAGGATTGTCTCTCTTCATTGCTGTATTGTCCTTTCCTAAGCGCTTAGTATAGTGCTCTGCTCTGTAAGTACTCAGTCAATATGATTGAATGAATTAAATGAACATGTGCCAGGCATTGTACTAAGCGCTGGGATGGATACCGGCAAATTGGGTTGGACACAGTCCCTGTCCCACGTGGGGCTCATAGTCTCAAACCCCATTTTGCAGATGAGGTAACTGAGCCCAGAGAAGTAAAATGACTTGCCCAAGGTCACAGAGCAGACAAGTGCCAGAGTTGGGAGCCCCTGAGGAGCTTACAGCTCAGTAGACAATTAAGAAATGGTTCATTAAATGGTGGGGGTGAAACGTCAATCCCAGTATGGCACCTGAGGATTGGTTAGCTACTGCCTAACCCTAATCATAACTCGCATGCTCAAATTCATTCAATTATTCATTCAATTGTATTTATTGAGTGCTTACTGTGTGCAGAGCACTGTACTAAGCACTTGGAATGTACAATGTGACCCTACCCAAATATGGGCTCAGATAAAGGATTTCAGAGCACAACCTTAAAGGGATAAATCCAGACAACTAACAGGGCTTATAGCAGTAGCTGCAGAGGGTTCCCAGTGAGGAGTAAAGTTGAAAACAGAGCCCCAGCCCCTTGTAGCCAGTGATAAACTGTGCTAACTGAAGTAGGCTCCTTCAAGCATTCTCTTGTCTTAGCCGGAGACAGGATACTGCAGTAATCATACAAAGTCTCACCCAATCATCCTGCTTTTATGGTCACATTCCATAGTAGGTTGGAGCCCGGTAATGTCTTTAGAGAGATTCAAAATCCTCTCGGGCCTTGAGCCTGGTAGCAGCAGGCTCTTGGACTTTGAATAATTCTGGCCCTGGGACATCCCAGAATCTAAGGGATCTGGCCACATTTAAGCTTGGGGACTCTTCACGGTTGCCACATAGACGAGTCAGAGATTGAATGGGGTCCAGCGCTGCTATAGCTGGAAAGTTAGCAATCCTATAATTATGCAAGAACATCTGCTGGAGTGGGAGGTGTTTCCTGGAGTAGAGAGTATTTTGGAGCAGGCAGAGAGATGAATGGTAGCTGGGATCTAGAATAATACTTATGGTATTTGTTAAGCGCTTACTATGTGCCAGGCAGTGTACTTAGCTCTGGGGTGGATATACACAAATTGAGTTGGACACTGTCCCTTTCCCATGTGGGGCTCACAGTCTCGAACCTCATTTTACAGATGAGGGTACTGAGGCCCAGTGAAGTGAACTGCCCAAGGTAACACAGCAGAGAAGTGGCAGAACGGGATTAGAGCCCATGACCTTCCGACTCCCAGGTCCGTGCTCTAGCCACTATGGCATGCTGCTTCCGTAAGCTCATCCTCAAGACCATACACTCACTGTGGGAAGGGAATGTGTCTACCAACTCTTATTTTGTACCCTACTAAGCTCTTAGAACAGTGCTCTGCACACTGTTTTCTTCTTCAAATGCCATTGAGTCATTTCCTTAGAGCTCAATTAATACGATCGATTGATCAATTCTTACTCCAGTCCAGAGAGCCAGAATCTGAGAAATCTCCCATTCATTCAGTTGTAGTTATTGAGAGCTTACAGTGTTCAAAGTACTGTATGAAGTGCTTGAGTGAGTACACTGTAACAAGAAACAGACACATTCCTGCCCACAACAAGCTCACAGTCTATTGGGACCTAGTAACCATTAATATGACAGGTTGGGCTATGGCTTCCGGGTCAAAATGGCTAAAATTCCATAGATTGCAAACTCCGCAAGTGCAGGTCGGTCCATATTATGCCAGCCCAGAAGGCTTCTGAAGTTGCTGATGATGGTGAGCCACCTATGTGTCCAGAAAAATAAATAAGTCATTTTAAGAAGAGTCCATAGTTTTGGAGTTGTAGCTCATTCACTCTATTCCATGTCAAACAACCATGCCAGGGGCAGTTGGAGCTATAGCATTGTCTCAGAGCAGGGGGTGGGTTTGACTTTCTGGATTAACACAAGTTTGGGGGGCGGTCGGGGAAACAGTGTGGGAAGATAGCAGTGAGGTTGGAAGGTCATCAAGGTGACAGTAGAATAGGAAAATTCCCTCCCTCCTCAAAACCGACAGAAAATTACGCCCTGCTTCTTCAAAGCCTTCTGGAGTGCACATCAGGCCTTCCCTGACTAAGCCTCCGCCTTCCTCTTCTCCCACTCCCTTCTGCATCACCCTGACTTGCTCCCTTTGTTCATTCCCCCTCCCAGCCCCACAGCACTTATGTACATATCTCTAATTTATGTATTTATATTAATGTCTGTCTCCCACACTCTAGACTGTAAACTCATTGTGGGCAGGGAATATGTGTGTTTATTCTTGCATCATACTCTCCCAAGTGCTTAGTTCAGTACTCTCCTCACAGTAAGTGCTCAATAAATACAATTGAATGAATGAATGAATGAAAAATATTGCCTCCTCCTCAAGAAAGCATTTGAACCCTGGAATGGGGACCCCTTATCTGAACTGCTACTGCTGCTGCAAGTTGCAAAACAATTGTTGATTAATAATATAAGGTCGTGGACATTACCACTCCTGAGTTCGACCAATGGTCCATCCGTTGTCTTCGACAGTGACAATGGGGTGCTTAGAGGTACCTAGTGTCATAGTGGAAAGATCCCAGGCCTGAGAATCAGGAGGACCTGGGTTCTAATCCCACCTCCTCCACTTGTCTGCTGCGTGACCTTGGACAAGTCACTTCACTTCTCTGGGTCTCAGTTACCTCATCTGTAAAATGGGGAATAAGAGTGTGAGCCCCATGTGGGACAGGGACTGTGTCCAACCTGATTAACTTGTATCTACCCTGGTTCATTGACCAGTGCTTTGCACATAGTAAGTGCTTAACAAATATCACAATTATTATTATTATTAACTTCCTGGACATCCATCGTTGAGGTAAAGGATGGGCCATCTTATACCCTAAACTTGCTTCTTCTACATCCTTAACTTCCCATCTACTAATTCTTCAATTTGTTCACACTCCTCCTGAATCTACTGATATGCATTTTCATGTTGTAAAAACTACTGAGTCCATAACCAGCTCAACCCAAGTCTGAGGTATTCATCTTCCAAAGTTATCTGCAGCATTATCGCATGTCAGCCGTAGTGGAAATGTTCATTTCAGAATTCATAATGGAAACTTTTTCATCAAAGTCTAACGGGTCAGATTTAGCAATGCATGATCTTTCACCAGAGATTTGCAAAGATTTCGGTGTTAGTGACTGGTATTGTTATCTTCTTCAGCTGGGAAACTGAGAAAATTGAAATTTAACTCCACACTAGAAAGCACGCTGCCCTCTACAGATTTTTTATTTTTTTATGGTATTTGTTCAGCGCTATGTTCCAGGCACTGAAATAACCACTGGGGTAGATACAAAATAATCGGGTTGGACACATTCCAATGCCACATGAGGATCACGGTCTTAATCACCATTTCACAAATGAGGTAACTGAGGCACAGAAAAATGTGAAGTGACTTGCCCAAGGTTACAGAGCTGGCAAGTGGGAGATCTGGGATTAACCTGCCATGCTGCTTCACATTTTCTCCCTTGCCCTAGTTGGTATGTGCCTTAATACACTTGAAGAGGTTATTAACATAAGATTGGCTTATTCCTTCAGTATAATATTCTCATCCCAAGATCTGTGGGAAGCCAAAAGAGCCTACTATCCCACTTCCCTGAAGAAGTTAACATGGCTCATCTGCATTCCACTCCTCATAGACCCACGAGAAAATAATATCATTGAACTAGAGGGGGTAGTGGGAGATTTAGTGTCTACAAAGGTGTTGGAGAGTCTGAGGAAATAGGCACTCTAAAAGCTTTAGTGGATTTCATAACTTAATGATAATGACAACCATTTGTACACTCCATAAACTATAAAGTCATGATTTTGTTCAAAATGCTTAAAATTTCAGATAGTTTATACCTTATTGGAAACACAACAGAAGATACAATATACTGATAAATCTTAAAAAAAATTGATAAAAATCTTAGAATTCAACTCATTTGACTTCGATCAACTTGAAAGGCACAGGTGTCACAAGAGGTCTAGGTCTAATACTAACTTCAGGCCTTCATTGTAGCTTCTGGGTACCAAACCACCAATCATCCCTAGGTTCTTGCCCTTAACTACCTTTTCTAAGTAGTTAAATTTTCTAAGCAGTGTGGGGACTGGGAGAGGGGCGTGTTTCTAGGATGGCAGTTTACCACTGACCAGATCTTACAGGAAATGTAATGCCCTCAAATAGGCATAAATAATGGTCAGTATCCAACTGAAAATTGAGAAGCAGCATGGTGTAGTAGATAGAGCTTGGGACTGGATGTCAGAAGGTCATGGGTTCTAATCCCGCCTCTTCCACTTCTCTGCTATGTGACCTTGGGGAAGTCACTTCACTTCTCTGTGCCTGTTACCTCATCTGCAAAATGGGCATTGAGACTGTGAGCCCCACGTGGGACAGGCACTGTGTCCAACCCAATTTGCTTGTATCCACCCCAGTGCTTATTACAATGCCTACCACATAGTAAGTACCTAAGAAATACCACAATATTATTATTGTTACCTGAGTTCTCATCCCAGCTCTGCCACTTGCCTGGCTGGGTGACCTTGGGCAAGTCACTTAACTTCCATGGGCCTCAGTTTTCTCATCTGCAAAATGGGGATTCAATACCTGTTCTCCCTCCTATTTAGACTGTGAATCCCATGTGGGATCTGATTATCTTGTATCTACCCCAGCACTTAGTACAATCCCTGGCACATACTAAAAAGAGTAATAACAACAAAAAAAACCCCACCACGAGCACAATTTTAAAAAAAGCTATTAAGGAAAATTGAGGGGCCATTTATTGACCATTTTCTGACTGCCAATGAAGTAATATGTTGTTATATCAAAATGTTTTTTCATTTACTCTTGATTTTACTAAAATCTGCCATAATTGTCTATACTAACAAAATCCAGTTGGATCATGGCTGGCTGGATATAAATGCTTAAATAGTTGTTTGAAAAATCAATAGTTGTTGATGAAGAGACTAAACAGATAGTCAGATTAACCATTGCGTTTTAATTACCAAGCCACCCTAATGGGATTTGTCTACATGCTTATTAGGGAAAAGACAAATGAGGTGATTCCAGCCTGATTTGTCACAGTATACCTTTCACCCACTTTTTCCAAGCTGTTTATACAATTAGGGTTGTAGACCCACTGGACATGTTACGATGCAGGGGAAAACATTACAAAGTAATGCAAAAACAAAAATTAAAGATCAGAACACTGGAAAACAACTGCCAAAATATTATTTTTCTAAAAAATCATATAGCCAAGTAAGTGCCTTGTGAACAAGGAAAAAAATTATGTTCTGTTGTACTGTCCCAAGCAGTTTGTAGAGGGCATTGCACCTAGGCAAACAATGGTTTATGTTAGTGAATTAAACCAAAACAGGAATGTTAGAGAATCTATTGCTTTAAAGATTCAGGGTATGTGAGCAGTAGTTGCAAGAAATGATTTTTGTCATTAATTAGAAATTAACTTACTGTTGGAATTAGGAGGGCATATATAGATTCCTGGGACTATGGAATCATATGATAATAATAATAATAATAATAATAATAATAAAACTGTTAAGTATTTACTAAGTGGCAAACACTGTATTAAAAGCTGAGGTAGATAAAAGATAATCCGCCCTACATGGGGCCCATAGTCTAAGGAGGAAACAGAACAAGTATTGAATCCCCATTTTGCAGTTGAGAGAAATGAAGTGACTTTCCAAGATCACACAGCAGAATTGTATTCCATTTGTCCCTAACATAAAAAAATTTCCATAAGAATAAACAGACCCAGGATGCCAGTGAAAGGTGTGGACAGGAGAATTTCCTCACATTAGGTTTTGGGGTTTTTTGCCATTTGTATAATATTGGAGCACCTGACATGTTTGTTATGGTCAGGGAATGTGTCTATCATCTTAGTTGTATTGTACTCCCTCAAGCACTGTACAGTGCTCTGCACAGAGTAAGCACTCAATAAATACCACTGACTCAATGATGGAGAAATGGAAGATACATTCTTCTCTCAACTTCTGTTCTGAATTTATATAATCCTAGATGGCAAAGTACCAAAAAGTTAATTGCCAGTGGAGGTAAAAGCTTTGTGGATGGACACAAAAACCACTTTCCATCTTGTGGTGGAAGAATGTTTTCTATAAACAAAAACTACCCAGACTGGGCCTTTCTTCTCTTCTATCTGGAAAACATCTGGAAGTAAGACTTTAAAATTAGAATCTCTCCTTGCACCTCAAATAGAAATGGACAATGGAGACAAAACCTTGTGGGCAAAGGAAAAAAAAAATGTAGCTGTGGAAACATCCAGGTGTATTGACCTCCACTGCAGAGTGCAAGAATATCTAAAAATGGAAGTACACTGGCAAAATTGAGTTTTTTGATAATCTCTCCACTGCTTTCCTCCCTGTCCTCTTCCCCACTTCCCTCTTCCCACTCCCTGCCTACCCCTAACCTTCTCCATCCCACAAACTCTTCTGTTCCCTTAAACACCCTGAAAAGCTGTTTCCAGTTTTGGAGCTGAGGAGTTCTTTTTTGGTAAACAGCCATTCTGTATTCACGACTTAATTATTCAGATGGCATCTAAAGTGTAGACGGAAACTTGTAAATGGAATGGAAAATGCACTATCAACTCTGGTTTTAAATGAATCTGTAACTATTTCTTTTGAAAGCCTGAAGCGAGTGTTCTTCACTCTCCCATTATCCCAATGTTTCTGTTTCAGTGAAGTATTTTTCTTCCATATTTGTGTAATCACAAACATTGATTTTTTGATTTGTTGTTCCTACCAGTGTGGTGCTTCCACTGAGCCAGAACAAGGATCAATAAGAAAAATGCAGACTTTAGGCTCGGTCTTCCATAGCTTTTATAGGAGTTCTTTGGCTCAGTTGGCATTTTTAATTTAAGCATAAAAAGCAAATTTAGACCATGTCATTTTGCCAGCTCAACTAGATATATAAAATGGCAACAGGGCCCCTGTCTAATTCTCCACCCTCCAAACATTTTAACTAGCTCAGATGATTCTCCAGGGACTCAAGGTTAGTGAAAGGGGTTGAGGGACAGGGGGTGGGTGTCTAACCTTTGCCCCCAAAATAAAATATGAGGAGGTTAGTCCAGGGCTGTCCACTCAGGGTCATACCCGGAGAGTTTCCAATACTCTACCAGTCTTGGCTATGGGAGGGAGAGTCAAGCAGAGGCCTACCCATTCTATTCCTAGCTTGGCCAGTGGCAAGTGAATGGAAGGCAATCTGCTTCAAGTCAAAAAATCACCCAAGCTGGGCAGCAGCAGCATGGGAGAGAGTCAAGGGTGGAGACTCCAGTTTACTGCGTGAAAGGCGGCAGTGGTAAACTACTTCCATATTTTTACCAAGAAAACTCTGTTCATTCATTCATTCAATCATAATTACTGAGCACTTACTGTGTACAGAGCACTGTACTAAGCGCTTGGAATGTACAATTCGGCATCAGATAGAGACAACACGGGCTCACAGTCTTAAAGGGGGAGACAGACAGCAAAACCAAACATGGATCCACTACCAGAATGATTGCAGATGGAGACTGGGGCGTTCTGGGAGAGATGTGTCCATAGTGTCGCTATGGGTCGGAAACAACCCGACAAGTCATAAGACAAGACAAGTCCAGGGCTGGAAAATCAAGAAGCTTGGCTGCGGTGGTGGAAAAGTGGGGAGATTAGGGGTTGGTCCAGTGTGGGTGGGAAGCAGGCGGAAAGGCCTGGAAAAGTCAGAAGGACTTGGGGAATTTGAAAAACATTTCTCTCAGCACATGTTCTAGTAGTAATAGAAGTAGTAGGTAGTAGACGTAATTAATGTAACTAGTTGTAATCGTAAAAGTACTAGTACATGTAGTGGTTTTGTTTTATGCCATCGAGTTGTTTCTGAGTATTTACTGGTATTTCCTGAGCATTAACTATGTGCAGAGCACTGTACTAAGCATTTGGGAGAAAACAGCACATAGGTTATGCAGACGTGTTCCATGCCCATAAAGGAGAGAAGAACCAGAGAGGCCGTCTAGAGGATAAATGATTTCAAAGGGGCTTTGCTAGCGATCAGTCAATCAATCAATGGTATTTATTTAGAGTTTACTGTGGTGAAAGGAGTGGTCTGGTGGATGTGAAGTGGGGAGGGAATTCCAGGTGGAAGGGAGGGGAGAGCAAGAGGTTGACAGAGAGGAATGAGATTGAGGTGCAGTGAATGGGTTGGTGTGAGAAGAGCTAATGTGAGAACTCTGTTGTAATGGGAGGACAATGAAGATAAGACGGGGGGGAGAGACCTGATTGAGTGTTTTAAAGCCAGTGGTAAAGAGAATCTGGTCAATGAAGAGAGGAGTGGATGACTGTTGGAGGATTTGGAGGAGTGGGGGACATGCATGAAGCAAAATTTTAGAAAAATGATCTGGGCAGCATAGTGCAGTATGGGTTACATGAAACACATGAGGATTGCCAAAGTCTGTTTGATTCGATTACAGCTGTCCCTGGGAGCCCCTATCTGATTGTCTCACACTCATTTGAAGAGGTTGATTCATGACTTGCTCATGAGCCGAGTCCCCTGTTAGGTTCTTGTATTTCTCCCTGGTCGATCGGGAGATCTCTGCAATCTTCCATGCAGTTAAATCTTTCTGAGACACAGACACCAAGAGAGAGACAGGGAGAATATTTCTGAAAAATCCGATTCGGTATCCTTCCCTGTCCCCAATTCCATTGCCCGACCACATTCATCTCCTCCCAGCCTCACAATGCAGCATCCTGGCTCCTCAGGGAGGGTTGTGTTTTTCACTTCTACTGTCCCCAGAATCTTCATTCCACTGCATCCTGGTTCCTCGGAGGAGCATCATACCTGTTTCCACTTCCCTCGCCCCCTGAGCCTCATGACACCATTTTCCAACTTATAGCACTGCCACTGTCCCCCATCTGAGGGTAACATTGCCTCACAGTCCTCAGGGTTGGGAAGGAAACCTAAGGTGGGTCTGTCCCTGCTCCTTGGGAGAGGTCGTGCCCATCTGGGGCTTTCCCCCTCCATAACCCCCAAACTCCAGGGGACACAGAGGAGAAGGAGAAGGAAGGGGGTGGGGTGGGGAGAAGAATTCCGGGAAGGCTCGTAAAGGTGGATGTGACAGAGACACCACTGCAGGAGGGCTAAGAATAATAATAATAGTTTTGGTAATTGTTCAGCACTTTTGCTTGTATACAACCCAGCACTTAGTACAGTGCCCAACACAGAGTAAGTGCTGAACAAGTGCTGTGTCAGGTTGGACACAGTCCCGTTCCCATGTGTGGCTCATAGTCTCAATCCCCATTTTACAGATGAGGTAACTGAGTCCCAGAGAAGTGAAGTGATTTGTCCAAGGTCACACAGGAGACAAGTAGCAGAACCCATGACCTTCTGACTCCCAGGCTCATGTTTTATCCACTACGAAAAGAAGATGGGCTCTGGACTGTCCCACCTCCCATTCTCCAGCTCCATCCTCTTGTCACAGTGTCAGTAACTAACAAAGTTTAAATCATCTGGACAGTGGGTGAGGTGGTGAGATACTGCAATAACTTATCTGCTCATCTTGGAGGACCTAAATAGATAAACACGTTGGAGCTCAAAATGACGATAATCCTTCAGGGAACCCGAACTATGGAATGGAGGGGGGAGAGGCTAGAGGAAGGGTGGTCTGGGAGGAGGCTGAAGCAGATATTTTGCATCATGGTGAACTGCTATTATTTTTAGACAATATTCATGTCGTGCTATGTAAGAGCTACTTGGTAAAAACACAACCTGATGACTGGGGGTTATTTTGTTTAGAACCTCTATTACAAACAGATGCTTTTAGATGTTATCAGTTAATTCTATCAGTCAATGGTATTTATTGAGCACTTAAGGTGTGCAGAGCTGGGAGAGTAGAATACAATAAAGTAGTAATAATAATAATAGTATTTATTAAACACTTTCTTTGTGAAAAGCACTGTACTAAGCGCTGGGAGAAAATACACAGTTAGGAATTAAACATGGTCTCTATCTGCGATTGGCCTCACAATCTAAAAGAATTCGAGTTGGTGGATCCGATCTCTGCGTTCAAGTCTCCTGAGGGAGGCAGATATTAAAATGAATTACAGGGAGGGGAAGCAACTGGGTATAAAGACATGCTACATAACTGCTGTGGGTGGGGCTGGGGTCTGTAACTAAGTGCTCAGGGGGTGGAATTAAGTGCATAGGCAACATCATTAGGAAGATGGTTAGGATTAGGGGATGGGATCTTACTCAGGGAAGGCTTCCCTGTTTTAGAAGGAAGAATGAGGAAGGGAAATTTATGTCAATATGCAACAAAATTATGGAGAGAGCAATTTGAGGAAACTAGAGAAAAGTTAAATTTCCCATTCACCCCCCAACATTTGCTTCTGTTGAAATGCCTGACTTTTGAGGTAGTCTCTCTTTATGCCTGTAATCTGGTATTTGCTAACGATTATTTTAGTAGAAATAAGCAAAATCTGCCTATGGTTCAGATCTGGAGCAAAAAGAACTGTCTGTCATGTCTCCCTGTTAGTACATTTCCATTCTGATAAAACACAAAGTCTTCTATACATCTGTGAGTTTTTTTTAGAGTTTACATATTTTATAACTGTAAATCATCTTTTTTCATCATTCTAATTTGGGAAAGAAAGTCGGACAACAAGCCAAACAAATTAACGTAAACTTGGAGCAGATGTTTCTGTAACCTACTGTCAATATCTCTGTCCAAGAGTAACAAACACATCAAATGTGGAAAGTAGAAAGCAACACCAGCCAAATAGTTGAAATGGCATTTGGCATTTGGATTCCTCAAACTGCACGCTAACACAAATCATGTTTCTTTAATTGCATATTATCATATGTCAGAGTTAACATAAGGTATTTTAAAAAGTTACCGAGTAATTCATGTCCAAAGTGAAATTATTATAAATGCCTGCACTCGAATCAGTTTCAGGGTAGAGAGAAGCCCTGAAATGCAAGAATTCAAATCTTATTCCCTTTTTCTAGTTGGCCTTTAAACCCCACTGCACCTGGCAAGGTTCTAAGTAGCCCACAGGAGTTCCACAGATGGCCTATTCTACTGTAGAAATCAGCAGAACCAGGGCAAGATGGTTTATAGTTCATCGCTGAAAATAGGATATTGTGGTTTGAAACAAAATATTTAGACATTACTTAAGCTTGCTATTACGGGTTTGAAATAAAAGTTCTAAATGCTATGACTGGAACTACACCAAGAGACTCAAAGTTTTTAGAACCATCTAGCAGATAGACACTTAAGCTTTCAGAAAATAACTTGACATGCTGATAAATAAAATATCATTCCATTCAGTAGTATAATTCTGTGTGTCTGTAATAATAATAATGATGGTATTTGTTAAGCTCTTACTATGTGCCAAACACTGTTCTAAGTGCTGTCTATATAGACTCCTAAACGTACCTCTTTCCACCCTCACTGGTGATAGCCGACTCCTAAATTGATAACTGATTTTGAAAACTCCAGTTGTTTTTCGGCGTGGACTTGTTTTATAAATTTTGTCTTCTTGAAAGCATATGCCTAAGCTGGTGCACTTCAAAGTGCTGACCTACTTGAAAATGCTATATTTTACATGCAGAACTGCCTTCAAGATTGCAATTATATAAATATCCCAGGCCAACTCCATCTCTAGACAGACTACACAATTTTTCCACTACTAGCAAAAGTCCCTAAGGACTCAGTTCTAAGTTCTCTGTCTCCCTTTGCAGTTACTCTCTTGTCAGTTCGTATGGCTTCAACTTCCCACTGTAAGCAGGTAATTTGCAAATTTATGTCTCCAGCCTCAACTTCTTACTCTCTCTAGCATTTCCTCCTCACTGCAGTTATCTCCCTAGTCCTGCTGAAGTGGAATATTTCAGGGATCCACCTCTTCCTTTCCACCACTCTGGTATAAGCCTTCTGCACTTCCCTGAGGGCAGAGGTCTTGCCTCCCTACTCAATTCATTCAACTGTATTTACTGAGCACTTCCTCTGCGCAGAACACTGTATTAAGCTTTTGAGCAGTGTACTAAGAAGCAGCGTGGCTTAGCGGAAAGAGCTCGGGCTTGGGAGTCAGAGGTCGTGGGTTTTAATCCCCTCTCCGCCACTTATCAGCGGTGTGACTTTGGACAAGTCACTCAACTTCTCTGTGCCTCACTGACCTCATCTGGAAATTGGGGATTAAGTCTGTGAGCCTCGGGTGGGGCAACCTGATTACCTTATATCTACCCCAGAACTTAGAAATTGTGCTTGGCACATAGTAAGTGCTGAACAAATACCATATTCCATCATCATCATTATTATTACTAAGCGCTTGAACACTGTACTACACTACTGAACCCGAGGACTTAAATTTAATAGAGAGCTTTGTTCGCAGTAACTGCTCAAAAAATATCACTGTTGGATTGGTGCCCCAGTGATTTCCTTGATCGACAAAGACACAGGTTTTTATAAAACAGCCACATTATTATTTCTAATGTTAATGATAATAAAAATGATAACAATAATGATGATTCTGGTATTTTTTCAGTGCCTGTGTAATATATGCCAAACCAAAGTACTAAGCCTGGGGTGGTTGATATATAAGAAGAGAAACAGTGTGGCCTAATGGATAGAGCATGACCCTGGGAGTCAGAAGGCCCTGGATTCTAAACCCAGATCCGCCACTGGGAGACCTTGAGACCTTGAGACCTCACTGCTGTGAGACTTTGGCCAAATCACTTCACTTTTCTGGGCCTCAGTTACCTCATTCATAAAATGGGGATTAAGACTGTGAGCTTCACATGGGACAGGGACTGTGATCAACTTGATCAGTTTGAATCTGCCCCAGTGGTTAGTACAGTGCCTGGAGTATGGTAAGGGCTTAGCAAACATCATAAAAATCATTCAGGTTGGTAAAAGCAAAAACAGTGCAAGGCACCACAAACATCAAACATGACAATATGGTGCGATCTTTTGTGTGCATAATACAGCTGGGAACACAATTCCTCTTAGGCCTTTTCAGTCTTGTTCATGCAACCATAGGTAATTTTCACTAACTGTAGAATCTTCTTCAAGTGCAAGGAACAACTCTATAGACTCACATGAGTAACAAGCATCTTTTTAATGGTACTTCAATAAGTCAATCAACCCATGGTATTTATGGAATACTTATTGTGTGCAGAGTTCTGTACTAAGTGCTTGGGAGAATACAATTCAATGTAATTGGCAGACTCAATTCCTGCCCACAAGGATTTACAGTCTAGAGGGGTAAACAGGCAGTAGTATAAATAAATTATGGATATGTAAATCAGTTCCTTGGGTCTGAGGCTGGGGGGAATATCAAGTGTTCAGTGGGAACAGATCCAAAGGTGTTAAATGTGTTTGTCCTCTCTGCTGGATTGTAAACTCCGTGGTGGAATGGAATGTCATTGTGATCATCATAGTGACCATACTCATTGGTTTTTATTTATATCTATTTAATGTTTGGCCCTGAACTAAATCCTTGAGAACACACTACACAGATAAGACTCTTGGTTTCCACCCTTGATGAATTTATAATCTAATGGGGGAAATCAAAAGACACACATGTCCAAAAGTATGTTAGGTAAAAGAGCATAGATCAAATATGGCAATGTAACCTAGTGGATAGAGCACAGGCCTGGAAATCAGAAGGATCTGAGTTCTAACCCCCTACTCTGCCACTTAACCTCTGTCTAATCTGTGTGATCACTTCTCTTAAACCTCAATTACCTAATCTGCAAAATGGCAATTAAGGCAATAAGCCCCAGGTGGTACATGGACTGTGTCCAACCTGATTAGCTTGCATCTACCCCAGAACCTAGAACAGTGCCTGGCATGTGGTAAGCACTTAACAAATACCACTGAAAAATATGTAGCTATGTATCATAGAAACAAAGTAATGGCTACATAAATATATAATTAAATAAGGGATAAATAAGTGGAGAAGGAAAGCAGCTTTGACTTAGTGGAAAGCACACCGGCTTGGGAATCAGAGGACCTGGGTTCTAAATCTGACTCCCCCACTTCCTTGCTGTGTATGATCCTGGACAAGTCATTTCTCTGTGCCTCAGTTTCTTCAATTGTAAAATGGAGATTCATGAACTCTTCTCCTTCCTTCTTAGACTGTGATCCCCATGTGGGACAGATAGATTAGCATCTATCACAGATCTAAGAACAGTGCTTAATAAATATCCTAATGATGATTATTAATTATTATATGAAAATATATTACCCATGACAAAATAATCAGGTGAGCACAAAGGTGGCTGATGAGGTGATCTGAGGAGGAAGGTGGGGGTTAGGCAGGAAATGTTGCTTGGCATATAGTAAGTGCTTAAAAAAATACCATCTTTATTATCATCATTATTATTCTCTTACTCCCTTTATTGAGTATTAGCTCACAGGGCTCCATGAATTTGTGCAAATCCCTGAAACATGAACCTGGCAAAGTAAGGGCTCAAGAAATATGATTTAAGGAATGAATGAATGAATGAATGAATGAATGAATGAATGAATGAATGAATAAGGGGTTCCTGCCTTTTTGCCCACAGAGGACTCATAACCTAAGGCGACAGATACCCAGGGAGAGAAATAATTGGAAAATTCAGCATAAAAATTCAGCAATAACAGACCAGTTGCCCAGTTTTGACCCCTCCCCACTCTATAGTGACTGCACCAAGCAGAAACACCCTGACTCTTCTCCTCCTCTCTCTCTGCAGTTACACAGAAAAACAGCAGTGTTTTAAACCCTAGCAGAAGTGCTGAGATGAGAAAATGGATAAGCACAGGAAAGAGTCAACATTCTGTCCACATTAGCAAACAAGCAAAAGCAATTTCCCCATTCTCCCACTCTCCAACCTGATGTCTTGTGTATTCAAGCAATCGATCGTATTTATTGAGTGCTTTCTGTATATACAGCACTGTTCTTAATGCTTGGGGGAGCATAATACAATAATAATACACATAATACAATTATATAATACAATAATAACATATATAATAATACCCCTGCCCTCAAGCATGCAGTCTAGTAGGGGAGACAGACACTAAAATAAATTATAGACTATGAGGATATTCATTCATTCAATAGTATTTGAGCATTTACTGTGTGCAGAGCACTGTACTATACACTTGGGAGAGTACAGTAAAACAATAAACAGTTCAAAACTGCTGTGGGGCTGGGGAAGGGGTGACTATCGAAGCACTTAATACAGTGCTCTGCCCACAGTAAACATTCAATAAATACAAATGATGGATTAAGGAGTTCCAACCCAACTGCATAGGCAGCATGGCAGAGAAAACAAACAGGGTGGGGATATGAGAGATTAGTCAGGGAAGGCTTCTTGGAGGAAATATGATTTTAGTAGGGTTTTTTTAAAATGGGGAGAGTGGTTCTCTGTTGGCTATTAAAAGGGAGGAAGTCCCAGGCCAGGGGGAGGTTGTGAGCAAGAGATAGGAGGTGAGATAGATGAGATGGAGGTACAGTGAAGGGGTAGGCATTAGAGGAGCAAAGTGTACTGATTGGGTAGTGGGAGAGGAGTGAGGATAAGTAGGATATGGGGAGCTAAGTGAGTGATTTAAAGCAGATGGTTCTCTCTCCCTATACAAGAAGCAGCATGACTTAGTGTAAAGAGCATGGGCCTGAAAGTCAGAGGACTTGGGTTCTAATCCTGACTCTGCCACTTGTCTACTGAGTGACCTGGGGCAAGTAACTTCACTTCTCAGTCCCTCACTTGGTTCAGCTGCAGAATGAGGATTCAACACCTGTTGTACCATCCTACTTAGATTGTGAAACCCACGTGAGACCTGATTGCCTTCTATCAATCCCAGTGCTTAGTAAGGTGCTTGGCACCAAGTAAGTGCTTCAGACCTCAATTATTATGAGTACAGTAGGGATAAATGATGCGATAGTTCACTAACATGTCTTTTATTCTCTGAGCTTCTGTCTTGTACTATATGCCTATCTTGTATATTCGTGTACTTGTATTCATCGAGCACTTACTATGTGCAGAGTACTGTACTAAGCGCTTGGGAGAGTCCCTCTGTTTTTTTCTCATTCTAGATACTTCTGTGTTCTGTATCCACAGAACTCGATGTGAACTCAAGGTCCACCCTGACCTCCAGAGACTGGGCCAGCCTAATAATCAATGGGATTTATTGAGCCCTTACTGGGTATAGAGCACTGGATAAAGTCTAGCCACCATCAGGAAAGCTGGCTGCCGGTCATAGTCTTAGAGACTCACTGGGAAAGAAAATTCTTATTTTCCCCTAGACACCATGTCAAGCACTCTGATAACGAGGGAAGTGGGAGATAGAGGTTGATAAACCGAGGAAAATTCAGCAAAATATCACAGCACAAAGTTCAATTTATCACAATAACAATGAAATGTTCAACAATGTCATGAAAATAGTTGTAAGTCCAAATTCACCACAGGAAATGAATCTCACCAAATGGAGGCTTCAAAACATTCCTTTCAGTGCCATGGAGATCTTCACCTTTCAAGCCGAAACCCACTGTAAATACTCTTGTTCAAAGTCACCTGACAGAGGGAAGGCATGTGACATCTGAACAGTATCAAGGAGCTGTAATCTGCAGCTTGAATGCATGGAAATGCTGCCTGCCAGGCTTGCCCAAACCCAGGATGAAGGTTATTAAAAAAAATTCTACATCCTTTTCACATAAATCTAGTTTTCCTCATACAAACATTGTACTCCTGTGAAGAATGAATCACAAAGCCTGCAATCTCATGGGTGTAACCGGCCACTTCTCAATTACGCATCGGAGGGATGAGTAACAGTACAAACTGTGGGGGGAAAGACAACTGCATTAAATGCTCTTGAAAACAAATTTAAACTGAAAGAAGGAATAAAAAGGGGGAAGAGAGTGTAACTCCTGGGTTTGTCTGATCTGAAAAACAGAGCACTAGATTCGTTTTTACAGAAATGATTACTTCATATATCAGCAAGAAATAGCTTGCTGTGACAAATATTCTCCTTATTACAATCATACTACTCTGCCGTACACACACACACACACACATTTCCATCCCTCATTAGGAAATTCATTATTCACGGATTTAAATTGATGTCCAGCACTCAGAAAATAAAAACTCTCAGGAGGCAGTCTTCCTTAAATATTTCAGTCCAGTTATAACCTACTCTGGGGATCCACAATTGTCTTTTCACAAGCACAAAATTATAATCAATCAATCATATTTATTGAACACTTCCTGTGGCAAGAATACTGTACTAAGTGCTTGAGAGAACACAATATAAAAGAGTTGGTAGACATATTCCCGGTCCACAAGGATCTTATATTCCAGAGGAAGATTAGGGACTTTTGATTTTGTTTTCTACTCTAAGGGCTTGGGATGTTATTTCTTGCTTTTCAGAAACTCCAGTTCCTTATCTTAGGGATCGTTCATGTTCCCACCAAATCTGAGTGCGTATGTGTATAAAAGCACAAAGTCTGTACCTGAGTACAAAAGAACAAATAAGAAGTAATCTGGAGAGCTAAAGCCAAGATTCTGATGGATGAACCGGAGAAGGATTCAAAGAAATGTTCTGAGAAGGTTGGATATTTCCTCCTCTACCTGTTGGAGGATCAACTTCAACACTAATACCCTGTTAGAAAGGAAAGAAAAAAGTTGAGAATCTTTCATTCACTTTCCCACGTCATGGCAATCCTAAATGATTCCAGTGTCGTGCCTGAACTTGAACAGCTTAAGGCAAGATAAAAGACTTACCTATTTGTGTTTCTGTTGACTTTTTATAAAAATGATTCTCTCAAACATTCCTTCCCAGGAATGCTTGCAGGCTGCCTTCAGTGATACTTAAAGATATGGTTGGTGTTCCATTGTTATTATTAACAATAATGGTACTTGTTAAGCGCTTACTATGTGCCAACTACTGTTCTAAGCATCGGGGTAGATAGAAGTCAATCAGGTTGGACATAATCCCTGTCCTACATGGGGCTCACACTCTTAATCCCCACTTTACAGAAGAGGTAACTGAGGCCCAGAGAAGTTAAGCAGCTTGTCCAAGGTCACACAGCAGACATGTGGTGGAGCTGGGATTAAAACCCAGATCCTTCTGAGCTCCCAGACCCTTGCTCTATCGACTAATCCATGCTGCTTCTCTTGGTAATGTTCTAGTTTTCAGCACTAAGAAGACGATGCACTCTCACTCCCTTTCTCTCTTTCACTTATCTTGCCCCAGTAGGGCCAGTGAAAAGAGCATTTGTCTGGGAATTAGGAAACCTGGGTTGTCACCCTGGTTTTGCCTGCTGCAGCAATGCCATCAGCAGTGAAAGTTTTGACCAGAGAAGCACATAAGGTATTGTGCCAGCAGAAATGGTGGCACATGGATAATGAAAACCATGGTGTCTACCAAGGCATGTGCATTCCAAGATATTGAACTGTGTCTCAGTCTCAACAAACTCCTGAGGGCACTTTCAGGAATCACTGATTGCAGGGAGTAAAGACACTTCACATGTCTACAATTCTATTTATTTATATTGATGTCTGTTTACTTGTTTTTATGTCTATCTTCCCCTTTCTAGACTGTAAGCCCCGTGTGGGCAGGGATTGTCTCTCTTTACTGCTGAAATGTATTTTTCACATGCTTAGTACAGTTCTCTGCATACAGTAAGTGCTCAGTAAATATGATCGATGAATGAATGAATGAACATGTACTTGGATGGATTTTTGCAAGAGCTAGTGGAACTACAGACCCTGGACCCCAGGTTAGAGAAAACTTTTGCCTCCTCTCCCTTTCCATCCTCTCTCCCACTGCCCTGCTGAGAGGGAATTTGGCACTTAGAAACATGGCCACCTCTTGCAACATTATGTAGATGGCATCTGAAATAAGCTAGTCTTCCAGGAACCTTTGTTGCTAGGATACACCTAATGAAAGCATTGGTTCAGGAACTGCTCCTCCTCTGATTGGTTCCCCAAGGCAGGATTCGACTGGTGGGCATATCTACCTTTTGAGTGCTTGCCAAGCCTAAGCCAGATCTAATTGGTGGAAAAATGTGTTGGTTGAGTCCCCTGCACCAGTGAAATTGCCCTTCTTACTTTGAACCAGGGAAGGTCTGTATAGTGGACCCTCAGCATCCACTGTTATCTTTCTTCTAATGGCAGCAAGCAGTTTGATTCCCAGCTCCCCCGATAGAAAATGCAAAAACTCGGGGGAAAAGGATATCAGAAACTGCTGGAGGTGCAGGGTGGGGGAGGGAGTGCAGTTCGGATGGAAGAATGAAGGGCTTGGTTTGAGCCAAATCACTCTCTCACAGAAACCAATCAATTAATGCTATGTATTTAGTGTTTCCTGTGTGACATCACTGTACTAATTCTCTTGGGAAAGTACAAAACAGTAGAGTTAGTATTCTTTCATTCGTTCAATCATACTTATTGAGCGCTTACTGTGTGCAGAGCACCGTACTAAGCACTTGGGAAGTACCATTCGGCAACAAATAGAGACAATCTCTGCCCACAATGGGCTCACAGTCTAGAAGGGGATATATAATATCATTTCTAGTAGATATGATCCCGGCCCACCAGGAGCTTATAGTTTACAAAATGGCCCCGGAGAACCTTTCTGTCAGCATTTCTGTTGCTTGCTGTCAATTTTTCTTGAAAAACCCAGGCAGGGCCCTGATCCACCCTGCTTCCTCTCCCCACACAATCCCTCTTTGCTAGCAGTGATGAAATAGAGCCTTAGAAGACTTGAGAAAGGGAATGGTCACTTTGTAAAAGGCTCTTGGAAAACAATCATGGCGAATCATAATCCATATAGTCATAGTAGCTTCACGCTACCTCTCAAGACAGCCATTGTGTGCTCAATGTCAGACTGTAGACAAGACGGTAAGGTCAAGTCATTTAGCTTCTCTGTGCCTCAGTTTCCTCATGTGTAAAAATGGGGATTAAATATCTCTCTTTCCTGGCCACCAGAAACTGTGAGTCTCATATAGGTCAGTGACTGCTTCCAATCCAACCATTTGGCATCTACCCCAGTGCTTAGTACAGTGTTTGGCACATAATAAGTTTCTTAACAAATATCACAGCTATTATTATGCTCTGGAGTTATTGCATGAGGCATGACTGTGGTATCCTTTCTGCATCCCCTCCTAGCCCAGACCCCTTTAAAATCTGTGGGGATAGGGGGATTCCCGTGGCTGGGGTTGACAGAGGGTCCTTCTGCCTCTCACTGTAGCTCTCCTTGCCTCCAAGGTGAATGTCAACATTGCCAGGTTTCCTTCCTGGGCTCTGTTCCCTTATTACTGCTGCCTCTGGTCATTTCACGGGCCCCTCAATCTATATAGAATTACTCATTTGATAGGAAAATAATTATTTTCCTAGGGTCAGTCACTGAAAATCAGTCCTGGAATGACTGCAGTTCAACTTACCTAGCAGAACAAATAAAGCTGTTTCTTCTCCGCTGCACAATTCTAGGTGCTTTTATTTTTGGTTAATTAATATTTTACAAGTTCATGTAAACTACTGGCATTTCAGATTCTTTCATTGGCTTTTTTGCCCACAGATGTCTAGAAAGAATAGTGCTGTGCCTGTGTTTGCATCAGCCTCTATACATGCCCTACCACATGTATAATAAATGTGCACTCTTTTCTATAGATATCTTTAGGATGATGTTTTCACTCCCCAAATCTGCCCTCTTTGCTGAACATTCTCCCCTTTTGCATTCTAGAGATCATTTTTTGTTACCTCACCAACTTTCAGATCAAAACACTACATTATTCTCCCAGCTCGAACAACCCTCAGTCTGGATCAGAAAAAGGCTGCCCATCTGCTTAATGGCCCGGATCCCCACTTCACTCCCTCTACACCACAGCTTGAACACTTCTCTCCACTCATATCGACCTACTCTCTCTGCCTCGTTCTCATCTCTTTTGCCACCGATTTCTTACTGGTGCCTTTCCTTCTGCCAGGAACTCCCTCCTCTTCACATCTGGCAGAACACGACTCTGCGATTCTTCAAAGTCCTTCTGAAATCACATCTCCTCTAGGAACCCTTCCCTAATCCATCTCTCATCCCTCCACACTATAGCCCCCTGAAGAGTCTGTGATATTACTTGGGGGTTTTACCACTAAACCGTGGCTGAAAGAACCCACTAAGTCACTTTAGGAATGCCCGGACCACAGTCAGCCTCCACTAGATGTAAGGCCCTTCATATCTCTTTTTCTGCCACAGGATGGGGGCATTCTACTCACTGCCTCCCAGTTTTCTGCTACTCTCTTACTGGCACTGCTCTATGGCTGAATCCCAGTCTTAGAGCAAAGGTGTAAATGCCTTCATGGACTCCCTACCATCCCATTCCAGGGCTGGCTGCAGGAAGACTATGGCCACAGAACTCCTGCTCCTGGCTCCCCAGGACACTTATCTCCCCGACTTCTTCATGAGCCTTTACCACAGGCAGACAGCCAAGATCTGAAATCGCTACAATATTGAAACACAGTGTGGTGGATGGAGCACGGGCCTGGGAGTCAAAAGGTCATGGGTTCTAATCCCAGCTCCTCCATTTGTCTGCTAACAGAAAAAAATCCTCATTAAATATTATTGATTCATTAATCTTATCTTCCATGTTCCAATGGTTGACTGAGGTTAGCATTCATTATCAAAGGTGAATTTGACCTTACCTTCATGGGCTTCTTACATATGGGAGGTAACTACATCTTCTCCCCTGATCTCTCTCCCTCTCTCCAGGCTCTCATCTCCTCCTGCCTTCAAGACAACTCTACTTGGATGTCCTTCCGTCACCTCAAATTTAACATGTACAAAACAGAGCTCCTTATCTTCCCACCCAAACCCGGTCCTCTCCCGGACTTTCCCATCACTTTAGATGGCACCACCATCCTTAACATCTCACGAGCCCATAACCTTAGAGTTATCCTTGACTCCGCTATCTCATTCAACCCACATATTCAATCCGTCACCAAATCCTTTAGGTCTCACCTTCACAATTTTGCTAAAATCCTCCCTTTCCTCTCCATCCCAACTACTACCATGTTAATGTGATCACTCATCCTATACCACCTAGGTTACTGAATTAGCCTCCTTTCTGACCTCCCAACTTCCTGCCTCTCCTCACTCCAGTCCACAATTCACTCTGCTGCCCGGATCATCTTTATATACAAACGTTCAGGACATGTCACCCCCCTCCTCAAAAATCCCCAGTGATTGCTTATCCACCTCTATATAAAACAAAAATTCCTCACCACTGGCTTTAAAGCACTCCATCACCTCTCCTTCTCCTACCTCACCTCACTTATCTTCTTTTACAACCCATTCATTCATTCAATCATATTTATTTATTGATAGATTGATTGATTGAACCCAGCCTGTACCCTAGGTTCCTGTGGTGCTAACCATCTCACTGTGCCTCATTTTCATCTGTCTCACTCCTGACCCCTTGCCCATGTCCTACCTTTGGCCTGGAATGCCCTCTCTCCTCAAATCCACCAGACAATTACTTTCCCCACCTTCAAAACCTTACTGAAGGCACAGTTCCTCGAAGAGATCTTCCCAGAATAAACCCCACTTTTTCTCATCTCCCACTCCCTTCTGGGTCACCCTGACTTGCTCTCTTTGCTCTTCCCCTCTTTCCCCACCCCAGAGCACTTATATATATATATCTGTAATTTAATTTGTTTACTTTGATTTCTATTTATTTGTACTGATGTCTGTCTTCCTGCCTCTAGCCTGTGAGCTTGTTGTGGGCAGGATTGCCTCTCTTTGGTGCTGTATCGTACTATCCCAAGCACCCAGTACAGTTCTCTACACAGAGTAAGCACTCAATAAGTACAGTTGAATGAATGAGGGGTAGAGGGATGGGGAAGAAGTTGAAGATGAAGTCTGAAGAAATTTCCCCCTTCCCCTAAAAGCAATTTTTCTTCACAAAATAAAAAATAAAAAAACCCCTAACACTTTCCTTAAAAAAAATCCAGAATGTGACACTAGGCAGGATATAAAGAAAACTGAAAGTCTACTAGTTTTCCTCAAAAACAAGCTCTCTAAGTCAATCACTCAATAAATCGATCAATGGCATTTATTGAGTGCTTACTGTGTGCTAAGCATGGTAGTGAATACTTGTGAGAGTACAGTACAACAGATTTGATAGCTCTGTTCCCTGTCCACAAAAAGCTTACTGTCTAGACGGGGAGACAATCATTAATATAAACAACATACAGTCATGTTACCTCAGTTCTATGGGGCTGAGAGTGGGGTGAATACTTAATGCCCACAGGGTACAGATCCAAGTGCATAGGCAACACTGAAGGGAGAGGGAGATTGAGAAATGAGGGCAAAATCAGGAAAGACTTCTTGGAGGAGATGTGACCTTAATAAGGCTAAATACAAATAAAATAAAAACACATGTATGTAGTTGCCACAGGATGATTCATCCAACTCTGTTGTTGGCACTAAGAGGGTTAACATCTTCCGAGCAGATAAAAGACCACAGCTAAATGCCCACAATTCCAGAGTTGGTGGCAGCCAAATGAGAAGTGCTGTCTGACTGCATAAAAATAGTGGATTCACTTCTCTGGGGAACAGTAAAATGTCCCAGCTTCAGAGAGCATGGCAGGCCAGCGTACCCTGTTCTTAGAGCCGGAGGCTCACAACAGGCAAGAGAAATTCCTTCTTCTGAAACTTTGGTTTTAGGGTGTTTGGTTTTGGTTTTAGACCGCTTCTTGCAGAGAACTGGCTTTCTTGTTCTCTGAGAATCCTAGCCAAAGAAAGCCATTTTTTGTGTTGGACTAATACAGTCAAGCAGTGGGAAGCCCAAAACCACATCTCTGTCATTCTCTAGGCAGTGACTTTATTTAAAAAAAACAATAGGCTTAGAAAGGACTCCACAAGGTTACCCTGGTCAGCACTCTATCTTTAGAGCTTGTCAGTCCTGAAACAACCCCAGCTGATTAAAAATACAACATGCTCGGGTTCCTTTGAAGCACTCAATCCCGTTGCCCCCTCCTATCTCACCTTGCTGATTTCCTACTAGAACCCAGCACCCTCACTTTGTTTCAATCTCATCTATCTCACCTCACACCCCTCAACCACTCCCTGCTATTGGCCTGGAACTCTCTCCCACTTCACACCTGATGGGCAGTCACATTCTCCACCTTCAAAGCCTTATTAAAATCACAGCACTCAGCTCCTCAGCACTTTTGTACATATCTATAATTAATTAATTTTTATTATTGTCTGTATCTCCCTTGAGACTGTGAGGTCCTTGTAATCAGGGAATGAGCCTACCAACTCTGTTTTATTGTACTCTCCCTAGTAGTTACTGCGGTGCTTTGCATCCAGTAAGAGCTCAATAAATATTATTGATTATTTATTGTTCCGCACACAAAAGGCGCTCAATGAATACCACTGATTGTTTGCTTGACTGACCGATTATTCACGAAATATGGTAGAAAATTAAAAGGAAAAAGAGTTACTATTTGCTCCCTTGGAAAACTCATTCACTCCCATGGTTTCAAATATCAGCTCTAGTCACATGATTCCCAAATTTACCTCTCTAATTTTTAACTCTCTCCTCTGCAATCTCACATTTCCTCCTGTCTTCAGGATATTTCCACTTCGATGTCCCGCTGACCCCTCAAAAAAACTTACCATGTTCTCGGTGGTTGCCCACCTCCTCCTCATTAAACAAAAACCTCTTCTTGTCAGCCTTAAAGCACTCAACCAGCTTGCCCTCTCATACCTTACCTCACTGCTTTCCTATTACAGCCCAGGTCTCACAGTTTGCTCTTTGGTCAACTACTCAAGGTACCTTAATCTCTTCTAACTTGCTACTAGTTCCTTCCCCCTGTCATCCCTCTGGCCTGGAGCTCCCTCCCTTTTCATATACAGCAGACTATCACTCTCCCTGTCCTCAAAGTCCTTTTAAAATTGCAATTCCTCCAAGAAGCCTTCCCCAGCTAAACACTGTGAAAATGGATGAACAACCATTGGAGGCTTTTGAGGAAGGGGGATATGGCCTGAATTATTTTTTAGAAAAATGATCTTGGCAACAGAGTGAAGTATGGATTTGAGTGGGGAGAGACAGGAGGCAGCGAGTTCAGTGAGGAGTCAGATGCAGTAGTTGTAGTGGGATATGATAAGTGCTTGGATCACTGTGGTATTATTTTGGGTGGAGAGGAAAAGGTGGATTTTAGAGATGTTGTGAAGGTAGAACTGAGAGGATTTTGTGACAGACTGAATACGTATGTTGAACGAGAGAGATGAGTGGAGAATAATGCCATGATATTAATAATAATAGTAATTGTGTTATTTGTAAAGTGCTTACTACATGCACTGTGGCAGATACAAAGTACTTGGGTTGGGCACAGTTCCTGTCCCACCTGGGGCTCACTGTCTTAATCCCCATTTTACAGATGAGGTAACTGAAGCACAGAGAAGTTATGTGACTTGCCCAAGGTCTCACAGCAGACACACGGCAGAGCTGGAATTACAACCCAAGTCCTTCTGACTCTCAGGCCCCTGCTTTATCCACTAGGCCATGCTGCTTCCCTGTTATGGTCTTGTGAAACAAGGAGGTCAGTGGTGTTTTCAACAGTGATAGGAAAGACCGGGGGTAGGGCGAGGTCGGTTTGGGTAGGGAGATGAGGAGCTCCATTTTAGATATATTAAGTTTGAGGTGTTGGTGGGACATCTGAGTGGAGATGTTCTGAAGGCAGCAAGGAATTCAAGACTATTGGAAAGGATGGAAGTCTGAGCTGGAAATGTATATTTGGGAATCATCTGTAGAAATGACATTTGAAGTCATGGGAGTGAATGAGTTTTCCAAGGGAGTGGGTGTAGATGGAGCATAAAAGGGGACGTAGAGCTGAGCCTTGAGGGATTCCCACAGAGGGTGGGAGGCTGAGGCAGAGGTTTGGAAAGAGATCAAGAAGGACTAGCTGGAGGCATTGGAGGAGAGCCATGAGAAGGCGGTGTCAGCAAAACAAAATCTACCTAAATAGCCCCAATCTTTCCCTTTCTCTGCATAGCCCCGACTGTCTCTAAGACATCTCTTTATAGATGTTCTAGCAGCATCTCAAACTCAAAAAGTCCAAAACTGTACTCCTCATCTTCGCTTTCAAATCCTCTCCTGCAAAGTTGACAACACTAACATCCTTTCTCTTCCTGAAGTCCACAACTTGGCATTTTCCCTTAATCCCCTCTCTCCCTTTCAACTGCCATATTCAATCTCACTAAATTCGGTTGGTTTTTCCTCCTCAATATTTCCTGATTCTGCCCCTTCCTTTCCATCCAAACAGCTACTATACTTGTTGAAGCATTTAAGACATTCTGACTTGACTAGTACATCACTCTCCTTAATAACTCCCTGTCTCTAGTTTTTCCCAGCAGACCATACTTCACTCTGCTGATTAGATCATTTTTCTAAAATGTCATTCTATACATGCCTCCCCAATCCTTAAAAATTCAAATTATTACCTTTTCCTCTTCACATCAAAGAGATATTCTCCACCACTGGCACTCAATCAGCTCACTCCGTCTCCCTGTCCTCTCCCTCAATACCCCAGTTGGCTTTGTCATTCCTTTTAAATTAATCTACTAACTGTGCCTTACTCCGGCTCTGCCATTGCCAACCTCTACTCTACCTGGAACTCTTTACTGCTTCAAATTCAATAGTGATAGCTCTTCCCATTTCTAAAGTCCTCTAAATAATCTTTTTTTTTGCTAAGTACTTATTGCGTGCCAATGATTGGACTAAATTCTGGAGAAGATACAGCGCTTTTGTACATATCCGTAATTTATTTATTTATATTAATGTCCATCTCATGTATATATTTAGACTGTAAGCTCTAGACTGTAAGCTTGTTTTGGGCAGGGAATGTGTCTACCCGCTCTGTTATAATGTTTTCTCCCACTTGCTGAGTAGATTCATGATGATGATGATGATGATGATATTTGTTAAGCTCTTACTAGATGCCAAGCACTGTTCAAAGCACTGGGGTAGATACAAAGGAATAAGGTTGTCCCACATGGAGCTCACAGTCTTAATCCTCATTTTACAGATGAGGTAACTGAGGTATAGAGAAATCAAGTGACTGGCCCAAAGTCACACAGCTGATAAATTGCAGAGCTGGGATTAGAACCCATGACTTCTGACTCCCAAGACCATGCTCTTTCCACTAAGCCACACTGCAGTGCTCTGCACACAGTGTACACTGAATAAATGCCACTGATTGATTGACTGATTGATTGGTATTCAGATCTAACTGTCTCTGTCCCATTGGCACCTCATAGTCCAGGTTCATTTTACACATGAGGTACCTGAGGCACAGATAATTTAGGGGGTTTGCTCAAGATCACAAACCAGAGAAGTGACAGTGGAAAAACTGGAACCTTCATCCTTCTGACTCCCGGGTTCATGCTGTTTCCTCTAGGCTACTCTCCCTGACACCCTCCTGAAATCACATCTCCTCCAATAGTCCTATCCTCATTATTTTCTAATTTCCTCTGGTTATATTACTCTTATTGCTTGTTTAGAATTTCTGCTACCTAAGCACTTAATTACTCATAACATTCATAGCACTTTTCTTCATAATTTACTTACTCTATTACTTAAGCACTAATTTGGGTACATGTTCCCATTTCCTTCTTCCACCGATCCATAATTTATTTTAGAGTCTTTCTTCCTTGCTCCACTGTAAACTCCTTAAGCGCTTGGATCATGCACATTAATTCTTTTGTACTCGTCCAAGTGATTCTTACAGTGCTGTGCATATGGTAGGTACTCAATAAATACTATCCATTGCTTGAATGCTCATTTTTGCATTCCACTGTTACCCCTACCTTCAGTCTACCTCCACCTAAACTGTGAGCTCCTTATGGGATGGGGGCTGCTTCTAATCTCTTTGTTTCTATCTCAGCATTTAGTCCATAGTAAGCACCTAATTAATTCATTCAATCATATTTATTGAGCACTTACTGTGTGCAGAGCACTGTACTAAGTGCTTAGAAAGTGCAATTCATCAACAAGGAGAGAAAATCCCTCCTGATAAATATTCAATTGTATTTATTCATTCATTCATTCAATAGTATTTATTGAGCGCTTACTATGTGCAGAGCACTGTACTAAGGGCTTGGAATGAACAAATTGCTAACAGATAGAGACAGTTCCTGCCCTTTGAAGGGCTTACAGTCTAATCGGGGGAGGCAGACAGACAAGAACATTAGCAATAAATAGAGTCAAGGGGATGAATATATCATTAAAACAATAGCAAATAAATAGAATCAAGGCGATGTACATCTAATTAACAAAATAAATAGGGTAATGAAAATATATACAGTTGAGCAGATGAGTACAGTGCTGAGGGGATGGGAAGGGAGAGGGGGAGGAGCAGAGGGAAATGGGGGGAAAAGAGGGTTAAGCTGCGGAGAGGTGAAGGGGGGCGGTAGAGGGAGTGGAGGGAGAAGGGGAGCTCAGTCTGGGAAGGCCTCTTGGAGGAGGTGAGCTCTAAGTAGGGTTGTGAAGAGGGGAAGAGAATTAATTTGGCGGAGGTGAGGAGGGAGGGCATTCCAGGACTTACTGAGCACTTACTGTGTGCAGAGCACTGTGTTAAGCACTTGGAAGGTACAATTCAGCAACAGATAGAGACAATCCCTGCCCAACAACGGGCTCACAGTCTAAAAGACTGTGAATAAATATCAAAACTAACTGATAACTATCATTAGCATCTCTGTGTCATCTGGGAAGCAGCTGGCCCAGTGGAAAGAACATGGGCCTGGTAGTCAGGGGTCATGGGATCTAATTCTGGCTCTGCCACTTGCCTGCTCTGTGATCTCAGGCAAGCCGTGTTACTTCTCTGTGCCTCAGTTACCTCATCTGTAAAATGGGGAATAAGACTGTGAGCCCCAGGCGGGACATAAACTGAGTCCAACCTGATTATCTCGTATCAACCTTGTATCTTGTATCTATGCTTAGTAGAGGGCCCAGCACATAATAAGTGTTTAACAAATACCATTAAAAAACAAAACAAAACAAAAACAAAACAAACAAAAAATAAATAAATAAACTAGCTCAGTTTGCAGCTGGGATGCAGCATTGTCTGAAGCTTTGTTTTATTGTATTCTTAAAGTGTTTCTTTTGTCCTCCTCACTTCTGATTTCTCAATTTCAGGGCACCACGGAGCATCCGTTTCAGTATCCTGCTATTGTCCATTTTCTTTGCACAGCCCACCCAGCCCAGCTGTGTTGGGGTGAATACAGCTTCGATGCTAGAAGGCTGACTTTGTTTCAGGGCGTTTGTGATCCTGTCTTCCATCTGATGCCGAGTTTAGCCTATAACTGATGTTGGTGGAACTGCTGTAGGACTCGGAATCGTCAACAAGGGGGAGGTCAGGCCTCACAACTATAGAGAAGGTTGGACAATATTACAACTCTGTAGTTGCAATATTTGGCTTGGAGTCTAATATCACACCACCTGAGACAGTCTCTCAAAGGATGTGTTGACCTTCTAGATTCCACCTTTTACTTCCTTTACTATGACTGAATCATTGGTCAGTGCTATTAAGAAAACAGAATTCCGTGACCGGGTTAAGCTCTGTGTCACCAATATAGATCTTTTGTTGTATGTACGACTTCCCCCGTGCATCCAGTTGCATTACCTCAGTAGTTTTTCTTTTAGACTTACATCAGTCCAGGTCACCTGACTGATATTTTGGAGCAGTTTGCTATAATTTGCATGTTTTTCTAGGAGGAGTATGCCTCTAGGATAGAGTCATCTGAGTACCACAGTTCTTGTTTATGGAGACCAAAGAAACAATATATTTTAATACTAACATCCAGGCCTCTTGTTGTATCAAAACATGGCTGTGTAGACCCACTTGTTAATCTTGCTTTGCTCCATTCATTCATTCATTCAATGGTATTTATTGAGCATTTATTGTGTGCAGAGCACTGTACTAAGTGCTTGGAAAGTTCAGTTCAGCAATAAAAAGAGACAATCCCTGCCCATGCTGGGCTTACAGTCTAGACAGGGGGAGACAGACAACAAAACAAATAAATAGGCATAAGTGCAAATAAATAGAATTATAGATATATACACATTGAAACAAGTAAAAAGGCATCAATAGAAATAAATAGAATTACAGATATATACATGTATGCGTAAGTGCTATGGGGAGGGCAGAGGAGGAGAAGAGCAAAGGGAGTGAGTCGAGGTGACGAGGAAGGGAGGGGGAGTTGAGGAAAAGGGGGGCTTAGTCTGGGAAGGCCTCTTGGAGGGGGTGAGGCTTCAGCAGGGCTTTGAAGCAGGGGAAGAGTGATTATTTGGTGGATTTGAGGAGGGAGGGCATTCCAGGTCAGAGGTAGGACATGGGCCAGAGGTTGACTATGGGACACGCTAGATCGAGACACATTGAGAAGGTTAGCACCAGAGGAATGGAGTGTGCAGTCTGGGAGGTAGAAGGAGATGGGGAATTGAAGACAAGGAATGGATCGGATGGAGCACCCCAGTTCTGACAAGAACAGGGAAATAGCATTGCCTAGTGGATAGAGCACGGATCTGGGAATCAGAAGGACCTGGGTTCTAATGCCGGCTCTGCCACGTGCCAGCTGTGAGACCATAGGATTTAGCCCCACATAGGATAGGGATAGTGTCCAACTTGATTTTCTTGTATTCATCCTAGTGCTTGGAACAGTGCCTAGCACATAGTAAGAACTTAACAAATACCATTATTATTGTTATTATTATAAATTATTATTAATAATAAAAATGGCTCTGCCACTTGTCTGCTGTGTGATCTTGGAAAAGCCACTTAAATTCTCTGGGCCTCAGCTCCCTCATCTGTAAAATGGGGCTTAAGACTGAAAGCCCCATTAGAACATGGACTGTGTCCAACCTGATTAGTTTGGATAATAATAATAATGATAATTTTGGTATTTGATAAGCGCTTACCATGTGCCAAGCACTCTTCTAAACCCTGGGGTAGATACAGGGTAATCATGTTGTTCCAAATGAGGCTCACCATCTTAACCCCCATTTTACACGAGTTAACTGAGGCACATAGAAGTTAAGTGACTTGCCTAAAGTCACACAGCTGACAAGTCGCAGAGTCGGGATTAGAACCCATGACCCATGACTCCTAAGCCCGTGTTCTTTCCACTGAGCCCCGCTGCTTTTCTACTGCTGCTGGATCTACTGCAACACTTAGTATAGTGTCTGGGACGCATAAGCGCTTAACAAATACCATTAAAAATAGCAAGTGCTTTACAAATATCATAAAAAGATCAGCCATGTTGATATTTATTTTCCACTTGTCTGCTGTGTGGCCTTGGGCAAATCACTTCACTCCTCTGTGCCTCAGTTACCTCATCTGTAAAATGGGGGTTGAGACTATGAGCCCGACGAGGGACAGGGACGGTGTCCAGCTCGATTCACTTGTTTCCACTCCAGCACTTAATATAGTACCTGGCACATAGACTGCACTTAACAAATACCATCATTACAATTCATTAATTCAATCATATTTATTGAGCATTTATTCATTCATTCATTCAATAGTATTTATTGAGTGCTTACTATGTGCAGTGCACTGTACTAAGTGCTTGAATAATGTTGGTATTTGTTAAGTGCTTACTATGTGCCGAGCACTGTTCTAAGCGCTGGGGTGGATTCAGGGTAATCAGGTTGTCCCACGTGAGGCTCACAGACTTCATCCCCATTTTCCAGATGAGGTAACTGAGGCACAGAGAAGTGAAGTGACTTGCCCACAATCACACAGCTGACAAGTGGCAGAGTTGGGATTCAAACCCATGACCTCTGACTCCCAAGCCGGGGCTTTTTCCACTGAGCCACGCTGCTTAACATTTACTGTGTGCAGAGCACTGTACTGAGAACTTGGAGCATACAATTCAACAATCAACAGACACATTCCCTACTGCTGCTCTTAGCAACACAGGAAAATATGACTTACAGGGCATTGGATTCTCCCCAAGGAAAATTGATACACCCTTAAAACACACAGCTTGCTGTGGTTTTTTGATTTCAACATAACTTTCGATTGCTATACAAATGTATTGCTGTGTTTCCAAAATATGACTTTCCTAAAATATTTTTGACCTCTTACATCCCCATCTCAAATCAACACCACCGTCATCCTCCCCATCCCACAACCTTGGGGTCGCCCTGGCTGATCCCCTATCATTCAAGTCTCACATCCTTTCCCACCCTAAGCGCGACCACCCTGGTACAAGTTCCGTACTTGCCACGGTTAGACTCTTCATTCCATTAGCCTCCTAATTGGTCCCCCGGCTGCCGGCCTCTCTTCCGCCAATCTATTCTACATGCCTTTGAATGGATCACCTTCCTGAGGCATCGCTTGCCAAGTGTCTCTCTTCAAAACCTTTCGCTGGCACGTGTCTCTTTACAGCAAACAAAAAGTTACAACTGACTTCAAGGCTCTCCACCATCTTGCCCTGCCTCCACCTTGCCTCTTGCATCTTGCTTCCACCATATCTGTTCTCTTCACTTTATTCCCCAAACTCCTGTCTCCATTCTTCAGCTGCATCTCTCTCTCAATTCTCCTGCCTCCTTCCCTCACTTACACTATTTCTCAGGCTTAAAACTCCCTCTCTCCCCATATCAAACTAAGGCTCTTCCCACATTCAAATCCCCCTTAGAATTCCACTCTCTTCAGTAAACATTCCCTAATTTCCCAGCACCCTGAGCCGTAGCCTCTCCTCGGCCGTTTCACTCAATCACTCACTCAGTGGTATTCATTTAGTGCTTACTGTGTGCAGCTGAGACTTGTTAGTAAGAGGACATGGGTTCTAATCCCTCCTCCGCCACTTGTGTGCTGTGTGACCTTGGACAAGACAGTTAACTTCTCTGTTCCTCAGTTACCTCACCTGTAAAATGGGGAGTAAACTGTGAGCCCTACATCAGACATCCTGATTACCTCGTATCTACCCAAGTGCTTAGAACAGTGCTTGACACGTAGTAAGTGCTTAACAAATATCATTATTATTATTATTATTATTATTATTATTACAAGGAACTGTACAAAGTGCTCGTCAGAGTACGATACGACAGAATTGGTAGATATGGGAGAGGTCTCAGAAACTTAATGAACTTCTTAATGCAGCCAAATTCACTAATTACCAGAGCCTACATCTTCTAATGGTATCAGATTTTTTAATAATATCTATGAATACTGCATAGAGGCCATATTTAGACAGTGAGCCCGTCACTGGGCAGGGTTTGTCTTTATCTGTTGCCAAGTTGTACATTCCAAGCGCTTAGTATACTGCTCTGCACATAGTAAGCGCTCAATAAAAACTACTGAATGAATGAATGAATAAATATTATTTCTCCTAGCCTCTTTGCTGCTTCTGACATATTATTGAAGGGGGACTCTGTCCACAATCCTCTAGACTGTGAGCCTGTGGTGGGCAGGGATTGTCTCTATTTATTGCTGTATTGTACTCTCCAAACATTTAGTACAGTGCTCTAGACACAGTAAGTGCTCAATAAATACTATTGACTGAATAAATGAATCATCTCCAGGGGGAGAAATAGTGTTTCTCACTCCCCCACTGGTCACTGGGGATGAGGGAGGCTTTCACAGGGATCCCCAGCAGAGCCCAGAGTCCCGATGGCACAAAGACCTTAGGTTGTGAGATGCAAAATTATCGTAACTTCTGGGTTAGAAAGTGACAAAAGTGCTCAGGCTCTGTGAATAGCAACTTTCGGTGTGGGAAATGTGGAAAGAATTGTTGGTCTTGCAACAGTCCTTCATCCACACTCTCCCTCCCTTCTCTCCTCACAACCCCCCCTCAAAACACACAGACAAACACACAAACACACGCGCACTGCCATCACTGAAGGAGTCCAAGTCAAAAACAAAGGAAGTGGATATGCTTGGGAAACTTCACTAAGAAAAACATCTTTGTTCTACAAATACATAAAACCTATGCTAAACAAAAAGGAAAGAAAATATACCGATCGGGTCGTTATGCCTATCGACCTCTATGTAAGATGCTATGCCGTCTTCAATCATCGTAAAGCTACACCCTCAAACTTGGGCTTGGGATATGTTTGAAAAGAAGTCTCAGCTGCCCACTTTTAAAGGATTACTGAAAAATTTGAATGAAAAAAATCCTCAGTTTGTTGGGTTTTTTCCCAGGCTACCATATCTTTGCACACTGCATATAGGGAATGAGGGGAAAATCTGGGACGAAGTTGCAGCCACAAGCTTGGCGGAACGGAATTTGGAAAACCATTTACTATTACTACTATTGCTATCTACTATGGCTACTACTGATGATAATGATATTTGTTGTGCACTTGCTAAGTGCCAAGCACTGTACTATGCACTGTAGTAAGATACGAGATAATCAGACCCCATATGGAACTCACAGACTAACTAGGAAAGTCGAGGGGCGGGGAGGGGAAAGAAGGATAGTCTGGGCATTCCCAAGGACCCAAGGAGTTGCATTAAATTCAGTAATGACTCAAAGGAACCACCAGATTAAGTAGTTATTGCTGCTGACAACCTCATCTATAACCTTTAAAATTCTCTGACCCCAACATCTCCCCTTAATCCTCTCCATCTAATCAACTCAACTCAGTCCTTCCTATCCCACCTTGATGACCGCATCAGACTCTTTGCTGACCTCACAGCTTCCTGTCTGTCCCCACTCCATTCCATACTTCACTCTGCTGCCAGGATCATTTTTCTACAAAATCGTAGCCCATGTTTCACACTCTTCAAGAATCTCCAGTGGTTGTCCATCCACCAAACAGAAACTCCTTACCATTGGCTTTAGAACATTCCTTACCTCCCTGGTTTTCCAGTCTGCACTCTTGACTCCTCTAATGCCAACCTACTCACTGAACCTTGATCAATCAGTCAATCAGTTGTATTTATTGCACACTTACTATATGTAGAACATTATTCTAAGCACTTGGCAGAACATAATACAGCATAATTAGCAGACACGTTCTCTGCACGCAAGGAGCTTACAGTCTAGAGGGAGAGACACATGTTAATATGATTTCATTTCTCTCACTGCTAACCCCTCGCCCACATCCTGCCTCTGGCCTGGAGCTCCCTCCCTCTTCATATTTGACAGACGTTCGCCTTTCTCACCTTCAAAGTCTTGCCAGAGGCTCATCTCCTCCAAGAGGCCTTCTCTGAGTAAGCCCTAATTTCCTCCCCTCCCACTCCCTTGTGCATCACACTTGCACTAGGATTTGAATCCTTTATTCACCCCTCTCTCTCTCCCATAGCACTTATGTATATGTCTGTAAATGAAACAATATATATATATTGATTTATTCATTTATTTACTTTCCCAAGTACTTAGTAGAGTGCTCTGTACACAGTAAATGTGCAATAAATACGACTGATTGATAAGATATTGAATCCCCAGTTTGCTGATGAGGGAATTGAGGCACAGGGAAGTGAAGTGACTTGCTCGAGGTCACCCAGCAGGCAAGTGGCGGAGTCAGCTTTAGAACCCATGTCCTCTGACTACCAGACCCATGCTCTTTCCACAGGGCTACACTGCTTCTATGAACATTTGAAAGAAACTCTATCTTCTTTGATACGATACCTGTTAAAGTTGTCTAGAAAACCCCTCATCATTTTTGCAGAGTACTATTTCTACATATGGGTAATTAGACTTTGAGAAACACGGAATCACTGAGTCAAATACTCTTCTTGGGAACCAAGCCCTAGACACTCAATTCAGGATTTAAGCAGACCTCGCAAAATGGAACCAATATTCCTCACATGACTTTACAGCAAAATATAACCACAGGAAATATGTTGCAAATGAACCTAGGGGCCTCACCATATGGAGCAAGATTTTTTGGGCTAATGCAATAAGGCAAGGACAGCAGCTAGGAATAAAAAGTAAAACGGGCCTCATACTCAGAGAACCATGTTTCTAATCCCAGCTCTGACAATTGCTTGCTATGTGCCTTGAGCAAGTCACTTTATTTCTCTATGCCTCAGTTTCCTCAACTGCAATTGGGGATTGATTGTCTGTTCTCCCTCCTTAGACTGTGAGCTCTATGTGGGAGAGGGACCTTGTCCGATCTAATTAACTTATACCACCCCCAGCACTTAGAACGGCGTTTGACACATACTAAGTGCTGACAGATTCTATAAAAAGGTCACATGAGGCTCTGATACTATTCAACATAAGCTTAGAAGATGGAAAGAGCTGTGCATTGCGGGGGTATCCTAAATCAAGAAACTAATGGATCAGTCGAAAAAGCTCTTCATCACTTTGTCCGCTCCTACATCACCTTGCTACTCTCCTACTAGAACCCAGCCCACAGACTTCACTCCTCTATTGCCAAACTTCTCACTGTACCTCGATCTTGTCTTTCTCTCCCTGGATCCCTTGCCCACTTCTTGGCTCTGGTCTGGTACGCCCTCCCTCCTTAAATCTGACAGGCAATTTCTCACCCCACTTTCAAAATCTTATCGAAGGCATCTCTCCTCCAAGAGGCCTACCCTGACTAAGCCCTCCTTTCCTCTTCTCCCATTCCCTTCTGTGTTGCCCTGATTTGCTACCTTGATTCATCCCTTCTCCTAGCCCCAAAATATTTATGTTCATATCTGTAATTTATTTATTTACATTAAAGTCTGCCTCCCCCTCTAGACTATAAGTTCTTTGTAGGCAGGGAAAGTGTTTATTGTGGTATTGTACTTTCCCAAGCGCTGAGTGTAGTGCTCTGCACACAGTAAGCGCTCAATAAATATGATTGAATGAATGAATGAATGAAAAACCATCACAAACTAACCAGTTTGTCATTTAACATCTGACTTCGCTATGGGAAGAAAGATCTCCTATTTGGAAAGTGTTGTCCCTGAGCTTTTCAAGCAGTTTCAGATCACAATCCAAAACTCAGAGTTGCACTGACTATCTCTGAGGCATCTGGCAGTCTGTTGGATTATTGGGGGAGGAATCCAAGAATGGTTCACGCTTCCTCCAGACACAGATGAGCTGTAAACTCACATGAGAAAGAGAAGGATAAGCCAGACCCAAATGCTTTTACACTAGAGTGAGGAGGAATTCCAGTTTCAGGATTAACCAAACTTGACTCTGTTTCTTTGTCTTTATGTCACCCTGTGGAAACTGAAACATCAAAATGGAAATTGCTGCTTCACATTGATAAACTGAGTTCAACACTGTAGGAGATATGAAAGTTTGGGAACAGTTATGGAGCGCCTTTTTTCTGTGGGCCTCAGATAAGCAAACTCATTCCGCCTCCCCTAATCCAAAAGTACCACACATTTGTTATGAAGTGACACACTGTCTGGTAGCTCAGAAGCTGGCTGAATCATGAAGAAGGCTTAGGTGATTCACCAGAGTGTGAGCCCTACCATTTCACTGGTCTGAATGGCACATGGAATGGATTACTCCAAGGTTATCTATCAATCAATCAATCATTTTTATGGCATACTTACTGTGCAGACGGTACCGTGTTAAGCCCTTGGGCGAGTCCAGTATAACAGTTGGTAAACATGATCCCTACCTACAAGGAGCTTAGAGTCTAGAGGGGGAGAAGGATATTAAAATAAATTATGGCTATGTCCACAGGTACCGTGGGACTGAGGGTGGGATGAATAAGAGATACAAATTTATTGACTCAATCGCGTTTACTGAGCGCTTACTGTGTGCAAGGGCAACACTGAAGGGAGAGGGAGTGGAGGAAATGAAAACTTGGACAGTCAGTCAATCAATCATATTTATTGAGTAATTACTCTGTGCAGAGCACTGTAGTAAGTGCTTGGGAGAGTACAATATAACTATAAACACACACACATCCTGCCCAGAGTGAATTTACAGTCTGGAGGGTGACAGACATTGATATAAATAGATATCAAGCAAAAATCCTCACTCTTGGCTTCAAAGCTCTCCATCACCTTGTCCCTTCTTACCTCACCTCCCTTTTCTCCTTCTACTTCCCAGCCCACACACTCCACTCCTTTGGTATTAACCTTCTTACTGTACCTCGTTCTCACCTGTCCCACTATCGACCCCTGGCTCATGTCCTACCTCTGGCCTGGAATGTCCTCCCTCCTCATATCCGCCAAACTGCACACTTCCCCCCTTTAAGCCCCTACTGAGAGCTCACCTCCTCCAGTAGGCCTTCCCAGACTAAGCGCCACTTTTCCTCTACTCCTCCTCCCCATCTCCCCAACTCGCTCCCTTTGCTTTACCTCCCTCCCGGCCCCACAGCTCTTATATATATTTGTGCATATTTATAATAATAATTCTATTTTTATCAATGATATATATATATATAATTATATTTATTTATAATGATGCTACTGATGCCTGTTTACTTGTTTTAATGTCTGTCTCCCCCCTTCTAGATTGTGAGCCTATTGTGGGCAGGGATTGTCTCTGTTGCTGAACTGAACTTCCCAAGTGCTTAGTACAGTGCTCTGCATACAGTAAACGCTCAATAAATGCAATTGAATGAATGAATAAATTACAAGTAAAGGCATAAGTGCTGTGGGGCTGGAAAGGGGGATGAATAAAGGGAACAAGTCAAGACAATGCAGAAGGGAGTGGGAGAAGACAGAGAAGGCCTCTTGGAGGAGATGTCATTTTACCAAGGCTTTGGAATGTGGGAAAAGAGATCATCTGTTGGATACGAAGGTGGAGGGTGCTCCGGGCGGGAGGTCGGACATGGGTTAGAGTTTGGCAGCAAGATGGACAAGATAGCCTTTCTATTTTTCATTCAGGTCTGAAAGCTGGTTTGGAAAAGATACCATTTACCCTGGATCAGATGGCTAGTGACACCTTTTGATGCTCCTTGAAAGTGAAATATGAGCTTAATGAATTTTAAACTTGTGGAAAAAGCTAATGGTATGTGAGCTGCTGAGATCAAAAGTCAGTATGCAATTTAGTGGCTGGTATTTCCATTCAGAAAAGCAATTCTATTAGTTTATAGGACTGTTTAAGTGCTGCCTTGTAAAATAATGTTCCCTAAAGATCAATAATTTAGGACCTTTTATAATAATGCCCTTTCCTAAAGAAAACCAAGCCCCCAAGATAGGATTAATGCTCTGAATTGTCTCTTCATTGATGGTTAAAAATTTGTAAAGAGTTCAAGTGTCAGAGGGAAGATCAAAGGGAGGTGTCAGCTAATGCATATCTCCAGCTATGCAAACACTGAAGTGGTTTGCTAGCAGATAAATCTGTAAAACTGTCATAAAACATGAAGATAAATGAAACTAAAGCTTGCAAAATGTGATTTTGCTGTTGAATCCCGAGGGTTCAGTTAATGTGAAAAGGGAAATATGTTCTCTATATTTATACAGAGAGCTGTCCTACAGTTTCAAAAATGAGGGAATTGGTGGCCAATGTCTTTTTGATGGACAATCTCCCGTGTGCTGTGTGCATAAGTATTGCTCCTGTTTCATTTTTTACCCTCAGTGCCTAAAACTGGTTCTATTTATCCCTATTGGGTTGCAATCTTCATCAATCAGTCAGTGGTATTTATTGAGCACTTACAGTGTGCAGAACACTGTACTAAGGGTTTAGGAGAGTACAATATGACAGAGGTGACAACAACCACCGCAAGTTGTGGTTGTTGAATGCTAAGCTGACCTATCTACTGTACTGTCTTCCATCTTTCTGCTGCTGTATCATATTGTTGGGCAGGGAATGTGTCTATTATTGTTTAGTACTCTACAAATGCTCAGTACAATACAGTGCACACAGCAAGCGCTCAATAAATATGATTGAATTGAATTATTTTGCTTGAGATTTTACTGCACTTTGCATCTAAACCTTTCTCCTGTCCACCCTGTTTACAATGAGCATAGTCTTAAAATCAAATCTATGTCAAAATATTATCAAATAGGATAGTTGATTTACTGATAGAGATGATATAATAGGTGACTTATGACAGGGAACTTTAATTAAAAATGCTTTTTAATGAAACATCATAAACAAAGCAAAGGTTGCAACAACTTTAGATAATCTTGAGGATTCTAATTTTTTTCCATGGCATTTGTTAAGCGCTTACTATGTGCCAGGTACTGTTCTCAGTGCAATGGTAGATAGAAAGTAATCATGTTGGACACCATCCATGTCCCACATGAGGCTCAGAGTCTTACTCCTTATTTTATAGATAAGGTAACTGAGACCCAAGAAGTTGTGACCAGCTGACCGGCTCAGGGGAAAGAGCCCGGGCTTGGGAGTCAGAGGTCGTGGGTTCTAATCTCAGCTCTACCATTTGATGCTGTGTGACCTTGGTCAAGTCACTTCACTTCTCTGTGCCTCAGTTACCTCATCTGTAAAAATGGGTAGTGAAAAAAAGAAATGTGAGCCCCACGTGGGACAATCTGATTACCCTGCATCTACCCCATCGCTTAGAACAGTGCTCTGCACGTGGTAAGCGCTTTACAAATACCATAATTATTATTAATCATTATTATTAAGTGGCAGAGTCAGGATTAGAAACCAGGTCCTTCTGACTCCTGGGCCCATGCTCTATCCACTAGGCCACACTGCTTCTCATTCCATTGTGGAATCTGTGAAAGGAATGGGTAAGGTGCAGAAGGAAGCTAATTAGGCAGAGTTTAGAAAAGCACAACAGCGAGGCTGGCAGATATCTCCAGCACTCAAGTCTCCCAGCATTTCGACCATTAAATGTCCCTTTTCGATCCATTAACCAGTCAATCAATAGTAAGTATTGAGCATGTGCTGTGCACAATGAACCATACTAAGTGCTTGAGAGAGTACAACAGAATTAGTAGACAGGATCTCTGCCCTTTAGGAGCTTAGGATATAAATAAATTACAGATAAGAGGAAGCAATAAAATATAAAGTCTCCTTAAGTGCTACAAGGGGGCTTGAGTACTAAAGTGCTCAGATGATGCCGAGTCAATCAGTGGAATTTATTGAAGGCTTACTGTGTCCACTGTACTAAGCGCTTGGCAGAGTATGAAGCAAAAGAGATGGGAGATGCAATCCCTGCCCACAACGAGCTTACGACAGGGAAATGATGTTGAAAGGCCACTGGGGCAGAGAACTGCTAAGGAGGAATTAAATTGGCAATGAAACAATTTTATAGGCTCTCTCGGGGGGCGATCACATGCTATCCAATATCAGAGGTTATTTTCTCTCAACATTTCATTCTCTATTAGGACTTCTTTTGGGAATTTACCTGCCTATTTTTCACATCTTCAAAGTTGAGAGTTTATCATCAAGCCACCACAAAAATGCTCGGTTTCAACGGTGGGATTTCCAATAAAAGCAAGGGAATTCCCCAGCTCAGATAATGTTAAACAAACAGGTCTGATCACCAATGGAGATCATGTACATTGTGGTTTGTGCATTTTCCAACTGAATCCAAGTCTTTGCCACCCTTGAAAAATGCAGCATAACTGAGAAAACATTGGTAAGAAAGTCAGAGATTTTGGCTCCGGACGGCCTCGGAAGCCATGTCTTGGGCCCTTCTGCACGGGACCAAATCAACCCTGTTTAGCACTATGGTCTAATGGTTAGAGCAGGGGCTTGGGAGTCAGAGTTCTAATCCCAGCTCCTCCACTAGTCTGCTGTGTGCCCTTTGGCAAGTCATTTCACTTCTCTGGGCCTCAGTTACCCCATCTGTAAAACAAGGATAAAGACTGTGAGCCCCATGTGGGACAAGGACCGTGTCCAACCTGATTAGCTTGTATCTACCCCAGCACTTAGAACAGTGCCTGACATACAGTAAGCACTTAACAAATACCATTATTATTATGATCGATTAGACTGTAAGCCCGTCAAAAGGCAGGGACTGTCTCTACCTGTTGCCGACTTGTTCATTCCAAGCGCTTAGTACGGTGCTCTGCACATAGTAAGTGCTCAATAAATACTATTGAATGAATGAATATCATCGGTTGAGAACTGTTACTCTGAACATCATTTCTTTGCAAATATGACACTTGCTTGGCATCCTCCTCTAATTCTCATAATCTGGAGTCAATATGCCCTTGTAGGTAGGAGAGTGTGATTGCTTTGAGAATCCTTGATCGTAGACACTGTCCCGGGACACCCAGATTCCCAGAGAGGAGGTTCACATATTAGCCCTGCGTCCTCAGCATTGTCTTGGACTCCTCAGTTGTTCATCTCTCACATTCAATCTTGTGGTTGAATCCTGTCAATTTTTCATTCACAACTTTTTCCAGTCCTACCTCATCTTCTCCCCTCAAATGGTCACCATCCTGGTCCGTTCACTCACAATATCCTGGCCAGACCTGCTTTATCAGCTTCTAGTCACTTCTCAACTCTGCTCACCTTCTGCTCTACCCTGCCTCAGCCACCCATGAGAAGCAGCATTGCCTAGTGGATAGACCACAGGTCTGGGAGTCAACAGGATTTGAGTTCTAATCCCATCTGTGCCACCTATCTGCTTTGTAAACTTGGGTAAATCACTCCATCTCCATCACTCTCTGCCGACCATTAGCCCACGTCCTGCCTCTGATCTGGAACGCCTTCCTTCCTCTAATCCAATAGGCAATTATTCTCCCCTCTTCAATGCCTTATTGAAGGCATGTCTCCTCCAAGAGGCTCATCCAGACTAAACCCAACATTTCCTCATCTCCCACTCTCTTCTCCGTTATCCTCCCTTGTTCCCTTTGCTCTTCCCGCATCCCAGCTCCACAGCACATATTTTATCTTAGAAGCAGTGTGGCTCAGTGGAAAGAGCACGGGCTTGGGAGTCAGAGGTCATGGGTTCGAATCCCTCTCTACCACTTGTCAGCTGTGTGACTTTGGGCAGGTCACTTAATTTCTCTGGGCCTCAGCTACCTCATCTGTAAAATGGGGATTAAGACTGTGAGCCTCATGTGGGACAACCTTTCATTCATTCATTCATTCAATAGTATTTATTGAGCGCTTACTATGTGCAGAGCACTGTACTAAGCGCTTGGGATGAACAAGTCGGCAACAGATAGAGACAGTCCCTGCCGTTTGACGGGCTTACAGTCTAATCGGGGGAGACGGACAGACAAGAACAATGGCACTAAACAGCGTCAAGGGGAAGAACATCTCGTAAAAACAATGGCAACTAAATAGAATCAAGGCGATGTACAATTCATTAACAAAATAAACAGGGTAACAAAAATATATACAGTTGAGCGGACGGGTACAGTGCTGTGGGGATGGGAAGGGAGAGGTGGAGGAGCAGAGGGAAAAGGGGAAAATGAGGCTTTAGCGGCGGAGAGGTAAAGGGGGGATGGCAGAGGGAGTAGAGGGGGAAGAGGAGCTCAGTCTGGGAAGGCCTCTTGGAGGAGGTGATTTTTAAGTAAGGTTTTGAAGAGGGAAAGAGAATCAGTTTGGCGGAGGTGAGGAGGGAGGGCGTTCCAGGACCGCGGGAGGACGTGACCCAGGGGTCGACGGCGGGATAGGCGAGACCGAGGGACGGCGAGGAGGTGGGCGGCAGAGGAGCGGAGCGTGCGGGGTGGGCGGTAGAAAGAGAGAAGGGAGGAGAGGTAGGAAGGGGCAAGGTGATGGAGAGCCTTGAAGCCTAGAGTGAGGAGTTTTTGTTTGGAGCGGAGGTCGATAGGCAACCACTGGAGTTGTTTAAGAAGGGGAGTGACATGCCCAGATCGTTTCTGCAGGAAGATGAGCCGGCCAGCGGAGTGAAGAATAGACCGGAGCGGGGCGAGAGAGGAGGAAGGGAGGTCAGAGAGAAGGCTGACACAGTAGTCTAGCCGGGATATAACGAGATTACCTGATTACCCTGTATCTACTCCAGGGCTTAGAACAGTGCTCTGCACATAGTAAGCGCTTAACAAATACCAACATTATCTTCATATCTGTAATTTTATTTATTTGTATTGATGTCTGTCTCTCCCCCCCACTCTGGACTGTGAACTCATTTGTGGGCAGGGAATATCACTGTTTATTATTGTATTGTACTTTCCCAAACACTTAGTACAGTACTCTGTACTAAGAAGCAGCAGAGAAGCAGCGTGGCTCAGTGGAAAGAGCCCGGGCTGGGGAGTCAGAGGTCATGGGTTCGAATCCCGGCTCCGCCACTTGCCAGCTATGTGACTGTGGTCAAGTCACTTCACTTCTCTGGGCCTCAGTTCCCTCATCTGTAAAAATATGGGGATGAAGACTGTTATCCCCACGTGGGACAACCTGATTACCCTGTATCTACCCCAGGGCTTAGAACAGTGCTCTGCACATAGTAAGTGCTTCGCAAATACCAACATTATTATTATTACTCTGCAAACAGTAAAAACTCAATAAATATGAATGAATGAATGAATGAACTACTCTGTGCCTCAGTTATCTCTTCGGTAAAATGGAGATTAAGACTGTGAGCCCCATGTAGGACAGGGACTGTTGTCCAACCTGATTACTTTGTATCTACCCCAATGCTTAGAACAGAGCTTGGCACAAAGTAAACGCAATAAATTCCATAGTTATTATTATTGTTATTATTATTACTACAAAAGTCCACTAGCTCCCCTGACATGACTTCTATACTGTGGACCCCCTTTACCTATCTCAAGCTATCATCCCCATATCTCTTTCCTTGATCAATCAACAATATTTACTGAGCAATTACTGTTTGAGGAACCTTGTCATAAGTGCTTGGGAGAGTACGGTACAATTTGTATATGTGACCCCCACCCTCAGTGACATTATTTTTATATTTGTTAAGGGCTTACTATGTGTAAAACGCTGTGCTGAGTGCTGGGGTAGATGAAAGATAATCAGATTGGACGGTCACTGCCCCACAAGGGTCTCAAAACCTAATTAGAAGGGAGATCACATATTGTTTTCCCATTATATAGTTGCGGACACCGAGACGCAGAAAAGTTAGGTGACTTGTCCAAGGGCATACAAGTAGCATGGCCTGGTGGAAAGAGCACGGATCTGGCTGGGAGTAAGAGGACCTGTTCCAATCCCAACTCTGCCACTTCTCTACTATCATCTATACAATGAGAATTAACACTATGAGCTCCACGTGGGACATAGACTGTGTCCAACCTGATTTTCTTGTACCTACCCCAGTGCTAAGTACAGTGCCAGTCTCATAGTAAGTTCTAAACAAACATCATTTAAAATAAAAAATTGGCTGAGCCGCATTTAGAACCCAGGTTCATTCAATCATATTAATGAGTTCTTATTCTGTGCAAAGCATTTTACTAAATGCTTGAGAGAGTATAATACAAGAATAAACAGACACATTCCCTGTCCACTGTGAGCTCACAGTCTAGAGTGGAAGACAGACATTAATATAGAGAAGCAGCGTGGCTCAGTGGAAAGAGCCTGGGCTTGTGAGTCAGAAGGCATGAGTTCGAATCCCGGATCTGCCACTTGTTAGCTGTGTGACTGTAGGCAAGTCACTTTACTTCTCTGTGCCTCAGTTACCTCATCTTTAAAATGGGGATTAACTGTGAGCCTCACGTGGGACAACCTGATTACCCTGTATCTACCCCAGAGCTTAGAAGAGTGCTTGGCACATAGTAAGCACTTAACAAATACCAACATTATTATATTTATACTAAGCCCGGTCTTCTGACTCCCGGGCCAGAAGTGGAGAAACACGGTCTGAACTCCCTGCTTCCTGTCTCTCCCCACTCTAGTCCATACTTCACTTTGCTGCCCGGGTCATTTTTCTACAAAACGGCTCAGGACATATTTCCCCATTTCTCAAGAAAATTCAGTGGTTGCCCATTCACCTTTGCATCAAACAAAAAACTCCTCACCATTGACTTTAAAGCACTCCATACCTTGCCCACTCCTACTTCACTTTTCTACTCTCCTACTACAACCCAGCCTGCATACTTTCTCCCTCGAATGCTAAACTTCTCGCTTTACCACCATCTCCCCTATCTCACCGCCGACCCCTCGCCCACATCCTGCCTCTGCCCTGGAACACCCTCCCCCCTCAAATCCTACAGACAATTACTCTACTCAACTTCAAAGCCTTCCTGAGGGCACATCTCTTCCAAGAGGCCTTCCCTAATTCCTCCTTTCCTCTTTTCCCACTCCCTTCTGCGCCACCTTGATTTGCTCCCTTGATTCTTCCTCCTCCAAGCCCTACAGCACTTATGTACATATCAGTAATTCATTTATTTATATTAATAATAATGTTGGTATTTGTTAAGCGCTTACTATGTGCAGAGCACTGTTCTAAGCACTGGGGTAGATACAGGGTAATCAGGTTGTCCCATGTGAGGCTCACAGTTAATCCCAATTTTACAGATGAGGTAACTGAGGCACAGAGAAGTTAAGTGACTTGCCCAGAGTCACACAGTTGACAAGTGGCAGAGCCAGGATTCGAACCAATGACCTCTGACTCCCAAGTCCGTGCTCTTTCCACTGAGCCACTCTGCTTAATATCTGTCTCTCCCACTATACTGTAAGCTTGTTATGGGCGGGGAAAATGTCTTATTGTTGTACTGTACTCTCCCAAGAGATTAGTGCAATATGTATTAAATACAAGAGCTTACAGTCTAGGTCATGCTGCTTCAAGAGAAAAGCAGAGTTTAGTTATCATGTATCCTTGACCATGAAAATATTTCTATAGGATTTTTGTACAGATGTTCTATTTCCCTAGACTGTAGAGTCGTCATGGGCAGGGAATGTGTCTACCAAATCTGTCCTAATCTATTCACCCGAGCGCTTAGCACAGTGGTCTGCACAGAGTAAGCACTCAATGAATACCATTAGTTATTGATTGATGGTGGTAGCCACCGCACAGTTTTTTGAAATATTCTTTGACACAGTTGTTGAGTAGAAAATGGGGGTGGGTGATCGTTTAGTCTGAGCCAATAGGATATCACCTGTGGAAGTACAGTCCAACTGGGACCCCAGCTCAATATAGCAAAAAAAGCAGAATTTCTTGGCAACATATGATCATGGCTCAGAAAAAGCTATAAATCAGTGTGACGCCATAAGGTAATACTATTTGCCCACTTGGGTGAAAGACTCTGACTTTGATTTACCCTTGCAACTCTTTCAGGATCTTTTAAAATTGTTACAGTTTTCCCTTTCCTTTCGAAAGCCATATTAGGGGACTCAAGGAGGATGTAGATGAAAAGAAAAACTAAGTCAGCCAGACCATCTTATGTCTTCTAATTATTAATTTTCTTGCTTGAAAATTTCACTCTTCAAACACCCACGGCCCTTTTAAGCCTTTACCCATTTGGTTGCAATTTGGCCAGTGCTAAATATATTTTTACTCTTAATCTGCCACCTAAATTGTTTCCCCCAGGCTTTTAATCATGTCAGTTTCTCAGATTACCCTGAACAATTCTAGATCTTTTTAGTATCCAAGTACAAGAGTGGAATATTTTATTCCAGGTGAGGCTCACCAGACAGATTAAAAGGATCATTTCTTCCTTTCTCTGTCATTTAACTCCTCTATGCAAAAAACATATTTCCAGGGACTTTCCTTGCTCATGGGAAGTGAATGTAATCACTTACTATTGCCCATACTCAGTCATAGTTCAGTTTTTACTCCTTTCTCTTTATATCTTTTCCTTCCTTCCTCTACTTTATAATGTTTTCCATTTAGCTAAATTGGTTGACAAATGCCTAAAATAAGCATTCAAATCCTTTTTTTCTATCCTGAGTTGAACGTGGCAAATTCTCCCAAGTGCAAGGCCAAGAAAATAGGATGCAGTCTAAAAGGAAATATATCATGGAATGGATGCTAGTCAAGAAAGACTTTCAGAGGGGACAATTAATGAACCTGGTCATTATGCTGCTTGGGACAGAACCCACTTTGACCCAAATCCTAATTTGAAAAAATTTGCCAGTTACAGTCTATATCCAGTGAGTGAAATCAAGATAATAATAATAATTGTGGCATTTGTTAAGCACTTACTATGTGCCTGGCACTGTACTAAGCACTGGGGCAGATGCAAGGTAATAGTAATTATGGTAATTATGACATTTGTTAAACATTCACTATTTGCCAGGCACTCTTCTAAGTACTGGAGTGGCTAAAAGCAAATCGGGTTGGACACAGTCACAGTCCCATGAGGAGCTCCATCTCAAGCCCCATTTTATAGATGAGGTAACCGAGGCCCAGAGAGGTGAAGTGACTTGCCCAAGGTAACACAGCAGACAAATGGCAGAGCTGGGATTAGAACCCATGACCATATGACTCCCCAGCCCATGCTCTATCCACTAAACCATGCTGCTTCTCTTCAGATGTGACTTTTCTCTCCCAGTTCGTAATCTTGGAAAGATAGTTTTTCGTTCTATTCTTTTTCCTTAGTATTTACCCAATATAGTGCTCTAATACAAACTAGTAGAGAAACACTGTGGTCTAGTGAATTGAGCCCTGGCCTGGTGGTCAGAAGGAGCTGGGTTTTTAATCCCAACTCCACCACTTGTCTGCTGTGTGACATTGGCCAAGTCACCTTTCTGTGCCTCTGTTACCGCACCTGTAAAATAGGGGTTAAAACTGTGAGCTCTGGGCCCCACAGAGGGACAGGGCTTATGTCCAACCCGATTTGCTTGTATTGATCCCAGTGCTTAGTACAGTGCCTGGAACATAGTAAGTGCTTAACAAATATCACAATTATCATTATTTTTATTGCCAATGAGAGGACTGGTATTTCTACCAACCCCAGATCCCAGTCAGCCTTGACAGGGATTTCAAAAAGTGAACTTGATTCAACTCTATGAAATCTAACTTTCTTTCAAAGTAAAGATCTCTTTGTGTTTCCTATCCTTGGAGCTAATGATGGAATGATGAGATGCAGTGTGGTCTAGGGGAAAGAGCATGGGCATAGGATTTGGAAGAACTGGGTTCAAAAGCTCTGCCCCTTGTCTGCTATGCAACCTTGAACAAGTAACTACTTCTCTGTGCCTCAGTTCCCTTATCTGCCAAATGGGAATTAAATACCTCTTTCTCCCTCCTTCTTAGACTATGAACCCCAGGCAGGATCTGATTTTCTTATATCTATTCCACTGCTTAGTACAGTGCTTGGCACATAGTAAGTGCTTAACAAATATTATTATTATGATAGCTAATAATAACAATAATAATGATGCTTTTTCGTGGTGCTCTTTTATGCCACTTTTATGTATGGTACCAGGTAGGAGCTGCATCGGGGGAAACTGATTTCATTTAAACACTGAACTGCTTCTGATACAGAGTTATGATCAATCTCACAGGTCTCAAGCGTCACTCAAAGGTCACCCTCTCAAAGGTCACCAATGACCTCCTTCTTGCCAAATCCAACAGCTCCTACTTCATCCTAATCCTTTTCAATCTCTCAGCTGCCTTTGACACTGTCCACCATCCCCTTCTCAACACGTTATCCAACCTTGGCTTCACTGACTCCATCCTTTCCTGGTTCTCCTCATCTCTCTGGCCGTTCATTCTCGGTCTCCTTCGCAGGCTCCTCCTCCCCCGTCCCATCCCCTAACCGGAGGGGTTCCTCAATCCCTGAGCAGTCAGAGGTCATGGGTTCGAATCCCGGATCTGCCACTTGTCAGCTGTGTGACTGTGGGCAAGTCACTTAACTTCTCTGTGCCTCAGTTACCTCATCTGTAAAATGGGGATTAAGACTGTGAGCCCCACGTGGGACAACCTGATTCCCCTGTGTCTACCCCAGTGCTTAGAACAGTGCTCTGCACATAGTAAGCGCTTAACAAATACCAACATTATTACTCTACACACAGTAAGCACACAATAAATATGATTGAATGAATACTGATAACAATAATAATAATTCCAATGAATGATGCTCTCCAAGTGCTTACTACAGTATTCTGCACACAGTAAATGCTCAATAAATACCACTGATTGATTGATGATTGATTACCAACTATACTGTACTCTTCCAAGGACTTAGTAGGACTTAGTAAACACAATGACTGACTGTTACTTTTAGTCTGTCAGTACAAAAATCTCATAGTCACTCATTTTTATTCATCCTGTTTGTAAAACCCAATCTCAACAGTAGACAGTCCTGGATGATCAATTCTCCACCTTAAACATGGAGAATTAGATTAGGGCTTTCACTCTCCTGTCTTATGCTGTCGAGTCGTTTCTGACCCTTAGCGACTCCGTGGACACATCTCTCCCGGAATGCCCCACCTCCATCTGCAATCATTCTGGTAGTGTATCCTTAGAGTGTTCTGGTGAAAATACAGAAGTGGTTTACCATTGACTTCTTCCATGCAGTACACTTGAATCTCCGCTCTCCACTCTCTCCTATGCCGCTGCTGCCCAGCACAGGTGAGTTTTGGCTTGTAGCAGATTACCTTCCACTCGCTAGCCACAGTCCAAGCTAGGAATGGAATGGGTAGGCCTCTGCTTGACCCTCCCGTAGCCGAGACTGGTACAGGACTGGAAACTCTCCAGGTGCAATGCTGAGGAGTTTAACTCTCTGGGCCCTCAAAATTTTCTAACTGGCTTAAACCTAGCTCTGAACAAAGAGCAAGCCATATGAGTGTGTCCCTGAGATCTTGGGAAGCCTTGTCCATTTGGCAGCTGGGGTCTTCTGAGGTAATGTACAACTGCTTGGAATGGTTCATACTTGGGGTAACAATTAATTCTTCATGTTCTTCATAAAATGAATTCATGCTGACATCCTCTCTGGCTTTCAATTAAAACTTACTAGTCCCATTTTTTGTAAGAGAAAAATGAGTCAAGGATATTTAAGCCTCTACTAATACTGAAATTTTAATTTTTAAAGGAAAGATTAGGATTATGCTACAGCTCATCTGAATAGGGATGAAAAATGCATATCAATTTACTTCCATTAAGGGTGGAGTAGCTTAACAGGAATTACTCATCTTTAATTCTTAATTATACATCAAAGAACAATCCTGTACTAATGCCCACAAAATGTTTAAATTAGTTTTGTCTCATTATTAAGCCCAATTTGACTACTTGCTTTATGGCCCAACCTTCATATTTACAGCTTCTTCAATTCGACCAACTCATAAATGTGGTACTGTACATTTGGAAGAGAAGTCAGGTATCCCTTGGCTTGGCTACTATGTTCAGCAATGTGTTAGTGTTTATAATAGAATTTAGAGGAATGTCAAAGAGCAAAATTATCTCAGGAAAAGAAAGTATTTTGCTTAGATTTCTGGAAAGGATATGGCAGGCATTCTGAGCCTGGAGAAGGACTCAATCAATCAGTGGTATTTATTGAGTGCTCCCTGTGTGGAGGGCACTGTGCTAACCACTTGGAATTCATTCATTTATTTCATTCAATCATATTTATTGAGTGCTTACTCTGCATGTTTGCATATATCGGTACTCTGTATATATGTATACATATGTATATATGTGTGTGCGTGTGTGTGCGCATAATTTATTTATCTATTAATTCATTTACATTAATGTCTGTCTCCTCTAGACTGTGAGCTCTTTGTGGGCAGGAATGTGTCTGTTTGTTGTTATATTGTATTCTCCCAAGCGCTTAGTACAGTTCTTTGCACACAATAAGCACTCAATAATTACGATTGAATGAATGAATGTGTGCAAAGCACTGTACTAAGCGTTTGAGAGAGTACAATACAACAACAGACACATTCCCTGCCCACAACGAGTTCACAGTCTAAAGGGAGAGGAAAACATTAATCTAAATAAATAAGTAAATAAATTACAGATATATACAAATGTCCTGTGGGGATGGGAGAGAGGATGAATGAAGGGAGCTAGTCAGGGCGATGCAGAAGGGAGTGGGAGAAGAGGAGGGCTTAGTCAGGAAAAGCATCTTAGAGGAGATGTGTCTTCAATAAGGCTTTGAAGTGGGGGAGAGCAGTTATCTGTCTGATATGAGGATTATCTGTCTGATATGAGGAGGGAGGATGTTCCAGGCCAGAGGCAGGAAGCGGGCAAGAGGTCTATGGTGAAATAGATGAGATCGAGGTACAGTGAGAAGGTTAGCATTAGAGATAGCTTGGGAAAGTATAATACAACAGGGTTGGTGGATGTGATCCCTGCCCATGTAGATGGAGTAACTTCCTCTATCAGAGGTTGAGTTTCCATACAAGATCAGTTCAAAAACGCAGGATAAACAAAGGATCTTCTCCCGAATCACAAAAAGTGATGAGGTCTAAACTGGAAGGGTTTTTTTAGTAATCATTTTGAATACCAATATTTATTCTATGTTTTGAGCAAATCATTCGACATCTCAATTACCACATTTGTTCTTCTAACGAAGTTGATACATACTTTCCTTGACACATGGGGCAGGGAAGATTCAGTTAATATATATACACCACTCAATTCCTACCACTGTCTGGTACATAAGTGAGGTAGCAGGACAACTTATTATTGCTACATGTCTGGGTATCATTTGAGAATCTAAATACGGATTGAAGATTATTTATGAATCTAGGATCAGTTGTTGAGTATATAATGTTAGTCTCTCTATGTTGTAAATTCCTTGTCAACAAGGAATGTATCTACCAACTCTATTACAACATTCTCTCCCAAATGCTTAGGACAGGCTCTGCACACAGTAAGCATTCAAAAAATACCATTGATTGATATAATCACATCCACATAACTCTAACAATATCTACAGATTTACCCAAGCTCATGGGGAAACTGGTATATGATCATCTAAAGGGAAATTAGGGGTAAATTTAGAGAAGCAACATGGCCTTTTGGAAAAAACATGGGATACAGAGTCAGAGTTGCTGGGTTCTAATCAAACTTTGTCACTTGTCTATTGAGGTACCCTGGGTAGAGCACTTAATTTCTCTATGCCTCAATTTACTCATCTGCAAAATGAGGATTAATTTCCATATATCTACCCCAGTGCTTAATACAGTGCTTGGCACATATTATGTACTGAATACTATAATTTCTGCTGTTAGATTTTCTATACTACTTTCTGTGAATATACCATCAGTCAATCCATGGTATTTACTGAGTGTTTCCTGTGTGCAGAGCACTGTACTAAACAGTTGGGAGAATACAACTGAATTAACAGACAAGTTCCCTGCCCATAATGAGCCTACAGTCTAGAGAGGGAGACAAATATTAATATGAAAAAAATAATTTATACCATATAATTTAAAGATATTTACACAGGAGCTCTGGGGTGAGGGTAGGGAGACTATCAAATGTCCAAGGGTCACAGATCCAGGAGAATATCAAATGTCCAAAGGTCACAGATCCAAGTGCATAAACACCTGTCAACTGTGTGACTTTGGGCAAGTCACTTAACTTCTCAGTGCCTCAGTTCCCTCATCTGTAAAATGGGGATTCAGACTGTGATCCTCATGTGGGACAACTTGATTACCCTGTATCTACCCCAGCACTTAGAACAGTCCTCAGCACATAGTAAGCACTTAACAAATACCAACATTATTATTATTAACAATGCAGAAGGAAGAGCGAGCGGTGGAAAAGGGGCCTTAATCAGGAAAGGACTTTTGGAGAAGGTGTGTCCTTAGTAATGGGAGTCAGGAGGTCATGGGTTCTAATTCCAACCCCAGCACTTGTCTGCTGTTTGATCTTGGGCAAGTCACATTACTCCTCTCTGCCTCATTTAACTCATCTGTAAAATGGAGATTGAGACTGTGAGCCCCAAGTGAGACAGGGATTGTGTCCACCCCTGGTGTACATGTAGTAACCCCATTGCTTAGTACAGTGCCTGGCACCTAGTAAGAGTTTAGCAAATACCACAATTATTATTATTATTTCCCTGTACTACCCCTCCTCCGGGATATAGAGGTGAGGCAAAGGGGTGGTGCTGGCTCACTGGACTGTCCCATTTCCTTCTTCCCTGGATCTGCCCCCTTTTCTCTAAGCCAGCGACTAATCAAATCAATCACTTGTATTTACTAAGTGGTTATTGTGTGCAGAACACACTGTACTAAGTGTGTGGGAGAGTACAATGTAGCATTCATTCATCCATTCATTCAATCGTATTTATTGAGCACTTACTGTGTGCAGAGCGCTTGGGAAGTACTGCATAGTATAACGAAGTATAGCAGACTTGGTAGACACATTCCCTGCCCAAGATGTAGTTTAAAATACTTAGAAATGGATGAGGTGGTGAGATAATATGACAGCTTATCCCATTTTAGGGGATAGTAAAGCTTCAAGGACCCCATTCCTTTGCAAATTTTCAGCCTCTTGCAAACAGTTTCTATTTGGCATGAGAGGTAAGCACACCTTTACTTTGCATTCATGAATCCGATGCTTCACATCTCTTGAAAGTTGTCACCTTGCCTCATTTACGTGAATTGTTCTTTGCTTCTTATAATATGAATGAAAACAAGAACATCTTTTCTTCAATATTTGATATTAATACGTTCTGCACCGATTCTTGCATAGATAAACAGTACCAAGTTCAAAAGCTAAAATATCCTTCTTTTCCAGTAATTTCAGAAAGCACTCTAAAATATGGCCAGAGATAAAACTCTTTCTCCTGAATTAAAACAAGCAGGGCTTAACACTAAAAGGGATAGGAAGGCTTCTTTAATTACAACCCAGTTCTTTCACTTAAAAGGAATTACATTCAAAATACAAAGAGGTCTGTGCTCATTCTGGAACTTGATTTTCACAGTTGCTGTAATTTATAAAATGAAGGTTAAATAATGTCATTTTGTTAAAATTTCCTCTCCTCTGATTCAGTTTTAAGCATAAATCTGACATTATCATGTGTTGCTTAATGAAAACATGCTTCGACAGTGTGAACTGTTTAAATGTAATTAATTTCTTTCCTATTACATACTTTCCGAATCATACTTTATTGTGCCCTTCTGCAATCTGTAACTATGTTAACTGTTAGGAGCTTAATATCATCCTGTTGCCCTGAAACATATCCAAACAAACTAAAAAATCTGAAACAGCACAGACTGCAGAGTTTATTAATTTTTTCATGCTAATGTAAACTTGATTTCTTCCATGGAAGTGCTCTTGATATTAACATTAAAAGTATTCAAATTCCAGGGCACTTACAGAATTCCATTTCATCTTACTGCAATCTTTACAGATCGAGTCGAAGAACAGACCCCTGAAATTCTGGGGTACACATTTATAATACACGTGCTTGTGAAATTTCGTGTCTGTTCCAAGGTTGGAAGAGCCCCAGGAGGATGGCGTGTTCAGTATGGGTTGAGATATCTGCAAATGTCTCTACCTGTAGGTATTGATGACACAGCTTTAATGTAGTCATGAATTTATTATTATAATTTATTATTGTAAATTATTATTGTAATTGATTTATTAACATAAATGTCTCTTCCCCTCTAGACTGTAAGCTCATTATGGGCAGGGAATGTGTTTGTTTATTGTTATATTTTACTCTCCCAAGTGCTTAGTATAGCAATAATAATAGTGATAACTGTGGTATTTGGTAAGTGCTTACTGTGTGCCAGGCACTGGGGTGGATACAAGCACATTGGAGTGGACACATTCCCTGTCCCACATGGGCTCACAGTCTTAATTCCCATTTTATAGATGCGGCAACTGAGGCCCAGAAAAGTAGTGTGACTTGCCCAAGGTCATATAGCAGAGAAGTGGCAGAGCCGGAGTTTCGAACCCCTGACTTCCTGCCTTCCAAGCCCATGCTCTAACCACTGTACCATGATGCTTCCCCAGGTGTTCTGCATTCAGTGCTCTGAACACATTAAGGACTCAGTAAATATGACGGAATGCACAAATTAAATGAATGAATAATGCTCTTGGAGACAGGCAAACTGTAATTGTGGCATTTATACTACTGGACTCTAAGCTGTGAAGAGCCTGAAGCTGTTCTTTTAGCCACATTTTATTGTTGCAGTTATCCCTGCCCTTGTCTTTTATATTGTTTTATCTTTTTATTGCTTTATCTTTCCATATTTGTCTGTTGCTAGTCGGGTTCCCCCTTAAGCTTAGTACAGTGCTTGGCACGCAGTAAAGGGCTTAATAAATATCAATAATACCACTACCTGTACGTATATGGGTGTGACATCTTCAGTTGTTTTGTTTACTGCTACGTTACATATCTTTAAATTAATTTTTTTTATCATGTACTCAGATGATCTTTTGTAAAGATCTCAGATTTGACAAAGACATTACTCAATAGCATGGGACATGCTTACCTTATCACCTGCTCCTCATGCTTCTTGAATTCATTTTATCTGACCCCTTGTCAGCTATAACTGTTCCCTCTATATTATTTTGAAACACTCACAGAGTTCAACTGATGAATGATACTGAGAAGCAGCGTGGCTCAGAGAAAAGAGCATGGGCTTGGGAGTCAGAGGTCATGGGTTCTAATCCTGCCTCTGCCACTTGTCAGCTGTGTGACTCTGGGCAAGTCACTTAACTTCTCTCTGCCTCAGGGACCTCATCTGGAAAATGGGGATTAAGACTGTGAGCCCCATGTGGGACAACCTGATTACCTTGTATCTCCTGCAAGTGCTTAGAACAGTGCTTGGCACATAGTAAGTGCTTAACAAATACCATTATTATTATTATTATTATTGTTAATAATATTTGTTGAAACTACTATATAGCTACGTGGGAGAGTACATCAGTAGTCACAAGCAAGATGTCTGCCCCCCAAAATCTTACCAGTCAGGGAATCTGGGGTTCTAATTCCAGCTCCACCTGCTGTGTGACCTTGGGTGAGTAGCTTCAATTTTCTGTGCCTCTATTTCCATATCTGTAAAATGGGGATTAAGTATCTGTTGTCTCTCCCATGCCGCTGCTGCCCAACACAGGGGAGTTTTGACTTGTAGCAGATTATCTTCCACTTGCTAGCCCCTGGCCAAACTAGGAATGGAATGGGTAGGCCTCTGCCTTACTCTCCCTGCTGTAGTCCAGACTGGTAGAGTTCGGGAAACTCTCCAGGTGCAAACCTGAGAAGATATGATGTCCTTTCACTGAGCTATAATTTAATTACTGGGAAATATTTTTCTATGTGATGTCTTTTTATTCAATTTTGGATTTTGGTTATTGATGATAATTTTGTCTTTTAAATTCCTCTTTTGTTTTTCTAGGGCATTTCATAAATGCTGATTCACCTATTCAGAATAACAATATATGGTATTCTCCAAAGGGAAATGAATGTTTAACTCTGAAGTTCTATTGATTGAGAAATAAACTCATCCTTAAAATTCCAATTCTGCATTCTCAGAAAAGTCACTCTATTATGAAAGTGACTTTCATTTTTTGCTGGGAGAGAGATTAGAATTTCTACTTGATTTCTTTGCTCCTATTCAATTTCCTACCCCAGATGTCAAATTCATCTCTCACATGTGACTTTTATGAGGAAGATATGATAGCTATATTGGCAGAGTGAATGCACTATATTCATAATTGTCAATATTTTTGTAGCAACAAGCTTCAGGATTGAAGAAAGATAATGCATATTGGGCCATTTTAATTTTCCTAGCAATATTTTAATTTTCCTTAGCAGCAGATTTAACTGAAAATTTCCTTTATCTGATTTCAGTTACCTATGACTTTGGACCTCCATGTTATTTTTGAGGTGAAGCTACTTATTAAAATGCTCAGTATTTTATATGAAAGGCATACATTTGCTAATTTACTTATGACTGTATTAAAGCATAGGGAAGCACTATAAAGAGAAATGGCATTTTATCCAAATGATCAGTTAAATGAAGTGTTAAATGACTCATTTCAAAGGGCACAGAAGGGAATTTATTGTCTTTCCTGATTACCTTAAAATCATTAATTTGATGTCGGTTAATTCAAAGCAGGGTATAATTTGATGACTATCACCAGAGTGAATCACAATCTCCATCTTTTCTTAGAACTTTCCTACTCTTCCCCTCTCCAGTTTCTTCCCCTTCTGCATTAATAAAGCTCAATTCCGATTTTCCTCTCTCTTTCCTGACTGAAGGGTCATCTCGATCAAACTCTTCCCTAGTGGTTGGGACACTCAGTGAATCAATCAATCAATCAATCAATGTGATTACTGAGTACTTACTGTGTGCAGAGCACTGTAGTGATTGACTGATTGATTGATAGCTAATGAAGGAGAGTATGGGAGGGAAGACAGGGATTTAAATTCTGCATCCCCACCCACACACTCCACTCCTCTGGCGCTAACCTTTTCAATGTGCCTTGTTCTCGCCTGTCCCACTGTCAACAACTGGCCCACGTCATACCTCTGGCCTGAAATGCCTTCCCTCTTCAAATCACTTCCCTCCTTCAAAACCCTACTGAATGCTCACCTCCTCCAGGAGGCCTTCCCAGACTAAACTCCCCTTTTCCTCAGCTCCCTCTCCCCTCCCAATCATCCCAACTCACTCCTTTTGCTCTAATCATCCTCCCACAGCACTTGTGTATAGATATCTACATATCTAGAATTCTATTTATTTACATCAATGCCTGTTTACTTGTTCTCATTCTATTTATTTATACTGATGCTACTGATGCCTGTTTACTTGTTTGGATGTCTGTCTCCCTCCTTCTAGACTGTAAACCCGTTGAGGGCAGTGATAGTATCTCTTTGTTGCTGAATTGTACTTTCCAAGCACTTAGTACAGTGCTCTGCACCCAGTTAGTGCTCAGTAAATACCTTTGAATGAATGAACAAATGATATATTGAGTTTGAGTTGGCAGTGAAGTGGTTATAGAACACTGTTCACCAGTTTGGAACTCCCATCCTCCCCCAATCCAACAAACCACAGGCTCCTCCATATTTAAAGCCTTCCGGAAATCCTGCCCCCTATAATAAGCCTTTCCTGCTTAATTCCTAGCATCCCAAGCCATATAACCTAATTAACTATCTCTAGAACTTATGAATTGAATTATACCCATCAATCAATCAATCTGCAGTATTTATTTACCACTTACTATGTGTGGAGTAGTGTTCTAAGAGTTCGGGAGAGTAAAATACAACAGAGTTGGTAGACATGTTCCCTACCCACAATAAAGTTACATCTAGAGTGGGAGGCATACATTAATATAAATGCAGGAATGACAGATACGTACGTAAGTGCTGTGGGCCTGAGTTTGGGGTGAATATCAAGTGCTCAAAGGGTCCAAATGCATAAGCAATGCGAAAGGGAGAGGGAACTGGGGAAAAGAGAACTTGGTTGAACAAGGCCTCTTGGAGGAGATATCATTTAAATTAGACTTTGAAGACAGGAAGAGTGGTGATCAGTTGTATATAGAGAGGGAGGGAGTTTCAGGTCAGAAGGAAGATGTATTCAAGAAGTTGAGGGCAACATAGATGAGATCAAGTTTCAGTGAATTAATTGGCATTAAGGGAGTAAACTATGTGTTGTAGTAGGACATCAGCAAGATAAGGAAGGGTGGAGCTGACTATTTTAAAGCCTATGGTAAGGAGTTTCTCCTTGATGTGGAGTTGAAAAACAAATAATAATAACGTTGGTATTTGTTAAGTGCTTACTATGTGCCAAGCACTGTTCTAAGCACTGGGGTAGACACAGGGGAATCAGGTTGTCCCGCGTGGGACTCACAGTCTTAATCCCCATTTTACAGATGAGGTAACTGAGGCACCGAGAAGTGAAGTGACTTGCCCAAAGTCACACAGCTGACAAGTGGCCGAGCCAGGATTTGAACCCATGACCTCTGACTCCAGAGCCCGTGCTCTTTCCACTGAGCCACGCTGCTTCTCAATAAGTATGGTATTGTTTCAGGACTTACCACATGTCAAGCACTTTTCTAAGCACTGCGGCCTTGTCTTATGCTGTCAAGTCATTTCTAACCCATAGTGACACTAGGGACACAACTCGCCCAGAACATTCTGCTCTCCAACTGCAATGTAGTGGATCCATAGAGTTTTATTGGTAAAAATATGGAAGTGATTTACCATTGCCATCTTCCACGCAGTTAATGCGAGGCTCTGCCCTCGACTCTCTCCCATGCCGCTCCTGCCCAGCGTGGGTGAATTTTGATTTTTAGCAGATTGCTTTTCACTCTCTAGCCACTGCCCAAGCAAGGAATGGAATGATTTGGACTCTGCTTGACTCTACCTCTTGTAGCCAAGACTGGTAGAATACAGGAAACTCTTCAGGGAAGGCCTCTTGGAGGAGATGAGCCTTCATTAAGCTTTAGAAGGTGGGGATAATAATTGTCATATGTGAAGAAGGAGGCCAGGGGCAGCACATGAGTGAGAGATGAGCAGAGATATAGATGAGATGGAGTACAGTGAGTAGGTTGGCTTTAGAGGTGTGAAGTGGGCAGGCTGGATTGTAGTGTGAGAGCAGTGAGGTTAGGCAGGAGGTGACAAGGTGATTTAGCACTTTGAAGTCGATGGTAAGGAGTTTCTGTTAGATGTGGAGGTGGATGGGCAACCACCAGAGGTTTTTGAAGATTGAGGAAATATGGACTGAGCATTTCTGTAGAAAAATGATCTGGGTAGCAGAGAGAAGTATGGACTGGAGTGGGGAGAGACAGGAAGCAGGGAAGTGAGCAAGGAGGATGATACAGTAATCAAGGTGGGATAAGTGCTTGGACTGATGTGGTAACAGTTTGGAGGGAGAAGAAAGCGTGGATTTCAGCGATATTGTGAAAATTGAACTAACAGAATTTAGCGACAGATTGAATATGGGGGTTGAATGAGAGAGATGAGTCAAGGACTATGCCAAAATTACCAGCTTGTGAGACAGGAAGGATACCAGTGCTGTCTACAGTGGAAGCAGCGTGGCGCAGTGGAAAGAGCACGGGCTTTGGAGTCAGGGCTCATGAGTTCGAATCCCAGCTCTGCCACTTGTCAGCTGTGTGACTGTGGGCAAGTCACTTAACTTCTCTGTGCCTCAGTTCCCTCATCTGTAAAATGGGGATTAAGACTGTGAGCCCCACGTGGGACAACCTGATTCCCCTGTGTCTACCCCAGCGCTTAGAACAGTGCTCTGCACATAGTAAGCGCTTAACAAATACCAACATTATTATTACAGTTATGGGAAAGAGACGGGAATGAGAGGAGTTGGGGTACTGCTAGGAGATCAGTGGAGGCGTAGAGGAGTGAGGGAGTTTAGTTTATTAGAGAGGGGCTTATTGAGGACTTTGGATTGTGCTTAATAGAGAAGTTGTTTGGGTATGGAGACCAAATGAGAAGTGATGACTTTAGAAAATGGAGATAGTCAAAAGATCAAAGGTCTTTGTGAGGGAACAGAACAGATACGTGTGGAGTGGATGTGTAGGAGAAAAGTCAGGTGAGGAGGATGTGGTCTGATTAGAGAAATTTCAGAGTTTGTGAGGCGAGGGTGAGGGTAGAGATTATACAAGTGACTTGAAATTGGTGAGTGAGTGAGGTGTGGTAGAGCAGGAGGTCAGTGGAGTTAAGGTGTGAGAGGAAACAAACTGTGGAAGTTGTTGGTTTTGTAGTCTCCCAAAGATTATACAAGTAACTTGAAATTGGTGAGTGAGTGAGGTGTGGTAGAGCAGGAGGTCAGTGGAGTTAAGGTGTGAGAGGAAACAAACTGTGGAAGTTGTTGGTTTTGTAGTCTCCCAAGTGCTTAGTGCATCCCTATGCACACAGTAAGTGGTCAATAAATACGAGTGCATGAATGAATGAATAAATGAATGAATGAATGGAAGTGTTGTCAGGAACATCCACATGGATACTGAAGTCCCCGAGGATCAATGTAGTGATTGAGAAAGAGAGAAAGCATGAGAGAAAGGGATTAAAATGATTCTTTAAGTTATAGGTAGTGTCTGGGGGGTGGTAGAAGACTATGACAAGTAACCGGAATGGGTAGTAGAAGTGGATGATATGGGCTTTGAGGGAAAAAAAAAGGGAGTGATGTGGGGGGAGGGGTGGAATGGTGGAACAGTGGCACTGGGGAGATAGAAGGAAACCAACTCTTCCCCCTTTCCCAGTGAGCCTGGTGTGGAACCCTGGTGTGTGGAAGGAAAGGGGAAAGGAGGGGTGGTGGTTCAGTGTTCCTTTCCTCATGGCTCAGTCTCAGGCACCTGGTTCCACACATGAAGAGTCTGAGGCTTTCCCCTCTCTCTGGGCACAGATTCAGGCCCTGGGCGTATTGCTGGGAGCAGGGGGGCAGTTGATAGGATGGTTGGCAACCCTTCCCTTAACTTCCAAGGCATGGAGGGGGGCACTGAGAAGGCCAGGGTTCCCTCCCTCCACTGTGGTCCCAGACCCCGAGGGTGTGGAGGAGCAGATAGGGGCATCATCAACACTCCCCTTGACTCGGTTCCAGACCCTCAGCTTGCACTGGGAGGGTTCAGGAATGGCTTCCCCTTCCATCTGGCAAGGTCTCAGACCCCTCTTGTCTAAAGGAGGGCCTCCCCACATCCTTAACATTTATGTATATGTGTTTATCCAATCACATGTCTATTATTTATTTGGATTATTCAGTTAGTAAATACTTTTACAACTGTCCTCCATTAGAATGTAAGCTCACTATGAGCAGGAAAAATGTCCCTTGGTTTTGTGCATCCCAAGTAAAGTGCATTTACCCCAGAGGGTGTTCAATAAATGCTACTGCTACCGCTACTAGAAGGTGAGAAGGGTTGTGGTCAGAGGCACAGGTGGAGAGGGTAGATTTTAAAAGAAAGGGGGACATTTCCTTTAGTCTTGTCTTATGCTACTAAGTCGACTCTGACTCATAGCAACTCTATTCTCCACTTTACTCATGGAGGATCAGATTAGGGCTTTCACTCTCCTGTCTTATGCTGTCGAATCGTTTCTGACCCTTAGCGACTTTGTGGACACATCTCTCCCAGAACATCCCAGCCCCACCTACAATCGTTCTAATAGTGTATTTGTAGAATTTTCTTTGTAAAAATAGGGAAGTGGTTTATCACTGCCTTCTTCCACGCAGTAAACTTGAGTCTCCACCCTCAACTCTCTCCCATGCCACTGCTGCCCAGCACAGGAGAGTTTTGACTTGTAGCAGATTGACCTCCACTCACTAGCCACTGCTCAAACTAGGAAAGGAATGGGTATGTCCCTGCTTGACTCTCCCTCCTGTAGCCGGGACTAGTAGAGTTCTGGAAACTCTCCAGGTGTGATCCTGAGAGAGGGCTCTTCTCTTGAGAGATGGCCAAAGAGGAAAAAGTGGACGTGGGAGTGGAAGGGAGTTTGAGAGTTAAGGAAAGCTTTGGGAAGCTCACACTTGATCATTTTAATTTTGTCATCAACTGAGTGGATTAGGTGGATGGGAGTCACCAGAAGGGGTGTTCACATGGAAGGTAAAGGTCTGTATTAACAGGTAAACTGATGGAGGAAATGGGCATAACTGAGAAATGATAAGCACTGTTTACCAGTAGTGATCCTGAAAAATGCCGACTTGAACTGCTGTAAGGGTTTTGTTCGGGTGGATGGAAGTGCCTGAGGAAGTACCTGGCAATTAAAGCTGTGTTTTAATTCAATGTGTTCACTTGCACTAAACTTGTGATTTCTGGGCCCCACATGGCCATGTGACTCTTTATAGGCACCCAAGGTCTTGGGCTAATGTCCCTCTGTTTCACTGTCCCTAAACATAGAGGTAGGAGAAACAAAGTTTTCATAGTGATCTCCTTTCTGCATCTCCTCTTGATTCTTCTCCCTCAGAGCATCCTACTGAATGTGGGTTTTGCACTTTTTGGTCTCAGATTCAAAACTTCAATATCTTTCAAGCAAAGCTACAGTCTAGTATGTCTTTTCCAACTGGGTTAAGGGGTTCCAGCTATTTTACTTTAGTTTACTTAAACAGGTGTGAATTTGTCGAAACAATCACCTAAAGGATGATGAATGCTATTAATGATAGTAATACTGAACATGGTTAATTACTAAGTGCTTCCTAGGTGCCAAATCACTGTGGTAAATATTGGGGTTGATCAAAGGGCTTAAAATCGAAGAGGTGGGGATAGCCAGGTATCTTCACCCTATTTTACAGATAAGGAAACTAAAGCTCAGGTAGGTTAAGCGATTTGCTCAAGGTAACAAAGCAAGTGGGTAACAGATCTTGGGAATCGACCCTTGGTCCCCTGAATCCTTGCCAATGTTGTTTCCATTAGACCACTGCTTTAAAAAAGCATCCCTCAGTAAGTTAGTCTCTGATATCATCACTGAGAAGAGAAGCAGCAAGGCTTAGAGGAAAGAGAAAGGGCTTGGGAGTCAGAAGACGGGCTCTAATCCCGGATCCGCTGCTTGTCTGTTGTGTGACCTAAGGCAAGCCGCTTAACATCCCTGTGCCTCAGTTACTTCATCTGTAAAATGGGGATTAAAACTGTGAGCCCCGCGGGGGACAACCTGATGACCTTGTATCTACCCCAGTGCTTAGAACAGTGCTTGGCACATAGTAAGCTCTTAAGAAATACCATAACAATAATAACTATATTATTATTATCACTAGGAAGGACAGCATCCCAGAGACCCAGTAAACTTGCCTATCCTACAGCTTAAGTTTCTTCTTGACTACTTAGCACTTAGCCGTATGTCTCTATAGTTATATACATTTTCATTTGTTTTGCCACTTTGTTTAAGACTCATATTTTGGCATTTATCATGCCATGTCTCACTTTATAGCTTGTAATCTCCTTAAGGACAGGAACTGAGTCTTCTACTTCTGAAAATCTCTTTGCAACTAGAATAGAACCCTGCAACAGCGTGGCTTAGTGGAAAGAGCATGTGCCTGGAACTCAGAAGGATGTGGGTTCAAATTCGGGCTCCACCACTTGTCACTATGTGACCTTGGGCAAGCCACTTAACTTCTCTGTGTCTCAGTTACCTCATCTGTAAAATGGGGATTAAGACTAAGAGCCCCATGTGGAACAACCTGACTCCCTTGTATCTACCCCAGCACTTAGAACAGTGCTTGGCACATAGGAAGCATTTAACAGTTACCATAATAATTATTATGATTAAATAGTAATAACAATAATAATGATAGCATTTGCTAAGGGTTTACTCTGTTAAGCACTGTTCTAAATGTTAAGGAAGATACAAGATGGAGAAACAGCATGGTGTAGTGGATAGAGCACAGGCCTGGGAGTCAGAAGGTCAAGGTTCTAATCCCTGCTCCGACACTTATCTGCTGTGTCAATTTGGGCAAGTCACTTGCTTCTCTGGGCTTCAACTACCTCATCTGTAAAATGGGGATTGAAGCTGTGAGCCCCACTTGGGTCAGGGACCGTGTCCAACCTGATTTGTTTGTACCTACCCCAGCACTTAGTACAATGCCTTGCACATAGTAAGTGGTTAACAAGTACCAGAATTGTTATTGTAATTATATAAGACTTTTTTGGGTTTGTTTTTTATGGTATTTGTTAAGTGCTTACTTTGTGTCAAATACTGTCCTAAACTCTACAAGTGACTTGGGTCAGACAGACCCTGTCCCTCATGGGGTTCACTAAATTGGAGGGAGAACAGGTATTTTACTAATATAGCTAATTTTACTGTTGAGGAAACTGAGACACAGAGAAGTTAAGTGACTTGCTGAAAGTCACCCAGCAAGCAACTGGCAGAGCCACAATTACAATGCAGGTCCTTCTGACTCCAAGGGCCATGTTATATCCATTAGGCCACGGTGCTTCGTCAATCAGGTCAGACACAGTCCCTGTCCCACATATGGCTCACAATCTGAGTAGGAAAGAGAACAGGTACTGAATCCCTATTTTAGAGATGAGAAAACTGAGGCAGAAGGAAGTTGAGATTTGCCCAAGGTCACAAAGCAGTCAATAGTACACCCTGGAGGACAAAAATTGAAGCCCTTGGAAAAATAAACATTGGGGAAGAGAATGGCTACTCACTAGCTAATCAAGAACTAATAAGAATAAGAACTAGAAAATCAATAGCTGATTGCAGCTAAACAGCAATTCTAGGGTAGCCAGAGAGTACACAGGCAGCTATCTGGTGAATTTAGATAGCCATGAACAAGAAAGCAAATGGTCAAAAGAATAAAAGTGGTCCTCTAAATTTCCACTCATCAGCTATTTTATTAAATTCCTGTTTTGCCTAGACACCTTCTCAGTGCAGAACCATTAATCATCTTTAAACTGATTTCATCAAAGCTGTGTCCACAAAAATGTTCTGTTTTGGGTTGTAACTATAGTTTGGATTGATTCATGATGTGCAGTCCACAGATGTCAAAGAGGGCAAGAATCCTGTTGCGACTCTCTGGGTAGAAAACTGAGCTCAAAGCCCCATCAGTCTGGACTGCTAACAGGCACTCACATGATTTCATGTTTCTATGCTTTGAGAGTCCCTGTTCAAAGCAGGCCAGAAAGAGGCAAATGGCAGCAACACAACTGAAGTGGGTGAAAAAGAGTAACAGCATATATGGCAAGGGGTTTTATTAGAAGCAGAACATGGTCTCATTCCATCCCCTCATCCCCTTTCCTTCTAGATTGTAAGCTCGTTGTGGGCAGGGAATGTATCTCTTTATTGCTATATTGTACTCTACCAAGAGCTTAGTGCAATGCTTTGCTCATAGCAAGCACTTAATAAATACAATCGAATGGATGAAAGAATGAAGATCCATCTGTAACAACGTACCCACTGCCCTATCAGCAGGAGGAATAATATTTAATAGACACCCACTATGTGCAGAGTACAGTAAACTAGGGGGCAAAAGGACATGGGTGACATATAGACAGTCACGGCCTTCCCTGATGCTCCCAAACAAAGAATAATGTGGGGAAAAGGGGAGGTCACAAACATGAAAAAGCTGCATCTCGGCAAATGCAGGGGGAGCAGTAAGTAAGATAATAATAATAATAATGATGATATTTGTAAAGCACTTATTATGTGGGAAGCACTTTTCTAAGCACTGGGGTAGATGCAAGGTAGTCAGGTTGTCCCATGTGGGGCTCACAATCTTAATCCCCATTTTACAGATGAGGTATCTGAGGCACAAAGAAGTTCAGTGGTTTGCCAAGGTGACAGAGCCAGACAGGTGGTGGATTAGAACCCATGTCCTCTGACTCCCAAGCCTGTGCTCTTTCCACTGAGCCATGATGCTTCTCTAAGATGATGACTGATGGCAGCGGTCACCCTCCCTCAACTTGGAGCCACACTAAATCGATAGTTCACTGGGCTTACTGAGTGCTTAACTTTGTAGTTTGTGCTTGTGAGAGCACAATACTCCCCCTCTAGACTGTAAGCTCACTGAAGGCAGGGAATTCATTCATTCAATCATATTTATTGAGTGCTTACTGTATGTAGAGCACTCTACTAAGCACTTGGGAAAGGACAATACAACAATAAACAGTGATATTCCCTGTCCACAAAGAGCTTACAGTCTGGGGGGCAGGGATCACAGATATCAAAACAAATAAATGAAATAATAATAATAACGTTGCTATTTGGCTTACTATGTGCAGAGCACTGTTCTAAGCACTGGGGTAGTACGGGTCATCAGGTTGTCCCACGTGAGGCTCACAGTTAATCCCCATTTTACAGATGAGGTAACTGAGGCACAGAGAAGTTAAGTGACTTGCCCACAGTCACACAGCTGACAAGTAGCAGAGCTGGGATTCGAACTCATGACCTCTGACTCCAAAGCCCGTGCTCTTTCCACTGAGCCACACTGCTTCTACTACTCTTCTAAGCACTTGGGAAAGGACAATACAACAATAAACAGTGATATTCCCTGTCCACAAAGAGCTTACAGTCTGGGGCGGGGGGAACACAGGTATCAATACAAATAAATGAAATTACAGATATGTACGTAACTGCTGAGGGTCTGGAGGTGGGTAGACCAAAGGGAACAAGTCAGGATGAGACAGAAGGGAGTGGGAGATTAATCTGGGAAGTCCTCTTGGAGAAGATGTGCCATCAATAAGGCTTTGAAGGCGGGGAGAGTAACTGCCTGTAGGATTTGAGGAGAGGGGGCATTCCAGGTCAGAGGCAGGACATGGGCAAGGGGTCTGCTGTGAGATAGGCAATATCCAATGGACATTGAGAAGATTAGAAGGCTGAGTTATAGAAGGAAAGAAGCGACTGTGTACAGTGTTCTGAACAGAGTAAGTGCTCAATAAATACGATTAATTGAATGCAATAGAGTAGGTATCTACTTACCCTGCCTGAAATAATCTTATAATGTAGCAGGTTTACTATCTAACTCTCCCATCTGTACTATGTACCTCTGTACACAGAATGCCTTCCCCACCTGCTATACCCACATACCAGGTCTGGCTTCAGTAATTTGCCCTCCTGGCCTAATAGATAGAGCATGGGTCTGGGATTAAGAAGGACCTGGGTTCTAATCCTAGCTCTACCACTTGTCTGCTGTGTGACCTTGGGCAAGTCACTTAAATCCTCTGTGCCTCAGTTACCTCTTCTGTAAAATGGGGATTAAGGCAGTGAGCCCCCTGAGGGACAGAAATTGGATCCAACCCGATTAGCTTGTATGTACGCCAGTACTTAGTATAGTGCCTGGCACATAGTGCTTAAACATATACCATAAAACAAATCAAAGCAAAAGAAGACTGGAGAATGTTTTCTAGAATATGAATGATCCCTATCGCCACTAGCATTCCAGAGAGTGAGGGCTGAAGACTTGTACCTAAACATTCTCTTTGAGAGCCTGGCTGCATTATTTTTGGAAAGGAAACACCTGGAAAAATGTTACGTTAGAAAAAGTCATAACAATTGGTTACAAAAAAAAAGTACACTAATGAGCAAAAGCACCATTTAATTAATGGTATCTACAAAGCATAGTCCACTGACATTTGAAAATATGAACATGTATATACAATACTTCTTCTGACTGTGTAAGTTTGGTGTTGTAGCCCAATCCCACATTATTCCAGTTTAAAGCAAAGGTCAGAAATATGCAAAAGTTATTAAGCAGGAACTCTGACAATTTCAATGATGAACTCATCCAAATTGCATTCCTTTTGTGGGCTTTTGAAGACATCTTTATCTAAAAGCATATTCACTTAATTGTATTTATTGAGCACTTATTGTGTGCAGAGCACTGTACTAAGAGCTTGTATTTGCATATGGTTCTTTCCCCAACACTCCAGTTCCAAAACGTGATCACCACTATAGAGTATTTTCAAAACAGAAGTTGTACCAGATTTTATTTTCTTAATTGTATTTCTTGTTTGAATATTAAGATGCCTGTGTATTGGTTTCCCATAGAATAATAAATTGAATTTTGGCCAACCTCTCATATATAATGAAACGTGAATTCTGAGTTTGTGAGGTCACTCATTTCCCCAAAGTCATTACTATGTCTCTAATCCTTTTAGCTACTGCAAATTCAAACAAAAATATTACCAGTGCTTCAGAGGGCCAGTTATCAATTAGTAGCAACATTTGGTTGAGAATGCAAAAATACTCAGTGGATGAATGAACAAATCAATTAATACAATTTAATGTTCTCATGAATTTCACATGAAATTTCACAATACTAAAACACTGATGCTGATATGAGTCAATCAGAATAAAATTTATGTCTTGCATTCACGGGCCTAGTTCATGGATTAAACGGCAAAAAACGATCCCTATTTTCTTGGAAATGGCAATCTGGGATGACTAACAGGCTTTGTCACCCAGAGTAAATTTCTGTGTTGTCTCTCCTAATGAAAATAAAAAAAGACTCTTAATAATAAAGCACTTTAACATATTTTCCAATATTATAGCCATTTTGGCTCAACAGGAGGAGGACAGGTAAACTTTACCAGGAAAGTATTAATCAGCCCCCAAACGGAGTTTACAAAATCGTGCCATACAGTATTTTTTTCTCCTTCATTAGAAAGTAAGCTCTTTTGGGGCGGGAAACATGTCACTTCATTATTCTTGAGTGCACAGGAGACTACTACATCATGCTGCACTAGTGGGCACTCAATACATGCTGCTGCTACTAGAGAAACAGCCTGGCTCAATGGAAAGAGCACGGGCTGCGGAGTCAGATGTCATGGGTTCAAATCCCAGCTCTGCCGCTTATCATCTGTGTCACTTTGGGCACTTCACTTTTCTGTGCCTCAGTTATCTCATCTTTAAAAGGGGGATTAAGACTGTGAGGCCCACGTGGGACAACCTGATCACCTTGCATTCTCCCCAGCGCTTAGGTTTGCACATAGTAGGCGCTTACATACCATTATTATTATTACTACTTCTACTACTAACTTATATCTACCCCACCACTTAGAAAGTGCTTGGCCCATAGTAAGTGCTTAACAAGTACCATTATTACAATTATTATTACTAATAATAATAGTACTCTTACTACCACTATTACTACTCCTACTACTTCTACTCTGATTAGCACCAGAAGTTACTCAGAGCAAAAAAAAAATCACTGAAAAGAATAAATTGGCAACTTGTAAATTGGAAGAAACCACCCTAAATGACCAACTCTCTCCATTAGGGATGTTTCCGGTCTTTGTTAACTAGAGTATCTACTTTTCCTTCTTCATCCTCCTGCTTATGAATGTAGGTATCAGCACATGAGGTCTCAATCTGCTTTTATGTTGACCCTCTAACTTCACTGCCTGAGCTAAGACACTGAGATCTAGAAAGTTGTGTCACTCTGTTACCACCACCAGTGTCAAAGACCAAGAGTCATTTGCACTTTGGGCTCTGGTAATATTTTTTTGTTTGTTTTTTTTTTAATCAGAGTGCAAACCTCTGTGGGCCTAGCCCCTTGGAAAATTCAGCCTTATTTCTCTGGATATGTTGTCCGCAAGGAAAGTGTCGGACATGACGTGGACCTCAGATGCTCCCTCTTCTGACTGAAAAGGCTTGGTAAGGAGAAGGCAAAAGATGGAGGGTATAAAAGTCATTCATTCAGTAGTATTTATTGAGCACTTACTATGTGCAGAGCACTGTACTAAGCACTTGGAATGTACAGTTCAGCAACAGATCGACAATCCCTGCCCAACGACAGGCTCACGGTCTAAACAGGGGAGACAGACAGCAAAGCAAAACAGAACAAAACTAAACAAGACAACATCATCAAGATAAATAGAATCAAGGAGATATACACCTCATTAACAAAATAAACAAGGTAATAAATACTATATACCAATGAGCCCAGTGCTGAAGGGAGGGGAAGAGGCAAGAGCAAAGAGTGGGGGGGAGGGAAGGGGAAGCAGAGGGAAGAGGGGGATCAGTCTGGGAAGGCCTCCTGGAGGAGGTGAGCTCTCAGTAGGGCTTTGAAGAGGGGAAGAGAATTAGTTTGGCAGATGTGAGGAGGAAGGGTATTCCAGGACAGCGGTAGGACGTGGGCCAGGGGTCGACGGCGGGATAGGTGTGAATGGGGGACCATGAGGAGGTGAGCAGAAGAGGAATGGAGTGTACCATGTGGGCAGTAGAAAGAGAGAAGGGAGGTGAGGTAGGAGGGGTCAAGGTGATGGAGAGCTTTCTTGGAAGCCAAGAGTGAGGAGTTTTTGTTTCATGCGGAGTTCGATAGGCAACCACTGGAAGTTTTTGAGGAGTGGAGTGACATGCCCAGAGCATTTCTGTAAGAAGATGATCCGGGCAACGGAATGAAGAAAAGACCGGAGTGGGGAGAGACAGGAGGAAGGGAGATCCTAGAGGAGGCTGACACAGTAATCCAGTCAGGATAATATGAAAGCACAGTAGAGCACAGTACTTTTCAAGAGATCACTCAGGATAAACCTTTTCATTTTCTCTTTCAATTCTAAAATGAATATTTTCACAGGCTAGTGTGTTCCCCTGGCTTCTGAAGGACTACTGACATTCACCTCATTCTCAACCCTCCTGGTATTCAGTTAGTTAGTTAATCATATTTATTGAGGGCTTACCATGAGCAGAGTATTGTACTAGGTACTTGGGACAGTACAGTGTAACAATAAACAGACACATTCCCTGCCTACAATGGGCTTACAGTCTAGAAAGGGGAGAGAGACGTTACTATAAATTACAGATATGTCCATAAGTGCTGTTGGGCTGGGAAGGGGGATGAATGAAGGGAGCAAGTCAGGGTGATGCAGAAGGGAGTGGGAGAAGAGGAAAGGAGGGCTTAGTCAGAGAAGGCCTCTCGGAGGAGTTGTGCCTTCAATAAGGCTTTGAAGTGGGAGATAGTAATTGTCGGAGCGCGGGCGTTCCAGGCCAGAGGCAGGATGTGGGTGAGAGGTCCGTGGTGCGATAGATGAGATCAAGGTAGACTGAGAAGGTTAGCAGTGCAGTTGCCAAGTATCAATCAATCAGTCAGTGGTATGTTTTGGACACTTACTTTGCGCAGAGCAGTGTTCTAAGAACATGGGAGAGTACAATATAACCGCTATACAGTAGCAAAGTATGTATCAAGCCCTCACTGGATGCAATGTATTCAACCAATTGTTTGTGAAAGTACAATCGAAACATGAGACACTTTTCTTATCCACAAGGAGCTTGTGATTTAATGGGGAAGATAGAGATAAAAAATATTTACAAATGGTGGAATTAGGGAGAGTGAGCAAGAAATCGTGCTGCGGAATGTGAAATGACTGCCTCCATGAATAATTTGTGAGAAGGCAGATTGGAAAAAAAAAATTTCAGTCCCTAGAACTCACAGGGAGAATTTGAAACTTGATTGCTCAAAAATCATTCCAGGATAAAGAATCAATTGACTTCATGGAATTAACAAACCTCTTAATGCTTGGATAAATGATGTTCAGAAGAACTAGGAATATTTAGTCCTCGCACTTTGAGTTCATTTAAGTGGAAATATTATAAAGCTATATGAATTCAACATAATTCTCCCATTCTTCAAGGGTGGATAAGTTTAGGTGCAGAACTAGAATAGAGTGGTCATTTATCTTTTCAACCAGGAACTTTATTCCATAGAATCCAAAAGAGCTGAACTAGCATATCCTTCAAAATATGGGGAAATAGTATGATTTGTGTTGCTAAAGTACTTTTGGCTAAAAACAAAAGAATATTTTGCCTGTAGCTTTTCATCACCAGAGGCAGAATATTCATGCATAAAACATTCAATTCCATTTATTAAGCTCTAACTGTGGCATTGTAGTTCATTTATACAAAGTGGTAAGGAGAATATCCTGTAACACAGAGATTATTTTGCTGAAGAACCTCATGCTATGGGAAAATAATGTTATAATAATCCTTGAATCATTGGGAATTGTTGGATAAGGGCAGTGCAAAGATATCATAATAATGATAATTGTGGTGTTTGTTACGCTTATACTATGTACCAAGCACTATTCTAAAATTGCCAGGGTAGATAAAAGATTATAAAGTCTGACAAAGCCCCTGTCCCACATGGGGCTTGATCTAAGGGGCAGGGAGAACAGGTATTAATCTCCACTCAACAGATGAGGAAATCAAGACACAAAGAAGTTAAGTCTTGCTCTAGGTCACAGTGGCATTAGAACCCAAGTCCTCTGACTCCCAGACCAGCTTTCCTCTGACTCCCAGCTTTTTCTACTAGGTCACACTGCTTCACTGTGATTGACATCGGTGGATAAAAATTTCCATATAATTGTACTCCCTGCATGAGAAGGTTGTTTTATACTCTTGACACCATTCATAATTTTACAATTTTAAATTATATAAAGTTGCCAAAACACAAAGTACTGCCGTGTGGAACAGTTCAGTAAGGCTGAGGCAGAGGCAGGGAAGCACATCATCATCACACCTTGCCCAATACCCCATGCACAACTGCTTCTTGTTTCACTGACTCTTCTTGTGCCAATGTATGAATCATGCTATACCAGAACAGACTCATATTATTTGAAGATTCTATCACTGTATAATGAAAACATGTGTTGTATCAAGATTCAGGTTATTAACCTTAATGCAGGGATAGCACTGAGTTCAGCTTTACTGATTGAAAACGTCTGGTTGTGTGTAGGATTTCCATAGTAATAACAGTGATATCTGTTAAGCCCCTCTGCCCCTTGTCAGCTGTGTGACTGTGGGCAAGTCACGTCACTTCTCTGTGCCTCAGTTCCCTCATCTGTAAAATGGGGATGAAGACTGTGAGCCTCACGTGGGACAACCTCATTCCCCAGAGCTTAGAACAGTGCTCTGCACGTAGTAAGCGCTTAACAAATACCAACATTATTATTATTAAGCACTGAGTATGTGCCAGGCACTGTACTGAGTGCTGGGTGGATACAAGCAAATCGGGTTGGACACAGTCCCTGTCCCACATGGGCGCTCACAGTTTCACTCCCCCTTTTACAGATGAGGTAACTGAGGCCCGGAGAAGTGAAGGTGACTTGGCCAAGATCAAAAAGCAGCAAGTGGTGGATCCGGGATTAGAACCCAGTTACTTCTGACTGCAAGTCCGTGCTCTATCTACTAGGCAACACTGCTTCCCTTCACATAAAGATGAGTACATGACTCCGACTTTCTTCAGCTCTACTCTCAGTCCAAAACAATTTATAATCAAGAGGAAAAAAAAAGGCCAGCATGCCTTTCTACAGAATGTGAGACAGAATATGATGACCATGGGGAGTGACCAATTCCATGCTATATTGAAGGTCTACGAAGCAGATGTGGTGTCTGATACTCTAATAGGATTTGAAGACCTGAACTGATTACAGAAGACACATCGGGCTTTTGGAGCAGTTAGTCCAGTGGTAGTTTAATTCAGTCCAGCTTCGAATGGCGGGACAGGATTACCAACAATGGGGTCTGGGAACACAACTGCCTCATCAGCTTCTAGACTGTAAGCCCAGTGTGGGCAGGGATTGCCTCTCTTTATTCCTGAATTGTACTCTCCAAGCACTCTGCACACAGTAAGTGCTCAATAAATATGATTGAATGAAGGAATCAGCTTCAGAGTGATAAAAATCATGTTATTTGTTAAATGGTTATCACATGCAAAATATGTACTAAGCGCTTGATACATGACAATCAGGTGGATGCAGCCTCTGACCCACATGAGACTCACAGTCTTAAGAGGAGGGAGAACAGAGATTCAAACCCCATTTTACAGGAAACTGAGGCACAGAGAAGCTAAGTGACTTGCCCAAGATCACACAGCTTGCAAGTGGGAGAACAGGGATTAAAACTCAGATCATCTGACTCGAAGGGTGGTGCTCTCTTCCCTCAACCATGCTGCAACGTTCACAAGGCATGACTGACAGTCATATTCATTTACGGTGTGCAGAGCACTGTACTAAGCGCTTGGGAGAGTACAGTATAACAGTGAACATACACATTCTCTGCCCAAGAGTTTACAATCTAATCTGCTGGGTGAGAATGAATGAAGACAATGGAAGATAGCATTGAAGCAGAGTGGCCTAGTGGAGACAGCATGGGCCTGGGAGTCAGAAGGACCTGGGTTCTAATTCCACCTCTACTGTGTGACCTTGGGCAAGTCACTTTACTTCTCTGTGCCTCATTTTCACTACTGAAAAATGAGAATACCTGTTCTCCCTCCTACCTAGACTGTGAGCCCCATGAGGGACAGGGATTGTGTCTGACCTATTCACTTATACCTACACCACGGCTCGTCCCCTGACCCTGGTCATCGCCTGCTTATTAACACTATTGTAGTGTGCCTTACTGTAGCATGTTGCTATATTTGCGATCTCGCTTTTTATTGTTTATTGTCGTCAGATTTTGAATTTGATCAGGTCACCCCATAATCGAGTCTACCCCCGACCCTGGTCATCACCCCTTTTATTAACACGACTATATTGTATCATACTGTATCATGTTGCTATATTAGCACCACTGTATTGTATCATATTGTATCATGTTGCTATATTACCGATTTCGTTTATTACTGTTTATTGTTGTCAGTGCTGCCACCCACCTCTCGGGCCTCGCCATGTCCCTCCTCTCCCCCTCCCCCCTCCCGCCCCTTCCTATCCTCCCCTTCCCCTTCCCCTTCCCCTTCCCCTCTCTCGCTCAGCTCTTTCCCGCTCTCTCCTCTGTCTCCTCCCCCCCTCCTCTCTCCCGCCCTAGAACCCCACTTTACCAGCGCTACCCCTCTTCCCCCTCCCCCTACTCTTCCCCCCACCAAACCCCCTCTTCACCCCCTCCCCCCTTCTCTCTTCCCCACCCATGCCCTCCCTCCTCACCTCCGCCAAACTGATTCTCTTTCCCTCTTCAAAACCTTACTTAAAAATCACCTCCTCCAAGAGGCCTTCCCAGACTGAGCTCCTCCTCCCCCTCTACTCCCTCTGCCATCCCCCCTTTACCTCTCCGCAGCTAAAGCCTCATTTTCCCCTTTTCCCTCTGCTCCTCCACCTCTCCCTTCCCATCCCCACAGCACTGTACCCGTCCGCTCAACTGTATATATTTTCGTTACCCTATTTATTTTGTTAATGAATTGTACATCGCCTTGATTCTATTTAGTTGCCATTGTTTTTACGAGATGTTCTTCCCCTTGACGCTGTTTACTGCCATTGTTCTTGTCTGTCCGTCTCCCCTGATTAGACTGTAAGCCCGTCAAACGGCAGGGACTGTCTCTATCTGTTGCCGACTTGTTCATCCCAAGCGCTTAGTACAGTGCTCTGCACATAGTAAGCGCTCAATAAATACTATTGAATGAATGAATGAATGCCCCATCCCAGTCCTCTTGTCCCACCGCCACCCCTCATCCCCCTCTCCTCGTCCAGGGCCCCGCCACCTCCTTCCCATCCAAACCCTCCCCTCCCCCCGCCCTTCCCCCCCTCCTCCCCTTGCACCCACAGCTACTTTCAAGTGTGGCCTCTGGAACCCCTGCTCTATTACAGGCAAGCTACCTTTCATCCATGACCTTTTCCTCTCCCGCTCTCTCCTCCTCCTCGCCCTTTCGGAAACGTGGCTCTCTCCCGGAGACACGGTCTCCGCCGCCGCTCTCTCCGGCGGAGGCCTCTCCTTCTCCCACTCCCCCAGGCTCACCGGTAAGGGAGGAGGCGTCGGCTTCCTCCTCTCGCCCCGATGCCGCTTCCGCACTATCCCTCCTCCCCCCTCCCTCTCCTTCCCCTCCTTCGAAGCCCATATCATTCGCCTCTACCACCCCCTCCAGTTACTTGTCGCCGTCATCTACCGCCCTCCCGGTCCCACCTCCGACTTCTTCAACCACCTTGACCCCTTTCTCACCTTCCTTCTCTCCTTCTCTCTGCCCACTCTGATCCTTGGAGACTTCAACATCCATACGGATGTACCCGACAACTCCTCTGCCGCCCGCCTGCTATCCCTCCTCGACTCTGCCGACCTCCTCCTCCACCGTACCGCGCCCACTCACCGACTTGGTCACACCCTCGATCTCGTCATCTCCTACCGCTGCACTGTCTCCTCACTCACCGACTCTGAAATCCCTCTCTCTGACCATAACCTTCTCACCTGCCTCATCTCTCACACTCCCTCCCCCTGCAAATCTTCGCTACTGCCCCACAGAGACCTCCGCTCTCTCGATCCCATCCGTCTTTCCAATAGCATCTCTCCTCACCTTGCCGCCCTGTCCTCACTTCCCACTCCTGACGATCGGGTCTCCGCTCTCAACTCCACCCTCTCTACTCATCTTGACTCTCTCGCCCCCCTTTCCCTGCGCCGCTCTCGCTCCACTAACCCACAGCCCTGGATCACCTCCTCCGTCCGCCTCCTACGCTCCTATGCTGGAGCTGCTGAGCGCTGCTGGCGAAAGTCCAAGCACCGAGCCGACCTCACACACTTCAAATTTATCCTTTCCTGCCTTAACTCTGCCCTCTCCTCCGCCAGGCAAAGCTTCTTCTCCTCCCTCATCGACACCCATGCCCGTCACCCCCGCCGATTGTTCCGGACCTTTAACTCTCTCCTTAGGCCCCCTGTTCCTCCCCCTCCCCCATCTCTCACCCCTAATGATCTGGCCACCTATTTCCTCACGAAAATCAACACGATCAGGTCTGAGCTCCCCAAAGTCACCCCTCCGCCTCTCCCCTCCCCCCCCAACAACCCCCTCCCCTACTTTCCCATCCTTCCCTGCAGTATCCTCAGAGGACATCTCCTCCCTCCTCGCAAGTGCCACCCCCTCCACCTGCGCCTCGGACCCCATTCCCTCTCACATTCTTAAAACCATCGCCCCTGCCCTCCTCCCTTCCTTAACTTCTATTTTTAACCACTCGATCTCCAAGGGCTCCTTCCCCTCTGCCTTCAAACATGCCCACGTCTCCCCCATCCTAAAAAAACCCGCTCTTGACCCCACTTCCCCCTCCAGTTATCGTCCTATCTCCCTACTACCCTTCCTTTCCAAAATCTTAGAACGAGTCGTCTACAATCGATGCCTAGAATTCCTTAACTCCCATTCTCTCCTAGACCCCCTCCGATCTGGCTTCCGTCCCCTCCACTCTACCGAGACTGCTCTCTCTAAGGTCACCCGTGACCTCCTTCTTGCCAAATCCAATGGCTCCTACTCCATTCTGATCCTCCTTGACCTCTCTGCTGCCTTTGACACTGTCGACCATCCCCTCCTCCTCCATACCTTATCTCACCTTGGCTTCACGGACTCTGTCCTCTCCTGGTTCTCCTCTTACCTCTCTGGCCGATCATTCTCGGTCTCCTACGCTGGAGCCTCCGCCCCCTCCCATCCTTTAACTGTTGGAGTTCCACAAGGGTCAGTTCTTGGCCCTCTTCTGTTCTCCATTTACACTCACTCCCTCGGTGAACTCATCCGCTCTCATGGCTTTGACTACCATCTCTACGCAGATGACACGCAGCTCTACATCTGCGCCCCTGTCCTCTCCCCTTCCCTTCAGGCTCGCATCTCCTCCTGCCTCCAGGATGTCTCCACCTGGATGTCGGCCTACCACCTAAAACTCAACATGAGCAAGACTGAGCTCCTCATCTTCCCTCCCAAACCCGGTCCGCTCCCAGACTTCTCCATCACCGTGGATGGCACAACCATCCTTCCCATCCCGCAGGCCCGCAATCTCGGTGTCATCCTTGACTCGTCCCTCTCGTTCACCCCACACATCCTATCCGTTACCAAGACCTGCCGGTTTCACCTTTACAATATCGCCAAGATCCGCCCCTTCCTCTCCACCCAAATGGCTACCTTACTGCTACGGGCTCTTGTTATATCCCGGCTAGACTACTGTGTCAGCCTTCTCTCTGACCTCCCTTCCTCCTCTCTCGCCCCGCTCCGGTCTATTCTTCACTCCGCTGCCCGGCTCATCTTCCTGCAGAAACGATCTGGGCATGTCACTCCCCTTCTTAAACAACTCCAGTGGTTGCCTATCGACCTCCGCTCCAAACAAAAACTCCTCACTCTAGGCTTCGAGGCTTTCCATCACCTTGCCCCTTCCTACCTCTCCTCCCTTCTCTCTTTCTACCGCCCACCCCGCACGCTCCGCTCCTCTGCCGCCCACCTCCTCGCCGTCCCTCGGTCTCGCCTATCCCGCCGTCGACCCCTGGGTCACGTCCTCCCGCGGTCCTGGAACGCCCTCCCTCCTCACCTCCGCCAAACTGATTCTCTTTCCCTCTTCAAAACCTTACTTAAAAATCACCTCCTCCAAGAGGCGTTCCCAGACTGAGCTCCTCTTCCCCCTCTACTCCCTCTGCCATCCCCCCTTTACCTCTCCGCAGCTAAAGCCTCATTTTCCCCTTTTCCCTCTGCTCCTCCACCTCTCCCTTCCCATCCCCACAGCACTGTACTCGTCCGCTCAACTGTATATATTTTCGTTACCCTATTTATTTTGTTAATGAATTGTACATCGCCTTGATTCTATTTATTTGCCATTGTTTTTACGAGATGTTCTTCCCCTTGACGCTGTTTAGTGCCATTGTTCTTGTCTGTCCGTCTCCCCCGATTAGACTGTAAGCCCGTCAAACGGCAGGGACTGTCTCTATCTGTTGCTGACTTGTTCATCCCAAGCGCTTAGTACAGTGCTCTGCACATAGTAAGCGCTCAATAAATACTATTGAATGAACATTTAGAACAGTGTTTGACACGTAGTAAATGCTTAACAAATGCCACAAAAAAAGGACAGCAGGCAATCCAGTCATCTGCTTCACGGTTAACTCAAAGGGTACATTCATCAGTCCCTCTCAGGGTTGCACCTGTAGAGTTTCCACTACTCTACCAGTCTCTATTATGGGAGGGAGAGTGAAGCAGAGACATATCCATTCCATTCCTACCTTGGCCAGTGGCTAGCAAGTGGAAGGCAATCTGCTACAAGTCAAAACTCATCTGTGCTGGGCAGCAGAGGCATGGAAGAGAAGGAGGGTGGAGATTCAGGTTTACTGCGTGGAAGGAGGCAACTGTAAACCACTTACATATTTTTACCAAGAAAACTCTATGGATATACCACCAGAACGATTGCTGATGGAGGTGGGATGTTCTGGGAGAGATGTGACCATGGCATCGTTATGGGTCGGAGACGACTCGACAGCATAAGACAAGACATTCATCAACCTGAAGTTAAGAGAGCAGTCTCACACATGCTGAAATAAGTGTGGAGCATTGTCATGAGATGGACTGCAGCTGGCAGACCAACCTAATGGACATTGATTAGGAGAGGGCTTGCTCTCTTTCAGCAAAAGCATTGCAAAGACAGGGATTCCAAGAGGCAGGCTTGCAAACCAGGCCCTGGATGGGTCAAGCCCAATAACCCCATAAGGACCCATTTCTATATGCAAATAAAAAGGGAATGAATGTTGGTTAGACCTCAGATAGATTGTGAAGTTCCTGCTAGACTGCGAGCTCTTTGAGGGCAGGCATCATGTCTACCTATTATACTGTGCTTTCCCAAGCACTTAGAAGACTGTTCATTCATTCAATCGTATTTATTGAGCACTTATTGTGTGCAGAGCACTAAGAGCTTGGAAAGTACAACTCGGCAACAAAAGAGACAATCCCTATCCAAATTGGGCTCATAGTCTCAATCGCTATCATCAACTTTTCTACCATACTCTCTGGTATGGATTGGATCCAATAAAGCATAGTTTCATTATCAAAAATGAATGACAGCCACTCTCTCTCTGGATGAATTCAATCATATTTATTGAGCATTTACTATGCGCAGAATACTGTTCTAAGCACCTGGAAATTCCAATGCAGCATTAAAGAGAGACAATCCCTGCCCACAATAGGCTTACAGTCTAGAACGGGGTGGAGAGACATCAAAAGAAATAAACATGCATCAATATAAATAAAATTATAGTTATATAAATATATACATAAGTGCTGTGGGGTGGGGTTGGAGGGGAAGAGCAAAGGGAGTGAGTCGAGGTGACAGGGAAGGGAGGGAGAGCTGAGGAAAAGGGAGCTTAATCTGGGAAAGCCTCTTGAAGGAGGTGCACCTTCATTTGGGCTTTAAAGGGGGGAAGAGTGATTGGTGGATTTAGCAGGGAGGGCATTCCAGGCCAGAGGTAAGATGTGGGCCAGGTGTTGGCGGTGGAACCTCTAAATGAATCAACAACACAAAACCTGAGGAAAGAAATAGCAAAAACAAGCCACAAGTTCTTCAGGGGAAATTGATTTAGTTTCTCATTCCTTCCCTTGCCCCTAACTCTGTTTTTTTTGTCCGTGTATGTAGGCGTATTTGCTGTTCTCTGCCTCATTATACTTTGGGAAAACATGAGCATTTCAGACTTGGATACACCAAAGTTTTCAAATGAAAAATTTAGGAAAAAAATAACAACTGTTTTACCTTTTCACTTCTGTCAAGTTTAGGAGCTTATGTTTCCTGAATTTTGTTCCAAAATGAGGATGTCTTTTAGAGTCTGGAGCCTCTAATAAGGTGATGAATATGGTACTTTAGGCTGGGTTACTTCAAACAAGTTTGGAGTAATTTGATCTACTTTCTTTCAGCTCCTTGATTACTGAGGTCAATTCTGATATTTCCTCTACTCTGTAGGTGTTTAAAAGTCATGCATAAAGGTGTTTTAAAAATAGAAAAGTCACCAATCTAAATATGAAAATATTTCCAAGTGACATTACAGCTTGATCCAAGATATAATGGGAGCAGTAAGAGTCAGGCAAGGTTCAAGAAGACTGACATCTGTTTATAAGTGCAGCTAACCCTGGAATAGCCTTTCAGCTACTGAAAACCTTCCCTGCCAGCTTAGCCCCAAGAGCTGACCTCATCTCCTCGGCTCATTAGTGAAATGCTATTTTTGCCATTTAATGCAAAGTGATCAGAAATAAAGTAAACTCTTTATTAGCAATTATGGTACAGAGCACAGGCCTAGGAATCAGAGGACTTGGTTGAAATTCTGGCTCTGCTAATGTCTGCTGTGTGACCTTGGGCAAATCACTTCACTTCTCTTTGTGCCTCAGTTACTTTATCTGGAAAATGGGGATTAAGATTGAGAGCCCTATGTGGGACAGGGACTGTTTCGAACCTAATTACCTCGATCTACCCCAGCTCTCAGAAAAGTTCCTGGTATATAGTAAGCACTTACATATTCCACTATCATTATTATTATTATTATTGTTATGATACTTAAGTGCTTACTATATGTCAAACTGTTCTAAACTCTGGGGTGGATATAAAATAATCAGGTTGGACATCTGAATTTACTTAAAAAATTCTCCATTGAGGAGGATGTAGGTGAAACAATAATAATAATAATAATAATAATGATGGCATTTGTTCAGCACTTACTATGTGTCAGCACAGCTCTAAGCTCTGGGATAGATACAAGCTAATCAGGTTGGACATAGTCCCTGTCCCACATGAGGCTCACGGTCTAATTCCCATTTTACATATGAGGTAACTGAGGCCCAGAGAAGTGAAATAACTTGCCCAAGGTAACACAACAGACAAGTGGCAGAGCCAGGACTAGAACCCAAGTATTTCTGACTCTCAGGCCTCTGAGTGATCCATTAGGCCCTGCTGGTTCTCCTAAGTGATTTCCTGAAGCATTTCCAAAGGCCAAAGAAGCCACACCCGGCCGGAGGGAAGGCTTTCGCCCACATCAGGTTGGATAGACGAAGGAGAGAGTTAAGCTGGAAATCGGAAGACTACGTAGCCATCGCTTTAGCTTTCCAGTGGTCTTTCATCCAGTAATCTGGGACATCCTTATTGAATGTTTTATTTTTAAATCATGTTTACATGACACCAGCAGGTGCTATTGCACTGAAGACTTCAGACCAAACAGCTGTTTTACACACTCAGTGAATACGTGCGCATTGTTTCATGGTGATCATTTTTCCTCAGCCCATGTTCCTGGCTCTGTCCCTGACGGGCTACTCCTGTTTCTCTCTTTAGTTCGGTCTTTATTCTGGGTCTTCTCAGTTGCTCTTTCTTTCCTGCCTTTTTTCAAGGAGGAGATTTCAGCACACATTTTATACTAGATGAATAATTATTATGTTTGTGGATCCCTTACTAGGTATGAAGCAGTGTCAGAGAAGCAGCGTGACTTAGTGGAAAGAGCATGGGCCTGGAAATCAGAAAGACCTGAGCTATAATGCCAGCTCTTCCAGTTGTCTGCTGTATGACCTTGGGCAAGTTAGTTCACTTCTCTGGGACTCAGTTACCTCTATCTGGAAAATGGAGATTAAGAGTGTGAGACCCATGTGGGACAGGGACTGTGTCCAATCTGATTAACTTGTATCTACTGCAGTGCTTAGAACAGTGCTTGGTACGTAGTAAGTACTTAATAAATACCATTGTTGTTATTATTATTATTCTAAGCTGGGTTCTAATCCCAGCTCCATCACTTATCTGCAATATGACCTTGGGCAAGTCATTTAACTTCTCTGTGCCTCAGTTGCCTCATCTGCAAAATGGGGATTCTATAACTGTTCTCCTTCCTCTTTAGACTTTGTGCCTCATGTAGGACCTGATTGTCTTGTACCTACCCTAGAATTAGTAGAGTGCTTGGCACATAGTAAAAGCTCAACAAGATTACTAAGCATGGTAATCAGGTTGGACACAATTCTTGTCCTACATGGGGCTCACAGCCTAAGCAGGAGGGAAAGACCTTATCTCACTACCATCTCAGTTCCATAATTGCAGGAAAATGACTCTAAAGCTGGTGCAAATTGTGCACAGAGGCCCATGAGCCTGGGGAATCAGGTCCTTAAAAATCCAATTATACACCCTTGCTTTTTGGCTCAAGGGAGCTGTAGTTCCTTGGCATTGTTCTCCAATTCAAAGATGACACTGCTGAGAGTGAGGTGGCATCCGTAAGTGTGAGTATATTGAGAAAAAGTCTCTTGCATCCTTTGCATTTAAGAAAGAACTTCTTTAGATTGGAGGACCCCAAGGTGTGGTGTGTATGTGTATAAATCCAATTGTAAATCCAACTGTGGATTCTTTCCCAGTGCTTAGTACAGTGTTCTGTGCACAGTAAGCACTTAATAAATATGCTTACTACTGCTATTTGCAGTTTGCCCATAAATATCTTTTGATTGATCAATTATGGTCTTTGTTAGGAGCTTACTATGTGCCAGATATCTACACCTGTGTTTAGAACAGTTTTGGCACATTGTAAGCCCCTAACCAATATTATCATTTATCAGTTATCATTTAGCACGTAATAATCATCATTTTTCTTAGTATCTCTTTTCTGATCTGCAACCATATGGGATGAGTTTTGCTCAGGTACCAGTGGCCAGGAGGGGAAAGGGATAAGGACAAGAAATTGAATTCTTTCAGAAGTAGAAGTGATGGTTAGTTCTGAGCCATCCATACTCTTTCCCCGGATCCCACTGTACCCAGTGATATGTACTCTGAGATGGCACTTGTTCCCAGCACTGCCGCTTGTCTGCTATGTGACCTCGGGCAAGTCACTTCACTTCTCTGTGCCTCAGTTACCTCATCTGGAAAATGGGGATTAAGGGTGCGAACCCCACCTGGAACAGAGACTGCATCCAACATGATAACTTTGTATTTATTCCAGGGCTTAGTGCCGTGCTTGGCACATAGTAAGCACTGAACAAATGCCATCAATATTATCATGATAAGGAGAACAGGTGCAATGGGAAGACTATGTCTTGGACCCCAACAGCAGCGGCCTCCACTGTGCTCTGACCTGATTCGTGAGCCATCATCGGTCAGTCGATTCATGGCGTCTACTGAGCGTTTACTGTGTGCAGAGTGGTGTACTGAGCACGTGGGAGAGTACAACACAACAGAGTAGGTAGACATGTTCCCTTCCCTGGACATGATATTCACAGAAGCGTTAGTAAGACTCAAGGGAGATCTTTTCCACATTGTTAGGAAAACCAGAGGAAGAGCAAAGAATAATAAATGGAAAGGAAAACTGAACCACAAAAGCACATAGCGGGGTCCAGAAAGGGGAAATGGAGATGAGAAGTGACACTGTTTCTCATGGAAATCAAGGAAAATTTCCAAGCTTTTAAATATGGAAGTAGATAAACACCTTGCAATCATGGGCTCAGAACATTAAAAGTAAGCATTTTTTGTAATAAAACAAAAATAATTACCCTTTCTATCTCAGAAAAATTAATTTTTTATATTAACATCTGTCTCACCCTCTAGACTGTAAGCTCTCTATGGGTCGGGAATGTGTCTGTTTTGTTACATCGTTGTCTCCCAAGTGCTTAGTACAGTACTTTGCACATAGTAAGTGCTCAACAAATATGATTGACTGAATGACAGACATTTGAGCAATTCCTATGGTAATTTCCAATGGCTTTTGTACAAAGTCATTTACTTTCCTTGCATTTCTCAGTAGAATTGTTTTATGTTTTTTCTATCTTCCCAAGATCACCACAACCACGATTCTACACAGACACACGTACATACACACCCCTATACAGATAGAGGAGAAGGGATAAATCAGTCACTGACACTGAGAACTTATTGTGTGCAGAGCATGTAATAAGCACTTTGGAGAGTACAAAACAGCAGAGTTGGTAGACATATTCTCTACCCAGAAGGGGCATAACAATAATAATAATAATTATTATCATTATCAGGATCATTATATTTAAGTGGACTGGGATTAGAACCCAGGTCTTCTGACTCCCAGGCCCCAGGTTCTTCCCCTAGGCCAAGCTGCTAACAGTCTAGATCCAGGGGAACAGACATTAAAACTAATAAGTACATATGTGGATATCAAGGGTATGTAAAGTGTACAGAACCAAATACAGATGTGACACAGAAGGGAGAGGGAGTAGGGGGAATAAGGGTTTAGCCAGGGAAGGCCTGTTGGAGGAAAGATGGTTTCCTTCATAATAAAAGATGTAAAGGTACAGCTGAAGCAAACTTTGCATGAACAAACCTGCATTCCACACTGTGCAAAGCAAAAATTGGCATTTTGTAGCATGGCCGTGTTAGCCGCTTGAAACAGCTATCTCTGTTTTCCAGTGTATCTCTTGACTGACCGATCTTCCTGATGTCTCAGACCAGAACCTTGGGGAAACGTTCAATTCAAAGCTGTGCCCCCTTAATATTCCGTTTGGAGTCTCAGAGGTTTCAAGTGAAATAGTGGCTGGATGGCTGAGAAAACTGGACTGAGGTGGACTTAATGGACTTCAAGTGAGAAAGCTGTTGGGAATACAGTTTTCCCCAATTTAAAATGGAAACAGAAAACATCTCCATTTTGAAATAGCGGGGATATTAGAAAGGACAGCTATAAATGACACACATCTGAATACAATGCAAAAGAGATTCCTTAGTGCTCTGCCTTTAGACCTTTTTCATCATTTGATGTTGACTATGACTTGTGGTGATTCATACTATTATTAATAATAAGAAGAAATACCACAATTATTATTCAATATGAAACTTCATGACCAGTCGTGACTATATTTCATCTAACTCATTGCTACTGTTCCATCAATCAATGGTGTTTATTGAGTTCTTACTATGTGCAAAGCACTGTAATAAGCACTTGGGAGAGTGCAGTACAACAGAATTAGCAGACACATTCCCTGCCCCAAATGAGTTTACAGTTTAGAGGGGAGCTTACAGTCTCCACTCTATCCAGGCGACCAAAGGGTTCCAGGTAGCAGAACAGGACACGACATTCACCTTTGTGTTGTGGAAAGTCTTCTGTATTGTGTAAATTGGTAAATGTTTGTTATCAGTCCCTGGTACTATGTCCGACAGGGCATCATCGATGGCCTACCCTATAGGAGTATCCTAAGGATCTTGGCAAATTTCCCAGGGCCGCAAAATATTCTTGGTCTTTTCCAGAGCTCAGATGTGTTAGTAATATCAATGGCTCGTGTAATATATATGAAAGCAGAATAGAGGGCTTAGTATTGCTTTCTGCACTTTAACTGTTGTGCTGTAAAGGCTGTCTACGTGGGAATGCATAGTGACTATGGAAAAATAGCACACCACGTTAGGAAAGAAGAGACATTCAGAAAGACCAACTTAGAACGGTCAAGTTTGTGAATGTCGGACTATTTTGTCGGCCTCAATGTTGGTACGCAGTGTGTGAATTTACACGTAAACACTACATTTTTGTTAGCCTAGGTATGCAGTAATGATTTATGTTGCCCGTAAAAGTTAATATATAACACATACAAACATTGCCAGCTGTGCCTCATTACTCAATCTGAGGAGTTAGACTGCTTTTTCAGTGAAGGCTAAGATTACCGATGTCCAAAATATACAGGATTGACCCTTATTTGTTTCCTTGTTCTTCTGGCCCAGCAAAGTCTGAATGGAGGAGATGCATGTTTGTTCCATATTTGACAGCCTACGAGTTTCATCCAGCTCCTCAAGGCCAAAGCATGGGAGAAGCTATTTTAGAGCCTGGCTGTTATAATGTGCAAATTGAAAACAAACAACATTCATTCAGTTGTATTTATTGAGTGCTAACTGTGTGCAGAGCACTGTACCAAGTGCTTGTGAGAGTACACTATAACAATAAGCAGACTCATTTCCTGCCCACAACTTACAGATTTGAAAACATGGTTCTGGAAATCTGTTTGCAACTGTTGCTATCGGCATCGTTGAAGAACTTAAAACTTTTAAACCTTCATCAGGTAGAGACCTACTTACCTAAGCAGGACTTTAGTTTCATATTTACTAGTAAGATTATGCCATAAGGACAAGGATGTCCATACAGATCCTTATACGCTGCCTTTTGCCCTATCTGTAATTTATTTTACGGTCTGTCTCCCCTCCTAAACCGTAAACTCTTCATGGGCAGGGATTATATCTACCAACTCTATTGTACTGTCCCCTCCCAAGCTCTCAGTACAGTGTTCTCTACATGGTCAACACACAATAAATACCACTGATTGATTGATGGATAGATTCAAAGCTCTATCACCTACAAGGAACAGAGAAATTTTAGAATCAAAACAAGAAATTGGGCGATTCAAGGGAACACGATACCGAACACCCAGTCGTTTCTTTCTCTCTTATTTCATTTTTATCCTGATTAAGATTTGGCATTCAACCCTGCATGAAATATGAGCAGTAGATCACTAAGGACATTGGTGTGGACAGAGTGTATGTCCTGGGCCACAGCCTGGCTCTGTCCTGAAGCAGCTGCCAGTCTGACGAAGCCCTCTCGGGAGGTTCATCCTGTGGGCCTGAATGCCCGCAACAACACGTTCCAATTAGCCATACTGCAGGGAAGGAAGAACAAAGCCATTTTCACATTTTTTTTCAGAAACAACTTACTTAAGACTAGTCTGGGAGCATTATATATTCATCATTTAAGAAGAAACCGGACTACATTTCTCCTCAGCTTCAGGAATGGTCTGCCCTAAATGGATAATTCTGTTAGATTTATGATACTCTCAAGCATGTGATAAATAGCATTTGTATTCCTTATTCAAATTCCTGTCGTCAGACTCTGTTATTCTCCATTTATGCTTTTGGGAAATACCACTTATTTCATCCATAATGAATGAGGGAATATTATTATGCAAACTGACATAATGCTCCTGAATGGTTTCATATCCTCTTTTGAAATACCAGCCTTTTCTATTTACTTTTCAGCGTGAAGACATCCTGTAAGCTCTTTGAGGACAGGGAACATGTTTTCTAAATCTAATGTTGTGTACTGTTCCAAGTGCTTAGTACAATGATCAGCACACAGTAAGGGCTCAACAAATAACACTGACTGATTGATTGATTGAGAACATCATTACATTCTCACACATGAGCAGTAGACTATGGGAACATAGTGATAGGATTTAATCTCTCCATTGGATACACTAGGCTCTCAATAAGTACGATTGAATAAATGAATTGGATTACCAGTAACGCGGTCCTGGCATGACACAGACTCACAAGGAATCTAAACAATGTTCATCTCTCCCTGTTTCTCTGATTGGGACTGTCATGAGGATGGATGCCCAAGCAGTACTCTGAGGGGAACTGAAATCGATGCTACTTATTGAGCGCTTACTATGTGAAGAGTGCTCTATTAAGCACTTGGGAAAGTACAATACAACAAAATTACAGAATACAATGAACAGGATTTGTGGGAGACCATTAAAACTGACAGACCACCAGTCTGCTGGGCAGGAATCAGGAGAAGGGATTTCTTCCTTGAGTAGAGGCTTCGGTAAGATAGTAAGAGGTTGATTAGAAAATGGCTGGCAGTGCAAATGGAAAACCTAAGTGGGAATGGTTGTCTGTTTTTCAAGGGATGATGTGGCCTGGAACGCACTCCCCCTTCATATCTGACTGACAATCTCTCTCTTATTATCCACTATCTATTAACTCCACTGTACTCTTCCTTGCACTTAGTATGATGCTCCACATACAGTAGTCTCAAAGAGAAGCAGCAGGACTTATTGGATAGAGCACAGGTCTGGAGTCAGAAGATCCTAGATCCACCACTTGTCTGCTGTGTGAGTTTGGGCAAATCATTTCACTTCTTCGTTCCTCAGTTACCTCAAGTGTAAAATGGAATGAATACTGCGAGCCCCATGTGGGACAGGGACTGTGTCCAGCCTGATTAGCTTTTACCTACCCCAGGACTTAATAAGGTTCCCAGCACATAGTAAGCACTTAGCAAATGCCATAAAAAATAATAACTACTATTGATAGACACCAACTCTATTTTACTGTCCTCTTGCAGGCAGGTAATACAATGTTCTGCTCCCAGGAAGCTCTCCATAAATACAACTGATTAACTAACTAATGAGTGGATAGATTCCCAGCATCAAGGTGTGATCTTTGAAAATGAAGGACAACATACGCTTCTACTTTTCATCTCTCTCGGTTTTTCTCTGCCTCTCTCTCTTTCTCTCTCTCTCCCTTGTCTTCTCCCCTGCCCCTTCATTAAGTATTAAAGAACTAAAGTGGAGTTCATTTTAAATGGAGCTCATTTCCTTGAAAACTTCAGCAGTAAATGTGCTGTAGCATGGTGTTAATCTACCTGTAATGTTTTTAATATACTAGAGACAAAAGGCAAGCAACCCACAAAGGACCTTTTCATTACCAGCTAACTGGCTAGAGAACTAGTTAATCATCTTTCATTAAAAAATCCCTCTTTCACCACCTAGGGTTTACACCCATTTTAGTTGCAGGGAAAGAAAACAAGCTTTCAGCTGAATCACTCTGGTAAAGTCAAAAGCCCCTAACAAGGAGATCCTAGAACAGTTTATTTTATTCCCTGAAGTATAAAATATTTCTGAGTATCACTAGTAGACTTTCCACAAATGGAAGCTTTTAGCATTTTCCAAAGGCACACCCTACAGAAGCTACTTTTTTTTCCAATCAAATGATGCCAAGAATGAAATTCTTTGAGAGGGAGGTTAACATGACTAACCAGTATTCTACTCACAGATGCTGATAAATAGTCTCCGACTGTCTACAAATTACAGTACATGGCCAAGTCTCTATCCCCGCCAACATTCACACATTAAAATGTGAGTATCGCAAGCCCAAAATGTTTTTACAAAGCCTCCAAGAGCTCAGAATCACAAAACCAACCCGCTATGCATTTAGATTGAACATTTCTCCCCCCAAAAACAAGTCTTGCCAAGTATCTTGGTTGTTTCACTATCCCCTTGGACTAGACAAAAATCAAGTTCTGATTGCTCCTCTATTTACAATGATGGAAAATAGAGCTCATAAAGTGGAAAATAGCTATATGCCTTTTCCTCCTCCCCAGTCTCGACTATTAAGACGACTGCCTCTGCATATACTGGATTATTTCCAGGCTTGCGTTGTCTTTCTCTCTCAGTCTAGTTCCACTTTTTATTTGGTTGGTGTTAGTTTGGCTTTCAAATTTTCTGGAAAATTCATTTGACTTCTGGCCTACAAGATATTACAATTCAATCTACAATGTTGAGATGCTCAGTACAGTAAAGCATCCTAGGAAAGTTGCTCTTTGAATTTTCCTCATTATGAATGAAAATGTCCTAGAAGATATTTTTGGGTCACAAAAGCTGTTAGCCGTCCATAAAGAAGTAATACTTAATTGATCTTTTTGCATCCTTTTTTTCTAAAAATAGGCAAGTTGTGCTTTGCCAAAGGAAAAACTTTCCCTCCCAAAATTCCGTTTAGTATAAACCTTCCAGCCCACGAATGCCTTTTGCATTCCAATTTGAGCCTGTTTCTTCAGGCTTATAAAATTGTCTGGATCCATTACAATTCAGAAGGAAAGGGCTAAATATATTTATCTTACGAATTTCATATAAGGGAAATCCATCACAAATAATTTTTGTTTTCTTAAATTCTTTGCATTCTTGTGGAAATAACATGAAATGTTTCTTAACTTATGCAGGATGTCAGCAAGACTCTGCATAACTTTTTGACAAAATGAGTTTTGGTATGAACAGCCATTATTCAAAATATACTTGGAGATAACATATCCTGGATTGAAGCATTAGTAACCAATCTGATTATAGCAGTACAAAAATGTTTATTTAATCTAGAGCATTTTTAGCATCAAGACTAATTAACTGATGAGGTTATTGTACCACAAGAGAATTACTTGGACTTTGGCTTTGATCGATGACTCATTCATCAAACACCAGCAGACCTTAAAATGGGTTTCTCAGTGATGATCGTCTAAAATCTTTGCAAAGCAAAAACTCTCAGAGATTAATGAGATGCCACCCAACATTATGGGTTTCGCCAGTAGGAAGATGCTTAATACGTGATCTTTGAAACCTGCAATTAAAAGAAAAACCAAAGGCCTCCGTGATCAATCATAAAGAGTAGTTTTAATTCCCCCAGAACTTTGGATTTCATATCATGTGAAAGGACGAGTTAGCCTCAAAATTTAGATTCTGAGAAAAAATCACGGTCGAAATGTATTATTATGTTCTAGTTTTCTCCATAGACAACCCTGGCCCTTTCCTCTGTCCTTACTCTTCCCCAAACCATGCGATGGGGTGGCTGGCTTCTCCAAGAAAGCAGAGTGGGTAGTACATGGCCTAGTGGATAGAACACGGCCGGGAGTCAAAAAGAACTGGGTTCTAAACCCATCTCTGCCACCTGCCTACTCTGCGACCTTGGGCAAGTCACTTAACTTCTCCGTGTCTCGGTTCCCTCATCTGTAAAATGGGGATGAAGACTGGAAACCCCATATGGGACAGGGACTGTGTCCAAACTAATTAGCTTCTATCTACCCAGAGCTTAAAACAGTGCTGACACATAGTGAGCATTTAACAAATGCCATCATCAGTATTATCTCTCCCTGCTAAATAATAATGTTGGTATTTGTTAAGCGCTTACTATGTGCCAAGGACGGTTCTAAGCGCTGGGGTAGATACAAGGTAATCAGTTTGTCCCACGTAGGGCTCACATTCTTCATCCCCATTTTACAGATGAGGTAACTGAGGCACAGAGAAGTTAAGTGACTTGCCCAGAGTAACAGAGCTGACAGGTGGCAGAGTCAGGATTAGAACCCAAACCTCTGACTTCCAAGCCCAGGCTCTTTCCACTGAGTCACGCTGCTTCTCATGAGACTTTGAGAGTCTCAAATAGATTCTCCCCGCCCACCACAGGGAGGGGGACTGAGTCTCTCTCATGCCCCTTCCTGGAAAGAGCTTTCTTCTAGTTCTTAAGCAAGGAAATGCTTTCCCTGTCCCCACCCCCGACCTTATGAATTTTAGAGCTACAAGTTGGGATGACCCATTATTTTCATTCAAGTGGGAGGAAATCTCACTGATAAAAAGACATGGGCAGGATTCTTCTCTCTTCTCCACCCCAGAAGGGAAAATGGTTCCGGCCTTTTGACCATGTAATGAATCAAACCCACAAGCTCCATATGGAGTCCAGCTTTTGGGAGTCAAATATTCCAACCCCTTTCGAATGTAAGTTCCTTGTGAGCAGTAAATGGACCCCAGTACCTAGTACACCATCCTTTACCAAGTAAGCACCTGAAAAATGCTGCTGCTAAATATTAATAAATTAATATGTATTAATATAAATAATTAATGAATGAAATACCATTGAGAATGAAACAAACCAAAAAAATACACACAGCACATGGCAAAACATAATGATGGCATTGCATGACATCGCTGCTTAATAGCAATAATAATAGTTGTTAACAAATACCATTGTTATTATTATCGTCATTATTATTGACACAAATCCTCAAAGGTCAAAGGATCTAAGGGTGGCTCAAGACATGACTTTTCTTCTTTTCTCCTTCTCTCCTCTTCTCCCTTTGTCCCCTTCCCTTCTCTTCCTCTTCTCCCTTTCTCCTGTGTTCCTTCTCCTTTCCCATCTCTGCACTTTTACCTTATTGCTATTAAGCAGCCATGCCATGCAATGACATCATCATGTTTTGCCATGTGCTGGGTGTACTTTTTTGGTTTGGTTTGTTCTCAGTGGTATTTCATTCATTCATTCAATAATATTTATTGAGCGTTTACTATGTGCAGAGCACTGCACTAAACGGTTGGAATGTAAATTCGGCAACAGATAGAGACAATCCCTGCCCAATAACGGGCTCACAGTATTTGTTAAGTGTTTTTTGTGTGACAGATACTGCACTAAGAGCTGAGGTAGATACAAGCTAATTAGTTTGGGCATAGTCCATGTCCCACTCGGGGCTCATAATCTTAATCTCCATTTTACAGATGAAGTAACTCAGGCACAGAGAAGCAAAGTGACTTGCCCAAGGTCATACAGTAGACGAGTGGTGGAGCCGGGGGTAGACCCTTGTCCTTCTGACTCCTAGTCCCGTGCTCTGTCCACTAGGCTGCACTGTATGATGTAATGATTTCATGTGTCACATGAGAAGCCATATTCATTCATCCATTCATTTGGTCGTATTTATTGAGCTCTTATCGTGTGCAAAGCATTGTACTAAGTACTTGGGAGAGTACAATACAACAATAAACAGACACATTCTCTGTCCACAACAAGCTTACAGTCTACGTGGGGTGGGAGATTAGGGGGAGAGAGAAAGACATCAATACAAATAAATGAATTACAGATCTGTACTCAAGTGTTGTGGAGATGAGAGGAGAGAAGAACAAAGGGAGCAAATCAGGGAGATGCAGAAGGGAGTGAGAGAAAATGAAAGGGGGGCTTAGTCTGGGAAGCCCTTTTGGAGACGTGCTTTCAATAAGGCTTTGAAGAGAGGGGAAATTATTGTCTGTCAAATTTGAGGAGGGTGAGTATTCCAGGACATAGGCAGAGTAAGGGTGAAGGATTGGCGGAGAAATAGGCGAGATTGATGCTTAGTGATAAAGGTTAGCACTAGAGGAGTGAAGCGTACAGGCCGGGTTGAGAAGGTGAGTAGTGAGATGAGGTAGAAGGGGGCAAGGTGGTGGAGTGCTTTAAAGCCAGTGGTAAGGAGTTTTTGTTTGATAAGGAGGTGGATGGGCAACCACTGGAGTTTTTTGAGGAGCAGGATGACATGTCCTGATCTTTTTTATAGAAAAATTACCTGAGTAGTAGAGTGAAGTTTAGACTGGAATGGGGAGAGACATGAGGCTGGGAGGTCAGAAAGGAGGCTGATACAGTAATCCAGGGTAGGATAGGAAGAGCATTGTATTAACATGGTAGCAGTTTGGATGGAGAGGAAAGGGAGGATTTTAATGATGTTGTGAAAGAGGAACGGACAGGATTTAGAGTTGAATTGAGTATGTGTTTGAAAGAGAGAGAGAGGAGTCAAGGATAATGCTAAGGTTACCGGCTTGTGGGACAGGAAGGATGATGGCGCCGTCTCCAGTGACGGGAAAGTCAGGGGGAGGAAAGGGTTTGGGTGGGAAGATAAGGAGTTTTGTTGTGGACATGTAAGATTTGAGGAGATGGAAGGACATCCCAGTAGAGCTGTCTTGAAGACAAGAGGAAATGTGAGACTGGAGAGAGTTCAGGGCTGGAGATGTCGATTTGGGAATCATCTGCTTAGAGATGATAGTTGGAAGTCTTGGGAGCAAATGAGTTCTCCAAGGGAGTGGGTGTAGATGGAAAATAGGAGGGACCCAGAATTGATCCTTGAGGGACCCTCATAATTAGGAGATGGGAGACAGAGGAGGAGTTAGGAGATGGGAAACAGAGGAGGAGCCACTGAGACTGAATGGCCTGCGGGATAAGAGATAAACCATATCACCATGGCTCCCCACAAATTAACAGCTTAAAGTTTTCATTTTCCCTGGCAAAAATAAAGTTCCCGATCCAGAGCCCCTATGGTAGAGCTGGCCCAAGTAGGGGACTCCTCAGTCTTTACCCTAGGCAGGGTGACCTGTCCTTAGTTGACCTTGACTGGGGGAGGTTTCAGTTGTTTGTTACTAAATTCAAGTTGTCTCTAGGATTTTCCCTGGGGAACCACTGCCTCTTGGGAAGAATCTCTGTAAAGAATCTAGCTCGGTGGTGAAGGTCCCTGAGATTTGACTTCAAATTAGAAATTAATCGACTCTATTTATTGAGCACTATTTGTGTGCAGAACACTGTACATACACGTCAGCTATGTGACTGTGGGCAAGTCACTTCACTTCTCTGGGCCTCAGTTCCCTCATCTGTAAAATGGGGATGAAGACCGAGAGCCTCACGTGGGACAACCTCATTCCCCTGTATCTACCCCAGCGCTTAGAACAGTGCTCTGCACGTAGTAAGCGCTTAACAAATACCAACATTATTATTATTATTACCGTATTAAGTGATTAGGAGAGTTGTTAGACATGTTCCCTGCCCACAAGGAGCTTACAGTCAGAGGAAATAAATCGTGAAGGGAGACATGTCAAGCCCCCAAACTCTCAAGTTCACGGTCACTCCTCGACCACGGGGTGTAGGCTGCCCACTCTGAGATGATGCTTGGATAGGATTCTGTTTATTTTCCACAGATAATTGAATAGGGTTGGCCATGCTACACCTAGTTATGTTTCCAAAGTCAGAAGGACATGGGTTCTGATCCTGGCTCAGCCACTTGTCTGTTGTGTGGCCTTGGACAGGTCTCTTCACTTCTCTATGCCTCAGTTACCTCATCTGCTAGATGGGAATTAACACTGTGAGCTCTATGTGGGACAGGAACTGTGTGTCCAAATCGATTAGCCTGTATTTACCTCAGTGTTTGGACACATAGTAAGTGCTTAACAAATACCATCATTATTATTATTATTGTGCTTTTTCTTATTATTATTACTATTGTTACCCTAGAAGCGACCCTCCAAAGTCAGTTTCCATGGAAAATATAACCTAGTCCAGGAGGGAGTTTCACTTTTAAGACTCTGACCTCTTGGCAAGAATGATAAATCTGCTTTAATGTAGCAAGACCTAAAGTCAGGGCAGCTGACCTAGAGAGTGACTCAGTGCAGCCTCCGTGTTTTGGAATCAGTGTTAGGGGGAATACACAGAACCAAATAATACAGCATCACCCTGTGGCAATTTCAGCTTCTCCAGGAGAAAACTTCCTCAAACAGTCAGGTGTGTGTCTTAATTGGCTTGTCTGCTACTTCAGGATGGGGAGGTTCATGACAGAAGCCCTGGTTATAATAATAATAATAATTATGGTATTTGTTGAGCACTTACTATGTGCCAAGTACTATTCTAAAAGTCAGGATAGATACAGGGTAATGAGGTTGTTCCACATGAGGGTCACACTTTTAATCCCCATTTTACAGATGAGGGAACTGAGGCCCAGAGAAGTTAAGTGACTTGCCCAAGGTCACACAGCAGACAAGTGGCAGAATTAGGATTAGAATCCATGTCCTCTGACTCCCAAGACCATGCTCTTTCCACTAAGCCATGCTGGTTATCTTCAGGTGTTTTTACATTGAATCAACAACTCGGGAATAATAATGTTGGTATTTGTTAAGCGCTTACTATGTGCAGAGCACTGTTCTAAGCGCTAGGGTATACAGGGTAATCAGGTTGTCCCACATGAGGCTCTCAGTCTTAATCCCCATTTTACAGATGAGGGAAATGAGGCACAGAGAAGTTAAGTGACTTGCCCACAGTCACCCAGCTGACAAGTGGCAGAGCCAGGATTCAAACCCATGACCTCTGCCTCCCAAGCCCATGCTCTTTCCACTGAGCCACGAATGATAGGTGAGCAGAATTATAAATTTGGGGGTTGTTACTGGGTTGAGATCAGTGTGTGTGGAGCATAAGGCCTCGGGATAGTCACAAAAATCCTAGTTAATTCCATTCATTCATTCATTCCGTTGTATTTAATGAGCGCTTACCGTGTGCAGAATACCATACTAAGCACTAGGGAGAGTACAGTTTAACAATAAATAGACAAATTTCCTCAAACTGACTGTATTTCAAATGTGAAACCGAGTAGGCTTCCCAGTCCTTAGACTCCCTCAGCCCTTTTCCTCGTTCGTGGCCATTCCTAGTGGGTGTTAGGATTGAGGTCTCACAGGGGAAGGGTGAGGGAGGGGAGCACCTTTAAATGGAAGACTGAATCAATCTTTATTATTGAGCACTTACTCTATGCAGAGCACTGTACTAAGCACATGGGGGAGGACAATATAACAGAGCTGGTAGATGTGTTCCCTGCCTACAACGAAATGTGGAAAGTATTGCCAACATCAATGTTTGGTTAACTTGGTTTTCTGTAAACTTTGCAGGATAATAATGATAATTATGGTATTTGTTAAGCAGTTACTATGTGCCCGGTCTTGTACTAATTGCTGAGGTGCTTACCAGCAAGTCGGGTTGGACACAGTCCCTGCCCCATATGGGACTCACAGTCTCAATGCCATTTTACAGATGAAGCACCTGAGGCCCAGAGAAGTGAAGTGACTTGCCCAAGGTCACACGGCAGACAAATGGCAGAGCTGAGATTAGGACGCAGGAACTTCTGGCTCCCAGCCCTGTGCTCTATCCACTATTCTATGCTGCTTCTTACAAAGCACCGTGATGGGGCTCGTTGTTGTTTCCTAGATAGGAGCTGAATACCCATTCTCCCTCTCCCGGGTATAATTAAGGCATCAACGGTGACTTCTGGTGTTCCCTAGCTGCTCACGTTAGAACAATTCATCTAGGCCCGTTTTTGAGTTCCTGACAGATCAGAATCCAGCTGAAGAGCATTGCATAGAGGTCTACAATTTGGAGTCCTGAGGGATTAGGAATATCAAGATATGACAAACACGCTGTCTATTTTTACCTATGGGGAAATTAGCTCAAATTCAGAGCTGACCCAGTTGCTGATCCAGGAATGAGCTGTGCGTGTCAAAAGAGTACAGCGTAATTAGAGATAAGAACAAAAACGGCTTGAGAATTAACCAGGCCCTGAAAATGAATTGACCTTTTGCATCCTCAATAGATCTTCCACTAAAGCAAAAATGAAAAGCATCGAGAAAATGACAGCCATTTCTAAGGAAAAATATAATTTGAGATATTGCCAGTATCCTCTAGACTTTCAGATTGTTGCGGGCAGGGAATATGTCTGCTAAATCTAACAATAATGATAACAATATTGATAATAATGATTATGGCACTTGTTAAGCGCTTACTATGTGCCTAGCTTAATTCTAAGCCCTGGAGTAGATGAGTTAATCAGGTTGCCCCACATTGAGCTCCCAGTCAGCGTGGCTCAGTGGAAAGAGCACGGGCTTTGGAGACAGAGGTCATGAGTTCGAATCCCAGCTCTGCCACTTGTAAGCTATGTGACTGTGGGCAAGTCACTTCACTTCTCTGGGCCTCAGTTCTCTCATCTGTAAAATGGGGATTAAGACTGTAAGCCCCACGTGGGGCAACCTGATTCCCCTATGTCTACCCCAGCGCTTAGAACAGTGCTCTGCATGTAGTAAGCGCTTAACAAATACCAACATTATTATCTCATTTTATAGATGAGGTAACTGAGGCCCAGAGAAGTTAACTGACTTGTCCAAGGTCACAGCAGACTTGGGATGGAGCTGGAACCAGAACCTAAGTCCTTCTAACTCCCAAGCCCATGGTCTATCCAATTCTGTTGTATTTTATTTTGCCAAGCATTTATGAAAGTCCTCAAGACTGTAAGCTCGTTGTGGGCGAGGAAAGTGTCTGTCATACTCTCCCAAAACTTAATACAGTATTCTGCACACAGTAAGCATTCAATAATCGATTGATTGATTGCTCTTCACATCTCTCTCGTTCACCCCACACATCCTATCCGTTACCAAGACCTGCCGGTTTCACCTTTACAATATCGCCAAGATCCGCCCCTTCCTCTCCACCCAAACGGCTACCTTACTGCTATGGGCTCTCGTTACATCCCGGCTAGACTACTGTGTCAGCCTTCTCTCTGATCTCCCTTCCTCCTCTCTCGCCCCGCTCCAGTCTATTCTTCACTCCTCTGCCCGGCTCATCTTCCTGCAGAAACGATCTGGGCCTGTCACTCCCCTTCTTAAACAACTCCAGCGGTTGCCTATCGACCTCCGCTCCAAACAAAAACTCCTCACTCTAGGCTTCGAGGCTCTCCATCACCTTGCCCCTTCCTAGCTCTCCTCCCTTCTCTCCTTCTACCACCCACCCCGCACGCTCCGCTCCTCCGCCGCCCACCTCCTCGCCGTCCCTCGGTCTCGCCTATCCCGCCGTCGACCCCTGGGTCACGTCCTCCCGCGGTCCTGGAACGCTCTCCCTCCTCACCTCCGCCAAACTGATTCTCTTCCCCTCTTCAAAACCCTACTTAAAACTCACCTCCTCCAAGAGGCCTTCCCAGACTGAGCTCCTCTTCTCCCTCTACTCCCTCTACCACCCCCCCTCACCTCTCCGCAGCTTAACCCTCTTTTCCCCCCATTTCCCTCTGCTCCTCCTCCTCTCCCTTCCCATCCCCTCAGCACGGTACTCGTCCGCTCAACTGTATATATTTTCATTACCCTATTTATTTTGCTAATGAAATGTACATCGCCCTGATTCTATTTAGTTGCCACTGTTTTTACGAGATGTTCTTCCCCTTGACTCTATTTATTGCCATTGTTCTCCTCTGTCCGTCTCCCCCGATTAGACTGTAAGCCCGTCAAACGGCAGGGACTGTCCCTATCTGTTGCCGACTTGTTCATTCCAAACGCTTAGTACAGTGCTCTGCACATAGTAAGCGCTCAATAACTACTGTTGAATGAATGAATGAATTAAGAGCTCAATAAATACCATTTATTGACTGAATCCATCTCCCCCAGCCTTAAAGCAAAAGCAACAGTGCAGTTGGCTCAGCTTTCTTCAATTCACTTTGGTCCCCTCTCCCCACAGAATAAATCGAATAAAAATGATTCAAAGTCCTTTCAACCCCAAAACATTTTTTGTTTCTGTCCTTTGCGTGTTTCTCAGGGATAGGGAATTTTGTACACGTCTAGATTAAAATGCACTAACAGGATAATGCTTGTTTTTACTGGCTCCGGCAGACCCTGGAGAAATCAAGATCCATTGTGCTCCCTCAGAAGGAGGATTTCCTTTAATAAATTTGCCAGAAGAAAACAATTCCACATTTTGATTGCTTTATTTGGTTATTTGCTTGGATGGTAAGTCCACAATGGCTTTAAACTACCTTCTAGAAAAGAAAGTCATAAAAGAAAATCCTACCAATAATTCAAAGTCAGGTCAGAAAAGAGCAATGGGGACTGGCTATATAATTATAACCTCCTAATGAATAAGGATCTTGTTCCCTGCAGTGGGAGGTAAATGGTCGCTAGACTGTGGGTAGGGATTGTCTCTGTTGCCGAATTGTACTTTCCAAGTGCTTAATACAGTGCTCTGCACATAGCAAGTGCTCAATAAATACGACTGATTGAAAGAATGAGTGAATAAATACGTATAACCTCTTCAGCAACTATTTTCTGTGTTTCTCTACTGTGAGTACTGCATACATTCTGAACAATCATAATAATAACTGCAGTATTTGTTAAGTGTGTACTATGTTGGTATTTGTTAAGCGCTTACTATGTGCCAAGCACTGTTCTAAGCGCTGGGGTAGACATAGGGGAATCAGGTTGTCCCACGTGGGGCTCACAGTCTTAATCCCCATTTTACAGATGAGGGAACTGAGGCACAGAGAAGTTAAGTGACTTGCCCACAGTCACACAGCCGACAAGTGGCAGAGCTGGGATTCGAACTCATGAGCCCTGACTCCAAAGCCCGTGCTCTTTCCACTGAGCCACGCTACTATGTGCCAAGCACTCTTCTAAGCACTGGGATAGATACAAGGTAATCAGGTTGAGCACAGTCTCCTTCCTACATGGGGCTCACAGTATTTTATAGATGAGGTAACTGAGGCCCAGAGAAGTGAAATGGACTGCCCAAGGTCACATAGCAGACATGTGGCAGATTCAGGATTAGAACCCACATCCTCTAATTCCTCTGAGTGGAGGTGCTCTTTCCCCTAGCTCATTCTGCTTCAATGCCCTAAGTCACTGACACATCAGAACCTGATGCTTTATTGCCCTAAGACATCTCGGGGTATGGGGAGGCAACGAGACCTATGTCATTAAAATATATGATGGAATTGAGGATTTTAAAAAACAACCTGCTACTTTTTAGCCTGCCCTGATATTGGAAATAAACACCCATATTTTAAAAGGGAAAAAAGTGTGCTTTTTTAGATATATTGCTTAATGAGATCTTTTTCAGAGAAATAAAAGTCTTGAAAAGTGCAGTGATGTATGGTGTTATTATTTGAAAAATGTGATAGGGTGAATTTCAAAATAATTTTGTCACCTTTTTCCATACCAAGTTTAGAATGGTATTATTGTTTGAAAAATGGACAGGGTGCATTTCAAAATAATTTTGTCACCATTTTTCATAGCAAGTTTAGTATCGGTAGGTTTATTAAATCAACATTTTCTCCTGGATTCTTTATATATACATATATATATATATATATATCGGCATTATATAATGTAAGTATGCCTTGAATGATTCATGAACCAATAACTATTGGAGTTAGTTGGTTTTTAATGTCGTCTTTAGGCTCCCTGATAGTTCCTGCTACTTTTTTTTTTCTTGGTACTAGTTAAGAGCTCCCCTTTCAGGGTCGCACCTGGAGAGTTTCCAGGACTCTACCAGTCTTGGCCACGGAGGGAGAGTCAAGCAGAGGCCTACCCATTCCATTCCTAGCTTGGGCAGTGCTAGTGAGTGGAAGGCAATCTGCTACAAATCAAAACTAACCCATGCTGGGCAGCAGCGGCACGGGAGAGAGTCGAGGGTGGAGACTCAAATCTACTGTGTGGAAGGAGGCAATGGTAAACCGCTTCCATATTTTTACCAAGAATAATCTATGGATCCACTACCAGAATGATTGCAGATGAAGAGCAGGGCGATCTGGGAGCGATGTGTCCATGATGTCGCTATGGGTTGAAAACGACTTGACAGCACAAGACAAGTTAAGCACTAACTATGTACCGAGGACTCTACCAAGAGTTGGGGGTAGATAGAGAATGGCAATATATATTTTTTAAAATAAACCAAAACAAACCAACGACGATATTTGTTAAACCCTTACCCTGTGCTTGGCACTGTACTAAATCCTGGTGTAGATACAAGATGATCAGGTTGGACACAGTGTCTGTTCCAAGTGAGGATCAGAGTCTAAATTGGAGGTAGGGGGATTTAATCCCCATTTTACAGATGAGATAACTGAGGCACAGAGTAGCTAAGTGACTTCCCCAAGCAAGATCACACAGCAGGCAAGTAGCGGAGCCAGGAGTAGAGCCTAGATCCTCAGACTCCAAGGTCTGGGCTCTCTCTTCTAGGCAACACTGCTTCCTTATTATTTTTACAATAGGGTTATTTTTACAATAGAAAATCCTATTAAGTCATTTTTAAAGGCTTACTCAATCTCCATTAATCATCTACAGAATGGAAACATAAAAATGCCTTCAAAAAGCTACAGTTCGTTACATTTTAATACTTTCTGCAAACCGTTCATAGAGAAGCAGCAGTAACTCATCTATTAAGGTAAATTCTACTGGTGTTTTATTTCTTTCGTGGCAAAGAGATTATTGGCTTACTGCATTCAGCCCCTCAATAAGCAGGATAATCTTTCCAACTGAGAATTTTCTAGTTGCTCAGAAATTTTTCTTGTTTGAATAATCTCTGGATTTTTGCAACCTTTGGACATCACACTAAGTCTAATCACCATTTGAGTTAGTGCTTCATGAGGGTAAACGCCAGACCTTCTCCCTTTCAGCACATCCATCTTCATGCGGGGGAATTTAGAAGTAGACTCCAGACAAATATTTTTGTTTTACATATTCTGCCCCAAGCAGCAGATAAATCATTTCTCATCTTTTCCATGAAATTAAATATTTACCCTCTTTTGCTGAAGAGTCTTGTACTGAGGCAGTCTGTGTCAGTGGTCTATTTTCCTAATTGAATTTACAACGATCATCTAGTGAATTGATGCTATTCCTCATTAGATATTTTTAACTTTCTGAACCTCTATCCCACAGAGGCATGTCTGGTGCTGTTGGAACTTGAATAGGAGGGAAATGACTTTGATATATGACTTTGCCAATCATAATACAGCTTGTCTTGTCTTATGCTGTCGAACCTTCTCCCACCCATAGAGACTCCATGGACACATCTCTCCCAGAACGTCCCACCTCCATCTGAAATCATTCTGATAGTGTATCCACCGAGTTTTCTTGGTAAATATGTGGAAGTGGTTTAATCATTGCATTCCTCCGCTCAGTAAAGTTGAGTCTCCACCCTCGACTCTCTCCCAGGCTGCTGCTGCCCAGGATAGATGAGTTTCTCCTGGATTCTTTATACATACATATATATATATATATATAGATCTGCATTATATAATGTAAGTATGCCTTGAATGATTCATGAACCAATAACTATTGGAGTTAGTTGTTTTTTAATGTCTTCTTTAGGCTCCCTGATAGTTCCTGCTACTTTTTTTTTTTCTTGGTACTAGTTAAGAGCTCCCCTTTCAGGGTCGCACCTGGAGAGTTTCCAGGATTCTACCAGTCTTGGCCACGGAGGGAGAGTCAAGCAGAGGCCTACCCATTCCATTCCTAGCTTGGCCAGTGGCTAGTGAGTGGAAGGCCTCAGGATAGATGAGTTTGGATTTGTAGCAGATCGTCTTCCACTCGCTAGCCACTTCCCAATCCAGGAGTGGAATGGGTAGGCCTCTCCTTCACTCTCCCTCCCATAGTCAAGACTGGTAGAGTACTGAAAACTCTCCAGGTGCGACCCTGAGAAGCTTCCAGTTTTGCATTCACAGATGTGTGTGAGCCACAGAGAACAGCACGACTTCCACCGTCTCCTTATCCTCCCTTCGAATTACCTATGCACTGGCCTCAGAAGAATCAATCAATCAGTGGCATTTATGGAGTGCTTACTCTGTACATCACACTGGGCTGTGGGTGCTGGTGAGAGTGCAATAGAGCATATAAGAGAAGAATCATACAGATCCATCCCCGGTCATGCTTCCTAAGCAAAATTAAAATCATGGTTAATTAACACCATGCTAATTCAAACTCTTTCCTGGGCACAACCCTCAGATCTCTCAAGATCATGGCTTTTGAGACTGTTTCTAGTGGGAAACATCAGTCAGAAGCATCATGGCCTAGTGGAAAGAGCCTGGGCCTGGGAGTCGGAGGACTTGAGTTCTAATCCCACCTCTGCCAATCGGTTGCTGTATGACCTTGGACAAGTCACTTCACTTCCTCTGTGCCTCAGTTCCCTCTACTGTAAAATGAGGATTAAATACTTGCTCTCCCTCCTACTTAGACTGGGAGCCCCATGCTGGAAAGTGACTGTGTCTTACCTAATTAACTTGTACCTACCCTAGTGCTTAGAAAGGTGTTGGTTACATAGTAATAATAATACCTAGTGGATAGATAAGCAGTGTGGCTTAGTGGAAAGAGCCCGGGCTTGGGAGTCAGAGGTCATGGGTTTGAATCCCGGCTCTGCCACTTGCCAGCTGTGTGACTGTGGGCAAGTCACTTAACTTCTCTATGCCTCAGTTACCTCATCTGTAAAATGGGAATTAAGACTGTGAGCCTCATGTGGGACAATCTGATTACCCTGTACCCCGGTGCTTAGAACAGTGCTCTGCACATAGTAAGCGCTTAACAAATACCAACATTATTATTATTATTATAGAGCACAGGCCCAGGAGTCACAGGATCTGGGTTCTAATCCTGGCTCCATAACATGACTATTTTGTGTTCTTGTAGGTGCCTCAGTTACTCCATCTGTAAAATGGCAATTAAGACTGTGAACCTCACAGAGGAAGCTCTTAACAACTTAACAAATACCATAAATAAGCAAACAAAAAAAACACAAGAACTGACTAGAACAGGAAACCAATAAAACAATAATAAGTGCCGGTATGTCCGTTGCAGTATGAATCATTTCTTTTCGACGGGGCTGAGTCAAACTCTCCTTGGTTCTCAAACTGTAAGCTCGTTATGGGCAGGGAACGTTGGCTGTTGCTTCTGTTGTATCGTACTCCCCCAAGCGCTTAGAACAGTGCTCTGCACGTAGAAAGCGCTCAATAAATACCATTGATTGATCGATCGATCTTCCACCCGCCTCCTCAATCAAGCAATCAGTTGAGAAGCAGTGTGACCTCGGGCAAGTCACTTAACTTCTCTGCCTCATTAAGACTGTGAGTCCCGTGAGGGACAAGGACTGGGTCCAACCTTAGTAGTTTATATTTATCCCAGTGCTTAGAACAGTGCCTGGCATGTAGTAAGTGCTTAACAAACACCACCCCCACAATGAAATCAGTGGCATTTATTGAGCCTTTACCATGTCCAGAATACCGCCCTAAGGACTTGGGAGAGTACAAGACAGTAGAGTTGGTAGGTACGATTCCTGTCACGGCACAATGCCTGATCCTCTCAGAAAAGCCAGATATTAAAGATCCCAACACGACATTAGCAGCGGGAGCAGCTTTACCTGCTTTGGCCCGGCCCTGGCCTATGTTAACAGTCGACTTTGACTTTCACTCCAGAATGCACTGTTTTGAGCCCTTGTGAAGGTACAACAGAAGCCCGAGGTAAATTCTTTGCCCAGAGGCGCTCACTTTCTAACCTGAGATAAAAGAGAGATAAAGAAATAGGACTTGGGCATCTCCGGTGATTTCACAAGGGCGGACTGAGCAACGCAGCCGGCCACTTACTTGAATAGGTCCCAAATATCCAAGAGTGGGGATGAGGAGGAAGCCTGGATGGAGGAGAAAGACAAGGGACTCTATAAAACCAGCTGGCTTCCACCCCTCCTTATATGAATAACTGTGGTACTGGTTAAGCACTTACTCTGAGACAAGTACTGTACTAAGCCCTTGGGTAAATACAAGAAAATCCAGTCAGATGCAGTCCTTGTCTCAAGCCTTTAGACTGTAAGCATATTAGGCTGTCTGCTAATTCTGTAGTCTCCCAAGCACTTAGTACAATGCTCTGATAGGATAAAATGAAAGCCATCGCTCGGTTGAACTCAATAATAATATTGCAAAAGGAAAAACCAATACCTCACCCACATCACTGCTCATATTTCTGGGGCTACAAGACACTAGAGCCTTAAATCTTATGATATAGCACCGGGTTTATTTTTTTGTCATTAAGTTTCAGTTTCTTTTTTATCAGTATTTCATTCAATAGTATTTATTGAGTGCTTACTATGTGCAGAGCACTGTACTAAGCGCTTGGAATGTACAAATAGGTAACAGATAGAGACAATCCCTGCCCTTTGACGGGCTTACAGAAGCAGCGTGGCTCACTGGAAAGAGCACGGGCTTTGGAGTCAGAGGTCATGGGTTCAAACCCCGGCTCTGCCACTTGCCAGCTGTGTGACTTTGGGCAAGTCACTTAACTTCTCGGTGCCTCAGTTCCCTCATCTGTAAAATGGGGATTAAGACTGTGAGCCCCACGTGGGACAACCTGATTCCCCTGTGTCTACCCCAGTGCTTAGAACAGTGCTCGGCACATAGTAAGCGCTTAACAAATACCAACATTATTATTATTAATCGTATTTAATACACAGAAGGACTACTACTAAAGGCAAAATGGCCTAATGAAACAGGCACGGGTCAGGGGATCATGAAACCCGTGACCAGTCCCATTTCTACCCTTGGTTTCCTGTGTGACTTTGGGCAAGTCACCCTCTCTGGCCCACATTTTCCCCATCTATAATTGGGGATAATAATGTCGGCTTCTCCCTACCACACAAGGGTGTTGTGAAATGAGACTGAGTCAGTTGTTGTGAAACTTCTACGGAATAATGAAAGCACTGTACAAATCTTAGGAATTATCATTACATTATATTTATATAGCTCCTTTCACAATCAAAGTAATATGCCCAGAGATAGAGTATGAGTTTAAAGATTACTTAGTCAAGTGCTTCTGGTTGAGTTTTCCCTTATTCATCTTCTACTCTGAATTAATCTTTCTGACCTCATTCCCTTTCCCTCTTTCCCCTTCCTTTTTTAGTATTTGGTATTGCTTATCGTCCCTTATTTCTTGTTTGATTTAAAGTTAATCCTTGCATCTCACAGCATGTCGTAATAGTCCCTTCCCAAGAGAGGCACGATGCCAGGGTGATTTGCATAAAAGGCTTGTGATCACTTTATGAAGTTGTCTGGATATTTTATCAATTCAACCAATCCCAAATCCAACACGGCGCCGAAAGCAATTGGCGCCGAAAGCGATGTAGTCTAGTGGCAAGAAAACGGGCCTGGGAGTCAGAAGACCTAGGTTCTAATCCTGCCTCTGACACTTGTCCGCTGTGTGACCTTGAGCAAGTCACTTTACTTCTCTCTGCCTCAGTTACCTAATCTGTAAAATGGGGAATAAAACTGTGAGTCCCATGTGGCACAGGGACTGTGTCCAACCCGATTTACTTATATCCACCCCAGAGCTGAGTACAGTGCCTGGTACATGGTAAGTGCTTGGGAAGCAGCATGGCTTAGTGGAGAGAATAAGGCCTGGGAATCAGAGGTCATGGGTTCTAATCCCAGCTCTGCCACTAGTCTGCTGTGTGACCTTGGGCAAGTCACTTCACTTCTCTGGGCTTCAGTTACCTCATCTATAAAATAGGGATTGATATGGTGAGCCCCGTGTTGGACAAGGCCTGTGTCCAACCTGATTTGCTTGTATTCACTCCATCTTTTCGTACAGTGCCCGGTACATAATAAGCACTTAACAAATACCATAATTATTATTATTATTATTAACAATAGCAACCCTGCGTGAGTTCTCAGTGAAGATGGCTCATGGAGTCCCTTCCTCCTGTTACCCTGGGCTTCCCCTCCAGCCCCTGCTGTGGGGATCAGCTCCAGGGTCACACACACACATGCACACACGCGCACATGCTTCTGTTTTGGAGGCAAACCTGCCATCATCCTGGGTTCCTCCTTTCCCCCCTCCCACTTCCCCAGATCCTCCTGCATGCCAGATCAAGGTACTTAGTAATTCAAACTGAGAGGCAGAGAGAGATTGTCCTGAAGACACTGGAAAAAGTCACCCATATATCATCTCGAAGGATTGCCTGAATAAGGTGCTGGAGCGATAAATGTACCCTGTCTTGGAACCCTCCAAATACTCACTTTTGCAACTTCAGAAAACAGGTATAATCAGTAGTAATAGTAGTAACAGAAACAGTAGTATTTATTAAGAGCCTAGTGTGTACAGAATACTTCTACTAAGTATACATAATAAGTATACACGTGAGAATTAGAAATGGACCTTGTCCCTTGAATGGTTCACTGACTTCAAATATAGGTGGGGAAGAGGACTGGAGACAGACATATACGAAGTAATGAAACATTTAGACATTACAACAACATAAGGGACAAGGACAAATATGCAATGCACAAAATTAAAACAAAAGTCAGTAGGGTTCTGCGGCTAGAGGAGTAGAATTTCGCCCCATGATTCAGAGTCCACAGCAATAGTTTCCACAGCCACTAGCTTTACTGAGGTTTTTAGTTTTGTTTTCTTTTTGATGGTATTTGTCAGACACTTAATATGCGCCAGGCACTGAACTAGGCACCGGTGTAGATACAAAATAGTAAGTTTGGACACAGTCCCCATCCCACATGGGGCTCACAGTATTAGTCCCCATTTCACAGCTGAGGTAACTGAGATGCCGAGAAGTGAAGTGACTCACCCAAGGTCACACAGCAGATAAGTGGCAGATCCTGAATTAGAATCAGGTTCCTCTGACTCCCAGGTCCATGCTCTATCCACTAGGCCACGCTGCCTAATGGTTACAAGTGCTGTTCTCATCCCCCCTGGAGAGGGGGAATGCAGGATGGGATGGGGGTGTCATCGCTGGAGCAGAGGGCAGCCGGTGCCAGCCCTGGGTGGCAAGAAGAGGAAGGCAGCTTGTTAGAATACGGCCCCAAGAGGGGCCGAGAGTATACAGTGAGGCAAGCCTGCAAATGCTGGATGCTTAATTCGGCTCCAGATCTAGAGGGGCTAGAGAAGCAGCACGGCATAGAAGAATAGAGCACGGGCTTGGGAGGCAAAACAGACCTGGGTTCTAATCGTGGGGGGGCTGGAGATGCAGCATGGTCTACTGAAGAGAGAACAGGTCTGGGAGTCAGAAAGACCTGGGTTCAAATCCTAGCTCCACTACTTTGATGTCTGACCTTGGGCAAGTCACGGCTTAGTGGGAAGAGCACCAGTTTGGGAGACAGAGGTTGTGGGTTCTAATGCCGACTCTACGACTTTTCAACTCTGTGACTTTGGGCAAGTCACTTAACTTCTCTGTGCCTCAGTTACCTCATCTGTCAAATGGGGAATGTGAGCCCACATGGGACAACCTGATTAACTTGGATCTATCCCAGTACCTAGAACAGTCCTTGGCACATAATAAGCACTTAACAAATACCATCATTATTATTATTATTCCCTGGGCCTTGGTTACCTCATCTGTAAAATGGGGATTAAGACCGGGAGCCCCATGTGGGACAGGGACTGTGTCCGGCTTGATCAGCTTTTATCTGCCCCAGTGCCTCAAACAAGGCCTGACAAATAGTAAGTGCTTGGCAAATACCATAAAAACAAAAAAAAAGGCACAGTAATGGCTCTTATCTCCAGTCCGACAGGCCCAGAGCATGTCAGAGCCTGGCAGAGAGTTCCTCAGCCATGGTGTGAGGGCCGACAGTGCACAGGGAACACATTCCACTCAGGTGCTATGGAACAGAGAGCTTGGAGGCAGTGCTCGGGAATACCAAGGGAATCTCTTCTGAACCTCATTGCCCGAAAGCCAAAACACCACAAGTTCCCAAGTCTTCTTGACTCAGAACCTTTTCTGGTTTCTCTTGGGTTCAGAATAAGGAGACCTTTACTGAGTTCCCTGAAGAGATACGTCTTTACATGAGGACAAAGGCGGCCCTGTTGAGCAACACCTGTAATCCTCGAATGGGTGAGGACAGGGTGCAGAAGGGAAGCTAGGGTGTAATTGTCTTAGCCAAGTCTGTCTACCCGCTCTCCTGGCATGCCAGAATCTATTCTCTTCCATGGCATTACTCACAGGATATTTCCTCAAACTCATTACCACCAACCAAAGAGCTGTGAGTTAGCGTCTCTGATTTCAGTATGACACTGGATGGTGTCTTGTTTCCAGAAAAATGAGTGAATAGAAGTGGTGTTCTCACGTAAACCCGTAAATGGCAAGAAGATGGGTTGCTCGAGTGCAGTGGCTGCCTTGATGGGAGACAATACTCTATACGCTGGAAAATGAAGTCTTCAGCTTGGTTCAAAAACATTCACGTAAGCCTAAAAGCCCCAAATCCGTCCTTATGATCTTTACTCTTTGGCGTGTGTCAATTTAATGCTTGTTTTCTCCTGGGTGGCTTTTAGAGAAAGCCTGAGCTGCACACTACAGGCCCTGTTGTATGGCTTCAAATTGTCAAAGCAATGCCAGAAAAAGATGTGAAAGGATTTCCTTGTCCATTTTTTGAAAAACAATCAAGGACTCCTAAATCAAACACACGGAGCCAGCTGGACTTTTCTTCTTACACTTTGAACCACACCCATAGGTGGGGTGGAGCAGAACTGCACAGACGCTTATTTTCAAATGTGCAGTTCAAAGCTATTTCTGTTGAGTGAACGGCACTTACCATATTTATGCGTCAAAGGAAAAACTCCGGGATGAACTCTTGTAACATTGTTCTTTTCCCACCCCCTCCAGCAAGAGTGACTTCAAGTATGCAGAAGATTTTATGCTCTCATCCCATAAATGAATAGTAGAAACATAAACAGTAACTTGACTGTAATGAGGTGACACTGATTTCCAATTATAATCCTACACTGCTTGGCTTTAGCAACTTAAATTTCAGAGCTGGGAGAAGATGTTTAACATAATTGAATGTGCCTCAGTTCCTCTGTGTTTCACGTTTTGTTTTTAGAAATTAATCCTTTTTTTATCTTGCTTAAGGGTACAGCTCAGAAAGCATTCATTAAAATATGACCCAGAGTTCTTATGTCCATTTAAAGCCATGGCTACGTTACAATGCTCTGCACACAGTAGACCCTCAGTAAATACTACCAAATGAATGAGTGCATGAATAATTAACTATACATTAATGGAAGTCTAGATAATGAAGGTTCAGATAACTGTTAATATTGAGAGCAGTATTTTGGGTAAATGTAGATTTCTACATTCTCTCAAAATTCAATTAGCAGAGGATCATGTAGAAATAGAGAAAGTTCGAGTGGATTAATACGACTCTTAAAGAATCCAGTCATGATTGAACCAGACGTGCAGATTCAATCTCTGCAAATTTGTCCCGGTGAATCTGACAGCGATCTGCATTCAGGCAAAGTTACATCTGGTGGAAGTGTGCATGTGTACACTAAAGCCTGCAGCAGTACTTACTTGGGCCACATTTTTCATTAGCTGGCAGTCGGATTGATTCTGTACCCTCATTTCTTGGAATCTCTGGGCCTGTCAAATTTGTAGGGCTGCATTTACTTCTTCAGTATTCAAACAAATAGCCCCACTGGTTTTATGTTTCCAGTATTCTACCAGTCTGGACTACAGGAGGGAGAGTCAAGCAAAGGCATAACCACTGCATTCCTAACTTGGGCAGTGACCATTCATTCAATCATTCAATCATATTTATTGAGCATTTACTGTGTGCAGAGCACTGTACTAAGCACTTGGAATGTACAATTCAGCAACAGATAGAGACAATCCCTGCCCAACAGTAGCCTCACAGTCTAGCAAATGGAAGACAACCCGCTGTAAGTCAGAACTCCCCGGTGCTGGGTAGCAGCGGCATGGGAGAGAGTCGAGGGTGGAGACTCAAGTTTACCGCGTGAAAGGAGGCAGAAGTAAACTACTTCCTTATTTTAACCAAGAAAACTCTGTGGATATACTACCAGAACGATTTCAGATGGAGGTGGGGCGTTTCTGGGAGAGGTATGTCCGTGGCGTTGCTATGGGTCCGAAATAACTCAACTGCATGAAATAAGACAAACCCGGGTCTCTGGAAGTACTAAGATTTCTGCTTTTTCTGGCTTCCCTAAATAACCGCTTGGGTCAAGACTTTACTCCAAATGGTAGTGTCTGGATTACCACAGTGGTGGCCTAGGGGAAATAAAAATTTCAATTCAATTCAATTCAATCTCATCTATTGAGCGCTTACTATTAGTAAAGCATTGTAAAAAGCACTTGGGAGAGTGAAATAATAAACGGACCCATTCCCTGCCCATAATGAGCTTACAGTCTAGAGGGGGAGACAGACAATATGACTGAATAATGACTAAATGAATAAATAAAGCAATTATAGCTATGTACACAAGTGCCGTGGGGGTGGGAGAGGGGATATATAGAGGGAGCAAGCTAGGGTGATGCAGAGGGGAGTGTGAGAAGAGGAACACAGGACCAGGATTTAGGAAATCTGAGTTCCAGATTTGCCTCTGCTATTTGCCTGCTGGGTAATTTTAGACAAGTCAACTGACTTTTCTGTGCCTCAGTCTTCCTATCTGTACTATGAGGATACAATACCCCTTCTCCCTCCCTCTTAGACAGTGTGATGGGCTCTGTATCCCCTATCCTCTTAGGACTTGGCACATAGTAAGCATTTACTAAACACTATTATAATTATTCTTAGTATTGTCACCTACATATCTTCAAATTATGCATGTATCTTTACATTGTATATTATAAATTACTCATTTGTATTAATGTCTGTCTCCTCCTCTGGCTCTAAGCTCATTATGGACAGAGAACGTATTTGCTGATTCTGTTGTATTGTACTCTCCCAAGTGGTTAGTATAGTGCTCTGCAAATAGAAAGCACACAATAAATACCATTGATTGATTGACTGATCGGTTGATTAGTGGCCAGGATAGAATGCAGTCCAGCTCAGTAGTGACTGTAGCAGAATGAACAACTGTATTATAAAGAGGGAAACAGTGTGGCATAGTGGAAGGAAAACAGGCCTGGGAGTCAGAGGACCCGGGTTCTAATTCCAGCTCCTCCACTTGTCTGCTGTGTGATCTTGTGCAAGTTTCATCACTTTTCTGGCCCTCAGTTACCTCATGTGTAAAATGGGGATTAGGACTGTGAGCCCCATATAGGATGGGGACTGTATCCAACCTGATTCACTCCTATGTTCCCAGTGCTTAGTACAGTAGTACAGTGTCTGGCTCATAGTAAGGGTTTAACAAATTCCACAATTATCATTATTATTATTATTAGTGCCTGACCAAAACCAAATCCACTTCTGGCGCAGATGGTTCTGTGGCAGGTAGACATCTGACCTCCTCCACCAAGCATGCTGAACAGAATGCAGTGGGGTACTGCACCCTATCACCTATTTAAAAATTTTGTTCATTTATTTTCCCTCGCTTTTTTTAAATGGTCATTGTTGACAGCTTAATGATAATAATAATAATGTTGGTATTTGTTAAGCGCTTACTATGTGCAGAGCACTGTTCTAACCGCTGGGGTAGACATAGGGGAATCAGGTTGTCCCACATGGGGCTCACAGTCTTAATCCCCATTTTACAGATGAGGTAACTGAGGCCCAGAGAAGTTAAGTGACTTGCCCACAGTCACACAGCTGACAAGTGGCAGAGCCGGGATTCGAACTCATGACCTCTGACTCCAAAGCCCATGCTCTTTCCACTGAGCCACGCTGCTTCCCTACTATTTGCTAGGCACAGTAGGGCTAGATATAAGTTAATCAAGGCTTACGGTCTCAATCTCCATTTTACAGATGAGGTAACTGAGGCACAGAGAAGTTTGACTTGACCAAGGTCACACAGCGGACAAGTGGGAGAGTCAGGATTAGAACCCAGGTCCTTCTGATTCCCAAGCCCATGGTCTATCCATTAGGCCATGCTGCTAATTGTGGTCTTTGTTTAATACTGTGCACCAAGCACTGTGCTAAGTCCTGAGGGTAGATTCAGGATACTCAAGTAGGGCACAATCTCTGTACCACGGGACGCTCACAGTGTTAAGAGGGAGAGAGAACAGGTATTTGATCCTCATTATACAGTTGAGGAAATTGAAGCAACAGATAAGTTAAGTGACCTGCACATGATATTTCAGCAGTCAAGAGGCGGCGGCTGGAATTTAGAACCGAGATCCTCTGACCCCTGGGGCTCATGTCTTATCCCCTAGATCACTCATCATAGATCTGGATCCTCTCATTATGGCTCCTATCTCCATTCATGACTACAGCTAGTTCATCCAAGATAATCCTTGTTTGTCTCCCACAGCGGTAAGATTATAAAATCCTGATGATCAGATCGGGAAACAGCATGGCCTGATGGGAAGATCTTGAGCCTGGGAATCAGAGGACCTGGGTTCTAATCCCTGCTCTGCCACTTACCTGCTGTGTGACCTTTGACGAGTCACTTAACTTTCTGTGTCTTAGTTTCCTCAACTGAAAATGGGGATTCAATACCCATTCTCCCTTCTACTTAGACTGTGAGCTCCAAGTGGGATAAGGGATCGTGTCCAACCCGATTCACTTGTATCTACCCCAGCACTTAGGACAGTGCTCGACATTATGGACGGGGAATGTGTCTGTTTATTGCTGTAAGGTACTCTCCCAAATGCTTAGCAGAGAGCTCTGCGCACAGTATGTGCTCAATAAACGTGATTGAATATAGTAAGCATTTAACAAATACCACTGTTATTATTTTTATTATTTGTACAGCCATTACTGGATCAGATCAACAGTCTTTCTTATCCAGTATTCTGTAGTCAACAGCGGCAGCCTAATGGTTGGAGGAAACTCCTGATGTTCATTCGCTTTAACATCCATTCTCCAGGTCAGAGATGGACGATTTAACATCCCCCATTTCCCCCTCTATTCTGATCTTCCCTTGAGGACAGCCTTGTGGACAGCTTTTTCATAAATTTATCCAAACCATTCCTGAACCTAAGAACATTTTCCACCTGCACAACTTCCTGTTGTAATGAATTTCATGTCATAATGATGATTTCATTTATCAGAACAATCACACTTCCCCCCTTCAAAGCCCTACTGAAGGCACACCTCCTCCAGGAGGCCTTCTCGGACTAAGCTCCCCTTTTCCTCAGCTCCCCCTGCCCCCCCAACCCCGACCCATTCCCTCTGCTCTGCCCCCTCTCCCCACTCCACAGCACTTATGTATGTATGTACATATCTATAATTCTATTTATTTATATTAATGCTCTTTTACTTGTTCTGATGTGTGTGATATCTCTCTCTAATTCTATTTATATTGATGCTATTGATGCCTGTTTACTTGTTTTGATGTCTGTCTCCCTCCTTCTAGACTGTGAGCCCATTGTGGGCAGGGATTGTCTCTCTTTCTTGCTGAATTGTACTTTCCAAGCTCTTAGTACAGTGCTATGCACACAGTAAGTACTCAATAAATATGATTGTATAAAAGAATTAACTGATTACCATTTATTAAGCAGTGCCAAGTGCTGTGTTAAGCACTGGTATAGATACAGAACAGTCAGGTGGGAAGAAAACCCTGCCCCACATGGAGATCACCATTTAAGAGGGAAGAAGTATTTTACTCCCATTTTACAGGTTAGGAAACTGAGGCACCGAGAAACTGAATCACTTACCAAGGTCACACAGCAGATCGATGGCAGGGCTTGGGCAAGAACCCGGGTCCCCTGATTCCCAGTCTGATGTTCTTACCACTAAGTCATACTGCCGGAAGATGTTTAAAACCCTTCTCTGAAAAGAAGTGTTTACATTTTGCAATCCTCTGGCCCTAATTTGGCATGCTTATTATAGTACCCACAAAATAACAAGGGGATATTCATTCATTCACTTGTATTTATTGAGCACTGTCTGTGATAAAGTGCTGTTCTAAGCACTTGGTAGAGTACGATATATCAGACACATTCCCTGCCCACAATGAGCTCACAGTCTAGAGCGGGAGACAGACATTACACATTCCTCACTTACTGTTTTCATCTCGGAAGCAATAAGTCCCCCCTCTCTTATGGCCATCACCCCGGTTTATGCCTTTTTTCATCTCTTGACTAGACTGTGGAATCGTTCTCTTCACTGGTTTTCCTACGTTCAACCTCTCCTCTCCCCAGTCTATCCTACACTTGGCTGCCAGCATCATCATCATCATCACTGTTCTAAACCCATTATTCTGTTTTCTCAGAAACTTCCAAATGCTACCTATTTCCTTTCATTCATTCAGTCATATTTACTGAGCACTTACTGTTTGTAGAGCACTGTACTATGAGCTTGGGAGAGTACAATACAGCAATAAACACAGCCATTCCCTGCTCTCAGTGAGCTTACAGTCTAGGTCCTTCTTCATCACACGAAGCAGCATGGCGTAGTGGATAGAGCACAGGCCTGGGAGTCAGAAGGTCATGGGTTCTAATCCCAGCTCCCCACTTGTCTGCTGTGTGACCTTGGGCAAGTTACTTCTATGTGCCTTAGTTATTTCATCTATAAAATGGGGATTGAGACTGTGAGCCCCTCGTGGGACAGGGACTGTCTCCAACTTGATTTGCTTGTATCCAACCCAGAGCTTAGTATAGTACCTTGCTCATAGTAAGCACTTAACAAACACCACAATTATTATTATTATTCCATTGGCTTCAAGATCTTCCACCAGCCCTTTTTCCTTCCATATTTTTTCTCTTCAATTCCTATTTCCCAGGTGTCACTCTTTTCTCCCCTAAACTAACTGTCTTACTCAACTTTCCTGCCTCCAACCTATTCCTTATGCCTTTCCTCTTTCTGAAACTGTCTCCCTTTTCAAATCCACTAGACTCCATCATTTCCCAGCTTCAAAACCCTCCCCCCCAACCCCGAAACTCTCTTCCAGCAAGATGCATTCCTCAATTCACTCCTTCCTCTGCTCAGGCATGTCGACGTCTGCCCTTAGCACTTTACTATACTGTGTATTGTTTCTCCTACTCTGTTTATTTATTCCTTCATTCATTTTCCCCTCCTTTGCTGTAACCAGTTGCTTTCATATCAATCTCCATCTTCCCCACTAGATTGCACATGCTCTTCAAGGGCAAGGACTGTGACTTTTATGATCATGGCCCCCTCCCAAGAATCTATTACTCATTCATTCCTTCAGCTGTATTTATTGAGCATTTATTGTGTGCAGAGCACTGTACTAAACACTTGGGAAAGTTCAATACAACAATAAACAGTGACATCCCCTGCCCACAAGGAGCTCACAGTCTAGAGAGGGGGAGACAGATATCAATACAAATAAATAAAATTATAGATATGTACATAAGTGATTTGGTGCTGGGAGGTGGAAAGAACAAAGGTATAAATACAGTGACAGATAGATACATAAGAGCTTTGGGGCTGGGAGGGGAGAAGAGCAAAAGGAGCAAGTCAGGGTGACGTAGAAGGGAGTGAGAGAAGAGGAAAGGGGCGGATTAGTCTGGGAAGGCCTCTTGGAGGAGATTCATTCATTCATTTATTCACTCATCATTTTAATTGAGCACTTACTGTGTGCAAAGCACTGTCCTAAGTGCTTAAGCACCGTACTAAGGAGATGTGCCTTCAATAAAGCTTTGAAGGGGGGAGAGTGGTTGTCTGTCAGATTAGAGGAGGGAGGGCATTCCAGGCCAGAGGCAGAATGTGGGCTAGGGGTCGCAAGATCGAGGCACAGTGTGAAGGTTAACTCTGCCCGCATCAGGCGCTATGAGGTGAAAAAAGACACTGTGTGAGTCCACGACAAATTAGCCCTAAGATTAAATATCCTCTAGATAGTTAACCCATACAAAGTTGGAAATTGCTAGAGATTTCTGGAAACCTCCAGAACTGACAATCTTCTCAAGTCTCAGCACTCTGCAATTATAATAATAATAGTAATTATAATAATCTCAGCAGTGTGCTTAATGGAATGTGCAAAGGCATTGGAGTCAGAGGACCTGAGTTTTATTCCTGGCTCCTCCACTGGTCTTCTGTATGACCCTGGGCAAATCACTTCACTTCTCAGTGCATCAGTTACCTCATCTGTAGAATGGGGATTAAATCCTCCTCCCTCTTACTGAAACTGTGAGTCACATGTGGGACAGGGAATGTATCCAAACTGAATATCTTGTATCTCCCCCTTGGCTTAGTTCAGGGCTTGGCACATAATGAGCACTTAATATACGCCAGAAAAATAAATGATAATCATAATAACGATAATAATAGTATTTGTTAAGCACGAACTATGTGCCAAGCCCTGAACTAAACGCTGGGGTGGATACCAGATAATCAGATCACACACAGTCCCTGTCCCACAATCCAAGGGAGAGGGGTAACAGGTATTGAATCTCTGTTTTACAGATGAGGAAACTGAGGTGCCAAAAAGTGAAGCGACTTTCCCAAGGTCAAGAAGCAGACTAGTGGCGGAGTGGGAATTAGAACCCAGCTCTCTTGATTCTCAGTTCAGTGCTTATTAAACGAGGCCACGCTGCCTCTGTGTGGGTTGTCACTTAGTAACCTGATAGTGCCTGCCAGAGAACAGTCAATTACCCAGGGAGGAATTGGGCAAGAAGGTGAGTGCTAGAAAAGCTAATAAAAACCCTGGAGCCAGGAAGTGAGGGTCTGAGCGTCCCAGGGCCTGGAAGGGAAGGTTCAACAGACACTGGTCTTGGCCAAAAGTGTGGCAGTTCAGCAGGATGAACCTGCAAAGGAGGGACCTGTGGTTGACATGTCTACTGGCCGTCTGCTCAGGGAAGGTTTGCAGTTTTTCAGAGGGGCTCAGAATCCCTGGGTGAAGGGTAAAGATGTGTACAGGATCCGGGGGAGGGGGAGATCATTTATTCTCACATCTGGTTAAAGATTCTCTTCTGCAATTTCCGTTGCTGTTGAAATGTCTATACCCAGCAAAAACAAGCTATCGGTTTAGAACCCAAGGGAGGGCCTGAATGGAGGGGGAGGGGGGTGGGGGGGTTGAGATGTGTGTGTGTGTGTGTGTGTGTGTGAGAGAGAGAGAGAGAGAGAGAGAGAGAGAGAGATCCACTCAGTGGGAGAGTCTGGTTATCATCAGGACAGGACTGAGCCAAAGGCGTTTTCTCCAAATCTCAACAGCCGGCCCTCAGTGGGCAGAACTGGGTCAGGGGACTCCCAGGTGCTTTCTGGGGCTTGCGGGACAATAATAATAATTAGGATAATAATAACTGTGGGATTCGGTAAACACTTAGTGTTCTAAATACTGGGGGAGATACATGCTAATCAGATTAGAACCAGTCCCTGTCCCACATGGGTCTCACTGTCTTAATACTCTGTAAAATCTGTCTTCATCTGTAAAATGGGGATTAAGACTGTGAGTCTCACGTGGGACAACCCAATTACCCTGTATCTACCCCAGCGCTTAGAACAGTGCTCTGCACAAAAGGTAAGCGCTTCACAAATACCAACATTATTATTAATACTCATTTTTCCGATGGGGTAACTGAGGCACAGAGAAATGAAGTGACTTACCCAAGGTCACACAGAAGACAAGTGGCAGAGTCAGAAACAGCTTCCCCCTATCCAATTACTGTTCTAAGGCAAAAAATTTGGGACTACATTTTGTTGAATTCAATCATTAATCACTTTAAACATACGGTAGAAATTAGAAATATTTAGGAAATGTGGAAAAAAATGAAGACAGAAGAAAATAAAAGATTGAAGCATAATCTTTCTTTCAATAGATGTGAAATCATAAAACAAATAGATGGTAAGTACATCTATGCATATTTGAGCATGTGAGAATAGCAGCTGAACCCTCTACTCAAGTGTCTAATTCAATACAGCGTGGCTCAGTGGAAAGGACACAGGCTTAGGAGTCGGAGGTCATGGGTTCTAATCCCGGCTCCGCCACTTGTCAGCTGTGTGACTTTGGGCAAGTCACTTGACTTCTCGGTGCCTCAGTTACCTCCCCCCGATTAGACCGTAAGCCCGTCAAACGGCAGGAACTGTCTATCTGTTGCCGACTTGTTCATTCCAAGCGCTTAGTACAGTGCTCTGCACATAGTAAGCGCTCAATAAATACTATTGAATGAAAGAGCCAAGACTAGAGCCCAAGACCTTCTGACTCTGATACCCATACTCAATCCATTAAGATGTACTGCTTCTCATCATCTAAAACACTGGTGGCAAACTAAAGGAATTTTATTACGGTCCACATGCGTGAAACCCCAAAGGAGTCCATACACATTTGTAAGAAGCTGCAGGCACAAGGGCTCTGGTGTTCAAGCCGGGCACGACCGGCTGTGAGCCCGTTATTGGGCAGAGACTGTCTCTATCCGTTGCCGAATTGTACATTCCAAACGCTTAGTACAGTGCTCTGCACATAGTAAGCACTCAATAAATACTACTGAAAGAATATCCCAAAAAATACTATGCTACTGTTTTCATTTTGCACCACTGCACCACCCTGGATTCCCCCAATCCATCAGTGGTATTTATTGAGTGCTTGCTTTGTGCAGAATATTGTCCTATGTGCTTGGAGAGTATAACAGAACAATGTGGCTTAGTAGAAAGAGACCGGGCTTGGGAGTCAGAGATAGTGGGGTCTAATCCGGCCTCCGCCGCTTGTCAGATGTGTGACTATGGTGAAGTTACTTAACTTCTCTCAGCCTCAGTTATCTCATCTGTAAAATGGGGATTAAAACTGTGTCCCCCACATGGGACAACTTGATTGCTTTGTATCTACCCAGTGCTTAAAACAGTGTTTGGCACATAGTAAGTGCTTAACAAGTACCATCATTATTATTATTAATTAGCAGATGTGTTCCCTGCCCACAAGAAGCTTACGTCTACAGGAACTAAGAAGCAGCATGGCCTAGTGGATAGAGCAAGGGCCTGGGAGTCAAAAGGTCATGGCTTCTAATCCTGGCTCCACCACTTGTCTGCTGTGACCCTGGGCAAATCACTTGACTTCTCTGTGCCTCAGTTTCCTCATCTGTAAAATGGGGATTAAGACTGTGAACCCCTCGTGGGACAGGGACTTTCTCCAACCCAATTATCTTGTATCTACCCCAGTGCTTAGAACAGTACTAATGCACATAGTAAGTGCTTAACACCATAACTATTATGAAAGAGGGGCTTACAGAGTCCTCAATGCAGGAGAGAGCAGCAGTGCATCCCTAAGGTTCTCACAGTGGTGGAACAATCCCTTTGGGTCCATGGCAGGCTCCCTGCCATCCATGCCCAGTTCTTCCCACCATCCTCCCAGCACTCTGTTTCAGTCTCACCCTACATACGGGCACTGGGGTGCAGGGCTGCACATGGATCAGGTATTGGACAATTCTGCCCTCATCCAAATTCACTGAGGTTCCCTAGTCATAGAAGAGTGGATAGAGCACGGGCCTGGAAATCAGAAGGTCATGGGTTCTAATCCCCGCTCCACTACTTGCTTGCCATATGGCCTTGGGCTAATAGCTTCACTTCTCTGTGCCTCAGTTACTTTATCTGGAAATTGAGGATTGAGACCGTAAGCCCCACTTGGGACAGGGACTGTGTCCAAGCCTATTGGTTTGTATCCACCTCAGCACATAGTACAGAGCTTGGCACATTATAAGCACTTAACAAATACCCCAATTATTATTGTTATTACTCTGTGAGCTCTATCTGCAATTCATTTTAGTGTCTGCCTTCTCCACTAGACTGCAAGCTCCTTGAGGTGAGGATTGTGTCTCCTTACTCTATTTTATTCTTCCAAGTGCTTAATACAATGCTCTATAGACTGTAAGCCCCCCTCTAGACTCTAAGCTCATAATGGGCAGGGAATGTGTCTCTTATATTGTTATATAATACTTTCCCAAACACTTAGTACATTACTCTGCACATGGTAAGTGCTCAATATATGTGACTGACAGTAAGTCTTTAGTAAATACCACTGATTGATTAATCGATTGTCAAGGATGGGAAAAAAACAGGAATCATAACACCGCTTTCAAACTTTACCAACATGAAAGACATCAGTCTGCTCAAGCGTTGTTCATAGTCTCAATTATATTTTTGATCTACGCTTATTTTTTCACGGTAAACGGTTTAACACGAGTGGCGTTGACCAGTTCATTTGCATCAGACTGCTTGATATTTCTATTTAACGCCTCCCTAAAAAAAGCAGTCAGTAACAATTTTGGAGAGAAAAGCAGCACACTCCCCCCCCCCCCCCCCCCCCCCCCCCCCCGCTTCAAACAGCAGAAACTACATGCCCTAGAACAAAAGCAGCTGCCAGGGAAGGCTCTAAACAGAGATTGAAAGCAGAACGCTAGGCAGGTTAATAATCATGTGGAAGGGATTACACTAAGTGAACACATAAGAAAGGAGCATAAGGCCGCGGAGAAGCTTTGAGGCAGATGGAAGTACGTCATCTGCAACAATGGAGGTGATAAAAGCGAAGATGTACAGGAATTTGGGGAGAAGAGGCCTTTTCCTTGCAAAACAATTTCCATGTTTTGCGTGGCCGCTGAAAACCTTTAGGTCATGTGAAGTTGTGCTGCAGTCGCTTACCCATTGCCATGAGTTCAGCTTTGCCCCCTCGTGGACTGTGTTCACAGGCCATGCATCTGCTTTTGCATCTGAGCCATCCACATAAGTAAACTGATGACTAACTCTGAAAGCGTAAAGTCAACCGTAAGAATCGCTCTAATAATTTCTTCCGAGCCGAGGTGGATCAATCCCAGCCCAGGCCTGGGGTTTGTCAATTTTGTGAGCCTGGCCAGGTCCCAATTCGTGGTGTGTGATGTCTCTTGGCAGCAGCAGCAGAGAGAGAAAAAGAGAGAAAAGAGAGAGGGACTAATAATAATAATAATGATACTGATGGCAGTTGTTAAGCACTTAATTTGTGCCAAGGACTGTACTAAGCACTGGAGTGTTTGCTTGTATTTCCCCCCCGGCCCCCCCCCAGTGCTTAGTAAAGTGCCTGACCCATAAGAAGCACTTAATAAATACCACAATTATTATTATTATTTTTACAAGCAAATTGGGTTGGACACCGTCCCTGCCCCACATGGGGCTCAGAGTCTCAATCCCATTTTCCAGATGAGGTACGTGAGGCAGAGAGAAGTGAAGTTACTTTGACCAAGGTCTCATAGCAGACAAGTCACGGAGTGGAGATTAGAACCCATGACCTTCTGAATCCCAGGTGTCTGAGAAAGAAAGAGAGAGAGAGAGAAATCTCTCCCAGAATCTCCAGGCCTGGCTCCTTCTGCTCAGACACATGGCACCAGTGGAGAGGCACACCTAATGGTGGAGCTCATCCACTTTTTCCCCAGCGCTTGTCCTCAGCCTCCAGGCTCCAGAGAGGGCATGGTCCCTGGCAGATGAACTGACCGGGAGGCTGCTCCAGGGCCTCTAAGCAGCACAGACCGTATTCAGTCAGCCCAGAAGTTGCAAGGGAAGGCAACCCGCCGTTTTAGTTTACCAGCCCTATAGGTGAAGGGTGGGCTCGGGGGAGCAATAAGCCACCACTTCATTCACCCTTGGAAGGCCGATATTTTGGACTCACCTAGCTGGGATCTTCTTACCTACCAGAGCTGCTCTTCCTCCGCATCCTACCTCCCCACCCCACAAACACACACATTTTTCACTCTGTGGCTTGATCTCCTTCCTCCCTCCCCAAATCCTAGAGACAGTCACTCTTCCCCTACACCCTCCCCCCACCCTCAGCTTCAAAGCCTTATTGAAGGCACATCTTCAAGAGGCCTTTCCAAACTAAGCCCCCCCCTTTCCTCTTCTCTCACTCCCTTCTGTGTCACCCTGTTTGACTCCCTTTGTCCTTCCCCCGTCCCAGCCCCATAGCACTTACGTACAGATCTGTAATTTTTTTTATTTGCATTGCTTAATTGAGTGAGTGATTCATTCATGAGCACTTACTGTGAGCGGACCACTGTATTAAGTGCTTGGAAAGTACAATTCAGCAATAAAGAGAGGCAATCGCTGCCCACAATGGGCTTAAAGTCTAGAGGGGGGAGAAAGACATCAAAACAAGTAAACAGGCATCAGTAGCATCAATATAAATAAATAGAATTATAGATATATACATATCAAAAGAGGTAAACTGGCATTAATGTCAATAAATAAAACTATAGATATGTACATAGTTATCCAACCAGAGGAGGTAGAGCAAAGGAAGAGAGTTGGGGAGATGGAGAGAGGAGGGGGAGCTGAGGAAAAGGTGGGTTTAGTCTGGGCAGGCCTCTTGGAGGAGGTGAGCCTTCAGTAGGGCTTTGAAGTAGGGAAGAGTGATTGTTTGGTGGATTTGAGGAGGGAGGATGTTCCAGGCCAGAGGAAGGACATGGGCCAAGGGTCGACGGCAGGACGGGCGAGAACGAGGCACAGTGAGAAGGTTGAGTGATGTCTGTCTCCCCCTCCCTCTAGACTGTAAGACTGTAAGCTCGTTTGGGGTAGGGAATGTCACTGTCTATTGTTATACTGTACTCAAGTACTTAGTTCAGTAGTCTGCACACTGTAAGCACTTAATAAATACTATCGAATGAATGGATGAATGAATGAATGAATCTCCAGGAAGGAAGGACAAGGAGGAGGAGGAGAAAGCAGGGGAAGGGAAGGAAGCCTTCCTAACGCCCCCAACTCTCCCTCCACAATTCTTCCATCTTAGTCACACCCAAGAACACAGTGGGGCAGCTCCCCAGTGAATAAACACACAGACACACAAACATGTGCACACAGAAGTCACCACCAACCTGGACCCTCCATTTTGTGTCCAGTCAGGAGGGCAGGGTTGAGACTGAGGTGGGTGTGGGAGAAAGCAGCCACAACCAGTCCCTGTGGCCAGGGATAGCCGAGGCTGGGCGCTACTGGGGTGGTGTCCTTGGGGGGAGCAGCGGTAAGCTAGACCCCCACTGTGACCACGAGCTATTTCCTGTCATGCCTCTCCGCCCCACTCCTTTTCTTCACTTCCTCTCGTGGCTCGCTCTGCTGAAAGTGGGCTAATGGGGAGGGCGTCAGGGAAGAAGAGGGGTGGTGGGGAGTGCCTGTCTAGTCCTAGTTGTAACGTCACCTGGATGCTAGGCAGACAGCAAAGACACACACATACACACACCTACTTGTGTGAAAGAGTCAGAGAGAGAGAGAGAAATCTCTACAAGAATAGAATCATACAACTCTGCTTGGCAGAGATTTTCCACTTTCCATTTCACTTAACAGCCAAACTGCCTCAACCCCAAACCCACTTTCTTCCTCTCTATTCACTATCATTGTGGCCTAGTGGAAAGAGCACAGGACTGGAAGTTAGGGGACCTGAGTTCTAATACCGACCTTTCCCCTTGCCTGCTGGGTGACCTTGGGTAAGTAACTCAATTTCTCTAGTCTCAATTTCCTCATTTGTAAAATGAGGATTCACTTCCTCATCTCCCTCCCCCTTAGACTGTGAGGCCCAAGTCGAACAGGGACTGCATCCAATCTGATTATGTTTCATCTTCCCCAGTGCTTAGTTCAGGGCTTGTTACACAATAAGTGCTTAACAAATATCATTATTTTTATTATCTGCTTAATAACCACTCCCCATGGATAAATCAACAATATTCCTCCTTGAACCAGGGAGAGGAAGAGCTTGTGGGTGGGGACAATGAGCTAGTGGGTGGGCAAATTTAGAACTAGGGGAAAGAGGCAGAGCCAGGAGATATTAAAAGGAAGAATTGACAACTCCAGAAGTCCTGGCTATTCAAGCTTCTCTTTTTTACTGCCCATTCCCGGTCACTTAAAGGGCAACATCTCCTTTAAGAGTCAGATGCCCTGGCACAGATTGCCTTGCAGCAGCTGTTTTGAAAAGTCTGTTTAGGGCACCCATTTCATAATGTCCCAAGCAGAGCCATGTTGGCAAGCCCCTCTTTCCCCAGCTCCTTCTCCCTTCTGTGTCATCTATGCACTTGTATCTGTGACCTCTGGCCATTTGACACTTGTCCGGGACTTATTATTTCATTATATATTGAAATCCATTATTTCTATTAATTTTCTTACATATGTTAATGTCTGTCTCCCCCTTTAGACTGTAAGCTCATTGTGAGCAGGGACTGTGTCGCACAGCCGTTGTACTGTACTTTCCCGAGCACTTAGTATAATGCTAGTATAATAGTACTAGTATAATAGTATATCAATATATATCACTGATTGATAGATTGGTTGATTGAAGGTCAAGAGGGAGGGCAGTTTTGGGGATCGACTGAGAGGCCTGGGCTGAAGCCCTATTAGCCCCTGCTATCAATCAGTCAATGGTATTAATTGAGTGCATATTGTGTGCAGAGCTCTGTATTGTTTTTACGAGATGTTCTTCCCCTTGACTCTATTTATTGCCATTGTCTGTCTCCCCCGATTAGACTGTAAGCCTGTCAAAAGACAGGGACTGTCTCTATCTGTTGCCGAATTGTTCATTCCAAGCGCTTAGTACAGTGCTCTGCACATAGTAAACGCTCAATAAATACTATTGAATGAAGGAATAATAAATTATAATTATGACATTTGTTAAGCACTTACTATGTACCAGGCACTGTACTAAGCTCTGGAATGGATACAAGCAAATCAGGTTGGACTCAGTGCCTGTCCCATGCGGGGCTCACAGTCTCAATCCCCATTTTACAGATGAGGCAACTGAGGCCCAGAGAAGTGAAGTAACTTGCCCGAGGTCACACAGCCAACGAGTGGCTGGGCTGGGATTAGAACTCACAACCTTCTGTCTCCCAAGCCAGGGCTCTAGCCACTATGGCATATTAAGGGTGTGGGAGAGTACTTCAGATGCTGGACACATTGGCAGAAATAGGGCCATATCTCATAGCTATTTAGGATGTGAAACACAGCAGAAGCTTTTTTTAAAAATAGTATTTGTTAAGCGCTTACTATGTGCCAAGCAGAGACCTACTTCTACTTGGTATTGAACTGGTACCCAGTTGTCACCACCTCTATCTGTCAAAAGTCTCTTTGGTTCTTTCTATTTCATTATTTATTACATATGTTGAATGCTGAGGACCCGTACAATCCATTGGTCAGCTGGGCACTGTACTCAGCGCTTGGAAGACTGCAATAAGATAGAAAAGCAGTATGGTCTGAGGGTTAGAGAGCGGCCCTGAGAGGGAGAAGGACCTGCATTTTACTCCTGCCTCTGCCATTTGACAGTGGTGTGACCTTGGGCAAATCATTTAACTTCTCTGTGCCTCAGTTACCTCATCTGGAACTATCCTATGTGGGCTCACAGTCTCAATCCCCTTTTTACATATGAGGCAACTGAGGCCCAAGGGCCCAAGGAAGTGAAATGATTTGCCCAAGGTCACACAGCAGACAAGTGGCAGAACTGGGATTAGAACCCATGACCTTCTGACTTCCAGGCCCGTGCTATATCTACTACACCACGCAAGTCTGTGAGCCCCATGTGGGACATGGATTGGGTCTGACCTGAGTAGCCTGTGTATACCCCAACACTCGGTACAGTGCCCGGAACATAGAAAGCACTTAACAAATACCATAAAAAAACAGAGTTGGTAGACATGATGCCTGTACTGGAGGGACTACAAGAATGATGCTTGTCATGGGCAGGGAATGTGTCTGTTTATTGATGTATTCCCCCAAGAGCTTAGTACATTGATCTGTACACAGTAAGCCCTCAATATATATGGTTGAATGAATGAATGATGCCTTATAGAAAGCTCTCAGTCTGAAATGTGGGATGAACTGGTGGCAAACAAACAAAAAATAATTTACAGAACCAACAAAAACAATACATAAAAAAACAAATGAGAGGTTCTTTTTGTCTCACCATGCAGTATTGGAATATGTAATGCCCAGACTGCAGAGTTCAGGCAGAGCAAATTCTATCTTTTTATTTATGTACAGAGTTTGCTGGGAGTAGGTTTAACATTGGTTTATATCTTATTTCTGGTCCAAAGCACCAGACCAAATCTACAGAGGGATTTGTAGTCATTTGTGAATCTTCTTGTGATTGTGCATCAAGAGTACTACCGTTTTCAAAGAGCAGCTCCTGAGTGATTGTGTGATGCAATGAAAAATATCATCCAAGCCCTTGAGAAAAATACATACTATTATGCTCTTACAGAGTAAAGAACCACGAAGCAGTACCAACGTTTCTCTGCACTGAAGTGGAGAAAATTAGCAGACACCTTCCATTCCATACCTTCCATTACCTCACCTCGCTGCTCTCCTACTACAACCCAACCTGCACACTTCGCTCCTTTACTGCCAACCTAGTCACTGTATCTCGAACTCGTCTATTTGGTCACTGGTCTCTCGCCCATGTCCTGCCTCTGGCTTGGAACATCCTCCCTTTCCATTTCTGACAATCACTCTCCCCTACTTCAAAGTCTTTTTGAAGGCACATCTCCTCCAAGAGATCTTGCCTGACTAAGCCTTCATTTCCACTTTCCCACTCCTGCATCATCCTAACTTGCTCTCTTTAATCAACCCCAATCCCCACCAGCCCCATAGCACTAGTGTACATATCTGTAATCTATATATTTCTATTATTTTCTGTCTCCCCCTCTAGACTGCAAGTTCACTGTGGGCAGAAAATGCGCGTGTTAAAATTGTGCTCTGCTCTCCCAAGAACTTAAGTACAGAGCCATGCATACAGTAAGTGTACAATAAATACAATTGATTGAATGGCTCCATATGATGTCATTATTTTATGCCGTTGGCATTACACTGAACATGCAGTGTAATGACATAATAATAATAATTGTGGTGTTTGGTAAGTGCTTACTCTGTGCCAGGCACTGTACTAAACGCTGGTGTGGATGCAAGCAAATCAGGTCAGACACAGTCTTAATCTCCATTTTACAGTTGAAATAACTGTAAAGGCACAGAGGAAGTGAAATGACTTGTCCAAGGTCACACAAATGACGAGTTCATTCAATGCTATTTATTGAGTGCTTACTATGTGCAGAGCACTGTACTAAACACTTGGAATGTACAATTCGGCGACAGATAGAGACAATCCCTGCCCAATGACGGGCTTACAGTCCAATCGAAAGTGGCAGAGCTGGGATCAGAACCAGGTTCTTCTGACTCCCAGCCCATGCTCTATGCACTAGGCCAGGCTGCTTCCCTTCTGCATCATAAAGAAGCCTATCCACGCTTGTCTGGACCCGCCCCCCAGAACTAGTACTTCTTTGGGGGCATTCCTGACTTACCCCCAGGTCGCAAACCCACTCCACAGCTATCAGGTTCCCCTTTAGGGCCCTGAAAATAGATGCACTCAGTCCTTCTATATTAGATGGAGGAAGACTGGGGACCTGCTAATCTTTAACTGTGACTACTCCATAGTCATCGGTTCCGACTCGGCTTCCTGAGGCTCATCCCTTTACCCTCTGACCCTGACTCTGCCTGCAATAACTTGTGTGACACATCACAGAAGTCATACATGTATATAGTTCATTTGGCAAGATGGAATGCCCGGTAGGTTAGCGGCTTGTTAATTTCCCCATCTCCAATAGCAAATGATAGACTTCTGGGAAATGTTCGTTGTTTGGATTCTTCCAATTAAACCATTGGTTTATGATCTACCTTTCCCACCCCCTCCTCTGTTTGGCTCCCCTTGTCAGGATCTGATTGGCAGGAAAATTTGCCTTTTGAGGCCTCCAGGATAACCTGGAAGCAAGTGGGTGGATATCTGAGCTGAGTCGTGCTCGCTGAGGCTTGTCCCAGACAGAATCCCGGCAATATCCCCAGCTCTGTGAATATAGAGACGAGGAGAGGAACAGGTTTGTAATCTGGGGACCTTGTGGAGGAAATGAGAAGTGAATTCCCTAGGAAAAGTGGGGTTCACTGTTCTGAACACCTGACTTTCTGCTTCATTCTGCCACACCACCCAATTTTGGTTAGCGGTGCCAAAAAGGTGTCTTAATACACTTGTAAAGATGCTTTGAAAATGATCATGAGAAATTCACCCTGTGGGAAGATCTCTGACCGTGAATATAGTAAGAATAATGATAATAATGGTATTTGTTAAGCACTTATGTTCCAAGCACTGTACTAAGCGCTGGGGTGGATACAAGCAGATCGGGTTGGACACAGTCCCTCTCCCACAAGGGACTCACAGTCTCAATCCCCATTTTACAGATGAGGTAACTGAGGCACCGAGAAGTGAAGTGTCTTGCCCAGGGTCTCACAACTGACAAGTGGCAGAGCTGGAATTAGAACCTGTTATCTTCTGACTCCCAGGCCCATGCTCTATCCACTACGCCATCCTGTTTCTCTAAAGCAGCATCTGCTCAAGATGGATTAGCATTGTGGAACTAACTGGAAAATGGAAGCCTTAGCTTTCTACCTAAGGCTGTGTCATTAGGCATGGTCTCTTCTCAGAGAAATATGTAAAATAACTAAGCTACCATTAACCCAATTAATGTAAATGATTGTTACCACTGTAAATGATAATTACGCGGGCAGGGAATATGCCTACCAACTCTGTTATATTGTACTCTCCCAAGTACATAGTACAATGCTCAGCACATGGGAAATGCTCAATTAATATAATTACTTGATGGATGGATTGATTAGTAATTAGCTTAGTCAGTCAGCCAATCATATTTATTGAGTGATTGCTGTGTTTAGAGCACTGTACTAATCCCTTGGAAGAGTATGATAATAGCAATATAGCAGACACATTCCCTTCCCAAAATGGGCTTGCAGTCTAGAGGGGGTGAAGGGGAGTCTAGAAGGGTAGTTAAGCTAATGCTTGGGGATAGAGGTAGAGATAAAGACAGAGACCAAGTCGTAGATGTTAAAGACGGTCAGTCAGAGGGTGCCTATGTGGTCGATACCCGTAAATATCCAGAGGTCATCCAATAAGCCTGCTGAATTACAATTATTGGCAAGTGTGACCCCCCTCATTCAAGAGAAAGGAAAGATACTTTGAATGGAGCGGGGGGTTGGGAGGGAGAGGGGGCGGAGGAAACACTTTTCAATGTTTTGTATTCTGAAATGGGAGAAGTTTTTATTTCTTAGGAATGCAGCTGCTCATTTCAGCCACAATATTATGATTTTCTTCAGAGTATGCTCCACGGTTATGGGAAGACTTGTGAAAACATTAAATTAACACTGCAAGTTTACTTCAAGATAGGCTGTGTGAAAGTCTTATTTCTAAGATAATTAGCTTGGGTAATTGGAAAGCATGAGGGAAAAATGATGAAAAGCTCACAAAGATGGTAAATAAACCAAGTTTGCATAGCGGATTGTCTGATTTGCATAGAAACTGCCTGTCTCAAGGATTCAGTAGGAAGTAAAAGGTGGCCCAGAACAATTTGGAACTGAGCAATTACCATTTAAATACTTATTTTTCCTACCATCCAAAAATGTGCATTGCTCTTTTTACTCCACCCTTTCCTCAAGGGTTGCTCAAATAGTTCACTGCATAGCACTCAATTGACCTCTTAGAGGGGATTCATAATCTTCGCTATCGCAGCTGAATAATATGAAATATTTTTTTATCTTCTCTTCATGTTGAAATAAACCCCTGACCCCTCTTTCCACTTGAACCTCAATGTTCCTCAATCTAAATATCCCCAAAGCAGGCCTTGGTATAGGTGGTAACTCTATGAAAGTAGAGTAGTAGGTCTCCAAAGAGGGTGGAGAGACAAAGGAAAAGTCATTGTTTTCGTTTCCACAGTTATCATCCTGGGTTCCCAGCCTCCTTCACCTAGCTGTTGGACAAGGCCTGACGGCTTCTGAGCAAGGCAGAAAAAGACCCGTGATTGGGTCTTTTTGACCTATTCATTTTCCAAAGACTTCCTGCCTCTCAAAAGTCTCACTCTGCACATTCCCTGCTGTAAGCTTCTCCTTCTTTTCACACCGTACTCAAATAAGAAGTCAGGTCCAAAACTCAGGGTCTGAAAGAAGCGATTGTAAGCCTCTCCTTCTTTTCACCCCATACTCAGATAAAAAGTTGAGTCCCAAACTCAGGGTCTGAAAGAAGCAAGTGTGACTCTTCCCAACATGGTGTAATTGTATAATTATATAATATATATTTATATTATATGTACATATCAACATCATGCAATTGTAGATAAGCATCTACAGGGATTAGATGTTGATTAATGATGATAGAGTCTCCTCTCAGTCAATCATATTTATTGAGCAATTACTGTGTGCAGAACACCGTCCTAAGGGATTGGAAGTGTACAATATAACAATATAACAAATGCATTCCCTGCCTGTAACGGGCTTAGAGTCTAGAGGGGGAGATAGATATTAATATAAATCAATAAAATTACATATATGGACATAAACTTTGCAGGGCTGGGAGGAATGATAATAATAATAATAATAATAATGTTGGTATTTGTTAAGAGCTTACTATGTGCAGAGCACTGTTCTAAGTGCTGGGGTAGATGATACAGGGTAATCAGGGTAATCAGGTTGTCCCACGTGGGGCTCACGGTCTTAATTCCCATTTTACAGATGAGGTAACTCTTGAGAAACTGTACTTTCCAAGCACTTAGTATAGTGCTCTGCACAGAGTAAGTGCTCAATAAATACGATTCAATGAATGAATGAACAACTAACAGACACATTTCCTGCCCACAGAAGGAGCGTCACTTAGTGTCCTATGCTACAGGCTACTATACAAACTTGTTACTATACAAACTTTAGAGATTTGGAAGTCTCATTCATTCATTCATTCAATAGTATTTAATGAGGCTTACTATGTGCAGAGCACTGTACTAAGCACTGGGAATGTACAAATCAGTAACAGAGTCAGTCCTTGCCCTTTGACGGGCTTACAGTCTAATCGGGGGAGACGGACAGACAAAAACAATGGCAATAAATAGAATCAAGGGGAAGACATCTCATTAAAACAATAGCAAATAAATAGAATCAAGGTGATGTACATCTCTTAACAAAATAAATAGGCCAAACAAAATAAATAGGGTAGGGTCTCAATCCAATGCTAGAGAACTTCAAGGAGAAAGAATTTTGTGTGACTCTCTGAGGTAAAGATTGTAACAGAACAACACTTTTCTAGTTTATCCTGCTTAATAATGGTGATATTTGTTAAGTACTTACTTTGTGACAAGCCCTGAAGTAGATACAGTGTATTCATATCAGACACAGCTGCTGTCCTACATGGAGTCCATCGTCTAAGGGGGAGGGAGAATAGAAATTTAATCCCCATTTTACACATGAGGAAACTGAGGCCCAGAGACGATAAGTTACTTCCCAAAGATCCCGCAGCAGGCAGGTGGCAGATGTAGGATTAGAACGCAGATCTTCTGACTTCCAGCATTGTGCTGTTTCCTCTAGGCCAAGCCCGTTTTTCATATTTTTATACTCATGTCGAAAGGATTATAAAGTAGCAATTAATCGGTTTGAGGAATGTCTCTGAAGTGACTCAGCAATGACACACTTGACACGGGGACACACTTGACACACCTGAATTGGAGAGTCAGAGTCAGAGAAGTTTCATGGAATGTAGACAGGAGAAGGGAATGGAGGAAAGATAATTTTTATTCATATTGAGAAAAAAAACTGAGATTGGACAAACATTACTTTTTTTAATATATATGCTGAACTGCAGAACCAGTGCACATAATGAAAAGAGCATGGGCTTGGGAGTTAGAAGCCTTGGGTTCTAAACCCAGCTCTGTCAGTGTGAGCCCATCACTGGGCAGGGATTGTCTCTATCTTTGGCGAATTGTACATTCCAAGTGCTTAGTACAGTGCTCTGCACATAGTAAGTGCTCAATAAATACTATTGATTGAATGAATGAATTTGCTGCGTCACCTTGAACAATTCAATTAACTTTTCTGTGCCTCGGTTTCCTCCTCTTGTAAAATGGGGATTAAATCCTTCTTACTTTTACTTAGACTGTGAGCCCCATGTGGGACAGGGACTGAGATTACCCTGAGTAGCCTGGATCTACCCCATTGCTCAGTACAGTGCTTGGTACATAGTTAAGTGCTTAACAATTACCATTTAAAGTGCTGTGGTAAGATATATTTGGATTGTGAAGCAGCCAAGTTAAGGGGCATGCCTCAAATCCGGTCATCTTGGTTTTAGCATAATATGACATTTGCTACCTCAGGAATACACTGATGGAGAAGAGTTACAGTTGTTACAGTTTATCTAGGCTGAAACCCCTTGTGGGCAGGGAACATGTCTAATAATAATAATCATGGTATTTGTTAAGCGCTTACTATGTGCCAGGCAATGTTCTAAGCACTCGGGAAGATAATAATAATAATATTTGTATTTGTCAAGCACTTACTATGTGCAGAGCACTGTTCTAAGCGCTGGGGGAGATACAGGGTAATCAGGTCGTCCCACGTGAGGCTCACAGTTAATCCCCATTTTACAGATGAGGTAACTGAGGCACAGAGAAGTTAAGTGACTTGCCCACAGTCACACAGCTGCCAAGTGGCAGAGCCGGGAGGCGAACCCATGACCTCTGACTCCACACTGCTTCCCTGATACAAGATACAAGCTAATTGGGTTGGACTCAGTTCCTGTCCCAAACAGGGCTCATGGTCTTAATCCCCATTTTACAGATGAGGGAACTGAGGTACAGGGAAGTAAGGTCATACAACAGACAAGCAGTGGAGCCTGTATTAGAACCCATGACCTTCTGACTCCCAGGCCTGTGCTCTATCCACTAGACCATGGCCACGCTGTTGTATTCTACTTTACCACCTGCTTAGTACTTAGTACTCTGCACTCAGTAAATACCACTGATTGATTAATCACAGGAATAAATGGGTCTAGGTAATAAAATAGTACCTACTGAAATCTGTTAAGAGCATCACTTAATTCACTTCATCAATCATTAGTCATCGATGCTTAGAACTGTGCTTGACACTAGACGCTTAACAAATACCATGAAAAAGGATGTTGGACTGCTAAAGAAAAGTAAGTCATAACTTATAGTTTATTTTTTCCATGGATTCTTTCCCTGCTTGATCATAGAGAACTTCATAAATATTTCATTTATTCTCACAGATTACTTCAAGGCAGGAACAGGGTTATTTCCATTTACCCAAGAACCAGTTGAGAAAATGGGAAGTTAGAGGGTTTGTAAGAATTCCCCAATCAGTGGCAAGACTCAGTCCAAAATAGATATTTTTTTTTCCCATGAGACTTGGTTGATTCCTAGCATTAATGAAAGACCATATCAGCTTTCGCCTCTTAGGTAAATGAGCTGACTTGCTCCCAATTTCTAAAGGAACTTTTCATACTGAATATGTTCTGGAATTAAAAACAATACATGGTAGATCCCAAAATGACTGACCCCACCTCTCCCCTTCAAAAGACTACCCTGCTCTAAAGGTTGCTCTTCTACATTAGGATCAGCAAGGTGTAATGGACAGAACACGGGCCTGGGAGTCAGAAGGTCCTGGGTTCTAATCCTGTCTAAATCTCTTGTCTGCAGTGTGACTTTGGGTGTATTACCTCACTTCTCTGCATCTCAGTTACCTCATCTGTAAAATGGGGATCGAGACTGTGGGGCCCACATAGGTCAGAGCCTGTGTCCAATCCAGTTTGCTTGCATCCATCCCAGCACTTAGTACTGTGCCTAGCATATAGTAAGCACTTAACAAATACCATAATTATTCTTATTATTACACCCATACATTGATCCACAGTGGATGACTTTATAATATTAAGGCTGCCTGCTTGATTCTATGGTATTACACAGTGTTGCCTAAAATAGGAATATGTTTGCTTTGTAAAGTACTCATTTTAATGTCCCACTTCAAAGCATTCTTGAGGAATGGTATTTGTGTGTAGAAGAAAGACATCACTTGACTCTGTCTTCGTCAGAAAGAGCTTAAGATCCTGAAACACAAGATGTGTACAGAATTGGCTAATAGCCGCGCTGGTGCTGAGAGTCAAATAGAAATCCAGCTTGTTTTTACAATTCTACTGAATTTCTGTAGAAATTCAAAAAAAACACACTTTTCAGGCAAAAGAGAAAGTCTACAAATGTAAATTACATTTTTCTGTGCTGAAACAAAATCCCTTGTAAAGGGAGAATACCATACATGGAAGTACTCTATATTGAATAAGGGCATGGAATATAGATCTCTTTAGAGTAAAATCTAGACTCCCAACTGGACCTGACTGGGAAAATCCTGTGGCTTGATGGAAGGCAGCAATATTTTAATTCAAATGTTAGACTATATGGAGCTGAAATTGAAATGTCTGAGATAATTAATATCACACAGCAGAACGTAAAAGGCCTGTACGCCTTTTACTAAGCCGTAAAAGGCCAAGTCTTTTCCTGGTAATATTTTATCGGGCAAAACTCCATCAAAACCTAGAGATGCCTTTAGATTTTGTGAGCTTGTTTTGCTTCACAGACAGCTTGGCTTAACTTTGGGAATGGCTGTGAAATATAGTTCAAATCATATTCGAAGTCTACTACATTAACTAGGAAAGGGGGTTGGTGGTTTGTCAGAATCAATCGCACGTACTTGCACCAGGAGTTTTGGATCAATTTACATCATGCCAGGGAACAGCGGAAAAGCTGTTAGGGAAAAGCCGGCTTCAGAAAATGAGGACAAAGTCAGCAGTGCTCCCCATTGCAGTATCTCTCCCTTGTTTGGCAGGAAAGCTGAATATGCTGCCTCCTCTTCAGGACAGGAAAGTCAGTGAGGTGGCTATGCTTTATGCAACCCCCACAGATAAGGTCGCTGCCTGTCAGGAAGGTACCCTGTCTTCCTCTGCCTGTCAGTAATAATAATTATTGTGATATTTGTTAAGCACTTACTACGTGCCAAGCACTGTATTAAGTGTGGGGGTGGATACAAGCAAATCGGATTGGACACAGCCCCTGTCCCAAGTGGGGCTTGCAGTCTTAATCTCCATTTTAAAGTTGCGGGAACTGAGGCCGAGAGAAATGAAGTGACTTGCCCAAGATCTCCCAGCAGACAAGTGGGAGAGCCGGGTTTAGAGGCCTTGACTTTCTGATTCCCAGGCTGGTGCTCTGTCCATGACGCCATGCTGCTTCTCATAGCAGTAGCAGTAACAATCAGTAGCAGTGTCTGTGTGAATAATCACCCAGGAGGGGGAACCAATGTTTTCCTAATGTCCCCTGTGAAACCAGGACAGCAGGGGACATTAGATAGTTGAGAAAATTGCTCTAGGATTGGGTGATCTTCAAAGCCTAAGAATTTATAGTTATCAGATGGAAAGCAACATGCCTAGTGGGTAGAGAGCATGGGCACGTGAGTCAGAAGGACCCGGGCTCTAATTCTGGTTCCGACATTTGTCTCCTGTGTGACCTTGGGCAAATCATTTCACTACTCTGGGCCTCATTTACCTCATCTGTAAAATGGGGATTATTAATAATAATGTGTCATTTGTTAAGCACTTACTATGTGCCAGACACAATACTAAGCGGTGGGGTGCATACAAGCAAATCAGGTTGGATTCAGTCCCTATCCCACTTGGGGCTCACAATCGTAATCCCCATTTTACAGATGAGGTGACAGGTCCAGAGAAGTTAAGTAACTTGCCCAAGGCTACACAGCTGACAGTGGCAGAGCTGGAATTAGAACTCATGACCTTCTTACTCCCAGGCCCATGTTCTATTCAATATGCCACGCTGTTTCTCTGATTAAGATTATGAGCCCTGTGTGGAACAGGGACTGTGTCAATCTGATTAGTTTGGATCTACCACAGTGCTTAGAACTGTGCTTGTCACATAATAAGCACTTAATAAAAGTCATCATCATTATAATTATTATTATTATTATGGAATGGAGAGGTAAATTTTTTCCAGCCTCAGAGCAGCTTAATTTTGGACAGCAGCCATGACCCTCCTGGATTAGAATGACAATGGCTCTCTTACCTCTTATCTCTCCACTCTCCTGGGTGGCAAGTTTTCTGTGAATTCCACTCACGAGCCAATAGCTATCGAGGAGCACAATTATAACGTGTAAGATCCTCAAAGATGACTTGCCATGGACTCCAACCAGTTGTTTTTTATGGTATTTTTAATGTGCCAGGAACTGTCTCGTCTTAAACCGTCAAGTCGTTTCCGACCCATAGCAACATCACGGACCCATCCCTCTCAGAACGACCCCCTCTCCATCTGCAAACATTCTGGTAGTGTATCAGTAGAGTTTTCTTGGTAAAAATACAGAAGTGGTTTACCACTGTCGCATTCCATGCAGTAAATTGAGTCTCTGCCCTCAACTCTCTTCCATGCCGCTGCTGCCCAGCATGGGTGAGTTTTGACTGGTAGAAGATTGCCTTCCACTCACTAGCACTGCCCAAGCTAGGAATGGAATGAATAGGCCTCTTCTTGACTCTCCCTCCTGTAGCCAAGACTAGTAGAGTACTGGAAACTCTCTAGGTGTGACCCTGAGAGGGTCCAGACTTTAGTACAGGTACAAACACTTGCCCAGGTACAAAAAGCAGACAGGAGGCAGAATCAGGATTCAAGCCAAGGTTCAAGCCAAGCCAACTTCCAGGCCCATGCTCTACCCACTAGGCAATCCTGCTTCTCAATATTACATTCCATTAAAAAGGTGGAGGAGATAGACTTTAGGAGGAGGTCAAACCTTTATTTCACTTGTACACAGTTTTTCAGTGAACTTCGTCCTCCATATTTGGAATCCCTCCCTGGTTCCACAGGTGTAAATTCATTTGTGGTGTTACAGAAGAGCTGGTTCAAGAATGGGCGTCAGGCTAGTCAACCTAAGAATCCATAAATGAATCCTAAGCCTTCAATAATAATGATAAGTTTAGTATTTGTTAAACTATGTGCCAGGTACTGTATTAAAGCCCTGGGTTGGACACAAGAAGATTGGTTTAGACACAGTCCCTGTCCAACCTGGGGCTCCCAATCTCAATCCCCATTTTACAGATGAAGTAACTGAAGCCCGGAGAAGTGAAGTGACTTGTCGAAGGTCACCTAGAGAACAAGTGGTGGAGCCAAAATTAGAACCCATGACCTTCTAACTCCCATGCCTGTGCTCTATCCATGCTGCTTCTCACCAATTTCAACCCAAGAAAATGCCAGAGACAGGCAAATTTTGAGGACACTTACACAGGGCAACCAGGACTACTGAAATCGGGGGAAATAATTTTAGTGTTGTCTAATTTTATTTCTTTCAATCCTGCCCCCCAACCTATTGGGAAATTTTCAAGAGAGATCTGAAAGATGGTGTTAAGGTACTCTCCTGACCCCACTATAAAACTCTTTCAACTTATCAGGCTAAGAACAACATCAAAAGGACTTGATTCAGGGACCCTGGACCTGCAGTGTGCTGGGCATAGCACATACAAGAGAAGATATGCAGATGATTGTGGATGGAATGCTTTGAGAGTCAGAATAATGTACATGATAATGCTATAAATTGTAATTCGCTTCAGTGACTCAGTTACCAAAACTTGTCAGTAAATTGTGAGTGGTTAACTGGCATCATCTTTATAAAGAATTCACTTTTACTATTTCCTTAGAAAAAGGTATTATCATTAAGCAAATATCTTTCTTAAATCAAATAGCCTATGGGAGCCAAGCAGCATGGCCCCTTGAATAGGCATGGGCCTGGAAACGAGACAAATTGGGTTTAAATTCTACCCTGGCATAAGCCGGCTGTATGACCTTGGGCAAGTCACTTAACTTCTCTGGCCTCAGTTTCTTCAACTGTGAAATGGGTATTCAATGTCTGTCCTCCCTCCTGCTTAGACTGTGAGTCCCATGTGAAACAGGGGCTGTGTCCGACCTGATTACCTTATATGTACCCCATCTCTTAGAACAATGCTTCATGCATAGTAAGTGCTTAACAAATATGAAAAAAAACACCCTAATGGTATTTGTTAAATGCTTGCTAGGTTTCAAGCACTTTTCTAAGCCCTGAGATAGATACAAGCTAATCAGATTGGACACAGTCCCTATCCGACATAAGGCTCACAGTCATAATCCCCATTTTACAGATGAGGTAACTGAGGCCCAGAGAAGTTAAGTGACTTGGCCAAGGTCACATAGTAGACAAGTGGTGGAGCTGGGAATAGAACCCAGGTCCTTTTTGAATCTCAGGCCCCTGCTCTATCCACTAGGCCATGCTGCTTCCCAAGGCAAGAGCATGCGTGTCCTTAATCATTCAATCAATCAACAGTGGAATTTGTTGAGAACTTACTGTATACAGATCACTGTACTAAATGCTTGGGAGAGTACAGAACGCCAAAGTTGGTAGGCACATTCCCTGCCCAAAAGAGCTTATTGCAGTCTAGAAGGGGAAGTGGACATTAATATAAATAAATACATAAATAAATTATGGTTTCAAGGTATTTGCCTGGAAAATGGAATATGTTTTTCAGTTATTTCACACATATATCAAGTCCAAGTAACAACCCTTCTAGTTGTATTTAAAGTAAGAGAAGGACCTCTGGGAAATAGGGTAAAAGTTGGGAAAATAATAGAAAACCTGGTTATGCCTGAATTCCTTACTTGGGTCAACACCAAACTCACCAAACTCAGACACATGAGGTGAATGTATTCTGTTTTTAATTATCTGAACTTTTTACTGAGTGCAGTAAATTGTATTTTAGTTTATTTGTATTACTTGCCAAAGATGATAGAAGAATATCTTTCCACGAGAAACAATTCTATCCCCAGAACTCTTCAATCTTGAAAGAAATACAAGAACTACTGAGCAGCAGTAACAGTGGTCAAGCTTTATGGGGACTGTGAATTCATGGTAAGATTAGCAATAATGCATAATAACTTTAGTTGATTTTTGTTTATGAAAGAATACATTACTAAAACATAAAATGTAATGAACATTAAGGGAAACAAGCATCTACTAAAATCAAGAGAGGGAGAGGAAGAGAGAGAAATATTTAGCTGGACTATTTAGGAAATAATTGCATAAATACAAATTTAATCTTAATCTTCTGAAGATTGTTCTTCCCAAAATTTTGAAACTAAGTGCTATTTTAACGTTCTGACTTTTAAGGTAAGTAGGGATGGAAAAATAGAAATGGTGAGACAGCTGTTTGTGTCTTCTGATGTCTAAGCACTTAATCAAGTATTCTACATAAAATAAGTGATCTGTCTGCTATGTGACCTTCTGAAAGCCACTTAACTTCTCTGTGCCTCAGTTACCTCATCTGTAAAATGGGGATTGAGACTATGAGTCCCATGTGGGAGAAGGGACGGTATCCACCACAATTTGCCTGAAACCACCCTAGAGCTTAGTATAGTGCCTGGCACATAGTAAGCACTTAACAAATACCATGATTACTAGTATAATTATTAATGAATATTACTGACTGAATGACTCTTTTGAATTTCACATGCTCCCTCAAAAAGAGGGCTTTTATTTATATTTTTTTTCCTGGAAGCCCATTAAATGCAAGGAACTAATAACTAGGGACAGAAATGGACAATATATTAAAGCTCAGTACACACAATCCTCATTCCCCTGCCAAAATGCATACATTAAAGAAAAAGAAACCTGACCTCAAAAAAAGACAATGAGACTTTTCAGTTACTGCTTCCTTCGATCCAACACTACGCTTTCTAATTTGAAAGCACTTGACTCTGATTCACCAGCTAGAAGATGTGAGCTAGACTTCCTATTTTTTGTCTCATTCATTAAGCACTTACTAGGTGCCCGGCACTGTAGGAAACACTGGGGTAGATACGAGCTAATCAGGTTGGACACAGTTCATGTCCCACATGAGACACACAGTCAATCCCCATTTGACAGATGAGGTAACTGAGGCACAGAGAAGTGACTTGTCCAAGGTCACATAGCAGACAAATGATGGAGTTTTAATTAGAATCCAGGACCTCAGACAGTCCTTCCCACTCTGAGGTTGGTCCAGTACTGGAAATAGTTAATCCCTGAGATGTGTTTATTGCCCTCCTGGGATGTGATTTTCCTAGAGAGGTAGATTACACAGGGAGAAAATATGTGTACTATAGCATCAATCTCCAATAAATCAATCAACTGAGTTTATTGAACACTTCCTGTGTGCAGAGCACTATAATAAGCACTTGGAAGAGAACAACAGTTGGTAGATTTGACTCCTGCCCACAACAGCCAGAAGGAGATAATTACAACTAGCAAGAAGTTCCCTCAACCAGAGGATCCAGAGCGATCAATCCCTCCTTTGTCTATCTTCTGCTCTATCCAGGGGATTCACAGAAACAGTATCCCCTCCCCACAGAAAATTGAGCCATTATTCAATGTCCATTCGAGGAAACATGATGATGATGATGGTATTTATTAAGCACTTCCTAAGTGCCAAGCACTGTTCTAAGCACTGAAATTACAAATTTGTACCGAAATGCTATGGGAAGGGGGAAGAATAAAGGCACCAAGTCAGGGCGATGCAGAGGGTGTCAGAGAATAATAATGAAAGTATTTGTTAAGTGCTTACTATGTTCTAAGTGCTGGGGTAGATACAAGGTAATCAGGTCGTCCCATGTGGGGCTCACAGTCTTAATCCCCATTTTACAGATGAGATAACTGAGGCACAGAGAAGTTAATTGACTTGCCCAAAGTCACACAGCTGACAAGTGGCAGAACTGGGATTACAACCCATGACCTCTTGCACCCAAGCCCGTGCTCTTCCCACTAAGCCACAAGGAAAGGAAAGAAAGGATTCCAAACTGAATAGCTTGTATCTACCCCAGTGTGTAGTACAGTGTCTGGCACTCAGTAAGTGCTTAGAGGAAAATGGGTAAGTCCTTTCCAGGACTGAGCTCCTGGGATCAGAATGATAAAAACTGGGGAAAAAAAGCCATCAGCTGAGGTCTAGGTGGCTAAGATTGACCAGAATAAAAGCATATGATACTGGGACAAAATGATCGACAACACAATTGCCCTGCCATTTAAGAAATGGCAATTCCTGGGCAAAATGGACATTGGGAAATTCTTCAGAAGGACTTGTTAGAGACACATTTCCTTTCTAGGAAAACAGCTATTCAGTCCTTCTGCACAAAGCTTCGTTTACAGTGGATGTTCAAGAAAGAGCTTGGATTCTCTACTGTACACAAACTTTTGTAGCCCTATAAAACAAAGCACTAGTTGGAAGTATGAAGGGTCATTATGCCAAGGAAATGACACTCTTTTCTAAAGATAATGTCCCATATGATATCATAAAATAAAGCTCACGCAGGATTTGAATCTGAGATATTGACTAGTAAGGGAATGTTTCTACCAACTCTGTTACATTGTGCTCTCTCAAGCACTTTTTAAAACATGTGATTTTTTAATCCATTCATTCATTCAATCATATTTATTGAGCACTTACTTTATGCAAAGCACTGTGCTAAGCGATTGGAAAGTACAGTTCGGCAACAAATATGACATTTTATGACATTTGTTAAGTGCTTTTTATGTGCCAGACACTAAAGGACTAGGTTGGAGAGAAGATAATCAGGTTGAACACAGTCCCACAGTGGACTCATAATCTTAATCCCCATTTAGCAGATGAGAGAACTGAGGCACAGAGAAATGAAGTGACTTGCCCAAGTTTACAGAGCAGACAAGTGGCAGAGCTGTGATCAGAACCTAGTTTCTCCGACTCCCAGGCCCATGCTCTTCCCTCTCGGCTACTCTGCTTCTCAAGCACGTAGTACTCTGCATGCAGTAAAAGCTCAGTAAATATGATTAAGTGATTTAAAAAATAAAGAATGGGTTAATAATAACTGGATCCTCATTTCAGTTCTCTAATGTTAGTCAGCTGAGATCTGGTCAGCATTAAAGGTGAGATTTCACAATTGCTATTGGAATAACCTCTTGAAGGACAGAGACTGTGTCTGGCCTGATTGGACAGTGCTTGGCACATACCGAGTCATGAACTGCATACAGTAAGCGCTCAATAAATATTATTGAATGAATGGACAAATAAAACTGTTATAATTAGCTGACTCGTTCAATCATCCCATGGTCTAGTGGATTAGCTCATAAGCCTGGGAGTCGGAAGGACTTGTGTTCTAATCCCGGCTCTGCCACTTGTCTGCTGTGTGACCTTGGACTAGTCACTTAACCTCTCTATGCCTCGCAGTTCCCTCAGCTGTAAAAAGGGGGTTGAGACTGTGAGCCCCAAGTGGGACAGGGAAAGTGTCCAACCCGATTTGCTTTTATCTACCCTAACACTTAGAATAGTGCCTGAAACAAAGTGCTTAACTAATGCCATAATTATTTTATTTATTTACTTTTTTAATCACCCCACTTTTTACCTACTGTACTACTCATAATATTATTAATAGTTCTGGTATTATTTTATTTATGTTTGGTTCTAAGTGCTGGGATAGATGCAAGTTAACCAGGTTGGACACAGTCCCAATGCCACATGGGGCTCACAGTAGGAGGGAGTAGGACTTAACCCCTATTTTACAGTTGAGGAAACTGAGGCACAGAGAAGTTAAGAAACTTGACCAAGGTCATACAACAAGCAATTGGCAATTAGCAGAGTCAGGATTAGAACCCCAGTCCTATGATTCCCATCCTGGGCTATTTCCACTAGGCCATGCTGTTTCTCAATCATAGTATTTATTAAGTGCTTACTGTGTGCAGGAAGGTCTGGTAAAGATTACAGAGCCAGGCAAGGTCTTCGACCTTCAGGAGGCTCTCCATACCTGAGTGGTCTCCCCTCCAACTTCACTAAAACAGATCCCTTCAATATTTCGAAGCCCTCCTTAAAAAAGACAAAACAAAAACCTCTTCATGCCACATCTCTCCATCTTCCTGATCATGCTGTCCCATCAACACCATAGTAATCAAATATATGTCTAATAATAATAATAATGATGGCATTTGTTAAGCGCTTACTATATGCCAAGTGCTGTTCTAATCAACCAGTTGTATTTATTGAGCACTTATTGTGTGTGTGTGGTACCTTACTAGGTGCTTGAGAAGCTACAATAAAACAGAGTTGGTAGGCATGAATTCCTGCTCACAAGGAGCTATCATATCTTTAATCAATTATGTACCTTCTTTATATCCATTTCCTCATTCTTAGCCATAGTGTATTTTTTGATTCATATTTCTCTGGCCTGGAACTCACTCCCGCTTCATATACCACAAATCACTACTCTTCATATACCACAAATACCCACCTTCAAAGGCGTATTAAAATCACATCTCCTCCAAGGACACTTCCCTTACTAACTCCTCATTTCCCCCACTCTCTCTCCCTTCTGCATCATCTACACACCGTATCTATACCCCTTAAACTCTTGATATTCATCCCACACAACCCCACAGCAGTAATTTATTTTAATATCTATTTCCCCTCTAGACTATAAGCTCCTGTTGGGCAGTGAACAAGTCTACCAAATCTACTGTATTGTTTTCTCCCAAGCACTTAGTACTGTCCCCTGCACATAGTAAGCGCTCAATGCCGCTGATTGACTAGCTGTTATAAACAGTCTCCCTCTTTCCATTATATAAGCTTCTCAAGGGACCGGATTCTAACTTTTGCTTCTTATATGTTTTATCCAAATATATATTTCTACACTCTGCATATGGCATCTAATCTGCTCTATAGGCAAACTGATTGCTTATTGGCCTTAATTAGTGAGGGGTACCTCTTTTATCTTTCTAGTTTTTTCTTTTCACCTCATAGACTCTAATGCCCTTAAGTCCGTATCTGCCCACAGTACATTCTTGCCAAAAACAATTACTGACGATACATAAGGTAGAAGTGAGGAATTGTCTATCTGATAAGATACCTGCCTTAATGACTGCTCTACTTAGGCTCACTAGCTTAAAATTTCCCCAGAATGGAGAAAGATATTTTACCCCAAAGAATATACTACTAAACAAATACCAGACCTGATGACAACAACTCCTGTCCTTCAGACAAACTGGGCTTTCCATCCCTGTGGTACTGACATGATTTGTTTTTTCAAAGATATTTGCTGAGTGACTTCTATGTTTTGCTCACCTGTTTGTCGAAAAGAAAGGGAATGATTTCTGCTTGAACAGAGTTTTTAAAGGCTGATAAAAAGAGGCAAAGCAGAAATGAGGAAGTCTGGATAGAGAGTGAAGGGACAGATCATTTCAATGAAACCTTAGGGTGGCCTCTGGAAAATGAGCCCCATTCATAACCGATGAAAAGACCACCCCCTAAAAAATCATGCCCCACTTTTGAACTCCCTCCCATTTCATAGCTTCCCTTTTTTGGATGATATTCAAAGCTGTATCATGCTATGGTAGAGAAGGGCAATGTGTGGGCTACTAGGGACTTCTCTGAGAATTTTGAGTGGCTTCCTCCTAGATGGCACTAATAACTTGGCTTGTCCATTACAATTGGCCCTGGCCAAACTCAACACAGGGGGCCACTGGCTTAACACATTCATCATCCCCTAGCTAGGTGGACAGTTTCAGTGATGGCACTCGATGGACCTTTTACCTGTTCAGATTTTGGGGGAAGGGCACATGGCTTTCAGTAAACTTTCTGGTCCATTTCCAGGATTTTCCTTGACATTTTTTTCCAGAGTGGCAGTTCTGTGGAGAAACTCCCTGAGAAGAAACTTGGAGTTAATGAGAAACCAGAGAAAGCTGGATCTCCTCTAAGGTTTTCCTTAGAGTGGCAAAGTGCAGAATTGGAAAGCCGGATTTCAGATATGCTTCTGAGAGCTAGTGGTTCCTGTGAGAGGCATTTCTCTCCCCCTCCTGCTCTTTCCTTTCACACCCCACACAAAAGCCACAAAAACTGCAATTTACCTTCAGGGCTAAATATACTCTGGGTAGACCAGTCCCTCAAAAGACACTTGGGCTTCCTCCTCCTCCTTCTCTAAGGGTCCCAAGAGTTTGTATGGCAACTGAATGATCTCAAGTGGTCAGGGTTCATCCCTTAGAGACCAGGTCAGTTTGGAAGTCCTTTAGAGGATATTGATTCTATGAATTATCCAATTTAATCTGAGGAATCAGGTCCTCAGACTTGCTTGGGGTATGGACTCAATCCCCCTCAGAGGTCTTCCAGATTAATCAATTAAACAAATCAAACTATGGAATTTATTGAGTGCTCACTGTGAACAGAGCACTGTACTCCTCATTTGGGAAAGAGCAATGGAATGGGTAGGCATGATCCCTACTCTCAAGGAGGTGACAATCTAGTAATGCTAGATAATAACTGTGGTGTTTGTTTAGAGCTTACTATGTGACAGGCACCGATCCCTACTCTCAAGGAGGTGACAATCTAGTAATGCTAGATAATAACTGTGGTGTTTGTTTAGAGCTTACTATGTGACAGGCACCGTACTAAGCGCTGGAGTGGATTCAGGCAAATCAGAGGAGAGGATGACCTCTTCCAAGGGCTCCAAACCACAACAAACTTAAGGAAAGCCTCCAGCTCAAATCTCATACCTAATTCCATGGAGGATCCACCTAGAAAAGTTTACCCAGTAAATACAAATGATGATGAAGATTGATGATTCAACTGAGTTAAAAAATTTACTCTAGACTGTAAGTTCTTTGTGGGCAGGGAATGTATCTACCAATTCTGTCATATTGTTATATTTCATTATCCCAAGCACTTCGTACAGTGTTTTGCATACAGTAAGCACTCAGTAAATACAATTGATGATGATGATTGATGATTCAATAGGGATTGAGGGCTGGGGAAAAATGCAGCAGTCAGTTCACATTCAGAGGCGTATTTAAAGTTGGACCATCAGATAGCCCTCATTCGAAGGTAAAGAGTGAGTTTCCTTACTCAGACCCGAATCTGAAAGTTTGGAAATGATGGGAATGATGGGAAAAAGCTACTGTTTTTCCACTTCCAAGAAAGCTGCAGCCCATTTGAATACTAATTTAAATCAATGCTGTCAAAGGCTACTGGCTGCATTTCCTGCCTTAATAAAGGCAGGTATTTCAGTCCACGTTGAACTGAATTCCTAAATCACTCTTTTTTAGACCCATAAAACTTAACTCACTAAAGTATGATAAAAATGAAAACCTCGTCTATCATAGTGTAATCTTATTAGTGGGACAGACTGGTATGAATTCATTTTGAATAAAGAAAAATGGAAAGCAAGTTATTTTTTACGGTAGGATTCACGTTTCATGGAGAACTTCACTTAGCATTTAATGTTTATTAAGTGCCCCCTGAGGATTGTGAACTCTGCAGCACAAGTGAAAATGAGTTTCAGAAGTGGGTAGTCACTCTAGGAACCATGGCAGCATAGGATGGGGACAAGAGAAGGTGAATGAAGAAAACAACACATTTCTTCAAATTCATCAGAGAGAAAATACCTAACTCCTCAAAAACCTCCATTGGTTGCCCATCCAGCTCCTCATCAAACAAAAACTCCTCAACATTGCTTTAAAGCACCGCATCACCTTGCCCCCTCCTACCTCACCTTGCTACTCTCCAACCCCTCACCCACATCCTGCCTCTGGCTTGGAACACCCTCCCTCCTCAAATTACCCTCCTCCGATTCACAATCCTATTGAAGGCACATTTCCTCCAAGGTTCCTTCCCTGACTAAGCCACCTCCTTTCTTCTTCTCCCACTCTCTTCTGTATGTATCACCCTGACTTGCTCCCTCTGTTCTTTCCCCCTTCCATCCCCGCAGCAACTATGTATGTATCTGTAATGTATTCATTTATATTAATGTCTTTCTCACTCTTTTGACTGTAAGTTCATTGTGAACAGGAAATGTGACTAGTTATTGCTGTATTGTACCCTCCCAAGTATTAAGTACACTACTCACAGAGCACACAGTAAGTGCTCAATAAATACGATTGAATAAATGAATGCCATTCGGCTGTGGGAATAGGACAGTGGCCAGCAGGGATATCTAGAAAGTCTCCATGTTGGGGAGTAGAGGGGAGAGACACACAATTCAGGGCAGATGCTTGGGTCTAGCCTGGAGCTCCAAGAGACAGTGTGGGATCAGGAGGGCCCCATGCCTGACTTTTCCCATACCTCAGGGGCCTAAAGAGAGAAGGGCAAAAGCTAGAAAGGGGCACGTAGGAGATACTGGGTTCGAATCTCAGAGCCCACAGTCTTTAACCAGCAGGAGAAGGGAAAAATGGGGAGATTGCTCTGATGACACCCTACGTAGTTATGTAATGATTTCACTCTTCACATAGGGGTTGGCGTAGACCTGGGACATTCATTCATTCAGTTGTATTTATTCAGCACTTACTGTGTGTAGAGCATTGTACTAAGTGCTTGGGAAAGAACAATACAACAATAAACAGTGACAATCCCTGCCCACAACAAGCTCACAGTCTAGAGGTGGGGGAGGCAAACATCAGTGCAAATAGACAAAATTATATATAGATACATAGGTGCTGTAGGGAGGGGAGAAGGGGAAAGAGCAAAGGGAAGCAGGTCAGGGTCATAGAGAAGGGAGTGGACGATGAGGAAAAATAGGGTTTAGTTTGGGAAGGTCTCTTGGAGGAGATGTGCCTTCAATAAGGTTTTGAAGGAGGAGAGAGTAATTATAGGATTTGAGGAGGGAAGGTGTTTCCAGGCCAGAGGCAGGACCTAGGCCTGGGTTCGGCAGTGGGACAGGTGAGATAGAGATACGGTAAGAAGATTAGCACCAGAGGAGCAAAATATGCTGGCTGGGTTGTAGAAGGAGTGAAAGGAGGTGAGATAGGAGGGAGCAAGATGTTGAAGTGCTTTAAAGCCAATGCTGAGGAGTTTTTGTTTGATACAGATGTGGATAGGTAACCAATGGAGATTTTTGAGGAGTGGGGAGACATATCCTGAGAATTTTTGTAGAACGATGATCCGGGCAGCAGAGTGAAGTATGGACTGGAGTGGGGAGAGACAGGAGGTTGGGAGATCAGCAAGGAAGTTGATGCAATGTTCTAGGGGGGATAGGATGAGTGATTGTATTAATGTGGTAGCCTTTTGGGAAGGAGAGGAAAGGGTGAAGTTTAGCGATGTGTCATATGACATGTGTCAGAGACCGCTGGCTGACTTTTCTCACACTTTGGAGGCCCGAAGAGACAAGGGGATCAGCCAGAAAGTGGCATATTGGCAACTCAGAACCCATAGCCTTAGTTGGCCTGATTAGGGCAAAATGGAGATCACTCGACATCCAATGTAGTGATGTAATAATAATAATAGTAATAATGGTATTTGTTAAGTTCTTACTTTATGTCAGGCACTGTACTAAGCTCTGGGGTAGATACAAACAAATCGAGGTGGACACAGACCCTGTCCCATGTGGGGCTCACAGTCTCCATCGCCATTTTACAGATGAGGTAACTGAGGCACAGAGAAGTGAATTTCCTTGCCCACGGTCACACAGCAGACAGGTGGCAGAGCCGAGATTAAAAACCAGGACCTTCTGACTCTTAGGCCCATGTTCTGATGCTGCTTAATGATGTCACTCTTCATGTAGGGGTCCTGAAAAAAATCTATCAGCTCTTGGGTTGACAGCAAACTTAATTTAAGCATAGCTGCCAATTATCCTGAAGCCATCTATCCTTTTTTAAAAAAAAAAATGGTGTTTTTTTAAGCACTTATTCTGTTACAGACACTGTCCTAAGTGCTACAAATTTATCAAGTTGGAAACAGTCCATGTTCCACATGAGTGGGGCTCACGGTCTTAATCCCCATTTTACAGATGAGGTAACTGAGGCACAGAAAAGTAAAGTGACTTGCCCAAGATCATACAGCAGATGAGTGGCAGAGTTGCGACTAGAATCCAGGTCCTTTTGACTTCCAGGCCTGTGCTCTCTCTTCAAATGATTTATGACCTTTCACCACCTAAAACACTTATTTTAAAGCAGAAAAGGATCCAGGAGAATAGTGACAAGGCATCACTAATGCTAATCCCAGATGGTCTTTAGTCAGAGCCAAAGCCCAACAGAACTTTTGGTTTTTTGTCCAAATATCCCTTCCCCTATCACGGGTAGTCTCGCTTTACTCAGTGCTCAGCTTTCACTGGGATCATTCCAGGCGCCATCATTAAATCTAGAATAGCTACTTTTTTCCACCAGGAAGGGTCTTTAAACTACAATTCCTCCCGGTGCATAAAAATAGACTTTTGTCAACAATTTTCAAGTCAAATGAGCTAGGCAACTGAACAGCAGTAAAAGGAAGAGCAAAATTGCAATGACATTCTTATAAGGAGATAGGGAAAAGGATTTTAAGATTGTCTATTTACTTTGATTAGACCATGTTGTACAACCTGTCTTTCTCAGTGCTCCTCAGAATCAATAACCAGTTTTTATTTTCAATCCAAGATGCTTAGTTCTCATTCAAAACGGCTGCAGATGAGGTAGAGGAATTAAAAAAAAATCAAAAAACAAGCTAAAGAGAATCAAGATGAGGTGCTTAACGCATGAGAATAGATATTGAGCTTGGTAGGTTGTCACATCATTTTATCATGTTGTATGGATTTCCTCAGAGAGAATGAATGCAAAAAGGAAAGTAATATTTAGCATGCTAATGAAGACAAACATGTGAAATCTATATGTCTTTCTTCCCTTCCTCCATGTGTTCTTGAATTTTATGTATTATTACCTCACTGATGTCATTGATACATAGTGCCTTCCCAAAATGTGCAGAACTATTCTAAGCCCACACTTGCATCATTTGACTTGGGATAAAAGGGATATTGTTATGGAATTCTCTGAGGAATGGCCCCAGGATCAATCCTATGGAAAGGCTGAACTGTAGCTACTGATCCCAGGGTCAATAAATTGCAAGTAAATTGCTACTCTACCATGTGTAGCTTCTAGCAGAGTTCTGGGGAAACAAACACTGGAAAACTTGTATGTTTACCATCTGCTCATCTGGGTCATTTGGCCCCTTGGTGTCTGAGTCCCTCAATCAAGCAATCATATTTATTGAGCACTTACTGTGTGCAGAGCACTGTTCTAAGCATTTGGAAGAGTACAATATGACAATATAATAGACATCAAAGCCAGATATACTGCTGCTGAGGCTTAAGTTGATGAAATCTCAACTCAATCAGAAATGAAAAACAATATTCCTCCTGACTGAACAGAAACAGAACTGTGCCTGTTAGAAATCATCTACTGGTCTGTAGAGAGTTGACTTTCCTTACAAACTATGATGCTATAAAGAGAAGATCCTTTCGATGTATTTTATTTCTATATGTGACTGGGGGGCTGGGGTGTGTATGTGATTTATACTGTTGGAAAACAGTGTTTTTTATGTACTTAAGTGCTTATTTTGTGCCAATCACTGAACTAAGTGCTGGGTTAGATAAAAGATAATCAGTTTGGACTCATAGGGCTCAAAGTAGGTATGAGAAAATTTATAGACTCCCCTTTGTACTAATGAAGTGAAGTGAGGAACAGAGAAGCCACGTGATTTGTCAAAGGCTACACAGCAAAGCATTGGCAGAGTCAGGACTAGAACCCAGACCTGTCCTCTCAGGTCTCTCAGGCCTGTGCTCTTTCCACTAGGCCATGCTGCGAGATAATATCCATGGACTCCAGAAAGACCATGTATCGCACTAATTCTATACCATCCCTGAGTTCCCTGGGTAAGAAACAGTCAGGGCCACCGCATCATTTTGTGTCTCCAAATGAGGCCAAGATAAGTCATCCATTTAAGATGGTGGCCCTAGTACAGAGGGGCATAGAAGGTGCAGAGAAGTCAGCCTGAATGAACATGAAGAGGATGGAAACGAACGTGTCTACCAGCTCTGTTGTTTTGTATTCTTCAAAGCACTTAGTACAGGGCTCTGCGCACAGTAAAAACTCAAAAAATACCATTGATTGATTCATTATTGAGGTCTTTACTGTGCTCAAAGCAATACACTGAGGACTTGGGAAAGTAAGTTGTTTGATGTTCCCTGCCCACAAGGAGCCTGTAGTCTAAAGGATAAATACCAGTGATCAGTTGATTGATTGATTGCTAAAATATGAACCACCATAAGAAATGATAGGTGCTGGAAGACCTTCTTTGGCCGCATTCCACCAGGGAAAAGCATTCCTTTAAGGAAGTGTGTATTTTCTGGGATCTGAATGGTGGACACATCTGCCAATCTGCCTGTTGAGCCTCTATTTCCTCTCACTGGTTTCCCCAGACAAGATCTGATTGGCAGGGGGAAAGAAAATGGCATTGATAGCACCAGCTTGAAGTGACTATGTCATTTGATGGTATTTTCATTTTTTCATCATTTTAAACTTCCTGGGATCCCTGAAGAAACAAGATCAGGTTTTTTGTCCTACAGTGTGTGTAATGAACTTTTGAAGTCCATCTGATCTCTGTCAGGGAACGGAAGTGATAGGAGAGACAAGGGGAGACAAGAGGATGAGGGGGGATGGTGGACGTGGTGGGGGATGGATGAGGGGAATTGTAGGGAAAGCAGCAGGAGATGGTGAGATGAGGGGAGACTGGGGAATTTGGGGGGATCAGATATGGAGGAGTCACAGTCAGTTGTATTTATTAATAATAATAATGGTATTTGTTAAGCACTTACTATGTACCAGGCACTGTACCAAACGCTGGGGTGGATACAAGCAAATCAGGTTGGACACAGTCCCTGCTCACGTGAGGCTCGCTGTCTTAATCCCCATTTTACAGATGAAGTAACTGAAGCACAGAGAAGTGAATTGGCTTAACCAAGATCACACAGTAGATGGCGGGGAGCAGGGATTAGAACCCATGACCTTCTGATTCTGAGGCCTCTGGTCTATCCACTATGCCATGCTGCTTCTCATAAGCACTTTATTGAGTACTTACTGTGTGTAGAACCCTGTTCTAAGCGCTTTGGAGAGTACAGTGTAACAATATTGCCCACACTGAGCTGATGATCTAGAGGGGAAGGCAAGCATTGAGATGTGAAGGAGTTAGGAGTCAAAAGGAGACAGGGGAACCTTGGAACAGATGGGGAGATCCTGGAGGAGAAGATGTCAGGACATGGGGAAAGATGGGGGAACAGTTTAGGCCTGGAGCAGGGGGATATGGATGAAGGCAAGAGGAAGGTACAACCTTACTTTCTTCCCCTTCCTCCTTTCATTAGTACCGATGCCTTATCTTGTCTTATGCTGTCGAATCATTTCCGACACACTGTGACACCATGGACACATCTCTCCCAGAAAGCCCCGCTCTCCATCTGCAATCATTCCGGTAGTGGATCCATAGAGTTTTCTTGGTAAAAATACAGAAGTGGTTTACCATTGCCTCCTTATGCGCAGTAAACTTGTGTCTCTGCCCTCTACTCTCTCCCATGCCACTTCTGCCCAGCATGGTGAGTTTTGATTTATAGCAGATTGCCTTCCACTCACTAGCCACTGGCCAAGCTGGGAATGGAATGGGTAGGCCTCTGCTTGACTTTCCCTCCCGTAGCCGAGACTGATTGAATATGGGAAACTTTTCAGCTGCAACCCTGAGAGGGGAGTACTGATGTAGTGATGCTTAAAGGACTTGGGGGAGTGTTGGAATCTTCCATCCAACAGACAAGTGGCTGTCTGAGAATTCAGACCTGGGAATCTGTGAAAAGGAAATGATCAGAGTGATCCGTCAAGCCGTGTTGCCTAGTGGCTAGAGCATGGGCGTCAGAAAGACCTCGGTCCTTATCCCAGCTCCACCATATGTCTGCTTTGTGACTTTGGGCAAGTAACTTAAATTCTCTGTGCCTCAGTTCTCCTGTTCACCCTCCTATTTAGACTGTGAGCCCCATGATGGACAGGTACTTTGTCCAACCCAATTACCTTGTATTTACCCCAGTGCTTACAACAGTGTCTGGCACATACTAAGTGCTTAACAAATATCACAATTATTATTACTATGATTTACATGTGAATATTTTCATGTCCTTCGCTGTTCCCTGACCTGCAGACTTGCTTGTTTACCCCATCGCCCAGCAGGAGCCTGACAATAGTGCCCAGAGAAGGCAAAAGGTACTGAGCATAGCAAAAGTGCCATAATCAATTCAATCAATTAATCAATCAATTGCCATTATTGATCACTTAAGTGTGCAGAGCACTGTATCAAGCAGCGTTTCAGTACAATATAACAGAGCTGGTAGATGTGCTCCCTGCCCACAACAAGACAGACATTAATATATACAAATAAATTATGGCTACGCACACAAGTGCTGTGAGACTGCGGAAGGGATGAATAACAAGTGTGAGCGCAAGTGCAATTCTCGAAGGTTTTGTGACTGAACTGAGACTCATCTGTCATATCCATTAGGGGACTCATTCATTCAATCGTATTTATTGAGCGCTTACTATGTGCAGAGCACGGTACTCAGCGCTTGTAATGTACAATTCAGTGACTCCATTGCCACTGCTATCACCACCATCATCTTCATCGGCAACTCCATCATCATCACCACCAGTGCCATCTTCATCAATCAATCAAACAGCCAGTCATATCTGTGGAACACTTACAGAGCCTTGTACTCATTCATTCAATCATATTTATTGAGCACTTACTGTGTGCAGAGCACTATATTAAGCACTTGAAAAGTAGAATTCGGGCAACAGATAGACACAATCCCTCCCCAACATCAGGCTCACGTCTAGAAGTGGGGAGACGGACAATGAAACAATGCAAAACAAGTAGACAGGCATCAATAGCATCAATATAAACAGAATTATAGATATATGTACACATTAATAAAATCAATAGAATAATATGTACATATAAACTCAAGTGCTGTGGGGTGGGGCGAGGGGTAGAACAGAGGGAGGGAGTCGGGGCGATGGGGAGGGGAGGAGGAGCAGAGGAAAAGGGGGGTTCAGTCTGGGAAGGCCTCTTGGAGGAGATGAGCTTTCAGTAGGAGTGAGCTTTCAGGAGTGCTTGTACTAAGAACTTTGGAGAGTATGATATATCCGAGTTAGTGGACATGTTTCCTGCCCAGTGACCTTACAGTTAGCAGGTGAGCTTAGTTTAGAGCTTACATCATCTTCCTCACCACCATCATCATCACCATCATATTCATCATCATCATCATCATCTTCATCCTGGAGGAGATGTCTTTGACAAAGATACCCTGCTTCCATCTCCCACAGCGTAATATCCAGTTGATAGATGTAATCAACCAGTATCCACCCCCACTAGGGACTAATGCTAACTAACTGGGAGAAGGGAGAGTTGAGATCATCCCTTTTCTCCCTCTCTGGAGATAGTCCACAGAGGACAAATCCAGCTTTATGGACGGAGTTCCTCATGTTTTGGAAATTCCCCAATATTTTAGATGATTTTAGAGGAGGTTTGACAAAGCCACCATTCCCTTTCTTGAGTAAGGTGTCTGGTATTGCTAGTGAAGAGGAAGTGGGGTAGGGAGAGGAAGCAGGGCAGACCAGGGTCCTGCTAAGGGGATTTATGGGTATTTCCGTGCAAGCAGGAGAAACGCTGCCAGGAAGTCTCTGCCAGGTCAGTCATTCATTCATTCATTCCATTGTATTTACTGAGCGCTTACTATGTGCAAAGCACTGTACTAAGTGCTTGGAAAGTACAAATCAGCAATAAAGAGAGTCAATCCCTACCCACACCAGGCTTACAGTCTAGAAGGAGGGAGACGGACATCAAAACAAGTAAACAGGCATCAATATAAATAAATATAATTATAGATATAATAATAATGTTGGTATTTGTTAAGCACTCACTATGTGCAGAGCACTGTTCTAAGCGCTGGGGTAGACACGGGGGAATCAGGTTGTCCCACATGGGGCTCACAGTCTTCATCCCCATTTTACAGATGAGGGAACACATCTTGCCCACAGTCACACAGCTGACAGGTGGCAGAGCCGGGATTCGAACCCATGACCTCTGACTCCAAAGCCCGGGCTCTTTCCACTGAGCCACGCTGAGCAGATATATACATAAATACATTAAGAGCTGTGGGTCAGGGCGAGGGAAGAAAGAGCAAAGGGAGCAAGTGGAGGTGACACGCAAGGGAGGGGGAGCTGAGGAAAAGGAGGTCTTTGTCTGGGAAAGCCTCTTGGAAGAGGTAAGACTTCAGTAGGGCTTCGAAGGGGGCAAGAGTGATTGTTTGCCTTATTTGAGGAGGGAGGAAGCTCCAGGCCAGAGGTAGGATGTGGGCCAGGGGTCGATGGTGGGACAGGCGAGATCGAGGCACCGTGAGAAGGTTAGCACCAGAGGAGTGGAGTGTGTGGGATGGCATGTGGAAGGAGAGAAGGAAAGAGAGGTAAGAAGGAGAGAGGAGACGGAGAGCCTTGAAGCTAATATTGAGGAGTTTTTGTTTGATAAGAAGGTTGATAGGCAACTACAGGAGATTTTTGAGGAGGGGGGTGACATATCCACAACATTTCTGTAGAAAGATAATCCAGATAGAGTGAAGTATGGGTGAGGTGAAGGGTCCCACTCCCCAACCCCAAAGATAGATCCACCCAGCCCATCCCCATTCACCTCCGCAGATATTACCCATATACCCCAATTTTCATGGAGCTGGAAGTCTGCATCCTGAGCAAATGTGTCTCACTTAAGGTAGCCTATCAGTCTCCTGTGCCTAACAAAAGACTCCAATCCTTGGGCAGGAACTAGAGAATATCTTCTTTTTGGCCCACTTGTTTGCAGTTTATGATCAGATGTCAGATGGTACTGAAACTCCACTGGGATTGTAAGGGGAGGAATGATTAATCGATCATTGCTATTTACTGAGCTTTTACTGTGTGCAGAGCACTGCACTACGCACTTGGGAGGGTACAATATAACAGAGTTGGTAGATGCATGCACTGTCCACAAGAAGCTTACACCCCAAATTCCAGGGATCGAACAGAGACTTGCAGCCCTCCCCAAGCCCTCACCTCTGCCTCCCCTTGTAGATTGTTTCCTCTCTCTCCTTTTTCCCAGAGTTTTTTCATTTGGTATGGAAAGAGCGTGGTACCGGTAGCCAGGGAGACCTGTGAATCAGACTGCCTGCTGCCATGAAGGAACATGTAGTGAGTGCTGAGTGCCCACCATACCCACCCTCTTGGGCTCAGATTCGTGGGTATGGGGATTGTGTCCCTGACCCAGGAGACTCAACAGGGAGATTTGTCCACGAATCAGATCCTGCTCGGTGGAAACAATCAGAGGAGAGAGCGGGGCGGGACGGGGTGGGGGATCCCATGTGTTAATTGGACGCAACATGGCCTAGTGGTTAAAGGACAGACCTGGGAACCGAAAGACCTGGATTCCAATCGCTGATCTGCCACCTGCTTGCTGTGTGACCTTGGGAAACTCAATTCATTGCTTTGGGCCTCAGTTACCTCAACTGTAAAATGAGGATTATGACTGTGACCCCATGTGGGACATGAACTGTGTCCAACCTGATTAGCTTCTATCTACCCCAGCGCTTATTATAGTGCCTGGTACATAGTAAGACCTTAATAAATGAAATAAGCAAAGTCAGCTATTCTGGGCCTCAGTTTCCTTGTCTGTAAAATGGGATTAAGGTATCTGTTCTCCCTACCTCTTAATTGAGGAGCCTTTGGTAGCACAGAGACTGTGTCAGTTCTGAGTATCTTCTATCTACTCCAGTGTTTAGCGCAGTTCTTAATAAGTCTCACAATTTTAAATCCTTAATATAAATTAAAATGTGAATCAGTGGCTATTCTTCAAATCTTTGAGTGTAGGAATTAAGAACCGTAGCTGTGATTTTAATATTTTGCCTATGGTTTTCCCTCAAATTATTTCTTTTGATATTTAAATATCCTCATTATTTATTTTGACTTGTTAGGTGTTGAATTATCTATCGTTATTTTATAATCACCACAGAACAATTTATTAAACAGCTTCCTTTTTTACTAGCCCTAGAATGGTTTGATTTGATATGCTGAAACTCTTAGTTGGTTTCTTAAGAAATAATTATAGTTAAATATTGGATTTATCCTTTCAACTTGGGTGATTAGATACATTCTGAATAATTCCAAATTCATTTAAGATATTAGTTCCTTTAATATTTTGGTTTTAGTTTTATATATTCTGCCTTCTGTTCAGAGGTCACAATTACTTAGAATTGAATAAGAAAAAGTCATCATTTTCGATCATGCCCCTGTGTAAGTGAAAGAGAGAGCTAGGAACAGTGAGAGACTGATTAGAGTAGATTAACAATTTTGCCAGTGTAGTAATTAAGGGTCAAACAGCTTTTTCTTGTAAGGTGCAGTGGGAGCTCCTCTGTACAAATTTAGGAAGATTGGAGCTCTCTGATCAGGGAGAATTTTAGAGAATTAACAGTAATGACAAAGAATTCTAAAAACGTAATTGAATAATATAAAGAATCAGCGACAAATTACAATAGCTATGAACAAAAACTGTTAAATCCATGACAAAAAAAAAACTATTCCTCTTTATCAAATAGTGCATTATTCCAAAATTAACTCATCCTAATATCAAAATGATCTCTTGACTAAAATCTGGTGCTACAAAATGCAAACTTTCCTCTCCATTCCCTTTTTTTTAAATTATAATGTTCTTGCTTCTTTCCTTCTGGTACCGTAAGATGGAGGAAGGAAGGAGTTGAATGTTCTGACCTAAGCAGAGGGTATGTGAGTGCAAGGTCTCATTGCTATTTTAAAATCGAATCCTTGCTTCTTAGTGCTAAAATGGGCCAGAGAATGTACTAGTTTTGAGAAACATGCTATTTATTATTTTATTTACAATAATAGTAAATAAAACTCAATTTGTGACTTTTCCATAAACCGAATGAGTTTCAGTGTTGGGAGGTTTTCTGACTTTAAAAAGGCACTTGGTATCAGTTAATTCAACTTTATTGTCATGCTGCCTATAAATTATAAAGAAAGACCTCTGACCTATAGGATAGGGTAAAGTAAGGCCTTTTTCTTCATATAGGATGAATTCTTTCTACTTGTGACCTACATATAGGACACTCCTCTTGGAGGCTTCTTTCAATGTGAGATAATAATATTAATAATAATAATGATGGTTGTTGAGTGCTTACTATCTGCCAGACACTGTACTAAGCACTGGGGTGGATGCAAGCAAATCGGATAGACACAGTCGCTATCCCACGTAGGGCTCTCAGTCTCACTCCCCATTTTACGGATGAGGTAACAAGCTCAGAGAAGTTAAGTAATTTTCCCAAGGTCACACAGAAGACAAGTAGCAGACCCGGGATTCGAACCCATGACCTTCTGACTCCCTGGTCTGCGCTCTATCCACTACACCATGCTGCTTCATGGTGTAGTAGATAGTACTGCAACGTAAGCTTTGGGAGCCCACTTGGGGGAAGCCATGAACAGTAACCCTAGAGTTCTTAATTTTGAGTAATTACTAGATTACAACAATCGATCAATTGTATTATTTGAGCACCTACTTTGTGCAGAGCACTGTACTAAGCACTTGGGAGAGTACAATATAACACAGTTAGTAGGCGTGTTACGTTTATGGAATGGCTGAACAGTTTCCCTAATATAAAACCTTTGGACAAATAGTCAGTTGTCCCACAGTCAATCAAAAATGGTGGTGGCAGCAATTAATAAATGGTAATAGTGGTATTTATTAATCAGTTACTATGTATTAAGCACTCTATTAAGTGCTTGGGAAGATGCAAGCTAATCAAACTGGAAACAGTCCCTGTTCCACATGGGGCTCAAAGGCTGAGAATAAGGGAGAACAGGTATTGAATCCTCATTTTACAGATGAGGAAACTGAGGCATAGAGAACTTAAATGACTTGTCCAAGGTCACGCAGCTGGCAAGTGACAAAGCTGGGATTAATAATGTTGGTATTTGTTAAGCGCTTACTATGTGCCGAGCACTGTTCTAAGCGCTGGGGTAGACACAGGGGAATCAGGTTGTCCCACGTGGGGCTCACAGTCTTAATCCCCATTTTACAGATGAGGTAACTGAGGCACCGAGAAGTTAAGTGACTTGCCCAAAGTCACACAGCTGACAAGTGGTAGAGCCGGGGTTCGAACCCATGACCTCTGACTCCAAAGCCCGTGCTCTTTCCAGTGAGCCACGCTGCTTCTCAACCTGCTTCTCAACCTGCTTCTAATCTCAGGATTAGAACCCAGATCCTGTGACTCTGAGCCTAGTGCTCTTTCTCTATCTCACCTGCTTCTAAATACGACCTTGATACAACAGGGAAGGGCACGTGAAGTGACCCAAGGTCACACAATCGAACAATATTTATTGAGTGCTCTCTGTGTGCCGAGCACTGTACTGAAAGCACAATACAGCAGAGTTGGTAGACGCAGTACATTTGTGGAATGGCTGAGCAGTGTCTCTGATATAAAACCCGATCCTGGCCCATAAAGAGCTTACTGTCTATAGGGAGAGGCAGCCATTAAAATAGATTAATGAGAGGGAAAATAGTAGAGTATAGGAATATTTGCATAGGTATCATGGGTCTGGAGTGAGTAACAGAGTGCTTAAGGTGTATTCAACCAAGTTCACAGTCAACACAGAGAGGAGGGTAGATGGGGAAATGAAAGGGCTTAGTCTGAGAAGGCCTCTTTGTGGAGATGTTAGTTTAGGAGGGTTTTGAAGTTGGGAAGAGAGAAGGACTGCCAGATATGAAGAGGGAGGGACTTCCAAGCCCAGGGAGGACCGTGGGCAAGGTAGCGGTGGTGGAATGGGTGAGATGGAGCTATAGAGCAGCTTGGCCTAGTGGCAAGAGCACGGGCTTTGGAGTAAGAGGAGGTGGGTTCTAATCCCAGCCCCGCCGCTTGTCTGCTGCTTAACCTCGGGCAAGTCTCTTTGCTTCTCGGGTCCTCAGTTACCTCATCTGTAAAATGGGAATTAAGACTCTGAGCCACATGGGACAACCTGATTACCTTTATCCACCTCAGCACTAAGAACGGTGTTTGGCACATAGTTAGTGCTTGACAAATACCATTATTATAATTATTGTCATTATTGGTGTTGGAGGAGCAAAGTGTGCCATCTGGATTGTAATGTTAAGCCAGCAAAGTTAGGTAGGAGGGCAAGAGCTGATTGAGTGCCTTAAAACTGAGGGCAAGAAGTTTCTGTTTGATGTAAAGGTAGATGGGCACCCAGTGGCATCTGAAGGATTCCAAGGAACAGGGAGATTTGAAGTGAACTTTTTTTCACAAAAATGATCCGGGCAGCAGAACGAAATATGGACTGGAGAGAGGAGAAACGAGAGGCAGGGAGATCAGTGAAGAGGCTGATGCAGTGGTGAAGGCAGGAAATGATGAGTGCTTGGATGAGGGTGGCATAATGCCACCAGCATATTAAGGTTCCTTTTCTCCTTGTCAGGCAAAGCGAAGACCTTCAGAAGTCCAGCTGGAGACTGTGGAATGGCCAGAGAGGAACCCCAAATTTGTGTCCGTCTCCCCAGCTTTGAACTTCTGGTCACATTCACTTCAACTTTAACTGAAGTGATGATTTTAAAAGCCATTCACCAAATTCCTCAAGATTTTCAAAGAGGGAAGGATATCCCTATCTAAACACAGTTTAAATGCAGTCTTATATGCGGCCTCTCAGACTTTAGAACAATCATTCCCTTGGAAGAGCTTGAGAATCCTAAGCTATAGATTTTTATGTTGCCATGGAAGTGTGATATAAACAAAGGGGTAAAAGGATGTATGCCCTGTAAATTTCTCAGTGTTCAAGTGAATGCTTTAGAGAAAGCACAATCACGAATCCCTGTACATAGTCAAGATGTGTGTTTCCCCAGGTCTAGACTGTAAGCTCATTGTGGGCAGGGAATTTCACTGTTTATTGTTGTATCTTATTGTTGCAGAGCACCGTAAGTGCTCTATAAATATAATTGAATGAATAAATGAATGAATGAACATTTTCCCTTATCCACTTTTCCCCTCTTGATGGCTAAAGTGGAAAGGATTTACTAACAATTGACATGTCCAAGCATTCTTAAATCAGTTGGTAAAATACCCCTCTCTTCTTAATGCCTAAAATGGAAATGATTTTTTAATCAGTGAAAATGTCAAGCACTCTTACAGTGAGTTGCTAAAATACTTTTGAGGTGAGTCATGTCACGAAGAAAGAAACCTTAGCGGAGCAGGAATTAGAATTCAAGTCCTCTGACTCCAATTCCTGTGCTCTTTCCGCCAAGTCCCACTGCTTCCCAGGCACCAAGTACTTCTCCGATGCTTCCCAGCACCTAGAGAAGCAGTGTGGCTTAGTGGAAAGAGCCTGAGTTTGGGAGTCAGAGGACGTGGGTCCTAATCCCGGCTCTGTCACTTGTCTGCTCTGTGACCTTGGGCAAGCCACTTCATTTCTCCGTGCCTTAGTTTCCTCATCTGTAAAATGGAGATAAAGACTGTGAGCCCCGCTTGGGATCACCTCAGTACTCTTGTATCTACCCCAGTGCTTAGAACAGTGCTTGGCACATAGTATGCTCTTAATAAATACCATAATAAAAATAATAATTATATCATAATAACTATTATTATTGTACAATTCATTGCACTCAGGGGACTCTCAATATGTATCATTGCTGCTATTAGGACTAATAATGATTATAGCATTTGTTAAGCACTTATGTGCCAAGCACTGTCCTAAGCACTGGGGTAAATACAGAGTAATCAGGTTGTCCCACGTGGGGCTCACACTTTTAATCCCCATTTTACAGATGAGTTAATTGAGGCATAGAGAAGTTAAGGGACTTGTCCAAAGTCACACAGCAGACAAGTGGCAGGGCCAGGACTAGAACCCACGTCCTCTGACTCCCAAGCCCGTGCTCTTGCCACTAGGCCATGCTACTGCTATTACTAATATTGTTATCACTATTGTTACTAATACTAGAAGACTATGGATCCAGGAATATAAATGTAGAATTGGGAGGAAAAACCATGCTTGCCTGACTAGTTTACATCACTAGGCCGGTAGGGAATTCTTACTGGTATGGATCAAGATGTCAAGCTTTCTTTTGAGATATGACTATCCTGATACCTAGATAATAATGATAATATTTAAGTGCTTACTAAACTGTTCTAAATGCTGGGGAAGATACAAGGTAATCAGGTTGGACCCAATCCCTGTCCCACATGAGGCTCACAGTGTCAATCCCCAGTTTACAGATGAGGTAATTGAGGCCCAGGGAGGTGAAGTGACTCGCCTAAGATCACACAGCAGATGAGAGGGGGAGCCAGGATAAGAACCTTCAATAGTAACGACGGTATTTGTTAACTGCTTACTATGTGCCAAGCATGGTTCTAAACACTGGAGACAATCAGGTTGGACACATTCCATGTCCTGCATGGGGCTCACTGTCTAAATCTCCATTTTACAGATGAGGTAACCGAGGCCCAGAGAAGTGAAGTAACTTGCCCAAGGCCACACAGCAGAAAAGTGGTGGAACTGGGATTAGAACTCAGGTCCTCTGGTTCCCAGGTCAGTGATTTTCTCCACTAGGCCATACAGGGCACAGTAGTAAGATTATTCAGTTCAGTCGTGCCAATACAACCTTCCCCCAGACTTTCTGACTCCCAAGCCCATGTTCTAACCACCGTGCCATGCTCCTTTACATGAAGTAATTGATGCACTAGATGGATGTTAATTGCATAGATGTAATTGTAGTTATAAAAGTATTTTTAGCACCTACTGTATGCAAAGATCTGAACTGAATGATAGGAAATAATATAGGGGTGGTAATTAGGTATGGTCCTGGCTCTCATGGAGCTCACACTCTCAATATAGGGGGAAAAATTGTCACACAAGGAAACGTAAAACAAGAAATTGCCAGAACTTTAGGCAGACAGCTTATGAGCAGAGAGTCTGTCCGTTAATTCTGTTGTATGCTCCCAAGCACTTGGAATAGTGCTCTGCACATAGTAAGTGCTCAATCAATACCACTGATTGATATCTAGAATGTGCTGGGTCCTGTGGGATAGTTACATTAATTTTTACACTAGAAACCCGAACAAAGGAAAATTGTTATACAGCAGAGAGTTCTATTCCATAAGTTAAATATATTTCACCTCTAAGGATTACAATCTGTCATGCAGTAGCAGTAATAGTATTTATTAAGCATTTATTGTGTGCAAAGCACTACACTGAGCCCTGGGAAAGAAGACACTTGTAGAAATTAGAAATGGTCCCCTCTCCCTGAGGGCGAGCATGTAGTGCTACAGATTCGGGGATTGCTAGTAAGCATGAACTTACTCAAACAGTGTTCTGCGCTGCTGCCTAAAAATGTTCAATTTCAGAAGTGTCCGCTAGCCTCAGAATAGGTGAAGGACGGTGGCTCCTGCAATCTCTGAACTTCGGCAATCCTGGGCCAGAGTTTTTTTTTTAATTTATTTTTTTTAAATGGTATTTGTTAAGTGCGTACTATGTATCAGGCACTGTACTAAGCGCTTGGGTGGATAAAAGCAAATTAGGTTGGGTTCAGTCCCTATCTCATGTGGGGCTCACAGTCTTGGTCCCAATTTTACAGATGAGGTAAAGGTACAGAAAAGTTAAGTGACTTGCCCAAGATCACACAGCAGTCAAGTGGTGGAGCTGGGTTTAGAACCTAGGTCCTTTTGATGTCCAAAGCCTGTGCTCTATCCACTAGGCAATACTGCTTCCCACTTCTCCTCTAGACTGTAAGCGCATTGGGGGTAGAGAGTGAAACTCTTTATTGTTGTATTTTATTCTCCTAAGAGCTTAGTACAGTGTTCTGCACACTGTAAGTGCTCAATAAGTATGATTGACTGACTTATGATTGACTAACTGTTGAGAACTTAAGTTTCTAGTTACCAATGCATTCACATTTCCCCCTCTATATTGACAGAAAGATATCAGGAGCTGGCAATCTTCACTCTTTCCTATTTTGTAGGAAATCCTGGCCATGGAAGGCTGGTACAAAATAAGGATGGGAGCCATAATAGAGTTTCATCCAAATTAGACTCAACACTGTGACATCAATTTTATATGTCTTCTCTCATTCTTCTTCTGCCCTGGCCATTATTTGCTAATTCTGGCCTGACGTGTTATGTTATTTGAACCTTGAAATTTCCCATGAGAAAAAACTGGAGGGAAAGGAGGAAACAATCTTGAAGGTTCTGATATAAACTCTTTATTGGCATTAAAATGTGCCATCGTGGCATTTTTTAATTGTGGTATTTTTAAGAACTTACTATGTGCCAAGCACTGTACTTAACACGGGGGTAGATAAAGGATAATAAGGTTGGACACAGTCCCTGACTCGCCTGGGCCTCCCAGCCTGAGCAGGAGGGAGAACCGATATTGACTTTACGGATGAGGACACTGAGGCACAGAGAGAAAAAGTCATTTACCCAAAGTCATGGAGCAGGAGCCAGGATTAGAACTCAAGCCCTCTGACTCAGAAGCCTGTGCTCTTTCCACTAGACCTTCTGCTTCTGAGGTAACATGTGCTTCTCAGCACCTAGTACAATTCATTGTACTCAGAGGACGCTCAATAAGTACCATTGCTGTTTGTAACACTTCTATTACCACTATTACTACTGGGCTCAGTGGAAGGAGCCCGGGCTTGGGAGTCATAGGTTGTGGGTTCTAATCCCAGCTCCGCCCCTTGCCAGCTGCGTGACTGTGGGCAAGTCACTTAACTTCTCTGTGCCTCAGTTACCTCATCTGTAAAATGGGCATTAAAAACTATGAGCCCCATGTGGGACGCCCTGATCACCTTGTATCTCCCCAGCACTTAAATACTTAAGAACTTAAATACCACCATTTATTCATTTTTTTTAACCATTATTGCTGCTACTAGAAAATTTTAGACCTAGGAATAATAAATTGGGGGGGGGGGGGACCAAGTTTACCTGACCAGTTGGAAACTCTAGACCTGTAGGGAATTCTTATACTGTGAATCAAAATATCAAGTTCTCTTTTGAGATAATAATGATAATCATAGTTGTTAAGCGCTTACTTTATGCCAGGCACTGTTTTCAGCACTGGGGTTGGACATGGTCCCTGTCCCACTTTAGGCTCAGTCTTAATCCCTGATCTGACCAACCCAATGCTTACATGAGGAAGACAGAACTGATAGCTAAGGAGAACAGTCTCGTTTTCCATAATAAATAAATGAGGAGGCGGAAAAGAAAGCTAGCTCTGGAAGAGACAAGTGGAAACAACTTTGGTTGAGAAGTAATGAATGAAAGATCTGGGCATAGTCATTTGGGGATCTTTTCTCATAAAAAAATCTCTAATGCCTCTGGGTACTGCAAACACAGTTCCCAAGACTGAACACGTTACAGGCAATGCACTTAATGAAGGCAAATACAACCAGATTTGGAAAGGATTTGAATTGTTTAGATGATTAAGCCAGCAGATGGCAAATGTAGACAGAAGTTAAATGGAAGCAAATGTAAATAATTAGTGTGGCAATCAAAAAGCGATCAAGGGGATATATGCTAAATATGGCAACTATTCAGCACTTCTAGGAAAACAGAATAGTAGAAACTAGGATTACTCTGTAAAGTCACCCATGATGCAGGTGTTGCACTCCAGAGTTTGCATACAGTATATTGGAAAGAAATATTTAATCTGATAGTGAAAATTTATCAAGGGATCCTCCAATAGGCTTTGTATTGCAAAGCCCCAGAAGGTTAGTTAGGAATGAATCTTTCCAAAACCATAAATATCACTTCAAAATCCCTAAATGGGACACTTTCTCCCTTTTCTGATTTAAATAACAAGAAACTCTAAAATCCCTGGAAATGAAGTCTTTTCCTCTGCCTGATAAAGTTGAAAACATTTCCTTCGAGAAAGTTGCTGTTGGATTGCCATCCTTCAGCAGAGAAAAACAATAGATTTCATCATCTTTGAAATCGCAGTCTTTCACTTCTTCCATTTCAAGTGCTCTGTGCACACATTATGCATTAATGGATCATTATCTGCCAACTCAACATATTTTAGACAAAAGGAAGTGATCACAAGGCAGGTGGGTAATATGACAAGATCACTGCTTTCAAAGTAACAATAGTGTTGAGGAAATCTCCATTTCAAACTCAGGTTCCCTGGCAGGAGCCCTGTCCCCTCTCCTCTTCACAACCCCCTAATATCATCCTTATTACTATAAGCAGGATGTGAAGGCACCACTTGTCTGTTGTGTGACCTTGAGCATGTCACTTAACTCCTCTGTGCCTCAGTTGCCTCATCTGTAAATGGGGATTAAGACTGGGAGCCCTACATGGGACAGGGACTGTGTCGATTCCAATTACCATGAATTTACCCCAAAGCTAGCAAAATGCCTGGCACATAGTAAGTGCTTAACAAATACCATTATTATCATTATTAGTATTATCATTATCAGTATTATTCAGGGTTGCCTAGTGGATAGAGCACAGGCTTCGAAGTCAGAAGGACCTGGGTTCTATTCCAGCTCCGTGCTTGTCTGCTGTGTGACCTTGGCCAAGTCACTTAACTTCTCTCTGCCTCATTACCTCATCTGTAAAATGGGGATTAAGACTGTGAGTCTCATGTGGTACAGGGACTGGGTCCAGCCTGATTAATTTGTATCTTCACCAGACTGTAGAATAGTATTTGGCCCATAGTAAGCACTGAACAAAGATTATTATTATTGTTATTGTCATTACTATTGTCATTTCTTGACAGTCTCAGTTATCTCATCTGTAAAATCTTGATTGATTCTTCCTAATTTCAATAAAATTGCAGCATAGGAACACACTCTGCCCTGCAGGAGTGAAGGGTGGGTAGAAATTCAGCAGTTGGGACCATAGTACTCTGAGCCAGTATGTGCCAACTCCAAAAGATTGAGAATTCTACCTTCCATCACTTCTCACATTTTTCCTTTTCTTCCTCTCTTGCCCATGGGAAAGAACATAAATCCGGAAATCAGGAGACCTGGGTTTTTTGAGCCCCACTTAGATTATTTGCGACATTTACTTAGATTGTGAGCCCCATGTGGGACAGGAGCTATGTCTGACCTGAATATGTTGAACCTACCTAAAGCTTAGTACAATGCTTGCTACATAGTAAGCACATAAGAAATATCATAATTATTAATAATTATTATAAGAGCGATACATTTAATAACTGGGAATAGGACAGCAATAATAATACAATTCTATTTCCAGTTCTTCTTGTAGCTGACTCACCTGGAAAAATATTGCACCCTTCAATCAATCTATCAGTGGTAGTTATTGATCATTCATAATGTGCAGAGCACACATTCATTCATTCAATTGTATTTATTGAGTGCTTACTGTGTACAGAGCACGTATTAAGCTCTTGGAAAGTACAATTCGGCAACAGAGACAATCCGTACCCAACAATAGTCTCACAGTCTAGAAGCTGGGAGGCAGACAACAAAACAAAACAGGTAGACAGGCATCAATACCGACAAAACAGATAAATAGAATTATGAAATTATACACATTAATAAAATAAATAGAATAAATATGTACAAATATACACAGGTTTTGTGGGGTGGGGAAGAGGGTAGAGCAGAGGGAGGAGTAGAGGCAATGGGGAGGGGAGGAGGAGCAGAGAGAAGGTGCGGCTCAGACTGGGAAGGCCTCCTGGAAGGGGTGAGCTCTCAGTAGGGGTTCGAAGGGGAGAAGAGAGCTAGTTTGGCAGACGTGAAGAGGGAGGGCATTACAGGTCAGAGGTAGGATGTGGGGCAGGGGTGGACAGAGGGACAGGTGAGAAAGAGGCTCATTGAGGAGGTTAGCAGCAGAGGAGCAGAGTGTGCAGGCTGCACTGTAGAAGGAGAAAAGGGAGTGAGACAGGAGGGGGGAAGGTGATGGAGAGCTCTGAAGCCAAAAGTGAGGAGTTTTTACTTCATAGGATGGTTGATAGGCAACCACTGGAGATGTTTGAGAAGGGGAGTGACATGCCCAGAGCATTTCTGTAGAAAGATAGTCTGGGCAGCAGAGTGAAGTATAGACTGAAGCAAGGAGAAACAGGAGGTTGGGAGATCATAAAGGATGCTGATACAGTAATCCAGTCGGGATATGAGAGATTGTTCCAAGCTAGCGGTTTGGATGGAGAGGAAAGGGCAGATCTTGGCCATGTTGTGAAGGTGAGACTGGTAGGCTTTGGTGACAGATTGGATGTGTGGGGTGAATAAGAGAGCAGAGTCAAGGATGACACCAAGTTTGCGGGCTTGAGAGAAGGGAAGGATGGTCGTACCATCCACGGTGACATGGAAGTCAGGAAGAGGACAGGGTTTGGGAGGGAAGATGAGGAGCTCAGGCTTGGACATGTTGAGTTTCAGGTGTTGGGTGAACATCCAGGTGGAGATTACCTGAAGGCAGTAGAAGATACAAGCCTGGAGGGAGGGAGAGAGAACAGTACACTCAACAACAGTTCAGAGCACTGCACTAAGTCCTTGGGAGAGTACACTAGTGTAAGTAGACTGTAAACTCGTGGCCTGGGAGAGTGCTATATTGCTATATTGTACTATCTCAAGAGCTTAGTAGAGTTCTCTGCCCACAGTAAGTGCTCAATAAATATGATTCAATGACAGATTAACTAGACATGATACCTACCCTCAAGGAGTTTCCAATCTAGTAGAAGAGGCAGACATCAAAAGAAATTAAAGGTAAGGGAAATAACAGAGTATAAAAATCTGTACATCAGTGCTCTGGGGCTGAGGTGAGTACCAAAGTGCTTAGGAATTACTGACTCAAGTGAATTGATGGTGAAAAAGAAAGGAAAAAACAGGATGGAGAGATGATAAATTACTCAGGGAAGGCTTTCTAGAGGAGGTGTGATTTTAGTAGATGGAGAGAATGATTATCGTTCATTTGTAAAATGGGAGGGTGTTCGAGGAAGGAAGCAGATGAGGGAGAATGAGCAAGTAGTCGATGGCAAAAATGTTAAGGCTGAGGTATAATGAGTAGACTGGATTAGAGGAGCAAAGCGTGCAGGCTGGATTGTAGAAGGTGAGGAGCGAGGAATCAAGGGAGAGAGAGCCAATTTTTCTGTGATAATTATTAAGCCAAGCACCCTAAGCACTGGGGTAGATACAGGCCAGTCATGTTGGATATAGTCCCTGTCCCACATAGAGCTCAAAGTCTTAATCCCCATTGTACAGATGAGGTAAATGAGGCCCAGAGAAGTGAAGTGACTTGTCCAAGTTCACACAGCAGACAAGTGGCAGATCAAGGATAAGAACCCAGATCCTTCCGGCTGCCAGGCCCAGGTTCTTTCCACTAGGCCATGTTGCTCTCTGGACAGAGATGTGAGAGACTGCTGCCATGATTAATTGTTTCATTTGGGGTTGGGTTTGAAAATATCCTCTGTGCTAGAGGTGCAGCTTTACCTGGATGTAATCTGATGAGCTTCATTCATGCATGAAGCTAAAAGCCATATACTAATGTGCAGTGAGACTGATCATAAAGTGTGCAATAAATACAGTTGATCGATCGATTGATGTTGCCTTGGAAACCTAGAAATGAGCATGCATCATTAGAGAACCTTGGTTTAGAGCAGAGGGGAATACACTGGGAAACCCAGCCTAATTTTTTTTTTTTAAAACTGTTGTTTCGACAGATTCCAAGACTTTAATTTGTGAATAATTAAACAGTGAATGACAGTGAATGAGTGTAGCTGCAGTTGATCAGCGGTATTTATAACAATGATAATAATAATGATTACAGTACTTGTTAAGTGCTTACTATGTGCCAAACACAGTTCTAAGCACTTGGGAAGATACAAGTTAATGTTTGGTCACAGTCCCTGTCCACATGAGGCTTGAGGTCTAAGGTGTTATGGTGGGCAGAGCACCATACTAAGCGCTTGGGAGAGTACAATACAGCAGAGTAATTAATAATAATGTTAGTATTTGTTAAGTGCTTACTACATGCCGAGTGCTGTTCTAAACGCTGGAGTAGATACAGTGTAATCAGGTTGTCCCCCATGAGTGTCACAGTCTTAATCCCCATTTTACAAATGAGGTAACTGAGGCACTGAGAAGTGAAGTGACTTGCCCAAAGTCACACGGCTGACAGGTGGCAGAGCCGGGATTAGAACCCTAAAAGCCCGGGCTCTTTCCATTGAGCTACGCTGCTTCCCTAGACACAATTCCTGCCCTCAAGGAGCTTTCAGACTGGAGAAGGAGAAAAACATAAAATAAATTACAGCTGGATATGTACATAAGTGCTGTGGAGGTGATGTGAAAATCAAAGTGCTTAAAGTTAGAGGATCAAATGCATAGGCAGTAATGGACGGAGAATATATGGCGGGGGCGTTGAACACTTAGTCAGGAAAGGCCTCTTGAAGGAGGTGTGATATTAGCAGGGCTTTGAAGGTTGGGAGAGTGGTGGTCTGCAGGATATGAAGCGGGAGAGAGTTCAAGGCCCTGCCCTGGAGAATGAGGGCAAGAGGTGAGTGGTAAAAAAAGAAAGGATCAAGGTTCAGAGAAGAGGTCTGCTTTGGAGAAGAGTATGCTGGCTGGGTTGTAGTAGGAGAGAGGCGAGGTAATGTAGGGCAGGGAGAATTGATTGAGTGCTTTACTTTCAAGCCAATGGTAAGGAGTTTCTGTTTGATAAGGAAGTGGATGGATAACCGCTGGAGGTATTTGAGGAGTGGGAAGATATGGATGGACTGAGCCACATGTTGCACTTTGCTCCAGCCCTGAAATCTGGCCTTGACTTCTGAAACAGTCAAGATGATGAGCGTATTTTAATTCACTCATCGAGGCAGCCTGGGAAAAGTCTACGTATCTCATCCTTGGTCTTTTGAGACCCTGAAGGTAGGAACTCTGAGGGGAGTGACAACTGCGTCAAAGCTAACCCTTGCCATCCAGTCATTGGCGCATTCAGATCATTGGATCTCCAAAACCCAACCCATCAACCGTCTCTTTGGGCCTGTGGAGCAGCATGGCCTAGTGAAAAGGGAACAGGCCCGGGAATCAGATGACCTGGGCTCTGATCCCTGCCCTGCCACACACTTGCTATGTGACATTGGCAAGTCGCTTAACTTCTCTGTGTCTTAGTTCCCTCGTCTGCAAAATGGGGATTCAATCTCTGTTCTTCCTCCTACTTACTGTGAGACCTTGGTCAGTCAGATATTCATATTTATTGAGTGCTTACTATGTGTAGAGCACTATACTAAGCACTTAGGTGAATAGAATATAACAATGTAATGGACACATTTTCTGCCCACAGTGAGCTTACACTCTAGAGTGGAAGACAGACATTAATAAAACTAAATAAAATAACAGATCTGCCCATAATTACTGAGGTCCTGGGAGTGGGGGGGAATGAATAAAAAGGGCAAGTCAGGGCGATGCAGAGAGTGTGGAAGAAAAGGAAGAGAGGCCTTAGTCAGCGAAGGCTTTTTGGAGGAGATGTGCTTTCAGCAAGGCTTTGAAGGTGGGGAGAATAATTGTCTGTTGGTTACGAAGAGGGAGGGTGTTCCAGGCCAGAGGCAGAATGTGAGTGAGAGGTTAGCAGCAAGATAGATAAGATTGAGGTACAGTGGGTAGGTTGGCATTAAGGAAGCGAAGTGTGTTAACTGGGTTGTAATAGGAGAGTAGCCACATGAGGTAGGAGGTGTCAAGGTGATTGAGTGTTTTAAAGGCGGTTATCTTGATTAACTCATTCATCTTGAAACCTGATTAATCTTGTATCTACCTCAGTGCTTAATACAGTGCTTGACAATACTAAGCACTTCAGCCCTACAACTTTATTATTATTATTAATAATAATAACAAGAGTAAGGGTCAGGCTTAGAGATAAGGTTGTGGCAAAAGCAGGCTTTGTTTCTGGTTTAAGATAGCAACTACTTAGGGATTTGGGTTAGGGCTGGGCAGCAAAGGAACCTATTTTCAATTATTTGGTTGAAGGACTGAAGCGGTGTTCCCTAGCGGAAAGAGCAGGAGCCTGGGAGTCAGACGACCTGGATTCCAGTTTCACCTCTGCCACTTGCTTGCTGGTTCACCTAGAGCAAGTCACCTGGGCCCAGTTGTAAAATGCAGATAAAATACCTGTTCTCTTTCCCTCTTAGACCATGACACTTTCAGTCAGGAACAGAGTCTTATCTGATTATCTTCTATCTGCCCTAGGGCTTGGAACATAATAAGTACTTAATACCACTTAAAAAGTGGTGGGTTTTAAAATGCTAAATGAAATACAGCTAACTTATGACCACCTTTGGTCATGGTGATGGACAAGGTGTTGGGCTAAGGCTAACATTAGGAAAATCTACATCTACTTCCCAAACCTAGTCTGGTCTATCTAGTCTTTCCACATCCCAGATGAATGGTCATTTCTGTATATAAATCCTCAGAGTTGTAATTGGTTTTGAAGCCTAGCTCCACCAATTGTCTTCTTAGGCAATTAACTTTTCTGTGCCTCAGTTTCCTTATCTGTAAAATAAAGATTAAATAGTTATTCTCCCCTCTACTTAGACTATGAGCCCCATATGGAACATGGACTGTGTTTAACCTAATTAGCTTGTCTCTACCTGAGAACTTATTATGGAACTTGTCAAATGGTAAGGGCTTAACAATTACTATGGTTATTATTTGTAATATTTTTCTTTTATGGTGGGGTGGGGGGCAGGGTATACCTTTCAATGACTGTGTCATTTCTCATGGTTATATGTAAGAGTTTTATATGCATCTATTTACTACAGAATGGCTACCTCATTAGCAGGGAAATTATTTTCCCTGAAGGGTTGATATGAGCAGTGTTAATGATAAGTTGTTAGTGGGGAAAGGGATATTCATGAAGTCTACATGATGCAATTGATTCACAGTTTATAGGTTCGTTTGGAGCTGTACCCAGGGACATAAGAACAACATCTTTCACTAATTGTGCGACCCATGGAATTACACAAGTCTGCTAGTATAACCCTAATTCAGAAATGTCGGGGTTAGGTATAGTAAAAATGGCGATTCCATTATTGGAGGCAAAATTGGAACATAAGCAGTGCAATTATAGGGTGAGACAACAATCCATTCAGGCAGCGTGGCTCAGTGGAAAGAGCCCGGGCTTGGGAGTCAGGGGTCTGGGTTCGAATCCCGGCTCTGCCACTTGTCAGCTGTGTGACCGTAGGCAAGTCGCTTACCTTCTCTGTGCCTCAGTTACCTCATCTGTAAAATGGGGATTAACCGTGAGCCTCATGAGGGACAACCTGATTACCCTGTATCTACCCCAGAGCTTAGAACAGTGCTCTGCACATAGTAAGCGCTTAACAAATACCAATATTATTATTATATAAGAGTGTGAAAACAGAATACTATCCCCCACTTCAAAGCCTTATTAAAGGTACATCTCCTCCAAGAGGCCTTCCCTAACTAAGCCCTCCTTCCCTCTTCTCCCACTCCCTTCTGCGTCGTCCTAACTTGCTCACTTTATCCATCCCCCTTGACAGCCAGATAGCGCTTATGTACACATCTGTAATTTATTCATTTATATTAATGTCCATCTCCGCATCTAGACCGTAAACTCACTGTGGTCAGGGAATGTGTCTGTTTATTGTTAAAATGTACTCTCCCAAATCCTTAGTACAGTGCTCTATCCTCAGTAAATTCTCAATAAATACGACTGAATGAATGATTGAATGAATGCTTGGAGGAAGAGTATATAAAGTGGCACTCCTGGATATTCGTCCTATTAGTTGGGGCTGTACTATCTAAAAAGGTCGATGTGGCCAGAAAAGTGAAAGAGATTCTTTCATCAGGCCAACATCTACCCTTTAATATTCCATGGTGGGTTGACGCAATTTCCCGCTACGTAATGTGCAGGTTCAGTTCTAGATCCCCTTCTATTCTCTGTCTACGCCTATTCCCCTGGAGAACTCATTCACTTCCAAGGCTTCAACTACCACCTCTATGCAGATGATACCTATTTACATCTCCAACCCTGAACTCTCTACCTCTCTGCAGTCTCGCATTTCCTCTTGCCTTCAAGACATTTCTACTTGGATGTTTCCCCATTACCTCAAGCTTAACGTGTTCAAAACAGAGCTCCTTAACTCCCCATCCAATCTTTGTCCTCCCCCTCATTTTCCAATCACTGTGAACGGCACCAGCGTTCTTCCAGTCTCATAAGCCCATAACCTTGGTGTTATCCTAGACTCCTCTCATTCAATACACATATTCAATCCATCACTAAATCCTGTCGGTCCCACCTTCACATCATCACTAAAATCTACCCTTTCCTCTCCATCCAAACTGCTATCACATTAATACAATCGCTCATTCATTCATTCATTCAATAGTATTTATTGAGCGCTTACTATGTGCAGAGCACTGTACTAAGCGCTTGGGATGAACAAGTCGGCAACAGATAGAGACAGTCCCTGCCGTTTGACGGGCTTACAGTCTAATCGGGGGAGATGGACAGACGAGAACAATGGCAATAAATAGAGTCAAGGGAAAGAACATCTCGTAAAAACAGTGGCAACTAAATAGAATCAAGGCGATGTACAATTCATTAACAAAATAAATAGGGTAACGAAAATATATACAGTTGAGCGGACGAGTACAGTGCTGTGGGGATGGGAAGGGAGAGGTGGAGGAGCAGAGGGAAAAGGGGAAAAAGAGGGTTAAGCTGCGGAGAGGTAAAGGGGGGATGGCAGAGGGAGTAGAGGGAGAAGAGGAGCTCAGTCTGGGAACACCTCTTGGAGGAGGTGAGTTTTAAGTAGGGTTTTGAAGAGGGAAAGAGAATCAGTTTGGCAGAGGTGAGGAGTGAGGGCGTTCCAGGACCGCGGGAGGACGTGACCCAGGGGTCGACGGCGGGATAGGCGAGACCGAGGGACGGTGAGGAGGTGGGCGGCAGAGGAGCGGAGCGTGCGGGGTGGGCAGTAGAAAGAGAGAAGGGAGGAGAGGTAGGAAGGGGCAAGGTGATGGAGAGCCTTGAAGCCTAGAGTGAGGAGTTTTTGTTTGGAGCGGAGGTTGATAGGCAACCACTGGAGTTGTTTAAGAAGGGGAGTGACATGCCCAGATCGTTTCTGCAGGAAGATGAGCCGGGCAGCGGAGTGAAGAATAAACTGGAGCGGGACAAGAGAGGAGGAAGGGAGGTCAGAGAGAAGGCTGACACAGTAGTCTAGCCCGTAACAGTAAGGTAGCCGTTTGGGTGGAGAGGAAAGGGTGGATCTTGGCGATATTGTAGAGGTGAAACCGGCAGGTCTTGGTAACGGATAGGATGTGTGGGGTGAACGAGAGAGACAAGTCAAGGATGACACCGAGATTGTGGGCCTGAGAGACGGGAAGGATGGTCGTGCCATCCACGGTGATAGAGAAGTCTGGGAGAGGACCGGGTTTGGGAGGGAAGATGAGGAGCTCAGTCTCGCTCATGTTGAGTTTTAGGTGGCGGGCCGACATCCAGGTGGAGACGTCCCGGAGGCGGGAGGAGATGCGAGCCTGAAGGGAGGGGGAGAGGACAGGGGCGGAGATGTAGATCTGCGTGTCATCTGCGTAGAGATGGTAGTCAAAGCCGTGAGAGCGGATGAGTTCACCGAGGGAGTGAGTGTAAATGGAGAACAGAAGAGGGCCAAGAACTGACCCTTGTGGAACTCCAACAGTTAAAGGATGGGAGGGGGAGGAGGCTCCAGCGAAGGAGACCGAGAATGACCGGCCAGAGAGGTAAGAGGAGAACCGGGAGAGGACGGAGTCCATGAAGCCAAGGTGAGATAAGGTATGGAGGAGGAGGGGATGGTCAACAGTGTCAAAGGCAGCAGAGAGGTCAAGGAGGATCAGAATGGAGTAGGAGCCATTGGATTTGGCAAGAAGGAGGTCACGGGTGACCTTAGAGAGAGCAGTCTCGGTAGAGTGGAGGGGATGGAAGCCAGATCGGAGGGGGTCAAGGAGAGAATGGGAGTTAAGGAATTCTAAGCATCGATTGTAGACGACTCGTTCTAGGATTTTGGAAAGGAAGGGTAGTAGGGAGATAGGGCGATAACTCGGGGGGGAAGTGGGGTCAAGAGCGGGTTTTTTTAGGATGGGGGAGACGTGGGCATGTTTGAAGGCAGAGGGGAAGGAGCCCTTGGTGATTGAGTGGTTAAAAATAGAAGTTAAGGAAGGTAGGAGGGCAGGGGCGACGGTTTTAATAAGGTGAGAGGGAATGGGGTCCGAGGCTCAGGTGGAAGGGGTGGCACTTGCGAGGAGGGAGGAGATCTCCTCTGAGGATACTGCAGGGAAGGATGGGAAAGTAGGGGACGGGGTTGGTGGGGGGGAGGGGAGAGGCAGAGGGGTGACTTTGGGGAGCTCAGACCTGATTGTGTTGATTTTCGTGAGGAAATAGGGGGCCAGATCATTGGGGGTGAGAGATGGGGGAGGGGGAGGAACAGGGGGCCTAAGGAGAGAGTTAAAGGTCCGGAACAATCGGCGGGGGTGACGGGCATGGGTGTCGATGAGGGAGGAGAAGAAGTTTTGCCTGGCGGAGGAGAGGGCAGAGTTAAGGCAGGAAAGGATAAATTTGAAGTGTGTGAGGTCGGCTTGGTGCTTGGACTTTTGCCAGCAGCGCTCGGCAGCTCGAGCATAGGAGCGTAGGAGGCGGACGGAGGAGGTGATCCAGGGCTGTGGGTTAGTGGAGCGAGAGCGGCGGAGGGAAAGGGGGGCGAGAGAGTCGAGATGAGTAGAGAGGGTGGAGTTGAGAGTGGAGACCTGATCGTCGAGAGTGGGAAGAGATGACAGGGCGGCAAGGTGAGAAGAGATGCTATTGGAAAGACGGATGGGATCGAGAGAGCGGAGGTCTCTGTGGGGCAGTAGCGAAGATTTGCAGGGGGAGGGAGTGTGAGAGATGAGGCAGGTGAGAAGGTTATGGTCAGAGAGAGGGATTTCAGAGTCGGTGAGGGAGGAGATAGTGCAGCGGTAAGAGATGACGAGATCGAGGGTGTGACCGAGTCGGTGAGTGGGCGCGGTATGGTGGAGGAGGAGGTCGGCAGAGTCGAGGAGGGATAGCAGGCGGGCGGCAGAGGAGTCGTCGGGTACATCCATATGGATGTTGAAGTCTCCAAGGATCAGAGTGGGCTCATCCTAACCCGCCTGGATTACTGCATTGGCCTCCCAGCTTCCTGTCTTTCCCCACTCCAGTCCATACTTCACTCTCCTTTCCAAATCATTTTTCTACAGAAACATTCAGAACATGTCACCTGGCACCTCAAAAAAATCTGGAACTTGACCATCCAACTTTGTATCAAAAAAACCAAAACTCCTCACCATTAGCTTTAAAACACTCCATCACCTTCCCCCCTCCTACAATCCAGGCTGCACACTTCAGTCCTCTAGTGCTAACCTTCTCACTGTGCCCTGCTCTTGCCTATCTCCCCGCTGACCCCTAGCCCATGTCCTGCCTTTGGCTTGGAATGCCCTCCCTCCTACAGAAAATTACTCTCTCCCCCTTCAAAGCCTTATTGAGGGCACATCTCCTCCAAGAAGCCTTCCTAGACTAAGACCCAATTTTCCTCATCTCCCGCTCCCATCTGCATCACTCTGATTGGTTCCCTAAGGTCTTCCCCTCTCCCAGCCCCGCAGCACTTATGGACATATCTATCATTTTATTTAGTTATATTGATGTCTGTCTGCTCCCCTTCTAGACTGTAAGCTCTTTGTGGGCGGGGAATGTGTGTGTTTATCATTGTGCTGTGCTTTCCCAAGCACTCTGCACACAGTAAGCACTCAATAAATTCTATTGAATGACTGAGTGAATAATGTTACTCAGGGAAAATCCTTCAAAATGATATGATTTTTAACACCTCCCAGTTGATTGGCTTCATAGTTTAATTACCAGATAGTTTAATTACCATCTTCTAAGAAGTGGGCGGCACTGGAGAGGAGGGAGGCAGGACTTTCCGTGAAGCTCTCCGAAGGAGGAAGGTCACAGAAATTTGTACCTGAGATTGGTGAGGAGTAAATTATGGGGGTAAACACAAAGGTCTGGAAATTAGGAGATTCCCAACCAGGGGGCTACTGAGTGACTTTGTTTAAAACAGTTATCCTCCTATGCCCTGGTTTTATCATCTAGGAAATGGGGATAAGAATACCTGTCCTTTCACTTCTCAAAGGGATAGTGTGTTCTCTGTGCCTCAGTTCTCCTGTTCTCCTTCCTCCTTAGACTGTGAGCCCCAAATAGCACAGGAACTGTGTCCAACCTAATTCTCTTGTACCTACCCCAGCACTTACAACAGTGTTTGATGAATGGTAAGTGGTTAAGGATCAAGCCTAGTAAGACCTCAGGATCACACCTGAAGAGTTCCAGTACTCTACCAGTCTGACCTACGGGAGGGAGAGCTAAGCAGAGGCATTTCCATTCCATCCCTAGCTTGGACAGTGGCTAGCAAGGAGAAGGCAATCTGCAACAAGTCAAAACTCACATGTGCTGGGCAACAGGCACATGAGAGAGAGTTGAAAGTGGAGACTCCATGGAAGAGTCAGTGGTAAACCATTTCCATATTTTTACCAAAAAAACCCTCTATGGATAAACTACCGGAACGATTGCAGATGGAGGTGTGGCATTCTGGGAAATATGGGTCTATAGAGTCGCTCTGGGTCGGAGATGAATTGACAGCACAAGAGAAGACAATTGCTTAATAAATACAATTAAAAAAGGGTGATGATGATTCCTCTTGGTCTTCTCTAATAATGATGGTATTTGTTAAGCTCTTGATATATATCAGCTTACATACTAAGCTCTGGGGTAGATAGAAGCAAATCAGGTTGGACACGGTCCCTCTCCCACATGGGGCTCACAGACTTAATCCCCAGTTTTCAGATGAGGGAACTAAGGGACAGAGAAGTTAAGTGACTTGTGCAAGGTCACACAGCAGACAAGTGGCAGAGTCGGGAAAAGAACCTATGACCTTCCGATTCCCAGTTCCGTGGGCTATCCACTACCCCATAGTGCTGGCGCTTCTCAGCTCCCAGAAACACTTGGAGGCACACGTCAGTGTGCTCCAGAAGACTGCTGCAACATCAGCAAACTGCCCTGTGAAAGCAGACCTCAATTTGGAGACATCAAAACATGAGAACCAGCTTGGCTCAGTGGAAAGAGCGTGGGCTTTGGAGTCAGAGGTCATGGGTTCAAATCCCGGCTCTGCCACTTGTCAGCTGTGTGGCTGTGGGCAAGTCACTTAACTTCTCTGTGCCTCAGTTACCTCATCTGTAAAATGGGATTAAGACTGTGAGCCCCACGTGGGACAACCTGATTCCCATGTGTCTACTACAGTGCTTATAACAGTGCTCTGCCTATAGTAAGCGCTTAACAAATACCAACATTATTAAAACTGTCATGAAGAAGAAGTGAGCCTCTCCTGGAGATCAGTGTTTGCTTCTCCTCAATTTTAGTTGCTGTACATTTGTCATCTAATATGGATTAATATCCCCTATAAGTCCCAGAGTCTGATTCAAGAAGATAATCAGCATTTTCAAGTTACTCCTAGATTAGTCTTCCAAGGGTGAGCTCCTCTTAAGACTGTAAACTTCTTGAGAGCAGGCATAGTGCTTCCTTACCCTATTGTACTCTCCCAACCTCTTAGGATAGTTCTTTGGACAGTGTAAGTACTCAATAAATACCATTGATTGATTGATTAATGTTGATACCTAATTAATAGAGCCCTCCAAAATAGAATATTTTACTGGGTTGAGCGAGGCACCGAACCCAGACTTTGAAACTGTTTCAGCTAAGACTGCAGTTTGAAAATATAATGGATATATAAAATAATATTCTTTGCCATAAATACCCAAGGCAGTCATTCAGATTGACAGGCAACTTGTCATTTCAGAGAGCAGCGCTAAGTAATCAGAAATGAGAAACCTGAAAGATCTATTATGTTTCACAGCCAACCATAATTGCTTTGATTTCTCTGGTAGAATAGTAGAGCCGGTTTTCTTCAGGTTCTGACTGCTGAGAAAGAACTGCGAAACCGCATATGCTGCTTTTTTGTGTGTACCTATGAATACTCAGGATTCCAAGTCTGCTTTATTTTCCGATATGAATTATGTGCCTGTTCTGCAAGAGAGGTATCCAGGGACAAGAATTTCTGAATTCTTTTGACAGTCTGCTTTGACCATTTTAATTAATATCTGGATTTTTGTTTTCCTCTCTGTAGAATGAGGAACAGTGATTCTGACTTTACCAATTTTGGGGTTTTCTAAAGATAAATTCATTAATAATTACAAAATGGTCAAAATTTCTTTATTATTAAGAAAAGTTTTAAAAAATATGTTAGAAGTGTTTTTCTAGTGTGTTTTGGTCAATGATAACTTCACCACCATCATTACTGAGAATTCTTCATCTTCGTTTTTAAGAGCTGAGGGACTAGTTTTGTCTCTTTCCAATCGGGTGCAGATCTTAAGCATTTTTGAATCTCACTTTAGAATTCCTATAGTAATAATTAATTATAATAATTATGCTACTTGTAAAGGGCTTACTATGTGCCAAGCACTGTTTTAAGAACTGGGGTAGATACAAGCTAATCAGGTGGGACACAGTCCTTGTTCCACATGGGACTTGCACTCTTATCCCAATCCCTCTTTAGCACCATGGCTCATCCCCCTTCCCTTTCTCTCTCCTCCTTTGAAGCCCATATCATCCCACCTCTACCAGCCCCCTCCAGATTCTTATAGCCATCATCTCTCACCCCCATGGTCCCACTTCCAACTTCTTTAACCATTTTGACCCCTTTCTCACCCTTCTCTTTTCTCATGTCCACTTTGATCTTTGGAGACTTCAACATCCTCATAGATGTACCCGGTGACTCCTCTGCCAACCACATTCTATCTCTCCTCAACCCGGCCAACCTCTTCCTCCACTCCATCTTGCCCACTTACCAACTTGGACACACACCCAATCTCACCATCTCTAACCGCTGCACATCTCCACCCTCTCCAACTCTGAAATCCCTCTCTATGACCTCAACCTTCTCACTTACCTTCTCTCTCTCGCTCCTCCTCCCCGTAAATCTGCTCTACTCTCCCCCAGAGACCTCCACTCTCTTGAACCCATCCACTTCTCTCAGCACATCACGCCCCACCTTACCTCCCTACCCATTCTACCCACTCTTGATCACCAAGTAGATGCTCTCAACTCCACTTTTTCTACTCAGCTCAACTCACTCACTCCCCTATCCCTTCATCACTCTCACACCACTTGCCCACAGCCCTGGATCACCTCCACTTTTGGCCTCCTTTGCTCTTACGCTCGAACCTCTGAATGCTCTTGGAGGAAATCTAAACACCAGGCCAACCTTGTTCATCTAAGTTTGTCCTTTCTTGCCTAAACTCTGACCTCTCCCTTGCCTGGAAAAAACTATTTCTCTTCCTTTACTAAGACCCATGCCCATCACCTTGTCAGTTGTTCTGGACATGTACTCCCTCCTCAGGCACCCTGTTTCGCCCCCTCTCCCATCCCTCACCCCTAAAAATCTGGCTACCTACTTCATTAGGAAAATTAACACCATCAGGTCTGAGCTCCCCAAAATCCCCCCTCCCCCTCCTCCATCCCCCTCCTCTCAACCCCCTCTTCTACTTTTCCATCATTCCCAGCAGTATCTTCAGAGATCTCCTCCCTCCTCTCAAGTGCCACCCCCTCCACATGCACATCAGACCCCATTCCCTCCCACCTTATAAAAATTCTCCCCCCTTCCCTCCTCCCCTCCTTAACTTCCTTCAACTGCTCACTCTCCAATGGCTTCTCCTCTGCCTTCAAACATGCCCACATATCCCCCATCCTAAAAAATACCCTTCCTTGACCCTCCAGCCCCTCCAGTTAATGCCTCATCTACCTCCTACCCTTCCTTTCCAAGCTCCTGTACTGAATCGCCTACACTCGCTGCTTTGAATTCCTCTCCTCCAATACTAATAATGTTGGTATTTGTTAAGCGCTTACTATGTGCAGAGCACTGTTCTAAGCGCTGAGGTAGACGCGGGGGAATCAGGTTGTCCCACGTGGGGCTCACAGTCTTAATCCCCATTTTACAGATGAGGTAACTGAGGCACAGAGAAGTTAAGTGACTTGCCCACAGTCACACAGCTGACAAGTGGCAGAGCTGGGATACGAACCCATGACCTCTGACTCCAAAGCCCGTGCTCTTTCCATTGAGCCACGCTGCTTCTCTAACTCTCCTGGCCTCCTCCAATCTGACTTCCGTCCCCACCACTCCACCGAAATAGCCCTCTCAAAGGTCACCAATGACCTCTTTCCTGCCAAATCCAACGACTCCTACTCCATCCTAATCCTCATCGACATCTCAACTGCCTTTGACACTGTGGACCATCCCCTTCTCCTCAACACATAAATCTAACCTTGGCTTCACTAACTCCGTGGTTCTCTGGTTCTCTTCTTATCACTGCGGCCATTCATCCTCAGTCAACTTCATGGGCTCCTCCTCTCCCTCCAATCTGGAACTGTAGGGGTTCCTCAAGGGTCAGTTCTTGGTCCCCTTCTAGTCTCCATTTACACTCACTCCCTTGGTGAATGTATTTGCTCCCATGGCTTCAACTATCATTTCTATATGGATGACATCAAAATCTACATCTCCTCTCCTGTTTTCTCTCCCTCCATCCTGGCTTGCATCTCCTCCTGCCTTCAGGACTTCTCCACCTGGATGTCCTCCTGCCACCTAAAACTCAACATGTTCAAGACTAAGCTCCTTATCTTCCCTCCCAAACCCTGTCCTCTCCCTGACTTTCCCGTCACAGTGGAAGGCACAACCATCCTTTCCATCTCACAAACCCGCAACATTCTTGTCATCCTTCACTCGGCTCTCTCATTCACCTTATGTATCCAATCCGTCACCAATGCCTGCTGGTTTCACCTTCACAACATCGCCAAGATCCGCCATTTCTCTCCATCCAAACCGCTACCACATTAGTACAATCACTCATCTTATCCCGACTGGATTACTGCAACAGCATCCTTTATGATCTCCCATCCTCCTGTCTCTCTCCGCTTCAGTCTAAACTTCACTCTGCTGCCCGGATTCTCTTTCTACAGAAACGTTCTATGCTTGTCACCCCCCTCCTCAAAAAACCCAGTGGTTGCCAGTCAACCTCCACATCAAGCAAAAACTCCTCGGCATTGGCTTCAAAACTCTCTATCACCTTGGCCCTTCTTACCTCACCTCCCTTCTCTCCTTCTATATGCCAGCCCCCACAATACACTCCTCCGGTGCTAACCTATTCATTCAATAGTATTTATTGAGCACTTACTATGTGCAGAGCACTGTACTAAGTGCTTGGAATGTACAAATCGGTAACAGATAGAGACAGTCCCTTCCCTTTGACGGGCTTACAGTCTAATCGGGGGAGACGGACAGACAAGAACAATAGCAATAAATAGAATCAAGGGGAGATAAATAGAATCAAGGGGATATAAATAGAATCAAGGAGATATAAATAGAATCAAGGGGACTTGCCCAAAGTCACACAGCTGACAGGTGGCAAAGCCGGTATTAGAACCCATGACCTCTGATTCCTAAGCCCGTGCTCTTTCCACTGAGCCACGTTGTGCCCCCTTTTAATTTTGGACCATATGCAAATCCACCAACTCTCATCCATACTTCATTTCAGTCCAATCAAAGAACATACCTCAGATTCTTGAAGAAGTACTTTTAAGCAGGCCCTACTATTCATTCATTTGATTGTATTTATTGAGCGCTTACTGTGCGCACAGCACTGTACTAAGCGCTTTTCTTTGTGCCTCATTCTCACCTGTCCCACCATTGACCCTTGGCCCATGTCCTACCTCTGGCCTGGAATGCCCTCCCTCCTCAAGTCCACCAATCACACTTCTCCCCTCCAAAGCCCTACTAAAGGCTCACCTCCTCCAAGAGACCTTCCCAGATTAAGCTCTTCTTTTCCTCAGCTCCCCCTCCCCTCTCCATTGCCCTAACTCACTCCCTTTGTTCTACCCCCCACCTCACAGCACTTGTGTATATATGGACATATCTATAATTCTATTTATTTATATTAATGCCTGTTCACTTGCTTTCATGTCTGTCTCTCCACTTCTAGACTGTAAGCTCAGTGTGGGCAGGGGTTGTCTCACTTTGTTGCTGAATTGTACTTTTCAAGCACTTAGTAAAGTGTTCTGCACACAGTAAGTGCTCAATAAATATTAAGTGAATGAATTACTCCAGTTTTTAAGATGAGGTAATAGAGGCCCAAGCAAGTTAAATGACTTGCCCAAGGTCAGAAAGCAGACATATGGCAAAGCCAGAATTAGAACTCAGGCCCTTATGACTAGGCCTGTGCTCTTATCCACTAAACTACATTGCTTATAACCATACTCTTTCCACTAATGAAGAAGCAACCTCCTCTGACTTTAATGGGAAGGGATAGAGAGATTTTATTGCCCTTCTCCGCTGAGCAGAGCAAGATTAAAGAGCAGTAGATTTTTAATGGACTGATCTGGTGGCTAGATCGACTGATTAGGAGACTAGAGTATCCCAAATTAGAAATCCAGCCCAGCTACTGACTCACTACTTGACCTTGACCTCACCTGAACTCCTTGAATGTCAGCCAAAGTTGCTACAAAATGGGATCAAGCCAGAACCACCATGAAATACGGTGACCACTTTTCTTTCTAAGCAAGGGCAACGGGGGAGAAATGCAGGTCCAAAGGCATGACCTCTTGGACTGCCTCATACTATTCAGTGGCACCTGAGAGCTGTGAGAAGACTAGAGCCTTAAAATAGATTAGCTCTGATACTTTTCAGTATCAGAGCCTAGACGTGAGAACTTGATATGAAATGTGGCACACCAAATACAAGCCACCTAGGCACAGTGCCAAAGATTTCTATTTTTTGTATCTTTTAATAGAATTTTAATTAGCAAGTTTAGTATAGAAAGGCTATTCAAACAATGCCTCTTGCCATTTCTGTTTTCTGTACTCCATGAGTTAGGCTAAAGAGAGTGTAATCACTAAAAGTCAAACAGAATTTGAAAAAAATTCGGCTGTATTGCTTCATTTACTTATTTACCATACATGCAAATAACCATTCGATTGTCTCTCTTGCTCTTCCATGAAGATTAATTTAATGCGAGAAACTCCAGATAGTTTAATAAACTGCACAGTGAGATGTAATCCTTTCCTTTGCTGTAATTCTATTATGCCTGCAAAACATTAATTTTTTGGTTTTTGTTTTGACAGATTCCTGCATTCTCCTGTAAGAAGAGTCTTTGGCTCATTGAAATAGTTCTGTATATTTACAGTTATATCTGTTTCTGTGTGTAAATATATATGTATTTCAATTACCTAAACAAAGCTGCTCCCTACAGGTGAATACAGAAATTGTCAACTTATTTTAGATTCAAAGATGATTCCAGCCTATTTTATTTTAGATTATGTGAGCGTAGCTGGTAATCACTTCCATGTGGTGTGCAGTGCCCCTTTGCCGCACAGTTGTGTTTACTTGCCAAACATTGTGAGAGGTGGGTACTACTTTTGTTTCTCCTTTTTGTTGCCATTTTTCCAAAGCCTCTGTTCCAGCATAGCCAGCTCATCTTATTTTTGTGAACTACACTGACCTATCTTCTGCTACCATCTCTTAAATGCCCAGGTGTAGTTTTACTTAAGTGTGGTTTAAGAGTGTTTCTTCTGAACCTCTGGTTTCAGGGTCCCTGATTTCAGCTAATCTTGGAGTAGCTGTTTGAGTATTATTCAGTCTTCTTTTCTCCACACATGACTTTACCTTGTTTACTCAGATGCAACTCTAAAGCTGAATATTGCCATTTTCATTAAGTGTTCAGCATGCTGTTTTCCAACATCAGTTACCACCCTCATTTTGGATAGTCACTGTTCTCTAAACATTGACTATCTGTGCAACCTTGGGCATTGTCTGTCTGAGTGGTACTAAATCAGATAACTTGCAAATCAGTCACTGTAGTGGGCACCACACCTTTTCTTTTGGTAAATACAAAATGGCTTTTCTATGTAGCCAACATTGTAACCAAGAGCGGTAAAGTTTGTTTTTAAAGCCTACTTTACCAGAACACATAATTGGACATGTTTCAGTGTGACTCACCAACTTTCTTTCCTGTTCAAGGGTAGGGCAAGTCCTTCATGTCTCCGCCCGACACGAAACAAAAATATGATAATGAAAGTAAATTTTTCGATTATGCTGCCAGCTATTTCCATTCCCAGAAAGACTGAGGTAATAGTCACATACCATGAGAGTCTTCAAAGATTTGTTGTCAGGAATAGATGTAGCCTGCTTCTTAGTAGTAATAGCAGTGGAAGAGGTAATTATTCAATGCCCACTAGGCCTGGTACGGTGTACTGGGCATTTGGGAAGAAGTATAAAATAATAAAGTGATGTGTTTACTGCCCAAAAGATGATGACATTTTATTGGGGGATGCAAACATAAAAATATTTACAACTAGAGGTCAAGAATAACTAAATGTATGAACCATGTGAGCACGGAAAGTGTTTCCCAACTCTAATAATAATAATGTTATTTGTTAAGCGCTATGTGCAGAGCACTGTTCTAAGCGCTGGGGTAGACAGGGGAATCAGGTTGTCCCACGTGGGGCTCACAGTCTTCATCCTCATTTTACAGATGAGGGAACTGAGGCACAGAGAAGTGAAGTGACTTGCCCACAGTCACACAGCTAAGAAGTGGCAGAGCTGGGTGGGAGAGTATCATGTAACTGTTACATGATACTCTCCCAAGGACTTAGTGCAGTGCTTTGCACACAGTAAGTACTCAATAAATACTATTCGCTGATAGATGAGAGGTAGGAAGGGTATAGAGAAGCTAATAAGTTACAGTTGGCTGAAAAGATGGTATGGCTCAGGATGCTGGGAGTTCACCTGGGAAATCTGGTAGGAAGAGGTGGGAGTGATCTTCAGTCTGCAGACAACATGGCAATAATAATAATGGCATTTGTTAAGCTCTTGCTACATGCCAAGCACGGTTCTAAGCACTGGGGTAGATACAAAGTTAACAGGTTGCCCCATGTGGGGCTCACAGTCTTAATCCCCATTTTACAGATGTGGTAACTGAGGCACAGAGAAGTGAAGTGATTGCCCAAAGTCACACAGCTGACATGTGGTGGGGCTAGGATTAGAAGCCATGACCTTTGATTCAGAAGCCTGTGCTCTTTCCAAGAAGGCTTGCTGCTTCTTGCTTGTGGGCTCTAATATGCTCGTTAGAGATGCATGGAAATGCTTAGATTGGTGTTATTCCACGAAGCCTTGCATCTCATAAAAACAATGATAATAATAATAATAGTACTTCTTAAATTCTTACTGAGCCAAGCACTGTACTAAGTCTTGGGGTAGATTCAAATTAATAAGGCAGTACCAAATCCCTCCCCTCTTAGGGTGGCACCTGGAGATTTCCCAGTACTCTACCGGTCTCGATTACAGGAGGGAGAGTCAAGCAGAGGCATATCCATTCCATTCCTTGGCCAGTGGCTAGCTAGTGGAAGGCAATCTGCTACAAGTCAAAATTCATCTGTACTGGGCAGCAGCGGCATGGGAGAGAATGGAGGGTGGAGACTCAAGTTTACTGCACGGAAGGAGGCAATGGTAAACCACTTACAGCTTCAGTAAGAAGGAAAACAGATATTGAATCCCTAGTTGGCTGATGAGGGAATTGAGGCCCAGAGAAGTTAAATGACTTTCCCCAAGTTCACAAGGAAGGTAAATGGTGAAGCTGGGATTAAAAGCCTGGCCCTCAGGCTCCCAGACCTGGGCTCTTTCCACTAGGCCACATTGTTTCAAGGTGGGGTTGATCTATAGCTTTCTTTGCTGAAATAACCCTTTGAATCATGAGTTCTCCTCATTCATCCAGTCTTCAGGTTTTCTTCTGGAGGTGTCCAGGGTCTCAAAGGCTGCATGTTAGAGAGTATATAATGAATACCCAGTCTTTGATTTCCCTGGAAAAGGCAATTTAGATTTCTTGATAAAATGGGTCTTTTTCTCCACTCCTCAAGAACCTCCAGTGGTTATTCATCCACTCATCAAACAGATTCATCCGCATCAAACAGAAACCCCTTATCATCAGCCTTAAAGTGCTTAATTGCCTTATCCCTTCCTACCTTACCTTGCTGCAACACAGCCCACAAACTTCACTCCTCTAACGTCAACCTGCTCATTTTATCTCCATCTCATCTATCTCTCCGCCGACCTACTGCCAACACCCTACATCTGGCCTGGAACATCTCCCTTCATATAAAACAATCACTCTCCCCACCTTCAAAACCTTATTAAAAATCCATCTCTCTGAGAGGTCTTCCTAAGCCCTTCCTAAATAATTAAGCCCTTATTTACTCTTTCTCATTCCGTTCTGCATTGCCCTTGTACTTGGATTTGCTCTCTTTATTCACTCCTCTCTCAGTCCCACAGCACTAGGTACATATCCATAAGTTATTTATTCATATTAATGTCTGTCTGCCCCTCTAGACTGTAAGCTCGGTGTGAACAGGGAACATGTCTAATAACTATTATGTTGTACTCTCCCTAATGCTTAGTACAGTGCTCTGCCCACAGTTAAATGCTCAATAAATACAATCGATTGATAGTTTGATTGATCCTAATTCTTTCTACCCTCTGTAACAACACTAAGCATCTGGAAATTGGTGTCAGCATATGATCGCAGTCTCCTGGGAAACCTCTTTTCAACTTAGGCTGAGTGCATCTTCCTTGAAATACTTAGACACCAATGTGCTGCTATCTTTGCTCTAGAAGCACACCCACACACGCAGACACATACACGAAGACATGCAGATGATTATAAACTACTTCTCAGAATCTGTTAAAACACTATGGACTGACAGCCTGAAGAAGAATGAGGTTATGTATCAGCCCTCGATGGGCAAACCATATGTGTAATGAAGGTTAAACATCCGTGACACTGAGTTGGATGCTCTTACAGAATTCTGTTATCTGGATGAGCCCATTGCCCCATGATGCAGTGATAAACCAGGGGATAATAATAATAATAATTATGGTACTTCTTAAGTGCTTACTATGTGTCAAGCCCTGTTCTAAGCACTGGGGAAGTTACAAGGTCATCAGGTTGTCCCATGTGGGGCTCACAGTCTTAATCCCCATTTTACAGATGAGTTAAGAGACACAGAAAAGTGAAGTGACGTGCCCAAGGTCACATAGCAGACAAGTGGCAGAACTAGGATTAGAACACACCTCCTCTGACTCCCAAACCTGTGCTTTAACCACTAGGCCATGTTGCTTCATGTACAGAAACTGAATGAAGAAGAGTAGTGTTTCCCTGAGGAAACTGGAAAATAGTATATGGCTCCAAAATGGCTCTGAGATCAATATTCAGATCAATCTAAAGGGACAGGACAATTGTAGTAACAATCATTCTCATGGCCGTGAAACCTTGGATCTAATCAATCACATTTATTAAGTGCTTATTGTGTTCAGAGCACTGTATCAAGTGCTTGGGAGAGTAAATTATAACAATGAAGAGACACATTCCCTGCCCACAATAAGGTTACAATCTAGAAGGGAAGACATACATTAATGTCACAAGACCCCAGCCTCATACCAATCAGGACTTGCCTGAACTGGGGGAGCCTCAGTGACATGTAATAGAGTCAAACCACATCACCAACCACCAAGGGTACTGTGGAAAGTTTTTCTCTTAGTTTTACCAACCTACAAGGGAATGACACATACACACCCACACTCACTCCACCAAGGGTCCAATACCATTCTGCCAATGCTTCTTTTTTCTGCTTCCAAATCCACTGCCTTTTGCTGCTTTCAAGTGCTGCTCTCCGGCTGCTCCCTCATTATTCAAAACGAGCGCCTTTTATCTGTTTTAGGCATCACAGCTGTGGCTCTACGTAGCAGACATTGATTGGTCCAGGCCCGTTACTGGGTAGAGCAGGGTGAGAAAGCCATATCTCCCTCCATGCTCCAAACCCCCATGATCTGGCAATTACCTGTCCTCAATTAGATCACATCAGGGCTTTCGCGAGTTTCTTCCTTGTTCTTGGTTGTTGTTCACGGGATCACAAACAGTCACTAGTAAAACAGTTTGCTGTGGGCTCAACACAATTAATATAAGTAAATAAATTACAGATATATACATAAGATGAAAAAAGGAACAAGTAAGGGTAACAGAGAAGAGAGTGGGAGAATACAAAAGCAGGGCTTAGTCAGAGAAAGCCTCTTGGAGGAGATGTGCCTTTAACAAGGCTCTGAAAGGGGGAGAGAGTAATTGTCTGTGGGATATGAGGAGGGAGGGCGTTCCAGGCCAGAGGCAGGACATGGGTGAAAGGTCAGCGGCGAGACAGACAAGATTGTGGTACTGTGAGAAGGTTAGCATTAGAAGGGTGAAGTGTGAGGGCAGGTGCCATATTAAATTTGTAGAGCAGTTCCACTTGTGCCATCTACGTCTACCAAGTGGCAAGACAGGATGGTAAACGATGAGGTCCCGGCCTGGAGCCGGTCACCGGCATCAGAGCCGGGGATGTCACTTTCCACTTGTGCTGGGTGGAACTTGTGAGGAAAAGGGATGACCAAACAATTCCTAAACAACCAATCTAATAATAATAATAATGATAATGTTGGTATTTGTTAAGCACTTACTATGTGCAGAGCACTGTTCTAAGCGCTCACAGTCTTAATCCCCATTTTACAGATGAGGTAACTGAGGCACAGAGAAGTTAAGTAACTTGCCCACAGATAACAAGTGGCAGAGCTGGGATTCGAACCCATGACCTCTGACTCCCAAGCCCGTGCTCTTTCTACATTGTGAGCCCCTCAAGGGACAGGATTCCTGACTAATTTCCACTTGTACATGTTTTTGCCAGCACTTAGTATCATGCCCTGCACAGAGTAACTGCTTAATAAGTACCATTACTATTACTGTGGTGAGCTGAAATGGGAAAGCTGTAGACAGAGTAGATGGAATAAATGCTATAAAGTGAGACGAGCCTTGCTTGATGCTCCCTAGCTGGAAGTCAGCTGCAGAAGAAAGATCAGCCTAGCGTGGAGCGATGAGAAATGAGATGATGAACTTAGAGCAGGCAGTCTGGGAAGATCATGACTCCAAAAAGGAGAGATATGATATCTCGAGAAGCAGCGTGGCTCAGTGGAAAGAGCATGGGTTTGGGAGTCAGAGGTCAAGGGTTCGAATCCCCGCTCCTCCTCTTGGCAGCTGTGTGACTGTGGGCAAGTTACTTCACTTCTCTGTGCCTCAGTTACTTCATCTGGAAAATGGGGATTAAGACTGCGAGCCTCATGTGGGACAACCTGATTACCCTGTATCTACCCCCAGCGCTTAGAACAGTGCTCTGCACGTAGTAAGCGCTTAACAAATACCAACATTATTACTCACATAATCATTCAGCCAATTAATGGTATTACTATGTACAGAGCACTATACTAAACACTTGGAAGAGTACAATACAAGAAGTTGGTAGACATGTTCCCTGCCAGCAAGGAGCTTACAGTCTACGGGGGGATGCAGACGTTAAAATAAATTACAGCTATGTATATAAGTGTTGTGGAGCTTAAAGGGTACAGATCCAAATCTAACAGTACAGGCTGATTGCTATAAAGCCACTGGTAAGGGGTTTCTTTTCGATGTAGAAGCTGCAGAGGTCTATGGGCCAACACTGGAGGTGTTTGAGGAGTGACAGGATGTGAAATGAACAGGGCTTTTTTAGAAAAATGATCAGGGTAGTCAAGTGAGGTAAGGAATTGAGTGGGGAGAGACAAGAGGTCAGGACGTCAATGAGAAGATTGATGCAATATTCAAGGTGGAGTATGATAGGTGTTTGGATCAGCATAGTAGCAGTTTGGATTGAGAGAGGGGGAATTTTAGCAGTGTTATCAAGGTAGAACTGGCAAGATTTGATGACACTGAATATATGTGTTGAATGAAAGAGATGAATCGTGGATAATGCCAAGGTTACTGGTTCGTGGGACAGGGAGGAGAGCGTTGTTGTTTCCAGTGATGGAAAAGACAGGAGGAGGAGGAGGACAGGATATGGGTGGAAAAATGAGAAATTCTGGGCTGGATATGTAGATTTGGGAACCATCTGCATAGAGATGACAGCAAGTGAGTTCTCCAAGGGAGTAGGTGTAGATGGAGAATAGAAGGGGACCCAGAACTGAGCCTTGAGTGACTCCCACAGCTAGAGAATGGCAGGCAGATGAGGAACCTTGGAAAGAGATTGAAAAAGAACAGCCAGAGAGATGGAAGGAGAACGAAGAGAGGACAGCATCAGTGAAGCCAAGGTTAAATAATGTTTGCAGATGAGGAACCCGGGAAAGAGATTGAAAAAGAACAGCCAGAGAGATGGAAGAAGAACCAAGAAAGGACAGCATCAGTGAAGCCAAGGTTAAATAATGTTTGCAGATGCTAAGAATGATCCACAGCAATGTTGAGAAGCAGTGTTGCTTAGCAATGTTAGACAGAGCATGGGCCTGGGAATCAGAAGAACCTGCTTTCTAATCCCGACTCCGCCACATGTCAGCTGTGTGATCTAAAGGGAGTCAACTAAGTTTTCTGTGCCTCAATTACCTCATCTGTAAAATGGGGATAAGAGTGTGAGCCTAATGTGGGACAGGGAAGAATAATAATGATGGCATTTGTTAAGCGCTTACTATATGCCAAACAATGTTCTAATCTCTGGCGTAGATACAAGGTCATCAGGTTGTGCCACGTGGGGCTCACAGTCTTAAAACCCATTTTACAGATGAGGTCACTGAGGCACAGAGAAGTTAAGCAGCTTGCTCAAGGTCATACAGCAGACAAGTGGCGGAGCCCGGATTAAAACACACCTCCTCTGACTCCCAAGCATGAGCTCTTGCCGCTAAGCTACACTGCTTTGTCCAACCTGATAAACATGTGTCTACCCCAGTGTTAAGAACAGTGCTTTTCACGTGGTAAGCACTTAACAAGTACCATAATTCTTCTTCTTATTATTATTATTACTGTTGAAGGTAGCTGAAAGGTTTAAGACAATTAGGATGGAATAGAGGCCATTGGATTGAGCAAAAATATCACTGGTGATCTTAGAGAGGGCAGTTTATGTTTAGAGAAGCAGGGAGACGTCAGGTCGGAGGTCAAGGAGAGAACTGTAGGAGAGAAAGTGGAGGCACTAGGTGTAGACAACTCATTCTAGGAGCTTGGAAAGGAATGGTATAGGAAGACTGAGTAATAATTGAAGGGAACCCTGGGGTCAAGGGAGGATTTTTTTTTTTAGGACTGGGGAGACATGGGAGTGTTTGAAAGCTTTGGAAAAGAGCCACTTGGAAAGCGAATGGCTGAAAATGGACGTTAGTGAGGGAAGAAGGGATGGAGCAATTGTTTTGATACTGTGTGAAGGGATGGGAGAAGAGGCTTCCTCCTATTTAGACCATGAGCCCTATCTGGGTCAGCGACTGTGTCTGACCTAATCAACTTGTACCTACCCCAGCACTTAGAACAGTGTTTGTCGTATAGAAAGTGCTTAACAAATACCATTAAAAAAAAGTCTCTCCCTCTCAACTGTAAGCTGCTTCTGGACATGTAATGAGTCTACCTTCCTTATGGTAGTGTACTGTTCCAGGGACTTAGTACAGTGCTCTGTACACAGTAAACATTCAATAAATACTGTGGATTGGTTGATTGATAGCTTCAACCTTTAGTTACCATCTTTAGCAGATGACTCCCTAATTTACATCCCCAACACTGATCTTTCTTCTTCTCAGCAGTCTCAAATTTCCTCCTACCTTCAGAACATCTCTACCTGAATCTCACCGGCAACTCAAACTGAACATGCCTAAAACAGAACTCCTCAACTTCCCACCCAAACCCTGCTCTCCCTCTGACTTTCCCATCCTCCCTGTCTCACAAATCCATAACCTTGGTGTTGTCCTCAAGTCATCTCAACCCACATATTCACTCTGTCACCAGGAAGCAGCGTGGCTCAGTGGAAGGAGCCTGGGCTTCGGAGTCAGAGGTCATGGGTTCGACTCCCGGCTCTGCCACTTGTCAGCTGTGTGACCGTGGGCAAGTCACTCAACTTCTCTGTGCCTGTTACCTCATCTGTAAAATGGGATTAACTGTGAGCCTCACGTGGGACAACCTGATTACGCTGTATCTACCCCAGCGCTTAGAACAGTGCTCTGCACATAGTAAGCGCTTAACAAATACCAACATTATTATTATTGTTATTATTATATTTTCAGTTCAACCTTCACAACATTGCCCTTTCCTCACCATCTAAACTGCTACCGTGTAAATCCAAGCATTCATTCAATTGTACTTATTGAGTGCTTATCGTGTAAAGAGCACTGTCCTAAGTGCTTAGCACGGTACTAAGCACTTAGTATTGTACTAAGTGCTTGCACATACCCTAAGCTGTCTTGATTATCGCATCAGCCTCCCCATTGACCTTCCTGCTTCCTGCCTCTCTCAACTATTCTACAATTCACTCTGCTGCCTAAAACCGTTCAGTCTGTTTTCCCATTCTCAAGAGCCTCCAATGGTTGCCTATCCACCTCCGCATCAAATAGAAACTCATCACCATCATCTTTAAAAATAAATAAATAAATAAATAAATAAATAAATAAATAAATAAATAAATAAATGTTGGTATGTGTTAAGCGCTTATGTGCAGAGTATTTGTTAAGTCCCTACTATGTGCCAGGCACTGTGCTAAGCGCTGGGGTGAATACAAGCAAATCAGGTTGGTTACAGTCCTTGTCCCAAGTGGGGCTCACACTCTCAATCCCCATTTTACAGATGGGGTAACTGAGGCACAAAGAAGTGATGTGACTTTCCCCAAGTCACACAGCAGGCAAGTGGCAGAATGGGGATTAGAACTCATGACCTTCTGACTCCCAGGCCCGTGTTCTCTCCAGTAGGCCATAATGCTTCTCTATCTCTCCCTCAAGACTGCAAGCTCTTTATGGGGAGGGAAATTGTCTACCGACTCTGTTATATTGTACTCTCCCAATCACTTAGTACTGTGCTCTGCACAGTAAACGATTCATACGGTTAGTACAATGTTCTGCACAAAGTAAGTGCTCAATAAATACCATTAAATGAATGAATACATACAATGGATTGATTGTTTGATTGTTCCCTCACCAGGAAGTTTTCACCCTGGCAATTAATCAATCACTCAGTGGTGTCGATTGAGTGCTTACTATGTGCGGAACACTGTACTAAGCACTTGGGAGAGTACATGCGCTTAGGAGAAGCAGCATGGAGTAGTGGATAGAGCATGGGCCTGGGAATGGGTTCTAATCCCGGCTCTGCCACTTTTCTGCTGTGTTCATTCATTCATACAATAATATTTATTGAGTGCTTACTATGTGCAGAGCACTGTACTAAGCACTTGGAATGTACACTTCGGCAACAGATAGAGACAATCTCTGCCCAATAAAGGGCTCACAGTCTAAACAGGGGAGACAGGCAGCAAAGCAAAACAGAACAAAACAAGACATCATCAAGTGACCTTGGGCAAGTCACTTCATTTCTCTGCATCACAGTTACCTCATCTATAAAAGGGGGATTGAGACTGTACCCCCCTCATGGGCCAAGGGACTGTGTCCAACCCGATTTGTTTGTATCCATCCCGGTGCTTAGTACAGTGCCTGGAACAGAGTAAGTGCTTAACAAATACCATAATTATTGTTATTATTATCACAATACAACAGAATTAGCAGATACGTTACCTACCCCTTAACAAGCAGACCCATAGACCCTTTTGTACAAGTCACCCAGAGGGGTGAGTGGAAGGGAGTCCAGATACTTCAAATCTTTAACACTGGCAGCAGACCAAGCCTGCATATCCCATTTGCAGCCGCTTGCATATCCCAGCTCTGCCACTTGGCAGCTGTGTGACTGTGGGCAAGTCACTTAACTTCTCTGTGCCTCAGTTACTTCATCTGTAAAATGGGGATTAAGACTGTGAGCCTCACGTGGGACAACCTGATTACCCTGTATACCCCAGCGCTTAGAACAGTGCTCTGCACATAGTGCTTAACAAATACCAATATTATCATTATTATTATTATTATTATTATCATTTGTCAGGGGAACTGGGAAGAAAGTTGCAAAATGCATTTGAGGCACACGAGGGCACCACAGTCCTATCTGCTGCTTACAAGTTCCAGGTTCCTACAGGCTGCAGCCCGTCTATTTCGTTTGCAGTCTGGAAAACAGATTTATTGACATTTTTCATATGGAAAGTTTCTCTTCATTCTTTTACTCTCTGTGGCTTCCTATTACCCACTGACCTTTTCATAAGCAGCCGACGTGGGGATATCACTTTCCTCCTGGGCTGGGGCTAAGGGCTGATTCACCATTTCAGACATTAAACTTATTGCTGCCTCTCGTAAAATTTAAAATCACTGCAACATCATTTTTATGGTCAGGGATATATTAACCGAAGCACTGCCCCGGGGTGGGTCTGTCCGGTGGAGCCCCTCCTGGGACCTTCGATGCACGTAGCATTTTTTTTTTTATGGTATTTGTTGAATACTTACTCTGTGCCAGGAAATGTACTACTACTAATAATAATGTTAGTATTTGTTAAGCACTTACTATGGGCAGAGCACTGTCCTAAGCACTGGAGTAGATACAGGGTAATCAGGTTGTCCCACGTGAGGCTCACAGTCTTCATCGCCATTTTGCTGATGAGATAACTGAGGCCCAGAGAAGTGAAGTGACTTGTCCACAGTCACACAGCTGACAAGTGGCTAACCCGCTGGTCTAGATACAAGTCAGTCTGGTGGGACACAGTCATTGTCCTACATGGGGCTCCCAGTCCTAATCTCCATTTTACAGATTGTAACTGAGGCACAGAGAAGGGAAATGATTTTCTCTAGGTCACATAGAAGACAATTGGAGGAGCTGGGATTAGAACCCAAGTCCTTATGACTTCCAGGCCTGTGCTCTATCCATTAGGTTATATCAAGACTCTCCATCACCTTGCCCCCTCCTACCTCTCCTCCCTTCTCTCTTTCCACTGCCCACCCCGCACGTTCCGCTCCTCTGCCGCCCACCTCCTCACCGTCCCCCATTCTCACCTATCCCGCTGTCGACCCCTGGGCCACGTCTTCCCACGGTCCTGGAATGCCCTCCCTCCTCACCTCCACCAAACTAATTCTTTTCCCCTCTTCAAAACCCCACTGAGAGCTCACCTCCTCCAAGAGGCCTTCCCAGACTGAGCTTCCCCTTTTCCCTCTGCTCCCTCTGCTCCCCCTCTACCTCCCCTTCACCTCTCCTCAGCTAAGCCCTCTTTTCCCCCCTTTCCCTCTGCTCCTCCCCTTCTCCCTTCCCCACTGTACTCATCCACTCAACTGTATATATTTTCATTACCCTATTTATTTTGTTAATGAGATGTACATCACCTTGATTCTATTTATTTGCTATTGTTTTAATATGTTCATTCCCTTGATCCTATTTATTGCCATTGTTCTTGTCTGTCCATCTCCCCCGATTAGACTGTAAGCCCATCAAAGGGCAGGGACTGTCTCTATCTGTTATCGATTTGTACATTCCAAGCGCTTAGTACAGTGCTCTGCACATAGTAAGCACTCAATAAATACTATTGAATGAATGAATGAATATTATTATTATCTGCTTTAAATCTGATAATAATCAGCTTTTAATCAGCTTGCCCCCTCCTACCTCACCTCACCTCACTGATACACTACTGAAGCCCAGTCCACACACTTGGCTTCTCTAGCACGAGGTTGTTCACTGTGCCCTGATCATACCTATCTTGCCACCAACCCCTTTCCCACATCTTTCTTTTGGCCTGGAACTCTCTCCCCCTTCATATTTGCCAGAACATGACTCTTCCCACCTTCAAAGCCTTACATCCCCTCCAAGAGGCCTTTCTCTTTTCCCCTGACTTCCTCTCCGTTCCATGTCTCTAATATGTTTGGACCTGTACCCTTTGGGCATTTGACATTCAGCCCCACAGAACTCATAGCCATAAATAATTTATTTATATTGATGAATATCTCCCCCTCTATACTATAAACTTGACGTGGGCAGGGAAAGTGTCTACCAACGCTGTTGTATTCTACTCTCCCAAGTGATCACTACAGTGCTCTTCAGTCAGAAGCACTCAATAAGTACCACTGATTGATAAAAGAATAGGGCAGAGATATGGATATGAATATACACTAATCAATTGGATTTATGAGCACTTACGGTGTGCAGAGCACTATGCTAAGCACTTTCATTCATTCATTCATTCAATAGTATTTATTGAGCACTTACTATGTGCAGAGCACTGTACTAAACGCTTGGAATGAACAAGTCGGCAACAGATAAAGACAGTCCCTGCCGTTTGACGGGCTTACAGTCTAATCGGGGGAGACGGACAAGAACAATGGCAATAAATAGAGTCAAGGGGAAGAACATCTCGTAAAAACAATGGCAACTAAATAGAATCAAGGCGATGTACAATTCATTAACAAAATAAATAGGGTAATGAAAATATATACAGTTGAGCGGACGAGTACAGTGCTGAGGGGATGGGAAGGGAGAGGGGGAGGAGCAGAGGGAGATGGGGGGAAAAGAGGGTTAAGCTGCGGAGAGGTGAAGGGGGGGTGGTAGAGGGAGTAGAGGGAGAAGGGGAGTCTGGGAAGGCCTCTTGGAGGAGGTGAGTTTTAAGTAGGGTTTTGAAGAGGGAAAGAGAATCAGTTTGGCGGAGGTGAGGAGGGAGGGCATTCCAGGACCGCAGGAGGACGTGGCCCAGGGGTCGATGGCGGGATAGGCGAGACTGGGGGACGGTGAGGAGGTGGGCGGCAGAGGAGCGGAGCGTGCGGGGTGGGCAGTAGAAAGAGAGAAGGGAGGAGAGGTAGGAAGGGGCCAGGTGATGGAGAGCCTTGAAGCCTAGAGTGAGGAGTTTTTGTTTGGAGCGGAGGTTGATAGGCAACCACTGGAGGTTTTTAAGAAGGGGAGTGACATGCCCAGATCATTTCTGCAGGAAGATGAGCCGGGCAGCGGAGTGAAGAATAGACTGGAGCGGGGCGAGAGAAGAGATCTCTATGTCATCTGCGTAGAGATGGTAGTCAAAGCCGTGAGAGCGGATGAGTTCACCGAGGGAGTGAGTGTAAATGGAGAACAGAAGAGGGCCAAGAACTGACCCTTGAGGAACTCCAACAGTTAAAGGATGGGAGGGGGAGCAGGCGCCAGCGAAGGAGACCGAGAAGGACCAGCCAGAGAGATAAGAGGAGAACCAGGAGAGGACGGAGTCCGTGAAGCCAAGGTGAGATAAGGTGTGGAGGAGGAGGGGATGGTCGACAGTGTCAAAGGCAGCAGAGAGGTCAAGGAGGATTAGAATGGAGTAGGAGCCATTGGATTTGGCAAGAAGGAGGTCACGGCTGACCTTGAGAGAGCAGTCTCAGTAGAGTGGAGGGGACGGAAGCCAGATCGGAGGGGGTCCAGGAGAGAATGGGAGTTAAGGAATTCTAAGCAGCGATTGTAGACGACTCGTTCTAGGATTTTGGAAAGGAAGGGTAGTAGGGAGATAGGGCGATAACTGGAGGGGGAAGTGGGGTCAAGAGCGGGTTTTTTTAGGATGGGGAGACGTGGGCATGTTTGAAGGCAGAGGGGAAGGAGCGCTTGGTGATTGAGTGGTTAAAAATAGAAGTTGAGGAAGGGAGGAGGGCAGGGGCGACGGTTTTAATAAGGTGAGAGGGAATGGGGTCCGAGGCTCAGGTGGAGGGGGTGGCACTTGCGAGGAGGGAGGAGATCTCCTCTGAGGATACTGCAGGGAAGGATGGGAAAGTAGGGGAGAGGGTTGGTGGGGGGGAGGGGAGAGGCGGAGGGGTGACTTTGGGAAGCTCAGACCTGATTGTGTTGATTTTTGTGATGAAATAGGTGGACAGATCACTGGGGGTGAGAGAAGGGGGAGGGGGAGGAACAGGGGGCCCAAGGAGAGAGTTAAGATCCGGAACAATCGGCGGGGGTGACGGGCATGGGTGTAGAATCCAATGGCTCCTACTCCATTCTGATCCTCCTTGACCTCTCTGCTGCCTTTGACACTGTCGACCATCCCCTCCTCCTCCATACCTTATCTCACCTTGGCTTCACAGACTCTGCCCTCTCCTGGTTCTCCTCTTACCTCTCTGGCCGATCATTCTCGGTCTCCTTCGCTGGAGCCTCCTCCCCCTCCCATCCTTTAACTGTTGGAGTTCCTCAAGGGTCAGTTCTTGGCCCTCTTCTGTTCTCCATTTACACTCACTCCCTCGGTGAACTCATCTGCTCTCACGGCTTCGACTACCATCTCTACGCAGATGACACGCAGATCTACATCTCCGCCCCTGTCCTCTCCCCCTCCCTTCAGGCTCGCATCTCCTCCCGCCTCCGGGACGTCTCCACCTGGATGTCGGCCCGCCACCTAAAACTCAACATGAGCGAGACTGAGCTCCTCATCTTCCCTCCCAAACCCGGTCCTCTCCCAGACTTCTCTATCACCGTGGATGGCACGACCATCCTTCCCGTCCCGCAGGCCCGCAATCTCGGTGTCATCCTTGACTCGTCCCTCTCGTTCACCCCACACATCCTATCCGTTACCAAGACCTGCCGGTTTCACCTCTACAATATCGCCAAGATCCGCCCTTTCCTCTCCACCCAAACGGCTACCTTACTATTACGGGCTCTCGTTATATCCCGGCTAGACTACTGTGTCAGCCTTCTCTCTGACCTCCCTTCCTCCTCTCTCACCCAGCTCCGGTCTATTCTTCACTCCGCTGCCCGGCTCATCTTCCTGCAGAAACGATCTGGGCATGTCACTCCCCTTCTTAAACAACTCCAGTGGTTGCCTATCGACCTCCGCTCCAAACAAAAACTCCTCACTCTAGGCTTCGAGGCTCTCCATCACCTTGCCCCTTCCTACCTCTCCTCCCTTCTCTCTTTCTACCGCCCACCCCGTACGCTCTGCTCCTCTGCCGCCCATCTCCTCGCCGTCCCTCGGTCTCGCCTATCCCGCCGTCGACCCCTGGGTCACGTCCTCCCGCGGTCCTGGAACGCCCTCCCTCCTCACCTCTGCCAAACTGATTCTCTTTCCCTCTTCAAAACCTTACTTAAAAATCACCTCCTCCAAGAGGCCTTCCCAGACTGAGCTCCTCTTCCCCCTCTACTCCCTCTGCCATCCCCCCTTTACCTCTCCGCAGCTAAAGCCTCATTTACCCCTTTTCCCTCTGCTCCTCCACCTCTCCCTTCCCATCCCCACAGCACTGTACTCATCCGCTCAACTGTATATATTTTCGTTACCCTATTTATTTTGTTAATGAATTGTACATCGCCTTGATTCTATTTAGTTGCCATTGTTTTTACGAGATGTTCTTCCCCTTGACTCTATTGCCATTGTTCTTGTCTGTCCATCTCCCCCGATTAGACTGTAAGCCCGTCAAACGGCAGGGACTGTCTCTATCTGTTGCCGACTTGTTCATCCCAAGCGCTTAGTACAGTGCTCTGCACATAGTAAGCGCTCAATAAATACTATTGAATGAATGAATGAGGGAGGAGAAGAAGTTTTGCCTGGCAGAGGAGAGGGCAGAGTTAAGGCAGGAAAGGATAAATTTGAAGTGTGTGAGGTTGGCTTGGTACTTGGACTTTCACCAGCAGCGCTCCGCAACTCGAGCATAGGAGCGTAGGAGGCGGACGGAGGAGGTGATCCAGGGCTGTGGGTTAGTGGAGCGAGAGCGGCGCAGGGAAAGGGGGGTGAGAGAGTCGAGATGAGTAGAGAGGGTGGAGTTGAGAGCGGAGACCTGATCGTCGAAAGTGGGAAGTGAGGACTGGGCAGCAAGGTGAGAAGAGATGCTATTGGAAAGACGGATGGGATCGAGAGAGCGGAGGTCTCTGTGGGGCAGTAGCGAAGATTTGCAGGGGGAGGGAGTGTGAGAGATGAGGCAGGTGAGAAGGTTATGGTCAGAGAGAGGGATTTCAGAGTCGGTGAGGGAGGAGACAGTGCAGCGGTAGGAGATGACGAGATCGAGGGTGTGACCGAGTCGGTGAGTGGGCGCGGTATGGTGGAGGAGGAGGTCGGCAGAGTCGAGGAGGGATAGCAGGCGGGCGGCAGAGGAGTCGTCGGGTACATCCGTATGGATGTTGAAGTCTGCGAGGATCGGAGTGGGCAGAGAGAAGGATAGAAGGAAGGTGGAAGGGCGGTAGATGACAGCGACAAGTATCTGGAGGGGGTGGTAGAGGCGAATAATATGGGCTTCGAAGGAGGGGAAGGGGGGGGAGGGGGGAGGAGGGATAGTGCGGAAGCGGCAATGGGGTGAGAGGAGGAAGCCGACGCCTCCTCTCTTACCGGTGAGTCTGGGGGAGTGGGAGAAGGAGACGCCTCCGCCGGAGAGAGCGGCGGCGGAGACCGTGTCTTGGGGAGTGAGCCACGTTTCCGAAAGGGCGAGGAGGAGGAGTGAGCAGGAGAGGAAAAGGTCATGGACGAAAGGTAGTTTACCTGTAATAGAGCGGGGGTTCCAGAGGCCACACTTGAAAGTAACTGTGGGTGCAAGGGGGGGGGGGAAGGCGGGGGGAGGGGAGGGTTTGGATGGGGAGGAGGTGGCGGGGCCCTGGACGAGGAGAGGGGGATGAGGGGTGGCGGTGGGACAAGAGGACTGGGATGGGGCATGGGTGGGGAAGAGAGAAGGGGGGAGGGGGTGAAGAGGGGGTTTGGTGGGGGGGAGAGTAGGCGAAGGGGGAAGAGGGGTAGCACTGGTAAAGTGGGGTTCTAGGGCGGGGGGGGGGGGGGAGGAGGCAGAGGAGAGAGCGGGAGAGAGCTGAGCGAGAGAGGGGAAGGGGAAGGGGAGGATAGGAAGGGGCGGGCGGGTGGAGGTGGGAGGTGGGACATGGTGAGGCCAGAGAGGTGGGTGGCAGCACTGACAATAATAAACAGTAACAAACGAAATCGATAATATAGCAACATGATACAGTATGATACAATACAGTAGTGTTAATAAGCAGGCGATGACCAGGGTCGGGGGACGAGCCGACCCTACCCGATCAGACTCAAAGTCAAGCGGCCAGCGGCCGAGAGAATCCCAGAGCTCATGACCAAATATCCCTGTGGCGGCGGGGGAGCCCTGAGGTTGTCCGGTGTGGGTTGCAGCCGTAGGCGGCGGCTAAAGTAAGGTAACACGGTGAGAACAAGGACATCGTCGCCCGGGGCGGGGGTGGGGGAGATGAATCACCTCAAGGGGGAAGAGGGAGTGAGGGTTTCCCAAAATGGCCGCCTCAGGCGGGGGGGGGGGGGGAGGGTGGGCGGTTGGGGAGCACAGTGTCCCCAGAGGACACGATGTCCCTAGGGCCGAGCAGGGGAGCACAATGTCCTCAGGGTCGAGAAGGGGAGCACATTCCCTGCCCTTAGTATATATGGGAGGGTACATATGTCAATATATACAGGTACCTAAGAAGTGCTATAGGTGTTTATTGCAATTTTTTTAATGGTATTTGTTAATTGCTTACTCTGTGCCAAACACTGTATTAAATAAATAAATAAATAGAATCGAGGGGATGAACATCTCATTAAAACAATAGCAAATAAATAGAATCAAGGTGATGTACATCTCATTAACAAAATAAATAGGGTAATGAAAATATGTACAGTTGAGCAGACGAGTACAGTACTGAGGGGAGGGGAAGGGAGAGGGGGAGGAGCAGAGGGAAAGGGGGGAAAAGAGGGCTTAGCTGAGGAGAGGTGAAAGGAGGTAGAGGGGGAGCAGAGGGAGCAGAGGAAAAAGTGGAGCTCAGTCTGGGAAGGCCTCTTGGAGGAGGTGAGCTCTCAGTAGGGTTTTGAAGAGGGGAAGAGAATCAGTTTGGCGAAGGTGAGGAGGGAGGGCATTCCAGGACCACGGGAGGACGTGGCCCAGGGGTCGACGGCGGGATAGGCGAGAACGGGGGACGGTGAGGAGGTGGGCAGCAGAGGAGCAGAGCGTGCGGGGTGGGCAGTGGAAAGAGAGAAGGGAGGAGAGGTAAGAGGGGCAAGGTGATGGACAGCCTTGAAGCCTAGAGTGAGAACTTGTTGTTTTGCGCGGAAGTTGATAGGCAGCCACTGGAGGTTTTTAAGAAGGGGAGTGACATGCCCAGAGCGTTTCTGCAGGAAGATGAGCCGGGCAGCAGAGTAAAGAATAGACTGGAGCGGGGAGAGACGGGAGGAAGGGAGATCAGAGAGAAGGCTGACACAATAATCCAGCTGGGATATTAGGAGAGCCTGTAACACTAAGATAGTCGTTGGGGTGGAGAGAAAAGGGCGGATCTTGGCGATATGATAAAGGTGAGACCGACAGGTTTTGGTGATAGATCGGATGTGTGGGGTGAACGAGAGAGCCGAGTCAAAAATGACACCGAGTTCGTGGGCCTGTGAGACGGGAAGGATGGTAGTACCATCCACGGTGATAGGGAAGTCAGAAAGAGGACAGGGCTTGGGAGGAAGATGAAGAGCTCAGTTTTGGCCATGTTGAGTTTTAGGTAGTGGGCAGACATCCAGGTAGAAACGTCTTGGAGGCAGGAGGAGATACGAACCTGAAGGGAGGGGGAGAGGACAGGGGCAGAGATGTAGATCTGTGTGTCGTCTGCATAGAGATGATAGTTGAAGCCGTGAGAGTGGATGAGTTCACCGAGGGAGTGAGTGTAGAAAAGAAGAGGGCCAAGAACTGACCCTGGAGGAACCCCAACAGTTAGAGTATGGGAGGAGGAGGAGGAGCCCGGGAAGGAGACCGAGAATGAACGGCCAGAGAGATAAGAGGAGAACCAGGAGAGGACGGAGTCCGTGAAGCCAAGGTGAGATAAGGTGTGGAGGAGAAGGAGATGGTCTACCGTGTCAAAGGCAGCTGAGAGGTCGAGGAGGATTAGGATAGAGTAGAAGCCATTGGATTTGTCAAGAAGGAGGTCGTGGGTGACCTTAGAGAGAGCAGTCTCGGGAGAGTGGATGGGACAGAAGCCAGATTGGAGGGGGTCCAAGAGAGAATGGGAGTTAAGGAACTGTTCATTCTGTGAATGCATCTGGGCCCAAGAAACGGCCCATATCATGTTTTCCCTCTCTGCGTGATGTCATCCTGATGAAGGTGGACCCAGTCTGAGGTCTAACAATAATAATAATAATAATAGCAATAATAGTAATGATGATGATAACATTTTTGAACACTTACTATGTGCCAAGCGCTGTATTAAGCACTTGGGTAGATAACAGATAATCAAGATGCACATGGGATGCACAGTCAAAGTTGCTGGGAAAACAAGTAGGACAAGTTTGGTTTCTCTCCAAGCCTCCCAAGGGTTTGGCTAGGGGCAAGCCTGGGATGAGCAACCCCAAGGGCTCCCAGCCACAGCACTTTTTAATTTTTTTTAATGGTATTTGTTAAGCGCTTTCTATGTGCCAAACACTGTACTAAGCATTGGGGAAGATACAAGCTACTCAGGTTGGACACAGTCCATGTTCCACATGGGGCTCACAGTCTTAATCCCCATTTTACTGATGAGGTAACTAGTGCACACGGAAATTAAGTGACTTGCCCAGGCAAATGGGTGAACTGGGATTAGAACCAGGTCCTTCTGACTCCCTGGGCCTGTTCTCTATCCACAAGCCCACTCTGCTTCCCACTTCAGCATCCCCTTTAAACACTTTATCTTCAGCCTATTCATTCATTTATTCAATAGTATTTATTGAGCGCTTACTATGTGCAGAGCACTGTACTAAGCGCTTGGAATGTACAAATCGGTAACAGATAGAGACAGTCTCTGCCCTTTGACGGGCTTACAGTCCAATCACCCTCTGCACCTCAGCACTTACGTATGTATGTATGTATGCTGCATTTTAATGGTAGTTCCCCTCTCTAACAAAAATGATAATAATAACATTGGTGTTTGCTAAGCGCTTACTATGTGCAGAGCTCTGTTCTAAGCGCTGGGGTAGATACAGGGTAATCAGGTTGTCCCCCGTGAGGCTCACAGTTAATCCCCATTTTACAGGTGAGGCAACTGAGGCACAGAGAAGTTAAGTGACTCGCCCACAGTCACACAGCTGACAAGGGACAGAGCCAGAAATCGAACCCATGACCTCTGTCTCCCAAGCCCATGCTCCTTCCACTGAGCCACGCTGCTCTAAGCTAAGCTCCTTGTGCGAAAGGAATTTAGTTACCAATTCTGTCATATTCCACTCTCCCAAGAACTTAGTACAGTGTTCTGCATACCATAAGTGCTCAATACCATCGATTGATTGATGGATCAATCAGGGAGGCAGGGGAACTCACATGGGCCAAGGTGGAAGCAAAACTCAGTGAACAATGGCCCAGTAAGCCGCTCTGGCTGTCACCTGGCCTTCGGACTCTGTCCTCCGCCTCAGCCTCCCCCTCTGCCAGGAACATCTGTCGAAATGACCAAGCTTCTGCCCCAGCCTCCCGCCACATCACGGTCCATCCAACCCAGCAGGCAGGCATTGCCTGAATTACGTGATCGGCTGACGTATGAAATAAAGCTTGTTACTCCCGTAGACAGTTCACATGGGGAATATGTAAGTGCCCGAAATAATCAAAGGTCAGACTTGTAGGTAATGTGTGCTCAAGGTCTGGACCCGAGGACATATTCCTATGAGAAGCAGTTTTGCCTAGTGGATAGAGCACGGGCCTGGGAATCAAAAGGAGTTGGGTTCTAATCTCAGCTGTGCCCCTTGTCAGCTGTGTGACCTTGGGCAAGTCACTTCACTTCTCTGTAAAGTGGAGATTAAGACTGTGAGGCCGCTGGGGGACAGGGACCGTGTCCAACTCTATTTGCTTGTAACCACCCCAGTACTTAGTACGGTGCCTGGCGCAGGGTAAGCGTTTAACAAAAGTCACGATTATAGTTATTATTATTAACTCCTGGGAGGGAGAGAGAATAGAGGCGTATGGATTGGGATGAGCTGCTGTTTGCTGTCTTTCGAGCACTCTGTCAGGTTGTACCCTCCTACCTAACCTCGCTACTCTCCTACTACAGCCCAGCCTGCACACTTTGCTCCTCTAATGCTCACCTTCTCACTATACCTAGGTCTCATCTATCTCATCACCAATCTCACTGCCAACCACTCACCCACAACCTGCTTCTGGCCTGGAACGCCATCCCTCCTCAAATCCAACAGATAATTACTCTCCCCTCTTTCAAAGCCTTACTGAAGCCACATTTCCTCCAGAGGCCTTCCCTGACTAAGACCCGCTTTCCTCTTCTCCCACTCCCTTCTCGATCTCTTTGACTTGCTCCCTTTTCTCTTCCCCCCACCCAGCCCCACAGCACTAATGTACTTATCTGTAATTTATTTACTTATATTAATGTCTGTCTCCTCACCTCTAGACTATAAGCTCATTGTGGGCAGGGAACATGTCTGTTTGTTGAATTGCACTCACCCAAATGCTTAGTACAGTGCTCTGCACACAGTAAGTGTTCAGTAAATAATAAATGAATGAGTGGAAACAATAATAATAATGTTGGTATTTGTTAAGCGCTTACTATGTGCAGAGCACTGTTCTAAGTGCTGGAGAAAAGTAGTGAATCATTGAGCTGTAAGCTGGAATTGGAACCTTGTCTTTAAACTGTAAAATCTTTATTGGCAGGGAATGCGTCTATCAACTCTGTTGTATTGTACTCTGCCAAGCGTTTAGTACAGTGCTCTCCACACAATAAGCACTCAGTCAATACATCAATCAATCTTATTTATGGAGCGCTAAATGTGTGCAGAATACCCGACTAAACACTTGGGAAAGTACAGTTTAACAGAGTTGATAGACATTCCCTGCCTGCAGCAATTAACTAATATGGCAGTATTTGTTAAGCATTTACTTTGTTTTAAGCACTGTTCTAAATCCTGGGGTATATATAAATTAATCAAGTCAGACATAGTTCCTGTCCTATATAGGGCTTGCTGCCTAAGTAATAATAATAATAATTGTGGTATTTGTTCACCACTTACTAAGTGTTAAGCACTGTTCTCAGCACTGAAGATCAAAAATAGTCAAGTAAAGACACAGTCCCTGTCCCACACAGGGCTCACAATCTAAGTAGGAGAGAGTAGGATTTAATCCCCATTTTATAGATGAGGGAACTGAGGCAAGGCTAAATTCGGTGACTTTTTTAGATATTTTTTACACTTAATATGTGCCAAGCACTTCACTAAGCTCTGGGATAGATACAAGATAATCATGTTGGACACAGTTCCTGTCCATCATAGAATTTAGTCTTAATCCTGCTGTGTGAGCTTGGGCTAATCATTTCACTTCTCTGGGCCTCAGTTACCTCATTTGCAAAATGGGGATTGAGACTGTGAGCCCCAAGTGGGAAAGGGACTGCGTCCAACTTGATTCGTTTGTATTCACCCCAGCGCTTAGTATAGTACCTGGCACATAGTAAGCACTTAACGAATAACATCATTGCTATTATTATTATTGAGAATCCCCATTTTACAGACTAGGTAGCTGAGGCACAGAAATGTTAAGTGACTTGCCCAAGGTCACACAAGGCAAGTGGTGGAGATGGAATTAGAACCCAGTTTCTTCTTACTCCCAGGCCCATGCTCTATCCATTAGGCCACGTTGCTTCCCTAATTGAAAGAAAAGAGAATGTTTATAGGAGAGGGAAGGCGAAGAACGGGGACAACATCACACAGTAGACAAGTGGTGGAGATGGGAATAGAATTCAGGTCCTCTGACTTCCAGGTTCATAGTATTTCCACAATGATCATGCTGGGACTAGTTCTTCTATTTACTCATTTATTCAATCGTCTTTATTGAGAGTTTACTGTGTGCAGAGCACTGTACTAAGTGCTTGGTAGACTAGGATATAACAATCTTTTTTATCTGCCAAAGGAGGATGTATTTCTTTTGCAGCTCTCCTACTGCTGACTCCATTTGCTTATCAGTTGGTTAAGTCAAATATTTATTTAGAGAAAGATACACCAATTAGGTCTCAGTGGTTTCAGTTTTCCCCAGACCAGCCCTCTGATTTGAATCTTCTGTGGTTTGAAGATAATCCAGCCATAACCCTTAGCTGGTATCACGTTAACACACTTAACCCCTGGGTTACCAGCGCAGAGCCAAGGTGGACACCATGGCAGAGGTGAGGGAACCAGAAATTTCTAGAACGGCCCACATCCCTTCACATCAAGATGAGCTGCTGTATGATGACGTTCTGTCTGTGTGAATATCTGGGCCCCAAACTTACTTTTTAGGCACTTGAAATTCACCTCACCCTCAGCTCCATGGCACTACTCCTATACATATCCAGAATTTATTTTAATGTCCGTCTCCCCCTCTAGGCTGCAGGGATCAGGTTTACCAACTCTGCTGTACTGTAGTCTCTTAAACCCTTAGGATTCATTCCTTCATTCAGTAGTATTTATGGAGCACTTTACTGTGTGCTGGGTACTGTACTAAGTACTTGAGAAAGTACAATATACTAATAAACAGACACATTACCTGCCCATAGTGAGCTTACAGTCTAATAATGATAATTATAATACTGTTGGTATTTGTTAAGCGCTTACTATGTGCAGAGCATGTTCTAAGCACTGGGGTAGATACAGGGTGATCAGGTTGTCCCACGTGAGGCTCAAAGTCTTCATCCCCATTTTACAGATGAGGGAACTGAGACCCAGAGAAGTTAAGTGACTTGCCCACAGTCACACAGCTGACAAGTGGCAGAGCTGGGATTCAAACTCATGACCTCTGACTCCCAAGCCCGGCCTCTTTCCATTGAGCCACGCTGCTTCCCTGGTCTAGAACAGGAGGAGAGATATCAATATTTAAAAAAAAAATTACAGTTATGTTTCAAGAGTGCTGTGGGCCTGGGAGAGGGGGAAGAACAAAGAGCGCAAGGTGGAGCAATGTAGAAGGGAGTGGGAGAAGAGGAAAGTGGGGGCCGAGTCTGGGAAGGCCTCTTGGAGGAGATGTGCCATCAATAAGACTTTGAAGGCGGGGAGGGTGATTCTGTAGGTTTGGCAGCCAGATAGATGAGATGGAGGTATAGTGAGTAGGTTGATGTTAGAGGACTGAAGTGTGCAGGCTGACTTGTAGGAAATCAGAGAGGGAATGTAGGAGGGTGAGCAGGGTGGCTCAGTGGAAAGAGCCCAGGCTTGAGAGTCAGAGGTCATGGGTTCAAATTCCGGCTCTGCCACTTCTCAGCTGTGTGACTGTGGACAAGTCACTTAACTTCTCTGTGCCTCAGTTACCTCATCTGTAAAAATGGGGATTAAGACTGTGAGCCCCATGAAGGACAACCTGATTACTCTGCATCTACCCCAGCACTTAGAACAGTGCTCTGCACATAGTAAGCACTTAACAAATACCAACATTATTATTATGGAGTACCTTAAAGCGACGGTAAGGAATTCGTTTGATGTGGAGGTAGATGGTCCACGCTGAAGGTTCTTGAGGAGTAGAGAGATGTGGACTGAACTTTAAAATGAAAAAGATCTGGGAAGCAGAGAAAGTAAGGGCTTGAGTCGGGGGAGATGGGAGGCAGGGAGGTCTATGAGGAGGCTGAAAGGATCAAGCGTTTAGATCAGTGTAGTATCAGTTTGGATAGAGAGGAAAGGGTGGATTCCTTAGTACACTACCCTGCACACAGTAAGCACTAAATCAATTCCATTGATTGATTGATCCACTGATCTAGCCTGAAGGACTTAGATCCTAGACGGATCTGTATAAATTACATATCTGTAATTTAGTTATTTATATTGATGTCTGTCTCCCTGCTCTAGTCTGTAAGCTCACTGTGGGCAGGGAATCTATTGTTAAAATGTATTTTCCCAAGCGCTTAGTACTGTCCTCTGTACACAGTAAATGCTCCCTAAATACGATTGAAAGAATGAATGAATGAATACTAAGGGTTTAAGAGAGTACAATACAGCAGAGTTGGTATCATCCCTCTCCACAGTGAGCTTGTGCACTGCCCTAGGGGAGCTCAGTGGTCTTTAAATTGTGACCACATTTATGCAGATCTTGCAGACTCCAAGAGCAACAGCTCTGCTGGAAGCCACAAATTGGAATCCCTCTGCCTAGTATTTCCTCCGGACTGTCAGCTGCATAAGGGCAGGGATCGTAACTACCAATGCTATTGGACTCTACTCTCCCAAGTGCTTAGTTCAGTGCTCTGCACACAGTAAGCACTCAATAAATACCATTGATTGACTGACTAATCGAGCCTGAAGGATCTTTTTAAGTCCTGCACTGCTCCAGAGGGGCTGAATGCTCTTTAAATTGTGGCCATGTTTACACTGACCTCGCAGGCTCCAAGAGCTACTGTTCTTTTGGGAGCCGCAGATCAGAAACCCATGCCTAGAATCTCCTCTAGACTGTCAGTTTCTTGAGAACAAAGATCATGCCTATGAACTCTATTGTACTGTACTCTCCCAAGCGCTTAGTACAGTATTCTGCACACAGTAAGCACTCAATAAATACTATCAATTGATTGGAATACTGTTGTTCATCTCAGTTTTCCCAAAAAATAACCTCCTCTCTCATAACCTTTATAGAAAGTCACCTCCTCCCAGAGACCTTCCTTGATTTAATCTCTCCACCTTCCAGACCAGCAAATTCAATCGACCTGAATACACTAATACAGACAATATAGTATTCATTGATTATATCAAAAAGAAATGAGTATTTTTCTCATCTGCAACTGAGAGGTGGGATGGGGAAGAAAAAGAGTGAGAGATGCCTCTAGATTTAGAGAGATAGATCTCTCTAGAGAGAGAGAGGGGACTGAGGGAGAGAGAACACTTAATTGCACTTGGTTTAAAAATTGGCAGTTTTATAACAGAGCTGAGAGGAGAAGGGAGGGTGGAGTTCAGTATCTCTTCACAAATATTTGAAGGGTGATTTGAAGGAGTATCCTGGCCAGCGAATTTTCTTCTCAAGAGAGAATAGGGCAAGAGAAAATTGGTGTGCATTAGAGAATGCAAGATTTAGGTTACATTTCAGAAAGAACCATAATCTCATCTCTTATGCTGCCAACCCTTGTCCACATCACCTGACAGACCACCACTCTCCTCAACTTCAAAATCCTCCTTAAATCACATCTTCTCCAAGAGTCTAAGCTCTCATTTCCCTCCCTTCTCTGTCCCCTATTCACTCATTCATCCTTCAACCACTTGATACTCACTCCACCTTCGGGCCCCCAATATATAGGGATACATCCTCACACTCTGCCATTTCCCCTTTCTATAATTTCTTTTCCCACTGGAGACTGTATGCTCACTGTGGGAAGGGATCTCACGTCTACCCATTCTACTGTATTCTCCCAAGTGTTTAGTATAGTGTTGTGCACAAAGTACCCAGTAAATACTACTGATTACTGATTGGTTAATGAGCAGAATCACTGAGACTTAGAATAAGCTACTATGGAGGCTGTTGAATGTACAGCTCTGGAGATCTTTACAATCCATAAATAATAATGTTGGTATTTGTTAAGCGCTTACTATGTGCAGAGCACTGTTCTAAGCGCTGGGGTAGATACAGGGTAATCAGGTTGTCCCACGTGAGGCTTACAGTCTTCGTCCCCATTTTACAGATGAGGTAACTGAGGCCCAGAGAAGTTAAGTGACTTGCCCACAGTCACACAGCTGACAAGTGGCGGAGTCGGGATTCGAACCCATGCCCTCTGACTCCCAAGCCCGGGCTCTTTCCACTGAGCCACGCTGCTTCTCGAAATCCATAAAACCACCAGCCATCATGGATGATTTGGTAGCTGTTCTGTCAGGAGGCAGATCTAGCTTAAATGACATCTATAATCTTTAGAATTTCAAGAATACAAAGTTAAAGTAGCAAAACAAGATTTAATGGCCATGGTATAAATCTACTGAAATTAATCTTTCTAATCAAAAAGGAAAACGGCCAATGCATTCTAAGGTCACATTCCTGCGATTATATTTTTGGTTGAATATTTGATGAAAATCCATACATAAACTAAGCATATTTGGATTTCAAATACTTTCCACTGCACAGATGGCTCAGCTTTCCAGGACAAGACTAATTTATAACCCTCTTGAAGGATCTTAGAAGGAAGTTGCATGCAGTTGAAAGCTATAAAGTTTTGTTATCCTTTCTGAATCAGTGAGTTATGGAACCCAGTATATACCTTTTATCACCGCTCTTTATCGGGTGTGCTTTCAAAAAAAACTTCCAGGAGTTCTTTGGCACAAGAAACTAACTTAAAAGTCACTGACAAAACATTATTAATAAATTCAAGTCTCCCCACTCAAAAAAAACTCCAGTGGTTGCTCATCCATTTCTGAGTCAATCAATCAATCAATCAATAGTATTTACTCAGCACTTACTGTGTACAGAGTACTGTACTCAACTTGTAAGGAGAGTACAATATTAAAGGGTGCGTACAGAGGATCTCTGCCCACAAGTTTACAGATTGCTGACTTTTTTGTGTGATTTCCTACTACAATCTGTCCTGCACACTTTCATTCATTCAACTGCATTTACCGAACACTTACTGTGTGCTAAGCACTGTACTAAGCATAAGCACTTGGGAGAGGCCAATACCACAGACAGACACAATCCCTGCCCACAGTGAGCTCACAGTGTAGGAAGCACACTTCACTCCCCGGCTTCAACCTAGTCTCTGTACCTCCCTCTTGCCCATCTCACTGCCGACAACTTGCCCACGTCCTCCCTGTCCCGGAACTCCCTACCCCTTCTTATTGAACAGATTATCATTCTACCCAGCTTCACAGCCTTGTTAAAATCACATTTCCTCCAAGAGGCCTTCCCCGACAAACCCTCATTTTCTCTATTCCCTCTCCCTTCTACATTATCTATGCAATAGATTTGTACTCTCTAAACGATGGTTATTCACCCTGCCCTCAGCCCCAAGCACTTATGTATACAAGCATATTTCATTCATTCATTTTAATGTCTGTCTCCCTACTGTACAGTAAGCTCTTTGTGGATAGGGAATGTGTCTAGCAACTTTGGAGAAGCAGAGTGGCTCAGTGGAAAAAGCCCAGGCTTCGGAGTCAGAGGTCGTGGGTTCCAATTCCGGCTCCACCACTTGTCAGCTGTGTGACTTTGGGCCAGTCACTTCACTTCTCTGGGCCTCAGTTCCCTCATCTGTCAAATCGGGATGAGGACGGTGAGCCCCACATGGGACAACCTGATTACCTTGGATCTAGCCCAGTGCTTAGAACAGTGCTTGGCACATAGTAAGTGCTTAATAAATACCGACACTATCAACTTTGGGGGTTTTTTTGTTTCTTGTTTTTTTCTTTTATGGCATTTTTCAAGCACTTCCTATGTGCCAGGCACTGTACTAAGGACTTCAGGAGATATGAGTTAATCAGATTGGACAGAGTCTGTGATCCACATAGGGCTCACAGTCTTAATCCCCATTTTACAGATGAGGGAACTGAAATCCAGAGAAGTGAAGCGACTTGTCCAAGGTCCCACAGCAGGCACGTGGTGGAGTCAGAATTAGAACTCAGGTCCTTCTGACTCCTGGGCCTGTGATCTATCCAATAGGTCATGCTGCTATGATGTATAGTACAGGGCTTTGTGCATAGTAAGTGGTCAATAAATGATACTGACTGATGATGATGCATACTCTCCCTGCTTAAAGCCCTACTGAAATCATATGTCCTCCAGAAAGCCTTCCCTGCATGACATAGTGAATAGAGCACAGGCCTGGGAATCAGAAGGTCATGGATTCTAATCCTGGCTTTGCCACATCTCTGCTGCTTGACTTTGGGCAAGTTACTTTACTTCCTGGGGCCAGTTACCTCATCTGTAAAATGAGGAATGAGACTGTGACCCCCACGTGGGACAGGGACTGTGTTCAACCCAATTTTCTTGTATCCACCCCAGCACTTAGTACAGTGCTTGGCACATAGTAAGTGGTTAACAAACACCACAATTAATCTTCCCACCACGCTTCTCCCTCCACCTCCACTTAACCTGTACATTTGGGTTTCTACCCCAAAAGCACTTTAATACTCACTCTTCCCCCACCACATTTATGTTCGTATCCTTATACTCTACTGCTTCCTCTACCTGCAATTTATTTGAATGTTTATCTCCTCCTCTAGAATGTAAGCTCCTTCATTCATTAATTCATTCAATCATAGTTTTTGAGCCCATACTGTGTGCAGAGCACTGTACTAAGCCCTTGGGAAAGTACAATACAGCAATAAAGACAGACAATCCCTGACCCCAATGAGCTCACAGTCTAGAGGGAGGGAGACAGACATCAGTACACAATAAACAGACATCAATATAAATAAGTGCTGTGGAGCAGGGAGAGGGGAAAAAGAAAAGAGAGAAAGTCAGGGTAACACAGAAGGGAGTGGGAGATGAGGAAAAGTGGGGTTTAGTCAGGGAAGGCCTCTTGGAGGAGATGTGCCTTCAGTTAGACTTTGACACGGGGGAAAGTAATTGTCTGGTGGATTTGAGGAGTGAGGGCATTCCAGGCCAGAGGTAGGACGTGGGCCAGGGGTCAGAGGCAAAACAATTGACACTGAGGCAGAGTGAGACAGATAGCACCAGAGGACCTAGGTGTGTGGGCTGGGTTGTAGAAGGAGAGAAGCAACCTGAGGTAGAAGGGGGTGAAGTGATAGAGTGCTTTTAAGCCAGTGGTGAGGAATTTTTGTTTGATGCTGAGGTGGATAGGCAAACACTGGAAATTTTTGATGGGGAGGCAGTGACATGTCCTGAACGTTTCTGTAGAAAAATAATACAGTTTGCAGAGTAAAGTATGGACTGGAGTGGGGAGAGGCAGGAGGTTGGGAGGTCAGTAAAGAGGCTGATGCAGTAAACTAGGCGGAATAGGATGAGTGATTGTATTAACGTTGTAGCAGTTTGGATGGAGAGGAAAGGGTGGATTTTAGTGATGTGAAGCTGAGACTGACATGATTTGGTGACGGATTGGATATGTGGGTTGAATGAGGGAGCAGAGTCAAGGATAATCCCCAAGGTTACAGGCTTGCGAGATGGGAAGGATGGTAATGACAGTAATAATAATGATTGCGGTATTTGTTAAGCGCTTACTATATGCCAGGCACTTTACTAAGCTCAGGGGTGGTTACCAGTAAATCGAGTTGTACACAGTCCCTGTCCAAAATGGGGCTAACAGTCTCAATCCTCATTTTACAGATGAGGTAAATGAGGCCCAGAGAAGTAAAGTGACATGCCCAAGGTCACGCAGCAGACATGGGGCAGAGCCAGGATTAGAACCCATGACCTTCTAATTCCCAGGCCTTTGCTCTATCCATTGTGCCATGCTGCTTCTCATGGTAGTGCTGTCTACAGTGAAGCCAAAGTCCGAGAGAGGTTGGGGTTTGGGTGGGAAGATAAGGAGCTCTGTTTTGGACATGTTAGGTTTGAGGTGATGGGAGGACATCCACGTAGAGATGTCTTGAAGGCAGGAGGAGATGCGAGCTTATAGAGAGGAAGAGAGATCAGGGAGAAGATTTAGATTAGGGTATCCCCAACATAGAGATGGTAGTTGAAGCCGTTGGAGCAAATGAGTTCTCCAAGGAATCCTTTCTTGTTGAAGGGATCATGTCTACTAACTCAATTTTACTCCAATCAATCAGTCAATTGTATATATTTATTCATTTTCATGGTATTCATTAAGTGCTTACTATATACAAGGCACAGTAGTAAGCACTGCGGTAGAGTCAAGCTAATCAGGTTGGACACAAACCATGTCCCACACTGGGCTCAATCTTAATCCCCATTTTACAGATGAGGTAACTGAGGCACAGATAAATTAAGTGACTCACCTAAGGTCACACAGCAGAGAGGTGACAGAGCCGGGATTAGAAACCAGGTCTACCTGACTCCCAGGCCCATGGTCTATCCACTAGGCCATGCTGCTTCTCATAATTTATTGCGCTGATAGTTATTGTGTGCCCAGCACTGTACTAAGCACTTGGGAGTCTACAATATAACAGAGTTGATAGACATGATCCCTGCCCACAAGGATCTTACAGTCTAGAGGGGGTGACAGGTAAAATAAATTACAGATCTCTGTGTAAGTACTTCAGGGCTGAAGGTGGGCAGAATGAAGGTCACAAATCCAAGTGCAAGCACAGTGAAGAAGGGAGAGAGAGTAGTGTTTAGCACAGTTTAGCACAGTGCTCTGCACTCAAGAAATTCCATTCATTGACAGGTAAAATGATGTTTGTCATGCAATGGTGAAAATGACACAGACTGCATTGGTTTTTCATTTCATAAAACTAATTTCCCAACTAAACAGTTAAACTACTAGGCTATAATGAACACTTACCTGAGATGGGATTCTATTTGGGCCCAGTGACCTATCTGTATGATGCTTAAACATTGTATTCTGTGGAAATTGTTGTTTTTTTTTCTCAGTCCAATTTTTCAGGTACCCTTCAAAAATAACCAGGGTCTGTTACCAGATGATAACTTTAATTGTTAGAAAAGCCTGACCACAGGATGATGGGTTACATATCTAAATAGCTGTTAATTATTCAAGCAGTACACAATATGAGAATTTCTTTTCATCTGGCTCTCTTCTCCCCCTCTGTAAGAAGGATTGGTGTGGTTAGCTTCATTTCTGATTAGCAGTATGGCCTGGAAGAAGCAACGTGACCATGACTTATTTACCGATTTGTACATTACAAGCGCTGAGTACAGTGCTCTGCACATAGTAAGTGCTCAATAAATACTACTGAATGAACTTGGTTGGAAAAAGCCACCGGCCTAGGAGTCAGAGGACCAGGGTTCTAATCTCTGCTCTGCCACTTATCTTTTGTGTGACCTTGGGCAAATCTTTTAACTTCTCCGCACCTAGTTACCTCATGTGTAAAATGGGAATTAAGACTGTGAGCCTGCTGTTGGGTAGGGATTTTCTCCTTCTGTTGCAGAATGTATTTTCCAAGTGCTTAGTACTGTGCTCTGCACATAGTAAGCACTCGATAAATACAATTGAAAGAATGAATGAACAGGGATTGTGTCTAACCTGATTGTCTTGTAACTAACCCAGAGTTTAGGACAGAACCTGGTACAGAGTAAATGCTTAACGAATACCATAAAAAATCGGGGAAATAAACTAAGGCTGCAGAAGGGAGGGGTTTCATTTGCTGCCACGAATATGGGATTGCTCAGGGTCATTGTCACCCTTGGGGCTGCAGGAGGCTGAGAGAGGAATCCAGAAAGCTTGCCCTGAGCCTGCACCATGGTGGTGGCGGGAGGGGAGGGCACGGCACAACAGAAAGTCTCATCTGACTGATAGGTGATGGGGAGAGGCAGTGCCATGTTAGGTCAGGGTTCAACCCCTTCACCTTGGGGTTAGTAGAATTGATGAGACAATTTCCTAAGGCAACCACACTCCTCTTATGATGATGATGGTATTTGCTAAGTACTTACTATATGCCAACCACTGTTCTAAGCACTGAGGTAGATAGAAGCTAGTCACGTTGGACACAGTCTATATCCCAAATGGGGCACATAGCATTAATCTCCAATTAACAGATGAAGTAACTGAGATACGGAGAAGTGAAGTGATTTGCCCAAGGTCACATAGCTGACAAATGGCTGGAGCTGGAATTAGAACCCATGTCCTTCTGACTCCCAGGCCTGTGCCCTATCTTCTCTGTGCAAATGGTGCCCATGTCACCTCTCTGAATTATCTTGTCATAGTCTTTCAATCATACCTATTGAGCCCTTACTGTGTGCAGAGCACTGTACTAAGTGCATGAGAGAGTTCAATACAATAAACAGACACATTTCCCACTCCCAGTGAGCTTATATATGATGATGAACGGGAGCATATCTACTGCTGTTAAAAGAATTCCAGGAGTAATCTAAAGAGTATCCTCCCCTTCATAACATAATGGCTGCTGAGACATAATTTGGGGGTATTCTTCAAACTGCTATTAATTTTCACGAAGGGTCATGCTGGCAACGCCTGACAAAGCCTCTGCAAATTAATCCTAAACCATATATTAGATACTGAGTCTGATTTTAATCATTAAACTTGTACTAAAATTTGATTTTCAAAGTTTCAATTGCTATTTCATGATTTTGTGATTCAACACTCAGAATTTAAGTGACTAATTGGTAGCTTTAAAGAATTGAAGAATCCAAGAATGAATGGCATTGAATTGTCCTGGAAAAAAAACAGAATGATTCAGGTCGTGTTATATCAAGTCATGAAATCGGTAGCTTAAAAAATATGTTATCTTTTTAATTTTTTAATGGTATTTGTTAAGTATTCACTATGTACCAGACACTGTACTTAGCACTGGACATCAAGACATCTTTTAGACATAAGCTTCAATCAATTATATTTATCAAGAGCTTTCTGTGTGCATAGAACCGTATTAAATGTTTGGGAGAATACAACACAAAAGAGTTCATTCATTCATTCAGTCATATTTATTGAGCACTTACCATGTGAAAAGCAGTATACTAGGCCCCTGGGAGAGTGCAGTTTAACAAGAAAGAGACGATAATAGCAAACAGACAGAGTTGATCGACATACTCCCTTCCCACAACGAAATTAAAGAGTAAAGAATGAGCTTCTCCATCAAACCACCAATAAATATTTCAAGGTCTCCATCACAGGATTTTGAATTGCCGTGTGAACCCTGGCTACATGTGGCTTTGAAACAAAGAAAAAGCATGGGCTCATATCAGCAATGATGATACCACCTCGACTTCATTAGTAACCTAAGCAATTGTGCTCAAACACTCTAGCAGCTGAGACCATTTCTTGAGCTCATTCCTCCACTTCCCACTTCTAGAAGCACAGAAAATGTGACAAGCAAAGAAGCCAGGTGTCCTGTTTTGATCTTTCCGGGTCTCTGTTCCCTGATCCTAGTAAATGTCTGCTTATTTCCCTTTCTCTGTCTTGTTTTTGATGTGCCGTCCAAGGGCTTGACCTCTCCCTGTTTCAAGCTTAGCCTGCACCTGCTTTATGCTCTCACCCATGTAAATAAATGATGAGCATGTAGAATAACAATTAGAAAGGATGGGAAAGGGAAAGATAAGGATAACCAAAAGAGTGGCTTGCAGAAGTAAGAGACAAATGGTGGATACTTGGTAGGATGGAGAATGATTTTTCCATTCAGAAGCATGAGATGTTTGTGTGTGTGTGTGTGTGTGTGTGTGTGTGTGTGTGTGTGTGTGTGTGTGTGTGTTTGGCGGGAGGGTATTGGGGGGCTCTTAAAATCCAGGTTGACTTGATTTGGGATTGGTACCCTGCATTGTCAAGCATTGTGCCCAACCTGATTAGCTTGAATCAACCCCAACAGTACAGTGCCTGGCACCTAGTAAGTGATTAATATATACCATTAAAAATAATTAAGCTTGCAGTACTAATAGTATTTATTAAGCAATTTTTGCTGAGCACTGTACTAAGCACCAGAAGATGATACACAGGTGGGGATTAAACATGATCCCTTTCCCTCGGCGGGGGGTGGGGGCGGAGGACACTGTTCTGGGTCCCGATCATATGAGCTCATGAGCTGGGTTGAGCTGGACCCCCTGAAAAGGGAGGTTCAGGTGGATTGAGAAGCAGTGTGACCTAGTGGAAAGAGAATAATAATAATGTTGGTATTTGTTAAGCTCTTACTATGTGCAGAGCATTGTTCTAAGCGCTGGGGTAGATTCGGGGTAATCAGGTTGTCCCACGTGGGGCTCACAGTCTTAATCCCCATTTTACAGATGAGGTAACTGAGGCGCAGAGAAGTTAAGTGACTTGCCCACAGTCACACAGCTGACAAGTGGCAGAGCTGGGATTCGAACCCATGACCTCTGCCCCCAAAGCCCGTGCTCTTTCCACGGAGCCAGCATGAGCCTGGGAGTCAGAGGACCTGGGTTCTAAGGCCAGCTCCGCCACTTGTCTGCTGTGTGACCTTGGGGAAGGCATGTCACTTTTCTGTGCCACAGTTTCCTCATCTGTAAAATGAGGATTAAGACTCTGAGCCCCATGAGGGACAGGGACTGTGTCCAACCTGATTAATTTGTATCTACCCCAGTGCTTAGTACAGTACCTGGCATAAAGTAAGCGCTTCACAAATACCATTATTATTGGAGGTTATGCGATCCCCTTGCCCTTTCTCCCTGCTGGGAGCCAGGATCATATTGAGGTATTGTCAGGTGGGGAGTTTGGTGCTGTAAGCTCATTTTGGGAAGGGAAAGTGTGGGCTAACTCTTTTGTATCATACATTCCCAGCCCCCTAGACTGTGATTTCGTTGAGGGCAGGGATTGTCTCTCTTTATTGTTGTATTGTATTTTCCCAAGCATTTAGTACAGTGGTGTGCACTCAGTAAATGCTCAATAAATACGAGTGAATGAATGAATGATTGCTCTGCACATAATAAGCGCTCAATAAATACCGTTGATTGATTTATTGATTCCCAAGAGGCACAGAATTTGGTGGCCCCTTCAAACAGCCCATGGAGACCCGTCCCAGGACAGGGATCAGAAGGACATCTAAGTTGATCAGGTTAGAGTAGTTACATCCGTCCCACACAAAGTTCTAGCAAGCACGCACCCAAAGCATTGCAAGTCAGTCACACTTCTGAAAGGCAACCGTCGTGGTTTGGTAGAAATGATGACTGCAACTGGAGGTTCTGCTCAGATACGTTTCTCGGAAAGCCAACAGTTGCTGCAATGATTTTCATGTCAACAATTGTTGATAACATCGAGTTTCCTCTTAGACACGAATCTTCTCGTTTTTATGTGCCAGTGACTGTGTGACCCAATGTTTCTACCACTTCCCTTTAATGAAAGTCCTCTAGGCTGTAAGCTTGCTCTGGGCAGGGAACGTGTCTCTCGTACTGTACTCTCCCAAGTGCTTAGTAAAGTGCTCTGCACACAGTAAGCACTCAGTAAATGCCATCGACGTATTGACTGATCGATTGATGAAATCAGAATTTGCTGGTAGAATCACAGTGTCATTGTGGCACTTGGCTTTAAACCAGGTGCCAAATTTCAGAACATTTCTACTTAATAATAATGATAATAATAACAATGTTGGTATTTGTTAAGTACTTACTATGTGCCGAGCACTGTTCTAAGCGCTGGGATAGATATGGGGTAATCAGGTTGTCCCACTTGAGGGAGTCTTAATCTCCATTTTACAGATGAGGTAACTGAGGCACCGAGAATTGAAGCGACTTGCCCATAGTCACACAGCTGACAGGTGGCGGTGCCGGTATTAGAACCCATGACCTGACTCCTAAGCCCGGGCTCTTTGCACTGAGCCACACTGCTTCTCCTACTTGCAGCTGGAGTCCCTGCCACAGTTCCTGTAACCATTTCTCTGGACACCAGACTTTGAATGCTGAAGGAAAAAATTGTGGACTGCAAAAATCCCCACTAAAGTGCTTCTTGACTGCAGCTTATGATGAAAGGAAATTCCCATTCTCCCAAAGTCTTAAGCTCCCTTTCATTTGGATAAATGAGCATTTGGACTAGTGATTTGCAGTTGGACCATCCATTTAAAAAATATACATGGCCCAAGCTTTTTCAAAAGGCAGGGACTGTTGTGAACTTTCATCCAGAATAGAATATTTACTGCTGAGTGGACTCCTTCAAAAGTAGTAGAGTTTGAAATGAAAATGCAAGCTGAGGCTTAGCTCGGGGCCCCAGATCAGATGGGTGAGGTGGCGGGGTAATTTCCCTGAGTTGTTGCTGAATGCTTTTTGCAAAACTTCCCCAAGCCTCCTCTCAATGATTCCCCAGCCCCAGGCACTCCAACAATTTTGGAAGCTAAATCTAAATTGGAAATCCTATAGCTAGTTAGCAAAAGAGTTCCCTCAGGTAGTAGTTTTCACTCAGACTCCCTTTCTAGTCAAGAGCTGGGACTGAACTTGCAATCTCAAATTTGCAATTTGAGAAGCAGCATGGCTTAGTGGAGAGACCGCGGACTTGGGCTTGGGAAGTAGAGGTCGTGGGTTCTAATCCCGGGTCCAACACTTGTCTGCTGTGGGACTTTGGGCAAATCGCTTTACTTCTCTGTGCCTCAGTTACCTCACCTGTAAAATGGGGATTAAGACTCTGAGCCCCACGTGGGACAACCTGATCACCTTGTATCTCCCCAGCTCTTAGAACAGTGCTTAGCATATAGTAAGTGCTTAACAAATGCCACCATTATTTATTAATAAATATGATTGAATGAACAATTGAATGAATCTCACAGAAACCAAATCTTGCCATCAGCCTGATATCTGCCACCCTCTTCTTGCTCTCTTGAAATGAAAACCAAAAATAGCAAAGCCTCCCCAGTCCCCTCCCAACCTCGATTTGGTGAAATTGCAGATGTTATGAAACTTTTCCCTCAAATGTTGTTATACCCCTCATTGACTTGGCCATGGAGCAATTTCTTCAATGTAATCAGGGAGTTGGGAGGAAGGAGAGGGAATGTTTGGGAAAAGAAAGTTTCTTATGTTCTTTCCAGCCGCAGCTTTCCTAACAGGCTCTGTGCTCTGGCTCTTTGCTTTCTCTAAGATCCGAGCAATTGAGAAGTTACCTAGAGGCAGGCAAAACCCAGAGTAGCTCATACAAGCCGTGGTTCTTCAAGATTTTCACAGAATTCCAGTGGGACAATCTCTCCTCTCTCATCACCAATTTTCAAGAAAAGACTTGATAGGACTCCTACTAAATGGTATGCTTGATTCCAGTTAGTTAGTTTTGGTATTTCTTAAGTGCTTACAATGTGGAAAACATTGTTTTAAGCACTGGTGTAGACACAAAAATAACAGATCAGACACTGGCTGTCCCTCCTTCACAGGGATCCAATCAAGGAGGGGCTAGAAAGATTAAAAATAAGGTAACCGTCAACAATAATCAATCCATCAACCAGTGGTATTTACTGAGCATTTACTGTGTGCAGAGCTCTGTACTAAATGCTTCGGGAAAGGACAACACAGTTATGGTAGTGGATAGAGAATGAGCTTGAGAGTCAGAAGTCATGGGTTCTAATCCCAGCCCTGCCACATATCTGCTTTGTGGCCTTGGGCAAGTCACTTCACTTCTCTGGGCTTCAGTTACCTCATCTGTAGAATGGAGTTTAAGACTGTGAGCCCCACGTGGGTCATGGACGGCATCTAAAGATTAGTTTGTATCTACTCCAGCATTTAGAACAGTGCCTGACACATAGTAAACACTAAGCAAATACCATTCTAAAAAAAAAAAGTGCTTAGTACAATGCTCTACACACAGTAAGCACTCAATAAATACCACTGATTGATTGGTTGTGGATCCAGGACAGCATGCAAACCTTCCCCATTTCCTCTCTGAGTCGTGGGGGACCTCACGGTTCCTGCTCTTGAATGAAAAATTTCATCTTGCTTGAGCTACCTGATTGGGTAGGGGTGGAAACTGAACACCACAGGTCCGTTCTCCGCTTCCATTCTGGGTGGAGAAGAACTGTATGGTGTGATCATGTTGGAGGTATGTCTCTAGAGCCAGCAGACCCCTGTCTTTTAAGTGACTCTCTCTAGGACTTCTGAGGTGCTTGTAATGGATTTAGTTGGAAGAAGATCAAGGCTCTCCATCACCTTGCCCCCTCCTACCTCTCCTCCCTTCTCTCTTTCTACTGCCCACCCCACACCCTCCGCTCCTCTGCCGCCCACCTCCTCACCGTCCCCCGTTCTCGCCTATCCCGCTGTCGACCCCTGGGCCACGTCCTCCCGCGGTCCTGGAATGCCCTCCCTCCTCATCTCCACCAAACTCATTCTCTTCCCCTCTTCAAAACCCTACTGAGAGCTCACCTCCTCCAAGAGGCCTTCCCAGACTGAGCTTTCCCTTTTCCCTCTGCTCCCTCTGCTCCCCCTCTACCCCCACCTTCACCTCCCCTCAGCTAAGCCCTCTTTTCCCCCCTTTCCCTCTGCTCCTCCCCCTCTCCCTTCCCCTCCCCTCAGCACTGTGCTCATCCGCTCAACTGTATATATTTTCATTACCCTATTTATTTTTTGTTAATGAGCTGTCCATCACCTTGATTCTATTTATTGCTATTGTTTTAATGAGATGTTCATACCCTTGATTCTATTTATTGCTATTGTTTTTGTCTGTTCGTCTCCCCCGATTAGACTGTAAGCTCGTCAAAGGGCAGGGACCGTCTCTATCTGTTACCGATTTGTACATTCCAAGCGCTTAGTACAGTGCTCTGCACATAGTAAGCGCTCAATAAATACTATTAAGTGAATAATAGTCCGATTAGACTGTAAGCCCGTCATTGGTCAGGGATTGTCTCTATCTGTTGCCGAATTGTACATTCCAAGTGCTTAGTACAGTGCTCTGCACATAGTAAGCGCTCAATAAATACTATTGAATGAATGAATAGTTACATGGTGTGTTCTGTGTGTGAGATAAGTCCTCTAGTCTGTAAACTCCTTGTGGGCAGGGACTGTGCTTATTGTTGGATTGTACTTTCCCAAGCCCTGCATACAGTAAGTGCTCAGTAAATTCATTCATTCATTCATTCATTCATTCATTCATTCGTATTTATTAAGCAATTACTGTGTGCAGAGCACTGTACTAGGTGCTTGAAAAGTACAATTGGGCAACAAATAGAGACAATCCCTACCCAACAATGGGCTCACAGTACGAATGAATGAATGAATGAATGAATGAATGAATGAATGAATGAATGAATGTCATTGCTATCCTGGTGGATCATGGAAACCCCTCAGGACAGGTTAGCCCTGGGGCCTGAATTTCCTGGATCTGGCCCTGCTGGACTCAGTCTCTGCAAAATGTGTTTGTTCCCAATCAGAACAAAGGAAAGGGAAGGGGTAGATAATTTTTCCTCTCCTAATAATCATGGTATTTGTTAAGTGCTTACCATCTGCCAAGAACTGTATGAAACACTGGGGTAGAAACTCCAGATAATCAGATCTGACACAGTCCCTTCCAGTCATGAGGTTCACAGTCTAAGTAGGAGGGAGAGCAGTATTTAATCACCATTTTGTAGATGAGGAAATTGAAGCACAGAGAAGTTAGGTGATTTGCCCAAAATCACACACCAGGCAAGTGGGAGAGCCCAAGTTAGATCCCCAGGTTCTCTGTCTCTCAGACTCTCTGACTCTGACTCAGTCCCTGCAAAATGTGTTTGTTCCCATTCAGAACAAAGGGAAGGGAAGGGGGAGAGAATTTTCCTCCTCCCAGTTAATCATGGTATTTGTTAAGTGCTTACTATGTGCCAAGCACAGTGTTGAAGATTGGGGTAGATACTCAAGATAATCAGGTAGGACAAACTAATTCTCTTCCCCTCTTCAAAACTACTTAAAGCTCACCTCCTCCAAGAGGCCTTCCCAGACAGAGCTCCCCTTTTCCCTCTGCTCCCTCTAACCCCCTTCACCTCTCCCCAGCTAAACCCTCCTTTCCCCCCTTTCCCTCTGCTCCTCCCCCCTCCCTTCCCCTCAGCACTGTACTCGTCCACTCAACTGTATATATTTTCATTACCCTATTTATTTTGTTAATGAGATATACATCACCTGGATTCTATTTATTTGCTATTGTTTTAATGAGTTGTTCATCCCCTTGATTCTATTTACTGCTCTTGTTCTTGTCTGTCCATCTCCCCTGATTAAACTGTAAACCTGTCAAAGGGCAGGGACTGTCTCTATCTGTTACCGATTTGTACATTCCAAACGCTTAGTACAGTGCTCTGCACATAGTAAGCGCTCAATAAATACTATTGAATGAATGAATTAATAAAGTTCACAGTCTAAGTAGGAGGGAGAGCAGGTATTTAATCACCATTTTATGGATGACAAAAATGAGGCACAGAGTAGTTAAATGATTTGCCCAAAATCACACAGCAGGCAAGTGGCAGAGCTTAGACTAGAACCCAAAGTTCTCGGACTCCCAGACCTGTGACTTTCCACTAGGCCTTGTTGCCTCTAGAGCAGCCTCAGTGTCCCCTCAGGGCTCAAGGCTCCTCTCAGGCCAGACAAATGCTGAAAGCCAGTCCTGCAGTTCTATTTCCTAACAAGAAAATCATTACCCTGAAAAAACAACAATATGCAAATTCATCTTATCTTGATCTTTCCTATGATAAAGTACCTTATGCAAAAGAAACTGAGGTGAATGTAGCATCTTCAAAGGAGGTTACCATAGGCAAATGATGTCTCCTAAAGGCTGTGTGTTCTCTTCTTCCTGTATAGACAAGCACTCAGTTTCCAGGCTATGTTATGCTCTGTATTAAATTGCAAAACAATCATTAACATGGGGAACAACCACAGGGAAGGAAAGTTTCTCTTGAAGTTAGTAGAACTAGTAATGTTTATTGAGCACCTAATTGGTGTGGTGCATTGTACTAGACAGTTGGGAATTAGAGAACAACAAAATGAACACACTCCCAGCTCATCAGGAGCTTATTCTCTAATAGGGGAAGACAGACACAGGATGATTAAAATAAATGATGAAAGCACATATGTATGTAAATCCTAATAAAGGTATAAATTATTTCCTCTGCACAAGAGTTGGCTGAAGGGATGATAAGGCTTAGCGTGGTGGGATATCAGTCCAGACTTCTCATGGCATAGAGGATAGAGCACGGGCCTCGGAACCAGAAGGTCAGGGGTTCTAACCCCTGCTCTGCCACCTGTCTGCTGAGTGACCTTGGGCAAATCACTTCACTTCTCTGTCCCTCCATTTCCTCATCTGTAAAATGAGGACTGGGACTAGTTCCAACCCTATTTGCTTGTACCCACCCCAGCACGTAGTACAGTGCCTGGAGCATAGTAAGTGCCTAACAAATACCATTATTATTATTAATCTGGGAAATTTTGTTGGAGCAGGTGGGATTTTAGGAGGAATTTCAAAATAGGGAGAGCTATAGTCTACCTGATGTAGGGGAAGAAAAATTTTCCAAACAGGGGAAACAAGAGTAAGGGGGAGATTGGAGGTGGGAGAGTCTAATAATAATTAATTATGGTATTTATTAAATCTAGAGTTGGGTATAGACCTGGGATTGGCATGGGAGAGAAAAAGCCAGCAAATTATTAATTCATTCATTTTTCTTTAGGGAAAGTTTACTGTGTGCAGATCATTGTACTAAGTGCTTGGGAGAGTATACTATAACAATAAACAAACACATTCCCTGCTCACGACAAGCTTAGAGAAAAGCAGAACAGCGGCAAAAGGTAAGGTGGAGCCAGAGGGGGAAAGCTTTGAAGCTGATTGGAAGGAGTTTTGTTTGGTGGGAAGAGATGTAGGAAGCTGAAGGAGAGTTTTGAGTTAAGAGCTTATAACTCCCCCCATAGAATGTAAGCTCATTGTGGGCAGGAAATGTGTCTATTGTTATATTGTACTCTCCCAAGCACTTTGTACAGTGATCTGCACATAATACTGTTGCTTGTGCGAGTCTCAGACCTTTTCCCAACTTAATATGAAGCACAGTATGTTTCTAATACAAAGAGCCACCCGGATGCTAATTTATCAAGCAATCATTCGATCAGTGGTATCACTGGGGGCTTACTGTGTGAAGAGCACTATTCAAAGAGATTGGGAAAGCGCAGTCCCTGCCCTCAAGGAGCTTATGACGCTAAAGGATTAACAGAAAATTCTGGACATGCATCAGGGGTTTGGGGGCAATCAATACCTGTCTTGCAAAATAGCCAAGGAAATGTGAGGAAAGGGAGGACCAGGGGCTAAAGACAAATCTCCTGGGGCGTCAGGACAGAGAGACTATATTACACTGTCTCAAATTCCCCTCCTCCAGTTCTCTCCTGGACCCTCTCCAGTCTGGCTTCTTCCCCCTTAGCTTCACTGAAACCACCCTCTCAAAGGTCACCAGTGATCTCCTTCTTGCCAAATCCAATGGTTTCTTCTCCATCCTAATCCTCCTCAACCTCTCTCAGTATCAGTGCATTTGACACTGTCAACCACCCCCTTCTCTTGGAAACGATATCCAACCTTGACTTCACTGACTCTGTCCTCTCCTGGTTCTTCTCTTATGTCTCTGGTTATTCATTCTTAGTCTCCTTAGTGGGATTCTCCCCTGCCTCCTCCCCCTACCAAATGTGGGGGTCCCTCAAGGTTCAGTTCTCAGTCCCCTTCTATTCTCTATCTACGCTCATTCCCTTAAAGAACTCATTTGCTCCCATGGCTTCACCTATCATCTCTATGCAGATGATACCCAAATCTACATCTCCTCCCCGATCTCTCTCTCTCTCCAGGTTCACGTTTCTTCCTGCTTTCAAGACATCTCTACTTGGATGTTCTCCAGCCACCTCAAACTTAGCATGTCCAAAACAGAGCTTCTTATCTTACCTGTCTGCTCCTTGACTTTCCCTTCACTGTAGATGGCACCACCATCCTTCACATTTCACAAGCCTGTAACCTTTGTGTTATCCTTGATTCTGCTCTCTCATTCAACCCACATAATCAATGTCACCAGATCCTGTCAGTCCCACATTCACAACATCATTGAAACCTGCCTTTTCCTCTCTATCCAAACTGCTATGATGTTAATGCAATCACTCATTCTATCTGTGGGAAAGTGTGGCTCAGTGGAAAGAGCTTGGGCTTTGGAGTCAGAGGTCATGGGTTCGACTCCCGGCTCTGCAACTTGTCGGTTGTGTGGCTGTGGGCAAGTCACTTAACTTCTCTGTGCCTCAGTTACCTCATCTGTAAAATGGGGAGTAACTGTGAGCCTCACGTGGGACAACCTGATGACCCTGTATCTCCCCCAGCGCTTAGAACAGTGCTCTGCACATAGTAAGTGCTTAACAAATACCAACATTATTATTATTATTATCCGGCCTAGATTACTGCATCAGCCTCCTTTCTGACCTCCTAACCTCCTACATCTCACCACTCCAGTCCATACTTCACTCTGCTGCCCGGATCATCTTTCTACAGACATGTCACCCCCATCCTCAAAAATGTCCAGTGTTTGCCTATCCATATCTTTATCAAATAAAAACTCCTCACCATTGGCTTTAAAGCATTCCATCACCTTGACGCCACCTACCTCACCTCACTTCTCTCCTCTACAACCCAGCCAGCACACTTCTCTCCTCTGGTGCTTACCTTCTCACTGGGCTTCGATTTTGCCTGTCTCGCTGCCAACCCCTGGCCCATGTCCTACCTCTGGCCTGGAATGCCCTTCCTTCTCAAATTGCCAGACAATTACTCTCTCCCCTTCAAAGCCTTACAGTAGGCACATCTTCTCCAAGAGGCCTTCCCTGACTAGGCCCCACTTTCCTCATCTCCCACTCCCTTCTGCATCACCCTGACTTGCTCCCTTTGCTCTTCCCCACTCTCCCCACCCCAAGGCACTTATGTTTATATCTGTAATTTTATTTATTTGTTTTGATGTCTGTTTATTGGTATTGATGTCTTTCCCCCACCCCCTTGGCCCGTGAGTTTGTTGTGGGCAGGGAATGTCACTCTTTATTTTTGTATTGTACTTTCTGAAGTACTTAGTACAGTGCTCTGCACACTGTAAGCACTTAGTAAATAGAACTGAATGAATGAATGAATGAATGAATAAATGCAGAGCCTGAAGACCTTGCCGCATTCCCCTCAAGCCTATCATTAGATATAGCTTTTTTAGTATATAGTATATAGTATATTTAGTATATAGCTATACTTTTTATTTCTATAGATTATGTTATATATATAATTCCCTATGAAGGCAAAAAATTCATCTTTTATCTACAGGTTCTTTACAGTTTCAGAACAGTGACCTTATAATTGGATATCAAGGGGCATACTCCCCTCCTCCCCCTAAAATCATGGACCTTTCCTTAATAAGTTATTTTGTGATGACCATGTTCATTTGGGAGGGAGCAGGGGAAGACATGTTGCCATATTCTTTGAGATGATCAGATTGTTTAGGACAAGTTATTGGAAGCAGTTTCCCTAAATCTAAATAAATCTATAAAATGAATTCAGCAAAAGTGATGCTGGCTCATCTCATTTGGTCCTTTCCAAGAAAAGACATTAACAACATCTGACTCTTTCCATTTTTTAATGGTATCTGTAAGCTATTATTATGTGCCAGGCACTGTTCTAAGCTGCTGGGGTATGTACAAGTTAATTAGGTTGGCACAGCCCTTGTTCAGTGTACAGTTTACAGTCTTAATCCCCATTTTATAGATTAAGTAACTGAGGCAAAGAGAAGTGAAGTGACTTGTCCAAGGTTGCACAGCAAGACAAGTGGCAAAGGCAGAATTAGAACCCAGATCCTTCTGACTCCCAGGCCCATGCTCTATTCTCTAGGCCATGCTGCTTCCATTCCCATCCTTAATTTCCAGTGTTCTTTCCATCCAATGCATACTTCCTCGATTCAGGTTATTACACTAATTCAAATGGCATTCTTCACTTTAAAAAAGTCCCAAGTCCAAAAGCAAAGATGATGAAAACATTTCTGGTGATATTCACCAATAATCAAAATGTTAATCAAACAAGCATCTGCATAAATTCCGGAGTGCTGTGATCTCATGTCACCAGCAGAGTCAGAAAAGACAAAGTTTCACAGCCCATTCCAGGCCTGGAACTCCTAGTCTCTGTTCTTGGTAAAACACAAACACATCAACAAAATACCCTCCGCAGGTCCACTTTAAGCACTCTATTTTTCTCACACCTCGATTTATTGGCTAGCTGTACAATAGTCATCTATCTTAAAACCTCTTGGTGAAAATCATCAGGTGGTTTGTGGGGATCTCTTCAGAGCCAGGTACATCCTTTAGTAGAAAAAGGAGAACCCCAAGGGGAATGAAATGATTTGGGTACCTCATCTTCTGAAAGATTTGATCGACTGGAAGAGATGCCGCACACTGTTTAATAGCATCTCTCTGAAGTTGTCCCCAATTAGGAAATAAAAGACTGGGTTTATCACACTGTTTAGAAAGGCTATGGGCCTCGTGATGATATAGAAGGCATGAACAGCAGCCCTCTCACATGGAGTTTCGTCCCAGAAATCCATGCGGGACGCAATCCTCACGTTGCGCATTACGTGGTAGGGGGTTAAAAGTACCGAGAAAATGACCATGGCCATGATGATTAAGGTCAGGGGCTTTTCCAGCGGGAGAGTCGACGATATCTCTTGATTCCTGTGTTTCAGGAAGAAAGCAATCTTCAGGTAGAAAAAGCACATAACAAGTAGAGGGATTATGAATCCTAAGAACGTGAGGAGCAGGCTGTAGCAAAGGTTGGATTTTGGATCACCGGAACTTGCATAATCACGGCAGGCAGTGCTGTTTTCTGTGATAATCGGATCGAGGATGAGGAGGATTGGCACGATTTCAAGGGTTACCAGAATCCAGATGGCTGCGGAGGCAACAATTGCTAGTTCTTTCTTCTGCAGAAAGTGTTCACGGAAGGGATATTTCATCAGCAGATAACGATCGATGCTAATAAAAGTGAGGAAAAGGATGCTCGTGTACATGTTGGCATGAAGGATATATCTGTTGCTTTTGCAGAGAGCGACTCCGTATGTCCAGCTTCCCGAGGCATAGCTCCTCACCAACATTGGAAGAGTACAGAGGAAGGCCAGATCTGACAAGGAGAGGTTGAAGAGATAAATGTTACAACTTTTCCAGTCCTTCATGTGGAGGACGTAAGCCAAAACCACTGTGATGTTTCCCAGGAGCCCGACGACAAACTCAATCCCATACATGATGGAAAGGTAATACTTTTTCAAGACCACCTCTGCCACCAACCAGTTGCTGCAGGAAGTATTCTCCTGTGGGAGTCAGAAAATGGAGAAAGAAAGCTCAGTGTTATGGTTAAACTGACAACTTAATCTTCCTGCTCTGGGCATGTCACTCCCCTCTTTAAAATCCTCCAGTGGTTGCCTATCAACCTCCACACCAAACAAAAACTTCTCACTCTGGGCTTCAAGGCTCTCCATCTCCTCGCCCCCTCCTACCTCTCCTCCCTTCTCTCTTTCTACCGCCCACCCCACATGCTCCGCTCCTCTGCCGCCCACCTCCTCACCGGCCCCCGTTCTCGCCTATCCCGCTGTGGACCCCTGGCCTACGTCCTCCTGCTGTCCCGGAATGCCCTCCCTCCTCACCTCTGCCAAACTAACTCTCTTCCCCTCTTCAAAGCCCTACTGAGAGCTCACCTCCTCCAAGAGGCCTTCCCAGACTGAGCTTCCCCTTTTCCCTCTGCTCCCCCTCCACCCTCTGCTCCTCCCCCTTCCCCCTTCTCCTCCCCTCAGCTGAGTCTCCTTTCCCTCTGTTCTCCCTCCCCTCCCCACCCCATCCTCTGCTCCTCCCCCTCCCCCCTTCCCTTCCCCTCAGCACTGTGCTCATTTGTATATATTATTTACTACCCTATTTATTTTGTTAATGAGGTGTACATCCCCTTGATTCTATTTATCGTGATAATGTTGTCTTGTTTTTGTTTCATTCTGTTTTGCTCTGCCATCTGTCTCCCCCGATTAGACTGTGAGCCCATCATTGGGAAGGGATTGGCTCTATCTGTTGTCATATTGTACATTCCAAGCGCTTAGTACGGTGCTCTGCACATAGTAAGCGCTCAATAAATACTATTAAATGAATGAATGGTTGGGCTTAGAGCTGTTAAATATCAAATTGAAGTTATCTTTGGCAAAGACAACAACAAGTAGCCGATGAGAGATGCTAATGATGAGTCCTGAGGCTTGGTAGTAAACCTGGCTGTTCTTTCAAAAGTACATTTTGGTAGCTCAGTTGGAAATCAATTTAAAATGGGCATTTCAAAGTTCCAGAGGCTACACAAACTCAACACTTTGAGAAAAGATATGAGTGTTTGCTTTCTGTTGACCACAAAATGGTCAAAGGTCCTGTCCAGTCCAAGCACCCTATCCTTTAATCTCTGGAAGTCTTCAGTTTACAAACAATCCACTATTATTTTCACAAGACAAAAGCAGGACTTCAAATTAAACATTTTTCAGGATCCTTAGAGTGTCCATAAAAGGGAGAGAGATTGATTTAATCTCCCATCTCATTTCAAATCTTACCTACATGTTTAACACGAAGAGGAAGGGTGATATGGTGGTAATAACCTACTTTCAGTTATTCATTCAAAGAGTTGTTTAAAACTGACTGTTGATAAAGATGAATTTGAAAATGCACTACAGATTGATTGCATCACTTGTTAAGCACTGACTATATGCTGGGCATTGTTCTAAAGGCCAGGTAGCTGCAATTAAACAGTTCAGACACACTCTCTGGGGTAGAGAGAGCTAAGGGCTGGGGTAACCTGATTCCCTTGTGTCTACCCCAGCATTTAGAACAGTGCTCGGCACATAGTAAGCGCTTAACAAATACCAACATTAGATACGAGAAGCAGCGTGGCTCAGGGGAAAGGGCACGGGCTTTGGAGTCAGAGGTCATGGGTTCAAATCCCAGCTCTGCCACTTGTCAGCTGTGTGACCGTGGGCAAGTCACTTAACTTCTCGGTGCCTCAGTTACCTCATCTGTAAAATGAGGATTAAGACTGTGAGCCCCACGTGGGACATCCTGATTCCCCTGTGTCTACCCCAGCGCTTAGAACAGTGCTCGGCACATAGTAAGCGCTTAACAAATAGCAACATACAGGGTAATCAGGTTGTCCCTCATAAGGCTCATAGTCTTAATCCCCATTTTACAGATGAGGTAACTGAGGCACAGAGAAGTGAAGTGACTTGCCCACAGTCACACAGCTGACAAGTGGCAGAGCCGGGATTCGAACCCATGACCTCTGACTCCCAAGCCCGGGCTTTTTCCACTGAGCCACGCTGCTAAGCTTGCTGTCAGAAAAGTTTGGAAGAGGAAGAAAAGTCTTAATCTAGGGCTGCTGTTCCAGGGGTGCGACTGGCGGGGGTGAAGAGGGGGCAGCTAGGAACTGGGTACTGGTGGAGTTACATAATCAGAAGGAATCATATGCTCAACGCCCAGGACTGACCTAAAGAACGATGGATTCATCTGTAGTGATGAAGGTGCTGATGGAGGTGAAGAGGAAAAGAGAGGGGTAAATAGTTTGTTTCTCTGCCCCCGAACACCTAAGGTGTGGGTGTCCCTCTGTGTTCATTTCTGGATTCCCTTCAGTTCTCCATCTATGCCCATACCCTTGGAGAAATCATTCACTCCCATGGCTTTAATTACCACCTCTGTGCAGATGATTCCCAAATCTACATCTCTTTCATTCATTCATTCATTCAATCATATTTATTGAGCACTTGCTGTGTGCAGAGCACTATACTGAGCACTTGGGAAAGTACAATACAGCAATAAAGAGAGGCAATCCCTGCCCATAACAAGCTCACAGTCTAGAGGGGAGGAGACAGACATCAGTACAAATTAACAGACATCGATATAAATGAATAAAATTAGAGATGTATACATAAGTGCTGTGGGGCAAGGAGAGGGGGGAAGAGCAAAGGGAGCAAGTCAGGGAGATGCAGAAGGGAGTGGGAGATGAGGAAAAGTGGGGCTTAGTCTGGGAAGACCTCTTGGAAGAGATGTGGCTTTAGTAAGGCTTTGAAGAGGGGGGGAGAGTAATTGGCGGATTTGAGGAGAAAGGGTGCTCCAGGGCAGGGGTAGGATGTGGGCCAGGGGTCAGAGGCGAGGCGGGCAAGATTGAGGCGCAGTGAGAAGGTTAACACCAGAGTAGCAAAGGTAGGAGAGAGCAAGAGGATGAAGTGTTTTAAAGCCTATGGTGAGGAGTTTTTATTTGATATGGAGGTGGATAGGCAACCACTGGAGATTTTTGAGGAGGGGTGTGACATGTCCTGAACGTTTCTGTATAAAGATGATCTGGGCAGCAGAGTAAAGTATGGAATGTAGAGGGGAGAGGCAGTAGGTTCGGAGGTTAGAAAGGAAGCTGATGTAGTAATCTAGGCTGGATAGGATGATTCACTGTACTTGCATAGTAGCAGAATGGATGGAGAGGAAAGGGCAGATTTTAGCAATGTTGTGATGGAGAGACATCTACCCAAAGCGATGCCATGGACACATCTCTCCCAGAACGCCCCATCTTCATTTGCAACGGTTCTGGTAGTGTATCCATAGAGTTTTCTTGGTAAAAATATGGACGTGGTTTACCTTTGCCTTTTTTAATAACAATAATAATAATGACAATACTTTAAGTGCTTACTATGTGCCAAGCACTGCTCTAAGTGCTGAGGTAGAGACAAGGTAATCAGGCTGTCCCCCATGGGGCTCACAGTCTTAATCCCCATTTTACAGATGAGGTAACTGAGGCACAGAGAAGTTAAGTGACTTGCCCAAAATCACCCAGCTAAGTGGCGGAACTGGGATTTGAACCCATGACCTCTGACTCCCAAGCCCATGCTCTTTCCACTAAGCCACACTGCTTCTCCAGTAAACTCCAGTTTACTGGAGTTTATTTCTCCAGTTAGCACAGTAAACTTGAGTCTCTGCCCTTGACTCTCTCCCATGCCGCTGCTGCCCAGTACAGGTGAGTTTTGACTTATAACAGATTTCCTTCCACTCATTAGACACTGGCCAAGCTAGAAATGGAATGGATATGCCTCTCCCTCCCGTAGCCGAGACTGATAGAGTACTGAAAGTTCTCCAGCTGCAATCCTGGGAGGAGGTGTCTCTGCCTATTCCAGTCCACACACCACTCTGCTGCCTGGATCATTTTTCAACGAAATCATTCAGGCCATGTTTCTCCAGTCGTCAAGAGCCTCCAGTGATTGCCCTTCCACTTCCACATCAAACGGAAGCTCCTTACCATCGCCTTTAAATACTCAATCACCTTGCCCCCTCCTACCTCACAGCGCTGCTCTCCTTCTACGACCCAACCTATACCCTTCACTCCTCTAATGCCAACCTTCTCAATGCACCTCAGAATCATCTACCTCATCGCCAAACTCTCACCCACTTCTTTTCTCTTCATACCTGATAACCAATTACTCTCCCCCCTTCAAAGCCTTAGTGAATGCACATCTCTTCCAAGACGCCTTTTCTGACTAAAGCCTCATTTTATTTTCTCTCACACCCTTCTGACTTGCTCCCTTCATTCATCCTCCCTCCCAACCCCACAGGACATATGAATATATGTAGTTTCATTTATCTATATTAATGTTTGTCTCCCCTATAGACTATACGCTCCTTATGAGCAGGGAATATGTCCATTGTATCGTTATACTATACTCTCCCAAGTGCTTTAGTGCAATGCTCTGTACACAGTAACTGGTCAATAAACACAATGGCTTGACTGACTTTCTCTACTCCTCAATCAATCAATCCATCAAATTTATCGAGTGCTTACTGTGTGCAGAGCACGATACTAAGAGTTGGGAGAGTACAATATTACCTCCTCCCTGCTGCCATGCCGTGGCTTGTTCTCTTCAATCAATCAATCAATGATATTTATTGGGTGCTTACTATGTGCAGAGCACTGTATTAGGTGCTTCAGAGAGTACAATAAAACAGAATTAGCAGACATGTTCCCTGCCTATAACGACTTTACAGTCTAGAGAGGGAGACAGACATTAATAAGAATAAATAAGCAATTTACAATATATAATTGAAAGCTATGTACAAATAGCTGTGGGGTTAGAGGTGGGGTGAATAGGAAATGTCCAAAAGTCACAGATCCAAGTGCATTGATGACTCACAAGGGAGAGTGAATCTGGGAAAAAAAAGGCTTAATCCAGGAAAACCTATTGAAGGAAATGTGACTTTAGGAAAGCTTTGAAGGTTGAGAGAGTGATCGTCTGGCATATTTGGAGGGGACAGAAGTTCCAGGCTACGGGGAGGATATGGGAAAAGGGTTGGCACTGAGACTGATGAGATTGGGGCACAGTGAATAAGCTGGAGCTACAGGAGCAGAGTGTGAGGGTTAGTGAGAGGTGGTAGGATAGGGCAAGCTGATTGAGCGCTATAAAGCCGATAGTAAGGTTTTTCTACTTGATGAGGAGGTAGATGGGAAGCAGCATGGTGTAATGAATAGAGCAAGGGCCTGGGAGTCAGAAGGTCATGGATTCTAATCCCAGCTCCACCACTTGTCTGCTGTGTGACCTTGGGGAAATCACTTCACTTCTCTGGGCCTCAGTAAAATGGGGATTAAAACTGTGAGCCCCATGTGGAAAAGGGACTTGATTTGCTTGTGTCCACCCCAGGCTTACAACAGTGTAAATGCCAGTGAATGTGTGCCAGTAAATACCTGGCACACAAATACTGCAATTATTATTAGCGTTAGTGGCAACCATTGGACGTTCTTGAGGAACCACACTTACTGAAAGGAGGTGGGAGGCAAAAAGAGCCTCAAAAATAGTGACTATCCAGCTTGAGTCATGTCTGGTCACCTTACACAAAGAGGTCCTTGATTATCCAGGCCAAGGATGCTGTGGGGTAAACCTACCAGATTGTCTGCTTTGAATTTGGAACATTCTCCCAGATTGGAGGATAGATGTCTGACTGGGTCAGCCGCACACTAGAATACAAGGACCCTGAGCTGAGACAGTTTAAAGAAGGAGTTGGGGGAGGGCAGAGAAGAAGAGGCCAAGAGTGGGAAAGGTGTGGTGATTACTTGATTTCTAATTGGAGGCCCAGGGCTACTCAACAAGTCTAATTTAATAATGTTGGTATTTGTTAAGTGCTTACTATGTGCAGAGCACTGTTCTAAGCACTGGGGTAGACACAGGGGAATCAGGTTGTCCCAGGTGGGGCTCACAATCTTAATCCCCATTTTACAGATGAGGTAACTGAGGCACAGAGAAGTGAAGTGACACGCCCACAGTCACACAGCTGACAAGTGGCAGAGCTGGGATTCAAACTCATGACCTCTGACTCCAAAGCCCGTGCTCTTTCCACTGAGCCACACTGCTTCTCATAGTAATTTACTTCCAATCGGTCAATCGATGGCATTCAATGAATGCTTAGTGTGTGCTGGGCACTGTACTGAACACTTAGGAGAGTACAATACAACAAAATCGGGAAACACATTCCCTGCCCATAGAGACTTAGGTGATTTTATCATGTAATCTCTCTGACTTGATATAGATTCATTGATGTCAGTTTAAGGCACATAAAATTGATGGAGTGTACAATTCTGAGTAATGTTGGCAAAATTAGGCTACCTGTCTCAGTTCAGGAATCAATCAGACAAATGTATTTATTGAGCGTTTACTGTGTGCAGAGTACTATACTAAGCACTTGGAGAGCTTAGTACAGTGCTCTGCACGCAGTAAGCGCTCAATAAATTCATTCATTCAATAGTATTTACTGAGCGCTATGTGCAGAGCACTGTACTAAGCGCTTGGAATGTACAAATCGGCAACAGATAGAGACAGTCCCTGCCCATTGACGGGCTTACAGTCTAAACATACAGTCTAATAAATACGATCAAATGAATTGAATGAATGGAATGAGAGTCCAGTATAACAATAGAACAGACACACTCTCTGCCCAATACCCAATTTATAATATTTGTTCCTATGACAAAATTGATTCCACCTACGTTTTTCATTCATTCATTCATTCAATAGTATTTATTGAGCGCTTACTATGTGCAGAGCACTGTACTAAGCGCTTGGGATGAACAAGTCGGCAACAGATAGAGACAGTCCCTGCCGTTTGACGGGCTTACAGTCTAATCGTTTTTACTTAGGCATCTTTTCCAGAATCAATTACGTTGGATATCGAAAGACTGCCTGTATCTGATTTCTTAGAGTGCATTATTCTTCACTGGTTTTACTTCTTTGAATTTATTCAATGGTTAATCTAAAAGCTGACCCCGAGGGCTTATCAGTCAGGCAACCTATTTGGAGTATTCTCATAACTAAGGTTTTCAGTTTACTACTTCGCAAACACTGGCCTCGTTATTTTTTTATTACAAATTAGTTTAAAGGGACCACACGGACTTTGAAAATATCAATTTTGTCCTTAGAATTAATAATGACAAACTGCTCTTTTTTCTAATGCTTATATTTTCAATGAGAGATGAGTTTTATCAACTTCATTTCCCAATGACTGGTGTATCTATATTAATTGAATAGAAATAGTGATTTTTTAAAAGGTTTACACTTTTAAGGCCCAGTTACTTTTAATGTCTGTAAGATTGTTAAGAAAAACATGGGGAGGAAAGAGGGATTGTTATTAATTTCATTCATTAAATTTCTGAGCTTCGTTCTAATGTTGTGGAACATGGGCAAGTCACTTCACTTCTCTGCGCCTCAGTTCCCTCATCTGTAAAATGGGGATTAAGACTGTGAGCCCCACGTGGGACAACCTGATTCCCCTATGTCTACCCCAGCGCTTAGAACAGTGCTCGGCACATAGTAAGCGCTTAACAAATACCAACATTATTATTACTATTATTTAGATAATTAATTGAGCAATCTTTAAAAGTACAAAAACAGCAACAGCATTCAACTTACTCTTTTGGGTATTGCTTTCTAAAATGATAGGCTACAAACTCGTAAACAATGCAAATAACACTCTCATATTTCAGTTACAAATTTTTTTTATATCAAGCAGTGACAATAGGGTCTTTGAAAAATCCAGGAGACAGGAGTCCTGTAAAACCAGATTTACATATGATGACTTTCTTTCTCTAATTCATCTAGCGAATTTTTAAATTGTAGCGGTATGTGGAAAACCTATGCTGTTTCATCTGTTTACAAATGTCTGGGGAGCAAATACTACCAATAAACATGCAATTTCCTCTAGTATTTTCTCTCAAAGCCAGTGGTTTTGAAAGATCTTTTTATACTGGGAAATCGCAAAATTAATTCCTAGGCAATCAAAAACTGTATCATATTGTCATTTTCAGTTTGTGGCCCAAATCACAGGATTAAAGTAGCAATTTTGTTCAGCTGCTTCAGCCGATCGTTGTTCCCCTCAATCACTTTATGTTACCTTAGACATCATTGTTTACATGGTCTAGATTATTAATCCTGATCCGAGGCTTCAGTTTCTGGAAACCTCTGAAAACTGGAATTACTTTTACTTTACTAGACCAACTACTTTTCATCTAAAACAACTTTGCTCCGTTCATTTATTTAAACATAAGCTGGAATTGATCAATGAACAAGAAGGAAGGGAAGAAAGATAATGGGGGGCTGGGGGGGGAACTTTTCTAAACTTACTTGACAAGAGAACAGTGGCAAACCCATAGAAGAGTCAAATCCATTTAAAGTAAATGTAATCATGATTAACTGTAAAGAGGAACTGTTTATTCTTCCTTGATGATAGTCATTGAATTTAGTTCTTCCTCTGATTAAGAGCACTTAAAACTACTGAAATGCTAGCTGAGCTAACTGATTATTACCCTGTCTACCCCAGCGCTTAGAACAGTGCTCTGCACATAGTAAGCGCTTAACAAATACCAACATTATTATTATCATTTGACAAACCAGTCACAGAGAAAGAATGGGATTTGGATGAAGTAGAACACACCTTCAAGTTAGAAAAAACAGACAACTACCTTCAGATTCTTCTATTGCTCTGCAGCTAGTTATTGACACCGAGGGGCAAGCACTGTGATGAAAATAAAGTTCAGCGATCACAGATTCATCTACCAAAATGCCTCATCTCCAGGTCTAAGCAGGCAAAAAACCAAATCTAAATCACATTGAATATATTACCACTTACCATTGGGTTGGACATTTTGTATCCCTTAACGAACACTCTCGCTGTGATGTGCTGAATGATCCTGACTCAGAATGCAGCTGCTTATGGTTATCTCAACTGGATTTGCATGGCATGCAAATAGCACTAGTAATCTAAAAGCTTAGAGTAATTTGTTTGTCTGACCAGTCTTGGGGACATTTTTCTAAGAAATGGTGAGGGAAAATTGTCTATCTTATCAATTGTCTGATTTACCCAGAAAAAATGAATATGGGAGAGCTCTAGGGAAGTAGATAAAGACTGCACCATAGACATTCTAAGTGGAATTTCATTACAACCACAAAAAATTCAAAATCAAAAAGGTACTTTAGAATGGTTGATCCTCCTGAGGACATACTGGAAGAATATGAAAAGTTTGTCACCAGCAAAATGAATGCCACCTCTACTTTCACAGATCCTTGAGAAACTGAATTTTAGCCACAGTGAACTACCACTTTGTTGGCAGGAAACGTGTCTACTATATTGTACTGTTCTTTCCCAAATGCTTGGTACGGTGCTCTGCACACAATAAGTTTTCAATAAATACCACTGATGGATTATAAGGATTAATTAACACCAGTTGGTGCGTAGAATTTGTTTTCAGTGATCCTGTAGACCCCTCTCAGGATCACACCTTTAAGTTTCCAGTACTCTACTAGTCTCGGCTACAGTAGGGAGAGTTAAAGAGAGGCATATTCATTCCATTCCTAGCTTGGGCAGAGGCTAGCAAGTGGAAGGCAATCTGCTACAAGTCAAAACTCACCTGCGCTGAGCAGCACTGACATGGGAGGGAGATGAGAGTGGAAACTCAAATTTACTGCTCAGAAGAATGCAATGGTAAACCACTTCCATATTTTTACCAAGAAAACTATGGATATACTACTAGAACAATTGCAAGATAGTTGGGTGTTCTGGGAGAGATATGTCCATGGAGTCGCTATGGGTCAGAGGCGATTTGATAGAATAAGACAAGACCCTCTGAAAATATTCTGATTGAATAGGTACACCTTTTGATGTTCTCACAAAAGAAGACTTTTCCTTCTCTCTATAAGTCACAAACCTACCAGAAATATTTCTTTTCAGAGGTCCCAACAAACAATTCAACATTTTAATACCTTGGAATTCAACTCTGGGAGCTCACAAAAAAAAATCTGAGAAAACACCCTGAGATTCAGGAGTGAGGCAGAGTCTAAGCCAACTGGAATATAAATCATTGTTGCTATATTTTTGATAACATCTTTAATTGGACCTGGAAACGAGCAATTAGTTAAATTTATTAAGTGCTTACTGTGTGCAGAGCACTGATGGAACAAACTGAAACTCTGTTATATAGTATAGCACATTTGTTTCAGTCATTCAGTGGTATTTATTGAGTGCTTACTGTGTGCAGAACACTGTGCTAAGTGCTTGGGAGAGTTTAGTACAGCAACACAACAGAAATATTCCTGCCTACATTGAGCTTACAGTCTAGAGGGGGAGATAGACCTTAATATGAATAAATGCAATTACAGATATGTACATAAGTGCTGTGGAGCTGGAGGGGGGAGGGAGGATGGATGAAAGGAGCAAGTCAAAGTGACTCAGAAAGGAGTGGGAGAGAGGAAAGGAGGCTGTGGCCAGGGAAGGCTTTTAAGAAGAGATGTGCCTTCAATAAGGTTTTGAAAGAGGGGTGAGTATCTGTCTGTCAGACGTGAATAGGGAGAGCATTCCAGGGAAGAGGCAGGACGTGGGTGAAAGATTGGCTGCTAGATAGATGAGATTGAGGTACAGTGAGAAGGCTGGCATTAGAGGAGCAAAGCATGCAGGCTGGTTTGTAGAACAGTAGTAAGATGAGGTAGGAGGGTGCAAGGTAATTGAGTGCTTTGAAACCTATTGTTAGGAGTTTTGGTTTGATGCAGAGGTGGATGATCAACCACTGTAGATCTTGAGGAGTGGGGAAATATGGCCTGAATATTTTCTAGAAAAATGATCTGGGCAGCAGAGTGAAGTATGGACTGGACTGTGGAGAGACAGGATGTAGGGAGGTCAGCATGGAGGATGATATAGTAATCAATGAGAGATAAGATAAATGCTTGGATTTCCATGAGAGCAGTTTGGATGGAGAGGAAAGGGCAGATTTTAGTGATGTTGTGAGGTTCAAACCATCAGGATTTAGTGAGAGAGGAGTCAAGGATAATGTGAGAATACAGGCTTATGAGATAGGAAGGGTGGTGGTGCCATCTACAGTAATGGGAAAGTAAGTGGGAGGACAGGCTATGGGTGAGAAGATAAGGAGTTCTGTTTTAGACATTTTACGTTTGAGATAACAGCAGGACTTCCAGGTAAAGATGTCTTGAAGGCAGGAGGCACTGCAAGACTGCCGAGAGGGTGAGAGATCAGGACTGGAGATGCAGATTTGGGAATCATCCTCATAACAAGTGGTAGTTTAAGGAGACCATTGTTAGATAGGGATTGTCTCTATTTGTTGCTGAATTGTACTTTCGAAGCACTTAGTACAATGCTCTGCACACAGTAAGTGCTCAATAAATACAATTGAATGAATGAATTAATTAATTAATATGAGTGAATGAGTTCTCCAAAGAAGTGGGTGTAGGTGGAGAATAGAAGGGGACCCAGAACTGAACCTTGAGGGACCCCCATAGTTAGGGGGTTGGAGGCAGAGGAGGAGCCCACGAAAGAGACTGAGACTGTGTGGCCAGAGAGATAGGAGGAGAACCAGGTAAGGGCGGCGCCAGTCACTGTATTAAGTGCTGAGGTAAATCCAAGTACAGTGATTTGCACACAGTAAGTGCCCAGTAAATAAGATTGAATGAAAATAATCAGATTGAACACTGTCCTACATGGGGCTCACACTGTTAATCCCCATTTGACAGATGAAGTAAATGAGGCACAGAGAGGTGAAGTGACTCACCCCAGGTCACACAGCAGACAAGTGGCAGAGTCTAGATTAGAACCCAGGTCCTCAGACTTCCAAGCTCACATTTTTTCCATTAGACCAAGTTGTTTCCAGCGATTGATTTTCCAGCCATATTTACACCCATGATGGGTGATGCTTTCCCACTGTCATCTTCAAGCTCAAAGGATAATGACAAAGTTCTAAATCCGTGTCGGGCTTAATGGGACTCGGGGCTGGCAGTTCATTTATTCATTCATGCATTTAATTGTATTTATTGAGTGTTTACTTTGTGCAGAGCACTGTACTAAGGGAAAATACAATTTGGCAATGGACAATCCCTGCCCACACCGAGCTTACAGTCTAGAGGGTGGGAGTCTTGGCCCCTCTGGATTTGCTGCTTCTTGTTCCAAAGAGGGCCACTGTACTGTGGCTGGTGTGAGTCTCAAAAGGTCTCCCACAAAATATGAAGCGCAGTATTTTTCTACTATACAGAGCCACCCCGAAGCTAATCAATCAATCAATCAGTCGTTCAATGTTAACACTGAGTCCTTGCTGTGTGAAGAGCAAAGTCAAAGAGCTCCTGAGAGCACGATCCCTGCCCTCCAGGACCGTAAATATAGAGTGTTATCAGAAAAATCTGACATAAGGAGTTTCTGGCCAACCAATACCTGTCTTGCAAAAGAGTCAAGGAATTGTGAAGAAAGGGGGTTCAAGACAGAGAGACTACTTTGCGGATCCGCGGACCCTGCCATATCCCCTGCAAACCCATAGTTAGACAGGGCTTTGTACAGCACCTTTTTTTATTTCTATGGATATGCTTATATACATAATCTCTATAAATGGGTCAAATACATCTTTTACCTACAGGCTCTTTACCGTTTCAGAACAATGACCTTAGAGTTGGATATCAAGGAACATCTTCCACTCCTCCTCAACAAAATCCTGGAACTTTCCAAGACAAGTTATTTCGTGATGCCTGTGTTCATTTGGGAGGAAGTGACAGGTGTATTCTTTGAGAAGATCAGACTATATAGTACAAGTCATTGGAAGCCGTTTCCCAAAAACTAATTAAATCTTTGAAATGAATTATGCAAAAGTGATGCTGGCTCATCTACTTTGTCCTTTCAAAGAAAAGGCATTCACAGCATCTGCCTCTTTCCAATTGTTAATGGTATTTGTTAAGTTATTACTATGTGCCAGACACTGTTCTAAGCTGCTGGGGTAGGTGTAAGTTAATTAGGTTGGACACAGTCCATATTCCACGTAGGGCTCACGGTCCAAATCTTCATTTTACAGATGAAGTAACTGAGGCACAGAGAAGTGAAGTGACTTGTCCAAGTTCACAAAGCAAGACAAAGGGGGAAGTCAGGATTAGAACCCAGGTCCATCTGACTCCCAGAGTTCTGGCTATTCATTAGGCCATACTGTTTCCATTCCCAACCTTAATTTCCAGTGTTCTTTCCATCCAATGCGTACTTCCTGGATTCAGTTTATTACACTAATTCAAATGGTACTCTTCACTTTAAAAAAGTCCCAAGTCCAAAACCAGAGATGATGGAAACGTTTCTGATGATATTCACCAGTGATCAAAATGTGGATCAAACAGTCATCTGCATAAATTCCGGAGTGCTGTGCTCTCATCTTACCAGCAGAATCAGAAAAGACAAAGGTCCACATCCCTTTCAGGGCCTGGGACTCCTAGAGTCTGTTCTTAGTAAAACACAAATACAGCAACAAAATATGTCTGCAGGTCCATTTTAAGTCCTCTGTTTTTCTCACACCTCGATTTATTGGCTAGCTGTATAGTAGTCATCTATCTTAAAACCTCTTGGTGAAAATCATCAGGTGGTTTGTGGGGATCTCTTCAGAGCCAGGTGCATCTTTTGGTAGAAAAAGGAGAACCCCAAGGGGAATGAAATGACTTGGGTACCTCATCTTCTGAAAGATTTGATCGACTGGAAGAGTTGCTGCACATTGTTTAATAACATCTCTCTGAAGTTGTCCCCAATTAGGAAATAGAAAACTGGGTTTATCACACTGTTTAGAAAGGCAATGGGCCTCGTGATAATATAGAAGGAGTTGATGGTGGACTGTTCACTGCAACTTCCAGCCCAGGTGTCCAAGCGAGACGCAATCCTCACATTGCGCATTACATGGTAGGGGGTGAAAAGCACCGAAAAAATGACCATGGCCATGATGATTAAGGTCAGGGGCCTTTCCAGCGGGAGAGCCGATGATATCTGCTGACTCCTGTGTTTCAGGAAAAAAACAATCTTCAGGTAGAAAAAGCACATAACAAAGAGAGGGATTATGAATCCAAAGAACGTGAGGAACAGGCTGTAGCCGAGGTTACATTTTGGATCGCCGGAACTTGCGTAATCAAGGCAGGCGGTGCTGTTTTCTGTTATAACTGGTTCAAGGATGAGAAGAATTGGCAGGATTTCAATTGTTACCAGTATCCAGATGGTCACTGAGGCAACAATTGCTACTTCTTTCTTCTGCAGAAACTGTTCACGGAAAGGATATTTCATCAGAAGATAACGATCGATACTAATAAAAGTGAGGAAAAGGATGCTCGTGTACATGTTGGCATGAAGGATATATCTGTTGCTTTTGCAGAGAACGACTCCGTATGTCCAGCTTCCCGAGGCATAACTCCTCACCAACATTGGAAGAGTACAGAGTAAGGCCAGATCTGACAAGGAGAGGTTGAAGAGATAAATGTTGCAACTTTTCCAGTCCTTCAAGTAGAAGATGTAGCCCCAAACCACTGTGATGTTCCCCAGGAGGCCGATGACAAACTCAATCCCGTACATAATAGACAGGTAATAATTTTCCAGGATCGTCTCTACCACCGTCTGGTTGCAGCGGGTACCATTCTTCTCCTGAGTGAATCAGAAACAGAAGAAAAAAAGCTCAGGAATGCAGATAATCCACCGATTCAACTTTCATATAATGAGCTCCTAGCATTATGATCATGCAGAAACTGAATATAATAATTTTGGTATTTGTTAAGCACTTACTATGTTCCAGGCATTGTACTAAGAGTTGGGTGGGTACAAACAAATTGTATTGGACACAGTCCTTTTCCCAAGTGGAGCTCCCAATCCTGATCTTCATTTTACAGATAACCGAGGCTCAGAGAATTTAAGTAACTTGCACAGGGTCACTCAGCAGACAAATGGTCACCGGGGATTAGAACCCACAACCTTCTGACTCCCAGGCCTATGTTCTATCTGCTACATCATGCTGCTTCTCTATGCATCATATAGTCGGGTCAACTGGTAAATGTAGATCTGAGAAGCAGAATGGCCTAGAGTATACAGAAGCAGCGTGGTGGAACGGCTTACATCTATCATTGGTATTTTGGGAGCTCTTACTCTGTGTAGAGTACTGACAAGGGTCTTGAGAGAGTACAATAAAAAAGACACATCCCCTTCCCATAAGTAATCCTTCCTGGATTTAGGAAGGGAAGAGGTCATCCTTCTCAATTTTCTATCGATTGTTTCAGGCTGCTTATATAGATGTAAATCTCGCTGCGGAAGATGACATAAACCAAAAAAAAAAGAAATTCCATTGTTAATTTCATCTGAAACCTAAATCTGACTTAAGGATCCTAGTAGGGAACCAATGCGTACAAGCACCTGACATGAAAGCTTGCTGTCAAAAGAGTTTGCAAAAGATAGAAAAGTCTTCATCTAGGCTGCTGCTCCAGGGATGCAGCTCCGGGGGTGGGGAGTGGGCAGCTAGGAACTGGACACTGGTGGAGTCGGGTAATCAGAAGTAACCATACCCTCGACACCAAGGACCGACCTAAAGAAGGGTGGATTTATTTGTAGTGGTGATGGTGCTGGTGGGGGTGAAGAAGTAAAGAGAAGGGGTAATGAGTAGCTTCTTTCTCTGCTTCCCACCCCCTGTGGGAACCCTCAGTGTTCAGTTCTGGGTCCTCTTCTACTCTCCATCTGCACCCACTCGCTTGGAAAATTCATTCACTCCAAGGTTTCCAGGCCTGATCTCTCTCCCTCTCTGCAGTCTTGCATTGCCTCCTGTCTTCAAGACATCTCCACTTGGGTGTTCTGGTGTCACCCAAAACTTAACGTGTCTAAAAAAGAACTCCTTATCTGCCTACCAAAATTCTGTCCTCCCCGTCACTTTCCTATCATTGTAGATGGCAGCACCATCCTTCCTGTCCTTCAAGCCTGAAACCTTGGTGTATTTCTTGACTCCTTTCTCTCATTCAACCCACATATTCAATCCAGCACTAAATCCTGGCAGTTCTACCGTCACAATATTGTTAAACTCCTCCCTTTCCTCTCCATCCAAATAGCTACCATGTTAATCCAAGTGCTAATCCTATCTCACTTGGATTACAGTATCAATCTCCTTGCTGACCTCCTTGCTTCCTGTTTCTTCCCACTCCAGTCCTAGTTCACTCTGCTGCCCAGATCATTTTTCTACAAAATCATTCAGGCCATGTTTCCCCACTCCTCAAGAACCTCCAGTGGTTTTCCATCCACCTTCACATCAAAACAAATCTCTTTACCATCTGCTTAAAGACACTCAGTCACCTTGCCCCCTCCTACCTCTCCTAGCTGCTCTACTACAACCTACCCCATATACTTCTTTCCTCTAATGCCAAATTTCTCACTCTACCTCGATTCCGCCTATCTTGTGGCCAAGCTCCCCCCCAAGTCTTGCCTCTGATCTGGAACACCCTTCCTCTTCATATCTGATAGACAATTAGTCTCTCCGACTTCTAAGCTTTATTGAAGCCACATCTTCTCCAAGAGGCCTTCCCTGACTAATCCCTTATTTCCTCTTCTCCCACTTCCTTCTGCGTCACCCTGACCTGCTCTCTTTGTTCTTCCCCTCTCCCAGCCCCACAACACGTAAGCACATGTATGGAATTTCACTTGTTTATATTGATAGCAGTCTCCCCCTTTAGACTGTAATTCCTTGTGAGCAGAGAATGTGTATATTATATTGTTATATTGTACTCTCAACTATTTAGTACAATTCTAAGCACCCAGTAATAAATACAATGGACTTACTGACTTTCTCCACTCCCCAATCAATCAATAAATTAATCATATTTGAGTGCTTACTGTGTTTAGAGCACTGGACTAAGACTTGGGAGAGTAGAATACAACCCCTTCCCTTCTGCCATGCCACTGCCTGGTCCCTTCAATCAATCAATCAGTCACTTTTATTGAGCTCTTATGTACAGAGCACTGTATATAATACTTTGGGAAGCTACAATAAAGCAGAATTATCAGACGCATTCCCTGCCCATAACCAGCTTACATTCTAGTAGTGGAGACAGACATCAAAATGAATAATCTATTTATAATATATAATTTAAAGGAAAAGTGCTGTGGGTTAGAGGTGGGGTGAATATCAACTGTCCAAAGCTCACAGATCAAGTGTTAGATAACTCAGCTGCAGCTAGAGGAGCAGAATGTGAGAGTTGGGTGGTAAAAGGAGATTAGTAAAATGAGTTAAGCTAGGGCAAGATGTTTGAGTGCTTTAAACCCAATGGCAAGGCTTTCCTGTTTGATATCGAAGTGGATGGGAAGGAGTATGGTCTAGTGGATAGAGCAAAAGTCTGGGAGTCAGAAGGTTGTGGGTTCTAGTCACAGCTCTTCCATTTGTCTGCTGTGTGACCTTGGGCAAGTCACTTCACTGCTCCATTCCTCTGTTTTCTCATCTGTAAAATGGAGATTAAGACTGTGAGCCCCATGTGGGAAATGGGCTGTGCCCAACTCGATTTTCTTGTGTCCACCCCAGTGCTTAGAACACTGCCTGGCACACAGTAAGCGTTTAACAAATAGCACAGTTATTATTAGTATATTAATGGCAGCCACTGGAGCTTCTTGAGGAACCACACTTAATAAAAATGAGGACAGGTGGGAGGCAAAAAGAGTCTCAAAAATAGTGACTATCCATCTTGAGACATGTCTGGTCACCTTGCACAAAGCTGTCCTTGATAATCCAGGCAAAGAATGCTATGGGTTTAACCTACCAGATTGTCTGCTTTGAGTCTGGAACATTCTCCCAGATTGGAGGATAGATGTCTGACTGGGTTAGCCGCATGCTAGAATTCTAGGCCCCTGAGCTGAGACAGTTTAAAGCAGGAGTTGGAGGAAGGCAGAGAAGAAGAAACAAAGATTGGGGAGGCTGTTGTGGTTACTTGATTTCTAAGTGGAGTCCCTGGACTGGTAGACAAGTTTATTTTACTTCCAATCAATCAATCAATGGTCTTCATTGAAATGTTACTGTGTGAAGGGCACTGTACTAATCACTTGGGAGAATACAATACAGCATACTTGATAGGCACATTTGCTCCCAACAGGAATTTGGCTATTCTATCAAATAGCCTCTTTGAATTGTCATAAATTTATTAATGTAGGTATAAGGAGGCACATAAAATTGATTGAGTGCACAATTCTGAGGAATGATGGCAAAACAGGCTATCTGATCTGGGTTCAGGAACCAATCATTCAATCATTCGTTCAGTAGTATTTATCGAGTGCTAACTGTGCGCAGAACACTGTACTAAGCACTTGGGAGAGTACAATATGACAATGAACGGACACATTCCCTACCTACAATTAGCTTACGGTCTAGTTGGGGGTGAGACAGACATTAATATAAATATATGAATTACAGGTATGTACATAAGAGCTGTGGGGCTGGGGCAGGGAATGAACAAAGGAAGCAAGTCAGGGCGATGCATAAGGGAATGGAAGAAGGCACATGTCTTCCAAGAAGCCTTCCCTGACTAAGCCCTCCTCTTCTCTTCTCCCCCTCCCATCTGTAATGCTCTTACTTGCCCCTTCATTCATTCTTCCTCCCATCCCCACAGCACATATGTATATATCTGTCGATGTATCTGTAATTTATTGTATTTATTTATTTTTACCAATGTCTGTCTCCCCATCTAGTCTGTGAGCGCATTATGTACAGGAATGTGTCTGTTTTCTTATACTGCACTCTCCCAAGTGCTTAGTTCAGTGCTTTGCATACAGTAAGCGCTCAATAAATGTGATAAAATGAATGAATCAATGAGAATAGGAAAGGGGCCTACTCAGGAAAGGAATCTTGGAGATGTGCTTTCAAGGCTCTGAAGTCGGGGGAGAGTAATTGTGTGTCAGATTTGAGGAGGGAGGGTGCTCCAGGCCAGAGGCAGGACATGGTCTAGGAGTCAGCGGCGAGATCGACGAGATCGAGGCACAGTGAGAGGATTAGAATTAGAGTCAGTCAGTTACTTCACTTACTGTATGCAGAGCAATGTACTAAGCACGGGAGAGTACAATATGACATTGTAACAGACACATTCCCTACCCAACCCTCAATTTATAATATTGTTCCAGTGAAAAAATTGATTCCACTTACGCTTTGGCTTAGGCATGTTTTCAGGTACCCAATTATGCTGGAATTCTAAAGACTACTTCTATCTCATTTCTTAGAAGGCATTATTTTTCAGTTTTTGCTCCCTTTAATTTGTTCAATGGTTAATTTAAAAGCTGACCCATTGGTGTTATCAGTCCGACAACTTATTTGGAGTATTCTCATAACTAAGGTTTTCAGTTCACTACTTAGCAAACACTGGCCTTGGAATTTTTTTTTAACAAAAATTAGTTTAAAGGGACCACCCAGACTCCAGAAATTTCAGTTTTGTCCTCAGAACTATTAATGGCAAATTGCTCTTTTTTCTAATGGGTATATTTACTAAGAGGGATGGGTCTTATCAACTTCATTTCCATATGATTGGTGTTTCTATATTAATTAAATAGAAATAATGATTTCAAGGAAAAGTTATACTTTTTAGGGCCATTTCCTTCTAATGTATGTAAGACTGTTAAGAAAGACATGGGGAAGAAAGAGGGATTGTTATTAATTGTATTCATTAAATTTCTAAGCTTTGTTCCAATGCCATGGAGCATATTTACATAATTCATGGAATGATTTTTAAAAGTACAAAAAAGCAACAATATTCTACTTATCCCTTTGGGTATTGCACTCTAAAAAGATAGGTTTGAAGGGTAATGTGGCAAATAACAGTCTCATACTTCAGTTACAAATATTTTTTACATCAAGCCTTACAAATAGGATCCTTGAAAAATGAAATTCTACAAGGGGATAACAATCATCTAAAACCAGATTTACATATGATGAGCTTATTTCTCTAATTCATTTAGTTAATTTTTAATTTGTGGAAACCCTATACTGTTTCATCTGTTTTCAAATGTCTGGGGAGCAAATATTACAAACAGACATGCAATTTCCTCTCTTATTTTCTCTCAGTGCTCGTGGTTTTGAAAGTTCTTTTTATACAGCAAATTCCCAAAATTTATTCTTAGGCAATCAAAAACTGTATCATACTCTCATTTTCAGTTGGTGGCTCAAACCACAAGATTAAAATAGTAGTTTTGTTCAGCTACCTCAGGTGATCGCCTCAGGTTCACCTCAAACACTTTGTTAGTTACCTTTGACATCGTTATTTACAAGATCCAGATTATTAACCTTGATCCGGGACTTCAGTTTCAGGAAACCTCTGAAAACTGGAATGGTGCCAATTACTTTTGGTCTAGTTTTCATCTGAAACGTTTTGCTCTGTTCTTTTTTCTGACATAACTCTAAGCTGGAATTGATCATTTAACAAGAAGGAAGGGAAAAATGATGATTGGGAAAACCTTTTCTACAGTTCCTTGATAAGAGAGCAATTGCAAAGTCATCTACTTAAAGTAAATGTCATTATGATTAACTGTAAAGAGGAACTCTGTATTCCTCCCTGATGATAGTTATTGAATTTATTCCACCCTCTGATTAAGAGGACTTAAAACTACTGATATGCTAGCTGAGCTGAGCCAATTTAGCTAATTTTAAGAAACAAAGAATGGGATTTGGATGAAGAAGATCACACATTAAAGTTAGAAAAAGCAGACAACTACCTTCAGATTCTTCAGTTGCTTTGCAGCTAGTTATTGACACTGAGGGATGAAACACTGTCATAAAAATAAAGTTCAGTGATCACAGATTTATCTCCCAAAGTGCCTCATCTCCAGGTCTAAGCAGGCAACTAAACTCTAAATCACATCAAATATATTGCCACTTACCATTGGGTTGGACATCTTGTACCTCTGATTGAACACTCTGGCTGCGATGTGCTGAATGATTCTGACTCAGAATGCAGCTGCTTATGGTTATCTCAACTTGACTTGCATGGCATGCAAATAGCACTACTAACTCAAAAAGCCTAGAGTAATTTATATGTCTGACCACTTATGGGGACATTTTCCTACGAAGTGCTGAGGTAAAACTGCCTAATTTACTTATTGTCTAATTTACCCAGAAAAGATGAATATTGGAGAACTGTAGGAAAGTAGATTAAAACCACAGCAAAGACATTCTAAGTGGAATTTTACTACAACCACCTATATTTCAGAATCTAAATGGTACTTCAGAACAGTTGACTCTCCAATACACATTTATATGTCGGGAAGAATATGAAAAGGTAAATGGCAGTTTGTCACCAGCATACAAAATGCCACCACTACTTTCAGATTTCCTTGAGAAAATTGAATTTTAGCCCTGGTGAACTAGCACCTTGTTGGCAGGGAACGTGTCTACCATCTCTACTTATGTACTGTGGTACTATTCTTTCCCAAATCCTCAGATCTGCACATAATAAATGCTCAGTAAATACCTTTGATAAATATCATTGACTGATATTTATTCTGTTTAATGAGATGTGCATCACCCTGATTCTATTTATTTGTCATTGTTTTAATGAGGTGTTCTTCCCCTTGACTCTATTTATTGCCATTGTTCTTGTCTCCCCCGATTAGACTGTAAGCCCATCAAAGGGCAGGGACTGTCTCTATCTGTTGCCGATTTGTATATTCCAAGCGCTTAGTTCAGTGCTCTGCACATAGTAAGCGCTCAATAAATACTATTGAATGAATGAATGAATGATTATAAGTATTAACACCAACAGGTGGCTGGAATTTAAGTAGGGTCACCTTTTGGAAATATTCTGATTGAAGAGATGCACCTTTTGCTGTTCCTGCAAAAGAAGACTTTTCCTTCTTTCCACTAGTAACAAACCCAGCAGAAACATTTCTTCAACACCTTGGAATTCAACTCTGGGAGCTCCCATAAGAAAATCTTAGAAAAGAGCATAAGATTCAGGAGCGAGGTAGAGTCTAAGCCAACTGGAATACGAATCATTGTTGATTCATGCATAGATTTCACTTTGAATTATTGAGTACTTACTATGTGCAAAGCACTGTACTAAGCATTTAATAATGTTGGTATTTGTTAAGCGCTTACTATGTGCCGAGCACTGTTCTAAGCGCTGGGGTAGACATAGGGGAATCAGATTGTCCCACGTGGGGCTCACAGTCTTAATCCCCATTTTACAGATGAGGGAACTGAGGCGCAGAGAAGTGAAGTGACTTGCCCACAGTCACACAGCCGACAAGTGGCAGAGCTGGGATTCGAACTCATGAGCCCTGACTCCAAAGCCCGTGCTCTTTCCACTGAGCCACGCTATTTAGAGAGTATAACTGAATTGGCAGACATGTTCCCGCCCCCTCCACGGTCTCTGCCCACAACAAGCTTACGGTTTAGAGGGGGAGACAGACATCAATATAAATAAATAACAAAACATATATTTTAAAGATATCTAGATAAGTTTTCTAGGGTTGAGGGTGGGGCACATATCAAGTGCATAGATGATGCAGAAGAGAGAGCAAGCGAGCTGGGAGAAAAAAGGGATTAATTGGAGATGGCATCTTGGATGTTTTGAAGTTGGGGAGTAAGGAGGTCTGGCATATATGGAAGGGGAGAGAATTCCAGGGTAGAGGGAAGATGTGGGAAAGGGGTCTTTGGCAAGATAGATGAGATCAGGAGACAGTGAGTAACTGGTACTAGAGGAAGTAACTGGTACTAGAGGAGTGAAGTGAATGGGCTGGGCTGAAACAGGAGAGTAGTGAGGTGAGGTAGGAGGGAGGGAGCTGATTGAGTTCTTTAAAACAATGGTAAGGAGTCTCCGTTACACAGAGTGGGATGGTCAGCCATTGCAGGTTTTTGAGGAGTGGGGACACAAGGACTGAAGGATTAGAAAAATGATCCATGCAGCAGAATGATGTAGGTCAGCAAGGAGGCAGATGCAGTAGTCAACGAGGGATAGGATAAGTGCTTGGATCAGTGGAGTAGCACTGTAGTAGAGGAAAAGGCAGATTATAGCAAAGTTGTGAAGATAAAATGGACAGGATTTGATGACTGAATATGCTGGTGTAACGACGCCAAGGCTATGGGCTTGTGAGACAGGAAGAATAGTGGTGTTGTCTTCAGTGATGGGAAAGACAGGGAGAGGACAGTGTTTGGGGGGAAGGTAAGCAGTTGAGTTTTGGACATTTTGAGTTGAGGTGTTGGCAGGACAGCCAAGGATAGATGTCTTGAGGGCAGGAGGGAATGTGAGATTTCAGAGACGGAGCAGGGTGAGGACTGCACGTGCCCTAGACCTCTACCTCATCCATCAGGTAAATCCCCAATCTTGCATATTCCAGTACTCAAATCAGGCTTACTTAAAAGGCAAATTATATAAGTAAAGTCTACCAAGACAGTGAGGCCACAATCTGGGCTTGTAGAAGCAGTGTGATTAATGGAAAAATGTGCTTTCTAATCCCGGCTCTACCTCTTGTCTGCTGTGTGACCTTGGCAAGCCACTTAACTTCTCTGTGCCTCAGTTACCTCATCTGTAAAATGGGGATTGAGACTGTGAGCCCCACGAAGGGCAACCTGATTACCTCGTAACTACCCCAATGCTTAGAACAGTGCTTGGCACATAGTAAGCGCTTAACAAGTATCATTATTATTATTGTTATTATTATTATGGCCTGGGCGACACTCCGCCACTTGTCTGCTCTGTGACCTTGGGCAGATCACTTAATTTCTCTGTGCCTCAGCTACCTCATCTGTAAAATGGGAATTAGACTGTGAGCCCTATGTGGTCAGGGACAGTATCCAACCTGATTAGCTTGTACCTATTCTATTCTGTTTAAGTACAGTGCCTGGCACATAGTAAGCATTCCAGAAATACCACAAAAAGGTGCACCTGGAAAAAATTTTTCCCTTAAGATCGCAGTGCAGAATTCATGATTTTCATCCCCCAAATCAGAAAAGGAAAGCTTCCTGAAAAAAGTGTGTAACTTTATCCGTGACTTAAATTCAGAGCTCGGGCTGAAGTTGGACATGTGAACGCAAGTCTCTAGCCAGTTTTGTGGTTTCAGTGCTTGAAAGCCCTAGTGACTAGTGAGATTATTGTCCAGGCACAACCTCAGAATTACAACATTTATGATTCCTGGAAACCTGTCTAAACACTGCAAGTCAGAACCAATTTCCTCATGGGGATAATATTAAAGATTAAAGATGGTTTCATCCTGAACCAAGGTTGGATAGCCTATATTTACTCAAATATCCAAATTACCCAGATATGTGGATTCAATTAATAAAAATAATTAGAGATAAGTAATAATCCATCAATCACATATATTGAGCATTTATTGTGTGCAGAACACTGTACTAAGCTCTTGGGAGAGTTCAATGTAAGAATGTAAGAGACACATTCTGGGGGGGGGGGGGCTCCCCTTCTAGATGGCAAGCTTTTTGTGGGCAGGAAATTTCTGTTTATTGTTATATTGTACTCTCCCAAAAGCTTAGTACAGTGCTCTGTGCACAGTAAGCACTCAATAAATATGATTGACTGACTGAATGATTGATGTGGACTGTGTCCAAACCTGATTTGCTTGTATCTATCCCAGCATTTAGTACAGTTCCTGGCACAGAGTAAATGCTTGATAAATACCACTTAAAAAAAGGGACAGCCTTCCAAACTTACTTTTCCTGGAAGTCTGTCTCTGGGATCTAGTATAATAATAATAATAATGACAACAATAATAATAATAATAATATGATCACCATAATCGGTAGCAGCTTGGTCAAATGGAAAAATCACAGGCCTGGAAATCAGGAAGTTTGGGTCCTTGTCTTGGCTCCACCACGTGCCTGCTGTGTGACCTCGAACAAGTCACTTAGCCTCTCTGCGCGTCATTTTTCTCATCTGTAAAAGAGAGATATACCCCCTGCTCAGCCCGACTCTTAAACTGTGAGCCTCTTCTGTGACAGTGACTGTGTCTGATCTTGTATCTGCATATAGTCCCTACTTACTTCTTATGAAATACAAATTTGCCACACTTTTACCTGCAAGTAGAATCTTCTTTCCAGTAGCATGACCTGGGTATCTGAACTACCACTATAGGCTAACAGTCCACCCAGAAGATCTTTTAAATTACAGAATTAAAAAAAATATATTTCAGGTTTACAAAGTATTAAGAGAGAAAGGAGGGCCTGCATTCCAAATGAAAACTGGGAGTCAATCTGCTCAGGCTATACCTTCTTGGTGCACTGCCATCAGGAAAAAGGTGATACTCTCCAAGCTATAACTTCATAAGGAATGCGAAACAAGGAGGAAAAAGAGAAAGCTTTATCAGGTGTTGTAAATATTAGTCATAACATGATTAGGCACCGCCTTTTTGTGTGCACAATGTGTCCCGGACTATGGATCCTACACAGAGTTCTTTTTAGGCACACACCCCTTCATGTGCAAACTTCACTCTCAGCAGTATTGTCTTCAAATATGAGGGTTAACTATATATAAATGTGTATAGCTTTAGCTGTAGATAAAGATTCTACATCTCTATCTTTATGAATGTATGTATATTTATATGTATCTCTTTGACACATCAAAAAGAAGCTGCATGGCCTAATGGATAGACCACAGGTCTGGAGGTCAGAAGGACCTGGACTTCATCACTTGTCTGCTGTGTGACCTTGGGCAAGTTACTTGATATCTCGGTGCCTCAGTTACCTCATCTGTAAAATGGGGATCCCCATGTGGTACAGAGGCTGTATCCAAACCCATTTGCTTGTATCTACTCAAGTACTCGATACAGGGTCTGGCACATAATAAGTGCTTAACAAATACCATATCTTAGTACATAATATTTGGCATGTGCTTAATAAATACCGTCATTTCTATTATTCTCTGTGAGCTGGGAACGTGTGTACCAATTCTGTTGTACTGTACTCTCCCAAGCTCTTATACAATGCTTGCACACAGTTTAGGGCTTAATAAATGCCCCTGATTGATTGATTGCCGTGGTATTTATGGAACATTTATTATGTATGTTCCGAGCACCGTGGAAGATACACGATCATTCAAGCCATCAGACAAGGAGCTGCCTTTCCTCTCTCTGCAGCTCCGGGAGTCATATGGATAAGGTGTGCCAGAATGCACTCTGGTGATGGCCACGCTTGTCCCTAATTGTGTCCATCATCAATCAATCCATCAACCGTATTTACTGAGCACTTACTAGGTGCAGAGCAGTGTCCGAAGCACTTGGGAGAATGCAATACAGCAAAAGCAGCGTGGCTCAGTGGAAAGAACCTGGGCTTCGGAGTCAGAGGTCATGGGTTCGACCCCCGGCTCTGCCACTTAGCTGTGTGACTGTGGGCAAGTCACTTAACTTCTCTGTGCCCCATTTACCTCATCTGTAAAATGAGGATTAACTGTGAGCCTCACGTGGGATGACCTGATTGCCCTGTATCTCCCCCAGCGCTTAGAACAGTGTTCTGCACATAGTAAATGCTTAATATTACCAATATTATTAATTAGCTGACACATTCCCTGCTCATAATGAGATTATGGTTCATCTCCCCTCCCCTTCCCTCTCCTCTGTAACTGACCCCGTCCCTCCCAGACCCCAGAACGTGCACCTCCCTGTCAGTCTTCCCCTACAACAGTACCTACCTTCCCTCTGTGTGGCTTATTGGTTTAACCTTTGCTCACTGGGACCTCTCTACCCCTTACCTGATTCCTGACGGGCAGAATCCTTTCAGCCTGTTCTCCCAGGAATTCTGAGGGCTGGAAGAGAACTAGACAAGTGAAGAGGTCCGCCTGGAGGCCCCTGTTACCCCTCAGCCTGCCCTGGCTCCGCCTCCCCGGAGTTCAGAAGTGCCAGTTGTGTGGTAAGAGTGGGGAAGTGTGGCTGTCGCCAGCCAGATTAAAAAAAATAAAGCCATACAAGGAAGGACTGTGTACAGGCAAGGGGACGATCCAGTGAGAGGTGTAGTGGGGAGGGACAGGAAGAGTGGTGGAGAAAAGGGGTGGGATAGGGATTATGTTTGTGAAGCACCACGGCCTAGTGGATACATCAGAGGCCAGGCAGTCAGAAGGATCTGGGTTCTAATGCCAGCTCTACCACTTTTCTGCTATGTGAGCTGGGTCAAGTCACTTTACTTCACTGTGCCTCTGTTGCCTCATCTGGAAAATGGGGATTAGGACACTGAGCCCCATGTGGGACAGGGACAGTGTACAATGTAATTTGCACGAATCCACTACAGTGCCTGGCACATAGTAAGCTCTTAACATATACCATCTCTATTATTATTCTTGCACTTTTTTTAGATCCACCCCAGCACTATTTACAGTGTCCGGCACATAGTGCTTAACAAATACCACAATTATTATTATTATTATTAGGTGGGTGGGGGAGAGGAGCAGGGGAGCCACTGGAACGGAGATCCAGAGGCATGGGGAGGGTATGTGAGGTGAGGGAGGTGAGAAAGGGTGACTGAGATAAGAGATCCAGAGGAAGGCTGAAAGAATTTAGAAATCCACACAGGAAAGGAGGGCAGGGTGTGAGCAAGGATCTTACAGTTTGATTGACTGACTGATTATCCCCTTCACTCTTACCAAGTTCTGTCTTCTCTTTTGGGGGTTGAATGCATCTTTCTTAGGAAGCCAAATTCAATCTGGAAGAAATTAGTCTCTTATTCCTGGAGTATTTCACAATCCATTTTTGCCTTCAATCTGCCAGAATTTGGCCTCCTCCAGACTGTAAACTCTTTGAGGGAAGGATATGGGTCTATCTATCGCTCTGTACTCTTCTAAGCGATGAGTCCAGCACTTAAATATCATTGACTGATTGCCTGAGCGATCCGATTCCCGTTTGAAACAGATGAGAGTATAAAAAGACTGAAATGGAAAGCAAAATACCAATTCATTTCCTGATTAGATAATTTGCCGTACACATGAATACAATTCCCTTTTCTGAATGATAGTAATAATGATGATATTGGTATTTGTTAAGCGCTTACTATGTGCAGAGCACTGTTCTAAGTGCTGGGGGAGATACAGGGTCATCAGATTGTCCCACGTGAGGCTCACAGTCTTAATCCCCATTTTACAGATGAGGTAACTGAGGCACAGAGAAGTGAAGTGACTTGCCCACAGTCACACAGCTGCCAAGTGGCAGAGCCGGGATTCGAACCTATGACCTCTGAGTCCCAAGCCCTGGCTCTTTCCACTGAGCCACGCTGGTGGCATCATTACAACACTTTAGGAGGGTTTTGAAAATTTCCACAGTTCTAGTGAATTTCCTTTGGTGGGGGATCACAAGGCCACAGTCGCTTTTTAACCCCCAGAGATGGTATCTGTGGGCCAGGATTTGACATAGAACTTTGGAGGAGGAAATGCGTGAGTTTTCAGTTTGTGTCTAGTGGTGGAAGACAGTGGGAACCTGTCCTGAGTGGAGTCACGCAGCCTAGTAGAAACAGCATGAGCCTGGAATTCAGAAGGACCTGGGTTCTAATTCTGACTCCACCACTAGTCTACTGTGCGACCTTGAATGAATCACTTGTGCGTGGCTTAGTGGAAAGAGCACGGGCTTGGGAGTCAGAGGTCGTGGGTTCTAATCCCAGCTCCGTCACTTGTCCGGAAAAGTCACTTAACTTCTCTGTGCCTCAGTTACCCAAGTGTAAAATGGGGATTAAGACTGTGAGCCCCATGTGGGACAACCTGATTACCTTGACTCTACCCCAGCTCTTAGAACAGTTCTTGGCACATAGTAAGCACTTAACAAATACCATCATTATTAACTTTAATAACTTCTCTGGGCTTCAGTTACCTCATCTGTAAAATGGGGATTAAGCCTGTGAGCCCCATGTGAGGCAGGGACTGTGTCCAACCTGATTAGCTTGTATTCATTCATTCATTCATTCATTCATTCAATTGTATTTGTCGGGCACTTACCTTGTGCAGAGCACTGTACTAAATGCTCGGGAGAGTACAATACAACAATAAACTGACATATTCCCTGCCCACAATAAGCTTAGAGTCAAGTAAGCTCTACCACAGTGTTTAGTACAGTGCCTGGGATACAGTAAGCACTTAATGAACATATTAAAAAAATAAAGGAAGCGTTGGCAATTCCAGTTTGATTACCTCTTGTGGGCTTCCAGCTGAGACCTTGGCTGCCACATGGGCTGGCTGCACTTCTTGGCATGTGTGTGCCAAGGAGCAGGCTCAGTCTTGGCATCCCCTAGCTCCGTCCTAAGACCATGACCCGGGGTCCGAACCCCAGGTGTGTTAGGCTGCCAGTGCACCCACTCGCTGTGGGCAAGGATCGTGTCAATCAACTCTGTTGTATACTGCACTCTCCCAATCACTTAGAACAGTGCTGTGCACACAGTAAGTGCTCATTAAATACCACTGATTGACTGATTTGATTGAGCACCCGGCAGCAGTGTCCGCTCCCACAGCAACCCACCTGGGGAGATCTCGGGAGCCCCTCTGAGGTGGAGTCTGGGGGGAAATCCTACCACCAATCCTGCTTACCTGCTCATCTCTGCACCTGGATTTGTGACCTTTGGGCATTTGTTATTGGCCCCAACCCTAACCCCACAGCACTTACGTAGTATCTATAAATCATATGTTACCAATTATTTATTTATATTAATGTCTATCTCCCCCTCTTGGGAGATAATAATAATAGTGATAATAATAATTATTGTGGTATTTGTTAAGCACCTACTCTGTGCCAGGCACCGTATGAAATGCTGGGGCAGATATAGGCAAACTGGGTTAAGCACAGCCCCTGTCCCACTTAGAGCTCACAGTCTCAATCCTCATTTTACAAATGAAGTAACTGAGGCACAGAGAAGGGAAGTGACTTGCCCAAGGTCAAACAACAGATAAGTGGCAGAGCCGGATTTAGAACTCATGATCTTCTGACTCCCTGGCCAGTGCTCTGTCCACTGCTCCATGTCACTTCGTGATGGATCTTCCAAGGTTTTAGTACAGTGTTCCGCATGGGCTTGGGTGTCAGAGGTCATGGGTTCTAATCCCGGCTCTGCCACTTGTCTGCTCTGTGATCTTGGGTAAGTCACTTGACTTCTCTGTGCCTCTGTTCCCTCATCTGTATAATGGGAATTAAGCCTATGAGCCCCTTGGACTGGGTCCAACCTGATTACCTTGTTTCTACCCCAGTGCTTAGAACAATGCTTGGCACATAGTAAGCACTTTACAAATACCATAACTAATGCCTTAATTAGTAAGCGCCCTGTAAATATCATTAATTGTTTGATTGCCTTGAGGTTGACAAGAGGTAGTTTCTGGCTCCACAAAAGCCCCTAAGTCAGCCCCTCATCCACAGAAGACTGCAGGGGGGCTGATCTGTGACAAGCAAGCAAAGGGGATTTGCTGGTAATTGGAAAGGTCGGAAATTGCTGCAGTTTGAACACCTTGAATGCCCAAGCAGCCTCTTCCCATGGTAAATTGAAGGTGGGGAGGGTGAAGGAAAGGCAGATGTGGAAGGAGATTTAATGATGATCCAGCATGGCCTAATAGATAGATCACAGGCCTGGGAGTCAGAAGGACTTGGATTCTTAACCCGGCTCCCCGACTTGTCGGCTGCATGACCTTTGGCAAGTTACTATACTTCTCTGTGACTCAGTTACCTCATCAGTTACTTCATCGGAAAAATGGAAATTAATACTGTGAGCTCCATGTGGGACATGGACTGTGTCCAACCCGGTCAGCCTGGCACATAATAAGCACTTAGCTGTAATTTATTTATATTAATGTCCTTCTCCCCCTCTAGACTGTAAGCTCACTGTGGGCAGGGAATGTGTTTGTTACAGGGTTATGATGTACTCTCCCAAGCGCTTAGTAATAGTAACTGTGGTATTTGTTGAAGTGCTTATAATAAGTGCCAGGGCAGATGCAAGCAAATCGGGTTGGACACAGTCCCTGTCCCACATGGGGCTCACAGTCTTAATCCCCATTTTCCAGATGAGGGAAATGAGGCACAGAGAAATGAAGTGACTTGCCAAAGTCCAGACAGCAGACAAGTGGCAGAGTTGGGATTGGTACCCATGATCTTCTGACTCCCACACCCATGCTCTATCCACTATGCCAGGCTGCTTCTCTGCTCTGAATACAGTAAGTGCTCAGTAAATATGACTGATGGACTGACTAATACCAAAAAAAACCCCAAGTTAATGAAAAAAGAATTTTTAAATTAGGTTCTCCCATTTTCAAGTATTTAAGAATGAATTAACAAGAAGTTGCCCTTCTTTTGATTATGTTTTGATTCTTTCTTTTGGAGCTGACCCTCATACTGGGAGCATAGGGGGAGGAGTCTCGAGTGCGGTTTCCTCTGGCGGGGGCCAGGAGAGAACCAGGGGCCCCAGCTATAAGACCTCTTCCTCAGATCATGAAGCAGCATGGCGTAGTGGATAGAACACTGGGTCGGGAGTCAGAAGGTCATGGATTCTAATCCTGGCTCTGCCACTTGGCTGCTGTGTGATCTTGGGCAAGTTACTTCAATTCTTTGAGCTTCAGTTACCTCATCTGTAAAATGGGGAGTGAGAATGCGAACCCCATGTGGGACAGGGACTATGTCCAACATGATTTGCTTGTATCCACCCCAATGCTTAGTGTAGAGTGTCTGGCACATAGTAAGTGCTTAACAAAAACCAAAATTATCATTATTAATATCTCTCAGGAGCGGACAAGGCAGCGGGTTCCAAGTTCACAGATGTTCTACTACGAGACCTTCCTCTGGAGCTGAATCGGGGAGTGGGCTGGGGCAGAGGCGAGGCTGACATCAGATAACCTCATATGATCGGCAAATGTCAATCGTAGGGGACATAGCTCCATGTTGAGTTGAAATTCAACCCCTTTTACTAGGGATTTCTAGATCTAATAATATGCCCAAACACATACGTAATCCAAACCCATGCCTCTTATGCAAATTGAACCCATTTTGTGCAACCACGTCGCCCTCCCTGACTCAAGACACAAAAAAGGTCTCTCTCATTCACTGTTCCTTTTATAGCTATGCTCAGGAACAGAGTAGTCCTCAGGTGTCTGTGGGGGCTGAGACATGGTGAGGGGCCACAGCTTCGGCACTCTGTCAGGGTTAGGTGAGGGGAGTTTAAGGAGCAGAATTAAGAATCCACCTATAAACACCTCCCTTCCCCATTCCTGTCAGCACCCATGGCCTGATAGGACCAAGAGTTGATTTGGTCCTGATTTTTTGTGTGTGTGTGTGTGTGTGTAAAAGAGAGAGAGAGAGAGAGAAAGGATGTTTGTATCATGGAAGTGGAAAAGGTAAAAAGCCTCAGGGAACAATTTCTTATTTTGAAAGCCCCTGCTCTAAAATATTGGTTTAATCTTTCCCCACCTCCTACACAAAAAAATTCCTCCAAACCCAATGCTTGGAAGCTATCATGAGTCCTGTTTCTTTTTCTTTCACTGGATTCATGATCTGACTGCCTTCTTTTCTCTGGCCACATTTTAATTAAAGTGTGGATCAGGAAGAGTATCGGCATCTGGGACTTTAGAATTGGAAGGTCCAGGGTCTGGGAAAACCATGGCCAGTGAGCTCTTGCCATCCTCACAGAGGAAACGTCCAGGCACTGGGACAATTTTAAATGTCAAATAAGTTGGTTCTTCTCCAGAAAAAGGCCGCTTGTTCTGCTGGAGAGTGGCACAGTCCAAATCAACATGGGCCAACTCACTCCAGAGGAAATTGGAAGGCAGATTGTCTCATCCACAGGACAATCCATCGTGAAAAAATTACCCCCTTTCGAGTCAGTTTTTTTTTTGAGGTCAGAACAAGAGCCCACAGTCTGCTGTCCGACTGAAAATCCTGCATGCTACTTTCTGAGGGAGAATGTAGTGATTTGTTGGAGATGAGAGTGGAACCTAATCTACCCATTTTTTCTAGTGGACTCAGCTCCAAGCTATGGTAATGGAAACCTGATGGCGTCGGGGTTTGGGGAGTCAAAGTGCAAAGTTCAGAAGATGATGGAAATGCTGATGATGGTGATCAGAGGTCACTCATTTAACCTATTTTTCCAATACCCAAGTCAGTATAAACTCTTCATAATAATAATAATAATGATAATTATATTTGTTAAACCCCTACTTTGTGCCAGGCACTGTACAAAGTGCTCGGGTAGATCGAAGCAAATCGGGTTGGACACAGTCCCTGTCCCACATGGGGCTTCACGGTCTCAAACCCCATTTTACAGATGAGGTAACTGAGGCACAGAAAAGTGAAATGGGTTGCCCAAGGCCACACAGCCGACAAGTAGCAAGCAGGATTAGAACCCATGACCTTCTGACTCTCAGGTCCCTACTCTATGTCAAGCTGCTTCTCCTTCAGGACAGGGCTTGTGTCTGTATTCATCTGTTATGTTGCTGGACTCAGTTCAGTCCCCAGCACACAGTTGGAGCCAGTAGATACTGTTGACAGGAGAGAAAAATCCATGTACATAACTCTTTCCCCTAGTCAGGGACTGAGTAACTGAGGTCTTCCCTAATTTTGCCTCAAACCAGCGCAGCCACCCAGGTCTTTGCAGTATAAGTTATATAGTTGAGGAGCAGCCTGACCTAGTGGAAAGAGCACAGGCCTGGGAGCCAGAAGGACCTGGGTTCTAATCCTGACTCTGTCACATGCCAGCTGCGTGTCCTTAATTTATTTGTGCTTCAGTTACCTCATCTGTGAAATGGGGATTAAGAGTCTGAGCCCCATGTCAAGGACTGTGTCCAATCGGAATGACTTGTATCTTCCCCATCACTTAGAACAGTGCTTGGCACAAAGTAAGTGCTTAACAAGTACCATTATTATTATTATTATTATAATCATCATCTCCCACCAAATAATTGGGTTTCCCACTAAGGCTCCTTAACAGCAGAGCAAATCACACTGCTAAGGTTGAAACCCAATTTTTCTTTCCATGACCTGTGACTGCCAGGAAAATTTTCCCATGTCTATAGGTCAAGGCATTCCTGGGAGGGTCCCAAAGGGCTTGAATCAATTCCAAATTCCAGTGTGTTTCAGGAGGACTTGTTTCATGGGACAGGAAAGAAGTGAGGCAGCTGAGATGTTTTGCTTGATTCAACTGAGACTTTGCAAAGTCCCTCTGAGGTCATCTGAAATTTCAGATTTGCAGCTGGAACGTAGACTAAAAATACCTTGGCTAGATATGGCTCTGAGAATCTCTGGAGAAAAGATGTTATATTAAAGTAGGAATTTTCATTAATCATGGCTGTAGTCATGGGGTCGCTGCTGGGAATAGCCACCGATTTGGGATACCTTTGAATTATACTACTTTATTGCCAGAGATTATTGTCAGTAAATTTAAATTTTACACTGAGTTTTAAGACTAGGGAGGAGACTGTTATGGTAATCCATTCTGGAGGTGGGAAAGACTTGTTAACAAGATAGGGATGAATCCAGATGTCACTGTTAAAGGAAAAATCAATGATCTCCTGCCCCTTCTAGCATCCTGACTCTGATCAATGCCCTTTTTTTAAAAAATAGCATTCCTTAAGTGCTTACTATGTGACAGGCACTGTGCTAAGTGCTGGGTAGATACAAGCTAATCAGGTTGGACACATTCAATGTCCAACACGCTCAATGTCCCACATTTTACAGACATGGGAACTAAGGCACAGAGAAGTAAAGTGACTTATCCAAGGTCATCCCCTCTCATTCATTCATTCATTCAATATTTATTGAGCGCTTACTATGTGCAGAGCACTGTACTAAGCACTTGGAATATACAATTCGGCAACAGATAGAGACAATCCCTTTCCAGTGACGGGCTTACAGTCTAATCGGGGGAGACAGACGGACAAAAACAAGACAACATCATCACGATAAATAGAATCAAGGGGATGTACACCTCATTAACAAAATATATAGGGAAATAAAAATATATACAAATGAGCACAGTGCTGAAGGGAGGGGAAAGGAGTGGGGGAGGAGCAGAGGGAAAGGTGGCTTATCTGAGGGGAGGTGAAGGGGGGAAAGGGGAGGGAGCAGAGGGTGGAGGGGGAGCAGAGAGGGAGCAGAGGGAGCAGAGGGAAAAGGGGAAGCTCAGTCTGGGAAGGCCTCCTGGAGGAGGTGAGCTCTCAGTAGGGCTTTGAAAAGGGGAAGAGAATGAGTTTGGTGGAGGTGAAGAGGGAGGGAGTTCCAGGACAGCGGTAGGACGTGGGCCAGAGGTCGACGGCGGGATAGACCCCTCTCAGGGTCACACCTGGGGAGTTCCAGTACTCTACCAGTCTCGGCTATGGGAGGGAGAGTCAAGCAGAGGGCTATGTCAAGCAGAGGGCTAGAGAAGCAGCGTGGCTCAGTGGAAAGAGCACGGGCTTTGGAGTCAGAGGTCATGGGTTCGAATCCCAGCTCGGCCACTTGTCAGCTGTGTGACTGTGGGCAAGTCACTTCACTTCTCGGTGCCTCAGTTACCTCATCTGTAAAATGGGGATTAAGACCGTGAGCCCCACGTGGGACAACCTGATTCCCCTGTGTCTACCCCAGCGCTTAGAACAGTGCTCAGCACATAGTAAACGCTTAACAAATACCAACATTATTATTAACATTATTATGTCCACCTATGCTGGGCAGCAGTGGCATGGCAGAGAGTTGAGGGCGAAGACTCAAGTTTACTGCGTGAAAGGCGGCAGTGGTAAACCATTTCCGTATTTTTACCAAGAAAATTCTATGGATGCACTACCAGAACAATTGCAGATGGAGAGCAGGGTCTTCTGGGAGAGATGTGTCCATGGTTTCGCTATGAGTCAGCAATGACTTGATGGCATAAGACAAGACCAATATCATACAGCAGACAAGTAGCGGAGCTGGAATTAGAACCCAGATAAATCAATCAATCAATTGTTTTTATTTAGCATATGCTAAATGACAAGCACTGTACTAAGCGCTTGGGAGAGTACAATAGAACAGTATAACAGACACATTCCCTGCCCACAATGAGTTTACATTCTAGAGGAGTGTCAGGCATGAATAAAAATAAATTACAGATATGTACATAAGTGCTGTGAGGCTTAGGGGTGGGACGGGGGGTGAATAAAGGGAGTAAATCAAGACCATGCAGAAGGGAATGGGAGAAAAGGAAATGAGGGCTTAGACAGGGAAGGCCTCAGGGAGGAGATGTGCCTTCAGTAAGGTTATAAGGGTAGGGAGAGTAATTGTCTGTAAGATATGAAAAGGGAAGACATTCCAGGCCAGAGGTGGGCAAGAGGTTGGCTGTGAGATAGACAAGATCGAGGTCCAATGAGTAGTTTGGCATTAGAGAAGCAGCGTGGCTCAGTGGAAAGAGCATGGGCTTTGGAGTCAGAGGTCGTGGGTTCGAATCCCAGCTCGGCCACTTGTCAGCTGTGTGACTTTGGGCAAGTCACTTCACTTCTCGGTACCTCAGTTACCTCATCTGTAAAATGGGGATTAAGACTGTGAGCCCCACGTGGGACAACCTGAATGCCCTGTGTCTACCCCAGCGTTTAGAACAGTGCTCGGCACATAGTAAGCGCTTAACAAATACCAACATTATTATTATTATTATTAGAGGAGAGAAGCTGTAGTAGGAGAGTAGCAAGGTGAGATAGGAGGGGGCAAGGTGATTGGGTGCTTTAAAGCCGATGGTAAGGAACTTTGGTTTCAAATGGAGGTGGATGGGCAACGACTGGAGGTTCTTGAGGAATGGGCAAACTTGCACTGAACGTTTTTGCAGAAGAATGATGTAGGCAGCAAAGTAAAGTATGGCCTGAAGTGGGGAGAGTCAGAAGGCAGGGAGGTCAGAGAGGCTAATACAGTAATAAAGGCTAAGATAAGTGCTCGGACTAACATGGTAGCAGTTTGGATGGAGAAGAAAGGATGGATTTTAGCTATGAGAAGGTTGAACTGACAAGAATCAGTGATAGATGGAATATGTGGATTGGGTGAGCGAGAGGAGTCAAGAGTAATGTCAAGGTTACGGTTTGTGAGGCAGGAAGGAAGGAGGCATATCCACCTCTACTTAGACCTTTCGCAACCCACCAAATTAACAAACTAACAGTAGCAAACCCTGCATGTGTCTGTTTATGTGAGAGGTGAATAGTTCACTTTACTGTCATTCATTCTCTAGCACAGAGGTCAAGCCCTGACTCGGTGATTATATTTTGCTGCTCTTTTCGCCTGGGTGTGCACACAGGAGTCTGCGTGTGTCTGATCATGCCGGAGATAGCGAACTTGCAGTGTGAACAGCAACTCAAATACATATGATTCAAGATTGGTTTTATGGATTTGTATCAAGCTTGGGGAAAAGTGGTCAGCCAATGGATAATTCCCAAACTGTTGGCAAGTCTGTTCCATCCTATTCCTGGAAATCTCTTGTGAATAGGATTTCACAACCTCTTGTTGCAATACGAGAGATTCATTTTGCATTAGAAAGTTGGAATGTCCAAAAGAAATCTCCTTTGCAGCAATCAAAACCCATTTCCTTTCTTTGTTGAAGATTATAAACAGCTGTTAGCTCCCCTCCTTCTAACTCTTCAAATACCAGAAGATCAACATTAAATTGTATTTCAGTCTTATTTTTACTAGACTCATTAACCTCCCAATTCTCTGAATATTTTCTCCTGGGTTTGATTTTTAAGCCCTCTACTCATTTTTAATTGTTTTGACTTGCGCCTTCTATCTCTTCTTCATAACTTCTTAAGAATTAGAGGCTGAAGCTAAACATAATATTCTATAGATGGCCTGACTTGCATATTTTCATAATAGCAGCGTGGCTCAGTGGAAAGAGCCCGGGCTTGGGAGTCAGAGGTCATGGGTTCAAATCCCAGCTCTGCCACTTGTCAGCTGTGTGACTGTGGGCAAGTCACTTAACTTCTCTGTGCCTCAGTTACCTCATCTGTAAAATGGGGATTAAGACTGTGAGCCTCACGTGAGACAACCTGATTACTCTGTACCTTCCCCAGTGCTTAGAACAGTGCTCTGCACAGAGTAAGCGCTTAAATACCAATATTATTATTATTATAATACTGTATTTGCACTCTAAATTGTTACATTTTTTTTCCATAATTTCCACAACTGCAAATTAAGGGAGGGGATATTATGCTCGATTAAAGTCTAATATTTAATTATCTTCTTCCCATCTATGCTCTTTCCTCATGTATACCTTTCTGTTCTTCCTCCTTCCTCTGTACAGGACTGTCACCCCTTACAACTATGTAGAATAGAAAATTAATTTGTATTCCCTCCTTAAAACTTGGAATGAGGCAATTATATTTAAATATATTTTAATTTTGCTTTCCCCTCTCAGGGTCACACCTGGAGAGTTTCCAGTACTCTACCAGTCTCGACTATGGGAGGGAGAGTCAAGCAGAGGCCTACCCCTTCCATTCCTAGCTTGGGCAGTGGCCAGAGAGTGGAAGGCAATCTGCTTCAAAACAAAACTTCCCGGTGCTGGGCAGCAGCGGCATGGGAGAGACTCGAGGATGGAGACTCAAGTTTACTGTGCGGAAGGAGACAGTGAAAAACCACATCTGTATTTTTACCAAGAAAACTCTAAGGATCCACTACCAGAACAATTGCAGATGGAGGTTGGGTGTTCTGGGAGAGATATGTCCATGGATCGGAGACGAATCAACAGCACAAGACAAGAAAATTCCACATGAGTAATTATTATTATATATTATAAATTCTCATGATATATCATAAATGATTATGCATTACACATTATATATTCTACATTTCTCATTTATTCATATGGATGTCTGTCTCGCACTCTAGACTGTAAGTTCACTATGGGCAGGGAACATGTCCGCTAGTTCTGTTTTATTGTACTCTCCCAAGAGCTTAGTATAGTGTTCTGCACATAATAAGTGCGCAATGAATATGATTGTTTGACTGACCGATAATTATGCAGTGGAAGCAATAACGTGAGTAAATATGGTTATAATAATGATAATACACTCCAGTGCAACCTTCTAGACTGTGAGCTCATTGTGGGCAGGGAATGTGTCTGTTGTATTTTTCTCTCCCAAGCACTTTGCAAACAGTAAGCGCTCAATAAATATGATTGAATGTATGAACCACAGTGCATATTTTCTTTATGTGTTTTCCCTAGAATATTGTTACGGAATCAGAGAACATCCTTCCAGCAAAGCAAGCCTGTTTGGTTGCAGGGTGTTGTGTGGGATGAATTAGTCAGGAATGTGCAGTTGGACTGAGCCATCCTGAGTACCACAGTGTAAGTTTGCCCTCGTAGGTCTATTTAAACATTCAATTCTCCCTTTAGAGGAGAACTGGATGTAATAGAACTGCGTACTTTTTTCTAAAGGACATTTGCATAATTCAATTCATTATATCCTCACAATATTCATGGGAGGAAGGGAAAGATAGGTAATGTTATCTTATTAAGAAAGTAATTGAGGCAGAGAGTGGGGAAGTGACTTAGCTTAGGTCACGCCTCAGGTAAGTCTGTCCTCTTGGCAATAGGACATACTATCCTCTCTTTGTGCTCCTATTACACTCAGCAAAATATAAGCTGGTCAATAACTGGCCTAGTGAATTAGTAATAGCAGCAGCAGCAGCCTCTGGCCTGGAACAACTTCCCTCCTCTTATCCAATGGACAATTTTTCACCCCAACCTCAAAACCTTATCGAAGGAACACCTCCTCCAAGAGGCTTTCCCTGACTAAACCCTCCTTTCCTCTTCTCCCACTCCCTTCTGCGCCACCCTGATTCGCTCTCTTTATTCATTCCCCCTCCCAGCCCCATAGACCCTATGTACATATCTGTAATTTATTAATTTAAGATGTGTCTTCCTCCTTGAGTTTGTAAACTGGTTGTGGACAGGGAATGTGTCTGTTTACTGTTTTATTGTACTCTCCCAAGTGCTAGGTACAGTGCTCTGCACACAATAGATGCTCAATAAATAAAATAGGATGAATAATAATAATGATGGCATTTGTTAAGTCCTTACTCTGTGCCAAGCACTGTTCTAAGCGCTAGGGTAGATACAAGGTATCCAGGCTGTCCTATGTGGGGCTCACAGTCTTAATCCCCATTTTACAGATGAGGGAACTGAGGCACAGAAAAGTTAAGTGACTTGCCCAAAGTCACACAGCTGACAAGTGACAGAGGTGGGATTAGAACCCATGACCCCTGACTCCCAAGCACCTGCTCTTTCCACCAAGCCATGCAGCTTCTCCACTAAGCCACCCTGCTGCAGCGTGGCTCAGTGGAAAGAGCACGGGCTTTGGAGTCAGAGGTCATGGGTTCGAATCCCAGCTCGGCCACTTGTCAGCTGTGTGACTTTGGGCAAGTCACTTAACTTCTCGGTGCCTCAGTTACCTCATCTGTAAAATGGGGATTAAGACTGTGAGCCCCACGTGGGACAACCTGATTCCCCTGTATCTTCCCCGGCGCTTAGAACAGTGCTTGGCACATAGTAAGCGCCTAACAAATACCAACATTATAATGAATGAATGAATAGCAGTAGGAAGAGTTTTATTAAGCATTGTCTTTCTGGAGACCACTACACTGAAGGCCGGGAAAAAACTCACAGGTGAAAATTTGAAATGATATCCAGTCCCGAAAGGACTCACAAGTGAAGAACAACAGAGGTGACACGGAATGGTGACTATATTGCTGACATAATACCCTACATTGTAGATCCTCAAGGGATCCTGGTCACCTCCCTTAGGCTTGGTATTTTTCCCCATCTTCATCTTTAAAGTATGATTTAGCCCCCTGGCCGCCTCCCCCCTTAAGTATGAACCTGTTTTGTGGAGATCCTGTCTTTTAATCTGCTCGATAAGTTTTCTTCAGCTTTGCAAAAATATGTTAGCAACCTTAATCCAAGTAGCATCATCAGAAAATGTAGTCAAGTGGATGTCCAACTTCAAAATATGTCAAAATCTTCCAGTTGCAACTGATAATGCACAGAGAACACACTGCACAGAGAATCTACCATTACTTCCCAGGAGTCGTTCCTTAAACCCCGCACCTGATTTCATTCAATCGTATTTACTAAGTGTTTACTGTGTACCGAGCACTGCACTAAGCACTTGGAAAGTATAATTCGGCAACAAAGAGAGACAATCCCTACCCAACAATGGGCTCACCGTCTAGAATACAGTCTAATTAGGCTCATGGTCTAATTTACCCACATATTGCCTAGCTGAAGGTGAGAATACTCCAAAGAGGCTACAGACTCATAAATCAGGGATGAGAATTTACTCTGGAAAAGAGCTAGCTCTCTTAGAGAAGCAGCGTGGCTCAGTGGAAAGAGCCCGGGTTTAGGAGTCAGGGATCATGGATTCTAATCCCACCTCTGCCACTTGTCAGCTGTGTGGTTTTGGGCAAGTCACTTCACTTCTCAGTGCCTCAGTTACCTCATCTGTAAAATGGGGATTAAGACTGTGAGCCTCACGTGGGACAACCTGATTACCCTGTATCTACTCCAGCGCTTAGAACAGTGCTCAGCACATAGTAAGCATTTAACAAATACCAACATTATTTATTCATTTATTTAGGACATCAGTAGTATATCTCCAACCCTTGTCTACAAGGCGGGCCAATTCATTTTAAGAGATTTTTCCATGATGTACTCTTCACAGAGATTTCTGCCTGAAGTTTGGCTTTATCTTGGCAAATGAGTTGTTTGGTAATTAATCCTAAAATTTTCAATCATTCAATCAATCCGTCAGTCGTATTTATTGGGCGCTTACTGTGTGAGGGGCACAGTATCAAGTGCTTGGGAGAGTACAATACAACATGGTCGGTAGATACATATCCTGCCCACGACGAGATTAGAGTCAGAGCAGGACCTAGGTAGTTCCATCCTCATTTTATATCCCCTGCTCCCTTCCAAACACATATTTGTTCATCCCCGTTGCTTGGCTATATGGTGACTGGTTCAGAGCTATTTAGGAAGAGATGGGGAATAAACAAGGGAGATGGCCTGAAAGACTCAGGGATCTGCACCCCTACTGCCTCCTTTCCTACTTCAAGCATGTATCTTTTTTGTCATTCATTCATTCAATCATATTTAATGAGTGCTTAATATGCTCAGAGCACTGTACTAAGTCCATGAAAAGTACAACACAACAATGAATGGTGACATTCACTGCCCGCAATGAGCTTTCAGTCTAGAGGTGGGGAGACTGACATCAATACAAATAAATAAAATTACAGATATATACATAAGTGCTGTGGAGCTGGAAGGGGGGAATAGCTAAGGGAGCAAGTCAGGGTGATGCAGAAGGGAGTGGGAAATGAGGAAAAGTGGGGCTTAGTCTGGAAAGGCCACTTGGAGGAGACGGGCCTTCAATAAGGCTTTGAAGTGGGGAAGAGTAATGGCCTGTCAGATTTGAAGAGTGAGGGCATTCCAGGTATTAACATTAATAATGATAATTGTGGTATTTAAGTGCTTACTATGTGCTAGGTACTGTACTAAGCACTGGGGTGGATACAAGTTGATCAGTTTGGACACAGTCCCTGTCCACATGGGGTTCCAAGTCTTAATCCTCATTTTACAAATGAGATAACAGATGTGGCTCAGTGGAAAGAGCATGGCCTTGGGAGTCAGAGGACATGGGTTCTAATCCCGCCTCCACCACTTGGTCTGCTGTATGACCTTGGGCAAGTCACTTAACTTTTCTGTGCTTCAGTTACCTCATCTGTAAAATGGGATTAAAAATATGAGCTCCACTTGGGACAACCTGATTACCCTGTATCTACCCCAGTGCTTGGAACAGTGCTTAGCCCATAGTAAGCACTTAAATACCATTAATTATTATTATTATTATTATGCACAGAGAAGTGAAGTGCCTTGCCCAAGGTCACCCAGCAAACAGTCTCTAGTCTGTAAGTTCCTGGTGGGTGGGGAATGTGTCTGTTTATTATTATATTGTACTCTCCCAAACGCTTAGTACAGTGTGCTGTACATATTAAGCGCTAAATAAATACAATTGAATGAATGAATGAATGAATGAGAGAAATGGGGAGCTGGGATCAGAACTCAATTTCCTCTGACTCCCAGGCCCATGCTCTATCCACTAGGCCAAGCTACTTCTCTCAGTGGTGGGTGAGGGGTAGGCCGTTTATAACCCAAGGGGGTGGCAAGTATAGCTTGACTTAAACTCTTTTACAGTTAAGACAAAGAACACTTAGGTTTCTTCATTTACCCCAATCTTACCTTCATCACACATTGGTTTTGACTGCAACACTAGGTCCGGGTATGTGGGTGGTGGTGGCATGGTGGCAGAGGGTGGATGAAAGCATAGGGGAAATGGGGAAATAATTTTAAGAGTTGCAATGGGCATGTCACTCCTCTCCTCAAAAACATCCAATGGTTGCCTATCAACTTTTGCATGAAGCAAAAACTTGTCACTCTTGGCTTCAAAGCTCTCCATTACCTTGCCCCCTCCTACCTCAACTCCCTTCTCTCCTTCTACAGCCCACCCCGTACACTCCACTCCTCTGCCACTAACCTCCTCACTGAGCCTTGTTCTCACCTGTCCCACCGTCGACTCCTGACCCACGTACTACCATTGAACTGCAATGCCCTCCCACCTCAAATCCGCCAAACTAACTCTCTTCCCCTCTTCAAGGCCCTACTGAGAGCTCACCTCCTCCAGGAGGCCTTTCCAGACCAAGCCCTCCCTTTCCCGCTGCTCCTTCTCCCCTCCCCATTGCCCCTTCTCCCTCCCTCTGCTCTAGCCCCTTTCTCTCCCCACAGCACTTGCATATATTTGTACATATTTATTGCTCTATTTATTTTGATAATGATGTGCATTTATCTATGGTTCTTTTTATCTATTTTGATGGTATCGATGCCGGTCCACTTGTTTTGTTTTGTTGTCTGTCTCCCCCTTCTAGACTGTGAGCCCATTGTTGGGTAGGGATTGTCTCTATCTGTTGCCGAATTGTACTTTCCAAGCGCTTAGAACAGTGCTATGCACACAGTAAGCACTCAATAAATATGATTGAATGAATGAATGAGGTAAAGGAAGGGGACGATTGAAGAGCGTGGTGGGGGAGGAGCCAGAAAGGCTGAATAGTGGAGGTCACTGGGAAAGGTAAAAGTATATATTTTCATTCATTCATTCATTCATTCATTCATTCTAGACTGTGAGCCCATTTACAGACTGTGAGCCTGTTGTTGGGTAAGGATTGTCTCTGTTGCCAAACTGTACTTTCCAAGCACTTAGTACAGTGCTCTGCACACAGTGAGTGCTCTGTAAATACGATTGAATGAATGTTTACTGAGCACTTACTCTGTGCAGAGAACTGTACTAAGTTCTTGGGAAAGTACAGTACAACAGTAAACAGAGACATTCCCTGCCTACAACAACCTCAGAGTCTAGAGGCTGGGAGAAAGACATCAATACAAATAAATTACAGTTATGTGCATAAGTGCTGTGAGGCTGGGAGGGGGAAAGAGCAAAGGGAGTGAGAGATGAGGAGAAGGGGGTGGGAGATGTGGAAAAGTGGGGCTTAGTCTGGGAAGGCCTCTTGGAGGAGATGGGCCTTCAATAAAGCTCTGAAGGCAGGGAGAGTAATCAATTATCTGGCAGATTAGAGGAAGGAGGGAGGGAGTTACAGGTCAGAGGCAGGATATGGGTCGGGGTCAGCGGTGAGACTGACGAGATCAAGGTACAGTGAGAAGGTTAGCACTAGAGGAGTGAAGTGTTTGAGTTGGGTTGTAGAAGCAGAGAAGGGAGGGGAGGTTGGAGGGGCAATTTTGCTTCCGATGAAGTAAAAGTCAGTGGCTCTATCCTGGAATCTCCCTGACTCAACATATTATTCCATCGATACAATTCTGAGTAATTTTGGTAAAAAAAAAAAAAGGGCATCTCACCTTAGTTAAGCAAATGATCTCCCATTCATCAATCAATCAGTAGTATTTATTGAGCTTTTACTGTGTGCAGAGCACTGTACTTAGCACTTGGGAAAGTATAGGGTACAAATCCAAGTGAATAGAGGACACAGAAGGGAGAGGGAGTGGGAGAAATGAGGTCTTAGTTGGGGAAGGCCTCTGTGTGGAGATGTGATTTTAAGAAGTCTTTGAAGGTGAGCAGAGGGGTGGACTGAGATATGGAAGGGGAAGGAGTTCCAGGACAGAGGGAGAAAGTGGGCAAGGGGTCAGCAGAGAGATATAAGATTGAGGTACAGTGAGTAGGTCGGTGCTAGGGGAGCAATGTGTGCGGGCTCATTTGTAGTACCAGATCAAGGAGGTAAGGTAGGAGAGGGCAATCTGATTGAATGCCTTCAAGTCAGTGGTGAAGAGTTTCTATTTAATGACCACCACATTTTTCAAAAAACTCCAATGTTTGCCCATCCACCTCAGCATCAAACAAAAACTCCTCACTATTAGCTTTAAAGCACTTTATCACCTTGTCCCCTCCTACCTCACCTCGCTACTCTTCTACTCCAACCCAGCCCACACACTTCACTGCTCTAATGCTAAGCTTCTCTCTATAACTCGATCTTGCCTACCTCGCCATTAACTCCTCGCCCACATCCTGCCTCTGGCCTGGAACATCCTCCTTCCTCAGATCTGAAAAACAATTACTCTCCTCCCCTTCAGAGTCTTACTGAAGGCACATCTCCTCCAACAGGCCTACCCTGACTAAACCCTCCCTTTCCTCTCCTAACACTCCCTTTTGCATCGCCCTGACTTGCTCCCTTTGGTTTTTTCCCCCTCCCAGCTCCATTCATTCATTCATTCAATCGTATTTAGTGAGTGCTATGTGCAGAGCACTGTACTAAACACTTGGAATGTACATTTCGGCAACAGATAGAGGCGATCCCTGCCCAACAACAGGCTCACAGTCTAAACGGGGGAGACAGACAACAACAAAAAAACAAGTGGATTCATTCATTCAATAATATTTATTGAATACTAATAATTCAATTAGATAGAGACAATCCCTGCCCAATGACGGGCTCACAATCTAACTGGGAGAGACACGGACAAAAACAAGACAACATAATCACGATAAATAGAATCAAGGGGATGTACACCTCATTAGCAAAATAAATAGGGTAATAAAAATATATGTAAATGAGCACAGTGCTGAGGGGAGGGGGCTTAGCTGAGGGCAGGTGAGGGGGAAAGGGGGAGGAGCAGAGGGCAGATGGGGAGCAGAGAGGGAGCAGAGGGAGCAGAGGGAAAAGCGGTAGCTTGATGAACTGTCAGATACGGAAGGGAGAAGGAGTTCCAGATCAGCAGCGTGGCCTGGTGGAAAGAGCACGGGCCTGGGAGTCAGAGGACTTGAGTTCTACTCCTGGCTCCACCACAGTGTGACCTTGAGCAAGTCACTTAACCTCCCTGTGCCTAAGGTTCCTCATCTGCAAAATGGGGGTTCAACACTTGTTCTCCCTCAGACTGTGAGCCCCATGTGGGACCTGATTAACCTGTATCTTCCCCAGTGCTTAGTTTAGTGCTTAGTATACAATAAGCACTTAACAAATACCACAGCTATCATCATTTCTATTATTATATTATTATACCAGGCCCAAGGGAGGAATGTGGGCAAGCGGACGATGGTGGGTAGATGATTTTTAAGACCAATGTAGCCTTCCAATCGTTTGCTTTGTAAATATTGTCTCTGTTGCATATTAGCCCGGAACCTAGTACCATTTTTATTTCTCCCTGTGTCACAATCTTACCTATTATATATACCTCCAATAAGATGTCGCAAAATGACACTAGCAACTCCACGGATGGGAAATGCATGTATACCTAGGAGGAAGCCATTCTGAGGGTGTATATATATTCTTTCATTCAATCGTATTTATTGACACTTACTATGTGTAGAGCACTGTACCAAGAGCTTGGAACTTACAATTCATATTTGTTAAGCGCTTACTATGTACCAAGCACTATTCTAAGTGCTGGGGTAGATACAAGGTAATCAGGTTGTCCCACGTAGGGGTCACAGTCTTCATCCCCATTTTACAGATGAGATAACTGAGGCACAGAGAAGTTAAGTGACTTGCCCAAGGTCTCACAGCTGACAGGCAGCGGAGCAGCGATTAGAACTCATTACCCCTGACTCCTAAGCCCGGGCTCTTTCCACTAAGCCACGCTGCTTCTCTTGAATTCGGGAACAGATAGAGACAATCCCTGCCCAACAACAGGCTCACAGACCGAACGGGGGAGACAGACAACAAAACAAAACAAGTAGTCTGGCGTCAATATCATCAAGACAAATAGAATCATAAATATATACAAATCATTAACAAAATAAATAGTGATAATATATACAAATATGTACAAATGCCTTGGGGAGGGGATGGGGAAGAGCAGAGGGAGAGAGAAGGGGCAATGGGGAGGGGAGAAGGAGCAGAAGGAAAGGAGGGCTCTGTCTGGGAAGGCCTCCTGGAGGAGGTGAGCTCTCAGGAGGGCTTTGAAGAGGGAAGAGAGTTATTTTGGTGGCGGTGAGGAGGGAGGGCATTCCAGGACAGCGTGTAGGACGTGGGCCGGGGTCGACGGCAGGACAGGAGCCAACGAGGGACCGTGAGGAGGTTAGGGGCGGCAGAGGAGCTGAGTGTGCGGGCTGGGCTGTAGAAGGGGAGAAGAGAGGTGAGGTAGGAGGGGTCCAGGTGATGGAGAGCTTTGAAGCCAAGAGTGAGGAGTATTTGTTTCATGCGAGGGTTGATAGGCAACCAAAGGGAGATTTTAGAGGAGGTGAGTGACATGCCCAGAGCGTTTCTGTAGAAAGATGATCTGGGCAGCGGAATGTAGAATGCATTTCTATACATATCTGTAATTTATTGATATTAATGTCTGTCTTTACTCATCTGGACTCTAAGCTCTTTGCAGGCAGCTAATGTGACCTAAGCTCTTAGTAAAGTGCCCTGCACACAGTAAGTGCTTAATAAATATGAATGAATGAATGAATGAATGAATGAATGATGGGGTGATGGACAATCACTGGAAGTTCTTGAGGAGTGGAAAGATGTGAACTGAACTTTTGGTTTAGAAAAATGATCCGGGAAGTCAAATGAAGAATGGAGTGGAGAGAAATAAGACATAGGTAGGCCAAGGAGGAGGCTGATGCAGTACTCAAGGGGCATATGATGAGTGCTAGGGTCATTCATAACATTATTCCTAAAGGAAAATCGGTTCTGATTTACATTTGACTCAAGATGCAGTATTCGGGAACCATTTTGGACATTGGTTCGAGGACTCCCTGAATGGCATTCAGCCTTCCCTAAAAATCTTTCTGGAAGCGGACTAGTCTGTCATCTCCTAATTTTAAAAACTGGCACAACTTCTCCCTATTCCCCTCTTCAGGTATTTTTCACCCTTGCACAATCAATCTGTCAATCATATTTATTGAGCACTTGCTGTATGCAGAGCACTGTACTAAGTGTTTGGGAGAGTACAACATAATAGAGTTGATAGACACTCTCTGCCCACAGTGAGCTCACAGTCTAGATCATAGTAATAATGAAGGCATTTTAAGTGTTTACTATGTGCCAAGCACTGTTCTAAGCACTCCACCCACCAACCCTAAAAAAAACCAAAATAAAAGAGCAGTTGATAAGCAGCATGGTCTACTGGATAGAGTACGGTCCAGGGAATCAAAGGGACCTGGGTTCTAATCTCTACTCTGCCACTTGTTTGCTGCATGACCTTGGGCAAGTTACTTCACTTCTTTGTGTCTCAGTTACCTCATCTGTAAAATGGGGATTAAGACTGGGAGCCCCATGTAGGGTCATGATATGTGTCCAACCTTAATTAGTTTGTATCTACAATAGGGCTTAGTAAAGTGCCTGGAACATAGTAAGCACTTAGCAAATACAAAAAAACCAAAAACAAACAAAAAAGCCCCAAATAATTGCATAACAAATACCACTTCCCCAAGTTTTCAAAGACCTCAGTCCACAAGCCTGGCTAACTGGAACCTTCCAGGGTTTCCTAGGTGCGAGGAAAGAAAGAAATGGAGAAAGCTGCTGATTCTCAGTAAATCCAGGTCAGGAAGCTCACCACGGCAGCCAGGGCTAAAAATATCTGAATTGCAGCAAGCTCCCTATAGGAGTGAATCTTCCACTCAGATTTTGATCTGGTCTTCTTTGGGAATTGCAGTGAGGCAATAGCTTACACATTATATGGCTTCAGGAAGGAACAGCCAGCTGTTGCTTATTAATCTTGTCTACAAAATGGAGGGAGGGAATTATTTGCTAGGTTTTCATTTGTGCCTGTACCATTATAAAACACGGACTGCCCCACTAACTCTTTGTGTTCAGTTCTCAGATCAATTTCATATATTTTATGGAGCTATTTGATCTTCGGAAACCACTGAGGTGGCTATTGATTCTTCAACCGTGAGAAAATTATCTGCACTTATTCGCCCCTAAATATTATACCCTTTTTGACAATACCTGAAAATATAACTCCCTGAATAGACCCTTTTACAACGAGGGATCATTGCTTGACTACATCTGTCACAATACTGCAAATGAGAAGCAGCGTTAGCTAGTGGAAAGACCATGGGCCTGGGAGTCAGAAGGACCTGGATTCTAATCTAAACTATGTTATTTGTTGGCTGTGTGATCTTGGGCAAGTTATTTCGCTTCTCTGTGCCTCAGTTAACTCATCTGTAAAATGGGGCATGTACTGTGTTTAACCTGATTAGCTTATCTACCCCAGCGCTAAATACAGTGTTTGGCACATAGTAAGCACTTAACAAATTCCATTAAATAAAGAGCACTCTCCTCCTCAACTGACCTTTAAAAACATTTCAGCTGATAAATAGGAAATAAAAGCCAAGGTAAATCTCACTTTTCCAAGTACAATATAGACTAGAAATGTTGAACTGGGGATGCTAAATGAATGAATTAATTAATGTTGGTATTCATTCAATAGTATTGATTCATTCAATAGTATTTATTGAGCGCTTACTATGTGCAGAGCACTGTACTAAGCGCTTGGGATGAACAAGTCGGCAACAGATACAGTCCCTGCCGTTTGACGGGTTTACAGTCTAATCGGGGGAGACGGACAGACGAGAACAATGGCAATAAACAGAGTCGAGGGGAAGAACATCTCATAAAAACAATGGCAACTAAATAGAATCGAGGTGATGTACAATTCATTAACAAAATAAATAGGGTAATGAAAATATATACAGTTGAGCGGACGAGTACAGTGCTGTGGGGATGGGAAGGGAGAGGTGGAGGAGCAGAGGGAAAAGGGGAAGAAGAGGGTTTAGCTGCGGAGAGGTAAAGGGGGGGTGGCAGAGGGAGTAGAGGGAGAAGAGGAGCTCAGTCTGGGAAGGCCTCTTGGAGGAGGTGAGTTTTAAGTAGGGTTTTGAAGAGGGAAAGAGAATCAGTTTGGCGGAGGTGAGGAGGGAGGGCGTTCCAGGACCACGGGAGGACGTGACCCAGGGGTCGACGGCGGGATAGGCGAGACCGAGGGACGGCGAGGAGGTGGGCGGCAGAGGAGCGGAGCGTGCGAGGTGAGTGGTAGAAAGAGAGAAGGGAGGAGAGGTAGGAAGGGGCAAGGTGATGGAGAGCCTCGAAGCCTAGAGTGAGGAGTTTTTGTTTGGAGCGGAGGTTGATAGGCAACCGCTGGAGTTGTTTAAGAAGGGGAGTGACATGCCCAGATCGTTTCTGCAGGAAGATGAGCCGGGCAGCGGAGTGAAGAATAGACCGGAGCGGGGCGAGAGAGGAGGAAAGGAGGTCAGAGAGAAGGCTGACACGGTAGTCTAGCCGGGATATAACGAGAGCCCGTAGCAGTAAGGTAGCCGTTTGGGTGGAGAGGAAAGGGCGGATCTTGGCGATATTGTAAAAGTGAAACCGGCAGGTCTTGGTAACGGATAGGATGTGTGGGGTGAACGAGAGGGACGAGTCAAGGATGACACCGAGATTGCGGGCCTGCAGGACGGGAAGGATGGTCGTGCCATCCACGGTGATGGAGAAGTCTGGGAGCGGACCGGGCTTGGGAGGGAAGATGAGGAGCTCAGTCTTGCTCATGTTGAGTTTTAGGTGGCGGGCCGACATCCAGGTGGAGACGTCCCGGAGGCAGGAGGAGATGCGAGCCTGAAGGGAGGGGGAGAGGACGGGGCGGAGATGTAGATCTGCGTGTCATCTGCGTAGAGATGGTAGTCAAAGCCGTGAGAGCGAATGAGTTCACGGAGGGAGTGAGTGTAAATGGAGAACAGAAGAGGGCCAAGAACTGACCCTTGAGGAACTCCAACAGTTAAAGGATGGGAGGGGGAGGAGGCTCCAGCGAAGGAGACCGAGAATGACCGGCCAGAGAGGTAAGAGGAGAACCGGGAGAGGACGGAGTCCGTGAAGCCAAGGTGAGATAAGGTATGGAGGAGGAGGGGATGGTCGACAGTGTCAAAGGCAGCAGAGAGGTCAAGGAGGATTAGAATGGAGTAGGAGCCATTGGATTTGGCAAGAAGGAGGTCACGGGTGACCTTAGAGAGAGCAGTCTCGGTAGAGTGGAGGGGATGGAAGCCAGATCGGAGGGGGTCAAGGAGAGAATGGGAGTTAAGGAATTCTAAGCATCGATTGTAGATGACTCGTTCTAGGATTTTGGAAAGGAAGGGTAGTAGGGAGATAGGGCGATAACTGGAGGGGGAAGTGGGGTCAAGAGCGGGTATTTTTAGGATGGGGGAGACGTGGGCATGTTTGAAGGCAGAGGGGAAGGAGCCATTGGAGATTGAGTGGTTAAAAATAGAAGTTAAGGAAGGTAGGAGGGCAGGGGCGATGGTTTTAATAAGGTGAGAGGGAATGGGGTCCGAGGCGCAGGTGGAGGGGGTGGCACTTGCGAGGAGGGAGGAGATCTCCTCTGAGGATACTGCAGGGAAGGATGGGAAAGTAGGGGAGGGGGTTGGTTGGGGGGGAGGGGAGAGGCGGAGGGGTGACTGGGGAGCTCAGACCTGATTGTGTTGATTTTTGATTTTTGATTTTGATTGTGTTGGTATTTGTTAAGCGCTTACTATGTGCAGAGCACTGTTCTAAGCGCTGGGGAGATACAGGGTAATCAGGTTGTCCCACGGGAGGCTCACAGTCTTCATCCCCATTTTACAGATGAGGGAACTGAGGCACAGAGAAGTCACACAGCTGACAAGTGGCAGAGCCAGGATACGAACCCATGACCTCTGACTCCCAAGCCCAGGCTCTTTCCACTGAGCCACGCTGCTTCTCTCTCCAGTCAAAGTCTCATTCTTAACACCTAAAATGAAGACATCATGCTCAGAATAGATAAAACTGAATTTTCAAACAATGAGGCTTAGTTCAGGAGCCAATCTACAGCAGAAGAACCAGATTTACTTGAGATGGAGGTGACCAGAAGGGGCCATAAAGTCTGAAACACTGACAGACACAAAATGCACTTTTCAAAGCGGGGTCCCAGTGCTTCCACCTCCGTGGCATGGTGTCCACAGTGGGAGTGGTGGCTGCTGTCAGCACAGCCAAGAAAGAGGAGGGGAAAGAGAACCCCACTCTTCTCCAAGGCTAACACACACAGCCACCACTGGGGCTGAATCCTCCTTGAGGATTGGAATTAGATTATTCTAGTGAGGCCAAATGACGTGTGTCTGGACAAAACTCTCCTATTTATGGTCTGGAAGAACACTACTGTTGCTGTTGGGGAAGCTGGTATCTGTCTCTAGCATGCATGTGTTTATTTCTGACCTTCCCCTTTATGTGCATATATTTCATTCATTCAGTAGTATTTATTGAGTGCTTACTATATGCAGATCACTGTACTAAGCGCTTGGAATGTACAATACGGCAAGAGATAGAGACAATCCCTGCCCATTGATGGGCTTACAGTCTAATCGGGGGACACAGGCAGACAAAAACAAGAGAACTTAATCACGATAAATAGAATCATGAGGATGTACACCTCATTAACAAAATAAATAGGGTAATAAAAATATATACAAGTAAGCACAGTGCTGAGGGGAGGGGAGGGGAGAGGGGGAGGAGCAGAGCGAAAGGGGGCTTAGCTGAGGGAGGTGAAGGGGGGGCAGAGAGGGAGCAGAGGGAAAAGGGAAGTTCAGTCTGGGAAGGCCTCTTGGTGGAGGTGAGCTCTCAGTAGGGCTTTGAAGAGGAGAAGAGAGTTAGTTTGGCGGGGTTTGGCACATAGCAAACACTTAAAAAAACACACAGTCATCATCTTTGACATTTTTATTGCCAAATGAACGGCCACTTATCGATTCTGATTATTCTATCTGTAAATCTTTTTTTATTTCTGTCTCCCTCAGTAAACGGTAACCACCTTCTGGGCGTAGAATGTGCTTTTGTTGTACTTTCCCAAGCATCCTCTAGACTGTAAACTTATTGTGGGCAGGGAATGTGTCTGTTTATTGTTATATTGTAGTCTCCCAAGCGTTTAGTAAAGTGCTTTGCACAAACTAAGCTCTCAATAAACATGAATCCCTGAATGGCTGACTTAGTACAATGCATTGCATCCAATGGATGCTCAATAAATACCATTCCTACTTTTAAATAGGGAGAAAAGTTGGGAGGGAGGAAAGGAAGATTGGGAAACTAGCCAATATGGAAGCTAGTTTATTGATCTCATATGTTCCTTTTTTCTCACAAACTAGATTTTTATTACTATAGTATTTGTTAAGTGCTTACTACGCATCGGTGTTCTAAGTACCGAGGGAGATACAAGTTACTTGCATTTTTAGAGCTCTGTTCTAAGCCCTTGGGACAGTACAACATAACAAACAGACATTTCCTGACCACAAAAAACTTTCAGTCTAGGCTGCTGCTCCTTAAAAATAATAATAATAATGGCATTTGTTAAGCACTTACCAAGTGCCAGTCTCTGTAGTAAGCACTGGGGTGGATATGAGCAAATTGGACTGGACACAGTCCCTGGCCCACGTGGGGCTTGCAGTTTCGATCCCCATTTTCTAGATGAGGTAGTGGGTACAGAGAAGTGAAGTGGCTTACCCAAGGTCACACAGAAAACAAATGGCAGAGTCAGGATTAGAATCCAGATCCTTCTGACTCCCATGCCCGTACTCTAACCACTAAGCTACATGGCTTCTCCTCCTGTTGTCTCTGACTGCACCATTCCAATAGGAGGCCCCTGTGGGCAGGAACTGTCCCTATCTGCTCTGTTGCCTTGTACTCTCCCAACTACACACTACAGTTCTCTGCACATATTTTCACCTTCCTTCTCTCTTTCTCCATCTCTACATTGATCCTTGAGGTCTTCAATATAATAATAATAATAATGTTGGTATTTGTTAAGGACTTACTATGTGCAGAGCACTGTTGTAAGTGCTGGGAAGATACAGGGTAATCAGGTTGTCCCACATGAGGCTCACAGTTAATCCCCATTTGACAGATGAGGTAACTGAGGCACAGAGAAGTTAAGTGACTTGCCCAGAGTCACACAGCTGACAAGTGGCAGAGCCAGGATTCAAACCCATGACCTCTGACTCCCAAGCCCGGGCTCTTTTCCACTGAACCACGCTGCTGGGTGGATACCCTGATGATCATTCCACTGTCACTAATAATAATAATGATAATAACTTTGGCACTTGTTAGGTGATTACTATGTGCCAAGCACTGTTCTAAGCACTTGGGAAATGCAAGTTAATCATGTTGGACACAGTGTCTGTCCCACATGGGGGTCACTCATAGTCTTAATCCCCATTTTACAAATGAGGGAACTGAGGCACAGAAAAGTGAAGTGACTTACCCAAGGTCACATAGCAGAGAGGTGGAGGAGCCAGGATTAGAACCCAGGTCCTTCTGGAAGTCATGTTATTCTTGTACCACTAATTCACAACCCTGGATCAACTCCATAGTCCGTTTCTTCTGCTCTTGTCCATGAGCTGTGGAGAGTTGCTAGCAGAAATCCAGACACCTGATCACCTCATCTGTCTTAAATCCATCCTCACCTGGTTTAATTCTGCTCCTTCCTCCACCTGACAGTACTTCTCCAACCTTACTGACTTCCACACCAATTGCCTCATGAGGTGTACCAGACATTTAACTCCCTCCTAAAACTGCTTTTGACACTATGGACCACCCCCTGCTCCTGGAAATATGATCTAATCTTGGCTTTACTGACACTGTCATCTCCTGGTTCACCTCTCATTGCTCTGACCATTCCTTTTCCGTCTTTTTCACAGCCTCCTTCTCTGCCTCCCACCCCTTGATGGGGTGTGTGTGTGTGGGGGGGGGGGGGTTGTGAGGGGGTGTCCCAAAAGGCTCAATTCTAGCTCCTCTTCCATTCTCTTTCTATGTCCACTCTCTTAAAGAACTCATTTGCTGCCAAGGCTCACCTACCATTTTAGCTAAATGATTCTCTAGTTTACCTCTCCAGCTCTGACTTTTCTCCTTCTCTGCACTCTCACATTTCCTCCTGCTTTCAGGACATCTCTACCTGGCTGTCCTGCAGGCAACTCAAACTAAACATGTCCAAAACTCCTCATCTTCTTGCCCAGACCTTTTCCTTCTTGTGCATTTCAAATCACAATATGATTAAATTAATACGTGTTGTTTACGTAGATTGAGCCAGAATAAAGAGTATGCCTCTGGTTAGCCCTATTTTACAGATGAGAAAACTGAGGTACAGAGAGGTAAAGTGACTTGCCCGAGTTTATCCAGCCAACAGTGATAGAGCTGAGACTACAGCCTGGTTCTCCTGACTCTTAATCCTGCAATCTTTCCCCTAGGCTATGCTTACTTATTCATTCAATCATATTTAATAATAATAATGTTGGAATTTGTTAAGCAGTTACTATGTCCAGAGCACTGTTCTACACGATGGGGGAGATACAGGGTAATCAGGTTGTCCCAAGTGAGGCTCACAGTTAATCCCCATTTTACAGATGGGGTAACTGAGGCCCAGAGAAGTTAAGTGACTTGCCCACAGTCACAGAACTGACAAGTAGCAGAGCCGGGATTCGAACCCATGACCTCTGACTCCCAAGCCCGGGCTCTTTCCACTGAGCCACACTGCTTCTCTAGTGCTTTATTTAGTGATCTATTGAGTGCTTACTGAGTGCTAAGTGCTTGATGAATTTGATGTACATAGTGCACTGATGGCAACATTCATTGACTAGAATTATTTGCGTCTAATACAAGTCTTCTCTTCCTTTTCTAAATCTCACCAGGGGACCATGACTACAATCACTTACTCAATGTCCCCTCTGTCCACAAGTTGCGCAACACTCACAAAACATCTTCACCACCAACACAGCCAATGAAAATGTTTCATAACCATGGGCGACTTTAGGTTTTTATTAAAATGAAATGCATTTGTTAAAATGCATGGCAAATATAGTCATCTTGCTTTAAGATAGATTAGCAAAGCTTTAAAGTGGAGTTTCAGGGATTTCTAAAATTTGGTAACATTAGAAAATTATCCAGGTAATTCTCATGCCAGAGAAAATTTAGACCTCAATTTTTCAGACATTTTCTGTCAAGGTGCTCTTTCCTAGGACTGATTAACAGTGACCACGGAGATCATGCCTGAAGTAGCTGAATACTATACTTGCGTGGAGTCAATCTTTTGCCATATTTACATATTTCAATTATCTGGATCATTTGAGCACCTCAAATACACCCTGGTATCAAGTACCTGATGAGTTTGAGTGAAAGAGGTATTTTGGACTAAGAGACATGTAATTCCCTCCCACTTATGCAATGAGCCCTGTGGAGTAGAAACTGTGTCTGATCTAATTCGCTCAGCTCTTTCCCGCTCTCTCCTCTGCCTCCTCCCCCCCTCCCCTCCCCCGCCCTAGAACCCCACTCTACCAGCGCAACCTCTCTTCCCCCTCCCCCTACTCTCCCCCACACCAAACCACTTCCTCACCCCCTCCCCCCTTCTCTCTTCCCCACCCACGCCCCATCCCAGTCCTCCTGTCCCACCGCTACCCCTCCTCCCCCTCTCCCCGTCCAGGGCCCCGCCACCTCCTTCCCATCCAAACCCTCCCCTCCCCCCGCCCTTTCCCCCTCCCCCCCTTGCACCCACAGCTACTTTCAAGTGCAGCCTCTGGAACCCCCGCTCTATTACAGGTAGGCTACCTTTTGTCCATGACCTTTTCCTCTCCCGCTCTCTCCTCCTCCTCGCCCTTTCGGAAACGTGGCTCCCTCCCGAAGACACGGTCTCCGCCGCCGCTCTCTCCGGCGGAGGCCTCTCCTTCTCCCACTCCCCCAGACTCACCGGTAAGGGAGGAGGCGTCGGCTTCCTCCTCTCACCCCATTGCCGCTTCCGCACTATCCCTCCCCCCACCTCACTCTCCTTCCCCTCCTTCGAAGCCCATATCATTCGCCTCTACCACCCACTCCAGGTACTTGTCGCTGTCATCTACCGCCCTCCCGGTCCCACCTCCGACTTCTTCAACCACCTAGACCCCTTTCTCACCTTCCTTCTCTCCTTCTCTCTTCCCACTCTGATCCTCGGAGACTTCAACATCCATATGGATGTACCCGACGACTCCTCTGCCGCCCGCCTGCTATCCCTCCTCGACTCTGCCGACCTCCTCCTCCACCGTACCGCGCCCACTCACCGACTCGGTCACACCCTCGATCTCGTCATCTCCTACCGCTGCACTATCTCCTCCCTCACCGACTCTGAAATCCCTCTCTCTGACCATAACCTTCTCACCTGCCTCATCTCTCACACTCCCTCCCCCTGCAAATCTTTGCTACTGCCCCACAGAGACCTCCGCTCTCTCGATCCCATCCGTCTTTCCAAAAGCATCTCTCTTCACCTTGCCGCCCTGTCCTCTCTTCCCACTCTCGACGATCAGGTCTCCGCTCTCAACTCCACCCTCTCTACTCATCTCGACTCTCTCGCCCCCCTTTTCCTGCGCCGCTCTCGCTCCACTAACCCACAGCCCTGGATCACCTCCTCCGTCCGCCTCCTCCACTCCTATGCTCGAGCTGCCGAGCGCTCCTGGTGAAAGTCCAAGCACCAAGCCGACCTCAAACACTTCAAATTTTTCCTTTCCTGCCTTAACTCTGCCCTCTCCTCCGCCAGGCAAAACTTCTTCTCCTCCCTCATCGACACCCATGCCCGTCACCCCCGCCGATTGTTCCGGACCTTTAACTCTCTCCTTAGGCCCTCTGTTCCTCCCCGTCCTCCATCTCTCACCCCCAATGATCTGGCCACCTATTTCATCACAAAAATCAACACAATCAGGTCTGAGCTCCCCCAAGTCACCCCTCCTCCTCTCCCCTCCCCCCCACCAACCCTCTCCCCTACTTTTCCATCCTTCCCTGCGGTATCCTCAGAGGAGATCTCCTCCCTCCTCGCAAGTGCCACCCCCTCCACCTGAGCCTCGGACCCCATTCCCTCTCACCTTATTAAAACCGTTGCCCCTGCCCTCCTCCCTTCCTTAACTTCTATTTTTAACCACTCAGTCTCCAATGGCTCCTTCCCCTCTGCCTTCAAACATGCCCACGTCTCCCCCATCCTAAAAATACCTGCTCTTGACCCCACTTCCCCCTCCAGTTATCGCCCTACCTCCCTATTACCCTTCCTTTCCCAAATCCTAGAACGAGTCGTCTACAATCGCTGCTTAGAATTCCTTAACTCCCATTCTCTCCTAGACTCCCTCCGATCTGGCTTCTGTCCCCTCCACTCTACCGAGACTGCTCTCTATAAGGTCAGCCGTGACCTCCTTCTTGCCAAATCCAATGGCTCCTATTCCATTCTAATCCTCCTTGACCTCTCTGCTGCCTTTGACACTGTCGACCATCCCCTCCTCTTCCATACCTTATCTCACCTTGGCTTCATGGACTCCATCCTCTCCCGGTTCTCCTCTTACCTCTCTGGCCGGTCATTCTCGGTCTCCTTCGCTGGCGCCTCCTCCCCCTCCCATCCTTTAACTGTTGGAGTTCCTCCAGGGTCAGTTCTTGGCCCTCTTCTGTTCTCCATTTACACTCACTCCCTCGGTGAACTCATTCACTCTCACGGCTTTGACTACCATCTCTACGCAGATGACATGCAGATCTACATCTCCGCCCCTGTCCTCTCCCCCTCCCTTCAGGCTCGCATCTCCTCCCGCCTCCGGGACGTCTCCACCTGGATGTCGGCCCGCCACCTAAAACTCAACATGAGCAAGACTGAGCTCCTCATCTTCCCTCCCAAGCCCGGTCCGCTCCCAGACTTCTCCATCACCGTGGATGGCACGACCATCCTTCCCGTCCCGCAGGCCCGCAATCTCGGTGTCATCCTTGACTCGTCCCTCTCGTTCACCCCACACATCCTATCCGTTACCAAGACCTGCCGGTTTCACTTTTACAATATCGCCAAGATCCGCCCTTTCCTCTCCACCCAAACGGCTACCTTACTGCTACGGGCTCTCGTTATATCCCGGCTAGACTACCGTGTCAGCCTTCTCTCTGACCTCCCATCCTCCTCTCTCGTCCCGCTCCGGTCTATTCTTCACTCCGCTGCCCGGCTCATCTTCCTGCAGAAATGATCTGGGCATGTCACTCCCCTTCTTAAACAACTCCAGTGGTTGCCTATCAACCTCCGTTCCAAACAAAAACTCCTCACTCTAGGCTTCGAGGCTCTCCATCTCCTTGCCCCTTCCTACCTCTCCTCCCTTTTCTCTTTCCACTGCCCACCCCGCACGCTCCGCTCCTCTGCCGCCCACCTCCTCACCGTCCCTCGGTCTCCCCTATCCCGCCGTCGACCCCTGGGCCACGTCCTCCTGTGGTCCTGGAACGCCCTCCCTCCTCACCTCCGCCAAACTGATTCTCTTTCCCTCTTCAAAACCCTATTTAAAACTCACCTCCTCCAAGAGGCGTTCCCAGACTGAGCTCCTCTTCTCCCTCTACTCCCTCTACCACCCCCCCTTCACCTCTCCGCAGCTTAACCCTCTTTTCCCCCCATTTCCCTCTGCTCCTCCCCCCTCCCTTCCCATCCCCTCAGCACTGTACTCGTCCGCTCAACTGTATATATTTTCATTACCCTATTTATTTTGTTAATGAATTGTACATCGCCTTGATTCTATTTAGTTGCCATTGTTTTTACGAGATGTTCTTCCCCTTGACTCTATTTATTGCCATCGTTCTTGTCTGTCTATCTTCCCCGATTAGACTGTAAGCCCGTCAAGCGGCAGAGACTGTCTCTATCTGTTACCGACTTGTTCATTCCAAGCACTTAGTACAGTGCTCTGCACATAGTAAGCGCTCAATAAATACTATTGAATGAATGAATCTAATTGTGCTATGACCCCAGTGCTTAGCAAAGTACTCGGACATATTACTTATTTAACGAATACCTCAATTATTAAAATAACTCGAGCATGTAGACACTGTTGATAGCCACCTGTGATGTTGTTCTCTCCAGTCCACTGGATGGTAGCCTTATAGAGGAGCAGCACAATGTAGTGGACAGAGCATGAGCTTGGGAGTCAGAAGGACCTGGGTTCTAATCCTGGATCCACCACATCTCTGCTGTGTGGCCTTGGACAAGTCATTTTACTTATCTGGGCCTCGGTTACCTCATCTGTAAAATGGGGATTGAGAATGTGAGCCCCACGTGGGACCAATTTGATTTTCTTGAATCCACCCCAGCCCTTAGTACAGTGTCTCGCAAATAGTAAGCGCTTAACAAATACTATAATTATTTTTGTTATTATTATTATCATCCTAATTGTCCACAATTCAAGCAGACAGGTCACAGTGCTTCTTAGAAGCTTCTTCTATTCTGTGGCTAGTCAGACCCTGGCCAGGCTAACGAGCTTAGTTGACTAGCATCGAGTTTAGTTCTCTAGCACAGAGGGGTTGGCAGGGAGTGATAGAAAGCATTCAACCCTTCCCATAGCTCCGGGGGCTACCAAGCCAACCCAAAATTGTGATGGGTCTTTTCACCTGATCGTTTTTCACCCCAAATGTGGCCAATGGAAGGGAAGAGGATCGGGAAGTAGCAAGGTATATCCGGAAAGAGGTCTCCACAGACTCTTGGCAGTACGTTGGAACTCTGTCACAACGATGTGAAGAGTTGCCACTACCCAGAGCTGGGGACACCCACTCTGTTAGACTTTGTGTGGTGCTAATTGGACCCCTTCACTGGAGCTAGGAAGAGTGAGTATACTAGGAACTTGAACCCCTCTCGCCCCTAAATGGTGACTGTGGAAGGTAGCCCACATTGGGATGGTTTGAAGGTAACCCCAGGTGAGATGTGGGATGATTTTGAAAAGTGTCTCCTTTCCAGTTTTACTAGCTGCAAAAAGTGGGGTACCATTCTGACCAGTGTACTTATTCCTAATTAGTCTAGAAATAGCCCTGCCCTCTGTAGATTATCTCTCGCAATTCTTTCTACTAAAATCTTAATGAACCTGCTTCCATTACACATAAGCCTCTAGTCTGTGAATCCATCTTCAATCCTCCTATCCATGAGCTCACGAGTTACTCGGTGGCTGGTTTCACCAGATGACATGTTCCCAGCAAAAGGGCTGGGAATTTATATTAATCTTGAAGAATAGAGAAAATCTTGTCACTCCAAGATTGACACTTTTCCCTTGTTCTGAGCCAAGAGGAGCCTGAAATCCTGGTGCACCTGCCATCTTTATCATCGTTCTTGTCCCCTCTGTCCTTGAGGGCTGGGACAGTGTCTACTAACTCCATTGTATTCTCTTAAAGGCTTAATACAACGCTTTGCACGGAGTAATTCCTCAATAGATACTTTTACTACTAGAGAAATACTGTAGATTGATAGATTTCATATTTTTGCTTCACCTTTCCAAATGTGATCATTGTCAACCCCTTCTCTCCACAACTTACCCTTAGACTATGAGCTCCTAGAGGGCCAGAGACTGATTTTATATCCATCTAACAATGGTTGAGTTATCGAGTACTTACTGTATGCAGCGCTAGGGTAGATACAAGGTAATTAGATTGTCCCATGTGGGGCACACAGTGTTCATCCACTTTATACAGATGAGGTAACTGAGACTCAGAGAAGTTAAGTGACTTGCCCAAAGTCACAGAGCTGACAAGTGACAGAGGCGGGATTAGAACCCATGACCTCTGACTCCCAAGCCTGGACTCTTTCCACTAAGCCACGCTGCTTCTATCCGTGTGGCTCAGTGGAAAGAGCACGGGCTTTGGAGTCAGAGGCCATGGGTTAAAATCTTGGCTCGGCCATTTGTCAGCTGTGTGACTTTGGGCAAGTCACTTAACTTCTCGGTGCCTCAGTTACCTCATCTGTAAAATGGGGATTAAGAATGTGAGCCCCACGTGGGACAAGCTGATTCCCATGTGTCTACCCCAGCGCTTAGAACAGTGCTCGGCACATAGTAAGCGCTTAACAAATACCAACATTATTATTATTCTATTCCTCCCTCATCAAGTCCTGTCCATAATTTATTTTAATATGCCTCACCCTTAGGCTCTAAGCTCCTTATGGGTAGCAGTCACATCTGCCAACTCTATTGTATGGTGCTCTCCCAAACATTTAGTACAGTGCTTCACACACAGTAAGTGCTCAATAAATGCAACGGATTGATTGAAATCCCACACCCACTCCCAGGTCCCCCATCAGCTCTCCAAACTTTTAACTCCCTCCTGACATCCCCAGTGCTACCTTCTTGACCCCTGACAGTTGGCCAACTACTTCACTAGCAAAATTCAAATGATCAAGTTTTAACTTCCCAAAGTTTCCTCAGCTTCTCCTCATGACTCTTCTAGCCCATGTCATCTTTTTTTTTTCTTAGGTATTTGTTACGTGCTTACTGTGTTCCAGGCACTGTTCTAAACCCTGGGATAGATACAAGGTAATCAGGTTGAGCACAGTCCCTGTCCGCATAGGGCTCACAGTCTTAATCCCCATTTGACAGATGACATAACTGAGGTACAGAAAAGTAAAATGACTTTCCCAAGGGCAAACAGCAGATGAGTGGTGGGGCAAGAAGTAGAACCCAGGTCCTTCTTTCTCCTGTTTTCCTTCTGTTCCTCAAGAGGAGGTCTCCCACACCCCGTCTTTCTGCGTCACTGACCTAACTCGTCTCACCACTTAGACACACTTACCTCCCCCATTCCCAATCTCTTCTCGTCCCTCACTGCTTCATTCAACCTCTCACTTCCTGTTGACTCCTTCCTTTCTGCTTAAAACATGTCTTTCTCCTGCGCATTTCTGAAATCCTCTCTCAATCCCATGTCCTTCTCCAGGTATTGCCCCATCTGTTGCCCCCGTTCCTCCCCTGATTCCCCAAATAGATCCTTTATGAAGACTACTTTCACTCCCTTGCCACCATCTCTCTTCTTGACCCACTACAATTGGGCTTTCGACCCCTTAACATCATTGAGATTGCCCTCCCTTAGGTCACTAATAGCCCCTTTAGAGGCAGGTCCAAGGGCTCTATTCCGATCTGGATGAGTGATGCTGAGGATCCTGGTGAAAAAGCTGTGAGGATCCCCCAGCACTTATGTACATACCTGTAATTTATTTATACTGAAGACTGTCTTCCCCCTCTAGGCTATAAGCTCGTTGTGGGCAGGGAATGTATCTGTTATATTGTTATTGCTATATTGTACTCTCTCAAGTGCTTAGTACAGTGCTCTGCTCACAGTAAGCACTCAATAAAAACTATTGAGAGACTGACAGTTGCCCCATTGCTCTCTGTAAAAATTGTGGTATTTGTTAAGCGCTTACTATGTGCAAAGCTCTGTTCTAAGTGCTGGGGGATACAAGGTGATCAGGTTGTCCCACGGGGGGCTCACAGTTTTAATCCCCATTTGACAGATGAGGTAACTGAGGCACAGATAAGTTGTGACTTACCGAAGGTCAAACAGCTGACTAGCGGGGGAGCCAGGATTAGAACCCGTGACCTCTGACTCCCAAGCCCACGCTCTTTCCCACTGAGCCACGCTGCTTCCCCCTATAAGGTCCTTGTCTACCAACTCTGTTGTATTGTGCTCTCCCAAGTGCTTAGTACGGTGGTCTGAACACTGGAATCACTTAATAATAATAATAATAATAATGTTGGTATTTGTTAAGCGCTTACTATGTGCCGAGCACTGTTCTAAGCGCTGGGGTAGACATAGGGGAATCAGGTTGTCCCACGTGGGGCTCACAGTCTTAATCCCCATTTTACAGATGAGGAAACTGAGGCACAGAGAAGTTAAGTGACTTGCCCACAGTCACACAGCCGACAAGTGGCAGAGCTGAGATTCGAACTCATGAGCCCTGACTCCAAAGCCTGTGCTCTTTCCACTGAGCCACGCTGCTTCTAATAAACACCACTGATCAAATGACTGACACCTAGGCTCACAGCCTAATTTTGACCTTGAAACCTGAATACATTGAAGTTTCCCTACCCAAACCTACATGACTGGTAGCCTACCTAAAATAGTGCTTATAATAACAATAATAATAATAGTATTTATTAAGAGCTTACTAAGTGCCCAACACTGGGCTATGTGTTGGAGTAGACACAAGATAATAAGATCAGACAGTCCCTAATAATAGTAATAACTGTGCTATTTGTCAAGCACTTATTACATGTCAAGTAATTTACTAAGTGCTGAGGTAGATAAGCAGATCATTCATTCATTCATTCAATAGTATTTATTGAGCACTTACTATGTGCAGAGCACTGTACTAAGCACTTGGAATGTACTAATCGGTTACAGATAGAGACAGTCCCTGCCCTTTGACAGGCTTACAGTCTAATCAGGGGAGATAGACAAGAACAATAGCAATAAATAGAATCAAGGGGATGAACATATTAAAACAATAGCAAATAAATAGAATCAAAGTGTTGTACATCTCATTAACAAAATAAATAAGGTAATGAAAATATATACAGTTGAGAGGAAGAGTACATTGCTGAGGGGAGGGGAAGGGAGAGGGGGAAGAGCAGAGGGAAAGGGGGGGAAAGAGGTCTTAGCTGAGGGGAGATAAAAGGAGGGGTAGAGGGGGAGCAGAGGGAGCAGAGGGAAAAGGGGGAGCTCAGTCTGGGAAGGCCTCTTGGAGGAGGTGAGCTCTCAGTAGGGTTTTGAAGAGGGGAAGAGAATTAGTTTGGTGGAACTGAGGAGGGAGGGCATTCCAGGACGCAGGGGGACGTGGCCCAGGAGTCGACGGCAGGATAGGCGAGAACGGGGAAGATCAGACACTGTCCCTCTCCCATATGGGGCTCACAGCCTAAGAGGGAGGGAGAATGAGTATTCTATCCACATTTCAGAGATGAGGAAACTGAGGCACTGAGAAATTAATTAAGTTCCCCAAGCTGCCTAGGCAGGAAGACAACCCTGGGCTCTTTCAAAAAGTCATGCTGCATCACCGCCTCCTCAGTCCTGTCTCTAAAGACCCCACCAAAATATGCGCAGGCCTCTTCGTTAAAGACGGGTGGTGGAAAGTAGTTTCCTCATTGATTATCCGTTTGGGTTTGAGAAGCTGTCTTTCCACCATCCAGCCTTAAGTAACTTTTGTGTTGAGAAACAACAGGAGCAGGGAGAAGAAAAGATGCTATAGACTGAGTGTGGTGTGTCCGTTATATTGTTGCGCTGTACTCTCCCAAGTGCTTAGTACAGTGCTCTGCACACGGTAAGCCCTCAATAAATACAATCAGTTGACTGTTTGATGCTCACTTTGGTCTTTCGAGAAATAAAAAACCTGCCAAAATTTTTTATTTATCAAGGAGAATGAAGGGAGGTTTGAGGGAGGGAAAGGTTTATTTTATGTTCTGCTGCCCCTCAGTGGCTCGTGCTGCTATTCTACAACTCAAATTATGTATCCCTGACTGAGCACAGGGAAATGTGCTAATATGTTGCTAATACTAATGAGAAAGATTCACTCTATCTTGCTATAACTCAGATTTCTCTTCACCTCGACAAGATTTCTACTCCTCCCTCATCAAATCCTGTCCATAATTTATTTGAATATGTCTCTCCATCTAGTCTGTGAGGTTCTTATAGAGAAGCAGAGTGGCTAGAGAAGGAGCGTGGCTAGAGAAGCAGCGTGGCTCTGTGGAAAGAGCACGGGCTTTGGAGTCAGAGGCCATGGGTTCGAATGCCCGCTCGGCCACTTGTCGCTGTGGGACTTTGGGCAAGTCACTTTACTTCTCGGTGCCTCAGTTCCCTCATCTGTAAAATGGGGATTAAGACTGTGAGCCCCACGTGGGACAACCTGATTCCCCTGTGTCTACCCCAGCACTTAGAACAGTGCTCGGCACATAGTAAGTGCTTAACAAATACCAACATTCTTATGGGTAGGAATTTCATCTACCAACTCTCTTATACCATACTTTCCGGGATTGAGCACAGTGAATTGGGTGGAAGCGTTGCTAATGCTAATGTGACAACATGGCAAAAAGCATCCCTGGTGTGGATGCTGACTTGTGATTTCCCCACCAGCTCCCGCGACAGGGACATCGGGGTGGGTGTCTAGCCTGCCCTCACAAATCCAACATTCCTTTGAGAGATGACTGTGCCCTGGGCCCGAACTCTCCAAGAATCGCCAGGGGCTGCTATTGGGGTGCCCGTCCAAGCCAAGATGGCCACGTCCCTGGAGAGAAAGCTGCTGGGGTGAAGGCAAGTGTCTTCCTCAGTCTGAAGCCGGGCCAACCATTTTGTGTGAACCGGGTTCAGATCTCCCCCATCCAGGCCGGGCTTCCCTCACAGGGCCATCCTCAGAACGATTCCATCCGCGTGGCTAGGGAGGAGCATTCACCACCATCCCCTACCGCCATGATGGAACAGAAGGAGGAAAGGAGGCCTTCAAGGGCAGGAGACTTTCCTGTGTCACCCGGAGGGTTCAGGCAGGAAGCCTCCGGGCTCCCCCAGTCTGGGCATACTTAGGGGCTTCTCCGATCTCTGTCTCTGAGGAAGGCAGGGATCTCTCAGAGCCACTGTCCATCTTTCCTACCCGACACTATTGTGTTGGTTGTACAGATGACCTGTAGACTGTCATAATCTCATTGTCGTCTGGGAACTTGTCTGTTATACTGTAGTCTTGTTAGAGTTGTTCTAATGTCCCAAGAGCTTACTAAAGTGCTGTGCACATAGTAAGTGCTGAATAAATACAATTGACTGACTGACTTTCCCAGTGGCTAACAGAGGGATTCTTTGGACTTGGGTGAGAACAGTGCTAATCCATTCCCTACACAAGGGAGCAGGGTAGGTTTTAGCCAATGTGGCCCCTCATGCCCTTCTCTCTGCCTTCAAAGTCTTATTAAAAGGACATCTCCTCCAAGAGACCTTCCCTTACTAATCCCTCATTTCCTCTTCTCCACCTCCCTTCTTTGTTTCTCTTGCACTTGGATTTGCACCCCTCCTTCAGCCCCACAGCACTTACGTACAGACCTGTAATTCATTTATTCATATTAATATCAGACTAACCCTGTAGTCTGTAAATTCACCATGGGCAGGGAATGTGTCCATTATATTGTAGTCTCCCAAGTCTCACAGTCTACAAGTTGGGAGGCAGACATCAAAACAAGTAAACAGACATCAAAAGCATCAATATAAATAAATAGAATTATCTATATATACACATCATTAATAAAATAAATAGAATAATAATTATATACATATATACAGAAGTGCTTTGGGGCAGGGAGATGGGTAGAGCATACAAGCGTGGTCTAGTGGAAAGAGCTTGGGCCAAAAGTCAGAGGACCTGGGTTCAAATCCCAGCTCCACCACTCATCTGTTGTGTGACCTTGGGCAAGTCACTTAACTTATCTGTGCCTCAGTTTCTGCATCTATTAAATGGGTATTCAATTTCTGTTCTCCCACCTTCTTGGACTGTGAGCTCCATGTGGAATGGGGTATGTGTCCAACTTGATTAACTTGTATCTCCCCCAGTGCCTAGGATGGTATTTGACACCTAGTAAGCATTTAATAAACGCTACAATTATTATATTATTAATATCATCATTGTTATTAAGTAGGGACAGTGTTCCAAACACTGGGTTAAATGCTGGGGCAGATACAAACAAATACAAATAAGAGATCAGGCAGAGTCCCTGTCCACCCAGGTTGATAAAAGTAAGGTAATAGTGGATTGCAAAATACAGCAAGCAATGGAGTGAGCAATCGAAGTCACGACCTCAAGACAAGAAAGCCTAGTTTGTGCAGGTGTGAGTCCCCAGGTTACAGTGGTTGTTTACAAACACCACATCTGCAAACACCCAGGGCTCTGCAGATGGGAAGATGAGCAGTGCACACTTAGTTCTGTGGGGTCGGGGGAGGTTGCAGCAGATCAATCCGTCCATCCATCCATCCCGGGACCTGGTCTTAAGGGGGCTCGGGACCCGCTCCAATACCTCGGCTTGTGCAGGGTTTGGGCCTAGGGAGTCGGGTCGAGACAACAGACGGGGTGTGTTCAGGCAACACTCTGGTCACCAGCCCCAGCAATCCTTTTCCCCCACAGACTCCCTTTGGGTCTGGCACTAAGGGGAGCCTCCGTCCTGCCCACCCTGCCCTATCCTGCCCCCCGCAAACCTGGCTAGTCCCTTCCCACCACCAGCCCAGCTGAGAGGTTCACAAGCTGCCCCATCCTTGGGCCAGGCCTGTGCAAATGGAGATTGCCTGCCAGGTTAAGCTTTTTTTTCCAATGGTATTTGTTAAGCGTTTGTTAACCGCCAGGCACTGTTTTAAGTGCTGGAGTAGATAGAAGCTAATAAAGTTGTTCACATTCCATATCCCACACAGTGTCCACAGTCTTAATCCTCATTTTACAGATGAGGTAACAAATGCATTGAGAAGTGAAGTGACTTGCCCAAAACCACACAGGAGACAAGCGGTGGAGCTCGGAAGGACCCTGGTCCTTCTGACTAGCCGACCTGTGCTCTATGCAGTAGAGCACATTGCTTCTCTTGGTCAGCCCACAGTCACCCTCGGCCCCTAAGGTGCCGCAGCCTCCTCTCTAGGCCCCAGTTCTTCCTCCGCGGAACGAGTCAGAGGCGGGCCAAGGAGTGTGGGGCTTCCAGCATGTGGGGAGGAGCTGGAACCAAAGGGGAGTGGGAGTGGTTCAGAGCAGGAGAGACCTGGGTCGGGCCAACCAGGTCAGAGGCCCGGCCCTGAGGGAAGATAGATAGATCAGGGCCCAGAGAACAGCTGAAACGTGGAGTCCAGAGAAGGAGTTCTGGGGCTCCTGAATCAACCTTACCTGCGCCAAAATGCCTCAGATTTCAAGCCTTTGTGCTATATGATTAAATAGGGAAGATGTCTTCTTTTCCCCTTCCCGCATTCTCCACTTAAGGCCTCCTGTTCTTCCCCACCACAAGGAGCAGAACGAGGCTTGATGTGAACTCTAACTTCAAAAAGTGAATTAAAATCACTTAAAAAAAGCAAGAAAAAGATGAAAATGTCCAATTGTTTGTATTGATGAATTGAGTTCATTTATGTTTAAATTTCATGTAGTATATAATTGTTTCAAAGATATATTATTACATGATATCCTTCCAAAATGAAAAACGTCCTGGTCAGCAATGACTGACCATTGCTTTGCTGTCTCCCCCATTATTACATGATATCCTTCCAAAATGAAAAACATCCCGGTCAGTGATGACTGACCATTGCTTTGCTGTCTGTCTCACCTATTTAGACTGTGAGGCCGTTATTGGGCAGTGGTTGTCTCTATCTGTTGTCGAATTGTACATTCCAAGTTCTTAGTACAGTGCTCTGCACATATTCAGTGCTCAATAAATACTATTGAATGAATGAATGAATAAATCAGGAGGTCACAGGGACAGACATCCTGGGCTCACAGTCTTGGCGAGGTACCTAGAGCTATCAGAGTGTACATCCTTCCCCCAGCCCCCCAATGGCCACCATGCCCACACACCCTTTCCCCTCCGTGATGGCTGCTTTGGGTGTGACTAACACTGGCCGTGGCAGGAAGGAGAGTCTGAACCAAGATGGGGCAAATGAGGATTCGGGGAGGGTGGCAGGGGGGATGTCATCTGGGGGATATACAGGGATTCCATTGTCCCAGTTTAGCAAAGTTTTCACCCTAAATAATCAGCTCTGATTGCAATTCTGGGGATGTCCCACCGAATTGTCTATTTCCCTGAAGAGATTAGACTTTCAAGGAGTCACCCATGAGCAGATTGACTTTCTCCAAGTGAGTGGCAGAGTTCGAAACTCACGTTTTAAGAGACTCATCTCCCACTCCCTTTGCATCACCCTGACTTGCTCCCTTTGCCCTTCCCCCCATCCCCTCAGCACTTAGGTACATATTTGTAATTCTATTTATTTATACTGATGTCTGTTTATTTGTACTGATGTCTGTATTTCCCCACTAGACTGTGAGCTCATTGTGGGCAGGGATTTTCTCTATTGTTGTATTGTACTTTCCCAAGCTCTTAGTACAGTGCTCTGCACAGAGTAAGTGTTCAATTAATATGATTGAATGAATGAATGAGAGAATAAGAGGGCTCGGCACATTGCAACTTCAATTGAGATCTGGAGCTTTAATCATTCCCCTGCCCGGAAGAAGGCAACCTTCTCATAACCGATGACCTTCAGATTATTCAAACGCCCTGTGAAGCTGATAGGTTGACCAAAACAACCAGAGAACCTGAGGTGGTAGGTCTGGGTGGAGACCCTTGAAGCCAGTTGGAAGGAGGAAGTTGGGTAATCACTGGAGGATTTTGAGGATGTGGCCAGGAGTTGCTGCAAGAAGAGGAGCCAGTCGGCAGTGGAGAGAATGTGCTGAAGAAGGGAAAAGCTGGAGTCAACCAGGCAGACTAGAAAGGAGGCCGATCAATGAATCAATGGGACTTTTTGAACATTTACAGTGGACAGAGCCCTGTATGAACCGCTTGGGAAAGTTCAATCTGACAGTGCTAGTGAATACATTCCCTGTCCACCACGAGCTTACAATGTTGGTGGGGGAGATGGATATTAATATAAATGAACAATTTATAATATGTCATAGATATGTACGAAGTGTTGTGGGCCTGAGTGTGGGGCGAATATCAAAAGCCTAAAAGTCACAGATCCAAGAGCATAGATGATGCAGAAGGGAGAGGGAGCGGTGGAAAAGAGGGCTAAATAGAGGAAGGCCTCTGGGTGAAAATTTAACCTATATAAGGCTTTGAATCTGGGGACATTGGTGGTCTGGCATATATTTAGGGTCCAGGCTATGGGGGGGACTTAGTAAAGGGGTCAGTGCCAGTATAGATGAGATTGAGGCACAGTGAGTAAGCTGGAGATAGAAGAGTGAGGTGTGTGGGCTGGACCTAGTAGATCAATGAGGTAGAATATGTGAAGGCAAGCTGATAGTACTTCAAAGCCTATGCTAAGGAGTTTCTGTTTGATGCAGAGTTGGATTGGCAACCCCTGCAAGTTCTGAACTTTTTTGAGAATAATGATGTGGGTAACAGAGTGAAGTGTGGATTAGAGTGAGGAGAGGCAGGAGGCAGGGAAGTTAGCGAGGAGGCAGATGCAGTAGTCAAGGTGAGGTATGATAAGTGTGTAGATCAGTGTAGTATCGGTTTGGATGGAGAGGAAAGGGTGGATTTTAGTGATGTTGTGAAGGTAGAACTCACGGGATTTGGTGACAGATTGAATACATGGGTTGAATGAAAAATAAATTGGACAATGCCAAGACTTTGGGACTGTGAGATAAGATAGTGGTGTTCTCTACAGTTATGAGAAAAGCATGGGGAGGACAGGGTTTGCTTAGGAAGATATATAGCTCAGTTTGGACACATTTAATTTGAGATATCAACAGGAGGAAATGCAAGACTATAAAGAAGGGAGATCTGGATTGGAGAAGGAGATTTGGGAATCATCCACATAGAGATGGTAGTTGAAGTCATGGGAGCATATGAGTTCTCCAAGAGAGTGGATGTAGATAGAGAAGAGAAGGAGAACCAAAACTGAACCTTGAGGGACCCTCACTGTCAGAGAGCAAGAGGCAGAAGAGGAGCCTGCAAAGGAGACTGAGAAGGACCTGACACAAAAGTAGGAGAACCAGGAGAGAACAGTGTCAGTGAAGCCAAGGTGGGTTAATGTTCGAGCAGAAGGGGTGGTCTAGTGTTGAAGAGAACTGAGAGGTCGAGGAAGATTAGGATGGAACAGTAATTATGGTATTTAAGTGCTTACTACGTACCAAGCACTGTTCTAAATGCTGAGGTAGATATAAGGTCATTAGGTTGTCCCACGTGGGATTCAGTCTTAATCCTCATTTTACAGATGAGGTAACTGAGGCACAGAGAAGTTAAGTGGCTTGCCCAAAGTCACATAGCTGATAAGTGGTGGATTCAGGTTTAGAACCCAGATCGTCTGACTCCCAAAGCCATACTCTTTCCATTAAGCCACGCAGCTACGGATTTGGTGAGAAGAAGGACATTGGTTACAGAAACATTCTGGGCATATCACCCCCCTCCTCCAAAATCTCCAGTGGTTGTTTATTAACCTTCGTATCAAACAAAAACTCCTCACTCTTGGCTTCAGAGCTCTCCATCACCTTGGCCCCTCCTACCTCACCTCGCTTCTCTTCTTCTACAGTCCGGCCTTCCCAGACCAAGTCCTCCTTTTCCTCTGCTCCTTCTCTCCGCCCCGACTCCCTTCTTCTGCTCTACCCCCACAGCACTTCTTATAAATGTACATAGTTATCATTCTATTTATTTTATTAATGATGTGTACATATATCTATAATTCTATTTATTAATACTGATGCTGTTGATGCCTGTTTACTTGTTTTGTGCTTTGCTTTGTTGTCTATCTCCCCCCCTTGTAGACTGTGAGCCTATTGTTGGGAAGAGATTGTTTGATGAATTATATTTGTTACTGAATTGTACTTTCCAAGCGCTTCGTATAGTGCTCTGCACACAATAAGTGCTCAATAAATGCGATTGAATGAATGAATACCTTAGAGAGAGAGCTGTTTCTGTGGAGTGAAGGGCCTGGAAACCAGATACAGTAGTTTAACTTCGATAGGACAGACCACAGTTTGGACCCCGGGTAGTAGGCAGTTTTAGTGGAGAGGAGGGGGCACATCTAGAAAGTGTCCTGGAGGGAAAATCAGCAGGATTTAGCAGTTGACTGGATGTAGGTGCTGAGAGACACTGAGGAGTCAAGGATGACCTTCTGGTTGTGGACTTTGGGGTCAGGGAGGATGAAGGTAACAGAGGTAGGAAAGTTAAAGAGGTCTGGTTTCAAGAGGGAGGGTTAGAGGTGTTGGTGAAAGGAGAATTGCATAAGTTGTAACCAATTGATAGAGGGATAGGAAAACGATGTTGAAACTAGAGACAAAGCCCCTGCATAGACTTACACAACTCATGGAAGGTGAACAAGATAGGGGTGTGTTTGTTTTCTTACCCAGAAAATACTGTAAGTTCTAAAATTTGCGGGAGAAAAATGGATCTGTTTCTAAACTCTCTGCCATTTGGGCTTTTGTTCAAAACAACGTTGAAGAAGGGGAAATTCACAGGGATGAAAATGTTGGTCAGTTTATCATTCCAAATCATCGGCAATTTAGAAGAGAGAAAAATCTGTCCTAGAGGATTATGTGGTTATGAAAGTCAGCCGGTGTATCTAACCGCCCCACTGTGAGCAAAGTTCTAAGCAGAGTTCTTTCAGACAAGTTACTGAAGAATACCATTAACTCTGGATTATTATCTAGTTCATGGCCCCAAGCCCAGTCATAGCCTAATTTGAAACTCAGCATGCTTTCCAACATCTACAGATCACTTATCAGTTGTCAGATCTCATACTGGTCAGAGACTTAGCCTGTCATTGTTGATATAACAAGGGGCAGGGAATCAGAAGGACCGGGGTTCTATTCCTGCCTCTGATACTTTTCTGCTGTGTTACTTCTCTGTGCCTCAGTAACCTCATCTGTAAAATGGGGATGAAAACCGTGAGCCCCATTTAGAACGTACACCATATCCAACCTGGTTAGTTTGATTCTACCCAAGTGCTTAATACAGGGCCTGGCACATCGTAAACACTTAACAGATACTTGCGGAGGTGAGAGGGAGTTGAAGTGGTGTGACTGCGGAGGGGATGTATGAAAAACAGGTGAATCAGCTGGCATGGTTCCAGTTTCAGTGAAACCAAGCAATCACCTCAAATGAGCTGACCAATGGCTGGCTGGTCTAGTTGCTCTGACCCCCCTTCTGGCCATACGAAGGTCACCTGTAGCTTTAGCCACCATAAGAGGACCTTCCAATGCTACCTGGACTGTAGCCCTCAGAGACAAGGTCAACAAAACATCTGAATAGAAAAGAAGAGTTAAAAAAATACGTTCTCCCAATGCCAGCAGCAGTTATTTACGTCTCGGGATTACATTTCCTCCTCTCACCTGACACCCCTGTATAACGATTTTGGAGATGAAGGCTTAGCAAGACTGAATTAGTTGGCTTTCAAAATTTTTAGGGTGGGAGTCTTCATTAGTGTGTCTCGTCCATTAGAGGTAGGCACGGTGTGGTTGGGGTTAGGGGAGAGCCCAGGCTGAGTCTGTGTCGTCCCCCAGGTCATGGGCACTGTATAAGGGCTGCTCTTCCCCAGAGTACTCAGAGACAGTGGCTCAGATCTACCCTCAGCTCCTCCTGGTCCTTATCAGCCAGGCCCACTACCTTCTGCAGAGAAGCAGTGTGGCTCAGTGGAAAGAGCACGGGCTTTGGAGTCAGGGCTCATGAGTTTGAATCCCAGCTCTGCCACTTGTCGGCTGTGTGACTGTGGGCAAGTCACTTAACTTCTCTGTGCCTCAGTTCCCTCATCTGTAAAATGGGGATTAAGACTGTGAGCCCCACGTGGGACGACCTGATTCCCCTATGTCTACCCCAGCGCTTAGAACAGTGCTCGGCACATAGTAAGCGCTTAACAAATACCAACATTATTATTATTATTCTGCCCTCAGCCCAGAGAGGTGAGTGGAGAAGGGCCCGGGAGAGTAGTCAGGGGTCAGGGGACAGGCGGTGGCTGCAGACTCAGACCGTTGCCCTCGGGACTGTGCACTGTGCGCTGTGCAGAGGGCTCAGGGTTGGAGACTTGTGGTAAGTCCTGATGAGGTTGTACATGGGAAGAACTCCAGCCCTAGCCCAGGCCTTTGTCCAGCACTGAGCAAAATTTCCAGTGGGGAGGGGTTGGGGTGAAGCATCTTAGGGGCAGTCAGGGTAGGGAGCGCAGACAGAGGTTGTGTTGGCCTCACTGGTGCGAGAAGAAGAGAAGTGGCATGTCCTAGTGGAGAAAGAATGGCCCTAGGCATCAGAGGGCCTGGGTTCTATTTCTGTTCTGCCACTCGCCTGCTCCGTGGACTAAGGCAAGTTACTTAATTTCTTTGTATCTCAGTTTTTTCTTCTGTAGAACAGGAATTCAAAACCTCTTCTCTTTCCCCTGTAGACTGTGAACCCCATTTGGAATTGAGACTAGGGCCAACCTGATTATCTTCCCTCTATCCCAGTGATTAATTCTGTGTTTAGCAGAAAGTCAGTGCTTAGCAAATACCACAGTTATTATTACTAAGAGGTCAGGTGGAGTTAGTAATAATAATAATGTTGGTATTTGTTAAGCACTTACTGAAGCAGCGTGGCACAGTGGAAAGAGCACGGGTTTTGGAGTCAGGGCTCATGAGTTTGAATCCCAGCTCTGCCACTTGTCAGCTGTATGACTGTGGGCAAGTCACTGAACTTCTCTGTGCCTCAGTTCCCTCATCTGTAAAATGGGGATTAAGACTGTGAGCCCCACGTGGGACAACCTGATTACCCTGTGTTTACCCCAGCGCTTAGAACAGTGCTCTGCACATAGTAAGCGCTTAACAAATACCAACATGATTATTATTATTATTATGTGCAAAGCACTGTTCTAAGCCTGGGGTAGATACAGGGTAATCAGGTTGTCCCACGTGAGGCTCACGGTTAATCCCCATTTTACAGATGAGGGAACTGAGTCACCGAGAAGTTAAGTGACTTGGCCTCAATCACACAGCTGCCAAGTGACAGAGCCGGGATATGAATCCATGACCTCTGACTCCCAAGCCCGGGCTCTTTCCACTGAGCCCCGGGATCCACCCCTAAGCTCCCCTGGCCCAGCCCCTCACCACTGCCCCCTATGCAGCCACTCCACTGCCATCTCCCTGCCCCTGCCTGCGGTCTCCCCCAACCCCCACCAAAACTGCACTGCCTTTCTCCCCCGAGGCCAGAGCCCCTGGGAGCCAGGACTCCCGGAGTATTAGGGATGGAGCGAGGCTACCTCTGACCAGAGCTGGTCTGCCATCTCCTCCCTGACCTCCTCCAGGAAACACGAGCACGCAGCCAAGGGGAAAGTGAGCCCCCTCCCTCTCTGTGGCCCCCATCTTCCCCTCCACCTCCCCAGTTCTGTCTCCCTCCTTACAGGCCTTTGCCTCCCTTTCTTGCTTACTCTTAATACATGCTCTTAGCACACTGCTCTACTTACATTAATAACTGTAGAAAGTCCCTGGCTCATACTAACCCAGCACCTTCCTAGACTGGGGAGCCTCAGTGACACTTAGTAGAATCAAACCACACCACGAACCATCAAGGGTACTGTGGAAAGTTTTTACTTCTCTCCTGGTTCTCCTCATTCTCCTGATTCTCCTCTTATCTCTCTGGCCGTTCATTCTCGGTCTCCTTCGTAGACTCCTCCTCCCCCTCCCATCCCCTAACTGAAGGGGTTTCCCAATGGTCATTTCTTGGTCCCCTTCTGTTCTTCATCTATACTCACTCCCTTGGTGAACTCATTCCCTCCCACAGCTTCAACTATCCTCTCTACGCAGATGGCAACCAAATCTACATCTCCTCCCCGTTCTTGCTCCCTCCCTCCAGGTTTGTATCTCCTCCCGCCTTCAGGACATCTCCACCTGGATGTCCACCCGCCACCTAAAACTCAACATGTCTAAGACTGAGCTCCTTATCTTCCCTACCAAACCCTGTCCTCTCCCTGACTTCCCTGTCACTGTGGACAGCACTCCCATCCTTCCCGTCTCACAGGTCCACAACCTTGGTGTCATCCTTGACTCTGCTCTCTCATTCACCCCACACATCCAATCCATCACCAAAACCTGAAGGGTTTCACCTTCACAACATCACCAAGATCTGGCCTTTCCTCTCCAGCCTATCTGCTACTTTGCTGGTTCAACCTCTCATAATATCCCAACTGGATTACTGCGTCAGCCTCCTCTCTGATCTCCCATCTTTCTACAGAAACGCTCTGGGCATGTCACTCTTGCCCAGTGGTTGTCTATCAACCTTTGCATGAAACAAAAACTCCTCACTCTTGGCTTCAAAGCTCTCCATCACCTGGGCCCTTCCTACCTCACCTCCATTCTCTCCTTTTAGAGCCCACCCCATTCACTCCGCTCCTCTGCCGCTAACCTCCTCACAGTCTCTCATTTGTTCCTGTCCAGCCGTCGACCTCTCTGGCCCACATCCTACCACTGCCCTGGATTGCCCTCCCTCCTCACATCTGCCAAACTAACTCTTCCCCTCTTCAAAGCCCTATTGAGAGATCACCTCCTCCAGGAGGTCTTCCCAGACTGAGCCCTCCCTTTCCCTCTGCTCCTCCTCCCCTTCCCATTCCCCCTACTCCCTCCCTTTGCTCTTCCCCCTTCCCTTCCCCATAGCACTTGTGCATATTTGTACATATTATCTATTATTCTATTTATTTTGTTAATGATGCAAATATATCAATGATTCTAATTATCTTGATGGCATTGATGCCTGATTACTTTTGTTGTCTGTCTCCCCCACGTAGACTGTGAGCTCGTTGTTGGGCAGGGATTGTCTCTATCTGTTGCCCAGTTGTACATTCCAAACACTTAGTACAGTGGTCTGCACATAGTAAGAGCTCAAAAAATATGATTTAATGAATGAATTTAGTTTTACCTACGTAATAATGTTAATAATGTTGGTATTTGTTAAGCGCTTACTATGTGCCGAGCACTGTTCTAAGCACTGGAGTAGATACAAGGGAATGAGGTTGTCCCACGTGGGGCTCGCAGTCTTCATCCCCATTTTACAGATGAGGGAACTGAGGCACAGAGAAGTAAAGTGACTTGCCCAAGGTCACACAGCTGACAAGCGGCGGAGCCGGGATTAGAACCCACGACCTCTGACTCCCAAGCCCGGGCTCTTTCCACTGAGGCACGCTGCTTCTACGTGCAAGGGAATGACACATATACACACATTCATTCAATAGTATTTATTGAGCTTTTACTATGTTCAGAGCACTGTACTAAGCACTTGGAATGTACAATATGGCAACAGATAGAGACAATCCCTGCCCAATGATGGGCTCACAGTCTAATCGGGGGGTACAGATGGCAGAGCAGAACAGAACGAAACAAAAACAAGACAACATTCATTCATTCAGTTGCATTTATTGAGCACTTCCTATGTGCAAAGCACTGTACGAACCGCTTGGAATGTAAAATTCAACAAAAGATAAAGAGCAATCCCTGCCTAACAACAGGCTCACAGTCTAAATGGGGGAGACAGACAACAACAAAAAACAATTAGTCAGGTGACAAAACAAGTATTCTCTCACTCACAGAACCAAGGGTCTAATAAGAGAAGCAGCATGGCTTAGTGGAAAGAGCCTGGGCTTGGGAGTCAGAGGTCTAATCCTGACTCTGCCACTTGTCAGCTGTGTGACTTTGGGCTGGTCTCTTAACTTCTCCGTGCCTCAGTTACCTCATCTGTAAAATGGGGATTAAAACTGTGAGCCCCATGTGGGACAACCTGATTATCCTGTATCTACCCCAGTGCTTAGAACAGTGCCTGACACATAGTAAGCGCTTAACAAATATCATCATCATCATCAATACCAGTTTGATGGTTAAGGGAGCCCATTGTGCTGATGCTTCTTCTTTCCATTTCCAAACGCTGCTACTTTCAAGTGCTGCTCCTCCTGCTTTCTGTGCATTTCAGTGCTGCTTCAGGTGCTTTCTTGCCATTCAAAACCAGTGCCTTTTATCTGCCTTATGTATCATTCTTTCATTCATTCATTCAATAGTATTTATTGAGCGCTTTCTATGTGCAGAGCACTGTACTAAGCGCTTGGAATGTACAAATCAGTAACAGATAGAGACAGTCCCTGCCCTTTAACGGGCTTACGGTCTAATCGGGGGAGACGGACAGATGAGAACAATAGCAATAAATAGGCCATGCTGCTTCATGCAGATACAGATAATCAGGTAGGTACAAGACAGTCAAGTCAAATAGAGTCCCTCATGTGGCTCCCAGTCAAAAGGAAAGGAGAAAAGGTATCTCATCCTCCATTTTATAAATGAGGAAACGGAGGCACAGAAAAGCTAAGTGACTTACCCAAGGTCACTCAGCAGGCAAGTGTCGGACCCAAGATTAGAACCCAGGTCATCTGACTCCCAGACCCGTGTTCTTTCCACTAGGTTACACTAGTTCATCAATTTGTAAACTACTAAATTATACTGCAATATACTTACACACATCTTTAACTTCCATTGCACGTTCTGAAGTTCTTCATAATCAATGAAGTGTACTCAGAAGGACCTCAACAAATACATTGTTTCTCTTACTCACTTTTGTCTTTCCTGCCTTTTTTGCCTCATCCCCTACAGCTCATGCCCCTTGACCCAATTGGCCATCTGGAAATTATGGTTATCTTTATTTCTGTACCCCATTTCTTTTTCTCTGTATCATTTTAGCTCAAGTTGCCCATGACTTCTTTTGTAAAGGTTATGGTAAGGAAGTCCTGCAAGCTCAACTCTAGACTGTAAGCTCAATGTGAGCAGGGAATGTATCTGCTTATTGTAGTATTCTGTGGCCTAGTGGATAGAGAAGAGGCCTGGGAGTCAGAAGCAAATCAAATCTAATCAAAACTCCACCATTTGTCTGCTGTGTAACCTTGGTCAAATCACTTCACTTCTCTATGACTCAGTTACCTCGTCTGTAAAATTGGTGAGTAAGAATGTGAACCCCATGTGGGGCAGGGACTGTAACAAACCTGATTAGCTTGTATCTACTCCAGCTCTTAGAACAGTGCTTGTCACAAAGTAAGCACTTGACAAATAACATCATTTTCATTATTATTATCATTACTCTCCCAAGTGTTTAGTACAATACTCTGAACACAGTAAACGCTCAATAAATACAATTGAATGAATAAATGAAGCCTGTTAAAACCTGATCAAAACTTAGGAAAAAAGCTCACTCTCTTGTTACCAATAAACAGCTTCATTCAAATTCTAAACTAAGTGACAGCTTAGACCAAGAGTCATTATTTTTTGTTTCTTTCTTACGGTATTGGTTAAACACTTACTATGTGCCAGAACTGTATCATGATCATCATCATCATCATCATAAATAGTATTTATTGAGAACTTACTGTGTGCAGAGCATTGTACTGAGTGCTTGGGAGAGTGCAATACAACAAAGTTGATAGATACTTTACCTGCCCACCTTGAGTTTACAGTCTAGAAGGACTGTATTAAGTCCTGGGGTAGATACAAGAGAGTCAGGTTGGACACAGTCCCTGTCACACATGGGGTTCACCGTCTTAATTCCCATTTTACTGATGAGATACCCAAGGCACAGAGAAGTTAAGTGACTTGCCCGAGGTCATATAGGAGACAAATGGTGGAACCTGGATTAGAACCCAGGTCCTCAGATTTCCAAGTCCTTGCTCTTTCGACTGGGCTATGCTCTTTTCTAGACAAGGATTTAGATATTCTTGAAAATCCTATATGAGGCAAAGCTATAGCTTGGGATCATCAATTGAAATAAAATTGAAAATCATATAATAATAATAATCGTGACATTGGTAAGCCTTGTACGAAGCACTGTGCTAGGAAGCCCTATATAGGAGCAGCTAGTGGAAGGAATATGGGACTGGAAGCCAGAGGACCTGGCTCTACCACATGACTGCAGTTTGACCTTGGGCAAGTCACTTAATTTCTCCATGCCTCAGTTTCCTCATCTGTAAAATGAGGATTCAATACCTATTCTCCCTTCTACTTAGACTGTGAGCACTGTGTGGGACAGGGATTGCGTCTGACCTGATTATCTTGTATCATCCCCCGTGCTTAGAGCAGTGCTTGATGCATAGAAAGTGCTTCATTCATTCATTCATTCACTCATTCATTCATTCATTCGTTCGTTTAATCGTATTTATTGAGTACTTGCTGTGTGCAGAGCACTGTACTAAGCATTTGAAAAGTACAATTAGGTAACAGATAGAGACAATCCCTACCCAACAATGGGTTTACAGTCTAGAAGGGGGAGACAGATAACAAAACAAAACAAGTAGACAGGCTCCTTTTACAGCCCACCCCATACACTCTGCTCTTCTGCCGCTAACCTCCTCATGGTCCCTTGTTTGTGCCTGTCCCGCTGTCGACCTCTGGCCCACGTCCTACCACTGTCCTGGAATGCTCTCCCTCCTCACATCCGCCAAACTAACCCTCTCCCCCTCTTTAAAGCCCTATTGAGAGCTCACCTCCTCCAGGAGCCTTCTCAGACTGAGCCCTCCCCATTCCCCCTACTCCCTCCCTCTGCTTTAATGTTGGTATTTGTTAAGCGCTTACTATGTGCAGAGCACTGTTCTACGTGCTGGGGTAGATACAGGGTAACCGGGTTGTCCCACATGAGGCTCACAGTCTTCATCCCCATTTTACAGATGAGGTAACTGAGGCACAGAGAAGTTAAGTGACTAGCCCACAGACACACAGCTGACAAGTGGCAGAGCCGGAAGTCGAACCTATGACCTCTGACTCCGAAGCCCGGGCTCTTTCCACTGAGCCACGCTGCTTTATCACCTTCCCTTCCCCACAGCATTTGTGTATATCTGCATATATTATTTATTGCTCTATTTATTTTATTAATGATGTGTATTTATCTATGATTCTATATATCTATTGTGATGGTATTCATGCTTGACTACTTGTTTTGTTTTGCTGTCTGTCTCCCTCTTTTAGACTGTGAGCCCATTGTTGGGCAGGGATTGTCTCTATTTGTTGCCAAATTTTACATTCCAGGGGCTTAGTACAGTGCTCTGCCCATAGTAAGCGCTCAATCAATAGCATTCATTCATTCATTCAATCGTGTTAATTGAGCGCTTACTGTGTGCAGAGCACTGTACTAAGCACTTGGAATGTACAATTCGGCAACAGAGACAATCCCTAACCAACAACAGGCTCACAGTCTGTCAAAATAGATAAATAGAATTATAGATATATATCCATCATTAGCACAATAAATAGAATAATGTATACGGACAAATATACACAAGTGCTGTGGTGTGGGGAAGGGGGTGGAGCAGAGGGAGGGAGTCGGGGCGATGGGGAGGGGAGGAGGAGCGGTGGAAAAGGGGGGCTCAGTCTGGGAAGGCCTCCTGGAGGAGGTAAGCTAATATTTGCCACAGTTAAGCAGCGTTGCTCAGTGGAAAGAACACGGGCTTGGCAGTTAGAGGTCATGGGTTCGAATTCCGGCTCTGCCACTTGTCAGCTGTGTGACTGTGGGCAAGTGACCTACTGAGAGCCCACCTCCTCCAAGAGACCTTCCCAGACTGAGCTTCCCCCTTTCCCTCTGCTCCCTCTGCTGCTTCTCTGCCCCCCCTTCACCTCCCCTCTGCTAAGCCCCCTTTCCCTCTGCTCCTTCCCCTCCCCTCAGCACTGTGCTCATTTATATAAATCTTGATTACCGTATTTATTTCGTTAATGAGGTGTACATCCCCTGGATTCTATTTATTGCTATTGTTTTTGTCTGTCTCCCCCGACTAGACTGTAAGCCCATCAATGGGCAGGGATTGTCTCTATCTGTTGCCGAATTGTACATTCCAAGCGCTTAGTACAGTGCTCTGCACATAGTAAGCGCTCAATAAATACTATTGAATGAATGAATGAAAGTCACTTAACTTCTCTGTGTCTCAGTTACCTCATCTGTAAAATGGGGATTAAGACTGCGAGCCTCACGTGGGACAACCTGATTACCCTGTATCTCCCCCAACGCTTAGAACAGTGCTCTGCTCATAGTAAGCTCTTCCAAATGCCAACGTTATTATTCTTTTTAAGCAGAGAAGATAAGCAGGTGAGACACAGTCAAAACCATTCCAAATGTCCTTGGGAGAGGGTGCTGTGGGCCCTCCCAGCCCAGCCATGAATCCAGTTGAGAGACGCCCCATGCTCGCTAAGCCCGTTTATCTGTTGATAATGAAAGGGCATCAACCTCATTGCACAACCTTCCATCTGACGGAGCCTCCTGAGAAGGAACAGGACCCAGATGTTCCAGCCAATCCAGTCCGGCAGCCAATCGGCGTGGACTGCTTCGCAACCATTAAAACGAACTTTAGACTCTCATTCAGTTCCAAATCGTGGGCAAAGGGAAGAGCTACAACATGGGAAGATCAACGCTCTGTTTTCTGATTTCATTTGCCCTGCTGGCTTACTACCTCTACACGCCCCTTCCTGACAATACTGAAGAAACTTGGAAACTGATAGTCATTCATAATGGTTTTAAGACTATGCAGTATCTGGTAAGTTCAGAATTGTATTTCTTCTGGAAACTCAGTGGCAAAATATGGATGTGACGGGAGGTACAGGTAATCTTTCTGAGGTGGTGGAGTTTTACAGTACTGTTCTTTCAGTTCATTATGTTAATGTACAACTAATAATAATAATGTTGGTATTTGTTAAGCGCTTACTATGTGCAGAGCACTGTTCTAAGCGCTGGGGGAGATACAGGGTAATCAGGTTGGCCCATGTGAGTCTCACAGTTAATCCCCATTTTACAGATGAGGTCACTGAGGCACCGGGAAGTGAAATGACTTGCCCACAGTCACACAGCTGCCAAGTGACAGAGCCAGGATTCAAACCCACGACCTCTGACTCCCAAGTCCTGGCTCTTTCCACTGAGCCACGCTGCTTCTCTGATTGTCAATCCGTTGTAATGATTGTCATCTTTAAAGTCTAATCATGTTTTAGGAAGTTTTAATTGTAGTCCACAGATCAGTGAGATTTGGTTTGGACCCTGAAGATGGTAACTAATGAATGAAAGGAAGTATTTCAACCCGACAATGTTCGTTCATTTTAAGAATTGCCCATGAATGAATAATAACAGGTCCTGAAATTCTTTTAAAATTTTTCATCCATTTTTCTCACATGTATGCAGTTTCTAATTAGCTGTAGATTACTGACAAATCATCAGGCATTTAGGGTCACCACGATTCTCTAGAATTCAGAGGAAGAGTAGACTTCTGGCCCAGTTTGGCATTGCGGTTAGAGCACGGGCCTGGGTGTCAGAAGTCATGGCTTCTAACCCCAGTTCTGCCGCTGTCTGCTGGGTGACCTTAGGCAAGTCACTTCACTTATTTGTGCCTCAGTTGCCACATCTGTCGAATGGGGATTGAGAATGTGAGACCCACGTGGGACAGGGAGTGAGTCCAAGCTGATTAGCTTGTGCCTACCCCGGGGCTTAGTACAGTGCCTGGCACATAGCAAGCACTTAACAGATACCAAATCATTGTTATTATTATCTCAGAGAGGGGAGAAGGAAAGCAGGATGGGGATGAAAGAAGGAGGGTGAAAGATACTGAAGATACTGCAAGGTCTTTGTGGTCCGAGAATGTATCCGTCAACTCTATTGTCAACTCTCCCAAACACTTAGTACAGTGCTCTGCACACAGTAAGTAATTGATGGATTGACTGAAAGAGCAGTACATGGAAAAGTGGAAGAGTAGAGGTATATTTATAATTTATTTTTATTAACGTCTGTCTCCTGTTTTAGATTATAAACTTCTGATGGGTAGGGAATCTGTCTACCAGCTCTGTTGATTTTTCTTTATGGCATTTGTTAAGCCTTTACTATGTGCCAGGCCCTGTACTAAGCGCTGAGGTAAATACAAGCTAATCAGGTTGGACACAGTCCATGTCCTTCTGCATGGGGCTCACAGTTTTAATCCCCATTTCACAAGTGAGGGAATTGAGGCCCAAAGAAGTAAAGTGATTTGCCCAAGGTCACACAGCAAACAAATGGCAGAGCTGGGATTGGAACCCAGCTCCTTCTGACTCCTAAGCCAGTTCTCTATCCACTAGGCCATGCTTTACAGTGAAGCAGCGTGGCTCAGTGGAAAGAGCCCAGGCTTGGGAGTCAGCGGTCATGGGTTCGATTCCCGGATCCACCGCTTGTCAGCTGTGGGACTTTGGGCAAGTCACTTAACCTCTCTGGGCCTCAATTACCTCATCTGTAAAATGGGGATGAAGACTGTGAGCCCCACGTAGGACCACCTGATCACCTTGTAGCCCCCCAGCGCTTAGAACAGTGCTTTGCACATAATAAGCGCTTAACAAATACCATCATTATTATTATTATTCCAGTGCTCTGCCCACAGTAAGCACTCAATAAATACCACTGATTGATATGTAGATGTTCAAGAAGAGACAATGGACATACATATAGGCAAGGTCAAGGTGATTAAGTTTGCCCTTTTTTCCACAAAGCACACATTCATTCAGTGCACACACCCTGGAGAAGCACTGTGGCTTAGTGGAAAGAGCATGGGTTTGGGAGTCAGAGGACGTGGATTCTGATCCCGGCTCCACCACTTGTCTGCTGTCTGACCTTGGGCAAGTCATTTAACTATTCTGGGCCTCAGTTACCTCATCTGTAAAATGGGGATTAAGACTGTGAGCCCCATGTGGGACAACCTGATTCCCCTATGTCTACCCCAGCGCTTAGAACGGTGCTCTGCACATAGTAAGCTCTTAACAAATACCAACATTACTATTATTCATTCAATTGTATTTATTGAGTGTTTATTGTTTGCCGAGCACTGTACTAAGGACTTGGAGAGTACGGTAAAGAAGTAAACACATACATTCCCTGCTCACATGCACACACGCAACACACACACACACAGGGCCTGGGCAAAAGCCATTATATTCATTATAATATTAGTATATCAGTATAATCATTTTGAATAATTCTGCTGGGTGGTGGCTGGACTCCCCCAAGTGCTGGTGCATTTTGGCAGCTGGAATCAATATTATTGCCCAGCCCTGCCTCATAAGAACAGGCTTTGCCAGCAGAGCTTGTAGTTTCTCCTACAAAGAGATTGCACTGAGAGGAGCAGCCTGACCTAGATAATAGACCACGGACCTGGGAGTCAGAAGGACTTGGGTTCTAATCCCAACTCTGGCATGTATCTGCTACGTGACCTTGGGCAAGTCACTTCACTTCTCTGGTCCTCAGTGACCTCATCTGTGAAACAGGGATTAAGCCCGCGAGCCCCATTTATTGCCATTGTTCTTGTCTGCCTGTCTCCCCCGATTAGACTGTAAGCCCATCAGAGGGAAGGACTGTCTCTATCTGTTGCCAATTTGTACATTCCAAGTGCTTAGTACAGTGCTCTGCACATAGTAAGCGCTCATTAAATACTATTGAATGAATGAATAAATGACATGAACTATGTCCAAAATGATTATCTTGAATCTACCCCAGAGCGTAGTATAGTGCCTGACACGTAATAAGAGCTTAACGAATACCATGTAAATTTTTTTAAAAAGGCACCCTGCACCCAAAGCGTAGTGGGAGTTGGGACTCTACAGAAATAAGAGAGCCTTTCTTGCAACTGGTCTCACACTGGTCTCCCTGACATTTCCTAGTATTCAGGCCTACTCTCCTCTTCCAACCAACCCTGCTCCTCACCCCTACAAATCTCTGGGTTACAGGTCTAAGAAAATATGTGGGCAGGGAATGTGGCTGTAGATTGTTATATCGTACTCTCCCTAGTGCTTAGTAGAAGCAACGTGGCTTAGTGGAATGAGCACGGGCTTCGGAGTCTTACGATGTGGGTTCTAATCCCGGCTCCACCACTTTGCTGTGTGACCTTTGGCAAGTCACTTAACTTCTCTGTGTCTCAGTTAGCTCATCTGTAAAAATGGGGATTAAGACTGTGAGATCCCTGTGGGACAACCTGATTACCTTGTATCTACCCCAGCACTTAGAACTGTGCTTGGCACCAAATACCATCATTATTATTATTACAGTCATCTGCACATGGTAACCGCTCAATAAATATGACTGACTGACTGACAAAGCAACTGCTCAGAAATTTCCCTCCAAACTTCTCCTTAAATAGAGATTGTCCCAAATGCCAAATTAAAACGAGATACAGAAGAAGCAATGGTAGATATAGAATGTGTTCAATTCTTTTCCACCTTATATGGGCTTCCCTTTGATTCTGGGTGCATGGGGAAGTACTGATTTTCCCAGCTGCTGCTCCTAAATTCTATTAATGTTCCCGGTTCCCTCCCTATCATCCAGGTTGGGGCTAGAAAGCCTCCACTCGGGGATGTGCATGATGAGGAGAGATTTTCTGCTTCCTCCTGGTTCCCTCTCTTGAATTTAGTTAGGGAAGGCAGTGGCTAGAGACCCTGAGCATTGTCGATACCTTGGGCCTGTCCTGGGGTGGGGGTGACCTTGCTTGAGAAGCTAAAGGGCTTCTAGGGTAATCCCAGGTCTCATAGGTAGCACCGTCCTTGAGGGATGTAGGGGGAGGGAGGGACGGAGTCCCTTCAAGCCCCTGTTGAGGTGGTTGAATCAATCATTAGTGTTTATTGAGCACCTACCCGGTGCAGAGTGCTTGGGAGAGAAAAACATAATAGAGTTAGTATACACAATCCCTGCCCTTAAGGAGTTTATTATCCACTGGGGGAGACAGATATTAAAATAGACGATAGGGGAAACAGCAGAGTAAGGAGCCTATATACTTAAGGGAAGCAGCATGGCCTAGTGGATAGAGCAGAGGCATGGGAGTCAAAAGGATCTGGGTTCTAATCCTGACTCTGACACTTGTCTGTTGTGTGACCTTGGGCAACTCATGTCACTTCTCTGTGCCTCAGTTCCCTCATCTGTAAAATAGGGATTAAGACCTTGAGCTGCGTGTGGGACAGGGACTGCATCCAACCTGGTTAACTTGTATCTACCCCAGCATTTAATAATAATAATAATAATAATAATGTTGGTATTTGTTAAGCGCTTACTATGTGCCGAGCACTGTTCTAAGCGCTGGGGTAGACACAGGGGAATCAGGTTGTCCCACGTGGGGCTCACAGTCTTAATCCCCATTTTACAGATGAGGGAACTGAGGCACCGAGAAGTTAAGTGACTTGCCCAAAGTCACACAGCTGACAAGTGGCCGAAAGCAGTGCTTGTTACAAGCACTTAACAAATACCATAGTCATCATTATTGTTATTACTATTATTATTATTATGTGAGATGTGTTGAAGTTAGTATCAAAGTGCTTAAAGGATACCCTCTTAAGCGCATAGGTGTTACAGAAGGGAGGAAAAATAGTCTGGTGAAATGAGAAGGAGGTAAGGCTTCTTGAGGAAGATATGATTTTAGTATGGCTCTGAAAATGGGGAGAGTGATGGTCTGTTGGATATGAAGGAGGAAGCCCATCAAGGCCAGAGGGAAAAGGTGAGAAAAAGTTTAATGGAGAGAGTGGCGTGCTTGAGGTACAGTGAGTAAATTGGTATTGGAGGAGTGAGGTGTGGACGCTGGGATGTACTGGGATCGGAGGAAAGTTAGGTAGGAGCAGAGAGCTGATTGAGTGCTTTATAGCCGATGGCGAGAAGATTTTATTTAATGGGACATAAATGGGTTAACACTGAAGGCTTTTGAAGGGTGGGAATACATGCCCAGAGTGATATTTTAGAAAAATTATTTGGGCAGCAGAGTGAGGTATGGACTGTAGAGGGAAGAGGCTAGAGGCACTTTCTTCCCTTCCCATCATTTACGTATATATTAGTAATTTATTATAGTCACTGTCTCCCCTTCAAGAATGTAAACCCCTGGAACCCATCTACCAGCTCTGCAGTAATGTACTCCCCCAAGCACTTAGTATGATACTCGGATCAAAGCAAGTGCTCAATAAATACTGTTGATTGGTGGACTGATTGATTGATTGAGGCCGGGAGGTCAGCGATGAGGGTGATGTGGTAGTCGGTGGAGCTGTAAGCTAACTGTGGGTAGGGAATGTGTCCGTTTATTGTTATATTATACTCTACCAAGTGTTTAGTATGGTGCTTTGCACACAGTAAATTCTCAATAAATATGATTGAATGAATGAAGGAATAAATATAATAATAATGTTTGTATCCGTCTCCACCGATTAGACTGTAAGCCCGTCAAAGGGCAGGGCTGTCTCTATCTGTTACCGATTTGTACATTCCAAGCGCTTAGTACAGTGCTCTGCACATAGTAAGCGCTCAATAAATACTGTTGAATGAATGAATGAATTAAGTGCTTACTATGTGCAGAGCACTGTTCTAAGCGCTGGGGGAGATACAGGGTGATCAGGTTGTCCCACGTGGGGCTCACAGTTTTAATCCCCATTTTACAGATGAGGTAACTGAGGCACAGAGAAGTTAAGTGACTTGCCCACAGTCACACAGCTGACGAGTGGCAGAGCTGGGATTCGAACCCATGACCTCTGACTCCCAAGCCCGGGCTCTTTCCACTGAGCCAAGTGCTTGGATCAGCATGGTAGCAGTTTGGATGAAGAGGAAGGGGTGGATTCTAGAGATGTTCTGAAGATCATACCAACAGGGTTTGGTGACAGGCTGAATGTGCAGATTGAAGGAGAGAAATGAGTCAAGTCAAGGGCAATGCCTACATTGCAGGCTTATGAGACAGGGACGATGGTGGTGTTGTCAACAGTGATGAGAAAGTCATGGGAGGAGAAGGTTTGGGTGAGAAGACGAAGACTTCTGTTTTGGACATTTTTTAGTTTGGGGTCTTGGCAGGGCATCTAAGTAGAGATGTCCTAATAATGATAATAATCTTGGTATTTGTTAAGCGCTTACTCTGTACTGGGCACTGTTCTAAGCTCTGGGATAGATGCAGGACAAGCAGGTTGGAAAAAGTCCCTTTCCCTCATGGGGCTCACAGCCTTAGTCTCCATTTTGCAGATGAGGTAACTGAGGCACAGAGAAGCTGTGACTTGTCCAAGGACACACAGCAGACAAGTGTCAGATCCAGGAGCAGAACCCAGGGCCTTCTGACTTTCAGACTTTTGCCCTAAGGCAGGAGGAAATGTGCAGTCTTCCACATGGTGTAAACTGCAGTATGAGTTCATTTACTAATTGAATTCCCCTGTGGAACAGTGTTGTTCTTTCCAAAATCCTGAGGGGAATTTCAGCACTCTATAAATGCTCATTATAGAGGGTTCTTGCACTTGACAAACATTAAGCATTTCTGTGTCGTTGTACCATGTGCTGTGAAAATAATAATAATAATAATGTTGGTATTTAAGTGCTTACTATGTGCCGAGCACTGTTCTAAGTGTTGGGGTAGACATAGGGGAATCAGGTTGTCCCACGTGGGGCTCACAGTCTTAATCCCCATTTTACAGATGAGGGAACTGAGGCACAGAGAAGTTAAGTGATTTGCCCACAGTCACACAGCAGACAAGTGGCAGAGCTGGGATTCGAACTCATGAGCCCTGACCCCAAAGCCCATGCTCTTTCCACTGAGCCACGCTGCTTCTCCGTAGCAAGTAGCAAGTGAGGAATTGGCTTGCCTGACACCAACCAAATTTCCCTGACCACCTATAGCTGGGTGACAAGCACTGCCAAAATGGCTGACGGAATCACTCTTGATATGAGTGGAAACACATGTGAGAGACTGAATAGGGACTTTGTTCAAAGACAGAAATGTCACTGATGATTTACTGTATAAGGTTCTATTCATTCTTTCATTCAATAGTATTTATTGAGCCCTTACTATGTGCAGAACACTGTACTAAGCACTTGGAATGAACAATTCGGTAACAGATAGAGAAAATCCCTGCCCACTGACGGGCTTACAGTCTAAGCGGGGAGATAGATGGACCAAAACAAGACATCGCAATAAATAGAATCAAGGGGACATAAACTTCATTAACAAAATAAATAGGGTAATAAAAACATATACAAATGAGCACAGGCTGAGGGGAGGGGAAGGGAGGGGGGAGGAGCAGAGGAAAAGGGGGCAAAGGGGGCTTAGCTGAGGGGAGGTGAAGGGGAGGCAGAGAGGCAGCAGAGGGAGCAGAGGGAAAAGGGGAAGCTCAGTCTGGGAAGGCCTCTTGGAGGAGGTGAGCTCTCAGTAGGGCTTTGAAGAGGGGAAGAGAGTTAGTTTGGCGGAGGTGAGGAGGGAGGGCATTCCAGGACAGCGGGAGGACGTGGCCCGGGGTCGATTGCAGGATAGGGGAGAATGGGGGACGGTGAGGAGGTGGGCGGCAGAGGAGCGGAATGTGCGGGGTGGGCAGTAGAAAGAAGGGAGGTGAGGTAGGAGGGGGCAAGGGGATGGAGAGCCTTGAAGCCCAGGGTGAGAAGTTTTTGTTTTGTGCGGAGGTTGATAGGCAAACACTGGAGGTTTTTAAGGAGGGGAGTGACATGCCCAGAGCGTTTCTGCAGGAAGATGATCAGGGCAGCGGAATGAAGAATAGACTGGAGAGGGGAGAGACGGGAGGAAGGGAGATCAGCGAGAAGTCTGACACAATAATCCAGGGAATGTGTCTGTTTGTTGTTATATTGTACTCTCCCAAGTTCTTAGTATAGTGCTTTGCACACAGTAAGCGCTCAATAAATATGACTGAATGAATGACTGTATAAGCTATGAATTACATTCTAATATTGAGAAGCAGCATGGCCTCATGGAAATAAGATGGGCCTGGTACTCAGAGGACCTGGGTTCTAATCCTAATACATGTCTGCTGAGTGACCTTGGGTTAGTCACTTAACTTTTCTGTGCTTTGGTTGCCTCATCTATAAAATGGGGATTAAAGCTGCGACTCCCATATGGGACATGGATTATGTCCAACCCGATGGTCTTGAATCTACCCCAGAGCTTAGTACAGTGCATACTGTACAGTATAACAATGTACACATTCCCTGCTCCCAGTGATCTTACAGTCTTGAGGGGGAGACAGACATTAATATGATTAAATAATTACAGATATGTGCATAAGTGCCATGGAGCTGAGGGAAAGGTGCATAAAGGGAGCAAATTGGGGTGATGCAGAAAGTAGTGGGAAAAGAGAAAATAAGGGCTAAGTCAGGGAAGGCTTGGAGGAGACTTGCCTTGAGGAAGCCTTGGAAGGTGGGGAGAGTGATCTTATGTCGACTATGAAGAGACAGGGCATTCCTGCCTAGATGCAGATCATGGGTGAGAGGTCGGCGGTGAGATAGACGAGATTAAGGTACAGTGAGTAGGTTGGCATTGGAGGTAGCAAAGTGTACATGTTGGGTTGTAGAAGGAAATCAGAGATTTCATTGTCTGAAAATAATAATTTCATCACCTACAATAATCATCTCTAATTATCTTTTTTGGGGCAGTTATTAACCATTTACTATGTGCCAGGCTCTTAACTAAGCACTGGAGTAGATTCAAAATAATCAAGTGGACACAGTCCACGTCCTAAAAGGGACTCATAGCCCCATTTTGCAGATGAGGTAACTGAGGCACAGAGAAGTGAAGTTCCAGGCAGGAGGGATGGTATGAGTGGGATGGTATGAATAAGGGGCTTACAGAAAGAGAGAAGTGTCTGAGGTTGGGTAAATAGGATGGGGTTAGAAAGATAAAGGGCGGGCTGGGTTGTAGTGGGAGAGGAGAGGAGATCAAATAGAAAGAAGTCCTGACTAAAAGGGATGCTTTAAAGCCAATAGTGAAGAGCTTCTACTTGATGCGGAAATTGGGGAGCCACTGGAGGTTTTGGAGGAGTGAAAAGACAAGCGTAGAATGATATTTTAGAAAAATGATCCAGGAAGCAAAATGAAGTATGAACTGGAGAGGGAATAATAATAATAATAATAATGTTGGTATTTGTTAAGCGCTTACTAGGTGCCGAGCACTGTTCTAAGCGCTGGGGTAGACATAGGGGAATCAGGTTGTCCCACGTGGGGCTCACAGTCTTAATCCCCATTTTACAGATGAGGTAACTGAGGCACAGATGAGGTAACTGAGGCACAGAGAAGTTAAGTGACTTGCCCACAGTCACACAGCCGACAAGTGGCAGAGCTGGGATTCGAACTCATGAGCCCTGACTCCAAAGCCCATGCTCTTTCCACTGAGCCACGCTGCCAAGGAGGCCAGTGTACGACAAGTGCTTGGACTGCTTAGGTAGCTGTTTGGATGGACAGGAAGAGACTGAATAGGCAAGTTGAAGGAGAGAAATGCTACTGCTAGAATTGTGGGCTTGTGTGGCAGGGAAGACGGTGGTGGTGTCTACGGTGATGAGGAAGTGACAGAAAGGATAGGGTTGAGGTGGGAAAATGAGGAGCTCTATTTATTTTGGAAGTGTTTAGTCAGTGAAGTGTTCAGATTCCCTCAGTCTTAAGAGCCCACCACTGGTCACTCGTATCCAGTAGCTTGACCTGGCTTCTCTAGGCCTCCCTTTGGTTTAGAAAGTCATAAATCATTGCAAGACATAAATTCACCATCTCTTACTTTGCTGCAAGCTCTTCTTGAATTTCAGAGTAGTTTTTATCAAATCATTCCTCGTGGTGGAACTTTGCTATCTCTAGCCTTGGCCAAGTGTTTGTGGGAGATGGTATCACAGATAATCGCAGTTCATGTTGGTATCTGGGGCAGGGACTCCTGGTTCTGGAAGACCTTCTGTGATATGGTCATAGCGTTTCTGGCAGATGTTCTCTTTCTCCAGGGGTGAGACACTGAGTCATCAAACAGCAGATATATAAAGGGATGTCACTTTTACCTTAAAAAGGGGGGGGGTACCATTTTGAATTTCCTGCCCTTGGTTTCACATTTAATTGTGAATCTGAAGTACTTAAATCTCCAGAAATGCATGTTATTTAGGAGGTTGGGCATAAAACAGGAACCCAAATGGAGTTTGAGTTACAAATAATACCTGAATAATCATCAAATTAAACAAAAACGTGTTAGATTTTACCAGATTCGGAGGAGTGCAAAATTGAGGAATTTTGGTTCACTAGAAGTTCGGTCAACTATTTTCTCTTTATCTAGTTTCACTTAGATCTATTTCCACTTTAGCTATCAGATTTCAACAAACTCAAAATTCAGCCAAGCCTCTCTAAATTAGGCTTCTTGGAGAGTTTGCCAAATTGGGAAGTTTGAATTGTACAAACAACTCCGGTAATAAAGGCAATCTGCACTCAGTGCCTGGGTAGTTTCATCAAGGTTCAGCAAATCTTGGAATCTCTGCATTGGGGATCTGCCAAATCAACCTTCCAATTTCTCCTTCAAATGGTCAATCTTTGCATGCCTAGCCAGAAGAACTTGCTTTTCAACTGCACCCAGAGTTCGTGTCTTTGGTAAAACTGAGTGAAACCTGGATCCCTTCCCTCCCTTGTGCACTAATAATCTCTTAATCCCCTGAATTTATTGCATTCCTCACTCAGCTGGTTCAAAGCAATAGGCTGGTTATTCAAACTTTTAAAAGTGCACTTCGGGAAAATGGATATTGTTTCCTACTTTTGCACTGAGAAATGCCTGGGCAATGATTGGGAAAGACTGGGATTTAGCCTGGAGTTTGCAATCAGCAGAGACTTTGGTAACAATGCAGATCATGTTTAAAGTCTGTCAATCAATCAGTCAGTGGTATTTATCAACCACCTACTGTGTGCACTGTACTGTACTAAGTGCTTGAGAGAGAACACCAGAGTTGGTAGACATTCCCTCCCCTCAAGAAGCTTACAGTCTACAGGGGGAGACCGATGTTAATGTATAAAGGCTATGTAGGTAAGTGTTGGGGGCTGATGGTGGTGTGAATTTCAAGTGCTTAGAAGGTACAGATCCTAGTGCACAGGTGACACGGAAGGGAGAATGCAAAGGAGCGAAAAGGGTTTATTAATAATAATAATTATGATCTTTGTTAATCATTTACTCTATATCAGGCACTGTACTAAGTGCTGGGATAGATACAAGCAAATTGTGTTGGATGCAGTCCCTCTCCCACATGGGACTCATAGTCTCAATCCCCATTGTACAGTTAAGGTAACTGAGGCACAGAGAAGTAAAGTGACTTGCTCAAGATCACACAGCAGACAAGTGGCAGAGCTGCGGATTAGAACCCATGACCTTCTGACTCCTAGGCCTGAGCTCCATCCACTATGCCATGCTGCTTCAATGAATTGGGGAAGGCCTCTTGCCTACAACTGCCTCCCATCAGCAATGTTCAGGGGTTCCTATAAGAGAACCCCCACAAAGAAGGGAAGGAACCCACCCTTTGCCCCAATATAATTTCTAATTCATTCATTCAATATTATTTATTGAGCACTAATTATGTGCAGAGCACTGTACTAAGCACTTGGAATGCACAATTTGGCAACTGATAGAGACAATCCCTGCCCAATAACAGGCTCACAGTTAAATGAGGGAGACAGAGAGCAAAGCAAAACAGAACAAAACAAAAGAAGTAGTCTGGCAGATCCAAGAGCTTAGGACAGTGCTCTTCACACAGTAAACAATAAATATGATTGAATATATGAATGAATGAATAACACGTCAACAGGTCCACATCAATGCTGTTTACTGGCTCGCCCATATATTGGTTTAGGGATTAGTGACCTCTGTCCCACAGAGCCAAGACCAGTGTCTCCTGGGCCCATTTTATACACTTCAACACACCTGGCCCCTCCCCGGTTCCACCCTGAAGTTGGGCATCCTCGTCTCTAAAATCGGTCTGGCTGGTCTAGGATGTAACTTAGGTGTGTTCGCATGTTTCGGGGTGTACCCTGGCTGGGAGTATGTGCATTTCTTGCAAAAGGATCATGGTGTGGTCAGCTAGAATGACCTTCTTGGGCTGAAAGTCAGGGGGAGGCTTTCCTTCCCCTTCAACATGGCCAATATCAATAGCTGAATGTGTCTGTTTATTGCTTTATTGTACTCTCCCAAGCGCTTAGTATGGTGCTCTGCACACTGTAAAGCACTCAAGAAAGATGACTGATTGACTGAAAGCATTGACCTTTCTCCAGAGATAGTTGGCCAAGGCCTAAGGCCAAGGCCAAATGCAGTTTAAGTAGAATTAAGGCCAAATGATATCCCCTTCCTTCCATGTTGGTCAAAGATTCTGAAGCTCATTATTAAAACTCTTCCCAGGTATGATTGGTTTCGGTTTTCAGCAGGATTGTATGATTCAGTGGATGATATTGGGGAGGAAAATATTGGTTCAAAATAAAACAGTTTAAGAATAATACAGTGCTAACAATAGGAATAATAACAGTAATATTAATGATAGTTGTGGTATCTGCTAAGCACTTACTATGTGCAAAGCACTATTCTAAGCACATACTGTGCACACCCAGAATAATCAGAATTGACAAGGTCCTTGTCAATCATTCATTCATTCATTCAATAGTATTTATCGAGCACTTACTATGTGCAGAGCACCGTACTAAGTGCTTGGAATGTATAAATCGGCAACAGATAGAGACAGTCCCTGCCCAGTGACAGGCTTACAGCCTAATTGGGGGAGACAGACAAAAATAATAGCAATAAATAGAATCAAGGGGATGTACATCTCATTAAAACAATAGCAATCATGAGATCACAGTCTTAGTAGGAGAGAGAAGAGGTATTGAAACCTTATTTTAAAAAGATGAGGAGACTGAGGCATAGAGAAGTTTAGTGACTTGCCCAAGGTCACAAAAATGGCTGATTTAGGAGTCTAACCATGGTCTTCTGACTCCCAGTCCTGGAATAGCACAAGGATGATGGCCAAATGCCTCTGTAAATGAATGAGGGATGTAGCCACTCCAGAAAGAACAGCAGCATAAACAGGCTGAGTAGTACAACTTACATTTGGTGTTGTGGCTCCCAGCTGGGATCAGCATTAGAGCAGTTATGGACACCCTGGACAACTATTCCTTGACCCCAGAGACTTGGGGAAGCCCATTTCTCAATGTAAGGTCCCTATTTACTGATTGTAGTGATAATAAGAATTACAGTATTTGTTAAGAATTTACTATGTTCCAGGCACTGTACTAAGTGCTGGGTGAGCTACAATCAAATTGGGTTGGACACAGTCCCTGTCCTACGTGGGGCTCACAGTCTCAACCCTCATTTTACAGATGAGGTAATTGAGGCACAGAGAAGTGAAGTTACTTGCCCAAGGCCACTCAGCAGACAAGTGGCAGAGCCAGTACTAGAACCCATGACCTTCTGACTCCCAGGCCTGTGCTCTATCCATTACTCCATCAGGGGTCTCCACAGCACGCATGTGGTATTACATACCTGTAGTTTATTCAAAGCTCTAGACTGGGAGCTCATTGTGGGCAGGGATTCTCTCTATTGCTGTACTGTAGTTTTCCAAGTGCTTAGTACAGTGCTCTGCACACAGTAAGCACTCAATAAATATGATTGAATCATTGAATGATTAGATTCCCCTCTAGACTGTAAGCTCATTGTGGACAGAAAACATGTCTACCAATGCTGTTATATTGTTATACTGTATTTTCCCAAGCACTTACTCCACATATTAAGCAGTCAATAAATGTGATTGATTGACTGACTGATCTCCATGATCCCCAAAGAACCCTAAACACACCTGATACCTGAAGAAGCAGTATGACCTAGTTCATTCATTCATTTGGTTTTATTTATTGAGCACCTATCATGTGCAGAGCACAGTACTAAGTACCTGGAAGAGTACAATTCAACAATAAACATCCCCATTCCCTTTGCTCAATGAGCTAACAGTCTAGAGAGGGAGACAGACATTAGTATAAATAAATAAATTACAGATATGTACATAAGCGGCAGTTATAATAGTATTTATTCATTCAGTAAATACTATTGAATGAATGAATGAATGAATGAATGAATGAATGAATGAATAAGTGCTGTGGGGCTGGGTAAGATCGGATCAAGGATGACTTTGGAGAAATGCTCTAAGAGGCCTCTGATGGACGTCCGGAAAATGGTACATGTGATGCTACTTACCTCTCATGATGCATGGGACATCGCTGATGTCAATCTGCCAGTGTCTGAAAGATGAATGAGCCTCCGTTCTGAGGGAGAACACGCTCAGAGGAATCGGTTATAATGAGAGCATGTCGGTCCAGGCGTACTCTCTCAACCTTGTCAGTTGGGATCCCAAATAGGCTTGAAGTAATAATAACAATAATAAATACTGTATTTGTTAAGCACTGGGGTAGATACAAGGTAATTGAGTTGGACACAGTCGCTCTCTCACAAAGGGCTCACAGTCTTAATCCCCATTTTCTAGATGAGGTATCTGAGCCCCAGAGAAGTGAAGTGACTTGCCCAAGTTCACACAGCAGACATGTGGCAGAGTCAGGATTAGAACCCAGGTCCTTCTGAATCCCAGGTCCATGCTCTATCTACTAATCCAGGCAATAATACCTGTGTTTCTAAGTGGTGCTTTTATCAACACTGTAAGCCCGTCGATTAGACTGTAAGCCCATCAAAGGGCAGGGACTGTCTCTATCTGTTACAAATTTGTAAATTCCAAGCACTTAGTACAGTGCTCTGCACATAGTAAGTGCTCAATAAATACTATTGAATGAATGAATGAATTAACAAAGCGCCCTATTCCTTACAACAACCTTGCAAGGTAGGGTTCAGGTACTTTTACCCCTCATTTACAGCAGGGGAAACTGATGTATGGAAAGGTTAAGTGACTTGCCCAAAGCCACACAGCAAATGGTGGTCAGAGCCTGGACTCGAACTTGGGATCCCTGGCTTTCAGTCCCACAGCTAGGCAATGAGTGAGTAGGCAGGCAGAAGGGCAGCACACAGAGGGGTTTTTTTTGTGTGTGTGTACATCATTAATAGTATTTCTTGAGTGCCTATCGTGCAGGATGCTATACTGAGCATTTGGCAGTGTATAACTGATGAGAAATTGAGGTATAATTGAGAAAATGTTGGACCCTAGTGGGAAGAACCCGGGCCTGGGAATCAGAGTTCTGTTTTGTAGTCCCAGCTCTGCCACTTGTCTGCTGTCTGACCTTGGGCAAGTCATGTCAATTCTCTGTTCTTCATTTACCTCATCTTTCAAATGGGGATTAAGGCTGTGATCTCCATGTTGGACATGCATAGTGTCCAACCTGATTAGCTTGTAGCTACCACAGCGCTTGGATACAGTGTCTGGCATATATTTAAATGCTAAATAAATACCATTTAAAAAATGAAACAAATACACAATTCCTGCCCTCAAGGAGTAAACAATCTCCTGGGGAGATGGGCATGCACTAAACTATTTATAAAGGGTGGGCGTAGAAGAAAGAAACAGCTGCCAGAGAACAAAAAAGACAAAATAATGAGTTAACAAACTCTATGCCAGTTCTAACATGCAGAAGTGACACTCTCGCACAGGAGTTACATAAAGGAAAACTCATGGGGTCCATATTAAGCTCATGCATACAAGACATTTCTTCCAACACTGCAGTGTTGAACATCCAAATTGACTCACATTGCCATTTGGGTGTTTCATAATTCCTTAAAATTGTACTAGCCTCAAAATGAAGTGAATATGTATCTTCTGACAGAATTTGCTGGACAGGCTACTGCTTGCAATGATTATGAATATGTAAGTGTTGAGGACATCTAGTGGGAGAAAATTCATCAGGGAAGGCTTCCTGAAGGAGGTGAAAGTTTTTGAGGGCTTTTAACCTGAAGAGAGCTGTGAATTTGAGACTTTGAAGGTGGAAATCAAATTCCCATCTATCCTAATCCAAATTTTCTGTTGGATGTGGAGCAATCTCCTCCATTTTAGGACAACAGAACTGATGTTCGGTAAAGCGCAGTTGCCCACTCCTCTCTACATCAAACAGAAACTCCGGACCATCAGTTTTAAAGGCTGCAGCACTTTTCCCCTCCTACTTATATGCTCTCTTCTCCCACCATGCTCCTGGTTGTACTCTTTGTTCCTCTCATGCCAATCTACACTTCATACCTCATTTCTACCTCATGCTCTCCCTCTTCCCTCAAACTTCCTCCCCCTTCACATCTGACAAACTGTGGGGTGAAAACAGATTCAATTCAATTCCATTCAATCAATTGTACTTATTAAGCACTGTACTAGGCCCTTGGGAAAGTACAATACAGTAATGAAGAGTGACAATCCCTGCCCACATTGAGCTCACAATCTGGGGGCGGGGAGACAGATATCAGTACAAATTAACAGACATCAATATAAATAAATGCTGTGGCAGAACTCAATGTATCTTCAGTCCTTCATCGTTGATAATATTTTGCTCTTGTGTAACATTTAAATTTTTCCAAAGCAATAGTAGTAATAGTAATAGTGGTAAGTGCTTACTGTGTGCAGAGCACTGTACTAAGCGTTAGGAGAGACTACTCAGATGGGAATTAGACACAGTCCCTTTCCCTTGGGGGATCACAATCTAAGTGGGGGAGAAGGGAATAGAGATAAACACATCAGGAATGATGAAGCATAATAATAATAAAGATAATTCTATTACCTGTTAGGTCCTTACTATGTGCCAGGCATTGTACTAAGCACTGGGGTGGATAGGAGCAAATCAGGTTGGTCACAGTCCCTATCTCACATGAGACTCACAGTCTTAATCACGACTTTACAGTTGAGGTAACTGAGGCACAGAGAAATTAAGTGACTTGCTCCAGGTCACACAGCAGACAAGTAGGGGAACAGGGATTAGACCCCAGGTCCTTCTGAATCCCAGGCTGGTGCTCAATCCACTAAACAGTGCTGCTTCTTGAGACATTAAAACACAAGGCAGAATTTTTCTCTCCTGGGATCAATAATAAAGGAACTAGTAGTCAAGAAATACACTGAAGATTAATATTAGGAAGACTTGCTTTGAAGAGCCTGGAAAAAGTCATGAACGTGCTGATGTAACAATTGCCACAATGAACGTGCTGATGTAACAATTGCCACGAAAATAGAAACTGTCAGTTCTGTGGTGTTTCCAGTGACAACATATGGATCCAAAAGCTCGACAGTGGAAAAAACAGGATAGAAAGAGCATTGAGTCTTTTGAAATGTGGGGTTGGAGAAGGCTTTTGCCAATACCACGGACTGCTCGAAAAACATACAAATGTAATTGGGAGCTAATTAAACCAAAGTGGTGTTTTTGAAGGCCAAGTGACTGAACTTAGCTTATCTTATTTTGGACACACTATCAGGAGAACTAATTCTCTGGAGAAGACATTAATGCTAGGAAAAGCCCAGGGAAAACGTGGAAGAGGCAGACCGGCAGCTAGATGGATAGAGACCATAATAACGGTAACGGAAGAACCATTAGCATGGTTAAGAATTATGGCAGAAGACAGGATGTTCTGCGGAAAGTATATTCATAGGGTCATATGAATCGGAAATGACTCAATGGCACTTGATAATAATAATAATAAAGGACCAGAATTTCAGGCTCCTCAGGGCTCTCAGTTGAGGGCACACCCATGGCCACCAGTCTTCCCAGAATTTTGTGGTAGCCTCATGCTGTGGGTGTGTTGGGAGTAACTTTTATCACCAGCCAGGAGCTTCAGGTGAGGATTTGCAAGAACAGACCTTCACATTTTAGAAGAACTGGGTGTATCGGTTGGCGAAACCTAAAGCATAAGAAGCAACAGGAACGTCTTTGGTAGAAACTTTGAATGCCAGTAATATGTGCATTTCTTTAAGGAACATCTAGTGATTCTGGATTCCTTAAATTCAGAAAGCAAATAAAAAACAAGCTGTTCCCCCAGCAGAAAAAGTGCAGCTTCTTCTGTCAATCCATTAATAATATTCATTTTGGACCACATGTTGCAGAGCACTGAGTGGAAGGAGCATGGGCCTGAGAATCGGAGGACCAGGGTTCTAATCCCAGCTCTGCCAATTTCTCGCCCATTGCTTGCTGTGTGATCTTGGGCAAGTCACTTAAGTTCTCTGTGCCTCAGTTTCCTAAGCCATAAAATGGGGATTCTATACCTGTACTCCCTCCTACTTAAGACCATGAACCCCCAAGAGGGGTACGGACTGTGTCTGACCTAATTAACTTGTAACTAACCCAAGGCTTAGAAAAGTGTTTGACACATAATAAGCATGTAATAAAAACCACAGTACACACAAACCGAAGTAAAGACACAGTCCCTACTCTGAGGAAGCTAACAATCTAATGGGGAGACAAGTGGATAAGACCTACCAATCATTCAATAAGTAAAAGAATACGAGAATAGGTAAAACAATTCAATAAGTAAACACTCACATGTTAACGTGGCTGATGGGACATTACCAGGGATTTGTAGAATAACCCCTGGATTTGTAGAAAAGGAGGGCTTACGACTTTCTATTATAGATAAGCAGCGTGGTTCAGTGGAAAGAACACGGGCTGTGGAGTCAGAGGTCATGAGTTCAAATCCCGCCTCTGCCACTTGTCAGCTGTGTGACTGTGGGCAAGTCACTTAACTTCTCTGTGCCTCAGTTACCTCATCTGTAAAATGGGGATTAAGACTGTGAGCCCCACGTGGAACAACCTGATTGCCCTGTGTCTACCCCAGCGCTTAGAACAGTGCTCTGCACATAGTAAGCGCTTAACAAATACCAGCATTATTATTACTATTATATGATTTTATATTGAAATAATTTGTAATATTCCACTGAGTACTTGGATAATTCCTATCTGTAATGTATAAAATACCATATGCATGATTTTTGTGTGTTTTTTTGGTTTTCATTTCAGATTTTTAAATACTTGTTTATCATTTCTTTGATCTTAGGCTACATTAACTGAAATACTGGGGCTTGCCCATTATATGGATGTTATTAATGCAGTCACAAACCAAGGAAACGTGGGCCCGATATCAGATGAAAATATCACTGTGACAGATACGACATTTAATGGCATTCCAGTTCGTTTATACATGCCAAAAAGGAAATCTGATACCCTGAAAAGGGGAGTGTTCTTCATTCATGGTGGTGGTTGGTGTATAGGAGATAAAGGTAAGTGTGAAAATGAAACATTTCTTTAGTTGCAAAGTAATTACTGAATCTGTTAAAGAGGGTGTCAGTGTGTTGGACAATGGATATACTTATGTTCATTCATTCACTCATTCAATTGTATTTATTGAGTGCTTACCGTGTGCAGAGCAATCTACTAAGTGCTTGAAAAGTACAATTTGGCAACAGATAGAGATGATCCCTACCCAACAACGGTCTCACAATCTAGAAGAGGGGAGATAGCCAACAAAAGAAAACAAGTAGACAGGCATCAATAGCATGAAAATAAATGAATAAACTTATAGATATATACAAATTATTAATAAAATAATGAATATATACAAATATACACAAGTGCTGTGGGGCAGAGAGGGGTGTAGATCAGAAGGAGGGAGTAGGGGTGATGAGGAGGGGAGGAAGAGCAGAGGAAAAGGGGGGCTCAGTCTGGGAAGGCCTCCTGGAGGAGGTGAGCTCTCAGTAGAGCTTTGAAGGGGGGAAATGAGCTAGTTTGGCGGATGTGAGGAGGGAGGGCATTCCAGGCCAGAGGTAAGAAGTGGGCCAGGGGTCGATGGTGGGACAGGTGAGAACGAGGCCTAGTGAGGAGGTTAGTGGCAGAGGAGCGGAGTGTGCAGGCTGGGCTGTAGAAGGAGAGAAGGGAGGTGAGGTAAGAGGGAGCAAGGTGATGGAGAGCTTTGAAACCAAGAGTGTGGTGTTTTTGTGTCATATGAAGGTTTATAGGTAACCATTGAAGATTTTTGAGTAAGGGGGTGTTGCCCAGGGCGTTTCTGTAGAAAGATAATTGAAACAGTGGAGTGAAGTGTAGATTGAAGTAAGGAGAGACAGGAAGTTGGGAGATCAGAAAGGATGCTGATGCAGTAATCCAGTCGGGATATGATGAGCGATTGTACCAACAAGGTAGCGGTTTGGATGGAGAGGAAAGGGCAGATCTTGGCAATGTTGTGAACGTGAAAGCGGCAGGTTTTGGTGATGGATTGAATGTGTGGGGTGAATGAGAGAGCAGAGTCAAGGATGACACTAAGGTTGAAGGCTTGTGACACAGGAAGGATGGTAGTGCCGTCCACAGTGATGGGAAAGTCAGGAAGAGGACAAGGTTTGGGAGGGAAGATAAAGAGCTCAGTATTAGACATGTTGAGTTTTAGGTGGCGGGCAGACATCCAGGTGGAGAAGTCCTGAAGACAGAGGGAGATATGAGCCTGGAGGGAGAGAGAGAGAACAGAGAAGATGTAGATTTGGGTACCATCTGTGTAGAGATGAGAGTTGAAGCCTAGGCTGGTCTTAGTGGCTTGGCGTCTTAGTCATTAAGTCAACATTCAGTGATTTTTTTAAAAACTATGTGAATGCAAAGCATCATCCTAATGGATAATGGATACAACAAGACTTGACTCCTGGATATCAAGGACCTCACAATCTAAAACAGTAGATAATGGACTTATGAGGAAAGACAGAATACATTAAAATCAAAACAATGTGTGACACAAGGACAATGCTACTCTCCTTTTGGGCAGGGACTATGTCTACCAACTCTACTGAATTGTACTTTCCCAAGTGCAAAGTCCAGTGCCCTACATATAGGAAAGTCTCCTTAAATACCTCTGATTAATCGATTGTCCACGCAGTGTGACTCAGATGGGGTAGGGCGGCAGTGCGTGTCCATGCACTTGGCCTAGTGGATACAGTATGGGCCTGCAAGTTAGAAGGTCATGGGTTCTAATCCCGGCTCTGCCACTTGTCTGCTGTGTGACCTTGGGCAAGTCACTTCATTTCTCTGGTCTTCAGTTGTTACCTCATCTGTAAAATGGGGATTGAGACTGTGAGCCCCACATGGGACAGGGACTGTGTCCAACCCAATTTGCTTGTATCCACCCCAGGGCTTAGTACAGTGCCTGGAACATAGTAAGCACTTAACAAATACCAAAATTATGTTCATTATTATTATTGTTACTATGCAATGTGTCTCAGAGAGACAGAAGTATGACCTAGTGGAAAGAACATGGGCATGGGAGTCAGAGGATCTGGGTTCTAATCCCAGGTCTGCCAACTGCTTCTTGAGTGCCACAATTTTCATTCACTCAATCGTATTTATTGAGCACTTACTGTAAACTAGGGGTTCAATATCTGTTCTCCCTCTTAAATAGACCATGAGTCCCACGTGGGTCAGGGAATGTGTCCAAACTGAATAATTTATATCTACCCTAACTCTTAGAACTGTGCCTGGCACATAGTAAGTGCTTAACAAATACCATGAAAAAGAGTGTGTGTCCATGCACCGTGGCTCATTTTGGGGGAGGAAGGGCTGGAGAAGTGGATGACCCAGTCAGCAAGGCTCCGTGGTGCTACTTTTTTTTATATGGTATTTGTTATGCTCTAAGTAAGCCCTGGGGAAGATGCAAGTTAATCAGGTTGGACACGGTCCATGTCCCACATGGGGCTCACAGTCGTAATCCCCACTTTACAGATGAGGTAACTGAGGCACAGAGAAGTTTAATGACTTGTCCAGGGTTCACCCAGCAGATAAGTGGCAGAGCTGGGATTTGAGAAGCAGCATGGACTAGTGGAGAGAGTATGGGCCTGGAGGTCAGAAGGACCTGTGTTCTAATCTCTGCTCTGCTATTTGTCTGCTGTGTGCCCTTGGGCAAGTCACGTCACTTTTCCATGCATCAATTCTCTCATCTGTAAAATGGGCAGTGAGACTGTGAGCCCCAAATGGGCCAGGGACTGCGTCTAACCTGACTTGCTTGTATTGACCCCATTGCTTAATTTAGTGCCTGGCACAAAGTCAGCACTTAACAAATACCACAGATATTATTATTAGGTCCTTTCTATTCCCAGGCACGTACTCTATCCACCAATCCATGCTGCTTCCATTCCTCCTCACTCTTCACCTCATAGAAATAGTCAAAACAAATTGGAGTCTCAAAGTAAATCATTTGTAATGGTGAATTAAATGCTGTAAAGGAGCCATAACTTGCTAGAGTAGTTTGAAATTTCTTATTTAATGAGGGCAGAACTAGTGCCCCGACATTCTGAATCACCACTGTAACCCACGAACTGTTAGTGAAGGGAGGCTTAACTAGATGGAAAATGATGAAAAGATATCACCGTTTTGACGTTGCTCCTCTCGTGCTGTGACTACTTAAAGGGATTCGGGAGGAAGCCAGGAGCACACCCAAAAATTGCTGAGGTGGAACAAGCGAAATATAGGTTGTGATTTCCCGATTAGCACTGACGTAGACAATATTTTCATATGGGCTGAACATAGAATGGTTTTCAGTTTCTGGATAGTTAGTAGTGTTAGCTGTAATAGTATTAATTGAGCACCCACTTGATGCAGTGCCCTGTATTAGGTGCTTGGGAAGCCCAGACAAGCACCGGATGCTAGGCATCAGGGCATACTAAAGGTTTTGATGGTTATAGTCAGGCAGGTGATTAGATATCATATGGTGAATTTAAGAAATGTGCTACCTGCAAGCAGTTGTCCAATTTCCTTTTTTTAAATGGAGAAGCAGCGTGGCTCAGTGGAAAGAGCACGGGCTTTGGAGTCAGGGCTCATGAGTTCGAATCCCACTCTGCCACTTGTCAGCTGTGTGACTGTGGGCAAGTCACTTAACTTCTCTGTGCCTCAGTTCCCTCGTCTGTAAAATGGGGATTAAGACTGTGAGCCCCACGTGGGACAACCTGATTCCCCTGTGTCTACCTCAGCGCTTAGAACAGTGCTCGGCACATAGTAAGCGCTTAACAAATACCAACATTATTATTATTATTATTATTAAATGGTATTTGTTAAGTCCTTACTATGTGCCAGGTACTGTTCTAAGAGCTGGGATAGATAAAAGATAATCATGTTGGACACAGTCTCTGTTCCCTATGAGACGCACAGTCTTCATCCCCATTTCACTGATGAGGTAACTGAGACAGAGAGAATTTAAATGACTTGTCCAGGGTCACACAGCAGACAAATGGTGGAGCTGGCATTAGAGCCCAGGTTCTCTTACTCTCCAGGAACATGTGCTTTCCACTAGGCCATGCTGCTTTGCTAGTATGTAAGACTCTTGTGGCATTCACTACTAATTTCCAACACAGAGAGGAACCTATATAGGTATCCTTTGGACCTGCTAGATGGAGTCAAACAAAGATAATGATGATCCCAGAAACCTTTTCATATTTGAAATGCAGATAAGCAAGGTACATGCTGGAACAAGACAATTACAAGTCAATTTTCCCCAATCTTCAGTGTGACTTGTCCCTCTAAATTCCCTCGAAAATCTGCACCCTCTGCATTGGTAAAATGATAATGATAATAATAATAACTGTGGTTTTTGTTAAGTGCTATGTGACAGGCACTGTACAAGCAAACTGGGTAGGACTGAGTCCCTGTCCCACATTCATTCATTCAATAGTATTTATTGAGCGCTTACTATGTGCAGAGCACTGTACTAAGCGCTTGGGATGAACAAGTCGGCACATGGGGCTCATAGTCTTCATCCCCATTTTACAGATGAGGTAACTGAGGCACAGAAAAGTGACTTGCCCAAGGTCACAGAGAAAAGTGGCAGAGCCAGAATTACAACCCAGGTCCTTGTGACTCTCAGGTCTGTACTTTATCCACTAGGCTACTCGGTACCTTCTAGGCTGTAAGAGCTCATTTTGGGCAGGGAACGTGCCCACCAACTCTGATGCATTGTACTCTCTCAAATGCTTAGTACAGTGTTCTGCCTATAGTAAGTGCTCAATAAATAGCATTGATTGATTTAAAGGAGGTGGAGTTTTACTCGACACCAGCCTTGAATTTAGTGCAAACAGGATATACACCTGGAGGGTTTCCAGTCTCAACTATGGGAAGAAAAGTCAGGCAGAGGCCTACCCATTCCATTCCTGCTACAAATTCACCTGTTCTGAGCAGCAGTGGCACCGGAAAGAGTCTAGGGTGGAGACTCAAGTTTATTGCATGGAAGAAGGCAATGGTGTACCACTTCCATATTTTTTACCAAGAAAACTCTATGGATCCACTACCAGAACGATTGCAGATGGAGGTGGGGCGTTCTGGGAGAGATATGCCATGGGTCGGAGATGACGGCACAAGACAAGGATATATAACTTGCTAATAGTTATGGGAAGGGTTCAGTCTTTGAGCTGGGTGGATGTTTACAGAGGTGGATGCACGGGGAAAGCTCACTGAATTCTGGAGCTTTTCGAAGGATTGAATGATTCTACCCCACAGCCCCAGAACATAGCAGTATTGGAAACATGGCAATGGAGTTGAGCCCAAACAATAGCCTTCAACTCTCCTTTTGTGATGAGCCCTGATAACGCCGGCTCTTAACTTTATCATGAGTCACAAGCTCCTTCTTGCCTGCCCCAGATGTTTTGAAGCATGAATAAACAAGAACAATGAACTAACCGGAAGAGATCAAAGAAAAACGCACGGCAGCTTTGAGGTCCCGCGTTGCAACACTCCCGTCCTTCCATTTTCTCTTCTAAATGGTGGGATGTCCATAACTGCTGGGGGCCGTGGATGGGAGCTAAGCCTTCGACCAAACTGAAATCCCACAGATGCTTGCTATACTTCCATGCCTGAAGATCCGGCTGATTACATTGCAACAGTTCCTATGGGAAATCTACTTGCTAATGTATAGATAAATGTAGTTTGTATGCCTGAGTGGTTTTTATCCATGTCAGTTTTACCCACATGTTCCTATCTCTAGATATTGTCACATCACACACCTGATTGCAAATACTTTTTTTTCCTCCCATAGTAGTGATTAGAAAAAAGTTGCCTGGAATTTGCTCTTGGGGTGTGGCAGGAGGTTTAGCCAAATGAAAGAAGGTTTGGCAGTCAGCCCTGATCAAGTCAGGCTAGAGTGAGTTTGAATGGGTTTTAGATCTCCAACATTTACTCCCTCCCCCCTCTAATTTGAACAAAATGGTGAGGGCAAAAGGAAGAATAGTAGAATATAACTGACGAAACTCTTTCAGTCATTAATTTAGGGGCTGTCTGATTACAAACGGTCAATCAATCAATGGTATTTATTGAGCTCCTAAGAATAATAATAATGATAGTATTTGTTAAGCACTTACTATGTTCCAAGCACTATTCAAGCACTGGGGTAGATACAAGGTAATCAGGGTGTCCCTCGGGGGGTTCACAGTCTTAATCCCCATTTTGCAGATGAGGTAACTGAGGCACAGAGAAGTCAAGTAATTTGCCCAAAGTCAAACAGCTGATAAAAATAATAATAATGATGGTATTTGTTAAGCACTTACTATGTGCCAAGCACTGTTCTAAGCAGTGGGGTAGTTACAAGGTAATCAGGTTGTCCCACATGGGGCTCACAGTTTTAATCCCCATTTTTCAGGTGAGGTAACTGAGGCCCAGAGAAGTTAAATGACTTGCCCAAAGTCACACAGTTGACAAGTGGCAGAGCCAGAATTAGAACCCACGACCTCTGACTCCCAAGCCCATGCTCTTTCCACTAAGCCACGCTGCTTCTCTGGCAGAACCACTATCATAGTTGGGATTACTACATGCAGAGCACTGTACTAAGTGCTTAGGAGAGTACAATATAACAGATATTGTAGACATGTTCTCTGCCCCAAATAAGCTTACAGTCTAGAGGGAGAGACAGACATTAATATAAATGAATGTTACAGATATAAAAATTAGAGGACACAGTGCTCTGCGCACAGTAAACACTCAATCAATATGATTTATTTATTTATTAATGTCTCCCTCTCTAGGCTGTAAGCTCCGTGTGGGTAGGGATAGTGCTTTCTGTTGTACTATAGTTTTCCACCTTCTTAGTACAGTACTCTGTATACAGCAAATGCTCAATAAATACCATTTATTGGCTGATTTATCACTTGGAGAAGTAACCCACAGATTTCTCAAGGGGGACATACCTAAGTACAGAAGTGACACAGAGGGAGAGCTAAGTGAGGGCTTAGTCAGGGAAGGCCTCTTGGAGGAGACGTGATTTTTATAGGGCTCTCAAAAGGGGGAGAAGGGTGGTCTGTCAGATTTGAAATGGGAGGGAGTTCCATGTCAGTGGACAGTCATGGGCAAGGGGTCCGGGACAAGATAGACAAATCTAGATTTAATGACTAGTTGATAAAGGAGCATAAGTATGTCGGTTGGTCTGTGGTAGGAGACCAGTGAGGTTAAGTAGCAGGGGGAGAGCTGATTGAGTGCATTAAAGGCTATGGTAACAAGTTTCTGTTTGATGTGGATGATGTGGAGGTGGATGGACATCCCCAGGAAGCTTTTGAGGAGTGGGGAATTGTGGACTGAATTTTTCTTAGAAAAATGATATGGGCAGCAGTGTGGACCAGAGGTACGGACCAGAGCAGGGGGAGACAGGAGGAAGGGAAGTAAGTGAGGAGCCTGATACCATAGTGAAGGCAGGATATGGTAGCTGTTACGTATAGAGGAAGGGGAAATTTTAGAAACGATGTGACGGTAGAACCAACAGGATTTCGTGACTGGCTGTAAGTCTCTGTACGGATTGAATCAAAGAGATGAATGGCAGTGGTTGTGAGACATGGAGAATGTTGGAGTTCTCTTTGGTCACTGGAATGTTGTGGGGAAGACAGTGTTTGGGTGGGAAGATTAGGAGTTCTGTTTTGGACATGCTAAGTTAAATTTGAGGTGTAATTGGGCACATGGTAGGTGCTCAATATGACTGATTGATTGATTGATTCAAGTTGAGGTGTCTTGAGGCAATTGGAAATCCAAGACTGCAGAGAAGGAGTAATTTCAGGGCTGAAGAGGAATATTTGGGAATCAACCATGTAAAGAGGGGTGACTATTGAGACTTGGGCTCAGTACTCTGTGTACTGTAAGTGCTCAATAAATACAATTGATTGATTGATTGTTTGATCGGTTGGAGGTGTAACCATCAAAGACCTCAAGGGATACAGACCAAAGTGCAAAAGTGACAGAGGGAGAGAGTGGAAGGCATAGAGACGAAGAACTGGGGAAAGTGACTGAGAAAGAGATAGAAGAACCAGGAATCAGTGAAGTGTTTACAGGAGAAGGGAGTGTTCCACAGAGTTCAAAGCAGCTGAGAGAGGTTAAGAAGCATAAGGATGGACGAGAGACCATTGGATGTGGCCTGAAGGAGATCACTGGTGGCCTTACAGAGGGCAGTTTCCGTGAAGCAGAGAGGACAGAAGCCAGAAGGCAGAAGTGCAAGCAAACAATTAAAGGGGAGGAAATGGAAGCCGCAGAAGTAAACATTTTCTTGAGGGGTTTGAAAAGGAATTGTAGTTATTGGGGCAGTAAATGAAGAGGGTTAGTTATAATAATATTAATGATGGTATTTGTTAAGTATTTACTATGTGCCAGCTACTGTACTAATCCTGGGGTGGATACAAGCAAATCAAGTTGGGGACAGTCCCTGTCCCATGTGGACAATCTCAATCCCATTTTTCAGATGAGGTAGCTGAGTCACAGAGAAGTGAAGTGCCTAGCCCAAGGTCACACAGCAGACAAGTGGTGGAGTCGAGATTAGAAACCAGGTCCTTCTGACTCCCAGGCCTGTGCTCTATCCAGTACACCATGCTGGTTCTCTGTTATCTCGCTACCCCTCATCTTCCTGGTAGTGATAATGAGAAGCAATGTGGCCTAGTGGATAGAGCATGAACCTGGGAGTCAGAAGGACCTGGTTTCTAATCTTGACTCCACCACTTTTCTCCTCTGTGATCTTGGGCCAGTCACTTCACTTCTCTGAGCCTCAGTTACCTCATCTATCAAATGGGGATAAAGGCTGAGGGCCTCATGTGGGGCGTGTGGACTGTGTCTAAACTCATCAGCTTGTATTACACCATCGCTTAGCACAAGACTTGGCACACTGAGAGGGCTTAACAAATGCCATTTTAAAAAAAAGTGAGGCAAGCTGGCCCTGCTGAAATGGCACTGTTTCTTCTATCCAGGGAGGGGTCAGAAGCCTCTGGGAATTAGCTTCCTTTGTGAAGGCTGATTTTCTATTCAAATATGGCCATTTAGGAATGGATCCAAATATGCATTAGCCAAGCAGGCAGCAACTAACTCTCTTCCCCTCTTCAAAGCCCTACTTAGAGCTCACCTCCTCCAGGAGGCCTTCCCAGACTGAGCTACCTCCTTTGCTCCCTCTGCTCTCTCTCTGCTCCCCCTCCACCCTCTGCTCCCTCTCCCTTCCCCCCTTCACCTCCCCTCAGCTAAGCCCCCTTTCCCTCTGCTCCTCACCCTCCCCTACCCTTCCCCTCAGCACTGTGCTCTTTTGTATATACTTTATTACCCTATTTATTTTGCTAATGAGGTGTACATCCCCTTGATTCTCTTTATCGTGATTATGTTGTCTTGTTTTTGTCCATCTGTCTCCCCCGATTAGACTGTGAGCCCGTCACTGGGCAGGGATCGTCTCTATCTGTTGCCAAATTGCACATTCCAAGCGCTTAGTACAGTGCTCTGCACATAGTAAGCGCTCAATAAATACTATTGAATAAATGAACTGAATCCTCGCATGGAGAGGAGGGATTATAAGAGGATGGTCACAGTGGGGGTTTCTGATGAGAACCCCCCTGGGTGTTTTCAACTGCATGAATAGTTCTAATTTTCTTTCTCCAATTTCAGCCATGAAGAACTATGATTTGATCTCAAGACGGACAGCGAACCAGCTTGATGCTGTGGTTGTATCAACCAAGTAAGGAATGTTTGGTTTAGGGATTAGACTAATAATGTTGGTATTTATTAAGCGCTTACTATGTGCAGAGCACTGTTCTAAGCGGTGGCGTAGATACAAGGTAATCAGGTTGTCCTACGTGAGGCTCATAGTCTTAATCCCCATTTTACAGATGAGGTAACTGAGGCACAGAGAAGTGAAGTGACTTGCCCACAGTCACACAGCTGACAAGTGGCAGAGCCTGGATTCATAGGGGTACCTAAAATGAGAAGGAGGAGATTGGCTCAGTGGAAAGAGCATGGACTTGGGAGTGAGGTCATGGGTCAAATCCCAGGTCAGCCGCTTGTCATCTGAGTGACTTTGGGCAAGTCACTTCACTTCTCTGGACCTCAGTTCCCCCATCTGTAAAATGGGGATGAAGACTGTGAGCCCCACATGGGACAACCTGATCACCTTGTATCCTCCCCAGGGCTTAGAACAGTACTTTGAACATAGTAAGTGCTTAACAAATGCCATAATTACTATTAGAATGTCCAAGTCTCCCCTCTCCTCAAGAGCATGGCTCAGTGGAAAGAGCATGGGCTTTGGAGTCAGAGGTCATGAGTTCGAATCCCAGCTCTGCCACTTGTCAACTGTGTGACTGTGGGCAAGTCATTTAACTTCTCTGTGCCTCAGTTCCCTCATCTGTAAAATGGGGACTAAGACTGTGAGCCCCATGTGGGGCAACCTGATTCCCCTGTGTCTACCCCAGCGCTTAGAACAGTGCTCTGCACATAGTAAGCGCTTAACAAATACCAACATTATTATTATTATTATCCTCCAGTTATGCCCAAACCAACTCCATCTCAGGCAAAAAATCCTTTCCTTGGACTTTAAAACACTCCATTGGTTCAACTCCTCCTACCTTACCTCACTGATTTCCTACTACAACTCAGCCTGAACACTTTGTTCTTCTAATGCCAACCAACTCAGTGTACCTCAATCTCATCAATCTCACTACCAACCTTGAGCCCACGTCCTCCCTCTAACCTGGAACTCCCCTTTCATATCCAACTGACCATCACTCTCCCCACCTTCAAAGCCTTATTAAAATCACATTCTCTATGCACTTGAATACTCTTTAAGCCTTCCATACCCACCCTACAGAAATTATGTACAGAATTCCGTATCAGCCCCAGATAATTTATACTCATATTTGTGTTCTGAAATTTAATTTAATGTCTGTCTCTCCTTCTAAGCTGTACGCTCCTGGTGGGCAAGGAATGTGTCTATCAACTCAGTTATATTGTATTCTCCCAAGAACCTAGTACACTGCTATGCACACAGTCACTACTATTGATTGACTGACTAATGGAAATTAGAGTAGGGGACCATAATGTGGCTTAGTGGAAAGAGCACGGGCTTGGGAGTTAGATGTCATGGGTTCTAATTTTGCCTCTGCCACCTGTCAGCTGGGTGACTTTGGGCAAGTCACTTAACTTCTCTGCGCCTCAGTTACCTCATCTGTAAATTGGGGATGAGGCCTGGGAGCCCATGTAAGACAACCTGATTACCTTGTATCTACCCTGTGGCAACAGTATTTGGCATATAGTAATTGCCTAACAAATATTATTAAGCGCTTAGTATAGTGCTCTGCACACAGTAAGTGCTCAATAAATAGGACTGAATGAATTTCATGCCCCATGCCATTCAGGGATACCATTGCTTAGACATCAAGGGAGATGTCAATGGGAAAGACAGAGCCCTGTGACGGGATGGCAGGACATGCGATGTTTTTTACAGGATTGGTTAGCTTATTATGGGAAGGGAACGTTTCTGCTGATTCAGTTATACTGTATTCTTCCAAATGCTCACTACAGTGCTCCACAGGTAGTAAGTGCTCATAAATATCATTGATTGAGTGATCCGTGGGTGACGGGTCAGTCGGAGTCATCCACATTTTCTCTCCCATTCTCTCCACAATGCCTAATGGCATACGTTACAAACTGTTAGCAGGGAGAGAGGTACAATCTCCCATAATGGAATACAATAACAACATCTGAAACCTCAACAGCAGCAGACAAGACTGGGCTCTGTCTCATTTCCTAAGCCACTGTTGAACATAACATGAAGAGCGGCTGAAAAATGTGTGGGGTGGAGTATTCTCTTCCACTTTCTTGCAAAAAACAGGGAAAGCAAAAGCAAGCGTGCAAAACAAACCAAAGAACAATAGGAATAAAATATACTCTGTTCCTTTGCACAACCAAGCAGACTAAAGCTAGAAAATGAGAATAGCGAACAAGGCAGAGCATACGTAGATAAGGATATTGAGGGAAGCAGCAGCATAGTCTAGATGAAAGATAATCATACTGGACAGCAGGGGACAATGCTTCTAATCCCAGATATGCCACTTGTCTTCTATGTAAACTTGGTCAAGTGATCTGGCCTCTCTTGGACACAGTTTCATCATCTGTAGGAAGCTGATAAAATACCTGCTCTTTCCCCTGCTTATACTTTGTGTAAGCTCCTGTGGGTAGGGGACTTTGTCTGACCTAATTATCTGGCATCTATTCCAGTGTTTTGGCACATAGTAAATACTTAATAAATCTCCCAATTTAGGGCCGCTGTTTCAGGAGGAAGAGCAGGAATTGTCTAATGATGGACGTCCAGAATGATGGATGGGAAAACATTCAGGGAGGGTCTCATCTTGGAGGAGTGTTCGCCATTGGGTTAAAACATCAGTGGTCACTGGGGTTTTCCTCTATCTGATCTGCTAGTCAAACTACCCTCAAACAGGGACTCAGATAGAGCTAAGGGAAGGCTCAGTTTTAGATATCTCTGGCTCTTACACATTTAAGCATTTTTGTATATAATTTTATTCAATTATTCATTTTGTTTCCACCTATAGCATTTTTATATATAATTTTATTCAATTATTCATTTTGTTTCCTATTTAATACAGCCATATCCCACAGTAGAGCCATGATGTGTATATTGAAAAACATGGATACAGCAGCGTGGCTCGGTGGAAAGAGCCCGGGCTTGGGAGTCAGAGGTCATGGGTTCGAATCCCGGCTCTGCCACTTATCAGATGTGTGACCTTGGGCAAGTCACTTCATTTCTCTGTGCCTCAGTTACCTCATCTGTAAAATGGGGATTAACTGTGAGCCTCACGTGGGACCACCTGATTACCCTGTATCTCCCCCAATGCTTAGAACAGTGCTCTGCACATAGTAAGCGCTTAACAAATACCAACATTATTAAATAGTTGTATCATGGGGCTCAGTTTCCCTTAGGTTTATGTGTTATAAATGTTCCAATTATAATAACATTTCTCATTCATTCATTCATTCATTCAATAGTATTTATTGAGCGCTTACTATGTGCAGAGCACTGTACTAAGCGCTTGGGATGAACAAGTCGGCAACAGATAGAGACAGTCCCTGCCGTTTGACGGGCTTACAGTCTAATCGGGGGAGACGGACAGACAAGAACAATGGCACTAAACAGCGTCAAGGGGAAGAACATCTCGTAAAAACAATGGCAACTAAATAGAATCAAGGCGATGTACAATTCATTAACAAAATAAATAGGGTAACGAAAATATATACAGTTGAGCGGACGGGTACAGTGCTGTGGGGATGGGAAGGGAGAGGTGGAGGAGCAGAGGGAAAAGGGGAAAATGAGGCTTTAGCTGCGGAGAGGTAAAGGGGGGATGGCAGAGGGAGTAGAGGGGGAAGAGGAGCTCAGTCTGGGAAGGCCTCTTGGAGGAGGTGATTTTTAAGTAAGGTTTTGAAGAGGGAAAGAGAATCAGTTTGGCGGAGGTGAGGAGGGAGGGCGTTCCAGGACCGCGGGAGGACGTGACCCAGGGGTCGACGGCGGGATAGGCGAGACCGAGGGACGGCGAGGAGGTGGGCGGCAGAGGAGCGGAGCGTGCGGGGTGGGCGGTAGAAAGAGAGAAGGGAGGAGAGGTAGGAAGGGGCAAGGTGATGGAGAGCCTTGAAGCCTAGAGTGAGGAGTTTTTGTTTGGAGAGGAGGTCGATAGGCAACCACTGGAGTTGTTTAAGAAGGGGAGTGACATGCCCAGATCGTTTCTGCAGGAAGATGAGCCGGGCAGCGGAGTGAAGAATAGACCGGAGCGGGGCGAGAGAGGAGGAAGGGAGGTCAGAGAGAAGGCTGACACAGTAGTCTAGCCGGGATATAACGAGAGCCCGTAATAGTAAGGTAGCCGTTTGGGTGGAGAGGAAAGGGCGGATCTTGGCGATATTGTAGAGGTGAAACCGGCAGGTCTTGGTAACGGATAGGATGTGTGGGGTGAACGAGAGGGACGAGTCAAGGATGACACCGAGATTGCGGGCCTGCGGGACGGGAAGGATGGTCGTGCCATCCACGGTGATGGAGAAGTCTGGGAGCGGACCGGGCTTGGGAGGGAAGATGAGGAGCTCAGTCTTGCTCATGTTGAGTTTTAGGTGGCGGGCAGACATCCAGGTGGAGACGTCCCGGAGGCAGGAGGAGATGCGAGCCTGAAGGGAGGGGGAGAGGACAGGGGCGGAGATGTAGATCTGCGTGTCATCTGCGTAGAGATGGTAGTCAAAGCCGTGAGAGCGAATGAGTTCACCGAGGGAGTGAGTGTAAATGGAGAACAGAAGAGGGCCAAGAACTGACCCTTGAGGAACTCCAACAGTTAAAGGATGGGAGGGGGAGGAGGCTCCAGCGTAGGAGACCGAGAATGATCGGCCAGAGAGGTAAGAGGAGAACCAGGAGAGGACAGAGTCCGTGAAGCCAAGGTGAGATAAGGTACGGAGGAGGAGGGGATGGTCGACAGTGTCAAAGGCAGCAGAGAGGTCAAGGAGGATCAGAATGGAGTAGGAGCCATTGGATTTGGCAAGAAGGAGGTCATGGGTGACCTTAGAGAGAGCAGTCTCGGTAGAGTGGAGGGGACGGAAGCCAGATTGGAGGGGGTCTAGGAGAGAATGAAACCTCTAGTAAAATAATATGAGATTCCTGTATGTGCTCTATTCCCCTACATTCGTTACACTGTTATATTCAGCTTCAGTGAAAATTATTGAGCTCAATCTTTTGGGGAACTCATTTGCTCTCATTGTTCAGCCATCACCACTGTATGTATGATGCACAAACCTATCTCCCTAACCCAGACCTCTCAAATGACCTACAACCCTATATCTCCTTTTATGCCCAGGGCATCTCCAATTGGGTGCCCTGATGGCTCCTCAAGCTCATTATGTCTACATCGGAAGTCCACATTTGCCATCTTATCAGCAACACCATCTTCCCCATCCCAAAAGCCTTCCAACCTGGATGTCATCCTTGACTCTTCACTATCTTTCAACTCACCCTGACCATGTCCTCATTTCCTCTATCCTCCCTTCCCTCTGCATCCACTGGGCACTTGGCTGTGTACCAATAAATACCATTGAGTGATTGATTAATAATAATAATAAAAAAATAAATATAATAATTATAACAATACTTATGGTCTTTGTTAAGTGCTTTCTATGTGCCAGGCACTGAAGTAAGCGCTGGAGTGGATACAAGCAAATTGGACACATTCCCTGTCCCGCAGGGGGCTCACGATCTCAATCCCCATTTTACAAATGAGGTAACTGAGGCACAGAGAAGTGAAGTGACTTGCCCAAGGTCACACGGCAGACAAGTGGCAGTGTAGAATTAGAACCTATGACCTCCCGAGTTCCAGGTCGGTGCTCTATCCACTATGCTATGCAGCACAGCCTGAGAGTCAGAAGATCATGGGGTTCTAATCCTGGCCCCGCCACTTTTCTGCTGACCTTGGGCAAGTCACTTCACTTCTCTGTGCCTCCACCCCAGCACTTAGTACAGTGCCTGGCACATAGTTAGAACTCAACAAATACCATTATTATTATTACTATTATTCTCTCTGATTTGATTGGTAACCTGCAATGGACAATCTGGAAAAACGGTTTATCGAGGTATGCCTCCATAGGTTAGATGGTGGGGGAAGAGAGTTGATTGCATAGAAGCTTCCCCCAAGCTTTACACTAACAAGGAAATCACCTGTGAAAACTGTCAAAATATGGTAAGAGCAAAAGTGGACAAGGAGAATGGTCTGCTTAGCAGTTGAGTGGTCTGTCTTAGGTCTGCCCTTATTTGCTATTGTTTTAATGAGATGTTCTTCCCCTTGACTCTATTTATTGCCATTGTTCTTGTCTGTCCGTCTCCCCCGATTAGAGTGTAAGCCCGTCAAAGGGCAGGGACTGTCTCTATCTGGTACCGATTTGTACATTCCAAGCGCTTAGTACAGTGCTCTGCACATAGTAAGCTCTCAATAAAGACTATTAAATAAATACTATTGAATGCCCTGGACAATCACCTGGGGACCTGCCCAGTTGAGTTGACTATAACTGGTCCTCAGGAGAGAAACCCTCCTGGATTTGCCAAACAGCTCTCTGCCCTTTCAGTCCCTGTCAAGAATGATAATTGTGATATTTGTTAAGTGCTTGCTATGTGCCAAGCACTGTACAAATCACTAAGGGTAGATATAAGTCTAGATGAGACGCAGCGTGGCTTAGTGGCAAGAGCATGGGTTTGGGAGTCAGAAGTAGCGGGTTCTTAATCCCGGTTCTGCCACGTCAGCTGTGTGACTTTGGGGAAATGACTTAACTTGTCTGTGCTTGGTGCATAGTATGCACTTAACAAATACTATTATTATTATTTTTTTATTATACAAGATACAGGCCCTGTCCCACACTGGGCTCACAGTCTAGGTACAACCAATTTTTAATCCCTATTTCACAGATGAGGAAACGGAGACATAGAGAAGTTAAGTGACTTTCCCAAGGTCACGGAGCAGGTGAGTGGTAGAGTGTGGATTAGAAACCGTGTCCTCTGTCCCCACAGCTTGTGTTCTTTCCACTAAGCCATGTTGTTTGGGGAAAGGCATCCAAAAGGGTCAGGCAAAATTTCAGGTGGGAATTTTGAGAGATGACAATGTCTCTGTTTGCATTCTAGGAACAAGTTCAGGTTCAAGTTCAAGTTCAGAGCAGCCGGAGGCCAACAGAGAATTGCCGCTAGCAGGAAACTCTATGGCTCCATTTTGGTTAGCATAGGGGTACCAATGGATTTGCTAATGAATACTGTTTCTGACCCATCTCAAAGAAATAAAACATCTGGAAGGTTAGGGAGAGGAAAATGCTGACGGGGAAAGCTAAACGATGATGCTATTTATTAAGTGCTTACTATGTGCCAAGCCCTTTACTAGCTACTACAAGCCGAACAGATTGGATACAGTCCCTGTAACAGGCAAGTGGCAGAGCGAGGACTAGAACCCAGTTCTTCTGATCGTTAGGTCCATGTTCCTTCAATCGCTCCTCCTATCCCGCCTAGATTACTGCATCAGACTCCTTGCTGACTTCCCAACCTCCTGTCTCTCCCCACTTCAGTCCACATTTCATTAGGCTAACCAGGTCATCGTTCTACAAAAACGTCCAGGACATGTCACCCCCCTCCTCAAAAATCTCCAGTGGTTCCCTATCCACCTCCGTATCAAACAAATATTCCTCACTTTAAAGCCAGCATCTCCTTGACCCCTCCTCCCTCACTTCACTTCTCTCCTTCTACAGCCCAGCCCACATACTTCCCTCCTCTGGTGCTAACCTTCTCATTGTGCCTTCTCATTCTTACCTGTCTCACCACCGACCCCTGGCCCACGTCTTGCCTCTGGCCTGGAACACCCTCCCTCCTCAAATCCAACAGACAATTATTCTCCCCCTTTTCAAAGCCTTATTGAAGACACATCTACTCCAAGAGGCCTTACCAGAGTAAGCCCCAATTTTCCTCATCTCCCATTCCTTCTTTATCACCCTGTCTCCCTTTGCTCTCCCCCACCCTCCCAGCCCCACAATACTTATGTACATACCTGTCATTTTATTTATTTGTAATTGTAAGCTTATCGTGTTCAGGGATTGTCACTATTTATTGTTGTATTGTACTTTCCCAAGAGCTTAGTATGGTGTTCTGCAAACGCTTAAAAAATACAATTGAATGAATAAATGAATAAATACTGGGCCATGCTGTACCAGGGGCCAGTGGAGAATTCTGGCCATGATTGAGCCTGACCTTGGTATGAAATGAAATGAAATGAAAAAGTGAGTCGAGGAGGGGTTGACAGTGTTCTAATTTTCTCCTCCTGGTTAATGCCTGGGTTCAGGGAGGGTGCCATTGCAACTCTTTAACATTGGAATTTAAATGATCAATACTGGGGATTCGGCCTTAAGCAGATTACCTTGAGACACCTCCCATTAGGGCTTGAATTCGATGTCAACAACTTTAAGGGGAAATAGGAAAAATCTTCACTTCCTGGTGTTCAGCTCTCCCCAGATAAACTACTTTAACAAAAATGTGGCATCATGTCTTGAGCAAAATGATGCACTAATCCTCACAAATTTGATGAACTTCAAATTCAAAAACTTATTACTATGTACTGATGAATGAATGAAAGAATGATGGGATGAAGAAGTTAAAGAATGAATGAAAATTAGTCTGCTTTCTTCTCATTCCTTTCCTATTCAGTTGAACTATAAACAAATCTAGAGGGTCAAAAAATATGTTTTACATTTCACCAAGCTTTTCAAATGGTACATTTCAGCACTTCAACACAGAGCACCTGCATTTATTGTAACTTCAATGGTATCTTAATTTTTTTATGGTATTTGTTAAGTGCTTACTATGTGCAAAGCACTGTTCTAAGCGCTGGGGATGATACAAGGTAATCAGGTTGTCCCACGTGGGGTTTACAGTCTTAATTCCCATTTTATAGTTGCAGTAACCGAGACACGGAGAAGTTAAGTGACTTGCCCAAAGTCACACAGCGGATGCGGTAGAGGGGATTAGAACCTCTGACTCCCAAGACCATGCTCTTTCCACTAATCCACGCTGCTTGCATTTCTTAATGATATATTAAAGCTATCTTAATGACATGAGAACAGCATGGCCTACTGGAAAGAGCACGGGCCTGGGAGTGAGAGGACCTGGGTTCTAATTTTAGATCTGTCAATTACATTCTGTGTGACCTTGGGCAAGTGACTTAACTTCTCTGTGCCTTAGAGTCCTCATCTGTAAAGTGGAGATTGATTACCTATTAGAATAGTGCTGGACATGCAGTAAACATAGTAAACACTTAATAAATATTATTACTATTGAGAAAAAATGCCAGTAAATGAATGCAACACTAAATATGGAATTTGCTTTTGTCCCCATAGTTATAGGCTAGCACCTAAATATCATTTTCCAGTTCAATTTGAAGACGTTTATACTGCTGTGAGATGGTTTTTACGAGGTCAAATTCTTGAAAAGTATGGAGTGGATCCAAGCCGGATTTGCATTTCCGGAGACAGTGCCGGAGGGAATTTAGCTGCTGCTGTGAACCAGCAGGTAAGATACTTCAAGCGTACACGTTTTTTTTTTTGTTGTTGTTGTTCTAGCTTGTTCTATATCAATGCATTTCATGTATCTAGAAAAGAAAAAACCAAAGACTGCAGTAGCGTCTTAAAGAACATCGTAGAATTTATTAAAGTTCTTGACATATCCAGTATTTTAAGAAATCTCTTCCGTTCTTATCTCAGGTCTAGGATAACTTAGAATTTTTATTGCTTGGGATCCCCTGGGGCTTATTTGTGAATGAAACAACTGAGAAGCGGCGTGGCTCAGTGGAAAGAGCAGAGGCTTACGAGTCAGAGGTCATGAGTTCTAATCCCACTCCGCCACCTCTCAGCTGTGTGACTTTGGGCAAGTCACTTACTTCTTGGTGCCTCAGTTCCCTCATCTGTAAAATGGGGATGAAGACTGTGAGCCTCATGCGGGACAACCTGATTACCCTGTATCAACCCCAGTGCTTAGAACAGTGCTTGGCACATAGTAAGCGCTTAACAAATACCGACATTATTATTATTATCAAACAGTTCTTTAGGTAGCTATCCTTTTAACTAGCAGGGATCCTTGTTGGTCAGGCTAATAGTTTTGGGTTGATTAAATGATTATCTGGACTCAGCATACCCTCTCAGGGTAGCACCTGAAGAGTTTCCAGTCTCTACTACGGGAGAGAGAGTAAAGCAGAGGCACATTCATTCCATTCCTAGCTTGGGCAATGGCTAGGGAGTGGAAGGCAATCTGCTACAAACACCTGTTCCGGGCAGCAGCGGCCTGGGAGAGATTCGAGAGTGGAGACTCTAGTTTTCTGCACAGAGGAAGGCAATGGTAAACCACTTCTGTATTTTTACAAAGAAAACTCTATGGATACACTATCAGAATGATCGCAGAAGGAGGTGAGTGATTCTGGAAGAGATGTGTTCATGATGTTGCTATTTGACAGCATAAGACAAGACTCAGCATACACTTTGGCCAGAATGGGAGAGTCCAAAATTTTGTGTATTGTCATAAGATTACCAACTTTCAAACTAACATGTAGACTTTGGAAGAGATACGTATTTCTGCAAGAATTATTCAGATTTTCTACCTTCTTTCATAAAAGGGAGTCTTAAACTGCATTTTCCAGAAACATGTTCCCCAAGAAACAAATTCCAAAGGTTTTGAAGACATTAAAGACCAGGGTGCCAACTTTCCATTATAAAAACAATAATAATGATGGTATTTGTTAAGCGCTTACTCTCCTGGGGGAGATACAGGGGAATGAGGTTGTCCCACGTGAGGCTCACAGTCTTCATCCCCGTTTTACAGATGAGGTAACTGAAGCACAGAGAAGTGCATTGGAGGCAAGGTATATAAGGGACAAGGGAGGAAGATTTGAAGGGGAAAGGGAGAAAGGAGGGAAAGAATGGAAGAGGGAGGGAAACAAGGGAAGGTGAGTGAATGAGGGGAAGAGTACATATAAACTGCAAACAGTGGCCAGGAGCCCATCACATCAACAGGGAGTTGTCTGCCTTCTTGCCCCACCCCTGCCCAATCTCACCTGATTCTTGTCTTATGCTTTCCAGTCGTGTCCGACTCATAGTGACATCATGGACACATCTCTCCCCGAACACCCAACCTCCATCTGCAATCGCTCTGGTAGTGTAACCATAGAGTTTTCTTGGTAAAAAAATGGATGTGTTTTACCACTGTCTCCTTCCATGCAGTCAACTTGAGTCTCCACCCTCGGTTCTCTCCCATGCCACAGATGCTCAGCACAAGTAGGACCACCTAAATCTTATTGCTAAAGCAGCTCCGGCATTTCAACTCCCATCCAGCTTCCATTTGTTTCACGAGGATCCCAGCTCACACTGGTCCAGCCTCCCCTCGTACTGGAGAGATCCCAGCCCCCATCCAAATGTGAAGACCCCAGCCTTCAAGGCATCCACGAGGTCTATTCCAATTAGCAGGGGCCAAGAGGTGGAGTTTGCCATTTTGACTCCTAGATTCTTTTCTAAAGAGAAGGGAGGGTCAGGCTAGGTATCCTTCCTGGTCTGCCCAGAAAACTGTGTTGGTGGGGAGAGAGTGATGTCACGCTCACAGTGCCAAGCCCTTAGGAGTGTGGACACATGTTTAATTCACTATACTGACAACACGGGCTTGGGAGTCAGAGGACATGGGTTCTAATCCCATCCCTGGCACTTATCTGCTGTGTGACCTTGGGCAAGCTGCTTCACTTCTCTGTGCCTCAGTTACCTCATCCGTAAAATGGGGATTAAGACTGTGAGCCCCACATGGGATAACCCGAGTACCTTGTATCTACCCCAGTGCTTAGAACAGTGCTTGGTACCTAGTAAGTGCTTAACAAATACCATAATAATAATAATAATAATTGTTATTATTATCTCCTTCTTATGAATTTCAGAGCAGCTGAATTTGTCGCTGTTCTTCTGATTATTGAACCAAATTATTTAATTGCCCATTTATTTTCACAGCTGCTAGACGACCCAGATGTCAAGATTAAAATCAAGATACAGTCTTTATTTTACCCCGTGCTTCAGTCCCTTGATATGGATTTACCATCCTACCGGGAAAATGAACACATGCCTATTCTGAAAAAATCATTCATGGTCAGACTATGGAGTGAATACTTTACCACAGACAGAGCCCTAGAAGAAGCGATGAGATCCAATCGGCACGTACCCGTGGATTCAAGTCATCTGTTCAAGTTCGTGAATTGGAGTGCTTTGCTTCCGGAGAAGTTTAAGAAAGGTCACATTTACAATAGCCCGATTCCAGGAACTCCTGATTTAGCCAAGAAATACCCAGGATATCTAGATGTGAGAGCATCCCCGCTCTTGGCTGCCGACGCAAAGTTACGCCGCCTACCCCTCACTTACATCATGACCTGTCAGCATGATGTCTTAAGGGACGACGGCCTCATGTACGTCTCTCGACTCAGACAAGCGGGGGTCCAAGTGGTGCATGAGCACATTGAAAACGGATTCCATGGAATTCTGTCTTTCATCAGTTTTCCAACTGATTTAAATGTAGGCCACCGAGTAGGAAATGAATACAACTCTTGGCTGAAGGAGAATTTATAGGACAAGCTCTGATTGGGTCAGGCCAGTGATCCAACCAGCCCAGGATTCTGCAGCTGGCAGTGGCAACAGAACACTTGGAAGAACCTTATAATATTCATTCTTAAAATTTGGATACCCTCTTGTTACCCAAGAAGCGTTATCTACCATTATTTACCTCTTTTCAAGCTTTACAACATCTCTAACATTTTCTCTGTCATCCTTAACCCTCCCTCCAACGACTCGTTATGGACATGTGGGCCACAAATTTTACCCGAATCTTTTTTTGAACATATTGATATTAGTTTTTTGTTTTTTCAATGTCATTTGCCCAGTGCCATTTTACATTTTCCAGACTGTGAGCTCCTTTTAGGCAGGGAAGGTGTCTACCGACTCCGGTGTATTGTACTTTCCCAAGCACTTAGTATACTGCTTCACACACAGTAAGCACTCAAGTAAATGCCATTGATTGATATGCAGATTGATTGATTTTGCCTGCACAATTTCTTGGAGTAATAAAATCTCCTGTCTTTTTGAGCCAATGAATCAAGCGTCCTCTAATAATTCGACTATCGGGCGAGATGAGGTTTGGCAAACTCTACTGGACAGAAGTGTTGAATAACTAATAATAGTTATGGTACTTGTTAAGCTCTTACTATGTGTCAAGCGCTTTCCCAGGCCCGAGCTCTCTCCACTACACCACACTGCTTCTCCTAGATCGTTCCTAGATTGTTTCAGATCGTTCCTGTGTCCCTCAAGACAGCATGGCCTGTGGGAAGAGCATGGGTCGGGGAGCAGGGGGATCTAGGGTCTAATCCCAACTCTGCCGCTTGTCTGCTGTATGACCATGGACAAGCCACCTAAATTCTCTGTGCCTCAGTTCAATCTTTGGGAAAATGGGGACTCAATACCAGTTCACCTTAGACTGTGAGCTCTATGTGGGACAGGGACTGTATCCAACATAATTTTCTTGTATCTGCCACAGTATTTAGTACAATGCTTGGCACATAATAGAGCATGGTCCTGGGAGTCAGAAGGATCTGGGTTCCAATCCCGGCTCCACCACTTGTCTGCTGTGTGACCTTGGGCAAGTCATTTCCCTTTTCTGTGCCTCAGTTACCCCATCGGTAAAATGAGGATTAAGATTGTGAATCCCATGTGGACAGGGACTGTGACCAACCCAATTACCATATATTTACCCCAGCACTCAGTACAGTGCCTTATCAAGCACTTATCAAATACCACAATTTTTATCATTTAACAAATATGGAAATTATCAGTATTACAAGATTTTTAAGTTAAGACTTGTCCCTCATCCCATACCTTCCTGAAAGCCGAATAACTCATAACTCTCTTTTTTTTCTTTTGTGGTATACGTTAAGCACTTAATATGTGCCAGGCACCTTACTAACCACTGGGCATATACAAATTTATCAGGTTGGATGCAGTCCCTAACCCACATGGAGCTCACAGTCTTAATAATCCCCATTTTACATATGAGATAACTGAGGCCCAGAAAAGTAAAGTGACTTGAGCAAGGTCACACAGCAGACAAGTGGTGGAGTGGGATCAGAATCCATGATCTTCTGACTCCCTGGCCCGTGCTCTTTCCACCAATTAATAAATACTAATAATAAAAGATAATCATGGTATTTGTTAAGCACTTACTATGTGCCTAGCCCTGGTCTAAGCACTAGGGCACATAAAAGGTATTTGGGTTGTGCCACGTGGGGCTCACAGTCTTAATCCCATTTTTACAGATGAAGTTACTGAGGCACGGAGAATTTAAGTGACTTGCCAACGTCACACAGCAGACAAGTGGCAGAGCCTGGATTAGAACTCATGCCCGCTGACTCCAAAGCCTGTGCTCTTTCCACTAAGCCACACTAAAGAGTGAATAGCTATGGGATGAGTTTCATTCATATCTAATCTAATCATTGATTTTTTTAAGGTCAGGCGAAGTCTCCCTTTCTAGGTTGGAGATTGTGTTCTTGGTTCCTTAAGCAGTTAACTCGAAACCATTTCATAGGTTAGTTTCACTTTCTGCAGGATTCAAGTTGACACCCTAGGAAATGTAGCTCTGTTCGCCTCAGGAGCGCACTGCTCTGGTTGACAAGCTACCATCATAACACACAGGGATTGAGGGTTTATATGGAACCTGGCCTTGGCCACTTGGAGAGCCTTTCCATTTGGGAGTCACCAAGTGGCCATTTGGATTTCATTCATTCATTTAATCATATTTATTGAGCACTTACTATGGGCAGAGCACTGTACTAAGCGCTTGGAATGTACAATTCGAATCTGCAATTCGATTCTGCCAGGCAGTCCATCATTCAGGTGGCCTGTCCCCCAGCCACTACCAATAAGGAACCAGACACTTCTATGGCCTAGATTTTTTTTTTTCATTTTAACACTTAAGCCTCCCTCCACAGCCCTGACAAGAGTTCACTCAGACCTCAAGGAAGTAGGAATTTTTTTTTAAAGGTATTGGTTAAGTGCTAACCGGTCTCTTTGCCACTTGTCTGCTGTGTGATAATAATGTTGGTATTTATTAAGTGCTTACTATGTGCAGAGCACTCTTCTAAGTGCTGGGGTATACAGGGTAATTAGGTTGTCTCACAGTCTTAATCCCCATTTTACAGATGAGGTAACTGAGGCACAGAGAAGTTAAGAGACTTGCCCACAGTCACACAGCTGACAACTGGCAGAGCCGGGATTCGAACCCATGACCTCGGACTCCCAATCCCATGCTCTTTCCACTGAGCCACGCTGTGTGATCTTGGACAAGTCGCCTCACTTCTCTGTTCCTGTTACCTCATCTGTAAAATGGGGATTAAGACTGTGAGCCTCAAGTCGGATATGGATTGTGGCCAACCTGAGTAATTTAAATCTATCCCAATGCTTAGTTCAGTGGCCAGCAAATAGTAAGCACTTGACAAATACCACTTAAAAAAGAATCATTACTCTATGTACAGTGGTAGATACAAGATAATCAGGTTGGACACAGTCCTTGTCCCATAGGAGGCTCACAGTCTACTTAGGTAGGAGGGAATAGGATTTCATCTACATTTTACAGAGGAGTTAATTGAGGCAGGGGAAAGTTAAATCACTTGCCCAAAGTCACCCAGTGGAAAAGTGGCAAAGCAGGGATGAGAACCAAGGTTAATAATAATAATAATAATGTTGGTATTTGTTAAGCGCTTACTATGTGCTGAGCACTGTTCTAAGCGCTGGGGTAGACATAGGGGAATCAGGTTGTCCCACGTGGGGCTCACAGTCTTAATCCCCATTTTACAGATGAGGGAACTGAGGCACCGAGAAGTTAAGTGACTTGCCCACAGTCACACAGCCGACAAGTGGCAGAGCTGGGATTCGAACTCATGAGCCCTGACTCCAAAGTCCGTGCTCTTTCCACTGAGCCACGCTGCTTCTCCAATAATGTGGGTATTTGTGAAGCGCTTGCTATGTGCAGAGCACTGTTCTAAGCGCTGGGGTAGATACAGGGTAATGAGGTGGTCCCACGTGAGGCTCACAGTCTTCATCCCCATTTTACAGATGAGGTCATTGCGGCCCCGAGAAGTGAAGTGACTCGCCCACAGTCACCCAGCTGACAAGTGGCAGAGCCGGGATTCGAACCCATGACCTCTGACTCCCAAGCCCAGGCTCTTGCCACTGAGCCACGAAGGTTCTCTGACTCCCAGGCCCACACTCTTTCCGCTAGGCTACATTAGAAGCAGTCAGGCTTCTAGGCTGTCAGAAGCTGGTCGGAGGATGGTCAGAAGGTCCCCACAGAGAAGCATTCTAAGATTAAATGACCTCAGGCCCACTTCCATAACATGGCACTTGTCATCACATCTATCAATCAGTGGTATTTATTGAGCATTTATTGTTTGCAGAGCACAGTGAGGCATAGTGGATAGAGAAGGGGTCTGGGAGTCAAGAGGTCACAGGTTCTAATTCTGGGTCCTCCACTTGTCTCCTGTGTGACCTTAGGTAAGTCACTTCACTTCTCTGGGCCTCATTTACCTCATCTGTAAAATGAAGATTAAGAGTGGGAGCCCCACCTGGGGCAGGGACTGTGTCCAACCCGATTTACATGTATCCACCCCATTGTTAGTACAGTGCCTGGTACATAGTAAGCACTTAACAAATACCATAATTACCATTATCGCTTGTGAGAGTACAGTATAACAGACTCCATAGGCAAGCTCCCTGCCCACAACAAGCTTATAGTCTAGAGGATCTAGATCTAGATCTAGCGGATCACATTCATTCAATAGTATTTACTGAGCCCTTACTATGTGCAGAGAACTGTTCTAAGCGCTTGGAATGTACAATTCGGCAACAGATAGAGACAATCCCTGCCCATTGACGGGGGTTTACAGTCTAATCACATTATGGTGAGTGGCCCAGGAAACACAAGTAACAGCATGTTTGGCTCCTTGTCTGGAATTCTTGAGGTCTACTGGTGGCCGTCGTAAGAGAGACTCCTGGCTCATCTCAGCTGCCTGTAACCAGCCGGCTGCACTGCCTTTCCCTCTAGATCATAAACTCCTTTTGGGCAGAGAACATGTCTTCCAACTCTGTCATGCTGTAGTCTCCCAAGTGCTTAATACAGTGCTCGGCACACAGTAAGTACTCAATAAATATGATCGATTGATTCACAGTAGATCAGTGAGGAAGAACAGTTAAGTACATTGCCATCCACATATTTATTTTTTCTCATTACTAAATGATTTTATTATTGCTGATAATGATAATAATGAAAAAAACTGTGGTTGTGTTAAGTACTTATTATGTGCCAGGCACTGTACTAAACAATGGGGTAGATACAAGCAAATCTGGTTGGACACAGTCCCTGTCCCACATGGAGCTCACAGTTTTAATCCCCACTTTGCAGTTGAGGTAACTGAGGTACAGAGCAGTTAAATGACTTCTCAAGGTCACACAGCAGACAATTGGCAGAGGTGGGATTAGAAGCCAGGTCCTTCTCTCAGTCATGTGCTTTATCCATTAGGCCACACTGCTTCTCTAATTTTGTGTCTTTTTACTCTGTAACTAACTGTTTTCATTGGTTTGTTCGATTCATTTAAGTGGTTGATGCTGCTTGTGGACCAAGGACCATACATTAATCAATCATTCAATCAATGGCATTTATTGAGTACTTACTGTGTGCAAAGCACTGTACTGAGCACTTGGGAGAGAACATGATAACGGAGTTGGTAGAGATGATCCTTGCCCACAAGGAGCTTACTGACTCGATTAGGGGACAGACAATAAAATAAATACCAGATAGGGGAGATGGGAAAGTATAAGGATATTAATCAATCATTGGTATATATTGAGAACTTACTTTGTGCAGAGCACTGTACTAAGCACATGGAAAAGTACAATAGAATGGATATAATCATAACTGCTATGGGGCTGAGGGTGATGTGAAGCAGAATGGCTTAGTAGAAACAGCATAGGCTTGGTAGTCAAAGGTCGTGGGTTCTAATCCTGACGCCGCCACTTTTCTGCTGTGTGACCTCGGGCAAGCTGCTTAACTTCTCTGTGTCTCAGTTACCTCATTGGTAAAATGGGGATTAAGACTGTCAGCCCCACATGGGACAACCTGATTACCTTCTATCTACCCCAGCGCTTACAACAGTGCTTGGCACATAGTAAGCACTTAACAAATATCATCATCATTATTATTATTCTTATCAAGTGCTTAAGGGGAACAGATCCAAGTCTATGCACTTGGGAGAAGGGAGAAGTGAATAGGGAAAGTGAGGGATTAGTCAGAGAAGACCTGCTGGAGGAGAAGAGATTTTAGCAGGGCTTTGAAAGTTGGGAGAGTGATAAGGTCTGTCCAATATGAAGGGGCAGGGAGCTCCAGACCAAAGGGAGAATACAGACAGAGAGTTAGTGGTGCGATAGGTGATTATAGCAGTGCTCAGCACATAGTAAGTACTTAACAAATACCATAATAATAATAATTATTATTATTAGTGCACAATAGTTGGCACTAAAGGAGTCAAGTGTGTGGATGGGATTGTAGTAGCTGATCTGCAAGGTAAAATAGGAGGGGGAGAGCTGATTTAGTACCTTAATGCTGATGGTAAGGAGTTTCTATTTGATGAAGACATGATAGGCAACCATTGAAGGTTATTGAGGAGTGGGGGACTGTGAACTGAAGGCTTTTTTGGAAAGTGATCCAGGCAGCAGAGTGAAGTCTGTACTGGAGTTGGGAGAGACAAAAGGCAGGGAGGTCAGCGAGGAGGCAGAAGCAGTAATCAAGGCAGATTAGGAATAGGGTGTGGATCAGCATGGTAATAGTTTGGATGGAAAGGAAGGGGCAGATTCTAGAGATAATCTTCTATTTTTCCCTTGCATTTAGTAGAGCCCCTAACCCATAGCAACTGCTTAATGGTATTGATTGGTCCGTTTAATGATTGAACAGGTCCAAAGAGAGGAAGTATCTCATTATTTCATTTCATGAATCACCAGGAAAATATCAAGACAGGGGTACTGATTTGCATAAGAGGGAAGCAGCATGGTCTAGGAAAGCAAAGTGGCCGAGTGAAAAGAGAACGGGCCTGCAAGTCAGAGGAACTGGGTTCTAATCCCAGTTCTACTGTGTGATCTTGGGCAAGTCATTAACTTCTCTGTGCCTCACTTTCCTCAACTGTAAAATGGGGGTTTACGACCTGTTCTCCCTCCTACTTAGGTTATGAGCCTCAGGTGGGACACATACTTTGTCTGACCTGATTGATTTATATGTATCCCAGTGCTTAGAACAGTGCTTTAACTCCTAATAAACACTTAATAAATACCATAAAAAAGAGGCTTTTGGTTGGATAACAAATTTGCCTTGGCATCCTATCTATTCTACCAAACTAGAGTCGTAGGGGTCTAACTACCACCCGACATGGCGCCCCCTCCCCCTGCCAGTCTTATGACTCAGTTTGACGTTGGCCTGGCCCCTGCCCATGATGGAAGCATGAGTGTGGCCCCATTAGGCCAGACAGTGGTCTGGGGGTCACCCCTGCCTCAGGCTGCTGTTCTCTCCAGGAGATTTAATTTTTTGTTGGAACTTTAAATGAAAAGAGAACAAACACACGGCTCCTTATGTCATCTCGTATTCAATGAATGAATCTCCTCCTCCTGCCCCGGAGCCTGGGCCAGAGGGTCCAGGGTCTGGGAAGGAACCGAGGGTGCTCTCCTGCTTTCTCCCCTCCAGCCTCTGCCCTGGAGTCTGGGCTGATGAGTGGGGAGATGAACATCCAACCGTGGTAGGCCTGGATCTCTTCCTCCTCCCGAGCTTCCCAGAAAGTCCCGCCTCCCTAATGCCACCCCCTGCTCGGAAGATCCAGAGACTTTGTGATTTAAATTGAAGACAGTAGAAAAGGAGCTGCTATAAACTGCCCATCTGCTGGATCATCGTGAATGATTTTGTCTGATTAATGCACTACAGTGCAAACTGTTCCTATCTGACTTAGAACTATGTGAAGTTCAGTTTGTCTCTTTCATATATAAAAAATGTTCAGAAATAAGATCTTAGAAAAGTTGGCCTGAAGAACAAGACTGTAAGCTTGTTGTGACTGGAGAATGCATTTGTTTATTATTATATTGTACTCTCCCAAAAATTTAGAACAGTGCTTTCCACACAGTAAGCACCAATAAATAAATTGAATGAATGAATATATGAATTTTCCTTGGTATGAAGTGGCTGCTTTGCAGCCTTCCACTGATCCCCTAGGCCACCAGCCATGTGGAATCTAGAGTCCTGATGAGAAGCACTGTGCTAAATGTATAGAGCAGGGGCCTCAGAGTCAGAAGGACCTGGGTTCTAAATCCTTCACCATTTGTCTGCTTTGTGACCCTGGGCAAGTCACTTAACTTCTCTGTGCCTACATTTCCCCATCTGTAAAAGGGGGATTAAGACTGAGCTCCGTATGGGACAGGGACTGTCCCCAACCCGATTAACTTGTGTCTACCCCAGTATTTAGTACAGTGCCTGGCACACAGTATGCACTAAAGTACCATAAAAAAGACCACCTAATGACCAGTGCAGCTCCTTTTGGCCAGCTTGATATTGTTTTGGGGAGCTGTGGGATGGGGGGTGGGGGAGAGAACACCCAGATTTCCCCATCCAAACCCTGTTTTCCCCAGAGTCCCTGCCCCAGCTGACCCTGAGGTCTTCGCTTCTTGGCCTGGGTTACTCAAGTCTCCTGTCAGTGCACTGTGCCCAGAACTGGGCTTTCTCCAGGCCCCTGGTTCCTCCAGATGGTGTCCTGTTCATTCTGCCTCTGCCAATCAGCTACCTTTGACACGGTGGACCACTCCCTTCTCCTGGAAACATTATCCTACCTTGGCTTCACTGACACTGTTCTCTTCTATCTCTCTGACCACTCCTTAGCAGCCTCTTTTGCAGGCTCCTCCTCAGCCTTCCACCCTCTAACTGTGGGAGTCCCTCAAGGCTCAGTTTGGGTGCCCTTCAATTTTCCATGCACACTGATTCTCTTGGAGAACTCATTTGCTCCTATGGCTTCAACTACCATCTCTAGGCGGATGATTCCCAAATCTAAATCTCCAGCCTTGAACTTTCTCCTTCTCTGCAGTCTTGTATTTCCTCCTACTTTCAGAACATCTCTACTTTGATGTCCCACTGACATCTCAAACTTAACATGTCTATAACAGAACCTCTTTTATCTTCCCACCCAAAACCTCTCATTTCCAATTAATTTCCCATCACTGAGCTGCTCCCTGTTGCACAAGTCTGTAACTTTGGAATTATCCTTGACTCATCTCTCTCATTCATCTCACATACTCAATCTGACATCAAAATCTGCCAGCTATACCTTGCCAACATCACTAAAATCTGCCCTTTCTTATCCCTCCAAACTGTTACTATACTGATCCAAGCATTTATCACATCCCACCTTGACTATTACACCAGTCTCCTCCTTGATCTCCCTGCCTCTTGTCTCTCTCCACTCCAGGTCATGCTTCACTCTGCTACCTGGATCATTTTTCTAAACAATGTTCAGTCTATTTTTCTCCACTCCTCCAGAACCTCCAGTGCCTTCCTATTTACCTCTACATCAAACAGAAACTCCTAAGTATCAGCCTTGAAGCACTCAATCAGCTTGCTCCCTCCTATTGACCTTGCTGACTTCCTTCTACCACCTGGTACGTTCCCTTTGTTCCTCTATCTCCAACCTACTCACCTTACCTTGATTTCACTTATCCCACCACCTACCTATTATTCCCTATGTCATCCCTCTGGCCTTGAACTCCCTCCCTCTTCATATAAGACAGACCACCACGCTCCCCACTTTCGAAGCCTATTTAAAATCACATCTCCTCCAGTGGATGTCTTCCCCGACTAAGCCCTTCTTTTTCCTACTCCCTCTCCCGTCTTTGTCATCCTGGCACTTAGATATGCACTATTTCAGCATTTGAAATCTACCTCACTCTCAGACCCACAGCAATTAGGTGCATACCTGTATTTAATTTATTTTAAAGTTTGTCTCCCCGTCTAGACTGTAAGCTTCTTGTGGGGAGGGAGCATATCTACCAACTCTGGTGTACTGCTTTTGCCCAAGAGCTTAATAATCAATCAGTGGCATTTACTGAGTGCTTACTATGTGCAGAGCGTGCTTACTATGCGCAGAGCACTATTCTAAGCGCTTGGGAGAGTACAAGAGAATATGCAGATCTGTTCCCTGTCCATATTGAGCTTACAGTCTAGAGGGGGAGGAGACAGATATGAATATGAATGAATAACTAATTTATAATAAACAATTCCATTGATTAAATCCATTTCATCTTTATAAATTATTGTTAATATTCTCAATAATTTTAATATGTTGATAAAAATTTAATACACTGCTCTGCCCACATTAAGTAGGCAGTTACCACTGACTGATAGATTGTGGAATTTTTGTCTCTGTTGCCACTCCTGAAACTGGAGGATCAGGAAACAGCAGGCTGAGGCTCAGTAGCTGGAGCATTTAAAACTTCTTACCCCACCCCCCTCTCTTCTGGCTCTCAAAAACAAGAACGTGAGCAGGAATAAAATGCATTTTGTATTACATCTGGGAAAAGAGTGAGATGCCTTTAATACATAGACAAACCTACTTCAACTTCTATCCTTTGCTGCCTTTACAGCAGTGTCTGGCTTTTAGCACAGTCCTCTCCACTCTTCTGAAACCCTCTAGGGGCTCCTTTCCTGCTATCAAACAGAATGGCTTTCTAACCTATGGAATCTTGGAAGCCTGTTCCCTCCTAGTAGAGGGATCGTATTGTACTCTTCCAAGCTCTCGATAAATACGATTGAATGAATGAAAGAATGGCCCCTGCCTGACCTCCTGTGGATGCCTCCCCTCTTCTAGAGTCCTCCAAAACCCCAACCTCCTCTGGCCCCTCTCTACTCCTGGACCCTCCTGTTGGATCCAGGGGACTGACTGAACCTTCCTCAGGCCTCTGCCCTGGCCCTGGCCCTGCCCCTGGCCCCCAGGCACCTGCCCCTGGCTCCCAGGCATGCACTCCTCCATGGTCCTGGGCTCTCTCATCTTCATCAGCCAGATACTGTATTTGACTGCAGGCTCTCCCTGCTCTCCAATGAGATAATAATAACAATAATAATAAAGGTATTTGTTAAGCACTTGCCACGTGCCAAGCACAGTTCTAAGCACTGGAGGAGTTACAAGGTTAACAGGCTGTCCCAGGTAGGGCTCACAGTCTTAATCCCCATGTTCCAGATGAGGTAACTGAGGCACAGAGAAGTTGAGTGTCTTGCCAAGAGTCACACTGCAGACAAATGGCAGAGTCGGGATTTGAATCCACAACCCATGACTCCCAAGCCCGTGATCTTTCCACTAAGCCATGTTGCTTCTCTGACATGTTCCCTCACGGCCCTCAATCAATCAATCCATCAATCAGTGGAATTTGTTGACCACTTTCTTTGAGCAGAGTACTGTACTCGGTGTTTGGGAGAAAACAATACAACAGAGGTGGTAGAAATGTTCCCTGCCCAACTGGGTCTTACAGTCTAGAGCAGGAGGCAGACATCGAATTATAGATGTGTACCTAAGTGCTTCCGGGCTGAGGGAGGGTGAATATCAAATGCTTAAAACTTACAAATCCACTGGCAAGGGTGACACAGAAGGGAGAGAGAATAGGGGATATGAGGGCTTCGTCAGGGAAGGTCTCTTGAAGATGTGATTTTATACAGCTTTGAATGTGGAGAGAGTGGTGGTCTGTCATATACGGAGCGGGAGGGAGTTCTGGGTCAGGGGATGTGAGCGAAGGGTCGGCAGTGAGGTAGATGAGATTGAGGTCCAGTGAGTAGTTTTGCAATGGAGGTGTGTCCCCGCTCCCTAGTTCTAGGGTGAGGTATCTCCTCAGGCTCTTAGCTTCTCGGGGGTTCAGGGGAGGACTGGAAAGGTTCCAGAGGTTGGTGCCCCACACCCCGGGATCAGGTCTATCCAGGCTAGCTGGGAGGATGTTCGACAGGGTCTCATGGTCCAGGATAGAACCCCTTTGCTCTCTTCTCCTCCATCCCCAGGCCCCTGAACTCTCCTCTACACTAGTTCCTCCCAGGTCTCAGCCTCCACTCAGCTTCTAAGTGCTTTCCCTCAGCCCTCAGGGGTTCACCCCTATCCCCTCAGCTCCCGCCCCAGCCACCGGGGCTCTTCCCGACAGTTCTGGTTCACTTACCACGGCCAACCAGTTGGTACTGAAGGCCGTGTGTTCTCTCTCTTCTCCACTAAGTTTCAATCAATTATTAGTATTTATTGAGGCAAGTGTTTGGGAGAGTACTCTACAATAGAATTAGCAGACACATTCCCTGCCCATAATGATCTTACACTATAGAAGGTGAGATTCTCCTCAAAATTCTCACATATTCACACGCCAGCTCTGGGTAAAAACAGAAAAATGTATTCTTGCCTTACTGGAAATGGAGAGCCAGAGACAAGGTCAGTGGACTAGAGACACAACAGGGAGAGGGAGAACTTGGGAGAGGGGAGGGGGAGGGAAAGGCAGGAGCCAAAGATGGGGGGAGACTCACTTTCCTTTGGTATGATCCTTGTGTTTTATGTGGACGAGGACGGGGGGAGTTGAGGGATGAGTTCTTGCTAGAGACAGTCTAGCTCCATCCCTTCCCTGCCGTGAGTTCTGGCTCTCAGGAGGTTTAGGCCAGTGGCAAGCACTCAGACTCTAACCTATGGGGAGAACAGGCCTGGTGAGGCAGGGCTGGGGATTGGAACAGCCCTAGGGGAGGTTTGTAAGGCAGTAATGGAGGAGAGCATAGCCAATCAGGGGCAGGGGTTCCCCCTTGGGACAGGGCAGAGAACATCCCTGCCCCACCACGGGGTACCCGGCAGTGACACTGATCCCTTCAGATCTCTGGCACTGCTGGGGTCAGGCCTGTTCTGCATCCCCACTCTCTTTCCAAGCCCAGCTCCACAAGAAGTCCTGTTCTGTCACAAAGTCCTTGCCCCAGTCGGGGCTGACCCGGGTTGCTCTTGGGGGGAATCAGACTCCAGACAGGGTATCCCTGTCCCTACTCCCTCAAGGAGCACCAATGGGTCTGGATCTCTCGGCTCCTCCCAGCTCCTCCATCTTTCCCATGGGTCCCTGTCACCATGCCTCCCAGGGTCTGGAGCTCCGTGGTCCCTGCCCAGCATCGATAGCCCCACTCTCAGAATGGCACCATCTCTGCAGTGCCCTCGGCAACCTCATTTACCTCAGAGAGAGGAGCCCACTGCCATCGTCTGCCATTAAGACCCCAGAAAACATTGTTGGTAGGCTCTGCTGGAAAGTCATGGATTATTAAACCGTGGCTCGAACCCCTGAACAGTTGAGGTGGGTCCAGAATGGACTTTTCCACACAAACTGACTACCGCCTGAAGGTTCGGTGTGGGTGACCAGGTCCAGCTTCGCCAGCGGTAGAAGAGGAATATGAGCACTCTGATTAATAAAAAGAAAATTTTAAAAATCACAAGATCATCCTCTGCAGACAAACATGGGGCCTCCACAACTTGGGAGACAGATGGCTTAGCCCCACACCATCAACACTCCCATCAGTCCCTGCTCCAGCTCCTGCCCCAAAAGGATGGAGATACAGCAGCAGGGTGAGCCCTTCTGAACCCTCAGAGCAGAGCCAAGTCTGAGATGTGGCTATCATCTCTAAAAGGCTCTGGACAACTCTACTGAAGCTGCAGGGAGCCCAGTGTTCTGTTTTTCCAACGAACTACTGCTTTTAATGTATTTGTCATTGCCTTCCTTGTTGTTTTTATGTTTCTATCACTTCATCTTCTCTAATGAAGCCCCTTGGGGGCCTGAATCCCATCTAATTCTCTTCTGTGTAAATTTGCCGGTGCTTAGAAGAGTACTTTACCCACATTAGGCATTCAGTTAAGAAAAGGTGTGGCTTAATGGAAAGAGCACGGGCTTGAGAGTCAGAGGTCATGCCTTCTGATCCCTGCTCTGCCTCCTGTCAGCTGTGTGACCTTGGGCAAGTCACTTAACTTCTTTGTGCCTCAGTTACCTCATCTGTAAAATGGGGATGAAGACTGTGAGCCCCACATGGGACAATCTGATTACCTTGAAATCACCAGCGCTTAGAACAGTGCTTGCCACATAGTATGTGCTTAACAAATACCAAATTTATTATTATTATTACTACTGAATGGATGAATAATAATAATAATGTTGGTATTTGTTAAGCGCTTACTATGTGCAGAGCACTGTTCTAAGTGCTGGGATAGATACAAGATAATCAGGTTGTCCCACATGACGCTCACAGTCTTCATCCCCATTTTCCAGATGAGGGAACTGAGGCCCAGAGAAGTGAAGTGACTTGCCCACAGTCACACTGCTGACAAGTGGCAGAGCCCGAATTCGAACCCATGACCTCTGGCTCCCAAGCCCGGGCTCTTTCCACTGAGCCACGCTGCTTCCCAATAAATGAACAAATGAGTGAATGAATGAATGAATCCCCCCTCAGGGCCCACCCCACCTCTCTTAGGGTCCTACCAAGGATGAGGAACCTGTTCTGGACCAGTGTCCTGGGTGAGGCAGCCCAGCTAGGCTAAACACAGGAAGCAGCCAGGGGCCCCTGACCTAGAGAACGGGAGCTTGGGGATGAGGATGGAAGGCCATTCTGATGAGGCAGAACCTATCCCTAGGTCTCCAGCACCTTTAGTACCTGGAAAGTGGGACTCTGCTCTCCAGGAGAGCCTCAGGGAGGAATAGGAGGCCAGGAACCAGCCACCTTCCAGCTCCAGGGGACTGAATGACCTCAGGCAGCCCGGGGTGGAGAATAGCCCCTTTGGAGCTTCCAGGGAGAAGCATCCTGAGGAACACCCGAGGGGCCAGAAGAGAGGAGAGGAGGTGTCAGTTGTGTGGGGCTGGGATGTCAAAGAAAAGCTCGATGGTGCCAGACTCCCCCAATCTGAGAACCGGGAGATATCAGAGCCGGTCCCAGTGCCCCCATAGCCTCATTGATCCCCACATGCCAAACCAGGTGGTGTTCAGTCCCACAACCCCAAGAAAATTATGGCCCAAGCCTGTTGGATGCCAACTTGTGCCACAGATTTCGGCTTATTTCAGGCAACAGCAACAAATCCCCTAACTAAGCAGTCACATCGGCCACCCAGGGTCAAGAGTGAAGGCCAACAGCAGAGCTTCCCCCATCTTGCTCCAATGAAGGACAATAAAACCTCTGTCTGTCTTACACATGCTGATTGACCCTAAGTTACCCCAACTCCATCCCCTTGACATTTTTGCTGAGTGCTCGACAGAGGCCTGGGCTTGAGCTGGAGTCCTTTCCATGTACAGCCTCATCAGGATTCTACCACCGGCCCCGGGTCCTGAGCCCTCCCTACAACGCACAGCCCCAAGGGAGTCGGTTTGAGTCCAAAGCTCCCTCCTTTCCCACATCTCTGCCTTCAACACCCCCTTCCTCTCCCCCACCCTCCTCTCCACTCACTTCCCTGGGCTGAGGGCAGATTGAAGGGTGGCTCTCTGGCCCCAAGGCAGGCCTAGTGTCAGTAATAATAATAATTAAAAATAATTATTCTGGCATTTGTTATGTGCTTACTGTGTGCCGAACACTGCATTAAGCACTGGTATGAGACAATCAGGCTGAACACAATCCCTGTCCCACAAGGGGCTCTCAGTCTCGATCCCCATTTTCCAGATGAGGAACCTGAGGCACAGAGAAGTGAAGTGACTTGTCCAAAGTCACACAGCATACAAGTGGTGGAGCCGGAATTAGAACCCATGACCTTCACTCCGTGTGGCTCAATGGAAAGAGCACGGGCTTGGGAGTCAGAGGTCATGGGTTCGAATCCCAGCTCTGCCACTTAGCTGTGTGACTGTGGGCAAGTCACTTAACTTCTCTGTGCCTCAGTTACCTCATCTGGAAAAGGGGGATTACGACTATGAGCCTCACGTGGGACAACCTGATTACTCTGTAAATCTACCCTAGTGCTTAGAACAGTGTTCTGCACATAGTAAGTGCTTAACAAATACCAACATGATTATTGTTATTATTACTCCACGCTGCTTCTGGGTCTGACTGACCAAGACCAGGAGGAGCTGGCAGAAGACATGGACATTGGTCTCTGAGTATTCCGGGGAAGGAGAGCATGGATATGATGCCCATAGCCTCAGGGAAGACAAACTTAGTTTGGACTTCCCTCTCCCCGCTGAAATCCTGTCCTCTCTGGGAGATTCAGCCTTGCTCCTCCTGCTGCTCCTTCTAAGCTGGATTGAGGCCCCGCTGCAGCCCCAGGCCACAAGGTAGTGAAATAGCTGACCCCAACCCACATCCCTCAGACCACAGACCCCAAACTTTCCCCATACTAGGGCATAGCTGCCTTCAAAGGAGGGATGTGGAGACACTCCCTGCTCTGAGGCCATCCTGCCTGAACTTGCTCTGTCCTGCTTTGGTTTCCTCATTCCAGTCTTTTGTCAGTAGGGTGGCCTAAGGCATTAGGGAGGCCTACGGTCCCGTGAGATTGGGACCAGCTGCCCTGGACTTAAATGTGTCTACCAACTCTTCTTATATTGACAAACTGTACTCTCCCGAATGCTTAATATAGTACTCTGTACACGGTAAGCAGTCCGTAAATATAATAACCGATTTGTACATTCCAAGCACTTAGTACAGTGCTCTACACATAGTAAGCGCTCAATAAATACTATTGAATGAATAATGTTAATAATAATGTTGGTATTTGTTAAGCACTTACTATGTGCAGAGCACTGTTCTAAGCGCTGGGGTAGATACAGGGTAATCAGGTCGTCCCACGTGAGGCTCACCGTTAATCCCCATTTTACAGATGAGGTAACTGAGGCACAGAGAAGTGAAGTGACTTGCCCACAGTCACACAGCTGACAAGTGGCAGAGCCGGGATTCGAACCCATGACCTCTGACTCCCAAGCCCGTGCTCTTTCCACTGAGCCACGCTGCTTGATTGGTTGATTGTTGGTCCATGCTCAGCCTTTTCAAGACACTAAATTGGGTTTCTCTCGGCACTGCAATATGACAGGATGCCTCTGGGGCCCTGAAGGACAAACCTAACCCAACCCATCTGCCTCCCAGCCTCTCTCGCACAGGGGACTCTAACCTGGTCAGCTGTGGCTCCAGATGTCGACAGCAGGACTTGGAGAATCCTGACTTCATGGCTCACTCTAGCTGAGCTGCAGCTCTTCAATCTAGCCGGGACTTCCTGGGCAAAGTCTCTCTCCGGGCTTGCTGACAGCTGCTTGGCCAAAGCCTGTGGAGAGAGAAGAGTCGGGTGAATGTGGGGCAGAGGGGGAGGGCCAGGACCTGCCTCACCACCCCCAGAGCTTGTCCTACAGCTGGAAAACACTGGAAGCTACTGGAGATGGACAAATAAGAAAAAGATGGACGTAATGAAAACGGAGTAAGACAAGGACAACTTGCAATGGAGCGTTGTAGCTAAGGGAGCCAAGTTTCAGATTCAGAGCTCCACAGGGTCCAGAGTCCAGAGTCCAATGGTCCCAATAGTAACAACATTCCCAACGGTCCCAGTCTTCCCAAAGTTCTAAAAGCTGCCAGCCCCGCACCTGGTTCCTCCAGGCTGGAGCGGGACATAATGGGAGCTTGTAAGACTCTGGGGTTGGTGGACTTTCTCCAAGGTAGCTGGGTCACATGCTCTAATATTGGAGGAGTGACTGGGCTCATACTTAAAACAGCAATGAGTCCTCATCCTGTCTATGGGAGAAGTTGCAGAATTCACCTGCTTTACCGAGATTGAACCACCCCTTTTCCCCTGCACCTCCTCCCCTCTCTGTCACCCCGTCTCCCCCCCTCTGCTCTACCCCCTTCCCTGCCCTACAGAACTTGTGTATATATGTACATATTTATTATTCTATTTATTTCATTAATGATATATATCTATAATCCTATTAATTTATATTAATGCTATTGATACCTGTCTACTCGTCTGGATTTGTTATGTCTCCCCCCTTCTAGACTGTGAGCCCGCTGTTGTGTAGGGATTTTCTCTGTTGCCGAATTGTACTTTCCAAGCACTTAGCACAGTGCTCTGCACACAGTATGTGCTCAGTAAATATGATTGAATGAATGAATATCATCAAATTTCCCGACTTTCTCCTAGGTAGCTGTGTCATAGGCTCCAATATTGGAGGAGTTGCTGGGCTCTTCACCCTGAGTCTTCACCCTGTCTATGGGAGAAGTTGCAGAACTCACTTGCTTATCATCAAATTTTCCTAAATAATTCCTGGTTCTCAACTTTCTCTCTCTCCCTTTCTTACACTCCCACTCTCTGTCTTTCTCTCTCAGTGAATGGTATTTATTGAGCACCTACTGAATGCTCAATGCCATACACGTGAGCAGATAACAGAGAACAGAAACATATTCCCTGGCCTCAAGAGCTTACAGTTTAGTGGGAGTGAAAAATAAAATTTATTTGCAGAGAGTGAAACCAACAGAAAGAATGAGGATTCAGCAGGAAGTAGGAGAAACACATCAGGGTGAAAGTTGAACAAAAAACTGAATGTGCAGATAAATATATAAGGAAGATCTTTGAAAAAATGAAAATTCATACATTTCCCCCGGTACTGAGGATAGGAATGAAATGCACACATGCTAAGGGTGTGCTTTGGGCTAATGTGACAGGGCATTGGAATTAATCAGCAAAGACTATGTGGCTGAAGCAGCGTGGCTCGATGGAAAGCATGGGCTGGGGAGTCAGAGGTCATGGGATCGAATCCCGCCTCTGCCACTTCCCAGCTGTGTGACTTTGGGCAAGTCACTTCACTTCTCTGTGCCTAAGTTACCTCATCTGTAAAATGAGGATTAAGACTGTGAGCCTCATGTGGGACAACCTGATTACCCTGTATCTACCCCAGCGCTTAGAACAGTGCTCTGCACATAGTTAGCGCTTAACAAATACCAACATTATTATGAAGGTCTTTAAAGTTGGGAGAATTCATTCATTCATTCAATCATATTTATTGAGCACTTACTGTGTGCAGAGCACTGTACTAAGTGCTTGGAAAGTACAATTCAGCAACAAACAGAGGCCATCCCTGCCCACACCGGGCTTACAGTCTAGAAGGGGGGAGACAGACATCAAAACAGGTAAACAGGCATCTATCTAAGTAAATAGAATTATAGATATATATACACATCAAAACAAGTAAACAGGTATATTAAAACAATAGAATTCAAGATATGTACATATATACATTCATTCATTCAATTATATTTATTAAGCGCTTACTGTGTGCATCATTCTCCATGTCCAGAAATCTGCTACTTGAGCATAATTCTTAACCTTCCACTGTCTTTCAGCACTCACGGTCCTTCAACAGATTTTCTCGTTACAGGGCATCCTTGTCCTTCATACACCTCTCCACTCCTCAAGGCCTTAGAGTGACTCCTGATCTTTGCATCAAGCAAACACCTTTTACCAATGGCTTTAAGACACTCCACCCACTCTCTCCATCCTACATATCCACTCTCTAAGAAGCATGGCCTAGTGGAAAGAGTAAAGGCCTGAGAATCATAGGGCCCGGGTTCTAATCCTGGATCCGCCACTGATCTGCTTAATGCTCTCGGGTAAGTCATTTGATTTCTCTGTGCCTCCATTTCCTCATCTACAAAATGGGGATTAAATCCTATACTCTCCTAATTAGACTGAGACACCCAAGTGGGACAGGACACTCTGCAACCTGATTAACGTGTACCCACTCCAGTGCTTAGAACAGTTTTTGGCACAAAGTAAGCATTTAACAATTACTATAATAACAGCGATAACTATAGTTATTATTACCTATATTATTAACTTGAGAACGTCAGAAGAAGGACTGTTTAAGGAAGAAAGGTAAGTACATTTCAAAAAACTGGATTAAAATCCCCATTTTGCAGATGAGGCACCAAAAAGTTAAGTGATTTGCTCAAGGTCATACAGCAGGTATGTGGGAGAGCTAGGATCAGAACCCAGGTTCTCTAATTCCCAGGCTCCTGGTCTTTCCACTAGGCCAATGAGTGTTACACAGAATCCCTTGCCTGATTGAACACCATGTCCATGAAAATATAGCAGTGCACCTTTCCTGGATCCCTCCTATTGGAGGTGAGCATTGTTCAGACATCAGTGATTATTACAAATATTTATTATTATTACTACTAATAGTAATAATGATAATGGCAATGGGCGTGACTCAGTGGACAAGAGCCTGGGCTTTGGAGTCAGAGGTCATGAGTTCGACTCCCGGCTCTGCCACTTGGCTGTGTGACTGTGGACAAGTCACTTAACTTCTCTGTGCCTCAGTTACCTCATCTGTAAAATGGAGATTAACTGTGAGCCTCATGTGGGACAACCTGATTACCCTGTATCTACCCCAGTGCTTAAAACAGTGCTCTGCACATAGTAAGCACTTAACAAATACCAACATTATTATTATTATTACTTGTTAAGTGCTACTGTGCGCCAAGCACTGTTCTAAGCACCGGCATAAATAAAGACCATCAGGTTGGGCACAATTCCTGTCCTACATGGGGCTTATATGCTAAGTAGGAAGGAGTAGGATTTAATCCCCATTTTACAGATGATGAAACTGAGACACAGAAGAAATTGAGTCACAAAGAAGTAAAGTTACTTGCCCATCCATTTTCATCTCACAACCATAACGTTTCTCTTAAAACTTATCCTAGGGCACTACACCTTTTTTAAAACCTTCTGAAAGCTTTGAACAACTCCAAACTTTCCTTTTAATAATTCATCAAAGACCTCTCATCCAACTATGCTTCCTAGTGATTCTTTAGCCTGTTGGTATTTTCTGTCTCCACACCTGCCCATACATACTACAGTGGAAGGTTAATACTTGATCCTTGCCTGGCTTATTCAGTAGCCCAACATTTACAACTTTTTGAGTTCGGAAGAATGGCCTTTTCATTATTTCTAGTTTAGCAACCTGTTTTGGCTTTATCACACCAGATCAATCAAATAGTGGTATTTATCTAGCACTTACTCTGTACAGAGCACTGAACTAAGCACTTGGATGAGTACAATATAACATATTTGATAGACTCATTCCCTGCCCATAATGAACTGACAGTCTAAAGAGGGAGACGGATTATGGATATGTATGGATATGCACTCTGGGGTTGAGTGTGCAGCAAACATCGAGTGCTTAATGGATACAGATCCAAGTGTACAGGTGACACAGGAGAAAGAAGGAGTAGGGAAAATGATGTCTTATTCAGGGAAGGCCTCTTGGAGCAGATGGGAATTTAGTAGGACTTTGAACTTGGGGAACGTGGTGGGCCGTGTATACGAAAGGGGGAGAAAGTTCCAGGCCAGATGGAAGACATAATCAGAGAGATAGATGAGATGGAGGTTCAGCGAATAGTTTAGTATTAGAGTAGTAGAGTCAGGGGTCTAGTTTGTAATAGGAAATCAGTGTGGTGAAGCAGAATGAGGGGAACTGATTGGCACTTTAAAGCTAATGGTAAAGAACAATTATTCATATTTACTGAGTGCTTACTATGGCAGAGCTTAGGAGAGTAAAGTGTGTCCTCTGGGAATCAGCGTGGCCTAGTGGAAAGAGCAGAGACCAGGGAGTCAGAGGACTTGAGTTTTAATCCCAGTTCTGGCACTCGTCTGCTGTATGACTTTGGGCAAATCACTTCATTTCTCTATGCCTCAGCTGTAAAATAATTTTGGTATTTGTTAAGCACTTACTATTACTGTTACTACTGTTACTGTTACTACTGTTCTAAGTGCTGGGTAAGATGCAAGGTAAACAGGTTGTCCCACGTGGGGCTCCCAGTCTCAATTGCCAATTTACAGATGTGGTAACTGAGGCCCAGAGAAGTTAAGTGGCTTGTCCAAGGTCACACAGCAGATAAGTGGCAGAGCCAGAATTAGAACCCACATCCTCCAACTCCCAAGCCCGTGATCTTTCCACTAAGCCACACTGCTTCTCCTTGGCAATTAAGACTGTGTGTCCCATGTTGGACATGGACTGTGTTCAACCTGATTAGCCTGTAGTAACCTATCTACCCAGGGGTTACTACAGTGTTGGGCACATAGTAAGTGGTTAATGAATACCATTTAAAAAAACAGAGTTGGTAGACACATTCCCTGCCCACAAAGAATTTCTGTTGGATGTGGAGGTGGCTGGGCAACAACTGGAGGTTGTTGAGGAGTGGGGAGACAACTGAACTGAACTTTTTAAAGAAAAATGATCTGGGCAGCAGAGTGAAGTAAGGGTTGGAATGAGGAGAAACAGGAGGCAGGGAAATCAGTGAGGAGGGTGACGCAGCAATCAAGGCCGGAGAGGATAAGAGCTTGGATAAGCAAAGTAGCAGTTCATTTGGAGAGCAAAGGGTGGATTTTAGCAATTTTGTGAAAGTGAAACTGCCAGGATTTTGTGACAGATAAGATATGTGGCTAGACGGAGAGACATGAGTCGAGGATAATGCCAAAGGTTAAGGCCTGTGATGCAGGAAAGATGGCAGTGTTGTCTACACTGAAGGAATAGGGGAATACAGAGTTTGAATGGAAAGATGAGGAGTTCTGCATTGGACATGTTAAGTTTGAAGTGTTGGCGGGTCATACGAGTAGAAATATCTTGAAAACAGTACCATGAGCCCAGACAGAGACCTTTGTGCTGCTTGGCCTCCCCCAGGCCGCTAAAGATTCACCTCACCCAGATTCCTGCTCCGCTTCGATGAGATCCTTGGATGCATCTCACCTACATTTCCCTGGGTTGAGATCCTTGGATGTTCCTCCCCCACTGCAAAGCACTAATTAACCAGGACCTCCTAATGGGTCTGGCACTCGCTGGCAAATTCAAAGTGAAACCAAACCACTACTGTATAAAGCAGAAAGTGTCATTCCATGCTAGTCGAATTAGGAGGTGTAAATACGTACACACACTCACATACTCACACACGTTCTATTACAATAAGCATGGCTACTCATCTGGCTGTTTGTCCCAAGTTTGTGCAGATGGTCTCATGAAGGAAAAGTTCTAGAAGTCCAGATGCCCACGCTACATCATCCTGGCTCGAGTCTTAGGTGCTTCCTGGAAACCACTACAGGCGTCTCAGTGCATTTCTTAGATGGTTTTGCCACCCTGCCGGGGGCTGGCTCTCTCCCCCATTTATCTACTCATTTGGCAGTTGTTTCAGGGGAGTCTTAGCACCGGTCTTCATTTGCTGCTCCAATTACTTGCTGTCAAGAACTCGTTACCCGGCAAAACCAGAGGGGATGACTACTCCTCCTCCTTCGCCTACCCCCTGGGCTACCTTTGCAAGAAACGTCCAGCAGTCTTTCACCTACCAGACGACAAGGCAATTCAGATCCTTCTCAAACTCCCCTGCAAGACAATTCTGTTTCTTCTTAAATTCCTCAGCAATTCAAGTCCTCCTCGTACTTTGCAGCAAGATAATTCGGTTTCTGATATTTGATACTGCTGTTCACAGGGTCAAAGAACAGTCTCTTATAAAACGGCTTCCGCATTACAAGATGGATTCACTTTTGCTCACCACAGGCAGGAGGAAATGTGAGACTGCAGAGGAGAGAGGTCGGGTCTGGAAAGGTAGATTGGGGAATCATCTGCACAGAGATGATATTGGAAGCGATGGAAGCAAATGAGTTCTCCAGGCTAGTAGGTGTAGATGGAGAGTAGAAAGGAGTCCAGAACTGAGCCTTGAGGGACTCCCATAGGAGGTAGGCAGAAGAGGAACCCCTGAAAGAGGCTGAGAAGCGGCCAAAGATATAGGAGGAGCATCAGGAGAAGACAGTGTCAGTAAAGCCAACGTTAGATAATATTTCAAGGAGAAGGATGTAGTTCCTTGGGGTGGAAGGAACTGGGAGGTCGAAGAGGATTAGGAAGGAATAAAGCCTTCAACTTTATGACACCAGATCCCTTTTTCCTGCCCATTGTCCACTGATTTGTCACATGTCCAAAAGAGATCTTGGCCCTCCCTTATTTCACATGGCGATCAGGAAAGCAACCAGCCCCACAGCTTCACCTACTCGACCTCTTGTCTTGTCTTATGCTGTCAAATTGTTGTCAACCCATAGTGACGCCATGAACACATCTCTTCCAGAATGCCCGACCTCCATCTGCAATCGTTCTGGTAATGTAGTCACAGAGTTTTGCTCCCCTCTTTAAAATGTCTTCCCCCTTTCCATTTTCCTGCTCTTGTATATGCCCTCTTCCTGTTTGACCCCTGCACCTCCTGCACCCTCAAAATATCCTCCTCCTGTTCCCAGTAAAGTATTTTTATAAACTGTACCTGGCAAGGCTGGCCCTTTCCCCATCAGCAGTCAGTCAATCGTATTTATTGAGTGCTTACAGTGTGCAGAGCACTATACAAAGTGCTTGGGAAAATATAGTGCAGTGGTGCAGTGGACAGAGCACGAACTTGGAAGTTAGATGGTCATGAGTCCTAATTCAGGCTCCGCCATTTGTCTGCTGTGTGACCTTGGGCAAATCACTTAATTTATCTGTGACTTGGTTAATTCATCTGTAAAATGGGGATTGAGGCTGTGAGCCCCACTTGGGGCAGGCACTTTGTCCATTCCAATTACCTTGTATCCATCCCAGTGCTTAGTTAACAAATAAAATAATCATAATTATTATAATATAACAATAAAAAGATACTAGTTGCCGTCCTCACCCCACCAGCGTACCATGACCGTGGAGCTAACTTCTCTTTACGTGACATAGGAGAAAGACTAATGTGATTTATGTTTTTACCTATTCCCAGTCATGATATTAAAGTGATGAACTCAAAGATGGGGGGCTGAAAAATCTGAGAAACCATAGTAGTGACAAAACTTGTACAGCTGTTTTTAATTTCAATAAGGCTGGAAAACCTGGGGACTATTATCCAGACATGGACATTCATGAACTTCTCATTAAATATGAACCTAAGAAATTAATCCTTGTAATGAGGGAAGAATGAACAATAAAATGATAAAAAATACAATGTAATACCTAAGTATCCGTTTGCTTAACACTTGATCTATCCACAGGGACATTTATAAATTTTTACAAGGTGATATTTTAAAATAAATAAAAAATCAATCACTGAGTAGAAAGGCAAGGGAATAAGAAAACAATAGAAATAAAAATGATGAAAAATAAAAATAAAATCTAATTTTCCAGCTCATCTAACACGAGCTATCCACAGGGATATTTATTCACCTCCTACAAATTATGAGCATCGGAAAGGATCGCCGGGATGATGAAAGTGGTCATCAATTAGACTGTAAGCTCAAGGTGGGCAGAGGATGAGTCTGTGATATCGTTACATTGCACTCTGCCCAGGTCTTAGTACAGTCCTCTGCACATAATAAGTGTTCATTAAATATGATTGACTTACTGGCTGATTTAAAGTGAGTTTAAATGGTTAAAAAGAAAAATCCTGAAAAAGCAATCCATGGTATTTATTGAGCAGTTTTTGTGCGAAGAACACTGTGCTTCATTCTTGGGAGAGTAGAAAGAGTAAGTGGACATCTCATCTCTGGATTTTGAGCCCCAGGGGCTAGTGAAATTTTTGCCCAGGGTGATTTTGCTCTAAATCCCATCAAGACACAGGAGCCTTCTTTATAGTTGGGTGAGACCCCTAGTGGGTTCTAGCAAGTTTTACTCCCTGCAGTTCATTCATTCATTCAATCGTATTTATTGTGTGCTTACTGTGTGCAGAACATTCATTCATTCAATCAATCATATTTATTGAGTGCTTCCTATGTGCAGAACATTCATTCATTCAATCGTATTTATTGAGTGCTTACTGGGTGCAGAACATTCATTCATTCATTCAATCGATTTACTGAGGGCTTACTGTGTGCAGAGCATTCATTCATTCAATCATATTTATTGAGTGCTTACTGTGAGCAGAGCATTCATTCATTCAATCATATTTATTGAGTGCTTTCTATGTGCAGAGCATTCATTCACTCAATCGTATTTATTGAGCGCTTACTGTGTGCAGAGCATTCATTCAATCATATTTATTGAGTGCTTCCTATGTGCAGAGCATTCATTCATTCATTCAATCATATTTATTGAGCGCTTACTGTGTGCAGAGCATTCATTCAATCATATTTATTGAGTGCTTCCTATGTGCAGAGCATTCATTCATTCAATCGTATTTATTGAGCGCTGACTGTGTGCAGTGCACTGTACTAAGCTCTTGGTAGGTACAATTCAGCAACAAATAGAAATAATCCCGGCCCACAGTGGGCTCACAGTCTAGAAGTGGGGATACATCAAAAAAATAAATAGGCATCTAGAACAGTGTACTAAGTGCTGGTGAGGGTACAATATAACAACAAACAGATACATTCCTTGCCAACAACGAGTTCACAGTCTAACAGCGAGCTCACAGTTCTCCCCACCGCAGCAACCTAGCCATCACCCCACGATCCAGGAACCCCTGTTTCTCCTACCCCACCCTACTCTACCCTTCTCCCCTCTCCCCAACATATCCCCCCCATCGCATCAGGACCCTTTCTTGGTTCTAACCCACAACCTCTGCCTCTCCATCTCTCTCCCAGCCCCAGTGTCCCCACAGGCTAAGTCACGGTCACAGTTACGGTCACTTCTCCCCCAGGGCCGAACGGGGCCCAGGTAGAGCCAGGGCTCGTTTTGGCCTGGTCTGGCTGCAGCGCTCACCTCTGATCACCTTGAGCCCCCTATTTTCAGGGGGGGAAAGGATGGCCCTCCTCCCACAGCTCATCTGAAGCCCTCGGCCCATTTCTCTGCACTTGAGTGTGTGTATGTGTTTGTGTTTGTGTGTATGTGTGTGTTCTTGTGTGCCTGTGCTTGCATGCCTGTGTATGTCTGGTGTTCATGGGAAAGAGTGCTTGCAGCATTCATTCATTCATGCAGAACAGAGCTTGGCACATAGTAAGCCCTTAACAAATACCATCATTATCATCATTCAGGCATTCGATTGTATTTATTAAGAATTATGGTATTTCCTAAATGCTTACCATGTGCCCAACACGGTTCTAAGAGCTGGGATAGATACAGGATAATTAGGTTGTCCCACGTGGGGCTCACACGTGGGACATTTTATATTGAGGTAACTGAGGCACAGAGATGTTAAGTGATTTGCCTAAGGTCACACAGCAGTCAGTGGCAGAGTCGGGATTAGAACCCACATCCTCTGACTCCTAAGGCCATGCTCTTTCCACTAAGCCACGCTGAGTACTTACTGTGTGCAGAGCACTGTACTGTTTGGGAGAGGACAATACAAGAATAAACAGAGACATTCCCTGCCCACACAGAGCTTACAGTCTAGACGGGGGGTGGGGCACAGACATCAATACAAATAGTAGAAATAGTATCATTAAGCACTTACTCCGTGCAGAGCACTGTACAACTCCGTGCAGAGCACTGTACAGAGTGCTGAGAGAATATACACAGGTATAAATTAATTGTAGTCCCTGCCCCTCGTGGGTCTCACAATCTAAATTGTGTGTGTGTGTGTGTGTGTGTGTGTATGTCTCTGTGTATGTGTATATCCATATTTGTATTTAAGTAGCTCTTGGGTCAGAGTTACATGTGTATTCCTAAGTGAGAGTGATGCTTCTATGTCCGCCCATTTCACCAGGTCATCTCAGTCTCCTCAAAACCTCATTTTGTTAATGAGATTCTATTTATTTGCTATTGTTTTAATGAGACGTTCATCCCCTTGATTCTATTTATTGCTATTGTTCTTGTCTGTCCGTCTCCCCCGATTAGACTGTAAGCCCATCAAAGGGCAGGGACTGTCTCTATCTGTTACCGATTTGTTCATTCCAAGAGCTTAGGACAGCGCTTTGCACATTGTAAGCGCTCAATAAATACTATTGAATGAAAACCTCAGCCATAGGTGACCCTGGGTCCCCTGTCTAATCCTCCTTGACCTCTCTGCTGCCTTTGACACTGTCGACCATCCCCTCCTCCTCCATACCTTATCTCACCTTGGCTTCACGGACTCTGTCCTCTCCTGGTTCTCCTCTTACCTCTCTGGCCGGTCATTCTTGGTCTCCTTCGCTGGAGCCTCCTCCCCCTCCCATCCTTTAACTGTTGGAGTTCCTCAAGGGTCAGTTCTTGGCCCTCTTCTGTTCTCCATTTACACTCACTCCCTCGGTGAACTCATTCGCTCTCACGGCTTTGACTACCATCTCTATGCAGATGACACGCAGATCTACATCTCCGCCCCGTCCTCTCCCCCTCCCTTCAGGCTCGCATCTCCTCCCGCCTCCGGGACGTCTCCACCTGGATGTCGGCCCGCCACCTAAAACTCAACATGAGCAAGACTGAGCTCCTCATCTTCCCTCCCGAACCCGGTCCTCTCCCAGACTTCCCTATCACCGTGGATGGCACGACCATCCTTCCCGTCTCTCAGGCCCGCGATCTCGGTGTCATCCTTGACGCGTCTCTCTCGTTCACCCCACACATCCTATCCGTTACCGAGACCTGCCGGTTTCACCTCTACAATATCGCCAAGATCCGCCCTTTCCTCTCCACCCAAACGGCTACCTTACTGCTACGGGCTCTCGTTATATCCCGGCTAGACTACTGTGTCAGCCTTCTCTCTGACCTCCCTTCCTCCTCTCTCACCCCGCTCCAGTCTATTCTTCACTCCGCTGCCCGGCTCATCTTCCTGCAGAAACGATCTGGGCATGTCACTCCCCTTCTTAAACAACTCCAGTGGTTGCTATCGACCTCCGCTCCAAACAAAAACTCCTCACTCTAGGCTTCAAGGCTCTCCATCACCTTGCCCTTCCTACCTCTCCTCCCTTCTCTCTTTCTACCGCCCACCCCGCACGCTCCGCTCCTCTGCCGCCCACCTCCTCGCCGTCCCTCGGTCTCGCCTATCCCGCCGTCGACCCCTGGGTCACGTCCTCCCGCGGTCCCGGAACGCCCTCCCTCCTCACCTCCGCCAAACTGATTCTCTTCCCCTCTTCAAAACCCTACTTAAAACTCACCTCCTCCAAGAGGCGTTCCCAGACTGAGCTCCTCTTCTCCCTCTACTCCCTCTGCCATCCCCCCTTTACCTCTCCGCAGCTAAACCCTCTTTTTCCCCTTTTCCCTCTGCTCCTCCACCTCTCCCTTCCCATCCCCACAGCACTGTACTCGTCTGCTCGACTGTATATATTTTCGTTACCCTATTTATTTTGTTAATGAATTGTACATCGCCTTGATTCTATTTAGTTGCCATTGTTTTTACGAGATGTTCTTCCCCTTGACTCTATTGCCATTGTTCTTGTCTGTCCATCTCCCCCGATTAGACTGTAAGCCCGTCAAACGGCAGGGACTGTCTCTATCTGTTGCTGACTTGTTCATCCCAAGCGCTTAGTACAGTGCTCTGCACATAGTAAGCGCTCAATAAATGCTATTGAATGAATGAATGAATGAATGAATGAATACAGGAAATGGGGCTAAGGAGAAGGGGAATAGTCGAGGAAAAGACGTCTGCTTTCCTGTTCTCCCTCCCTTGTTCTCTCCCTCTCTGTCCCTGTCTCTCTGTCTTTGTCTCTCTCATTCCTCTCTGTTGGTCTATCTCTATCTGTCACGCTTCTTTGCCTCTGCTTCCTGCTCTGATTTTGTTCTTCTTTTGTTCCAGGCTTTTTCTTCCCAGGACAATCTCACTACCTCATCTCCGACTAAGGAATTGGAATATCTTGGAGCCCAAATTGTTTCTACTGCTTCCCCAAACCTTCTAACTTCTCATCTGGTGCTGGTACAGCGCCTTTCACCTCTTTCCCCTTCTACCTAAGTAATCGAACAAATAAATCCCTGAAACCCAAGTCAGGAATCAATCAATCAATCAGTGGTATTTATTGAGTGCTTACTGTGTGGAGAGTGCTGTACTAAGTGTTTAGGAGAGTATGATATAATAGACTTAGTAGACACATTCCCTCCCCACAAGGAGCTTACAGTCTAGATAGGCAAAATACCTAGAACACAGACCATGTATTTCTCCCTCGCTCTTTCTCTCCCTCTATGTTGCCCCTTCATCCTCATATAAACCTCCATTTCCTCTCTATAATCACCATTATTATTATTCTTGCTTTTAACTCCTTTTCCACACCTTTGTCCAACCCTGAATTGATAATCATGGTATTTGTTAAGCACTTCTATGTGCCAGGCACTGTACTAAGAGCTGGGGTATATAAATCAGATGGTGTTGAACACAGTCACTGGCCCAAGTGGGGCTCACTGCCTTAATCCCCATTTGGCAAATAAGCTGAGGAACAGAGAAGTAAAGCGACTTGCCCAAACTCACCCAGCAAACAAGTGAAGGAGTGTGAATTAGAACCCATGACCTTCTGACTCCCAGCCCCATGCTCTATCTACTATGCCATGCTGCTTCTCTGCCATCACTCGTTGCTGATCCTGGTGTGGTTGTGTTTGCTGGGATGGGCCAAGAGCTTAGTAGCAATTTCCCAAATTCATTAATTCATTTATTCAACCATATTTATTGAGCTCTTACTGTGTGCAAAGCACTGTACTAAGCACTTAAGAAAGTACAATATAACAACAGATACATTCCTTCCCACAACAAGCGTTAATATGAATAAATAAATTACAGCTGTATACAGATACATACATATGTGTGTGGGGAAGAGGGAACTGAAGCACAGAGAAGTGAAGTGACTTCCCCAAGGTCACACAGCAGGCAAGTTGCAGAGCCAGGAATAGAACCCAGGTCCTTCTGACTTCCAGGCCTGTGTTCTATCCACTAGGCTATGCTGCTTCTCTTAGGAGTACTAATGCCATTTCATGACTGTACTAAATACTTGGGAAAAAACAACAGAAGTAGAAGACACAGATCCTTACTAAAAGGAGACTACAGTCTACTGGGGGAGGTGAGTATAAAAGCATTTACCACTAGCGTGAGCAGTAGGACAAAGAAGGATCAGATAAACAGCAGAATAATAACGTTGGTATTTGTTAAGCACTTACTATGTGCAGAGCACTGTTCTAAGCGCTGGGGTAGATACAGGGTAATCAGAATGTCCCACGTGGGGCTCACAGTAAATCCCCATTTTACAGATGAGGTAACTGAGGTCCAGAGAAGTTAAGTGACTTGCCCACAGTCACACAGCTGACAAATGGCAGAGCCAGGATTCGAACCCATGACCTCTGACTCCCAAGCCCGGGCTCTTTCCACTGAGCCACGCTGCTCCTCCAATCAGAATCAAACAATCAATTAATCAGTGGTACTTGCTGAGAACTTACTGTGTGCATAGTACTGTATGAAGCATTCCTACTTAGACTGTGAGCTCCACGTGTCACTTGGAATGTGTTTAGTAGAGTGTTGGGCAAGTAAGATCTTGACAGTTATTATTATCATGATGGGGTGCTGGGAATTAATTGGAATTAATTAATTTTTAAAAATTGGAAAAATTTTTTTAATGATATTTATTATCACTACATTCCAGGCACTGTACTAAGCACTGGGGTAGATACAAGCTAATGAGGTTGGACACAGTCCACATCCCACATCCCACATAGGGCTCACAGTCTTAATCCCGATTTTACAGATGAGTGAACTGAGACAGAGAAGTTTTTTGATTTGCCTAAGGTCAAGCAGCTGATATGTGATAGAGCTGGGATTAGAACCCAGGTCCTCTGACTTCCAGACCACACTGCTTCTTGAGGCTTCCTGGAGGAGGTGGAATTTTGCAAGGGCTTGGAAGATGGGGTGATGGATTTGGTAGATTTGGAGACGAGGGCATTTCAGACTGAAGGAAGATCTTGAGCATGGGGTTGGATGGAAAACTAGGGAGTGAGACCCAGCTAGAGAGCTATGGGAGAAGCAGCCGGGGATTCAGTGAAGCCTCATCTTCCACGGCTCCAACAGCTGCTCTCAATCACCTTGCCCCCTCCTACCTTACCTTGCTGCTCTCCTACTACAGCCCAGCCTGCACACTTCGCTCCTCTAATGCCAACCTACTCATTGTTCCTTGATCTCATCGATCTCAATTCCAACTTCTCGTCTATATACTGCTTCTGGCTTGGAATGCCCTCCCTCTTCAGAGGCAACAGACAATTACTTTCCCTACCTTCGAAGCCTTACTGAAGGCACATCTCTTCCAAGAGGCCCTCCCAGACAGAGCCCACATTTCCTCTGATCCCATTCCCTTCTGTGCTGCCCTTACATTTGGATTTGTTCCCTTTATTCACCCCTTCCTCAGCCCCAGAGCACCTATGCACATATCTGTAATTTATTTGTTCATATCAATGTCTGTCTCCCCCTCCAGAATGAAAACTCACTGTGGCCAGGGAATGTGTCTTCCGACTCTAATATATTATGTTTTACTCTCCCTAGTTCTTACTACTGCACACAGAAAGTACTCAATAAATACAATTGATTAATTGTTGAAATTAGGGACCCCCCCCACTCCACCCCCTTCCTCAGTATCCCCTCAGCTCTGCAGGACACTAAGGTACCAGGGAATAGGAGAAGAAGTGGGAGGGACAAGGGGGGATGAGGGGAAGCAGGAGGCAGAGGGCGATGGGGATAAGTGGACGAGTGGGTTGATAGACTTGGGGAGACCAGAGAAAGCAGCAAGATGCGGGGGGAGTTAGGGGGAAATGTGGTGAGAGTAGGGGAGACTGGTGTCACAAATGATATGGTGACGGGAAGGCAATACAAAGTCTAACCCCACTTGTTTCTCCTGACCCACCCACTTTTCACTAGTCCTGGAAGAAGCAACACATAAAGGACTTGGGAAACCATTGGGTCAGCCTGCTATGTTGACCTCATGGCCACTAATCTTTAAGGGATTTGCTGATTAGCAGTATCCCAGCCTATAATCTTAACTGTGATACTTATTAACTGCTTACTGTCCCAAGTGCTGGGGTAGATACAAGATAATCAGGTCCCACATAAGACTTTCGGTCTAAGTAGGAAGGAGAATAGGTGTTGAATCCCATTTTGCAGATCAGGACACAGAGAAGTGAAGTGACTTACCCAAGGTCACACAGCAGGGCAGTGGCAGAGAGAGATTAGAAGCCAGGTCCTCTGAGTCCCTGGCCAATTTTCTTCCCAAGAGGCCATGCCTTTCCCTATAAAGACACGGTTCCTTCGTGGCACTGTCCTGTAGGATGGGATGAGTTAGTGAATGGTCTTTGTTATTATGATTATTAATGATAATAGTATTTGTCAAGCACTTAACAAATGCCAATTACTATATTAAACAATGGGGTAGATACAGTATAGTCAGATCAAAGTCTTTGTCCCACATAGTGAAACCCTCCTAAAATCTCACCTCCTCCAATTAGCCTTCCTTAATTAACTCCCAACACCCTGAGTCATATCACCTCATTAGCTACTTCTAGCACTCACATATCCCCTAGTCTTCCTCAGTATTTGCATATATATAGAATCAATGGACAAATGCTTCTTCTGATTACTCTATTAGTGTATAGTGGTTATGTCTTCCTCCCCTGATAAAGTGTAATCTCTGTGTGCAAGGCACGTCCTGGGTTTCTCTTGTATTTTCCCAACTCCTTTTATACTGTATTATACACACTAAATACTCAATAAATACCATTATTAAGTAAATAAGGAATGGCCATCAGAACATTGTGGTGAACATATATGCCGTCACAGTAAAACGTTTTCTGAGAAACACGAATTTAGAGTGTTTTAGATGTTTGTGGAAGATAAACGCTTAGTACGGTGCTCTGCACACAGAAAGCGCTTGGTAAATAGGATTGGTTGATCTATAAGATTGGTTGATTCACAGCACCTGAAAGCTAGCACAAGCAGAAGCAATTTCAGCGGAAAATATCACCATGGCAGCTGTAACAAACTATATGAAATAACCACCAGATTAAACTTAGAAAGAACATGGCTTTACTTACTGTATGACCTTGGACAAATCACTTTACTTCTCTGGGCTTCCGTTCCCCCATCTGTAAAACAAGGATTCAATACCTTCTTAGACTGTGACGCTAATGTGGGACAAGGACTTCACCTGGCCTTATTATCAGGTGCAATGCTTGGCACATAATAAGTGCTGAACAGATATCACAATTATTAGCATAGAGCTTGGCATATAGAGCACAAGCTTGGGAATCATATGGTCATGGGTTCTATTCCCAGCTCTGCTACTTGTCTGCTGTGTAGCCATGGGCAAGTCACTTATTTCTCTGGGCCTCAGTTACCTCAGCTGCAAAATGGGGAGTAAGACTGGGAGCCCTATATGGGACAATGACTGTGTCTAACCTGCTTAACTTGTATCTACCCCAGTGCTTAAAACAGTGCTTGGCACATAGTAAATGCTTAACAAGTACCACAGTTATTATTATTATTATTATTGTTATTAAAGCCTCAATAGATACAATCTCCCTGTAATCAGCTAGTTTCCTTCCCAGTTTATCCCCTAGTCTACTAAATCTTTTCTGACATCTTGGCAAGCTTCATCACTGATTGACTGCTGTCTCCTGGAAATTATTTCAGGACTCATGTTGAAGTTAAGAACACTGGCTCACTCATGTTTTTCTGACCACATCCTAGGCCTTCTTAACTGGTGCTTTTCACTCTCCTTACCCATTAACTGTCAGTGTCTTCCAGGGATCAAAGTTAGTTCCTCAATTCTTCCCTCTGTGCATTCTCTCCTTTGGAGAACTCATCTGCTCACATGATTTCAACTAATACCTTGCTGTGGATGGCTTCCAAATTTACGTTTCCCCATCTCCAAGCCTGGATCTTTTACCTACTTACTCTCAAGATGCAATTTTGATCCTCCTTCTGGGACATTTTTTGCATGGACTTCTTGCTACTGCCATAAGCCCAGTATGAGCAAAACAATGTATATTCTCCCCTAAAAACTCTTCCCTTCTTAATTGCCCCAACTCATTGTTATTATTATTATTATAATTATCATCATTATATTGTTTTTATATGTGTCTGTCTCCCCCACCTCTAGACTTTAAGCTCATTGTGGGCAGGGAATGTGTCCATTTATTGTTGTACTCTCCCAAGGGCTTAGCACAGTGCTCTGCAAACAGTAAGCACTCAAAAAATATAATTGAATGAATGAATATTAATTTATGTTGGTAATTGTTAAGTGCTTACTATGTGCAGAGCACTGTTCTAAACACTGGGGTAGATACAGGGTAATCAGGTTGTCCCACGTAATGCTCCCAGTTAATCCCCATTTTACAGATGAGGTAACTGAGGCACAGAGAAGTGAAGTGACTTACCCACAGTCACACAGCTGACAAGTGGCAGAGCTGGGATTCGAACCCATGACCTTTGACTCGCAAGCCCGGGCTCTTTCCACCGAGCCAAGCTAAGTACAAAGCACTGTTCTAAGCTCTGGGGAGGATACGAGATAAAATCCCGATTTTACAATTGAGGAAACTATAGCACAGAAAGTGACCTTGCCCAAGGTCACGAAGCAAGGAACTGGCAGAGCCTGGATTAGAAGCCAGATGCTCTGACTACCAGGCCTATGCTCTGTCCACTAGGCCATGCTTCTTCTGTTGCCACCTACCTCCCTACCAATCAAGCTTACAACCTCAGAGTCCTCTTTGTCTCTTCCTCTGGCTCTCCCCTCACAACTCTTTTGTCACCAATTCATGCCAATTCCATCCTATAATGCTTTGCCCAGCTGTGTCCCCTCTTCTTTCTCCTCTTCATGCTCTCTGCTCTCCCCTCATATAAGCCCTCTATGCCTCATTTCTCCCTATTACTATGGTTTCCTCACAGGCCTTTCTGCTGTCAGCTCCAGCCCTTTTCAGTCCATCATCAATAATAATAATAATAATAGTATTTATAAAGCACTCACCATGTCCCAGGCACTGTACTATGTACTATGGACACTGTATGATGTCCCAGGCACTGTGGTAGTTGCAAGGTAATTGTGTTGGACATAGTCCCTGTCCCACATCTCCAACCCCCATTTTACAGATGAGTTAACTGAGGCACAGTGAAGTGAAGTGACTTGCCCACCGTCACACAGTAGACAAGTGGCAGAGCCGGGATTCAGCAGCACCATCAGTCACCTTCTGAAAACCTAGCCGGGTGACATCACTCCCCTCCCAAGGCATCTTCCGTGGCTCTTCTTCAGACAATCAATCGTTGGTCATTATTGAGCACTTGCTGTGTGCAGAGCACTGTACCAGGCACTTTAGAGAGTACAGTATAACCGAGTTGGTAGACATATTCCCTCTCCACAGTGAACTTACAGTCTAGAGGGGGAGGCAGTCAGTAATATTAATAAATACATTATAAATAAATAATAAACTCCAACTCTCCACAAGCTGCTCCCACCTTCCTGGACAGCCCCGGCTCTGCTCCACACCACCTCACGTCTCTCAGCCCAAATTATCTCACGACCACTCATTTGACTTTCCCATTCCTCAGACACTCCTTCCCCAGGCTTGCCTCCCAGTTTCCTCACTCCATTTCTCCAAACTGCACTCCTCCCATCCTCCCGCGGTCCTGGAACACCCTCCCTCCTCACCTCCTCCAAACTAATTCTCTTCCCCTCTTCAAAACCCTACTTAAAACTCACCTCCTCCAAGAGGCCTTCCCAGACTGAGCTCCCCTTCTCCCTCTACTCCCTCTACCACCCCCCCTTCACCTCTCCACAGCTTAACCCTCTTTTCCCCCCATTTCCCTCTGCTCCTCCCCCTCTCCCTTCCCCTCCCCTCAGCACTGTACTCGTCCGCTCAACTGTATATATTTTCATTACCCTATTTATTTTGTTAATGAATTGTACATCGCCTTGATTCTATTTAGTTGCCATTGTTTTTACGAGATGTTCTTCCCCTTGATTCTATTTATTGCCATTGTTCTCATCTGTCCGTCTCCCCCGATTAGACTGTAAGCCCGTCAAACGGCAGGGACTGTCTCTATCTGTTGCCGACTTGTTCATTCCAAGCGCCTAGTACAGTGCTCTGCACATAGTAAGCGCTCAATAAATACTATTGAATAAATGAACATTAAAGCCACTCTCAAAGTCTACTTTCTAAATAAAACCCACCCACCCACTTCCCACCCGACTCCCTGCCCTTCTAGCAGCATGGCTCAGTGGAAAGAGCACGGGCTTTGGAGTCAGGGGTCATGGGTTCAAATCCTGGCTCGGCCACATGTCAGCTGTGTGACTGTGGGCAAGTCACTTAACTTCTCAGTGCCTCAGTTACCTCATCTGTAAAATGGGGATGAAGACTGTGAGCCCCACGTGGGACAACCTGATTCCCCTGTGTCAACCCTGGCGCTTAGAACAGTGCTCGGCACATAGTAAGCGCTTAACAAATACCAACATTATTATTATTATTAGTTTTACTATCCACCATATCCTATCATATTTTTCACAGGTTTATGTGCGTGTGTTTATGTGTATATATCTCAACTCTGATATCTCAACTCTCCCAAGCACTTAGTCCTCTGTGTACAGTACGTGCTCAATAAATACCACTGATTGATGGATGGATGGATTGATTGATTCATTCATTCATTCTGATCACCCCGGCCACTGCTCACTGGAAGACTGCAAGCAGTATTGGGGCTGCAGGCTTTGATGACGATAGAGTCTTCATCTAAGAATGATGGAAGAGTTTTGGAGATAAAACGTTCAGGTCCCGAGCAAGGGAATTTGATTATTGTGCACCTGGGATTAGGACTTGGGCCCAGTGACAGTTGTCATCTCCACCTGCAAGTTCTCAATTTGCTTTGGTTTTAGGCTGATAAAGGGGCCAATCTGAACTTCCATTTCTATCCTTTCTAGATTCTCCTCCATGAGGCTGTTTCATCCATGACTTCTTTTTCATCCTGTCTGTAATGTGATTTTGTCAGATTGGCAAAATAAAGATCAACAGTATGATTAGTTTAAATGAAGCAAAATGACGATAGAATGAAGCTAAATGAAAATCTCATTCTTACATAGTGAACATCAGAACTTTATTCAACATTCTGCTATCAGAGCCACTAAGTCGTTCCATTCATTTGCTCCCAGGAAATAAGGAAATGAAAACTGAGCCATTCAATCTAATAACATGCAATTGAAAACATAAAAGATTTCCCCCATGGTACTCAGCCGCTCCTCTCAGATAATTGTTCAGCAAGTGCCTTTTTCACTTTTCTGACTTAGATTTCATTGGTACATCCACTACCTCCACTTCCTCTCCTCCAATTCTCTCCCTGACCTCTTCCGATCTGGCTTCCACTCCCTTCTTGGCACAAAAACTGCCCTCTCAAAGGTCACCGAAGATCTCCTTTTTGCCAGATCCAATACTCTCTACTCCATTCTATTCCTCCTTGACCTCTCAGCTGCGTTCGACATTGTCGACCACTCCCTTCTCCTGGAAACATTATCCAACCTTTGCTTCACTGACACTGTCCTCCCCTGGTTCCCTTCCTATCTCTCTGGCCACTCTTTCTCTGTTTCTCTCTCAGTCCCCTCCTCCGTCTGCCACCCTCTAACTGTGGGAGTCTTTCAGTTCGCCTTCCATTCTCCATCTACACCCATTCCCTTGGAGAACTCATTCATGTCCATGACATTAACTACCATCTTTATGCTGATGATTTTCAAATCTACATCCCAAACCCTGATCTTTCTCCTTCTCTTTAGTCATATTTCCTCCTGTCTTCATGGCATCTCCCCTGGGAGAAGTAGCGTGGCTAAGTAGAAAGAGCATGGGCTTGGGAGTCAGAGATTGTGGGTTTTAATCCCCCCTTTGCAAGTCACTTAACTTCTCTGTGCCTCAGTCACCTCATCTGTAAAACGGGGATTAAAACTGTCAGCCCCACATGGGACAACCTGATTACCTTCTATCTACCCCAGTGCTTAGAATAGTTCTTGGAACATAGTAAGCGCTTAATAAATATCATCATTATTATTTTGTCCTGCAGACACTTCATATTTAGCACATTCAAAATAGAACTCCTCATCTTCCCTCCCAAACCCCACCCTCCCTCTGACTTTCTCATCACTGTAGACAGCACCACCGTCCTTATTGCTCTTAAGCTTTGACATTATCCTCGACTCATCTCTTTCATGCAACCCATATATTCAATCTGTCACCCAATCCAATCAGTTCTATTCATTCAATCATTCAATCATAATTATTGAGCACTTACTGTGTGCAGAGCACTGTACTAAGTGCTCAGGAGAGTACAAAATTAGAATGAACAAAGATAGCCTGCCCACAACGAGCTACGTTCACAAGTGTGGCCTGGGAGGCAGAAGGACCTGGGTTCTCATTCTAGCACTGCCACTTGTCTGCTGAGAAACCTTGGGCAAGTCACTTCACTCCCCATGCCTCAGTTACCTCAACTGTAAAATGGGGATTAAGATTGTGAGCCCCACGTGAGACAGGGGCTGTGTCCAACCCAATTTGCTTGTATCCACCTCAGTGCTTAGAAGAATGTCTAGCACGTAGTAAGCACTTAACAAATGCCACAGTTATTATATATACTAATGATGTTATAATCATAATAATAATATTAAAACCTACGCTTTCCTCTCTATCCAAACTGCTTACACACTGATCTGAGCAATAAACATATCCCGCCTTGATTACTGTATCATCTTCCTTGCTGACCTTCCTTCCTCCTGTCTCTCCCCACGTCATTTCATACTTCACTCTGCTGCCCGGATTATTTTTCTACAGAACTGTTCAGTCCATGTTCCCCAGCTCCTCAAAAACCTCCAATATTTGCCCATCCAACTCCTTATCAACAGAAACCCTTGCTCCTCTAAAGCACTCAGTGACCTTTCCCCCTCCTACCTTACCTGCCTGATTTCCACCTACATTCAGCACACACACTTCAATCCTCTAATGTCAACTTATTCACTGTACCTTGATCTTGTACATCTCATCACTGACCCTTCGCCCACGTCTGTTTCTGGCCTAAAACTCCCTCCCCCTTCATATCTGACAGACGATCACTCTCCTTAACTTCAAAGGCTTAATAAAATCACATCCCTTCCAAGAGCCCTTCCCCAACTAAGACCTCATTTTCTCTTCTCCTACCTATTTCTGCTTTTCCCTGACTTGTAATAATAATAATGTTGGTATTTGTTAAGCGCTTACTATGTGCAGAGCACTGTTCTAAGCGCTGGGGTAGATACAGGGGAATCAGGTTGTCCCACATGGGGCTCACAATCTTAATCCCCATTTTACAGATGAGGGAACTGAGGCACAGAGAAGTTAAGTGACTTGCCCACAGTCACACAGCTGGCAAGTGGCAGAGCTGGGATTCGAACTCATGAGCCCTGACTCCAAAGCCCGTGCTTACCTATGTGCTTAGAACAGTCTTTGTCACAGAAAAAATGCTTAACAAGTACCATAAAACAAACAAAATCCCCACCACTGGTCCAGTTGGGAGTAATGGGGCAGCCAGAGACAAGACCATGAACAAAAACCCACAACTGAAACAATCTACTGTATACAGGCTCACTGCACTTCCAAATGTGGCATGCTGATAAGATCTCATTTTAGACTGTGAGCCCGTCACTGGGCAGGGATTGTCTCTATCTGTTGCCGCATTGTACATTCCAAGCACTTAGTACAGTACTCTGCACATAGTAAGCGCTCAATAAATACAATTGAATGAATCTTATCAGCTGAGCTGTGTCCTTTCTGAAGACACATTGTGTCAGAGAGGACATCAATAGGCATTTTTCAGTAGATGGTCCAGACAGACTCTTATTAGAGAGAAGATAGAGATTATGGTAGACTCCAGTCGGCTCTCTCATCTTTTTCCTTGAAGATGGTGATTATAGTTTGGCCTTTGATGCCCTCTGGCATTACCTCAGTGTATCATTGATTGAAAAATAGGTCCTGCTGATATATAAGCATCATGTAACAATAATAATAATAATAATAATGATAATAATGGTATTTTTTAGGAGTTTACTATGTGCCAGGCACTGTGCTAGGCCCCAGGGTAGATACAAGCACATTCCATCTGTTAGCTCCTTGTAGACAGTCAATCAATCATATTTATTGAGGGCTGTGTGCAGAGCACTGTACTAAGCACTTGGAAGCAGTGTGGCTATGGGAAGCAGCGTGGCTCGGTGAAAAAGAGCCTGGGCTTTGGAGTCAGAGATCATGAGTTCGATTCCAGGCTCTGCCACTTGTCAGCTGTGTGACTGTGGGCAAGTCACTTAACTTCTCTGTCCACAAAAGGCAGGGAATGTATTTACCAACTCCATTGTATTATACTCTCTCAAGTGCTTAGTACAGTCCTATTTTAATACAATAAATAGCATTGATTGGTGGACTGATTATTGGTGGAATCTAGCAGGGACCCCATCAGAGTTAGAGCATCACTGATTTATCATATCTCATTGCTTAGGTTTGGCAAAGATTCCCTCAAAAGCCGGTCAGTTCTTCTCACTTTTTCACGTTCTCTAAGGTGGTACCAGCCTCACCCTAGATGATGGAGGAATATTTAGAGGATAACCGTAAGTTGCTAACCCCTTGATAGGATTCTCTTATTGACTGTATGAGGGAGGAAACACTGGCAATTGACCATCAGTGCTGAGATGGTATGAATGGGGCCTTACCACTCCTTTGATATTTGTTAGTTTCTAATTGATTATAGCTGTGTGAAGGCAAAGCCCACCAGATACAGCCCTTCGATCATTTTAATTTGATTCAGTGAGAAAGGTGATTTTTCGGTACACACCACCTTTTCTAGGAGTTGAGGCACACTCCCCATTTGCAGGTAGATACCAGGTGACATTTATAACCACATAATCCCTTTACATAGATTTTTCCCTATTCCAAGTTGCCAGTGATTTGCAAGCATAAAAAAGAAAAACACATTCATCCCTCTGAATGTTCCAGCCTTCAGCTTTGTCCTGCAAAAAACCCAGGGAGCTAGTTCAAAGAAAGATCTGTTTTCTCCCTCAAGTTTTGGAACTCATGGTATTTTCTTGGGTGCGGGGGGAAGAAACAACTTGTATCCTGTTCACCTTCCATGAGTTTTGTAACTCTATTAACAGGCTCTTTCTCCACTGTCAACATCCTTTTCTTATCACCCCATCAATCAATTACAACTTACACAATTCACCATTCCCCAGCCTCTCCAACCCTTCCCCTTAAAACCAGTTCTCCTCTGTGCCACTAATACCCACATCCTTCCTGACCCCAAAGCCCACAAATGGGGTCATCCTCAACTCCTCACTGTCATTCAGAGATTCCATCCAGTCAACGGCTAAATCTTGTCAGTTTTTCCTTCATGACATTTTCCAGATCCTCCTCCTCCTCTGCACTCAAACACCTAAGACCCTTGTTCATCCTGTCAAGGTTTAACTATTGCATTGGTTTCCTTGACAGTCTGCCTGGTTGATTCCAGTTTTTCCCCACTTCAGCGTATTCTCGCCACTGCCAACTGGCTCATATTCTTGCAGCATCTCTCAGCTACATTTCTCCACTCCTCAAAATCCTCCCATGGCTACCCAACTTTCTCTGCATCATGGGGAAATTCGTCATCACTGGCTTCAAAGGTCTCCAACTGGACCCACCACCCTAGGTTCTCTGGTTATGTTAACCTCCCAAAAGTGAACACAAAAATCAGACTCACAGGTTATCTGAATCATTTGAAGATTATCTGGTACCTGAAGACTGTCTTCCTCCAACAGGGGAATGACTAAACCTCTAGATCCTATTCAAATTTGCAATGTGCTGGGCCCCCTTTAAAACCTGAGTTTTGAACTCTATGGCTCCCTTGGATGAAGACATCTTATCTGCTCACTGAGGACTCCTTAGTAGTGTAAGCTCTCTGAGGAAATGAATGGTAATTAGACAAGTCAGTGGGATCATTTCCAGAACTATAATCAGAGAGGATTGCTTAGGATGAAGGCTTTGGTTGCCAGGGATGGTGGAAGCTTGGTGGATCCCCCAGATCGATGCTCCCCTACCCCCCCGAATCCCCACTTGCCCTGCTTCAGAGGCAGGCTCTCTGTCCTGCTATGGTCAGTGCTGTTCATGCCAAAGCAGCAGTTACGGATGGGGAAGGGTGTGTGACCATGGCAGGGAGGCTCTGGATGCCCCACCAAGATTGTGGGCCCGGGGTTCCTGTCCCTATCATCCCCTGATTCAGAAGCTCCAGAACTACTCTCCCGGCGCCAAGTTTCAGCCGTTCCCTTAAGCCTTGATCCATCTCCCCTCAAGGCCAGAACTGTAACCTGATTGACCCCACCAGCTCCAGGTCTGCAGCCTTTTCTTAGCCCTGGCTGTTCTCAGGCTCAACTGGTCCTCAACATCTGCCTCTGTCCCCACTCCAGCCTTGATCCGGTTACGCTCCTACTCTCAACATGACACCACTGCATTCCTCTCTCATCCCACATCAGGGTTGGGGGGCAAGGAGTGAGCCTGTTCTTGGGTAGGGATTGTCTCTATTTGTTGCAGAGAAGCAGCGTCGTTTAGTGGAAAGAGCCCGGGCTTGGGAGTCGGAGGTCATGGGTTCGAATCCCGGCTCTGCCACTTGTCAGCTGTGTGACTGTGGGCAAGTCACTTCACTTCTCTGTGCCTCAGTGACCTCATCTGTACAATGGGGATTAACTGTGAGCCCCCATCTAGGACAACCTGATTACCCTGTATCTACCCCAGCGCTTAGAACAGTCCTCTGCACAAAGTAAATACTTAAGAAATGCCAACATTATTATTATTATTATTGCTGAATTGTACTTTCCAAGTGTTTAGTACAGTCCTGTGCACATAGTAAATGCTCAATAAATACAATTGAATGAATGAATGACAAGAGAGGGGACAGGCCGGAGCATAGTTTAGTGGACAGAGCATGGGCCTGGGAGTCAGAAGGTCATCAATTCTAATCCCAGCTCTGCCACTTGTCTCCCGTGTGACCTTGAGCAAGTCACTTCACTTCTCTGGGCCTCAGTTCCCTCATCTGTAAAATGGGGATTGAGACTGTGAGCCCTGTGTGGTACAATTTGTTTGTATCCACCCAAGGGCTTAGACCAGTGCCTGGCACATAGTAAGTGTTTAACAAGTACCATCATCATTATTATTATTAGAAGCAGTGTGGCTTAGTGGAAAGAGCACGGGCTTGGGAGTCAGAAGTTGTGGGTTCTAATCCGGGCTCCACCACCTCTCAGCTGTGTGACTTTAGGCAAGTCGCTTATCTTCTCTGTGCCTCATTTACCTCATCTGTAAAATGGGGATTAAGGCTGTGAGCCCCACATGGGACTACCTGATTACCTTGAATTTACCCCAGAGCTTAGATCAGTGCTTGACATAAAGTAAGCACTTAACAAATACCATTATTTTTATTATTATTAGAGGAACTTGGGGAGGTGGAGGATGGGTGATTCTGGGCTTTTGAGGGGATGCCCACCGTCTGGACCAGCTTCTGCTCAATCCTGCAGGAGTGGAGGCCCAGTTGCGGAAGTGTTAGGGAGCAGAAGCTGCCTCACTCCTGTGTTTTTCCAGTGTTGGGAAGGCTGCAGCAGGGCCACTTCCCTGGAGAGGTGAATGAAGAACCAGGAATCCTTTCTACAAGCTGATCCTCCTTCTCCCCACCACCCCTTCCCAAGTTACATCCTATAGCCCCCAGGTATTCAGTCTGTCATCAAATCCTGTTGGTCCTAGCTTTACAAAATCTCTACAATCCATCCCTTCCTCTTCATCCCAACTGCTAACACACCAACTTATAATATCCCACCTCAACTACGCATCAGCCTCCTCGCTGACTTCTCTGCCTCCACCTCCCCCCTCTCCAGTCCATACTTTATTGACTGTACCATTATTCTAAAAGATGTTTCTGCACATACCTCCCCACTTCTCACAAATCTCCGATGGTTGCCCATCTATCTCCGCATCAAAAAGAAAGTCTTCACTATTGGCTTTGAAATGAATAATAATTGTCATATTTGTTAAGCACTTACTGTGTGCCAGGCACTGTAGTAAGTGCTGGGCTGAAAACAAGCAACAGCGGGTTGAACACAGTCCCTGTACCACATGGGGCTCACTATCTCAATCCCCACTTAACAGATGAGGTAACTGAGGTACAGAGAAGGGAAGCGTCTTACCCAAGGTCACACAGCAGACAAGTGACAGAGCTAGGATTAGAACCCAGTTCCTTCTGACTCCCACGTCCATGTTCAATAAACATCCACTAATCAATTAATTGAAACACCTCGTTGGCTAAATTCCACACATGTGCAGATCTCTCGCCACTGGCCCATGTATAACCATATTGGCTGAATCCTCCCCTTCCCCCCTGTGGAGGGAAGTGGCAAGAGCTGTGCTCTCTCAAGGCCGAAGAACCACTCCACTCACCCTTGGGACAGTCAGTCAATTATATTTATGGAGCACTTACTCTGTGCAGAGCATTGCATTAAGTGCTCAGAGAGTTCAATATAAAAATTAACAGATACAGTCCTTGCACACAACGAGCTTAAAGTCTAGAGGACGTCTGTATAGCCAACAGTGTCAGTTAGGAAAGAAGGACAGTGGTCTTGGGAGAGACCCTGCCCTCCTCAGAGACAGAGAGCAGAGAGATCTTCAGGCTGGGGGAGTCTGACACTTTCTGCCCTAACCCTGAAGGCTACGAAGGCGTGTTTTCTGCCCTGGCTGGCCTCCCTCGCTCCTTCTATTCCATCTTGGCGGCCAGAGATGTCTGCAGCTGCTCGTCCTCGGCCGTGTGGCCGGCCCCGTTCCGAAGACGCCACAGTGAGGAAAACCAGGCCCGGACGGAGGAGATCCAGAGGCCAGCACACGCTGTATGGGTGGCCCGGCCTCAGACTGAGAAAGACGTTCTCCTTCTCCCCAGTGGTTTTGTCTCCAGGGAAGTAGTCCTCTTGGGTAGGACAGGCACCCCGCCAGCAGCCCCCAGGGACATTCGGGGGCCTTGGACCCAGGGCACTGTCACCTCTCAGGGGAATGTTGGATTTCTGTGGGGAAGCAAGAGACCTGAAGTCTCCTGCAAGATCGAAAGCATGGAAATCACGAGGCAGTGTTCACATTAGCGACACATTTCATTGAGCTCAGTCTGGGACACGTAAATCGAGTTGTGGAATGGCTGCACAAGCCACTGAGGGGCAGCAGAACACCAAACAAACCCTTCCCTCCCTCAAACCTCCCTTTGTTTTCCTTTACAGACCACAAACTGTGCTGAGGCTTTTATTTCAAGAAAGACCAAAGTGGGCATTTTTCTTCTCCCTGGCCCTGTTGTTTCTCAACACAAAAGTTACTTTAAGGCTGGATTATGGAAACACAATGCCTCAAACCCAAATGGAACATTAATAAGGAAACTACTTTCCACCAACCATCTTTAACGAAGAGCCCGGCACACACTTTGCTGATACATTTACAGACAGAACTGAAGAGGCAGGTAGGTGGCTTGGCCTCGTGGAAATAGCCCAGGTTTGTCATCCTGGTTTGGCCAGTTGGCAGCTGTGAGACCTTGGCAAAATAATTTACTTCCCAATGCCTCAATTTCCTCATCTGTGAAATGAGGATATAATACCAGTTCTACCCCATGTTAGGCTGTAAGTCCTATAATACCAGTTCTACCCCATGTTAGGCTGTAAGTCCTATTTAGGGCAAGGCCTGTGTCCAATCCCAAAGCTATATTATATTATATCTACCTCGGCACTTAGTACAGTGCTTGGCATATAGGGAACATATAAGAAATACTGCAATTATTACTATTATTGAGGACTGTGTCTGATTTTATTATCTTCTATCTACCCTGGCTCTTAGCCCAGTGGTTGGCACATTGTAAGCACTTAATACGATTATTTTTACTGTCATCATTAGTACCAATTCAGGTAGGGAATTTTCAATGCAGCCAGACTTCAGGGTCAAAATTAGGATGTGGTCATAGGTGGCAATCAATCGATGAATGGTATTTATTAAGTGTTGACTGTACTCAGAACACTATAATCAATCAATCAATATTTTTGAACAATTCCTGTGGATAGAGCTCTGTACCGAGTCAGAGAATACAATAGAGTTGGTAGACATGTTCCCTGCAAACAAAGAGCTTTCAGCCTAGAGGGGGAAACAGACATTAAAATAAACTGTGGGTATGTAAAGAAACTCTGTGGGGCTGAGAGTGAGATGAATATCAACTACCTAAAAAGTAGAGAGCCAGGGCCGTAGGAAAGGTAGAAAGGAGTGGAAGTAGAAGAAATGAGGGCTTAGTCGGGAAAGGCCTCTTGGAGGAGATGTTCTTTTAATAAGGCTTTGTAGGTTGAGGGGGAGTGATGGTCTCTTGGATAGGAAAGGGGAAAGAGTTCCAGGTCAGTGGGAGGATATAGGCAAGGAGGCAGCACTAAGATAGACAAGGTCTAGGTCTAATGGGTTGGCATTAGAGGAGTAAAGTGTGTAGACCGGGTTGTAATAGGAAATCAGCGAGGTAAAGTAGGAGGGGGAGAGCCAAAGGCTGTTAAATGCAGAGGTGGCTGGGCAACCACTGAAGGTTCTTGAAGATTAAGAGAACATAGACAACTCTTTTTTTTAGAAAAATGATCCAGGCAACAGAGTGAAATAAGGATTGGAGTTAGAGATAGGAGGCAGGATGCCAGAAGGAGGTGGATGCAACAGTCAAAGCATAGTCAAGAAGTCAAGCAATTTCAATAACTCCTTCACACAGTGAGGATGGATAGGGTTGGGTGTGTGTGTTTGTGTGTGCATGTATGTGATGTACAATTGACACTCCATTCCCCATTGGTGTTCACAGATTTGAAAAAGGACAGCCACAAGCAAGGAGGCCAGACCAGGGCTATAATGTCATGATGAAGCCCCATCTCGGGCAATATAATAATAATAATGGCATTTGTTAAGTACTTACTATGTGCAGAGTACTGTTCTAGGCACTGGAGAGGATACAAGGTGATCAGTTTGTCCCAAGTGGGGCTCACAGCCTTAATCCCCATTTTACAGATGAGGTAACTGAGGCACAGAGAAGTTAAGTGACTTGCCCAAGGTCACACAGCTGACAAGTGGCTGATCCAGGATTTGAACCCATGACCTCTGAGTCCCAAGACTGTGCTCTTTCCACTGAGCCAAGCTGCTTGCAGTGCCATTGCGGGAGAGAAATGGCAGGGGGGAAATTAAAACGCAGGTTCTCAGATCCCAGGCCCCTGCTTTTTCCACTAAGTCATGCTTTTTCCATTAGGTCGTACTGCATCTCACACACTGCTGAACATGTAATAAGCACTTAACAAATACCATAATAGTAATATATTTCAGAGAAAACAGGGTGATGCAAATGTCTGTGACTATTACAAGCTATTCATTTCACTAAGGTCCAGCAATTCTGATGGGATAGATGGTGCCTGAGAAAACTCTAGCTTTAAAAGGTTCTGGCTTAAAAGGAATTTAAAATGGTATAAATGAAAACATCAACAAAACTGATTCATGTCACTAAATAGGAGCTTGGCTTTGTCTTGTGAAAGCAAACAGAAACAAATTTCTTGCCCTCTGCATGAAAGCCAAAGGTTTGATTTTAAGTGGATTGTGGATGAAGTGATTAGTTTAATATCCTAGCCTGTTTATGGATACTAGCCTGCCAAAAATACAAATTTATCAAAAACTTACCATTCATACATACATTAAAACTCAAATGCTGCTAACCTATTCACTCTGCCTCATTCTTATCTCTCCTACCACTGAAGTTTTGCTCACAGCATCCCCCCTTCCTTCACATCCAGAAGATCATTGCTCTACCCATCTGATCGAGTGCAGTTTGCATCTTCTGTAAACAACGGGTTAAACTTAATGCCCTTTGACATATCGCTTATTGTGATCTCAGCCAGATGGGAAGATAGGCTCCAAATGAAGACAAAATGATAATACATATTGTTGTAGTCCTTGTATTTTTATGGCTATTAATTTGCCCAGAAGTGAGCCAGGGCCATGCTCTTGCTGTGGCTGGGGTCGAGTGTTGAAGGAAAATAGGCTAAGCTAAAGACTCGACAGCAGAAGACAAGACAAGAAAGACCCCGGGCATTAGCACAACTAATGGACCCACTTCTTGAGACTAACTCTTTTTAACATTAACTCAACCCTTAATCTACTTCCTAAACTCTCTCAACAAACACTACCCCCAGACTTCTGCTTATCACATCCTGCCAAAGTGGAGGGATCACAGACTTAGCAATGGGAGAAGAAAGAAAAACCGAAGAAAGAAAACTGCACCATCATCCCAAATTGCCCAGAACTGAGCAAACTATTTGGTAGTAATAGATTAGGGCATCCCTGGGAAGAAGCTCAGTGTTATGGGCAATAAGAATAGTATAAGAGGAGAGGGAAACGAGACCCATGTTGCCATTCACTGTCCTCCGAAGGGAAAACAAAGTAATCCCAGGCCCAGGGACTTCTTAGGCTGGGGATGCCAGTGCCAGTCCGGCTCGTTAATAACCTGAACACCAGATGAGATTGAGCACTTCGCAGGAGGAAAACTCTATGCCTGGATTGGGCAGGGCATAGTTGTGTAATCGCTATAGCTGAATCTCTGATTTCCTGCCGATTGTGTGCTGTATATTAAAGCATCTAGTTTCTAAGTTGTGGTGATCATTCCCCCCATGATCCCAACACATGAACCCTCCAATATAACCACGGGTATCGAGTTGGCCACTCGGGACCATATGCAGTCTTCAAAGCCCTTTTGAAATAACATGGTCTCCAGGGGCCTTCCCTGAGTGTGGCCTTGTGGAAAGAGCACAGGCTTGAGAGTCAGGAGACCTGGGTTCTAGTCATTGGTCTGCCACATGTTTTCTGAGTGACCTGGGGCAAATCATTTAACTTCTCTGTTCCTCAGTTTCTTCATAAGTAAAAGAGGGATTCAATACCTGTTCTTCCTCCTACTTAGACTGTGAGCCCCTTGTGGGTTAGGGACTGCGTCCGATCTGATTATCCTGTATCTAATAGAGTGCTTAGTACAGTATTTGGTACACAGTGCCTGATCAATATCACAGTTGCTACTATTAGTAGAAGTTGTAGTATTCAATCAAATTTATTGAGCACTTACTGTGTGTAGAGCACTGAACTAAGCACTTTGGAGAGTACAGTATAACACAAACAGACACATTCCCTGCCCACAGTGAGCTTAGTGGTAGTAACTTCACCTTACATCCAAGGCTCTGCACTCAGTAAGCGTTTCATAAATATGTTTGATTAGTTGATTTTTACATCTCCCATCAGCCCTACCACCAACTATGCATATATGTTTTGTTTTTCTTTATGAAATTCATTAAATGTTTACTTTGTGCCACTATATTGAACCCTGGAGTAGATACTAGATAATCAGGTTAGACACAGTCCATATCCGGTCCATGGGACTCACAATTTTCATGCCCATTGTGCAGATGAGGTAGTTAAGGCACAGAGAAGTGAACTGACTTGCCTAAGGTCATACAGCAGACAAGTAGCAGAGCAGGGATTTGAACCCAGGTCCTTCTGACTCCCAGGCCTATGTTCTATCCACTGTGCTGTACTGATTCCCACAGATCAACCCACAGCCATTGTGTTCAAATCTTATAAACTCTATTTACTCTCCTTAGCTGCAATTGACCATATTTACTCACTTAAATGCCTGTTTACTATTACAAAAAGTATGCCAAAAGCTGAGGGCATTTAAGTGAGTAAATATGGTCATAACAGGCATTTAATTGAGTAAATATGGTGAACTGCAGCTAAGGAGAGTAGAGTTATTTAGAGTCATGAGTCATATAAGAGTTAGATGTCTAGCAATCAAAGCTATTTATTGAGCACCTTCTTTATGTAGAGCACTTTACTAAGTGCTTGAGAGAGTACACTATAATTAGTAAAAACACTTTCCTCACATAAGAGGAGCAGGAAAAAGAGAGGAGGAAAAGAATAGGATGTAAGAACGGGAGAAGAAGATGCTAAGGAAGTAAGCTCGTTACAGGGAGGGAATGCATCTGCTAATTCTTTCGTATTGTACGCTTTCACGTGTGTCTATCTGTTGTTATATTATACTCTCCCAAGCGCTTAGTACACTGCTTTGCACACTGTAAGCACTGTATTCGTCCGCTCAACTGTATATATCTTCATCACCCCATTTATTTTGTTTAATGAGATGTACATCACCCTCATTCTATTTATTTGCCATTGTTTTGATGAGATCTTCTTCCCCTTGACTCTATTTATTGCCATCGTTCTTGTCTGCCTGTCTCCCCTGATTAGACTGTAAGCCCATCAAAGGGCAGAGACTTTCTCTATCTGTTGCCGACTTGTACATTCCAAGTGCTTAGTACAGTGCTCTGCACATAGTAAGCGCTCAATAAATGCTATTGAATGAATGAATGAATAAATATGATTGAATGCTCAGTATAGTGTCCTGCACACTGTAAACATTCAATAAATATCATTGATTGAGGTACTAGAGACTGCATCTCTTTCATGGATATCACTGTTCCAAGTGCTGCATAACATAGGCATTCAGTGAATTAAACTCACTCCCTTTTTCTCTTCTTTCCTTGGATCCCTCCTTTCTCAAAGAAGAAATCCCCCTCCCCAGGCATAAACCCATTTCTGCTGCATTATCACGCACTGACACTTTTCTTCTTCCACTAGCTGGAGCCTCTATTACTGCTCACAATTTTGTGCTACCAAATCAAATCACCTCAAAAATCAGGGTGGGGCAATTATACAGGGTAGTGAGGTGAGTAAATGTGATATTTAAATATCTGTCTCTCCCCTCCAGACGGCAGGCTTCTTGGAAGTAGGGAATGTATCCTCTAACTCCATTGTACTCTTCCAAATACTTGGTACAGTACTCTGCAAACAGTAAGTGCTCAATAAATGCAGCTAATTGGTTGAGTCAATCAATTTATTGATTGCTCACTTTATACAGGGCACTTTATTAAGGCCTGGGAGTCAGAAGGTCATGAGTTCTAATCCCTGCTTCTCCACTTTTCTGCAGTGTGACCTTGGGGAAATCATTTAACTTCTTTGTGCCTCAGTTACTTCATCTGTAAAATGGGGATTGAGACTGTGAGCCCCATGTAAATCACCTCCTCCAAGAGGCGTTCCCAGACTGAGCTCCTCTTCCCCCTCTACTCCCTCTGCCATCCCCCCTTTACCTCTCCGCAGCCAAAGCCTCATTTTCCCCCTTTCCCTCTGCTCCTCCACCTCTCCCTTCCCATCCCCACAGCACTGTACTCGTCCGCTCAACTGTATATATTTTCGTTACCCTATTTATTTTGTTAATGAATTGTACATCGCCTCGATTCTATTTAGCTGCCATTGTTTTTATGAGATGTTCTTCCCCTTGACGCTGTTTATTGCCATTGTTCTTGTCTGTCCATCTCCCCCGATTAGACTGTAAGCCCGTCAAACGGCAGGGACTGTCTCTATCTGTTGCCGACTTGTTCATCCCAAGCGCTTAGTACAGTGCTCTGCACATAGTAAGCGCTCAATAAATACTATTGAATGAATGAATGTGGGACAGGGACTATGTCCAACACAATTTGCTTGTATCCAGTGCTTAGTAATAATAATAATAATAATAATGATGGCATTTGCTAAGAGCTTACTATGTGCCAAGCACTGTTCTAAACACTGGGGGGGGGGGTGGTACAGTGCCTGACACACAATAAGCGCTTAAGAAATACCATTATTATTATTATCATTTTTATTACAACACAATAATATCCGACACATTCCCTGCCCACAACCAGCTTGCAGTTGAACTCCCTAAAACATTCCAAACTGTTATAACCAGAGTATCCCAAAGGAGGCAAGAATGACAAAGGTTTTGGCAAAGAACGCAGGACCTCACTGGGAACAGTCAAACCAATGAGTCTTTTCGATCTTCTCCTGTGGCCTCCCGGCCCTGGTGAAGGGATTAGTAGAACTGAGGAATGGTTTTAGCTCACCCCTTGGAGAAAGTGTGCTAAAAGAGATACAGCTCTCCCAGGATAAAACTACTTTTAATTCTTTCTGAACAGAGTACACATATAATGCTTGAGATCATTTTTTTTTTCTTCCAAAGGAGTTCTAAGGGGGAAGACTTTGTGGAATCAAATTTTTCTACACCAGCAGATGGTGGCTAACCCCAGCCTATGTACGTGTCTTGAACAGAGGTTGCCTTTTGTGATTTTCCCATAGTGCCCAAGCAAAGAGCATGTTCTTTGGAATTTCACAATGAGGTCAGGCCTGGTACAGTTAGAGTTGGTTTTCTCCTGGGATGACACGATTGCTCTTTTCAGGACCAAAAGAAAAAAAAATATTTGAAAAGTTACAAAGCCAACCGCAAGGTTCCATGGATGCCAAACAGCTTTCGAAAGCCAATTTAGTGATTTCATGACATAAGTGTAAACGAATCAGAACCATATGGATTCAATTTCCTTTAGACCCCATGCCATTTTTAAAAGGGAATTGTGTCTAAAATGTGCACTTAATGTATTAATAGTCATATTCTCTGAACTAAACTAAACTAGAGAATAGTTTGTGATATTTCTTAAGGCCATTCACAATCCTAATATGTATAAGCTTTCGTATATGATATGCTTGAGAACTGGGAGCTACCTTGTGAGTCAGATGTGTGGCTTAGTTAAGAGTCGGGGTTTCCCATTAGGGAGCTTTCAATAATACCCCTACTTTCACCATATCAATCGATCACCGGTATTTTAACACCTACTGTTCACAGAGCTCTGTACTAAGCACTTGGGAATGTACCCTAGTGGTAAAAGACAGGACTCTTGCCCTCAAGGAGTTTACAATCTAAACAAGGGAGACCAACCAAAATCATTTTCAAAATCATCTAGACTGAAAACTCATTATGGGCAGGGAATGAATCTTCAAACTCTGTTATGTTGTACTCTCCCAAGTGCTCGGTACAGTGCTTTGCGCACAGTAAGTGCTCAATAAATACAATTGATTGGTTTTAGACATTGTACTTTTTGAGTGTTTCTTATATGGCAAGCAATGTACACAATGTTAGTGTGAACCGAGGAGTCTCAAAAATCAGGCAAGGTACCAGTAACAGAGTCCCTGAATTTGTAGTCTAAAAGGGAAGGAGAACAAGTATTTTATCCCCATTTTACAGATGAGAAAACTGAGGCAGAGAGATGTTAACGAGCTTATTCAAGATCACAAAACATGCAAGTGGTGGAACTAAGACTAGAACATAGGTCTTCTGACTACCAGTCCTGTGCTCTTTCAATAATAGGGCATGCTGCCTAATAGAAGAGAAAGAAGAGAATGAGAAGCTGGATATGGGGATAATTAAGTACTGAAATAATCCTGTCTTGTCTTATGCTGTTGAGTTGTCTCTGACAGCATAGTGACTCCATGGAAACATCTCTCCCAGAACACCCCACCTGTATCTGCAATCGTTCTGGTAGTGTATCCATAGAGTTTTCTTGATAGAAGTATGGAAGACATTTATCAGTGCCTTCTTCTGTGCAGTAAACTCAAGTCTCCACCCCTGACTCTCTCCCTTGCCACTGCTGCCCAGCATGGGTGAGTTTTGACTGGTAGCAGATTGTCTTCCACTTGCTAGCCACTGCCCAAGCTAGGAATGGAATGGGTAGGCCTCTGCTTGACTCTCCTTCCCATAGCTGAGATTCATAGAGTACTGGAAACTCTCCAGGTGCCATCCTGAGAAGGGAACTGAAATAGTAGGGAATGCAAATTGATGTATACAGAAAGTGCAGTGAGTGATCATGAGTGTCTAAATGCTGTAGTGGTCCAAAATGGCTCAGGTGTTGCTGAGAAGATATGTTTGGAGAGAAGAAAAATCAAGTGCTTGCTCTGCACATAGTAAGCGATCAATAAATATGACTGAATGAACTGGGGAAAGTCTGCTGGAGAAGGTGGGATTTCAAGGGGTGTTTGGAAGCTGGAGAGAGATGTGGTCTAATTGATTCGAAGGAGTAGGAGATGCTAGGGTGGAAGAAAGGCGTGAGCCAGGGAGTAGAGAATAAGGAACAATGAAAAGGTTAGCTTGAAATGAATGAAGAGTGAGAGCTGGAGAATCAGTGTTGCCTAATGGAAAGAGCACAGACCTGGGAGTCAGAGCACTCGGGTTCTAATCTCATCTCCATCACTTGTCTGCTGTGTGTCCTTGGGCAGGTCACTTAACTTCTTTGTGCCCCAGTTCCCTCATCTGCAAAAGGAGGATTCAATATCTGTTCTCCCTCCTACTTAAACTACGAACTCCATAAGGAACCTGATTATCTTGTTTCTATCCCAGAGCATAGTACAGTGCTTGGGATATGGTAAGTGCTTAAAAAATACAATTATGATCATCATAATTCTTACTATTATTATTATTACCTGGATTGTAGTTGGAGAGGAGCATGTAAAGGTAAGAGGGCAATGCCCATGAAGTGCCTTAAATTGAATTGTCAGAAAGGAATGCAGAAGGAATAAATAACTGTTAAAACTTAACTTCTCGGTGCCTCAGTTACCTCATCTGTAAAATGGGGATTAAGACTGTGAGCCCCACGTGGGACATCCTGATTCCCCTGTGTCTACCCCAGCGCTTAGAACAGTGCTCGGCACATAGTAAGTGCTTAACAAATACCAACATTAGGTTTGTGAATCATTGGTATTCAAACTGTGTCTGCTGCCTCTCCCACTGGATTGTAGACTGCTTGAGGGCAGCAAAAGTGTCATTAACACTTATTGTACTCTACTTTCAGACACACAGTAGACATACAATTAAATACTGATGAATAGTCAATGAATAAATAAATGAATAAATTCATTAATCATGCAGAAGGCTAAAAAAAGTCCCTCTGAATTCCCTGGAAAGTCTGATAGACTTCCCTCCAACCAGTACCATTTAAGAACATATCTTTCTAGTCTATTCATTTCTCCTACCTGCAGTTGATTTTAGTATCTGTCTCCCCTACTTTATTGGGAGCTCATTAAGGGGAGGGATCTTGCCCATTGTACTCTACCAAGCGGTGAGTAAAATACTCTGCTCAGAGCTGATGCTAAATAAATAGCATGGCCTAGTGGATAGAGCAGAGATCTTGGAGTGAGAAAGACCTCAGTTCTAATCCCAACTCCACCACTTGTCTTCTGTGTGACTTTAGACAAGTCACTTCACTTCCCTTGTGCCTCAGTTACTTCATCTGTAAAATGGGGATTAAAACTGTGAGTCCCATGTGGGACATGGACTGTGTCTACCTGCTTAACCTGTATCTATCCCAAAGGTTAGAACAATACCTGATATAAAGTAAGTGCTTAATAGATAGAAAAAAAATCTATTGATTGAGCTGAGTTTTCAAGACACTGAGGAGCTTAATAACAAAATTTTCAAGAGAGATCATTGGGTTTTCTGAGGTATGGATGGAACAAACATTTGGATCCAAATCTCTACTATTAATTTTTCTTCTTCCTATGTCCTGCCAACTACAACCTCAGCACTCCAGTTCCAATTACACATGCAGCACTTCTGTTCATATCCTCTTACAGGGAAACATCAGAGCCTTCCTCCTGAGGCTATTCATGAACATGCCTGCCCAACTCCGGGACTGAAGTTGGACAAACAGAAGCTGACCTGCTGGAGCTTCCGGGTGATGGCCCCCAGTGCCGAGGGCCAGGAGCCGCAGGACCGGTTCACGTGAGCCAGGTCTTAACTGGTGATTCGGTGCAGTGGGGAAAGAGTCCGCTCCTCCGTCCATACTAGGGAATCCTGTGAATGCCATGTTAGACCCCCTGCTGTTTTCTACAGAAAAAAATTCAAGTCAGTCAGCCAATCAGTTAATCATAAGAATAATAATGATGATGGTATTTGTTAAGTGCTTACTATTTGCCAAGCATTCATTCAATTGTATTTATTGAGAGCTTACTCTGAGCACAGCACTGTATTAAGTGTTGGGGGAGATACAAGATAATCAGGTTGTCCAACGTGGGGCGCACAGTCTTAATCCCCATTTTACAGAAAAGGTAACTGAGGCACAGAGAAGTTAAATGATGTGCCCAAAGTCACATAGCTGACAAATGACATCCAGGATTAGAACCTCTATCTCCCAAGTCCGCTCTCTTTCCAATGAGCAACACTGCTCCTCTACTGAGTACTTAATGTGTGCAGAGTACTCTACTAAGTGCTTGGGAGAATACAATAAAACAATACAAGGGACACATTCCCTGCCCACAACAAGCTTACTGTCTAGAGGGGGAAACAGGCATTAATATAGGTAAATAAAATTGCAGATATTAACCTAAGTAATGAGGGGCTGTCAAGGGGGATGATCAGGGCAATACAGAAGGGAGTAGGAGAGGAGGGCTTAGTCAGGAAAGGCCTCTTGGAGGAGATGTGCCTTCAATAAGCCTTTGCAGGTAGGGAGAGTAGTTGTCTAACAGGTATCAAGTGGGAGGGCGTCCCAAGCCCGAGGCAGAAGATTGGGCGAAAGCTTGGCAGCGAGACAGAGGAGAATGAGGTACAGTGAGAAGGTTGGCATTAGAAGAGCCAAGTGTGTGGTCCGGATTGTAGTAGAAGACTAGTGAGATGTGGTAGGAGGAGGGAAGGTGATTGATTGCTTTAAAGAATCCAATTGTGTTGAAGGTATGTCATAGCAATGTGCTCTGTGACCAATTCCTCAGCCACTGGTCCGGGTGGCAACATCCAAAACTCCTCAGAAAGAGCTGATCCTGCATCTCCTGGGTAATAATAATAATAATAATGTTGGTATTTGTTAAGCGCTTACTACGTGCAGAGCACTGTTCTAAGTGCTAGGGTAGATACAGGGTAATCAGGTTGCCCCTCGTGAGGCTCACAGTCTTAATCCCCATTTTAGAGATGAGGTAACTGAGTCACAGAGAAGTTAAGTGACTTGCCCACAGTCACACAGCTGACAAGTGGCAGAGCCAGGATTCAAACCCATGACCTCTGACTCCCAAGCCTGGGCTCTTTCCACTGAGCCACGCTGCTTCTCTGTAAGGGTGAGGGAGAGGCACAGGCCTTATAGAGCCACATCTGCCCTCAGGGTGGTCTCTAGTGACAGCCTGCTGGGGCTGGGACTCTACAGATCTGAGACCCCCATGACCCCAGGCCCAGTCAGGAGAGGGAGAAAGAACACAGATGAAAGTGAATCAATGCAGCGGCTCTCACACAGCCTGACACCCAAGCCTCTCCATGCACTCTCTCTGTTCTCCCACAGTTTGGCCCCTACCCCACCCTGATCATTCATTCATTCATTTAGTCAGTTAGTTGTATTAATTGAGCACTTACTATTTGCAGAGCATTGTACGAAGTGATCATTCCCTGACCACAGTGAGCTCCCAGGGTAGAGAGGGAGACCTACACCAATCTAAATAAATAAATTACAGATATGTACATGAGTGCTGTGGGGCCAGGACCAGGGGATGAATAAAGTGAGCAAGTCATTATGACACAGACAGCACGAGACTCCCTGGGGTCTGGGCCCAGGCACAATAGTATTAATAATAATAATAATTATGGTATTTGTTAAGCATACAAATGCGCCAAGCACTCATCGAAGTGCTGAAGTTGATATAAAGTTATCAGGTGAGACACAGTCCCTGTTCAACAGGGGCTCACAGTCTTAATCCCTATTTTACAGACCAAGTAATTGAGGTTCAGAGAAGTTAAATGACTTGCCCAAGATTACACTGTAGATAAATCAGAGATCCAGAATTAGAACCCAGGTCCTTCTTAATCCCAGGTCCGTGCTCTAAAATTAGGCAATTCTTTTTCTCACTTACTCCTTTTTTTATCTATACTTATATATCTGTCTCCCCTACTAGAAAACTTCTTGAGGGCGGGGAACTCTAAAGACCCAAGTGCTTATTGCAGTCCTCCACATATAGAACATGATCCAAGATGTTATTAATTGATTAATGCAACAGACCTAACATTAGACACAAAATGATTCATCCCAGTGCCTGGAATTTGGAGAGGAATGATAGGAGAAAGATGGGCTGATAACTGGAGGGAGTCATGGGGTCAAGGGAGGGTTGTTTGAGAAGCACCCTGGTTTAGTGGACAGAGCACAGGCCTGGGAGTCAGAAGGGTCTGGATTCTAATTCCAGTTCCGCCTCAAGTCTGCCTTGTGACCTTGGGCAAGTCACTTAACTTCTTTGTGCCTCATTTACCTCATCTGTAAATTGGAGATAAGAATGTGAGCCCTTTATGGGACAGGGACAGTGTCTAACCTGATTAACTTGTATCTACCTCTTAGAACAGTACTTGGCACATAGTAAGTGCTTAACAAGTACCATGATTATTATTATTATTATTTGGGACATGGGCTAAGTAACCATGTTTGAAAACAGTGGGGAAGAAGCTAATGGAAACTGGAGAGTTGAAAATGATGGTCAAGGAGGAAAAAAGGGAGGGGGGCAAGTATTTCAAAAAGGCATAAAGGGATTTAGTGAGCTCCACCCAGGAGGCATAAAGATAGAGTCACACCTCCCCATCTCCTGCACTGTCTGTATTGAAAATGGGGTCACAAGCCCTTGGGATATTTGGATTCTGAAGTACTGCATGTGTGAGATGGAGACACAAAGGACACAATGCACACAGTGCCAATAAACAAGACTTTGACTTTATATTACTTCTGCTCCAGGGATGCGAGAGGGATCTGTTAGGATAATTGGAGTCAAACCATACAGGTATAGTTAGGAGAATAGTTCATAAAGAGATAGGTATAAAGGAGGAATAATACCATAGCAGTTTCATTCTGGCATGAAAGAGCCCCGGGTTCTCAAATGGACCTCCCGCTCTCACACTGCTTGGGGTTGCCTGGCGTCAGCTACAGCATTGCTGGACCCAAAGCTGAGGCTCAACTCCTTTGATCTTCCTGAGGTAATAATAATAATAATAATGTTGGTATTTGTTAAGCACTTACTATGTGCAGAGGACTGTTCTAAGCGCTGGGGTAGATACAGGGTAATCAGGTTGTCCCACGTGAGGCTCACAGTTAATCTCCATTTTACATATGAGATAACTGAGGCCCAGAGAAGTTAAATGACTTGCCCATAGTCACACAGATGAAAAGTGGCAGGGCTGGGATTCAAACCCATGACCGCTGACTCCCAAGTCCGGGCTCTTTCCACTGAGCCATGCTGCTTCTCAGTCTTATATACCATTCAGCTGCCAACTGTACATATGCAGCTGGGTCTCCGAGGCTTTTCAGCCTGTTACCTTCCTGCGCATCTTATCAATGGAAAAACATTTCTTCCTGTCCTGAGTCCAGTCAACTAACTGTCTGTAGGACTGCTCAGTGCCTTTGTGTCAGACCACAAATCAAAGTGTTAGGTAAACTGTGTGTTGGGCACCCAGAATGTATGATCAGCACTCAGGCATAATACCCCACATTCCTCAGGTTAACAATTTATTTTCCTCCTTGAGTACAATGTTCTTGCATGTACACTGTCCACTGTGCACGCTTAGCATGTGCAGGCATGTTACAAACACTGGGTATGATGAGTCAAATGAGCCCCTCAACCAATCAACCCATGATATTTAATGACCACTTACTGCATACAGAACATTGTACTTAGTGGTTGGGAGAGGACAAGACAATAGAGCTGGGAGACAGAGTCCCTGCCCTCAAGGAGTTTACAATCTAGATGGGGAGCCAGACATTAAAATTCATTCAATAGTATTTCATTCATTCAGTAGTATTTATTAAGCGCTTACTATGTGCAGAGCACTATGCTAAGTGCTTGGAACGTACAAATCGGTAACAGAACAGATAGAGACAGTCCCTGCCCTTCGATGGGTTTACAGTCAGAGACAGTCCCTGCCCTTTGATGGGTTTACAGTCTAATCGGGGGAGACAGACAGACAGACAAGAACAATAGCAATAAATAAATTACAGATAGGGGAAATGGGAGAGTATAAAGATATGTACCTATATTCTGAGGGGCTGCAGAGATGATGCAGGAAGGAGGATGAATATGGGAAATGAGGGCTTAATCAGGGAAGGTGTCTTGGAGGAAATGTGTGATTTTAGGAGACCCTTGAAGTGGGGAGAGTGGTGGTCTGTCAGATATGAAAGTGAAGGGAGTTCCAGTCCAGAGGGAAGACATGGGCAAGGGGATAGCAGCGGAGTAGATAAGATTGAGATACCCATGATTATGTAGGCATTACAAGAGTGAAATATGTGGGGTGGGTTGTAGTAGATCATCTGACTGAGTGCCTTAAAGTCAATGGTAAGGAGTTTCTGTTTGATGAGATTTTTGAAGAGCGGGGAGATATGAACTGAACATTTTGTTTTTTTGAAAAATGATCAGGGCAGATTATGATGACAGATTGAATATGTGGGTTGAATGAAAGAGATGAGTCGAGGATAATTCCAAGGTTATGGACTTGTGAAATTGGGAGGATAAAAATTGTCATCTTTGCCACTGTACATGTGTGATTGCTATGTGAAGAGCACAGGTCATTCATTCATTCAATCGTATATATAAAGCACTTACTATGTGCTGAGCACTGTACTAAGTGTTTGGAATGCACAATTTGGCAACAGACAGATACAATTCCAGCCCAACAACAGGCTCACAGTCTAAACAGGGGAGACAGACAACAAAACAAAACAAAACAAAACAAGTAGTCTGGCATCAGTGTCATCAAGATAAATAGAATCATAGATACATACACATCATTAACAAAATAGAGTAATAAATAAATTATAAAAATATGCACAAGTGCTGTGGGGAGGGGAAGGGGTAAGAGCAGAGGGAGAGAGAAGGAAGAATGGGGAGGGCAGGAGGAGCAGAGGGAAAGGGAGGGCTCAGTCTGGGAAGGCCTCCTAGAGGAGTAGAGCTTTCAGTAGGATTTTGAAGAGGGGAAGAAAGTTAGTTTGGCAGATGTGAGGAGGGAGGGCATTCCAGGTCAGTGGTAGGACGTAGGCCAGGAGTCGACAGAGGGGGGACAGGTGCAAATGAGGGACCGTGAGGAGATTAGTGGTAGAGGAGCGGAGTGTATGGGGCGTGCTGTAGAAAGAGAGAAGGGAGGTGAGGTAGGAGGGGGCAAGGTGATGGAGAGCTTTGAAGCCAAGAATGAGGAGTGAGTGAGGTCTGCAACTTCCAAGTGGTCAAGCCTCACATATCCTGAAGGGATGCCCAGTTAATTATCAGTTGGTGCCAGAAATCTGTTTCAGTATTGTCTTGGACATTCTCCACTCTTTACAAACAAACCTATCATTATCTTGGGAAGTTGCCTATCCTTGCCATGGGGACAGCCCCCCAAAGGTCACATCTCAACATTAACCATGACCTTCCCCACCCCCTGACCCAGGTTGGAGGAGGGACCAAGGATCAGGAGGAAAGTTTGCTCTAGGAGAGGGATATGTCCTTTCTGGGCAGTGTAGGTGAATCCAAACATTCTCCATTGCTGAACCTGGCCTCAAATTACATTTGCCCATAAAAACAGATGATTTCCATAAAGCCACGGAATGTCCTTGACTTTAAATGAGTAAACGAAGAACATTTGAGACCAAGCATTTTAAAATGAGTAAAATCACAATCTATTTCCTACAAGTCATTTTGGAATAAAGTGGTGTAATGGAAGACAAATAATTCTACTTGGAGCATGTCTTCTTCTCTGGGGTTCTTAAAAAGGTCGAATTTTCCTGAATAAGCACCTCAAATAACAACTTGATATCAGAATATACTGTCTTATTCAAGTCTCTTTGCCCTAATGACCTGGCCACATACATTATTAACAAAATTGAAACCATCAGGCAAGATCTTCCTAAAATCCTCTCTGCTCCTCTCTAATCTCTCCCTCCTCCTGCATCTCTTTCAATTCCCAATATACACAGTAGTACCCTAAGATGAAATTGCTCATCTCCTCTAAAAATCTACCCCTCACCTGTACCTCGAACCCCTTCCCTTCATACCTTCAGATCTTATTAAATCACTTGCCCCCTCCTTTCTTCCCTCCTTGGCAGCCATCTTCAGCCTTTCCCTTAAGAATGGCTTTATCCCCACTGCTTTCAAACATGCTCACGTATACCCTATCTCAAAAAAAACCCCCTCCCTTGACCCCATGACTCCCTCCATTTGCTGGTCCATTTACTTCCTACCTTTCCTCTCCAAACTCCTTGAGAGAGCTGTCTACATCCATTCTTACCATTTCCTCTCCTCCAAATCTCTCTTTGATCCCCCCTCCAATCTGGTTTCTGCTCACCACACTCCAAGGAAACAGGCCTCTCTAAAGTAACCAATGTCTTTCTTGACAAATTCAATGGTTTCTACCCTGTTCCAGTCCTCCTGGACCTTCGGCTATGGACCAACCCCTTCTCCTAGAAACATTTTCCGAACCTGGCTTAACTGACAATGTCCTCTGACGATTCTCCTCTTACCTCTCTCTGATCACTCCTTCTCATTCCTTTTTTTCAAGCTCCTCCTACCACCATCTGACAGTGGAGGTCCATCAAGGCCTGGGTGTCTTTCTATTCTCCTTCTACATCCATTCTTTTGGAGGACTCATTCACTCCCATGGATTCAATTACCATGTCTAAATAGATGATTCCTAAATTTATCTTTCCAGCCTTAAGCTCTCCATTGCAGTCTCACATTTCCTCCTGCCTTCAAGGTATCTCTACCTGGATATCCTGCCAACACCTCAAACACAATATGATCAAAACAGAACTAGTTATCTTTCCACCAAAATCCTGTCCTCCCCCTATATTTCCCACTATCTTATCTCATAAATCTGTAACCTTGGTGTTACCCTCAACTCACCTCTCTCATAAACCCCATACATTCAACCTGTTATGAGAGAATCAGTGTACTTAGTGGATAGAGCTCGGGCCTGGGAGTCAGAATCAGAGTCAAACAATCACTATTCCCCCCTTTGAAGTCCTAATGAAGGTGGATCTCCTCCAAGAGATCCTCCCAGACTAAGTCCCCTTTTCCTCAGCTCTCCCTCCCTTCTGCGTCAACACTTAAGTATATATGTATATATCTACAATTCTATTTATTTATATTGATGCCTGTTTACTTGTTTTGATGCCTGTCTCCCCTCTCTAGACTGTAAGCCTGTTGTGGGCAGGGATTGTCTCTGTTTCTGCATTGTACTTTTCAAGTGCATAGTAGAGTGCTCTGCACACAGTAAGCACTCAAAAGATATGATTGAATGAATGAATGAATGAAGGACCTGGGTTCTAATCTCTGATCTACCACTTGTCTGTTGTATGACCTCGGGCAAGTCACCCCAGTTCTCTGGGCCTGCGTTCCCTCATTTGTAAAACAGGGATTAAGACTGTGAGCCCCATGTAGGACAGGGATTATATCAGAACTGATAACCTTGCATTCATTCATTCATTCATTCAATTATTCAATTGTATTTATTGAGAGCTTATTGTGTGTAGAGTACTGAATTAAGCTCTTGGTAAGTAAAATTCAGCAATAAAGAGAGGGAATTCCTGCCCATTCCGGGCTTACAGTTTAGATGGGGGGAATAATAACGGTATGTGTTAAGCTTTTACTATGTGCCAAGCACTGTTCTAACCACTGAGGTAGATATAAGGGAATCAGGTTATCCCATGTGGGACTCACAGTTTTAATCTTCATTTTACAGATGAGGTAACTGAGGCACAGAGAAGTTAAGAGGCTAGCCCAAGGTCACACAGCAGATGTGGCGGAGCCAGAATTAGAACCCACGTCCTCTGACTCCCAAACCCACACTCGTTCCTCTAAGCCATGCAGAGAAGTGAAGTGACTTGCCTAAGGTCACACAGCAGACGAGTGGCAAAGCCCGGATTAGACCTCATGACCTAATAACTTTCTGGCCCACGCTCTACCTACTACACCATGCCGTACTTAGTACAGTGCCTGGCACATAATAAACACTTTATAAATACCACAATTATTATTATTATTACCTAATCCTGTCAGGTCTACTTTTGTAACATCTCTGAAGTCCAGTCTTTCCGTTCCATCTAATCTTATACTATGTTGATCAAGGCACTTATCTAACCCACCTGACTTCTGAATCTCTCTGCCTCCTTCCTGTTCTCACTCCAGTCCATACTTCATTCCGCTGCACACAACATTTTTCTAAAAAAAAATTTCATTCTAATGCTCACTGTGCTTCAGTCTCATCTATCTCACTGCTGACCCCCTTCCTGTGTCTTGTCTCTGTCCCAGAACTCCCTCCCATTCCATGTACACTCTCCCCAACTTATAAAACCTTATTAAAGTCCCATCTCCTCCAATATGCCTTCCCTGATTAGAGGTCTTTTCCCTGACTCCTCTCCCTTTTGTGTCATCTGTGTACCTGGGTCTGGATTCTATAAGCACTTGATACTCACCCCACCCTCACCACTATCCATAAAGTATTTATTTATATCAATCTCTATCTCCCCTACTTGACTGTAAGCTCGCTGTGAGCAGGGAACATGTCTACCAACTCTGTTGGACTGTGTCCACCCAAGCACTTAGTATAGTGCACTGCATTCACTAAATGTTCAATAAATAACAATGACTGAATTGAGTTTTAGCTGGAACAATTGAGCTAATCCTAATGAAGAACACTTAACTGTAGTGACCATCTGAGGACATGCAGTATGATGATTCCAGACAAGGCCTGGAAGCAACATTCTCCAAATGATCAGAGCAGTCTGGGAGTTGGACTGAATTAGAAACCAGATCCCCTGATTTCCAGTCCTCAAATCATAGGATTGACCGGTTTCCCAAAACCTTAAATAAATGATTTGGGTGACTCTTAATTTCCTTTGCATGGAGTCAGATGTTCACTCTTAAAGTCTATGAATATTTCACATAAGGACTCTGTTTCAAGGTACACACTTTAGCCATCTCTCCTCAGCAATAAACTTCTCTGTGCCTCAGTTACCTCATCTGTAAAATGAGGATTAAGTGTGAGCCTCATGTGGGACAACCTGATTACTCTGTATCTACCCCAGCGCTTAGAACAGTGCTCTGCACATAGTAAGCGCTTAACAAATACCAACATTATTATAAAGTGATTTCCTCACCACTAAGTGGAAATGAAAACTGCCACCTGTGTTCTATGTTGAATATGGCTTAAGAAGATTACACCTACAGTAGACTGAGAATTTATGGCAAATTCACTAATGCCAGGCAGAAAACTCAGTCGAATGAAACAAGTCAAGAAGGCCTCACCTTCTCCAAGAGGCCTTCCCAGACTGAGCTCCCTTCTCCCTCTACTCCCTCTACCACCCCCCCTTCACCTCTCCGCAGCTAAACCCTCTTTTCCCCCTTTCCCTCTGCTCCTCCACCTCTCCCTTCCCCTCCCCACAGCACTGTACTCGTCCGCTCAACTGAATATATTTCCATTACCCTATTTATTTTGTTAATGAATTGTACATTGCCTTGATTCTATTTAGTTGCCATTGTTTTTACGAGATGTTCTTCCCCTCGACTCTATTTATTGCCACTGTTCTTGTCTGTCCATCTCCCCCGATTAGACTGTAAGCCCGTCAAACGGCAGGGACTGTCTCTATCTGGTGCCGACCTGTTCATCCCAAGCGCTTAGTACAGTGCTCTGCACATAGTAAGCGCTCAATAAATACTATTGAATGAATGAAGTCAAGCATCTCCTTGTTCAAGGGACAAGATGAAGAGAAGATGCAAATCTAATGCATTTGAAATTCCTCCTTCCAAGCTGATTTTTTGGGGAATAAGATCATCTATCTTATTGGCTTAGAAGATCTGAGAAACTGATGTCCCTAGGTCATGCATGTTTATGCTGGAGTAAACCCTTCCTGTAGCCTGTAGGTTAGATTGTAAATGGACAGCCAATCAATGATATTTATTGAATTCTTATTGTGTGCAGAGCATTGTATTAAGTGCTTGGGAAAGTACATCCTTGCCCTAAACGGGGGAGACAGACAATAAAACGAAACAAATGGTCTGGCATCAATATCATCAAGATAAATAGAATCACTGACATATACACATCGTTAACAAAATAAAGTAATGGATAATATATACAAATATGCACAAGTGCTGAGGGGAGGGGAAGGGGGAAGAGCAGAGGGAGGGAGTAGAGGCAATGGGAAGGGGAGGAGGAGCAGAGGGAAAGGGAGGGCTCAGTCTGGGAAGGCCTCCTGGAGGAGGTGAGCTCTCGGTAGGGCTTTGAAGAGGGATAAGATAGTTAGTTTGGCAAATGTGAGGAGGGAGGGCATTCCAAATCAGCGGTAGGAGAGAAGCAGCATGGCTTAGTGGAAAGAGTCTGGGCTTGGGAGTCAGAGGTCTTGGATTCTAATCCTGACTCCTCCACTTGTCTGCTGTGTGATCTTGGGCAAGTCACTTAACTTCTCTGTGCCTCAGTTACCTCATCTGAAAATGGGGATTAAGACTGTGAGCCCCTCATGGGACAATCTGATTACCCTGTATCTACCCCAGCACTTAGAACAATGCTCTGCACATAGTAAGCACTTAACAAATACCATAAATATTATTATTACATGGACCAGGGGTTGATGGCAGGACAGGTGTGAATGAGGGACCATGAGGAGGTTAGCAACAGAGGATCTGAGAATACAGGGTAGAAGGAGAGAAGGGAAGCAACATAGGAGGGGGCAAGGTGATGGAGAGTTTTGAAGCCAAGTGTGAGGAGTTTTTTTTTCATGTGAAGGTTGATGGGCAAGAACTGGAGGTCTTTGAGGAGGTGAGTGACATGCCCAGAGCGTTTCTGTAGAAAGATAATCCAGGCAGCGGAGTGAAGAATAGACTGGAGTTGGGAGAGACAGGAGGATGGGAGATCAGAGAGGAGGCTGATGCAATAATCCAGTAGGGATTATAGGAGAGCTTGTACCAGCAAAGTAGCAGTTTGGATGGAGAGAAAAGGGCAGATCTTGGTGATATTGTGAAGGTGAGACCGGCAGGTGTTAGTGACGCATTGGATGTGTGAGGTGAATGAGAGAGCAGAGTCAAGGACGACACCAAGGTTGCAGGGCTTTGAAAAAAGAAGGATGGTAGTGCCATCAACAGTGACAGGGAAGTTCTTCATTCCGCTGCCCGGCTCATTTTCCTGCAGAAACGCTTTGGGCACATCACTCTCTTTCTTAAAAACCTCCAGTGGTTGCCTATCATCATCTGCACAAAACAAAAACTTCTCACTCTAGGCTTCAAGGCTCTCCCTCACCTTGCCCCCTCCTACCTCTCCTCCCTTCTCTCTTTCCACTGCCCACCCCGCACGCTCTGCTCCTCTGCTGCCCACCTCCTCACCATCCCCCATTCTCACCTAACCTGCCATCGACCCCTGGGCCACGTCCTCCTGCTGTGTTGGAATGCCCTCCCCCCTCACCTCTGCCAAACTAATTCTCTTCCCTTCTTCAAAGCCCTACTTAGAGCTCACCTTAGAGCTCACCTCCTCCAAGAGACCTTCCCAGGCTGAGCTTCCCCTTTTCCCTGTGCTCCCTCTGCTCCACCTCTACCCCCCTTCACCTCCCCTCAGCTAAGCCCCCTTTCCCTCTGCTCCTCCCCCTCTCCCTTCCCCTCCCCTCAGCACTGTGCTCGTCCACTCATTTGTATATATTTTATTACCCTATTTATTTTGTTAATGAGATGTACATCACCTTGATTCTATTTATTGCTATTGTTTTAATGAGATGTACATCCCCTTGATTCTATTTATTGCTATTGTTTTTATCTATCTGTCTCCTCCAGTTAAACTGTAAGCCCATCAATGGGCAGGGACTGTCTCTATCTGTTGCGGATTTGTACATTCCAAGTGCTTAGTACAGTGCTCTGCTCACAGTAAGTGCTCAATAAATATGAATGAATGAATGAATGAATGAATGAATGAAGTCAGCGAGAGGACAGGGTTTGGGAGGGAAGACAAGGAGGTCAGTCTTGGACATGTTGAGTTTTAGGTGGTGGGCAGAAATCCCGGTGGAGATGTCCTGAAGGCAGAAGGAGATATGAGCTTGGAGGGAGGGGGAAAGAACAAGGATGGAGATGTAGATTTGGGTGTCAGCTGCGTAGAGATGATAGTTGAAGCCTTGGGAGTGAATGAGTTCACCAAGGGAGTGAGTGTATATGGAGAACAGAAGGGGGCCAAGAAATGACCTTTGAGGAACCCCTACAGTTAGTGGATGGGACGGGGAGGAGGATCCTGCGAAGAAGACTGAGAATGAATGGCCAGAGGGTTAAGAGGAGAACCAGGAGAGCACGGAGTCCGTGAAGCCAAGGTTGGATAATATATCCAGGTGAAGGGGATGGTCCACAGTGTCAAAGGCAGCTGAGAGGTCGAGGAGGATTAGGATAGAGTAGGAGCCGTTGGATTTGGCAAGAAGGAGGTCATGGGTGACTTTTGAGAGGGCAGTTTTGGTGGAGTGGAAGGGATGGAAGCCAGATTGGAGGGGGTCCAGGAGAGAGTTGGAATACAAGGCAGTGAGTGTAGATGACTCATTCTAGGAGCTTGGAAAGGAAAGGCAGAAGGTAGGTAGGATGATAACTGGAAGGGGAAGAGAGGTCAAGGGAGGGTTTTTTTCAGGATGGGGGAAACATGGGCATGTTTAAAGGCAGAGGGGAAGAAGCCACTGGAGAGTGAGGAATCCAATATCACTATTTGAACAATCAATCAAGAGTATTTGTTGAGCTCTTACTCTGCAGAGCTTTGTACTAAGTGCTTAAAAGAGTGTGGTAGTTAGTAAATGTGATTTCTACCCTCCAGAAGCTGCGGAAACAGACACAAAAATGAAGTGCAGTGTTGGAGAGTGCCGTGGAAGCCATTAAAATGAATTACAGGTAGGAGGAAAAATTCTCCTTGCAGAATGGTACCTGGGGAGTTTCCAGTACTCTACCAATCTTAGCTATGGGAGGAAGAGACAAGCAGAAGCATACCCATTCCATTCCTAGCTTGGGCAGTGGCTAATGAGTGGAAGGCAATCCGCTACAAGCCCAAACTCACCTGTGCTGTTCAGCAGAAGCATGTGAGAGAGTCAAGGGCAGAGACTCATGTTTACTGTATGGAAAAAGGCAATGGTAAACCACTTCCACATTTTTACAAAGAAAATTCTATGGATACACTACCAGAATGATTGCAGATGGAGGTGGGTTGTTCGAGGTGTCCACGGAGTCACTTTGGATCCGAGGCGACTTGACAGCAGAAGACACGACAACAAGGAAGAAAAACAGAATCGATCAACTGTATTATTGAGCATTTACTGTATGCAGAGCACTGTTCTAAGTGCTTGGGAGAGCACAATATAACAGAATTGATAGGCATGGTTCCTGCCCACAAGGAGCTAACAGTCTAGAGGAGGCAGACATTAAAATAAATTATGGTTATATAGATAAGTGCTGTGGAGTGAGGGTGGGGTGAATAAAGGGTATAAATCCAAGTGTGAGGGTGTCGCAGAAGATAGAGGGAGTAGGGAAATTGAGGGCTTAGTCAGGGGGAAGGCCTCTTAGAGGAGTTGTACTTTTAATGAGGTGTTGAGAAGCAGCATGGCATTGTGGCTAGAGAACAGACCCTGGAGCCAGCAGGTCATGGGTTCTAATGCCGGCTCTGCCTCTTGTCTGCTGTATGACTTTGGGCCAGTCAGTTCACTTCTCTGTGCTTCAGTTAACTCATCTGTAAAATGGGATTGAGACTGTGAGCCCCACAGGGGACAGAGACTGGGTTCAATACTATTTGCTTGTATCCACCCCAGTGCTTAGAACAGTGCCTGGCTCATAGTAAGTGCTTAACAAATACTACAATTATTATTATTATCATTATTATTATTATTGTGATTTAGGTGGCGAGAGTGATGAGGGTCTGTTGGATATGAAGGGAGAGAAAGTTCCAAGACAGAAGCAGGATGTGGACAAGGGGTCAGTGGTGAGATAGATAAGATGGAGGTCCAGTGAGGACCTTCAGAACAATTGTATTTTTCTCCTAGATAGCCCGAGACAGTGGGGTTGCTTGCAAGTGAATAAACTCATAGTAGGAGCTCAGGCAGAAGGAGGTTAGTTACTTAAAAATAAAAGTTCTAGGCATCAGACATGGAAGAGACCAACCGAAAGCTGGGCTACGTGGCATAAAAGCCAACTGCCAGTCTAGTACACAGGCAATGAAAGTGAACTAAAAACTAATTTCCTCCTGTCATCAAATCAGGATTACCTTAGAGTGTCTCAAATCATGATTACCTAGAATGCATCAAATCAGGATTACGTGGGGATTTCAAATCAGCATTATTTAGAGTTCTTCAGCATAAATAAGAGGTAAGAAAGCGACCCATTAATGCCAGATTCCCTTTTCTGCCAAATAACATGAAAGGTCACAGGTTAGAAGATGGCTATGGGCTATATTTTCTGAAAGCATTACAGATTTGAGCTTCACAGATGTTGGATGAAGTGAATGTATAATCTAAAGCGCATCTGAATGCCACCCCCAGGCATACTTGTTTTTCCAAAACCTCTATTGCGCTCAGGAAGTTTTATCTTTCCCTCAGACTGCAGACCTCATAGGCCCTGGTAAATACAGAGAGAAAGCCTGATGCCAGATGTGGTCATTTCTTGAGGCAAAAGCCAGGGAAGAAAGACATGAATCCTAGGGAAGGACTTGACAAATTACCCAGAATCATCCTCCTATCAACATGGAACAGCTAGCTCTGCTTAGATTCACTTTAACCGAATTTGGATGTTTGTTGACTTTGAAGACAGGAGAAAACGTTTCAAAGCAGCAGGGCCTATGATACAAATACTTCAAAAAATGGAAAAATGGAAAAATCATGTACATTTAATGCCTGCTATTCCTTTTCCTTCCAAATAATTGGATCTGCCCATTTCTGAGGAGGGTCTGAGCACAGTGGGAATGTGATTTAGACTGTGAGCCCGTCACTGGGCAGGGATTGTCTTTATCTGTAGCTGAACTGTACATTCCAAGCACTTAGTACAGTGCTCTGCACATAGTAAGCGCTCAATAAATACTATTGAATGAATGAATGATTTTCATTATCCAAACTCAATGAGTCATTTCCAATTCATAATGACTCTATGGATATATTTTCTCCAGAATGTTCTATCTTCTACCATAATCTGTTACCTTGCTAACAATTCTCCAGTTGTCATTGTTATTTTTGTATCCATTTAGCTGCTTGTCTGCCTCTTCCACATTTTCCCTGGACTTTTACTAGGATTAGTGTCTTCTCCAGAGAATTAGTCCTCCTGATGATGTGTCCAAAATATGCTAATCTAAATCTTGTCATGTGGCCTTCCAAAGACACATTGGCTTAATTTGCTCCAAATCCCATTTGTTTGTTTTCTGGGCAGTCCATGGTATTTGCAAAAGCTTTCTCCAACACAACATTTCAAAGGTATCAATGCTCTTTGTATCCTGTTTTTTCACTGCCCAGCTTTCGGAGCCAGACATTGTCACTGAAAATACCATAGAACTGACAATTGACAATGTGTGATTAAATGTGATACACAACACAAAAAGCCCACCTGAGCATCTCAACCTAGAAATATTTCTGCAAATATTCCAGTGCTTATCTTTAGCAGGATAGAGCTGCACAGTTGGAAACACAATACTTAAGGCTGCTCCATCTCTTCACTTTATGCTGAATTTCTTAAATTTTATAAAGGGTCATCAGGATCCTTCTTAGTTTATCCTTCAAAAAAGTAGAATCCCAAGAAATGAAAAGCATGTTCATTACACAATGTATGTTCAAGCTACTTGTCGACAGGGAAGATGTGTACCAACTATGTTATATTGTACTTTCCCAAGTGTTTAGAACAGTGCTCTGCACAAGGTAAGATAAGTTCTGTCCTATCTCTATAGTAGAAAAATTTCCCTGGTTCTGTGTTTTCCCTAGTTTCAAACCACATTGACTTATACTAAAAGTTACAGTACGTAGAATTTCCTAAGAAATTCATTTTCAAATAGAAATACATTTTCTGAGAAGTAGCTTGGCCTAATAGAGGATGAGCCTGTTAATCAGAAGGGCCTGGGTTATTAATATTATTATTATTATATTTGATAAGTGCTTACTATGTGCCAAGTACTGTTCTAAGCCCTGGGTTAGATAGAGGGTAAACAGGTTGTCCCACGTGGGGCTCACAATTTTAATTCCCATTTTACAGATGAGGTAGCTGAGGTACAGAGAAGTTAAGTGACTTCCCAAGGTCACACAGCAGACAAGTAGCAGAGCCGGGATTAGAACCCTTGTTCTCTGACTCCCAAGCCCGTGCTCTTTCCAGCATGGCGGGCTTGGGAGTCAGAGGTCATGGGTTCGACTCCTGGCTCTGCCACTTGTCAGCTCTGTGACTGTGGGCAAGTCACTTCACTTCTCTGTGCCTCAGTTACCTCATCTGTAAAATGGGGATTAACTGTGAGCCTCATGTGGGACAACCTGATTACCCTATGTCTACCCCAGCACTTAGAACAGTGCTCTGCACATAGTAAGCGCTTAACAAATACCAACATTATTATTATTATTTCCACTAAGCCATGCTGCTGCTGTGTCACCTTGGAGAATTCACAATTTCTGTGTGTCTCAGTTATCTCATCTGTAAAATGAGGATTAAGATGCTGAACAACTTATGGGACATGGACTGCGTTCAACATTGTTATATCAGCTTGTATCTACCCCAGTGCTTAGTACAGTGCCTGGCACATAGTAAGTGCTTAACAAATACCTTGAAAAAAACCCAAAACTATTATTGATTTGTCCAGCAACTATTAACTGCCTCTTTAATGAACATGATCAGGTATGTTGTAAAAATGGGTTCTCTTTTAACCCTCTTTTTAAAGAGAAATAAGTTCAGTAACTGCATATACTAAGGAGATATATATGTATATAATATATATATTTATACACATGCATATATATGTATACATGTATGTGTATATGCATGCATGTGTATATACACATATGCACATGTGTATATATATTTTCAATTCTAAAATGTTTCCTTTCTTGTTTTCAGAGCTAGTAAAGCTTGCCTATTTCAACTAGATGGCCATCTGATGAGGAAAAGCAAAAAAAAAAAAAATAATTAAGGTTAATATCCAACAGCTGTGAAAAACCACTACCACAAATGACTTGGAGATATTTGCTTATGCAAGGGAAATTTTAGCCCTGCTATTAAAAAAGTCTTGCCACTGATATTCCTAATAGTGACATTAAAAAGTCAGAGGTTCTATGATAATACTAATTTTCTAAACATATGAAAATGTAAGTTTACCAAAGGACATCAGAAGGAATATACATTCTAAGATAGATTTCAAGAAAGAATAGACTTTAGGCAGGATTACATTAAAATAAATTCTATGGATTGTTGGTAAAAGGTTCTTTAAGCTTCCAAATCCTCTTTCCCCATCCCTTCTGCATCATTAAAAGTAATTCAAATCAATTCAATCATATTTATTGAGTGTTATCTGTGTGCAGAGCACTATACTACACACTTGGGAAAGTATAATACAGCAATAGAGACAATCTCTGCTCACAACAAACTCACAGTCTAGATTACAATAGTGGTATTTATTATGTGCTACCTATATGCTAAGCACTGTTCTAAGCACTGGGGTAGATAGAAGCAAATTGGGTTGAATACAGTCCATGGGCTCACACTCTTAATCCCCATTTTACAGACGAGGCAACTGAGGCCCAGAGAAGACAAGTGACAGACAAGCGGTGGAGTTGGGATTAGAACCCAGGTCCTCTGATTCCCAGGCCTGTGCTCTATCCACTAGGCCATAGTCCTCTGATTACCAGGCCTGTGCTCTATCCACTAGACCATACTGTACTTGGATCTGTACCCTCTGGGCACTTGACATTCATCCCACATTCAGCCCCACATCACTTCTGAACCTTTCCATAATTTATTCATAATGTCTGTCTCCCCCTCTAGACTGTGGGCAGGGAACTATTTTACCAACTCTGTTGCACACTCCCAAATGCTTAATACTGTATGCTCTGCACAGAGTAACTGCTCTATAAATACCATTTTTTGATTGATTGAATACATCTAATTGTCAAGCTACCTAAATCATTATTTTGCCATCTAGAGTTTTTTAAGCAAGGATGATAATAAAGTACTTTTATCAATATGAGAAAATACTGTTATTCTTGTATTGCTACCTCTAACCAATTGCATCCTGAGTGCTTTTTAAAAAATAAATATGATTATTATTACAAGTTTTGGCATGTCCGAATAATGTTCACGCGCTGAGTCAGACCAGTGGTTCATCCAATCTGAACCAAGAGAAGCAACCGAATGAATTCTTGGGAGAATTACACAATGGTCACCCTCCTTGACCCCTATCCTAATGATTTATGCATATTCACAAATTTTTGTTTGGACATAGAGATAAAGAGATAGGTTTCTTTCCTTTTCAAAAGTGAATCTACTTGACAGTGAAGCTCTCTACAGGCATACAATTGTGGCTCAAAAGAGTAAGACTAGGTGTGGAATGAAAATCATCAATTGATTGATTGATGAGTGACTGATACTCCTTCTCACATGATGTGCAACTAAAGGCACATACTGGCTGTGTTAGCAGGTCACCTAAAGGCACATGCTGGCTGTGTTAACAAGTTTGTCCCATTTAGGGCCTGCCTCTGTTTACAACACTGCCTCTTGTTATTTCATCCTTTGCCAAATATTTGCTCAAAGAGTGCAGCACTCCCCACCACTTCCCCTTCCCCCCCCACCCCAGGTTTGGGGCTCATCAAGCTGCTCCTGCCGTCATCTCCAGCATTCCCCTGCTGCATATCAGTTAAGAATCTGTTTCACCTCATCTTTAGCGTGGCTCAGTGGAAAGAGCCCGGGCTTGGGAGTCAGAGGTCATGGGTTCGAATTCCACCTCTGCCACTTGTCAGCTGACTGTGGTCAAGTCACTTCACTTCTCTGTGCCTCAGTTCCCTCATCTGTAAAATGGGACTAAGACTGTGAGCCTTATGTGGGACAACCTGATTACCCTGTATCTACCCCAGCGCTTAGAACAGTGCTTTGCACATAGTGCTTAACAAATACCAACATTATTTACTATTGTTCATTTGCTCCTCCTTGAGAATCTCCTTTCAGTTCACCTCGGAGCTGCTGTGTGGGTAGTCTGCTGTCACCATTCTCCTCACGGATCTTGCTCAGCACAACTGTGCATAGCCTACTAGATAGAGGGCCTGGGAGTCAGAAGGACCTGGCTTCTAATCCTGGCTCTGCCACATGTCTGCTGTGTGACCTTGGTCAAGCCAATTCACTCCTTGGGCCTCAGTTAACTCATCAATAAAATGGGGATTGAGATTGAGAGTCCCTTGCAGACTGGGACTGTGTCCAAACAGATAACCTAGCATCTATCCCAGAGCATAGTACAGTGCATGGCCTTATATTAAGCACTTAACAAATACCATAGTTATTATTATCATTATACTATTATTAATATTATTATTAATGCAAAAGGGCTAGGGAGATGGGGAAAGGGGTAGGAAAGACTAAGCAGGAGCCAACTCAGTCTGAGTTCACACAGACATTGCCTCAGTCTATTACTATTACTATCACTATTATTGCAATAGTGTGTTGTAGATTTTTAAGTAAACTATAACTTCTTATAATGTATCCTTGTATCATGGGCCTCACAAAAAAAAACCACAAAAGGAGATGTAGCCTTTACCAAAAGTTAGGCTATCTTCCTTTTATCATACATCAGAGTGATGCAATAATAAGAAATCAGCAGGAACTGGCATCATTTTAATTTTAGGGTGATCACACTTTTTTTGTGAGTACCTTTAGGGAGAGATACAGATATGCATTTTCTTTAATTTTCCTTTCAGTCACCCATACTGATGCACCTCCTTCATCTCTCTCAATCAATCAATCAATCAACCAGTGGCATTTATTCAGTGCTTTCTATGTGTAGAACAGTGTATTGAGTGCTTGGGAGAGTACAGTACAACAAGATTAGCGGACTCAATCATTACCCATAATGATTTTACAGTCTAGAGGGGGAAACAGGCATTAATATGAATAGCTAAGTAATTCATAATATATAATTTAAAAATACATACATAAGTGCTGTGGGGCTGGGGATGGGGTGAATATCAAATGTCCAAAGGTCACAGATCCAAGTTGATAGACTATGCAGAAGGAAGAGACAGCCTAGGGAAAAAGTGCTTAATCAGGGAAAGCCTCTTGGAGATGTGACCTTAAATAATGCTTTTATCTCTTTTTGCCCTGACTCACTCTTCAGCTTGACTGTGCTTCAGTATCTTCAGCATCTGCTTTTAATTGTTCTTGTCTTACTTGGTTTTTCTTATGGGGTCACTAAGACTCTCTTTCTCTCTATGTTCCTTTTTGTCCGATTACATAGGGAAGGAAGGGTCACTGGACCGGTATTCAAATAATGTTTCATTTTTGAAAATGCTTAGATTTTTCCATCGTTATCATTAAAAAATCAGCTCCGTCAAAATTTCCCAGGGAAAACAAGTTTAAAACAAGTAACTTCTTCCTGGGATGACTGGAAGCACTCAGAGAGTCTCATATGTACATTTACATAAAAGATGAAGATTGTGGCTATCAGGCCGAGGCCATCGGAGAGCACGATGTCTGAAGCTATAAATACAAACAGTGGAACACACCACTGAATGTGACAGACAGCCCCCATAACAGGAACCGTGTCAAGAGCTTACATCTTTCCCTTCTATCCTCAAGGCATTGGGAAGGTAGCTTAAATGAATTGCATGAATAAACAGAATTAATTTTCAAATATTTCCATTTAGACTTAATGCACCATTCACTCTCTATTATAAAACAAACACACAAAATCAGAATGCTATCCCTTTGCTTCGGATTCCTGTGCATTTCCCACATCCCAGGTGATCTGTATATGGCATAAAAGCTCCAGGAGGATTTAAAGCAAATGCCACTGGTAATTTGAAAAATCTTTTCCTTCAAAAAGCCAATACTGCACTCTGTAGAGAACTCAGGATAAGAAATTGCCACTGCCAATCTATTTATAATCAGTTCCCTCTCCAGGCTTGGGATATGTGAGGTGGTAACAGGCTCAGCAGATGGGGTTTTCACTGAACTTAGAAATATTCCCCAGACACCAAAAAGATTGGTTTCTGGTAACTGGATTGATGCTGTCCCATTGTCTTCTCATTCTTGAAGTGTGTTTGCAAGGATATCCATTCGTACTTAAATTTAAATCTTCCATTAATACTAGTTTCCATTAATATCACCACACTCTTTCCCAGCATAATCAGAGCCAGCATTTCTAGGACAGGATCCCCTGGTTTTAGTTTTTCAGTTGGGGCAGTTTCAGTCAGTGTAAAAGACAACAACAGAACACATGGCCCCAGTCACCTATAGCGTCAAGGGAAGGAGGTATTAATGGGCTGGGAGCTGACTGGGCAGTTGAAAGTGGCTCTGCATACAGTAAGTGCTCAATAAATTCAACTGATTGATTGATCGTTGATGGCACACACCATGAAAATGAAGTCACCACTTGTTCATTTTGGCTCATTCTGCATGGCCCATTTTCCACTAGAAATTATTGCTCTCATCCTACTAGGAGTAGCTTTGAAGACATTGCAAACTTTAGACAAAAGTTCATGAAAAAAATTTGTAATATTCTTTAACCACTTATTATGTGTCAAGCACTGTACTATAAGCGCTGGGGTAGATACGAGATAATCCAGTCCCACATGAAGCACACAGTCCAAGTAGGAGAGAGAAGGGGTAATGAATGCCCTTTTTTGCAGATGAGGGACCTGAGGCCCAGAGAAGTGAAGTGACTTGTCCAAGGTCGCATAGCTGAGATTAAAACCCAGGTCCTCTGATTCTCAGTTTCATACTCCTTCCACTAAGCCATGCAACTTCTCTTGAAATTTATAATTACTAAAATTGCCTGAAGTGGGTCCCTTGGAGCTTGGGGATTTCTGATGTCTGACTTTGCTCGTTTCAGAAAAGCCTTGGTTTCTGGGGGAGGCATGGCAAGAATCCAACTACTGAGGATGTTTGAACATGGCTGAAGTGATGTTCATGGAAATGGCTAAAGAACTGTACTTGATGCCAAACTGTTGACACTCTGTTCTCATCCCATTTGGATATTTTTCCCCACCAATACATATAGCACTGCCATATGAACTCATCTCACAGGGCAGCAATAATATTAATAATAGTAATGACAATAATATTTATTAATGTTTGCCAAGAATTGGGATAGACACAATGCAATCAGATCAGACAGTCTCAAACCTTTTCCAGCCTCAAATCCAACAGCTTTCCTCACATCTGGCCACACTAAATCCTTTCTCAAAGCCCACCATGAAACATCAAGATTTGTGAGGTACCCAGAGGAATGATCCAAACTGACTAAACCTATTTCATAAAAACTGAATACAGCTTACTACCACGGTCTCATCAACAAATCCATACTACTGTGGCTTCATCATCAAATCCATGCTTCTTCAGTTTGCTGAAATACAGGGTACACTATATCCATTTATACAGTACAGGAGGTATAAAAGAATTTTGCAGTTTGTAAACCAAATATCCTTGTATAATCCTTGGGTCTCTTTAATAATGTTGGTAATTGTTAAGCACTTACTTTGTGCAGAGCACTGTTCTAAGCGCTGGGGTAGATACAGGGTCATCAGGTTGTCCCATGTGAGACTCACAGTCATCCTCCCCATTTTACGGATGAGGGAACTGAGGCATAGAGAAGTTAAGTGACTTGCCCATAGTCACACAGCTGATAAGTGGCAGAGCTGGGATTCAAACCCATGACCTCTGACTCCCAAGCCCATGCTCTTTCCACTGAGCTAGGCTGCTTCTCATGATGGTATTTGTTAAGCGCTTACTATGTGCCAAGCACTGTTGTAAGCACCGGGGTAGATACAAGGTAATCAGGTTGTCCCATGTGGGGCTCACAATGTTAATCCCCATTTTACAGATGAGGTAACTGAGGCACAGAGAAGTGAAGTGACTTGCCCAAAGTCACACAGCTGACAAATGGCGGAGCAAGGATTAGAACTCATGACTTCGATGTTTACAACCTTGGTTTTTAAAATGGTGGCATTGCTCCTCCTTGATCGGGAGAAGAATTGGCCATGGTTTCAAAGATGGATCTCATTAAAAAAGGTTTTAGTGCACTGGTCATTTGTCATCAAAGGAACAAAGTGATTTTAGCCTGTGAAACAATTTGGTGATCTTCTCAACTGCTGGCATGGGTGCATTTAATTTTTCCATTCCCTGGGTTTGCATAAATTTGACACAGACAGATTTTAAAAATTACCCTTGCTTTTCTTCTCTAGCACTATAGATGGAAACATAGGAGTAACCTCTAACTACAACAGCATCCTTATCAATCAGCAGAGTTTAGGGCAGTGTAGATTGCATGGGTCACAATGTGAGTAATAATGTTAATAATAATGTTGGTACTTGTTAAGCGCTTACTATGTGCCGAGCACTGTTCTAAGCGCTGGGGTAGATAGGGGAATCAGGTTGTCCCACGTGGGGTTCACAGTCTTAATCCCCATTTTACAGATGAGGTAACTGAGGCACCGAGAAGTGAAGTGACTTGCCCAAAGTCACACAGCTGACAAGTGGCCGAGCTGGGATTTGAACCCATGACCTCTGACTCCAAAGCCCGGGCTCTTTCCACTGAGCCACGCTGCTTCTCTGGCAACATCAGTCAAAATCCTGAAGAGAATAAATTTAGCTTTTAGATAGTATATTTAATTCCTATATGATATGGCTACAGATTTGAGAAACAGGATTGCCTAGTGCAAAGAGCATGGGGCTGAGAGTCAGAGGCTCTAATCCCAGCTTTGTCACTTGCCTACTGTGTGACCTTGGGCCAGTCATTTAACTTCAATATACCTCAATTATCTCATCTGTAAAATGAGGATGAAGACTTGTGGGATATGGATTGGGTCCAACCCGATTAGCTCGTAACTACCCCAGAGCTTAGCAGAGTGCCAGTTACTTAGTAAGCATATAACAACATTTAAAACCAAAAAAGAAAAAGAAAAAGTGGCAGTCTGTGGACCAGGCCTGCTGCTATCAGTCTCGCCCTGAAGGAGCTATGAACCAAGGCCTCAGACACTGCCCTGAAGGGCAGAGAGGCAGTATAGAATCCTGTATTTCAGTCTCAGTCTGTGCAGGTTAGTGATGGAATTATCATTTCCCCTCCAATTTCTTGCTCCAGGTCAAATGAGAACTGAGGACCTGGGTTCTAATCCCAGTTCCACCACTTGTCTTCTTTGTGACCTTAGGTAAGTCATTTTACTTGTCCGTGCAGCAGTTTCCTCATCTGTAAAATGGGGATTGAGACTGTGAGCCCCACATGGAGCATGGACTGTCCCTAACCTGATGAGTTTGTATCTACCCCAGTGCTTAGTACAGTGCCCAACACACAGTAAGTGCTTAACAAATGTCATAAAAAAAGAACTGGAACTGTGGGCGTCTAGCCTTCCCAATTTACCCTCTGTATCTCAGTCGTGACTATCTCATCTTCGACTCCTTGCCCACATCCTCCTTCTATCTGGAACTCTTTACCCTGTAGTATACAGTAGAAGCAGCATAGCGTAGTGGATAGAGCATGGGCCTGAGAGTCAGAAGTACATGGGTTCTAATTCTGACCATCTAATTCATTCATTCATTCATTCATTCATTCACTCACTCACTCAATCGTATTTATTGAGTGCTTACCTTGTGCAGAGCATTGTACTAAACATCTGGAATGTACAGTTCGGCAACAGAGACCATCCCTGCCCAACAACGGGCTCACAGTCTACTTGTCTGCTGTGTGACCTTGGGCAAATTACTTCACTTCTCTGTGCCTCAAGGTACCTCATTTGTAAAATGGATATTGAGACTGTGAACCCCACATGGGACAGAGACTGTGTCCCACCATTTTTGCTTGTATCCACTCCAGTGCTTAATACAGTGCTTGGCATATAGTAAGCACTTAACAAATACCATAATAAATAAATATACAGTCCACCACTCTCCCCATCTCTAAGGCATTGGTAAAATTACAACTCTTCCCCATTTTAGCCCCTCTTGACCCTTCAACCTCTCTATGTCATCTACGCTCTAGAATCTGTACCCTTTCAGCACTTGATTTTCACCCCAACCTCAGCCCCCAGTACTGATGTACAGATTTGTAATGTTTTTAATTATATTAATGTATGTCTCCCCGTAATGACTTGTAAAGTCCTTTTGGACAAGGAAAATGTCTACTAACACTGTTGTATCATATGCTTGCAAGTGCTTAGTACAGTGTTCTGCACAAAGTAAGCACTCAATAAGTATCACTGACTGATGGATTTCCAATTCTTGGCCCAGTCCAGAAGGCACTTAATCAATCTTTGAGCACTTACAATGTGCAAAGCACTGTACTAAGATCTTGGAAGAGTACAATGTAACAGAGTTGGTAGACATGTTCCCTGCTCATAAAGAGCTTACGGTCTAGAGGAGACCAACATTAATATAAATAAAGCATATGTACGTAAGTGCTGTGGTGCTGAGGGAGGAGTCAATGAAGTGTGAAAATCCAAGTACAAGGATTTGCAGAAGGTAATGGTGAGAAGAGGAAATAAGAGGCTAATAGGGGAAGGCAACTTGAAGGAGATGTGCCTTCAATTAGCATTTGCAAGTGAGGAGAGTGATAGTCTGTTAAAAATGACGGGGGAGGGCTTTCGAGGCCAGAGGAAGGACATGGGAGAGGCCAATAGCGAGATAGATAAGTTTGAAGTAGAGTGAATAGGTTGACATTATGGAAGTGAAGTGTGAGGGCTGGCCGTAGGAGAAGAGTAGTGAAGTACGGTAGGATTGGGCCAGATGATTGAGTGCTTTAAAGTGGCAGTAAGGAGTTTCTGTTTGATACGGAGGTGGATTGGCAACCAGTGGATGGCCTGAACGTTTTTGTAGAAAAGTGATCTAGGTGAAATGTGGACTGGAGTGGGGAGAGGCAAGAGGCAGGAAGTTCACCACGGAGGCTGATGCAGTAGTCAATGCAGGGTAGGTTAAGTGCTTGCATTAAAGTGTTAGTAGTTTGCAGCAAGGCTTAGTGGAAAGACCCTGGGCTTGGGAGACAGAAGACTTGGGTTCTAATCCCGGTCTGCCACTTGTCTGCGGTGTGACTTTGGGAAAGCCACTTAACTTCTCTGTGCCTCAGTTACCTCATCTGTAAAAGAGAAATTAAGACTGTGAGCCCCACGTGGGACAACCTGATTACCTTGTATCTACCTCAGAGCTTAGAACAGTGTTTGGCACATAGTAAGCACTTAATAAGTACCACAATTATTATTATTAATATTTGGATGGAGAGGAAAGGGTGGATTTTGGCCATGATGTGAAGTAGCATGGCCTAGGAGAAAGAACCCGGGCCTCGGAGGCAGAGATCCTGGGTTCTAAACACAGCTCTGCCACTTGTCTGCTCTGTGATTTGGGGCAAGTCACTTGACTTCTCTGTACCTCAATTCCCTCATCTGCAAAATGGAGATTCAATACCTGTTAGACGGTGGGATTGGAGGGGAATACCTCACCGACTTAGACGGTGAGCCCCATATGGGACCTGATGATCTTGTATCCACCCCAGTGCTTAGTATAGTGCTTGGCACATAGAACGCACTTAACCAAAACCACAGTTTTGAACTGACAGGATTTGGTGACAGATTGACTACGTGGGTTGAGTAAGAGAGATGAGTCGAGACTAATGTCAACGTAATCCACTCCAATCAATCAGTCAATGGTACTTAGTGAGCACTTACTGTGTGCAGATCACTGTACTAAGTGCTTGGGAGAGTGCAAGAGATTCCCCTTCCTGAGGGCCATTCATGTGCAGTGCATTCAAGGGAGTCAGTTCCTACCGGCTACTGGGATTTGGGGTCCAACTGCCCATATGTGATTATATTGCACAGGGCCCTCCCACATCAGTCCCAAAGAGCAGAGAGCCCTAGGTGTCTTGACTAAGTCTAGGCCATGCTGGGACTTGGATGGATTTTTAGACCCAGTGGGCTGCTTCATCTCTGTATGGGCTCTCTCCCCATCTTCCCAGGTCGCACTGCTTTTAGAGCAAAGCAAACTTAGTAGCTTGCTCCATTTGATCCAGGCCCAGGCATCCTGCCAACGTTCTGTAAAAAAACCGAGTGAAACCACCTTATTAAAATCTGAAGGGCTTACCTTGGAAACTTCACCTTCTGAAAACTCTGGTTTCAAAGGTTCACCGTGAAGTCCAATGTTATGAAGGGGAAAAAAAGTAGGTTTTACATTATAAGAGCTTAATTCACATCAAAAGGTTTATGTGGAACTACACAGAAAGGAACATATTTTGCTTAAAAAGGGCTTATTTTGAAACCACAGGTAAACAAATATAAAATGATCAAACCCAGTTTAATGGAAACTCTGAGTCCACGGAATCTCATCTCTTATGTTTTCTTGCCCAAGTGCAGAAACCGTTACTAGTTTTCCACAAGGTGTTTTCTTTGGGGGAAGGAAAGAGTTCACTTTTACCTGAGGTGATGACAAAAATACATATTAAATTCCAGTGCTACAGTCCTTTGTGAGACTTTCCAGGCTGAAACATTGGCAACAGCAGGATGGAATATTGAGGGCTCAGCCTTGACATCTTCAGGCCGGAGGGAAGTCAAGAACAAACCGCCACTTTGCTCTTTCCAAGGTATTTTGGCTTAAGATCAGCCACGGAGTCCAAGATTAATCCAGAATCTGGAAGAACAAAATGATCCCTTCAAAGGGAAATAGACTGGAAAGAAGGGGACGAGAAATAAAAGGACAAAAAGAAGAACTGGCGTGGACAGTGAAAATAGAATATTTCGAGTTCCATAAGCCTCATTACAAGTAAATTCGATTGTCTAATCAAATCCCTGCCATTTATCCCATAGTGATTTCACCACACTAGGTTAATGAGGTTCAATTTGAAGCAGAGACAATGAGAAGAAAATCTGGCCACCAAAAGCCAGAGCCCTATAATAAAATAGGAGTGATCAGCACCCTGACCCACTTCATGACCAAGGAATCTCAGTGGGATATCTACATAGCCATTTTCACCCTCTTGTTTTCTAAAGTAATAGAGTCACCTCAGTAGCATAGCCGATTGTCCAGTGGTAAAAGGGGGTTTTAACAGCACCTCCCTCTGTGGCTTATGTTGAGGTTGTAAGGATTACAATTACAATTTCCTTGGCATTTTGAGCTCTTCACATCAAGCTTCAGTAGTCCCTCTCTAATTCCCAATGATGCACTCCAACAGAGCTTATAGTTAGTGAAATTGACATTTGAAAAGTCTTGCTTCAATGGGGAAATTTATTCTTTCAATAGTATTTATTGAGCTCTTTCTATGTGCAGGGGACTGTACTAAGTGCTTGGAATGTACAATTCGATAACAGAGAGAGACAATCCCTGCCCAGTGACGGGCTCACAATGGGGAAATTTATTGATAGTGGTTGAAATGTGTGTTCTTCTCAACCCCTACCACCAGAACTTCTTTAGTCCTTACACATCCCTAGGTTTGTGCGCACCTGTCTGATACCGTAGTGATGTTTCTAGGAATGCGGTATGCCATAATATGGTTCTGTGTTTGTTGAGCAAACCCTGAAAAGCACAAATCTGATACTTGTTTTAAACCCTGTCTAGGCATTGGAAAGACAGGCTGGGCAGGACAATTTCTTCATTAAAAGGTGAAGGTGAGATTGGTACTGCTAATACTAAACAGATTAAGGACAGATTATTTGTAGTTATGCTAATACCACAGGTTTGCATACAAGTAAACCTTTTGTGATTGGAAAATATAATTATTCTACAGTCTTCAAAGATGCTAATTCTTTACCAATATTTACAAAATGCAAGGTAAGTCTCAAATGGAGAAAGTTATTTCATTTTATTTCTCTTTTTCTAGTAACAGAAAATTTTAGAAAATTAGTTTTGCCTGATGATGGCCAAGGTATTCTACTGCTAGTCACTTGTAGAGTTTAGTGTCATATAATAGAGAAGAGAACAGTGCTTGGCTCATAGTAAACACTTAACAAATGCCATCATTATAATAGAGATGGGGCTTGTTAAGACTTATCTATCCTCCTGTCTACAATTGAATTAACCTCACTGAAACAGTCTATGAATCACATTGTAATTCAACATGGAAATGTTACTAGAGAAGAGATTTTCTGGGAAAGATAATCATGAAGACACTGTATAGAAGTAGTGAGGCCTAGTGGAAAGAGCATGGTCCAGGGACCCAGAGGACCTGGGTTCTAATTTTGACTCTGCCACTCTTCTATTATGTGACCTTGGTCAAATCACTTAACTTTTCTCTGCCTCAGGCTCCTCACTGGTAAAATGGAAAATAAATTTTCATTTTTGCTTCTACATAAACTGTGAGTCCCATGTGGAAAGAAATTATGTGTCTGACCTGATTTTCTTTTATCTATCCTGTTGTTTTAGTACAGTACTTGGCAAACACTAAGTGCTTATCAAACTTTTAATAAGAGAAGAACATAAAAACAGTGCAAACTCTAATGTTCCCTGTGGGTCTTGAATTCTATTAACAGTGAAACACTGAGGAGAGCTTGCATAATGTCATGGCTTAGTGGTACAGTCACAAAAATGTCATCTGTTGATAATAAACATTTATAAAGAAGAGGTGAAAAAATAAATAAATGTGTAAGCAGAACTTGAAATGGTGAGGAACACATCTTGTAAATGAGATTTAAAAGGCAGATTGAAGCTGACAAGAATACTGAATTAACACCTCTTGCTACTGATATAAGAACAACAAATAGTGATTTGAATTTCAGCATTTCAAACAATAAAAAGAACAGTAAAATCAGAGCTTTTAGTGACGAGGATGAAGGAAACTAAACATTTTTATTATAATTCTCAGGTATTTGTTAAGCAATTATGTGCGGAGGATTTTACTAAATGCCAGGGTAGATACAATATGATTAGGTTAGACAGAGTTGCTGTCCCACATGGAACTCACAGTCTAAAGGGGGAGGAGAAGAGGTATTTTATCCCATTTTTACCTAGGAGGAAAATGAGGACCAGAGAGGTTGTGACTTGCCCGAGGTCACTGTACTAGACGATTGGCCACCCTGTCTCCACTCTATCTCCTTCCAAAACTGTACTAGATATCCTGTCTCCATTTTATCTTTTTACTGTGGGAGATCAATCATTTAAGTTTCGGCAGCGATGTGTCAATTACATTAACTTATATGGACCATTCCTAAGAACTGGGTTCTGATTGGAGGCTGGAGTACCGGCAGCGCAAGGAGATTGGGAAGGATTTCGCACGCTGGAAGAGTTGCAGTCGAGTGGAAATATTTGCAAATAAAGGTACCAGGTTCGGACTGCACAGGGCTGTTTGTAACTCATACCCTCCTGGGGTCAACGTGCAGGCAGCCACTTTCTACCTTTTCCTGCTCTCTCTGCTCACCCTCTTGAGTCTGTTCATCTCTACACCAAGGTCACGAAAACCCTCTCATGCGATTATGAGATCAGAGTTGTTTCTCTGATAAATTCCATATCAGTCACACAGCAGGTAAGTGGCAGAGTAAGGATTAGAATCCAGATCTTCTGCACTACCAGGCCTGTGCTTTATCCACTAAGCCACACTGTTGCTTCAATATTTTAGAGACTACCTTGGATAGAACACGGGCCTGGGAGTCAGAAGGTCATGGGTTCTAATCCGGGCTCTGCCACTTATCTGCTGTGTGAACTTGGGCAAGTCACTTGATTTCTCTGGGCCTCGGTTACCTCATATGTAAAATGGGGATTGAGACTGTGAGCTCTATGTGGGACAGGGACTGTGTCCAACCTGATTTGCTTGTATCCACCCCCGTGCTTAGTGCAGTGCTTGGTATATAGTAAGTGCTTAACAAATGACATCGTCATAATTATTATTATTATCTAATTGTGTGTTCACCACTCTACCTTCACATAAGTAAGATTATTTCAGGGCTTATTCACAAAAGTTTCTAGGGTTAGTCAGAGAGTCAGTTCACATATACTCAATCAACTCTATCTTCCACATCTACACTTGATGCTAGGTATTCTGTTTGGCTAAGTATTCTCTTGTGAATGTGTACTATATACAGTTAGTACATATAATCAATCAATCACTGTTATTTGTTGAGTGCTTTGTGTGCAGTATACTGTACTGAGTTTATGGGAGAGTACAATACAAGGTAGTTGGTAGACATGACTCCTGCTAACAAGGCACTTACAGTCTAGAGGGTGAGATAAACATAAATTACAGACAGGGAATCTGGCAGAGTATGAGAATGAGTACACAGATGTCGTGGGAATTGATTAATTACATCACAGAATGTAAGGGATGTGAATATCAAGTGTTTAAAGGGACCTACGCAAGTACATCAGTGACTCCAAAGGGACGGCAAGTAGGAGAAATGAGAGCTTAGAAAGAGAAGGCCTCAGTGTGGAGATGTGATATTAGGATGACTCTGCAGTTGGGGACAGTGGTGGTCTGCTGGATATAAAGGGGGAGGTAGTTCCAGGCCAGAGGCAGCATTTAGTTGAGAAGTATGTCATCTCGAGATAGACAAGATGGAGTTACAGTGAGAAGGCTGAAGGTAGAGCAAATTGCGTGGGCTGGATTGACACAGGAGATCAGTGAGGTAAGATAGGAAGGGTTGAGCTGATTGAGCATCTTAAAGCCCAGGGTAAGTAGTATCAGTTTGGTGTGGATGTGGTTGGGCAACCCCTGGAGGTTCTTGGATTTGTACCCTTTAATTTACCCCACCTTCACAGCATTTATGTGCATATCTGTAATTTATTCATTTATATTAGTGTTGTCTCCCCATCTAGACTGTAAGCTCCAAGTGGCCAGCGAATGAGTCTACCAGCTTTGTTGTATTGTACTCTCTCAAGCACTTAGTACAGTGCTCTGCATCAGTAAGTGTCCAATAAATATATGATTGATTGGACGATTGATATAATGTGGCCAAGTTGACAGATTGGAAGGAAGGTGAGGATAAAATGCTCTAGGATTTGGAGATGAGGGTGAGGGTGGAATCAGGTAGACCACAAGTCTTGGCACCTCTGAGATCATTTCTCCAGATTTCTCCTTCCTCAGGCAGTGTCTCGTCTTCCCAACGTCCATTCCAACCTTAGACCTGCGCTACCTAAGCATTGAAGTTAATTCAGTCCCAGTAGAACTTATTCATTCATTCATTCAATTGTATTTATTGAGCGCTTACTGTGTGCAGAGCACGGTACTAAGCGCTTGGAAAGTACAATTCTTTAACAGAGACAACTTATTATATGTAGACATTATATACTCTGTTCCCTCAATCCCTGCTCTGCCACTTGGCAGCTGTGTGACTGTGGGCAAGTCACTTAACCTCTCTGTGCATCAGTTACCTCATCTGTAAAATGGGGATTAACTGAGAGCCTCATGTGGGACAACCTGATTACCCTGTATCTACCCCAGTGCTTAGAACAGTGCTCTGCACATAGTAAGCGCTTAACAAACACCAACGTTTAAAGCACTGTCTCCCTTGCTAGACTGCAAGATCCTTGAGAATAGGGATCATTTTGTAGTCTCCCAAAAGCTTAGTGCATTATTCTGCACACGTTAGTTGCATAACCCTAATGTGATTGAGATTATCATTTGTGTATCATGAGGTTCAATATTTCTGTTTTATACTCCCAATTTGACATTTTAAAATCTCTTTTTAGAGACCAAAAGTAGGAACCCTTCTTAGACAAAAGGGGGTGAAGGAAGCATGAAATAGGCATCCCCATCTGCCACCCCACCACCTCAACTCCTGCCACTGGAAGCACATGATAAGTTTGGTAATACCTGATTCTCATGACTAATGAAAGACTTTTGGGAAAGCTTTACCGTTCAGAGTCTTCCAATTAATACAGTGTTGCCCCTCCTCTGCCTGGTTTCCCTAGAAAGGATATGATTAGTGGAAAAAACTATACGTTCAGAACTCTGCACCACTGACACAATCCCTCTTCCCTGACTAAACTCTCCATTCCTCTTCTCCCACTCCCGTCTGTGTCGTCCTGACTTGTTCCCTTTACTCATCTCTGTTTCCATCCCCACAGCACTTATGTACATATCTGTCATTTCTCTCTTTCTATTAATGTCTGTCTCCCCTCTAGACTGTAACCTCAATGTGGGCAGGGAATGCCTCTGCTTATTGTTTTCTTGTACTCTCACAAGAGCTTAAAAGAGTACTTTGGACACAGTAAGAGCTCAGTAAATATGATTTACTCATTCATTCAATAGTATTTATTGAGCGCTTACTATGTGTAGAGCACTGTACTAAGCGCTTAGAATGTACAAATCGGTAACAGATACAGTCCCTGCCCTTTGACGGGCTTACAGTCTAATCGGGGGAGACGACAGACGTGGCTCAGTGATAAGAGCCTGGGCTTCAGAATCAGAGGTCATGAGTTCGACTCCCGGCTCTGCCACTTGTCAGCTGTGTGACTGTGGGCAAGTCACTTCACTTCTCTGTGCCTCAGTTACCTCATCTGGAAAATGGGGATTAACTGTGAGCCTCATGTGGGACAACCTGATTACCCTGTATCTATCCCAGTGCTTAGAACAGTGCTCTGCACATAGTAAGCACTTAACAAATACCAACATTATTATTATTATTAATAACAATAGCAATAAATTTAATGGATGACTGAATGAATGAAGGCAGGAGGCTGGAAACAATGGGTACTCAAAACACACAGTATCTTGCTTCTCATGGCCACAAGGCCTTGTACTTTCCACCTCTCCTGATTACTGGTCCTGTACTCTTCCATAGCAAAAGCAAAAACTCCCAGAAAAGGGGTAGCAGAAACTGTGGGAGGTTGGGGGAGGGAGAGCAGTTGGAATGTGAGCAGGAGCCTGAGTCTGAGGCAAGTCACTCTCACCGCCACTTGTCTTCGATACGTATTCATTCATTCATTCAGTCATATTTATTGAGTGCTTACTGTGTACTAGAGCTTGGAAACTACAATTCAGCAATAAAGAGAGACAGATGGGCTTACAGTCTAGATGGGGAGAGACAGACATGAAAACAAGTAAACAGTCATCAATATAAATGAATAGAATTATAGATATATACATATATTCATAAGTGAAGTGGGACGGGGAGAGAGGGAGAAGAGTAAAGGGAGTGAGTCGGGGTGACATGGAAGGGAGGGGGAGCTGAGGAAAAGGGCGCTTAGTCTGGGAAGACCTCTCGGAGGACGTACACCTTCAGTGAGAGCTGAGTACAGTTTTCAGGGAACCCAGGAGAGCCTTGGACAGTGTGGGGCTCCCTGACTCCTCTTCTCCCTCCCATGGGCACCTGTACCCTCTCCATCCTGGGTTGGACCCCCAACTCTGTCCCCAGTGTCATATCCCCCCATGCAGAGGTGCCTAAATCAGTCAGCCGGTCAAACATATTTATTATTTAGTGTGTGCAGAACACTGTAGCAAGCACTTGAGTGAATACAATATAACAATGAACAGACACATTCCCTGCCCACAAAGAGGTTACAGTCTAGAGGGAGACCCCTCCAGAAAGAATTAGAAAGAAGTAGACCTGGGGGTATATGGGTGGTCCCTGGGGATGTTACCCTGCAGCAGAGGGTCCTCATCTCCACTTCTCAATCCTGCCCTGCCCCTCGTTGCAAGCAGAACAGCACCTCTTATAACACTTGAAACAGAGAATAATAATAATAATGCTGAAAATAAAAATAATAGCGTGGCTCAGTGGAAAGGGCACGGGCTTTGGAGTCAGAGGTCATGGGTTCTAATCCCAGCTCTGCCACTTGTCAGCTGTGTGACTGTGGACAAGTCACTTCACTTCGCTGTGCCTCAGTTACCTCATCTGTAAAATGGGGACCAAGACTGTGAGCCCCACGTGGGACAACCTGATTCCCTTGTGTTTACCCCAGCGCTTAGAACAGTGCTCTGCACATAGTAAGCGCTTAACAAATACCAACATTATTATTAACATTATTAATAGTATTTGTTAAGCACTTACTATGTGTCCAGCACTGTTCCAAGCACTGGGGTAGGTAAAAACTAAGCAGGTGGGACACAGTCCATGTCTCACAGAGGGCTCACAGTCTTAATCCCCATTTTACAGATGAGGTAACTGAATCACAAAGAAGTTAAGTGATTTGCCCAAGGTCACATAGCAGACACAACAGAGCTAGGATTAGAACCCCCAGGTTCTTCTTACTTTCAGGCCCATGTTCTTATCCACTAGTCCATGTTGCTTCTTTTTGTAAAGCCACCTGGAAAATGGTCAATCTGGGGGACTCTGCTGAGCATGAGTATCTTCATCCAAAAAGACATAATAGCTTCATGGTCCCATAGACTCTCTTTTCAGTCTAAAGTTGGCTTATGGGCCAGAGGTCTGAGTGACTGGATTGCAAGACAAAATTGAAAACTAAATTACCTGTCTATTCTATAAAAGCAGTCTTGTAGCCAGGGATCGAGTCAACTAACCCTATTGGATTATATTTTCCCAAGTGCTTAATACAGTGCTCTGCACACAGTAAGTGCTCAATAATACCCTTGATAGATTAGTTGATTGATCAAGGGTGATTCTGATATTAAAAATAAGAAGACATAAATTCACAAATGTATACAAAAATAGGTTTCCATTTAAAGCAAAGTGTCATAGACTCTTTTTAATAGTAGTACTATTAATAGCATTAAGCACATAGTGTGTTCAGTGCACTATATTATGTGCTGGTAAAGAATGTACAGGTAGGGATTAGGCATAGTAGTCTTATAACCCAACATTACTGAATTAAAGTCAGTACTGTGATTAATGTCAAGTTTCTACAAAAAGAAAGTTAGTAACAAAACACCCAGTCTGCACACTTCACTCCTCTTATTCACGGTGCCTTGTTCTTATTTCTCTGGCCATTTACCTCTTGTTCATGCCCTTTTCCTGCCTGGAACTCCCATCCTCTTCACATCTGGCAGATTGCTTTCCCCATTTTCAAAGGGCTACTATAATAATAAACATAATTATCATGCTTCTTAAGCACTTGCTATATGCCAAGCACTATACTAAGTGTAGGGATAGATGTAAATTAGTCAGGTTGGACACCGTCCCAATCCTACATAGGGCTCACAGTCTTAATCCCCATTTTACAGATGAGGTAATTGAGGCCCAGAGAAGTGAAGTGACTTGTCCAAAGTTACACAGCTGACAAGTGGGGAAGCTGGGATTAGAACCCATGACCTTCTGACTCCCGGGCCCTTGCTCTATTCATGGCCCAGTGGAAAGAGCACAGGCTTGGGAGTCAGAGGTCATGGGTTCTAATCCCAGCTTCCCCACTTGTCAGCTGTGTAACTTTGGACAAGTCACTTCACTTCTCTGGGCCTCAATTACCTCATCTGTAAAATGGGGATTAAGACTGTGAGCCCCACGTGGGACAATTTGATCACCTTGTATTCCCCCCAGCGCTTAGAACAGTGCTTCACACATAGTCAGTGCTTAACAAATATCACCGTTATTATTATTATCAAATCACATCTCCTTTAGGAAACATTCCTTACACAATCTATCCTACCCCTCCCACCCCTGACACACCATTTGCCCTTCTTTCTCTATCACCTATGCACTTGAGTCCATCCCCACTAAGCACCTTGGTGTTCACAGTACTTCTGTAGTGGAAAGAGCCTGGGCTTGTGAGCCAGAGGTCTTGGGTTGTAATCCCAACTCCACCACTTGTCAGCTGTGTGACTTTGGGCAAGTCATTTCTCTGTGCCTCAGTAGCCTCATCTGTAAAATGGGGATTAAGACTGTGAGCCCCACATGGGACAACCTGATTCCCTTGTATCTACCCCAGAGTTTAGAACAGTGCCTGGCACATAGTAAGCGCTTCACGAATACCACTATTATTATTATTATTATTATTAAATAGCCTTGTACTTGGTTGCCTCCCTTACCTGCAATTTATTTTAGTTTCCATCTCCCCTGCTAGATTGTAAATTTATCAAGGGCAGAGATCATGTTTGCATACCTGTTCTCCCTCTATTTAGACCGTGAAACCCATTTGGGACCTGATGATTTTATATCTTTCCTAGTACACTGCTTAGCATACAGTAAGTGATTAATAAATACCACATTTTTTTTAACTCTATTGTGTTCTCACAAGTCCTTAGCACCGTGATTTGAACAAAGTAAGTGTACTTAATAAGTAGCATGGTCTAGTGGACAGAGCACGGGCCTGAGAGTCAGAAGGACATGTGTTCTAATCCCAGCTCTGCCATTTATCTGCTGTGTGACTTTGGGCAAGTCACTCCACTTCTCTCGGCCTAGGTTACCTCATCTGTCAAATGGGGATTAACACTGTGATCCCTGTGAGGGATAAAGACTGTGTCCAGCCTGATTTTCTTGTATCCCCCAGTACTTAGGACAGTGCCTGGGAGGGAATGTCACTGTTTATTGTTGTACGTTTTGCCAAGCTCTTAGTACAGAACTCTGCACACAGTAAGTGCTCAATAAATACAAGTGAATGAATAGTAAGCACTTAAATACCACAGTTATTATTATTATTGTCATTATTATTGATACAACTGATTGAATTTATAAGCACTGAAAACAGTGTAGCCTTTCTGATTGTCCTTGAACAGAATTTGCTTTGATCTCCTGATTTCCAGAGCAGTGTTCTTTCCCCTGGACCAATAGCAGAGTTCTATCCTTTTAATCCTCAAGTGAAGGTGCAGGGACCTGTTACCAAGGAAGCTGAGTGTCCTAATCTCCTTCAGTCCTTGGCTTTCCTTCGCAATCAATAAATCATCATATTTAATGTGCACCTACTATGAGCAGGGCACTGTACCAGGCACTTGGAAAAGTACAAGACAACAATATAACAGACACATTAACTCACCACAACAAACTTAGACTCTAGGTAGGGAGGCGAGAATTAATATAAACTAAAAAATTACAGATAAGTACATAAGTGATGTGGGGCAGGGGGTGGGGGTGGTGAATAAAGGGAGCAAGTCAGGATGACAAAGAAAGGAGTGGCAAAAGAGGAAATAAGGGTAAAGTAAGGGAAGGATTCTTGGAGGAGATATGCTTTCATTAAGGCTCTGAAGGTGGGGAGAGTGATTGTTGGATATAAAAAGGTTGGACATTCCAGGCCAGAATCAGGATGTGGGTGAGATTGAGATACAGTGAGTGGGTTAGCATTAGAGGAGTGAAGTGTGAGGACTGGGTTATACTAAGAGAGTAGCAAGGTGAATGGGGCGGGGGGTGAGATACTGAGTGCTTTAAAGCTAATGGTATGAAGTTTCTGTTTGATGAGGAGGTGGATGGGCAACCCCTGGAAGTTCTTGAAGAGTGGGGAAACATGAACTGAACATTTCTCTTTTGACCACTAACTGTATTGCTCAAGGAACAATTCTAGGAAAAATGTTGAGTCCCTATAACATTGGGGAATGTGCCAGATAAACTAAAAATTCAGCCAAAACAGAATGTTGCCAACATTTATCTAGGACTTTCCGAATGAAAGTCTTTAAATGAGCTTTGACCCAAAGGAGTCATTTAGACAGTCTCTGAACGACTTCAAAGTATCTTAAGTATTTACATGCAACTTCTAGAAACAGTAGCACGTGTGCATTTCTATTTTAAATACTGTAAATACTTCCACTTATTACATTATTTCAAAGGAATCTGTTGTTTTTCTATCGTGCCAGCATGTAAAGTTACGTTATGACCATATGCTTGCCACATTGGCTTCTTGTTAATCCTGTATATCTTCTCACTGATAGCAATTAGTCAATCTCCTCTTCTCTTTTGCTTGCTTCAAATAATTTTCCCCATACACTACTGGCCAGTGAGGGAGGGTCAAATTCCAAAGTGTGTCGCATGAGTCTCATTATGGGCATACTTTCAAGCCCCGGGGAATTCCTGGACCTAATCATTTATGAGAAAAATAAACTTCCAAGGATTTCAAAAAGGAACAAACTCTGGCCTTGAATTCAACCTGACCCCAAGGTTATGTTCTGTTAGTAAGTTCTGATTTCCATTGTTCTGATTTATGACTGCTGTTATTATTATTCTTGTTGTTGTTGTTAAGTGCTTACTATCTGTCAAGCACTGTTCTAAGTGTTTGTGGAGACACAAGTTAATCAGGTCAGATACAGTGCCTGATCCATATGAGGTTCATAGTCTAATCAAATCCCTATTGTACAGATGAAGAAACTGAGTCCCAGAGAAGTTACTTGATTTGCCCAAGGTCTCACAGCAGGCAACTGGCAGATCTGGAATTAAAACCTAGGTCCTCTGACTTCCAGACCCGTACTGTTTCCACTAAGCCATGCTGCGCCTCATGAAAACTGTCAGGTCAAGTTAAGGCTGAGGCTCCCATGAAAACTGAACTACCAAACATCATGAGGCTAAGGATAATGAGAAAACAGCATGGCCTAATGGAAAGAGCATAAGATTGTGTCAGGAAACCTGGGTTCTAGCCAGTATATGCTGTGTAACCCAAGAAAGTCACTTAACTTCTCCGTGTCTCCAATTCCTCATCTGTAAATGCATTCGAATTCTTTCTCCATGTTAGCCTGTGAACCCCATGTGAGGCAGGGACTCTGTCCAGTCTGATTATCCCATATCTACCACAGTGCTTGGCAAGGGGCTTGGCACATAATAAGTGCTTAACTAATTCCACAGTCATTATTATTATCATTATGACAATTCCTGTTTTCCACCATCTCTTTCCCTGATGGTTGGCCATCACTTTTGGAGATGGGCAGGGTTGGCTCTCTGCCCACCTCTGCCAAACTCTGCCCAGACATTGACCCTTCATCTGGAAGGCCAAGCTGAAGCACAGAGTAAATGCCTGGGGAACCTGTAGGAATCTTTTCTGGCAATCTTCTCTTCCATCACAACTGATTGAAATGTGTGCCCTATGAACCCTGGGCCCTTTCACCTCTGCCAAGGAACTCTCTGCCAGCCCCGAGCATGATTTGCATACCCTAGGCCGCATATAAAAGACACAGCTCTGCCTCCTCAGCCTTTCTCATCTCCAGCAGGGTAAAACGCCTGGCTATTGCAGCCTCATTTTCCTGCTTCTGGCCCAACCCCAAACGTAGCCAAATGAACTGTCTTCCCTCCCCACCTTCCAGGGGCAGCATCCATTCCCCTCTGCAGCATCAGGAGACCCTATTCCCTCCTGTTTACCACCATCCCATTGGGAGTGAGCACATCACCTACATCATGAGGCCTCATATAACCTCAGGAAAGCTAGTGGCTTCTGAGCTCTTGCTGTAGACTCTGAATCATGGGTAGATATTCTCATTCTCTAGCTCTGGCCACAGCTTCCTACTGACTTTTGTTTTCATTTTATATAGTGTGAATTGTTGTTCCCCCTTATGCTTTTTTAATGTTTTATGTTTCTTTGCTCTTGATGTGTCTGCCTTCAGTCCTCTCCTCCATCTATAATCTTAGATTGTGAGCCCCTCAAAGGACTGGGACGTATCTAATTCTCACCTGTATATTCTTGCCCAGTGCTTAGTACAGTGCTCGTGGCGCAGTGGAAAGAGCACGGGCTTTGGAGTCAGGGCTCATGAGTTCGAATCCCGGCTCTGCCACTTGTCAGCTGTGTGACTGTGGGCAAGTCACTTAACTTCTCTGTGCCTCAGTTCCCTCATCTGTAAAATGGGGATTAAGACTGTGAGCCCCGCGTGGGACAACCTGATTCCCCTGTGTTTACCCCAGCGCTTAGAACAGTGCTCTGCACATAGTAAGCGCTTAACAAATACCAACATTATTATTATTATTATTATGCTCTGCACTTCATAGGCACATAATAAATACTATTACTACTAATACAAAGAAAATCATCAGCAAAAAGTATGAAGCAAGAACCCAGAACTCCAGGTTTTGGAGTTCAAGACTCTCATATGCAAGGTTACAGAGAGCAAATGAGTTCTGGTGGGGAGTTAGAAGAGAGAGTTACAGGGAGTACAGCCCAAATTTCAAGAGCCCAGACTGATTTTAGGTAACACTTAATCTGACCCCATTGGCAGAAGTGATGAATTATCCTGCTAACATGGGAGCTCAAGATAATTTCTTTTTCTGCCTGCTTGAGTCTGAGTCTGATTTGCTGTGTCCTGCAAAGAGGCTAACCAGATAAGTCTCCAGCCTAAGACAAATGATGGAAGCCAGAGAATTCTCAGATGTTTCTGACATTAATTAACTACTGGCCATTTAGTGCTCTAGAAAACACCAGCTCATTGTGGACCGGGAATATGCCTACCAGCTCTGTTGAATTATAGTCTCTCAAATCCTCAGTGCAGTGGTCTGCACACAATAAGCACTCAATTAGTACACTTACTAATACTAATACTAATTACTGATAGATGTGCTATACCTACTCCCTCGGAGAACCCTCCACTCCTCTCTTCTGCTCCCTTGTCTTAAACTACAATCTTTATGATTTATAATCTCTACCCAAATATACAACTCCAATCTTGACCTCTTATCTCTGCAGTCTCATATTTCCTGCTGTGAAATATCTCTACCTGGATGTTCCACTGACACCTCCAACGCAACATGTTCAAAACAGAATTCCTTTTCTACCCATCCAAATCCTGTCTTCTCCCTGCTTTTCCCATCACATTAGACAATATCACTATCCTTCCTATCTCACAAGCCTGTAACCTTGGCCTTGCCCTTAACCTATCACTCTCATTCAGTGCAGATATTCAATCTGCCATCAAATCCAATCAGTTCTATCTTTACAACATTGCTAAAACCTACCCTATCCTCTCCATCCAAACTGCTACAATGCTGTTCCAAGCACTTATCCTATCCTGTCTTGACTACTCCATCAGTCACCTGATCTTCCTGCTATCTTGTCTCTCCCAACTGTAGTCCATACTTCACTCTGATGTATCATTTTTCTACAGAAACATTCAGTCCAAGTTTTCTCACTCCTCACCAACATCCAGTGGTTGCCAACCACCACCACATCAAAGAAAAACTCCTCACCATTGGTTTTAAAACACTAAATCAGTTCATCCCCTCCTACTTTACCTCACTTATATACAGACCAGCACACATACTGTACTCCTCTAGCACAACCTTGCTCATTGTGCCCCAATCCTATCTATCTCATCACTGATCCCTTTCCTAGGCTGGGACTCCCTACCCCTCCATATACGCTAGATCACCACTCTTCCCATCTTAAAAACATTATTAAGGGCATATTTATTTGTTTATCTATTTCTTTATTTATATTAATGTCTGTCTTCTCCAGAGACTGGGAGGCCAGCAAAGAGGATGATGCAGTAATCCAGGTGGGATAGGATAAGTGACTGTATTGATGTGGTAATAGTATGGATGGAGAGGAAAGGGCGGATTTTAGTGATGTCGTGAAGGTGGGACCGACTGGATTTGGTGATGGATTGACTATGTGGGTTGAATCAAAGAGAGAAGTCAAGGATAATGCCAAGGTTATGGGCTAGTGAGACAGGAAGGATAGTGGTGTCGTCTACATTGATGGGAAAGTCAGGGGGAGGACAGGGTTTGGGTGGGAAGATAAGGAGTTCTGTTTTGGACATGATAAGTTTGAGGTGACAGGAAGACATCCAAATAGAGATGATTTGAAGGCAGCAGGAGACACAGGACTGGAGAGAGGGAGAAAGATCAGGGCTGGAGATGTGGTTTTGGGTGTCATCTGCATAGAAATGGTAGTTAAAGCCATGGGAGCAAATCAGCTAGCTCTCCAAGGGAGTGGGTGTAGTTGGAGAATAGAAGGTGACCCAGAATTGTACCTTAAGGGGCCTCCACATTTAGGCGGGGCAGGGGGGGAGGAATAGGAGGAGTCCACGAAGACTGAGAATGAATAGCCAGAGAGATAAGAGGAGAACCAGGAGAAGACAGAGTCAGTGAAGCAGAGGTTGGATAACGTTTCCAGGAGAGGGGGATGGTTCACAGTGTCAAAGGCAGCTGAGAGGTCTAGGAGGATTAGGATGGAGTAGAGGCCACTGGATTTGGCAAGAAGATAATAATGTTGGTATTTGTTAAGCGCTTACTATGTGCAGAGCACTGTTCTAAGTGCTGGGGTAGACACAAGGGAATCAGGTTGTCCCACGTGGGGCTCACAGTCTTCATCCCCATTTTACAGATGAGGTCACTGAGGCACAGAGAAGTTAAGTGACTTGCCCACAGTCACACAGCTGACAAGTGGCAGAGCCAGGAGTCGAACCCATGACCTCTGACTCCAAAGCCCGTGCTCTTTCCACTGAGCCAAGCTATCACTGGTGACCTTTGAGGGTGGTTTCTGTGGAGTGAAAAGGATGGAAGCTAGATTGGAGGGAGTCAAGGAGAGAATTGGAGGAGAGGAATTTGAGACAGCGGGTGTAAGACAACTCGCTCAAGGATTTTGGAGAGGAATGGTAGGAAGGAGATGGGGCAATAAGTGGAGGGACCCATGAGGTAAAGGGAGGGATTTTTTAAGATAGGGGAGACATGGGAATGTTTGAAAGCAATGGGGAATGAATGGTTAAAGATAGCGTTAAGGAGGGAAGAAGGGAGGGGGGGCGAGACTTTTGATAAGGTGCAAAGAAATGGGGTCCAATATGCATGTGGAAGGGGGTGGCTTTTGGGAGGAGGCAGGAGATCTCTAGAGATACTGCTGGGAAAGATGGGCAAGTTGAAGATGGGGCCAGAGGGGAGAGGGACTGGGAAGGGGCAGGGGTTATTTTAGGGAGCTCACACCTGATGGTGAAATTTTCTTAATAAAGTAGGTGGCCAGGTCAATGGGGGCAAGGGATGTGGGAGGCAGGTGGACAGAGAGCCTGAGAAAGGAGTTAAATGTCTGGAACAATTGGCGAGGGTAAAGTGCATTGGTTCCAATAAGGGTAGAGAAATATTTTTTCTGGGCAGAGGCAAGGGCAAAATTAAAGCATGCAAGGATAAACTTAAAGTAGACAAAGTCGACCTGATATTTAGATTTCTGCCAGCAACATTCTAGACTGTGAACTCGTTGTGGGCAAGAAATGTCACTGTTTATTATTGTATTGTACTTTCCCAAGCACTTAATAATAACAATAATAAAAATGTTGGTATTTGTTAAGCGCTTACTATGTGCAGAGCACTGTTCTAAGCGCTGGGGTAGATAAACGATAATCAGGTTGTCCCACGTGAGGCTTACAGTCTTCATCCCCATTTTACAGATGAGGTAACTGAGGCACAGAGAAGTTAAGTGACTTGCCCACAGTCACACAGCTGACAAGTGGCAGAGCCGGGATTCAAACCCATGACCTCTGACTCCCAAGCCCGGGCTCTTTCCACTGAGCCATGCTGCTTCTATTAATACAGTGCTTCTACTTAATACAGTCCTCTGCACACAGTAAATACTCGATAAATATTATTGAATGAATGAATGAGTGAATGAATCAATGGACCTGGGTTCTTCTAATCCTGAGTCCGCCATTTATAATCTGTGTAAACTTGGGCAAGTCACTTAACTTCTCCGTGCCTCATTTACAGAATGTGGATTCAATACCTGTTCTTCTTCTTACATAGGCCCTGAGCCATTCATTCATTCAGTCATTTTTATTCAGTGCTTACTGTGTGCAGAGCACTGTACTAAGTGTTTGGGAGAGTGCAACATGACAATACACAGACACATTCCCTGCCCACAACGAACTTGAGCCTATGTGGGACCAGCTTATCTCGTGTCTACCCCAGCACTTTGTACATTGCTTGGCACATAGTAAGCACTCCTTGGGCAAGTCACTTAACTTCTCTGGGCCTCAGTTACCTCCTCTGTAAAATGGGGGTTAAGAGTTTGAGGTCCATGTAGAACAGGGACTATGACCAACCTGATTAACTTGTATCTACCCCAGGGCTTAGAATAAGGCTTGAAACATAGTAAGCACTTAACAAGTATGTAACAAATGCGACAATTATTATTATCATTCTTATTATGACATGAATAAATATAAAAGTTTGTTTAAATGGATGGATATGTAGCTGTTCTTAAGATGTGAAGGAGATTTTATCACACATATGACTGTGGTTAATAAGTAAGATGTACGTCTGAGGTTTAGAGTACCTGATCCACTGATGAATTATTGGGTTTCATTTTTTTTAATTTAGTTTAAAAATGGGGCTGAAATTAAAACTTTTTTTAAAAAAACTGGGTTTTATTTTATCTTTTTAAGGCTAATGTGTTTGGAAAGTGTTCCTTAAAAAATATTCCCCCTTCTGGATAAAAGTGATAATTGTGGTATTTGTTAAGTGCTTCCTATATGCCAAGCACTGTACTAAGCACTAAGGTAGATGCGAGATTATACATAGTCCCTCTCTCACTTGGGGCTCAATCTAAAAGGGAAAGAGAACTGACATTTAATCCCCACTTTACAAATGAGGAAAGTGAGGCACTGAGAAGGCAAATGACTTGCCCAGTGTCTCACAGCAGGCCACTGTCAGAGCTGGAATTAGGACTCAGGTCATTTGAATCCCAGGCCTGAGCTCTTTCTACTAGGCCTGGAATGTGCCAGTATCACAAATGACTGAACAAACACTTGATATCACAGTTAGCTATTTGCCTATGGTACAGGATTAAAACAATATTACTTAATTTAAGATACTGACCTTGGGCATCAATCCAAAACAGAGCAATATCCAAAGCTTGGAGGGAGAAGAATACTGACAATCATGCTAAAATGAGCAGATCCTGACCACAATATTGGTTACCCAAAAATACTCCAGACTCTTTTCCAGTGTGCAGAGGTAGAAATCCTCCAGATTAAAACAAACAAAAATAGGATCTTTCCCATTTTTGTACATGAAGTAGAAGCAGCATGTCCTCATAGATGATAGAGCACAGGCCTGGGAGCCAATTGTCTACTGTGTAACCTTGGATAAATCCCTTACCTTGTCTGTGCCTCAGTTATCTCATCTGTAATAATAATAAGAATAATTATGGTACTTGTTAATCCCCTTATTATGTGCCAAGCACTGTTCTAAGCACTGAGGTAGATACAAGTTAATCAGGTTGGATACAGTTCCGGTCCCAGATTGGGCTAACGTTCTTAATCCTCATTTTGAACAAATGAGCTAACCGAGGCACGGAGAAGTTAAGTGACTTTCCCAAGGTCACATAGCAGCCAAGTAGTAGAGCAGGGATTAGAACCCATGGCCTTCTGACTCCCAGGGTGGTGATTTATCCAGTAATAATGTTGGTATTTGTTAAGCGCTTACTATGTGCCGAGCACTGTTCTAAGCGCTGGGGTAAACACAGGGGAATCAGGTTGTCCCACGTGGGGCTCACAGTCTTAATCCCCATTTTACAGATGAGGGAACTGAGGCACCGAGAAGCTAAGTGACTTGCCCAAAGTCACACAGCTGGCAAATGGCAGAGCCGCAGTTCGAACCCATGACCTCTGACTCCAAAGCCCGTGCTCTTTCCAGTGAGCCACGCTGCTTCTCACTACTCACTTCTCAGTACTCTATGCTGCTTCTCTAAAATGGGGAATAAGGCTGTGAAACTCAGTTACATCAGCTGAAGCATAGTCAATTACAGAGGAGGAATTAGGCAAGGATGTGAAGAGATCATGAGGAATATGAAGGCCAGAGGTGGTAGGAGAGGCCCGGCATGAAACTAGTTTTGGTGAGGAAGCCTGAAGGAGAGATCAGGTCTAACTATCATGGAAGTAGCTGAGAGTGGCTTTGTCCACAGAGTTGCTGGGGAAAGGGTCATCCCTGGGTTTAAAGTAGAAACAAGATCCAGATTAAAGAAAGGGGTTCATTCCTAGATCTAGTTTCAAGTTCCTCCAGTCTCAATATCCTGAGCTTCATATATTCCATTTATTCAAATGTATTTATGGAGCACTTACTGTGTGCAAAGCACTGTACTAAACACTTGGGAGAGCAACAATAAACAGACACTTTCCCTACCCACAGTGAGCTTACAGTCTGGAGGGGGGGATACAGTCATCAATACAAATAAATGAATTACAGACATGTACATAAGTGCTGTGGGAGTGGGAGGGGGAAAGAGCAAAAGGAGCAAGCCAGAGTGAGGCAGAAGGGAGTGAGAAAAGAAAAAAGGGGAGCTTAGTCAGGGAAGACCTCTTGGAGGAGGTGTGACTTCAGTAAGGCTTTGAAGGGGAAGAGAGTAATTGTCTTTCGGATTTGAGGAGGAAGGGTATTCCAGGCCAGAATACTTCTCACTTTACTTCTCACAAATAACCTTTTTTTAAATTTATCCTTCCAATCTCCCAGTACTCTAACTAATAATCAAATGCATCGAGATATGTCATCTCAAAGACCTCCATAAAATGTCCTCAAAAAACTGCGCTGCCAACACAGATCTACTGATTGGGAAACTTTTTTAATGTGGGATATTACTCCCTCCTCCAAAATCCTTTTGTGATCATTTTCGATTCAGTTATAACCATGCACTCTTCATTCAAGCCCATACACCAAGTATTTTGTAGTTTTAAGTAGATGGCTATGCAGAATTGCTAGGGGTGATACAATTCACTGAAACCTTCTTACAGAAAACTCCAAGTGGCTGGGGAAGAATTAAAAATTTCATTCTGCAAATGGCTTTAAATCCAAGGGCTTTGCCTATGATTCATTCATGTCTGTCCTCTTAATCCTGTCTGGGAAAATGGTTTCCCTGAATGTTCCAGAAGAAATCCTTGGCATGAAGGAAGCCAGGTTTGCTTGACCAATCCAGTGCAATCACTCCTACAAACTATCAGAAGCAGTGTTGCCTAATGCTCGGTAGACAGAGGACCTGGGTTGTAATCCTGGTTCCATCATCTATCTGCTCTGTGACTTTGGACAAGTCACTTCACTGCTCTTTGCCTCAGTCTTCTCATCTGAAAAATGAATTTTAAATCCTACTCCCTCCTACTTGGACTGTGAGTCCCACGTGGAACAGGGACTCTGTTCAACCTGATTATCTTGAATCTATCCCAGTTCTTAGAGCAGTGCTTGACACAAAGTAAGCATTTAATAAGTATAATAAGAACGATAATCATTATCATCATCATCACCATATTCCCTGGAACTTAGGAAATTTACATACTTAGGAAAACTTAGGAAATAAAACCCCAGGCAATTCACTGAATATTTATTTTCACCTTCCTCTATGAACATTGTGTAAGATGAGCTTTAAAAGTCTAACCTACAATTGGTAGGGAGGAGTCCTCTGGAAGAACAAGTCAGGAAGGGAAACCTAAACTACAGAGCTAGAGAAGCACTACTCACTCTTAATGGGGACAGGATAGAGAAGGTGCCCTATATTGCCTTCTAAACCTCAAAACTGGTGAACGTGAAGAGGTCCATGCCTGGTGAACGTGACCTCAGTCACACTCACACACATGAATAGGCTCCTACCATCAAGCTTGGGAGACAGAGATATCTACATGCATGCCTACATACATACATGAGACATGATAGCAATTCCAAAGGGCCTCACTAATTCCAAGGAAGCAATGTTAAGCCCTCAGAAAATTGGACTCTGTACATTTGGAAACAATACCTCCATCAGTTAAAAAGTGAGATTCTCAAAGAAGTTACTTGGAGGTAACCAGGAGCCCCACCCTGAAAATCTTTGATGATCTGAAGACTGATTAGCTGGGCCTAGTCATTGCTCAAAGCTCACATCTCCTGTGGATGGAGGCTTGGAATTGGGTAAATATGGTTTGAAGATGAAGATGATGCTCTCTTTTTTACGGAATTTGTTAAACACTTACTATCAGCCAGGCTGGGGTAAACACAAGCTAATTGGGTTGGATACAGTCCATGTCCCACATGAGGCTCACATTCTTCATCCCCATTTTATAGATGAGGTAAATGAGGCAGAAGAAGTTAACTGACTTGCCCAAGGTCACACAACAGACAAGTGGTGGAGTCAGAATTAGAACCAATGTCCTAATTAGACAGAATTAGAACCAATGTCCAAATCCTGTCGGTCCCACCTTCACAACATGGCTAAAATCCACCCTTTCCTCTCCGTCCAAACTGCTACCACATTAATACAATCACTCATTCTATGCCACCTAGATTACTGCATCAGCCTCCTTGCTGACCTCCAAACCTCCTTACTTTCCCCACTCCAGTCCATACTTCACTCTGCTGCCCACATCATCTTTCTACAAAAATGTTCAAAACGTGTTACCTCCCTCCTCTAAAATCTCCAGTGGTGTTCTATCCATTTCCGTACCAAACAAAAACTCCTCACCACTGACTTTAAAATGCTCCATCACCTTTCTCCCTACTACTTCATCTCACTTCTCTCTACAACTGAGACCTTACACTTAGCTCTTTTGGTGCTAACCTTCTCACTGTACCTCTAATGTTACTGTTTCGCCACTGACTCCCGGCCCATGTTCCATCTCTGGCCTGGACTTTCCTACCTCCTCAAATCCTCCAGACAATTACTCTCCCCCATCCTTCAAAGCCTTACTGAAGGCAGATTGCCTCCAAGGGGCCTTTCCAGATTAATCCCCATCTTTCCTCATCTCCCACTCCATTCTGCATTGCCCTGGCTTGCTCCCTTTGCTCTTCCCTCCTCTCCCCACCCCATTCTATCCCACCTAGATTACTGCATCAGCCTCCTCGCTGACCTCCAAACCTCCTTACTCTCCCCACTCCAGTCCATACTTCACTCTGCTGCCCACATCATCTTTCTACAAAAATGTTCAGGACATGTTACCCCCCTCCTCTAAAATCTCCAGTGGTTTTCTATGCATTTCCGTATCAAACAAAAACTCCTCACCACTGACAGCAGCGTGGCTCACTGGAAAGAGCACGGGCTTTGGAGTCAGAGGTCATGAGTTCGAACCCCCGCTCTGCCACTTGCCAGCTGTGTGACTTTGGGCAAGTCACTTAACTTCTCGGTGCCTCAGTTCCCTCATCTGTAAAATGGGGATTAAGACTGTGAGCCCCACGTGGGACAACCTGATTCCCCTGTGTCTACCCCAGTCTTAGAACAGTGCTCGACACATAGTAAGCGCTTAACAAATACCAACATTATTCTTACTCCATAGCACTTATGTATATATCTGTAATTTTATTTATTCATATTGATGTCTGGCTCCCCCCGTCTAGACTGTGAGCTAGTTCTGGATAGGGATTGTCCATCTTTATTGCTATATTTCCCAGGCACTTAATACAGTGCTCTGCACACACTAAGTGCTTAATAAATATGATTGAATGAATGAATGAAAGTCCTGCTGACTCCCAGGCCCATGCTCTATCCGTTTTGTCACAAATCCTTCTCAAGCCTCAAGCTTCAAGTCTCTATTTTTTCTTTCTGAACTCACATCCTGAAGAGAAATGGATGCGTGGGTTTTCATGGGCCAATGGGTGGAAAGGTCATCTTATTTATGAAATTAGTGCTTTGACTTAATTTGCAACTTGGCTCCTGCATCTATGGTTTCCTGCATTCAATAGCTCTGATGAAGGATTTCAGTGAAACCACTAGAATGAAACTGTTACACTATAGCTTACAATTAACTCTGGATATCTAATGACAGTAGAGTTAAGAATTGGTTGCAGAAAAACCAAATGACCCATTGTCTTAACATCAGAATTGGGCTGGCCGAATTACATTCTCCTTGACATAGTAAACCCTTGTTGGTGGTACCAAAACTCAGCTGGCCTTAGTACAGTGCTCTGCACATAGTAAGCGCTCGATAAATACTATCGAATTAATGAATGAATGAATCTGAGAGCAATTCACTGAACCTTTCCTCATCTGAGCAATGAGGAGGTAGGACAGTTTTCATGGGAGGCTGCCCTTCTGTGAGATTAGATTTTTTCATGGTATTTGTTAAGCACTTACTATGTGCCAGACACTGTATTAAACATTAAGGTAGATACTATATGATTGTCAGGTTGGACACATTCCCTGGGGTTTACAGTCTTAATCCCCCAATTTATAGATGAGGTATTTGAGGCCTAAGGAAGTGAAGTGACTTGCCCAAAGTCACCCAGCAGACAGGTGGTGGAGCTGATATTAGTAATAGTAGTAATAATAATTATTATTAATGAGGAAATAATGATAACAGTACTTGTTAAGTGCTTACTATGTGCCAAGGACCATTCTATGTCATGGGATAGGTACAAGTTAAACAGGTTGGACACAGTCCCCGTCTCACATGGGACTCACACTCTTAATCCCCATTTTACAGATGGGCTAACTGAGGCCCAGAGAAGTAAAGTGACTTGCCCAAGCTCACACAGCAGACATGTGGCAGAGGTGGTTTGAGCCCAAATCCTTCTGATTCCCAGGCCCATTCTCTATCCACTAAGACACACTGCTTCTCAGGTTGGGGTGGGCACAGAGTGGGGTCTGCCACAGGGCTGAATGTGCTGATGGCCTGCTCTGCCCTTTAAGACCCCATCAAATATAATCAATCAATCAGTGAGTAGATCACTCTATTAAGCAAATCAGCATGTGGTGGCATTCATTCATTCATTTAATTGTATTTATTGAGCACTTGCTCTGTGCAGAATACTGTATTAAGAGTTTGGGAGAGAACAATACAGCAGTAAACAGACACATTCCCTGCCCACAGTGAGTCCTCCCTTCCCCAGTCACCACCTCAATTTCACCACAGCCTCTGGCTGGGCAACAGGCCCGCCTTGATCTTAACTTTGCAATCTGGGCTAAGCATCCTCCTGCTTCAGAGAGCAAACTAGAGAATCAGGTTCATTCATGTGGGAGGAAGGTTTGTCAGGGAAAGCCTCTTCATACTGAACACTTTTCCTTGTTCTTCTGCCGGCCCTTTGTTCTTTTCTCCTTTTCCCCTCTGTCTCCATTTCCTGCTCTCATACTTTCTCTTTTTCTTTCCCTCTCTTTCTCTCTGTCTCTTTCTCTCTCATCCTCACCTTCTTTGGACAAACCTCAAATCACCATTAAGTGAATTGTGTGTATATGCATGTGTATAGGAATTCTAGAAACTCTTTTCTCCCTTCCACCTACACTGTGAGCCCCATGTGAGGGACCTGATTATCTTGTTTCTCCCTTCCACTTACACTGTGAGCCCCATGTGAGGGACCTGATTATCTTGTATCTATCCCACCTCTTATACAGTATTTGTCACATAATAAGTGCTTAACAAAAGACATTATTATCATTATTTATAGTAGTAATAATAATATCAGGGAAGAGTCAGGCCCAAGTACAACATGATGAAGTATTTAGTGAATTTTTGCAAGCTCAAAGCAAAATCCTTTAAAAGGAATACAGAGCCCCATATCATATTTCTGACATGCAAGTTTCAAACACCCTGCTTTTTTCTAAAGGAAAATTAGCTAAAAGTAGTACTTAGAGTTAGCTCATTTTTTTCTCACTGCCCACAACAAAACAGATGTTCTATTCAATCTTTGTGTTGAGAGTAATAGCTTATTTAGCTTATGATTTTCTGAACATCCCAAACAATAGCTTAGCTGATGTCTTCCACGCCCATCTTGTCCCATTTTTGCCTATAATTAGTACTAAGCCTGAATATCAATCCCTAACATTGCTCATTTTGCCTTCCAAAGTCTTCCCTCGGATCTGGATCACCAGGAACAATAGAAAGGAAAATATTCATTTCTCTGAGGATTCTATCTGTGTGTAAAGAATGTTTGGCTTGGCATGGAGTTACCTTATCAATCTGGAGAGCCGGAAGTTCTCCTGATTGGAACTACTACATCTGTGCGAATGATATCCGAATCTAAATCTCCAGCCCCAATCTCTCTCCTTCTCTTCAGGCTCACATTTCCTTTTGCCTTCAAGACATCTATACTTGGCTGTCCTCCCATCAAATCAAGCTTAACATATCCAAAACAGAACTTCTTATCTTTGCACCCAAACCCTATTTTCCCTGTGATTTTTCCATCACTGTTTACGGTTTTCCATCACTGTAAACACCACCACCATCCTTCCTGTCGCACAAGCCCATAACCTTGGCATTATCCTTGACTCCTTTCTCTCATTCAACCCACCTATTCAATCCATCATGAAATCCTGTTGGTCTCAACTTCATAACATTGCTAAAATTTGCCCTTTCTTCTCCATCCAAACTGCTACCACATTAAATGTAATCACTCATCTTATCCTGCCTCAATTACTGCATCAATCTCCTTGCTGACCTCCCAGAGTCCTGTCTCTCCCCATTCCAGTCTACAAAAACATTCAAGAAATGTCACCCTGCTCCTCAAAATAATAATAATAATAATGGCATTTGTTAAGTACTTACTATGTGCTGAGCACTGTTCTAAGCACTGGAATAGATACAAGCTAATTAAGTTTTCCCACCTAGGGCTCACAGTCTTCATCACCATTTTACAGACGAGGTAACTGAGACCCAGAGAAGTTAAGTGACTTGTCCAAGGTCACACACAACTGACAAGCGGCAGATCCAGGATTACGACCCACGATCTCCGACTCCCAAGTCCGTACTCTTTCCACTGAGCCTCACTGCTTCTTGTGACAGCTTGACAAGTTGACAGTGAGATAGACAAGATGGAGGAACAGTGAGTAGTGAAGAGTTTGGACTGGGTTGTAGTAGGGGAGTAGTGAGGTGAGGCAGGAGGGGACAAGGTGATTGAGTGGTTTAAAGCTAATAGTAAGGAATTTCTGTTTTATACAGAGGTGGATGGGCAACCACTGGAGGTTCTTAAGGAGAGGAGAGACATGGACTGGATGATTTTGTAGAGAAATGATCTGCACAGCTGAGTAAAGTATGGTCTGGAGTGGGGAGAGTCGGGGAGAGAGGTAAGCATTGAAGCTGATACAGTAATCAAGGCAGGAAGGGACAAGTGCCACTAGGCCATGCTGGTTCTCTAAAACCTCTTTAAGATAGAAAAATCAAATCAATCAATCATATTTATTGAGTGCTTACTTTGTGCAGAATATGTACTAAGCGGTTTTTGGAAGGCCAAATGACTTGACTTAGATTAGCATATTTTGGACACATAATCAGGAGGACTGATTCTCCGGAGAAAACAGTAATGCTAAGAAAAGTTGAGGGAAAACGTGGACAAGGCAGATCAGCAGCTAGATGGATAGAAGCCTTAACAACGATAATGGAAGAACCATTAGAAAGTTTGTGGATTATGGAGGAGGACAGGACATTCTGGAGAAAGTATATCCATGGAGTCACTATGAATCAGAAATGACTCAGTGGCAGTTAATTATAATAAGAGCTTGGGAGAGTACACTATAGAAGTCATTAGACGAGTGCCCAGCCCTCAGTGAGCTTACAGTCTAGAGAGGGAGACACGAATTAATATGAACAAATACAATTATGTATAAGGCATTAGTGCTATGAGGTTGAAGGAGGGATGAATGAAGGGACCAATCCTAGTGCAGGGGCAATGCAGAAATGAGGAAATGAGGACTTACTTGGGGAAGGCCTTTTGGCGGAGTAATGTTTTTAATATAGGTAAATGTGTTTTTAATAGCATCTTAATCAAATGTGGAGAAATATACATGAAAATCAAGTTTAAAAGATTGTAAACCTCCACCACTAAATTGGGAGCCCCATGATGGCAGGGATCTTATTTACCAACTTTATTTTCCAAAATGCTTAGTCCCTTGTCTGGCTACCAGGTTTTCACAGGTGACTCCACTATCTACATTTCTAGTCTGCTTTTTCACCTGATTTACAATCAGGTATCTTCTTTCTACCTTTCAGCTTTCTCCTCCTCCTGACACTTTGAACTTAATTTATCAAAAACTGAACTCATCAACCTCCTTCCTAAATTTTCTCAATTTCCTAACTTGACAAACTCTACAGGATGAGCATCCTCCGGTTACAGAGGTTCACTTATCTTGGTGGCAGCTCTGACTTGTTTCTGTACTCAACTCTCACATTCAGTCCTTAGCTACATTCCACTGGTCCTTCCTCTAAACTATGGAAGAGTGGGTTTGTGGTTCTGCCCTTTCTTTTCCCCTTTTCCCTGCCTGTGTTTCAAAGCTAACACTCTTTGGCCTAAAACTTTTATAGTGGTTTAATTCTGTTGGGTTATGCCACAAACTCCCCTGCTTTCTCCACCACCAGCTCTGCTATACCAGCTATCACACTCTGTACCATGGATTGGTGGAAAGAGCATGGGGCAAGAAGAAATGAGATCTGGGTTCTAATTCCAGCTCCATTATCTTGTTATGCAACCTTGGGCCAATTTCTGGGCCTCCGTTTCCTGATCTCTGAAATGGGGATAGAATAGATGCTCTTCATACCTATTTGATTACGAACCGCATGTGGGACAGAAACTGTCTCCAATCCAATTAGTTTGTATCTATCCCAGGGCTTAGGACAGTGCTTTGCAGAAGGCATACCACAAGAGGTTGACAATATAAGAGGAGGAAGACAACACGATTAGACTGCAAGCCCGTCAAAGGGCAGGGACTGTCTCTGTTACCGATTTGTACATTCCAAGTGCTTAGTACAGTGCTCTGCACATAGTAAGCACTCAATAAATACTATTGAATGAATGAACATATAACAAAAGAATATCATACACACAATGGAAACTTGTCAAAAGTAATGATGGATTGCAATTGAAATTCTATGTGTTCGAGTTTAGATGAAACATTTTTTAAGGAAGTTGGAGTCTAACAGAATTCTACTAGGGAGAAACGTTGAGCAAAATATGTGCTATAATGGTTCCAATGAATAACCGATGACCTATTTTTAGCCTGCGTGATTTGCCTCTCTTGATTAGACTATGTAGTTAATACAAATTATCCACAATAGTTGCAGCATGTCCCCTCAGCAAATTCACCACTTAAATATTTTATCTGATACCTCCTGACTAGGTCTATTTTTAAGACTTTTCAAGGGGATAACTGGATTTTTAAATGCCTTTAAGTGCTCTACTCAGTGTTTCTCAAAGACTCCAGCTCAATTTTCTGTTTTCAGTTTCAGGTGATAGTCCGTCTAATTATATTCCCGGCCATTTACAGTTGCGTTTCACACTCAATAAATGACCTGCTGGGAAGTAGCTCTCTGAAAGGGCTTTTTCCATCAAAATTCACTTTGAACTTCCCAGCACATACCAACTGGTTTGTTTCGCATGTACCAGTTTAGAAAAGCTCATTTATCAATTCTACTGCTCCCCTACTCTTACAGAGGTGATTGTTCTCTTGAGACTGGGTTATAAAAGAATAGAAGCAACATTATTTGCTTTTCTCACTCAAGACTTTCCCTCTTTTCATTACTAGCTCAACAGGAAAACAATAAAGAACGTTTTGTACGTCCAAGACCTCCCTTATTTTTTCTTCTGTTTTTTTCATGCCTTAGACCACCACACTTAACACCCTTCTTGTGCAGCCCTTCGGGAAAATGGTTTTTGCCTTTCTTCTTCTGATTTTGCTCTGAAAATTGATGGATCTTTGCACTTTCAGGCTGGATTCATGTGTTTAAATGAATGAGGATTTGGCAATGATCAGGGTAATGTAATCAGTGAAGGCAGATCTAAAGACCCTGAATTATCTCGTCTGGCTCTCTACATTGATCAGATCAACTGGTTAATTGCTAAATCACCTCTTCATCTTGTGCTGTGCAAGCACGGATAATGTTCAAAAGACAGACATCATTAGGAGGCAATGTGGCCTAGTGTAGAGAAGCAGCATGGCTTAGTGGCAAGAGCACGGGCTTGGGAGCCAGAGGACATGGGTTCTAATCTTCCCTCCACCACTTGTCTATGTGACCTTAGGCAAGCCACTTAACTTCTTCTTGCCTCAGTTCCCTCATCTGTAAAATGGGGACTAAGGTTGTGAGCGCCAAGGGGGGCAACCTGATTACCTTGTATCTACCCCAGTCCTTAGAACAGTGCTTGGCATATAGTAAGCACTTAGCAAGTACTGTAATAATAATAGTAATAATAATAATATGCCCAGGAATGGGAGGTTTTTTGTTGTGTATTCTTCGTGGTATTTGTTAAACACTTACTAAGTGCCAAGCATTACTCTAAACACTGGGGTAGATACAAGTTTTATCGGGTTGGACACTGTCCCAGCCCTCCATGGAGCTCAGACTATAAGTAAGAGGGAGTTTGGGGACCCGGGTTCTAGTCCTGGTTCCTCCACTTTCTAGCTGTGTAACCTCAGGGTCATCTTCTCTGTGCCTCAGTTTTTATTTGGAAAATCGGGATGAAATAACTGATAACCCTCTCCCATTGAAATAATGATCTCTTTGTGGGATAGAGACTATGTGATAGATGTTTAGCTTGTATTTTCCCCAGTGCTTAGCATAGGTCTTGGTATATAGCAAGAGGTTAATGAACATCATCATGATTATGTGATGTCAAAATGTGATATGATGGTTATTGAGATTAACCAGAAGTTTCTTTTATATAGGAAGAGGTTACTAAACATTATTATATGATGTCTAAATATGACAAGATGGCCATTGAGATTAGCCAGAAGTTTATCTTATTCTTAATTCTATGGCTTCATCAATCAGTCAAATATATTTATTGAATATTTACTGTGTGTAGAGTACTGAACTAAGTGATTGGAAGACAAGTTCCCTGCCCATAATGAGTTTACAGTTTAGAGGGAGATACAGACATTGATATGAATAAATAAATTACAGATATGTACATAAATTCTGTGGGACTAAGAAAGAGGTGAATAAAGGGAACAAATCCAAGTGCAAGGGTGATGCAGACAGGAGTGGGAAAAGTGAAGAAGCAGCAATGCCTAGTGGATAGAGCACAGGTCTGGGAGTCAGAAGGGCCATTCTGTTCCTGGCTCTCTCACATGTGTGTGTGAGCTTGGGCAAGTCACTTAAATTATCTGTGCCTCAGTTGCCTCATCTGTAAAGTGGGGATTAAGACTGTGAGCCCCATGTGACACGGAGACTGTATCCAACTTGATTACTTTGTATCTACACAATTACTCTCCCCACCTTCAAGACTTATTGAAGGCACATCTTTTCCAAGAGGCCTTCCCAGACTAAGCCCCATTGTTCCACATCTCCCACTCCCTTCTGCGTTGCCCTGACCTACTCCCTTGGCTCTTTCCTATCTCCCAACCCCACAGCCCTTAAGTACCCATATGTAATTTTATTTATTTGTATTGACATCTTATTTATATTGATGTCTGTTCCCCATCCCACCTTCCCCCAGACTATGAGCTCGTTCTGGGCAGGGATTGTCCCTCTTTACTGCTGTACTGTACTTTCCCACGCGCTTAATACAGTGCTCCACAGGCAGTTAGCACTTTATAAATATGTCTGAATGAATGAATGAATGAATCTGCAACTCATCTCTTTTATTCAACCCACTTATTCAATCAGTCACCAAATCCTGTCAGTTCAACCTTCATATCATTACTAAAATCCACCCTTTCCTCTTCATCCAAACTGCTACTACCTAAATCCAATTATTTACCTTATCCTGCCATGATTACTACATCTGCCTCCTTGCTGATCTCCCTGCCTCCACCCCACCCAAGTCCAGTCTTCACCCTGATGCCCAGATTGTTTTTCTACAAAACAATTCAGTCCATGTTTTCCTACTGCTCAAGAACCTCCAGTGGTTGCCCATCTGGGCTTTAAAGCCCACAATCATCTTACCTTCTTTTATGTCACCTCACTGCTTTCCTACTACAACCCAGCCCACACACTTGAGGGAGTAAGGGAGGAGGAGGAGGCAGGGCATTCCAGGGCAGAGGCAGTATGTGGGCCAGACATTGGTGGTGAGACAGGTGAGATTGAGGCACAGTGAGAATGTTAGCACCAGAGGAGCGAAGTATGTAGGCTGGGTTATAGAAGAAGAAAAGTGAAGTGAGGGAGGAGAGGACAAGGTAATGGACTGCTTTTAAACCAATGGTGAGGAGCTTTTGTTTGATAAGAGGTGGATAGGCAACTAATGGAAATTTTTGAGGGAGTAACATGTTCTGAATATTTCTGTAGGAAGATGTTTCTGTAGAAAGATACAGAGTGAAGTATGGACTGGAGTGGGGAGAGGCAGAAGGTTGAGAGGTAATGCCCAGGTGGAGCTGTAGATGCCCAGGTTATGAGTTTGTGAGGCAGCGAGTATGGTGGTGTTGTCTATAGTGATGGGAAAGTCTGCGGAAAGATAGGGTTTGGGTGGGAAGAGAAGGAGTTCTGTTTTCATCATGTTCAGTTTGAGGTGTCGGCGGGACATCCAAATAAAGATGCCCTGATGGCAGGAGAAAATGTGAAACTATAGAGTGGGAGAGAGATCAGGACTGGAGAAGTAGATTTGGAAATCATCCATATAGAGGTGGTAGTTGAAGCCATGGGAGCATATGAGTTCTCTAAGGGAGTGGGTGTCAGTGGAGAATAGTAGATGGCCCAGAACTGAGCCTTGAGGGGCTCCTTGAGAAGCAGAGGAGGAGTTTGCCAAAGAGACTGAGAATGAGCGGCCAGAAAGATAATAGGAGAACCAGGAGAGGACAGTGTCAGTGAAGCCAAGGTTAGATAATGTTTCTGAAGGAAGGGGGTAGTTGGCAGTGTTCAAGGCAGCTGAGAGGTTGAGGAGGATGATGATGGAGAAGAGGCCGTTGGATTTGCCTAGAAGTTTAACCGCAACTTGGAAACCCTGAACCTGAACAGTCCAAGGCTTTTCTCAAACCACTGTGCATGATTAAAATTAAAATTTTCTCACTTGTCAGTTTTCTTACCTGAATCCCAACAAGAAATAATTCTTAAGTATAATTTCATTTATTCTCCATATGGTATTTATTTCCTATGGATGTGTTTGTAAAATTGTGTTTGGGAAATTGTCTTACGCTAATATATGAATCCCAAAATATTTATTTCCTGTATATTTTTACCACTTTCATTCAATGATCCAGTAAAGTATTCAAAATGTGGTGCTATTTGAAATATTCCTAATTTTACTGAGAGGCCCATTCTTTTATTGGTATTTTTAAGAGCTTACTATATGCTGTACTCAGCGCTAGAGTAGATAAAAGCTAATCAAATTGGGTGCAGTCCCTATCCCACATGGGTTTCACAGTCTTAATGCCCATTTTACCGATGAAGTAACTGAGGCTCAGAGAAATTAAGTGACTTGCCAAGGTCACAAACCAGAGAAGGGGCAGAGCTGGGATTAGAACCCAGATACTTCTAACTCCCAGGCCTGTGCTCTAACCATTAGGCTATGCTGCTTCTCTATATTTATGTACACTGAGACTTAACAATCCCCTCCTCTTTTTTGTAATAATAGTATTTAGTAAGTGCTTACAGTGTATAGAGCATTATGCTAAATGCTGAGAGAGTGGGATACTCTCACAGTCTCTCTCACAGTCCCAATCCCATGGGGGAAGCTCAATACCTAAATATTTAAGTGGGGAGAAGAATTTGGAGACAAACAAATCCAGAGTGATGAGACCTTGAAACACAACACAGCTGTTATCTCCAGCCCAGCATGTCCAGGGAATGCCAGGAGCGAAGATTATAGAGGGTGGGAGGGGAGGCGGCCCTTACCACAATGCTTTCCTTGGGAGGGATGGAGGAGTCCAATCACACAAGGGAGCAGCTTTTGTCCCTGATCCAGCAAGCCTGAAGCATGCTGAGAACAGGGACCCTCAGCGACAGGAGGGAAGGTGGTCTTTTAATAATGTTGGTATTTGTTAAGCACTTACTATGTGCAGAGCACTGTTCTAAGGGCTGGGGTAGATACGGGGTAATCAGGTTACCCCACATGAGGCTCACAGTCTTAATCCCCATTTTACAGATGAGGGAACTGAGGCACAGAGAAGTTAAGTGACTTGCCCACAGTCACACAGATGACAAGTGGCAGATCCGGGATTTGAACCCATGACCTCTGACTCCCAAGCCCAGGCTCTTTCCACTGAGCCACGCTGCTTTTGCCAACTCTAAATTGCTGTCTCTCTTCCATGGATTCTGATTAAATATAACCTCAGGAGATTAAAGCAAACAGCCCAAGAGTCCTAAGGAAGATGGGATCGGGGTAGATTTGGGCAGTGGAGGAGAGGGAGATTGGATGCTTCAGGTTTTTATATCAAATACCCAACTATTTCACCCCTAAGTAAATAGACATATTTCAGATCCAACTGGAGCATAGCCCACTGATAAAATTCAATCACTTCTACACTGATATGCTCAATAATCTTCCTGTCACTTATAAATGTATGCTTATATATATATAGCAAAATTTGTAGAAAAGAAAAAAAAGGTTGTTTTCAACCATGTTATTCTAGGTAATCCATAAAAGTAGAAAGCTGGAGTTTTCTTTCAAAAGTTGTACCTAGTCCACAATGCATGTAGACACAGTTCCAGTCTGAATATCACACAAAACATCCCCTCGTTAGGGAGCTACACGGTTGTAGTCTGGAAATGATAGATTCATTCATTCCATTTTCATCGGTATCCCAGGAAAGAAATACTGAAAAATGGATGGGAATGAGGTATTTTAACTCTTAAAAGGAATCGATCTGTCATACCAAATAATCTACAATGTGAAGTTAATGGCTCTGTCCTCTGGTTGTCTTGCCTCAAGGAGCCTCTGTGCTCTCTGGAATCCATACAAAAACTATCCTCTGAGCTGTTCAAACCCTCTTCTTTCGAAGTGCCTCTCCACATTCAACTTCTTTGATGACTGGGCCAAGGGTAAATAAAAGCAGGATTCATCAAACAATCCCCTGAGAGTTTTGAAACATGCCCCTGAGAACTCAGTGTGCCCTGAACATGAGGAGGAGTTCCCGGGGTCAGTTTCAAGAGGGGATTTGTATCCAGGACACCAAAGGCTCTCCATCTGGATTAGCTAAACTCAAAGGCATTGACCTTTTCTACTCAAAAGCAGTCCAAGCAAACAGGAGCCCAAGGCAATGAAGGCAATTTTGCACTCACACTAAGATCCTGTGGGGTTGCATGAAACAATTGCTAAGTACTCCTAATGTAACTATTTTACTTTTCCTTTAGCTATTTCATTTATTTTGCCTCCTAGAACAGAGTATAAAAAGCTTTTGGGCTTTGTAGTTGGAGCTGTTCATTAGAACAAATTACTGGCCTCTGAGCACAATAGTAGTTTCTTCAAATGTCACGCAATCATTTTCCAAAAGGAGATGGCAGTTCCTTTTAAATACTTCTGGTTAGCATCTAAGGACAGTTTATAAAATGCTTCAGAAGCTAGCAAGTTACATAAAAGAAACCCAGGCCCCAGCCGACCCACAGACTTTTCATAGCAGTTAATTTCTAATGGGAGAGGTGGCGAGGCCAAAGTGACTCCAGGCAGCAGCGACAGATGCATTAGGTGAATGGCCAAATGACACTTGCAGAGATGCCAGGGCTCAACCTACCCACGAAACAAAGACTCCTCAATCTTGTCTTCAAAGCCTCTCCATCACCTTGCCCTGTCCTATCTCACCTCCCTTCTCTCTTTCTACTGCCCACCCCATTCACTCTGCTCATCTGCCGCCCACCTCCTCACTGTCTCCTGTTCGCACCTATCTGCTGTCGAGCCCTGGCCCACGTCCTACTGCTGTCCTGGAATGCCCTCCCTCCTCACATCCGCCAAGCTAACTCTCTTCCAAGCCCTACTAGAGCTCACCTCCTTCCCCCTTCCCCTCCTCTCAACACTGTGCTCATTTATATATATTCTTTATTACCCTATTTATTTTGTTACTGAGGTGTATATCTCCTTGATTCTATTTATCTTGATGATGTTGTCTTGTTTTTGTTTTGTTCTGTTGTGCTTTGCTGTCTGTCTCCCCCATTTAGACTGTGAGCCTGTCATTAGGCAGGGATTGTCTCTATCTGTTGCCGAATTGTCCATTCCAAGTGCTTAGTACAGGCTCTGCACATAGTAAGTGCTCAATAAATACTATTGAATGAATGAAAGAATATGACCTGCCCATTTCAGAGGTGGCCAGGCCTTGGTCTTGAAAATACCCTGCACCAATTAAGCACAATCATCCCTTTAGTAACTGCTGCACCCCAGATTATGTTGGAATTTCATATTGATAGTATTAAAAATGGTATTAAGTGCTATTGTGTGCAGACTACCATGCTCAGTACCATGATATGTGTGGATGCCAGGCCTTGCAGAAAGAGTAGATGAAGGAGATGAATGGTTTTGGATGGCACTGGGTTGTTAGTATGATGATTTTCACCCTGAGTGTTTAAAACTGACTAATCAGAGCAAAATGAAGGAACTGTGGAGTTGACAGCCACCTTGTGATCATTCTTGAGACCTCACCAGATTTGTGAGATTTCTTGAGAAGCAGTTTTGCCAAGTGGAAACAGAGCTCTTAATCGACACCTGTTCTCCCTCCAGCTTAAATTGGTCTGTGTCCAACCTGATTAACTTGTATCTATCCCAATGCTTAATACAGTTATTGACACATAGTAAGCGCTTAACAAATGCCATGATAGTGATTGCCATGAGCCCCAACTGAGATGGTTTCAGGCACTCAAGACAAGTCCTAAGGGAAAACTATCCTCATCGCCATTTTAAGTCACGAGTCCCTGGCCTTGCTCTATAGATTCCAAACCAGCCCCTCCACCTGAGCTAGGAAAGTCCCAAGCCTATGGATACCTCTCATTCTCCCGTGCCTACCTCATGGGCTTATCTGGCAGTCTACTTACTGCCCACAAGCAGGGCAATTTAACCTCTCTTCAAACTCCCATGCGAAACAATTCCATTTCTCCTCAGCAATATAGAGCCTCCTGTAACTTCTCTGCAAGTTAATTCAGTTTCTTCTCCAATTCCTCCTTTCAACTTGTTGCTCTTGGGGTCAAAGAACCCTCTCTGAGGAAATGGTTTCTGTGTTACAAGATGGAATCACACTTCCTCACCACAGTAATGAAAGCAATAGTACAGGCCTGAGAATTAATTCACTGTTTCATTCATTTATTGCACTTTTTGAGCACTTTCTATTTGCAAAGCACTGTACTGAGTGCTTGGAAGAGTACAAAATTATAACAGACACATTCCCTGCCCACAGCATGGCCTAGTGGATAGAGCATAGGCCTGAGAGTCAGAAGGTCATGGGTTCTAATCTCAGCTCCACCACTTGTCTGCTGTGTGGCCTTGGGCAAATCACTTAACTTCTCTGTGCCTCAGTTACCTCATCTGTAAAATGGCAATTGAGTCTGGGAGCCCCACATGGGACAGGAACTGTGTCCAACCCGATTTGCTTGTATCCAACTCCCAGTACTTAACAAATACCATAATTACTATTATTATTATTATTAGAGAATCAAGGGACTTGGATCCTAATCCTGGCTCCACCACTTTCCTGCTGTGTAACCTTGAGCATGTCACTTAACTTATTTGTGCCTCATTTGCTTCATCTGTAAAATGGAGATTCAGTGTCTGTTCCCCATCCATCTTAGACTGTGAGCCTCATGTGGGAGAGGTCCTGTGTCTGACCTGCTAATCTTGTCTTTGACCAAGCACTTAGTACAGTGCTGAGCAAAAGGTAAGTGCTCAATAAATTCCATACAAATTAGCTTTCTGCAAAACTTTCCCCATGAAGGCTCAGCAGGCTCAGAAGCAGTGTAGCCTTTTCATTCACTCATTCAATCTTGTTTATTTAGTGCTTACTGTGTGCAGAACACTATCCTGGCTCTGCCACTTGTCAGCTGTGTGACTGTGGGGAGGTCACTTAACTTCTCTGTGCCTCAGTTACCTCATCTGGAAAATGGGGATGAAGATTGTGAGCCTCACGTGGGACAACCCAATTACCCTGTATCTACCCCAGCGCTTAGAACAGTGCTCTGCACATAGTAAGCGCTTAACAAATATCAACATTATTATTATTATTATAAGCACTTGGAAGGTACAATTCAGCAACAAAATAATAATAATGATAATGATATTTGTTAAGTGCTTCCTATGTGCAAAACACCGTTCTAAGCACTCTATTTGTTAAGCACTTACTATGTGCCAAGCATTGTTCTAAGCACTGGGATAGATACCAGGTAATCAGGTTGTCCTACATGGGGTTCACAGTCTTGAGCCCCATTTTACAGATGAGGGACCTGAGGCCGAGAGAAGTTAAATGACTTGCCTAAAGTCACACAGCTGACATATGGCAGAGGTAGGATTAGAACCCATGACGTCTGACTCCCAAGCCCATGCTCTTTCCACTAAGCCACGCTGCTTCTCCAATAGAGACAATCCCTACCCAACAACAGTCTAGAAGAGGGGAGACAGACATCAAAACAAGTAAACAGGCATCAGTAGCATCAGTATAAATAGAATTACAGATATATACACATCATTAATAAAATAGAGTAATACATATATACATATTACAGCATACACAAGTGCTGTGGGGCAGGGAGGGGGGTAAAGCAGAGGGAGGGAGTTGAGATGATGGGGAGAGGAGGAGGAGCAGAGAAACGAGGAGATTAGTCTGGGAAGGCCTCCTGGAGGAGGTGAGCTTTCAGTAGGACTCTGAAGTGGGGAAGTGTGTTAGTTTGGCGGATGTGAGGAGGGAGGGCATTCCAGCCCAGAGGCAGGACCTGGGCCAGGGGTCGACAGTGGGATAGCCTAGTGGATAGAGCACAGACCTGGGAATCCGAAAGTCCTCAGTTCTTATCCTGGCTCTGCCACTTGTCTGCTGTGTGACCTTGGACAAGTTGCTTAATTTCTCTGTGCCTCAGTCACCTCATTTTCAAAATGAGGATTAAGACTGTGAACCCTCTGTGGACAGGGACAGTGGCCAACCTAATTAGCTTGCATAATAATAATAATTATGGTATTTGTTAAGCGTTTACTATGTGCCAAGCACTGTTCTAAGTACTGAGGTAGATACAAGGTAATCAGGTTGTCCCACTTGGGGCTCATAGTCTTAATCCCCATTATACAGATGAGGTAACTGAGGTACCAAGAAGTTAAGTGACTTGCCCAAAGTCACACAGCTGATAAATTGGGGAGGTGGGATTAGAACCCATGACCTCTGACTCCCAGGCCCATGCTCTTTTCATTAAGCCACGCTGCCCACCCCAGCGCTTAGTATGGTTCCTGACACCTTTATTCATTCATTCATTCATTGAATCACATTTATTGAGCACTTACTGTGTGCAGATGACTGTACTAAGCACTTGGAAAGTACAATTCTGCAACTGATAGACACAATCCTTAGCCTACAATGGGCTCACAGTCTAGAAGGGGGAGACAGACAACAAAACAAAACAAGTACACAGGCATCACTACCATCAAAATCAATAAATAAAACCATAGTTAAATGCACATCATTCATAAAATAAATAGAGCAATAAATATGTACAAATATATTCAAGTGCTGCAGGGAGGGGAAGGGAGTAGAGCAGAGAGAGGGAAAAGGGGCAATGGGGCGGGAAGGAGGAGCAAAGGGAAAGGGAGGGGTCAGTCTGGGAAGGCCTCCTGGAGGAGGTGAGCTCTCAGTAGGGCTTTGAGGGTGTGAGGAGGGAGGGCATTACAGGTCAGAGATAGGACGTGGGCCAGGGGTCAACAGAGGGACAGGCGAGAACGAGGGACCATGAGGTTAGCGGCAGAGGAGCGGAATGTGCGGGCTGGGCTGTAGAAGGAGAGCAGGGAGGTGAGGTAGGAGGAGGCAAGGTGATGGAGAACTAAACAAATACCATTAAAAATAATCAGTTTTGGATGGGTGGGAACAGCTGAATAGTTGAAATCCTGACAGATAGGGGTGGGCAGACTCCAGTTGGTACCAGACTGAGGGAAAGGGTGCTATGGGCTCCCTAGGAAGCCCTAGGTATCAGCACCCACCTCTGTAGCAGACCTCAGCCTCCTCCCATTTATCTCTGAGCCTCTCACTCCCCTGACTCCCCTTTCTGGAACCCCCCTCTCCTCTCACAGACTCTTCACTCTCCTCAGTTCCTTTTTATTTTATTTTCCTTCATGGTATCTATTAAGTGCTTGCTACGTGCCAGGCACTGTACTAAGCACTGGGGTGAATACAAGATAATCAGGTTGGACACAGTCCCTGTCCCACATGGGGCTCACAGTCTCAATCCCCATTTTACAGATGAGTTACCTGAGGCCCAGAGAAGTCAAATCGACCTTCCCAATGTCATATAGCAGATGAGTGGCGGAGCCAGGATTAGAACCCAGGTGCCCTGACTCCCAGGTCCGTGCCCTTTCCACTAGACCATTCGGCTTCTCTGCAGTGCAGACTCCTCACTTAGACTCATTTCAGTTTCCTCAGTCTCCCCACTCTACTTATAGACTTGGCCCACTCCCCGTGAAGACTCTTCCCATTCCCCTCTCAGACTCTTCACTTGCCCCACTCTCCTCGCAGATTCCTCAGTTGCCCCACTTCCCTTTTAGTTTCCTTACTTGCCCCATTCCCCTCAGACTCCCCACTCTCCCCACTCCCCTCACAGACTCCTCACTCTTCCCACTTCTCTTTCATTTTCCTCACTCTCCCCATTCCTCTTTCAGACTCCTCTCTTGCCCTACTCCACTCTCAGTCTCCTTCCAATCCCTTCTCAGACTACTCCCTCTCCCCACACCCCTCTCAGACTCACTTGACCCATTCCATTCTCAGACTCCTATTCTTCTCAGACTCTTCCCATTCCCTTCTCAGACTATCCACTCTCCCTTCACCCCTCCCAGACTCCCCCCATTTTCCTCACTCCACTCTCAGACTCCTTACATTCCCCTCTCAGACTCCTCCCTTTCCCCTACTCCATTCTAAGACCCCTCCTGTTCCTTTCTAAGACCCCTCCCATTCCCTTCTCAGTCTTCTCCCTCTCCCCAGTCTTCTGTCAAACTCCATTCCCTTCTCACCCCTCCGTTCATTTCCCCTACTCTCACTGTATCCCTCTCAATAGGCATTGCATAAATACTATTGATTGGCCCGAAACCCCATTTACTTGCCTCATTTGAACTTTCATTGCTCAAACATTAGTGGGGAGTATCTGCTCTTAGATTGTTTACATTTAGATGTCATATTTATGATGATGATGGAATAGGCATTCCTCCAGTGGATCTTTCCTGAGAGAGAAAACTGTCTCTGGAGCTAGGTTGCTATACTGAGAAGCAGCGTGGCTCAGTGGAAAGAGCCCGAGCTTTGGAGTTAGAGGTCATGAGTTCGAATCCCAGCTCTGCCACTAGTCGGCTGTGTGACTGTGGGCAAGTCACTTAACTTCTCTGTGCCTCAGTTACCTCATCTGTAAAATGGGGATTAAGACTGTGAGCCCCACGTGGGACATCCTGATTCCCCTGTGTCTACCCCAGCGCTTAGAACGGTGCTCTGCACATAGTAAGCACTTAACAAATACCAACATTATTATACTTGAGCAAAGACTGAAAATCAGAATACAAAGAGGCAGGCGTGAAAACAGACCCAGGCCTCATATGGGACAAATTAATTAGATGGCCCTCCTGATGGTGGGATCCCATGTGAGTGCCACTTGAAGAAGAGTGAGGAAGTCCTCTATCCATTAAGACAATCCACCACAGAGAAGTATGGCAGAGTGGATAGAGCATGGGCCTGGGAGTCAAAAGGTCATGGGTTCTAATCCCAGCTCCACCACTTGTCTACTGTGTGACCCTGAGCAAGGCACTTAACTTCTCTGTGCCTCAGTTACCTAGTGTGTAAAATGGGGATTGAGACTGTTAGCCCCACTGTCTCCCCCTTTCTAAACTGTAAGCCCGATGTGGGCAGAAATTGTCTCTTTTTATTGCTGAATTGTACTTTCCCACCCCTCTCAGGGTCACTCCTTTAGAGTTTCCAAAACTCTGCCAGTCTCAACTACAGGAGGAAGAGTCAAGCAGAGGCATAGCCATTCCATTCCTAGCTTGGGCAGTGACTATCAAGTGGAAGGCAATCTGCTACAAGTCATAATTCACCTCTGCTGGGCAGCAGCGGCATGGGAAAAAGTAGAGGGTGGAGACTCAAGTTTATTACATGGAAGGAGGCAATGGTAAACCATTTCCATATTTCTACCAAGAAAACTATGGCTACACTACCAGAATGATTGCAGATGGAGGTGGGACATTCTGGGAGAGATATGTCCATGACGTCGTTATAGGTTGGAGATGACTAGACAGCATAAGACAAGACTTTCCAAGTGCTTAGTACAGTGCTCTGAACACCACAAGTGCTCAGTAAGTATGATTGAATGAGTGAAAATGAGAGAGGGACTGTGTCCAACTAGATTTGCTTGTATTTACTGCAGTGCTTAGTACAATGTTTGGCATATAGGAAGCACTTAACAAATGCCAATATTATTATCATTATTATCCATCTTTTCAGCAACACTCACTAACAGATAAAGGATCTCACCATCAAGAGCTTCATCTTTGAAAGAAAGTTCAGATAGGAATACATCCATCAATATAGATGTCAACCTAGAGTGAATGGAGTTTCAGCTCGATAAACCTGTCCATTGGAATGGGTTTGCTTTCTGAGGCAGGTGAGTTATTACGTTTCAACGCTAGAGAGTTCCAGTGTTTGTCTGGTTAGTGCTCAGTTACCTTTGATTTATGAGCCAAAGCAGACACTGGAAACACAAAAGCATCTCATCAGAAGAACCAGCTGAAAAAACCATTCCTCAGACTAAAACCAGGCCTCACATGGACTTAACTATATGTAGAATCAAGCATGTTACTGTTCTTAAAAAGCTTACTTGACCGTTTCCACACATGGAATGTATTATGTCAAGCCTACTGTTATGGAAAAAATAACCCAATCTCTTTCACTAATCCATGGATTGAAAGCATCTTGCAGAGTGTTCAACATTGCATTTCCTTAGCTGGGAAATGCATGTTAAAGAAACCGCTAATCTTACTGGCATTCATTACAGTGTTTGATAGATGCTGAAAGCTAGAGCTGATGTGCCAAACCCTGGCTTGTTTAATAGCAGTTCTCTGAAAGTGATGACACCTATTTCATATCCTAGAGTCTATAATAAGCAACCTCCAAGAAACACCATTGGGTTTCCTTCTAGTTTCACTATGACAGTGGATACATGACAATCAAGTTGGACACAACCACACCATAGAGAGGAAGGAGGACAGTTATTTAATGTTCATTTCACGCCCGAGGAAAGTAAGGCCTAAAGAAGTGAAATGACTTTCCCAAGGTCACACAGCAGGCAAGTGGCAAAGACAGAATTAGAACTCATGTCCTCCGACTGCCAGGCCAGTGATCTGTCCACTATGTCATGCTGCTTCTCTAGGAGGCTTGTGATAGCCTGGTCATGCTGGCCACTTGCCATCTCTTGTCCTGACCTAGAACGACTCTTCCCTACCACTGCTTTCACCATCATTTGAGGCAGGAAATATTTGCTGGGTTTTTCAACTATCCTCTGTACATCATTGCTCTAAGTTCCCCACCTCCCAACATTCTGAAAAATTATATCTCTTTGAGCATATTAATATCAGCTTTATGATTCACACCCTAGGAAAAAGAACAGTACCCCACAGAGGAGTGAAATAGTGAGTCTGCCCTTCTGGTGTAAATTGCTCTTGGGAGGCAAGCAGTGAGTTCATTTCCCAAAACAACAGGATACTCTGTTGTGAATTACCTTTCTGGCCCATGTGGGTTTCCCTGCCCTGAAAGAGTTGATTCATAGCATAAAATGAGGTGATTGTGCCCCAGACAGTAACTCATTTGGTTTTTACAGGGCTGGACCAACATTACAACTGTTTAAGTAATGATAAATTCTACTCCTAAATTGCCATTCATCTGAGAAAAAAGAAAAGCTGTACAAGCACCGTCATTTTGAGGGGTGAGGGCTAATTCAACCTGGATTATTTGATCCTTCCATATTACCTGTTATATCCTTGCTCTTCATGCTCCCACTATTTGAAAATCATTTCCTTTCATAGCATCCATTAGATTGGAAGCTCCTTGAGGGCTGGGACTGTGGCTTTCGATTCCACTGTTCTCTCCCAAGCATTTAGTACAGTACAGTATTTTGCACTCAGTTGGCTCTGAATAATATCACTGATTGATATTAGGATATTGATATTAGGATATTGCTTCCTATAGATATTAGGAAGCAGCGTGGCTCAGTGGAAAAGAGCCTGGGCTTCGGAGTCAGAGGTCATGAGTTCGACTCCAGGCTCTGCCACTTGTCAGCTGTGTGACTGTGGGCAAGTCACTTCACTTCTCTGTGCCTCAGTTCCCTCATCTGTAAAATGGGGATTAACTGTGAGCCTCACGTGGGACAACCTGATTACCCTGTATCTCCCCCAGCGCTTAGAACAGTGCTCGGCACATAGTAAGTGCTTAACAAATACCAACATTACTATTGATTGGTTGGTTGAGTGAATGATCGATTGAAGTGATTTACAATTTGCTATTTAGGACACGGACAAGGGCTCTGTAGGTTCGGTAAACTGCAGAAGTGGTTTACCACTGCCTCCTTCCCGGAGGTAAACTTGAGTCTCCACCCTTGACTCTCTCCCAAGCCGCTGCTGCCCAGCATAGGTGAGTTTTGACTTGTAGCAGATTGCCTTCCACTGACTCGCTAACCACTGCCCAAGCTAGGAATTGAATGGATATGCCTTTGCTTTCATTCATTCATTCATTCATTCATTCACTCAATCGTATTTATTGAGAGCTTACTGTGTGCAGAGCACTGTACTAAGAACTTGGAAAGTACAATTCAGCAATAGAGAAACAATCCCTGCCCACACCGTGCTTACAGTCTACAAGGGGGGAGACGGACATCAAAACAAGTAAATAGGCATCAATGTAAATAAAAAGAATTATAGATGTATACACATCAAACAGGCAATAATATAAATGAATAGAATTATATATATATGTACAGATATACATAAGTGCTGTAGGGCTGGGGGGGAAGAGGAAAGGGAGCAAGTGCTGAGGAAAAGGAGCCTTAGTCTGGGAAGGTCTCTTGGAGGAGGTGAGCCTTTAATAGGGCTTTGAAGGGGGAAAGTGTGCTGGAGTCTCCATCCCATAGTACTGGACACTCTCCAGGTGTGACCCTGAGAGGGAAAATTTGTATCTACCCTAGCACTTAGACCAACCCTTGACACATAGTAAGAGCTTAACAAACACCATTATAATTTATTAATAATAGTAATAATACCATGATTTCATACTGTGATGTTCTAAACATAACCTTACTGCCTTGCCCCGAGTGGGTCCATTCATTCATCACCCCCACCCAGCCCCACAACACTTATGTATATATTCTCACTGTTGGCAGGGAATGTATGTATTGTCATATCACATGCTCCCAAACACTTAGTACAGTGCTCTGCACACATTAAGTGCTCAATAGTTATGATGGAATCAATATCTGTAATTTATTTACTTATATTAATGTCTGTCTCCCATTCTAAACATCGTTGGTTGTGGGCAGGGAATCTGACTGTTCATTTTTATATTGTACTTTCCCAAGCACTTAATAAAGTGCTTTGCACACAGTAAGCATTCAATAAATATGATTGAATGAATGAATGAATGCACATTTGACCAGGGGTTTCCACCCACCCTCTATGGGAAACTGTAGTCCTACAGTCTCAGAATTTCACAGGGAGTCCCCCTCATCCCCCTAGACTGTAAGCTTGATGTGGACAGGGAATGTGTCTGTTTATTGTTGTAGTGTATTCTCCCAAGTTCTTAGTATAGTGTTTTGCACACACTAAGCACTTAGTATAGTACCTGCACATAGTAAGCGCTCAATAAATATGGCTGAATGAACTAAGCACTCAATAAATATGATTGAATGAATTAATGAATTAATGAAAGTCACCTTCTGCAGCACCCATTAGGGAGAATTCTTCCTCTCAAATTCTCTTTCTCCATCTCAGTAAAAATATTCATTAGAGCCAAGCCAGTGAGAAGCAGTGTGACACAGCTTGCCCTAAAGGATAGAGCATGGGCCTGGGTTCTAATCCCAGCTCTGCAATTGTCTGCTCTATGACCTTGGGCAAGTCATTTAACTTCTCTGTGCTTCAGTTACCTCATCTGTAAAATGGGGATAATGACCATTCATTCATTCATTCAATAGTATTTATTGAGCACTTACTATGTGCAGAACACTGTATTAAGTGCTTGGGATGTACAATTCAGCAACGGATAGAGACAATCCCCGCCCAATAACGGGCTCACAGTCTAAAGGGGTGAGACAGACAGCAAAGCAAAACAGGACAAAACAAAACAAGACATCATCAAGGTAAATAGAATCATGGAGATATACACCTCATTAACAAAATAAATAGGGTAATAAATAATATATACAAATAAGCACAGTGCTGAGGGGAGAGGAAGGGGGAAGAGCAGAGGGTGGGAGAGGTGGGGAAAGGGAGGGGAGGAGGAGCAGAGGGAAAGGGGGAGGCTCAGTCTGGGAAGATCTCTGGAGGAGGTGAGCTCTCAGTAGGGTTTTGAAGAGGGGAAGAGAGTTAGTTTGGCGACCTTGAGCCCCATGCGGGATATGAACAGTGTCCAACCTGATTAGCTTGTGTTTACTCCAGCATTTAGTACAATTCTTGGCACACAGTAAGTGCTTAACAAATACCATAATCAATAATTTAAAACGCCACTTTTCTGTGGGGATGGAGAACAGCAGCAGCCAGAACAGATCATAAGAGAAAACAACACTCTCACCCTAATGCTTCAAAAACCTCGAGGTTCACAGAAAGGCATTCTCTTAGTAGCTTCTTCTGTCACTTCTAGTCTTCCTGCTACTCCCAATTAACATTATTTGATTTCCTCACCAGCCATAAAGGTCTAAAGTGCTCGAGATGTTCCCAGGGGTTATTGTATTCTGTTCGACAACTTCAGATTTAGACCTCAAATGAAGAGGCTGCATTTTAAAATTTCTCCATATATCATTGTATAAATGATTATATTCTTCTCTGAGATATAAAGTGAAGACTCCCTATCAATCACATAGATGCTTTGGCTTTATTTACAGTTGTTCCAGATGAATAAAAATGGCCAGGATTCCTCTCTGTGGTTTATAAACTTATTTTTATTTTCATTCCACTCCTGGGTTTTGTTCTTGTTTTAATGTAGAAACATTATATCCTCTTTTGTTGTTTTCCAACTTGCAACTGGTTGTCTAAAAGAGTCAAGTCAGATGTTCAGTCAACTTTCCACAGGCAGCATCTGATTATCCTGTGTCTACCCCCAATCTAACTTAGCACAGTGCTTGATACATAGTCAGTGCTTAACAGAAAAACACAAAAGTGCCTAGTGCCCTTGGGAGGGGATGGGTGGAAAGAGGCTCTTTATGAAGAATTGATCTCCTAATATTGGGACAACAGAAGAGCAAAGCTTGGTAACCACTGTATCTGATTTTTTTGTTAAATGATTTCAACTGGTTGGCAAATTTATAATTTTCAGCCTCTGTGAATACTTTATTACTCTTCAGATTCCATCTACCTAGTTCAGCTTGGATATGATATAAAATATATAAAATATCATATATTTTATGATATAAAATCTCATCCCAGGATTTTTCAGTGTAGTCCACTGTCTCGGGTATTTGACAGATGGATGAAGCAGCCAATTTGGCAAAATATTTGCCCTTCTGTTTTACATTTGACATGTCATAATAATGAAATATTTTTTACAATGTGCTTTCCATAATTTAGCCTTTATTAAAGTTTTATTTTGGTTTATGGGAACCAATGTCTTCATTTAGAGCTGCCTCATAACAAAATGGAAAGAATATGAGCTTGGGAGTCAGGAGACCTGGATTTGCATCCCATCTTTGGCACTTGCCTCCTGCTTGACTTTGGGTAAGTCACTTAATTTCTCTGTGCCTCATTTTCCTCATCCATAAGATGGGGATTCAACATCTGTTCACCCTACGTCTTGCGCTCTGAGCCCTTTATGGGACTAGAACTATGTCTAACCTGCTTATATTGTACCTACCCCAGTATTACAGGAATGTAGAACACACGGTAGGTGCTTACAAAATATCACAATTATCATTTAGGATCTGTGTCACTGCTGGCTGAAATCCAGGTATTAGGCCAACCTTATATCTACCCTCTCTTCTGCTAAGCAATTCATTTCTCCATCCTTATTGACTCCCAGGTCTACAACACTTGTTCCAGACATTTAAATCCCTCCTTATATATCCTGTCACCCCACCGTCCCCATCTCTTGTCCCTAATGACCAAGCCATGTACTTTATTGAGAAAATTGAAACCATCAGGTGTAATCTCCCTAAAATCTCCCTTGCACCTCTCCAGTCCCTCCCTCATCCTGCCCCTTCTTGAACTCTCTCAATTTTCCCAAGAGTTTCTTAAATGGAGATCTTCTGCCTTCTCTCAAAATCCACCTTCTCCACCAGCTCATCCGACTCCATCCATTCGAATGTGATTAAAACACTTGCCCCCTGCCTTATTCCCTCCCTGACCACCATCTTCAACTGTTCACTCTACAATTGTTTTCTGCCCACTGCTTTCAAACATGCTCATGTCTCTCACCTATCCTAAAAAAAAAACAACCTCCCTTGAATGCCATGGCTATCCCCAATTATCGACCCATCTCTCTCCAAACTCCTCTAGTGAGTTGTCTACACCCACTGCTTCCAGTTCCTCTTCTACAATTCTCTTCTTGATCCCCTCCAATCTGGCTTCTGCCCCCTTCACTCCACAGAAACTGTCCTCTCAAAGGTCACAAATGATCTCCTTCTTGCCAAATCCAATAGCTTCTACTTCATCCTAATCCTCCTCAATCTGCCTTGGACACTGTCATCCACCCCCTTCTCCTGGGAGGATTAACTGTCCTTGGCTTCACTGACGCTGTCCTCTCCTGATTTATCTCCTATCTCTCAGGCTACTCATTCTCAGTCTCTTTGACAAGCTCCTCCTCTGCTTCCCACCCCCTAACTATGGAACACCTTCAAGGTTCAGTTCTGGATCCCCTTCTATTCTCCATATACGTGCACTCCCTTGGAGAACTCATTTGATCCCATGGCTTCAACTACTATCTCTATGTGGATGATTCCCAAACTCACATATCCTGCCCTGATCTCTATTTTTCTCTACAGTCTGATATTTTCCCCTGCCTTCAGGACATCTCTATGACACCTCAAACTAAACATGTCCAAAATATAACTTCTCATTTTCCCACCTAAACCCTGTCCTCCCCGATTCCTATCATTGTAGACAGAACCACCATCCTTCCTCTCTCACAAGCCAGTAACCCTGGCATTATCCTCAACACATTTCTCTCATTCAGCCCACAGATTCAGCCTGTCACTAAATCCTACCAGTTCTACGTTCACACTGCTAAAGTCTGCCCTTTTCTGTCCATGCAAACTGCTACTACTTTAATCCAAGCACTTAGATCTATATTGCCTTGATTACCGTATCCACCTCCTGGCTGACCTTCTGGCCTCCTCTCTCTCCCCACTTCTGTCAATATTTCATTCTGCTGCCTGGATCATTTTTTGATGAAAAAGTTCAGTATACGTTTCCCCAACCCACAAGAACCGCCGCATCAAACAGAAACTCTTTACCAGTGTCTTTAAAGCACTCAATCACCTTGCCCCATCCTACCTTCCCTTGTTGCTCTCCTACTACAACCTGCCCACACACTTTTCTCCTTTAATGCCAACCTATAAACTGGAGCTGGATCTTGTCTATCTAGCCGCCGACCTCTTGCCCACATCCTGCTGCTGGCCTGGAATTCCCTCTGTCTTCACGTCTGACAGAGGATCACTCTCCCCACCTTAAAACCTTACTGAAGGCACATCTCCAAGAGGCCATTCCCAACTAGACCCTCATTTCCTCTTCTCCCATTCCTTTCTGTGTCACTCTTCAACTTGGATTTGCACAGTTTATTCACACTTTCCTCACTCCTACACGGGCTGGAAAGAGGCCTCCTCTCTATGAAGGGCCACTGAAACTGTGAACAGAGGAAGCACATAGCCTCCCATCTTCCAGTCGTTCCTCTCAATCCCCTTCCAAGTTGTTTCAGGTTCTTGCTGTCCCTATTGGGAAACAGCATGGCATATTGGATAAAGCAGGGTCCTGGGAATCAAGTCATGGGTTCTAATCCCAGCTCTGCCACTTGTCAGCTGAGAGACCTTGGGCAAGTCACTTCACTTCTCTGGGCCTCAGTTTCTTCAGCTATAAAATGGTGATTAAGACTGTGTGCCTTATGTGGGACAGGTACTTTGTCCAGGCCTATTATCTTATATCTACTCCAGTGCCTGGTACATAGTAAGTGTTTAACAAATACCATAATAATAATAATAATTATTATTTAGTTTATATCCATCATTTTTTCATTTATATTAATGGTATTTAAGTGCTTACTATATGCCAGGCAATGTTGCTGGGTTGGGTACAAGCAAACTGGTTTGGACACAGTCTATGACCCACATGGGGCTCACAGTCTCAAACCCCACTTTGCAGTAAAGGAACTGAGGCCCAGTGAAATGACTTGCCCAAGCTCACACACCAGACAGATGGGGGAGTCTGGATTAGAGCCCAGGTGTACTGACTCCCAGGTCCGGTCTCTTTCCGCTACACCATGTTAATGTCTATTTCTTTCTCTAGACTGTAAGTTTATTGTGGGCAGGGAATGTATATACCAATCCTGTTGTATTATACTCCCCAAAGCGCTTAGTACAATGTTCTGCACACAGTAAGCACTCAATAAATACGATTGAGTAATTAATTGATTGATTAATCTGTGTCTTTACTATATCACACCTGCCCTTAAATTTAACTTTTCATTCCAAGATGTCATTATTAATAATAATAATAATAATAGTATTTATTAAGCACTTATTATGTACCAAGCACTGTTCTAAGTTCTGGGGAAAATACAAGGTAATGAGGTTGTCCCACTTGGAGCTCACAGTCTTAATCCCCGTTTTACAGATGAGGGAACTGAGGCACAGAGAAGTTAAGTGACTTACCCAAAGTCACACAGCTGACAAGTAGCAGGGCCGGAGTTAGAATCCATGACCTCTGACTGCCAAGCCCATGCTCTTTCCACTGAGCCATGCTGCTTCTTTAGCCAGGAGAAGCCTAGATATTGGGATGGTATGATAACCTCTCTCCACATGTCAGTGTTCTCACCACCTTTTCTGTTGCTGTTCAGGATTTCCAAGAAGTTTAATATGCAGGCAGCCTTAAATTTAAGGAGAACATATTTGGCTTGGCTGTCTTTTGGTTGAGAATGACTGCATTAGACCCTATGCAAAGGGTCTAATTCAACTGACAGAGTAGAGGACCACTTAGATGAATTTCATCTCATTCAATTGATCAACAGCATTTCCAGAGCACTTACTGTGTGAAGAGCACTGTACTAAGCACTTGGGAAAGTACAATAGAGATAGTAGACATAATCCCTGCTCACAAAGAGTTTACAATCTATGAGATTCAATCAGCTACATTGAGGGTGACCACTATTAATTGAATAATAGGAGGAATATTTGGCTTAACACATGGACTTCTGCTTATTGCTCTGCTGAGGATTCTATTTAAACAGTCCCATGAAACATTTATCTCACCCAAATAAAAGTTATTGGTAAGGGAAACATGTAGTTGCAGCATGGAGTTCTAACAAAGGGAAACTGAAGGAAGCTGCCTAATTTTGATCCATTCTCCCTCCCTCTGCTTTCCCCCCGAAAAAAGATTTTGTTTCACCCTGGATTTCAGGTCTGTCTAACCTCCCAAACTCATATGCCAACTAGGAAATTGGACAATAAGGTATGGGGGAGAATTCTGGAGCATTCAATTTCATAGCAAAACCTCAGGCACTCACTAGACTCGTTTGCTCACTGCTGACTCTGGAACTTTCAGATGCATGTCTCCATTCACTCTGACAACCAGCCAAAAATCTGAATTTAGACAAGTTTCTCATGGGCTTGAGTTCCAATAGATCTAAAATGATCGGTTTGAGGTTCAGTATGGTGCAGACCACTTAGGAGCCAATTACACCAAACCGCAGGAAAGAAGAGAAACCAGAGAGCCACTAAAATACCCCTTCAAAGTGAAGGGCTACTGACAGAGCGACGTCGGTCCAGATGTAAAACAGGCCATCATGTCTGTACAGTTTTTCACATTCGTATCATATTCCAATCATGACTGAACTGCTTTGAATATTTTTTCCCTTATCTCAAAGGAAGTCCAACAATACAGAATGTTCAGAAATGTGTTCCTACTAAAGGAAGCATATGTTCTTCCTGTGCAAAACATCCGTGTAGATCCAAGGCTATTAAAGTGGAACAATCTTGTTGCCTCTAATAGCCAGTCAGATGATGTCTGCTTTTTCTTAGGGATTCCAAATCATACCACAACCTCCTACAGGGATGGATTTCCCAATAGTTCATATAGGAGGCAATGAGGCTTAGTGGATAGAGCACAGGTCTGGGAGTCTGAGAACCTGGGTTAGAATCCTGGCTCTGCCACATGTCTGCTGTGTGACCTTGGATAAATCCCTTAACTTCTCTAAGGCTCAGTTACCTCATCTTTAAATGGGGATTAAGAGGGTGAGCCTCCTGTGGGACAGGGACTGTCTCCAACCTAATTAATTTGTTTCTACCCTAGTGCTTAGAACAGTGCTTGGAATATAGTAAGTGCTTAACAAGAACCATAATTATTATTAATATTATATGTGTATATATGTCCTCTGGAATGTAGGCTCATTATGGGCAGGGAATATGTCTGTTAATTTTGTTGTACTGTACTCTTCTAAGTGCATATTATAGTGCTCCATAGAGCAGAAGCAGCGTGGCGCAGTGGAAAGAGCACGGGCTTTGGAGTCAGGGCTCATGAGTTCAAATCCCAGCTCTGCCACTTGTCAGCTGTGTGACTGTGGGCAAGTCACTTAACTTCTCTGTGCCTCAGTTCCCTCATCTGTAAAATGGGGATTAAGTGGGAGCCCCACGTGGGACAACCTGATTCCCCTGTGTTTACCCCAGCGCTTAGAACAGTGCTCGGCACATAGTAAGCGCTTAACAAATACCAACATTATTATTATTATTATTATTGCTCTGCACAGAGTAAATGGTCAATAAATACCATTGATTGATTGATACATATTTTAGCAAACTTGAGTAATTCACTTAGAAAACATTTAGCAATGCTTTCTTTCCAGCTCCTTCTAAATAATATTTGTCAAACACGTACTGTCCCGAAACCAGAATGAGGAACTTGAGGGACGCTCTGAAAAATCAAAAGATCCCTTCCCTACCATCGAGGAGTTCACAATCTATTAGAAAAGTAAAGTGATAATAATAATTCTAATATTTAAATGCTTGTTATGTGCCAAGCAGCACAGTAATTACTGGGAGGATACAAGATAATCAGGCAGGATGTAGTCCCTATTCCACATTTGGCTCACAGTCTAAGTAGAAGGGAGAGCAGGTATATGATCTCTCAGTTTACAGATATGGAAACCAAGGCACAGAAAGTTACATGACTTGCCCAAGGTCAAATAGAAAGTAAATGAAAAGCAATATCGCCTTGTGGAAAGAGTATAGACCTGGGAGTCAGTGGCTGGGTTCTAATCTTGGCCCTGCCACTTGCCTGCTATAGACACTTTACTTCTCTGTGTCTCAGTTACCTCTTCTGTAAAATGAGGATTAAGACCCTAAGTGGAACAGGGTCTGTGTACCACCTGATTATCTTTTATCTACCCCTATGCTTAGTACAGTGTCTGGCATATAGTAAGTGCTTAGCAAATGCCATCAAAATAAAGGTGGCAGAACAGTATTAGAACTCAGGTCCTCTGACTCCCAGGTGCATGCTCTTATAAATTAAGGTCAAAATACAACCAAAACAAATTCCAAAGCAATATACTATCCATGTAGAACAAGATGGGTGCTAACAATACTGTGAACAACCAAAAGAATCTAAAAGCATCCAGTTTATCATGAGGCAATGTCAGTTATTCTTTTCTCCCGAAATGAAATATTTTACCTTCTGTCTAGACTTGGTCATCAGTTTCTGTACGGTACATGTTGGGCTAATAAATAAAGGCTAACAGATTGGCAGACATTTAAACTGCTGTGGTATTGGCTCAAAGGATGAAAAACAAACAGAAATCTAAATTCCAGGAGCTTGAAACCCAGATTTCCAACCTCCCCCTCTGTTAAGTTGGGAAAACATGCTTAACTAGTTATTTCTTATTCATAGGTCTTTAAACCTGGAGTAAAAGTAAAGTAAGAATCCACAAAATTCTGCTTTTTACATAGCAATTTTGGTTTCCTGGTTTCCTAATCAGTTCAGCCTGTCTAATCAACAGTAGTAAGCCCATTAGAGCGGTTTCATTTCTCTGCTGGAAAAAGGAAAAAATATACTCTTCCATTCTCCACTTTGGATTACATTCAACTTGAGTATGTGAAGTGGACTAAAACCTTTCTTCTTAGCATATTCCTAATTCTTAAAATTTGATGTTGCTACAGAAATACCAAGACAAGACAAAGAAATACCAAACTAGTCCTTTATTTTTATGGCATTTGTTAAGTGCTCACTATGTGCCAGCCACTATACTAAGACTGGTGTAGATACAAGCTAATTAGGTTGGACACCTTCCACGATCCACATAGAGTGCGCAGTCTTAACCCCTATTTTAGAAATAAGGTAACCGAGGCACAGGAGAGTTAAGTGAATTGCTCAAGATCACAGAAGGCAAATGGTGGAACTGAGATTTGAACCTAGATTCTCTGACCCCACGGCCCATGCTCTTTCCACTAGGGCATGCTGCTTCCTAGTCCTACTCATTAAGTATCGAGAAGTTTTCACAATTCTGCTTTCAGTATTCATTTTATGAAAAAATGAAGACTAAAATGAAGCATCAAAATATCTTTAACATGTTAATAAATACATACCTTTGATTGATTGATAAAATATATCTTGCTTGTCTCTGCCTCTTGTGTCTCTCAACTCCACTCTGTACTTTGCTCTGCTGCCCAGATTATTTTTCTATAAAAAAGTTCAGGCCATGTTTCCCTACTCCTCAAGGATCTCCAGGGGTAACACATGCATCTGTACATCCAGCAGAAACTCCTAACCATGGGCTTTAAAGCACTCAAACGCCTTGTCCTCATCTACCTCACTTCACTAGTAGCCATCCCACACACTTCACTCCTCTAAGGCCAACCTACTAATTGTACCTCCATAACACCTATCTCGCTGCAAACCTTTGGCCCACATCCTGCATCTGGCCTAGAATGCCCTCCCTCTTCATAGCCAACAGACTCACCCCTCCTTTCAAAGCCATATTGAAGGTACATATCCTCAAAGACCTTCCCTGACTAAGCCCTCTTTTTCTTTTCTTCATTCTCTTCTGCACCTCCCTGACATCTTCCCTTTATTCATCGCCCCCTTGCAGCCCCAGAGCACTTATGTATATATCTGTAATTTATTTACTTATGTCAATGTCTGTCTCCACCTGTAAACTACTGTAAGCTCGTCATTGGGCAGGGATTGTCTCTACCTGTTGCTGAATTGTATATTCCAAGCACTTAGTAGAGTGCTCTGCACATAGGAAGCACTCAATAAATACTATTGAATGAATGAATGAACTATGAGCTCATTTCGGGCAGGGAATGTGTCTGTTATATTGTTATACTGTACTTTCCCAAGCCCCCTCTCAGGGTCATTCATTTGTATTTACTGAGTGCTTACTGTGTGCTCTGTGTACTGTACTAAGCGCTTGGAATGTACAATTCAGCAACAGAGACAATCCCTGTCCAAAAATGAGCTCACAGTCTAAAAGGGGGAAATATACAGCCAAAAAGTAGACAGGCATCAATACCACCAAAATAAATAGAATAATAGATATACACACATCATTAATAAAATAGAGAAATAATATGTACGAATATACACTAGAGCTGTGGGGAGGGGAAGGGGGTAGAGTAGAGGGAGGGAGTAGGGACAATGGGGAAGGGAGGAGGGGCAAAGGGGCAGAGGGAAAGGGAGGGCTCAGTCTGGGGAGGCCTCCTGGAAGAGGTGAGCTCTCAGTAGGGGAAGAAGAAGAGGGGAAGAGAGTTTGTTTGGCAGATGTGAGGAGGGAGGACATTCCAGGACAATGGTAGGACATGGGCCAGGGGTCGACGGCAGGACAGGTGCCTCCCCACGAGGCACCGTGGGGAGGTTAGCAGCAGAGGAGTGGAGTGTATGGGGTGGAGAAGGAGAAGGAGAGAAGGGAGGTGAGGTAGGAGGGGGCAAGGTGATGGAGAGCTTTGAAGCCAAGAGTGAGGAGTTTTTGTTTTATGAGAAGGTTGACAGGCAACCACTGGAGGTTTTTGAGGAGGGGAGTGACATGTTCAGAGCATTTCTGTAGAAAGATAATCCGGGCAAGCGGAGTGAAGTATAGACTGAAGCAGAGAGAGGCAGGAGGATGGGAGATCAGAGAGGAGGCTGATGCAATAATCCACTCTGTATATTATGAGAGATTGTACCAGCAATGTAGCAGTTTGGAAGGAGATGAAACGGCGGATCTTGGCCATGTTGTGAAGGTGAGACCAACAGGTTTTGGTGACGATTGGATGTGTGGGGTGAATGAGAGAGCAAAGTCAAGGATGACACCAAGGTTGCGGGCTTGTGAGACAGGAAGGATGGTCGTGCCATCCACAGTGACGGGAAACTCAGGAGAGGACAGGATTTGGGAGGGAAGATAAGGATCTCAGTCTTGGACATGTTGAGTTTTAGGAGGCAAGTGGACATCCAGGTGGATGTCCTGAAGGCAGGAGGAGATAAGAGCCTGGAGGGAGGGAGAGAGAACAGGGTCGCACCTGGAGAGTTTCCAGTATTCTACCAGCTGTGGCTATGGTAGGAAAAGTCAAGCAGAGGCATATCCATTCCATTCCTAGCTTGGGCAGTGGCTAGCTAATGGAAGGCAATCTGTTGCAAGTAAAAAGTCACCCACGCTGGGCAGCAGTGGCATGGGAGAGAGTAGAGGGCAGAGACTCATGTTTACTGTGCAGAAGGAGACAATGGTAAACCAGTTCCGTATTTTTACCAAGAAAACTCTATGGATTCACTACCAGAATGATTGAAGATGGAGAGCAGAGCATTTTGGGAGAGATGTGCCCATGTGTCGCTATGGGTCAGAAACGACTCGACGGCATAAGACAAGACTTTCCTGAGCACTCAGTACAGGGCTTTGCACACAGTAAGCACTCAGTAAATATGATTAATCAATTAACTGTGTTAGTACAATACTCACATCTATATTATATGTACCACAACTGAAATGCATTAATTTGTTAAAGTCATTAACAGTATCATCATAATTACCAACATCTTTGACTGAGTGTCCACTGTGAGTACAGAGGACTGTACTAGGAATTTGAGAATATGCAACAGAAATGGCTGATGGAGCCGCTAACCTTGAGGGACTTATCTTTAGGGAAGCAGCATGGCTTCGTGGAAAATCCATGGGCTTGGGAGTCAGAGGACGGGGCTTCTAATCCAGGTTCTGCCACTTATCTGCTGTGTGACCTTGGGCAAGCCACTTAACTTCTCTGTGCCTCAGTTACCTCATCTGTAAAATGGGGATTAAGACTGTGAGTCCTACTTGGGACAACCTGACAACCTTGTATTTACCCCATTACTTAGAACAGTACTTGGCACATAGTAAGCACTTGACAAATACCAACATTATTATTATTATGAGGGGGATAAATGAATTCATTGAATAGCAAATAGATATACCTTTTAGTGCTAATGAGGTGTTTGGGATGTCCAAGAAAGTAGATTTTACCAGGAATTCCTCCCAATCAATCAATCAGCAATTTTAATTGAGTTGTGATGTGTGTAAAGCAGTGTACCATGCCTCTGGGAAAATTCAGTAGGGTTAGTCAACATGATCCCTGTCCTCAAGGACTTTACAATGTAGCCAGGTAGAGGACCAATAAAATAAATTCCAGGTAGGAGTAAGTAATAAAGTATAAATACGTAAGTGCTTCAGGGAAGGGGTTGAGGCAGAAGGGCTGAAGTAATAATAATAATAATAATAATGGTACCTGTTAAGCACTTACTTTGTGTTAAGCACTGTTCTAAGTCCTGATGGTAGATACAAGATGAAGGGGCAGTAGAGGAGGAAATGGGCTTGGGGGAGAAACAAGAGGTGAATCAAGGAAGTACTCTTGGAAGAGGCAAGATATCAGCAATCCTTTGAAAATGCGGAGAATAGGGGTCTGCCGGATATAAAGGAGGTAACACTTTAGAAGGATTTTGAAGGAAGTTCCTCCATTAGACCGAAAGATCACTGAGTCAGGGATTTTGTCTACCAACTGTATAGTAGCTTCTCTGTGCCTCTATTACCTCATCTGCAAAATGGGGATTAAGACTGTGAGCCCCATGTGGGACAGCCTGATCACCTTGTTTCCCCCCAGAGCTTAGAACAGTGCTTTGCACATAGTAAGCGCTTAACAAATGCCAACATTTTTGTCCTCTCCCAAACTCTGCACAAAGTAATCTCTCACTAAACACCATTTATTTTTATTTATACTATTCATAGAATGTTTATTATGTTCCAGACACTGTTTTCTAAGCAATGGAGTAGATACAAGTACATCAGTTTGGACACAGTCCCTGATCCATCTGGGGCTCCAGTCTCAATCCCTATTTGACAGATGAGGTAACTGAGGTACAGAGAAGTTAAATGAGTTAAATGAGTTCCCCAAGGTCACACAGCAGACAAGTGGCAGAACCAGGATTAGAACCCAAGTCCTGACTCCAGGCTCATGCTCTATCCATTAGGCCACTGTGCCTCTCGATTAATTGACTAATTGATTGGCAGAGAAAAGACTGGAGCTGTCTCATGCAAAGAGAAAAACTCAAAAGAGTGAGTCAGGGATGGGAGAGTCACAAGTTAGGTAGTTAGAAAGTTTCCTTGGGATGAGTGAAAAGTATAAACAAGGTGTAACAGGAGATCAGAATTGTATATTCCTGCTGAATTGTATATTTCAAGTGCTTAGTACAGTGTGCTGCACATAGTAAGTGCTCAATAAATACTACTGAATGAATGACTCAGAAAGGCTAGCCTAGCAGGAAATATTTCAAAGAGAGTCTCCAATTCAGAAGAGGAGAAACAACATGACCTAATGGATAGAGAAAGGGCCTGGGAGTCAGAAGGACATGGGTTCTAATCCTGAATCTGCCATTTACTATACTATAAATGTTTTTCCTACGTCTTAGGTTTGAGTCCCAAGTAGGACAGGGACTTTGTCTAGTCTGACTCTCTTGTATTTACTGCAGCATTTAGCATAATGCTTAGCAATGGAGATTAATAAATGCTATAATTACTATGATTATTATCAGTGGGTTTTCTGCACACCAATGTTTCATTCCACACTGGGTGGACAAAGAAGTTGTCATCTATCTCACTGGAGAGCTTGTCATTTGCACTGCCACTCTTCTAAAATCTCCTTCTTAGTAGTACATTCCAAAACAAATGAAAGGAACCCTTCTTCCCAGAGTGAGTGATAAACATTCGGACCGCTTTGGCACCAGAGGTGACTCAGGTCCGAAATACCACTTGTTTGGGGTGTTTGGGATAAATTCCCAGCCATAATGAAATTCTAAATTGAAAGTTAGGGTTTTAACAGGAAAAGTTGGGAATGTTAAATGGCAAATCCTTAATGAAGGGGTCCAGATGGGCAACTAACATTGGTTCCTCAAGTGTTCTGTTAATACTAATAATGATGATGATGATGATGATGGTATTTGTTAAACACTATGTGTCGAACACTGTTCTAAGTACTGGAGTAGATACAAGCTAATCAGGTTTGGCACAGTCCATGTCCCACATGGGACTCATAGTCTTTATCTTCATTTAACAGATGAGGCAACTGAGGCACAGAGAAGTTAAGTTACTTGCCCAAAATCACCCAGCAGACAAGTGGCAGAGCTGGGATGAGAATCCAGGTCGCTCTGACTCCCAGGCCCTTCTGACTCCCAGACCCATGCTCTATCCACTAGGCCAAACTGCTACTTCTCTGCTATGTGACTTTGGCAACTCATGTAATTCCTCTGTGCCTTAGATTCCTCAACTGTAAACTAGAGATTCAATATCTGTTCTCCCTCCTACTTAGACTGTGATCCTCATGTGGGACTGGGGCTATGGCCAACCAGAAAAGCTTGTATCTACCCCAGCATTTAGAACAATGCTTGTCACATAATAAGAATTTAACAAATACCAGAATAACAGCTACCAGAATAATAATGAAAGATCTTTGACCTGCCAAGAATACTTACATTTTTCATGCCAATTGATGAAGCCAGGTTATGCAAGATACCGGGTTCAGATCAACCAACTTGAATGACATGGATAAAATGGACAGACTGGCAACCTTTTACCAGAATGTGCTTTTCTCATCCAACCCGTTACATCATTTGCACTTGGATCCAATTTATATTTATTTCCCTCCACAGCATTTTTGTGCTAACCAACTTTTCTTCCTAGACTTCAGCAGACACTGAATGACAGATGAAAAGGCGGGACAAAATTTGCCTGGTCCAGGAACAGATGACAAGTCAAATTATACTCATGGAAAATATGTAGAAAAAAATGTGAATTGAGACTGCCTGCCAGAATCTTCCCCCTTTACGCCAGATCATCTTTGCTTTCATTAAGATGTACCTGAAAGACCATAGTCCCATGATGAGTTTTCTTCTATGACATTCAAGTTCCAAATAAAGCTAAAATGACAGTGATGAGGTCCCTGGAAATGATCCCCTTTCGAGGAGTTGTTAGGGTTTGAAAACAGGAATAAATTCAAAGTGCCTTGTGAGGAGGAGCTTGGCCTAGGGGAAAAAGCCTGGGCCTGAGAGTCAGAAGTTTTGTGTTCAAATCCAGGCTCTGCCACTTGCCTGCCATGTGACTTTGGCCTACTATCTTTACTTCTTAGTACCTCAGTTTCCTCATCAGTATAATGGAGATTAAATCCTATTCTCTCTGATTTACTCTGTGAATCCCATGTGGGACAGGGACTGTATCCAACCTGATTAACTTATGTCTGCCCCAGTTTCTAGAACCGTGTTTGACATATAGAAACCACTTATTGAATACCTTTTTTTTTTTTTTGGATTTGATTTTCAAGTGAATTAGATGAATGGGAAATTGTCCTACTGTCTCAAGGTGACTCTGGAGTATCGACCATCTCAAGGTCAAATGCTATCTCTTGACCTCCTGAGGCAGCAGGTGGAACTCGGAAGTGAGGGTGGGATACCGCCCCCACAACCAAAACTGCCAGATTGACAGCCCGAGCCGGGAATACAAAAGGTACCCCTCGCCCCTGTGCTAATCAAATTAAGTGGAGGGGGGAGGTCAGGGATTGAATAAACTGAGGCTGGAAACTGGAATGGCCTAAGAGCACAGTTGATAAATATCTACAGCCTATAACCTTCTGTGCAGAAAAACGAGACTTGCAGCAGCCAGCTGCAGGTCGGCTCTGTCCAGAGCGTGAGAAGCCAGATCTGCCTGCACCTAGTGAGGAGCCATGGGATGGATGGGTGCCTGTCCTGTCCTGCTGAATGCTCGTGGGCCTGGAAGCCAGATGCTTCACCATGGGTATGTAACATTTAATTGGATTCCTCCTGAGTGGGACATGAACATGGTGGGAGCTAGCCACCTCACTATGTGCGAGTAGCGCATAAGTGGACTTAACGCATAAGTGGATTCCTCCCGTGAGGGGAGGGCACATGGATGAGAGGTAGCCACCTCCCCATGTGCAAACAAACCATAAGTCGATTCCACCTGGGTGGGCCTGGGTGTTCTTCCATGTGTAAGTAACATATGAGTATATTCCTCCCATTGGTGAAGCTCTCATACTATTATACAAGTATATTCCTCCTGTTAGGAAGCTGTAACTCCACCGATAATCATATTCCTCCTGAAAGGGATTTCAGTTCATTACGTCTAAATAATCAAATAATTCAGTTTGTCTCATGGAATAAATGTGATACAAAACTCAAGCTTTCCATCCCCAGCCTCTCTCTCTCTCTCTATGGTGCCGATTACAAACAAACCCGTGACACCTACTGAAAGAAAATAAATTTCTGCAGGGTCATTTGTAAGATAGTGCAATTAGGCATGAAAAAATACTCAAATTCAGGTTGAGGAACGACAGGAACAGGCTCAGGTAGAACAGAATGAGATATAGGGAATAGGGAGAAGGGTCTGGGGAGGGGCAATCAAAGACATCAGAAACAGCATATCAGTCAATCAATCATACTTCTAGAGCACTTTGTGCAGAATTTGTCAGCAATGTGATGCTCCTTTTATGTCAATGTGCTTCATAAAGGATGGAAAGAACCTGGGAGCTAGCAGAGAACAGCAGCAGAAATGAAAGGGAGGAAAAACTAGAGGTCCATTGAACAGTCACTTTCAACTAACTAAAGGGTTTTTATAGAGAAAATGGTGAAAAATTTTCTTCATGTCCATAGAGGACTCAATGAGAATAAATAGGTACAATTACCACAGAAGAGATTTTACTTGAGCAGAAAGCTGAACTCCTTGAGCAACAGAGGGACCTGGCACTGGAATTGAACTCCAGAGAGTATAATTTTTGTCCCTGTGGGTTTCCCTCGAATGGACTAGATCCCCTTCTGACCTGGAGTGTTTAGAAATTCATAAACCTGGAGGCAGGCTCTGGACCAAATCTTATTTCTAGGATTATTCAGCTCTAGATAATGGGATAGAGTTAGGGTTATAGTGGTGCTAGGATAGTACATTCCTGGAGGGCAGGGATTGGGTCTACTAACTACTGTACTCTTCCAATATTGTGCTCTGCCCAGATCAATTCTCCGTATATACTACTGGTTGATTAAGAGTCTATTCTGGACTGTTTCAGAAGCCCAGCTTTCTCTGAGTGGGTTCAGGCAGTTACCGCCTCATTTTTCTGAGTTTCCCAAGAACCTAGTACAGTGCACTGTAACCAGTGGGCACATAATAACATCATTATTATTACTTAATAGATGCTACTTCTTTTGGTCACTGCCCGTCCTCCCGATCACTAGGGAAACATGATTTCCTCAGCTCCGCCACTTTGTGGTCAGTTGATCTCATGCCACTCTACCGTGTTTCACTCGACCCTACACCACACTCTCCTCAACTCATTTCTCCAAACCACCCCAACAATGTCAGCGATAACCTTATTCCAAATCAACACATTTCTACCCACACTTCCCTCTACTTTGTCTTGCCTTATACCGTCGACTCGTCTCCCACCCATAGCAACTCCATGGACACATCTCTCTAGTCTGTCTCCCCCAGTTAGACTGTAAGCCCATCAGTGGGCAGGGACTGTCTCTATCTGTTGCCGATTTGTACATTCCAAGCGCTTAGTACAGTATTCTGCACATAGTAAGTGCTCAATAAATACTATTAATGAATGAATGAATGAATCTCCATCTGCAGTCATTCTGGTAGGGTATCCAGTGAGTTTTCATGGAAAAAATATGGAAGTGGTTTATTATTGCCTTCTTCCTCTCAGTAAACTCAAGTCTCCATCCTCTATTCTTTCCCATGCTGCTGCTGCCTAGTACAGCTGAGTTTTGACCAGTAGCAGATGGCCTTCCACTCTCTAGCCACTGCCCAAGCTAGGAATGGAATTGGTATGCCTCTGTGATTGACTCTCCCTCCCATAGTTGAGATTGATAGAGTACTGGAAACTCTCCAGGTGTGTTCCCGAAAGGGGTCCTTCTACTTACTACCCTATAACATTGATTCATTATATTCTGTGGAATTCCAACTTTATCTTGAATAAATTCTCTTTCACCTTGGGCTTGTTCCTCTGCAGCTCATTCAAGCATCCCACCATTACTAAAACCTGTCCCTCTGCTGATGTTACTGTGACACCTGCTGCAGTCTCCTAGTGAGGTCTCAGCTTTTCTCAAGTCCCTGTCTTATGAGCAAAGGTGGAGACACTGGTCCTCTCCTTGTCTCCAAATAATAACAATAATAATGTTGGTATTTGTTAAGCACTTACTATGTGCCAAGCACTGTTCTAAGTGCTGGAGGAGATACAAGGTCATCAGGTTGACCCACATAGGGCTCACAGTCTTCATCTCCATTTTACAGATGAGGTAACTGAAGCACAGAGAATTGAAGTGACTTGCCCAAGGTCACACAGCTGACAAGCAGCGGAGCAGAGGGTCCAAGCCCGGACTCTTTCCACCGAGCCACGCTGCTTCTCAAATGATGTTTCTGTCCTGTCCTGCCCTCTTCATTGCTCACCTCCATGCCATCTGGTAACCCATGTCATCAGCCTCGACCAGTAACTTACAGTTACTTCTAACATCTATCCAATGACTTCCTTTTGGCTAAATCTGAAGAGCAGTACTTTGATCTAATCCTCAAATAATTCATCCCTATTAATAATAATAATAGCATTTGTTAAGCACTTACTATGTGCCCAGCACTGTTCTAAGCACTGGGGGAGATACAAAGTAATTAGGTTGTCCCATGTGGGGCTCACATTCTTAATCCCTATTTTACAGATAAGGTAACTGAGGCACAGAGAAGTGAAGTGACTAGCCTTAAATCACACAGCTGACAAGTGAGGGAGCTGGGATTAGAACCCCTAACCCCTGACTCCCAAGCCCGTGCTCTTTCCACTGCAATAAGGATGGATGTCTGAAGATAGCCATCACAAGTTTCTCCAAATGGGTGACCACCATTATCAGGGAGAAGATCATGGTGAAATGGTTGAGAGATCCAAACAGAAACAGGGCCAAGAAGAAAGAATCCTTGCCAGCAGAGCTCAGTGAAACATTTTGTTCCAAAGCAGACATTTTTCCAGGGGAACATTTGTAGCTGAAAAGAATAGCAGAAGTAGTTTAGTAGACAGTTTAACAGATTTTGGCACAAATAGAGTGATTCCTGTACTGAGCATCAGTCTGCTTTGCAGATGTAAAAGCCAGGATCTGAACTTCCCCTCTTCTCTTCCAGTATTCTGCCTAAAGGAAAGGAGTGGTGGATTGGCAGATTTATTTACATGTATCTGTACCCTAATTGATAATAAGATTCTGTCCACTTGTGTGAATATGGTTGAAAAGTCCAAAGGGTGACTGACATTCAATTCTATACCATGTTCATGGAAATGTACAGAGAAGTAGCGTGGCCTAGTGGAAAGAGCAAGAGTCTGAGAGTCAAAGGACTAAACTCAGCTCTGCCACTTGCCTGCTGTGGAACCTTAGGCAAGTCACTTCACTTCTCTGTGCCACAGTGACCATCATCTGTAAAATGGGGATTAAGAGTGTGGAGCCCTATGTGGAACATGAATTGTGTCCAGCCTGCACTGCTTGTATCTACCTCAGCATTAAGTACAGTGCCAGGCACACAGTAAGCACTTAACAAATACTATCAAAGAAAAAAGATTAGCCTATATCACACTGGTAATGTCAAATGCCTTTTGAGTAAAACCTAAAGAAGAGGGTTGGTAACAGGCATCCACCAGCAAAGGGAGATAGAGAAAAAGCTCTGTTTCAGGTCTAAAATAATCAGACTATTGCCTCAGTTAAAGAATTTTTCAATAGGTATCTCATTTTGGAGCCTGGTAGGGAAAAGGAAAATCAATCACTTACTCAATCAGTGGTACTGATTGAATGTTGTTCTAAGCACTTGGGAGAACCCAATATAACAGAGTTGGTAGATATGTTCCCTGCCTCAAGTGTGCTTACAATTAAGAAAGACTAGACCTTTTAGTCCTACTAGACTGTGAGCCTGTTGTTGGGTAGCGATTGTCTCTATTTCTTGCTGAATTGTACTTCCTAAGAGCATATTACAGTGCTCTGCACACAGTAAGTACTCAATAAATATGATTGAATTAAACAAAGGGAGGCAGTAAAATAAATTATGTATATGTACATAAGTGCTGTGGGGCTGAAGGTGTGATGACTATCAAATCCTTTAAGGATACAGATCCAAGTGGGCTTAGTCAGGGAAGTTGGCTTGGAGGAGATGTGATTTTAGTAAAGTTTTGAAGGTGGGGAGAGTGGTGGTCTGTTGGATATCAACAGGGAAGTAGGTACAGCCCCGGACTGTGAGCCTGATGTTGGGTAGGGATTGTCTCTTTATGTTGCCAAACTGAACTTTCCAAGCGCTTAGTACAGCGTTCTGCACACAGCATGTGCTCAATAAATATGATTGAATGAATGAATAATAATAATAATAATAATAATGGCATCTTTAAGCACTTACTATGCTTACTGTTCTAAGCACTGGGGTATATATAAGATAATTGGGCTGGACACAGTCCCTGTCCACATGGGGCTCACAGTCTCAATCCCCATGTTGCAGTTGAGGTCACTGAGCCATAAAAAAGTTAACTGACTCGCTAACGGACATATTTTCTTTGTACTTCTGGTTACCTTTTTCTGCTGTGTCTGCCCTTCTCGTTTCTTGTTCTGAGTCTGTATTGCCAGATCCTGCAATGAGGGTCCTTCAGATTAAATGAACAATCTGGGAAGGCGTAGAAATGGGTTCAAGACAAAATTTCTTCTGAAGAGTTTTTTGAACCATAAAGCATCTCAATTCAACTCAAGTTAAAAGTAACTACCTTTGAAAGCAGACAACTGGGTAGCGGGGATTATTCATTCATTCAATCACATTTATTGAGCTCTTTCTGTGTGAGAGCACTGTACTAAGCACTTGGAAGGTACAATTAGGGCAACAGAGAAAATCCCTATCCAACATCGGGCTCACAGTCTAGAAGGGGGGGCGGACAGACAACAAAACAAAACAAGTAGACAGGCATCAGTGTCATCAATAAATACATACAAATATACACAAATGTTGTGGGGAGGGGAAGGGGGTAGAGCAGAGGGAGGGAGTAGAGGTGATGGAGAGGGGAGGGGGAGCAGAGGAAAAGGGGGACTCAGTCTGGGAAGGCCTACTGGAGAAGGTGAGCTCTCAATAGGGTTTTGAAGAGGGGAAGAGAGCTAGTTTGGCAGATGTGAGGAGGGAGGGCATTCCAGGCCAGAGGTAGGACGTGGGCTAGGGGTCAACAGCGGGAAAGGTGAGAATGAGGCACAATGCAGAGGTTAGTGGCAGAGGAGTGGAGTGTGTGGGCTGGGCTGCAGGAGAGAAAGGAGGCAAGATAAGAGGGGGCAAGGTGATGGAGAGCTTTGAAGCCAATATTGAGGAGTTTTTACTTCATGTGAAGGTTGAGAGGCAGCCGCTGGAGATTTTTGAGTAGGAGAGTGACATGCCCAGAGTGTTTCTGTTGAAATATAAACTGGGCAGCAGAGTGAAGCAGGGAGAGACAGGTGGATGGGAAATCAGAACAGAGGCTGATGCAGTAATCCAGTCGGGATATGATGAGTGATTGTACCAGCAAGGTAGCAGTTTGGATGGAGAGGAAAGAGTGGATGTCGGCAATGTTGTGAAGGTTAGAACCCAGGCCCATGTTCTATGTAGGCAAGTGGTCAGTGCCAAGGTAATCAAGATTGAGGTTCAATGAGTGAGTTGGCATTATGGAAATGAAATGTGCAGGCTGGGTTGTAGTAGGAAATCAGAGAGGTAAGGTAGGATAGGGATAGCTGATGATTGCTTTAAAGCCAATGGTAAGGCATTTTTGCTTGATGCAGAGGCAGGTGGGCAACCATTGGAGGTCTCTGATGAATGGGGAGATATGGACTGAATTTTTTTTAAAAAAACAATGATCTATGCAGCCGAGTGATGGTCCAGATAAGGTTTCATTTTTTTTTTTCTATTTTGAGATTTGGTGTTTTAGGTAGAGTGGGAGATTGGTTGAGGAGGAAGGCCTAGTCAGAGGTAGTTACTTTTAATTTTGGTTGAATTGAGATGCTTTATAGTTCACAAAACTCTTCAGAAGAAATTTTATCTTGAACCCATTTCTACTGCTTCCCAGGTTGTTCACTTAATCTAAAGGACCCTCATGACAGGATCTGGCAATCCAGACTCAGAACAAGAAACGAGAAGGGCAGACAGCAGAAAAAGTTAACCAGACGTACAAAGAATATATGTCCACAGGATGAATCAATGTGAAATAACTTGGCTCAATTTAAGAAGAAAAACGGGTTGCATCATGTCTCGGGAAATGGTTTTGCTCATTTGAAGTTTCCAACTGGGGGGGTAAGGTTCAGAAGGTGAATGAAACACTCAAACAGCTGCATGATTTCAAACTGAGATGGATCAAGCAGCAAAAGAGGTAAAAATCACATTAAATAGAGAGAAAAAACAAGGAAATATTTGGGCAATGTCTTTCTTACTAATTACACTGACACCAAGGAAATTTATGGAACTTAAGAGGAACCATTATGGGCAAACAGCAAACCTTGCTCCAATCTCATGACGGAATTTTATCCCTCTCAGGGTATTGTCTGATTCTACCTCCTAGGAATCACTATTTTTGCAATCTCTTAAGCCACTAATCACCAGATAAGTGTTTCTTTGTTTTCTGAGCTTCAATATTATATAACAGTAGAGATCTTAATTAACATACTGTTCAAAACTACTTTAAAATTACCTTGAATATCTTTCTCCCACCTGCTTCTCAACTTGCGAAATGTTTGCGTGAAAATACAGAGACAAGTCCCAGTAACTGGGATTTATGTAGCAGAAACATCCGCACTGCCCCACACTAACCTTCCTGCATCCTTCAGTCAGATGTTTGTCCTTAAAGTTTTATGAGCTCCAGTTGTGATTTGTTAAAAGGAAGCACAGCACTAAATTCAATTGTTCTACTAGGGAAAGAGCTTTCTCACACAATATGATTTTATAATACCAGGAGAAGGCAGGTTGAGACCATTTTACAGTGAACTGCCTCTAGAGTTAAGTAATTTCATTAATTCCTCTTGCTGCCTCCATGGGACAGACTTCTTTTCCTGTGGAATTTTTTTAAACATCTACCCAGGCCCATGTTAAATGTGAATTGTAAACATGTGTCCAGGCAAATTGGAGAAGAAAGTGAGGAAAGGGCATGGGGAAGAGAGTTGGGGTAAGAAGGAAAGAGATAGAGAGACCCTGAGGGAAGGGGAGGAGAGGAAGGGGAAAACAAAGATCTGTGGAGAGGGATGGGGGAGACAGTGCGGACTCATGGAAAAGTAACGGGCAAAAAGCAAAACATGGACACAGACCCCAACTGAAGCATGGTCTAGAGAGAAGAGCACAGGACTGGGAAGCAAAGGACCCAGCTTCTGATTCCGGCTCCACCACTTGCCTGTTGTGTGACCATGGGCCAGTCACTTCACTTCTCTATGCCTCAGTTACCTCATCTGTAAAATGGGGATTGAGACTGTGAGGCCCAGGTGGGACAGGGACTGTGTCCAACCCTATTTGCTTGTATCCACCCCAGCGCTTAGTACAGTGCTTCATACATAGTAAACATTTATCAAATACTATGATAATAATAATAAGAAAGGCAAAGCCGCTAATTTGTTTAAAATCCTTCAGCCCAAATAGGAGTCAGAGGTCATGAGTTTGAATCCTGGCTCTGCCACTTGTCAGCTGTGTGCCTGTGGGCAAGTCACTTAACTTCTCTGTGCCTCAGTGACCTCATCAGTAAAAAGGGGATTAACTGTGAGCCTCACATGGGACAACCTCATTACCCTGTATCTACCCCAGCGCTTAGAACAGTGCTTGGTACATAGTAAGAGCTTAACAAATACCAACATTATTATTCTTCTTCTTGCTCTTTTCTGCAATAGTTAATAATAATAATAATAGTAGTAATGTTGGTATTTGTTAAATGCTATGTGCCAAGCACTGTTCTAAGCACTAGGATAGATACAGGGTTACCAGGTAATCCCATGTGAGGCTCACAGTCTTAATCCCCATTTTACAGATGGGGTACCTGAGGCACCAAGAAGTAAAGTGTCTTGCCCAAAGTTACACGGCTGACAGGTGGCAGAGCCGGGATTAGAACCCATTACCTCTGACTCCTAAGCCCATACTCTTTCCACTGAGCCCTGCTGCTTCTCTGAAATGACAGTATTTGTTAAGCATGTACTATGTGCCAAACACTGTTTTAAGCACTGGCGTAGATACACGGTAATCAGGTTGCCCCACATGGGGCTCACAGAATCCCCATTTTACAGATGAGGTAACTGAGGCACAGAGAAGTTAAGTGACTTTCCCAAAGTCACACAGCTGACATGTGGGATTAGAACACACGATCTCTGATTCCAGAGCCCATGCTCTTTCCATTAAGCCATGAAGAGTTCTCAAATCAATATCCGTTCTCCCTTCCACTTAGACTGTGAACCCCTTGTTTGACCTGATTAACTGGTATCTACCCTAGTGCTTGGTACAGTGCTTAACATATAGTAAGTGCTTAACAAAAACCACAATTAATTAACTACAATCAACTAATTTACCTGTCCCTTATCATTTCCACCTGGATAAGCCAGCCCACTCTGTCCTCGGATCTCCAAAGCAAACGTCCTTCTAATGGGAAGTTGGGGAAATAAAGAGTGTTTATTCCCCCCATTTCACAAATATACACACACACATACACAAACATACACAAACACACACACACACACACATACTCCCTAACCAGCAGTGTGGCTGAAACATGCTGCACCTGGTCTACCCATATCCGCCCTTTCCTCTCCACCCAAACGGCTACCTTACTATTACGGGCTCTCGTTATATCCCGGCTAGACTACTGTGTCAGCCTTCTCTCTGACCTCCCTTCCTCCTCTCTCGCCCCGCTCCGGTCTATTCTTCACTCCGCTGCCCGGCTCATCTTCCTGCAGAAACGATCTGGGCATGTCACTCCCCTTCTTAAACAACTCCAGTGGTTGCCTATCGACCTCCGCTCCAAACAAAAACTCCTCACTCTAGGCTTCGAGGCTCTCCATCACCTTGCCCCTTCCTACCTCTCCTCCCTTCTCTCTTTCTACCGCCCACCCCGCACGCTCCGCTCCTCTGTCGCCCACCTCCTCGCCGTCCCTCGGTCTCGCCTATCCCGCCGTCGACCCCTGGGTCACGTCCTCCCGCGGTCCTGGAACGCCCTCCCTCCTCACCTCCGCCAAACTGATTCTCTTTCCCTCTTCAAAACCTTACTTAAAAATCACCTCCTCCTAGAGGCGTTCCCAGACTGAGCTCCTCTTCCCCCTCTACTCCCTCTGCCATCCCCCCTTTACCTCTCCGCAGCTAAAGCCTCATTTTCCCCTTTTCCCTCTGCTCCTCCACCTCTCCCTTCCCATCCCCACAGCACTGTACTCGTCCGCTCAACTGTATATATTTTCGTTACCCTATTTATTTTGTTAATGAATTGTACATCGCCTTGATTCTATTTATTTGCCATTGTTTTTACGAGATGTTCTTCCCCTTGACGCTGTTTAGTGCCATTGTTCTTGTCTGTCCGTCTCCCCCGATTAGACTGTAAGCCCGTCAAACGGCAGGGACTGTCTCTATCTGTTGCCGACTTGTTCATCCCAAGCGCTTAGTACAGTGCTCTGCACATAGTAAGCGCTCAATAAATACTATTGAATGAATGAATGAATATCAGGAGTCAATTAGCCCCCCACTTTATAATCTTGTGTCTTGTCCCTCTCTCCTTCCCTCTGACTGGAGAAACTGTTTAGCCAGTCAAAAAAGGCATAGGCTCCCCATTCAAATCACAGCATGGGTAAAACACTGAACTTCTAGATCTTCAAAGAACATGCAGTACTCTCTCTAAATTCCTTTTTGTTTATGACCTGAGTGCCTCTCAGCTCATAGCTTCTCAGGTCATAGCTTCTCTTCTAAAAGCCACTTAGCTTCGACGTGCCTCAGTTACCTCATCTGTAAAATGGGGATTAAGACTGTGAGCCCCATGTGGAACAACCTGATTACCTTGTATCCCCCCCACCAAGTACTTAGAACAGTGCTTTGCACATAGTAAGGGCTCAACAAATGCCATCATCATTATAGCCCATACTATTAAGACCTTCCAGATCAGGGCACCCAGCAATATTGTAACCAATGTCCAGAAACAGCATAGCCTAATGGATAGAGAACATGCCTGGGAGTCAGAAGAACCTGGATTCTAATCCTGACTCCACCACTTATCTGTTGTGTGAGTCTGGGCAAGTCACCTAATTTCACTGTGCCTCAGTTACATCATCTGTAAAATGGAGATTAAGACTGTGAGCCCCATGTGCGACATGGACAGCGATCTACCTAGTTAGATTGTATTTACCTCAGCACTCAGTAAAGTGACTGGGCACATAGTAAATGTTTAACAGATAACAAATACCAAACAAATACCATGTCGAGAAATTTCACCCCAGCTCCCTGTTGGCAGGGTTCATGTCACCAACTTTGTTGTATTCTACTCTTTCAAGGGTTCTATATATTGGACTGCACACAATAAGTGCTCAAAAAATACAATAAATTGAGTAATTGATCTCTATCTGCCATCTTGCAATGTCTCCTGCAGGACACAGAAGGACTGGACAGGAGACCGTGAACGGTTTGGCACTAACCACAAGTACTTCTGGAAAAACAAGTCAAGCAACTATTCTACTGACAGTGAGATACCTCTATTTCCCCTGCTCTTAGATAATAATAATGTTGGTATTTGTTAAGCGCTTACTATGTGCCGAGCACTATTCTAAGGGCTGGGGTAGACACAGGGGAATCAGGTTATCCCACGTGGGGCTCACAGTCTTAATCCCCATTTTACGGATGAGGTAACTGAGGCACCGAGAAGTTAAGTGATTTGCCCAAAGTCACAGAGCTGACAAGTGGCAGAGCCGGGGTTCAAACCCATGACCTCTGACTCCAAAGCCCCGGCTCTTTCCAGTGAGCCACGCTGCTTAGATGAATGTCTTGAGCAGCAGTGTGGCTTAGCGGAAAGAGCCCGGGCTTGGGAGTCAAATGTTGTGGGTCCTAATTCCAGCTCCTCCACTTATCAGCTGTGTGACTTTGGGCAAGTCATTCTCTGTGCCTCAGTAACCTCATCTGTAAAATGGGGATTAAGACTGTGATCCCATGTGGGACAGCCTGATTACACTGTATCTACTCCAGTGCTTAGAACAGTGCTTGGCACATAGTAAGCGCTTAACAATACCATCATCATTATTATTATTAAATAGGCAGCTCAGGGCATTGATCATTTAATCACTGATTCATTCATTCATTCAATTGTATTTACTGAGCACTTACTGTGTGCAGAGCATTGTACTAAGTGCTTTGAAAATAAAGTATGGCAATAAAGAGAGACAATCCCTGCCCATAATGGGTTTACAGTATAGATTGAGTGAGACATCAAAAGAAGTAAGCAGGCATCAATATAAATAAATAGAATTATAGATATATACATATATACAAAAGTGCTGTGGAGTGGGACTGTGGGGGGAGAGCAAAGGGAGTGAGTCGTAATGAGATAGAAAGGAAGGGAAACTGAGGAAAAGGGGGTTTAGTCTGGGAAGGACTCTTGGAGGAGGTGCACCTTCAGAAGGGCTTTGAAGGGGGGAAGAGTGATTGTTTGGAAGATTTGAGGAGGGAGGGCATTCTAGGCCAGAGGTAAGACATGGACCAGGGATCAGTGGTGAGACAGGTGAGATCGAGGCACAGTGAGAATGTACCAGAGGGGTGGAGTGTGTGGGTTAGGATTTAGAAGGAGAGAAGGGAAGTGAGGTAGAAAGAACCAAGGTGATGGAGAGCTTTAAAGCCAGTTATGAGGAGTTTTTGTCTGATACAGAGAGGTTGATAGGCAACCACTGGAGATTTTTTTTTTTGAGAGGGGGGAGGATGGAGGGGTGACATGACTTAAACATTTCTCTAGAAAAGATAATCTGGACAGCAGAATGAAATATGGACTGAAGTGGGGAGAGAGGAGTTTGGGAGGTCAGGAAGAAGGCTAATGCAATAATCCAATTAGGGTAGGATGAGTGATTGTACTAACATGGTAACAGCTCAGATGGAGAAGAAAGGGTGGATATTGGCAATGTTGTTAAGGTAAGAAAGACTGACAGGATTTGGTGATGGATTGGATATGTGGGGTGAATGAGAGAGGGGAGTCGAGGATAACATCAAGGTAACAGGCTTGTGAAACAGGATGGATGGTTGTGCTGTCTACAGTGACAGCAAAGTTCAGGACAGGACAGGGTTTGGGAGAGAAGATAAGGATCTCTGTTTTGGACACGTTCAGTTTGAGGTGGCAGGAGAACATCCAAGTAGAGATATCCTGAAGGCAAGAGAAGATGTGAGCCTGGAGGGAGGGAGAGAGAACAGGGGAGGAGATATAGATTTGGGTGTCATCCTCATAGAGATGATAGTTGAAGCCATAGGAGCGAATGAGTTCTCCAAAGGAGCGAGTGTAGATAGAGAACAGAAGGGGACCAAGACCTGAACCTTGAGGGATCCCCACAGTTAGGGGACGGGAGGGGGAGGAGGAGCCCGTGAAGGAGACTGAGAATAAATGGCCAGAGAGTAGAACCAGGAGAGGACAGAGTCAGTGAAGCCAAGGTTGGATAATGTATCGAGGAGAAGGCGATGGTCCACAGCGTCAAAGACAGCTGAGAGGTCCAGAAGGATTAGGATGGAATCTAGGACAGAGGCAGCGGTGTCACTTGGCAACCCCCTGAGTGCCAGAGCACTCAGGGACAAGCTGCTCTCCAAATAACAGATAGCCTAGAAAATGTGCCTGCGACATTGCCTTCCATGCCAGCGTTCAACTTCACAAGAGTATGATGCCAGGCGAACTTCGATCTTGTGGTGCAATAACAGTTTTTACATAAGTAACAAAGAAGGGCCTGCTGCTCTTATTTTTCTCATTTCAGTTCTATTCACATTTGGTTGGGATTCTCCATCAGCAGTACCATTTTCAACAGCCACAGTCACACATCTTTAGCCTTGGTTCAGACCCTCATTACCTCGCACGCTCCTGGGACAGCCACCTTGCCAGTGTCCCTGAACCTAGTACAGTGCTTAAGTGCTTAGCGCAGTGCTTTGGACACAGTAAGTGCTCAATAAATAAGATTGAATGAATGTACCTGTTCTCTCTCCCCGTTAGTCATCCCACCAAGAATCGCTCACTCAGCGAGGAGTGCAAAACCCCATACTAAGGGAGGTAGTGTGGATTAGTGGAAAGAGCTTAGGTCTGGGAGTCAGGAAAACTGGATTCAAGTCCCGGCTCTGCCTCCGGCCTATAATATCTCCTTTGGCAGTGTGACATCAGGATCCTGGCCAAGCTAAAGGCTTACAGAGCTGAGGTGTTGCCCAACCTTCTCTAAGGCTGAGAGACCCAGAACATACATGGGCACCACGTCCGCCGTCTTGAGAGGTTCTGTTGAGGTCACTAATCGGCCATACTCAACACCAAAAAGCAAGATGAGGTCACGGACAATGAAGTCTTGGGACAAAGTCAAGTCCTTAACCATCAAAGCTAAGGTCCTCTTAACACAGCTACACTGGGTGGCTTATGTGAGGAGGATGAGTGACAGCAGGATGCCCAGCCAATCAATCATATTAATTGAGTGCTTGGTGTGTGCAGAGAACTATACTTAGAACTTGGGAGAGTACACAATAATAGAGTTGGTAGATGTGTTCACTGCCCACAGAGAGCTTAAAGTCTAGAGGGAACTAGAAGCTGCTGTTTCAAGAAAAGAGCTGCTTATCTTCCCACCCAAACCCTGTCTTCCCCTGACCTTCTTCTCACCTTAGACAACACCACCGTCCTCCCTGTCTCACAAGTCTGTAACCTTAATAGAATCTTCGACTTATGTCTCTCATTCAACCCACACATTCGATCTGTCACCACATATCTGGACTCTCTAGAATCTGGCCTTTCCTCTCCATCTAAATTGCTCCTATGCTGATCCAACTTTATACCATTTCCTTCCTTGCCTACCTCATCAGCCTCCTCATTGACTTCCTGCCTCCCATCTCTCCCCTCACCAGTCCCTACTTCACATTTCTGCCCAGATCATTTTCTAAAATATCATTCTGACCCCATCTCCACACAAAAATCTCCAGTGGTGGCCCACCCACCTCTACATCAAACAGACACTCCTTACCATTCACTTTAAGGCACTCAAACAGTTCTCTCCCTCCTTCTAGAGCCCATCTTGCACACCTTGCTCTAATATCTATTCACTAGACCTTGATCTAGTCTATCTCAACAAACTTAAGTAATATTTATTGAGCGATTACTATGTACGGTGCCCCATACTAAGTGGTCGGGAGAGTACCGTAGAGAAGCAGCATGGTTCAGTGGAAAGAGCCCGGGCTTGGGAGTCAGAGGTCATGGGTTTGAATCCTGGCTCTGCCAGTTGTCAGCTGTGTGACTGTGGGCAAGTCGCTTCACTTCTCTGTGCCTCAGTTACCTCATCTGTAAAATGAGGATTAACTGTGAGCCTCACGTGGACAACCTGATTGCCCTGTATTTACCCCAGTGCTTAGAACAGTGCTCTGCACATAGTAAGCACTTAAGAAATACCATTATTATTATTATTATTATTATTACAGTACATTAGCAGACATGTTCCCGGCCCCTAATGAGCTTATAGGCTATTTCTCCACTGACTCCTTGCCTACATTTCCCCTTTGGCCTAGAGCTTCCTCCTCCTTCATATCCAATAGACTACCACTCTCTCCATCTTCAAAGCCTCCTAAAGTCACATCTTCAAGAGGCTTTCCCTAACTAAGCCCTAATTTCCCTGGTCTGCCCTCTCTTCTGCATACCTTTGTAACATGATTTGAACCCCTTAAACACTTAATATTCACCCCAGCTTCAGCCCCATAGCACTATCTTAACACTTTGTCATTTCTAACCAACTCTATTGTATCATACTTTCCCAAGTGCTTAGTGCAGTGCTCTGCCCACAGAGTTGGTAGATATGTCCCTTGCCAACAGGGAGACAAAGAAGCAAAGGAGAAAAGAGTTCCATGTGTTTCCAGAATTTATTTATATTGGTGTCTGTCTCCTCCTCTAGATCTGTCTCCTCCTCTAGACTGTAAGCTCATTGTGGGCAGGAAATATGTCTACCAACTCTGTTGCATTTATACTCTATGAAATGCTCAGTACAGTGTCCTGCACACAGTAATCACTCAATAAATACAAGTGATTAACTGAATGATGTACTGAAAACATTAAGTGCAACAGCACAACAAAGAATCATCTTATTGTGTGAAAATTGTGGCTGGGACTGTGAATAGTGCTCTGCGCACAGTAAGCGCTCAATAAATCTAGTTGAATGAATGAATGAATCCTGCAATGGCTCTTTCAGCTATGCACACACTCATAGGTGAATTTCTAAACTGTAAACTCACTGTGGGCAGGGAATGTGCCTGTTATAGTGTTACATTGCACTCTCCCAAGCACTTAGTGCAGTGCTCTGCACACAGTAAGTTCTCAATTAATTCAGTTGATTGATTCACCATCAGAGGTATACTCTTCAATGAATCTTCAAATATGAAGGACGATTATGTACAACAGAGTTGGTAGCCACGTTCTCTGTCCATTAATAGTTTATATTCTAGAGGGGGAGACAGGCACTAATATAAACAAACCACAGATCTGTTCATAAGCACTGTGGGGCTGAGGATGGGTTAAATACCAAGTCCCTAAAAGGTACATACTGTATGACCTTGGGTAAGTCACTTAACCTCTCTGGACCTCAGTTTCCATATCTGTAAATTGAGGATAACATAGATTCTGTGCCTTTTTTTTAAAATGGTATTTGTTAAGCACTTACTCTGTACTGGGCACTTTACTAAGTACTGGGGCGGATACAAGCAAATCAGGTTGGACACAGTCCCTCTCCCACCTAGGGCTCACAGTCTCAACCCCCATTTTACAAATGAGCTAACCGAGGCACTAAGAAGTTAAGTGATTTGTTCAAGGTCACAGCAAACAAGTGGCAGAGCAGGGATTAGAACACAGGTTCTTTTGACTTCCAGGCCCTTTCTCGCACTGCTAAGCTACACTGCTTCTAGTTCGGTATGGAACAAGGGATCTAACCAATTTCACAACCTTGTATCTATCTCAAATACAGGGGTAATGCACACAACAAAGGCCATTATTATCACTATTATTTCTTAAAAGAGTTTAATAGGAGCAAGACACATATTCTCTCCTCTAAAAGAGCTTACAATCTAATAGGAGGGGTCCAGCAAGCAAAAATGATTCACAAATACTGGAAATAAGGGAAAGAACATAGATATAGTAGTCCAGACTCTACATGTACATAAATAATTGAATATGAATTACAAATAAATATACCTATGTACATAAGTGCTGAGAATAGGAGGAAATTATGAAAGTGTTAAGGGTAGCTGATGGGTCGACACAACTAGGGTGTCATAAACAAGTTGGGGAAGGGTATTTGGAGGAGCTAGAATTTTGGGTGAGCTTTCCAGATGATGATACCTGTGATCTGGCAGATGTGGAGGGGAAGGTTGTATCAGGCTGAGGAAACCCTCCCATTCACCTCTGAGATGCACAAAAAGTTTCTGATTGTGAAAGTTAAGACTGTTCACCCTTACTCAACCTCACATATTTTCCAATTATCTCCTGACTTTCACTCTCCATTCCAGCTCGACGACCAGCAATCCAATCACTTCTATTCCCTCCTTGGAAAAATTGGACAAATTTCAGCTCTCTCCAGGAAGATTTCCCAGCTAATTCCATCTCTTTCCTGTCTCTCCAATCAGAACAGCAGCTCCTTCAGGTGGAGCTAAACCACTGTGGTTGGTTACATGGGAGTTTGTGCTTCCATTGTCTTTGAATCTATAATAATTATGGTATTTGTTAAGCACTTACTGTGTGCCAGATACTGTTCTAAGCACTGGGGTGGGTCTCTTCTCTCTCATTCATCCCACACATCCATTCCGCCACCAAAACCTGCCAGTCTCACTTTCACAATATCGCCAAGATCTGCCCTTTCATCTCCATCCAAACTGCTACCTTGCTGGTACAATCTCTCATAATATCCCAACTGGATTATTGCATCAGCCTCTTCTCTGATCTCCCATCATCCTATCTCTCCCTGCTTTAGTCTACACTTCACTCCACTGCCCAGATTATCTTTCTACAGAAATGCTCTGGGCATGTCACTCCCCTCCTCAAAAACTTCCAGTGGTTGCCTATCAACCTTCTCATGAAGCAAGAACTCACCCTTGGGTTAAAAGCTCTCCATCACCTTGCCCCCACTACCTCTCCTCCCTTCTCTCCTTCTGCAGCCAAACCCATACACTTCGGTCCTCTGCTTCTAACCTCCTCACTGAGCCTCATTCTCGCCTGTCCCACCATCGACACCTGGCTCACGTCCTACCACTGATCTGGAATGCCCTCCTTCCTCACTTCTGCCAAACTAACTCTCTTCCCCTCTTCAAAGCCCTACTGAGAGCTCACCTCCTCCAGGAGGCCTTCCCAGAAGGAACCCTCCCTTTCCCTCTGCCCCTCCTCCCCTCCCCATTCCTCCTACTCCCTCCCTCTGCTCTACCGCCTTTCCCTCCCCACAGCACTTGTATACATTTGTATATATTATTTATTCCTCTATTTTTTATTGATGTGTATATATCTATGATTCTATTTATCTATTTTGATGGTATTAAGGCCTGACTACCTGTTTTGTTCTGCTGTCTGTCTCCCCCTTTTAGACTGTGAGCCCGTTGTTGGGCAGGGATTGTCTCTATCTGTTGCCGAATTGTACATTCCAAGAGCTTCGTACAGTGCTCTGGATGCAGTAAGCACTCAACAAATATGATTGAATGCATGTATGAATGAATGAATACTAACAAATCCAGTTGGACACTGCCCCCATCCCACTTGGGGTTCCTAGTCAAAATCCCCATTTTAGAGATGAGGGAACTAAGGCACAGAGAAGTGAAGTGACTTGCCCAAGGTCACACAGCAGACAAGCAGCAGAGCTAGGGTTAGCACTCATGACCTCTTGATTCCCAGTCCTTTACTTTATCCACTATGCCATGCTACTTCTAACCTCTCTCCCCAACCAGGTTGCAAGTTAGGGTAGAGAGTCTGTACTGCTCCTCCATCATAACTCTCTTATTATTTCTGCAGGATGCAGGTCAATAAATGTTGGGGACTTGATGACAAGGAAAATTATGATAATTGAAGCAAGAGGACTTACTACAGGTATCACTGGTACCGCCAGTGGGATAAAAGAGGAATGCACCTTCCTTTTGTTCCTGCTCAATTTATTTATCGCAGTCATCTTGGAAGTATTAGAATATACTTTTACACCCCTGGGAAACTTTTCCAACTTAACAGCCATGAAGGAAGCAGAAAACTGCATTAAGACAAACAGTACACCTACTGGCAGACTGTCAAAAAGAGTGGAACGGCAAACTGGTATTAAGAACCAGACCAAACTAAAGGCCTACAAATAACGTAGAGCTGTCCAAACTTCCCCTTCACATCTGGGCTTCTTGAGCAGCACCATCACCTTTCTTAAAGGTTATGAGCAGCAGGATTCACAAACAGTGAATTCTTGATTAAAGTCAGTTTCTTAGCACTGAAGCTACACAAGCTTCAGTATACCTGCACTGGGTGAGACACATAAGGAGAATGAGTGAGAGCAGGATACCCAAACAGCTGTGGTATTGGTGAGCTGAAATTAGGAAACCAAAAAAAAAGAGGACAGAGGAAAAGTTTTGAGGTTAGAATACCATGGGGCAGCACTGCAATCAAGAAAAGGTCAGGCTTTTTCGAGCAAAAACTCTGGAAGGATTTTGAGACAAGAAGGCAAAAGTAAAAATGTCAGGTACAGCAAACGTCAAAGAGGAAAGAATGGCAAGTAGTTTCCTTTGTACAGGTCAAATAGGACTTGGTAAATAATGAACACTATGATTACTATTATAGGCCTCACTTTGGCCTTTTAAGTCACCCCTGTACCCAAAAAGGTAAATTCCACCTTTTTCTCTGAGTGTCGAGTTCAACTCAAGACATATTAAGTTTCTTTCAGTTCCATTGCCTGACTTCTCTCAGCGTGGCCTGGTTTCCTTTGTTCAATTCCCAGGCAAAAGCTCATTTACATATTTGCTCTAAGCCATCTGAGAATCCAGAGGAAAAAGATGTAACTAATGGATAAATCAAAAAGAATTCATTTTCTTGACATCTGGTTGATGTTACTTTTAAGTGAAAACAATTGGTTTCCAAACAAATCCATAAAGGACAATTATTGTCATCCTGGGGCCACGTATATACAGTGTGGACTTTTCCTATTTAATCCTATAAAGGAAAACAGAGCCCTGATAGAGAGGGGAAAATACAATTATATACCAAGGAGTCAGTCAGCAATAAAGTCAATAAGAAAAATTATTTCTCTAGTTACAAGTCTGTTTTTCTTTTCCAACCAATTCTTTATTTTTTTTCTGGAATATAGACCTCTACACTAAAATCTAAATAATTCTTTTTAATAGAGAAGTTCTTTGTACCCCAAAGACTGAAACACACTTAAGATGCCCCAATATTCCTTTTGGTGTATTTGTTTATTTATATTAATGTCTGTCTCCCCCTACAGAGTGTTAGCTCGTTTTGGCAGGGAATGTGTCTGTTTACTGATATTTTGTACTCTCTCAAGCGTTTAGTACAGTGCTTTGCACACAGTAAGTGCTCAATAAATACAATTGAAAGAATGAATTCATTCTTGTATCATTTCAGCAGATTCTGAGCTCTCAAAGCCCTCAGTGATAATAATAAAAATAATGACGGTACTGGCTTTAAAGAACTCAATCCTCTTACCTCCTCCTACCTTATTTTCCAGCTCACCTACTGCATCCCAGCCTGCACACTTTGCTTCATTAATGTGAACCTACTCACTGTACCTCGATCTAGTCTCTTTTGCCTCCATCCTCTCGCTCACATCCTGACTGGCCTGGAACACCCTCCCTCTTCAAAGCTGACTGACATTCATTCTCTCCACCTTCAAAACTTTATTGAAGGCACGACTCCTCCAAGAGGCCTTCCCCATCTAAGCGCTCATTTCCTCTTCTTCCACTCCCTTCTCCATAGCCTTTGCATTTGGATTTGTTCACTTTACTTACCCCTCCAACAGCCCCACAGCACTTATGTACATACTCGTAATTTATTTTTATTTATTTCCACCTCAAGACTAGGTTACTGTATCTACCCACTCTGTTCTATTGTTATACTGTACTCTCCCAAGCACTTAGTTCAGTAGTCTGCACACAGTAAGTACCCAATAGGTTTGATTAACGCTCTTTCAAGTGCATTACACTTCAAAGGATGAGGACGATTTCCCCACAGTGTCCAAAAAAACAGGTGGAAGCCAGGGGAAGGAAAGACATTCTCGATCAATCTCTAGTCAATTCTTCTTATTCTGTGACATGAGTTGATTATCCTCATCAATATCTCAGATTTGTGAATGTCAATCTATTATTAGAACTTCAACTCCAGTAAATGACTCACTCATCCTCCCTCTTTCAAAGAATAATTCAAAAGTGAACTCTCCACTTGCATTCTGGTCTGGCACTGATTATTTCCAAGTGCATGCTGCTGTGAAACTCCCTGGGTTCCTCACGTGACTTCTAGCTTAAAATATTTTGTTGGCCACTTGTTGGGCCCATATGAACTTGGAGTCCCAAAAGATGTGATCATAGGTTAAATAGGAGGTTAAGTAGATTAGTAAGAATATGATCAGTGTCAAATTATTTCACCATCCAGCAGGACTCATTCAAATTGCAAATCCGCATAGAAAAATGCAAGTAACTGGTACAGGAAGGAGTGAATTGTTCACTGGAAGGATCTTGAAAACTGCACTTTTCATTTCTGGTAGTTCTGTGAAAAATATAGAAAGATATGTAGTCATATTCCAATTCAAAGTTTAAAATCATAATTAACACCCCTCTTCTGTCAGACCCTGAAATATCAGTGATAAATCCTAAATGATCCTTCTTAAGCAGTGATTGTGTGCCAAGCACCATGTTAAGTACTGGATTGATTCAAGATAGATTGGATGGAGTTCTTGTCCCACACAGGGCTCACAATATAAGAGGAAGGTAGAAGAGGTCTTTTATCCTGATTTTACTGATGACAAAAATGTGGTCAGTCAATCAAATTTACTGAGCTCCTACTGTGTTCAGAGCACTGTACTAAGCATTTGGGAGAGTACAATATAACAAAATCATGGACACATTCCCTGCCCACATCGAGCATACAGTTTAGCATCTAGAGCCTAAAGTCTCACAGCAGGCACGAGGCAGAGATAGGATTAGAACTCCGGCCTCCTTTGCTCTTTTCTCGCGTGGCTTTGGCAAAAAGCACAAACTGCTAGAACCCCATCCTAATCTCAAAAAGGGACTTATTCTTTATTTTGAATAAATTTAGGTATTTTTTCTATTTGTGGATATCAAATTCATTCAATATGATTATCAAAATCACACAAACTTGATTCTGCCCCCAAAATATTTTGCAAGCACAATGACAAAGGAAACTTAATCCCATCAGAGCTGACTGCAGTTTAATGCAAGCACAGTATCCTTAAGGACGATTTCAAAACTCTTTGAAACCAACCCAAAAGAAAATCTGAGTCTCAGTTAAAATTGCTCCAGAGGCAGCATTTCAGTATCTTGGAAAAATGCATAGACTCTTTCCTGGCTATAGAAAAATCACAAGATGGTTTTCCTGAGACAGTAACTTCATGCTTTTTAGTCTCCCTTTAAATGGCAAACTTTTTAAGATATACCATATGCTGACATACGTAAAAACATTGGGAAATGTCACTTGTGAACATCACAAAATGGACTCTGGTCTCAGGAATGCAGATCAGGGTCTAGAATGCATAAAAAATTGGTTTAACATCTTGGAAAAATGTAGAAGGAATGAACATCTATTTATCATAACAAAGACTTTCTAAATTTTATCAATTAAAAATTAGTTGTGTATTTCACAACTCTATTCATGGAACATTAATCTCTCTGAGTATAGATGGCAGAAATGGCACTCAATAAATCAGTAAAATCTATTTATCTGTGTTCAGAGCACTGTGTCATCTACTTGGGGGAAAAAAGCCAAAAAAAGTTCTGTACTCAAATATCTTACCACACTTTTGCTTCATTGCAAAGAAAACGATGATATTTTGCAAAATCAAAAGGGAAATCTGAAAAATCACTGTCTCTCCTTCTTCCTTTCCCATTATTGTGCCAGAAGGGATCAGCCTATTTTGTACAACCGGACATGTGCCAATATTTAATCCACACTTTTCCAGAGAAGCCCAAAGGGAAAAATCAATAACCATTGACTAAGCCCCATCCTTTACCTAGCCCCACCCCCCAGTGACATTGGGCAGAATATCACAATTTGGTGAAATGCCAAGATAAAAACAAACATTGTGGACTAATGGAAAGAGTACCGACCTGGGAGTCAGGGAACCTGGCATCTAATCCCAGCTCTACCACTTGTCTGCTGTGTGACCTTGGGCAAGACACTTAACTTCTCGGTGGCTCAGTTCCCTCATCTGCTAAATGGGGATTAAGCCTGTGAGACCCACATGGGGCTTGGTTTTAGTCCACTCTGATTATCTTGTATCTACCCTTGCACTTAGTAAAGTGCCTGGCACATAGTAAGCATTTAACAAATGCCACTGAATGAAAAATAAAATAAGTAGCACCATTACTGGGTCATATGAAACATCCAACAGCCTAGGATCTTGTTTCCAACTGTGTTATAAGAAGGTTGAAAGACCCATGTGATGGTTGCCCTCCCAGATATTAACTCTCATAGCTAGTAGCCCATGATCAGCATAGTCTTTCCTAGGATGTCAAAAGCATTTGTCTGGCTCACTGGGCAGTCTGACAATTATTTGATTGATTGATTGATTCTATACCTTCATCCCACAGTCCATAAGGATGTCAAGCAAACCAGAAGACTTTCATTCTGAGCAGAGTACAATTTTCAGCATTGACAGGGATTTGATAGAATGAAAGACATTTTAATATTGGAAAAAAGTGAGTATATAATGAGACCCAGTTACTTGTTGGCGGTAACAATGCATTAGTGACAGAGCTAGGAAGACGATGCCTCAGTTCCTTCAATTTCCTGAATCACTTGGCTTTGTGTTCTAGTAATAATAGTTCTGGTACTTGTTAGTGGATAGCTATGGAGGAAACATTTTGCTAAGTGCTAGGGTAGATGCAATGCAATCAGATGAGACAGTGTCTTTACGCCACATGGGACTCACAGTCTAGATGGGAGGGAAAGCATTTTACAGATGAGGAAAGTGAGGCTCAGAGAAGTGAAGGGACTTGCCCAAGGTGACAAAGCAGTCAAGTGGTGGAGCTGGACTTAGAATCCAAGTCTCCTGACTCCCATTCCTGTGCTCTTTCCTCCAGGCCATGTAGCTTCTATGAATCCTTTCAGGTTTCTAGTCCTTGAAAAGTTTTCTAGAGAATTAAGTCTAAAATATTTCAAGCAATGTATGTCAGAAAGAATATAAAAATATTTTCCAACTTCTGCATCTAATCAACTTGGGGAAATTTTTAACTGAAAGAGTTTACTGCTTTCTTTCCACTAAAGAAAAATAATCATAGGATTCCATATGAATAGTGCCAAAAATCTAAATTTTTTGAGAATGACTTCATTCTGTTTCTCTCTTTAGAAGTTCATCTGAATTTCCCATCCTTTTGGTTCCTTTATACTTTTTTCTTTCATTTACATTTCTGTTTCTCCCCATTAGAAACATTTTCAAATGAGTTTTCACACATTATGAGTTAAAACTGGATTCTTTGGCCTATTTCAAACACTCATAAAACACCATGGCTGTAGCACTGAATGCCTGGCCATCAGTACATGCTATGCTGATGAATGATCATCAGTGAAAAAAACCTTTTCAGTGAACTTTTTGAGGAATTTCATGAAAGAAGTCAGGTTCTCATTTCAGAAGTCAGGTCTGTACCACAAAGCATGTGGATAATACTCCATTCCTTATCATTACCAAATATTCTCTTATCTAGGACATTATTCTCTTGTCTGGGACATTAATCTAGGCCACTGCACTTGGATTTGCACCCTTTATTCACCCCTTCCCTCAGCTCCACAGTGCTCATATATGCATCCATTATTTATTTATATCAATGTCTGTCTCCCTCTCTAGATTATTGGAATCTCATTATGGGTAGGGAACATGTCTACTAAATGTTATAATGCATTCTCCCAATTGCTTAGCACGGTGCTCTGCACACAGTAAGCTCTCAATAATTACCATTGATTGATTGATTAAGCCTCTTGTAGGAAGGGGTCTTGTCTACCAACTCTGTTGCATTATACTTTACCAAGAGCTTAGTACAGTGCTCTCCACACAGTAAACCAGTAAATACAAATGATTGATTGAGAAATGGTAATTCTTAAAAGTTGGAGTTTTTTTCAGACCTATCTTCCAGGCATCCCATCAAAGTAGACAACAGAGTTTGCTCCCAAAGGCCTCCCAAAAGCTGTGCCACAAAACAAGGAAATATGTCAGTGCCATTTCCTTTCCCAAGGTGGTTTTGACACCCTACAACCAACTCTTGGGAGATGGGTAAAATAAGGCAATGAATTATGTGGGTGCCATTTCATTCATTCATTCAATCTTATTTACTGAACACTTACCGTGTGCTGTATTAAGTGCTGAGTCCATAAGAAGGGAGATAGGTTGGTGGTGGCAAGACCAGGGAAGAACTTAATAATAATGATAATTATGGCATTTGTTAAGTGCTTACTGTTTGCCAAGCACTGTTCTAAGCTCTGGGGTAGATAGAAGATAACCAGGTTGTCCCACATGAGGCTCACACTTTTAATACCCATTTTACAGATAAGAGGCACAGAGAGGTTAAGTGACTTCCCCAAGGCCACACAGCAGACCAGTGGAAGAGGTGGGATTAGAACCCACGGCCTCTGACTCCAAGCCCGTGCTCTTTCCACTAAGCCATGCAGGGTCTTGGCGGGCGTAAATGGGGCTCATTGCTCTTTGCTCTCAGTCAGAGAAATCTGACTAGTAGGCCAGTGTGAGTTGCCATGTACATTTGTTTCCAGTAAACTGCATAGCTTTGGACCTCCTGGCATGTTGGTTAATTCTTTGGTTATCTCTCTGGCGTGGTGAGGAGCTGGGGGAAGGTTTGAGGTTCTTGCAGTTTCTCTCACAGGGCCCCTGTACATTGACGACAGAGGGCAGCTGGAAGCCACATCAGCCATAAAGAATCCAGCCCTCATTTTTTTTTCCTATCTCCACACCACTCAAACATTTTTCTGGCTGTTGAAAACTGAGGTTTGGTCTTGAAAACCCTGCTCCTAGCCAAATGTATGCTAACTAATACCATTCCTTTTTCAGAACTGATCTTGGGTTCACTAAGCTGCTGCTCCCCCTTTGCTTGTTCATGTCAGATAAGAATTGTTTGGGGGCTAGAGTCAATCGGATGTCAAAGTTTTCATTTTGATTTCTTAATGACCCACCGGTCGTTGATTTTTTAAAAACTTTTCTCACCTTAAGTTGTCAAGGACTTAAAAGGAAGATTTTTTTATGGTATTTATTAAAAACGTACTATGTGCCAGGCACTGTACTACGAACTGGGGTAGATGAACCTGACCAGGTTGGACACAGTTCATGTCCCACACGGGGTTCACATTTTAATACCCATTTTATAGATAAAGTAACTGATGCACAGTGAAGTTGAGAGGCTTGCCCACAGTCACACAGCAAGCAAGTGGCATAGACAGGATTAGAACCCAGGTCCTTCTGACTCCCAGAACAGCGACCCAGAACACTAGCCCATGTCGCTTCACATTGTTGATGATGACAGTGATGATGATGATGGTATAATGTTAAGTGCTTGCTATGTGCTAGGCCCTGTACTAAGTGTTGGGATGGATACAAGCAAATCGAGTTGGACACATTCTGTGTCCCATGTGGGGCTCACTGTCTCAGCCCCCATTTTACAGATGAGATAAATGAGACACAGAGAAATTAAGTGACTTGTCCAAGGTCACAGAGCAGAAAAGTGACAGAGCAGGAATTAGAACCCATGACCTTGAGACCCCCTCCCCAGGCCTGTGCTCTGTCCACTCCGCCATGTTCATAGCTTACCTCTGCACACAGTGCTTATTAAATATGATCGATCAATGGACTGATTGACCTGGAGAAAACCACCATCATAATAATTATGTTATTTCTTAGCACTTACTATGTGTCAAGTACTGTGTTAAGTGTTGAGTTAGGTACAACATAATGAGATAGAAAGAAAGGAATTAGAAGTCTTATTTGTTTTTCTTCAGTCCCGAGCTATTTTTCTCTAACTTCCCAAGTCGGTGAATGACCTTGCTGTATCCTTCTACCTCACTTCTCCTGCTATGTCAACTCTCTGATATTATTTAGTTGTGGACTCTGAGCCCCATTTTATACCTAGTTAGGGTCTCTGGTGGTCACTCCTCTAGTAGAACATTGTGCTACAAAATCTATTTCCTTCCTGAACCGTGGAAGCCTTTGGACCTCTTAAGCCTGTAACGCATGGCAATTCCCGATTAGGTAGTGTTTCCATGTGTTGTTCACCACTGAGTCAGCCATAAAGGATTTCTGCGATTGGTGTATGTTGCCGGTGTTTGCACAAATTGGACATTTCAAATGTCATGCCAAATCATGATCAACAAACCTCCAGGCAAGGGAAATCGTCCAGTCTCAATTAAGAACTGGCATCTGAATCCCTGTTTAGGCGTCACTCAGATTTCTTGGATCAGAAACCAGACAATTGGATTCAGCTTGACTAGTCCCTTGAAACCCTTACTAAGTTTACCCAGTCTGGTAGAGCATTGATTTCTTCACGTTACTTTGAGTTGTTTTATAACAAAACAGAAGCAAAGGAATACTGCTTACAAGGATGACACATGGCTCAGAGCAATCCTAGGTTGGAAGATTTTAGTACTTCAAAAAGTGATTTAAGATATGAAATAGCATGCTAAAGTCTATTTTGAAATAAAGCCAGGCACAAAAACAAATTAACAAATTGAACCAGCACTCCTTAGTAATTACCATTCATGTGTCTCAGAAGTAGATCTAGCCACACTTGGAAGATGCTGGCTCCATTTATGATTTCAAGAGTCGTTTAAAGAAAGATGATAAAGTAATCATCTTTCTTCTTTAAAGAAATAAGAAAGTGATAAAATACCAAAGCATCCTCCAAACAGATAGTCACAATATGACTGAACATCAGCCGCAGTGAGAGTCACCAACTCCAATTTTCAAGAACAATTTCTCCACCTGTGAGGGAAAGCCAGAGGCTTCTGCTCTCTTTTATCTCTCCTTTCTCTTTCTATTACTCACTCTCCCACTGCCCCTGAACACCTATTTTATCTTTTCCCTGCCACAGACACAGATTGCCCTAGAAATCAAGTGATCCATGGTGATTAATTGATTGATGGTTGTGGAATCTACGCAAATGATACTGATTGAATGGTTCAGAGATTTCTGTGTGCAGGGTACTTCATTCAGTACTTTGGAGAATACCATTGAGATAGTAGGCATGGAACCTGCCCTTCCTCAAGGAGCTTACTATCTAGCACATTAAACAGAGAGAAACAGAGGGAAGCCAAAGAAGTGATAGATCTGCATGTAAGTGCTACCACAATGGGGTGAGGGCCCAAATGCTTAAGAGACATGGAAGGGCTGATGTAGGAATAGGTGGGGAAATAGTGTGGAGAAATGAGAGATTAATCAGGGAAGACCTCCCAGAGGAAATGGGATTTCAGAAGGGCCTTGAAGATGGGGAAAGTAGTGTAATGGAGATGGACAGAATTGCCAGCAGAAAATAAGAGTGTCATTGGCGAGAGAGGCAAGGCAGAGTCAATAGGCTGGACTGAGAGGGGCGAAGCATGCAAGTTGGGGTATAATAGGAGAGAAGCAAAGATAAGAGCTCACTGAGTGCCAATGGTCTGGAGTTTCTTCTTGATACAGAGAGGAATGGTTGATGATGATGGTTGGAGAGGAAAGAAGGATGGGAGCAATTGCGATTGGAATTGGGAACCTATAGTAAATTCTTCAGAAATATCTGGGAATGTGGAATGAGTGATGTTGGAATCACAGGAAGGTGGGGAAGTTAAAAGGGAACTTTGAGGAGCTGACCATTTTTGGCTTTAATTTTAACAATAAAGTTGGTGAGGTTATAAAGAACAAGAGATGGGGTAAAAGTTAACACTGGGGGCTGCAGGAGGGAGTGAAACATCTGGGGGCTGCAGGTATGGAAATTGGTAAAGGAGGAATAGTAGATAACAGACCCAACTTTATACATATTCCTCTTCTCATTCGTCCATTAATTAGAAGATAGATTTAACCTTTCTCTAAGTTGGCTGCTCAAATTCAGAAACTACAAACTTTTGATTGTCCTTATGGGAGAGCCAACTTTTCAGATGTTTGAAGTTATTTTCTGATTCAGTGCACATCTATTTCATTCCCTAACTGGAATTCAGAGAAGCTGAAACATGCTTACATGGGGTCACAGCATATATCGGACAAGAAGAAGTATGGCCTGGTGGAAGCTGTATAATCTAGTGAAAAAAATCACAGGGTCTGGAGTCAGGAGAACTGAGTTGTCATTAATCTTGGCTCCTCCACAAGCCTGTTGTGTGATCTTGGACAAGTCACTTAGGTGTTCTATGTCTCAGTTTCCTTATCTATAAAATGTGGATTAAATAGCTGTTTTCCCTCTTTCCTGAAGACTATGAGCCTACATGAGACAGGAACTTTTTCTGATCTGATTATATTTTCTCTATTGCAGCATTAGCCAAGAGCCTGCCACATTGTAAGTGCTCAACAGATACCACAACTATTAGGAGACAGTGATCTCTCTTCACACTGAAACACCAGAAGGTGAAATTGTCTTAATGTCAGCAGTCCCCTTCAAACAAGGACACTTACATATATGGCTCTCTGGTGGTTCCTGCCTCGATCACCATATATGAGCTCAATTCAAGTTAGTCTTCCTTCAGATGTTTTCTTGTTGATCAAACGTATGTATCTAGGCCTCATCCATATAACTTTGAGCTCCTGGGTCACAGGAAGGGTGTGTTTGGTTGTGTGGGGTGGATATGGGGGGCGAGGAGGAGATAGTTTAATTTGCTCTTACTATTTGTCATTTATTGTCCTTAATTCCTATTTCTAAATGTGTCCATCCTCTTCCACATCAATTATGGGTATAGAATCATTTCTGAATTATTTTATCTCCCACATGCAAAAAAAACCAAACACTTGAACACACTAATGCATTAATTAACATTATTAATATTAGCAATAAGCAATCCAAAACATGAAGTGCTGCTGTCACCATCATCAATATTATAAGATCAATGATGTAGACACTTAATGATAATATAGAAGAGGTGGAAGACAAAACCTTGCCCTTGAGAGCCTTATTAACTAGTAGAGAAGATGAGCTAACATAATCAGCTGATTTTCAATAGTTTAGGAGTTAAAGCAAATAATGAACAAGATGGATAAATAAACAACAACCAGGCCATTAAAAAAGAAATAGAGAAATGCATAAAAGTTTTGGCTGAGCAGATGGCATGGAATTTATTGAGGAAGGCCTCAGAGGAAGAGGTGTTTTCTGGGAAAGGGTTTGAAAAAGGAAGGGTGGAGTGGCATAGCTAATGGGAGACTGTTCAGGAAGAGGTAGTCATACCATAAATGTTACTATTTGACAAACAAGAAGAATAACAAAGGGTCTGGGTTGCCTTTCAACAGGACTTCAAAGACTGCAAACATGCTATTTATATGGGAAACTGAAGTAGATTACCTGGAAGAGAGATTGGATCAATCACTCCATCAGTGGTATTTACTGAATGCTTACTGTGTGCAAAGCACTGCATTCATTAATTCAATCATATTTATTGAGCATTTACTGCATGCAGAGCACTGTAATAAGCTCTTGGGAGCTACAATACAAGAATAAACAGACATATTCCCTGCCCACAATGAGTGTACAGTCTAGAGGGGGAGACATATTAATATGAATAAATAAATTACAGATATGTACATAGGTGCTGTGGGACTGGGAGGAGGGATGAATAAAGGGGGAAGTTAGGGTGATGCAGAAGGGAGTGGGAGAAGAGGAAAGGAGGGCATAATCAGGGAAAGTCTCTTGGAGGAGATGTGACTTTAATAAGGTTTTGAAGCCAGGGGAGTAATTGTCAGATTCAGGGAGGGAGGGAGTTCCAGGCCAAAGGCAGGATGTAGGTGAGGGGTTGGTGGCTAGATAGATGAGATCGAGGTACAATTTAGCATTAGAGTAGCCAAGTGTGCAGGATGGGTTGTAGGAGAAAAGCTAGATAGAGGTAGGAGGGGGCAGGGAGAATGAGTGCTCTGAATCCAGAGTTGAGGAGTTTTTGTTCAACATGGAGGTGGATGGGTAACCACTGGAGTTTCCTGAATATTTCTGTAGAAAAATGATCCAGGCAGCAGAGTGAAGGATGGACTGGAGCAGGGAGAGACAGGAGGTTGGGAAGTCAGCAAGGAGGACGATGCAGTAATGTAGGCAGGATAGGATGAGTGATTGTATTAATCTGGTAGCACTTTGGTTGGAGAGGAAAGGGCAGATTTTAGCTATGTTGAGAATGTGGGACTGACAATATTAGTGACGGATTGAATATGTGGGTTAGATGAGAGAGAGAGGAGTTAAGGATAATGCCAAGGTTGTGGGCTTGTGACCTAGGAAGAATGGTGGTGTCATCTACAATGAAGGGAACGTTGCAAGAAAGACAGGGTTTGGGTGAAAAGATAAAGAATTGTGTTTTGGACATGTTAAGCTTGAGGTGGTGGGAGGGCATACAACTAGAAATGTCTTGAAGACAGGAGGAAAAGCAAGACTGCAGAGAGGGAGAGAGATCAGGTCTGGAGATGTAGATTTGGATATTAGGCGAATAGAGGTAGTAGTCGAAGCTATGGGAGCAAATGAGTTCTCCAAGGGAGTGGGTGTAGTTGGAGAACAGAAGAAACCCAGTACTGAACCTTGAATGAACCCCATAGTTAGAGGGTGGGAAGCAGAGGAGGAGCCCACGAAAAGACTGAGAATGAGGAGCCATAGAGATAAGAGGAGAACCCGGAGAGGACCGTGACATTGAAGTCGAGATGGTATAATGTTTCCAAGAGAAGGGGGTGGTTGACAGTGTCAAAGTCAGCTAGAGGTTGAGGACGATTAGTCTGAAGAAGAGAGTATTGGATTTGGCAAGAAGGAAATCTTTGGTGACCTTTGAGAGAGTGGTTTCTGTGGAATGAAGGGGACGGAAGCCAGAATAGAGGGGGTCAAGGAGAGAATTGGAGGAGAGGAACTTGAGACAGCTGGTGACAACTCACTCAAGAAGTTTGGAGAAGAATGGTTAAGAGGGTGATACCTGGATATTAAGCACTTGGGAGAGTATATAACAGAGTTGGCAGACCTGTTCCCTGCCTACAATGAGCTTACAGTCCAGAGGAAGGAATGTATTTCCTCTTCAGCTACTATGATGAGAAGCTTGGAGGATCTGTCTGATATAGAAATATTAGTAATGGTCTTCACTGAGCACCCACTGGGTGCAGTGGACTGCATTAAGCTCTGTGGAAAAGTAATAATAATGATAATAACTATGATAATTGTGTATTTGTTAAGCACTATGTGCCAAGCACTGTACTAAGTGCTGGGTAAATACAAGATAATCAGGTCCCTCATGGGGCACACAGTCTAAATAGGAGGGTCAACAGGTGTTGAATCCCCATTTTGCGGATGAGGTAACTGAGGCACCGAGAATTGAAGTAACGTGTCCAGAGGTCACACAACAGACAAGTGGCAGAGCTGGGATTCTTCATTTGTAATAGAAATGCAGTAAGGTAGGAGGTAAGAAGGAGTGAACTGATAGAGTGCTTTAAAGCTGACCATAAAGAGTTTTTTATTGATGTAGAGGAGGATGGGCAACCACTGGAAGTTCTTGAGGAATGGGGACACATGGCCCACGCATTTTAAAAAAAGGGATCCGAGCTGCAGAGTGAGGTAGGGACTGGAGTGGGGAGATACAAGAGGTAAGGAGGACAGCATGGAGGCTGATGCAGTAGCCAAGATGGGAAATGACAAGTGCTTGGATTAATGTGGTAGCAATTTGGATATAGAGAAAAGGGAAGATTTTAGTATTGTGTTGAAATTTGAACCGACAAGATTTGTTGTCAAGTTAATAAATAGCCAAATCCCAGTTCTTGGCACCCAAACCTCTTTCTCCTCAGAGAGCTCTTGCTCTTCTCATGGATGCCCACTCCCCTTCCAGATGAAAGCAAAGATCGTATATCTATTCTCAGTTTAGGGTAGTTCAGGTTTACTGAGAAAGGAGACTGTTCTACTGATGTCATGACTCTGCAGAGGATACACCTGAGAAAAACAAGAATCTCAGAATCAGCACATAGAGAACTCATCCAAGAGGACTAACCAATATCCCTTAGCAGAGTGCCAGTGCAGTCTTCACCCCCCTATGGTTCCTGACAAGAACATTGATGCATTTCCTGTCTGCTCAAGAGAGAGTGCAGCTGAAGCCAATAGTAGAGTTCTCATCCTATCTTAGGTCACTTGAAGACAAACAGATTAAAATCCCACTTTAAAATCTCTCACAGCTGTGAAACCAGCCTGCGAACAACAGCCTACAGCCTCTACAGAGTCTCCATAATAACCATCCAGGTGCTTTGGAGTCCTCTTAAAACAGGGCTCCATCCCCATCCCCTGAAGTCCACTTGTACAACGTAAAGTTCTCTGAAGAGGTTGCTGGGGTTTTTAACTAAGAACTACTTACTTGGCACAGTCAAGGCATTTGTTGATTTCCACTTCCAAAATGTGATTCCCCTACTTCTAATCTTTTTTGGCATCTGTCTCCCTCACTAGATTGCAAGCTCCTTAAGGGCAGAAATTCTACTTATTCTATTGTTATTACATGCTCTCAAGAGACATATACAGTGATCTGCACACAGTAAGCTCTTAAACACCACTGATTATTACTGTCATACTTTGTCCAACTCTTGGAATCATGTCAACTCAAAAGCCATCCTTAGCACTTATATTGATTTCCATTGCATTAATTTTCTTTTTTTTATTCATTTTACATCCTTTCATACTCATTCTATGATCAACGGTTGCTTTGTCCTTTCTCTCCTTCTTGCTATTTGTGAGTCATTTGTGGTTCTCCTGTGTTCTAGTGATTGGAGCTTACTGAGAGCCATGACTATCCCTTTTATGTCCATTTACTACAGTGTTCTGATTGCAGTAGGCATTCAGCAAATATTTTGATGGATTATTCAATCTGATCCTAATTCAGTTTCTGGAAAGAGAAACATTCTATGTTAGTTGGTTATCTTCCAGCAATATCCAGTTATCCTAGGACACTGCTTTTTAAATCCATTGCTAGCAAATGCAGCTTTAAAATCTGTTGTTTTGAAAATAAGTTACTACAAAAATTCACAATTACACTTTGATCAGGATACCTTTGATGAAAATTTTGCTTTCCTAATAATAGTAAAGGCCTAACAAATACCTCTATTATGTGTCAAACAGTGTTCTCAGCATTGGGGTTGAAACTGCTCTACACACAGTAAGCACTCAGTAAATACAATTGAATGAATACAAGATAATCTGGTCAGACACATGCAGTCTCTGGTTGACATGGACCTCAAAGTCTAAGAGGAGGGAGAACAGGTTTTAATCTCCATTTTATAGAAGAGGAAACTGAGGCTCAGAAATGTTAAGTGCCTTTCCCAAGGTCACTGAGGAGGAACATCGTGGATTTGGGATTAGAACCCAGGTCCCTTTCCAGTAAGGCCTTGCTGCTTCTCAGCTCTTCCTGTGTCCTGTCTTTCATTTTCTGCCTGACAGAATGTTATGAATTTCCTTCAGTTGGTTCTGGATGTTGCCCACTGATGTCTATTACAAGTCACCTAACATAGTTCTTTAAATCCTTAAATAGCCAGTCCATAAATCAGTAAAAGCTATGAAAGGATTTCCTTCCTGGGAAATATTTTCCTTTTCCAATAGCTTTACTGAAAGTCAAGAATAAAATTGCTTCCAATCGCTTCTCCAAGGAATCATTGGCATCATTTCCCCCAACACCTAGTCAGGGACAGGAGGAAGCTGAGAATTCTGCCAGCTGAGTTAGATATTCTGCGAATTGCAGTGGTCTGGTGGAAAGGTTACCTTAGTGATTCCATTTTCTTCCAGTGAATGAATAAAACACTAGCTGTGTAAACCTTTATAGCACTGTCTCAGTCATAACCATGTAGTTTCAGCTTGAGAACAAAGCAGTGTTCTCACTCGCCAACTGAAAATGCACTGTTTCTAAGAGCCAAGTCAGGGCTGGCATTGTTAAAAGTTTCATGACTCTATCACCTCTTTCCCAGAAAAGTACAATGCAGCATTTTTTTAAACTGTCAAGCAAATTTCTAAAGTACACTAAATAAATGCATCACCTCATTTTATTTTATTTTCTTTAAACAACCGGATTGTTCTGAGTACCCAAATCTTACCACTGTAAAAAAACCAATTGTGCTCTATATTCTAATGTTGTATCTCTTTAAATAGCTTATCATTGGGCACTGGTACATATGTTGCAGCTCCTCTTGATCTTAACATAATGGAGGCCTTCAAAAACCTGTGAAGATATTAAGATCAAACTAAGAAACTTGCAGCAGCAGAGTGTCACACCTGAAGAGATCAAGGGATAGCGGGCCTGCCACAACAAACTGAGGACTTTTGCTCATCACTAAAGTTGACCTACAACCTCATATACCCAACTCTGGTACGCCTGAAGCACAAGATAGTACCACTCTTACCAGAGATGAAGACAAGATCTTATGGAGATGAGGTCATTATGGGCAGGGAGCATTTTTTGCAAATTCTATTGTACTTTCCCTAATGCTTAGGTCAGTACTCTGCACATAATAAGCCCTCAATAAATTCACATAGTAAGCATTCAATAAATACTATCGATTGACTGATGGCAAAACACTATACCAAACTCTTAAACATGCCTTCTACTATCAAGGAGGATCTCTGAAGCATTAAAAAAGCTTGCCATAGGATTCAGAAACTAATACTTATTTCTGACATTTGACAAAGTAACTTAAAACCCTTGAAAAGAGGGGAGCACCCAAATCTGAAGCCATTATTGTAAGAATCTCTGAGCAAGAAGGGGCCTAACCTTCCGATATTTTCTTAAGTAGCAGCAGTAGCAACATTTCTTGAGCCCCCACTAGGTTCAGTGCACCTGTACTAAACACCTAGAAAGTACAGAGTAAGCAACCCATTCTATCCCCACAAACGGCTTATACTCTGAAGGGGGAGACAAAGATAAAAATGTTAGCAAAATTAATCGAGCAGACACATAAACGTGAGTCCACTCAACACTTGGATCACTAAGGAGATGCCACAAGATTTCAAAGAGGCTACTATAATCACAGTTTTGAAGAAGCAAGGGGAGAGAACTGACTGAGGAAAATGGAAAGGAATCTCCCTGCTTAACAAGATTGAAGCCGGCATCTTACAAGTAGACACCTAAAGAACAGAGTTAACTCTCTGATACCTGAAATTTAATATGGGGCTTCTTGGATGACTATCCTTTGCCCCTCCCTTTCATCCAATCATCTCTTGCAGTAAGCCCAGATCTAACTCATTTTATACCAGACATCCTCCTAAATTGCAAGTTATGGTAACACCACGTGGCCAGATATGCCACCTGGTTGGTCTACCCAGAAAGGGAATGCTTTGGCATGAGTGGGGAGGCTACTTCACCTTGGGGTAATGGCAGTGAGAAGAGAATCAGAGGAAGGAGACACAGAAGAAGTGCTAGTTAGAGGTAGGCTTTATCGCTAAAATGGCCACTGATAGCCCCTTAAGCCCACACGAAGGGAAATACTTTAGTTAAAAGCTGGGTGAATTGTCCCCCAAAGTGTGCATGGCACTGTACCAGAATCAAGTTAGGAAAGGAGGTTATCTGCAGGACAATATTATTTGAGAGTGGGCAAAGTATTATTCATTCAATTCATTCAATCTCATTTACTCATTCATTTATTCAACCATATTTATTGAGCACTTATGTGCAGAGCACTGTACTAAGCTCTTGGGAGAGTCCAATATAACATTAAACAAATGAATTCCCACAATGAGGATGTAAAATCACATTTCCTTTATTTGCAAAGTTTCAAGCAAATGCAGATTGCTGTCCCTCTTATCCTGCATGCCAATAAAGCCACAGTAGTCAATACCAGCCACTTGGCTGAGGAGAATCGAGGAAAAGGAGCTTCTCAGTCCTATGAACTTTCTTGTTTTTGTTTCTGCCACGTCTTTTGCAGTGTAGAAAACAACAGTGTATTCTCCATGTTATTGCCAAACTGACATCATTCAATTAAGAACTCCAAATGTACATTGTAATCGTCTTCCCTTAGAGCATTGCCATTTATGAAATGATATATGGAGTGACCCAGCAGAGTTTTACTTACTTTTTTTTAATCCTGGAAAATGAAGGAATTGTCTCTACTATAATAATGTCGCTTCCAGGGCCTTTCAGCAAGATTAATAGCTCCCACATAGTATGCAGCCCAAAGAATTGTATATTTCCCTTCATATTAACAAATGTTTAACTGATTAACTGCAGATGGGTAAAGACCTAACTCCAAAGTAAAATGCACTCATTTGCTCCTGCTTCCAACTCAAATTAAGGGTCCTTGTGTCCTGCACCACTTCTCTACTCCCTATTTCCGAACTGCAGTGAACACCTCAGATGTACTTAGACTGTGAGCCCCAGGTGGGACAGGGATTTGAAAGCTCACCTCCTCCACGAGGTCTTCCCAGACTGAGCTCCCCCCATTTTCCCTCTGCTCCCTCTACCCTCCCCCTTCACCTCTCTGCAGCTAAACCCTTTTCTCCCCTCTTTCCCTCTCCTCCTCCCCCTCTCCCGTCCCACCCCCTCAGCACTGTACTCGTCCGCTCAACTGTATATATCTTCATCACCCTATTTATTTTGTTCATTTTGTTTAATGAGATGTACATCACCCAGATTCTATTTATTTGCCATTGTTTATATGAGATGTTCTTCCCCTTGACTCTATTTACTGCCATTGTTCTTGTCTGCCTGTCTCCCTGTAAGCCCGTCAAAGGGCAGGGACTGTCTCTGTTGCCGATTTGTCCATTCCAAGCGCTTAGTACAGTGCTCTGCACATAGCACTCAATAAATACTATTGAATGAATGAATTGTGTCCAAATTGATTATCTAACATCTACCCCACTGCTTAGTACAGTGCTTGTCACATAGTAAGTACTTAATAAGTACCATTAAAAAAAATAATCCTCCCCTAAGCCGATAGCACTAAAAACACAGGGCAACCTCTGCTAAAATCTCAGCAATGGCATTCTGTCCTGTTACCCACTGTTTGGGAGATGGGATTAGGTTTCTCAGGATCCCAACACCCTTGGGTAAAAAGAACTGACTTTACCAGTAGCCCAGATCCCAATCAATCAGTGGAATTTATTGAGTACTTACTTGTGCATAGGACTGCACTAAGTGCTTGGGAGAATGCAACAGAGTTAGTAGGTATGCTCCCTGCAGAGTCTAGAGGGGCAGACAGATATCAAAATAAATTTGAATATGTATGTAAATCCTGAAGGGCTGACAGTGGGGTGAATAAAAGGTACAAGACCAAGTGCAGGAAAAATGAAATTTGCTGAAGATTAGAGAAAATTTTTAAGTACATTTGTTTTTTATGGTATTTCTTAAGCCAACACTGTGTCAAGCACTGTTCTAACCACTGGGGTAGCTACAACTTTATCATGGTGGACACTCCCTCTCTCACATGGGGCTCATAGTCTAAGTGGGAGGGAGTAGAAATTAATCCCCAATTTACAGTGGAGGAAACTGAAGCACGGGGGGGTTAAGTGTCTTTCCCAAGGTCACACAGCAAGAAAGTGGCGGAGTGGGATTAGAACCCAAGACCTCTCACTCCCAGGCTCTCTCTACTATGCCATCCTGCTTTCTGTCATTTTTCTTTATCCACACCTTATTCTGCTCTCAAAAAGGGTCTCTCTCCTTAGGTACATTTTCCATCCAAGTCATGGAATGCTTTTCAGAGCCTTCAAGTATGCCAAAAGTTGAATTTAGTCAAGAGCCTCTCTTGACTTGAGCTCAGCAGGGAGACTCTATCAGCACACATCAGATTTAGGGATTAGCAATTAGGGCTTGGCTGCTTTTTTTCTTGATATTTGCAGTCACGCTTTATTTGAATTCCTCTTACCTCCAGTCTTAGAAACCAAAATCTTGAATATTTAATTTTCCAAGAAGTCTGTTTGCAACAGGCAGGGTCAGGTGTCACCCCTTGGTTGCAACTGACTGGGGGAATACTCTTAGATCAGATAAGTATCACCTTCAACTTCTCACTGGTGTTTTGTCAAGGGTTTTGACATGGACAAAAGCAGAATAGTGAAAGTGTGCCCAAACTAACCTCGAAGGACATTTCATAGTAAGGATTCAGTAAATACCATTGATTGATTGATAATCCATCTCAAGAGACATCATCAGGAGCTCCAAAAGGCAGTCTATCCCCCATACAAATCTATGATATGAGCTCATAATTATTTTGAGGTGGTTCAATATTGATGTCACATATAAAAAATGTCCCACTTCATGATTTACATTTTAGTAAGGTGAGCTGGTATTATGGTGCACCGGCTCATTTAGGAACAATGTGTATGTGTCAGTTGAGTTTTGGGTTTTTTCTTTTTGTTTTTATAATGATACTTATTAGCCCCTTACTACATGCTAAACAGTGGTCAAAGTGCCTGGGTACATTCATGATAATCAAGTTAGAAAAAAATAAATCCTTGTACTGTATGGTGCTGACAGTTTAAGTAGGAATAAATAGGATTTCAGCCCCATTTTGCAGATGAGGTAATTGCAGCACAGAGAAGTCAAGTGGCTTACCCAAGATCACACAGCAGACAAGTGGTGGAGTCTGTGTTAGAACCCAGGACTTCTCTTTCCCAGGATCATGGTCATTCCACTAGGCTGCCCTGTTTCTCCAGATGCTTGTTTTCAGACCTTCTGAACTTCAGCTCTATCTTTCAAGGTATTGTTCTCTTCCAAGTGCTTCACAAAGTGCTATGCACACATTAAGTATTTAATAAATACCACTGATTGATTTAGTTAGGTTGTTATTATCTAGAGTAGAATTGCCCAAATCAGTTCAGGTTATATTGCCTCCTCCTACTCTCTGTGTGGAAGGAATTCTTCTCTTGTGTTACAAGAGGTTTTGCAGGGGGTCTTTTGAACCTACCTAGTGCTCGACTAATTTCACATGTAAGCCCCCAACAAGCTGCCTTTCTAGTTGGTGAGGGAGACGGGGCTTTGTCTCCCTGTTCTATGCAGTAGAACAGGCCTGGAACAATCAATAATTGCTACGTAGAGCCACAGCTGCCATGCCTAAGGCAGGTAAAAGGTGTTGCTTTGAATGAAGCATTTGCAAGGGGGTACTTAGAAGTGGCCCAGATTCTCTCACAGGAGGTACAGAGGGAAGCATCTGCAGCACCAGGAAAGCAGCACTTGGAAGCAGAAAGAAGAAGCATTAGCAGAATGGGCTCCTTGGACCACAGACTGGTATTGGGCTCTTGGTGGAGGGGAGTGAGTGTGTGTATGTGTGACTCCCTTGCACGGTGGTAAAACTAAGAAAAAAACTTTCCATTTTAACCTTTGTGATCAGAGGTGTGGTTTGACTTCTATTATGTGTCACTGAGGCTTCCCCATTTGAGTATGAACTGGGGGGCTTGTGACATAATTATGGTACTTATTAAGCCCTTACTATGTACCAAGCATTCTTATAAAAACTGGAATAGATATAAGTTAATCAGGTTGGACACAGTCCCTGTTGTACATGGAGTTCGCACTATTTTCGTTGCCTTCACTTAGTGCTTACTGTGTGCAGAGAACTATACTAAGTGCTTGGGAGAGTACAAAACAACAGTAAACAGACACATTTCCTTCCCACAATGATCTTACCTCATCTATCCTTCCCACCCTGAGACTGTAACTGAGGCACAGATGTGATGTGACTTGCCCAAGGTCACACAGCAGCCATGGTTTCCAACTTTCCCCCTGATTTGCACACTTCATCTTGCTACATCCTCTAGGTAACAGAGAAAAAGGCCAAGAAACTTTGTCGAGGGGCAAAGGTAAGGAGATACAGAATCCTGAAGAATAATTATGGTATTAAGTACTTTATGCCAGGCACTTTACTAAGCGCTTGTGGTGGCTTCTGAAAAAGAGGAGCTGAGTGAATGTCATAATTCTCTCAGTAATATTCAAACGCATCCTCACTGTACTTACTCAAAAGTTTCATACTGTGCTTTGCACACAGTAAGCATTGTTAAATACCACTGATTAATTGATCCACATGTCTCCTGCCTGCCTATGCTGAAACTGGGATGAGGGTGGTGACAGACTACAAACCCTGGATGGGATGACCAGGCAGTGTGGTTCAATGGAAAGAGCATGGGCTTGGGAGTCAGAGGTCATGGGTTTGAATCCCGGCTCTGCCATTTGTCAGCTGTGTGACTGTAGGCCAGTCACTTAACTTCTCTGTGCCTCAGTTACCTCATCTGTAAAATGGGGATTAAGACTGTGAGCCTCATGTGGGACAACTTGATTTCCCTGTATCTCCCCCAGCGCTTAGAACAGTGCTCTGCACGTAGTAAATGCTTAACAAATACTTAAAGCAGGACCTAAGGTCAATGGGGAGGTCAGAATCACCAGTTCCCTTGGCAGTGGGCAGAGCAGAGTGTGTGATGGAAAGGGGCAGTGGTGGTGAATGGACCTCTGGATGCTGCCTTAGAGGGCCAAGTGGAGTGTTTGGAAGATCAGTTTTTAAGCTCCTTGTGGGCAGGAATGTGTCTTCCAACTCTTTTATATTCTCCCACATGCTTAGTACAAAGTTCTGGATACACTAAGCACTCAAATTTGATATATTACTCTTCTTACACCTCCCTAGACCCTCAGACAGCTGGCAGCTTCCCAGTCCAGGGCTCTAGCAGTGTCCCTCTCTTCCAATCCTGCAGCTCTGGGACTGTCCTGCCTTGGATACTGCTTTAGTGGCCTGGGAGGCCATTGCACTGGGCACTGTAAGGAAAGTTGGATGTGCTCTAGGATGCCCTCCCACCACTTATCTGCTGTGGAACCTTGGGCAAGTCACTTCATTTCTCTAGGCCTCAGTCCCCTCATCTGTAAAATGGGGAGAGAGATTGTGAACATCATGTGAGACAGGGACTGTCCAACCTGATTTGTTAATGTGTACCAGCGCATTAGTGGTGCACATAGTGCCTGGCACATAGTAAGTGTTTAACAAATACCATAATAATAATAATAAGGGGAGCAAGGACCCAGCAGTCAGTGGCAATCCATTCCATATTGTATAGAACAGACATCAACTCATTGTGTAAGATACAGATTGTAAACTGCTTGTGGGCAGGGAAAGTGTTTGTTATACTCTCCCAAGCACTTAGTACAATATTCTGCACACAGTAAGTGCTTAATACATGTGATTGATTGCTGAGAGTGCATGGGAATGTGCCCAGATCCCCCCTTCAGAAGGCCAATCAAACCTTGGAAATGTTTCACTCCCAGTCAAATGGCAAGAAGTCCCAGACTGCAGAGACAGCAAGCTGGGAACAGCATGGGCTTAAATCTGTTTTGCTTGGGAGGAGAAAGTTTCATTTAAAAGCCAATGAGGGAGACACTCTCTGGAGGACTAATATTATGATGGAAAGTGTGTACATGATTTCCCTTCTGCAAAGAAAGCACCAACATCTGCTCAGGGGTTTATTCAGCTGGCTCCAGGGTATGGGATCAGATGATAAAATCCATTCATCCAAACTGGGTCCATGCTAGGTACTAGAAATACAGCTCTTTTTATGCATCTCAAATTCACCCTATTAGATTACCCCCCAAGCATAAAATTCATCCCCCAAAGGCTACTGAAATGCATGGAATATTTTATGTTCAAATGTGGTTATGATTGAATTGAGCAGCTATAGGTAAATTACAGTGGTTAGGCAAACCCAAGCTAATGTTACAATTTGGCCAGAAAATCCTGACACCTGAATGGTAGACAGAGACATTACTGTGGATGTGATCCATTGCCAAGGAGAAGAAACCATTTTCAGATGTGACACACTGTTTTGGCAGGATTAACGGCCATAAGGTATAATCAGCAGTGCTAAATAGGGTTGTTATCCATGAATCCTCTCCTCTTAAGTAGAGTTAGACCTCCTTGCAGCAAGTACTTTTTAAGTGTGAAACAGTCTGGAACTTGGAACTGTCCTGTAAAAGTAAAAGGATTGATGTTGCAGACTTTGAGAAATGGTATGGCCTACAGGAGAGAGAGCAAACCTGGGAGTCAGGGAACTGGGTTCCAATCCTAGCTCTACAATTTACCTGATGGATGTGTGACCTTGGACAAGTCACTTACCTTCTCTGTGCCTCAGTTTCCTCCTCCATAATAGAGAAGCAGCATGGCTCAGTGGAAAGAGCCCAGGCTTGGGAGTCAGAGGTCATGGGTTCGAATCCCAGCTCTGCCACTTGTCAGCTGTGTGACTGTGGGCAAGTCACTTCACTTCTCTGTGCCTCAGCTCCCTCATCTGTCAAATGGGGATTAATACTGTGAGCCTCACGTGGGACAACTTGATGACCCCGTATCTACCTCAGCGTTTAGAACAGTGCTCTTCACATAGTAAGCACTTCACAAATACCAACATTATTATTATTATTATTAAAATGGGAATTAAACCCTATTCCTTCCTATTTAGATTGTGAAGCTCATGTAGGGCAGGAACTGTGTCCAACCTGGCTATCCTTTATCTACCCTAGCACTGCTTGAGGCACAGTAAGCATTTAATAAGTATCGAGTGCCATTAAACGCTTAAGTTACCACAAGTATTACTATCAATACAGTGGCTCCTCTTCTTGGCTGTGGATTCAATTCAAACATCTACCATGGATATTCAAGTGCTTGCAGAATTTAAGACTGCCTGGCTCTTCCTTTCATTATGTTTCCTTCTGGTTCCCACCACCTCCAGCTATCACTGGCTCCACCCTAGTTCAGTCTTTGACGTGGAATGACCGTATCCCTCACATCTCCCCATTGTAATTGATTTAATTATTTACGTATTTTAGAGTCTATCTCCCCATCTAGACATGAGCATGTTTTGGGCAGGGATTGTCTCTGTTGCTGAATTGTACATTGCAAGTGCTTAGTATAGTGCTCTGCACATATTAAGCACTCAAATATGATTGAATGTAAGTGCTTTGCACAGAGTAAGGACTCAATAAATACCATTGAATGAATGAACAATGTAGCACTCTCTTTCTTTTAATTTGTAACACCAGACTTTTATATCCAAATATATAGAGATTTATCAATATATTGATATCCATGTAGGTAATAATAATAATGTTATTTGTTAAGCGCTTAGTAGGTGCAGAGCACTGTTCTAAGTGCTGGGGTAGATACAGGGTAATCAGGTTGTCCCACGTGAGACTCACAGTTAATCCCCATTTTCCTGATGAGGGAACTGAGGCACAGAGAAGTGAAGTGACACCCACAGTCACACAGCTGACAAGTGGCAGGGCTGGGATTCGAACCCATGACCTCTGACTCCCAAGCCCGGGCTCTTTCCCCAGAGCCACACTGCTTCTGCTGTATTCACACAAGTTTCCTGCAAGAGGCAGGTCCTAAGAGAGTTTGTTTTTTAATGGTATTTGTTATGCATTTCCTAATCGCTAGGCACTACATTAAGTGCTGGGGTAGATAAAACCTAATAATAATAATAATTATGATATCTGTTAAGCACTTACTATGTGCCAAACACTGTTCTAAGTGCTGGGGTAGAATCAGGGTAATCTGATTGCCCCAGGAGCAGCTCAGAGTTTTAATCCCCATTTTACAGATGAGGTAACTGAGGCACAGACAAGTTAAGTGACTTGCCCAAGGTCACAGCAGACAGGGGTGGAACAGGGATTAGAAGCCATGACCTCTGACTCCCACACCCATACTCTTTCCACTAAGCCACGCTATTTCCATTTCTTATTCAAAGAAATTATAACCCCTTCCTCAATCCCATACCACTTATGTGCGTTTCTGTAATTCTATCTATTTCTGTTTAATTTATCAATGTCTGTCTCCCCCTTCTATCAGATGTATTGAGTACTTACTAGTTGCAGAGCACTGTACTAAGCGCTTGGGAGAGTACAATACAAAAGAATTAGCCGACACATTCCCTGCCCATATTGAGCTTACATCTAGATGGGGAGACAGACACTAATATGGAGTGTAAACTTGTTGTGGGCAGGGAATGTCCTTTGTTATACTGTTTGATCCCTGATAATGAAGTTCTCCTATGAGTGTGTGGCAGAAAAGGTCAGAGTGGGATCTACGGGCCCAGCCATATCGTGTGCCCAAATAGGTTGTCACTTGTCATGTTTAAATTCAAACTTAACGATGTTTTTTGCAACTGTTAATCTACCCATCCTGTTAATCCACCAGCACACAATTTTCCTTCCCTATGCTCTCTCTTAATTATTGATATGTATGTAATGTACATATACAGTGATATCAATTGCATTTTTGTAAGGTTCTAGTGACATCTAAATTTTTATATTCAAAAGTGTTGTTACACCTTATAGCATTTGATATATTCTGTTTGAGTTAGGTGGTGTGTGTGTATGATTATACATATCAATCAGTCAATCATATTGAGTGCTTACTGTGTGTAGCACGCTGTACTGAATGCTTGGGAGATTACGAAGGGGAAAGGAGAACAGATATTTCATCCCCATTCTATAGAGGAGGAAACTGAGGCACAGAGAAGTTAAGTGATTTTCTCCAAAGTCGCATAGCAAAACTGTGGACAGCAGCTAAATCCTCTGACTCCCAGACTCGAACACTTTCCACTAGGCCATACTATTTGAACTGAGGCAGAGCCATCATTCTGAATGGAAAATTCCATCCAAAGAAGCCTCAAGGCTTCTCTACTTTATTCTTCTCCTCCTTCCTCAGTGAGGGGCTCCATTGAAGTTTATTCTTCCTCCTTCTTAAACTGCAATCCCCATGTTTCTCAGGGACTGCATCTAACCTGATTAACTTGTATGCACCCTACTGCTTAGAACAGTGCTTGACACATAGTAAGAGCTTAACAGAATCCATACAAAACTCATTTGGCATTGGGAAAAACAAGTGAGACTATATAGGCCGATGCCAGACATGAGCCTGGAGATTATTTCCCATGAGGTTATTGGATGCCACGTCTGGTGAAAAGAATTTAGATGATTTACTCCTTCAGGCATCCTGCCAAATCCTCAAGGAGAGAGATAAAATTGTTATATGCTCTTTTCCACTCGAGAGGGGAGAATAATATCTACAAAGACCTCAATCTCATATCTCTAAAATGGACAATATTTTTGTAATATCCCTCTTCTCAAGAGGCAACTCTATCAACTCTATTGTAATATAGTCTCCCAAGGGCTTACTACAGTGCTCAGGCACATATTGTGTGCTCAGTAAATACCACTGACTGATTGATTCTTTTCCTGAGAATCTGAGAGCTGATGGGTTTGGTATTAGCTCTGAGCGTGAGTGTTGGAACTCAGTTCTTCTTTGAACATGCCAGTAGGCAGGGAGCTTTCTCCAAATAAGTGAATCAGACTCAGAGAGATTTTGCTGGATCTGAGCAATGGTTGCTTGAGGATCCAAGGTCTGGAAGCAGTGGAAAGAGCCCGGGCTTGGGAGCCAGAGGTCATGGGTTCTAATCCCAGCTCTACCACTTGTCAGCTCTGTGACTGTGGGCAAGTCACTTCACTTTCCTGTGCCTCAGTTACCTCATCTGTAAAATGGGGATTAACTGTGAGCCTCACGTGGGACAACCTGATTACCCTGTATCTACCCCAGTGCTTACAACAGTGTTCTGCAGATAGTGCTTCACAAATACCAACATCATTATTATTACTTCTCTGTGTGTGTGGAAGTGTTGCCAACAGTGTAATCAAGGCTAAAGAGGAGAAGAGAGGTGTTGATAACTGGTTACTGGCAGGAAACTTGTGTGGATACGTACATGGATATCAAAAAATCTCTATACATCTGCCACGTAGTGTCAGCCTGGGCCTTACTTAATGATTCAGGGCCCTCCAAACTATAATTTTGCTTTCAATTCCTGCACTTCCCTCAGACAGCTGGTGCCCAAAGGCATCTGAAAAAAGATACTGGCATAAAATCATCCCCTATAGCAGTTTGTGGGTTTGGTGGATAGCTATTCCAGCCAGAGAGTATTTGCCAATCTGTCCAGAAAATGGTGGTCTCATATTAAAAGACCACATAGCTGAAATGACCAGACTGTCTCTAGACTATAAACTCATTGTGAGCAGGGAACATGTCTACCAACTTTGGTATATTGTAGCCTCCCAAGCAATTAGCACAATGAGTCATCAATCAATTGTATTTATTGAGTACTTACTGTGTGCAGGGCACCCCAAGCTTACAGTCTGTCTTAGTTCTCTGTACATAGCCTTCAATAAATATGATTAATTGATTGACCAATTATTTGGTCCCATTAGTCCATGTCTTTTGGAAACTTTTCACCTTTGAGACTTGAAATGTCTTGAACTTACACTCCTGACTCTGAAATGTCCTGTCCTTACTGCTCTCTGTCCAAGTTCACTTTGGCTGCTTGGTTTTCCACACTCTTGCCATTCTGAGTGGTGACCCTTTTTCCTGCTCCCACTCTTTGCAAACTATTTCTGTCTGCTTTATCTCCTTCATTAGATAATAAGTGTCTAGAGGGTTAAGAATGATGTCTCTTTTATTGTACCCTTCTAAATGCCTGTTAGATTGTAAATGCCTAAAGGGCAGGGATTGTGTCTACTAACTGTATTATTCTCTCCTAAGCACTAAACACAGTGTGCTCCAAAGAATATAGGTTCAATAAATACTACTAGCTGATAGTAGAGGGATCCATTCACAGTAAGTTTTCACTAAATATAATGGAATGATTGATTCCAATCGCTGTACTCTCCAGGTATTTACTTATAAACATGAGAACTTTTAGAAATGCAAATGTTCAGCTGGTGACATTTCTCTGGCATCTTGGTAAGCTGGATGCTCCCAGAAGTCAGGCTATAAAAATGAAATCCCCTTGATCATCATCTGAAGTGAGGAACAAGGCACTATTCTGTGAGAACCTTTAAAGCAGGGAAAGTGTCACTTAGAATACTGCTTTGCACTCAGTAAGCACTCAATAAATGCCACCAATAAATTGATTTATTGTGATAGCCCAGATAAATGAAATCTCCAGGTATTGATGATGATAATAATTGTGGTATTTGTTTGCTGCTTATTGTGTGCCAAGCCCTGTACTAAGCACTGGAGTATATACAAAGGTAGTCAGGTTCCACATGGTACTCACAGCCTAAGTAGGAGGGAGAACAGGTATTGAATCCCCATTTTTAAGATGAGGGAACTGAGGCCCAGAGGTGTGGAGTGACTTGCCCTAGGTCATGTAACAGGTAAATTCATTCATTCAATAGTATTTACTGAGCGCTTACTATATGCAGAGCACTGTACTAAGCGCTTGGAATGAACAAGTCGGCAACAGCTAGAGACAGTCCCTGCCGTTTGACGGGCTTACAGTCTAATCGGGGGAGACGGACAGACAAGAACAATGGCAATAAATAGAGTCAAGTGGAAGAACATCTCGTAAAAACAATGGCAACTAAATAGAATCAAAGCGATGTACATTTCATTAACAAAATAAATAGGGTAATATATACAGTTGAGCGGACGAGTACAGTGCTGAGGGGATGGGAAGGGAAAGGGGGAGGAGCAGAGGGAAATGGGGGGAAAAGAGGGTTAAGCTGCGGAGAGGTGAAGGGGGGTGGTAGAGGGAGTAGAGGGAGAAGAGGAGCTCAGTCTGGGAACGCCTCTGGGAGGAGATGAGTTTTAAGTAGGGTTTTGAAGAGGGGAAGAGAATCAGTTTGGCGGAGGTGAGGAGGGAGGGCGTTCCAGGACCGCGGGAGGACGTGGCCCAGGGGTCGACGGCGGGATAGGCGAGACCGAGGGATGGTGAGGAGGTGGGCGGCAGAGGAGCGGAGCATGCGGGGTGGGCAGTAGAAAGAGAGAAGGGAGGAGAGGTAGGAGGGGGCAAGATGATGGAGAGCCTTGAAGCCTAGAGTGAGGAGTTTTTGTTCAGAGCGGAGGTTGATAGGCAACCACTGGAGTTGTTTAAGAAGGGGAGTGACATGCCCAGATCGTTTCTGCAGGAAGATGAGCCGGGCAGCGGAGTGAAGAATAGACTGGAGCGGGGCGAGAGAGGAGGAAGGGAGGTCAGAGAGAAGGCTGACACAGTAGTCTAGCCGGGATATAACGAGAGCCCGTAGCAGTAAGGTAGCTATTTGGGTGGAGAGGAAAGGGCGGATCTTGGCAATATTGTAAAGGTGAAACAGGCAGGTCTTGGTAACGGATAGGATGTGTGGGGTGAACGAGAGAGACGAGTCAAGGATGACACCGAGATTGTGGGTCCGAGAGACGGGAAGGATGGTCGTGCCATCCATGGCGATAGGGAAGTCTGGGAGAGGACCGGGTTTGGGAGGGAAGATGAGGAGCTCAGTCTTGCTCATGTTGAGTTTTAGGTGGCGGGCCGACATCCAGGTAAATGGCAGAGCTGGATTAGAACCCAGTTCCTCTGACTCCCGAGTGTGTCCCAAATAGAAAGTAGTTTCAACGTCCTCATTCTCCCAACCGTATTTTCCCGAGTCTCTGAATTACCTTTCTACCTGAGTCTCTACCTCATAATTGCTCCACCACCTCCCCCACCATTCTTCCCAGCACTTGGCCTAGCAGATAGAGCAAGCGCCTGGTAGTCAGAAGGACTTGAGTTCTAATTCAGCTCCCCCACTTCTCTGCTGTGTGATCTTTGGCAAGTCACTTAAGTCTCTTTGCTTCATCTGTAAAATGGGGATTAAGACTGTGAGCCTCATGCATGATATGTCCAACTAGATTAGCTTCTATCTACCCCAGAACCTTGTACAGTGCCTGGCACATAGTAAGTGCTTACCCAACACCAAAGAAATGAAAAAAAAAACACTTAAAGCTATGTTCTTATGTTTTGTTGTGTCTCCTACCTGTAATATAGTTTGTCTTCCTGAATTGAATATAAGCTCTTGGTACTCCAAAGGTGTTTAGTAAAGTGCTCTGCAAACAGCAAGCTCTCAATATATACCACTGTTTACTTCATTCAATAGTATTTATGGAGTGCTCACTGTGTGCAGAGCACTGAACTAAGCACTTGCATAAGTGCAATATAGCAATACAGAGTGACAATCCCCACCCACAAGAAGCTCACAGTCTAGAGGCAGGGAGACAGACATCAATACAAATAAACAGACATCAATGTAACTGAAATTACAGATATATACATAAGTGCTGTGGGATGGAGAGAGGGGGAAAGAGCAAACGGAACAAGTCCGGGTGATGCAGAAGGGATTGGGAGATGAGGAAAAGTGGGGCTTAGTCTGGGAAGTCCTCTTGGAGGAGATGTGCATTCAGGAGGGCTTTGACGGGGGTGGGGGGGGAGAGTAATTGGCAGATTTGAGGAGGGAGGGCGTTCCAGGGCAGAGGTAGATGTAGGCCAGGGGTTGGCAGAGAGATAGGCAAGATGGAGGCACAATGAGGTTATCACCAGAGGAGCGAAGTGTGCAGGCTGGGTTGTAGAAGGAGAGAAGCTAGGTGAGGTAGGAGTGGGGCAAGGTGATAGAGTGCTTTAAAGCCAGTGGCGAGGAGTTTTTGTTTGATACAGAGGTGGATAGGCAACCACTGGAGATTTTTGAGGAGATCACACAGCAACGTTTCTGTAGAATGATGATCCGGGCAGTAGAATGAAGTATGGACTGCAGTGGGGAGATGCAGGAGGTTGGGAGGTCAGAAAGGCTGGGGCAGTAATCTAGGTGGAATAGGATGAGTCGAGTTGATCTAGGGAGGCAAACAGTGGCAATCAATCATATTTATTGCATACTTACTGTGTGCAGAGTATGTATTAAGTGCTTGGGAGAATTACAGTATAGACACATTACCTGCCCACGATAAGCTTCCAGTCTAGAAGGGGAGGGATCAAGTTCTGAGGGATCAAGTGTCAACGACAGAACTGCTAGAGCAGAAGGCAATGGGCTGTGTGGTTTAGTACATCCCTGGCTGAGCAATCCAATTCTACATCACTCAGTGACTCGAAAGAAGATGCCAGGACTGGTAAGTCTGGCCAAGATTTGGGAGATTGGAAAAAGTGATGTCTGCTAAATCAGAAAGGTCTCTCTTAAAAGTGACAGTGCTAAAGGTAACGGAACAGGAAATCAGCCTGGAAATAGAGTTTGCATGAAACAGGAGCCTCTGTCTGTGGTTTGGGAAGCCACAGACCAGATTTGGGTGGAAATTAGCAAACGAAGCCAAAATTCTGATGCTGAGCATGACATAGCATGGGAGGGAGCAGGCTCCTGGACCCTGGAAATGCCACCTCCCGGGCACCATCCCAAAGTTTCCATTCTAGAGGGTTGGTGGAGAAGCAATGGGAAGCCAGATGGCATCAAACTGAGAATGTAGAAGAATTTTACAATCAGAGAGTGACTCCTCCAAACCGCCCCATTGGCCTTGCTGAGCAACCGGGCTACAACCTATTTCAGTGTGGTTCCTTTAAATGTAGAAAGCAAAGTCAGCTGACCCACCTTTTTGCAATCAGTGGACCTTAGACACTGAACAAAATTTAATTTGGGTCTTCCACGCATGAAATGATTTCCCTTTTTTTCTTTTTAAATGGTATTTGTTAAGTATTTACTATGTGTCATGCACCATTCTAAGCACTGGCATAGGTACAACTAAATTAGGTGGGAAATAGGCTCTGCCTGAATGGGGCTCACCATCTAAGCGGGAGCGAGAACAGATATTTAATCCCCATTTTACAGTTGAGGAAACTGAGGACCAGAGAAGGTAAATGTCTTGCTCAAAGTCACACAACAAGAAAGTGGTGGAGTAGAATCCAGGTCTCCTGATTCCCAGTCCTGTTCTCTTCCAACTGGATGAGCCTCTCATCAGAAACCTGACACATCACAGCACAACAGACATTATGTCTAGGGAGGCCGGGAGCTGGAATGCTCTGGGCACCAAACATTGGGAATTTACTTGACAGAACCTCTTCTCCTGGACCACTGGGGAGAGAAATGGGAGACTAATGACTGCAAAAAATATGCATAGCAAAGCAGCATGGCCTAGTGGTTAAAGCATGGCCCTGGGAGTCAGTTAACATGGATAATGGGAGACAATTATTACTGAGAAAAGTGTGCATGGTGAAGCAGCGTGGCTTAGTGAGTAAAGTAACGTCCTGGCAGCCATAAGAACCTGGGTTCTAATCCTGGCTCTGCCACTTGTCTGTTGTGTGAGCTTGGGCAACTCACTTCTTTTCTCTGTGCCTCAGTTACCTGTTCTAAGCACTGATAACTGTTCTAAATGTTAAGACTGTGAGCCCCATTGGGGACACGAACTGTGACCTACTTGATTCTTCTGTATCTACCCAGCACTTAGTACAGTTCCTGGCAAATGGTAAGCGCTTCACAAATACCATAAAAAAGAAATTAACATTTTCCCCTTTTTCTAGCCTCTGAAAATATTCCATGGCTTCCCCTGAAAACTGACTAGTGGCAGCATCCTGTTACTGCCCAAATCCTTGGACTACATCCCCCTTGCTGGGGGAGGGAGAGGAAGTGAAGGGAGGAGCAACACAGGTAGGAGAGGAGGCTGGGGACAGTCCTTTGTGTTGAGGCAAAATGAAGACTAAATCGACTTGAGCGTGAAGCGGGGAGGCTGACAGATTGGGTGGGAATGAGGAACAGGGAAATCAATCAACCCTGATTTAGCCCTCATTTCTCCTACTCAACCTCCCCACTTGGCTGTGTACTCGGAGCACGGGCTTGGGAGTCAGAGGTCATTGGTTCGAATCCCCGCTCGGCCACTTGTCAGCTGTGTGACTGTGGGCAAGTCACTTAACTTCTCTGTACCTCAGTTACCTCATCTGTAAAATGGGGATTAACTGTGAGCCTCAAGTGGGACAACCTGATTACCCTGTATCCACACCAGAGCTTAGAACAGTGCTCTGCACATAGTAAGTGCTTAACAAATACCAACATTATTATTACTCCTTAAGTACTTTGATACTTATTGAAGCCCCTTGGCACTTAGGTACATATCCTCAAAATCTATTTTCCTTACCCCTAATGTCTGTATCCCCTGTAGGCTGTAAATTCCTTATGGGCAAGGATTGTGTCTACCAATGCCATAATTTATTACTATTATTATAGAGAAGCAGGTGGCTCAGTGGAAAGAGCCCGGGTTTGGGAGTCAAAGGTCACGGGTTCGATTTCCATCTCTGCCACTTGTCAGCTGCATGACTGTGGGCAAGTCACTTCACTTCTCTGGGCCTCAGTTCCCTCATCTGTAAAATGGGAATTAACAGTGAGCCTCACGTGGAAAACCTGATTACCCTGTATCTACCCCAGCTCTTAGAATAGTGCTGTGCACATAGTAAGCACTTAACAAATACCAACATTATTATTATTGTATTTAATTACTTATTCTGTGCCATGCATTGTTCTAAGTGCCAGGGTAGACACACAATAATGTTTGGACACAGTCCCCTGTCCCACAAGGGACTCACAGTCTAAGAAAGAGGGAGACCAGGTATTGAACTTCCATTTTACAGATGAGGACACTGAGGCTCAGGGAGGTTAAGTGACTTGCCCAAGGTCACACAGCAGGCAATTGGCAGAGCTGAAATTAGAACTCAGGCCCTCAGTTTCCTAGGCACCTTCCAATAGGCCACACCACTCCTCTTGTGTACTATTCTCTCCCAAGTCCTTAGGACAATGCTCTGCATCCAGTCAGTGCTCCATAAATGTCAATGATCGATTAATCCATGGCCAATGAGTAAGGAAAGTGGCCTCCAGGGCCCATCACACTTACAGGGGGTGGGATTATATACATTATGAAGCTGTTGATGTGGATGATTCAGGACTCAGCCTGAGAAATTGTATTCTTGGGGAAGCAGCATGGCTCAGTGGAAAGAGCACGGGCTTTGGAGTCAGAGGTCACGGGTTGGAATCCTGGCTTGGCCACTTGTCAGCTATGTGACTTTGGGCAAGTCACTTAACTTCTCGGTGCCTCAGTTACCTCATCTGTAAAATGGGGATTAAGACTGTGAGCCCCACGTGGGACAACCTGATTCCCCTGTGTCTACCCCAGCGCTTAGAACAGTGCTCGGCACATAGTAAGCGCTTAACAAATACCACCATTATTATTATTAATTCCAAGGGGAAGGAAAGGGGCTAAAACACGGAGACACCTTTTAGGCGGACAAAGGACATTTCACAAATTGTGTTTAAAAAAAAAAAAAACTACTGAACTCTCAGTGGTCATATCTTACCTGGGTCCAAACAATCAATCACTTGTATTCATTGACTCTTCATTTTGTGCGGAGCACAATATTTATTTATTCAATCATATTTATTGAGTGCTTTCTGTGTGCAAAGCACTGTACTAAGCACTTGGGACAGTACATTACAACAGTAAACAGACACTTTCCCTGCCCATAACAAGCTTACAGTCAAAAGCGGGGAGACAGACATTAATACAAATAAATAAATTACAGATACGTACATAAGTGCAGTGGGGCTGTGAGCGGGGAAGAACAAATACAGCAAGTAAAGGTGATACAGAAGGGAGTGGGAGAAGAAGAAAGGAAAGTGCCTAGTCTAAGAAGCCCTCTTGAAGGAGATGTGCCTTAAATAAGGCTTTGAAAGGGGGAAGAGTAATTGTCTGTAAGAGCTAAGGAGGGAGGGCATTCCAGGTGAGAGGCAGGACAGGGGAGACCGAGGCATAGTGAGAAGGTTAACGCTCGAGAAGCCAAGTGTGTGGACTGGGTTATAGAAGGAGTAATGAGGTGAGGTAGAAGGGAGCAGGTTGGTGGATTGCTTTAAGGCCAAAAGTGAGGAGTTTTTGTTTGAGGAGGAGGTGGATAGGCAACCAATAGAGATTTTGAGGAGCAGGGTGACATGTCCTGAACATTTTTGTAGGGAATCAATCCGGGCAGCAGAGTGAAGTATTGACTGGAATGGAGAGAGACAGGAGGCTGGAAGGTCAGCAAGGAGGCTGATAAATTCCATCATATTTATTAAATGCTTACTGAAGCAGTAATCCAGGCAGGATAGGTTGAGTGATTGGATTAACATGGTAGCAGTTTGGATGGAGAGGAAATGGTAGATTTTAGTGATGTTGTGAAGGTGAGACCTACAGGATTTAGTGATGGATTGAATATATGGGTTAAATGAGAGAAAGGAGGCAAGGATAATGCCAAGGTTAAGGGCTCGTGAGACAGGAAGGATGGTGGTTAGGTCTACGCTGATGGGAAAGTCACAGGGAGGGCAGGGTTTGGGTGAGAAGTTAAGGAGTTCAATTTTGGACATGTCAAGTTTAAGGTGACGGGAGACCATCCAAGTAGAGATTTCTTGAAGGCAAGAGAAAATGCAAGACTGCAGAGAGGTTGAGAGATGAGGACAGGAGATGTAGAATTGGGTCTCACCTGCCTAGAGGTGGTAGTTGAAGCCATGGGAGTGAATGAGTTCTCCAAAGGGGAGGGTGTGAATAATAAGCACATAGGAGAGTATAATAGAATTAGCAGAAGTGATCCTTGCCTTTAAGTGAGTCGCCGCCTTGGGGGGCTCCAGAAGGTCGGGGGGAGAGGGGCGGAGTGCCGCCGTGGCATGCTCCCCAAGTAGCCTAAGAAACCAGCCTCCTCCTCAGCAAACCTGTCAGAACCAGACCCCAGGGCCAGCGTGGTCAGACCCACTTCTTTCCACCTCCTGGCCCATAGTTACTGCTTCCTTTGGGGGTTTGCTGCACAACCTAGTGAAAAGCAGCATGGCCTAGTGGATAGAACCCGGGCCTGGGAGCCAGAAGAACCTGGGTTCTAATCCCGGATCCGCCACTTATCTGCTGTGTGACCTTGGACAAGTCACTTCACTTCTCTGTGCCTCAGTTACCTCATCTACAAAATGGGGTAATAATAACGTTGGTATTTGTTAAGTGTTTACTATGTGCAGAGCACTATTCTAAATGCTGGGGTAGATACAGGGTAATTAGGTTGTCCCACGTGAGGCTCACAGTTAATCCCCATTTTACAGATGAGATAACTGAGGAACAGAGAAGTGAAGTGACTTGCTCACAGTCACGCAGCTGACAAGTGGCAGAGCAGGGATTTGAACCCCTGACCTCTGACTCCCAAGCCCGGGCTCTTTCCACTGAGCCACGCTGCTTACAGTGAACCCCATGAGTGACAGGGACTGGGTCTAACCTGATTAGCCTGTATCTACCCCAGTGCTTAGTAAAGTGCCTGGCACATAGTAAGTGCTTTACAAATACCATCATCATTATCATCATCATTTAAGGATTTTACAGTGTAGTGGATCGACTAGGTCCCATGTTGAGATCTCTCTGATTCATCATGCCGCTGACCCCTTGCCCACATTCTTCTGCTGGCCTGGAACTCCCTCTCCCTCCTTGTACAATGAAGCATCACTCTCTCCACCATAAAAGCCTTTTTAAAATCAAATCTCCTCCAAGAGGCCTTCCCTGATTAAACCCTCATTTCTCCTACTCCCTTTCCTTCTGTGTTGCCCTTTTACTTGGATCTGTACACTTTACTCCCCCCACACTCAGCTCCACAGCACTTAAACACATCGCGGCTCAGTGGAAAGAGCCTGGGCTTCGGAGTCAGAGGTCACGGGTTCGACTCCTGGCTCTGCCACTTGGCAGCTGTGTGACTGTGGGCAAGTCACTTCACTTCTCTGTGCCTCATTTACCTCATCTGTAAAATGGGGATTAACTGTGAGCCTCACGTGGGACAACCTGATTACCCTGTATCTACCCCAGCGCTTAGAACAGTGCTCTGCACGTAGTAAGAGCTTACCAAATACCAACATTATTATCCTTCATTTATTTTAGTGTCTATCTAACCCTCTAGACTGCAACTCCTGGTGGACAGGGAACTTGTCTACCACTTCTGTTCTATTATACTCTCCCAAGTGCTTAGTGCAGTGCTCTGCACACAGTAAACACCCAATAGACACCACTCACTGATTGATTCTGCCACCACCCCACGCTCCCCACAACTCTTCATTCACTCTTTTCCTCCATGCCTGCAAATTCCTCCCCCACCCCGTAGCCTTTTACAGCTGTTTCAGCTGTTTCAGAGTTGCAGCAATGGCAAGCTTACTGGCTGATTACATAAGGAGGGGAGGTAAATTTCTAAACTCCTCCAATCACTTGCTTCCAAGGTTTTGGAGGGTGGACAGGAGGATGAGGGGGAGAACGGGGGTGTGACCAACCAGCCACAAGGGATAGAGTTGTAGTGGAGGGGATAGGGATAGAAGGGCCAGGGAAAATATACACACACCTCCCTCTCTCACACACACACTCACACAAGAGAAAGTCAAGAGAGCTTGAAAGCCTCAAGAGGGAAGCCAGGCAAAGAAACTTCCAAAAGAGCAGGGAGCGGAGAAGAAACCCCAGTTTTGGCATCTGTGCATAGGGGAGAGATTTGTTCATGAAAGGATATTTGAGGAGAAGTTCGTGGGACCAGGAAAAAAAAAGAGAAACTGAATGTGACTGGAACTAAAACGAAAATCCTAAGAAAAGCTGCAGTGTAAGGAACTGCCCAGGGAGAAAGTAAAGCAAGAGAACTGAACTTTTTCATACATTTCAGTCACTTTACAAGTATTGCTGGATTGACTTGAGCTTTCACGTGACCCTGAAGCACCGAGGAAGCTGTGAGCCTGTAAGCCCGCCCGGCTCAATGTGCTAAGCACATTCTGCCAAGCGAAACGACCGAATCATCCATCGTATTGCCCCATTGATGGGGATGAGGGGACTTGGTGTGCGCCTGGTCTGGTGAAATTTTCCCTTGTGTGGGAGGGTTTCCCACCTCTGCTTACATCACAGGAGGAGCCAGGGACTGAGAAAGCATAAACTGCAACACAAACACAAATGTCAGGTATTGTCTCTCCTTCATTTCTATTTCGATAAGGGGACTCCACAGCTTTTTATCTACCTTTCTCCTGTCCTTCTCGGATTGATCCTTTTCAGTGCAATTTCGAGATGAGCCCCAGCGGGGTCTAGTGGGTGGGGAATTGGGTTGGACAGCATGATTTTTTGCCACTGGGAGATAGCAACTCCAACTCATAGAACCTTGACATATCTAACTGTAGCACAGGGCTACTGCTTGCCAGTCAGATGCCATTAAAATGTGTTGTGACCAGCTGGGAGGAGACAGTAAATAATGGATAATTTTATGAAGTGTTCTAGGGTTACCTTTCCATCTGGGTTAGACATCTCCAGAGTCCAGTTTACTGAATTGGATTTAGTGTTAGGCTGCCCAAAATTTTGACAAACCATAAGCAATTCAAAGTGGTATTTTAGTCCTCTATGCCAGAAGACTGTTATTCAGAACAAAGGTCTTGTCCCTGTAACAGGGTTGTCTTCTCCCTGGAGACCTGATCCCTTTGTTACAGGGGAATGGAAAACTCTCAGGTGCTCCACAAATGGGCAGTGGAAGTACAGAAAATCAAAGATCAACCTGGAACAAAGTGGAGGGAATGGAGTTTATAACAGTTTCTCTGGCACTAGCAGCAGCTATTTACAGCTCCACTCTCTCCCCAGATTTGCTCTCTGAGACCAAGATTTTCAAGGAATCTAATTCCCACACATACACACTTCTCACCCCCACACTCCACTCCTCCACACACCTCTTAATAATTGATAATTATAGCACTTGTTAAGTGCTTACTATATGCCAAGCCCGGTCCTAAGCGCTGGCATAGATACAAGTTGATCACACTCGGATACAGTCCCTGACCCAAATGGGCTCACAGTCTTAATCCCCATTTTACAGATGAGAGAACTGAGGCCCAGAGAAGTGAAATGACTTACCCAAGGTCACACAGCAGACATGCAATGGAGCTGGGATTAGAACCCATGAACTTCTGACTCCTAGATCTGTGCTCTATCAACTAGGCTGACAGCCAGCTCCCTCTGCCTCATCCATGCACTTGGAGTTGTGTCCTTTGAGCACTTGATATTCAACCCAACCTCAGGCTCACAGTACTTATGTGCACAACCATCATGTTTTTATATTAATTTCTGTCTTCCCATCTAGACTGTAAGCTCCTTGTGGGCAGGGAATGTGTCTACCAACTCTGTTGTATTGTACTCTCCCAAGCACTTAATACAGTGCTCGCCACAAAGTGCTCCAAAAATACCATTGAATGATTGATTCCCCCACCTCTTTACATCTATCAGTACTTGACATTTTAGAGACCCTTTATTATAGATGCAAAGCACTGCAGTCTCACTTCCTGGTGGTGGGGAGGGGGTCCTTCTCCCTTAGACAACAAAGACTGTAGGGCAAGATGCCTAGGCATTAAACCCCAGGAGAGAGTTTTCCCAGAGAGGAGACATATGGGCAACAGAACTGCTGTTACTTGAAGGTCTGGAAATTCTCCCCCTTATTCTGTCATCAAGAACAGTTAGAGAGGGTGAGTAAAGTGAAGCAGAGGGGGAGGGGGACACAGCTAAGACGCAGTATGGTTTAGTGGAAAGAGTCAGAGGTCGTGAGCTCTAATTCCAGCTCTGCCACTTCTCAGCTGCGTGACTTTGGGCAAGTCACATAACTTCTCTCCCTCAGTTACCTCATCTGTAAAATGGGGATTGAGACTGGGAGCCCCATGTGGAACAACCTTATTACCTTGTATCTATCTACCCCAGCACTTAGAACAGTGCTTGGCACACAGTAAGCACTTAAATACCATCATCATCAAGTGTCAATACTTGTCTTTCCTCCTAGTTAGACTGTGAGCCCCAGGTGGGACAGGGACTGTGTCCTACCTTTTATTTTTTATGATATTTTTGAAGCACTTATTAGGTAGTGGATATTCATATAAGTGTGATGGGGTTGAGGGTGGGATGAACATCAACAGCTCAAAGAGTACACTGTCTGGTGAGTAGTAAGGATGTTATTATTATTATAGTTATTACCATCATAAGTGGGGAATTCTTCCCACAGACATTCTGAGGAAGAGGATGGGCAGGATGGTTCCCTTTTCAGCCTGACATTAGTCCTGCTACCTTAGCCCCTCTCACCTCCTCTCACACTGTTTCTTAGTAATGGCTCTGCAGTAAAGGAGCTGATGTATTCTGTGGCCAAGACACTTTGGAAGCCAATTGGAGGTGGTTCAAAGTGACAGGAATGTCTTATATTTGTAACCCACAGCTCTAGCATGGTCTCGGTCTCCAGTTCCCCTTGTGAACTGGCCAGCAAGCATAATTCCCCCGTTGCTTTTCATTAAGAAAGAAGCAGAATGCTTAGAGGAATTTTCTAATGAATACCCCTCCTGAAAACACCAACATTGGTCGGGCAGCAGAGACTACATTTTCCACTAGAAGAAGCGTTGCAAAACTGCCGAGTTACTACATCTCCTTGGGACCTGGGTCGAATCTGTGGTTGTGTGCAGGTCCCTCGGGGAGCAGGGATTGTGTTCTACCTGGCTATCTTGCATCTATCCCAGAGCTTAGTACAGTGTGTGGTCCATAGTTAGTGCTTAACAAACACCACAATTATTATTAGACTGGGACTCACAGTATTAATTCCCATTTCACAGTGGAGGTAACAAACACAGAGAAGTTAAGTGACTTGTCTAGTTGGTAGACTGGAGAAGTAGCATGTCCTAGTGTACAGAACGTGGAACTGGGAATCACAACGACCTGGGTTCTAATTCTGGATCTGCCAAATGCTTGCTGTGTGACATTAGGCAAGTCATTTAACTTCTCTGGTCTCAGTTTCCTCAACTGTAAAAAGGGGATACATTAAAAAGGGGGAGGTTCTAATAAATAATAATAATGATGGCATTTGTTAAGCACTTAGTATGTGCCAAGCACTGTTCTAAGCGCTGGGGTAAATATAAGGTAATCAGGTTGTCCCACATAGCGCTCACAGTCTTAATCCCCAATTTACACATGAGGTAACTGAAGCACAGACAAGTTCAGTGACTTGCCCAAAGTCACTCAGCTGAGAAGTGATGGAGCTGGGATTAGAATCTATGACCTTTGACTTCCAAGCCCGGGAGCGTACCACTGAGCCATGCTGCTTCTCTAATAATAATAATGGTATTTGTTAAGCTCTGACTATGTGCCAAGCACTGTTCTAAGCACTGGGGTCATCAGGTCATATGATACAAGGTCATCAGGTTGGACCCAGTCCCTATCCCACATGGGACTCACTCTCTTAATCCTAATTTTACAAATGAGGGAACTGAGGCCAGGAGAAACTAAGTGACTTGACCAAGAGTCACACAGCAAACAAGTGGCAGAGCCAGAATTAGAGCTTAGGTCCTTCTGACTCCTGACTTCTGACTCCCAAATCCGTGCTCTAGCCACTTTCCTACTTAGACTATGAGCCCCAAGTGGGACAGGGACTGTCCGACCTAATTAATTTGTACCTACCCCAGCATTTAGAACAGCATTTGACACATAGTAAGCGCTTAACAAATACTGTTAAAAAACCCCACTCCTTGTGGGCAGGGAATGAATCTACCAACTCTGCTATATTGTACTCCCCCAAGTGCTCAGTACAATGCTCTTCAAAGAATGTACACTCAACTGATGATTGATTACTTATAGATACTAATGGTTCCATTTTAGGGTTTGCCCCCAGGAGGAGAGTGAAAGGCAGAGGGAATCCCTGCTTGTTGGCTTCCTCTTCCTTCTTCATCAGTATCTGCCTGGCAGCTCTTCCTGGCACTGGCGCCTGCCCCAGACGCTGCGCGTGCTATGTCCCCACGGAGGTGCACTGCACGTTCCGGTACCTCACGGCCCTCCCGGACCACATCCCTCCCAACGTGGAGCGCATCAACCTTGGGTACGTTCGAAACTCTCTTCTTCCTCCTCCTCCTCCTAGTTCCCAGCCTCTCCCTGCTGGGATGGGTCGGTGTCCCTCACCACCTGGTCCTGTATAACTAGGATAGGATATAACTTCCATGGAGTTATATTTCATATTTGGAAGAATATGTCACTGAAAGCAAAATTCCCCTATGGGTATGAAAATAGCTGAAGAGGCCAATTAGAGACAGTCCCAGCCTCACTGTGCAAACATAAAGGTCGTTCCCTTTTGTCCTATCATGTTTAATGTTTTCAGCATCTGGTGCTATTTGGTCTTTTGCCTCCTATGTCTTGTTCATCCATTTCTAGGACTATTTGAACACTGCTGCCTGTGTCTCCATAAATGTTCAGTGTCTGTGTATATATATATATATAATGCCTATTATATTATACATTTTTACTTACATTAATAACTATCTCCTTATCTAGATTGTAAGATTACTGTGGGCAAGGATTATGTCTACCGACTCTGTTGTACTGTACTCTCACAGCGCTCTGCCCACAGTAAGCACTCAATAAATACCATTGATGATGAAGAGGATGATACCAATGGCATGCTCGCTGATACTCTGTGCAGGGTCCTTTTCCCACATAATTAAATTAACATACTGCTAGTTCAGGCCATGTTTCCCCAGTCCTCAAGAACCTTCAGCGGTTGTCCATGTACCTCCACATCAAAAAAAGCCTCCTCACCATAGGCTTTAAAAGACTCAATCAATTTGCCCCTTCCTACCTCACCTCACGGCATCTCCTACTACAACCCAGCCTGCACACTTCATACCTCTAATGCTAATCTCGCCACTGATCTCTTGCCCATGTCCTGCCTCTAATCTGGAAAAATCTCCTTCCTCAAATCTGACAATTACTCTCCCTGACTTCAAAGACACTGAAAACACATCTCCTCCAAGAGGTCTTCCCAGACTAAGTCATCCTTTCCTCTTCCCCCACTCCCTTTTGCATCACTCTGACTTGCCCCCTTTATTCATCCCCCCTCCCAGGACCACAGTACTTATGTACATATCTGTAATTTACTTTTTTTATGCTAACGTTTGTCTCCCCCGCTAGACTGTAAACTCACTGTGGGCAGAGAATGTGTCTTTTTATTGTTGCATTGTATTCTCCCAAATGCTCTGTACAGTGTTCCACAGACACACTGAATGAATGAGATTTTTCTGGACTTAAATTCAGGGTGGTTGTGTCGAGGTGTTGATCCATGTAATGCCGTCTAAATGCAGAAAGTCAGGCCTGGCTTTATAAAGTAAGTGAGGTAAGACACCATATCAAAGCCGCTCTGCAAAGGGTGACTGTGCAGGACTTTACCAAAATGGCAGTCGTTCTATTCTCAAAAATGGCCTCAGCATTGCCATTCTTCAAGATGGTGGCAGGAGATTGGTTAGTGGAGTGAAAGTCAGGATTGTGGAGTGGAGCTGCCCAAGGAGCTCAGTCAAAGGGTGGTGATGGAGAAAGGTTCATTCCCAGAATGTTGTGTAAAATGTCACTGTGTTTTATGTTGCGTGCCTGTGCGGTGTGACAAGACATTCCCATGCAGAGTTTATGGTTGGCTCTTTTGGCCCCATCTCAGGGTAGCAAAATATCTGGTCCACCCCCAAAAAAGATTATATTCTACCCTGGTTATATTAATTATATTGACCTTTCAAGATCTTACAGTGTAGACTTTCCTGCTCCCTGTCTGTGTATCTCAAACTTGCCTCTGCCCTCCCCCTTTCTTGAGCTTCCCTATGACTTCCCTCTCCTCCTATCTTCAGTCAGTCAATCAATGAAATGTATTAAATGCTCACTGTGTACACAGCACTGTACTAAGTGCTTGGGAGAGTATAATATAACAGAGTTGGTTGACCCATTCCCTGCCCATCAGGAACTTACGGTCTGGAGGATGACAGTAGAGTGGCTATCTGGTCAGGGACCTCTAAACAGATTGGACACCAAGATGGATTCAAGAGTCCTATCCCAATATGGAGTGGCCAGTGGAGTAATAATAATAATAATTCTGGTATTTAAGTGCTTACTATGTGTCAGGCACTGTTCTAAATGCTAGGGTAGGTACAAGTTAATCGGGTTGGACCCAGTCCCTAATCGACCTAGGACTCACAGTATTAATAGCCATTTTACAGATGAGGGAATTAAGGCACAGAGAAGCTAAGAGACTTGCCTAAGGTCACACAGCAGACAAGTGGCGGAGTTGGGATTAGAACCTAAGACCTTCGGACTCACAGACCCAAGCTCTATCCGCTAGTCCATGTGTGCCCTTCAATTTATGGGCATTACCTGGGAAAAGGCAGGAGACTCCCCCTTTCACATTCTGTCCCCAACCTGCCCTAGTTCCACTCTATCAGAGCTTGATTTAGTGGAAAGATCACAGGCTTGGAATTAGAGGCTATGGGTTCTAATCCCGATCTGCTACTTGTCAGTTGTGTGACTTTGGGCAAGTCACTTAACTCTCTGTGCCTCAGTCACCTCATCTGTAAAATGGGGATTAAGACTGTGAGCCCCATGTGGGACAACCTGAATACCTTACAACTACCCCAGCACTTAGAACAGTGCTTGGCAGATAGTAAGTGCTTAACAAAACCATTATTGAAGCAATATGGCCTAGTGGCAAAATCACGGGCTTGGGAGTCAGAGGATGTGGGCTCTAACGCCAGCTCTGCTATGTGTCAGCTGTATGACCTTGGGCAAGTCACTTTACTTCTCTGTGCTTCAGTTACCTCATCTGTAAAATGGGGATTAAGAACTGTGAGCCTCACGTGGGACAACCTGATTACCTTGTATATCTACCCAGTGCTTAGAACAGTGCTTGGCTGTAAGCACTGAACAAACACCATTTTATATATAAATCTATATATAGATATACATATATATATACCTTCCCAACCTGCCTCCCTCTGCTTCCTTTTCTTTCATCCCCTGCTCTGCCCATCCATTCCCTTCATCATGGTTTGGTGCAAGAGAAGGTACCTGATATAACCCAGCCTGCACACTTCGCTCCTCTGGTACTAACCTTTTCACCATGCCTCGATCTTGCCTGTCCGGCCATCGACCCCTGGCCAACCTCCTACCTCTAGCCTGGAAAGTGCTCCCTCCTCAAATCCGGCAAACAATCACTCTTCCCCCACCTTTCAAAGCTCTACTGAAGGCACACCTCCTCCAAGAGGCCTTCCCAGACCAAGCCACCCTTTTCCTCAGTTCCCCCCATTTTACATCACCTTGACTCACCTCCTTTTGCTCTTCCACCCTCTTCCTGCCCCACAGCTGTTATGTATATATGCATAGTTCTATAATTTTATTTATTTATATGGAGGCCTGTCTACTAGTTTTGATGTATATACATCTACAATGCTATTTATTTATATTGATGCCTGTTTACTTGTTTTGACATTTGTCTTCCCCCTCCTAGACTGTAAGCCCAGTGTGTGCAGGGATTGTCTCTCTTTATTGCTGAATTGTATTTTCCAAGTGCTTAGTACAGTGCTCTGCACAGAGTAAGCACTCAATAAATACGATTGAATGAATGAATAATAGGGAGTGGGTGGAGACTGAGTAGTGGGCTGAGACAATCTCAGGATCCAGAGAGCCAGGCTGGCCCACTGGGGAAAATTCTGGTAGTCGCAGGTTGCTGTGAGCATGTGTGAATCTCCAAGCGGCTACTGTGACTTATTGCTCATTGTGGGCAGGGAACATTTCTACCAATTCTGTTATCCTACTCTTCTAAACACTACAGTGCTCTTCACACAGAAAGAGCTTGATAAATACAACCTATTGACTGATTGATTGATTTGGGCTGGGAGCAAAGAATGATTGTCTCTGAACCAGTTAGGAGAGCAACAAGTGGAAGTAGAGGAGCTTCTGTTTCTCCAACTCTCGCCCTTCTCCTAACATTCCACTCTGTGGAACTGCCTGGTAAGAATTTTCTACCATCACAGTCTAGGGCTGAGAGGAGAAGGCCTCAGACTCAGAGAGCCAGACTTTTAAAGGGTGCAGAGACTGAGGTGCCATAGAGCTCCATCTTCAGCCTCAGCAAAATTTTCTTGGTAACACCTTGATGAAGTGAGCACCAATTTTATGGATGCCCAACTTTCCCCTTAGTAAAAGTGTCCCATCGAAAATGATTTCTAAAATGACTGTCCATTATATACCTGTCCAGAGAACAAGCAGGTGGAGAGGGGAAAGGATTGAGCAGTATAAAATCCATTCCTCCTCCATCAGGTTCTTAGGGATAACCTCCCAGTATCCATGTCATGGAAATTGTTTCTTACAGTGGCTATGTCTTCTCAGGACAAGTACATATTTCAAGAGAATTTTCACCCTTTTATCAATGAATGAATCAGAGATTGAGGACATACTCTCTGCCTAGTGCAGTACTAAATGCTCGGGAGAGTATAAGACACTTGGTAGATATAATCCCTGCCCTCAAGCAATTTACAGTCAAGCAGAGGAGACAGATCTCTATCTGTTGCCAAATTGTACATTCCAAGCGCTTAGTACAGTGCTCTGAACACTGTAAGCTCTCAATAAATATGATTGAATGACTGAATACTAAAATAAATTTCAGGGAAGGCTTCTGGGCGGAGATGTGATTTGAGTAGGGCTTTGAAGCCCACGCTGAGAAGCAGCGTGGCTCAGTGGAAAGAGCACGGGCTTTGGAGTCAGAGGTCATGAGTTCGAATCCCAGCTCTGCCACTTGTCTGCTGTGTGACCTTGGGCAAGTCACTTCACTTCTCTGTGCCTCAGTTACCTTATCTGTAAAATGGGGATGAAGACTGTGAGCCCTACGTGGGACAACCTGATTCCCCTGTGTCTACCCCAGCGCTTAGAACAGTGCTCTGCACATAGTAAGCGCTTAACAAATACCAACATTATTATTATTATTATTGAAGATGGAGAGAGTTATGATTTGTCAGATGTGAGGGGTACGGAGTTCCAGACAGGAGGGAAGGCTGAGCAAGTGGGTGAGGCTAGAAGAAGTGTTAGTGAGTAGGTTGGTATTAGAGGAGCAAAGTGTGTAGGCTGGGTTGTAGTGGGAGAGGAGTGCAGATGATTAATGGGGAGAGAGCTGATTGAGTGCCTTGAATCTGATGGTGAGGTGTTTCTGCTTTATGCAGAGGTGATTGGACAACCATTAGAGAGGTTTTAGAGGAGTGAGGGGACAAGCAGCCCTGATAACCCATAAAACATTTGATGCAACATGTCCAAGTGGACATGGAAGCCAGAGGACGTGGATCTAATCTCATCTCCACCACTAGTCTATGTGTGGTCTTGGGCAAGTTGCTTTACTTCTGTGTCCCTCAGTTACCACAACTGTAAAATGGGGATTAAAGCTGTGTACCCCATATGGGACACGGACTGTGTCCAACATGATTATCTTGAATATACCCCAGTGCTAGGTACAGTGTGAGACACATAGTATTGCTTAACACCATAAATATATTTCCTTGCTTGACTGTAAGTTCAGTGAAAGAGGAATCATATCTTCTAATTATTTTCTACTCTCCCAAGTTCTCATTAGCATGGTCTGCACACTATGATTTTGATTGATTTTTTCCAGTTCCATGTCAGTCTCTCCATCCCAACAGCCACCCTAGGCTGCTTCAGAGCTGCTCTCAGGGCTGAGTAGATTGGCAGCAGAGAGAGCAGACTGTATCTGATCTTATTATTTTGTGTCTACCCCAGTGTTGTACAGCGCTTGGCACAAGTAAGTGCTTAGCAAACACCACAATTATTATTAATGAAGTCATGACACAAGTTGTCACTGATATCCAGATAGATGCTGGAGTCACCCAGAAGGCACCAGAACATTTTAATCTCTCAAATAATTGTCCATTTTACCCAGCCTGCGCATACACAAATCTTCCCAGTGAATCGCAGAATAGACTCCTGATTCCATATCCCCTTTACACCAGTTGGCTAATGAGTTGGAAACCTTTAACATGAGAGATCCAGATGGATTATTTGAAACTTTAAAACCCTCCCTTAGGGTCCTCAACAGACATGGGTATTCTTCAAACTTTTTTGTCTCATCAGATCTGGATTAAAAGTTTGCTGACAGGTCTTTGCAGAAAAAATTATCTTGATTGCTTTTACACGCCGGTATTGACTGACTGCCTAACCCAGGTTTGGAATGAAATGTCTCTTACAGTTACAACAGCGTGGTTAAACTGACTGAAAAGAACTTTCTGGGCCTGAACCACTTGGAACTGTTGATGTTGCACAGTAATGCGATTCATACAATCCCTGACAAGGTATTCACCGGTTTACCTGCATTACAGGTAAGGAACAAGAACGGGAAACTCTCCCCCATCTTTCAGTCTTGTGAGGAAAAAGCAGTAGATTTCTATGCAATCTGGGAACATGTGAAAAGCAGTGTGGCCTAGTGGGAAGAGCACAGGCTTGGGAATCAGAGGACCTGGGTTCTAATCCCAGCTCCACCATGTATCTGCTGTGTGACCTTGGGCAAGTCTATTAATGTCTCTATCCCTCAGATTCCTTGTCTTTAAAATGGGCATTCAGTACCTGCTCTCCATCATACTTAAACTGTGAGCCCCATGTGGGACTGTCAGAAATAGTTATTCCATATCTACCCTAGTAGTACAGTGCTTGGCACATAGTAAGCACCTAAATACCACACAAATACAAAAAAATGCTACCCACAAACTTTGCAGAGTGAGTGGACATTGGGTTACATGGAAGTTCTCATATCCTAAGATAATTATGAATTTTTATCTTTCTCTCAGGATTTACATATCTTTTAAAACTGAAAAGGTTAAACACGCTCCCTTAGATGATTGTATTTTTATGGTATTTTTTGAGTGCTTACTATAGTCCAGGTAGTATACTACACACTGGGGCAGATATGAGATAATTAGGTTGGTCACGGTCCATGTCCCACTGGGGGTCACAGCTTTAATCCCCATTTTACAAATGAGCACTTTGAGGCACAGAGATGTTTAGTCATTTGCCCAAGGTCACACACCAGAGAAGTGGTGGATCCAGGGTTAGAACCCAGGTCCTCTGACTCCCAGACCCATGCTCTTTCCTCTAGGCCATACTGCTTCTCTTGCACAGAAACAAAAAATAAAAGCCTGAAGACAAGACCTTCTATGAAGCATTACTTTCCTTAGTTTGTGAGAAGGGAATGTGCCTACTTTTTTTTCTTATGGTATTTGATAAATGCCTACTATGTGCTAGGCACTATTCCAAACGTTGAGGTAGACACAAGCTAATCAGGTTGGACACCATCTTTGTCCATATGGGGCTCACAGCTTTAATCCCCATTTTACAAATGGGGTAACCCAGGCACAGAGAAGTTAAGGTCAGACAGCAGACAAGTGGTGGAGCCAAGATTAGAATTCAGGTTCTTCGGATTCCCAGGCCTGTGCTTTATCCACTAGGCCATGCTGCTACCACTGACTCTGGTGTATTGTACTCTCCCAAGTGCTTAGTACAGTGCTCAGCACATTGTAAGAGCTCAATATATACTGTTGATAGATTAATTTATTGCACATACTCATTTGAGCACTCTTGCTTAGTGAAAAGAGCACAGGCTTGGGAGTCAGAGGACTTGGGTTCTAATCCCAGTTATGCCACTTATCCTGCTGTGTGACCTTGGGTAAACCACTTAACTTCTCTGTGCCATATGGGACAACCTGATTACCTTGTATCTACCCCAGTGCCTAGAACATTGCTTGGCACATAGTAAGCCCTTAACAAATACCATAATAATAATAATTATTATTATCCTTCCTTTTGAGAAAGGCAGCCCATGAACACAGATGGGGTGTCATAAGCCCTTTCAGAAAGTTTTGCTCAGATATCACTTTGGCATTGTGCTAATTTCCCTTTCACTTGAGGAATGACACTTCCTGCCTTCTACCTTAGAGAAACAAACTGAAAAGTAGCTACAAGCTTCTACTTTGTACACAGCTATTTCATGTCCTGAAGCAACGTAAGTGCTTGAACAACCCAGTACCAAATGGGTTTGTCTGAATGAAGGTTCTAGGTCTCCCATAAACTTAATAATTTTGGTATTTGTTAAGCGCTTAGTATGTGCGGAGCGCTGTTCTAAGCGCTAGGGTAGATACAGGGTAATCAGGTTGTCCCACATGAGGCTCACAGTAAATCCCCATTTTACAGATGAGGTAACTGAGGCACAGAGAAGTTAAGTGACTTACCCACAGTCACACAGCTGACAAGTGGCAGATCTGGGATTTGAACCCGTGACCTCTGACTTCCAAGCCTGGGCTCTTTCCACTGAGCCACGCTGCTTCTCTTAGCCCCACTCCCTTAGCACTTTAGGCATTCTCCCACAGAACTTAGGTACATATCCTTAAACTCATTTGCTTCCCTTACCTGTTATTTAATTTAATGCCTGTCTTCCCCAGGTCGACTTGAAAGCCCCTTAAGGGTGCGGATCATGTCTACCAAGTGTATTATGCCCTCCCAGGTGCATAGTACAGTGCTCTGCACAAAACAAGAGCTCAATGAATACTATTGATCACTAGCTCAGCCTTGGGATCATCTATGGTCATCAGGAAAGTAAGGTAGCTCAGTGGAAAGGGCATAATACTGGGAGCCAGGAGATCTGGGTTCTGATCCTGGCTCTGCCATTTACCTGCTGTGGACTCTTGGGCTAGTCACTTAACTTCTCTAGGCCTCATTTTCTCCTTCATTAAAATGGGGATTAAATTCCAGATCTCCCTCCCTATTAGATTGAGTTCCAGGTGGGTCAGGGACTGTGTCTGATCCGATTGTACTCTATCAACCACAGACCTTAGCACATAGTATGTGTTTTGCAAATACCACCATTATTATTATCATTATCATTTTCTCATTGAAATCCACAGGTCCTTAAAATGAGCTATAACAAGGTCAGAAAATTGCATAAGGACACCTTCTACGGCCTCAAGAGCCTGATTAGGCTGCATATGGACCACAACAATATTGAGTTCATAAACCCCGAAGCCTTTCACGGACTCAGCGCCCTGCGATTGGTGCATTTAGAAGGAAACTTTCTCACCAAACTCCACCCAGACACATTTGTCTCCTTGCGCTTCCTCCAGACATTTCCGATATCCTTCATAAAGCACATCTACCTTTCAGACAACTTCCTAACCTCCTTGCCCCAGGAGATGGTCGAACAAATGCCTGACCTAGAGAGCCTCTACCTTCATGGGAACCCTTGGATTTGTGACTGTGGTCTGGAATGGTTTCCGGGATGGATGGAACGTAATCCAGGTGGAGTATAAATATCCTGCTTCTTCTCAGACATTTGGTGGGCATTTCTGGCCCCAACCTTGTAGAAAGAAAGTATTAGTGGTGGAGAAGGCTCAGAGAAAGGCAACTAAGAAGATTGGCAAGATGGAGAGCCTTCCTTATAAGGGTAGATTGAAAGAGTTAGGACTTCTGAGAGGAGACAGACCTGAAAATTACAAACACAGAAATTTCAGTCATCGGATCCCCGAAACACCTTGGATGTGAGGATGCTTTTTGAGAATTAAAGGTGATAGGTTTAAAACAAACCGACAAGGAGATTTATTTTTCACGCAGTGAGTTGTTACTAGGGAATCTGTCGCCTGGGTTAATTGGGCAGGCAGAAGATTTAAGCAGATTAGAGAGTGTTGGGGTTAAACTCAAGGATAGATGGTCCAAAAGAGATTGCTGAAAGTGTAGAAGGGAAGAGAATTAGGGATGTAAGATTGTATATCCCTAACCACTGGGATGGATGTGCATGAGGGTAATATGATAAGGCCCTTTGGGAGATAAAATCCTAGTCTGAATGGACCACTGATCTGATCCAATCTGACAATTTGGTCTTATCTGTTCCTTGTTATGTGGTAATTTAACAATGAGTAGAAAAATGGACAGAGAGGTTAAAACTGAGATAAAAAGTAAAGACCAGCTAACATAGAGAAGCAGTGTGGCTCAGTGGAAAGAGCCTGGGCTTGGGAGTCAGAGGTCATGGGTTCGAATGCTGGTTTTGCCACTTAGCTGTGTGACGGTGGGCAAGTCACGTAACTATTCTGTGCCTCAGTTCCCTCATCTGGAAAATGGGGATGAAGAGTGTGAGCCTCATGTGGGACAACCTGATTATCCTGTTTCTACCCCAGCGCTTAGAACAGTGCTCTGCACATAGTAAGCACTTAACAAATACCAACATTATTACTATTATTATCCCAGTAATTGAGAATCAATCATCTTGGGGAAATATTATTTAGCATACCAGTCCTTTATGTTATTTCTTTTGAATATCTCATTTTAAGTTACTGTTTAAAGAAGAATTCACACTAATCTTATTGCTGTCAACATCCCTATGTTTTTTCTTCATTTTACATTTTTTTTATTACCACATGCTTGATGCAACAGATGTTTCATATTTTCTAAGAGCCTCCTGCCATCACTATTGCACTGGGAGTAATACAAATGACAGACTTACCAAAGTTCAGCTTTTATTAATCATCCATAAGGTGCTGAGTAGGGGAGATCAGGTTCCAATACCACCCAGGCCTAGAAAAATGTATAGAAATATCTTGGACTAAAGTGAATATCTAGATACATTCTCAAGAGGGTTTAGAAAGCCAGGAGTGTGGCTGAGCAGATATGCACTCTGTGCTAAAATTGACAAGAAACCAGGCTGCTGTGTCATCAATCAATGATATTTATTGAGTGTTTACTGTGTGCAGAGCACTGTACTAAGCATCTGGTGGGGGGGTCTGATGCAACAGAGCTAGTAGACACGCTCCTGGATAGTAATTATATTACTAGAGAAGCAGTGTGGTCTAGTAGAAAGAGCAAGGCAAAAGTCAAAGGATCTGCGTTCTAATTCTTGTTCTGCCATTTGTCAGCTTTGTGACACTGGGCAAGTCATTTAAATTTTCTGTGCCTCAGTTTCCTCATCTGTAAAATGGGGAGTAAATACTTATCTCTTCCTCTTAGACTGTGAACCTGTATCCATCCAACCTGATTAACTTGTATCTATCCCAGCTCTGAGTACACTACTTGGCACATAACAAGCACTTAACTACCACCATTATCATTATTGGGAATAATCAGGTTGTCCCCCATGTAGCCTCACAGTTTTAATCCCCATTTTTACAGATGAGGGACCTGAGACACAGAGAAGTCAAGTGACTTGCCCAAAGTCACACAGCAGATAATAGTAATAGCATTATTGATACATTAAATAATACTATTAATTATTGATTAGTATTACAGGCACTAAGAAAAAGTTCATAGATAATTATAATTGTGGTATTTGTTAAGCGCTTACTATGTGCCAGGCACAGTTCTAAGCAATGGGGTAGATACTAGATGTTTGGGTTGGACACAGTCCCTGGTCCACAAAGGGCTCGCAGTCTTATTCCCATTTCACAGAGGCACAGAGAAGTTAAATGACTTGCCCAAGGTCACATAGGAGACAAATGGTGGGGCTGGGAATTAGAATCCAAGGCCTTGTGACTACCAGGCCTGTGCTCTCTCCACGAGGCCACACTGTTAGATGTGGTCTCTGGGCCTGAAAAGTTCATAATCTTTGACTGGATGGGAGCAGAAGGGTTGCCACAGGCACACAAGGAAAGATACCACAAAAAAGGCACAAAAACAATATAAAAGACAAGAAAAATGATGAATAAGAGTGCCTAATACAGCGCTTGGTATATGGTAAATGCCTAACAAATACCACAGTTAATAATCTCTAAACTCTAAGTGCCTGGTGGGTAGGGATCATGTCTACCCACAAGACTGTACTGTAGTCTCCCAAATCCTTAGTTCAGTGCTCTGCACCTGTAGCCTCCCAGGTGCTTAGTTCAGTGCTCTGCACCCAAGTAAGGGCTCAATAAACATTATTCATTTTCTGATTGATTGATGAATACAATACAAACAAAAGGGTACTGTTGCTTAAGGGTTTCAGGCCTCTCACGGCCAGAGAACAACATTCTAAACAGTCACAACCATAGCCAAAGCAGAGAGTGGGAAGGCCATAATGGAACGCTGAGAGTTGGAGAACTGTAGTTCCCAGCATTCTAAATCCTGCCAGTTTGTCTTCAGTCAGTCAGTCACATTTATTGAGCGCTTACTGTGTGGAGAGCACTGTAATAAGTGCTTTGGAGAGCACAAGATAGCAATGAATAATAATAATGATGTTGGTATTTGTTAAGCGGTTACTATGTGCCGGCACTGTTCTAAGCGCTGGGGGAGATACTGGGTAATCAGGTTGTCCCACGTGAGGCTCACAGTTAATCCCCATTTTACAGATGAGGTAACTGAGGCACAGAGAAGTGAAGTGACTTGCCCACAGTCACAGAGCTGACAAGTGGCAGAGGTGGGATTCGAACTCATGACCTCTGACTCCCAAGCCCGTGCTCTTTCCACTGAGCCATGCTTCCTCTGTCCACAGTAGCTTACAGTCTTCACCCTTCCTGGGATGCAGCAAGGGCTAATTGGAAGTCTTGACTGCAGAGGCGGCAAGATAGCTGCTCTCCTAGATTGCAGGCCTCACCAGTGCAGTGTTAAAGGCTTGGAAGGTGTCTTCCTAATAATAGCAATAATAATGATACTTGCACTTACTATGTGCCAGGCACTGAACCAAGCACTGGGGTGGTTACATGCTAAATGAGTTCAACACAGTCCCTGACCCATTTGGGGCTCGCAGTCGCAATCCCCATTTTCCAGATGAGGTAGCTGAGGTGCAGAGAAATGAAGTGATTTGCCCAAAGTCCCACAGCAGACAAGTGGTGGATCTGGGATTAGAACCTCTAACTTCCTGATTCCCATGCCCATGATCTATTCACTACACCATGCTTCTTCTCCCACTCTTCCTCCTGTCTTCGTTCCATCATTTACCTGAGCAACATGTTGGTCACTGACTTTGCCACCTGTGTCAAGCCATCAGGTTTGCTTTGCCCATTGGACTAGATGCAAAATCCCCCCCCCCCCCACCACCGTTTAGAGGTGATGATACTGAAGCTCAGAGACATTAAGCTAATTGCCCAAGTTCACACAGCAGGTCAGCAGGTCGAGCTAGACACCAGACCTCATGACTCTGAACTCTCAGATCCATGCCATTTCCACTAGACTGTATACTGTCTCTCTTCTAGAGCTCAGTTTGCAGCAACGCTGATCAAACTGCTCCTCCTGGGAGACAAACTATGGGGGGGGTGGGGGAGCGCTGATTTGGGCTAGGGTTATATCAAAAGTTGAGGGTCAGCTAAGGAACTGAATCATCAGGACTACTTTAAATTGGAGCTTACCTTGAAGAGTCCCTCTAGTTCCAGGGCCAGGAACAGGGGTTTGAAAGAATGCTATGTGCATGAACATTTTAGCTCTTCTCTTATTACCGGTCCTTATCAGTTTCAGAAGTGCCTAAGATAGATTGTATATCAGCTATTGATTTGTTACTGTCTTTGGGAAAGCAAACACAGGCTTATCTGCAAGAATACTTAGAAGAAAGATAACGATGAGTTATGAAATACTTAATCATGACAGATCTTAGATTAATCATGACTGATTCTAGAACAACACTGAATCATTTTAATATTGCATCAATGTATTGATCAATGGTATTTATTGAGCTCTTAATGGATGCAGAGCACTTCAGTTAGCATTTGGGAAACTGCAATACAACAGAGTTGGTAGACATTTCCTGCCCACTATGAGCTTACAGTCAAAAGGAATGGCTTTTAAGTAAAACTGATAGAAAAGTGGCTTAGATAGAATACAGTATAATTGCGATAAAAATGATCATATTTTTTGCCAGGGTGATTCAGTTTGAACAGGGGCCTGATTTTCAGGGTCTTTCAAAAAATCAAAAAGAATGAGCCAAGAGTCCTATTTTCAGGTAAGGAGACATAGCATGCCCTAGGGAATAGAACACAGGCATAGGAGTTAGGAGGATCTGGGTTCTAGTCTTGGTTCCACCACTTGTCTGCTGTATGACCTCAGATGAGTCACTTAACATCTCTGTGCCTCAGTTACCTCATTTGTAAAAATGGGGGCAAAAAGTATGAGCTCCATGTGGGACATAGACTGTGTCCAACCTGTTTGCCTTATATCTACCCCAGCATTTAGAACGGTGCCTGGTACATAGTAAGTGCTTAATAAATACCATTAAAAAAGTTATCTCACCTTTAAAATGGAGATTAAAACTGTGAACTTCAGGTGGGACAGGGATTGTGTCTAACCCAATTTGTTGATATCCACCTTGGCACTTAGTACAGTGCCTGGCACATAGTAAGCACATAACAAATGCCAATATTATTACTACTGTTTTTATTATTCAAAGGAAAGTGTATTATTCAAAAGAATTGTGATGAAGAAACATTTCAAACTGATATTAGTACAGTTAGATAGTAAATTATAAAAATATACAACTCTAACCTGATTTTAGGTTTTAGGATTAGGAAAATATAAAAAAAAAGAAAAAAAGAGAGGGTTGGAAAAAAATTTCAGTGGGCCTAATTCTAATAAAAACTCTTTCTTCAAAATGTAAAAATATTAGCCACAACAGAGGCTCCTTGGGCATAATCATCGAAGTGCTTTTTTTCCCTCCAGATGTAGTGAAGTGCAAAAGAGACCGAAACAGTTCTGCTTCCCAACAATGTCCAGTTTGCAAAAATCCCTGGAATTCTAAAGATCGACTCTTAGCCGAGATCCCAGCTTCCGCCTTGGTTTGTACTAAACCCGTCATCGATCCGACCCTAAAGCTGCGGAACACCAGTCTTTCTGAGGAAGGCGATTCTACGCCTGCATCCCCTAAAGAGTTCTTAGCTCCCATAGGCTCCATGGATTTGAACATGGCCGACCACTCCGGAAATGAAGCCAAGTTGGTCTGCGATATTCAGAAACCCTCAATAAAGTCACCCATCTCACTTCTACGTGAAAACGACCTCTCCTTACTGAACGTATCATTTTCAACTTTCTTGATATGCAATATAGATTCCGCTCACATCCAGACACTCTGGAGAATTCTGGCCCTTTACAGTGTCTCTCCCCTAAGGATGGAAAGAAGCCACTTGCTTACCGAGACGCCTCACGTCAGTTACAAATACAAACAGGTGACCTCCAAGAGCGAGGATATCTTCACCGACATAGAGGCGGAGGTGGGAGCTGAGCCGACATGGCTGATGCAGGACCATTTCTTGCTCCAACTGGACAGGACGGCCACCACCCTTAGCACCTTGCATATCCGCTTCTGGACGGAGGCCCAGATCACCCTCCCTCCAGTGGGAGACGGAGGACGAGGGAGATATAAGTGGACCGCCATTTGCCGAGATAACAGCACAAAGCTGCAGCACACAGTTTTGGTAGGCGAAACTGTGGACCTGAACTGCCCTGGGCACGGGGACCCTGCCCCACACGTAGAATGGGTTCTAGCAGATGGGAGCAGAGTGAAGGCTCCGTACGTCAGCGAAGATGGAAGAATCCTAATCGATAAGGCCGGGAAATTGGAACTCCAGACGGCTGATAGGTTTGACGCTGGCCTTTACCACTGCATCAGCACTAATTATGGAGATGCAGATGTTCTGACCTACAGGGTGATCATGGTCGAGCCGGACTTAGGGGATCGCCATGTGAACGGAGTTCGGCGAACGGTCATCCTTGGTGAAACAATTGATCTTCCTTGCCAGTCGACTGGGGTCCCGGATGCTTCTGTCAGCTGGGTCCTCCCCGGACCCATCCTGCTCCATCGATCCTCAAGGAACAAACACATTTTCAGCAATGGTACTTTAAGAGTCCAAAGAGTCACCCCACGAGACGGCGGACTTTATCGATGCGTAGCAGCCAATCCATATGGAGTGGACTTTCTGACTTTCAGAGTGTCGGTTGAAAGCACAGGAAATGCTGCTTTGACCAGGGATGATGGTGAGACTGATGGCTCTGGGCAGGAAGAACATAAAATTGCTAGTAAGGTTACGGAGCTTCCTCCTGAAAGAACTGATGGAACATCTCCTCCAGCTACGGAACCGGTTGGGAGAAATGCACGTAAAGGGCAGCCTCGTAGCAGGATGACCTACCACCACCGCGGTGACTATTGGAACAGACAGTTCAGGGGTCACAGACGACAATTCCCTCCTTCCATCAGAAGAATTGACCCACAACGTTGGGCGGCATTTGTAGAAAAAACAAAAAAGAACTCTCCTCCAGAGAAGCCAGACAACAGCACCTCCACCCCAATGCCAAATGTCAAACAGTTCTCAAAGGACTTAGGAGATGGTGAAGGATCTTCAGGTGTCTCTCCTCCAGAGGAGGAGTTTCTGCTGCCAGTGACCAAAACTCTTACAATATCAGCAAATACATCAACCTCAAAGCCCACAGTACCATCAGGTAACAATAAAGCCAACTTCGGTCCGGTCCCGGAAGCCACTCCAGCTGGGAGTTCATGGCTCTTCTCGACTGAGAGATCTGAGACAGCAACATTACATGCAGATCATGAACTTTCACCCTCTGTGACAGCAATGCCCAAGAAAACAAACATAACCCAAGCCTCACTCATGAATGGACAAGAGTTGATGAAACGACCAGCAACTACTTTCTCCTCCCTACTGACCAACACAGGTGAATTCCGGAAGGTGGACCAGATGTCAGCGTCTTTGGGAAAAAGAAATGAACGGTACAAAAAACCATCAGAAGAGTTAGTGGAGGAGACCATCAAAGACATCCATTTTGAGAAGTCTCATGTGGAGGACAAAGCGGAACTACTGACAGACTCTAGTCATTACACATCTTTGTCCACAGTCAGCAGGCCAAGAGATGAACGCTTGTATTTTCTCACTACACAAAAAACAATTACCCCAAGCCCCCTTCCAGGTTCAACCATTACTGCCCATCATCAGATCCAGGTCATTAATGACTTAGTGACTACTGTACCAATGTCCAAACATTATGGGAGGCGAAGGAAGATTTCTGGGAGGAGAAGAATTATCAGACCAAACCGAATTCCAAATATCAGAGAAAGATATAATTTTGCCAGGCTACAATTTAAGGGATTTGCTGAAGAAAGGACAACTTTTCTTCCAACTACAGTGTTGGATCGCAAGTGTTCATCATGTACTTCTGGACCAACGCTCCCTCCAATGCCCATCTATTCGGTCACCCCAAGGATTTCATACTCCACCCCAACACCATTCCAAGTCAATGCTCCCACAGCTCCACATGATCAATCTACAACTCTGCCCACAAGACCAGCATCACCCACTCAAGTGAAAATGGAACCAAACTTAGAGGTAGAGAAACCAACTCCTACCATAAGGTTTTTCTATGCTGAAAGCACACAAGTAACTCCACAAAATGACTCAGTGACCAATGCCCCAATATCCATTCACACTGAACAAATTCCTTCCACGAGCATTAGTGGCCCAATGGTAATTCATACCTCAGTCAGTGCGATCTGGGAGACAGCACCTGTGACCTCTTCATATTCGGTTGAAAGTGCCAATTCTCTGACCTCTGCTGCCCAACCCACTGTGAGAGCATCAAGAAGAAAAATTCCCTGGCATCACATCTTTGTCCACAGTCCTGTCCAAAAAGAAACGATCAATTCACATAAACCCAGTTCACTTGCAGGCATAACCCCGGGGCTGTCCCAAATTACCCCTGTTCAGTCCACAGTTGGGGCTTTCCACATTCATTTAAAAACTATCTCAACAAGACAAGATCAAACAGAGAACTTTCTGCTTCCAACCAGGGCTACAGTGGCCCACGATAACCTCTTGGAAAGACATAGCCCTCGGGATACTGGCATCCCCGTAGAGCGGCCCTCTCCCTCTCTTACCCCTCATCTTGCAAGCAGCACAGCAGATTCATCCAGGATCACGTTTCCTTCTCTTCCCCACACCCTGGCCACCGTCACCCAGACTCCAACAGCCAGATCTGTGAAGCAGAAAGGGCAAAGACGAAAGAGGCCTCAAAAAAGGATAACCACGGCCCAGAGTATGACCTCAACTCAAAGCCCTGCATTTGCTCCATTTGGAACTACGTCTCCTTCCATGTTCAAAATGGTGAGAACTTTAATGCTGCCTCCCATACCTGAATACAGCCCATCTCCCCCACAGGGCACTTCTGGAGTCCCAGTTAAATTCAGCCCACCACCGGTGAGTCTTCACAGGGCAGATGTGACTAGAGAGATATCCAGAGTAACCACTCAGCCACTGAAAACCAATGCTAAGATGGCTGGGCCCAGGAAACCACTGGAGGTCAGCACTCCTGAGAAATCAACATTCACACTCCCAGCTACCCCACAGTTCCTGAAGGATAATGACCACATTCCAGCAATGCCTCCAATTGGCACTCTAGGGATATCCATTGGGTACCCTGAGCAACCATCAACTCTCATCTCGGACACGACAAGGGCAGGCCTACCCCAGACTTCGAGAGTCGACACACTTCAGCTTCTGACGGAGGTTCCGCCGGATTCTAGATCATCCCCTAATACAAAATCTCCTGCTGGAACCACCCTCTTCTCCAACACACAGCATTTGGGCCTCCTACCACCACTGGTAACAGTTCCACCCCGATCCTGGAAAGACAAGACCGCTACTCCTCGGTGGTCAAACAAGTTTGAGCACAAGCCAAATTCAGAGATTCCTGAGAGAGGCCAGACTGTAAGAGAAAATACAGTGACTGTACCAAAATCCAGTTTACCCGCCACCTCCTCTCTCCATACTTTGGGTCAGGAAAGGGAGAAGGTGGATTCAATCGGGAGCTCGTTTGACCAGGCAGCCAATCAAGAAATAACTGGCTCCCACCACCTCACCCTAGACTCCTTGCCCAGAAAGAGATTTGAAAAGCCTAGAATCATTGGAGGAAAAGCAGCTAGTTTTACGGTCCTGGTGAACTCAGATGCTTTCATCCCATGTGAAGCAAGTGGAACTCCTCATCCCACCATATACTGGTCTCGAGGCTCATTAGGTAATTTAAAATGGTCTCTGCAATTCTCTTTATCCATACACAGGGTGGGATTTGCATTGGCCAATCAGTGGTACTTATTGAATGCTTACTGTATGCAAAACACTGTACTAAGCACCTGGGAGAGTACTGGATAGAACATGGGCCTGGGAGTCAGAAGGACCTGGGTGCTAACCCCGGCTCCGTCACTTGTCTACCGTGTGAGCGTGGGCAACTCTTCTCTGTGCCTCAGTAACCTCATCTGTAAAATGGGGATTAATGCTATGAGGCCCATGTGGGACAGGGACTGTGTCCAACCTGATTAGCTTGTGTTTAGACGAGTGCTTGACACATAGTAAGCACTTGAGAAATACCATCATTATTATTACAATGCAACAAAGTTGATAGACACTTTCAGTACCCACAGTGAGTTTACGGTCTAAAGGGGGAGACAGCCATCAGTATAAATAAATTATGAATATGCACATAAGTTCCTTGGGACTAAGGGAGGGGTGAATATCGAGAGCTCAAAAGGCAGAGATCCAAATGAATGGGTGATAGAGAACGAATGGGAGTTGGGAGAAAATGGCTTAATCATGCCATTCAAGGCAAAGAATGAATTGGAGGTTAATGCCTCTTGGGACCTCAAATGACCACTATTCTGGGACTCCCCATGACTTATAGGTGCCTTATTGTGATTTCTAATGTACGAAGATTAGCAGAATGAAGAGGATGTATCTAGACTATCTTGCATTAAAGCATAATCACTTGAATGGTTCCTTTTCAAATAATAAAAATCAATAGACAAGGAGTATATATAATCACATTTGAAGCCACCAGCCATTAGGACATAATGGATTTCCTGGTGATGTACGACTTTACCGTTCCTATAATGAATCTTTTCTCCTACCGTTAACCTTCAGGTTAAACCTCCCTGTATAAGTAAAGCCTAAACGGGAAGCTCTGATGCTCTATGTCTGTGTTTTTCTCTTGTGCTTTTTAATCAGGACTCATTATAGCCAGCGGGAGGCAAGAGGGTCGATTCCAAGTGTTTGCCAATGGCACCCTCTCGATCCAGGCTACGAGGGTTCAGGACCGTGGACAGTATCTGTGCGTGGCCGTCAATCCACAGGGCTCTGACCGCCTCTTGGTCACTCTATCTGTGGTCACCTACCCCCCCAGGATCCTGGACAGTCGCACCCGGGAGATCACCGTCCACGTGGGGAGCTCGGCAGAAGTGAGCTGCAGAGCCGAAGGCCGACCTCTCCCAACGCGCTCTTGGATTCTAGCGAACAAGACAGTCATCCGGGAAGCATCCGAGGGAAGCCGGCGAGTCTCCGTGAAACCCGACGGCACCTTGGTCGTTCGATCCCTGACCGTTTACGACCGTGGGGTCTACACGTGTCTGGCACGCAATCCCGCTGGCATGGATTCCTTGAGCGTGAAGATCCAAGTGATCGCCGCCCCACCCCTCATCCTGGAAGAGAAGAGACAGCATGTGGTGGGGACCTGGGGTGGAAGTTTGAAGCTGCCCTGTACCGTGGAAGGAAATCCTCAACCCACCGTTCACTGGGTCCTCTCGGACGGAACCAAAGTGAAACCCTTGCAGCTTGTAAATGCCAGGTGGTTTCTGCTGGCCAACGGAACCCTTTACACCCAGAACCTGGCCCTTTCGGATAGCGGTAGGTATGAGTGCATAGCGACCAGCTCCACCGGCTCCGAGAGGAGGGTGGTCAATTTGATGATTGAACGAAGAGACTCGGTTCCCAGCATAGAGACGGCATCCCCCAAACTGACCGAACTGAATTTAGGGGACCCTCTCTTCCTGAACTGTTCGGCGACAGGCACGCCCGAGCCCAGGATAATCTGGAGGTTGCCTTCCAGGGCTGTGATTGACAGGTGGCACAGGTGAGCATGTGACTTTATATCAGACTGTCTTCATTTCAGTGATACAAGATTTCAGACTCTCTGAGAATTGCATCAGAGGGAAGGCCAGGGCAAGTGAATAATAATGTTGGTATTTGTTAAGCGCTTACTATGTGCAGAGCACTGTTCTAAGCGCTGGGGGAGATAAAGGGTAATCGGGTTGTCCCACGTGGGGCTCACAGTTTTTTGATCCCCATTTTACAGATGAGGTAACTGAGGCCTAGAGAAGTGAAGTGACTTGCCCACAGTCATACAGCTGACAAGTGGCAGAGGTGGGATTTGAACTCATGACCTCTGACTCCCAAGCCCGAACTCTTTCCACTGAGCCACGCTGTAAATCCTGCGTCGGTCCCTGACATTACTGGGAGTTCTCAGGACTGTACCTCAGCCAATGGAGTTCATGGAGCCAATTTAGGAATGCTCGTTCCCTGGTTAGCTTCAAAGGGGTCCTAAAGCCTTACTAGTCTCCTTTTCATTCAATCATATTTATTGAGCACTTACTATGTGCAGAACACTGTACTGAAATGTGGGTTTAAGGATTTATTCACTCATTCAAATGTATTTATTAAACACTGTGTGCAGAGCACTGTACTAAGCACTTGGGAAAATCCAACAATAAACGGTGACATTTCCTGCCTACAAGGAGCTCACAGTCTATGTTCTGCTCAGTGCAGCTTAGTTCCTCAAATTCCTGTTGCTGTCACCTCCTGCAATTGAAGCCCAGGCATCTCTGTGAAGATGAAAGGGTCATCAGCCACTAGTCGACCACCTCCTTCCTTGGAGGTGGAAAATGTTGTCAACCAAAATGTTAGATATTTGAGGAAATGTTTGGATGTGGGTTCCCATCCCGGTTCTTCCACTTGTTTGCTGTATGACTTTGGACAAGCCACTTAACTTCTCTGTGCATTAGTTACCACATCTATAAAATGGGGAGGAAGACTGTAGCCCCACGTCAGACAACCTGATTACCTTGTATTTACCCCAATGCTTAGAAGAGTGGTTGGAACATAGTGTTTAACAAATACCATCATTATTGTTATTATTTCCTGAATCCCTCAGATGAGCCCGTGTCTCTATATTTAATTCAGTTTCCATTGGTTACCGACTAACTGAATTTATCAAAAGGCAAATGACTGTAAAAACTGGTGATTTTTTTGAGGTATTTGTAAATACTTCCTATATGCCAGGCACTATATTGAGGGCTGGGGTAGATACAAGATAATCAGGTTAGATCCATTCCATGTCCCACATGGGGCTCACAGTCCTAATCCCCATGTAACAGATAAGGTTACTGAGACACAGAGAAGCTTAGTGACTGGCTCAAAGTCACACAGCAGAGAAGTGGTGGAGCTGAGATTACAACCCGGGTATTTCTTCTGACTCCCAGGCCTTTGGTCTTTCTACTAGGCCATGTTGCTTCTCCTACACCATTTCAATGAATCATTAAGTATGGCTTAATCCACTCTTTGGAAAATCTATTTCCATGTTTTTCTCCTGTTCCTTCTTCCCTCCCCTCTCTCTTATTCTTAGATTGTGGACTCCTGGAGAGCCAGAGACTTTGATTAATGTTTTCCTGGGTAATTTTTCTAACCAGTAATAAACACCATTACTATTACAACTACTGATCATTCAACTTCAACTTGTAATATCAGTATATGTACACTCATGCTATGTGTTAAATGCCATGTGCTCCTTCTACAGCAGCATAGACACGAGACAGTAGAGAGATGAGAAAGCACAGGTTCGTCTTTTTCAATACGGGGGCACAACTGTTCAGCAAACAGGGTACAACAAACCTTGAAAGGTTATATAATACCTGAAAAGATCTGTTAAACCATTTTGCTTGAAGAATTTGAAATGATAGGGATTTACTGTTTCGGCATAAATGGAAATGGTGGGAAGTCAGGAACACTGTTTGCAATTTTTCCTAACCATTACACGAAAAGCAGCACGGTCTAATGGAAAGAACTTGGGCCTGAGGGTCAGAGGGCCTGGGTTCTAATCCCAGCTCCACCACTTGGCTGTTGTGTTACCTTAGGCAAGTCACTTCACTTCTCTGTGCCTCAATTTACTCAGCTCTAAAATGCGGATTATGACTGTGAGCGCTATTTGGGACAGGGACTATGTTCAACCTGATTATCTTGTATCTACCCCAGTGCTTAGTTACAGTGCCTGGCAAATAGTAAACACTTAACAAACACCACTAAACAAAATCACAAATCCCAATTTCAACTTGTTCCATTAGTTTTAATCACATGGGTGAGAAAACACAAACATAAATCTCTGTCTGGATCTCACTCCTGATTTCACATGACCCTTTTTCTCTCTTCCCACTGAATGATGGATGCTAAAACCAGTTTTTCTCTTTCCTAGGATGGGCAGCCGGATTCACGTGTTCCCAAATGGCTCCCTGGTCATCAGGGCTGTGACCGACAAGGACGCAGGGGACTATTTGTGCGTAGCCAGAAACAAGATGGGCGAGGACCTGCTCCTGATGAAAGTCATCCTGAGAATGAAGGCCGCACAAATCGACCACAAGCAGCACTTCAAAAAGCAAGTACCCTACGGCAAAGACTTCCGAGTTGATTGCAAAGCTTCTGGCTCCCCGGTGCCCGAGATATCTTGGAGCCTGCCGGATGGGACGATGGTGAACAATGTGATGCAGGCCGATGACAGCGGCCACAGGTCCCGTCGCTACGTTCTTTTTGATAATGGGACTTTGTATTTTAACAAGGTCGGGATGGCTGAGGAGGGTGATTACACCTGCTACGCCCAAAATACTTTGGGGAAAGACGAAATGAAAGTGCACCTGACTGTGGTAACCCCTGCCCCACAGATAAGGCAGTCTCCCAAGAGTTACCAGAGAGTCAGAGCGGGAGAAACTGTGATTTTGGACTGTGAGGTCATGGGAGAACCCAGCCCCAAGATATTCTGGCTGCTGCCTTCCAGTGATAAAGTTTCATCTTCCAGTGACCGGTATTTGCTTCACACTAACGGTTCCTTGTCCATCAGCAAAGTAAAGCTGTTGGATTCCGGAGAGTATGTCTGCGTCGCCCGGAACTCCGGTGGAGATGACACAAAACTGTACAAGCTGGATGTCATTTCCAGGCCTCCTGCAATAAACAGCTGGTATGCAAACAAAACGGTCATTAAAACAACCGCAGTGAGGCATTCGAAGAAACATATCGACTGCAGGGCCGAGGGGATGCCTCCGCCTCAGATTATGTGGATTATGCCTGACCATATTTTCCTGACGGCCCCCTACTATGGCAGCCGCATCACCGTCCATCCCAACGGGACCCTGGAGATCAGGAACGTCCGGTCGTCAGATACTGCGGAGTTCACCTGTGTGGCCCGTAATGACGGGGGAGAGAGTGTCTTGGTGGTGCAGCTGGAGGTATTAGAGATGTTGCGGAGGCCCACGTTCAGAAATCCGTTCAATGAGAAAGTGATAGCCCTCCCAGGGACACCCACTGCACTGAATTGTTCTGTCATTGGAAACCCACCTCCTGAAATCATCTGGCTCTTACCCAATGGCACTCAATTTCCCGCCCGAGCCGGGAATGCCCGATTTCACATCAGAAGCAACGGATCCCTCGTCATCCAAAACCCGACTAAAGATGATGCTGGGAGATACCGTTGCACTGCTAAGAATCAAGTGGGCTACATTGAAAAATTGATCATCTTAGAAGTGGCCCAGAAACCCGTTATCCTAACGTACGTACTAGAAGCCATAAAGGGCATCAGCGGACAACTGCTCTCCCTTCACTGTGTGTCCAGCGGAAGTCCGAAACCCACCGTGACTTGGACCGTTCCAGGTGGCCGAGTGATAGACAGATCTCATGCTTGGGGAAGGTATATCTTGCATGAAAATGGTACTCTGGTCATCCAAGAAGCAACCGTTCACGATAGAGGAAACTATATCTGTAAGGCTAAAAACAGCATCGGGGTTGCAACGGTAGCCGTTCCTGTGACGATCGTCGCCTACGCCCCTCGGATTACAAATCGACCCCCTCGAAGTATCCACACCGTGTCGGGTGTGGCCGTTCAATTAAACTGCGTGGCGCTGGGGATACCTAAGCCAGAAATCACCTGGGAGATGCCCGACCATTCGGTGCTTTCAACAGCGGGTGGAGGACGCTCTTCTGGGAGTGAACTTCTCCACCCCCGGGGGACGCTAGTCATCCAAAATCCCCAAACGTCTGACTCTGGGGTGTATAAGTGTACTGCAAAGAACCAGCTGGGCTGGGACTCGGCTATGACATACATTCGAGTGCACTGAAATGAAGAAATACAGCCTGAACCACCCTTAAAGAAAGTCTACATCTGGGCCAAGTTTCTTTTTGGAAGAAGTTTAATCAAAGGCAGCCAGAGGCACAGAAATGATTTAGAACACATTTACAATATTCACTTTATAATGGACATGCAAAAAAAGACTTGGAAAAAAATCTTGCATTTATGAACTAGTATTGATTCCCTCAATGACCAAATGGATTTGAAAACAAACTTTAACTTAAGGCACTTTTATTTTGCCAACAAATAACAGTAAAGGTTAAAATAAAATTACTCTCATAAAAGAAGAAGCTTCAAATGTACCTGAATTTTCCAGTAAATAATGATTTTTTTTCTTTCTCTCATTTACATAGCATCTGTCTTGTTGAACAGTGGTAAACATGGCACCCATAACAGAGAAAATCTGAAAAACCAAATTTAGTTACATACCATGTGACTATCCTGATGTAGAATCATTTTGCAGTTTGTGTATTGGTATATTTGCCAAAACCCATAGAAAATAAGCTTTGAAATATGGTCAAAATCTAACACTTCCACACTGGAAATTTTCTTTGACCAGGAATACAAAAATGGTTTAATCAAGGCATTTAACAATGCATGTGGTCTGCCAATCCTAAACACTCCTAAAAGAACTCCATGCCTGTACATTCATTGAAACCGCACAGGCAGGATTGATTCCTCCTCTTGTCAGGTACGCCTCTCACCAAGGTATTAAAAATACAATAAAACTTCCTTACACTCTGAAAAATTCACTCCAAGAGGCCTTAGCTTGAAGCTCTAGCTAATGGTCATGGCTCCCTGGCTTTCACACTATACCAAAATGAAAATTTCTATTAAATACAGATGGTGTGAGGGAAGGAGGAAGAAGAAGGCTGAATGGAACACAGCTATAAGGAAGTTTCATTATATTCCAAAGAGATGAACTTTTCTTCCTAACTACAATGAAGTACTATTAAGGGCTCCATTTGACCTGAATTTACTTATTTCCTTAGGGAAATCCAATGGACGCTTTGCACTAGGCCATAGCTCTGGAAGCAGACAGAGTTGTACTACTCCATCACCTCTGCCATAGCCAGTAGAGGATTTGTCTACTCTTTCTAGGATTAGGATTTTTCTAGGGTCACTTAAGACTAAGAAGGTCCTAAAAGATTCCTCCATGGATCCCCTGATACTCAAAACATACGTAAGTACCTATGTACGAACGTGTGTGTGGGGGGGGGGGGGGGCGCGGAGTTTACTGTTCCCTTGCACTTAGTGAGGAACACTGTGGATGAGCCATTTAGTAGGGAGATAGGGAAGGGACTGCATTTGGAACATGCCAATGTTGAAAAAGTCCAAAGTATATGGGCGACCTAGTGGCTTTCAGTCAAACCTTTGCAGACAGGTATATGGAGGGAAGACTCTAGGCTCTGGGAACTGAGGTCGTATGTCTTTTTCCATCTTTCCAAACAAACAAGACAGCAAAGCCTTTCACAGGCTAAATATGCTTTTACATGTGGCTGTCCAGGCCCTATTTTAGGGTGAGATGGACGGGATTTACTTTCCAACATTTTGGAAGAGAGATTTGAAGTGGGAAAAAAAGTCGGGGCTTGGGTGCCTGTTTGCATGAGTCATTTTTTCTGTAAAACTTTTCGAGATTCAGGAAACCGGTTTCCTCTCACACCATACAATCAAAGATGAGCCGTTTCCTTTCTTTGCCTCCGATGCTCATCTGTAAAATGGATGTGGATGGTCTTGACCTATCAGCCTACTGCACGTGAAAATTGGGGGAAAAGAATGGTCCGAGATGCTGCAAAATAGAAAGGGCTCAGAAATGCTAATTGTTACAATAGTCTAAAAACAGGAATCCTGTCATAAGTTCTCTGAGCTGGGGTGGTGGTGGAGAGGAACCAGTTCAAAGAACTACCTGGTGTTTCAAAACCAGTAATGACTACATAAGAAAAGAGAGGCATGAAAAGACAAGTGCCAGGATCTCAGTGTTTGACCAGACATGAATCTAGTTGTGGAAAAATCATATTATTCTAATTATGATTTGAGCAAAAGGGAAAAAAAAACCTGATGTATAAAATACCAGCAAAAATCGCTAGGTGAGTTTCTGAGAACAACTGATACCTGTTATTTTGGTGAAAAGAGTGGTCTTCATGTTTTGGCAAAGTCTTTTCCAGCCCATAGGAAATGAGAAATCAGGAGGCCGGAGCTAAATATTTTCACAGTGTACAAAACAGTTCACAGGAATGTTGCTACAGCAAAAGAAGCTGACATATAGTTGAGGTCGTTTGCATTGGTCAAACCTTGCAATGAGGAACTCACTGAGGAAGATACATCTCTATAATGATTTTTCAAATGAAGTCATCGACTAAAGTTGAACTAGCTGCATTTTTCTTGTCGCAGCTCTACACAGTTTGTTCATTTTAGACATATCTATTCACAGTATGTTTGACTACCATAAATGGCAAATCATATGGCAAAAAGAAAGATAAAACAAATACAGAACAGGGGAATATATTCCCACAGGTTTTCAAATGCCCTGCAATTTTCACATTCAAAATTTGTGCATCTAATCCTAAAAAAATATCATATGGAATACTCTTGTTACACAAACCAAATTATAATTTACTGTAATTTTTACTCTAATACGAGCAAATTACCACATACTCAAACAAGGTTAAAATAGTTACTATTTCATTAGAATCAATTCGATGTATAATTTACTTGTGCTTTTTGCACCGATTTATAAATACAGCATATGCATCACACAACCAAGACTGACTGACACCCACGTTAATAATGAAAGTCAAAATATCAAATACTTACCCTACCAAATCAACGGCAAATACATCAATGAGAGCAAGAGCCTTCTGGGAGCTTGGGCCGGGTGATTGGAAAACCGGGCCAAGTTACAGCCCTGCGGAGACTCAGGCCGACTCTGAGAAAACTTCCTGGAGTGCGGGAGAGGGGTGAGCCAGCCTGGAGGAAGATCCTGGAGGGTCAGAAGCCGGCTGAAACCATATGACCTGCTCCTGGCCGCTACCTGCTCAAAGCAGACACTCCAGCGATAACCACTGGGCCCTTGCCACCCAAGCGTCGTATCTTTACAGAGGCCCCTTGGTCAATGAACTTTCCAAAGAGAAAGAAACCGTACAGGACTACTACCTCTAGAAGGTTTATTAACATCGTACTGTGGCTTTTATAGAACCCTTAAGAAGTTTAAATACAAGCAAGAAACTCTATCAGCACCCTCTGACCACAACGAAAGCAGGAGAAAAATTTTGTATTCTAACACAAAAAAAGTTTATAAAGTGCTTATGAAATTACAAACATTTAAATCTAATATGACTCAAATCAACATTCACTTGACTGTCAAAAGATTAAGAGGTGAGCAGTGAAGTCAACTTTTATGTCAAAATCTGAAATGCCTTTAATTTCAGTCGTTTGGTCCAGAGCAGCTAAAAAAACAAAACCAAACAACAAACAAAAAAAAAAAACCTTTCTTGATAATGAATAATCTCTTTAAAGCCAGTATTCCTCGTTAAAAAACAAAAAAATCAACGGCCAAAGAAAGAGCCAGTTTCTTTGCTTTGCAACAAAACAAGCCCATTAAGAGGCCTACACACACCATATTTTTTAAGCTCTTCACAATGTTAAATGCAAAAAGGCCCCAAAGCCAACACCATTTCACCGTTCACTAATCTCCGTGCTGTATATAGCACAAAATTAGTGGAAAAAATTCAAAATAAAGAAGAAACAAATTAAAATTATTAATAATTAGTGCATTGAATTTTGATTTTCTTTTCTTCAGTGCAACCATAAAACTACATGGTGATGCCTCTTCCAGATTTAAAAGTGTGATGGGTGTCCATAAGGATTGACTCCTTGCTGTGGCTGGTTACCTGAGGGAGATACATAAACATAAAGTTAAACTCCCCAAGAACCCACATATTGTGCCTAAATATTTTTAAAAATGGAAAGTTAGGTCATTTCTATACATGAAACCTCTAAAGTGCTATCATAACTCACCATTTTCAAGGAGAATGTTGAGAGAGCCACGTGTAAACTAGAGGCTCCTGTAGACTGTAAACTCCTCCCTAGACTATAAGTTCACTGTGGGCAGGGAACATGTCCACCGATTCTGTTGGATTGTACTCTCCCAAGTGCTTATTACACAGTTCTGCACACAGTAAGTGTGAAATAAAAACCACTGATGGATAGAAGGGAATCTCTCTGCTTTTCTTTGCAGGCAAGATTATAGTCAAATCCATTTCAACTAGCTACTAAAGAACATAGTTTAGTATTACATGAATTTATAGCACGGCTTCAGACATAGGTACAGTAGAGATGATATTAACTTTATGGTGTGACAGATTCAGGGAAATTGCCAAGACCTTTACCATCAATAAATCAATGATATTTACTGAGTCCTTACTGTGTGCAGATCACTGAACTAAGCACTTGGGAAAATACAACACATTTGGTAGACATGATCCCTGCCCACTACGAGTTACAGTCTAGAGAACTGAAGTGTTTCCACTGCCCTTACAGTACAAGTAAGTGCAGTGCGAAATGCTTAAAACAGTGATCTACACACAGTAATCGCTCAATAAATATGACTGAATGAGTCAACAAGACAGGGCTCTGGAGTGAGCTATATAAAATTCAGCTCTCCTGAAAATTTACCAAGATCTTCAGGTAACTATACTTGGAATGGATGATCAAACGGGAATTGAAAGTGCTTTACCTGACCTTTCTCCCTATTACCATTGATACACTCAGTCCTGTTCAATTAATCAGTCTATCAATCAACAATATTTATTGAGTGCTTACCATGTGCGGAGCACTGTATTATCAGTTGGGAGAATACAACAGAATTGGTAGATACGTTCCCTGCCCACAAGGAGCTTACAGTCAAGAGCGGGAGACAGACATGAAAATAAATTATGGGCATATTCATAGGTGTTCTGGGGCTGAAAGCAGGGCTTATATCAAAAGCTAGAGGGTATAGATCCAGGTGCATAAGTGATGCCGAAGGGAGGGAGAAGAGGAGAGATAGGTGATGCCAAAGGAAGGGGGAATAGGAGAAATGAGGTTTTAGTTGGGGGCTACCTCTTGGAGGAGATGTGATTTTCACAAAACCTTGAAGATGGGGGAGGTGGGGGAGTGTGGGGGAGTGTTGACTGCCATTTTTTAAGGGGGGAAGAGTTCCAAGCCACAGAGAGGAAGTGTGAGATGGATTAGGAGCTAGATGGGATAAGGTCAACCCATTCTATGCTGTTATGTTTAAAGAGGCAATGGATCTAGAATGTAAGCTCGTTGTGGGCAAGGTATGTGTTTATTTAATGTTGTACTCTCCCAAGTGGTTAGTTCAGTGCTCTGCATACAGTAAGTGCTCAATAAATGTGATTTAATGAACAAAAGAATCTACTACATGAATCTCTACTACTACAAATGAGTCTCTTGGTGAACTCATTCGCTCTCACGGCTTTAACTAACATCTCTACGCAGATAACACGCAGATCTACATCTCTGCCCCGTCCTCTCCCCCTCACTTCAGGCTCGCATCTCCTCCTGCCTCCAGGATGTCTCCACCTGGATGTCGGCCCGCCAGCTAAAACTCAACATGAGCAAGACTGAGCTCCTCATCTTCCCTCCCAAAACCGGTCCTCTCCCAGACTTCTTTATCACAGTGGATGGTACGACCATCATTCCCGTCTCTCAGGCCCGCAATCTCGGTGTCATCTTTGACTCGTCTCTCTCGTTCACCCGACACACCCTATCTGTTACCAAGACCTGCCAGTCTCTCCTTTACAATATCGCCAAGATCCGACCTTTCCTCTCCACCCAAACGGCTACCTAACTGCTACAGGCTCTTGTTATATCCCGGCTAGACTACTGTGTCAGCCTTCTCTCTGATCTCCCTTCCTCCTCTCTCGCCCCGCTCCAGTCTATTCTTCACTCCGCTGCCCGGCTCATCTTCCTGCAGAAACGATCTGAGCATGTCACTCCCCTTCTTAAACACCTCCAGTGGTTGCCTATCAACATCCGCTCCAAACAAAAACTCCTCACTCTAGGCTTCGAGGCTCTCCATCACCTTGCTCCTTCCTACCTCTCCTCCCTTCTCTCTTTCTACTGCCCACCCCGCATGCTCCGCTCCTCTGCCGCCCACCTCCTCGCCGTCCTCCGGTCTCGCCTAAACCCGCCGTCGACCCCTGGGCCACGTCCTCCCGCGGTCCTGGAATGCCCTCCCTCCTCACCTCAGACAATCTAATTCTCTTCCCCTCTTCAAATCCCTACTGAAAACTCACCTCCTCCAAGAGGCCTTCCCAGACTGAGCTCTCCCCTTTGTCCCTTCTGCTCCCTCTACCCCCCTTTATCTCTCTGCAGCTAAACCCTCTTCTCCCCCCTTTCCCTCTCCCCCTCCCCCTCTCTCATCCCACTCCCTCAGCACTGTACTCGTCTGCTCGACTGTATATATCTTTATCACCCTATTTATTTTATTTTGTTTAATGAGATGTACATCACCCTGATTCTATTTAGTTGCCATTGTTTTTATGAGATGTTCTTCCCCTTGACTCTATTTACTGCCATTGTTCTTGTCTGCCTGCCTCCCCCTATTAGACTGTAAGCCCATCAAATGGCAGGGACTGTCTCTATCTGTTGCCGACTTGTTCATTCCAAGCGCTTAGTACAGTGCTCTGCACATAGTAAGCGCTCAATAAATACTATTGAATGAATGAAATGAATCTACTATCCGCTTGGTGTAGTGGATAGATCATGGGCCTGGGAGTCAGAAGGTTATGGGTTCTAATCCTGGTTCCATCACTTGTTTGTGGTGTGACCTTGGGAAAGTCTCTTCACTCCTCTGCGCCTCAATTACTTCATTCCCATTAAAATGGGGATTTAGACTGTGAGCCCCACATGGGACAAGGGACTGTGTCCAACCCAATTTGTTTGTATCCACCCCAGGTCTTAGTACAGTGCTTGGCACAGAGTAAGCACTTTGCAAATATCTTAATAACTCAGTGCATAGTGCTTGGCACATAGAAAGCACTTAACAAATACCATAATTATTGCTCCTTGGGGAGTGAAATCACACTTCTGATCCACCGGGATACTGTTATAGCTCACAGGCTACAAGCATCATAACAAGTCTTTCAGACCAAGATTCAGGAATTGCATAAGTACACAAAAATAAGAGGACATGAGCATTCATGTGTGTAACTCTGCAGATTTAACACTCAGCTGTGGATTAAGAATAAATCTGAAGAAATCTAAAGTTGCAGTCCACAACCTGGAAACCCAATCAATTAAGGGCACTTATTGAGTGCTTACTATGTATACAGCTCAGTACTAAACATTCTGGATGACAGACAAGAGAATCAGGATCCCCACCTTACAATCTAATGAGAAAGGTGGGCATTAAAATAAATACACTAGTAAAGGTTTTCACTGATACAAAGAATCTAAAGCTTCCACCAAATTCTGCTACCTAGACAGCACACACTCTGACATGCCCAGATAGATGAAGTAGAAAACAGAATTAAAACCGAAACAATCCAACACTATTTAGACTCTAGACTGTAAGTGCACTTTGGATAGGGAAAGTATCTGCTCATTTTGTTGTATCGTACTCTCCCAAGGACTTTGTACAGTGCTCTGCACATAGTAAGTGGTCAAAAAATACCATTGATTGATTGTTTGCAGCCAACTTCAAGACTGCAGTGATCCCAGGGCATTAAACTCCATATCAGTTTGAAGGTCAACGAAGCTGTTGTGATGCTCCAATGTTCTATGTGGGTCTGACACCTGGGCCTACTGCACAAGACACATCCGGCTTTCGGAGAAGTGTTATCAATCCCACCTGACATTGCATGGCATCCCTCCAAACTCTTTATGAGCAGGGAACGTGTCTTCTAACTCCATTGCATTGTACTCTCCCAAGTGCTTATTACAGCTCTGCAGATAGTGAGCACTCAATAAATACCACAAGAGCTTAGTACAGTGCTCTGCACACAGTAAGCACTCAATGAATATGATTGAATGAATGAATCATCTCTGGAGGGGCTAAAATGAACGTTTGGGACCTTCTAGACTAGCCAACAATGTTGTTTCCCAGGGAAGCCTTCATTTCTAATGGAGACTCTTTGAAAGCAAAAAACAGAGCCAACTCTTCTCCCAGGATAGAGCATGGACCTGGGAATCGGAAGGACCTGGGTTCTAATCCCAGCTCCACTGCTTGTCTGTTGTGTGCTAGTCAGTCAATTGTATTTATTGAACACTTACTGTGTACAGAGCACAATACTATGCGCTTGGCAAGTGACTGAACTTATCTGTGCTTCAGTTTTCTCACCTGTAAAATGGGGATTCAAAGCTTGTTCTCCCTCCTAATTAGACTGTGTCCAACCTGATTAGCTGGTATCTACCTCAGTGCTTAGTATAGTGCCTGGCACATAGTAAGTGTATAACACAGAAGAAGAAAGAGAAGAAGGAGGAGGAGAAGGAAGAGGAAGGAGAACAACAAGGACAAGAACGAGAGGTAGAACAAGAAGAACAACAACAAGAAAAAGCACAAGCGCTTAAAACAAACGCTTACTTAGACTGTGAGGCCAATGAGAGACAGGGAATGCATCCGACGTGCTTTACTTGTATCTACCCCAGTGCTTAAAACAGTGCCTGGCACATAGTAAGTGCTTAAAAAATACCATTTTAGAAAGAAAAAAAAAACGAAAACAAAAACAAATGTCATAAAAAAATAAACACAAAATTTAAAAATAAAGGAGATCAACTCCAACTTTAACCAAGGTCAGTACCTTATCTACTTAGGACCACAATTTTCAGACAGTGGAAAGGAGACAGCACCAAGGTCTCCTGGCACAAACTGCCTGAATCAGTCATGAGATTTATTGGGCAGTAGGGAGGGTTAGCAAAAGGAAAAATGTCCCTGATGGCATTATCCCAAGAAAAGAGATGCAAATTCAGGGATCCAAGGATCCTGGCCGTCGGACTCATCCCAGTGCCAACTGCAGGCTGAGGTCTGATTGGGAAGGAAAGTTGACTGCCCCACACAAGCCCATCAAGGATTGCTGGCTTCAGAGGGAGCCTATTAGAGTGAAAACTCAGATGGAACGGAGTGAGAAAGCACAAGGCTCTGGGAAAAATCCCTTCCTTGGCATGCTCCAAGTGGTCCAGCAAGTGATTTTGGTGCCTATGAGTCAATATATGGAGATGAGCCAGGTACAAATGAATATGCCATATGCATTTGTAATTTTACAGTTTTGGCAAGTGAACAAGAACAAGAGAAGCCTCCTCTCTCCCGACCAGAGGAAAACGATCAGATTTTCAGGGATTAAAGTTTCCACCAATGAACACCCAGAGACGAAACCAAAAAATTGCCAGTGGAGTCTAGGTAGGAAGTTCCTTTCATCCGGTTTTGGCTCTTTGTTTGAGGCACTTACTAGATAGCTGTTTTTGCAGTTGTCGGACCAAAGCTGCTGTCTGTTGCTGCTGCTGCGTCTGCTGCAAGCCTTGTCTGGGGAACTGCAAAAGAGTAGTGGAAAGAGTGAGAGTGGGTAAACCTCCCCATGACGATTATTATCATTATGGTGTTCGCTAAGTGCTTACCATAGTGTCAAGCACTGTTCTACGCTCTGGGGTAGATACAATGAGTTAATGAGGTCAGGCACAGTTCCTGTCCCACACAGTGCTTACAGTCTAAGTCCCCATTTTGTTTTTAATAGTATTTGCTAAGTGCTCACTATGTGCCAGGTACTGTACTAAGTACTGGGGGAGATACAAGCTAATCAGTTTGTACACAATCCCTGCCCCGCATAGGGCTCACAGTCTTAACCTCTATTTTGCAGATGAGGTAACTGAGGCAGAGAGGGGTTAAGTGATCTGCACAAGGACACACAGCAGACAAGTGGTGGAGCCAGGATTAGAACGCAGGTCTTTCTGACTCTCAGACCTGTGCTCTATCTTGGAAGGAGAGCAGTTGGCTACATCTATTGCTTTCAAAGATCTCCAAAGATGGTCAATTAATGAACGCTATTTATTGAGCACTTACTAGGTGCAGAGCACTGTACTAAGTACTTGGGAGGGTATGATAAAACAGAGTAAGAAGACATGTTCCCTACCCATAAAGAGATGGTGTACAGTATTTTGGTATTTTTGTCATGCTGAAAATATGAAAACGAAAACGCTTGCTGCAGAAATAGAATTGACTGATTAAATTACACCAATCTTGCATCTTCAACCTCCAAGAACAATTAACACTAAGTGGAAAAACACACTGACAACTCTCCATCAATGATCAAATGCAGCATTAGACTAAAAAATCAACTCATCAATCCATAGTACTTATTAATTGCTTACTGTGTACAGAGTACTGAACTAAGCACTTGGGAGAGCACAATATAATTGAGTTGATAGACACGTTTCCTGCCCACAATAAATTTACAGTTTAGATGGGGAAACAGACATTAATATAAGTAAATTACTGGCAAGTACATAACTGCTGTGGGGCTTCAGATGGGTGAATACCAAATACCCAAAGGATATGGATCCAAGTGCACAGAAGACACAAAAGGGAGAGGGAGTCGGGAACAAGATGGCTTAATCAGGAAGGCCTCATTGACTCGATGGAACTCTGTAGAGAAGGGAGTTTTGAAATAGTAGTTCAAACATTTAACATTCTCGACAGGGGCATTTTCTAATACAAAAAAAACCCCCAAAAATGAAATTAACCCCTCCATTCATTTTTCTGTTTCTTATAAGGAGAACAAAATAATCAGTCATTTGTACAATTTGGGTTAAGGATGAGGTGATACAGTCATTCTAAAATGAAGAAGTCAGTGTATTGGGCAGACTGTCTTATGATTCTAAAAAACAAAATATATTATGATTAAGTATATGAAACAGTACATAGAATATGCACCATCAGAAGTCAGAAGTTAGCATCTCCTTTAGAAAGGGAATTTGTGTAACAACTTTGTTGAATTGTACTCTTTCTAGTGCTAAGTTTAGTTGCTCCACTCCTGGTAAGTGCTCAATAAATACCACTGATTCTTTGATTGATACTCAGTTAGTTTACTAAAGGAAGTTTAGAAATAATCTCTTAAAATATGGGACAAGGGAGGGAAGTGACATAATTGAGTTGATTTCAATGAAGCAAACACTTTCTACCACAGTCCAGTCTCAATAGAGAGATGAGGTTTGGATGGAAGGTTCACTTTTTTTCCAAGAGATAAATCAAGAGAAATGAAGGTCAGAAAGTATCCTTCATTGGAAAAACTGGACCTGTGTTCAAATGCTCTCCCTCCTACCTCTCCTCCCTTCTCTCTTTCCACTGCCCACCCCGCACGCTCCGCTCCTCTGCCGCCACTCACCTCCTCATCATCCCCCGTTCTCGCCTATCCTGCCGTCGACCCCTGGGCCACGTCCTCCTGCGGTCCTGGAATGCCCTCCTTCCTCACCTCCGCCAAACTCATTCTCTTCCCCTCTTCAAAGCCCTACTGAGAGCTCACCTCCTCCAAGAGGCCTTCCCAGACTGAGCTTCCCCTTTTCCCTCTGCTCCCTCTCTGGCCCCCCTTCACCTCCCCTCAGCTAAGCCCCCTTTTACCCCTCTTTCCCTCTGCTCCTCCCCCCTCCCTTCCCCTCCCCTCAGCACTGTGCTCATCCGCTCACTTGTACATATTTTTATTACCCTATTTATTTTGTTAATGAGATGTCCATCCCCTTGATTCTATTTATTGCTATTGTTTTTGTCTGTCTCCCCGATTAGACTGTAAGCCCATCAATGGGCAGGGACTGTCTCTATCTGTTGCCAAATTGTACATTCCAAGTGCTTAGTACAGTGCTCTGCACATAGTAAGTGCTCAATAAATACTACTGAATGAAATACTCCTTTTGGGTGACAAAGGTATCTCAGAACTGGAATCTACTACAGATGTCCTTCTCCCCTCAACCCCTCACCCCACTCTGACCAAATCCCTGTCTGCTCACACCTACTGGGATAGACGAAGAGGGAAAAGAGAGTTTTGTTGGGCTAAAGGAAACATTTTCACACAGGGGAAGGTAAAAATGTGGAATTTGTTACCATAGAAATGAATGCAGGCTGGAAATATCAGTAGGTGCCAAAAAGGATTGTATAAATCATAAGATGAGGATTCCACAGTGCATTTCTAAAAGGAAAGTTAGGGATGTGGCAGGCAAAGGGGAGATGATCCATCCAAAACCATAAGGATGAATGTACGGAAAGACAGCTATCACATAGTTTCACTCAGCATCTTGTCGAACACGATGCTGAGCTGGATCAGTCAGTCAATCATATTTATTAAGTGCTTATGCAGAGAACTGCCTAGTGGCAAAAACCCGGGCCTGGGAGTCAGAGGTCATGGGTTCTAATCCCAGCTCTGCCACTTGTCTGCTCTGTGGCCTTGGGCAAGTCACTTAAATTCTCTGTGCCTCAGTGACCTCATCTGGAAAATGGGGATTGAGATTGTGAGCCCCATATGGGTCGGGGACTGTGTCCAACCTGATTACCCTGTATCTACCCCAGCGCTTAGAACATTGCTTGGCCCATAGTAAGTGCTTAACGAACACCATAATCATAATAATAATAACGAGTTCTTGGGAAAGTACAATATAACAAAGGCATTCCTTGCCCACAGTGAACTAACAGTCTAGAGGTGGAGACAGACAATAATATAAATAAATAAATTAGGCTGCTGAGGGGCTGTGGGAGGTGAATAAAGTGAGCAAGTCAGGGCAAGGAACAATTGGTCTGCTCCATTCATTCATTCATTCATTCAATAGTAATAATAATAATAATAATGTTGGTATTTGTTAAGCGCTTACTAGGTGCCGAGCACTGTTCTAAGCGCTGGGGTAAACACAGGGGAATCAGGATGTCCCACGTGGGGCTCACAGTCTTAATCCCCATTTTACAGATGAGGTAACTGAGGCACAGAGAAGTTAAGTGACTTGCCCACAGTCACACAGCTGACAAGTGGCAGAGCCGGGATTCGAACTCATGACCTCTGACTCCAAAGCCCGTGCTCTTTCCACTGAGCCACGTATTGAGCGCTTACTATGTGCAGAGCACTGTACTAAGCTCTTGGGATGAACAAGTCGGCAACAGATAGAGACAGTCCCTGCCGTTTGACGGGCTTACGGTCTAATCGGGGGAGACGGACAGACAAGAACAATGGCAATAAATAGAGTCAAGGGGAAGAACATCTCGTAAAAACAATGGCAACTAAATAGAATCAAGGAGATGTACAATTTATTAACAAAATAAATAGGGTAACGAAAATATATACAGTTGAGCGGACGAGTACAGTGCTGTGGGGATGGGAAGGGAGAGGTGGAGGAGCAGAGGGAAAAGGGGAAAAAGAGGGTTAAGCTGCGGAGAGGTAAAGGGGGGATGGCAGAGGGAGTGGAGGGAGAAGAGGAGCTCAGTCTGGGAAGGCCTCTTGGAGGAGGTGAGTTTTAAGTAGGGTTTTGAAGAGGGAAAGAGAATCAGTTTGGCGGAGGTGAGGAGGGAGGGCATTCCAGGACCGGTAATGATACTGCTTATGTTGTTTAGTAATCTGAATTTTTGGCTGGATTTAGGTTTGTGGGAAGAACTGTGGTTGAATTTGGGACAAGTTAGAAGCTAAGGAAATTCAAGTCCGTTACGATGCGTACTAAACCTCTAATACATCCCCATAGAAACCTCCTCAGGTAAGATTTAATCTGCAGAGATTTTCCAAATGATTTAGGCCCAGAGAAGCAGACACAAGGTACACGCACAATTATGGCTAGAGGACTGTAATATGGATTCATGATCTTAGGTAGCTGTTTCTATGAAAACAGAATAACATCTGCTAGCAGAAAGTCATTCTGACCACAAAAATAAAAAACCTCATACCAAATGTTTTTTTTTCTGTATTTCTTGGCTTGGTACCTTTCATCATTGTACTCTCTTGGTCAAGAACCAGTGCTCTGTGTTTCACAACATGGCAGAGAATGCCAGAATTTGGACCCAATGCATTTAAAAATATAACTCCACATTTCTGAACTTCTGAGGAAAAGTTCTAATGTCCTCAAGTTCTACTACTGAATTCGTTCTATCGTATTTACTGAGCACTTACTGTGTGCAGAGCACTCTACTAAGTGCTTGGGCAGCTCTGAGGCATTCAGTCTGCCACTTAGTAGTAATAGTATTTATTAAGTGCTTACTGTGTGCACAGCACTGTATTAAGCACTGATAAAGCGTATTTAGGTTTTGGGGGACCAAAATGGGTCTTAGTTCTTCTGCAGTCCTCAATTCTGGGAGTATATAGGCAAGCATTAGGGAAGCAGGGAGTCCTAGCCCATGGACTAGCACACAGGAAGGTTGTTCTGTGGACCCAGATAAATTCATTTTCTCTGTTTCAAATAACAATAATAATAATAATGTTGGTATTTGTTAAGTACTTACTATGTGCAGAGCACTGTTCTAAGCACTGGGGTAGATACAGGGTAATCAGGTTGTCCCACGTGAGGCTCACAGTTTATTCCCATTTTACAGATGAGGTAACTGAGGCACAGAAAAGTTAAGTGACTTGCCCACAGTCACATAGCTGACAAGTGGCAGAACCGGAATTCAAACCCATGACCTCTGACGCCCAAGCCCAGGTTCTTTCCACTAAGCCATGCTGCTTCTCACCGAAGCACCGTGACACCAAGAGTTCAAGACAGGCAAGGGCCAGACTCTCTATGAGTTTTCTATCTCTCCAGGAGAAAGAAGGAAAGAAATCCATTGCTTTACACAGCTTCTAATTGCTTCCTGTTCATGTAAGGGAATGGGCAGGGAATGTGTCTGTTTTATTATTATACTGTACTCTGCCCAAGTGCTTAGTACAGCACTCTGCACACAGTAAGCACTCAATAAATACCACCAATGGACTGACTGGTTTTGTGGCTCACAGTATTCTGCTGTTAGAGACCTCATTCCAGAACCTGGACTTAGGTTCTAGGATGCTGAAGTTGTGATTTTTTTTGTACTTTTTAAACAACCCAATGACCTCTTTTGGAGCACACATTTCACATGAAGTCTCTTCTTTTTGTTTCGGAAAGTTCTCCTTTCTTATGTTTCAAGTCCCAATAGAGAAAGGCAAAATACCTGATTCACAAAATCTTTCAAGTCAGTCAGTCGATTATATTTATTGAGTGCTTACCGTGTGCAGAGCACTCTACTAAGCACTTGGGAGACTATAATATAACAATAAACAAACACAATCCCTGTCCACAAAGAGCTATAAGAATGACTATCATTGGAAAGTTCCTGGATTGGTAAGAGCTCTCGATTTCCATGAGGATCCTCAATGGACTATCCAGAGGGAGGATCAGAAAAGGCTCTGAAGACTGCAATCATCATCCCAGGGGAGTAAATCATTCTGAATTTCTGGACTTCAAGAAAGAGAAAATTCCTCAGGCTGGATATCTCCAGTCAGGTTAAAAAATTTTTTTTTTTCCTCGAATGATTAAATATAGTGGAGGTACTAGGAAATACTTTTAAAATGAAATACATAGAAGTCCAAAGGCATATTATAAAATGAATCATACAAAAAAAGAGCATTTATAACTCATTAATAAGTGCTGACAATGACAAATCATAGTAACATTTTCAGGAGAGAAATGCAATGCACATAAAATAACTGCAGGGTATAAATGCTTTTTTTCCCCCTAGGAACATCCTAAATTTCTTTGAGATCTCATATATCACATGTGCTTCCAGCCAGATCCAAGGGCATCGTGTTCATTCCTCTACAAATGTGAGGATTGCCGAGCCCAGGGTTATCCTTTCCATTTTTATCCATCATCATGGGCAAAATAGTGAAGTGGTACAGCAGTGGTAGAGGGGGAAGGGGAGAAAGGAGGAAGAGGAGGAGGAGGAGAAAGAAGGAGGATTAGGAAGGGAAGGGAAAGAAGACACACAGCTTCTTGCATTTTGTGGGGGGTAGGGAGTCAATATACCTGGTTCTTGGTTCTAGGGTGGAAATCCTAGAGAAACACACTCACTTTTCTAAAACCTGTGGGAAGCCACCCCCCTCCCATGTGTTTCAGCTGCTGGGGTGATGAGTGGAGGTCACTGCACCTCAGGCACTAAAATTACCTTTTTCAGGGAAAAACACGTTTCTTTAAGTACAAGGAGACCACCTTCACATCTTTTTTTTCCTAAGTGAACCCCCTCCCCCCACTCCTGGGTAAATCATAGCATCAACATCCCAAAAATGAAGTCAGAAGAGCCTGGCTCTCCAAATCATAATTTATTCATCTTTGAAAAAACTATAATGTCACTAAGAGGTACCATCTCCAAAGGGGTAAACGAGGCCATTAATTCCCATGACTTAATTATTAAGCACTTACTATGTGCTAAGTGGTGAGATCTGACATAGGCTCTATCTTACCTGACACTCGGTCTACCTTGTCCCCATTTTTCAGATGAGGAAATTGAGCCTCAGGGAAGATAATAATGATGGTATTTATTAGGCATTTACTATGTGGCAATGACCAATCTAAGCAATGGGGTAGATACAAGCTAATCAGGTTGGATACAGTCCCTGTTCCACATGGGGCTCACAGTCTCGATCCCCATTTTACAGATGAGATAACTGAGGCACAGAGAAGTGAAGCGACTTGCCCAAAGTCACACAGCAGAGAAGCGGCAGAGTAGGGATTAGGACCTAGGTCCTTTTGGCTCCCAGGCCCAAGCTCTATAAGTGATAAGTGACTTGTCCCAAGTTGCACAGTAACTCTAGCTCCTGTGGAGGAGCTGGCCCTGAAACCAAGTCTCCTGATTCCTAATCCTGTCCTCTTTCGACTAGGCCTTGCTGCTTCCCCAGTGGGCATTAATAATGATAATGATAATCATAATAGTAGTATTTATTAAGTGCTTACTATGTGCCAGGCATGGATCCAAGCGCTGGGGTAAATACAAGCTAATTAGCTTGTATCTAATCAGGTTGGACACAGTCCCCATCCCACATGGGGCTCACGGTCTTAATCCCCATTTTACAGAAGAGGTCACTGAGGCATGAAGAAGTGAAGTGACTTGCCCAAGATCACACAGCAGACAAATGGTGGAGCTGGGATTGGAACACAGATCCTCCTGACTCCCAGCTCATGCTCTATCCACTAGGCAATGCTGCTTCAAGCAAAACACATACTTTATGCCCTCGAGCAGCTGACCATCTACTGGGAGAGACCGATAAAAAAGATTTATAGATAGTAGAAACAAATATAGGCCTTTATGAGAAAATGGCACCCTCCAGGATATGGTGGTAATATGTACCTTGAAAATGTGGGTGTATTGTGAACATTCACATTGTAGGATATATTTTCCCAGAGAACTAAATGCAAGTAGCATTTAATAGAGTATAATAAATGAAGTATAATAAAGTAGCATTTAATAATCAAGCATAAATGTACCATTCTAGAATTAGTCCCAACAAAAAGATCAAATCCTAAAATTTAAGCAAATTATCCTTATATCACTCCCCATTGCTCCTGGGTCCCTTGCCTTCTCTCCCACTATTCTTAGGAACTATCTTATAATTGTAATTATAATTGATATTAAGCACTTACTCTGTGTTAAAGACAGTACCAAGCACTAAGGTAGATATTGGACATGGGCCCTGTCCCACATGGGGATCAAAGACTAAGTAAAGGGAGTAGGATTTAGTCCCCATTTTAAAGATGAGGAAACTAAGGCAGAGAAAAGTTAAATAAATTATCCAAAGTCGCATGGCAGTCAAGTGGCCAAGCCAGGATTAAAACCCAGGTCCTCTGACATCCAGGCTTGTGTACTCTTTCACTAGGCCATGGTTTTTGACCTCATATGCCCCACCCAGATCCCCGAAATGCACTGGATCAGAAGACACGCACTACTAGATTTTCTTGGGCAAAGTGACAGGCACTGACAGTCACTGACAGGCACAGTCATGGATACAGTCTTACCTTCAGTATCATCGTCTTCACACCAGAGGTCAAATCATTAGGATAACCTCCCATCAATGAATTTACAGTTACACCAAAACTGATGAAAATAACTTAAATACTATTTACATAGTTTGACTTGGAGATGAGATGGTCTTGATTGACAGGGCAAGGACAGAGTGAAAGATAAAATCATCAAAAATTTACCCCATCTAACAAGGTTCCTGGGCAGGGTGGCCAGGAGGGAGAGACAATACACCCCCTGCACCTCTAAGCTGACATGCTGATGGAAAGAGGCGATAGTTAATCAATCACTCAGTCATATATATGTGAAGAGGTTACTGTGTACAGAGCACTGTACTAAGCATTTGAGAGCATACACTATAACAACAAAGAGAGACATTCTCTGCCCACAACTAGCTTAGTGTAGAGGTTGGGAGACAGATATTAAGATTAATAAATAAATTACAGCTATGAACATAAGTGAGGTGGGGCTGGGAAGGGGGACGAATAAAGGCAGTGAGTCAGGGTGATGCAGAAAGGAGTTGGAGAAGAGGAAAGAAGGCCTTAGTCAGGGAAGGCCTCTCGGAGGAGATGTGCCTTGACTCTGAAGTAGGGGAGAGCAATTGTCTGTCGGATATGAGGCAGGAGGGTGTTCCAGGCCAGAGGCAGGGCATGGGCGAGGGTTGGCAGTGAGATAGATGAGCTCGAGGGGCAAAGTGAGAGGGTTAGCATTAGAGGAAAGAAGAGTGTGGACTGGGTTGTAGCAGCAGAGTAATGAGGTGAGATAAGAAAGGGCAAGGTTATTGAGTGCTTTAAAGCCAATGTTGAGGAGTTTCTGTTTGATGTGGAGGTGGCTATATTATAAAGGAATGGGGGCCCAATGTTCAAATAGCTATGGGTTTTGCAGGTTAATTCTGCCCACACCTGTTGCAGTGGAGGCAGAAGGCTTCTTCATACTGTCCACCCAAACTCCTCTGCCCTTCCCCTCCCAACCTCTGGGGATGAGAGGACAGCGGTGCTTTCGTTCCTGCATCACCAGAACTAAATAGTAGAAGGGAGGCTTTAGGCTTGTAAGATGAAACTTCACTTCCTGTATGGGGTGTCTCAGATTTTCTGACCACTGGGGCGTTGGCATTTCAAATTGCACCCTGTGGTTTAACCAGGAGGTCATTTTGGGGATGAAGAGGGAGGGAGGGCATTCGAGGCCAGAGGTAGGAGGTGGGTGCGAGGTTGGCAGGGAGATCGACAAGCTCTAGGTGCACCTGATGGAGTCTTTTTGACCCGTTAGCTCTGTGAAGCCCAACCCCTTTCTTCTCCTAAAACCCTGTCTCTCTCCCACTTCGACCCTTAAATTGGAGAGTAGGCTCTGCTTCTCCCAAATGCCTTAATAATAATATTCATATTTGTTAAGTGCTTACTATGTGCAGAGCACTGTTCTAAGCGCTGGGGGAGATACAGGGTAATCAGGTCGTCCCACTTGAGGCTCACAGTGAATCCCCATTTTACAGATGAGGTAACTGAGGCACAGAGAAGTTAAGTGACTTGCCCACCGTCACACAGTTGACAAGTGGCAGAGCCGGGAGTCAAACCCATGACCTCTGTCTCCGAAGCCCAGGCTCTTTCCACTGAGCCACGCTGCTTCCCTGAGCCACGCTGCTTCCCTGACTCTCGTATTTCATTTTTTCATTTGCATAATATTTTTTTATTTTTGCTATTCATCATTCATTAATGAAATAATGAAATAATGCCTTCTGACTCTCCCCAAGGCTCCATTTCTGTGAGCATCAAAGCACAGTCTGCACCCAGCCTTGCCAACGGCCTGCTTACCAAAGGCTGCTGGGTCTGCATCGCTTGAAGCCCGAGGGTCTGCTGGCTCTGCTGCTGCTGTGGTGGCGGCGGCGGAGGGTGGGGCTGAGAAGCTTGGGGCTGCGGCGGCTGTGGCGGCGGCTGGGCTGGCTGGGGCTGGGGCTGGGGCTGGGGCTGTTGTTGCTGCTGCAACTTAAAAAAAAAAAAATCAGTCACTGCCACCCACGGATAATAATAATAATTTTAGTTTTTGTTAAGCGCTTACTATGTCCCAAGCACTGGTCTAAGCGCTGGGTAGATACAAGGTAATCAGGTTGTCCTACGAGGGGCTCACAGTCTTAATCCCCATTTTCCAGATGAGGTAACTGAGGCACAGAGAAGTGAAGTGACTTGCCCAAAGTCACACAGCTGATAAGTGGCAGAGCCGGGATTAGACCCCATGACCTCTGCCTCCCAAGGTCATGCTCTTTCCACTGAGCCACACTGGCTGGCTTTTTCATTCTCGAGAGATGAAGTAATCAGGCATTGTGTTCTCCTTCAACCTCTCTGTCTCCAGTGAACTGCTCACTGGCCATACTGTGATAGGAAGGATTGTTTTCACCTTCTAATAATTGTAGTGTTGTTGTTTGTTTGTTTTTTAAATGGTATTTGTTAAACACTTACTAGGTGCCAGGTACTACTCTAAGCACTGGGGTTGGACACATGGGGCTCATAGTCGTAATCCTCATTTTGCAGCTGAGGTAACTGAGGTCCAGAGAAGTGAAGTGACTTACCCAAGGTCACATAGCAGACAAGTGGCGGAGCCAGGACTACAATCCAGGTCCTTCTGACTCTCAGGCCCCTGCTCTATCCACTATGTCATGCTGCTTACTACGTACCAAGCCCTGTACTAAGCTCATATAAAATAAGCAGATTTTGTATCCCTGTCGCCCACGCAGCTCACAGTCTAAGAGAGAGAGAACAGGTATTATATCTGCATTTTACAGATGAGGAACCTGAGTCACCGAGAGGTGAAATGGCTTGCCCAAGGTCACCGAGCAGGCAATTGACAGGATTTGAGCCCAGGTCCCCTGAGTCATGGTCTAAGGCTCCTTCCAATTTGCCCCACTGCTTCTCCACTCTGTGGCTTTTTACATTTTGCTCGCATTGGGTTGCACTGCTAGCAGGGACTGCTTGGCTAATGGCTCTTGTTCCATTTCACAGGCCAGTTACCCAACACATTTTTCAAAAGCAACTCTGGTAATGAATCTGTTTGCAAATAAACATATACAACTGACATTAAAAATCTTCCCTCAACTATTACCTATAAGCAAGAATATGAAAATTCCTATCGATTAGTATAGGAAAGTAATATGCCTTGGAAATTTTTCTTACATAAAGGGAAGCAGATTACCAAAATTAAGTGCAGATATCCAATCACACCACAAAAATAGAAGATTAAGAATTATTATGGTATTTGTTAAACTCTTAACTATGTGGCAGGCAACATTCTAAGCGCTGTTCTCCATCTATACTCACTCCCTCCATGAACTCATTCGCTCCCACAGCTTCAACTATCATCTCTACGCAGATGATAGCCAAATCTACATCTCCTCCCCTGTTCTCTCCCCCTCCCTCCAGGCTCGTATATCCTCCCGCCTTCAGGACATCTTCACCTGGATGTCCGCCAGCCACCTAAAACTCAACATGTCCAAGACCGAGCTCCTTATCTTCCCTCCCAAACTCTGTCCTCTCCCTGACTTCCCTGTCACTGTGGACGGCACTACCATCCTTCCTGTCTCACAGGTCCACAACCTTGGTGTCATCCTTGACTCTGCTCTCTCATTCACCCCACACATCCAATCCATCACCAAAACCTGCCGGTCTTACCTTCACAACATTGCAAAGTTCTGCACTTTCCTCTCCATCCAAACTGCTACCTCGCTGGTACAAGCTCTCATAGTATCGCAAATGGATTATTGCATCAGCCTCCTCTCTGCTCTCTCATCCTCCTGAATCTATCCCCACTCCAGTCTATTCTTCATTCCGTTGCCCGGATTATCTTTCTACAGAAACGCTCTGGGATGTCACCAGCCTCCTCTCATAATATCCCGGCGAGATTACTGTGTCAGCCTGCTCTCTGATCTCCCTTCCTCCTCTCTCTCCCTGCTCCAGTCTATTCTTCACTCCGCTGCCCGGCTCATCTTCCTGCAAAAACCCTCTGGGCATGTCATTCCCCTTCTTAAAAACCTTCAGTGGTTGCCTATCAACCTCCGCACAAAACAAAAACTTCTCACTCTAGGCTTCAAGGCTCTCCATCACCTTGCCCCTTCCTATCTCTCCTCCTTTCTCTCTTTCTACTGCCCACCCCGCAGGCTCTGTTCCTCTAGCGCCCACCTCCTCACCGTCCCCCATTCTCGCCTATCCCGCCATCCACCCCTGGGCCACATCCTCCCGCGGGCCTGGAATGCCCTCCCTCCCTCCTCACCTGCACCAAATAATTCTCTTCCCCTCTTCAAAACCTGACTTAAAGCTCACCTCCTCCAAGAGGCCTTCCCAGACTGAGCTCCCCTTCTCCCGCTGCTGCCTCTACCCTCCCCTTCACCTCTCTGCAGCTAAACCCTCTTCTCCCCCCTTTCCCTCTGCTCCTCTGCCTCTCCCTTCCCATCCCCTCAGCACTGTACTCGTCCACTCAACTGTATATATCTTCATTACTCTATTTATTTTGTTAATGAGATGTACATCACCTTGATTCTATTTAGTTGCTATTGTTTTAATGAGATGTTCTTCCCCTTGATTCTATTTATTGCCATTGTTCTTGTCTGTCTGTCTCCCCCGATTAGACTGTAAGCCCATCAATGGGCAGGGACTGTCTCTATCAGTTACTGATTTGTAATAATAATGTTGGTATTTGTTAAGCGCTTACTATGTGCCGAGCACTGTTCTAAGCGCTGGGGTAGACACAGGGGAATCAGGATGTCCCACGTGGGGCTCACAGTCTTAATCCCCATTTTACAGATTAGGTAACTGAGGCACAGAGAAGTTAAGTGATTTGCCCACAGTCACACAGCTGACAAGTGGCAGAGCTGGGATTCGAACTCATGACCTCTGACTCCAAAGCCCATGCTCTTTCCACTGAGCCACGCTTTAGTACAGTGCTCTGCACATAGTAAGCACTCAATAAATACTATCGAATGAATACCCTCCTCAAAAACCTGCATGGTTGCCTATTAACCTTTGCATGACACAAAAACTCCTCACTCTTGGCTTCAAAGCTCTCCATGACCTTGTCCCCTCCTACCTTACCTCCCTTTTCTCCTTCTACAGCCCGTACACTCCACTCCTCTGCCGCTAACCTCCTCATGGTCCCTTGTTCTCGCTTGTCCCGCCGTCGACCCCTGGCCCACATCCTACCACTGACCTGGAATGCCCTCCCTCTTCACATCTGCTAAACTAACTCTCTTCCCCTCTTCAAAGCCCTAGTGAGAGCTCACCTCCTTGAGGAGGCCTTCCCATATTGAATTCTACCTTTCTCTCTGCTCCTCCTCCCCTCTCCATTCACCCTCCTTCTGCTCTTCCCCCTTCCCCTCCCCACAGCACTTGTGCATATTTGTATATATTATTTATTCCTCTATTTTGTTAATGATTGCATATATCTATGATTCTATTTATCTTGATGGTATTGATGCCTAACTACTTGTTTTGTTTTGTTGTCTGTCTCCCCCATTTAAACTGTGAGCCCGATGTTGGGCAAGGATTGTCTCTATCTGTTGCTGAACTGAACATTCCAAGTGTTTAGTACAGTGCTTTGCACATAGTAAGAGCTCAATAAATATGAATGAATGAATATAAGATAATTGGGTTGAACACAGTCCCTTTCCTACACAAGGGTCACGGTCTTAATCCCCATTTTACAGATGAGGTAACTGAGGCACAGAGAAGTTAAGTGATTTGTCACAAAGTAGAGAAGTTCCAGAGTCAGAATTAGAACCCATGACCTTCTGACTCCCAGGCCCATGCTCTATCCATTATGCATGCTGCTTCTCTGATACAGCAGATTAGAGAAAGCACCAGACTGGCTTCTGTCTATTGCTTGGTAGCATTTATTGAGCACCTACTATAGGTAGAGCATTGGACTATGCAGTTGAGACGGTACCATAGTGACTATGTCCCGGTAGCAGTAATTGTATTTATTTAGGGCTTACTACGTGCACAGCACTGCATTAAACACTGGGAGAGTATATCTAGGTGGGCAATAGATATGATTCCTGTCCTTTCAGAGGCCCACAGTCTCAACCACATACTTCTTTCCCAGTACTGATTGCAGGACTTTGCACACAGCGGATACTTAATAAATATTACTTCCATTACCAGAGAGTTAGAAGACACATTCCCAGACTTTAAGGAATTCATAATATAGTCTACTGGGAAAGAACACGGGCCCTAGAGGCAGGAGACCTGGGGTCTAGTCCTATGTAGCTCTCTCACTGGCCCACTGGGTGACCATGGGCAAGTCAATTAACCTCTCTATGCTTCATCATCAGATGAAGATAAAAATCCCCTCCTGTCCTCGACAGGGGCATGATTTTGGAAAAACTACAGAAAACTCTGTAATTATCTCCCAGAAAGATGCCGCAGGATGAGGACACGTAATTATCTTTGGTTGAGTGACACAACACCTCATTCTTTCCATGAGTGAAGGACACATGAAGCCAGATTGTGGTCTCATCTTTCACACTGAAACTGTAGCCCATTCAATGGTATTTACTGAGTGTTGTGCAATCAATCATATTTATTGAGTGCTTACTGTGTGCAGAGCACTGTACTAAGTGCTTGGGAGAGTACAATAAAACATAGTTGGTAAACACGTTCTCTGCCCACAGTGAGTTTACAGACTAGCAGGGGAGACAGACAATAATGAAAATAAATAAATTACAAATTTTTATATAAGTGCTGTGGGACTAAAGGGATGGTAATTAAAGAGTGCAAATTGAAGTGCAAGGGTGATACAGAAGGGAGTGGGAGAAGAGGAAATGGGGTCATAGTTGGTGAAGGCCTCTCAAAAGAGAAGTGCTATTAATAAGGCTTTGAAAATGGGGAGAGTGATTGTCTGTCAGATATGAAGAGGGAGGAAGTGCCAGGCCAGATGCAGGATGTGGGCAAGGATTATTGGCGAGATAGATGAGTTCAAGGTACAATGAGTATGTTGGCATTAGAGGAATGAAGTGTATGGCCTGGGCTTTGCAGCAAGAAGTCACTTAAGTAGGTAGGAGGGAGGAAGGTGAATACTTTAGAGCCGAGAGTAAGGGGTTTCTGCTTGATGGTTAGGTGGATGGGCAACCACTGGAGGTTCTTGAGGCATGGGGAAACATGAACTGAGCAGTTTTGTAGAAAAATGATCCAGGCAGGAGAGTGAAGAATGGATTGAACTGGGGAGAGACAGGAAGCAGGGAGGTCAGCAAGGAGACAGATACAGTAATCAAGGCAGGATAGGACAGATGGTTGAAATGAAGCGGGAGCAGTCTGCAACGAGATGAAAGGACACATTTTAGCGATGTTGCTAAGGTTGAACCAACAGGATTTGGTGACAGATTGAATATATGGGTCGAAAGAGATAGATCAGTTGAGGATAATGCCAAGGTTATGGGTATATGAGACAGAAAAGATGGTAGTGTTGCCCACAGTGATGGGAAAGTCAGGGGTAGGACAGAGTTTGGGTAGGAATATGATTGACCTTTCTGTGGGATATCCAAGTAAAGATGTCCAGAAAGCAGGAGGAAATATGAGACTTAAGAGGAGGAGAGAGACCAAGGCTGGAGATGTAGATTTGAGAATCATCTGCATAGAGATGGCAGCTGAAGCCATGGGAGCTAATGAGTTCTCCAAGGGAGTGGGTGTACATGGCAAATAGGGGAACCAGGACTGAGCCTTGAGAGACTTCTTCAGTTAGGAGGTGGGAAGCAGAGGAGGAGCCCATGAAAGAGACTGAAAATGAGTGGCCAGAGAGTTAGGAGGAGAAGAAACCAGGAGAAACCAGGAGAGAACAGTGTCGGTGACGTCAGTTTTGGATGTTTCCAGGGGAAGATAATGGTCAACAGTATCGAAGGCAGCTGAAAGGACAAAGAGGTTTAGGATGGAGTAGAGGTCATTGGATTTGGCAAGGAGTTCATTTTGTGACTGCAGAGGGCAGCTTCGATGACGTGTAGGGGGCAGAAGCCAGATTGAAAGGGGTCAAGGAGAGAATTGGAAGAGAGGAAGTAGAGGGAGCAGATGTAGACTACTTGCTCAGAGAATTTGGAGGGAATGGTAGGAGGAATATGGTGCAATAACTGGAGTCAGTAAGTTGTATTTACTGAGCACTAACTGTATGCAGAGCACTGTACTAAGTGCTTGGGAGAGTACAATGCAAAGATAAACAGACACTTTTTCAGCTCACAATGTGCTTACAGTTTAGAAGGAGAGGTGGGATCTAGGAAGATTTTATTTTAGATTGGAGAGACATGAGCAAGGTTTCATGCGGGGGAGAATAATAATAATGATGATTATGGTATTTGTTAAGCGCTTACTATGTGTCAAGCATGTCCTAAGCATTGTTGTAAGCGCTGGAGTAAATAAAAGGTAATGAGCTTATCCCACGTGGGGCTCACCGTCTTAATCCCCATTTTACAGATGAGGTAATGAGGCCCAAGGTCACACAGCTGACAAGTTGCAGAGTCAGGCTTAGAACCCACGTCCTCTTACTCACAAGCCCATGCTCTTTCTACTAAGTCATGCTGCTGCTCCACTAAACCTAGCTGAAGAAGCTACTGGAGAGTGAACAGTCAAAGACTGAGGTCAGGGAGGGAAGAGGAGAGGGGGAGAAGCATTTTAATAAGGTGTGAAGAGATGGGGACAGAGGCACAGGAGAAAGGGCTGAATTTTGAGGGAGGGCAGGAGATTTCCTCTTGCTGGGAAAGATGGGAGAATTGAAGAAAGAGCAGAAGGAGGAACTGGAGTGGTGCTGGGGAGATTTTAGGGAGATCACACCGATGGTTTCAATTTTCTCCATAAAGGATGTGGTCAGGTCATTAGGGGCAAGAGATGGGGAAGGCTGGGGGACAGGGGGTTTGAGGAGGGAGTTAAAAATCTGAAATCACTGAGTAGGGCAATGGGCATGGGAGTCAATAATGATGGAGAAATAATGTTGCCAGGCAGAGGAGAGGGCAGAGATGAAGATGAGCTTGAAGTGGGCAAGGATAGCCTGATAACTACTTCCCTGTACTAGGTGTTTGGGAAGTACAAAATAAAGGTGAGATATGTTTCCTGGAGTTTATAAGCTACCAAGGGAGGCAAGCAAACATATTTACAACTAAAGTGGTCAAAATAAATCAACAGGGTAGACAAATATTCATGAATGTGAAGGAGGATGCATATAAATTCACAACAGTCAGAGTTGGTTGAAGGGTTGACATGGCTCAGGGTGCTGGAAATTAATTGTGGAAAACTAGTTGGATGAGGTGGGATTTAAGGAGGGATTTGAATGTGGGGAGAGCTGTAGTCAATTTGATGTGAGGAGGGAGGGAAGGAGTTCCACGCCTAGGAAACAGTGTGAGCAAGGGGACAGAGTCAGGGGAATAGTGAGGTACAGCTAGAAGGTTGGCTTGGAAGGAATGAATGAATCAATCTGTCAATGATATTTACAGAGTGCTTACTGCGTGCAAGACACTGTTCATTCATTCATTCAATCATAGTTTTCCACAATTAATTAATTGTGTATGTTTAATACATACATTGTTCCCCCTCTAGATTATAATTTTGTTGTGGGCAGGGAATATGTCTCTTTATTATTGTATTGTATTCTCCTGAGCATTTAGTACAGTGCTCTGCACATGGTAAGCACTCAATAAATGACTGACTGACTGAATGAATGAATGAATGTATGTACAAAGTATGTGAATGAAGACAAGTTTGGGAAAAACTGGTGAAGAAAGCAAATAAGTGAGGTAGGGCAAGATGGTGGAGAGCTTTGACTGGCACTCTCTTCTCTGGGTACTGAAATCAATCAATCGATGGTATTTACTGAGCACTTACTATGTGCAGTACACCGATAATAGTAAGGATAATTTGGGTACTTGCTAGGCAGTTACTATGTGCCAAGCACTATAGTAAACAATGGGATGCAAACAAGAAAATTAAGTTGAATAGACACTGTCCCACATGGGGCTCACAGTCTTAATCCCTATTTTACAGATGAAGTAACTGAGGCACAGAGAAGTGAAGTGATTTGCCCAAAGTCACACAGCAGATGAGTGGCAGAGCTGGATTAGAACCCAGGTGACCTGGATTAGAATCCAGGTCCATCTGACTCCCAGGCCCATATTCTATCCACCAGGACACAGAGGGGAGAGTACACGACAAAATAATTAGCAGACTAGTTACCTGCCCATAATACACTTACACTCTAGAGGGGGAGACATATCAATATGAATCTATAAACCAAAAACTGGCATCCAACCACACGCTTCCGATGAAAACCCCATTTCCAACAGGACCCGCCCCCCCAAACCCAACACACACACCTGAAGGAGCCTTTGCTGCCGAATTTGCTGCTGTCTCTGTCTCATCTGATCTTGAGGCAGTGGCACTGAGTTTAGGTTTGGATGCGATGTGGTTGTCGCTGTCGTGAGCACAGCATCAAGTCCCCCTCCCACCAGAGGGCTTGGCTGCAAAGGCTGGTGGGTCAGTCTAGAAAATAGAAATAGGTTTCACAGTTGATTGATCAGATTTCATGATGGATCGTTTTTGGGTTGCGATTGGAACATTTGTACCTCTGAACCCCCTTGGTGGGAAACACACTGCAACTGGGTGAAATAACATGGCTGAGTAGAAAGAGCAAAGGCCTGGGAGTCAGAGGACCTGGGCTATTCTGGCTCTGCCAAATGCTTCCTGTACGACCTTGCCACTTAACTTCTCTGTCTTTCACTTCTTCTGTTCTTCCTTCTGTGAGCCCCATGCAGGACAGAGATTGAGTCCAACCTAATTCATTATATCTACCCCAGCACTCAGAACTGGGTTTGACACGTAGTAAGCATTTAACAAGTATCATAAAAATGACCCAAAAAACAAAAACTGCATAGGTAAAATGGCATGAAATTCCATGTGCAAAAATCAAAAAAAATTACAGTCACCTCAAAGACCCTTATTGAGGGAACTAGAACAGGGGAACAGGGTGGGTCTACTTGTGTTCTTATGAATCAGTGGAAAAGAAAATATACTTATTAAATTATATCTTTCTGCAAACTGAGCCTGGTGGACTGGCATCACAATTATCCCTTGGTCCAGAGGGAGCAGATTGGAGCCCCAGGTGTCCCCAGTAATAATAATAACAGGTCTTTGTTAAATGCTATGTACCGGGAACTCTACTAAGCACTAGGGGATGGGGAATACAAGCAAATTGGGTTGGACACAGTCCTTGTCCCACAGTGGGCTCACAAACCTAATCCCCATTTTACAGATGAGGTAACCACGGCACAGAGAAGTGAAGTGACTTACCCAAGAACACACATCAGACAAGTGGCAGGGCCAGAATTAGAACCCAGGTCCTTCTGACTCCCAGGCCCATGCTCTAACCATTAGGCACAGCTGCTCCTCCTTTGCTCTGGTGCAGTTAACTGGACTAATAGAAGATGCCCCTGCTTGAGGAGGTGCTTGCTGTTATAGACTAAGCCAGATTTAGCGACTTGCCAGTTTAGGTCAACCCTGATTTTGATGACTGAGGTTGTCAAGAGGTAGGATCAGGTCCTACACCGCAATTTGTCAAAGGTTGACTTTTAAAAGACTGTACAAGCTTAGTCTCTCCTCTCTGCTTTTCCAGTAAGTGAAAGCTAAGTGAAAATTCCTTACTGCCTAGTGAGTTGGGTGACATAGGATAAAAAAACGAACATCGCTAAATTGTTTTAGGATTGACGTTAAGCAGACTCAGCTCTAAATTCCATTTCAGAGTTGGAATCTGGGCTACAGAGTTCTTGAAATTGAATGTGGAGATTAGGACTGTCAGAACCTTACCGCTGGGGGCCCGTCAGAGGCTGGAGGTAGGCTGCAGCCTGCTGCTGAATGTACCCGCTCGGTGGCTGCTGCTGCATCTGCCTGAGCCTTTCCATGAGTGCGGGACTGGAATGCGAGGGAGGATACGCTCTGGGATTATAGCCAGGAGAAAGGACCACGCCTCCGGTCTGCTGCTGCTGCTGTTGCTGCTGCTGAGGCTGCAGGGGCATCTGAGTGCCGTACATCGTGTATCCATGGGGCATGGACTACAGAACACAGGCCGAGACAGAGCACATCCTGTCAATGATCACTTTCCCGACCTCCAGGACAAGGTCGGCTGGACACCCTTGAAACATTGGTTTAATTCTCAACTGCCAGTTGCCAATCTTAATTCTAAATGAATATCCCCTCTCTCCATATTTGGACTAAATTGGTTTATGGTGAGAAACCTCATATGACTGTGCCAGCTGTGAAGACAGTTGATCTTTTTTTGCCCTAACAATCCCGGAAATTTAACTTTGATCTACACTGAGACCCCATGTGAGCCAAGTAACTTTTAAATGCTTTTAAAGGCTTGATGGGGAACAACTCTTTAGGGACTGAAGCATTTTGATAACCATTATCATCCACCATCAATATTCTGCATCTACTTTGAGGTTTTTATCCAAGAATCACAAATGATTTTCAACATTTAAAATTCACTCATCCTTAGAACACCCAGCATGGTGCATTTGGTGACCACTTTAAGCCAGATTTATTCAAAGGAAATAATGCTGTTGTAAATCCAACTATTGAAAAATGAAAAACTATCAAATGAACTGAACTGAACAAAATCGCTATTGATTTTTCCTCTGGGTAGCTCTCTCAAATCCTAATACCTATCTCTCTCCCTCTGGTCCCTAGAAAACATGGGGGTAGGCAAATTACTTAATGAGGTCAGAAATCATTTATTGACCCTTGCCAACACTTACACAGCCATAGATAAGAAAAGTCAAGCAGACTGCCCAAATTCACTCAGCAAGCCAGACACTGACCTGGGTGAAGAAAGCAGGTCTTGCAGGACTCCAAGATTTTCAACCTCTTCAAGTCAACTGACTCAAGGTTTCACCTGAGGTACACACACCTCCCTTTCAAGTATGCTTCCCCTAACTGGGATTCTCTCTACCCAGACACCCCCCTCAGCCTATCAACGGTATTTATTGACTGCTTACTATGTGCAGAGCACTGTGTTAAGCACTTGGGAGAGTACAACAGAATTAGCCTAAACACACACACCCTTCACTGTCACACATATCCAGAATTACACACCAGTGTTGATCTCCTGGGAAACAGAGAGCAGCAGCATAGTCAGAGCAGATGTCAAGAGAAAACAACTCCACCAAGACTCACCCCAAGACTCAAAGACTGCAACATTGAAGAAGGCATTTTCTTCTCATCTTCTTCTGCAAATTCCTTGCTGAACTCCATCTCCAAAGTTTCCATTATAGAGCTTCATTGTTTGCCATTCTGACTACACTCTCTATAGTGTTTTAATATACCCCACAGAATATACTTACCCTTGGTTGAAAACTAGACCATCTAAGCCCCTAAATCGCTAGTGCACTGACAAATACATTTTTAAAAAATGCAAACTACCTGGGCTTGCTGCAACCCTGGATACTGGGAAAGCTGGGAAGATGGTCGAACTTGTTGAGCAAAAATAGCAGCTTGGTCTATTGGCTGGCTCTGAAAAACAAACCATATGAAAACTTAGCATTTCTGAATGTTTGCTTTACTCTTCTTTCATCTGGTCATCTATCCCAACAACTCATGCAGTAAAGTGTTGCTGAATGAATGAAATGTACACCTTTCCAACTTTCCTCTTCCAGGACTATATTCTGGTAAAATAAAACTTTGGCCCTTTATTTTCTTGTCTCTTACTATGGCTACAGGCCTGCAGCTGGTCTGGTGGAAAAAGTACTTCTTCTTGTAGTTAAAAGACCACGGTTCTAGTCCCGATCCTGCCCGTAATTAACCAATGTAGGAGAAGCTCACACATGGATTTCTCAATGTGCTGAACCCTCAATTGCTCCTGACAATCTACGCCCCAGCTGAAACAAAGTTAGCAAGGACAAGAAAGCACAGGTGAGGCTGCGACAGCCACTTTTACTATAATTGATTCCGTCGCTCAAGGTCTCAATCTTGAAGAATCAGGACTAAGTCCACCCATTGCTCCTGATGGGACATGCCATCATCACTACAGATGTACAGAGTTGAATTTTGCTCAGGAAAATCTCTAGTTTAGTCCAAAAGGGGCACAAAGACCTACATCCATACCCACATAGAGTGGGAGAAATAACTGATTGATTTGCTCAGCAAATATGTCCTGGAGACTATTTGGCCAAGGGTAAAGAGGTAAATGCCTGGGAGTCAGGTTCCAATCCTGGCTCTGCCCCAGCCTGCTGTGTGACCTTAGGCAAATCACTTAACTTCCTGGAAACTCAGTTTCTTTAACTAAAATGGGGATGAAAAACCTATTTTCCTACTTTCTTAGAATGTGAGCTCCATGTGGGATAGGGACAGTGTCCAGCCTGATTCACTTGTTTCTACCCCTGTACTTTCAAAAGGGCTTGAAACATAAGTGCTTAACAAATATCACAAATATTAGACTCACTGTTGTATTATTGTTGTTATTATTAATAAACACTAGGAGTACAACAGATCCTGTCAGGGAAAGAATCTCTAAAGACCTAAACTTTAGCCACGGAATCCCTCCTTGAGAAATAGATCTGAATATAGGTGGCCTCACATTTCCTTATTCAATTTAAAACAACTTTTAGAAGTAGCCACAAGAGGACTAATTTCACCTCGAGAAAGAATAGCTAAAAGGGAAGAAGAAATCATCACCATAAATAACTAACGATGAAAAAGACACATTGACCTTTATCTACAACCACAATCACAATGCAAAATTGCTTCTATCTCTCTGATCTCAAGGGACAGAAGGAAAGGCTTTAAATGAGGTATCAACTAATCCCCTGAAATGAGAAAAATTAGCACTTGATTTATACTTTTCATTAAAGAAATCAGTCTTTGTCATAGTAGCACCACTCGGGGGCAGAAGAAAGCTGCTAAGGAAATAACTAAACATGTGATTTGGGATTTCAGTAATTTAAATGGTATTGGGCAGTAGCACCCATCAACAGGTGAAGAAAAAGCTAATTTATTGGCATCCCCTCCTTCACTCAGACATATCTTCATTACAGTAACAGGTTTGTAGGTAGTTTTGTTTCATAGGTAATTTTAAAAAATGGATGAATGACAAAATAACAATGAATAATCCCCATAGTAATAGCAGTGAGGCTGTTGTCTTCTGAACAGAATAGATATGGACATCAGAAGAGATACAACCATCAGAGCTGGGGAGGGGTGGAGGGAGAAACTGATAAAATAAAGACATCAGGGTCACTGTAACTGCAGAGACCTGGATTCAGGGGTTGAAGAAAGCAAGAGGAAGGGGACCCAAGCAGGAGAAAGATCTGGAAAAGACCAGACACTTTGGGGTCAGAAAGCAGGAAATATGTCTGCTATATTGTACTCTCCTAAGCACTTAGTACAGTGCTATGCACACAGTAAGTGCTCAGTAAATACAAATGGCTGATATAAGCCACCTGGTTTTAGATGCCGTTGAGCCTAGCACCTCCTAGAAGCACTTTGTCCTGGATAGGGTACAAGAAACAGGAGGTCCTGGGAAAGGAGAGTGGAGGAAGGGCCCCAGGAAACAAAGGTAAGGGAGGCCTAGATGACAGTGGGGAAGAGGGCAGAAGATTCACAGGCAAGAGGGCAACAGAAAGGGGAGAAAGGCAGAGCAGATGGAGTGTGATAAAGGAGACAAAGGGTGCAGTAAGAGACAGAGAGGGGGCATAGAAGCCCAAGAAAAGGAGGGTATATGAGAGGAAGGGGACACTGTGAGCTTGTTATGGAGAGGGATTGTCTCTCTCTATTGTGGCATTGTACTTTCCCAAATGCTTAATACAGTGCTCTGCACACAGTAGGCACTCCATAAATACGACTGAATGAATGACAAGGGAGATGCAGGTGACAAATATTTGAATGAGAGAAGAAAACTAGGAGATGGATGAGATGGAAGATGGTGTAGAGAACCTGGATGAAGGTGAAGAGGATGACATATTTTCAAGGCAGAAACTCTGAAAATTAATGCTAGTTCCTTTTATTTAGAAGATGACCTTTCTGTATAGCGACATTTTCAAAATGGAGAACATGCTTAATTAAATGCTCACTGTCTTAATGTAAAGCTGTTCATTTCATTTTCTCCAAATATTGCAAAATTTTAAGCAGTACTACATTACCTTATTTAACACCGCCATGTTTCATGATGGAATTGATTTCTTTCATCGGCACCCCAACCCTCTCTAAAATGACTAGAACAATTTCTCTCAGATTATTTCCATCCCAATTTACATACCATCAGTTCAACCATTTTTCTTGGGCTTCTAATATTTCCAGAAAATATCTCCTGACTTTGTAATTTTCTTTTGTCCAAATTATTCACTTTTCCACTATAGCCCCTCCTCCCAAACCACCCCCAAAACCCTCTGTGCCGGAAAACTCATTATGCAAACTCACCAGTTAGCCAATACAAGCCTAATCTGGACAACTGGAAAGAACAGCTTGCATGATTGAACATAAATGGACATTCAATGAGAGTCAAACTCCTCTTTTTTCCTGTAGTTGGATTTTTTTGAGAACAATCAGTGCCACTCCTGAGTCAGATCCGTGCCCCAACCAGCCCAGTCTTCTGAACTTGACTGTGACAAGAGAATGCACTCTTCTACATCAGTCCTAATGGTTAGGGATAGAGCCTCTGATATCTTAATTTTTGCCTCTATACTCCATCTCCCCCCAATCATAATCCCTTAGTGTCCCCTCATCCAATCACTTCTTGAAGTTGCTGGTATTTTCAGACTTCACAGCAACTACCAATACTTGACCTCCGCTATGTGAAAAAGTGTTTCTGTAGATTTGAAATTGCCATCTTCAATCTTTAGTGAATGTCCTGCACACTGATGTTGAGGGGTACCCCACAATTCTGTGTTTAGCCTGCCCTCATTTTCCACGATTTTATAAACTTCAATTGTCTCCTCAGCTTTATTGATTCATTCAATTGTATTTATTGAGCGCTGTGTGCAGAGCACTCTACCAAGCCCTTGGGAAAGTACAACTTCATAAACAGACACATACCCTGCCCACAATGAGCTTTAATCTTTCCAGACTAAAGAGTTGTAAATTTTTCTGCCTGTCATTATATAGAATCATTCACCTGATTTTACCCAAACCTTCTCCAACTCTGTTCTGCCTTCTGAAAATGCAGGGACCAGACTGCAGGCAGCATTCTAGGTGTGGGCATGTAAGGATGGCAATTCAAATGTAGTGGCAAAACTCTGCCTTTTTCTCTTTCCAGTCCAGGGAAGCAGCATGGCCATTAATGGAAAGAACACGGATGTGGAAGTCAGAAGACCTGAATTTGAATCCTGACCCTGCCAATTACTTGCTGTGTGACCTTGGACAATTCACTTAACTTCCCTGTGCCTCAGTTTCATAATCTCTAAATGGGGTTTAAATACCTGTTCTTCCTCCCACTGATACTAAGAATCCATGAGGGGCAGGAACCGTGTCTGTCTGACCTGATTATCCTGAAGTCTTACCCCAGCACATGGAACACTGCTTGACACAGAGTAACAATAATAACAATAATGATAGTATTTGTTAAGTGCTTACTATGTGCCATGCACTGTTCTAAATGCTGGGGTAGATACAAGGTTAACAGGTTGTCCCATGTGGGGTTCACAGTCTTAATCCCCATTTTAAGTGACTTAACCAAAGTCACTCAGCTGATAAGTGGTGGGGGCAGAATTAGAACCCATGACCTCTGACTCCCAAGCCCTTGCTCTTTCCACTAAGCCATGTTGCTTCCCCATGCTGCTTAACAAATACTAAAATTATTATTATTATGATATTAGTCTATTTCCAAATTAGTTTGGATAATCAGTTTTCTATGGTTAATTTCACTTCCTTGGTAATCTCCCCTCTCTCACACTATTTTGCTCTAACTTTGTATTCCCTTTCATTCTGTATTTGGCATATATCTGCAGATAGGGAGTTTTTTGATGTAATAGCCACTTTCACATGGGTTTGAGAAATAATAATAGATGCCATAGGAATAACTGTGACCAGCCAGCAGACTTAGCTTTCAAAATACCTGGACCTCCAAGCTATTCTCCATCACGTCTGGCTCCTTTCATTAACTGTGCAAAGAGAGAATGCTTCCTCTAAATTAACTTGACCATACCTTCAAAATGACTCTATCGTCTCTAGACTGGAAGGATCAAAAGGTCATTGGCCTTTTGGCTTCCTAACTGGCTGGATCTCCATCTTGCCAAATCCAAAGGCCTTTTACTCCATTGTAGTCCTTCTTGACCCCTTGGCTGCTTTTGATGCTGTTGACCATCTCCTTCTCCTGGAAATATTATCCAACCCTGACTTCACTGACATTGTCCTCTACTGTTTCTCCTTCTCTCTGGCCGCCCATTCTCGGTCTGGGCTTCTCCTCTGCTTTCCAGCCCCTTATTATGGAAGTCCCTCAAGGCCCAGTTCTGGGTCTCCTATTCTCCTTCTACCCCTCCTCCTTTGGAGAACTCATTTGCTCCCATGGCTTCAACTAGCATCACTATGCTGATGACTCCAAAATCTACAACTTAAGTCCTGATATCTCCCCAGTCTCACATTTCCCCCTGCCTTGAGAACATCTCTAATTTGAATGTCCCGCCCTCAAATTTAACATGTCCAAAACAGAACTCCTTATCTTCCCACCAAAGCCCTGTCACCTGACTAGCTTTCCCATCACCGTTCACAGCACCACCATCCTCTGTATCTAAAAAGCCTGGAAGCTTGGTGTTATCCAGTCTGCCACCAAATCCTGTTGCTTCAACCTTCATAACCTTGCTAAAATCTTCCCTTTCCTCACCATCCAAATCGTTACCATGCTAATTAAAGTTCTTATCCTTTCTTACCTTGACTTACCTTGACTTCTGCATCAGGCTCCTTGCTCACCTCCCTGCCTTCTGAATCTCCCTACTCCAGTCCATACTTCACTCTGCTGCCCAGAATATTTTTCTATAAAATTGTTCAGTCCATGTTTCCCTATTCCTCAAGAACCACCAGTGGTTGCCCATCCACCTCTGCATCAAACAGAAACTCCTCACCACCAGCTTTAAAGCTCTGAATCTCCTTGTTCTCTCCCACTTTACCTCCCTGATTTCCTACTATAATCCAGCCCACACACTTCACACCTCTAATGCCAACCTACTCACTCTACCTCGATTTCATCTATGATGCCACTACCATCTTGCTCACATTCTGCTTCTAGTCTGGAACACTCTCTCACTTCATATTCAGTGGACTACCCCTCTCCTCACATTCACAGCCTTATTCAAGGCACATCTCCTCCCGGAGACCTTCCCCAACTAGGTCCTCATTTCCTCTTCTCGCACTCCCTTCTGCATTACCTTTATAATTGGATTTGCACCACTGATTCACCCCTACCTCAACCCCACAGCACTTATGTACATATCTCTAATTTATGTATTCAAATTAGTGTTTGTCTCCTCTAGATTGTGGGCTCTTTGTGGGCAGAGAATATGACCACCTACTCTGTTGCATTGTTCTCTTCCAAGTGCTTAGTACAGTGCTATGCACACAGTAAGTTCTCAATAGAAGTAATATTGATTAAGCGCCTCATGGGGAGGGATCGTATCTACCTACTCAATTGTACTGAAATCTCCCAAGTCCTTTAGTAGAGTGGGTTCTAATCCTGGGTCTGCTGCTTGTTAGCTGTGTGACCTTGGGCAAGTCACTTAACCTCTCTGTGCCTCAGTTACTTCATCTGTAAAATGGGGATGAAGACTGTGAGTCCTACGTGGGACAAGCTACGAGAAGCAGCGTGGCGCAGTGGAAAGAGCACGAGCTTTGGAGTCAGGGCTCATGAGTTCGAATCCCAGCTCTGCCACTTGTCAGCTGTGTGACTGTGGGCAAGTCACTTAACTTCTCTGTGCCTCAGTTCCCTCATCTGTAAAATGGGAATTAAGACTGTGAGCCCCACGTGGGACAACCTGATTCCCCTGTGTTTACCCCAGCGCTTAGAACAGTGCTCTGCACATAGTAAGCGCTTAACAAATACCAACATTATTATTATTATTACAACCTGATTACCTTGTATCTACCCCAGTGCTTAGAACAGTGCTTGGCGCATAGTAAGCACTTAACAAATACCAACACTAATTCATTAATAAAGAGTGGTCTATTCCCAGTAAATGCTCAGTAAATGCCATTGCATGATTACGGGGCAACTTCATTGGCAAAATTTTATCCACTGACTCTCTCAAATATTAAGCAGCTCCCGATCCTAAAGGTTAAACTGAGCAGTGGTACTTGGGTTTGTGAAATTCCTACAGACTTTTCAGGGCACTTGAAAGATATCAAGGATGTCTGCTGTAGCTTTTTAATGAGTTGCTTTTACTCAAGATCATCAGCTTAAGGGCAATGCCTTGAGCAATCAGGCCAAGCAAAATCTATAGGAGTAACTCAAAGAAAACTTTAAATAAAGAGCTGCTAGTCCACAAGGCAGCCACAGAGCCAGGTCTAAGGCTGAGAGAGATGTCAGTGATCAGTTTGGCCTGATCTGGCCAAAGATGAAAAATTATTTCCCTGAAATAATTAATTGATAGCTTTATCACTGGGGATAAAGAGTTCTGCATTCCAATTTAGGTTACAGCTGACACTCAATAATAGAACTTGTACTACTTTGGCATGGCCTATTGGAAAGATCTTGAGCATGGAAGTCCAGAGATCTAGGTCCCACTCCCACCTCTGTCACTTGTTTGTTATGTGACTTTGGGTGAGTCACTTAACCTCTCTGGGCATGAGTTTCCTTTTATGTAAAATGGGGATAAAATACCTATTCTCCCTCCCTCTTAGGCAGTGAGGCCCATGTGGTACAAGAACTGTGTCCAATTTGATTATCTTGTATCCAGCAGAGTGCTTGATGTATGGTAAGCACTTTATAAATGCCACAGTGATTTTGATTATTATTCCATGACTATACCACAAAGCTATGCATTTGGAATTGAAAACAATAACAGATTGAATATGGACATAGATTGCAGTGAAGACCTTTAATTTCCAACAGAGGTGTTTGCAGGAATTGTGTCTACTCTATGGTTCCTTCCTAAGGGCATAGCGCAGTGCTCTGTACATAGTAAATGCTCAATTAATACCACTGATTGAATGATGTTTGGATATGACTGAAAATGCACTAAACTGTGAATTTCATTGTAGGCAGGGAATGTATCTGTTATATTGTTTTGCTGTATTCTTCCAAGTGCTCAGTACCTTACTCTGCACACAGTAAGTGCTCAATAAATACAACTGATTGATTGGCTGATTGATTTCTGACACATACTGAGAAGCAACAGACTTTCACTTACCTAAAGTAAACTTGTCAAATGGTTAAAAATATGATCTCTATGATTGCTGGTCTCAAAAAGACAAAGATTTTATGAGATAATATATAGAACAGCAAAATCATGGATGTATACTGCTTCATTTTGCCTTTTCCCAAATGCTAGACTTCTACCACTAAATAAGTTCTTCCAGAGTAATATCAAACACATCTTCAAAGACAGAGAGGAAGGTAATCCCAATTGTATTTCCTAAATAATTACAGAATCCTTGGGCTTTCAGAATATGGAGACTCTCCAGATCAAATATGGTGACCATTAAAAGTTTTTTAAATACAAATGGTCATTGATGGGTAATTTTTTTCAAATGTTATTCAGCTATAAAAAAAAATCATAGCCAGAGACACTTCTGGGAGAATAAAAATTCCAGAAGCAACCTCTCTTCAGTATATGAATAAATGGAAAGGAAGCAATATAATTTTTTTCCATCATGGAGGAAAAATGATGGAATCTATTATGCATTAAATTGTCTGTGGAACAATTTGATTTATGTAGGTGCTTGTGAATTACACTGTTTTTACTCTATATTGTTGTTGGGTTCAAGTTACCAGTTCATGACTTGATTCAGAAACCTGCAGTTCATTTAAAAGACAACATGCGTTCTTAGCTGGGGCATCAGGTGGTCACACCACAGTCCTGCATGCATGGGATTCGGGCACCAGAGGATCGCCTTTGCATGGGACATACATGAGATGCAATTTTCCTTTTTTTGGTGATTTTGGGGTGTGGGAGATGAGATGGAAAGAGGATTTTCAAAAACCTTTCACCCATCATCAGGTCCATGAAAGCAACATGCCCATGCATGTCTCTCCTTTTGACCGAAACTGCACAGATGTGCCATTCAGACCTCAAGGATGCAGAATTTTTCAAAACCACTTGGGGGATGGAGGTGCATAAAGTAGGTCATGCTAAAAAAAAGCCATGGGCGCAGAAACTACATTGTCTTCTATAGTCTTAGAAATCTTCGATGAGGAAGTGCAGTATTCAAATGCAGGCATTTTCTAAATGACCCAAAGCCTCCCAGACAGCAGTGAGGTGAGTGTGTTAGTTTATCTGCATGCATGCTAACTGGACTGAGGACAGAATCATAGGTTAAACAATATTAAATGGTTTCTTCATTTCTGTGCTTAATAAAAGTGTTGCAAAGGAACAAAAAAAAAAAAATTAATGACAGCAGAGTGGTTACCATTATGTTGTCAAAGCCATCCTGAAGGGTTACAGCAGAGTTACAGAAGTCCTATAGAAAGGGGACATCAAAAAAATGGCAGACAGTACATGTGAAAATATTGATAGCCTGCTTGGATAAATAGCAATTGCTCAGACCATAATACACACGACATGAAACAGCCTCTTTTAACCAATGTCTCTTTGGATCAAGGCTTGGTGACACTTGCTCTGTCGCTCCACGACTCCTTCCCCCAAGTCAGTCAGTGTAAGAGGAATCCCAGCCCTACTTCTCTGCTTGGGATCCACTGGAGCTGCCCAAGATGGGGTCTCCCAACTTTATTGCCTTAGACTCTCCCATGCTCTGCACTCAGTAAATGTTCAACAAATATTCTTGATGGATTGATTTATTGCAGCACAAAGCCCAGCTAGGTGTCCCAGGGGCATTTGGCTGCAGACTATTGATTGTAAGCTCTAGATTGTAAGCTCGTTGTAGGCAGCGAGTGTGTCTGTTATACTGTATTGTACTCTCCCAAGCACTTACTACAGTGCTCTGGACACAGGAAGAGCTCAATAAATATGAGTGACTGACTGACTAAAGTAGGAAGGGGAGAGAAAGACACCAGGGACTGAGTATTGTCTCATGGAACCCTTAGAACCCAGTCCTGGGAGTAAGAAGGACCTGAGTTCTGATCCTGGTTCTGCCACATATCTGCTGTGTGATCTGAAACAATTAAAATAAAGAAAATGGGAAAGCCCCATGAACCCCATGTGGGAAAGGGACTGTGTCCTTGTATCTACCCCAGTGATTAGAACAGTGCTTAGCAAATAGTAAGCGCTTAACAAGTACCACATTATTGTTACTATTATTCCCTTTCTTGGGAACTCTGAGAAATCCTTTTAGATACCACATCACAGTGGCAGGTGAGAGAGAGAGAGAGTGTGTGTGTTTTCGGGAGGGGGAGTGCTCAGAGAGAAGGAAGCTTGAGCCAGGATCCTTAGAAATTGCATTTGGGAGGTCAATATGGAGCCAGAACTATATAGCCTGCATCTCCAAATCACCTTCACATAAAAGCCACTGTTGAGAAAAACTGCCACCCCAAGAATTAAACACCACTGAAGTGCTCCCTCAAACCTTGTTCCTGGGAAAGTGAACAGAGGAGGTGGTCAGTTAAATGAAATTTCTGTAAAATTCTTTCTCTCAAGAGGCAATTCAAAATTGAACACTGTTTGGCCTAATAAGGAGCCCATTGTCAATCCTCACTACTTCCCTGTCCCCCACAAGCCCAGAACAAGGATAGTTTGAACAGTGATGATAGAACAGTAATACATGTTCAGTCAGGACAAATAATTTGCACTCCCAACTGCACACATTCAGACGGAGAAATCATTAGTTATTCTACTGAATGTATATCTACCTTTTCCTATGGCCCTTCTTTCAGAAAACAAACTGATAGCTATATCATCGCTACTGCCTGAATTGTTTTTAAATTCAATCATTTTCATATTTGAACCAGCACTAATCCAAACACCACCCCCAATAAATTCAGACATGGCTAGACAGACCGTGCCTTAGTAGGAAAAAGAGAAAGGGCAAGAAATTTTGAATAAATTATTCATATCTTATATAATATATATAGAATAACAGGATATTAATCACCCGAAAGTTTTAGCACTCAAATAAATCAGAGCTTAGTGACAAAGAAGCTCATTTATTTGTTCTGCAATTATTCTTTTCAGTGTTCTATTTAAGCTTAACTTGTTTGGCGAATTCGAATAGATGCAGCATGGCCTAGTGGAATCCTAGTGGCCTAGGAGTCAGTAGGACCTGGGTTCTAATCCTGGATCCACCATTTGTCTATGTGACTTTGGGCAAGTCATTTAACTTATCTGTGCCTCAGTTATCTCTCTGTAAAATGGGGATTAATACTGTGAGTCCCATGTGGGGCCACAGACTGTGTCTAGCTTGATTAACTTGTATAATATTAATAATAATGTTGGTATTTGTTAAGCGCTTACTATGTGCCGAGCACTGTTCTAAGCGTTGGGGTAGATACAGGGTAATTAGGTTGTTCCACATGAGGCTCACAGTCTTAATCCCCATTTTACAGTGACTTGTCAAAGTCACACAGCTGATAGGTGGCGGAGCGGAGATTAGAACCCATGACCTCTGACTCCTAAGCCTGTGCTTTTTCCACTGAGCCATGCTGCTACCCCAGCGCTTAGTACAGTCCCTGGCATATAGTAAATGCTTAACAAATACCATAAAAAACAAAATTTGATAAAAGATAGACACATATGAATATAGATCTACATCTATAGCTGTCCTACATATTCAAAGAAGACTGAATTATGAGTACTTGTGTTGCTGAAAAGGCCAATGCAGGATCACGGGTCCTGACCAGACAAAAAAGTGGCTCCCCCTTTGCTGTGTTGTCATGCTTAATGTTTGCAACACCTGGCACTCCCTTTTCTGTGCTTCCTTATCTCTCATTCCTTAGAAAGCATTTGCTCCAAGGTAGCCTCTCCTTTACTGATAGCAGTTTGTCTTCCTGGTCTGTCTGCCTCAGGGTTTCTTTCACCATCTCCTTTAAAATAGTTCCTCTGCCCTCTTTGCTTTTAGTTTCCCAATTTCAGCTCTCCTCATAGCAGCTGTTTAGGTCTCCTGCTGTTGTCCAGTCTCTTCATGCACCCAACCAAGTATAGCTGTGTTTAGGCGAACACAGTTTCTATGCTAGGTGACCAACCACATTCCAGAAGTTCCACCGCTTGTGATCTTGTCATTTGATATTGAGTATGGACCGCAAATGCCATTGCTGGAACTCTTCAAGGAACTGAATGTGGTGTCTTTGGGGAATCCAGATCTCATTCTGTACAGAGGTTACTACTGCGTGCAATGAGGGGAAAATGATATGGTGAGGTCCTTTGGGAAAATGAAAGAATGAAGGAAAGGAGAAGTAGAGGGATCAAAGGCGTACAGGAGTTGCTACTATCAAAATGATCAAGATAATACAATAGGAAATATTTTTTACCTAGACTGTGAGAGACTGTGTCCAACCTATCTCCTCCAGTGCTAAGAACAGTCGTGCTTGGCATATAGTAAAGGCTTAACAAATACCAATAATATATATATACACACACACATATATATATATATGTATATATATATATAATTGTATCCAACTCAGTTGGCTTGTACCCACTCCAGTGCTTAGTACAGTGCCTGGCACATAGTAAGTGCTTGACAAATACCATATATATATATTCTGAGGCCACCTGGAGCAAAATTCAACATGTTTGAAGTGGCATAATTGGAAGAGTACCATGCCCATTGAAGAATAAGCTGCAGGTGGCTTACAAGGGTGCTATAATTCTGAGCCCTACAAAGTCTATTTTGGGATTCCCAAACACAAACTCAGATATACTTTCTGGCCTGAAATGACCTCACTGTATTCAGAATCTCAATGGTTGGATTCAGCCTTGTGCCATCAATACTAATCCATCCTGGACATTTAAGTAAACAACTGCGTTTTACAGCCTTGAATCACTATAATCAATCAGTGGTATTTATTGAGTGAGGGCTTACTCTGTGCAGAGCACTCTACTAAATGCTTGGGGAGTACAATACAACTGAGTTGGTAGACACATTCCCCACCCACAAGGAACTTACAGCCTAGTAGGGGAAACAGACATCACTATAAATGAATAAATTAATTAAGGATATGTACATAAGTGCTGTAGAGCTAAAGGTGGGGAGAATGTCAAGTGTTTAAAGGGCATGACTTCAAGTGCTTAGGTGATACAGAAGGGAGAGGAACTAGACAAAAAGAAGGCTTAATCAGGAAAGGCCCCGTGGAGATGTGATTTTAATGAAGTAAAGTAGCTTTTTTTGTCAAAATATCACATGTCCACATGATAGCACAATCTATTAGAAATATTCATCTATTATAGGCTTTCTAGTGCAATTTTTCAAATGATGAAAAAAAAGTCACGATGCACATTAATGCAAATGGTCATCTGAGTGCTATTTAGTAAAGTCTTCAAGACTGAACAGAATCACTTAGCATTCATGGTGCTTTGATTCACAGAGGGTTATTATACACATACACAAACATCCATGAATGCACATAGTTCTATGAACACTCTATTCTTCTGGAATACAACCATGTTTATTCAAAATTTACTACATGGAGTCAGCTGGGAGAAGGTATTATGTCCATTAACTCAACTGTACTTTAAACTCTAAGCTTCTTATGATCAGGGAATACGTCTGCTAACTCTGTTGTACTGTCCTCTCCCAAGCACTTAGTAACAGCTCAATAAATACCATTCATTGATTGTAATCCCCCAAAGGCTTAGCACAGTGCATTGCAGAGTAAGCGCTGAATATTATTCCTTGACTGGAATAATAAACAATAAATTTATTCCTAATAATAAATATTATTCCTTGCTACTAGAGAATGACTCAGGAACCAGGAGGGAGCAGGAATAGCTCTGAGGTAAGATTTCTCATTTGAAAAGCACTGCTTATCTTGCTGATTGGGCCTCATTCCAAAGGATCCTGGGAAATGTCCACCTCTAACCTCTGGCAAATGTATCTCCGAGCAATAGGGGCAACAAGAATGCATGGCTACTTCTTTGTTAGTCCCTTTGACCTCAGCTCCAAAACTAATGAGGTCTGAACATTTTCAATCAGACCCTGCCCCAGTACTTATTTCAGTGGGAAAGTGACTCCAGGGCCTTGAGGAGGGAACTCTACGGAGCCAGCCCAAGGAAATGGACATAGAAACTGGCATTCGCCAAAAAGACAGAGAGTGAGCTGGCTGACCTCCCAGGGAAACTAAATGAAGCATAGCTGTGGGCTAACGGAAAACATTCATTCATTCATTTAATTGTATTTATTGAGTGCTTACTGTGTGCAGAGCACTGTACTAAGTGCTTGGAAAGTACAATTCGGCAACAGATAGGGACTCTCTACGCAACAACGGGTTCACAGACTAGAAAAGTAACCCCTGGATTGATGTTCCACAAAAGAACCAGATTATGGATCAGTGTGGTCTCGTAGTAAGAGCATGGGCCTGGGAGTCAGAAGGCCCTGGGTTCTAATGCTGGCTCCACCACTTGTCTGCTGTGTAACCTTGGGCAAGTCACTTCATTTCTCTGTGCCTCAGTTACTTCATCTGTAAAGTGGCAATTAAGACTGTGAGCCCCATGTAGAACAGGGTCTGTGTTCAATCTGATTTGCTTGTATCCGCTCTAGTGTTTAGGAGAGTGCCTGGCACGCTGTAAGTGATTTAAAAATACCACAGTTATTATTCTGGCCTATAACTTTTGTAGAATTTGCAACCCTTAACTAAGAAAATACTGGCTGGCTCTTTATACCCAAAGTATATACCTATGTAATCTGTATGGGGGGACACTACTGACTCAATGCTTTGCTCTCCCTGTTGCAAATCTCAGCAACCAGACTCTGGGGGTGCAAAACTGTCCAGCTGAAGCTGGAACTCATTCAAAGAGAGGACCCCAGCAATGGAAAGAACGAACAGATGGAGAAAGAGGTAGAAAACAGGAAAAAAAGAAAAGGCCAGCATAGTCTGGCAAACTGTAAAATGAAATGTGTGGATAGGGAGGCTTCCTTCCCTTTGCCCGATAAGTGGCTTCTCTTCTCTTTTCTCCATCAACTAAGTTGATGGAGTAGTGCTCCATCAACTAATTGCAATATTCTGTGAATATTTCTGTCAGACTTCCAAGTCATTTATTCATTCATTCATTCAATAGTATTTATTGAGTGCTTACTACGTGCAGAGCACTGTACTAAGCACTTGGAATGTACAATTCAGCAACAGATAGAGACAATCCCTGCCCAATAATGGGATCAAAGTCTAAACGGGGGAGACAGCCAGCAAGGCAAAACAGAACAAAACAAAACAATTCATCAAGATAAACAGAATCATGGAGATATACACCTCATTAACAAAATAAATAGGGTAATAAATAATATATACAAATAAGCACAGTACTGAGGGATGGGGAAGGAGGAAGAGCAGAGGGCGGGGGGGGAGAGGGGAGGAGAAGCAGAGGGAAAGGGGGGGCTCAGTCTGGCGCATGGGCAGGGAACATGTTCCGTGATTCTGTTGTACTTCCCAAGCACTTACTACAGTTCACAGTACTTAGTAAGCACTCAATAACTACCATTACTACTACTTAGAGAAGCACCGTGGCTCAGTGGAAAGAGGCCGGGCTTGGGAGACAGAGGTCGTGGGTTCTAATCCAGGCTCCGCCTCTTTTCAGCTGTGTGACCTTGGGCCAGTCACTTAACTTCTCTGGGCCTCAATTCCTTCATCAGGAAAATGGGGATGAAGACTGTGAGCCCCACGTGGGACAACCTCCTTACCTTGTATCAACCCCAGTGCTTAGAATAGTGCTTGGCACATAGTAAGCACTTAACAAATACCAACATTATTAAACATCATTATTATTATTACTCAATAAATACGATTGTGAGATTTTGTCCAGAAGCTCCAGTTTTAGTCACATCAAGCATCTAAGAACCGTTCACTGGCATCTCCATCACCTACGGTTAGGGCAGCACACCACCAACAAGCTTCTGTTGGGTGGAACCCGAGAAGAATGGATGACAACAGGAAACGAGTCTGCAGCGGTATTAACTGTAAGGGGGGCATAGGTAAATTGGGAAGGCAGAATAAATGATTTAAAGTCATAGTAATAGTAAAGTGCTAAGCACTTACTGTATGCCAAGTACCATACTAAGCAATGGGAGAAAGTTTACAGGTGGGGACTTCAACGAGGTCCCTGTTCCCTGAATGGCTCACAGTCTAAAAGCGAAACACAATCTAAGACTATGTGACACAGCAGTGGACCTTTGGGAAATGGGTCCCCAAGAAAGACCAACATTGCAGGTAGAAAGCAGGAAGGGAGGGGTCTGACTCCTTGAGAAAGGCTGGGAAAAGATTTGGATGTCAAGAGGCAGGCTCAAGATCAAAGATGAGACCTGCAAAAGAACAAACACATTAGCGCAGCAGGTATCTGTCCTTATGAAGAAACAGGATGATCCGTGCTCCAGCATAGGGACCTCAACTATTTTCTTTATGTGGATGACACCCCAGTCTATATCTTCTTCCCTGTACTCTCTCCCTCCCTCTAGGATCGCATCTCCACCTGTCTTCAGGACACCTCCACCTGGATGTCCGCCAGCCACCTAAAACTCAACATGTCCAAGACAGAGCTCCTTATCTTCCCTCCCAAACCCTGTCCTCTCCCTGACTTTCCCATCACTGTAGATGGCACTACCATTCTTCCCGTCTCACAAGCCCACAACCTTGATGTCATCCCTGACTCTGTTCTCTCATTCACCCCACACATCCAATCTGTCACCAAAACCTGCCAGTCTCACCTTCATGACATTGCCAAGATCCACCCTTTCCTCTCCATCCAAACCGCTATCACGTTATTACAACTACTCATCCTATCCCGACTGGATTACTCCATCAGCCTCCTTTCTGACCTCCCAACGTCCTGTCTCTCCCCACTTCAATCTATACTTCTCTTGCTGCCCGGATTATCTTTCTACAGAAACGTTCTGAGCAGGTCACCCCCCCCTCAAAAATCTCCAGCAAAAACACCTCACTATTGGTTTCAAAGCTCTCCAACACCTTGCCCCCTCCTATGTCACCTCCCTTCTCTCCTTCTACAGCCCAGCCCACACACTCCACTCCTCTGGCGCTAACCTTCTCACTCTACCTCATTCTCCACCTGTCTTGCCGTCGACCCCTGGCCCACACAGTAAGCTCTCAATAAATACAACTGAATGAATATGGACATTGGAGGGGGGACGAGTAGGAGGCTGGGAGACCAGCAAGGAGGTTAATGCTAGATACCCTCAGATTCCCACAGTATTTATGTGTATGTCTTCCATAACATTATTTAAGTACTAACTCATATATTCTCCAACTTTCTTTCTCATCCTATCTCTAAATTAATGTAGTATCTGTTGAACTGTAAGCTCTTTGAGGGTAAAGATAATGTCTATTAGTTCTATTTCATTCTCCCAATTGCTTAACACCGAAAGTGCTAAATAAATACTATTGACTGACTGAAAAGAATATATTTTAAGCAATGCAAAAAATTTGAAAGGATTAACTCTAAGCTTGGGCAAGATTTCCAAGTATTTTTCCCTCTGAAACTTTTAGTAAACTGACTGATTTCAGTGAGCACATCAACCATAAATTTTACCTGAGCAAATTTCTCCACGAACCTTAGATTTGGCAGCACAGATATTAGTTTAAAGCAGCAGATACACAACTGGCCATTTGTTTAGCACCTTTATTCCTAAGAACTCAAAAACTCATTCATTCATTCAATCATATTTATTGACACTTACTGTGTGCAAAGCACTGTACTAAGTGTCTGGGACAATACAATACAACAACCAACAGACACATTCCCTGCCCACAAAGAGCTCTACCGCATAACATACAAGCATACGGTTGGCTTCATTCATTAACTGAGTTCACTAAGTCATGAATTGCCTTTGGGGTTTTAATGCCAGGTGTCTTGCATTATATTCCAGGGATCAACTCCCAACACTGCAGACTTTTCTTGGTTCCTCCATGGAAAATGGCGATGGGCCATTTCTAAATAAACCAGGGAATGTTTACTTTGTTAGAATTGCAGTTCATCAACTCCCCATTGACTAATAAACCAGTGGTAAGAAAATAGTACATATGACAGTCTAATTATTCACGAATGCCCAGAATGCCTTGCAGCTGCCGGCTGGATTGCCTTTTTCAAGCGGGCTTCAGATGCAAGGTAAGGTAACATATTTCAGATCATTTATCAGTAGCAATTGTCGCTATTGATAAATGACCTCATATCTTTTCTTACAATGCTAGGTTCCTAGCCCCGGTTAAGGATGGCTGAAAGACTAGGGTTTTAAATGATCTGGACTTGACTTTCAGCAGAAATCCTGGGGTTTAAAGGAGGCAAGAATTGTTTTATGGCAATGAAATCTCAAGTTTGTACATTTGTCCTGGGGGTGGAAGGAAAGAGAGAGTACCTGTGATTTCGGAGGGGTTGAAGGAATTTTGTCTGACATTTCTGCAGTTCCCAAGATGCCCTCATGGGTAAAATGTCAGTAATTTATAATCACAAGCATCAGCCAATGATATTTACTGAGTGCTTACTATATTTAGAACACTGTATGAAGCACATGTGAGCTTGTTTGGGTTCACGTGAAGGGAATGGATCTCACTGGAAACTTGGAAGCCCACTACCTGATTAATCAGGGGGCAGCGTGGCTCAGTGGAAAGAGCCTGGGCTTAGGAGTCAGAGGTCATGGGTTTGAATCCCAGCTCTGCCACTTGTTAGCTGTGTGACTTTGGGCAAGTCACTTCACTTCTCTGTGCCTCAGTGACCTCAACTGTAAAATGGAGATTAAGACTGTGAGCCTCATGTGGGACAACCTGATTACCCTGTATCTACCCCAGGGCTTAGAACAGTGCTCTGCACATAGTAAGTGCTTACCAAATACCAATATTATTATTATTATTAGTCAAATAATCATTCATTCATTCAATTGTATTTATTGAGTGCTTACTGGGTGCAGAGCACTGTACTAAGTGCTTGGAAAGTACAATCTGGCAACAGATAGAGATGATCCCTACCCAACAATGGGCTCACAGTCTAATAATAATAATAATAGTTATTATTATTATGGTATTTGTTAAACACTTACTATGTGCCAGGCACTGTACTAAGCACTGGGGTAGCTACAGGGAAATCGGGTTGGACACAGTCCCTGTCCCACGTGGGGCTCATAGTTTCAAACCCCATTTGACAGATGAAGTAACTGAGGCATGAAGAAGTAAAGTGACTTGCCCAAAATAACACAGCAGAGGGGTGGCGGGGCCAGGATTATAAAACCATGACCTTTTGAATCCCAGGCCCTGGCTCCATTCACTACACCATGCTGTTTCAGTTAAAACAATCAACAGTGGTCATTGAGTTCTTATTGTATGCAGGCACTGTACTAAGCCTCTGGGAGAATACAATAAGGGTAATACGCATCATTCCTGCCCTCAAGGAGCTAACAATTTAGATGGACTGGGGAAGGACGCACAAAAAGAAATTACAGATTGGAGTAAAGCAGTTGGAGTTAACTTGGGAAGCAGTTGGAGTTCACTTAAGTGTTGCTGAGGGTCAGTGAGTAACCAAGTGCTTAGGTCAAGTGGAAATGTTGCACTGGCAATAGTGGGAGGAAATAGGTGGGGAGAGGAGAGATCAATGAGGGAAAGCTTCTTCTTGGAAGAGTTGTGATTTCAGAAGGGCCTTGAATCCGGGGAAAAAGTGTTGTTCAAGCCAGGAAGGGAAAAGGGAAGGTACAGGCAAGAAGTCAGAGGTGAGAGAGAAAGAGGCGTGGTGAGCAGGTTGGCTTGAAGCAGCAGAAAGGTATATATTTGCTTTTCTTAATTTACATATACATTCAATTTTCTCAAAACACATGTTTTCATCAGCTATATGATGCACACCTATTTGTATAGACCATGATGTTGTAGCAGAAGAAACAGTTGATTGACAGTTGGTCAGTCAAGGTCTATGCACTTTAATGTGAGCTTTCATCAAGAATGTAACCCTTATGAGGCAAGGAATGTGCCTACCAGTTGTATTGTACTCTCCAAAGCACTTAGTACAGTACTCTGCACATAGTAAGTGTTCAATAAATACGAGTGATTGAATATGGGAGAATTGAGTGTATGGAGATTCATGCCACCAGCCTCTGAAAATGGCTTTCAATGTTTGGCCTCACAAGAATGTAGGTACTTTCAAGCGCAATTACATGATACCATGTTTTACTTCAGCATCACCAGGAGGGGTACTAGGAATAAATCAATCATTTTTATTGAGGGGTTACCGTGTACAGGGCACTGTACTGAATGCTTGGGAGAGTACAATAAAACAATATAACAGATACACTCCCTGCCCACAACGAGTTTACAGATTACTGTACTCTCCTTAGTGATCCGAAAAGTGCTCTGCACAAAGTTAGCGCTCAATAAATGCCATTGATTAATTGCTAAATATTAATCTCCTAAAAGGTAATCTTTGTTTTAAATATCTTCACAGTATTCTCCTCCCCAATTCAGGTATAAAATATACAAGAAACATGGCCAAGATATACAAAAAATTTCAACGGAATGTCTTTAAATGCCAGCTTTTTTTAAAAGGGGAAAAAAATAATGAACTGTGACACGCTTAAGATTTCACACAGTCATAATATCATTCATTTTCCTGTCCAAGCACCTCAAAAGTCTTTTAGGCACCCACTGCCTTCAATTCCTGTCCTTCAATGTCTTCCTGATCCACTGTAATCCAATTATCAGCTCATTTAGAAAGCAATTGTTTTGGATAGACATGCCAAGAGCACTCAGCTGTGCTGTTTGAAACATAACTGAACACCTTGTCCTTGATTCTTCTAAATCTTACTGGTGAAACATATTTAAAAGTTTTGTCTTACCCAAATCCTAAAATTAGACAAAGCTTCAAGACACAAAATAAAATCCTCAATGAATCATAATTCTATTTAGGCAAAGAAAAAATTGCCCCTTTAGTTTTATTTGTCCATTAATCCCTTTAAATTCAAATAATTGTCAAAGAGTCTCAAAATCACATGAGTCAAATCCCTGGGCTGAGGCATTATTTTGTGGAGGTTTCCATACATCAATTTAACTTACTCTTATTCTCATTTATTCTTACTTATTCTTCTCACTATACAATTTCAAATATCGCTCATATTTATTGGGCATAAGTGATATCTTTCAAGTGATATGTGATATCTTTCATTATTTGGATGCATTGAAAATGATTTAAAAAGTACACTATTTGAACACTTTGAATCCATCAAAGGCCAATCTCAATGGGTTGTTTTTTTCAATTAGTGAATGAATGGTATTTATTGAGCACTTATGGTTTGAAGAGCACAGTTCTAAAATCTTGGGAAACTACAGTACATAGAGTCCAAAGTCAGGTTCCCTGCCTACAAGGAGCTTCTGCCCAATCTTGCTTCTGCCCCTTCGTTACACGGTAACTGTCCTCTCAAAGGTCACCAATAATCACCTTCTTGCCAAATCCAGTGGTCCCTACTCCATCCTGATCCTCCTCAACCTTATTCCATCCTAATCCTCCTTGACTGCTCAGCAGCCTTGGATGCTGTGGATCACTCCCTTCTGAAAACATTAGCTAATCTTATTTTAGAGTCAATGACACTGTCCTCCCCTGGTTCTCCTCCTATCTCTCTGGCCACTCCATCACACTTTCTTTCACAGACTCCTCTGTTTCTCACCCTCTGAAAGCAGGGGTCCCTAAAGACTCAGTTTGGGGTTCTCTTCTATTCTCCATCTATACCCATTCCCTTGGAGAACTCATTCACTACCATGGCTTCAACTACCTTCTCTATGTGGAAGATTTCCAAGTCTAGGTCTTCAGTCCTGATTTCTCTCCCTCTCTGCTGTTTCATATTTACTCCAGGCTTCAGGACTTCTCTACTTGGATATCCCGCTGACACCTCCAATTTAACAAGCCTAAAACAGAACTCCTCATCTTCCCACCCAAACCCAGTCCTCCCTCTGACTTTCCTATCACTGTGGACAGGACCACCATCCTCCCTTCTCATAAGCCCATAACCTTGCTGTTATGCTCAACTCATCTCCCTCATTCAATCCACAACAATCCATCACCAAATCCTGTCAGTTCTACCTTTACACCATCAATCAATCAAATTCAATGAGGGCTTACTATGTGCAGACATTGTACTAAGCCCTTGGGAGACTGCAATATAACCGAGTCTCTACACATGTCCCTTGCCCATAAGGAACTTACAGTCTAGAGGGGGAAACAGACATTAAGATGAATTATGAATATGCACATAAGTGATCTGGGGTGAGGGCTGGGTGAATATCAAGGGTTTCAAGGATACAAATCCAAGAACAAGGCTGAAACAGAAGGAAGAGGGAGAAGGGGAAATGAGGGTTTAGAGGGCAAGCCTCTTGGAGGAGTTGTGATTTTAAATTTACGAACTCTAATTGATTTGCAGTTTAGGGATTATAGCCTCAGGGAGTCATAGCATCCCTGTTTTGCCAAAAGGAAGTACGATTTTCATTCACGCACACCCATATGAATATCCACTTGGGACACTCCCAACTGAAAGTTGTTATTTTCACCCTAAAAGCTCCCTACTTCATATGGGCTATGTGGTGTGTTTTGTCAGATGTACATTTAGGTTCTGGAATCCTTACAGACATTAACAGATACTTATCGAAGAGTAGATGGTAAGGCAGTTCATATATACACCCATAGATAAACTAAAAGAAAGGACGTATTTGACACAAGCATGAACACATCCCTGGCTAGGAGAGAAACGGAGCTTTAGAAGATTCTATGTTTTGGGTTGGGACTGACCTGCTGAAAAGGTCTTGTCTGGGCTTGCTGCCTGAGAAGTCGCTGCTGCTGTTGTTGCTGCTGCTGCTGCTGCAGAAGTTTCATCTGCAGCAACTGCTGCTGGGACGTGAGGGCATGCAGGGTGGGTGGCTGCATCATGGTGCCAGATCGCCTCTGCAGCATGTTCGAGAGGGCTTGCTTTGTGTTTGTGGGCACAAATGATCCAGAAGGATCCAGTCTGGAGCCACCTGAAGGGAAAAATGAAAATCACAGAAATAAAAAGATTTTAAAAGTCTGAAGCCCATATAACTGTGTCAAGCCACAGTCCAAACTACTAGGAACGCAAGCTTCTGTTTCCTAAAGTTCAGAATCTCCATGGAGCTTATCGGCCGAGTTGCCGGAGACAAATTTGAACCTCGTGGGGCTGGAGAGCTTTAGCCATATCAAATAGCTTAGGTGAAAAATGTGCTTGTTGGAAAAGCTGGGAAGGTGTTTGAGATTTTCAAAAATATTTTTTTTTGGTAGATGAAACGATTTTCACCAAAGCCACGGATTGCTTTTTATTTAAGAAATCAGAAATTGGATAAGGAAGTCTTCTCCAAATGCATTTTCTTTTATCTGAGCCACCTACCATTGATCATAAAACTTCAAATATTTGATGGGTTCAAGCTGCCACAACTCAGTGGATGAGTTCTGCAAGACCTGTGAGAAGTAGAAGCAGTGTTGCCTAGTATAAAGAGCACAGGCTTATGATTCAGAGCACCTGGTTCTAATCCTGGCTTCTACACTTGCCTGCTCTGTGACCTTGGCCAAGATACTTAACCTATTTGGGTCTGTTACCTCACCTGTAAAAAGAGGTTTATGACTGTGAGTTTTGTGTGGGACAAGGACTGTATCAAACTTAATTAGCTTGATATCAATCATATTTATTGAGAGCTTACTGTGTGCAGAGCACTGTACAAACCACATTCTAATCCCTACTCCACCACCTGTCAGCTGTGTGACTTTGGGCAAGTCACTTAACTTCTCGGTGCCTCAGTTACCTCATCTGTAAAATGGGGATTAACTATGAGCCTCACGTGGGACAACCTGATTACCCTGTATCTACCCCAGCGCTTAGAACAGTGCTGTGCACATAGTAAGCGCTTAACAAATACCAATATTATCATTACAACAAAATATAACAGACACATTCCCTGCCCACAATGAGCTTACATTCTAGAAGGGGTGTAACATACCTGTAATTTATATGTTTATATTAATGTCCGTCTCCCCTCTAGACTGTAAGCTCATTGTGGGCAGAGAATTTGTCTGTTATATTGTAATAATAATAATAATAATGTTGGTATTTATTAAGCGCTTACTATGTGCCGAGCACTGTTCTAAGCACTGGGGTAGATACAGGATAATCAGGTTGTCCCATGTGCGGCTCACAGTCTTAATCCCCATTTTAAGATGAGGGAACTGAGGCACAGAGAAGTAAAGTGACTTGCCCACAATCACACAGCTGCCAAGTGGCAGAGCTGGGATTCGAACCCATGACCTCTGACTCCCAAGCCCGGGCTCTTTCCACTGCACCACACTGCTCTCCTAAGTGCTTAGTACAGTGTTCTACACATAGGAAAAACTCAATAACTATGATTGAGACAGACATTAATATAAAAAAAATTACAGATATGTACATAGGTGGGGTGGGTTAATAGATGGAGAAAGTCAGGGTGATGCAGAAGGGAGTGAAATGAGAAAATGAGGGTTTAGTCAGGAAAGCCCTGTGGAAGGAGATGTGCCTTCAATAAGCCTTTGAAGGTGGGGAGATGATTGTCTATCGGATATTGAGAGGGAGGGCGTTCCAGGCCTGAGGCAGGATGTGGGTGAAAGTTTGGTGAGAAGATAGATGAGATCAAGGTACACTGAGTCGATTAGACTGTAAGCCCGTCAAAGGGCAGGGACTGTCTCTATCTGTTACCAATTTGTACATTCCAAGCGCTTAGTACACTGCTCTGCACATAGTAAGTGCTCAATAAATACTATTGAATGAATGAGTAGGCTGGCATTAAAGGAGTGAAGTGTGTAGGTTGGGATGCAGTAGGAGAGTAGCAAGGTGAGTTAGAAGGTGGCAGGGTGATTGCTTTAACGCAATGGTGAGGAGTTTCTGTTTGATGCAGAGGTAGATGGGCAACCCCTGGAGGTTCTTGAGGAGTGGGGAAATATGGACTAAAGATTTTTATAGAAAAGAGATTCAGGCCTCAGAGTGAAGTATGGGCTGGAGTAGGGAGAGAGAGAGGAGGCAGGGTGGTCATCAAGGAGGCTGATACAGTAATAGAGTAATCAAGATGAGATAGAATAAGTGTTTGAATCAATATGGTAGTTTGGATGGAGAAGAAAGAGTAGATTTTAGTGATGTTCTGAAGATGAAACCAACAGGATTTACTGATAGATTGACTATGTGGGTTGAATGAGAGAGAGAGGAGTCAAGACTAACACCAAGGCTATGAGTTTAAAGGACAGGAAGGATGGTGGAGCTGTCTACAGTGATGGGAAAGTCAGTGGGAGGACAGGGTTTAGGTGGTAAAGTAAGGAGTTCTATTTTGGACATGTTAAGCTTGAGGTGACAGCAGGACATCCAAGTAGAGATGTCTCGAAGGCAGGAAGAAATGTGAGACTGCCGAGAGGGAGAGAGTTCAGGTCTGGAGTTGTGGATTTGGTAATCGTCGGCACAGAGGTGGTAGTTGAAGCCAGGGGAGTGAATGAGTTCTCCAAGGGAGTGGTTGTAGATGGAGAACAGAAGGGGACACAGAACTGAACTTCGTGTGACATCTTCTGTTAGAGGGTGGGAGGCAGAGGAAGAGCCAGTGAAAGAGACTGAAGAATGAGTGGCCAGACTGATGAGAGGAGAACCAGCAGCAATGTCAGTGAAGCTGAGGTTGTATAACGTTCCCAGAAGAAGGGTGTGGTGGACAGTGTCAAAGGCAGCTGAGAGGTGGAGGAGGATTAGAATGAAGTAGAGGGCATTTAATTTGGCAAGAAGGAGATAATTTGTGACCTTAGAGAGGTCAGTTTCTGTGGAATGACATATTGGAAGGGGTCAAGGAGAGAATTGGAGAGGAACTTGAGACAGCAGGAGTAGAGAATTCGCTCAAGGAATTTGGAGAGGAATGGTAGGAGGGAAATGGGACAATAACTGGAAGGAACCTTGGGGTCCTTCTGAGGATGGGGGGAGATGAGCATGTTCAAAGCAGTGGGGAAGAAGCCATAGAAAGCACTTAACAAGTTCCTTTAAAATGTATATGTTAAAAGTTGCTTCTCTTTGAGCTTTGTAAATAAAAACTTCCTTGTCCCATTTTTATGCCTTCAAATTTCACTTCCTATTTGATGTTTATGAATAGACCTATTTCTCAAATGCACACAATGCAGCCGGCCCACAAATCCTGCCAAGAGTCATGCTGTCTTCTGGGGCTTTGCTAGATTAACTTAAATTCTTTTCTCTTGTCAGAAGTGATCTGGACCTAATTTTGTGGGAGTGGAATCTGTTTAAACTTAGTACCTTTCGGTAAGTCGGTCCTGCTGCCATTATGGTAGCTGACCACCGGCACTTTCTGACACTGAAATATTTGATGGTTGATGTTAGCAGCATGAGTGCTCCACTGTTAGCCCAACACCCAGCCTCCAGGACCCACTATGCGGGATAGAAGCTGCTCCACTCCCAGGCCACTGGGAGGGATTCGCATCAGCCCCCTCTCCAGCCTGAGAAGGACTCAAACGATGGCAGCAGAATGAGGCCTTTCCAACTTTTAGAAGATTGGGGAGGACAGTGCTGCATCTGTGGCTGTGACTTCTGAGACTGCAGGTCTGAATTGTGAGGAGCCCGGAACCCTGCTGCTCCTGATGTATTTAGTATCATCTTTGTTTTTATGTATTTTTTCCTTATGTGTCTGGTGCCAATCCTCACTATCGCCCCTTCATCCAATCAACCAGTGTTATTTACAGAGTGCTTACTGTGTGCAGAACACTGTATTAAGAGCTTGGGAAAATACAATAAAGCTGGTAGGCATGATACGTGCCCACGAAGAGCTAACATTCTAGAGTGGAGAGACAGATAGTAAAATGAATTACGGGTAGGGAAATGGAAAAGTAAAAGGATATATACATATGGTGTGGATATCAAAATGCTTAAAGGGTTCATGCCCGAGTTTATAGATGTGAACACCTTGAGGGACAGGGACTGTGTCTCTATCTCAACTGTATACACCTTTTCCAGAATTTAGAACAGGGCTTTGCATATAGTAGTGTTTAATTCATACTACCACTATTATTATTATTAGTACTACTATATTAGAACAATCTCAAAACCAATGAAATGGTTGGAAAACATATTAAAATGTGGTACTAAAGCAATGAAGGAACCATTCAATGGAGGGGCTGGTTTTTGGTTCATTTCACTTTCACACTGTGCTTCTCAGGGTCCCCCAGTGGCCGAATAATATAGGAACTCCAACGTGGTGCTTTTTCCCCACGTTCTTTCGGTGTGACACATTTCAGTCTCCTTGGATGGATACTGCAATCAGCTCCAATCAATTTTCATGAACTTTTCCAGCTCTCTTATCCAATTCCTCCTTTGTCATTCATTATGCTCTAGATGATATCTTCAAGTGAGCAACTGACAACCCAGACAATTCTTCCTCTGAGAGGTGTTAAGGAGGGGGAAGATAGCTAGTTCAGGAGGTTCAGAAAATTTCCCCCTAAATATGTTGTACAAGGCCAACAGTGATTGGTGGGAAAGAAGGCTTGATATTGCACAGTTTTGGTTCCATTCTTTGTGCACCTATTCACCCTTCTCAGAAATTCAAAACTTAAACTGAAAGTTTGATATCAGGAAGAAAAATTCCCCAAAATAACACCTTGAACTGAGAGAGTCTCACAGTTTTCATCTTTTATATTCTGGAGCCTGATTACATCAAGATGGGGAAAGGTTGGGGGAAGTAAGGCTCTAAATATAATGGAAAAAAGTATCTACCTTCTCATTTAGAAAGAAAATTAACTTGACATATTCATTTGGGAAATGCTGTGCTCAGAAAATTTTTCCACATTTGGAAACACAATAAATTTATTTTGTCCAAACCAGGAAAACAATTTACATATAATGAAATTTATGTCAGCAATGAAAAAAACCCTTTCACTAAAGTTCCAGTGGTCACTTTAAAATCCAAGAACGAACGACACTGATTTCCAAAGAAATATAAAAACTACAGTAGTCTGAACATGAGCACTGAGTGCCCAGTAGATTTTGTTGCTATTTATCATTGGGTTAGAATTAATAAACCCAATTTTTCAAGTAAGAATTATGATATATTAAATCAAAATTAAAGAAAGAGACCTGAAATGTGGTATCTACAGTAGCACACATTATTTTGTCTATAAGTGAAAAATCACTTTATAAATATCCTCAATTTCACATTATTTTATTTATGAACTTTCAGGTAGATACCTGAAGAACGTTGTGTCAAAGAATAAGCCACTTCCCACATTTAATATCAAAAGCGATCTCAGAACTTTTTCAACTAAATTTACAAAACCAAACTGTTCAGTGAAAGAATAATGGAATGTCACTAAGCCTTTACAGCTAACCAACTGCCCAATTCCTTAGAGAAGCTACATGCCCTGAAGAAAGACCTTGAGCCTGGTAGTCAGAAGACATGGTTCTTATTCTGGCTCTGCCCCTCGTCTGCTGTGTGATCTTGGGCAAGACACTTAACTTCTCTGAGTCTCAGTCTCTTCATCTGTGAAATGGGCTACAATACCCAGTCTCCCTCCTACTTGGACAGTGAGCCCCATGTGGGACAGGGACCAGTTCCTATCTAGCTGATACAAAATAACTAGTACACTGTTTGGGACATGTTAAGCACTTAACAAATGTAATAAGTATTACAGTAATGAAAAGATTCACTAGTATATTTCTAAATTTCCCTGGGCATTTCAGGTCAATAACGAAGAGGAGGAAATGGGATGCCTTGGAAAAAAGTTTAAAAGTTCATATTAATAATAATCATAATAATGATGGTATTTGTTAAGTACTTATGTGCCAGGCAGTGTACTAAGCACTGGGGTGGATACAAGCAAATTGGGTTGTGCACAGTCCCTGTCCCACTTGGAGCTCACAGTCTCAATCCCCATTTTACAGATGAGGTAACTGAGGCCCAGAGAAGTTAAGTGACATGTCTAAGATCACACAGAAAGACAAATGGAGGAGCTAGGATTAGAAACCATGATCTTTTGACTCTCAGGCCCGTGTTCTATCCCCTCTGCCACATTGCTTCTCTAAGTTAAGAGAAGGCCACTTTTTAAGGGAGAGAGGCATCTTTCACCCTACACACCACCCACTGGACAGTTGGATGGCCCTGCCGAGCCTGCACTTACCTGGGGTGAGCTGCTGGTTCTGGAGGAAGAAGCCCGGCTGCTGGGGCTGGCCCATGATGTTATAGCCCCACAGGGCAGACTGAGGGGGGTGCATCATTTGTGCAGAGATGGGGGAGTAATTGGGAGGCACTCGGTAGATGGTGTTCTGGGGATATTCCTTCAACATGCAGGAAGAAGAAAGAAAATGATTGCCATCTATATTCTGCAAAAATGAACAATACAGCACCTCATTCATTCAATCATTTATTGAGCACTTACCATGTGCAGAACACTGTACTAAGTGCTTGGGAGAGTACAATACAACAATAAACAGACATATTCCCTGCCTACTATGGGCTTACATCTCCCTGCCAAGATGCCTCAGCTGTACCCCGGTGGAGCTGACGTTGTTTCTGAGTGTGGAAGCGGAGACAGGAGGCCAGAGAAAGAGGAGTTAGCCTACTTCCCTCTTCTCTACAGGTGAGATAAATGAAAAAAAAAAGTCCTCTGCTCAGGTAACTCAAAACTTTCTCTTCTTACCTTGGCCCAATTTTCACGGAATCCAATATGCGTTCAGAGCACTGATGCCCAGGAAAAGAGAGAGAGAGTGAAATGCTTTCCTGGCAAAAGTTCTGGTTCTTTGGCATTCCCCGGAGCTTGAACTGTTTCAGGGCAATTAGTTGCAGGGCTCTTACTGTTTCTGACACACCTGAAGAGAGGAGGGCGGGGGTCACACCCTAAAACCTCTAACATCCTTATTAAACCCATCCAATCCTCTAGATTTGGTCTAACCAAGACACCCAAGGTGCCCTTGGATTATCATTAATTCAAAGCCCTCATGGGACAATCTCAAAATAAAGAGGACTCTGGGGGTGTGAAATAATTGTCCCTAGCAAGACCTGCTTGCTAGATGGCCCATGAGATGGGTTTTCCATATCTGGTTCCAACTATTCTCATATTCACTGGTACCAAAAACCTCATTCATTCATTCATTCATTCATTCATTCATTCATTCATTCATTCAATTCATTCAATAATATTTATTGAGCGCTTACTACATGCAGAGCACTGTACTAAGCACTTGGAATGTACAACTTGGCAACAGATAGAGCCAATCCCTGCCCAATGACGGGCTCACAGTCTAATAGAGGGAGACAGATGGACAAAAACAAGACAACATAATCACGATAAATAGAATCAAGGGGATGTACACCTCATTAGCAAAATAAATAGGGTAATAAAATACATACAAAAGAGCACAGTGCTGAGGGGAGGGGAAGGGGAGGGAGAGGAGCAGAGGGAAAGGGGGCTTAGCTGAGGGGAGGGGAAGGGGGGAAGGGGGAGGGAGCAGAGGGCGGAGGGGGAGCAGAGAGGGAGCAGAGGGAGCAAAGGGAAAAGGGGTAGCTCAGTCTGGGAAGACCTCTTAGAAGAGGTGAGCTCTCAGTAGGGCTTTGAAGAGGGGAAGAGAGTTAGTTTGGCGGAGATGAGGAGGGAGGGCATTCCAGGACAGCGGTAGGACGTGGGCCAGAGGTCGACGGTGGGATAGGAGTGAATGGGGGACAGTGAGGAGGTGAGCGGCAGAGGAGCAGAGCGTGCGGGGTGAGCAGTAGAAAGAGAGAAGGGAGGTGAGATAGGAGAGGGCAAGGTGATGGACAGCCTTTAAGCCAAGAGTGAGGAGTGAGGAGTCTAATGTCCGAAGGAGCCCTTTTCCCCTGAAGAAATCCAAATTAGCACCCTACTCTTATTGTCCAGACACAGATGTTAGCATATACGGTCCAGGGACTATTTCAATTATGGTTCAGCGGGGTTGTGAAAGAGGGGGAAGTTTGTTTTCCTGCAAAGACCAAAGAGATTCTGGGCTAAACTCAACAGGTGAGATGGTGAAAATGAATCCAACCGAACTAGATTTCAGTGCTTCATGTGAATAAGAATGGCTTCCTGGGAAAACAGTAAACTGTGGGATATTGGAAAACCAAAACCGGGTGTTTCAATAAGGGATTGGGTCCCAAAATTATTTTAAGTTGTAATATTGCCTACATTTGGAAATTAAACTTCAATTATTCAGCATGAGGAAAAATCATGAAAATGCAAATTCACAAAGGGAAGGGTGCATCCCCAATGTTCCTCATCTTCCCTCCCAAGCCCGGTCCTCTCCCAGACTTCCCTATCACCGTGGATGGCACGACCATCCTTCCCGTCTCTCAGGCCCGCAATCTCGGTGTCATCATTGACTCGTCTCTCTCGTTCACCAAACACATCCTATCCGTTACCAAGACCTGCCGGTTTCACCTTTACAAGATCGCCAAGATCCGCCCTTTCCCCTCCACCCAAACGGCTACCTTACTGCCTTGGGCTCTCGTTATATCCCGGCTAGACTACTGTGACAGCCTTCTCTCTGATCTCCCTTCCTCCTCTCTCGCCCCGCTCCAGTCTATTCTTTACTCCGCTGCCCAGCTCATCTTCCTGCAGAAACGATCTGGGCATGTCACTCTCCTTCTTAAACACCTCCAGTGGTTGCCTATCAACATCCGCTCCAAACAAAAACTCCTCACTCTAGGCTTCAAGGCTCTACCTCACCTTGACCCTTCCTACCTCTCCTCCCTTCTCTCTTTCTACCGCCCACCCCGCACGCTCCGCTCCTCTGCCGCCCACCTCCTCACCGTCCCTCGGTCTCGCCTATCCCGCCGTCGACCCCTGGGCCACGTCCTCCCGCGGTCCTGGAACGCCCTCCCTCCTCACTTCCGCCAAACTGATTCTCTTCCCCTCTTCAAAACCCTACTTAAAACTCACCTCCTCCAAGAGGCCTTCCCAGACTGAGCTCCCCTTCTCCCTCTACTCCCTCTACCACCCCCCTTCACTTCTCTGCAGCTTAACCCTCTTTTCCCCCCATCTCCCTCTGCTCCTCCCCCTCTCCCTTCCCATCCCCTCAGCACTGTACTCGTCTGCTCAAAAGTATATATTTTCATTACCCTATTTATTTTGTTAATGACATGTACATCGCCTTGATTCTATTTAGTTGCCATTGTTTTTACGAGATGTTCTTCCCCTTGACTCTATTTATTGTCATTGTTCTTGTCTGTCCGTCTCCCCGATTAGACTGTAAGCCCGTCAAACGGCAGGGACTGTCTCCATCTGTTGCCGACTTGTTCATTCCAAGCGCTTAGTACAGTGCTCTGCACATAGTAAGCGCTCAATAAATAAATAAATAAATAAATAAATAAATAAATAAATACTATTGAATTTAATGTTCAGGCTGCAAAACTCCCCTGCACGTGAACCCACTATAGGAAGAAGTAAGTGGGTAGGAGGAAGTGGAACATGATTTGGTGGCACACAGGAGAGGAATCAGAATTACGAAACCTCTGAAGGGAGAAGGGGAGGGTGGTGGGTGATCTGAGGGTGAGAGGGACCTTGGATTTGAAGGGGAGAGGGCACCTCTGGTGAAGCTTTAAGGTGGCAAAGCTAGTTTCATAAAGATTTTGATGAATCCCCACCCAAATAGATTAACCAATCAGTCAATCAATAGCATTCAATGAGCACTTACTCTGTGCAAAGCACTCTACTAAGCACTTGGGAGAAGACCATAGAGCATGGGCCTGGGAGTCGGAAGGACCTGGGTTCTAATCCCAGCTCCGCCACTTGTCTGTTGTGTGACCTTGGACAAATCACCTCATTTCTCGTCAGTTGAGAAGCACCATGGTGTAGTGGATAGCACACGGGTCTGGGATTCAAAAGGCCATGGGTTCTAATCCCAGCTCTGCCACTTGTCTGCTGGGCTTGAGCAAATCACTTCAGTTATCTTGGCCTCAATTACCTCATCTGTAAAATGGGGATTAAGATTGTGAACTCTATAAGGGGCAGGGGCTATGTCCAACCCAATTTGCTTGTATCTACTCCAGCACTTAGAAGAGGGCTTGGCACATAGAAAGTGCTACAAAAATACTATAATTATTGTTATTATTATTATTCTCTAGGCCTCAGTTGCCTCATCTGTAAAATAGGTATTAAGACTGTGAGCCCCATGTGGGAAAGGGATTGTGTCTAACCTCACAGTCTTACTTATATCTATCTCAGTGTTTAGAACAATGCTTGGCACAGATTAAGTGCTACAAGTATCATAATAATTATTATTATCAGTAATAATCATAGGAGACCCAATCCCTGCCCTCTAGGAGTTTGATCTTTAGCCCCAAATTATGAAGTAATTCCACATAAATTAACCATTCTCTATTCAGGTTTCCACAGCATGGGAGAGAAATGGAGATATGTGGGAAGCAAAGAAGAGGTAACAATAATAATAATGATCGTATTTGTTAAGCACTTACTATGTGTCAGGCACTGTTCTAAGCACTGGGGTAGATACAACCTAATCAAGTTGGAATAGTTCTTGTCCCACTTAGGGCTCACAATCTTAATCTCCATTTTATAGATGAGGTAACTGAGACCCAGAGAATTTAAATGAGTTGCCCAAGGCCACATAGCAGACCAGGGGCAGGGTCGGAATTAGAATCTATGACCTTCTGATTCCCAAGCCCATGCCCTATCCACTACCAGGGAGGGCCAACAGTGAGAAATAGAAAAGGAGTTTGGAAAAGATAGAAAATTCTGGGGAGATCTTCAAGGATTAAGGACTCCATCCTACTTGGTGGAATCTGCTCTCTGCCACAGCCACCTGAAAAACAGCAACTACTTTCAGGCCATATTAGAAGGAATATATACAGTGAGAACAGGATAATGCTGCCCTGGAATTACAAGCTGCCAGAGTCAAAAAGAAAAGAAGGCAACAAAATTCCCATTTTAATTCAGGGCAAGCAACTAAAAGAGAGGAGAAAGAAAAATAAAATATAACGACCCTGCCTCCCCCAGTCCGCACAACTCAAGGTTCATTTTCAGGATTAACGACTCACGTCAACTCTTGTATTCGATTTGGTCTTTCGCTTCCTGCCTTTTGTTTTCTTCTCTTCATCTGTAGTGGTTTTTCCCTGATCGGACAACTCGGCCGATTTCCTTTCCGGTTCCTGAGAGATGGGAGAGGTGGAGTCTTCTTCCTCCTCTTCGGGAGGGAGAGGCAGGGGCTCGAGGTAGTAACTTTGGGGTTTGGGCTTTGGGTGGGTGTGGTACAGAAGAAGGTGGTGCTGCTCCTCGTATTTTATCACCTTCCTGTCAACGCGGACGGTCCCGAACCAAGCCCATGAGAGCGGGGCTGGGTTTTTATGACCCTCAAACAAGTCCCAAGGGGAGACCTTCTGTTTCGTAGACACCTGGAGCCCCTGTTTCAAAATTAACATTTATGTGAATATATGTTCTAGATAGGTAACACACTAGCATCAGTGTTCGGGCTGTAGACTTTCTTTGAAGTGGTTCTAGGGTCACCAGCTTGCATGGATATTTGTATATTTGGGTTGTGTACTGGATTCAAACTCTCAGGCACTGAAAATCTACAGTCTCTGACAGGCAGTTAATATCCAAGTTAAATATCTTTTCTACCTTTCATTTGAAAATGGGAATCTTAACTACCATAAGGATGCTATCAAGAGGCTCTCCAGAAAAATGAAAACTGTCATTATATCAAAATTGAACCAAAGTAATCTTTGAGATTTTTTTTAAGTAATAACTAAAACACCACAGTGAACATTTTCAACCTCCTGCACAGGGGAACAAAAAATGTAGATATGAATAAGAAAAGTTCTGAACTTGAAAACAATGATCTTTAATAGCATTAAATAGCATTAATCTTTAATGATCTTTTCAATAGCACCAACTGATATCTACTGAGTTTTAGTGACTCTTACTAAGTGCAGAAAAATCAATCAACTGAACTCAGAACACTGTACTAAATACTTGGGAGAGTAAGATAACATTAGTAGAGATGATCCCTGCCCTCAAGGAACCTACCATATAGTGGAGAAGAAACACTAATATAAAATACAGAGAAGAAGAAGTAATGAAGTATAAAGTTACATATAAATCGAAGGGAAAGTGGAGTGATTATCCAAGTGCTTAGGTGGCAGGAGGAAGGAATATAATGTGAGGAGATTAGAAAATAATCAGGGCCGGCCTCCTGGAGGAGATGTGACTTTAGAAAGGCATTGAAGACGGATAGAGCAGAGGCCTCGAAGAGAGCTCATGTCTTCACATGGTTCCTAGATGACTCTCCCAAATCTACTTCTCCAGTCCCTCTCATTTTAACAACTCCACAAATGCTGCCTTCAATAACAGAACTAATAGGGAAGCAGTGGGTCTTGGGGGAAAATCCCAAGACTAGGAGTCAGAAGACTTGGGTTCAAATCCTTTCCATAACACTTTCCTGCTAAGTCAACTTGGGCAAGTCATTTTACTTCTCTGTGCCTCAGTTATTTCATCTGAAAAATGGGAATTTATGCTGTGAGCCCCATATGGAACATGGACTGTGTGAACCTGATTAGCTTGGATCTATCCAAGTGCTTAATACAGCCCCTGGCACATAGTAAGCACTTAGCAAATACCATTTGTAAAACAACAACAACAACAAAAAACTCTGTACTTCAGTCTCATTGGTAAATGGGGAATCAATACTTGTTCTTCCTCCCACCGTGAAGCCCCATTTTGGACAGGGACTGTGTCCAACCTGATTATGTTGTATCTGCCCCAGTGCTTACTACAGTGCTTAGCACAAAGCAAGTGTTTAACAGATACCATCATTATTATTTACTAAGCACCCCTTTGGTGCAGTGCAATGTGCTAGGCACTGGGAATGACAGAATAGCAAAGTGACTTGACTTGTTCCCTGCCTACAGTAAACATATACTCTAACGGGGGGAGACAAACACAAAAATATTTACAACTAGAGTGTTGAAAATAAATAAATTGGGTGATCACAGAGCATGGGCATGGATGTCAAAAGGACCCGGGTTCTAATTCTGACTCTGCCACATGTTTGCTGTGTGACCTTGGGCAAATCACTTTACTTCTCCATGCTTCAGTTACATCTGTAAAAGGGCGATTTAGAGTGTGAACCCCATGTGGTACAGGGACTGTGTCCCACCTGATTAATTTATATCTACCCCACTGCTTAGAACAGTACTTGGCACATAGTAAATGCTTAACAAGTTCCATTAAGGGGGTGGGTAAAGGAATTGATAACTAATAGAGTTGGCTGAAAGAATGATATGGCCCATGTGCTGGAAAGTTAAGTGAGGAAATCTTGTGGCAGGAGATGGGATTTAAGGGGGTATCTGAATGTGGGGAAAGTTGGGGTCTGATGACAGGGAGGGAGGAGGAAGCCGTAGGAACAGCGGGAATAGGGGGACAGAGGCAGGAGAGTCAAGAAGTGAGAAATAGTGAGCAAAGAGAGCAGATGGATAATGTGGGGCCAGATGGTGAACAGCCTTGAAGCTGACTGCAAGGAATTATTTTTGATATGAAGAAACACAGGGAGTCAGCGGAGGATTCTCAGAAGAGTACATATGTGGGCTGGGCAATGTCTGAAGAAGATGATCCATGCACCAGCATTTATTAGAGATTGAAGGGGAGCTGCAGGAGACTGGGAAGCCAGTGTGGAGATTAATATAAAATATAATAAAGTGGATGCAGAGGAAGACTTGGAGCCCTGTGTTGGACAGGGACTGGGTCTGACCTGATTAGCTTGTATCTTCCTCAACACTTAGAACAGTGCTTGATACATAGTAAGGATTTAACAAATACCACTTGACTTGCTCGCTTTATTCATCTCCCCTCCCAGCCCTAAGCATTTATGTACATATCTGTAGTTTTATTTATTTTTATTAATGTCTGTCTCCCCCTCTGCACTGTAAGTTCATTGTGGGCAGGGAATTTTTTTGTTATATTGTTATTTTGTACTCTCCTGGGTGCTTAGTACAATGCTCTGCACACAGTAGGTGCTCAATAAATATGACTGACTGACTAATTGAATCCAGAAGATACTGTGCAACTGTGTAGGGAAATTAGGCAGGATTTCTCAGACCAGGCAGATGTCTAAGATTTCCCCTCTTGGGTGTCCCATTGACACCTCATATTTATCATTTCTCAACACATCTGAACATTTTCCTCCTGTCTACTCCTCCTAGCTTTCCCATCTCCATCGAAAACACTCTGTCCCGGAAACCTGCCACCGTTGTGTCACCTGTGACTCCTGACTTTCAGTTCTACTATTCAATCTGCTGCTATATCCTGACTCTTCTTCCAACACATCTCCTGAACCAGTCCCTTTCTCTTCACCCAGATAGCTAATATGTGGGTCAAGCTCTCATCATATTGCAGTTAGATTCCCTCTGACTTGCCTCCCTGCCACTAGCATCTCCCCCCTCCGATCAATAAACATATTGCTGCACGGATCATCCTACACGCATCATCTCCATGAAGTGTCTCTCTGCACATAATTCTCCCATTCTCAAAGACCTCCATTGGCTTTCCATTTCCCTTTCCATGAATCTGAACTCCTGATACTAACAATCAGCATGGCCTGGCAGAAAGAGCATAGGCCTGGGAGTCAGGATGCCTGGCTTTTAATCCTGCCTTGCCTTTGCCTGCTGTGTGATATTGGACAAGTCACTTAATTTCTCTGTGCCTGTTTCCTCATCTGTAAAATGGGAATTCAATACCTGTTCTCCTTCCCCCTTAGACTGAGAGCCCCATGTAGGTCAGGAACTGTGCCAGAACTGACTATCCTGTATCTACCCCAGTGCTTAATATACAGTGATTGGCTCATAGTGATCACTTAGCAAATATCCAAGGCTCTCGTCATCCATCATCTTATCACCCAAGGCTCTCCATCAGCCTCTTTTTAAACTAAAAATCTGCCCTCTTCACCTGCTACTTAAAGTGCTGCCACTTCTTTAAGCATAATACTAATACTTTATTAAACTATTTTAGCACAATTTGTACAGAACTTTCTTGATTATTCCACTAGGCAGACTATTTTCAGGGGCTAGGGGCTAATTCCTACTCTCACCTCCAACTCTAAGTGACTTCTTTCAAAGCCCAAATGGGTTCCAAGATGCTGAAGGACTGAGCCAAAAGGAAATCATAACAAGAAAGGAATAAGGTGAGTCAGTGAGCATGTGTGTTTAGCAGAAGTGAATGGATCATCTGCTCTTTCCATTATCTATACTAAAACTCTCCCCTGTAAGTGTGTACATCAGACTTGATTTTTTTTCTTTTTATAATACCAAGACACCTCAATTTTAAGGGGCTTATTATTTTAAAAGGTGATGACTTTAAAGACCATAGCTATCAATAGCCTGTACCGTGATACAGTACAAGCCAAATCTGTGTTAACTAAAAACCACCAGGCATTCAACAATTAGAGTGGCTAACAGTTTAAAACATCATGGTAAAAACTGATAGAGTAGACTCCTTCAGGTAAAATGAGCAGCCATCCAACAGTAGCTTTTGGACACAGCTGCAAACTGTGTGATTAAAAAAGGCCAATAACTCTTTTTATACACCACTGTAAAAAGACTATATCGTTAAAACAAAATATCTCGTTATACACTATTGTTATAATATATTGTTATAACACCGTTTCCATTGTTATCTTTCTCTGTGGCCTTGTATTTCCTCCTGCCTTCAGGACAACTCATCTTAAACTCAACATGCCCAAAAGAGAACTCATTTTTCCATCCAAACCCTGTCCTCCCCAACTTTCCCATGATTACAGAAAACACCACTAACCTCTCTGTCTCACAAGCTTGCTACCTTGGCATAATCCTCAATTCACCATTCTCACTCATACACAGTAAGTGCTAAATAAATGCCACTGATTATAATGATGATTCAAACCACACACTCAACCTGTTACCCAATCCTATCAGTTCTACCTTCAAGACTTTGCTAAAATCTGTCCTCTTCTCTCCATCCAAACTGCTACTATGCTGATGCTATCCTACCTTGATTACTTACTGCATTAGCCTCCTTGCCAACCTACCAGCCTCCTGCCTCTCCCCACTCCAGTCCCCACTTCACTCTGCTGCCAGGAACATTTTTCTGAAAAAAGTTCACACAACATCTACCTCTTCCTCAAGCACTTCCAGTGGTTGCCCATCTGCCGCTACCTCAAACAGAAACTCCTTACTATTGACTTTAAAGCACTCAATCACCTTGCTCCCTCCTACCTTACTTCCCTGACTTCCTACTACAACCCAGCCCATACACCTTGCTCATCTAATGCCAACCTAATCACCATAACTCAGTGTCTTCTATCTCTCCACCAAGCCCTTGCCCACATTTTCCCTCTGGCCTGGAATTCCCTCACACTTCATATACAACCGAACATCACTCTCCCTACCTTGATAGCCTTATTAAAATCACATCTCCTCCAAAAGGCCTTCTCATATTAAGCCCTCATTTCCTCTACTTCCTTTCCCTTCTGCTTTTCTTGGATCTGTATCCTTTAAACCATTGTAATTCACCCCACTCTCAGCTCCACAGCATTTATGTACATATCCACAATTTATTTATATTAATGTCTGACTCTCCCTCTACACTGTAAGCTCCTTATGGGAAAGTATCATGTCTACCAATTTTGTTTTGTTGTATTCTCCCAAAAGCTTAGAACAGTGCTCGGCACACGGTAAGCACTCAATCGATATTGATGATTGATAAACCACTGGCAAGGAAAAGGATTTGATTTATCGCACATTGCAATATCAAAAGTATTTTAATGTATTGTTTGCTTTAGGACTTTTGTCCAGTTTCAGGCAAAAAATAAATTCTTAACATAGGCTAGAAATTTAGAAAAAACTGCACTGAGCAAAACTATCAAATCACTCCATTCACATTAACATGCAACTATTAAGATGGGTGAAATTTCAGGATGCAGTTATTTCAAAATGAAGAACGTCTACTGAATAATGAACTGTGAGAAAGTCAAAGGACTTTATAACTGACACCAAATTCCTAAAACTATTTGACTTAGACACCTGGAAAAAAATAATTAAACCAAAATGAAGGTGAATAGATTTAAGGAAAACATTTACTCTTGCCTGTTTCTTATCTATGGAGTCAAATCCTGCAATTTTGTTTCCTTTCGTGTCAATCAACGATCCCATGGGCTCACAAGTGATAACATCACACGTCTGCTTTGGCAAAGGGAGCAGCTGGCGAACTTTGTCAATACTTTCTGAACGTTTGTCCCCTAGTTCTTTCTAACAGAAAGGAGAAGTGTGAAAGAAAATTACAAAGTTTGCGGAATTTAAAACCAGGAAGTTCCTATTTGAAACATTTCCTTTTCCTTAGATGGGATGTTCTTCAGAACTTTAGCGTAGCCTGGGTTTCATCTCTATGCTGCTTTGGGTAGTGTTTTTCATTTCTTCTATTTGAGCAGAAAATAGAACATCAATCTAATCGGGGCTATTGCTCAATTTGACCACCTAGGGCTGGAGCAGGAAAAACACACATTTGTGTTTGGGATCCACAGGCAGGAGTTGAGCGATTCGAAAGGTTCTCGGCCATCCAGGGTATGTTCACAGACAACTTACAGTCATTTAATTGGTAAGGTAGCTGATTATTGCAACTTTTGTCTTACCTTGGTTAAAATTTCACTGATGTGGGTAATGTCAAGAACTAGAGAAATGTGATGTTTTGGGGACTGTCTAGCCTACAGAGCAATTTCTTGAGTGTAGAGGTACAATTCTATCAGCATCTAATCCTCTTCTACCATCTTTTGCTGCCTGATTTTATATACTGGTTTTTTTTTGTTGTTTTTTGCCTACTACTCATAGACCCTACTTTTCTTAAAATATTCCAACTAGGGTTCAAGATCAGCAAAATGGCTCACGTGTGCTATGCTGTGAGGAACACAGTAGTATCACAAGAAGTATTTTAGTTGTTAATTGAAAGCAAGATGTGATCTCTTTTTGGTTAATGTTCAAACTGGGAGCTTCAAATGATCATAATTACATAGCCGGAACCCAGAAATTGCATGAGGTGATGTGAACATGTGAACTGTTGTGAAAGCACAAATCACAGACTTACTTTTAGCTTTTTCACTAAATTCATGTATGCCCTTTTGTTCTCTTCCGCTCCCCCTTGGGAAGCATTTGAAAGGTCAGAGGCTAATGTCCCATTGATGAGAACACCCAGCATGTCAAGCACAGTGGTGAATAATTCACTAAGAAGTGAAAGATAATCATTATGTGACATCTTGAGCAGCAATAAGGGTACCGTAATCAGAGCAAAGCAAACAGTGCAAATAGTCTTTGGACAAGCAGATATTCAAAAATATCCAGAGAAATCGCTTTAGGCAGACTGGCTAAGATCTGAAAATCCCATCCATGCAGCAGGAGAAATTGAAAGAGATCGGGACCTACCTGTTTGTCTGCATGTCAACGGTTCCTGAAGTGATTATCTGAAGGAGCAGAAGAGCCCAGTCTGTAGTCCACTGAGTACTTCTCTGCACGGTGTCAAACATCCCACCCACCTAGCAAGCCAAACCCAATAGAAAATACATTTTATATCAAATAGGTAAAGCTGTTCCATATCATTTTTCATTTTCCAGTGTGTGGATGAGCCAAGCCTTTGATTTTCCTCCCCATCCTCTGTTTTTAATTTGCACCCTGGGAGATGGGTAGGAGCAGGGAGAGATCCCAAATCAGGATAATATCCTTCTAGTTAACCCCTTTAGGAATACAGCTCATTTACGCCCTTTCATTTATACAGCTTAAAATCCCCTTTTCCTTGTGTTCACAAGATAAGCATGTCATTTGGTACAAGACATTATTATTTTTTTAATATGCTAAATGAATGTATTTCAGGACTAAAATCCACTAGTATGAATCTGGTCTCTCCTGGGGAGAGAAAGTGTGAGAAGCAGCAACATGTCTTAGTGGAAAAAGCAAAGGCCGGGGAGTCAGAGGACCTGGGTTCTAATCCCAGCTTTTCTACTTGTTGCATGATCTGACCTTGGGCAAGTCACTAAATTTGTCTGTGCCTCAGCTTCCTCAACTGTAAAAATGGGGACTCAATACCTGTTTTCCCTCCTACTTAGACTATGAGCCTTAACTGGGACAGGGATTGTCTCCAACCCAATTAAATTGTATCCACCTGAGCACTTAGAACACTACTTGACATATAGTAAGTGCTTAACAAATAGATAAGTATTAATTAATTAATGAGTATTAATAAGATGATTTATTCTGCAAGGTAGAGTAGTATGATCTACCATTTGGACCTGAGTTTACTAGCTTGAGTCCCAAATTAGGATAATTCTGAACTCTTGTTCATCCTGTCACCTGAGCAAATTGGATTAATTCTTGGCCTCTTTGCCTATTCTGCCAAGACAGATACATTTTATTAAAAAAAGAACCCTCAAGTTTCATGTGAAAAATGTAAAAATTCTATTAACATTTCATCTAACTCTCATGCACAGTGCAATTCGTTCAATCAAATGCTTTTTATTTCAGAAACACAGTTTCAAACTAATTTCTAACAAGAATCAAAGATAGCAAAATCCTATTTCTTGTTAACTTTTTATCCAGGATCTAAGAAGGTCTCAGGAGACATGATTATCATATTTATGTCCACAGCATACCTGAGTCTATGCATCAAACTGTCTGGCTAAAAAGAGCTAAGAATAAACTTTAGCCTGCATTATACAGTCATTTGGGGCAAAATACACAGCTTGTCTGAAAAATGCAGATAACTGGGGACAAAATGTGTCTTGGGGGCCTGAACTACCTAAGCTATTTTTGTGTTACAAAAAAATGTTAGATGGATGTGCAGGGTTTAAGCCTCCGAGATGGGAAACAAATTCCCTCCTGGTTAGTGTGGAGATTTTAAAAAAAGGATGAGTTTGGGAAAAAGGGAAATGAAAATTAATGAAGCATTGGAAATAGAGACTGAGGTGGTGCAGGGACCACTGAACACTACAGTCTCTGTCCAGTTACAGACCCAAAACCGCTGCTTTCATAGTCTCATTCTCCTTCTGGATAGTGGAGCTAAGGAAAAAAGCCAGAATGATTTCTCTTACCAGGTTGAGGCGGAGCTGCAATGCTTCGTGCATCATCTGCCTTGCTTTAACATCATCTTGATATCGCTCTTCCCTCCAGTTACTTAAAATCTAAGACCAGAAATGAACGATTTTGGGGATCAGAGCTTGACTTCTTTCCGGATTTAGGGTAAAACCGTGCTCTGACACCAGCCTTCAGACCCGCCGTCCCCCTGAGCCTGGGTGGAAGTCGACTTTTAACTGACAAAGCCTGATGATGCCCTCTGAGACTCTGTGTGGGGGTTCTTTCTTACTTTTTTTTTCTGACCAGTGTGAGTTATTTCCCCGCTTGTTAGCATCTCTACTGGAGAAGGGACGGGAGAGGAGAAAATCAAGTCTGTTTTGCTAGTTGCTCACAACTTCAATGGAGGATCAGTGAGGAGGGCAACAAATTACTGGATAACATATGATTGATAGTTGCAGAGTTCAATTTTCTATGGTTTTCTACACCAAATTCCTACAGACTACAGAGATTTGACCGAACACTGGCTACTTTTCTGAACTTTTCCCAACTATGACCAGTGACCTTACTAAGAATTCTAGGAATTCAATTGTTAGGAAGGCCAAAAGGAGTTCTTTCTACTAACACCATCCCTAACCCTGGTCTGGGGTTTTCACTTTTCTGAACCCATTACATCTAATGCTTTCTTTTGGCAAGATCAAAAGGGCTGGATCTTCAACTGTATATATTTTCATTACCCTATTTATTTTGTTAATGAATTGTACATCGCCTTGATTCTATTTAGTTGCCATTGTTTTTACGAGATGTTCTGCCCCTTGACTCTATTTATTGCCATTGTTCTCGTCTGTCCGTCTCCCCCGATTAGACTGTAAGCCCGTCAAACGGCAGGGACTGTCTCTATCTGTTGCCGACTTGTTCATTCCAAGCGCTTAGTACAGTGCTCTGCACATAGTAAGCGCTCAATAAATACTATTGAATGAATGAATGAATGAAGGCCCAGAGCAAGGGGGAAAGAAGACAAATAAGTGAGAGCAAAAACTATCTAAAAGGATGTGGGTGCAACAATTTGAACAGGTGTCTAGGAGAAGCCAGCAGTTTCAATGGGATTGATCAGGGAGGTAAAGAAGAGCCATTCACCTATGTCTGAAAGAGGCTTAAGGCCTCTGAGAGTACTGTGGGTGAATGAAATGGCATCTCTTGGCTGGGGGCTTGTGTTTTCAGTCCCTCTACTTAATCTATTCTACCTGAGGGATTTTTTTTTTAAAGATACAATATTTATAGGAGAGCTCTGGGCAGACTGTGTAAGGAGAGATTAAATGTCATCTTTTCTCTTCGCCAAAAAATCTAAAATGAGAGCACCAGCTCACCTCAAGAGTTTTCAGAACTCAATAAGCCCAGTTCTCCTAGGGCTCTAAGTTACTCTCTGGCTGTGCATTTGGCACTTTGGGAGGAGCACCAAATCTTTCAATTCAGCGTAGCCTACTGGAAAGAGCACAAGCCTGGAAGCCAGAAGAACTGGGATTTACTCCTCGCTCTGCCACTTGTCTGCCGTGTGACACTGGACAAGTCATTTAACTCCTGTGTGCCTCAGTCACCTCATTTGTAAAATGGGAATTAAGACTGCGAGCCCCATGTGGGACAGGGACTCTGTCCAACCCAATTATCTTGTATCTACACCAGCATTTAATAATTAATCAATTATATTATAATCAATTATATCAAATAATAATTAATCAATCCCTTTCCTCCCTTCCCCTCTGCTCTGCCGCCTTCCCCTTCCCAAAGCACTTGTATATATTTGTACATATTTATTGCTCTACTCATTTTATTAATGATGTGTACTTATCTATGGTTCTTTTTATCTATTTTGATGGTAGTGATGTCTGTCTACTTGCTTTGTTTTGTTGTCTGTCTCCCCTTTCTAGACTGTGAGCCCACTGGGTAGGGATTGTCCCTATCTGTTGCTGAACTGTACCTTCCAAGTGCTTAGTACAGTGCTCTGCACACAGTAAGGGCTCAATAAATGTGATTGAATGAATGACTGAAAATGAATATTTATTGAGTACTTTCTGTATGCCCAGCACTGTATTATGCACTTGGAAGAGTGTAATATAACAATAAGCAGAATCATTTCCTACCCTCAATGAGCTTACGGTCTAGAGGAGCTTTGCCTGGCACAGAGTAAGTGTTTAACAAATATCATAAAACAAAATCACTAGAGGAACAGTGTGTGTTGGCTACTACCTACATTTCACATAAAATGAACACATTTCCAGGAGCATCAGTGTTCCTCCTAACGTGCCTGACCAGCTGTAGGAGAATCAGGTTCAAAGCAGTGACAAAAAAAAAAAGAGAAAAGGAATAGATGATGAACGTACCCGGGAAAGGGAAAATGCACCTTCTCTTACCTGATTGACTTGGTTTTGCAAGGATGTTAGGAGCCCTTCCCGCTGCTCATCCTGTCCCTTCAAGCAGGTAAGTACCAATGAAAGGAAAGGCTGCTGGCTCAAGAGAGACATGCTGTAGCAAAAGGAAACACAGGAGGGTCAGAAAGGAAAGTCAGCTGATTACTTCCTGCCATTATACACATCCTACCCCCGGTTGTGGGTCCCGTTCTCATTTCTTTTTGAAAAGAAAACTGCTGCAGTGCCAAAGGATACGGCAGGTGATGTCTGAGTGAATCACACTCGCTAGGTACTGCCCGAAAGGACTACAGCCAATAGAATAACAGCATTAGAAATCAATTGAATCAATGCCATACATTAACAGCTCTTAAACTTGGGGTCTGGTGGGAGATGAGTAAGTCTGGGAGTTAGTAGCCCTGGCTTCCAGTTCCACTCTGCTCTATTCTGACAAGTCATTCAACCTCTTAGGACCTCAGTTTCCCCATCTGTAAAATGGGTGTAATAATACCTCTCTCAAACATGAGATAACTGATGTGTTCAGTGGTTTGGAAAAAGAAGAGAGGGTTAGACAATTAATTACTGGTATTAGTAGTGGTATTGATATTTAGAAAGAAATGTAAACTATCTCTATTTGGGAAATTGTAGTAACTGTATTTATTTAGGATTTACCGTGTGCAGAGCAATATACTACAGAAAACAACTCCCTTATTCACATATCAGAGAATTTTGCTCCAAAAAATTTCAAATTCTATATCTAGACTTCAGTTATTAGCCAGAACCATAAACCTTTACTATCAGGACCCCTCCTCTCAAATTCCTCCTCACTTCTTCCCTTTCATTATTGTGATAAACATTGAAGAGGTATATCTTAATGGCAAGAGCACGGGTTTGGGAGTCAGAAGACATGGGTTCTAATCTCAGCTCTGCCACTTGTCTGCTGTGTGACAAGTCACTTAAATTCTCTGTGCCACAGCTACCTCATCTGTAAAATAGGGATTAAGAATGTGAGCACCATGTGAGACAGGGACTGTGTCTAACCTGATGACCTTGTATCTACACCAGTGCTTAGAACAGTGCTTGGCAAATAGTAAGTGCTTAAAAAATATCATGATTGTTATTATTATTATTGTATTTAACTAGGAAAATTCCATAGATACCATCCTTCCACAGTTTATATAGCATAGAGGCAAAGTACCCCAAAGTTGTTTTCTCTCCTTCATTCATTTGTTCAATTGTATTTATTGAGCACTTACTGTGTGCAGAGCACTGTACTAAGCACTTGGAAAGTACAATTCAGCAATAAAGAGAGGCAATCCCTGGTCACAGTGGGCTTACAGTCTGCAAGGGGGGGAGAGAGACAGATACCAAAACAAATAAACAAGCAACAATATAAATAAGTGGAATTATAGATTTTCAATTGTATTTATTGAGCATTTACTGAGTGCAGAGGACTGTATTAAGTGCTTAGATATATACATATATACATAAGTGCTGTGGCGGGGAGGGGAGAAGAGCAAATGGAGCGAGTCGAGGTGCCGCAGAAGAGAGGGGGAGCTGAGGAAAAGGGGGCTTAGTTTGGAAAGGCCTCTTTGAGGAAGAGCACCTTCAGTAGGGCTTTGAGGGGGGAAGAGTGTTTGGCAGCTTTGAGGAGGGAGAGCATTCCACACGAGAGGTAGGACGTGGGCCCGGGGATGGCAGCAAGACGGGTGAGATCAAGGCACAGGGAGAAGGTTAGTATCAGAGGAGCAGAGTGTGTGGACTGGGATGTAGAAGGAGAGAAGGGAGGTGAGGTAGGAAGGGGCAAGGTGATGGAGAGCTTTAAAGCCAATATTGTGTAGTTTCTGTTTGATACAGAGATTGATAGGCTAGCACTGGAGATTTTTGAATAGGGGGGTGACATGCCCTGAACATTTCTGTAGAAAGATAATCTAGGCAATGGGATGAAGTATGGACTGAAGCTGAAGAGAGAGGAGGTTGGGAGATCAGAAAGGAGTCTGATGCAGTAACCCAGTCGGGATAGGATGAGAGATTGGACTAACGTGGTAATGGTTTGGATGAAAAGGAAACGGCGGATCTTGGCAAAGTTGTGAAAGTGAGATCGACAGGATTTGGTGACAGATTGAATACGTGGGGTGATTGAGAGAACGGAGTCAAGGATGCCACCAAGGTATACTGGCTTGAGAGGTGGGAAGAATGGTTGTGCCGTCTATGGTGATGGGAAAGTTTGAGAGAGGACAGGGTTTGGGATGGAAGACAAGGAGCTCTGTTTTGGACACGTTGAATTTGAGGTGGCAGGAGAACATCCAAGGAGAGATGTCCTGAAGGCAGGAGGAGATGCAAGCCTGGAGGGAGGGTGAGAGAATAGGGAAGGGGATAAAGATTTGGGCGTCATCGGCATAGAGATGATAGTTGAAGCTGTGGGAACAAATTAATTCTCCAAGGCAATGAGTGTAAATGGAGAATAGAAGCGGACCAAGAACTGCCTTTGCAAGCTTTGTGAGTCCATGCTGGGATAGCTGTCTGCTTCCTTTGGATGGCCTGATTCAATCTCCCTTTCCTGTTGAATGATAATATTTCAGTCCTCTTTCAATCTCTTCATTTCCCAAATGTCGCATTTTGAAATCAAATGCATTGTGAAAAACAAGATGCGTAAGCTACTAAAGGCCAGCTGAATGAAGAATTTTGTAACTCTACTCTTATTGAGCAACAGCAAAGTGCTGAGCACCTTCAGTAACCATCCTAAAGTTTGCTGTTACGCTGCAGAGAATTTTAAAGTGAATATTGATCTCCACAGTGGCGAGAAGCAGCATGGTGTAGTGGATAGAGCACAGGCCTGGAAATCAGAAGGTTGTAGGTTCCAAACCCTGCTCCACCACTTGTCTGCTGTGTGACCTTGGGCAGGTCACTTCACTTCTTTGTGCCACAGTTATCTCATCTGTAAAATGGGGATTGAGACTGCGAGACCCAGGAGGGACAGGGACTGTGTTCAACTCGATTTGTTTATATCCATCCCAGCACATAGTAAGCCCTGAACATAGTAAGTGCTTAACGAATACCACAATTATTATTATTATTTGATGACTGCAGAGAGCACAGACAGTTTTTTAGGGCCCTAATTGCAAATGTGAGCATTTGACCAGTTGGTCTTGGGCTATATGCGCTCTAATCAATCAATCAAATCGATCAGTGGTATCTATTGAGCACTTACTATGTGCAGAGCCCTTGGGAGATGACAATAGAGTCGACAGACACTTTCCCTGACCAAAACAAGGTTACTCATTCATTCAATAGTATTTATTGAGCGCTTACTATGTGCAGAGCACTGTACTAAGCGCTTGGGATGAACAAGTCGGCAACAGATAGAGACAGTCCCTGCCGTTTGACGGGCTTACAGTCTAATCGGGGGAGACGGACAGACAAGAACAATGGCACTAAAAGGTTACGGTCTCCCTCATTTAACCCTGGGGAGGGAGGAGGTTCTCGCTGCCATACCTTTTTTGTTTTTGCCTGTCTCTTTCCTTTTTTGAAGAGGATCCTAAGTGCTGTCCTTTCTCCAGCTCTTCCCCAGCTGCTTTCAGGACCCTTCCTTGGACGGAAGTAGGCAGCTTGGCAATCAGCGGAGCCATCAACCACACACCTCGGCGTTCGGAGGAGCTAAAACCATAACCGGAGCTTATTTTACAGCAACCCCAGTAGTTATTGTTGTTTGACATTACTCAGAGGACAGAAACACTAAGCCAAGCACCGCTGGAGAAAGCAAACATGACCTCCCACACCTCAGAGACTGGAGTCAATAAAACACCGTCTTCCATTTCCTTAATGCCTTTGGCCTTGACCACATAGGTCCATACCACATAGACTTTCAAATGGAAAGTAAAATGGAAATCCCACTCAAATGGAAAAGCTGGCAAATCTGACTGGCTGGGGTGCCAGCTTCACCTCTGGTGAAAAGCATGTGCTGGTGGTGAAAAGGAAATGTCTTACTAAGATCTGGGCAGAAAACTCCTACTCTTAAGGTCGTCTTCTTCTTGTTTCAGAATCCCAGCTTTTTAAGATCCCTTCTGTTCTCATTTAATGACTGTCATAACATCCAGTTTGCCCATCTGGGGCCAGCAGAGTAAGTCAACCACATTCTGATTTTTACCTGTCATTTCCAGGAGTTTGGGTGCTTGGATTTTCAGTCCAGGATTTAGACTAACAAAGAAATGATCATTACAATATACCCTTAATTTACTATTAAATGAATATAATTAGCAGCAACTTACAAAGAAGTGCTCTTCATATCCCTATGCCTTACATCAAAACCGATTTACTGAGGTAGTAACAGTTCCTTTTTACGGGAGAGAAACTGCCAAGATTGCCATAGGTGATAATTCAAATCATTAGAATACAGAAAAGCTACAGAAAAATACCTTAGGAATGCCTTTTTACCATTCTGTCTTGTGTTACTTGTGTCAGCGTTTCCAATAGCAATTGGGTTGAAGAGGCCTATACCAGAGTTAGAAGAGTTATTGTTTAAATCAGCGGATTGCTGAAACACCTCTATTGTCGTCTTTGCAATATTATCCAACAAGCTGTTCATTTCAGCCACAGACCCAGAACCCTACAGTGAAACATAAGTAAACTAGCACATTCATGGTAGGTGTCACTCAATCCATGAACAAACTTGATCATACTTTATTTTGCATTAAATGGTTAGAAATATTTTTTTTGGCAAGCAAACAAAACAAAGCCAATACTCACAGGCTCCTTCATGCACTGCTTGATCATTAATTGAAGCTCCAACCAGGACTGCTTGAGAGTCCACTGGTCTAGATTCTGAGGGAAATCAAATAAATCAAAGAATGTTTTACCAAGGAAATTACCACTGTTTGAAAAGGCAGTTACTATTGCCAGGCACTGTATTAAGCACTGGGATAGATACAAGCAGATCAGGTTGGACACAGTCCTTGTCCCACATGAGGCTCAGAGTCTTAATCCACATTTTACAGATGAGGTAACTGAGGCACAGAGAAGTAAATTGACTTCATCAAGGTCACATAGCAGACAAGGGGCGGGTCCATGCTATGTCCACTAAGCCACGCTGCTTCTCTGTTAAGCATTTAATGTGGGAAGAGCACTGTGCTAAACTTGGGAGGGTACAATTCAACAGAATTGGAAGACACGTTCCTTGCCCACAGCAAGTTTACACAATCTAGAGGGTGAGACAGACATTAATATGAATAAATTACGACAACTTGATAAGTCCAATAAACAGAGGATTGAAACCTGGCTCAGCGTCATTTCCTGGCAAGGGTGTTCTCGGGTACTCACACGTTACCATGAGACTCCGAATCCAGACACACACTGATCAATCAATCAGTGGTATTTATTGAGCACTTACTATGAGTGTGGAGCACTGTATTAAACGATGAGTGCTTGTTAAGTGCTTACTGTGTGCCGAGCACCGTTCTAAGCACTGGGATAGATACAAAGGTTTCCAGGTTGTCCCACGTGAGGCTCATAATCTTAATCCTCATTCTACATATGAGGTAACTGAGGCACAGAGAAAATGGGACTTGCCCAAAGTCACATAGCTAACAAGTGGTGGAGCTGGGATTAGAATCCATGACCTCCGACTCCCAAGCCCACGCCCTTTCCACTGAGTCACGCTGCTTCTCTGCTTGGCAAGTATCATACTACAGATTGGTAGATACGATCCCTGCACCAAAGGAGCTTACAATGAGAAGATAGACATTAAAATAAATTACAATTGGGACTTTGCTGTGCTTCACTTGCTGTTGATCCCCTTTGGTTCTTCGTGAGTTGATTTGGTCCATTTCTCTTCCCCACCTCCAAGTTAGGTCACACTCGGTATTGTGATGCTATTGCTCATTTAAGAAAACAAGAATTGAATCCCTAGTATATACACATGACCTCCGAACTCCCTTGTATTCCTAGCATTGTAAGCTTCTTACATCTTCTATGTAGTCATTTTTTTGGAAGCAGCATGGCCTAGTGGATAGAGCCCAGACCTGGGAATCAGAAGGACCTGAGTTCTAAACTCAGCTCTGCCACTTGGCTGCCGTGTGACCTTGGGCAAGTCACTTAATTTCTCGGTGCCTCAGTTACCTCATCTGTAAAATGGGGATAAGTGAGCCCATGTGAGACAGGGACTGTATCCAACCTAATTAACATTTCTACCCCAGTGTTGGCACATGGTAGATGCTTAACAAGTACCACAATTATTAATTATTATTATTGCTTCATCGAAGCTTTTGACACCAAAAGGTCCTAAAAATATCCTGATGAAAGGACCTTTCATTGGCTTTTGTGAATAAAATGGGGATTGAGACCATGAGCCCCAGATGGGACAGGGACTGCGTCCAACTCGATTTGCTTGGTGTTTAATACATATTATCATTATCATTATTATTATTATTATTATTAAAGGCACTAAGAAAAAGGACTGTGGCTGTGATTGTAACTGTGACTGTGATTATAGTAAGTCACTTTTCTCCCTCTGCTTTCTACTTCCTCACCTCATCTCCAGTCCCAAGATCCCCTGGGTGAAGTGTGGTCAATACATTCCACATAAGCAATTGAGGATATTGAGCATTTGGACAGAATCAAGTCAAACTGCATGAAAAACATATTTTTAAATCATACACAGCATGATTCTTAAGAGTGCTGAAATCTGTCATGACCATGGTCAGGATGTAGAATTGAGTAAACCTGATGTGTTTTTTGGGTCAGTTTTATTTTTTATAATTCCCTCCATGGACAAACTGAATAGCTTGCATTTACCCCAGCACTTAGGACAGTGCCTGGCACATAATAAGTGCTTTACAAACACCTAAAGAAACAAACAAAGAGAAAAAAGCAGAGACAGAGTGTTGCAGCTCAGTATAGGTCTAGGCAAAGTTGTTCATTGAGCAACTTACCATGACACAGTTTACATGTGACCCCTAAAAATAGATTGTTCTCTCTCTTCCTCTGCCTCTCTACATGTATATTATATTTACTATACTTGGAAACTATAAACAATAAATATTCGATTAGCTGACCCCGGTTGCAATTTGTCCATGCCCTTCCTGCTGTGGGGTGGGGAGCGTCGAAGAAGTGACATAATAATAATAGTGATAAATGCGGTATTCATTAAGCACTTACTATTTGTCAAGATTGTACTAAGCGGTAGGGTAGACACAAGATAACCAGGTCCATATAGTCCCTGACCCACAGGAGGTTTATGGTCTAAGAAGGAGGGAGAACAGCTATTCCACTGATGAGGAAACGGCGGCCCGGAGACGTTCAATGAATTGCTAAAGGTCACCCAGCTGGCAAGTGATAGAGATAAGAGTGGAACTCAGGTCTTCTGACTCCCAGATCTATGCTCTTTCCACTAGACCTTGTTGAGCTGAGAAGTTGCTGGCCTCCACCACCAGATTCTCAGCAAAAGGAGGTTTATATGGTGAAAGAGGCTTGGGACGCCCAAACCTGGTCAATGTTGCAACTCTCATTGTGAAGGATGGAGAGTACTCAACTCTATGGGATCAAACCTCCTTCGCTTAGTTGGCCAATCCGAGCAGACAAAGCACCAAACTCTTCCATGAGAGAAACAGCAACAGCATGTAGTCAACCCATGGTACTTACTGAGCGCTTACTGGGGGCAGTCCACTGTACTAAAAGCTTGTGTAGTACGAGGCCATTATTGTGTCACCAACCCAAAGTCCTCCCACTTCAATAAACTATGAGGGAAGGAAAGCTTTCCATTTTCCATAGTTCTCAGTTTTCTGGTTTGCCCAAGTGGGGTAATTCAGAGTACATGTACAGTTTGTCTTTCAATTAATAATCAAGGGAATTCATGGAGCATGCACTGTGTGCAGAGCACTAAATCAAGTGCCTGGGAAAGAACAATACACCAGCCTTTATCTCTTAGCGTTCATACGTGACTGTTGGGGTAAGTCAGGGTGGGAGGAAAGTGGGGTAAAGGGAGAGACCACAGTGCCAGTGAGCATCTCATGTCCTCTGAGACATTATTATTATTAATGAGAATAATAATACTGATGATTATGGTATGGGTTAAACATTTACTATGTGCCAGGAACTGCACTAAGCGCTGGGGCGGATACAAGCAAATTGGTTCGGACACAGTCCCTGTCCCACGAGGGGTTGACAGTCTTGATCCCCATTTTACAGATGAGGTAACCGAGGCAGAGAAAAGTGAAGAGACTTGCCCAAGGTCACATTGCAGACAAGTGACAGAGCCAAAATTAGAACCCATGACCTTCTGGATCCCAGGCCTGTACTTTATCCAATATTCCACATAGTACTGAGAAGCAGCAGCGTGGCTCAGTGGAACGAGCACGGGCTTGGGAGTCAGAAGTCATGGGTTAGAATTCCGGCTCTGCCACCTGTCAGCTGTGTGACTGTGGGCAAGTCACTTAACCTCTCTGTGCCTCAGTTACCTCATCAGTAAAATGAGGATTAAGACTGTGAGCCTCACGTGGGACAACCTGATTACCCTGTATTTACCCCAACGCTTAGAACAGTGCTCTGCACATAGTAAGCGCCTAATAAATACCAACATTTTTTATTTTTTACTGATCTCCTGCCTCAGTCATCTCTGGAGACTGCCCTCACTTGAGCAGTTGATCTCTCTGGGGGCCTCCTATCTTCAGCCTCAGAAAGGTCTTGTGACTGGGTTCAGAGACCACTCACTCCCTTCCGGGCCAGGTCAGCCCAGGCTCCTGCTAGGGAGGAACACTCTCATCGGAATGGGACAGGGGAAGACCCAGCTAGAATGGCACAGTGGATTTGTTAGTACAATAACTTACCATATCCCGACTTGATTACTGCATCAGCATCCTTTCTGATCTCCCAAACTCCTTTCTCTCCCCATTTCAGTCTATACATCATACTGCTGCCCAGACTATCTTTCTATAGAAACGCTCTGGGAATGTCACCCGCTTCTCCAAAATCTCCAGTGGTTACCTATCAATCTTCAAATTAAGCAAAAACTACTCACTATTAGCTTCTCAAAACTTTCCATCACCTTGTCTCCCTTCTCTCCTTTTACAGCCCAGCCCCCACACTCCACTCCTCTGCCACCGCTAACCTCCTCACTGGGCCTCGTTCTCGCCTGTCCCGCTGTCAAACCCTGGCCCACATCCTACATCCTCTAGCCTGGAACGCCCTCCCTCCTCATATTCACCAAACTAGCCACTTCCCCCCTTCAAAGCTCTACCGAAAGCTCACCTCCTCCAGGAGGACTTCACAGACTGAGCCCCCCTTTTCCTCTGCTCCTCCTCCACTCCCCCTTGTCCCTACTCCCTCCCTCTGCTCTACCCCCCACCCTGCCCCACAGCATTTGTGTACATATGTACATATTTATTATTCTGTTAATTTTATTAATGATGCGTATATATCTATAATTCTATTTATTTACTCTGATGGTATTGATGCCTATCTACTTGCTTTTTTTGTTTTGTTGTCTGTCTCCCCCCTTCTAGACAGTGAGCCCACTGTTGGGTAGGGATTGTTTCTATTAGTTGCTGAATTGTACTTTCCAAGCGCTTAGTACAGTGCTCTGCACACAGTAAGCGCTCAGTAAATACAATTGAATGAACGAATGAATCAAGCACAGGCCTGGGAGTCAGAAGGTTATGGGTTCTAATCTCAGCTCCACCACTTGTCTGTTTTGTGACCCTACCAATGTCTGTCTCTCCCTCTAGAGTGGAATCTCGTTGTGGGCAGGGAATGTATCTACCAACTCTGTTATACTGTACTCTCCAAGCACTGAGTAGAGTGTTCTCCACACAGTAAGCGCTCAATAAATAAATACCACTGATGGACTGATTGATTGATTGAGCTCAGAACCTCTCATTGGGGCAGAGGAAGAAGAAAAGACTGAAAGATGAACAAAGAGATGGGGCCAGAATCTCTCAACCACTTATCCACTTACAGGATCAGTTTAGAATAAGAATCTGTATCTTCCACCCAAATGGAGACTGTACGCCCGTCAAAAGGCAGGGACTGTCTCTATCTGTTGCCAATTTGTACATTCCAAGCGCGTAGTACAGTGCTCTGCACATAGTAAGCGCTCAATAAATAATAATGTTGGTATTTATAGCGTGGCTCAGTGGAAAGAGCCAAGGCTTGAAAGTCAGAGGTCATGGGTTCGAATCCCGGCTCTGCCACTTGACAGCTGTGTGAGTGTGGGCAAGTCACTTCACTTCTCTGTGCCTCAGTTACCTCATCTGTAAAATGGTGATTAATCGTGAGCCTCATGTGAGACAACCTGATTCCCTTGTATCTCCCCCAGCATTTAGAACAGTACTCTGCACATAATAAGCGCTTAACAAATACCAACATTATTATTATTAATAAATACTATTGAATGAATGAATGAAGAAGATGGCAGGAGAATATGGGCACTTCTCTGAAACGGGAAGCCTGGTTTTCAGAAACCACCAGAAGTCAGGACCAGTAGAGGTGAATAGCAAACACAGAAAAAATTCTGAATTTTATGCATACTGATTTTGGCTGAATGGGATAGGGAAACAAAGCAACTATCGACAGTAAATTTGTCCATGCAGAGTGAACAGTGAAGTCTTTCCAATACCTGAAGGATGCGCTTAATATGTTGTCTTTGAAGGTTGTCCCCTTCTGTACACTCTTTAATTCCATGAGGGTAGCAAATCAGCTGCAACAATTTCTGGGCTTGCTTGTGTGAGAGAACAGGATCTAGGATGAGATCTTTGTCTGTGCACAACCTTTCTGGTTCTTTGAGGCAATGCTCTCCTACCCATTCCTGAAAACAACATATAATGAAGCAGGCGATGACCATCAGGGCACTTAGACTGAGTGCTTCCTGGAAGCATAATTAACAACAGTAATAACACCATTTTCAATTTGCATAACATTTTCATTACTCCAAAGAACTCACACCAATTACCTCATTTTGACGTGAAACATCCTGAGGTGGAAGGCAGATGGAGGTATTAATAACTCCACTTTACTAATGAGTACCAAGGACCAGAGATGTTAAGTGCTTTGCCCAAGGTCACGCAGCAGGCCAGTGATAGAGCTGGGACCAGAACCCGGGTCTTCTGATTCCAAGATCGGTCAAGCGATCCACTAGTCCACACTCCATGACATGCAGCACCACTCCCAACCCCACAGCGAATATGTACATGCCTTTAAATTATTTATTATAAATTACTTATTCATATTAATGTCTCTCTCCCCCTCTAGATTGTAAGCTCATTTTAGGCAAGGAACATGTCTGCTAATTCTCTTATATTGTACTCTCCCAAGCACCTAGAATAGTGCTCTGCACTTAGTAAGCACTCAATAAATACCATTGATTGATAATAATAATGGTAGTTGTTAAGTGCTTGTTATGCACCAAGCACTGTAATAAGTGCTAGGGTGGATACAAGCAAATCGGGTCGGACAAAGTCACTGTCCCAAAGGGATTGTCTCAGTCCCCATTTTACATATAAGGTAACTGAGGCACAGAGAAGTGAAGTGACTTGTCCAAAGTCACACAGCAGACAAATGGAAGAGCCGGGATTAGAGCCCATGACCTTCTGACTCCCAGGTCCGTACTCTAGCCACCATGCCATGCGGCAGACACTTAGAGAAGCCTTATCCAACATGATACAATGGTGGGCTTTTAGCTCCTGGTGGGCTGGGGAGTCAAAGGGAGATGGTTGAAGACAAGCTTTCCTCCTATAATCCTTCCATGAACTATTGCAGGTGTCTTTTATGATCAAGGCCAGGCATCCTGAAAAATCCTGAAGCATCATATCCTGGAATTGCTAAATGGAACCACCCAGGCTTAAACTGGAAAGTACAAAGATGGAGGGCATAGCCTTTTGAAGGGCCAAGAAGGGCAGCCAACTCTAGTGTAGGCAGAGGATAAGCACATATAATGATGAATGCTGAGATTCAACTGGGAAGCATGGTGACCTAGTGGAAAGAGTATGGGCTTGGGAGTCAGAAGACCTGGGTTCTAATCCCGGCTTCCCTACCTGATTGCTGTGTGATCTTGGGCAAGTCACTTAACTACTCTGTTCCTTAGGTTCCACATCTGTAAAACAGTGATTTAATACTCATGCTTCCTCCTACTTAGTCTGTAGGACAGAGACTATTTCCAACATGAATATCTTTGATTCTATCCCAGAGGTTAGAACAGTGCTTGACACGTAGAAAGTACTTCACAATAATAATGATGGTATTTGTCACATGCTTCCTGTGTGACAAGACTGTTTTAAGTGCTAGGGTAGATACAAGTTAATCACAAGAACTATAATTACTATTACCAGTTTCCCTTTCTAGACTGTAAACTCACTGTGGGCAGGGAATGTGTTCATTATATTGTATTCTCCCAAGTACTTAGTACAGTGCTCTGCACACAGTTAAGCATTCAATAAATTCGATTGACTGACTCAAACAAATAGAACAGATATCCCAGGTAAATGTGGAAGGGGACATCCAAATGCACGTTTCCTTTCAACAAGATTTAATCAATCAATCAATCAATCAATGATATTTATTGAGTGCTTACTATGTGCTGAGCTCCGTACTAAAAGGTTGGGAGAATACAATATAACAGAGTTGGTAAATACGCTCCCTTCCCACAAGGAGATTACAGACTATCATAATCATCAAATGGTATTTATTGACAGCTTATTCTATGCAGAGCACTGTACTAAACACTTGGAAGAGTTCAAAACAACAGAGTTGACAGACACATTCCCTGCCCACAGCGAGCTCATAGTCTAGACTGGGAAAGAAACATTAGTATAAAGAAATAATTTAAAATATAGAATATGAAGCTATGTACATAACTATTGTGGTGTTGGGTGTGGGGGCTATTATCAAATGCCCAAAGTCAGAGATCCAAGTGCAGAGTCTAGAGGGGAAGACAGATATTACAATAAATAAACATCAGATATGCACATAAGTGCTGTGGGGCTGAGGGTGGAGTGAATAAAAGGTGCAGCTCCAAGTGCAAGGATGACACAGGAAAGGAGAGGGAGTAGAGGAAATGAGGGCTTAGTCAGGAAGCTTCCTGAAGGAGATGTGATTTTAATATAGCTTGAAGGTGGGGAGAGTGATGGTCTGTCATATATGGAGGGGGAAGTAGTTCCAGGTCAGAGGGAGGACACAGGCAAGAAGTTGGCAGAGAGATAGACGAGATTGAGGTGCAATGAGTAGGTTTGCATTAGAATGAAGTGAGCTTGCTGCATTATAGGAAATCAGTGAGGTAAAGGTGTCAGCAGAGCATCCAAAGGGAGATGTCCTCAGGCAGGAGGAAATATGAGACTGTAGAGAAGCAAAAAGATCAGTACTGAAGATGCAAATTTGGGAATCAGCTGCAAAATGAAGGTAGTTGAAGCCTTCAGTGAATGGATTCTGCACGGAAGTGGGTGGAAATGGAGAATAGCAGGGGACCCAAAACTGAGCCTTGAGGGACTCCCACAATTAGGGGATGGGAGGCAGAGGAGTAACTTATGAAAGTGACTGAGAATGAGCAGCCAGAGAGATAGGAAGAGAACCAGGAGATTGTAGACTGCCTTCACTGTTCACTCTAGACTGTAAGCTTGTTATGGGCAGGGATAGTCTACTCTTCCAAACGCTTAGTACAGAGGTTTGATTGCTGATTGATTGAATGAATGAAGACAAGAACCAGGATGGGATAAGCCTATAAAATCCCAAATCAACACAAATCCCAGACATATGAGGATTCAGTACTGTGTAAGGCTCAACCAATTACCTGCTGGCAGATTGTCCTTAGCACATATCTAGCATATTCACTTAAACTTGCAGTTTCTATAGAAACGGCTTTCCCACAGGATTTCATGGTTTGTGTGGAGCCCCAAATATCATCATCGTTAATGTCATCCAATAAACCCTTCATGGTGAAATCATCATTCTTCAAAGAGTTGGTGTTGCTGGTGCCAATTTCAGCATCCCCTAAAGTAAAATAAATAGAGGAGTAACTGTTAGAAAACTTGCCCACGTTTCGCAAATCAGTATTATTTACTTTTAAGAGCTAAAAAGATGGCCAAAGGGTTCTAGCTGATGTTAAGATGCATTATAACACAGAAACCAGCCGAGAGCCAAGCCCAGTGGAGAGATCTCCAGCAGTTTCTACGAGATAGAGAGAAACTGTGTTTTATAAATATGCTCCTTTCTTTGGCATTTTGAGTGAGTTCTGAATATGAAAAGCCACTCCAGATGATACCATAATAAAATATCTCCAGGCCAGACATTCAACCAGTTCCTTTAACAGTGATTGCAGGTGGAATTGACTAGGTTGAGTGAAAGTAAAAAAAAAAAGAATAAATAAAATAGGATGCACACAGAAAAGCTCAGCTCATTTGGGCAGGGAATGTGTCTACCAACTCTATTATACTGTACTCTCTCAAGCTTTCAGTACAGTGTTCTGCACGCAGTAGGTGCTCAATAAATATGACTGATTGATTGAACCCTAGTGCCTTAGACCACTGACTAAAAAACTCTAATCATAGCGGTCCATTTTCCTGGGAGCGCTGTTGGGGTTAGGGAATGCTTGATGACTAATCCTCGTTTTGCCAATCTCCTCAATCCATCGATCGATAGTACCTAATGAACACTCATTCTGTGCAGAGCACTGTGTTTGGGAGAGCATAAAATAGTAGACACCATCCAAGTGTTTAGAACAGTGCTCTGCACACAGTAAGTACTCAAGAAATATGATGGAATAATTGAATGAATCTCCGTGTTCAAAGAGCTTACACTACAGTGGGGGAGATAGACATTAAAATAAATTAAAGGGAGAGGGAAGCAGCAAAAGCTTAAATATCAGTACATAAGTGTTACAAGGGGTCAGGGAGTGAGTGTCCAAGTGCTTTACTGATGAGAAAGTGCTGGAGTAGTATTAGGGGGGAAATAGGGTGAGACTATGAGAGGTTAATCAGAGAAAGTCTCTTGCAGGAGGTATGATTTTATAAGGGCTTTGAAGATGGGGAAAGTGGTGGTCTGTTAGATGTAGAAGGAGAGGGAATTCCAGGCAGGTGTGAGGAGTTGAGAAGGAGTTGAAGATGAGAGAGAAGAGAATGAGGCACAGTCTGGCTTTAGAATAGGGAAGAGTGCAAGTCAGGGTCAAGTGGGAGAGAAGTGAGGATAACCAGAGGGGAAGAGAACTTATTGAGTGCCCTAAAACCAATGGTTAGCAGGCTTTTCTTGATTCAGAGAGGAATGGACAATTAAAGGGTTTTGGAGAAATGGGCAGATATGTGTAAAATGATTTTTTAGAGAAGAGGTCTGGGCAGCAGAATGAAGTTTTTATTGGAGAGGTGAGAGGCTGGAGGCAGAGAGGTCAGCGAGGAGGCCGATGCAGTCAACAAGTCGTGATAGGACAAGTGCTTAGACCAGCATGGTGACAGTTTGGATGGCAAGAATGCAAAGATCCTCTCTGCCAGCCACCATCCAATTGGAAAAACCTACTTGATGAATGCCTGAATTTACTCAGTTAGTTAGCATAGAGGCTTAGTACATCCTAAAAACAACTAAGAAAAATTTCTAAATTGCTGTAAGGAAGCCACATATCTTTGCAATGACTGAAATAACCACAGTTGATATTAGAGTGAGAAATAAACCTGAAATGTTAGAGGGGACTTCAAAACCTCTGTGGAATGTTCAGGCCTCAGTGTTTTATCAGTCAATCAATCAGTGGTATTTATTGAGTATTTACTGTGTGCAGAGCACTGCATTAAGTGCTTGGGAGAGTAGAATACAACAGAGTTGATAAACATGTTCCCTGCCCATAATGAGCTTATCCACTAGGAATTCAGACTAGCTGACTTGGATGAGATTTTAAATGAATTGATAACTGAGACAAGGTAACCTGTAGTCCCACCACCAGCCCTCCAAACATCAGGCTGAATGGAGATTCTACCCTGATGTGAAATGAGGAATTCAGTAACTAAGGTCTATGAAAGGGAGACCCTAAATGATCAATCATTCAATGGTACCTTTTGAGCTCTTACTGCATGCAGAGCACTGAACTAAGAGAAGCAGCATGGCTTAGTGGATAGAGTATATGCCTGAGTGTCAAAAGGGCCTGAGTTCTAATCCAACTCCTCCACATGTCTGTTGTGTGACCTTGGACAAGTCACTTAACTTCTCTAGGCCTCAGTTACCTCTTCTGTCAAATGGGGAATAAAAGTGTGAGTCCCATGTGACACAGGGACTGTGTCCAACCTTTATTAACTTGTATCTACTCCAGTATTTAGAACAGTGCTTGGCACATAGTAAGTACTTAACAAGTACCCTAATTATTATTATTATTATTACTATTAAGGCCTTGGGGACTACAATACAGAGTACAAGATAACAAAAACTGGTAAACACGCTCCCACTTTCCCTGCCCACAAGGAATTTACAATCTAGAGAGGGAGACAGACATTAAAATAAATGATGGATATGGACCTAATTGCCGTGAGGCTGAGGGTGGGGCTTCAAGTGCTTCAAGGATGTAATCCCAAGTGCATGGATTACACAGAAGAGAGAGGGAGTTGGGGAAATAGTCTCAATCAGGGAAGGCCTCTTGGAAATCAATCAATCATATTTATTGAGCACTTAATATGGGCAGAGCACTGGACTAAAGGCTTGGGAGAGTACGATACAACAGAGTTGGTAGACATGTTCCCTGCCTACAAGGAGCTTAGAGTACAGAATGGGGGACAGACAAAATAAATTACAGGGCACACGAGTTTGCTTACGGGGCAAACTCAAATAATTCACCTTGAAATGCCAAATATTTCTCTCCTATTACCAATCTGAAACTATGCCAAGGGCAATGGAGGAATATTCCTGGAAGGGAGCAAGTGGGAAAAAGAGATTCTGAGACCAAGCTGACATCTAATCATTTGTGGTTTGTTACTAATTTGGCTTTTTAAGTGGGTTCCAACTTTCTTGAGACTATAGGGAGCTCGATTATGTTGTCTCCTCTCCAGGCTCTCCCAAAACGCACCTTGCTACAAGGGCCAAAAGGACCCTGAGCACTGTGGGTTAGACATGCAATCCTAGTAGAGATAGCAGTTTTTCATAAGGGGCTGCAGGGTGTGAGGAGTCCCTGAGTTCAGCCCCTGCTCAATTGCATGCTCCTCAAGGCAGGTAACACCTGGATTCCTTCTACGCATCATTTAGTTCCCAAAAGCTTATTCCAATGCTCCACTCACAGTAAGTGCTGGGGGGCAGTCAGACATCTCTGGAGCATGGAAGCGTGGGTATGAAGGATTGGAAGTATGGGAAGAATTCTGGCCTAATGGATGCAAAGAGCATGAGTTTTGGAGTCAGAAGGACCTGGATTCTAATCTCAGCTCTGCTAGTTGTCTGCAGGGTGACTTTGGGCAAGTGCCTTAACTTCTCTGTTCCTCAGTTACATCACCAGTAAAATGGGGATTAAGACGGTGGGCCCCATATAGGATATGGCCTGTGTCCAACCTGATTAGTTTGTGTCTACTCTAGTGCTTAGTACTGTGCTTACAGGGCACATTCTAAGCGCTTAACAAATCCAATAAAAATATACTAAAAATGAGGAAATGTAAATTTGACTTCTCATTTAGAGCATTCATGCAGAGAGCAGCATCGGACTCCCTGTCTCACAGGCTTGTAACCTCGACATTATCCTTGACATCTTCCCCATAGTCAATCTGTCACTAAATCCTGTCGTTTCAACCGTCAAAACATTGCTAATAATAGTTAACAGCTACAGCAATTACAAATTCAAAAAAAGATTATTAAAGTAATCAAAAATAATTACCAGTGTAGACATACCTGAACGGATACAAAACCCCATCCTCTACTAAAATGCAAACGGAAGTGTTGGTAATTCTGATCTTCAGTGTTGACTCAGATCTTTCACTCATTCATTCTATTGTTAAATTAATTCATAAATATTCAGTGCTTACTGTGTGCAGAGCACTGTACTAAGTGCTTGGAAAGTAGAATACAGCAATAAAGAGAGACAATCCCTACCCACAAAGGGTTCACAGTCTAGAGGGCTTACAGTCTTTCTTTCCTCAGGGGTGGGCAATGATTATCACAGGGTTGGGGGAACAGCCTGGCATGGCTGAGAGACGGCCTCAATCTTTACCTGTGCTCAGCCCAGGTGCATAGACACACCCTTATTTATCTATCTATGAATCCCGGCTCTGCCACTTGTCAGCTGTGTGACTGTGGGCAAGTCACTTAACTTCTCTGTGCCTCAGTTACCTCATCTGTTAAATGGGGATTAAGACTGTGAGCCTCATGTGGGACAACCTGATTACCCTGTATCTACCCCAGCGCTTAGAATAGTGCTCTGCACATAGTAAGCGCTTAACAAATACCAACATTACTATTATTATTATTTATTCATATTAATATCTTTCTCCCTCTAAAGACTGTAAGCTTGTAATGGGCAGGGAATATGTCTGTTCTATTGTTATATTATACTCTCGAAAGTGCTTATAACAGTACCCGATCTATGAGTCTCCAAACAATGGCCCTGGGGTAGTGGTGATCGATGTGATTTCGCTTGGGATTCACCAGGCCCTGCCCACTCCTGCTCCTGGACCCACTCAGCAGGAAGTCTAAGGCCAGGGGAGAGGGAGACATGCTCTTTTCCTCTGCCAATGCCTCTTGGGAGACTAGGGAGTGGGGAGAGAGGATGGGGAGGGATGAGGGAGATGAGACCAGCAGGAGACTCTAACTGGAAAAAAAAAGCAGCTGCGGAAGTCATTGCACCCCACTTCCCACTGGGTATCCCCACGGGGGTGAAGAGAGTGGGGGTGCCACAGCCCGTGGGCATCCCCTGCCGATGGGGCTCTGAGGTTGGTCTGGGTTAGAATGACCCAGGCTCAGGAGGCCCCTGATGGCTCTCACCAGGCACAGCATTTAATAGTCACACATCATTTAATCAATCCATTGTATTTGCTGAGTGCTTACGGTGTGCAGAGCCCTGCACTAAATGCTTGGGAGAATACAACAGATTTGTACATATCCATAATTTATTTATTTTAAAATGTATCTTCCCCTCTAGACTGTAAGCTAGTTGTGGGCAGGGAATGTGTCTCCCAACTCTGTTATACTGAACTCTCCGAAGAGTTTAGTACAGTGCTCTGTACATTGTATGTGGTTAAAAAATGTGATTGGTGGATTGATTGGTAAACATGTTTCCTGGCAACAACGAGCTTACAGTGCCAATTTGTGGAAGTCCCATGCTACCTGATACTAGGCACTAAAATCGAAACGGTAAAGAAACCCACACATGAAAGCAATCAAGACCGGAGAGGGGATAGGCCGGCTGAAAACAGTATAAAACACTCATGTATATCCCCAGCACTTGAACTGGCTCCCAGTCTGACACATGGGACAATCCCCCTCACAGTGACTAATCTCTATTGGAATCCCATTAAATTGATAACAACCAGCTGGCTTTCTTCTAAGTTGATAAAAAAGGAAACTGAGCCAAATATGCATTATTGTAACATAATAATAATTATCATAATAGTAGTAATAGTATTTAAGCGCTTATTAGCCCATAATAAGCTTGCCTTCAATCATGCCCATGTCTTTCCCAACCTAAAAAAATCCACCTTCCCTTGATCCCACAGCCCCCTCCAGTTACCGCCCCACCCCCCTCCTACCCTTCCTCTTCAAACTCCTTGAGCGAGTCGTCTACATCCTCTGTCTCAAATTCCTCTCCTCCAACTCTCTCCTGGATGCCCTCCAATCTGGCTTCCGTCCCCTTCACTCCAAAGAAACCGCCCTCTCAAAGGTCACCAATGATCTTCTTGCCAAATCCAATAGCTTCTTCTCCATCCTAATACTCCTCGACTTCTCAGCTGTATTTGACACCGTGGACCACCCCCTTCTGGAAACATTATCCAACCTTGGCTTCATTGACTCTGCCCTCTCCTGGTTCTCCTTATCTCTCTAGCCGCTCATTCTCAGTGTCCTTCATGGGCTCCTCCTACCACCCCCTAACTGTGGGGGTCCCTCAAGGTTCAGTTCTCGGTCCCCTTCTATTCTCCATCTACACTCAATCCCTTGGGAACTGATTCGCTCCCACTGCTTCGACTACCATCTCTATGCAGAGGATACCCAAATCTACATCTCCTCCTCTGATCTCTCTCCCTCTCTCCAGGCTCGGATTTCCTCCTGTTTTAAAGATATCCCTACTTGGATGCCCTCCCGTCACCTCAAACCTAACATGTCCAAATCAGAGCTTCTTATCTTCCCACCCAAACCCTCTCCTCTCCTGAACTTTCCCGTCACTGTAGATGGCACCACCATCCTTCCCGTCTCACAGGCCCGTAACCTTGGCATCATCTTTGATTCCTCTCTCTCATTCAACTCACATATTCAATACGTCACCAGATCCCGTCGGTCCCACCTTCACTACAATCACTAAAATCCACCCTTTCCGCTCCATCCAAACTGCTCCTATGCTAATAAAATCACTCATCCTATCGTACCTAGATTACTGCATCAGCCTCCTTTCTGACCTCCCAACCTCCTGCCTCTCCCCCCTCTGGTCCATACCTCACTCTGCTGCCCGGATCATCTTTCTACAGAAATGTTCAGTCAGGTCATCCTCCCTTCTCAAAAATCTCCAGTGGTTGCCTATCCACCTCTATATCAAACGAAAATTCCTCACCATTGGCTTTGAAGCACTTCACATCACCTTGCCCCCTCCTACATCACCTCATTTCTCTCCTTCTACAACCCAGCCTGCATACTTCGCTCCTCTGGTACTAACCTTCTCACTATGCCTCAATCTCACCTGTCTCACCGCCAGCCCCTGGGTCACATCCTGCCTATGGCCTGGAACACCCTCCCTCCTCAAATCCACCAGGCAATTACTCTCCACTGCTTCAAAGCCTTACTGAAGGCACATCTCCTCCAAGAGGCCTTCCCACACTAAACCCGCTTTTCCTTATCTCCCACTCCCTTCTGCGTTGCCCTGACTTGCTCCCTATTCTCTGCCCCACCAGGCCCCCAGCCCCATAGCACTTATGTGTTTATCTGTAATAATATTTATTCGTATTGATGTCTGTCTCCCCCACTCTAGACTGTAAGCTCATTGTGAGCCGGGATTGTCACTATTGTTATATTGTACTTTCCCAAGTGGTTAGTACAGTGCTCTGCACATAGTGAATGCTTAGTAAATATGATTGAATGAATGAATGGTGAAGAAGCTGAAGGGTGATAGCCAACTTGCTGCAAAATAGGCATTTACCTATTTACTTTCAAAAGTGAAATGAAACTAAGGCTCCCTTGCTTGAGAGGTGAAACTGTGGACTTTCCTTTTTTTAAATGGTATTTGTTAAGCAGTTCCTCTGTGCCAGCCACTGTACTAGTACTGTACTAATGAGTTTGGACCACACCCCATGTCATGTCATTCATTCATTCCTTCAATCGTATTTATTGAGCGCTTACTGTGTGCAGAGCACTGTACTAAGCACTTGGAATGTACAATTCGGCAACAGATAGAGACAATCCCTGTTCCACATAGGACTCATAGCCTAAATCCCCCTTTAACAGATGAATTAACTGAGGCACAGAGAAGTTAAGTGACTTGCCCAAGGTCACACAGCAGTCAAGTGGGAGAGCCAGGATTAGAATCCAGGTCCTCCTGACTCCCAGGCCTGTGCTCCATACAATACGCCATGCCGCTTAAGTCCTTACTATATATCAAACACTGTACTAAGCACTGGGGTAGATACAAGTTCATCAGGTCGACTCAGTCCCCATCCCACATGGGTCTCCCAGTCTAAGTAGGAGGGCAAACAATAGACTGTGAGTCCACTGTTGGGTAGGGATTGTCTCTATTTGTTGCCAAATTGTACTTTCCAAGTGCTTAGTACAGTGAGCACCCAATAAGTGCTCAGTAAATAGGATTGAATGAATGAATGAAAGTATTGACTCCCAGTTTCACAGGTGAGGAAATTGAGGCACAGATAAGGGCAAATCTCTTAACTTCTCTGTGCCTCTATTTCCTCACCTGTGAAACTGGGATTCAACAGCTAAGAAGTTAAGGGACTTGCCCAGTGTCACACAGTAGACAAATGGTGGAGCTGGGGTGAGAACCCAGTTTCTCTGCTTCCCAGCCTTGTGCTCCTTCCACTAGGCCATGCTGTATCCACGTAAGGTGGAAGGTGCTTTAAGGGGTTGACATCATTACAGTGCTTATTGTGAGAATGATGGCAGATATGATCAAAATAATAATAATGATGATATTTGTTAAGTGCTTACTATGTGCCAAGCACTGTTCTAAGCGCTAGGGTACATACAAGGTAATCAGATGGGACACAGTCCCTGTCCTACATGGGGCTCACAGTCTTAACCCCCATTTTGCAGATGAGGGAACTGAAGCCCAGAGAAGTGAAGTGACTTGACCAAGGTCACGCAGAAGACATGTGGCAGAGCCGGTATTAGAACCCGTGTCCTCTGACTTCCGGGCCCGTGCTCTTTCCACTAGGCGACGCTGCTTCTCAGCGTACATGGGGCTGTGGCGGCCCGGGCTAGGGGGCCTTCTGTCTGGTCAGGGGAGTGGGCAAAGTGAGAGGCAAGAGAACCTCCCCGCCAACACACACCACAGCCAAGTGGTGTTTCCTGATGTGACTCTCCTCACCGCTCCCTCTCCATGCTTTATGAGTCACGCAGTCAATCGTCTTTACTGAGTGTTTACTGTGTGCAGAGCACTGTACTAAGTGCCTGGGAGAGTACGCTACAACAATAACACATTCCCTGACCACAGTGAGCTTACAGTGGCTTGCTTTTCCAAGAGCAGAGGCGACGGTGGTGTGGGTCAACAGGGGCTGTGACAGGGGATACTCCCATTTCCTCCATCCTAACGACACCTCGCAGAGCAGTGGCCCAGTGCCCCAGTGACAATCAGCATGGCCTAGTGGGTAGAACACGGGCCTGGGATTCAGAAGGACCTGGGCTCTAATCCCATCTCTGCCACTTGTCTGCTATGCGACTTGAGGCAAGTTACTTCACTTCTCTGGGCCCCAGTTACCTCGTCTGCAAAATGGGGATTGAGATTTTCAGTCCCTTGTGGGATGGGGACTGTGTCCAACCTAATTTTCCTGTATCCACCTAAGTGCTTAGTGCAGTGCCTGGCACATAGTAAGCATTTAACAAATGATATTTATTAGACTGTGAGCCTGTCATTGGGCAGGGATTGTCTCTATCTGTTGTCGAATTGCACTTTCCCAGTGCTTAGTACAGTGCTCTGCACATAGTAAGTGCTCAATAAATACTACTGAATGAAAATAAATACTATTGAACATAATTATTATTATTAGAACATGGACTTGGGAATGTCCCATCCAACTCTGTTGTATTGTACTCTCCCAAGTGCTTAGTACAGTGTTCTGCACACAGTAAGCACTCTTACCATTGACTGATTAACTATCGAACATTGCCAGCTCATGCACGGAGACCTGAATGAGCTAACGAGTAATAAAAATTCCACGTATCCCGGAAACGTAAAAACTTCTACTTTAAACGTCCCTATGAATTCACTGAGTTTGAAATTTACGAACAAAGTGAGCTCTTTGGCTATGATGACCTCTTGCCCCCTGATGGGGAATCTGAATCCCTAATCACTCATCTGGCAATACCTTCCACAAGGGAGTCAGGGAGTCGTGAATCATGAGCAAGACGGTGGCAAGAGGGGTTTGGGTGGAAGGTGTCCAGGACTGGGATTTGGGAGACCTAGGTTTTGGGCAAATCTCTTAACTTCTCTTTGCCAATCCATCAGTCATATTTACTGAACGCTTACTGTGTGCAGAGCATTAATATGTGCCGAGTACTTGACTAAGCACTTGGGAGATTACAATATAACAGAGTTGGTAGCATGTTCCCTCCCCATAACAAGCTTACAGTCTAGACAGAGAGACAGACTCAGTTTCCTAATCTACAGAATGGGGATAAAACACCTGATTTCCCGCCCCCTTAGACAGGAAGTCCTGTGTGGGATAAAGTCTGTGTCTGCTACAGCTATGCTATATGTGCTTAATAATGACCATTATCATTATTACTATCAATAATAATAATAGTAAACATAAGACAAGACAGAGCACACATTCTTAATTATCTTCTTATTCTTATCTTCTTATCTTATATTTATCTTATCTTATTATCTTATTATTCTTAATTCTCTTCTTATCTTAATTATCAACTGTGTGACTGTGGGCAAGTCACTTAACTTCTCTGTGCCTCAGTTCGCTCATCTGTAAAATGGAGATTAAGACTGTGAGCCTCACGTGGGTCTACCTGATTACCCTGTATCTCCCCCAGCACTTAGAACAGTGCTCTGCACATAGTAAGCACTTAACAAATACCAACATTATTATTATTATTATCTTTTAGAAGGGAAGTTGGAGATACTAGAAGGTTATTAATAAGAACTGTGGCATTCGTTAAGCACTTACTATGTGCCAGGCACTGTACTAAGTGCTGGGGTAGATACAAGGTTGATAGAGTTAGATTCAGTCCCTGTCCCACATGGGGCTCACCGTCTTAATCCCCATTTTACAGATCAGGTAACTGAGGCACAGAGAAGTGAAGTGAACTTGCACGGCATTAGAACACGGCAGACCAGTGGCAGAATCGGCATTAGAACCTAGGTCCTACTGACTACTAGGCCTTTGCTCTATCCACTAGGCCATGCTGTTTTCCAAACAGGGGTTTAGATCAACTCATGAAAAAGAGACCCCAGTGGCTTGTTAGAACACCCATGGCTTGTTAGAACATCCATCCCTATCCATGAGTCCGGATGTCAAAGAGGGCAGCTAAGCCAAGCCACATCTGGGCTAGAGAGACCACTGATTTGAGTAGTCAGTCCATAGCAGAGAGCATGTAGCCTTATGTTCAAATATTTCTAGCAGCTGCAATGAATAGAAAGTGGTGTTCCAGCTAGGAATTTGGAGAGCAGGCCTTTCTGCCTGATGTAAATTCTTTCAACAACAGATGACAGGAAAGGAATGAGGAGGAAAACTTGGGGAGCCTTTTCCCCACCCTAGAAAGGCCCTTAGAGAGTTTTTACCTCAGAGTTGAGCTATCCGGCTCAAGCCAAATCACATGTCAAGTTACCATGGTTGAACGGACAAACAATCCTCTCCTCAGTGAGTTTTTGCAGGCTCTGGAAGAAGTGATTCACTCCCCAAAGCCCTAGTTGCTACATTTTTATATGTGTAGAAAGATTTCACCTCCAAAACAACTTATATGTGCATATACACACTTCTGCATATGCCTTAGGAAATTCCATATTCAATGGGGTTAGTTCATTCAATCCATCAATCAATTAATGATATTTATTGAGCACTTACCGGGTGCAAAGCACTGTAATAATAATGTTGGTGTTTGTTAAGCGCTTACTATGTGCAGAGCACTGTTCTAAGCGCTTGGGGAGATACAGGGTCATTAGGTTGTCCCACATGAGGCTCACAGTCTTAATTCCCATTTTACAGATGAGGTATCTAAGTCTCAGAGAAGTGAAGTGACTTGCCCACAGTCATACAGCTGACAAGCGGAAGAGCCAGGATTTGAACCCGTGACCTCTGACTCCCAAGCCCGGGCTCTTTCCACTGAGTCACGCTGCTTCTAAATAAATGGTGGTATTTGTAAAGCGCTTACTATGTGCAAAGCACTGTTCTAAGCGCTGGGGGATACAAGGTGATCAGGTAGGTTGTCCTATGTAGGGCTCACAGTTTTAATCCCCATTTTACAGATGAGGTAACTGAGGCACTGAGAAGTTGGGTGACTTGCCCACAGTCACACAGCTGACAAGTGGCAGAGCTGGGATGTGAACCCATGACCTCTGACTCCCAAGCCCGTGCTCTTTCCACTGAGCTACGCTGCTTCTCACTGTACTAAGCACTTGGGAGAATATAATAAAACCGAGGTGGTAGACAAGTGACCTGTCCACCGGGGGTTTACAGGAGCTTCAGATAAATTACCAATATGTAATTAAGTGCTAAGGAGCAGGAGGTCGGATGAAGAATATCCAGTTCTTAAAGGATACAGATCCAAGTGCATAGGAGATGCAGAAGGGAAAATGAGGACTTAGGACAGGCCTCTTGGGGAAGATGTGATCTAGAAGCAGCATGGCTTAGTGGTTAGAGCACGAGTTTGGGAGTCAGAGATCATGGGTTCTAATCCTGACACTTCCACTTAGCTGGGTGACTTTGGGCAAGTCACTTAACTTCTCTGGGCCTCAGTGGCCTCATCTGTAAAATGGGAATCAAGACTGTGAGCCTCACATAGGACAACCTGATTATCTAGTATCTATCCCAGTGCTTAGAACAGTGCTTGGCACCCAGTAAGCGCTTAACAAATACCATGATCATTTAAGGAGAGTTTTGAAAGGAGGTGAGAGTGAAGCTCTTTTGCATACAAAGGGGGGAGAGAGTTTGGGGACTTTTTTGTATTTGTTATTATCATTATTAGTAATTATTATCATTAGTAATTATTAGTAATTATTAATAATTAGTAATTATTATCATTATTAGTAATAATAATGATAATTGTGTCATTTGTTAAGCACTTATTATGTGCCAGGAACTGTACTAAGCACTGGGGAAGATACAAGCAAATCGGGTTGGACACAGTCCCTGTTCCACATGGGGCTCACAGTCTTAATCCTCATTTTACAGAGTAAAGAATTGAAGTACAGAGAAGTGAGGTGATTGCCTAAGGTCACACAGCAGACAAGTGGCAGTGCCGGGATTAGAACCTAAATCCTACTGAATCCAGGCCTGTGCCCTAGCCACTAGGCCTCGTAGCTTGAATTCTTGCTGATGGTTTTTCATTTACCAAAATAGCCAGTGGACAAATCCATCTGGCTCATTCCTAACAACTGAATACTAACTCAACCCGAAAGATTCATCAGGCTACAAGTCAATCCCAGCTATTCTTCTTCCAACAAGCTCACCAAAGCTGAGACCGGCCCTGCTGGATGTTCATCTCGAGTGGCCCAGAACTTTGTCTCCCATTCATTCATTCAATCATATTTATTGAGCGCTTACTGTGTGTAGAGCACTGGATTAAGTGCTTGGGAGAGTACAATGTAACAATAAACAGACACATTCCCTGCCCACAGTGAATTTACAGCCTAGAGGGGGAGACAGACATTAATTTTCATAAACTACAGATAGGAATATAAGTGCTATGGAGCTGAGAGGGGGGAATGAATAAAGGGAGCAAGTCAGGGCAATGCAGAAGGGAGAGGGAGAAGAGGAAATGAGGGCTTAGACTCTAAAAGAGACACCACAGAGGTCTCAGGAGGAAGACAGAATTGGACTAATTTTGGGGGACTATTTGTAAAGAGAAAGGACCAAAAGAAGTCAATACAATAGGAAGGGTTTAGTACACTGGGTGGGGAACCGGATCAAACCATCACCTGTGTGTAGAATCACCAATGGAGTGGAAAATTCCTGTAAGGGCATTAGCTAGAATAGGAAGAGTTAAATTCCTGAACACCACGTTGAGGAAAACGTGTCCTGCAGGACTGAACCCGTATCCAATAGCATACATATTTGCATGACTGTCTCTTTTATTTTCCTTTAATGGTATGTGTTAAGCGCTTACAGTACTAAGCTCTGGAATCGAAACAAAACAATAGGGTTGGACATGGTCCCAGTCCCACAGAGGGCTCATATTATAGATGAGGTAACTGAGGCACAGACAAGTTAAGTGACTTGCCCGAGTTCACACAGCAGTCAAGTGGAGGCAGGGATAAGAACCCAGGCCCGTGCTCTTTCCTTTAGACCACACTGCTTCTTTTCTGAGACCACGTCGTGTTGTATCCATGAAGAGCTGTGTTGTCAGAAGTACTTTCCCAATTCTGTTGTCTTTCTAACTCTGGTATTGATTAATCACTTACCATGTGGGCTAAGCGCTAGGGTAGATACAGATAAATCAGATCGCCCCAGGCCTATGTGGGGATCACAATCTTAGAGGTGGGGAGAGCAGGTAGCTTTGTCCCATTTTACGGATGACGAAACTGAGGCCCAAAGAGGTGGCAGAAGGTCACCCAGCAGGCCGGGAGCAAAGCTGGCTCTAAAACTCAGGGCTTCTGACTCCCTGCCCAGTGCTCTTTCTAGCCAAAATGTGTAATGACGGCACATATAGAAGAATTGCCCTTACTGACTAATAAACTCTTAATCCACTAACTCCTCCTTTGAACAGAATTGAGTGAATTCAGAAATGTTTCATTTACAGAGATGTGGGCTTGCTTACACCCAGATCAGAAGCAAGGGCCCCTCGGTTTCCAATAATAAGAAAGGACTTTGTCTATTTCTTAAATTTTCTCCTACACCCTCTATTAAATGAATATACAGCGTGGCTCAGTGGAAAGAGCCTGGGCCTCGGAGTCAGAGGTCATGGGTTCGACTCCCGCCTCTGCCACTTGTCAGCTGTGTGACTGTGGGCAAGTCACTTCACTTCTCTGTGCCTCAGTTACCTCATCTGTAAAATGGGGATTAACTGTGATCCTCACGTGGGACAACCTGATTACCCTGTATCTACCCCAGCGCTTAGAACAGTGCTCTGCACATAGTAAGCGCTTAACAAATACCAACGTTATTATTATTATTATTATATACTGTATTAACTGAATATAAATGAGCCCTGCAGGAGGAAAAGAAGTTTATGGGTAATGCCGTGACCTAGTGGACAGAACACAGACCTGTGAGTCAGAGGACCTGGGATCTAATCCTGGCTTTGCCACTTGTCTGCTGTGTGACATCTGGCAAGTCACTTGACTTCTCTGTGCCTCACTTTCTTCACATAAAATGGGGATTAAGACTGTAAACCCACATGGGACAGGGAATGTGTCTATGAGAAGCAGCATGGAATAGTGGATAGAGCACGGGCCTGGGAGTCAGAAGGTCATGAGTTTTAATCCTGGTTCCGCCACTTGTCTGTTGTGTGACCCGGGGCAAGTCTGCATATAATAAGCGCTCAATAAATACGATGAATGTACTTCACTTTTCTTTGCCTCAGTTATCTCATCTGTAAAATGGGGAATGAGACTGTGAGCTCTACATGGGACAGGGACTTTGTCCAACTCGATCTGCTTGTATCTGCTCCAGCGCTTAGTTCAGTGCTTGGCACATAGTAAGCACTTAAATACCATCATTACTATTATTAATAACCTGATTAGCTTGTATCTACCCCAGCACTTAGGACAGTGCCTAGCACACAGTAAGCACTTAATATTTAAAAAGAGTGTTTTTGGTGGAGTAAGAATACTTTTTGCAGGGGGCCAGGGGCCTGGGTTTGAGACAAACTCTCTCATTCTATTGAGCACTCCCTTGGCAGAATTAAGGATGGGCAGCAAAGAGGATCTCACCCTACCCTCTAGGTTTCAAACTGCATTCTCCACTTGGTAGAGGGAGAAGACAGTAGACTCTAGAGAGCAGAGATGGAGGAGGGGGAAATCAGTGCAGAGGGCAGGTAATAATAATAATAATAATTTTGGTATTTGTTAAGTGCTCACTAGGTGCCAAGAACTCTACTAAGTGCTGGGGTGGATACAAGCAAATCGGGGTGGACATAGTCTCTGTACCACCTAGGGCTCACAGTCTCAATCCCCATTTTACAGATGAGGCAACCGAGACACAGAGAAATGAAGTGATTTGACGCAGCAGACAAGTGGCAGAGCCGGGCTTATTCATTCAATTATTCATTCATTCAATCATATTTATTGAGCACTTGGTGTGTGCGGACCCTATACTAAGCACTTGGAAAGTACAGTTCAGCAATAGAGACAATCCCTGCCCAGAACGGGTTTACAGTCTAGAAGAGGGGGAGGCAGACATCAAACCAAGTAAACAGGAAGCAAAAGCATCAATATAAATAAGACTAGAACCCATGACCTTCTGACTCTCAGGCCCGAGCTCTATCCACTAGGCTATGCTGCTTGGGTCATCTTGATACACAGATCTGGAAGCTGAGGTGGGGCACGGGCCTAGCTGCCGCTCAGGACTCTTCCCAGCATGGCGTGCTGCACCTCCATCCTCTGAAACTGTCATGGTGTTGGAAACCCTGTCACATTCTGATGCTGGAGGCTCTTACCACTAAGCCATGCTGCTTCCCTACTTAAATATGCTTGATTATACTGCAAGTTGATGAAGAACTGTGATTTATGTTGATGTCTGTCTCCCCCTCTGGCCTATAAACTTGTGGGCAGGAAATGTGTCTGTTAAAATGCTTTATTGTTCTTTCCCAAGCGCTTAGTACAATGCTCTGCACACAATAAGCGCTCAATAAATACGATTGACTGGCTAGGGAGGGAGGGTCTCAGGCATCCTGTACTTCCATCTCGCCCTTCTATGGCCTGGGCCCAGGACAGCTACCTCTCCTATTTTGCTAGCTATCACTCTAAGAGGAAATACTAGATAAAACCCACAGTTATGTCCTGATTCACAGTGACACAAGCAGGGGGAGATAGAAGACAATCAGCATGACCACAGGCTCCCAATCTAAAGAGGTAGGGAGAGCAGGTTTTGAATCCCCATTTTCCAGATGAAGAAAAGGAGTAACAGAGAGATTAAGTGACTTGCTCAAAGTCGGCAGGCAGGGTGATAGCAGGCAGAATCTGCATCTCCTGTCTCTTAGCCCCATACTAACACTAATATTAACTGTGGTATTTGTTAAGTGCTTACTATGTGCCAAGTACAGTTCTAAGAGCTAGGGTAATAATAATAATATTAGTATTAAGCACTCACTATGTGCAGAGCACTGTTCTAAACGCTGGGGTAGATACAGGGTAATCAGGTTGTTCCCACGTGTGGCTCACAGTCTTAATCCCCATTTTACAGATGAGGTAACTGAGGCACAGAGAAGTTAAGTGACTTGCCCACATTCACACAGCTGACAAGTGGCAGAGTTGGGATTTGAACTCATGACCTCAGACTCCCAAGCCCGTGCTCTTTCCACTGAGCTATGCTGCTTCTCTAAGATGATAGAAGATAACCAGGTACCTCCTGGGACTCACAGTTTCAGTAGGAGGGAGAACAGGTATTGAATCTCCACTCTGCAGATGAGGGAACTGGGCTACAATGTCAGGAAAGAGCACGGGCTTGGGAGTCAGAGATCATGGGCTCTAATCTCAGCCCTGCCGCTTATCAGTTGTGTGACTTTAAGCAAGTCACTTAACTTCTCTGTGTCTCAGTTACCTAATCTGTAAAATAGGGATTAAGACTGTGAGCCCCACGTGGGACAATCTGATCACCTTGTATCCCCCCCAATCCTTAGAACAGTGCTTCACGTACAGAAAGCGCTTAAACAAATACCATCATAGCGGGTAAGTGGCAGAGCTCGGATTAGAATCCAGGTCCTCTGACTCCCGGCCTATGCTCTTTTCACTAGGCCACGCTGCTTCCTTACGCTCATTTCTCTAAAAAATTGTTTCGAGCTTGTCTCTCCACTATGCAAAACCCTCCAGTGGTTGCCCATCCACCTCTGCAAAAAAACAGAAACTCCTCACCATTGGCTTTAAGGCACTTAATCAGATCTCCCTTTCCTACTTAGCCTCACTCCTCTCCCATTACAATCGGGCCCACAAATTTCACTCCTCTAATGCCAACCTACACATTATACCTTTTTTTTTTTACATCTCTCTATTTACTGTACCTCTTTTAGGTCTTTCTCACTATTGACCCCTTGCTCACAACCTCCCTCCGGCCTAGAATTCTCTCCCTCTTCGTATCTGACAGACCACTACTGTCTCCATCTTCAAACCCTTACTAAAATTACATTTCCTCTGGAAGTTTTCCCTGACCAGTCTCTCTATTCCCTACCCTATTTTCCTTCCTTTACAATATGTACTTGGGTCAGTACCCACTATGCATTTTGATGCACAGCCCACCTCTAGCCCATACCACTTTTATACATATCATTATACTCTCCACTTCTCCCATCTTAAATTTATTTAAATTCATGCCTCCTTTACTAGATTATCATCTCCTTGAGGGCAGGGATCATGTCTACTAACTCCATTGTGTTATATTCTCCTAAGCGTTTAGTTCAGTGCTCTGTACACAGCAAGCGCTCGATAAATATCACTGATAAATTGGTTGCCTAAGAAATACCACAATCATTATTATTATTATAAACTCTGGCTAAGAATGCATGCTTGAAGCCATCTTCTCTCCCAGTCAGATAACAGAAATGAAACAGCTCCAGCTCTCAACAGGTAGGCGGAGACAGCATATTAACATGATGCAATGAAATCTCCAAACATGATTTAGTTATAAGGCAAACATTGCTCCTGCCAAGTGACTCATGAGGAGCCTGACGCACAGCAGGTTAAATGGCCCAGGGCCACTCAGAGAGATGCCCGGCGAACGGAGATGCCAGCTCAGTGTTCTTGACTACCAGTCGATGTTGCAATCTGGCTGAGATTTCAGTCTCTGGTCCAAACCACCCAAAAAGTAATGTTTAGAAGCCTATACCTTCCGCTTCCAGTGTTAAAGCTATTCCCTAAAAGGGATTTTGGCAAATGCAGCCAATTACAAACTCAGCCTCCATTTCAACGAGACATCCTGCAATTAAAATGCCACGGGAAGTGTTGGGGTTGGATTCACTTAGCTCCACTAGAAACAGAATCAGACTCTGCGGGAGAGGAAGCTAACTCGGCCTCTGTATTTCTTGGGAAAATCAGTCACCGAGCCAGGGACGACACATTCGTTTTCCGTAAGATTGACTGGGGTCAGCACTCCTCGGAAAAAAAATATCCTCGACCCAAAAGCTCTTTCCTCAGGGCGCTCAACTGAGAAGTTGCAAATGTCGCTCTTTGAATAATCTTACCAAGCATCAAAATTGCCTTTAAGACCGCGAACACAGCCCCCACTTCGATGCTGTTGTGAGCGGCAGCTAAAAGGTGGCGATCGCACGACGAGCGAATTCCTGGGAAAGACTTTCCTAAGAGAGGAGAGGGAGTCATTTGGAGTCAATAACACAGTCATCACTTCACTCATGAGACTTTGTTTTCAGATGGCACTATGGGGTATTTATGTCCTTTCGTCATAGGCTCGTTCTCACTTAATGTCCTTTCATCTGAGGCACTCTCTCACTTAAATGGCATGGCCTGTTTTGGGAAATTACGAAAATGTGTCTGTGTGGCACTTTACCAGTTCCATAGGAATCAATAAACTCAATTCTCCCTGCACCCAAAGTCACCCAAAGGAGAAGCCTTCTCTTTCAGACCAACAGGGTGTCTTTTAGCGCAGTGGTGCCTTGAATGATGTACCCACAGCTCCCTAATGGTTGAAAAATGTTACTGTTGCTCCCAAAGGGGCCAACTGAAAACTGGAATATCTCTGAAGCCTGGAGTGAAATGGCTCACTATCTTGCCTTGAACCTTCCAGGTGTGACAAAACAGGGAAGAAAAATGATGGAAAGTGGATACCTCTGTTCCTTGATTATCAAGCTTAAGGGCTTCCCTTCTTCCAGTTGACTGCATAGAGTCATGTCTCCTTTCCTGCCCCCCTCTCTCTATGAATGTCCAGAGGAATTGTATCAAAACCAGACCAGACACTTGGTTTCCTGGCCACATCTCTAAGACCAAAGACCTCCTTCTCCTTCACCAAACCAAAATTAAAAATGTTTAGCTGTATTCTACCATTGCCCTCTCGCCCTCCCACACGGCTCTATAAATCGTTAAACTATTTTCCCTGGTTGATGAATTGCTACTTTGAATTTGGCAGTCCATCCTGGCTGTTACTCTAATGACAGATGCTTTCAGCCTCTTTATCAACTGCCTCCCTGATTCATTCAAGCCTCAAGGCAGCCCTCCACAGACAGATCAGGAAGGGCATTCCAGAGTAGGTTGTCTCTGTGGGCGTGCAGAAGGCCGACGTTCAAAAACAGAAAGGAAAGTGGCCGACTTTCAGCCGTCGACTTACCAGTTGCTTGAGGTAACAAACAGACCTGGGGGGTTCGGAAGAGATGAAGCAGGAGCCGGCAGGTCATTCTCGCTCCAGATTCCGCATCTGGGTCCCCACAAGCTGAGGAAGGCAAGACTTTAGAGCCCTGTTGCCGGCACGCTTAAGGACAAGAATTTAGCAGTTTGACTGAAGTCCTTCGCTTCGGGAAGAACTGAAGCTTAGACTTCTCAAGATGCAGAAAAAATAGCTGATTGATACTTTTTCTAACCACAATCTTAGCACTGCATCCCCCTCCCAAATTAAACTGTCTTTTCTTCCAAATTATCAATTTTTAAAATAGCAGCTCCATAAGAAAACTTTCTTTAAAAAGCAATGCTACAAAGTCTCTTGTCCAGTGTGCCTCAACACCACAAGCTAAAAATTGTGGCAACTTGCAAGTCAGTTAATATGGCCATCAGTAGTGGATAGATCAATTCTTCAAGGTTATCATTCTTATGGTAAAGGTTCTTGCTATTTTCCTACCTGCTGCAAGCAGAGAAGGGAGGGCTACATGTTGTACGACATCTTCCAGGGAAAAACACTGCCGGGCTATCAGAATTGCAATGAATGTGGCTAGGGAGTCATGGAATGAGAGATCACTCACCTTCAAAGAAAAAATATTGGCATGTTTTATAATGGCAGCCTTTAAGATAACGTGCATGTCAATAACAGAGAGAATATTGGTTAATCAACAGAAATAAAATAGCCCGGAGCAAACCAACAAAGTCCCTTTACCTGGGAGTCTTTCAAGAGAAATTATGTTTCTTTCTCTCATTAATGAACTACCATAGAGAAAACAGGAAATGCAAATTTTATCTCCAAAATTAGGAAGAAATTCAGCTATTCCCAGAGACACCCCCCCCTTCAAAACCCATTTACTTTTTAGCCAGTGAAAGAAAAACAAAATTTGCCTAAAAATAAATATCTGCCTATTGGCAGGCTCCATATAACAGTTTGTTACATTTCACTGGAAAACAAATCTACTGCACTGTTGATTTCAATAAAGTTTTCCTTCCATATTTATATGCAAACACAAAGCAATTTAACTAAAAACAAAAGAGGAAGCCATCCAGCAGCACATAGGCTACTCGGTTAACAGTAGCAGACTGTGAGTTGGGAACTGTGGATTCAGACGACATCAGAATGAGTTCAATCCTACCATTCCCTGAAGTTATTTCTTACAGTCTGCTATGTTCTTTGAGAGGACCATTGATTTTCCCTCACCATCAAGGGGCCGGATTATGCATTACAGTCAAAGAATCTTTACTGGTCTGAGTTTCTGCTCAGTATCTTTCTACTTGCTATGGAAGCATCTCCGTCAAAAAGTGTGAAATATACCCAACCCCTAGTATTTTTCCCAAGTCATAAGGCTATGGACAAAAGAGCGTGAATAGTTCAAATTACAAAAAAATCCGTTATAAAGCAACCATATGCACATCCATTCCATAGTACAGAAGTCATACATTTAATTGTATTTATTGAGCTCTTACTCAATAGCCCCTTCACTCCTATCAGTGTTCTGCACATAGTAAGCACTCAGTAAATATGACTGAGTGACTGTTTTAATACAAAGATTTGGGCAATGCTACACATGTGGGGGTTTTTGGGGGGGGGGTGGGGGAGATAAAGCCCTTTTTTTTTGGCACATTCTCTGCTTGCTGTAAAGGATTGTACATCATTACATGTGCCACCCAAGAAACCCAATTTTCAATTAGAAAAGAAAGGTGACTTTCCATTCGGGTAACATGTCCATGACACATAAACTTACATCTACGCTGCAGAGAAGATCATTAAAACCCCAAACATGATTTGAAGAGCAACAGAGAGCCTTTAGTACCCCTAACCACTCTGAACTGAGCACTGTACAGCAAGCGGTCAGCTCAGCACAAAGGTTGGCTATGTCATTGATTCTGGAAGAAAGAAGAAAGAACAGTGTTAAACAACTTACTCAAAGGAAAACAACCACAATGAGCAAGATGGCATTTCATTTCTTGCCTCAATCTGTGGCTGACTCTCAGTTTGACTGATGGGATTTTTTTTAAATTCCATTTGGACTTGGTAAATGTTCCTATCCGGTGCTAGGGACCAGGATGGATAAAGGAGCAGGATGGCCTAGTGGAAGGAGCACGGGCCTGGGAGTCAGAGGACCTGGATTCTAATCCCAGCTGTGCCACGTGCCTGCTGTGTGACCTTGGACAATTCACTTAACTTCCTGTTGTTTCAGTTACATCATCTGTAAAGAGGAAATTCAAAATCTGATCTCCTTTCTTCTTAGACGGTGAGTCCTGTGTGGGACAGGGACTCTGTCTGACTTGATTATCTTGTATCTTCCCTAGAACTTAGATAACAGTGCTTGACTGATACTAAGCGCTTAACAAATATCACAATCATAATGGCGGTCAGAGAACGACAGCTCAGGGGGGCTTGAGTGAAGGAGGGCAGGCGGACAGGGGAAAGCTTCCACTAAGGGAAGACCAGCTTCGCCAGTGTCAGGAAAGCAGTGTGTCTAATGGTTAGACCACGGGCCATAATAATAATAATAATGTTGGTATTTGTTAAGCGCTTACTATGGGCAGAGCATTGTTCTAAGCGCTGGGGTAGATACAGGGGAATGAGGTTGTACCACGTGAGGCTCACAGTCTTCACCCCCATTTTACAGATGAGGGAACTGAGGCCCAGAGAAGCGAAGTGACTTGCCCACAGTCACACAGCTGACAAGGGGCAGAGTCGGGATGCCATGTAGTCAGAAGGACCACCACTTGTCTGCTGTGTGACTCTGAGCAAGCCACTTCATTTCTCTGAGCCTCAGTTTCCTCATCTGTGAAATGGGGATTAAGACCGTGAGCTCCATGTGGGGCAGGGACTGTGTTCGTCACAATTTCCTTGCATCAGCACCAGAACCTAGTACAGTGCCTGGCATAAACTAAGTGCTTAACAAATACTACAATTATTAGTATTATTATTATTCTCTTGGAGCTTCCTGAAAAGTTATAGAGAGCTGGCCACTGGGATGGCAGGGGGCTACTTCGCCCAGCCAGGTCTCTTCCCTCCCTTCTGCTGCTTTTCTCCCCAAAGGCTCCAATCTGCTTTCTCTCTGTCATAATGGTTGCTTGGGTGTTTCCGATGACCAATCAAAATCTATGTTGGGTTAAGATGGTACCCGGATAACGAAGGCAGCCTACCAATGTGAAGATTGACCTTAAAAACTGGTTTAAGAGTTACGAAATATAAGTATTCATACCACAGATTTCTCTTTCCTCCTCAGATTTTTACAGTTCATCCAATGGCCCAGTGAACTTACCAGTTTCTCCTGCATTTGCACTCATTCTTTCAGTGCCAGTTCCTCTTTCTCCAGGTTGCCAGTGGGTCAGCAAGTATTTACTGGACACCCATGGGTGGGGGGCATAATCTCTGACCTCAGGGAACTTAATCGTACGAAAGGTACTAGGGAGTCACATATACAATGAACTTAAATATGTACTATTAGATACAACCATCACAGAAATGAGCTGAAAACAGGAGTGGATCGTGGGTTGTGTTGATAGGTTGGAGGTAGAAGGGTAACACAGATGCTTCCCTGCATGCAAATAAAGATCTTCATTTTAATAGAGCCTTTTTTTTTTAGCAGTGTCGCAGGATGTCTCACAAGCTGCTTTGAATTTTATCGCATCAGTGATTAGAAAAGGGAATCTTTAGAAATGAACTGAACAGTCTCCTTCACAGACTCTTCATCTGAGTCTGGCTCCCTAACTGGTGGGGGGGCGTCCTTCAAGGTTCAAGTCTGGGTTCCCTTCTATTCTCCATCTACACTCACTCCCTTGGAGAACTCATTCACTCCTAAGGCTTCAACTATCACCTTTATGCGGATGATGCCCAAATCTATATCTCCAGCCCTGATTTATCTCCCTCTCTGCAGTCTCGTGTTTCCTTTTGCCTTCAAGATATCTCTACTTGGATGTCTTCCCATCACCTCAAGCTTAATATGCCCACAACTGAACTATTTATCTTCCCAGCCAAATCCTATCCTCCCTATGACTTTCCCATCACTGTAGATGTACCACTATCCTTCCTGTCTCATAAGTCCTTAACCTTGGCATTATTCTTGACTCCTCTTTCTCATTCAACCCATATATTCAATACGTCACTAAATCCTATTGGTTCCACCTTCACAACAGTGTTAAAATCTGCCCTTTCCTCTCCATCCAAAATGCTACCAAGTTAATACATTCACCTTATCCCATGCAAATTACTGCATCAGCCTCCTTGCTGACCTCCCAGCCTCCTGCCTCTCTCCACTCGAGTCCATACTTTATTCCACTACCCTGATCATTATTCTACAAAAATGTTTAGGACATGTTACCCTGCTCCTCAAAAAACTCCAGTGGATGCCCAACCACCTCTGTACCAAACAATCCACCACCACGCCCTCTCCGACCTCACCTCACTACTCTCCTTCTAGAACCCAGTCCGCATATTTCACTCCTCTAGTGTTAACCTTCTCACTGTCCCTCGGTCTCGCCTGTCTCGCCGCCAATACCTCACCCACATCCTGCCTCTGGCCTGGAATGCCCTCCCTCCTCAAATCCGACAGACTATTACTCTCCTCTCCTTCAAAGTCTTATTGAAGGCATATATCCTTCCAGTGGCCTTCCCTAACCAGGCCTCCCCTTTACTCTTCTCCCACTCCCTTCTGCAATGCCCTGATTTGCTCCCTTTATTCTTCCCCTCATCAGCCCCACAACACTTATGTCTTCGTGACTCAGTGGAAAGAGCCCGGGCTTGGGAGTCAGAGGACGTGGGTTCTAATCCCAGCTCTGCCTCTTGTCAGCTTTGTGAGACTTTGGGCAAGTCACTTAACTTCTCTCTGCCTCAGTTACCTCATCTGTAAAATGGGGATTAAGATTGTGAGCCCCACATAGGACAACCTGATCACCTTGCATCCCCCAGTGCTTAGAACAGTGCTTCACACATAGTAAGTGCTTAACAAATGCCATCATTATTATTATTATTATTATTACTATTGTCTGCTGTAATGCCATCAAGTCGTCTTCGACCCATAGCGATGCCATGGACATATCTCTTCCAGAACTCCCCGCTCTCCATCTGTAATCATTCTGGTAGTTTTCCCATAGAGTTTTCTTCATAAAAGTATGGAAGTGGTTTATCATTGCCTCCTTCTATGCAGTAAACTTGAGTCTTCATCCTGGAGTCCCTCCCATGCTGCTGCAGCCTAGCATGGGTGAGTTTTAACTTGCAACAGATTGCCTTCCACTCGCTAGTCACTGCCCAAGCTAGGAATGGAATGGATATGCATCTGCTTCACTCTTCCTCCCGTAGTTGAGATTGGCAGAGTACTGGAAACTCTTCAGGTGTGACCCTGTGAGGGTCAGCATTTACGTACATATCTGTAATTTATTTATTTGCATTGATTCTGTCTCCCTCATCTAGACTATAAGTTTGTTGTGGGCAGAGAATGTGTCTGTTTATTGCTGTATTATACTTTCCCAAGTGCTTAGTCCAGTGCTCTGCACACAGTAAGTGTTCAATGAATACGTTAGAATGAATGAATGAGTGAACTATCAATACAGGCCAGATCCCCAAATAGTTATTAAGTTTGAGAACTCCCGGAATTAAAAAAAGCTGCACCTATGCTCCTGTTTAGCTAGGACAGTCCTGGAATTTGGTAAGCTGTTGCACATCATGTTGAGAAAATAACCAGATGTTTGAGAATCAGCATTGTCCCAGCTAAAGTCCTTATTGAATCGTGACCTGGCTTCCAGCTGCTTCTTGTGCAATTTAAGAAACAATAATGATGGAATTTATCGAGGTTTACTCTTTGCCAAGCATTCTGCTACATTGAGTAGATACAAGATAATCAGATCAATACTTCGACTTTAATATCCAGACTGGTTGTGCTCACTTTGGGTCCCAAAGCTTTCTGAGAACTGTAGAATCAATAATGTCTGGAGATTGTCCCATGTTCCAGTGAGGACATGGTTACCTGAAGGTGGAAGGGAAAGGAACTCAAGTTTGGGGGTATGGTTATCATCATCATTATTGTCAGTGGTATTTATTAAGCACTTATTGTGTGCAGAGCACTGTACTATGCACTTGAGAGAGTATTAATAATAATGTTGGTATTTGTTAAGTGCTTACTACGTGCAGAGCACTGTTCTAAGCACTGGGGGAGATACAGGGTCATCAGGTTGTCCCATGTGAGGCTCACAGTCTTAATCCCCAATTTTCAGATGAGGGAACTGAGGCACAGAGAAGTGAAGTGACTTGCCCAGAGTCACACAGCTGACAAGTGGCAGAGCCAGGATTTGAACTCATGACCTCTGACTCCCAAGCCCGTGCTCTTTCCACTAAGCCATGCTGCTTCTCTGAGAGTACCCAAAACACCTACTGGTTTTCAACAAAGCTAATATGGTCATCCTATATATGTATATAAAATCAAATGACATGGTTCTGTCTCCCGCGATTAGACTGTAAGCCCGTCAAACGGCAGGGACTGTCTCTATCTGTTGTCAACTTATTCATTCCAAGCGCTTAGTACAGTGCTCTGCACATAGTAAGCGCTCAATAAATACTATTGAATGAATGAATGGTTCATTTAAAAAAAAACAAGAAGTAGTGGAAAGAGCCTTGTGGAAAGAGCACGAGCTTGTGACTCAGAGGACCAGAGTTCCAAACCCAGTTTTGCCATTTGTCCTCTCTGTGACCTTGGGCACGTTACTTAACTTCCCTGGGACTCAACTTCCTCATCCGTAAAATGGGGATTCAATCCTACTACCTCCTACTTAGACAGTTAACTCCCTGTGGGAGTGGAAATGTGTCCAACCGGCTTATTTTTTTTTTTTTTATGATATCTGTTAAGCGGTGGGGTGCATACAAGGTAATCAGGTTGTCCCACGTGGGCCTCACAGTGTTAATTCCCATTTTACAGATGAGGTAACTGAGGCACAGAGACATCAAGTGACTTGCCCAAAGTCACACAGCTGACAAGTGGCGGAGCTGGGATTAGAACCCATGACTTCTGACTCCCAAGGCCAGGCTTCTTCCACTGAGCTCTGCTGGCCTATCTTATATCTACATCAGTACTTAATATATGGTTAGCAAATAGTAAGCACTTAATAAAAATCAACAGCATGGTCTGATAAAAAGAGTATGGGCCTGGGAGTCAGGCGGTCTGGGTTTCAATTCTATCTCTGACACTTGTGTGCTGTGTGACCTTGGGCAAGTCACTTCATTTCTCTGGGACTAAATTTCCTCATCTGTAAAATGGGAACAAAATACTGTTAACACTTCCCTTCAGACTGGGAGCTCCATGTGGGGCAGGGATGGGGTCCAGTCTGCTTATATTGAATCTTCCCCAGATCTAAGTACAGTGCTTGGCACACAGTATGTGCTTACCAAATATCATTGTCATTATTCCTGTTATTATTATCATTATTATTATTATAAACATTGCCAAATTTCTCCCCTAGGAAATGAACACTGATAGGAAAAAAAGAGAAAAGAAAGAAAATAAACAAAAAATTAAAAAAAAAAGAAAGGGTTGGGTAGAGAAGAGGAAGGAAGGAAGGAAGGAAGAAAGGGAAGGAGGGAGGAAGGGAGCAAGAAAGGGAGGAAGAGAGAAGGGGAAGATGGGACAGGGAGACAGAAAAAGGAAGAAAGGAAGAGAGGGAAAATGGAATAGTGAGAGGCTGACTGCCCAACGATATTTTCCACTGGAGACAGTCAATAAAATTCAGCCTATTTCCTTAACTTGATTTTTAAGCACTAACAAGCAGTAACTTGGACACTGACCTTTGAGAGATGATCACAAACCAGTCATCTCAATTCACCATCCCTGATTTTGAACTTGGGAGAACAGATGGCTGACTTGTGGGTGAACTTTCAAAAATATAACATTGGATCCAGACTAGGAAATCAACTTTCCTTTTTTGTTTACTAAGGGCAGTTCTGCCTACTAAATTCCTTGAATAACTCTACCAAACTAATGATGATCCACGTGTCAATTATTGAGACTGAGTCTTGTTTCAAAGACTAGTTTCCAACACTTAAGAACGTATCTTTATTTCCAGCTCCAGCTAGCATTTTTCTTTCAGTCCTTGCAGTAATGAGAAATTGTTCAGTATGTAACATAATGACCGTGATAATATAATTATCAATGCAATAACATCACTAATGCAGAAATAACACTAGTAATGGTAAAACAATAACAACAAGGCTGAGGCTTACTTATTTAACTTGTTTCGATTTCTAAATATTTTAAGAAATCAGCATTTAATTTTAAAACATGGAGACCGAAGACAAACTGAGGGATAGAGGTGGTAAAAGCAGTGATACCTCTGACAGTTTCAGAGAGTAATAGCATTTTAATGAATTATACGTAATGTGAAATTATATTAATCTTGCATAACCAGACCAAAAGGAGGAAAGGGTTCCTAAAAGAACCAGAAAAGAGTCACCTCTCTCAGGCCAAACGTGACCATAGAAGGTTCCGTCAAATCATCATCAGGGGAGACAACACATCGGAGTCTCTCCAAGAGGACAAAACAAGGAAGGGGGAAGGGGGAAAGGAGAAGAGAGAAAATGTAAATACTTAAACAGCCGACAGTTTAGGGAATCTCGGCCTATTCCTAATCACGTTGACCACATTCATCAACCCAGAGGTGACCCATCTTACCTTCCTGCATCCTGATGTCCCATACATACATTCATGAGGGCGTTACACACAAAGCTGTAGCGATTGGCTGCATTGTCGCTGAGGATCTTGCCTAGCATTGAGTAGTTGATGCTGTGAGCAGAGGGGTTCTCGATAAAATCCAACATGAACTCAGGGTCCCATAATAGATTGGAGTTTGAGGGCTGTACATTGCTGTATATAGTTTGCTTTACCTTGGAACAGGCGCTACTGAAGGTAAAAAAAACAGAAGGGATTATGGGGGGGGAAAAATAGTTAAATCCCAAGAAAGTGAATCACTTTGGCTTCCTGAAAGACAGAAAAAAGGCAAGAGGGAGTTGAAAGATAAAATTGTGTGGTATTTGTTAATGTCTTACTCTTGCCAGGCACTGTACTAAGCGCTGGGGTGGACACAAGCAAATCGGATCGGACAAAGTCCCTGTCCCATGTGGGGCTCACTATCTCAACCCTCATTTGGCAGATGAGGAGACTGAGGCCCAGAGAAGTGAAGTGACTTGCCCAAGGTAACACAGCAGACTAGTGGCAGAGCCGGGATCAGACTTCCATGACTTCCAGACCGTGCTCTGGCCATTACACCTTGCTGCTTCTCATTCATTCATTAATTCAATCATATTTATTGAGCGCTTACTGTGTGCAGAGCACTGTACTGGGCACTTGGAAGGTACAATTCAGCAAATTCTCACTAGACTAGATGCTGCTTCTCATTAGACACTAGTGGTGTCTCACTAGACACCCTGTTGCTCCTCAGTAGACTACAGACTGCATTCTACTCTAGACTATAAGCTCGTCTCTAGACGGTAAGCTCATTGTGGGCAGGGAATGGGTCTGTTCATTGTTATATTTTACTCTCCCAAGCACTTAGTTCAGTGCTCTGCAAACAGTAAGTGCTCAATAAATATGATTGAATTGAACTGCAGATTACTGCACTATGTTCATTCAATAGTATTTATTGAGCGCTTACTATGTGCAGAGCACTGTACTAAGCGCTTGGAATGTACAAATCGGTAACAAATAGAGACAGTCCCTGCCCTTTGACGGGCTTACAGTCTAATCGGGGGAGACGGACAGACAAGAACAATAGCAATAAATAGACTCAAGGGGATGAACATCTCATTTAAACAACAGCAAATAAATAGAATCAAGGCGATGTACATTTCATTAACAAAATAAATAAGGTAATGAAAATATATACTGTTGAGATTGAGAAAGTACAATAGAGTTGGTAGACACAATACCTCCCCTCAAGGAGATTACCCTCTAGTCGGGGAGACAGGCATTAGAAGAAATTACGGACAGGGGAAGCAACAGAGTATAAGGATAGATACATAAGTGCTATGGGGGAGAGGTAAATGGAGTATCAATCAATCGATCGATCAATTGTATTTATAAAGCGAATACTGTATGCAGAGAACTCTACTAAGCACTTGGGAGAGTACAGTATAACAGAGTCGGAAAACACATTCCCTAAGGAGCTTACAGTCTAGAAGCTGAAACTGAATTATGGATATATACATAAGTGAAGTTGGGGCTGAGGGAGGGGAGAATAAGGGGTACAAATCCATGTACAAGGGTGAGGCAAATGGGAGGAAGACTAGGGGGTAAATGAAGTAAGCAACAAAAATCTATTCAAGGTATGGTGCCATTGCTAATGGTGTTTCTGCAACTCCTGGGTAGATGTAAGGGTAGCTGGTTATTTTTAATTAATAGTCAAATATACCTGGTATCTCAAGAAAGAATGGTCAATGTCATCATCTCTATCTTTTCCCGCAAAACACAGATTTTTCAGTTTCCAAATTGCTTTCATGATGTAAAGAATGGAGTTAATATAGATTTGACACTAATAATGGTGGTATTTGTTAAGCGCTTACTATGTGCAAAGCACTGTTCTAAGCACTGGGGGGATACAGGGTGATCAGATTGTCCCACATGGGGCTCACAGTTTAAATCCCCATTTTACCGATGAGGTAACTGAGGCACAGAGAAGTTAAGTGACTTGCCGAAAGTCACACAGCCGACAAGGGGCAGAGTCGGGATTAGAACCCATGACCTCTGACTCCCAAGCCCAGGCTCCTTCCATTGAGCCACGCTGCTTCTCTACTGAATACTGAATAATACTGAAGCAAGTTTCTTATTACCTGGATCAGAATGGCACACCCGATCAACATTCACCCGTTCAATAATAGAGTTACAGTGCATTTCACTGAGAAGCATTGTGGCTCAGTGGAAAGAGCCCGGGCTTGGGAGTCAGAGGCCACGGGTTCGAATCCCAGCTCTGCCGCTTGTCAGCTGTGTGACTTTGGGCACGTCACTTAACTTCTCTGTGCCTCAGTTACCTCATCTGTAAAATGGGGATGAAAACTGTGAGCCCCACGTGGGACATCCTGATCACCTTGTATCCTCCCAGCATTTAGAACAGTGCTTTGCACATAGTAAGCGCTTAACAAATACCACCATTATTATTATTGTTATTTCACAAAGACAGCTAAAAACAGTTGCGACAGACCCACGAGCGGCTACATCAGTTGTGAGGGAAAGCGAGGAACCATTCCTTAAGAATGGTTTTGCACAGACACATGACAGTGATATGACTCATTCCTCGGGAAAGGGGCAGGTCCAGGATCGAAACTCAAGCTGGGAATTCCTGTTGCACTCGGGAAAAAATGAGTAGGTTTCTCTGGAGAGTAGCACAGTCTACGGACAGAAGCCACAAGATGGCAGTGATGCACAAATACCCAAAATTTGGTCCTCTCAAAAGCATCGAAACAAGGCAGGCACTTTCGTTTTTTAATGGTATTTTTATCAGTACTTGTGCGCACTGATGATGATGATGGTATTTATTAAGCGCTTACTATGTGTCAGGCACTATACTATGAACTGGGGTAGGTACAGGATAATCAGGTTGGACACAGTCCCTACCCCACGCAGGGCTCAGCCGTAATCTCCATTTACAGATGAGGGAACTGAGGCCCAGACAAGTTAAGTTTTTCGCCCAAGGTCACACAGTAGACATGTGGCAGAGCCGGGATTAGAACCCAAGTTCTCTGATTCCCAGGCACTTGAGAGAAAGGCTGGCAGTTTCCTTTCTAGAGAAGATCAATCAATCGATGGTATTTAATAATAATGTTGGTATTTGTTAAGCGCTTACTATGTGCAGAGCACTGTTCTAAGCGCTGGGGTAGATACAGGGTAATCAGGTTGTCCCACGTGAGGCTCACAGTTAATCCCCATTTTACAGATGAGGTAACTGAGGCACAGAGAAGTGAAGTGACTTGCCCACAGTCACACAGCTGACAAGTGGCAGAGCCGGGAGTCGAACTCATGACCTCTGACTCCGAAGCCCAGGCTCTTTCCACTGAGCCACGCTGCTTCCCATTTATCGAGTGCTTACTATGTGCACGGTAATGTACTAACTGCTTGGGAGAGTACAGTAGGGACGCAGTGTAATCAAGTGGATAGAGCACGGGCCTGTGAGTCAAAACACCTTCCTGCTGTATGACCTTGAGCAAATCATTTCACTTCTCGATGCCTCAATTCCCTCATCTGCAAAATGGGGATTATGACTGTGAGCCCCAAGTGGGAAATGGAACTGTGTCCAACCTGATGACCTTGTATCTACCCCAGTGCTTAGAACAGTGCCTGGCACATAGAAAGCACTTCCCAAATACATAAAAATAAAAATAAGTAAATTAAAATAAAATCAAAGGACATGGGTTTGGATCCTAGCTCTGCCACTTGTCTGCTATATGACCTTGGGCTAGCACTTGACTTCTCGCTGCCTCACTTACCGCATCTGCAAAATAGGGATTAAGACTGTGAGCCCCATGTGGGACATGGACTGTGTCCAACCTGATTACCTTGTACCTACCCCATTGTTTTCTTACCAGTATAAAGAAACTCCGACTCATTGGTCATGATCATTAGAGGGATGAATCCCACGGCCCTAAGAAGATGGAGCACTCAGTTGACACTGGAAGGGGCTATATTACAACAACAAGAAAGGAAACACTTCTACACTTAGTAGTTGCAAATGGAATGTGTGCCCTCAGGAAGTCACGCAGACAAAAATACTAGAAGGTAAATCAATTGTATTTACTGAACACTTCGTATGTGCAGAGCACTGCACTAAGCACTTGGGAAAGTATCCCGCCTTTGCCACTTGTCTACTGGGCAAATCACTTCTCTTCTCTGGGCCTCAGTTCCCTCACCTGTAAAATGGGGATTGAGACTGTGAGCCAAGGACAGGGAGCGTGTCCCACCCTATTTGCTTGTAATCACCCCAGCGCTTAGTACAGTGCCTGACACATAGTAAGCGCTTAACCAACACCACAGTTATTATTACTATTATTATTACAATATACCAGAGTGGGCAATCATTGCCCACAAGGAGCTTATAGTCTGCAGGGGGAAATCAGGGTTTGGAGATGCCAGGTTTTAACTAAATGTGGCTAAGTCATGAAGGATTTGGCTAAATTTATGGATGGGAAATCTATAATAGGTTATAGAGGGAAAGTTAAAGATGTTAGATGAGTCAGCCTTAAAGAGCAGAATGAATGTTAAGGAAGGCAGACATTACATGGTTGTAATAATGATAATAGTAAGGGTTATAATGATGGTAATAGTAATGGTTTTTGTTAAGCACTTATTATAATAATGATGGTATTTGTTATGCACTTGCTATGTATGAAGCACTATATACTAAGACCTGGGGGGGATACAAGGTGATCAGGTTGTCCCACGTGGGATTCACGGTCTTAATCCCCATTTTACAGATAACTGAGGCACAGAGAAGTTAAGTGACTTGCCCAAAGTCACACAGCTGACTAGCAGCAGGGCCAGGATTAGAACCCACGACCTCTGACTCCCAATCCTGTGCTCTTTCCACTGAGCCAAAGCTCTGGGGAAGAGACCATATAAACAGACAGTATGAAGTACCAGTTAAAGGGGGAGGGAGAATAGGTATTTTATTTCCATTTTATAAATATGGAAACTGATGCAGAGAGAAGTTAAGTGACTTGCCCACGGTCACACTGCAGGCAAGCGACAGAGCCGAGATAAGAATCCACGTCCTCTCACTTGTAAGCCCGTGCTCATTCCACTAGTCCACACTGCCCCTCTTCTGACAAGCTTCCTTAAATGTCATTATCAGAGCCAGCACACTGCAAGGAACAGCCTGGGCCATGCAGTATAACCATATTTATTTGAGTTTATTTGAGTTTATTTGCACAATTCTTTGCAATTCCAAAAGTGGGGAGGAGCTGCAGTTCAGCAAATAAAGTCCAGCAATAAGTGAAGCAGGACAACTCCGCCCCTGTCCTCTCCCCCTCCCTTCAGGCTCGCATCTCCTCCTGCCTCCGGGACGTCTCCACCTGGATGTCGGCCCGCCACCTAAAACTCAACATGAGCAAGACTGAGCTCCTCATCTTCCCTCCCAAGCCCGGTCCGCTCCCAGACTTCTCCATCACCGTGGATGGCACGACCATCCTTCCCGTCCCGCAGGCCCGCAATCTCGGTGTCATCCTTGACTCGTCCCTCTCGTTCACCCCACACATCCTATCCGTTACCAAGACCTGCCGGTTTCACCTCTACAATATCGCCAAGATCCGCCCTTTCCTCTCCACCCAAACGGCTACCTTACTATTACGGGCTCTCGTTATATCCCGGCTAGACTACTGTGTCAGCCTTCTCTCTGACCTCCCTTCCTCCTCTCTCGCCCCGCTCCGGTCTATTCTTCACTCCGCTGCCCGGCTCATCTTCCTGCAGAAACGATCTGGGCATGTCACTCCCCTTCTTAAACAACTCCAGTGGTTGCCTATCGACCTCCGCTCCAAACAAAAACTCCTCACTCTAGGCTTCAAGGCTCTCCATCACCTTGCCCCTTCCTACCTCTCCTCCCTTCTCTCTTTCTACCGCCCACCCCGCACGCTCCACTCCTCCGCCGCCCACCTCCTCGCCGTCCCTCGGTCTCGCCTATCCCGCCGTCGACCCCTGGGTCACGTCCTCCCGCGGTCCCGGAACGCCCTCCCTCCTCACCTCCGCCAAACTGATTCTCTTTCCCTCTTCAAAACCTTACTTAAAAATCACCTCCTCCAAGAGGCCTTCCCAGACTGAGCTCCTCTTCCCCCTCTACTCCCTCTGCCATCCCCCCTTTACCTCTCCGCAGCTAAAGCCTCATTTTCCCCTTTTCCCTCTGCTCCTCCACCTCTCCCTTCCCATCCCCACAGCACTGTACCCGTCCGCTCAACTGTATATATTTTCGTTACCCTATTTATTTTGTTAATGAATTGTACATCGCCTTGATTCTATTTAGTTGCCATTGTTTTTATGAGATGTTCTTCCCCTTGACGCTGTTTAGTGCCATTGTTCTTGTCTGTCCGTCTCCCCCGATTAGACTGTAAGCCCGTCAAACGGCAGGGACTGTCTCTATCTGTTGCCGACTTGTTCATCCCAAGCGCTTAGTACAGTGCTCTGCACATAGTAAGCGCTCAATAAATACTATTGAATGAATGAATGAATGACAAAAAAGATGAAATAAGTTGGAGGAGGAAAGGAAGGGAGAAGGAAGAGAAGGCAAGGGGATACACACCCTCCCACTTCCAGCTTATCTCGCTGATTTCCCACTAACACCCAGCCCTTCTAATTCACTCCTCTAATGCCAATCTAGTAACAGTGCCTAGAACTCATCTTTAATAACAATACTAATTATAATGGTATTTATTAAGCACTTACTATGTGTCAAGCACTGTTCTAAGCACTGGGTTAGATACAAGGTTATCAGGTTGTCCCACATGGGGCTCACGGTCTTATTCCCCATTTCACAGATGAGGTAACTGAGGCACAGAGAAGTTAAGTGACTTGCCCAAAGACAAACAGCTGACAAGTGGTGGCGCCGGGATTAAAACCCACGACTTCGGACTCCCAGGCCTGTGCTTTTTCCACTAAGCAATGCTGCTTCTTTCTTGAAGCTAATTCTTTGTCCAAGTCCTCTTTTGGCTGGAACTCTCTCCCCCTTCATATTCACTCATTCAATCAATAGTATTTATTGAGCAATTCTTATGTACAAAGCACTGTACTAGGCACTTGGGAGAGTACAATACAACAGCCCCTCACCCCAACAATGGGTGACTATCCAGTTTTTAAGGGGAGCAGATGCAATTGCATACACGACCTAGAAGGAAGAGAGAAGCATTTATTCTATCGCACCTTGACTTCTGCATCTGCCTCCTTGCTGACCTCCCCACCTTCAAATCCCTCCTAAAAATCACATCTCCTCCAAGAGGCCTTTTAATGACTAAGCCCTCATTTCCTCAGTCATCAATCAATCATATTTACTGAGAGTTTACTGTGTGCATAGCACTGTACCAAGTTTTGAGAGAGTACTGAATAAAAGTTGGTAGGCATTTTCCCTGCCCCCATGGAGCTTACAGTCCAAAGGGGAAGGCAAATGATAATATAAATTACTATGTTCATAAGTGAGGATGGGGTAACTAAAGCGCGATGCAGAGGGGACCAGGAGAAGAGGAAGTGAAGGCTTAGTTGGTGAAGGCCCTTTGGAGGAGATGTGCCTTCAGTAAGACTTTGAAGGTGGGGAGAGTGATAGTCTTTCAGATACGAACCAGAAGCAGGACATGGGTGAGGGGTCAGCAGAGAGATAGACGAGATGGAAGTACCGTGAATAGGTTGACGTTAGAAAGCGAAGTGAGTGTGCTGGGTTGTAATGGGAAATCAGAGAGGAAAGGTAGGAGGGGGTGAGCTGATTGAGTGCTGTAAAGTCGATTCTAAGGAATTTCTGTTTGATGCGGAGGCAGATGGGCAACCACTGGAGGTTCACGAGGAGTGGAGAAACATAGACTGAATGGTGTTGTAGAAAAATGATCCAGGCAACAGAGTGAAGTAGGAATTGAAGTGGGGAGAGACAAGAGGCAGGGAGGTCAGCAAGAAGGCAGGTCAAGGAGGGATAGGATAAGTGTTTCATCCTTCACTCCTCCTGTGTCATATATGCAATTGCATCTGCACCCCCTAAGCACTCCTTTGCGCACAGTAAGCACTCAATAAATTAGATTAAATGCAGGTGTAGCAGTCAAGGAGGGATAGGATAAGTGTTTCACCCTTCACTCTTCCTTCTGTATCATATATGCAATTGCACCTGCACCCTCTAAGCACTCCTTTGCGCACAGTAAGCGCTCAGTAAATAAGATTAAATGAGTGAAGTATTGTCTCCCCCGATTAGACTGTAAGCCCATCATAGGGCAGGGACTGTCTCTATCTGTTACCGATTTGTACATTCCAAGTGCTTAGTACAGTGCTCTGCACATAGTAAGCACTCAATAAATACTATTGAATGAATGAATGAATGGCTGGAGGGATGGGGAGAAAAGGCAGGAAGGTCGGCGAGGAGGCAGATACAGTAGTCAAGGGAGGCTATGGTAAGTGCTTGGATCAACATGGTAGAAGTTTGGATGGAGCGGAAAGGATGGATTTTAGAGATACTGTGAAGGTGCTAATATTGATAATTATGGCACTCGATAAGTGCTTACTATGTGTCAGGCACTGTTCTAAGCGCTGGCGTAGATACAACTAAATCAGGTTACTCACAGTCCCTGTCCCACATTGGGCTCACACCCTTAATCCCCATTTTTTCAGATGAGGTAACTGAGGCATAGAGAAGTGAAGTGACTTTCCCGAAATCACACAGCAAACAAGTAGTGGAGCCGGGATTAGAACCCGTGATCTTCTGACTCCCAGGCCTGTATTCTATCCATTTCACCTTAGAACTGACAGGATTTGGTGACAGATTGATTTGTGGGTTGAATAAGAGACATGACTCAAGGATAATGCTATAGCTGTGGATCATGAGGCCAGGAAGATAGTGCTGTTGTCTACAGTGATGGGAAAGACAAGGGGAGGACAGAGTTTGGGTGGGAAGATGAAGAGTTCTGTTTTGGCCATATTATTATTACTATTATTATTAAGTGGAAAGTGTCAGTGGGTCATCCAAGTAGAGATGTCCTGAAGGCTGGAGGAAATGTGATACAGCAGAGAAGGAGAGAGGTCGGGGGGGGGGGGGGGTGAAATGTAGATTTGGGAATCATCTGCATAGATGGTAGTTGAAGTCATGGGGGAGAATGAGTTCTTCAAGGGAGTGGGCTTAGATATATGCATATATACATATATAGATAGATATATATCTATCTATATCTATCTATGTATACGTATATATCGATATATACGCACCTATATATAGATAGATTGATAGATATCTATATATATATACGTATCTATCTATCCACATATATATCTATATCTATATATATATGTCCTTATACTGTCCCATTTCCCTTATCTATAATTTGGATCAGAGATCCTGCCTACTAATACTATTGTATTGTACTTTTCTGTATCTAATGCAGTGTTCTGCACAGAGTAACACTCAACAAATACTACTGATTGACTGATACATCTATTGCATTCTCCCAAGCACTACCTACAAAAAGCACTCAATGAATGATGGTAAACAGCCCCCACCACACCCATCCAACATCCTTCTCCTTTTGTACACCGGCATGTGTGCGAGACTTGAGCCTGTATCAGCGGTGTCCTAATCTGACCTTTCTTCCTACCTCAGAGCGCTGCCATCACTGCTAAAAAAAACTTATTTTCTCATCAAATCAGATAGGCAAGGGAAGGAGGAAAGAATATGCAGTGGAAACAATTATATGAGTAAATTTATATGCTTACTACTTTTGTTAGAGAAGCAGCGTGGCTCAGTGGAAAGAGCCCGGGCTTGGGAGTCAGAGGTCATGGGTTCGGATCCCGGCTCTGCCACTTGACAGCTGTGTGACTGTGGACAAGTCATTTCACTTGTCTGTGCCTCAGTTACCTCATCTGTAAAATGGGGATTAAGACTGTGAGCCTCATGTGGGACAACCTGATTACCCTGTATCTACCCCAGAGCTTAGAACAGTGCTCTGCACATAGTAAGAGCTTAACAAATACCAACATTATTATTATTGTTGCAATTCAGCAAAGAAGGGCTGAAAAGTGGTAAGGGTGCAGCTTGCTTATGCAGTACTAGATGTATTGATGAGGGGGAGATCCTGTATGCATAACTTCTGATTAACAGCAGCGGCCTCTGAATGCCAATGACTCACCACATCAATCTGCCACAGTCTACTTGGACTCTCACGAGTCCAGAGAAGAGGGCCGAGAAGCAGAGTGGCACAATGGCAAGAGCACAGACTTGGGAGTTAAAGGTGGTGGGTTCTAATCCCAGCTCCTCCACTAGTCTGCTATGTGATCCTGGGCAAGTCCCTTAACTTCTCTCTGCCTTAGTTCCCTCAACTGTAAAATGGGGACTGAGACTGTGTGCCCCACGTAGGACAACCTGATTACCTTGTATCTACACCAGCGCTTAGAACAATGCTTGGCATAGAGTAAGTGCTTAACAAATACATCATTATTATTATTAAGTCATTCCTGATGCTGATGCTCTAAGCCCGAAGGCTAAAAACACTGAAAATACCACTTGTCAGAATCCCTGATTTTTAAATTCTTTGGATGGTATTAGATGTGAGTTTTACAGTTCCAAGTTTCAGAAGCAATGCCAGCATTCATAGAAATCAGTCAATCAGTGGTATTTATTGAGCACTTATTGTGTGCAGAGCATCGTACTAAGTGCTAGAGAAGTACAGTACAATTGAGTGGGTAGACTCTGATCCCTGCCCGCAAGGTTCTCAAATCATTTCCTGTTTTTGACATGTTGATGCTTATGCCACCCCCAAAAGTCCCCAATTTTTCTTTCCAAAACGCCTTTCAAAAAGTATGCCTGTCTAGTGCAGACATTCAATATGGAAAATAAGAAGAAGAAGAAGAATACTACCGGTGATAATTGGGGTACTGAGTGCTTACTCTGGGCCAACTATTGTACTAATTATATAAAGGGAAAATGAGCTAATCTATGGTGAATGCAGTGTGAATTCAGCATACTGTGGGATCAGAGTGAAGTTAGTGAATCAGCAGTCACAGCAACTAAACTACACGAAAATGAATTTCCAACCTTATCTGCAGAGTCTGCGATCTTGTCCTCTGATTCTTCCTATAATCCGTCTTTATGTATCCTCTTGTCATGAAGGAACGGGATGGGTTAGTCAGGAAGTTGTACCAGACAGAGGTAGCCCAAATGATAAAAGTGCAGACGGAGCCTAACCAAAAAGTTAAAACTCCCAAACAAATACACCCTCTATTTCAATTCACAGGTTACTAAGAATACTTACAGAGAGAAAGAGATGGCAATGTCTGAGAATATACCTCACCCCAAAGGAATTGATGATTTGCTTAAAAAGGAAAAGGGAAGTTAACATGGGTTTAAATGTTACATAAGGGCATGGAGAAGTAAAGTTCAGCACATCGGTTTTGCTTGGTAGGGAAAAAAGAATCTAGGCTTTTACGATACAAAAGAAAAAGCCATTAAAAAATGCCATTTCCTACTTATTTTAAGGCATATTTAAGAAACAAAGGTGAATGACTAATAAATTCAGTTTTGTCCATTTAAAAAGTATATAGGAAGTGCTCAGTACAGTTCTTTGCATCGAGTAAGCACTGAATAAATACCACTGACAGACTGACTTGTTGATTACAGCCTACCAAGGAGAAGGAGGCCAGCCCTGTCACAAGAATAAATGAAGCAGCGTGGCTCAGTGGAAAGAGCCTGGGCTTGGGAGTCAGAGGTCATGGGTTCGACTCCCGGCTCTGCCGCTTGCTAGCTGTGTGACTTTGGGCAAGTCACTTAACTTCTCTGTGCCTCAGATACCTCATCTGTAAAATGGGGATTAAAACTGTGAGCCCCACGTGGGACAATCTGATCACCCTGTATCCCCCCAGCGCTTAGAACAGTGCTTTGCACATAGTAAGCGCTTAACCAATACCACCATTATTAACAGTGCTCTGCACATAGTAAGTGCTTAACAAATACCACCATTATTACAAAGCTATGCTACTGCACTTATCAGCACTGGGCCTATACCACTTGCTATTTTACATAAAGATCTTTTATACAGGCAGAAAGAGTGCAAATGTGAGAACTGCCTTTGGTATTATGAAAAGGCAGTACTGACATAGAGACCCTATCCTGTTGAGTGCAGTTAACAACAGTTAAGGAATTGCAGAGAAACGGAAGTAAACTTTCAGCATTACACAGTGATTGCGTATTTCTAAATTCTGAATTTATCAGAGAGCCTGCTGAAAATATACAGCTGAAATTCCAATGGAATTCTAATTCAAAACATCACGTAGTTCAAAGCTAAGTATTCTGTGCATTGTAGGGCCATTAGGCAGGCCTGTGAAACAAGTAGAAAGCATTCTTTGGTGTTGTGGGAGATGCATTTTAAAAAAACAACTATTCCTCTTTCCCCTTAACCTCTTCCTCAAAACAATTCCCATCTAAGTCTGTAAAAACACCTCCCTTCTCCACTCCAGAAGTGTACAACTTCATTGTCATCCTTGACTCCTCAATGTCTTTCAGCTCTCATATTCAAACCGCTGCTAAATCCTTTCAGTTCTGCTTACACACCATTTCCCAGACATACCCCAGCACCCATTCCCCTGGAACAACCTTCGTCATACCATGGCTAGACCACTGTTGAACTAGCCTTTCTGGTGGCCTCCCAGCCTCTAGCCTCTAACCTCTCTGATATTACATCCTTCTGAACAGGTTATTTTGGCCCACATCACTTCTCTCCTCAGAACCCTCCACTGGCTTCCTGTGTCTCTCTGCATCAAACAAAAGCCCCGCCCAATCGGCTTCAAGGCTCTCTACCAACACACCCTACCTTACTGTTCTGTTCTGTTCTCTCGCTATTCCCCATCTCGCTGTCTTCGTCCCTCTCGATTTCACCTTCTAATTGTACCTTGCTCTAAATTCTCCCAACTCCACCCCATCGCTCACTGTATACCCTTCCCTCCCCAAATCCAACAGATCACTGTTCTCCCCACCCTCAAAGCCATCCTAATAACCCACCTCCCCAAAATCTCTCTCTCAGTTAATTCCCAGCTTCCCATCAGTCTTCTCTAGTATTTATGGATTTACTTACGCCCACCCTCAGCACTTTTCTAAATATATGTTTTTCCCACAGAAGACACCATTGATGGGAAAATTCACTTATGACTGTGTGTCTGAGACTGAAAAAGCCAAAGTCAGATCCATACTCTCAGCCACACCAAGCTCACGAAAGTTCCATCCCACTTTTTGTTGCTGTATTTGATGTTTGCAGTGCCTGGTACTGCTTTTTTTTCTTTCACCTCCTTGTCTGGCTTCTTACAAAGCTTCTGCTCAAGAAGAGCTACTCTTCTGTATAGATGCTTGTTCAATTATTTATCTCAACAACTCTATTTGTAAATATTCTCAAGTCTGTCTCCTCTATAAGAGTATAAGCCTGGTGGACAGAGAACATCACTCTTTTGTTTTGAATTTTTCAAGCACCTAGTACAGTGTAGCACCCCAAGAGGGTGCTCAAAAAATACTCCTATTACTGTCATTAATAAAGGAAGTAGAATACTAGGTTGGGCAGACCCAGTATGGCTTTTTTTTTTTACATTCCTATGTAAAGGCCACACCACAAAACGTTGAAAGTAGTAAAATCCAGACATGATAAGGCAATGTTTGAACGCAGGGCGTTTCATTAATTAAAAAATTTTGGTCAAGTGTTGATGGTGATGGAAACCTTCGTCCTGTACCAACCTGAACAGGTCTCCAAATTTGCTTCTTAGATGGCTACATGACACGTAGAGATCGTAGAGGTAGGCTAAGATGCATCTTTCAGGAGAAGAGCATTCTGATGGATTGACAACGTGCTTTACCACACCACATAACCTGCAAGGGAGAAATGACAATAAAAATCACCTGTCTCAGAATGAACAAGTTCCAACAAACAGAAAGAGCATGATCTATTTGATAGAAACAAGAGAGAGTTCTAGGGGTTGCCAGGATGCTTCATTTGGTAGATCTGCTGAAAATTGTTTGAAAGGAGCGCAGTCCAAAGAGGAAAAGTCAATGAGGATATGATGTGGAATAAAGTTTGAGTCCAGAAGCCCACTGCAAGCTAAGGACCCTTCAAGATCAATTTTCACTTCCAAATCCTATGACTTCTCCGGCCTGTTTCCCCGCCATTATATTCTGAGCAGAAATCATTAGGAGCTAAGACTTTTTCAAGTTGTCTCTTTAGAGACACAGAGGAAGAACTTGTTATCCAACATCTGTATTGCCAAAAGGAGGATGTGGGGTTTCCTTTCTCTTGAGCCAAACCCAAGCCAGGACCAATAGGCATTGGCCCAGAATGGCTGTGTGGATATCTTCCAGAGGCCTGGGTTGCCAAATGATTCTCAGGCAGTGGCCAAGTAGGTAACCAAAGCAGCTTTTCATTTCCCCAACTATCTCAATTCCCATATTTCCTTGGAACAAGTGGGCCATCTGCTGGGAAGGGCTACTTATTATCTTTGAGCTCCCCACCCACATCTTTGAAGTCTGCAATTGGGTTTCGGCAGAGGGAGAGACCGTAGGTGGTGCTTAGGGTTCAATATAGAAGCAGCATGTTCTAGTAGATAGACCATGGGCCTGGGAGTCAGAAGGACCTGTGTTCTAATCCCAGATCCGCCAGTTGTCTGCTGTGTGATCTTGGGCAGGTCACTTAACCTCTCTGTGCCTTAGTTCCCTCATCTGTAAAATGAGGATTAAGGCTGTCAGCTCTATGTGGGACAGGGACTGTTTCCAACCTGATTACCTTGTATCTATTCCAGCACTTAGTACAGTGTTGGCACATAGTAAGTGCTTAACAAATATCAAAATTATTATCATCATTATTATTATTTTGGGGTTTCCATTTCGAGGATGGGGTGGGAAAATTGGCGGGGGTCCAGTAGAGTACCCTAGTTTTTGAGTAGAAGATTGAACAGAGGATCTCATAAAGGGAAGGGCCCCTTCTCAGACCTGCTCAAAATATGCTTCTGTGCTCAGGATAAACAGGTCAGAAATTAGCAGCATGGTGGTCAGCCATGCCGGGTGTTTCTGTTTTTACTCCCCAGTGCTCTCTGAATCATTATATGTGGCACAGTCTAATAGCCCAGGGAAGTAAATGTGACAAAATGTAAAAAGAATCAGTCCCAAGAGTATATGGGGGAGCTCATCTTCCACTGTTCCCTTCTCAGTTTGTCTGAATACATCCGGGGAAGTCTTTTCTTTGGCCACAAGGGATGAAGGTGCTTATTGGCAATTCATTCCCCTTAAACACTGACTCCTTCTCTGAGGGAAGAGGGAACCAGCTAAAGTCACAGACTGGGAAGGGGAGAGGGCCCATGGTACCACACTTGGCCAACAATAGTCTGATGGGGGTAAAGTTGCCTGGAAAAAAATGTATTCCACCAAGGAGGAAACTCTTGCCTGTATACTACACACTTCTGTGCTTCCTCCCCAATGAGCTAGACATTTCAGTGAAACTAAAAGGAGGCGCTGCCAAATCCCAGAAAATAGGTAGCATCAAGAGGGCCCTCAGTGCCTCAACCCCCTTGTTAAATCGACTCTCCTGCCACTGTGTGGAGTGTGCCTTTGGTAGGAAACAAAGGCATTTTGGGCAATTATCACACACATGGACACTGCAAGATTCCATCACCTATTGTGCCCTTGAAACATTATAAACTGAGGCACAGAGAAACTACAAACCCTTCAAACACTTGTGCCGTCTGGTCAGGGTTCAGAATTAGACAAGCATGGTACCGTCGCAGAACAGCTACAATGCACACACATAATCCTGTTGTGTAACTTCCTGCCAAGCTGGAGGACTTCAGCAGCAGCTCCGCTTCCACAACACTCAGCTCATTTAGCAACTACAACAGAAAAGGATACCGAATAAAAAGTCACATTCCAATCAAGCAAAAAAAGTATTTCTGAGCACTGCTAATAGCCATGTTAAAGCTGACTCCCTAGGTACTCTGGGGCAAAACATCTAAGTCTTCAAAATGGGAGGGATATTAATGGGTGGTGGTGAGAGGGGAAGGGCTGAGCAGAAGGAGGCAGGCTAAAGAGAAGAGTAAACATAATGGTTAAAATAAAAAGAGCAAACTCAACCGCTCAGTAAAGGTACCGCGAGCTTCTAGTGTCTAGACATCAAAGTTGCATAAAAGAGGGAAGTGCTTAAAACTGAAATGGCTACTGAAACTTTAGAACAGCACAATGCATTCCAGACCTGTTATTTTCAGATAACCAGACCCCTTTATTGAAATGGACTTCATTTCCCAATGCTCATGAGTTTCCCACTAATATGGCTAAGCCTCACAAACGAAATTATGGAGGAAACTGAATCTCATTACCAGCTTCTTAAATGAGAACGGGAAATATGCTTTAAGAATGTGTGATGACTAAGCATTAGAGACTAATTCTTAGTTATCCTTTTGCTTTGAACCGGGAAAATATATCAAATAAGCTAATTTAGTCAATAAAAAGTAGCATCATATCTGTTATTTTAAAAGAGGGTTGTTCTGTTTTTTTTATCATGTGATGCTCATTTATTTGAATTTGAGGTCACGACAACATTTACCATTTTGTTCAACAAATTTCATAGCTGCGTTCAAATTCTACAATTTTCAGGAGCAGGGACAAGGAGAGGGAGGGGGAGGTTGTTGCTGGGGAGAGAAGGAGAAGTTTCTTTATCTCTTTGGCTGAGAAGACTGAAGTGATCGTCTCGGTACCTGGATTGCAAAATCAATGAGACCGTTGATGTTCAGAGCTGGCTCCATGAGATCAAAGATAAACTGTATATGGTGAGCCAGAGGGAGGTGATATGACATTCCTGAAGCAAAGCTAGTTATCTGCTCTAGCACATTGCTGGAGATCTAGGAGGAGAAAAATTGTTCTGTCAAAAACCTTAGCAAATCCAATGCCCTGATAATCTGCCCCAGTCAAGCATTTTGGTGAATAACACTATTACTGCCCGGGATGAAAGATTTTGTAGTTGCCTGCCATGACAGCCATTAATTTATTTCAAAAAATCCAGGTGTAACCGGTTCATCTGGTCATTAATCTGACTTGTTGGGCAACTGCATCATTCCTTGTGGGTGACATCACAGAGAAGAGCATCCCATAAAAGGTCACACATTATATTTATTTCAACAACCCAAACCAAGAGGGTGCAAACATTCACTCATCTAGAGATGGCAATGTACATTTGAAGTTGCAATCCCATCTAACAAAGGAAAGATTCCACTAGAGAAGTACTTGTTCATATTTTCCAAAATGAGTTTCTGAAGAATTGTCAATACCCCCCAAAATGATAAAATTTAAGAAACTGTAATTTTATTCAAGGCCAGTACCTGAGATGTCACTTGATGTTGATCAAAATAGGAGAGCTGTTGTAGTTTTGTGAACACTGTCTCTAGGGTTGGAAATGATTCTTGTTTACTCTTCCTGGCTTTTTGTCCTTCATCCCCAACTTGATAAATAAAATCATAGGGTGATCATTTTGCATTTAGTGAAGCCCCATTATTCATTAAAATCAACTAAAAAGCCCCCTCACACTTGATTCCCAATAGAATCTTTCACCTTTTGCATCATTTTCCTTTAGACTTAAAAAATAAACAAAAATAAACCCTCAAAAGTCTCATAACATTTTGAGGTGCAGGAAATGAAATTGCTTTACTCTAAGTCACTTAACTTCTCGGTGCCTCAGTTCCCTCATCTGTAAAATGGGGATTAAGACTGTGAGCCCCACGTGGGACAACCTGATTCCCCTATGTCTACCCCAGCGCTTAGAACAGTGCTCGGCACATAGTAAGCGCTTAACAAATACCAACATTATTATTATTATAAAGTGCAAAGTGGCCTGGGAACCCACGGAAATTATTTGAAAACTAGGAATAGAACAATGGCACATACTATTTTACTTATATGGGTCATTAGATATTTTTAAGCCAAATATAAAACTATGATTAGTTAAAAATGAGAGGAAATTATTGAACAAGTGGGACCAAAGCCCAAAATGAAAGCCTGAAAATATGGAATATCCATACATTCTTTAAGTCACAGGGATTGGAGTCAACAGACCATTCATGGCAATTAAAGAAGCTCAATTTCAGAGAATGAGACATCCTAGAGTTTCTCCTGGTTCAAAATCACCCTGCTCCCACCTCCAAAACTCTTATGTAGATATCTGGAATTTCATTTATTTGCATTGATATCTGTCTCCCTGTCTCTAGACTGTAAGCTTGTTGTGGGCAGGAAATGCCACTGTTTATCCTTTTCTTGTATTTCCCCAAGCAGTACAGTGGTCTGCACACAGTAAGTGCTCAAGAAATGATTGAATGAATGAATGAAAGACCCACGTGAAAATGAGACAGCATTAGAGTAACTGATCTACTACTCTCACAATTTTTCAATTAAAAATTAGGGTCAGTTTCAAAACCTCACTACCTTGAACAAAATAAATAAAGATTCCAAGTTGAATTATTGAAATTCAGTAGCATTTTGAAAAATGCTGCAGGTGCTATTTTATACAAGGTTTTGTGTTCTCCGAATTTAAACTTCTCCTGGTGTCTGCTTAGTCTTCTCTTTTCTGTCTGTCAAATTAAATATGCCTAAGGAAGTGGAAAAAGTAGATATTTTATTCCCTGCTGACTTCCAGTTACCCTTGTGTATCTACTGCCGCTTGAATTTTAATGAAATCTTCTTGAAATTCATCTACAGTGAAACACTTCCTTCTTTACAATGAAGCCTACCTGCCTTTAGAAGTTGTAGAAAGAACAAAGGGAAGACTATAACAAATTCTAGGTTAGTGGGGCTTGAATTGAATAGATTTTATTGCAAACTCAAGGAAAAGCATAAAAATAATGGAATGCCTTGCATTTTTTTTTACTTTAACCACAAGGTGATGCATGTGACAGCATTTTATATGAGTATAAATGCAACATGGCACAAAAGATAGAGCATGGGCCTGGGAGTCAAAAGGTCATGAGTTCCAATCCAGCCTCTGACAATAAATGATAATAATGATGGCATTTGTTAAGCGCTTACTATGTGCAAAGCACTGTTCTAAGCACTGGAGAGGATACAAGGTTGTCCCACGTGGGGCTCACAGTCTTAATTCCCATTTTACAGATGAGGTAACTGAGGCACAAAGAAATTAAGTGACTTGCCCGAAGTCACACAGCTATGTGGCTGAGCCAGGATTTGAACCCATGACCTCAACTCCCAAGCCCGTGCTCTTTCCACTGAGCCACGTACTTGTCTGTTGTGTGACCTTGGGCAAGTCACTTCACTTCTCTGGACCTTATTTAGCTCATCTGGAAAATGAGGATTGAGACTGCGAGTCCCATGTGGGACAGGGACTGTGTCCAACCCGATTTTCTTGTGTCCATAACAGTGCTTAGTACAGTGCCCGGCACAGAGAGAGTGCTTAACGAATACAATAATAATAATAATTAATGCTCGGAAGGAAAAAGAATAGATTTAAGAAAACTGATACAGCACTCGATACTTTTAAGGCAGTACTTTCTTTGCCAATGCATTTATTTTTACTCTTCGTTTAATCCTTGGTGTCTGACCAATGCTCACTTGAATGGTAAGAACCAGAAAAGACATATTTGCATGGACACTGTAAGACTGTAGGCCATGGTGGGCAGGCAACGAGTCTTATTGTTATATTGTACTCTCTCAAGCATTTAGTACAGTGCAGTGAACACAGCAAGTGCTCAATAAATACGATTGAAAGAATAAATGAAACAGTATGTAAGTGGGATAAATATTTGCTCTCAGAAACACAATAAAGTTTGTTGTGGGCAGAGAATGTGTCTACTTATTGTTATACTGCATGCTCCCAAGGGCTTAGTACAGTGCTCTGTACACAATAAGTGCTCAATGAATACGACTGATTGACCTCAGCCTCTTCTTTGAACAGAAGAATAACTCCATCCTCCCTAACTTATAGGGTGAAACTGCAATTGGATTGCTTTTACCAAAAGAATAGTTGGTCTTACCTAAAAGACACCCGTGTCATTCTAAACATTTTAGCTGAGGGAGTGAGTCAAGCTCTTATAAAACTCAGGAAGATTTACCTCATCAAAATATGAAATGAATGTCACTTTACAGTCAAAATCTAATACTGACAGAGAGGAGAAATTGTGGGTGATGTCCTGAGCAATGATTCCCAAACATTAATTTTGGGGTAATTCAAAATCCTTCTTAATTATGGATGCATCAGTTCAGCATTCCTCTCCAAAGTCAGGGGCAGTTCTGAGTCTTCCTGGAATAGCCTATTGTCAGTTACTCAGTCAGTCGATCATATTTATTGAGTGCTTACTGTGTGCAGAGCACTGTACTAAATGCTTCAGAGAGTACATTATAACAATAAACAGACACATTCCCTGCCCACAAAGCGCTTACAGTCTAGAGGGGTAGACAGACATTAATATAAATTATAGATATGTTCACCTTTCAGCACTAGCAATGGGACTGGACATTTGTCAAAACCGGCTGGTATTTCTCCAGCAGTCCAGATATTCCCCATGACTCTGGTTTGGCCTCTTATGAAATCTATGGCACTTTTTACAAGCCCCTAATTCCTATCTACCCCTCAAATCTGAGCCTCATTGACCCTAGGCCTTTGGATTTAATACAGCAGGTTATTAGTACAGTGTTCTCCACTCAGTAGGTGCTCAATAAACACCACTAATTGATTAATTCATATTCTTATCTGGTCTTCCATTGAGATAAACTGATAGAGTGCTACAACATTTTTGCTGTCTATTTACATAGTTCTGGTGGCGTAAACAGAACGATTGCAGATGGAAGTGAGGCGTTCTGGGAGAGACGTGTCTAGGGCGTCACTCTGGGTCGAACACGACTCGAAAGCATAGGACAATAACGACAACAGATGTCGCTGTCCTTCATATTTGAAGAACCATTCGATCAGTGATATTTACTGAGTGCTTAGTTGTGTAGAGTGCTACACTAAGCACTTGGGAGATTACAGTATAACAGAGTTGGCAGACATGTTCCCGGCCCACTGTTCACTTATATGGACTGAAAAGATCAATGCAGGATCCACAGTCCGGGCCAAATTGGGCTACAAAAAGGGTTGACCCATGTCGTGTTGCTGTGCTTAATATTTGCAGCACCAGGCACTGTTTTCTCTTATAATAATAATAATCATAATCATGGTATTTATTAAGCGCTTACTACGTTTCAAGCACTGTTCTAAGCACTGGGGTAGAAACAAGGTTATCAGGTTGTCCTATGGGGGGCTCACAGTGTTAATCCCCATTTTACAGATGAGGCAACTGAGGTACAGAGAAGCAAAGTGACTTGCCCAAGGTCACAGAGCAGACAAGTGGCGGGGCCGGGATTAGAACCCACGTCCTCCTATTCTCAAACCTATGCCATTTCCACTAAGCCACGCCGCTTCTTTAGCCTCTTTGACTCTTTCCACATGACAAGACTTGGGCAAGTCACTTCGCTTCTCTAGGCCTCAGTTACCTCATCTGTAAAATGGGGATTGAGACTGTGAGGCCCATGTAGGACAACCTGATTACCTTGTATCTACCCCAGCTCTGAGAACAGTGTTTGGCACATAGTAAGTGCTTAACAAATACCGTAATTATTATTGTTATTATTATTAAGTGCAAGGGCAATGCAGAAAGGCGTGGGAGTGGGAGAAGAGGAAATGAGGACTTAGTTGAGAAAGGCTTCTTGGAGAAGATGTGCTTTTAATAAGGATTTGAAGGTGGGGAGGGTGCTCATCTGTGAGATATGTAGGGTGAGGGAGTTCCAGGCCAGAGGCAGGATGCAGGGAGAGGGGTCGGCAGTGAGATAGATGAGGTCAGAGTCCAGCACGTAGGTTGGTATCAGAGAGGTGAGATAGGAGGTGGCAAGTTGATTAAATGCTTTCATGCTAGAGGAACTGCTCGAGGATTCGGGTGTCGAGCCTTTGCCTGGTCCAGGTCTCAGAGAAGGTTGGATAAGTGTTTTTTTTAATGATATTTGTTAAACATTTAGTATGTAGCAGATAGAGCACGGGCTCGGGAGTCAGAAGGTCATGGGTTCCAATCCCAGCTCCGCCACTTGTCTACTGTGTGGCCTTGGACAAGTCATTTCACTTCTCTGGGCCTAAGTTACGACATCTGTAAAATGGGGATTAAGACTGTGAGCCCCACATGGGACAACCTGATTACTTACAGTTCCCACAGATCTTTAAGCATCCTCCAGCACAGTTCCATAGAACAAGTTAATCAGGACTAGGCTTGCTATACATCTCTGCCTTACTCCACTGGCTATGGTAAAAATCCTAGGCGCTGATCTCACCAGCCATGCATTTGTTTCAGTCAGCAGACAGAGGGTCTGGATACTACAGAGCAAATTTTGCTGCCCTGAAAATTTCATCAATAAAGACTGTGGTATTTGTTAAGCACTTACTATGTGCCAAGCACTGTACTATGCAATGGGATAGATACAAGATAATCAGGTCCTATGTGGGCCTCCAAATTCAGGAGGTAGAACAGATATTGAAGTCCCCAGTTTGCTGGTGAGGGAACTGAGGCACAGAGAAGTTAAGCAACTTGCCCAAGGTCGCTCAGAAGGAAAGTGGCAGAGATGGGAGTCTGAGGCCGTTTCCAAAATGCCAACGAAGCAAATACGAATGAACTCTGTCGCCATAAGAGGAGCATGGGTTTTGTTCCATTTTTCATTCGTGGAGGAGAGGGACTTATTTCATAGTTTTATCTTGGCACGTGCCATGTAAACTTTATAAGATCCAAAACATCTTTAGGCCAGAAGGACTCCTATTGGTTTTGGCATAAAGGTTGCTATTGTATAGCACTGTGCAGATTTACATGTCTCAAAATGTAATAAACACTGACATAATAAATGATTGGCCCTCAGCTCAGTTTGATTTTACACCTCTGCCAGGATTCCTTTGGCTTCAGGCACTCACAAGATGGATCCAATTTGCTACCACAGTACTAACTTGCTGTCTGAAAGATTTCTAGGCAGCCTCAGGGACCCCGTGGGCAGCAGGAAGCAGAAGTTGAGCCAATCCCAACCTGCCCTTCCTTGACACAGAAGCCCTACCTCTCTGAGAGGGAAGCATAGCGCAAATCTCTCAGATTTGGGTAACAAACAAATCTGTTTTAATGCCCACCTCACCCTGCTGATTAGAAGCTCCTTGTGGGCAGGGATCGCATTTACCAACTCTTTAATATTATACTTTCCCAAGTTCTCAGTACAGTGTGCTTCACACGGTAAGCACTCAATAAGTACCATTGTTAGACTGTTTGATTGATTGATGGATTGAAGAGATAGATCTCTCTTTGGGCCAAGGGCTGGATGAGAAGCAGCGAGGCTCAGTGGAAAGAGCCCGGGCTTCAGAGTCAGAGTTCATGGATTCGACTCCCGGCTCTGCCACTTGTCAGCTGTGTGACTGTGGGCAAGTCACTTCACTTCTCTGTGCCTCAGTTCCCTCATCTGTAAAATGGGGATTAACTGTGAGCCTCACGTGGGACAACCTGATTACCCTGTATCTACCCCAGCGCTTAGAACAGTGCTCTGCACATAGTAAGCGCTTAACAAATACAAATACCAACATATAGTGGGAAGAAGAGCTAGCAGGAGAGAAGATGGGAGGGTAAAGAGGGCAATGGGGAGAATTTCAGGGAACTGAAGAGAAGAGGAAGGAATTGGCTTCCATTTCCAATCCTGAGAGGAGGTCTTTTATATTCTATTACTTTTCCCAGTTTGTAACATTATATCACCTGTTTCCCCCGCTAGATTGTAAACTCCTTGAGGGCAGAGAATTTATCTGCTCACTCTACTGTATTCTCCCAAGCGCTTAGAACAGTGCTCTGCACAGAGTAATTGCTCAATAAATACCACTGATTGACTGATTCAGGGAACAAGCTCTCTTTTCATTGAGGCCATGCTAGATACTAGTGCTCCCCACTTGTACCTTCTCAATTGGAGGCTTCTTCCCCAAAACTGCAGTGGAATCAGAGAATCTCAGAAGCTGAAATATATAATCTTCCCCACTCCCAGCCCCACAGTAATTATTTACAAATCTGTAATTTTTTTTATATTACTGTCTCCCCCGCTCTAGACTGTAAATTCACTGTGGTCAGGGAATGTGTCTGCTTATTGTTGTACTGTACTCTCCCAAGCACTTGGTACAGTGTTCTGCACACAGTAAGAGCTCAATAAATAGGATTGAATGAATGCAAAAGGTCATCGAGTCTGGGCACGTGACTTTCTATGGTTATATACTCCAAATAACCATCTCCTCTTCACTGAAAAATTTCATAGAAGGCAGTGAACTTTGGTTTGATACCCTTTGCTGTCAGAAACTGGATCCTAAACTTAACTTACATATTTTTCTCTTCTTGTTCAGTGGGGAATTGGAAAAACCTTAATGAGATCGTTCACCCCAAGCAGTTAAGGCAGCATCTTTTACTTTTGTTATAATCAATCAATCAGTGGCATACATTGAGCACTTTCCCTGTGCAGTCTGTACTGAATGCTTGGGACAGTACAGTCGGGGAATAAGAAACCATCTTTGTTCTCAAGCAATTTACAGTTGAATGGGGAAACAAATTATTTACAGCCAGTGGAAGCAAGAGGAAAGTCAAGAACACAACAGGTGTCCTGAATAAATAATTAATAAATAATAAATAATTGAATATAAAACTGAATGCACACACATACATACACAAATTCTCAGGGTGGGATTTATGATAATAATAATAATAGTAATGTTGGTATTTAAGTGCTTACTATGTGCAGAGCACTGTTCTAAGTGCTGGGGTAGAGACAGGGTAATCAGGTTGTCCCACGTGAGGCTCACAGTCTTAATCCCCATTTGACAGATGAGGTAACTGAGGCACAGATAAGTTAAGTGACTTGCCCAGAGTCACACAGCTGACAAGTGGCAGAGCCGGGATTCAAACCCATGACCTCTGACTCCCAAGCCCATGCTCTTTCCACTGAGCCATGCTGCTTCTCTAACCTGTACATTTGGGAACCAGCATAGCCTAGTGGAAAGAGCATGGGCTTGGGAGTAAGAGGACCTGGATTCTTACCCTGGCTCTGCCAACTGTCTGCTGTTTGACCTTGGGCAAGTCACTTAACTTTTCTGTGCTTCAGTTACCTCATCTGTAAAATGGGGATTAAATCCTATACCCTTCTCTTAGACTGTAAACCCCTTATGGGACAGGGACTGTGAACAACCTGATTTACTTGCATCTACCACAGAGCTCAGAACAGCACTTGACACAGAATAAGTGCTTCAGTATAATAATAATCAAAATAATGACAATTGGGCAAGAGTTTCTGGAGAAGGTGGGCTTGAAAAGGAAAGGTGTTCTATATAGGAGGAAGGGTGCCAAGCAGGAGTCAGGGGTGGGAGAGTTAAGAGTGATGGAGAGTAAAAAGAGTGTATTGCAGTGTTGTACTCTCCCAAGTGGTTTAATTCATTGTCCTGCACACAGTAAGGACTCAATATATATGAGAGAGAAGCAGCATGGTTTAGTGGAAAGAGCATGGGTTTGGGAGTCAGAGATCGTGGGTTCTAATTCTGGCTCCACCACTTATCAACTGTGTGACTTTGGGCAAGTCACTTAACTTCTCTGTGCCTCAGTTACCTCATCTGTAAAATGGGGATTAGGACTGTGAGCTCCACGTGGGACAACCTGATTACCTTGTATCTACCTCAGCAGTTAGAACAGTGCATGGCACATAGTAAGTGCTTAACAAATACCATCATTATTATTATTATTATTGTTATTATTATTGAAGATTAGCTTGGGTGAGACCCAGGAAGTACAGAATGAGGAATGTTGACAAATAAAATGGGAAAAACTGGTGGAGATCCTTGAAGCCAATGGTAAGACATTTCTGCTTGACAGAAAAAGAAATAAAAAGACTTTTGGAGGGTTTTAGGAAGGGAGAGAAATGTACTGCATAATGAATTAGGAAAATGTACTCTTTCTAAAACTTGAAACACTGTTCTGCTCATAGGAGATGGTCAGTAAATAAATTAATGATATTCATTATTTTATGGTATATGTTAGACGCTTATTACGTGGCAGGCACTGTACTAAGCACTGGGGTAGTTTTGAGGTAATCGGCTTGGACACACTCTCTGTCCCACATACGGTTCACAGACTTAATCCCCATTTTACAGATGAGGTAACTGTGGCCCAGAGAAGGCAAGTAACTTGCCCAAGGTCACACAGCAAACAAGTTTCAGAACTGGGATGAGAACCCAGGTCCTTTGAACTCCCAGGTCCATCTTCCAGGACCTGGAAGGGGCACAGAGTCCTGTACTAAGTGCTTGGGAGAGTATAATACAACTGAGTTGGTAGATATGGTCCCTGCCTATCAGGAACTTATGGTCAACAGAGGGAGATAGGCATTAAAATAAAATACCGATATGTACATAAGTGCTGTGGGGCTGAGGGTGGTGAATTAATAATAATGTTGGTATTTGTTAAGCGCTTACGATGTGCAGAGCACTGTTCTCAGCACTGGGGTAGACACAGGGCAATTAGGTTGTCCCACGTGGAGCTCACAGTCTTAATCCCCATTTTACAGATGAGGTAACTGAGGCACCAAGAAGTTAAGTGACTTGCCCAAAGTCACACAGCTGACAAGTGGCCGAGCTGGGATTTGAACGCATGACCTCTGACTCCAAAGCCCGTGCTCTTTCCACTGAGCCACGCTGAATTGCAAATGCTTAAAGGGTACAGACCCAACTGCATAGGTGACCCAGAAGGGAGAGTAGGGGAAATGAGCACTTAAGTCAGGGAAACTTCCTTTGAGGAGACTTGATTAATAAGGCTCTGAAGGTGGGGAGAGTGATGGTCTGTCATATATGAAGGGAGAGGGAGTTCCAGGCCAGAGGGAGGACATGGACACAGGCTCAGTGGTAAGACAGATGAGATCAAGGCACAGGGTGTACGCTGATGTTACAATGGTTGAGTGTGGGTGCTGGGTTGTAGTAGGAAATCCTCAAGGTAAGATAGGAGTGGGGTGGACTGATTGAGTGTTTTATAGCTGATGGTAAGGAGTTCCTATTCGATGTGGACGGATGACCACTGGAAGTTCGTGAGGCAAAGTGATACATGGACTGAACCTTTTTTAGAAAAAAGATCCAGTCAGAGTAGAGAAACATAAATTGGAGAGAGGAGAGGTTGGCTAGCATTATCATTTTAGCCTCAATCGTCTCTTCTCCAATCTAAATAATCCTGACTTCTCACGGCTTCTAGGTCCTATTTCCACTAAAGGAGAGTTGTATTCACTTCTATGGCTATGTCTTGTCTTACGCCTTCAAGTCGTCTCCGACCCATAGCAACACCATGAGTTCGAATCCACCAGGGCTCATGAGTTCGAATCCCAGCTCTGCCACTTGTCAGCTGTGTGACTGTGGGCAAGTCACTTAACTTCTCTGTGCCTCAGTTCCCTCATCTGTAAAATGGGGATTAAGACTGTGAGCCCCACGTGGGACAACCTGATTCCCCTATGTCTACCCCAGCGCTTAGAACAGTGCTCGGCACATAGTAAGCGCTTAACAAATACCAACATTATTATTATTATTATTATTATTGTTACCATGAACACATCTGCCCCAGAACACCCCACCTCCATCTGCAATCATTCTGGTAGTGTACCCACAAAGTGTTCTTGGTAAAAACATGGAAGTTGTTTACCATTGACTCTTTCTGCACAGTAAACTCGAGTCTCCACCTTCGACTCTCTCCCATGTCGCTGCTGCCCAGGAGAGGGGAGTTTTGACTTGTAGCAGATTGCGTTCCACTCGCTAGCCACTGCCCAAGCTAGGAATGGAATGGTTCTGCCTCTGCTTGACTTTCCCTCCCACAGTCGAGACCGATAGAGTACTGGAAACTCTCCAGGTGCAACCCTGAGAGAGGCTGTTCCTATCTACCAGTGCAGTAACCCTAAGCATACCCATCTTCTTACGTTTTTTTCCTGTTTCCCCAGTTAGTTATCCCACTGTTAAGTTTAGTAATATTAAGAACAGGACACTAGCCTACTAGATTATAAGGTCCTTGCATAGGCCTAATAATAATAATGATGATGATGATATTTGTTAAGCATTTAACACTATACTAAGCACTGGAGAACAGCATGTATTTCTGAGATGCAGCTTGGCTTAGTGGAAAGAGCACGGGCTTGGGAGTCAGAGGTCGTGGGTTCTAATCCTGGCTCTGTCACTTGTCAGCTGTGTAACTTTGGGCAAGTCACTTACCTCATCTGTAAAACAGGGATTAAGACTGTGAGCCCCACGTGGGACAACCTGATTACCTTGTATCTACCCCAGCGGTTAGAACAGTGCCTGGCACATAGTAAGCGCTTAACAAATACCATCATCATTATTATTATTACAAGATAATCAGCTTGAACCCAGCCCCGTCCCACATGGGGTTCATAGTCAAAGTAGGAGGGAGTAAGCACTTAACAAATACCACAGGCATGTGCTAAGAATATCTCATCCTCTATCCCCTGAAGCCCAGAGTGTTAGAAGAGTGTTGGTGTAACAGGCCAAACCCAAACAATCTTTCTATTGGCATATTATTTCAGGGTTAATGTAAAGATATGTGTCTATTTGGATTTTTGTGGAACCCAATTCACCAGGGTCAAAAGTTCCTCCCTGATAATAATACATTTAACACTGGGGGGAGCAGGGACAAGGGGGAAACTGGAATGTTTGATTTTACCAAGGGGGCTTTTAGTTTTGTAGTGGTCTGAAATAATTATTCCTCCTCCTCAAGTATCCAACATATATATGAGGAAGTAGTTTTAAACACTGAGAGAATGTTTTTGCTTAACTTTGAAATGACCTTAAAAGTATAACTAGGTAAATTTTAAGTGGATATTTGCATTCTAATTACAAAAAGGTAATTATGTAATGCGGTGACATAATGTGAAGCTATTATTTGATCCCTTGAGACTCATAAAATGCAGGACTGGCACAGCACACTTCTTACATTGACAAAGAAATACATCATTTAGTCATTGCTGATTACTTCCCAAATACCCTGGTATTGCACTGGCTCAAAAACAATCATTCCACTGTGGACCTCAACAGAACCACCCCACCATTATTTTCCTACATGTACAAAAAGCTCACGATGAAAAGAAAAGAAATATCTCAAAGATGGTAAAAATAGATCTTCTCCCCCTCAGACTCTGACAGGGGTCAACGTGGGGCAGGTACTGTGTCTGACCTGATTATCTTATCTCTACCCCAGTGTTTGGCACATAGTAAGCACTCAAAAAACACAATCATAATATTGCTAATAATGGATGTAATGAAAATAATCATAATTAGAGGGCTTTCACAAAACCCTCAGGCTAAAGGAACCCGGAGAAAAAACAAGCATTGAGCAAGCACAGAGTGTGGAAAGACTGTGGGGGTGACAGCCACACCTATTACAGTCATCCATTGAACCCTGGGACAAATTCTGCCCTAAGAGATCTGTTTTACTGGCTCGGATCCAGGCCTTGAGTGGTACTTCAAACTCCCCCGGCAGGAGGAGGACAGAACTTTACCGCCACTTTCAGTTGTGCTCTTCTTGTTCAGGATTTTCAGGATATCTTTGGCTATCTTCTTCAGCTGGTGCCTTGCCTCATCCCGCTCTTTCCCGACTCCATACAGAAGAATTGTCCGCTGGTTACATTCGTGACTTGAAGATTCATCCTGCAAAACACAAATGGATTCAGAAACCAGGGTGGAGTGGGGAGGGCCGTCCTGTGGTCCCTGAAATGAAATGTACTGCTCACGTTAGGCCTGTCGGGGAACTTAGACAAGTAGGGTGGCCATTCATCTAGTTTTGAATCAGACAGTCTCTTTTTAAGCCAGTCTGGCTGCTACTGGTCCTGATAATGATAATAATTATGATGGTATTTGTTAAGCACTTACTATGGGGCAGGCACTGTACTAAGTGCCGGAGTGGATACGAACTAAGCGGATTGGACACAGCCCCTGTCTCAGGTGGGGCTCACAGTCTCAATCCTCATTTTACAGATGAGGTAACTGAGGCACAGAGAAGTGAAGTGACTTGCCCAAGGACACACAGGAGACAACTGCACTGGATATGTTTATGCCCCGTATGTTTGCCCAGCCTCCCTCCGCCTTGGTTTTGTCCCATGGCTGAGAAGAAGTTTCCGTATTCACAAAGACCCAGGAAGGGAAAGCAATGATTCTGGACCCAATAAGGGGTCAGGGATCACCTGGGAAATATGCTCTATGTTCTTCAGCGTGTCCCAGTGGATAGAGATGGGCCTGGGAGTCAGAGGAACCTGAGTTCTAATCCCAGCTCCATCAGTTGTCTTCTTGGTGACCTTGGGCAAGTCATTTCACTTCTTTATGCCTCAGTTCCCTCATCTGTAAAATGGGACTGTGAGCCATATGTGGGACAGGGATTGTGCCAACCTGATTAGCTTGCATCTACCCCAGCTCTTAGAACAGTGTCTGGCACATATTAAGCACTTAACAAATGCCACAATTATTATTATCATTGTCTTTGGAAAGCCATTCATTATCCTAAATAACCTATATCGCATATATAATGTAAGTACATCTATTTACTAGACTGGCAAAGAGGGTCACCCATTACCACCTCTCTCTGAGTTCCCCACCACTGCACCTCAACAAGCCTGTTGTGGGCAGGGATTGTTTCTCTTTATTGCTGAACTGTACCTGCCAAGAGCTTAGTAAAGTGCTCCACATACTGTAAGCGCTCAATAAATACAACTGAATGAATGAATGTGCCATAATTTGGTCCCTCCATCCAGAATTGTATTAAAATACCAAACTGCCCACTGTATGGGGGTATTTGGTAACGTGCTCATAGGTACTTACTCCACATTAATCTCAAAATGCCATCCACAGTCCAACTGCTTAAGCACCAACTAACACTATTTCACTACCCAGCAACACTTGAAAAACAGCATTAAATATTTTACTAAAGCCATACACCTTTTGATTTAAAACTCCTCTTCAAACTGTTGTAAACCTGTAAACCAAATGCCAATTCCTATCAAGCTGGTTGTCAGTTGAGGGTTTTCTTTTGTCTGACAGTAATGATAGTATGCATACCTATTGATCAATAGATAGCTATTCAGTCTCTCCCAAAGGGGATTAGAGTGCTTTCATAGCTCTCCTCCACCTTCCACAGTTCTTGAAGGTATATGAATGCAGTACAGTCAATCAAAACATAAAGCAAAATTCCTAAAAATCTAGATTGACTAATTGATTACAAAAATCATTCTACGGGGAAACACTGGGGAGAAAACTAGGACTCTAGGACTATACCTAAAATGTCTAAAACTGAGCTCCTTATCTTCCCTCCCAACCCTGTCATCTCCCTGACGTCCCTGTCACTGTGGACGGCACGACCATCCTCCCGATCTCACAGGAACGCAACCCTGGTGTCATCCTTGACTTAGCTTTCTCATTCACCCCATACATCCAACCTATCACCAACACCTGCCGGTCTCACCATTACAATATTGCCAAAATCTGCCCTTTCCTCCTCTCCATCCAAACGGCTATCGTGCTGGTACAAGCTCTCATAATATCCCGACTGGATTACTGTGTCAGTCTTCTCTCTGATCTCCCTTGCTCCTGTCTCTCCCCACTTCAGTCTATTCTTCATTTGGCTGCCCGGATCATCTTCCTACAGAAACGCTCTGGGCATGTCACTCCCCTCCTTAAAATCCTCCAGTGGTTGCCTATCAACCTCCACACAAAATGAACTTCTCACTCTTGGCTTCAGAGCTCTCCATCACCTTGCCCCTCTTACCTCATCTCCCTTCTCTCTTTCTACTGCCCATCCCGCACGCTCCGCTCCTCTGCCGCTCACCTCCTCACCGTCCCCCATTCTCGCCTATCCCGCCGTCGACCCCTGGGCCACATCCTCCCGCTGTCCTGGAATGACCTCCCTTCTCACCTCCGCCAACCTAACTCTGTTCCCCTCTTAAAGCCCTACTGAGAGCTCGGCTCCTCCAAGAGGCCTTCCCAGACTGAGCCCCCCTTTTCCCTCTGCGCCTCCTCCACCCTCTGCTTCTCCCCATTCTCCCTTCCCCTCCTCTCAGCTGAGCCCCCTTTTCCTCTGCTCTCTTCCCCCTCCCCTCTCCTCCCCACTCCATCCTCTGCTCCTCCCCCTTCCCCCTTCCCCTCCCCTCAGCACTGCGCTCATTTGTATGTATTATTTATTACCCTATCTATTTTGTTAATGAAGTGTACATCCCCTTGATTCTATTTATCATGTTAATACTGTCTTGTTTTCATTTTGTTCTGTTTTGCTCTGCTGTCTGTCTCCCCTGATTAGACTGTGAGCCCGTCACTGGGCAGGGTTTGTCTCTATCTGTTGCCGAATTGTACATTCCAAGTTCTTAGTACAGTGCACATAGTTAGCGCTCAATAAATACTATTGAATGAATGAATATACCTGATCTGATTCCAGAAAGCTCAGGGAATCAAATATGCTCACTGATGTAAGAAAAATACATGTTCTGCCTCATCAAAATCGAGTTGTAAGAGTCATACCAAAACCCGTCTGATATTCAAACAGCTTTATAGTTTTGAGGTAGAGCCTAAAGCAGTGGGCACCACTACGTTTTGTCACAGACAGTCTTTCTGAACGACCTTACTGGAATCTCCTTTTAAGATTCAAATAATTCTTCTCCTCCTGCCATATGGCTAATGTCCATAATTTTACAGACAATCCCTCTAGCTCCTTCTACAGAGGTTACTTCACCAGCTCCTTCCCTTTCCCCTCTGCTCCTACTTCTTCTTTCTTTTCTCCTGCTCTCTAGGATAGTCTCTGCTCCTTCCACTCTGCACTATCTTCTAATCAATAACTGTGGTATTCTTCAGCATTTACTATGTTCTAAGCACTGTACTAAACACTGGGGTAAATACAAGATCATCAGGCCCCATATGGGGCTCAGAGTCCAAGTATGAGGAAGACCAGTGATTAGATTTCCATTTTGCAGATGGGGGAACTGAGGCACAGTGAAATGACTTTCCCGAAGTCACATACCAGGCAGGTGGCAGAGTCGATATTAGAACACAGGTCCTCTGACCTCCAGGCCTGTGATCTTTCCATTAGGGTAACTCCTTTTCTACAAGATAGTCAGGATGGAGTTAGGATGGACTATAACCTGTGGAATGTTATCTGTCCCACGAGTGACCCATGGTCTAAGGGGAAAGAAGAACCAGTATAATGCATATATCTGTAATTTATTAATTTATATTAATGTCTGTCTTCCCTCCTCTAGACTGTTAGCTCATTGTGGGAAAGGAATGGATCTGTTTATTGCTATATTGCTGGGTATATTGCTATATAACCCAAGAGCTTAGTACAGTGACTTATACACAGTGAGTGCTCAATAAATATGACTGAATGAAATGAATGAATGACATATTTAATCCCTATTTTTCAAAGGACAAAACAGAGGCACCAAGAGATTGAAGTGACTTTCCATGTTCACACTGCAGGCTAATGTCAGATTAGAACCCAGGTCCTCTAACTACCAGGCTCTTGGTCTTTCCACTTTCCACTGGGGAGGAAGTATGTGTAGTGGAAAGAGCACGGGCCTTGGAGTCAGAAGATCATGGGTTCTAATTCCAGCTCAGCCACTTGTCTGCTGTGTGACCTTGGGCAATTCACTTCACTTCTCTGGGCCTCAGTTATCTCAACAGTAATAAGAGAATTGTAACTGTGAGCCCCATGTGGGACAGGAACTACATCCAACCTGATTTGCTTGTATCCCCCCAGTGCTTAGTACAGTGTCTGGCTCGTAGTGCTGAACGAATACTTTAACAATGATAATTATTATTAAGCAACACTGTTTCCTTTCTTCTGGCTCTGATTGTTCATAGTGGCATCAGATCATGCTCTATGAATCAATTTCAGACGTTATTCAGAGAGTCTGCTGAAGCATTATTCATTCATTCATTCAACTGTATTTATTGAGCCCTTACCGTATGCAAAGCACTGCACTAAGCACTGGGGAGAGTACAGTACAACAATAAATAGATACATTCCCTGCCGACAATGAGTTCACAGTCTAGAGGGGGAGACAGACATTAATACAAATAAATAAATTACAGATACGTACATATGTGCTATGGGGAATGAAAGGTGCAATCAGGGTGACACTAAAGGGAGTGGGAGAAGAGGAGAGGAGGGCTTAGTCAAGGAAGGCTTCTTGGAGGAGATGTGCCTTTAATAAGGTTTTGAAATAGGGGAGAGAAATTATCTGATAGGAGGGAGGGCATTCCAGACCAAAGGTAGGATGTGGGCGAGAGGTCGGGGTGAGATAGATGAGATTAGGGTACAGTGAGCAGGTTAGCATTAAAGGACTGAAGTGTGCAGGCTACACTGTAGTAGGAGAGTAGTGAGGTGAGGTAGGAGGAAACAAGGTGATTGAATACTTTAAAGCTAACGGTGGGAAGTTTCTGTTTGATGTGGAGGTCGATTATGTCAAGGTTATGGGCTTGTGAGACAGGAAAAATATTGGTGTCATCAACAGTGATGGGAAAGTGAGTGGAAGGACAGGGTTTGGGTGGGAAGACAAGTTCAGTTTAACCATATTAAGTTTGAGGTGATGGGAGGACAACCAAGTAGAAATGTCTTGAAGGCAGCAGGATATGTGAGACTGCAGAGAGGGAGAGAGATCAGGGCTGACGATGTAGATTTGGGTGTCATAAGCATAGAGGTGGTAGTTGAAGCCGTGTCTGCAAATGAGTTCTCCAAGGGAGTGGGTGTAGATGGAGAAAAGAAGGGGACCCAGAACCAAACCTTGAGGGACATCCACAGTTAGTGGATGGGAGGCAGAGGAGGAGCCCACAGAGGAGACTGAGAATGATCAGCCAGAGAGATAGGAGAGGACAGTGTCAGTGAAGCCGAAGTTGGATAATGTTTCCAGGAGAAGGGGGTGGACCACAGAGTCAAAAGGCAGCTGAGACTTCAAGGAGTTTTAGGCTGAAGTTAGGATGGAGTATAACCTGTGGAATGTTGTCCGGGGAATAGGGAAAAGTCTAAGTATGATGGAGGATGGGACAGCCCAGCCTCCCCACATGAGAGAAGCAACACGGCCTAATGGAAAGAACACGGGCCTGGGTGTCTGAGCACCTGGATTCTAAACCCAGATCTACCACCTGTCTGCTGTTTAACCTTGGGTAAGTCACTTCACTTCCTTTTGGCTCAGTTACCTCATCTGTATAACCCAGAATCAGACTGTGAGCCCATGTAGGACATGGACTGATGATCTTGTATCTACCCCAGTGCTTAGTACAATGCTTGGCACATAGTAAGCACTAACAAACACCAATAAAATAAAACAGACAGGATGGGGGTATACACTGCATTCTCCCATGGTTGCACGAATCATTATTACTGTTTGTCTCCCTACATTTTTATTCATTTTCGCCCCTTCGCCCACCTTCCAAAGTATCCAGATGGCAGTCATTGTTATCATATCCAACCTACAGTTCAGCTTCTGTGCCAGGAAAACCACCTAGTGTATTTAAATTCCATCTGTGTTTAAGGAAAGCAAAGCCCCCAAACCTCAGCACCGCCACCCTCCACCACCCTCCGCCACAGCTTATGAAAAACGGAGGAGGACAAAGTAGCAGTTATCTATGCTGAGGGCATCACACAGAAACATTCTACTCTACAGCATAGCTGGCCCCGGTTTCGCCCTCCAGCAGTCTCCCATCACATACCCTGACCTGAGCTGACCTGATTTTCACCACTGGCCACCTGGGACCTGTGGGAGAGAGAGAGAGAGAGCACTGGGGCTCAGTACAACCTATTTCCACTGATGGGAAAGCAACTTAATAATAATATTGATAATACTCATTATGTGCCAAGCACTGTTCTAAGCACCCAGGTAAATACAAGTTAATCAGGTTGGATGCAGTTCCTGGCCTACATGGGCTCACACTCTTAATCCTCATTTTACAGATGAGGTAACTGAGGCTCAGAGAAGTTAAGTGACTTGCCCAAGGTCACACAACAGAGGTGGTGGTGCCGGGAGAAGAACTCAGGTCCTTCTGAGTCTCAGATCCCTGCTCTACCCACTAAGGAGCTTGCTATAGTGCAGGCCCTGCTAGTAGCCAAGTATTCCTTCCTCTGTCCTTCCCCCTCAGTCCCAAACTGAAGTTGTATCAGAGGCAGCCCCATAATGGGGATACTTGGAAGGCAGCAGTGACAAATCCCAGCTCTGCCACTTGTCAGCTGTGTGACTGTGGGCAAGTCACTTAACTTCTCTGTGCCTCAGTTACCTCATCTGTAAAATGAGGATTAAGAGTGTGAGACTCACATGGGACAACATGGAGAAGCAGCGTGGCTCAGTGGAAAGAGCACGGGCTTTGGAGTCAGGGCTCATGAGTTCGAATCCCAGCTCTGCCAAATGTCAGCTGTGTGACTGTGGGCAAGTCACTTAACTTCTCTGTGCCTCAGTTCCCTCATCTGTAAAATGGGGATTAAGACTGTGAGCCCCACGTGGGACAACCTGATTCCCCTGTGTCTACCCCAGCGCTTAGAACAGTGCTCAGCACATAGTAAGCGCTTAACAAATACCAACAACCTGATTACCTTGTATCTACCCCAGCACTTAGAACTGTGCTCTGCACATAGTAACAAATACCAACATATTATTATTATTATTAAGAATCCACTGTCACCCAAACCAGCTGAGGAGCCAGAAAACAAGGCTTGTTCTCTGTGTGTGGGCCATGAAGAAGCAAGTACTACTTCATCCACAATCCCCACTGTTGTGACTTCTATCCCAGTGCTTAGAGCAGAGCCTAGCACATGGCAAACCCATAAAAAATACCATTCATATAAAGAAGTGCAAATCCAGGTGCAAGGGTGAGGCAGAAGGGAGTGGGAAAAGAGAAAATAAGGGCTTAATCAGAGAAGGCCTCCTAAATGAGATGTGCTTTGAAGCAGGAGATAGTGGTTCTTTGTCGGATATGAAGAGGGAAGGGAATCCAGGCCAGAGGGGCAGGACTGTGGGCAAGGGATTTGTGGCTTTGGAAGTGATATTTCTCCTGCAAATATTAGCCTTTACAATTAAATATTTACCAAGCTCAGGAAATATTTTAAAAGGGCTCTATTTTTCCCTCCTAAATGGAAGAAAATTCACATCCTTCTTCCCCAATGAAAAACAATACTTCCCTAAAAATGAATGAATGTACCTTCATGTGCACTGGCAATATCCAATAGAGAGATTCTACATACTATTTACAACAAAACTCAATAATAAGTCAGTATGTTTAAGAGCAATCAATAGATGGTACTTGTTGAGTAGATAGTAAGAAGCACTTGAGTACTAAGCACTTGAGAGGGACAATCAATCAATCATATTTATTGAGCACTTGCTATATGCAGAGCACTTCTAAGCACTTGGGAGAGTACAGTAAAATAGAATTAGCACACAAGTTTCCTGCCCATAACAAGTTTACAGTCTAGAGGTGGAGACAGACATTAATATGAATAAATAATTTATACTATATAATTTAAAGAGAGTACATAGATTCTGTGGGGTTGGGGTAAAATTGGAGTAAAAGCCGATGGGTTCTGTGGGGTGAAAGACACCCCAGTGCCACTTCCCTGACCTAGAGAGCCCTATGTGGAGAGTAGGAACCAAAGACTCTCCACTTCCTCCTTGGAGGCAGCAGTAGGGATGACCACAGGGTAGATGGAGAGAACACTGAACCACGGGGACAGCCAGTGCCCTGAGAACAGGATTCACTCTAGAAACATGCAGGTTATGTCTGCTCTTTCATCATTCATACAACAGAGGCACAATTTACTGACCGGCTCTGCCCCTGAATAAGCAAGTTCTTCATTTCCAACCACAAAATGAGAAGTAATCAGCCAAATAATTCCATTAGGAAGTACCTGCATATCACTCAGTCACTGCCCATTGTGTCCCTTTTTGAAGCAGGAAATTTAAAATATTACTTCAAAAATGCAATCATTAGCACTGCCATTAATGCACCGTGACAATAAATCCACACACCCATAAGTGAATTTCACCAGCCGTACCATCTCCTTTCCTCTCTCAGGGTTGTACCTGGAGAGTTTCCAGTATTCTACCAGTCATGACTACAGGAGGGAGAGTCAAGCAGAGGCATACCCATTCCATTCCTAGCTTGGCCAGTGACTAGTGAGTGGAAGGCAATCTGTTACAAGTCAAAACTCACCTGTGCTGGGCAGCAGGAGCTTGGGAGAGAGTCAAGGGAAGAGACTCGTTTACTGCACGGAAGCAGGCAATGGTAAACCACTTCCATATTTTTACCAACTCTATGGATACACTACCAGAACGATGGCAGATGGAGATGGGGCACTCTGGGAGAAATGAGTCTATGGTGTCGCTATGGGTTGGACATGACTAGACAGCATAAGCCAACCACAACAACAAACCATCTCTCTTAAACATGAAGAACAACTATTTTTATAGGGGGAAGCCTATCAGTACACAAACCATCAGGTGTATGAGCATATACTTATTATTCTATTGGGTGCTGTGATACACGTCTCTTACTGAATATATAACCCACGCTATTTAGAGGTATAGGATGCTCCCAGCTCTTTTGCATTATTGCCAGAAGTGCCTGCAGCCAAGTTGGAGTCTTTCCTTAACGATAAGGAAAAAGGAAGCCATTCAGTGCATAATTTTTATAGCTAAGCTTTAGTTTTCCAATTAAGTGTATGCTAAGTGTGCTCTAGATTGATGTTTCTTAAATGTGGCTACCTGAGGACACAAACAAACAAAAATTTCTCACTACTGGCTTCAGAGCTCTCCATCCTCTTGCGCCTTCTTACCCCACCTCCCTTCTCTCCTTCTACACCCAGCCCGCACACTCCACTTCTCTGGTGCTAACGTTCTCACTGTGCCTCAATCGCACAGGTCTCACCATCAATCCCTGGCCCACGTCCTACTCCTGGCCTGGAATGCCCTCCTTCCTCAAATCTACCAATCACTCTCCCCCCCTTCAAAGCCCTACTGAAGGCTCACCTCCTCCAAGAGGCCTTCCCAGACTAAGCCCCCCTTTTCCTCAGCTCTCCCTCCCTTCCGCATCACCTTGACTCACTCCCTTTGCTCTCCACCACCCTCCCCCCACCCCCACCCCGGCCCCACAGCACTTACGCATATAAAATAATAATGGTATTTGTTAAGCGCTTACTATGTGCCAAGCACTCTTCTAAGCACTGGGGGAGATACAAGGTAATCAGGTTGTCCCACATGGGGCTCACATGCTTCTTGTGTGTATATATATATATATGCATTATATCCATATATACATGTATGTATCCATAATTCTATTTATTTAAATTGATGCCTGTTTACTTTTTTTGATGTCTGTCTCCCCCTTCTATACTGTAAGCCCAGTGTGGACAGGGATTGTATGTCTTTATCACTGAATTACACTTTCCAAGCACTTAGTATGGTGCTCTTCACAAGGTAATTGCTCAATAAATACAATTGAATGAATGAATGAGGATCTCAATGCAGTGAGAAATTCCCAAGCAGTCAGCAAAGCAAACTGACTTAGAAAGGCAGGGGGCCAACCGAAGAAGAGGCTGACTTTAATCAGTCAACAAATGGTATTTGTTCAATCAATTGTAATTACTGAGCACTTACTGTGTGCACTGCACCTTACTAAGCATTTGGGAAAGCACAATAAAACATAGCTGATAGACACAACTACCTTGTGGTTGTCCTGCTGACAAGGAACTTACAGACTAGAGGAGGAGACAAAGGTTTATATGAATAAATAAAATATGGATCTGTACATAAGAGCCATGGGGATGAGAGTGCACTGAATAAAAGTGCAGATCCAAGTGCAAAATCAACACAGAAGGGAGTGGGAGAAGAGAAAATGAGGGCTTAGTTAGGGAAGGCCTCTTGGTTTAATAAGGTTTTGAAGGTGGGGAAAGTGATAGTCTGTCAGAAATGAAGGGGAATGGTGTTTCTGGTGAGAGGGAGGTCATCGATGAGAGGTCATCGGCTAGATAGATGAGATTGAGTTTACGGTGACTAGGTTACATTAGAGGAGCAGAATATGAGGGCTGAGTTGTAGTAGGAGAGTAGTGAGGTGACGTAGGAAGGGGCAAGATGATTGAGTGTTTTAAAGCCTATGGTATGGAGTTTCTGGTTGATGTGGAGGCGGATGGGCAACTACTGGAAGTTCATGAAGGGTGGAGAAACAGAATGAATGCTTTCAAAGAAAAATGATCTGGGTAGCAGAGTGAACTATGGACTGAACTGGGGAAAGACAGGAGGCAGGGAGGTCAGAAGGAGGCTGATCGAGCAATCAGGGTGGGATAGGATAAATGCTTGAATTAACATGGTAGAAGTTTGGATGGAGAGGAAAGGGAGGATTTTGGTTACTTATTGAGCCCTTACTGTCTGCTGAGCACTGTACTAAGCATTTGGAAGAGTCTGTAGACAGGTTCCCTGACCACGAAGAGCCTACAGTCAAGAGGAGGTGCTTATTAATGTATTCTATGGGTCTGCCAGCCGTGCACTAGCCTACTACTTGAAAGTTGCAGCTACTCAAGTATTGTGAGGCTGAAAACTTGCCCCAGCAGATCAGTAAACTTATTCATTCAATTCATTCAATAGCCCTTACTGAGTGCTTACTGTGTGCAGAGCACTGTACTAAACACTTGGGAGATTACAATATAATAAACAGACACATCCCCTGCTTACGAGTTTACAGTCTAGAGAGGGAGACAGACATTAATATACATAAGTCAATTACAGATACATACATAAGACCTTGTCCCGTCAAACGGAAGCAGCCCAAACTCTGTTCCTGGTCAGGAATCAGTCTCTTGGGACCTCAAAATACTGCTGCAACTAAACAAGATTTCACTGAAAAGCCAGAGTCACAAGTTCTTCTCTTAGTGGTCGGTTTCGCAATCTCCCAGATGCAGTGGGTGACAACTCTCAGTGTTAGAAAGTTATTTCTAATTTTCTTCCCCTAGAAATCCCCATTCCCTCTTTTACACAAGGTGAAGAAGGGGAAAAAAACCCGCTCACTGCCCTAAAAAGTTGCCAATTCAGTTAAAAAGTAGACTAGAAATATGCAGGTGCATCACACATTCCTACTGTTTCCAGTGAAAGGACTTTGTTCAAAAACCTCACTAGTAGCTTGACAGATTTCACAAGCATGGAGCAGCACTTGGGCACTGTTATCCATAGAGTCATAAAAATACCAAATAATTGCATTAATCTAGAGAAAGCACAGAATTTTACTACTGCATCTGGAAGCTCAAACACCAAGTGGATATTAGCTCAACAAACTATACACAACATGCTGGAGGATATAATTAGCATTCATAAATCTTTTGCTAGTGAGCAGTCAAACTGGTTTCTTTAAAGCAGGAAGAGAGGTATCAGCTTTCCGAGCCGGCTGAATAATTTTGACAGAAATATTCCTGGTAGCTGGAATTGCTCCTACAAGTTTCAATTCCAAGAAGGGTATTTGTAGGAACAACATGATATTCTGGCCCTTACTAATTTTGCTGGATGCATATCCCAACTAGATTACTACATCAGCATCCTTTCTGATCTCCCAATCTCCTCTCTCCCCATTTCAGTCTGCACTTCACTCTACTGCTGGATTATCTTTCTACAGAAACGTTCTGGGCATATCACCCCCCTCCTCCAAAATCTCCAGTGGTTGCCTATTATCCTTCTCATGAAGCAAAAACTCCTCACTTTTGGCTTCAAAGCTCTCCATCACCTTGCCCCCTCTTACCTTACTTCCCTTCTCTCCTTCTACAGCCCAGCCCACACACTCTGCTCCTCGGCTGCTACACTCCTCACTGTGCCTCGTTCTCAACTGTTCCACCGTCGACCCCTGGCCCACGTCCTACCTCTGGCCTGGAATGCCCTCCCTCCTCACATCCGCCAAACTATCCACTTCCCCGTTTCATAGTCCTACTGAGAGCTCACCTCCTCCAGGAGGCCTTCCCAGTCTGAGCCCCTCTTTCTGCTGCTCCTCCTCCCCTCCCCATCACCCCGACTCCCTCCTTCTGCTCTACCTCCATCTCCACCCCACAGCACTTGTGTATATAAGTACATATTATTCTATTTATTTTATTAATGATATGTATATATCTATAATTCTATTTATTTTGATGTTATTGATGCCTGTCTACTTCTTTTGTTTTGTCATGTGTCTCCCCCATTCTTTAAGGTGAGTCCGTTGTTGGGTAGAGATTGTCTCTATTTGTTGCTGAATTGTACTTTCCAAGCACTGAGTACAGTGCTCTGCACACAGTGAACACTCAATAAATAAGATTGAATGAATGAATGAATTTTGGGACCACACCCAGGGGCAGTCCCAAATTCCAGGTAAGATATTGAATCTAAGAAAGGTTCTGTTTGATTTGGTAAGAAAATATATCAACTGAAAGGCCAATCTCTGCTTGACCTCAGACTATACCAGTTTGCATCTTGTAATGCACAGGGAGCAGTTGGCTAATTTCAATACATCTTACAACTTCATCATTCGGACTCCTTGAAATGATGCTTTTCTTCAGAGCGGCAAACCAGACTTGTTAAAATTAATCATAATAATTTTCTTTCATGAGCTGTGTTTCATCTGGAGATCTCAAAGCACATCACAAACACCAATTAGGTTTTGAAATTCACTGCAGAGGGACGTACTGTCCCCATTTTAAGAGGAAAACTGAGGCCCAGGCTGTCTGCAAGGTGATGGCAAGGGACATCTTATGAGGACGCGACCTAGAAACAGTCTGCTTAACAAAGCAGTGTAGCTTAGTGTAAAGAGCACAAGCCTGGGAGTCAGAGGTCATGGGTTCTAATCCTGGATCTGCCACTTGTCAGCTGTGTGACTTTGGGCAAGTCATTTAACTTCCCTGTGCCTCAGTTACCTCATGTGGAAAATGGGGATTAAGACTGTGAACCCCACATAGGACAACCTGATTACCTTGTGCCTATCCCAGCGCTTAGAACAGTGCCTGTCACATAGTAAGAGCTTAACAAACACCATCATTATTAGACTGCAGCCTGGGGCGCTGAAGTGTGTGCCTTGTTGGGAATTTCCTGTCATAGCTGCTCCCAGGATCACTGGTGTCCCCCTCTGGATTGCAAATGTTGTGAGGAGTCAGCGGCTGTGGGTTCTAATCCTGCTTCTGCCACGAGTGTGCTGAGTGACCTTGGGGAAGTCACTTCACTTCTCAGTGTCTCAGTTACCTCATATGTAAACTGGGGATCAAGTCCCATGAGAGACAGGGACTACTTCCAACCTGATTACCTTGTATCTACCCCAGGACTTAGAACAGTGCTTGGCACCTAACAAACGCTTATCAAATAACACAATTATCATTATCATCATCATTATGTGAGCAGGGAATATGTCCATTATATTATTATAGTGTACTTTCCTAAGCACTCAGCACAGTGCTCTGCACAAAGTAAGTGCTCATTAAGTACAACTGCCTGACTGACTAGCGGATGCCCATGCTGTCTCCCCGGGAGACTCTCCCCCGCTTCACTAATGAACCTCCATCCTGCCCTTCACTGCCACGGAATAGTGCAGCCACAGCCCGGTTGCCTCCACAAAACCAGGAAATGCATCTGTTTAATGGTATATGGCACTCTCCTAAACTCTTAGTATAGTGCTCTGCACACAGTAAGCGCTCATTAAATATGACTGAATGAAGCCCAGCTTTGGAGGATGATGTAGCAGTCTCTGTGGCCACAGTTGTGACTGGACTCTAAGCCACAAGCAGTCCCTATCTCACAAAGGCCCACAGTTTTAATCCCCATTTTATAGACGAGGGAATTGAGGCCCAGAGAAGTTAAGTGACTTGTCCAAGGGCACACAATAGATGAGCGGAGCATAATCCAAGGCTCCTGGAAACCCTGTCCTCTCTTACAAGCATTCCCCTCATTAACTCCAATACCCCTATTTCTTTATATGGCTTCTCATGTATGCAAAATGTATTGCAGAATATTTGTCAAAGTCTTTTGTCTGTCTCACGATTATAATGTAAGCTCCTCATGCGAAGAAAGTATGTTTTGGGCTTTTGTTGTTCTCTTCCAAGAGCTGAGTTCAGCGCATTGCACTGGCGTGCACTTAAATACCATCATTACTACTAGCAAATAACCACAGCCAGTGGATTATTTCTAGGCATATTCCAATAGGGTCAGCTCCTTGTAGGTAGTAATCAAGTCTATTAATGCTCTTTCATTGTACTTTCCAGGTGCTTAGTACAGTGCTAGGTACTCAGTAAGCAATCAATAAATACCGTTAATCAACTGACAATCTAGACCGCAGATGATGATGTAGAGATTAATTGATTAGTGATCTGCATAAAGAAATCTACTGCTGAATAAGTAACTTTATTCATTTTTAGTTCAGGATATTTATACTAGCATCAAGTACTATTTACTAAGCATTTTCACGTGCAAGGCACTAGAAGAGCGGTCTAACTGAATGAATTCATGTTCTTAATTTAACTACAGCTGCTATCACTGGCTCCCAAACCTTCCCGCCCCATGATGAGGTCTTTTCCTTGCTTCATCATCCCTCTTTCTATCCCTATCGACTTCCGTCCTTGCTCTTCCTCTGCCTGTGACTTTCCCATCTCACCCCCATTCTCTCTCTCAGACTCATGCCTACTCAGTCTTCTCTTCTCCGGACCAGGTAAAAGTTCCTGAGACAGTAGGTGAGTCTAGGACAGCAGCACCATTAGACTATTCAAAGACCGACTTATTGCAATTCTTAAGTCCCTGGAGGCTCAAGTTGGGTCACGATTTGCTTCACCAGTCAGACTTCTAGACTAGATAGCATTTATGACCGTCCCAGGCCTGGAGAGATTCCACACGTTCAATGGCCTCTGATCCAAGTTGCAAAATAAAGGAAGTGCAAACTGGAAATATTCCCTTCAACACTTCAGCATGGACTAGTGGATAGAGCACGGGACTAGGAAACAGGGAGTTTAGGGGCAAGTCCTAGCTCTGCCACTACTCTACAGGGCCAATTTTTGCAAGACAACTTCCCGAGGCCTCAGTTTCTTCACTGGCAAAATGGGGATAAAATGGATTGGGAGCCTCATGAGGGACAGGGACCATGTCCAATCTCATAACTTTGTATCAAGCCCAGATCATCGCATATAGTAATCACTTAATAAATGCCATTGAAAATTTAGCTTTCAAATGTGACGCTTTTAAAGGAACCATTTCCAGTTCTTTCTGAAGAACTGCCTAGGTTGTTTGAAATAAATATTGCACTGTGCCCTTTTAAAAATATCCTATTTAGTTGTCTAGGAGAAGCAATGTGACTTAGTAAAAAGAGCATGGACCTGGGAGTCAGAGGACCTGGATTCTAATCTTGGCCTTACCACTTACCTGCTGCATGACCTTGGGCAAGTCACTTAACGACTCTGTGCTTCAGTTCCCTTATTAGCAAAAATGGGGATTCAATACTTGCGCTCCCTACTTAGACCGTGAGCCCCATGAAGCACCCTGATTACCTTGTATTCATTCATTCAATCGTATTTATTGAGCACTTGCTGTGTGCAGAGCACTGTACTAAGTGCTTGGAAAGTACAATTAGGCAACAAATAGAGACAATCCCTACCCAACAACAGGCTCACACTCTAGAATGGGGGACACAGACAACAAAACTAAACAAGTAGACAGGCATCGATAGCATCAATATAAATAGAATTATAGATATATACACTCTATTATTATTATTACTATATCTATTAGATATATACACTTCATTAATAAAATAGAGTAATAACCCCAGTGCTTAATACAGTTTTTGGCACATAGTAAGTTCTTAAATATCATTTTCATTATTGTTAATATCATTATTGTTTATGTCTTATAAGTCTCGTTCTGAGCGATTTTGTTCATGATTTTTATACTTTCATTCCTGAGAAATAACAGTTTAGAACCTTCATTTCTAGGTGAAATAAATCTCAACCAATACTCAGCACCTCTGTGAGCAGAGCATTGCTTTAGGAGCTTGGTAGAGTCCAGTAAGGTTAGGAGGCCTAGTCTGGTCTCTACCTTTAGGGAATCAGCAAATGATGGCAGAGACAGACAGATGTAAATTGTATATTTGGAGTGTGATGTAGATTCAACTGGCTATAGCAAGAGTACAGAAAACATGAGTAAGGATTGCTTTTAGAGTGACATGGCCAGAAGCACAGGAAATCAGTTGGGGAATGTCCCAGAGTAAATCAATCATGAAGAGCATTTATAACTTCATTAATCAATGAATCAATCCATCAGTGGTATTTACTGAGCACTTATTCTGTGCAGAGAACTATATTAAGCGCTCTACATACAATAATAATGCAATGACACAACCATGTCAGACTGGACATGCTACAGAGACTCTCAGAATCTCCAGTTTCTTTGAGATTTTATTTTTCTTTCAGAAAACTTTATTTGTTTACCCATCAATGGAAATTCATTTAAAATAGGCTTCTGTCAGTGGAAAGATGTAGTTTTTCCTAAAATGCATCTAAACCAGAAACAAGAAAAGTTGTTTTGTTGCTACTTCAGTAGAATCTCAGAAGGGCAAAAAAGGTATTTTTATATAATGTATTCAGTAGCATAATGTTGTTCCTCCTAATATGATTTAGTTGTAATGGAGGGAAACTGTTCTGCTTATATGGGAGGCCTTCAAACGCTGATTTCCAATAATGACATTAGTAACCAAGGAAAATATAAAAAAGAAAGACTTATCACCAGTCAACATCCATAAATATGGAAGTAACAGAATTACTTGCTAAAAGGTAATAAATCACACAGTGTTTGAACACAATTTACTCTTTTCCAGGTAAATAATAAGCTGAAAGAAAGAGTCTGCAAAGCTTCTTTTAATAACCAACAGGATGACCTCAGGATGAAAGGAATTGCTAGTTATTTTATTCTTAATGTTTATTTTTAGAGAGAAAATAAGTACTAGAGGAGCTGAGTGTCTGATGTATCATTTCTCCAGCAGGTTTCTGTAAACAGACTGAAGATTTCAAATTGCTTTTTAGAATCGTGACCCCCCTGCCCTGTTTTCTGAGGAAATAAAAGCAGAAGCATTAAAGCCGCCTGCTGGAAATTCAAAGTGTCAGTGGAGCCGAGGCTCAACAGTTATTTAAAGGTAATCTCTGACTTCACAGGCATAACATTGAGCCGTTCAGAATAACAAAGATTGGGTTGATGAAATCGATGAAACTTTGGTATCTTTAGAGTGTTTTCACTTCTCAAAAGAGAGACGAAAAGAAAAATACCAGGTGATGATCTTCGAACAGCTTTAATTTCTAGTCACCTTAAAAGCGGGTGCCCTGCGGAACTCTCCTACAGTTTTCAGGTAACTACGTCGGCAAGTATATTGCAATATTTCATTTCCTCTATGTAGCATATCATCAATATTTTGCAAAGTACTCTGTACCTCTTAGAACAATGACTGGAGGATCGTTTAAGCTTGCAGATATTATTTATGGAAAGAGAAAATTCACTTGTGGTAATTGGTGTGAAGGAGGGAGTCAGATGGGGTTCATATCTCCTCACTTAGGGATGTGTGGCGCACTCTGATTCTTCATTTTTACATAGAGGTTTCAAGCATGATTTGACCATAAAATGCCATCCATTGCTCTATAACACTTGACTAACATTAAGAGAATTCACTGAGATTAAAGCATTAAAATACCAAGAAAAGCATTTCAAGTATTCTGAGAAATGAGAAATATTGTTAGAAGCTAGTCAGGTGCTGAAGGAACTTGGTTTTATTTGATGTGAAAACATGAATCATGCTATAGTAAGGTAAATTTTCCAAATGGTTACTAAGAAGGTACTTCCAAAAGAGGAAGAATCCAAAATGCACAGCAACATTTGATAAACTCAGCTTTATCTATAACATTTTGGTTGGATGTTTTCTTGCTCTTTCTACCTCACACTCATACATACAAATGATTCGCCTAATCTGTGTTATACCTAAACCTATTTGAATTGTTTGGAAAATGAAAACCTCACCCGAGGTAATATGTGAGTGTTTTTTCATGCTAATTTAATATCACTCCATAATACGAGAATTCTCTAAGATATTTTAAGAATCTTTGTTCAGTCTCTTCTTGCAAATTTCACCCCCTATCCTGAATGAATTAAAAGAAAAAAAAATACAGAATTCAGGAAATTGGGATCCTGGAATTAAATTTGAGACTTCCTAATTAACGGTCAGAATACAAAAGAATAGTTTTTAAGTGTTAAGGTAGAGTCATTTTCACTTAGCTACTGATGAAAATGCTCAATTCCTGAATCATTTTCATTCCCAGAAACTACGCATTGTAAATATTCCCTTTTGATGACCTGCCAACATTGAAGGGAAAGTTCTTTTTCCCCAAGTCCTAGCACTCAGCACAATATAAACACATCACATTAATTTCTTCGGGTTTATTAATCGAGGCACATTACTGAAAATCTAATATTTCTCGGTACTTCACTAATACATGGTTTTTGTGGTTCTATTTCTGAAATTTTAAAATTAACCTTCGATAGTTTATAATTAGAATAGAGAGCTATGTGACCGTTAGTAAATCACTTCACCACGCTGTGCCTCAATTTCATCATTTGTTAAATGGGGATTAGATATCTTTTCTCCCCTCCCCTTAGATTTAGAGGGACTGTGTCTTACCTGACTATTTTGTATCTTATCCCAGTGCTTAGCACACAGGGAACACACCTACCAATTCTGTTATATCATATTCTCTCATGCACTTAGTACAGTGCTCTGCACACCGTAAGCACTCAATAAAAACTGCTTTTTGATTGATCAGTATAGAAGGCTCTTACATACAACTGCTATTACGATTAAGAAGTGTTAGTGGGGCAAAGAAATGTGACTCAGAGGTCACATGTCCAGAGAATGCCATGTAGGATGATTAAAAGGTAAAGAAGAAGGGTATTCCAATTTTGAAACATGGCTCGTTTCGATACAGTGCTCCGGATAAGTTATTTAGCATCCTGTTCATTTCACTTTCATACCAAACCTCTCTCAATCCATACTTCTCAAAAGTAGAATCATGCTTTCATGTATTACCACACCGAGGTACTGCTTCTCTGAATCAGACTATTCTGACTTTGACAGGGAGGAAGACACCTATATTAGTGACCGAAACCCCGTTTTTGTGTTCATCACAGTACCATAATGAAAACACCCAGTGAGGATAAAGCCATGACAAAAGGCAGGAGAAACATAAGTAAGGGGAGCAATGGGGAGGAGGAGGAGGAGGAGGAGAGAGACAGAGCTGTGTGCATAGAGCAAATACGAATTCCCCTTTCTTCATCACAAGTCTGGAAAGCCTGGATAGAATAGGATATGCTCTTGCCCAAGAAAGGAAACCAAATCTACTGCTGTGGGAAGACTGCTGGGATGGTTGTTCACTCCTATCACTTCCCCTTATGTTACTACCCCAAGTGCTATATATGTGTGAAGTACCCAGAATCTCATTTTAATTTGAAAGAAAGCAACTGCTCCTTTTAGAGGTCTCTTTTTGCCCCCCGCCCCCCCCAACGGAACTCATTCTGCAGTGAGTGGCTTTGAATTGTAGGTTAACTCTAAAAGCAACGCCAGAGTCAAAAGTCACGCAATGGCCCTTGGCCCAACAGGAAATAATGAGAATTAAGATAATCGATCTTCCTTTTCTTCCAAAGGTCGCGTGGGAGAAATGAGGGTGAGCCATAACTTCACCCAAGCCCCAGGAAATGGCAGCAGTATCTGCAGCAGAGATTACAAAATCACTCAAGTTCTCTTCCCTGTGCTCTACACCGTTCTGTTTTTCGTAGGCATCGTCATGAACGGCCTCGCCATGCGGATTTTCTTTCAAATCCCCAGTAAGTCTAACTTTATCATTTTCCTCAAGAACACGGTCATTTCAGACCTCTTCATGATCCTGACCTTCCCCTTCAAAATCCTGAGTGATGCCAAACTGGGCCCAGGGCCCCTGAGAACGTTTGTCTGCCAGGTGACCTCTGTGATATTTTACTTCACGATGTACATCAGCATTTCATTCCTCGGTTTGATCACCATTGATCGTTACCAGAAAACCACCAGACCGTTCAAAGCTGCAGGCCTCAACAACCTCCTGGGGACCAAGATTCTCTCTGTCGTCATCTGGGCATTCATGTTTCTTCTCTCCCTGCCGAACATGATTCTGACCAACAATAAGCCACTCCGGGCGAACGTGAAGAAATGTTCCTTCCTCAAGTCGGAGTTCGGGTTAGTGTGGCATGAAATCGTCAATTATGTCTGCCAGGTCATCTTCTGGATCAATCTGGTCATCATAATTGTCTGTTATGTTCTCATCACGAAAGAGCTGTACAGGTCGTACGTCAGGACCAGGGGGGTGGGGAAAGTGCCCAGGAAAACTGTCAACATGAAAGTGTTCATTGTGATTGCCGTGTTCTTCACTTGCTTTGTGCCGTTTCATTTTGCCCGAATTCCCTACACCCTCAGCCAAACCAGAGATGATGTTTTTGACTGCTCTGCTGAGAATACCTTATTTTATATTAAAGAGAGCACTTTATGGCTCACGTCCTTAAATGCCTGTTTAGACCCATTCATATATTTTTTCCTTTGCAAGTCCTTTAGAAATTCCTTGAAGGCTATGCTGAAGCGCCCAAATGATTTGACATTTTCCCATGAGGAGATGAAGAATAAAAGACAAGAGAGCAGCACCCCGAGTGAAGAGACTCCTATATAGAGTTTCGAGCATTACAGAGGCACTTCTATCTGTCTTTATCTGAATCCTTGGAGAAAGACACTCTATGAATACCGCTGTCAGAATTCCCTGGGAAACTGGGAAGCTGACTTAAACATTCCACCACCTGTTAGGAAAAATTAAGAACAAATGGAAAACTATAACTTTTTAGGCTATACATTTTGAGAATTTAAGATACTTAACATGTAGGGAAAGTACATTAGAGTTGGTAACAAACTATAACTTCCAAATAGCTATTTGTTCATTATACAGAGTATATATGTATACATATACATATATAACTATATGCATACATACATATGCATATAAACATATATAGGAACAACTTTGGCGAAGTTGTAGTAAACTGCATGTGTTGCCTGTTTTTATTTTAAAAGTGTATTCTGACTGGCTCTATTAGGGCATAAGGCTCAGGCTTACTTAAATAACTTAATAAGAATCTACATAGATATAGCTAATTTACTAACTCAGCTTCTGTTCCAATTGACCAAGTACTTTTTTAATGAATTCCATTTCATTTCCTTTTAATAGGTGTAGCAAAGAAAGCATAATTAAGAGTCCTAACATTTTACAGTCAGCACTTTATTGGAATTCACACTACATAGTCTGATAATTATTAGGAGTCTTTGTTTTTTAAATAATCTTACGGAAAGTTTTTCTCCTTGAAATGAGTACAGATGAAGAAGACAACATAAAAAGGGTGGCCCTTTCTATGGCAGTAGAGACCTAATACCTTATAATTCAGGCATAATGGCTAGTTCAAAGTACTTGGGCATTATTTATGTCTATTAACTATTTTGACTTCAACTGAATTTGTTAGGAAAACACTATTATGGGTACTGAAAAGTGAGTGATGAGTCAGATTAAGAACCTTTCTTTATAATGACATCATGGGATAACAATCTTCAAAAAATACACTTGTGCTTTTCAAGGGTAGCAAGAATTGCATTAGCATAAGTCATCATATTTTCACCTTTACAAAAACATTTATGCAGTTCTCTTTATTGTAAGCTCCTTGTGGGCAGGGAACATGTCTACCAATTCTGTTTTTACTATAGTAAGCGTTTAGTACAATGCTGTGCACAGGGTAAGCACTCAGTCAATAATGAGTGAATTATTGACATTTCAGAAAAGAAGGAAAGTATCTCCTCAGATGGAGATCCAGGTAGAATCTCAAGACTTTTATACTGTACACAGACTTCAACAATGTTGGTACCAAAAGAATTCCAATTTCTAACCCCAGTAAAAAATATATTCTAATGTGTCCTCATACTACAGGCATCAGCCCACTACCATATTTATTCACATAGTTGGCCCACTTCCTTGCATATTTTTTTAAAGCCAAAGGTAAGGAGAGACTCTCACATGAGAATTAAGCCTAGCAAATGCAAGGAGCAGGGGCAAAAAAAGGAGAGGAATAAAAGGAGGGTAGGAGGAAGATAAAAGTAAGAGGATACTTGAGACTGAATCCCATTCTCCTGTTGCACTCTCACAAAAGCTGCACGTAGGATAAATTTTGGTAAGCCTCTTCTCTGCCCTCCTTGTCCTCTTCATACACCGGGACACAACTGTTTTAAAAAAGTAACTCCCCTTTCCCACCCAAACCTGTCTCTTGACATTACCATGCCTTGACCCTTCCCTTTTTCCTACCCCAGAGCATGCATGTCTTAAAGAACTTCCCTTTGGCAATACCATGTTCCAACCTTTCCCTCTTCCTAAGCAGAAATGTGTCCCAAGCATTGCTTACCATCAACAGTATGTAGGAGGACCAAAAAAATCATATTTCTTCATTACAAATCAAAAGGGGTGGGGAGGGTTATTCAGTGGTAGCAATTAGGCTAGTAAATTTTGTCTGCTTCTTAAGACCTCTAACCTCATCCTTAAAGTCATTTAAAAATAAATGAGTAATTTTATTATTCTAGCCCTGTACATATGAACATTTGTACGAAAAGCTAAAGCATATTGTAACATCAAAGGAAAAGTGTGTTCGCCAGGTGAGAGAATACATCTTACATAGCAAATTTCTGCGACAGAATAATTAACTATGTAGTTCTGAAGCTAAAAGTTGGTATCTTAGAACTTTGCTTAAATGCAAAGATGGGGAGTGGTCACACACATTTTACTTTTTGATGTGTCCAAAAGACTTTGATTTCTTACATAGAGATCATACCCATCACAAAGTACGAAGCTAAATTTCAGTATTCCATAGAGGGCAGACCACTAACTATGTAGTGGGTGGTGAACAATAAATTGCAGTAATTTAGACACAAAACCCTTTGGGGTCAGAGAGAAACCCATTAGTTAATGGGAAATTTACATGGAGCCTCTGAATCTCTTGGTATGCCTAAATCTCCTAGGGATCATAACTCTGCTCACCAATAGAAGAATTTCCAGGAAGAGTTAAAAGATAAAAAATGCAATTAATTGTTGAGATACTTTTACTAATGCTCTGCAAAATTGTGACTACATAAACTGATGCTGTTGCTCTTCATTAAAGGAATCAAAACCCTCACGTTGTTGTTCTTTCTCATATTAGAATATTACGTACAGTAGGGTCTTTTTTACCTTCGCTTAAATACGATATCAGAAATATTAGAGGAATCTCACTTTAGATAATTAGGTAAAGTCTGTCCACCACTTTCATCCAGGCATCAGTGTACTCTTGTTTAAATCTGGGACTTTCCATGACTGAGGAAGAAACTGGCTCCTTCCTATCAAGTGCTCACAATGTGCTCATTGTAGAGTACATTTTTTCTAAGCATCCACCGCTTAAAGCAAAGTAATCTTCGTCATCGTCATCGCATTTTTTGAGTGCCCCCACTTGGCATGCCGCATAGCGGCATGTACAGATGTGCACATTGACACATGGGTCATCATTAGAGCTTGTTCATGTTTTTATATTTTACCTGTTGGTGGATTTCAAATGTGTATCGAAAACAGAGAGAACTGGGCAAGACAGATGATCGGAGCTACGGCTGTGCCCACCTGGACAGAACTCCACACTAGTTCCTCTGTGTCCAGTATCAAAGAGGGCTCCAGAGAGGGGGATCAGAGAGCCCCAAAAACTCCAGTCAGAGGAGTCATGTGAACTCTCCATGGGCATGCTCCAAACTCCTCTTCACTATGGGTCTCTCATAATATCCCGGCTGGATTATTGTGTCAGCCTTCTCTCTGGTCTCTCCCCACTCCAGTCTATTCTTCATTCCGCTGCCCAGATCCTCTTCCTGCAGAAACGCTCTGGGCATGTCAGTCCCCTCCTTAAATACCAGTGGTTGCCTATCAACCTCCGCACAAAACAATAATAATGTTGGTATTTGTTAAGCGCTTACTATGTGCCGAGCACTGTTCTAAGCGCTGGGGTAGACATAGGGAAATCAGGTTGTCCCACGTGGGGCTCACAGTCTTAATCCCCATTTTACAGATGAGGGAACTGAGGCACAGAGAAGTCACTCTGGGCTTCAAGGCTGTCCATCACCTTGCCCCCTCCTACCTCACTTCCCTTCTCTCTTTCCACTGCCCACCCCGCATGCTCCGCTCCTCTGCCACTCACCTCCTCACCATCCCCCATTCACGCCTATCCCACCGTCGACCTCTGGCCCACATCCTACCGCTGTCCTGGAATGCTCTCCCTCCTCACCTCTGCCAAACTAACTCTCTTCCCCTCTTCAAAGCCCTACTGAGAGCTCACCTCCTCCAAGAGGCCTTCCCAGACTGAGCTTCCCCTTGTCCCTCTGCTCACTCTACTCCCTCTCTGCTCCCCCTCCACCCTCTGCTCCCTCTCCCTTTGCCCCTTTACCTCCCTTCAGCTAAGCCCCCTTTCTCTCTGCTCCTCCCCCTCTCCCTTCCCCTGCCCTCAGCACTGTGCCCATTTGTATATATTTGTATTACCTTATTTATTTTGTTGATGAGGTATACATCTCCTTGATTCTATTTATCGTGATTATGTTGTCTTGTTCTTGTCCATCTGTCTCCCCTGATTAGACTGTAAGCCAGTCATTAGGCAGGGATTGTCTCTGTTGCCAAATTGTATATTCCAAGCGCTTAGTACAGTGCTCTGCACATAGTAAGTGCTCAATAAATACAGTTGAATGAATGAATGAATGAATATGTGTCTGAAAGCTTTGGGAGCTCTCAATGATTATGTTTGATTGATTGAATGAAGTGGCCTGTGATAGACAAGATTTGGAGGAGTGAATCAAATTGGTCCAAAGCATTTATTGAGCACTTACTGAGTGCATTTAACATTTATCTATACGTTTGTCTCCCTCTCTAGATTGTAAGCTCGTTGTGGGCAGGGAGTGTGTCTGTTATGTTATCTATCCCAAGTGCTAGTACAATATAACAACATAACAGACACACTCCCTGCCCACAACAAGCTTACAATCTAGAGAGGGAGACAAACGTATAGATAAATGTTACAGATATGTATGGAAGTGCTGTGGGTCTGGTGGAGGTTGGTTGGTGAATAAAGGGAGCAAGTCATGGCAACACAGAAGGGAATGAGAAGAAGGGGAAATGAAGGCCTAGTCAGGGAAGGCCTCTTGGAAGAGATGTACCTTCAGTAAGGTTTTGAAGTGGGGAGAGTGTCACATATGAAAGGGAGGGCCAGAGGCAGGAGATGGGCGAGGAGATTGGCAGCAAGATAAATGAGATTGAGACACAGTGATCTGGTTGGTATTAATGGAGCAAAGTGAGTGGACTTGGTCATAGTAGGAGAGATGCAAACTGAGGTAGGAGGGAGGAAGGTGATTGCGCGCTTTAAAGCTGATGGTAAGGAGCTTCTGTTTGATGCAGTGGCGGGTGAAAAACCACTGGAGGTTCTTGAGGAGAGGGGAAACTTGGACTGAAAATTTTTGTAGAAAAATGATCTGGGCAGCTGAGTGTGTACTGGAATGGGGAGAGACAAGAGACAGGGAGGTCAGCAAAGATGCTGATATAGTAAAAAGGCAGGATAGGATATGTGCTTGTATTAACGTGATAGCAGTTTGGTTGGGGAGATAAAAGTGGGTTTTAGCAATACTGTGAAGGCTGAACTGATAGAATTTACTGAATATGTGTGTTGGATGAGAGAGAGGAGTCAAGGATAACGATGAGGTTAAGGGCTTGTGAGACAGGAAGGATGGTGGTGTCGTCTACAGAGATGGGAAAGTTGGGGGAAGACAGAGTTTAGATGGGAAGATAAGCTGTTCTGTTTTAGACATTCATTCATTCAAACATTTATTGAGCACTTACTGCATGCAAAACAATCCCTATGCACTTGGGATACTACATACGGACACATTCCCTGCCCACAGTGAGCTTATGGTCTTGGTGGAGAGGGGAAACATGTTAGGTTTGAGGTGACAGGAGGATATCCTAGTAGATATGTTGTAAAGGCAGATGGAAATTCGAGATTGCAGAGAGGGAGAGAGATCAGGGACTCTGCCACTTGTATACTCTGTGAACTTTGGCAAATCATTTCTCTGTGCCTCACTTACCTCATCTGCAAAATGGGGATAAAGACTTTGAGCCCCAAGTGGGACAGGGACTGTGTCCAACCCAATACACCCCAGGGAGGAGTACAGTGCCTGGCACATAGTAAATGCTTAACAAATACCATAAGAATAATTATTATTATGGAGATGTAGATTTGGGAATCATCCGCATAGAGATGGTAGTTGAAGCCATGGGACTGAATGAGTTCTCCAAGGGAGTGGGTATAGATGGAGAATAGAACAGGACCCAGAATTGAACTTTTAGGAACACCCACAGTTAGGGAGGCAGAGGAGGCACCCGTGAAATGAGAACCTAAGAATGAGTGGCCAGAAAGACAGGAAAACCAGGAGAGAGGACAGTGTCAGTGAAACCAAGGTTAGGTAATGTTTCCAGGAGAAGGGGGTGATCGACAGTACAGAAGGCAGCTGAGAGGTCCAGGAGGATTAGGATAAAGTACAGGCCACTGGATTTGGTAAGAAGGAGATAATTGAGAGGGCGGTTTCTATGGAGTGAAAGGAATGGAAGCCAGATGGGAAGAGGTCAAGGAGGTAATTGGAGGAGAGGAACAGTGGGTGTAGACAACTCATTCGAGGAATCTGGAGAGAAATGGTAGGAGGGAGAAGGGGTGATAACTGGAGGAAGCCATGGGATCAAAGGAGGGTTTTTTTAGGATAGGGGAGACATGGGCAGGTTTGAAAGCAGTGGGGAAGAAGCTATTGGAGAGCAAACAGTTGAAGATGGCAGTTAGGGAAGGAAGAAGAGAGGGGGCAAGTGTTTTGATGAGTTAAGAAGGAATGGGGTTGGATCTGCAGGTGGAGGGGGTGGATTTTGAGAAAAGGCAGGAGATCTTCTCTAGAGACACTGTTGGGAAAGATGGGAAAGTTGAAGAAGGGGAAGGAAGGGGGGGGGTTAGGGAGGGGCAGGGGAGATTTTAGGGAGATCACACCTGATAGTGTCAATTTTCTCAATAAAGTAGGTGGCCAAGTCACTGGGGAAATGGGGTGAGGGAGGGGAAGCGTCAGGGGGTTTGAGGAGGGGGTTAAATGTCTGGAACAACTGGTGAATGTGATGGGCATGACTGTCAATAAAGAAGGAGAAATAAATTTTCTAAGCAGAGGAGAGAGCAGAGTTAAAGCATGCAATGATAAACTTGAAGTGAATAAAGTCAGCCTGACAACTAGAATTCTGACAGCAGTGTTCTACGGTTCCTACACAGGAGTGAAGGGAGCAGACTGTGGAGGTGATCTAGGGCTATGGTTAGTGATACAAAGGGATATGGGAGTGGGTATGTTGAGTTTAGTAGAGAGGGTGGTGTTGAGAGTATCAATTTGGTCATCAAAGGAAGGTAGCTGGGTATGGAGGCTAAATGGGGCACGATGACTGGAGAAAATTTGATGGGGCCAAGATCCCAAAATGTTAGTACAATCACTCATCCTATCCTGACTAGATTACTGCATCAAGCATCCTTTCTGATCTCCCAACCTCCTGTCCCTCCCCACTTCAGTCTATACTTCATTCTGCTGCCCAGATTATCTTTCTACAGAAACGTTCTGGGCATGTCACCTCCCTCCTCCAAAATCTCCAATGGTTGCCTATCAACCTCCATATGAAGTAAAAACTCCTCACTCTTGGCTTCAAAGCTCTCCATCACTTTGCCCCCTCCTACCTCACCTCCTTTTTCTCCTTCTACATCCCAGCCCACACATTCCTCTCCTCTGGTGCTAACCTTCTCACTGTGCCTTGTACTCACCTGTCCCACTGTCGACCCCCGGTCCACATCCTACCTCTGGCCTGCAATGCCTTCCCTCCTCATATCTGCAAAACAATCACACTTCCCCCCTTCAAAGCCATACTGAAGGTTCACCTCTTCAAGAAACCTTCCCAGACTAAGCCCCCCTTTTCCACAGCTCCCCCTTCTCTCCCCATCCCCGACTTACTCTCTTTGCACTACCCCCCCGGCCCCACAGCACTTGTGTATATATGTACATATCTATAACTCTATATTAATGCTTGTTTACCTGTTTTTGATGTGTACATATCTATAATTCTATTTATTTATACTGATGCTATTGATGCTTATTTACTTGTTTTGATGTCTGTCTCCCCTTTTCTAGAATGCGAGCCCATTGTTGGCAGGGATTATCTCTCTTTGTTGCTGAACTGTACTTTCCAAGCACTTAGTACAGTGCTCTGCACACAGTAAGTTCTCAATCAATATGATTGAATGAATGAATGAATGAATGAATGAATGATTGGAGGTCTCTGTCAGGGAACAGGACAGATTGTGCGGGATAGAAGGCAGGTGACGAAGATGTGGTTGGATAGAGGGATTTCGGCATTGGAGGGTGTAGAAATTGTTCAGTGATGAGAGATGATGAGATCAAGTGCATTTCCATGTTGACGAGTGGGAGTGCTGAGGAGAAGTAGAAGACCGGTGGAGTTGAGGAATGATAGACAGTGGATAGTGGAAGGATCTAAGGAACATCTGCGTGGATACCGAAGTCCCCAAGGAAATGGGCTCCTCATCCAGTCTTTCACTATCCAGTAATTGATTTCAGTTTTTTTCTAAGATGTTTTTTGAAAGCAATCACCTAACGCAACCAGTAGACGTCATTCTGAGTTTTCAGTCTGCCGAGCAATCATTCGCCAAGATATTGTTGGATTCTCAGGTCCCTATAAGAATGATGACCTCTGCATTCAATCTGCATTCAATCTGAAGATGCAGCTACATATAAAGCTCCATAATCTAAAAGACATTGTCACCCATCAAAAGTTGCTTAGTACAGTGCTCTGCACATACTAAGCGCTCAATAAATACAACTGAATGAATGAGTAAATGGTCATTTAAAAGCATTTACTATGTGCCAAGCACTGTACTAAACGCTGAGGTAGAAACAAGAAGATCAGGTTGAACACAGTCCCTGTCCCTCAGAGGGCTCACAATCTAAGTTTCTAATTTAATTGAGAAGTAGTAACGATCAACTCTTCAACTGGCTATCCTAACCTAATGCCTCCAAAATATGGAAGGTTAGGAGTGCAGCTGTCATGAGAAGCAGCGTGGCTTAGTGGAAAGAGCACGGGCTGGGGAGTCAGAGTCATGGGTTCTAATCCCAGCTCTTGTCAGCTGTGTGACTTTGGGCAAGTCACTTAGCTTCTCTGTGCATCAACTACCCCATCGGTAAAATGAGGACTAGGAGTGTGAGTCCGGCGTGGGACAACCTGATTACCTTGTACCTACCCCAGTGCTTAGAAGAGTGCTTGGCAAATAGTAAGCACTTAACAAATACCATTATTATTATTATTGCAATAAGGGACAGCTTTAGGCTATAATAATAATGTTGGTATTTGTTAAGCACTTACTATGTGCACGGCACTGTTCTGAGCGCTGGGGTAGATAGAGGGTAATCAGGTTGTCCACTTGAGGCTCACAGTTAATCCCCATTTTACAGATGAGGTAACTGAGGCCCAGAGAAGTTCTTTCTAGAGAGTTTCCCCAATTCACAGTCTTTGGCACTTTTAGAAATTAGACTAAAATGTGTTTTTTTCTCTCTACTTCTGGATTATGAAAGTACCTGTGACTGGGACAGCCCTTGATGGAAACAGAATAATTGGGAATAAACAATTATGAGGATAGTGCTGTTTCAAGTCAGGGAGAAGACTGATGGATGATATTTCAATCAATTAATCAATGCTACTTATTGAATGCTTATGGTATGCAGAGCATTGTACTAAGCACTTGGGAGAGTACAATACAACAGAGTCAGTAGACATGTTCTCTGCCCACAGCGAATTTATAGTCTGGAATGGGAGATGGACATTAATTTATAAACGGATTACAGATATGTAGATAAGTGCCATGGGATTGAGGCTGGGGTGAATGCCCAAATAATGCAAACCCCAGGATGGGGGGGACGGGAGGGGAGGAGGGGAATTTCACTGCAGTTTCCGTGAAGTGCTTGAGAAAAAAAATTAACCCACACAAGATATATTCCCCTTGCCTCGTGAAGTGAATAAATATGCCATCGAGTGAATTTACATCATGTGAGAAAAGTGTTTCCGGTCCAGAGAGGTCAATCTCCTTTTACAGGAAATCAGCATTTGCTGCCCTGAGACTTACTGTAAACATCAGCCAGGATTGTGCAAAAGGATTAGCACACAAGGGAAGTCTTCGGATTTGGTCATCAACCCCAGCAAGTCCAGTTACTGATACTGCATTTGGGGTTCCAGAGGGCACACTCTCACAAACAATTTCAATCAATCAATCAATCCTGTTTGCCAAGGGCTTCCTGTGTGCAGAGCACTGCACTAAGCGCTTAGGAGGTTTTCATACCAGAGATGGTAGACACGTTACCTGCCCACAGTGAGCTTACAGTCGAGATTTCCTATAGTCATTCAACCTGCACACATTGCATGAGGCGCAGGAGTTGTTGTGCAAGCTTCAGGGCTGTTTTAAGACACTAAGTAAAGTAAGAGGTTGCCACAGGTCGGTACCCGGAGGGGAGATAGCCTGCTTCCTGACACACACAAGACTCCTCTCACTTGGGACATTCTAGGTGGTGTCCAGACTGGAACTCTCACCGAGGCCGCTACTACGTAGGTGCAGAGTCCTTTCCAACTCCCTCTGACACTGTACCTGCGTGGCAGCCAACTTGGTTTCATTTTTACAATAATAATCATTTTGGTATTTGTTAAGTGCTTACTACATGTCAAGCACTGTTCTAAGCGCAGGAGTAGATACAAGGTAATCAAGTTGTCCCATGTGGGGCTCACAGTCTTAATCCCCATTTTACAGATGAGGTAACTGAGGTACAGAGAAGTTAAGCGGCTTGCCCAAGGTCACCCAGCAGACAAGGGAGGGGAGCTGGGATTAGAAAACACGTCCTCTGACTCCCAAGCTCGTGGTCTTCCCTCCTCCTTCCTTCAGCTGTCCCCTGAAGTAAAAACACCTCTGTCACATGGTTTCTTTGTTTGTCTTCTAATTTTCTAATAATGTTGGTATTTCTTAAGCACTTACTATGTGCAGAGCACTGTTCTAAGAGCTGGGGTAGACACAGGGGAATCAGGTTGTCCCACATGGGGCTCACAGTCTTAATCCCCATTTTACAGATGAGGTAACTGAGGCACAGAGAAGTTAAGTGACTTGCCCACAGTCACACAGCTGACAAGTGGAAGACCTGGGATTAGAACCCATGACCTCTGACTCCCAAGCCCGGGCTCTTTCCACTGAGCCACACTGCTTCTCTATCTACTATGTGCCACGAGATGTGGATTTGGAGCTGGGGAGGTGAGCAGTGGCAGGGAAAGAATAGAAGGGATGGCAGGGGTGGGGGTGCAGAACCTCAGCCCCATCCCCAGAGCCAGGCGGGGAGGGGGCATGGAGCCGACAGGGCAGTGAGTGGCAGCAATGCATGGAGCAGGAGTGCAGGAAGCTGGAGACCAGCCTCAATCACAGCCCCAACTTCGGGAGCCAGGCACGGAATGGGCATGGAGCCCAGTGGGGCACTGATTTTGGAACTCGCCATCTGGCCAGTTCCGGGGGATTGACCCATGAGTGTGTAGCTACAGCCCTGCTAGCCCCCACCTTGGGGGCCCAGGGATTGGCAGGACACAGCGGCTAAAGCAAGCTTGGCGCTCTGCCACTGGAGATGGGGTAGCCAGGGTGAGTCTGAAGCCAGATCTAGGGGTGATGGAGTGGTGTGGCAGGGCAGAGCAGAATAAATCCAACACTAACTTCACCACCAATCCACAGCTCCAGAAGCCAAGGTGACAAAGGGATCCTACGCACTACCTTTTATGGTATTTGTTAAGTGCTTAATAATAATAATGATGGCATTTGTTAAGAGCTTACTATGTGCAAAGCACTGATCCAAGAGCTGGGGAGGATGCAAGGTGATCAGGTTGTCCCACGTAGGGCTCACAGTTTCAATTTCCATTTTACAGATGAGGTAACTGAGGCACAGAGAAGTTAAGTGACTTGCCCAAAGTCACACAGCTAAGTGGCAGATTTAAGCAGCATGGCTTAGTGGAAAGAGTCTGGGCTTCGGAGTCAGAGGTCATGGGTTTGACTCCCGGCTCTGCCACCTGTCAGCTGTGTGACTGTGGGCAAGTCACTTAACTTCTCTGGGCCTCAGTTACCTCATCTATAAAATGGGGATTAACTGTGAGCCTCACGTGGGACGACCTGATTACCCTGTATCTCCCCCAGCGCTTAGAACAGTGCTCGGCACATAGTAAGCGCTTAACAAATACCAACATTATTAAATTTGAGCACACGACCTCTGACTCCCCAGTCCAACCTCTTTCCACTGAGCCACGCTACTTCCAAGCAAGCTTCCATGCTTCCACTGTCCTGAGATCTGGGGTAGGTTCAAGGTTGGATTCAGTCCATGTCCCACATGGGGCTTACATTCTAAAAACTCATTTTACAGATGAGGTAACTGAGGCACAGAGAAGTAAAGTAATTTGCCCAAGGTTACACAATAATAATAATAATGTTGGTATTTGTTAAGCGCTTACTATGTGCAGACCACTGTTCTAAGCCCTGGGGTAGACACAGGGGAATCAGGTTGTCCCATGTGGGGCTCACAGTCTTAATCCCCATTTTACAGATGAGGTAACTGTGGCCCAGAGAAGTTAAGTGACTTGCCCACAGTCACAGTGGGGCAAGGATTAGAGCCCAGGTCCTTCTGACTCTATTTCTCTCCTAAAGCCCTCCACAGTTTGAGGAAGATAAAAATGAATCAATCAAAGGCATTCATTGAGTGCTTACTGTGTGCAGAGCACTGTATTAAGCACTCGGGAGTAGACAATGAGTAGACATGTTCTCTGAACACCAGGGGCTTAGAGTTTAGAAAGGGGAGATAGACAATAAAATAAATTACAGTTTTGTACATAAGTGCAGTGGGGCTGAGGGTGGGGTGATTATTAAGGTGCTAAAAGGGTACAGACCGAAAGGCACAGGAAACACAGAAGGGAGACAGTTCATTCATCATCAAACTGATTTTGTGCATGGTCCTGGGGCATCCAGGAGGCGGTCAAGGCAGTTCTAAATTTCTAATTTTCCCGAATCAACTGTAGTCGCCTCTACAGTCATGAGTTCCACAACCCTATAGGACTCATTTCACTGTTCTAATAGTAATAATAAAAATAATAATTATGGTATTTGTTAAGTGCTATGTGCCAGGCACTGTTCTAAGCACTGGGGTGGGTACAAGCAAATCAGGATGGACACATTCCCAGTCCCACACTGGGCTCACTGTCACAATCCCCATTTTACAAATGAGGTAACTAAGGCCCAGAGAAGTGAAGTGACTTGCACGAGGTCACGCAGCAGACACATGGCGGAGCTGGCATTAGAACCCATGAGCTTCTGACTCCCAGGCATGTGCTCTATCCACACTGCACCATGCTGTGCTGTTCTAGTAATGATAATAATATTTATTGTATTTGCTAACTGCTTACTGTGTGCTAAGCACTGTTCTAAAAACTGGGGTAGATAAAGGTTATTAAATTGGACATAATCCATGTCCGATTTGGGGATCACAGTCTAGGTAGGAGGGAGTAAGATTTAATCCCCATTTTATAGGTGAAGAAACTGAGGCTCAGAGAAGGGAAATGACTTGCCTAAGGTCACACAGCAGACAAGTGGCAGAGCCAAGATTAGAACCGAGGTCCTCTGTCTCCCAGGCCTGTGTTCCATCCACGAGGCCTTGGATTGCCCTTCTAAAAGGAGACAACTGCAACAGCCCTGCTAGGAATCCACCTTTCAGGCCTATATATTTCAATTAATCTCATTTCTCATGCTGAAGGTCAAATCTGTTGGAGAAATCTAAACAAATGTCCACAGGGTGGCAAAGGAACCCAATGGGGCCCCACCAGCTCACTAGTTCAGGTGTGCAAAAAAGGTCCCCAATGATGAACCACCACCTAAATCTGGGTCCCAGTAGGTTAACGAGGGTGACCAAATAGCCCAGATCCCCCCTCAACTCCTAAACCTGCCAAGGACACAATTTCTAGTCTCTTTCCCCAGTGCCTAGATGCTTAAAAAGCTAGTGGGCAAAAGATACAATGATATGCAACTTTATTTCAGCTCTTTGTGTAGCTAAATGTGACTTTTAAAAAAGTGCCATCATGTCCCCTTTACTTGTGGACAATACATGATGAGGGTTAATGAAAGAGACAGAGATACAGAGAGAGACAGAGAGAGACAGAGAGCGAGCATACTTAAAAGGGTACTAGAGGAAGCAAGCTCCCTCTAGATATATGCCACAAAAGAGAAAAAGATGACAGAAACCAGATAGCGTCTTTCCCACTCCTCCCACAACGCTTAAACAAATATGGGCTCCAATCCATGGCAGTTTCCACAGAGGCCCTTTTAAGTTTTCAGCCTTCAGAGCAAACACCGGCAGTCAGGCTTCCAGATGCATATCAACACAGAGAAACCTGGGCCTCCTCTGACAAAAATCTAACTTTGAAATGGCCAGTGTCCTTCACATTGCATAGAATTTGCCCCCTTCCCTCGAGAAGTCATCAAGATGATCTAAATTCCTGGCTACAAAGTCATCTTAAACTCCAAATCAAACCAGGGGACCCAAGGAATACCATACTAGATGCCTCTAAGCCGCCGCACCCAGAAATTCAGAAGGCCCCACTCTGTTCCCCAAATTCCATCCGTTTTGCTCCTACCTGGGCTATATCTCTTTTTGGGAAATTCGAAACAAAGCTCAGGCAAGAGACCCAATGTTTCCCATTTGATGGATCAGATTTCCCCTTCTTTTTCTTTGGGAAAGGTAGATCATCCTTTCCCCAGGGAAGACTGTCAGAGGGAGGTCAGTGCAGAACCAGCCCCCTTAGGGCTTGAAGCCATCAATAGCCAATGTCGAAGATCTGAGACCCTCCTAGAGAAACCCAATCAATTTGAGCTGGCAATGCCTCGTGGGTCAGGAAGACAGAACGATGGTTCTTGGATGAATTTTGATTATTACAACAGTGAAACAGATTGTGAAACTCTCATTTCCTACAAGGTGGACTACTAGAAACGAAACTAATCTTGGAACCAGAAGATATACAAAACAAAACAAGGGAAATGAAATACTAATAATTGTGGCGTTTATTAAGGGTTTACTATGTGCTAAGCACTGTAGTAAGCAATGGGGCAGATACAAGGAGATCCAGTCAGACAATCCCTTTCCCACATGGTGCTTAGACTTTGGAGCCCAATGGAGAGGAGAGCAGACACTGAAGGCCCATTTTACAGATGAGGAAACCGAGACCCACCAAAGTTAAATGACGTGCCCAAGTTCATACAGTGGCAATCAATCAGGTCTATTGTGAGCTTACTGTGAGCAGAACACTGTACTATGTGCTTGGGAGAGTACAGTATATTAGAGTTGGAAGACAAGTTCCCTGCCCTCAAGAAGCTTACAGTGTAGAGGGAAGTAATAATAATAATAATAATGACAATTATGGTATTTGTTAAGGGCTTACCATGTGCCCAGCACTGTTCTAAGTGCTGGGGTAGATAGAGGGAAATCAGGTTGTCCCATGTGGGGCTCACACTTTTAATCGCCATTTTACAGATGAGAAACTGAGGCCCAGAGAAGTCAAATGACTTGCCCAAGGTCACAGAGCAGGCAAGTGGCGGAGCCGGAATTAGAACCCATGTCTCGGACTCCCAAGCCCGTGCTCTTTCCACTAAGCCACACTGCTTCTCTATAATAACGATGGTATTTGTTAAGCACTACTGTGCTGCCAAGCACCGTTCTAAGCATAGAGGTAGATACAAGGTAATGAGGTTGTCCCATGTGGGGCTCACATTCTTAATCCCCATTTTACAGATGAGGTAACTGAGCCAGGAAGAAGTTAACTGACTTGTCCAAAGTCACACAGCTGCCAAGTGGCGGAGCTGGGATTAGAACCCATGTCCTCTGCCTCCCAAGCCCGGGCTCTTTCCACTAAACCACACTGAATGAATGAGAACCCAGGTCCTCTGACTCTCAGGCCTGTGTTCTTCCCACTGGGCCATGCTGCACCATTTACTTTTATTTATTTTAAGCTTTCCAATAACCTTGTAGATCCTGGGTTTCACTGAACTCCTGTCAAGATACTTGATTTAAGGAATCTAAAGCTCCCGAGACACACACATTACACAATATATCCTACAAAGTCTCTGAAGTTCAAGTCACTGAATTATCAGTTGGAAGATGGAGCAAGTTGTCTCCCTTCCTTCATTGCCATAAGAAAAAAGGAGGAATCTAGCAGCATGGCCTAGTGCATAGAGCAGGGGCCTCAGAGTCGATAGGACCTGGGTTCCAATCCCAGCTCCGCCACTTGTCTACTGTGCGACCTTGGGCAAGTCACTGCTCTGTTCTTCAATACCTCATCTGGGCTTAAGACGGTGAGTCCCACATGGTACAGGGACTGCGTACAACCTGAATCGCTTGCATCTACTATCCCTGCTCTTAGTACAGTGCCTGGCCCCATAGTGAGCTGTTAACACATACCCTAAAAAAGTTATTCTGAACTAATTCATAGGCACAGCTTTCAAACGAAGAGATAGAGGAAAATATAAGTAAGGGCATAAATAAGTGATCCTTCATCAGGCTTTCTAAAGGAATGTTCAAATGCATGAAGATAAATAAACAATAGATGAGCCAAACTAAGAGAACGAATTGTTTCTTCTACCCCTGCCTCCGTGATACAAACGTGCCAGTCAGAAACATGCAGTTCCATAAAAAGTTTCAGAGCACACGATCCTGAAAATGAGGAAGGAAGACCCATGAAAAAGTTTGAGGCTGTAATCCAAACCAACACTTCCCCTCTCACACAGAACGAATGACAGCTGCATTCAGAAGAGATAGAGCGCTCTGTTCAACTGTCCATTCAACAAAAGGTGATTTTTTAAAAAATTCATTATGTATGTTTTGCTGTCTGTGCAATATGTAATTTGCTTTAAGTCAAAGTGCCTTAATAAACATGATAAACAAAAGGTTTGGAACATAATTTATGGAAAACATATTATATTCCCCCTTGTTCTGGACTGTCAGATTAGTATATGGGAACAAGAGTTTCAAAGCTGGAGCAATTATCCAGAGGATGCCATATTATACTGGTAATATGTCAGTTTTTAGAATCACTCTTTATAGTTTTACTTTGACATTTCCAGGCACTGAGACTGTATTTTAGCCAGAGATTGTTCTTAAAACCTACCATTGCCACTCTTTTACAAGTACTGAAGCAGCATAATAATGCATTTTTTTGTATCAGTTTAAGAAATGACGATCGCATTAAGTCTAAAATCTTTTTTCATAACAAGAAAATGTTTATTTTTTGAAGGAGCGAATGAATTATGCCACCAGTTCTGGATAAAATGCTTTAAAAAAAATCCTAAGTGCTTGATTTTTCTTTTTCTGTGTCTGCCTTTTTTTGTTTTTTTTTGTTTTCTTCACAGGTGACATCAGAAACCATGAACTCCACTCTGACGAACATCTCTCACGGTACATCCAACGGCTCGGATCGCTGTCCGAGGGACACCCGGATTACTCAGTTGATATTCCCAGCACTTTACTCTGTCTTATTCCTTGTCGGTATCTCACTCAACAGTCTGGCACTGTGGGCCTTCTTTCAGATTCCCAGCTCATCTACGTTCATCGTCTACCTCAAGAACACTCTGGTGGCTGACCTGATAATGACTCTCATGCTCCCTTTCAAAATCCTCACCGATTCCAACCTGGTGTCTTGGCAACTCCGAGGTTTCGTCTGTCGTTACTCAGCAGTCGTCTTTTATGAAACCATGTACATTGGGATACTATTCCTAGGGCTCATAGCATTTGACCGGTTTCTTAAGATCATCAGACCCTTTGGGAAGTTTTGCGTGCAAAAACCAATTTTTGCAAAAACTCTTTCAGTCACGATCTGGATTTTTTTGTTTTTTCTCTCTTTGCCCAACATGATCTTAACCAACAGAGAAGCAACACCCTTAACTGTGAGAAAATGTGCCTCCCTGAAGAGCCTTTGGGGTCTGAAATGGCATAAAGTGGTGAATTATGTGTCTCAGTTCATCTTCTGGTCTGTTTTTGTTCTCATGGTTCTGTTCTATGTGGTGATTGCCAAAAAGGTGTACCAGTCTTATAGAAAAACCAAAGGCAAAAGCAGGGGAAGCAACAAGAAAATGGAAGGCCGTGTGTTCATCGTGGTGGCTGTCTTCTTCTTGTGTTTTGGCCCATTTCACTTCGCAAGAATACCATATACGCAAAGCCAGACAAACAGCACCACAAAGTGTGCCATGCAAAACCAACTGTTCATTGCTAAAGAAATCACTCTTTTTTTAGCGACTACCAATGTTTGCATGGACCCCTTGATATACATATTTCTGTGCAAGAAGTTCATACAAAAACTACCATGTACGAAGGGGAGGAAAACCATCCCATCGAGTCAAGAATTTCAAACCACTCAAACTGACAATATAATCTTGTCTTGACAATGAGACAAGTATAGCATTCTCACGACTCTGCCGGATTTCTGAGGGAATGTTACAGAATACGCCCGCCTAATTTGTTTTTACTGGGGAAGTGAATTTAAGCAATAAAAGGGAAGGAGATCATTTGAACGGAAACGTTTTGCTTCGTTTGAATATCAGGCGTGCAGAGTGGATAAAGTTGATGTTTCTTTTCTGTATCCTCTGAGAAACTGGATGACCCATCAGGAAGAGCAGTGTTAACTTGGGGTGACAACTCAAATTGCATAAATGAGTCCGATCAACCACTAGAGGTCACCTCTTAAATTCGAGAAGGGTTAAGGAGCGGGGGAAATCCAACCCGTCAAAGCCTTCCTGCTTTCCCCGAGATCTCCCCTTCAAAGTTTTATATTTTTTAATGGTATGTGTTAAGTGCTTACTCTGCGCCAAGTTCCGTACTACGCGTTGGGGTAGTCGCAAGCTAAGTACTGCACTAAGCGTTGGGGTAGGCCCAAGCTAATCAGTTCGGAAACAGTCCAGGTCTCCGCTGCGCTAAAAAAAAAAAAAGTTGGCATTTGTTAAGCGCTTACTATTTGCGGATCACTGTTCTAAGCGCTGGGGTAGATACAGGGTAATCAGGTTGTCCCACATGAGGCTCACAGTTAATCCCCATTTTACAGATGAGGTAACGGAGGCACCGAGAAGTTAAGTGACTTGCCCACAGTCACACAGCTGACAAGTGGCACAGCCGGGATTGCAGGTCCATGCCTGCAAGTAGTGAACTTAGGCCTTGCTCGGGACAGGGACGGATATTTAATCCTGAGACGATCCGCTCCATGCCCTTGAGTAATCAGTCAATCAATCAATGGCATTTATTGAATGTTTTCTTGTGCGGAGCACTGCACTCAGCACATGAGAGAATGCAATCCAATACAGTTGGAAGACAATCCCTGCCCACAAGGAGCTTAGAGTCTAGAGGGTAGGTCCAGGGCTTGACATTTAAAATCCCTTCCATTCATTCATTCATTCATTCATTCAATAGTATTTACTGAGCACTTACTATGTGCAGAGCACTGTACTAAGCGCTTGGAATGTACAAATCGGTAACAGATAGAGACAGTCCCTGCCCTCTGACGGGCTACTAAATCGATAGTCACCAAAAGGCTAAGGATGGCTGTTGGGGTGATATGGACTGGAGTGATGGAATTTCTTTGTTTTTTAAAAGAAATTTTTTAAGCATATACTATGTGCAAGGCACTTTACTAAACGCTGGGGTAGATAATAACTAATAATGATAATTGCAGTATTTGTTATGCACTTACTATACGCGCTGCTTTGGAGCAGCATGGTGTAGTGGATAGGGCACAGGCCTGGGGTCAGAAGGTTATGGGTTCTAATCTTGACTCTACCACTTGTCTGCTGTGTGACCTTGGGCAAGTCACTTTTCTCTGTGCCTTAGCTTGCTCATCTGTAAAATGGAGATTAAGACTGTGAGCCCTACGTAAAACAGGAACTGTGTCCAACTAGAGTCCCTTGTATCTATCCCAGCGCTTAGAACAGTGCCTGGCACATAGTATGTGCTTAACAAATACCATAATTATTATTGTTATTATTATGAGCCAGGCACTATACTGAACACTGGGGATGATACAAATTTGTCAGGTTGTACACAGTCCCTGTTCCATTTGGACTCACAATCTTAATCCTCATTTTACATATGAGATAACTGAGGGACAGATAAATTAAGTGACTTGCACAAGGTCACACAGCAGACAAGTGGCAGAGCTAGGATTAGAACCCAGATCGTCCTGACTCCCAGGCCCAAAAAATTAGTTGGGAAATGCCTCCTGGAAGAGATGGATTTGTAGAAGGGCTTTAGAGTTGGTCAAAGCTGTGGTTTGGTGGATTTGCAAGAGGATTTGACTTCCAGGCTGGGGGTGGGGTGTGAGAAAAGGATTGAGGTGGGAGAGAAGAGACCAAGATAAAATAAGGAGGCTTACTGGAGAGGTGTGAGATTGTGGGTTAGGGAGCAGATGAAGGAAAGAGATAAGATGAGTAAGAGGCTGGTGGAGGGTCTTGAATTCAGAAACTTCTGCTTGATGTGGAGGGAATTACGTAGCCACTGGAGGTTATCAAGGAGTGATTACATCCCCCCAAAAAATTTACACTGTCCTTGATATTAAAAATTTGGAGTTAATGTAGTATCATCACCTTGAAACCGAAGCGTAGCAAAAACCTCATTATTTTTCTCCGATAATACAGAGCACTATCATACTCTCTCAAGTCTGTCTCTCCCTCCCTTCTTTCCGTCTGCCCTTCTTTCCCTCTTTTCCCTTCCATTCAATCAGGCGATGAATCAATGGTATTTGTTGAACAGCTACTGTGCACAGAGCACTGTACTCAGTAGTTCGGAAAGTACAACGCAGAGTTGGTAGACACTTTCCCTGCCCAAAAGGAGCTTACAGTTTAGAGGGGGAGATTCTTTCCCTTTTCTCCTCTCCCACTCACACAGCAACAACCAAGTTCCATCCCACTTCTCAGCAAAAATTTCATCAAGATAACTGTGGTGAGAGGAATAGTATTACTAAGACTTCATTACCCTGACCAAGTATGTTATCCATTTACTAGTGGGTTATAAAATATTACAATAAATAATTAAATCCAAACCACACTTGTCCAAATAAATGAGCTACATAGGATGGTGCAACATCATTAGCCTGTCTGCAGGCCTAAAGGGGAATTGTCTTAACCCAGTAATCTCAAAGGATCTCTCCTTTATTCATGTGCAAAATGATATACCTCTTTGCGCATTCACAAACACACACATTTAAATGTGGGTGTGCAGATGCATATGTATAGTACTAGTTCTTTTTCAAAAATGTTGCTGCTAATGGGGAAATCCTAACCAGGTGTGTCAATGTGGCTGAAAAGATGGATGTGTGACAAACTTTCCTTTCCATATTTTCAGCACATATTCATTCATTCAATAGTATTTATTGAGCGCTTACTATGTGCAGAGCACTGTACTAAGCGCTTGGAATGAACAAGTCGGCAACAGATAGAGACAGTCCCTGCCGTTTGACGGGCTTACAGTCTAATCGGGGGAGACGGACAGACGAGAACAATGGCAATAAATAGAGTCAAGGGGAAAAACATCTCGTAAAAACAATGGCAACTACATACATAAGCACTTACTAGGTGCCAACCACTGGACTAAGCACAATAATCAAGCTGGTCGCAGTTCTAGTCCCAGATGAGGCTCACAGTCTTAAGGGGAAGGGAGAACAGGTATTGGAATCCCCATTTTACAGATGAGGAAACTAAACAGCCCATGGGAAGCTGCATGGTCTAGTGAAAAGGGCATAAACCTGAGAATCAGAAAACTTGCGTTCTAATCCCACTTCTGCCACTTGCCCACTGTGTGACCTTGGGCAAGTCACTTAACTTCCCTGGACTTCACTTTGTTAAAAGGTAATTCAACACTTGTTCTCCCAACTACTTATTCTAGAAGCCCTGTCTGGGAAAAGGATTGTGTCTGACCTGATTCTCTTTATCTACCCCAGCACTTAGTACAATTCTTGGCACATAGCAAGCATTTAACTAGTATCACAATTACTATTATTATTAGCCCACTGTTATGATCCTAATTGTACATCACAACCAGGAATATAGTGCTGAGGTAGAAAATTTAATCCAGGAATTTAAAAATGTAAAGAATTCTAGCAGATCTAACTGATCCTTCAGGTTAATAAACCAGGTCCATGGCATAGAGAAGCAGCATAACTTAGTGGAAAGAGCACAGGCTTGGGAGTCAGGGGTTGTGAGTTCTAATCCTGGCTCTGCCACTTAACAGCTGTGTGACCTTGGGCAACTCATTTAACTTCTCTGTGCCTCAGTTACCTCATCTGTAAAATGGGGATTATGACTGTTAGCCCCAAGAGGGACACCCGGATTACATTGTATCTACCCCAGCGCTAAGAATAGTGCTTGGCACATAGTAAGCACTTAGCAAATACCACCATTATTGTTATTATTATTATTATTATTATTATTAGTGGAGAAGCAGCATGGAATAGTGGACAGAGCCCAGGCCTGAGAGTCAGAAGGTCATGGGTTCTACTCCCAGCTCTGCCACTTGTCTGCTGTGTGACCCTTGGACAAGTCACTTCACTTTTATCTGCTTCAGTTACCTAAACTGTAAAAGGTGGACTAAGACTGTGAGCCCCATGCGGAACATGTACTGTGTCCAACCTGATTACTTTGTATCTACCTCAGCACTTAGTACAGTGCCTGGCACAAAGTAAGCGCTTTACATTTACCATAAGAAAACAAAAAAGGAAACACCAAACAGCCTGTGAGGTCCAGCGCTTAGAACAGTGCTCGGCACATAGTAAGCGTTTAACAAATACCAACATTATTATTAAAGCCAACTTCCCAAAACTGAGCATGCCTTAGTGCTTTAGGAGAGGTGATTTACAAAATCGAGTCGTATACTCGGGACACAGACTTTTAGAAAGGAAAGGAGAAATCTGTGGCCACCTTAGAATTTCCTATGCTACCTGTGAAAATTATTCAAATCTTGCTAATCTCAAAAAAGTAGAAAGCCTGCCTGATTATCCAGGTGAGAGAGCCCAGAGAAAGAGCCAAAATGTTTACTTTGAATAACATGAGCTGACCATACTTGATCTCACTCCAAAGACCTCTATCTAGAGAAAATCAAATATGGGAGGCAAATGTAAAGCCAGAGACCCATAAGTGTTATGTCAAAAGCTTTTCCCATTTTGTTATCACTCATACCTAACTACATTCATGATTCTTTCTGAATTTCAGGTTGTGTGAGTTGGATGTGGGAATCCTGTCCTGAATGGGCCAGTGTTTTTCTCCAAAAAATTACTGAACCATTGGCAGAAAATGTTTAAACTGAGGACCCAAAGGAAGGAGAGTCTAATCTCCCTCGATTAAACTTTAAGCCCATCAAAGGGCAGGGACTGTCTCTATCTGTTACCGATTTGTCCATTCCAAGTGCTTAGTACAGTGCTCTGCACATAGTAAGCGCTCAATAAATACTATTGAATGAAGGGAGAGGAGCGCACCTATCAGCAAGGGAGAGTGTCGTTTCTCCAGAACCTCTGGGGAGTCAGATATACAGAATGACCTTCAGAGTCCATTCCCCAGTATTCGCTCAACTGAAGTAAGGAAGGGTCACGAATCAGAAGAAGCAGCGGCACTGTTTTGTGGCCTATTCTGCAGCCTGAAAACCAAAGATGAAGTTGATTTAAAGGCTCCCAAAGTCTGGGGTGGGGAAAACCAAATCTCTCAGATGCACCAATATGACTGCACCCACAGTTGAACTGGTTGTGTTCCAGAACAGTGATGGGAGTACCCAGAATAGCAAAAAGCATATCATCTGGCAATGCCAGAAACTCCAACCACTGGACCAGAAAGAGGTCAGTTCTGAAGAAGACAGAGAATGGGATCATAGTCTGACTTTCCAGACAAGTGCTTCACCGGCAGGACCCAAATCTTGGGTGCAATCAGTCAGTCAATCCTATTTATTGAGCGCTTACTGTGTGCAGAGCACTGTACTAAGTGCTTGAGTATGATCTAACAATATAACAGACACACACCTTGCCCACATTGAGCTTACAGTCTAGAGCAGCGTGGCTCAGTGGAAAGAGCCTGGGCTTTGGAGTCAGAGGTCATGAGTTCGAATCCCAGCTCTGCCACTTGTCGGCTGTGTGATTGTGGGTAAGTCACTTAACTTCTCTGGGCCTCAGTTACCTCATCTGTAAAATGGGGATGAAGACTGTGAGCCCCACGTGGGACAACCTGATTCCCCTGTGTCTACCCCAGCGCTTAGAACAGTGCTCTGCACATAGTAAGCGCTTAACAAATACCAACATTATTATTATTAGAGGGGGAGAAAGACATTGATATAAATAAATAAATGACAGATATGTATGTAGGTGGGGTGTCCCTCAAGGTTCAGTTCTGGGTCCCCATCTACACCCACTCCCTTGAAGAACTCATTTGCTCCCATGGCTTCAACTATCACCTCTATCCAGATCTACATTTCCAGCCCTGATCTCTATCCCTCTCCGCAGTCTCGCATCTCCTCCTGCATTCAAGACATTTCTATTTGGGTGTCCTCTTGTCATCTCAAACTTAACATGTCCAAAACAGTGCTCCTTATCTTCCCACACAAACCCTGCCTTCCCCCGACTTTCCCATCACTGTAGACAGCACCACCATCCTTCCTGTCTCTCAAGTCCATAAGCTGGGTGTTTTATCCTTGACTACTCTCTCTCATTCAACCCACATAGTCAATCCATCATTAAATCCTGTCGGTCCCACCCTCATAGCACTGCTAAAATCCACTCTTTCCTTTCTATCCAAACTGCTATCACGTTAATACAATCACTCATCCTATCCTGCTTGGATTTACTTCATCAGTCCCCTTGCTGACCTCCCAGCCTCCTGTCTCTCTCTGCTCCAGTCCATACTTCACTCTGCTGCCTGGAACATTTTTCTAAAGAAAGATTCAGAACATGTCACCCCTCTCCTCAGCGGTTGCCCATCCACCTCCACATCTACAAAAACTCCTCACCATTGGCTTTCAAGTACTCCACCACCTTGCCCCCTCCTACCTTACCTTGCTTCTCTCCTTCTACCACCCAGCCTGAACACTTCAATACTCTAGCAGTAACCTTCTCACAGTACTCTGCATACAGTAACCATTCAATACAATTGAATGAATGAATGAATGAATGAATGAATGAATGAATGAATGAATGAATGAATGAAAGGGGAGATGAATAAAGGGAGCAAGTCAGGGCAATGCAAAAAAAAGTGGAAGAAGGAACAGGGAAGCCTACTGGAGGACTACTGGAGGACCTGGGCAGCAGTTCCAGTGGGAAACCTTATGGCAGGGCATGGATTCGCAGGAGTCTAAAGGCAGAAGTGAGTGCTAAATTGACTGCACATGCCCATATATATGCGTATAGGCCCGTCTATATGCTTATGGTTGCCTCCCTTGTCCCCCTTCCTTTGTTTCTCCAGGCATCCCCTTTGCTCTCTTCTTTTTCTGACCCTTTTGCTCTCTTTCTTTCTCTGGTCACCTCTGCCAACCTGCCTTCCTGTCTCTGCCTCCTGGTCCCATATGAGTGACCAAAACCTTATCATCTTACTTTGAACATTTTCTAAACTTCCTAGGTTCTCCTGAAAATTTCCCAGATACGGATAACCCTAACTATGTATCAAGCACTGTTCTAAGTGTTGCGGTCAATCAAGTGGGAAACAGTCAGTTCACTTCTTTGGGCCTCAGTTACCTCATCTGTAAAATGGGGATTGAGACTGTGAGCCCCACATGGGACAACTTGATTACCTTGTATCTACTCCAGCGCTTAGAATAGTGCCTGGCCCATAGTAAGTGCTTAACAAATACCACAGTTATTATTAATATCATTGTTAGGGAGAAAAGGGATTAAATTCCAATTTTAGGTTTGAGAAAACTGAGGCACAAAAGAGTTAAGTGACTTGCCCAAGGTCATACAACAAGCAAGTGGCAGAGCTGGGATTTGAATTTAGGTCCTCTGACTCCCAGGTCCATGCTCTTTCACTAGGCCACACTGCTTCTCACTTTCCGATCATCTTCTTTTTACTAAATTTAAGAAAAAAAATTTCAGACACACCCACTTCCTCTTCCACCCAACCTCTCAACTCCCCTCAAATTTCTAGGCAAAGCCAATGGGTAACCCTTGCTCAGAACCAACTGGGGTTCTGGAAAAGCCTGGGACTCCAGGAGCATGGAAAGCTCCTTGTGGGCAGGAAGCAGGAAACACGTCTATTGTACTCTCCCAAGAGCTTAGTGCCGTGCTCTGTACACAGTAGTGCTCCATAAATACGACTGATTATATTGCAAACAATCAATAGGATTTATTGTCCATCTACGGTATGCAGAACAGCATGGCGTAGTGGATATAGGATGGGCTTGGGAGTCAGAAGGTCATGTGTTCTAATCCCGGCTCTGCCACTTGCCTGCTGTGTAACTATAATAATAATAATAATAATAATAATAATTTTGGTATTTGTTAAGCACTTACTATGTGCCAAACACTGTTCTAAGCACTGGAGCACTGTTATAAGCGTATGGGCCTCATCTGTAAAATGGGGATTGAGACTGTGAGCTCCATGTGAGACAGGGACTGTGTCCAACCTGACTTGCTTGCTTCCACCCCAGCACTTAGTACAGTGTCTGACAGTAAGTGCTTAACAAATACCATCATTATTATTATTATTTTTATTACTTTGTCTTAGAGCATAACAATCTTACTAAACCCATTAAACAAATGAGAAGTTCAATCACAGAAAAGTTACATAGTAATATCTCAGCTTCAGCAAGGTTTTTCTCAAGCTCTTGCCTGTCTAAGAACAGGAACTGAAAATGAAGTTGGTTGCTTCAGAGGCATTTCACATGTCCCAAAAGACTGTAGATACAGGTTGCATATTCTCTCTGACAAAAAAAGAGTAAAACTAATTTGGGATGAAACCCCAGATAAAGACACCTGAGCTTGTGTCAGAAAAGGGCCTAGTGGATAGAGGATGGACCTGGGAGTCAGAAGGACCTGTGTTGTAATCCTGGTTCAGCCACTTACCTGTTGTGGGACCTTGGGCATGTCATTTCACTTCTCTGGGCTTTAGCTACCTCATTTGTAAAGAGGGGATTACAACTGTGAGCCCCATGTGGGACATGGGCTGTGTCCAAACTGATGGCTTTGTATCTAACCCAGCACTTAGTACAGTCTCTGGCACATAGTAAGCGCTTAACAAATACCATAAAAAGGGGTATGCCAACGCTTAAAGGATCCCAGCCGGCTGCCACTGCAGGGTGATCCTTGGGTGCTTGTTTCCATCATGTTAAGATAGGGATCAAGAGACGACCAGAGTCAAGTTTTACAGAATGTCTGGGCAAACCAGTTTGGGGAAAAACCCAAATCCCTTCCCCCACCCCGTGAACTTTTGCCACTCCTCTAGTGAAACTCAAACAGAGAGGATGACAATTTTCTGGAAGTGAATCAAGCGTGCCAAAATTTTCACACTTGCATTACAATTTACTCCCCCAAATCACTAAGATAATACCCCATGAGAGGTCCCTGGAGCTAGGGGGTTTTCAATTTTAACCTTTATATTGGGCACCACCCTGAACTGCTAGATCATAACTGAAGACGGATCTGGACCTCACCTTTGGGGAGGCACACCCCTGAGACACTGCCAGGAGAAATGGCTGCCCAGCTGGTTTTAAAAGCGTCTCACGGGAAATCAAAATATTTCATTCAAGACCCTTTTTACTGCCCATTTCTCTAAGTGAGTTAAACCTACTGCTTTTGAGACTGAGATATACAGACCGATATACTTAGACTGTGAACCCTTTGAGAGACAGGGTCTGTGTCTGACCATCATTATCAATGCCTTTGAGCGTTCACTATGTGCAGATTACTGTATTAAGCACTTAAGAGAATATAACAGAGTTAGCAGACACAACGCCTATCTACTATAGTTGACAGTCTGATCTGATTCTGTTGCAATTGGCCCAGTGCTTGGCACAGTGTTGGCACATTACAAGTGCTTAATAAGTACCACAGTTAACTAAATGCCCAAGAATGACACATTGATATTATTTACATTTGGTCTTGACAGGTAGAGACTTTGAATTTGCACAAAATTCTTTTTGCCCGTGCTCCATAACTCTGACTGTAAATCCCTGTGGCAAGCAATTAATCAATCATTCAATGGAATTTATTGGATGCTTACTCTGTGCAGAGCACTGAGCTGCATGGCCTAGTGGAAAGAGTATGAAGCTGGGAGTCAGGGGCCTGCTGCATGACCTTGAGCAAGTCACTTAGCTTATCTCTGCCTCATTTTCCTCAACTGTAAAATGAAGATTAAATACCTGTACTCTCTCCTACTTAGACTGTGAGGCCCACACAGGATAGGGACCGTGTCCAACCGGATTAACTTTTTTATTTTAATGGTATTAGTTAAGCGCTCATTATGCATCAAACACTGTTGAAAGTGCCAGGGTAGATACAAATTAATTAAGTTGGACACAATCCCTATTCCACATGGGGCTCGCAATCTAAGTAGGAGGGAGAAGAGGAGAGCTGAGGTACAGGGTATTTAAGTGACTTGCCCAAGGTCACATAAGCTTTTGGCAGAGCTGGGATTAGAACCCAGATCCTCTGAAACCCAGGCCTTGTGCTCTTTCCACTAGGCCATGTTGCTTCCCTTGTATCTCCTCCAGAACTTAGAATAGTGTGTGACCCATAATAAGTGCTTAACAAATTCATTTAAAAAAAAGTTATACACAGCATTCAGGAGAGTGCAGAAGAATTAGTAGAGAAGCAGCATGGCTCAGTGGAAAGAGCTCGGGCTTGGGAGTCAGAGGTCATGGGTTCGAATCCCAGATCTTCCACTTGTCAGCTGTGTGACTGTGGGCAAGTCACTCAACTTCTCTGTGCCTCAGTTACCTCATCTGTAAAAATGGGGGTTAAGACTGTGAGCCTCACGTGGGACAACCTGATTACGCTGTATCTCCCCCAGTGCTTAGAACAGTGTTCTGCACGTAGTAAGCGTTTAACAGATACTAACATTATTATTATTCAAGAAGCTTAAAATCTTTCAGGAGAGACAGACACTAAACTAAATTACAGGTAGAGTAAAGTAATAGTGTATAAACCTAAGTCCATAAGGGCAACAGGGTACAAAGGAGATGGAGTGCGTAACCCAAGTGCTTAGGTGATACAGAAGTGGCAAATTGTAAAGGTATTTGTTAAGCACTTACTATGGTGCTGGGGTAGAAACAAACTAATCAGGTTGGACAAAGTCCCATATCTCACATGGAGCTCACAGTCTTAATCCCCATTTTACAGAAGAGGTAACAAAGGCCTATATAAGTGAAGTGACTTGCCCACGGTCACACAGCAGATGAATGGATGAGGCAGGATTAGAACGCAGGTCCTTCTGACTCCCAAGTGCTTGTTCTATCCACTTGGCCATGCGGCTTCTGAGAAATTAATCAGGGAAGTCACCTTGGCCTTCAGTGTTGCTGGGATTGGCTTGGACTCGGAAAATGACATGTGCTCCAGAACCGTTTCTTCTCAGTGAAAAGCAGCACTGCATATGGCAATGATCGAGACTAGGGGATACTGCCAAGCCTAGCCATTGTAGTCTCAGCTGAACCCCAGATTACACCGCCGCTGGTCTGAGCGTCTCTGTTTCAAAGTTTCCGAGGCCAGTAAGGAGAATGGATTAATCACTCAGTGGAATTTAAACACGAAGCACTATGGCCCAGTGGAAAGAGCATGGACCTGAGCGTCAGAGAACCTGGGTTCTAATCCCGGGTCTGCTACTGGCTTGCTGGGTGACACTGGGCAAGAGATTTCAGTTTTCTGTGCCTTAGTCCCTCATCTGCTCTACCTCCTACTTTGAATATGAGCCCCAAGTTGGGCCTGATTATTTTATACCTACTTCAGCATTTAGTCCAGTGCTTAGCACATAGTAAGCACTTATGAAATACCCCAATTATCATTATTTTGATTATCATTATTATTACTAAGCACTTACTGTGTGCAGAGACTATCCTAAGTGCTTAGGAGAGAACAATACAATAGGGTTGGTTGACATGATTCCTGCACCCAAGGAGCTTACAAACTAGTTGGGGGAGACAGATATGGATAGGGGAAGCAACAGAGAAAAGGATGTGTACCTAAGTTCTGTGGGGCTGGGGGTGGAGTAACAAAACGCTCAGAGGGTAAAGATACAAATGAATAGGCAACGCAGAAGTAAGGGCAAATAGGGGAAATGAGAGGTTAATTTAAGAAGGCATCTTGAAGGATATAGGACTTTAATAGGGCTTTGAAGATGGAGAGAATGGCAATCTGTCAGATGTTCAATTCAATCGCATTTATTGAGCACTTACTCTGTGCAGAGCACTGTACTAAGTGTTGAGAGAGTACTCTACAACATAGACATATTCCTTGTCCACAAGGAGTTTACAGTCTAGAGGGGGAGATAGACATCAATAAAAATAGATAAATTACAGATATGTACATAAGTTCTGTGGGGCAGGGGGTGTGGGGGGAGAAGAGAGGGAGCACGTTAGGGTGATGCAGAAGGGAATGTGAGAAGAGGAGATGAAGGCTTAGTCAGGGAAGGCTTTTTGGAGAAGATGGCTTTGAAAAGGGGGAGAGTAACTGTCTGTCGGATTGAGGTGGGAGACTGTTCCAGGCCAAAGGCAGGGCTTGGGCTAAAAGTCAGTGGCGAGATAGGTGAGATCAAGGTACAGTGAGAAGGTAAGCAGTAGAGGAACGAAGTGTGCGGGCTGGGTTGTAGAAGAAGAGAAGCGGGATGAGGTAGGAAGGACAAAGGTGATGGAAAGCTTTAAAGCCAATGGTGAGGAGTTTATGTTTGATGCGGAAGTGGATAGGCACCTCCATGCCCACCCACCAGATATGAGACTGGAGGGAGTTACAGGCAAGAGGGAAGACATGGGCACGGAGTCGGCATTAAGAGAAATGAGATGGAGGTACAGAGAGTAGGTCAGCATTAGGGAAGTGAAGTGCGAAGGTTGGGTTGCAGTGGGGGAGGAGCAAGGTAAGGTAGGAAGGGGAGAGTTGACTGTGTGCTTTAAAGCCGATTCATTCATTCACTCATTCATTGTATTTATTGAGCGCTTACTGTGTGCCAAACACTGTCTAAGCTACCGGGAGAGCACAATACAACAAAAAATGGACACATTCCCTGCCCATAACGAGCTCACAGTCTAGAAGGGGAAACAGTGGTGAGGAGTTTCTGTTTGGTGTAGAGGACGGAAGTGTACTCAATCAGTTGCTGTGCAGAGGTCTGAAATGAGGCTATGGAGTAGAGTGGTTCTGAAGAAAAGTTAAGGAAATAATAATAGTAATGATGATGATAATATTTGTTGAGCACTTACTTTGTGCCAAGCCCGGAGATAAATTCTAGTAGATTCACTATAAGCAGATAGGGCACAGTCCCCGCCCCACATGGGGCTCACAGTCTAAGAGGAAAGGAGAACAGGTTGTCCCAACTGTACAGCTGAGGAAACCGAGGCCCAAAGAAGAGACTTCTCCAAGATCATCCAGCAGACATGTGGCCCAAGCAGGATTGGGACCCAGGGCTCCTGAGAATCAGTCTTGTGTCCTCTCCACTGAGTCATGGAGCTTCTCATCAAACCACGTGAACTGCTTGGAGACAACTTCCACAGGGGAGAATCAAGACAGTTTGACACTGGCAAGAGACCTTAGTGTAAAACTCACTAGCATGGCCAAGGACAAGATGGATATGCACACAGTCTGATATAGAGTTTCAATCCCACATTTGGACTTTGTGCTCATAGCTGCATAAAGCAGCATGGCTCAGTGGAAAGAGCCTGGGCTTGGGAGTCAGAGGTCATGAGTTCGAATCCCGGCTCTGCTGCTTGCCAGCTGTGACTTTGGGCAAGTCACTTAACTTCTCTGTGCCTCAGATACCTCATCTGTAAAATGGGGATTAAAACTGTGAGCCCCACGTGGGAGAATCTGATCACCCTGTATCCCCCCGGCGCTTAGATCAGTGCTTTCCACATAGTAAGCGCTTAACAAATACCACCATTATTATTATTACTGAGTGCTTACTGTGTGCAGAGCACTGTATTAAATGCTAGGGAGAATACAATTGAGTTGGTAGACACATATTTTTCCAAGGCATTTGTTAAGCACTTACTTTATACCGACCACTGTACTAAGCTCTGGGATAGATACAAGTCAATCAGGGTGGACATAGTTAATGTCTCACATGGGGCTCAGAGACTTAATCCTCATTTTCCCGATGTGGTAACTGAGGTCCCCAAGGTCACACAACAGACAAGTGGCAGAGCCAGATTAGAACGCTTCTGACTCCCGGACCCATGTTCTAACCATTAGACCATTCTGCTCTAGAGCCTCACACACAAGGCTAGTCCTCACTTACACAGGAGAGTCACCTTCATATACACACTTCAAGTCACACTTTCTTTGTTGGTATGGGCTTCACTTTTTCTAATTCCCCCAGCCCCCTCAGGAGAATCATTTATCAATCACTGCGTCTGTGGAACCATTTAGGCAATTACTGTATGCAATTTTTTGAGGCAAGTCAAGACAGAGGGTAGACAGAGATTTACACTATGTCATAGATGTAGAGTGTTTTCATATTTGGGGAACATTCAGAGTCAATGTACAAGCAAAGAAACAGATCATCTGCTTGAGGCAGCTGAGAGAACTAGTGACAGATAAGGGCTGGACCTGGGAGGCTGTGTTGAGAGCTCCCATATCCATGTTTCTCTTTCCAACTAAAAATGCCCCATCAAAAAATTAAGGAGGGGGGAGGAGGTCGTTCTGCTGAAGAATATTAATGGTTGCCTTTATTGAGGTTCACTGTGTCCACGCACCATGCTAAACTCTACGGGATATATGAAATAATCAGACTGGACACAGTCACTTGCCCCTCACAGGCCTCACAGTTGAGCAGTGAGGGAAAACAGGTATTTTATTTTACAGCTGAAGAAACTGAGGTAAAGAGAAATTAAACAGTAGTGGTAGTTCTTGCTAAATGCTTTCTGGTAGAAAGAACTGTGAAAAGCTCTGGGAATTAGACAGGCCCATAATCTAAGAATACAGGGGGAAAGGATCTGGTGACCAACACCTAAGGAAAGCTTAAACAATCAAAACACAAAATCAACATAAAACATGGGGGAGGGATAAATACAAAATGAAATAAAATTAAAGCTTTGCCCAGGGTCACCCAACACACAATTGGCAAAGGCAGAGTGAAACCCCAGTCTCCTGACTTTTTCCTGACTCTTGCCACTAGGCCATAAAATATAATTATCCAAATTCAGATATAGCATGTATTGAGCACTTACTATGTATAGAGTGAAAACTATACTCAGTGCTTGGGAGAGGACAAGAGAATTAGACTGTAAGCTCAACTCTAGACTGTAAATGTGTCGGTAGGGAATGTGTCAGTTTATTGTTGTACTGTACTCTCCCAAATGCTTAGTACAGGTGTGCTGCACACACTGAGTGTTCAATAAATATGACTGAATGGATTAGCAGACATGTTCCCTGCCGATAACGAGTTTACAGTCATTAGAGGGAAATCCTACCAAATTAGCCTCCCAGATGAGAAGGAAGCAGAGGAGGGTTCGAGTACTCCATTCCCTCGGAACTGGAACAAAAGGCATCAGCTCCATAGGCCGTGAGCGGCCATTTCTTCCTTGGAATTGGAACCAAAAGGCAAAGGCACTACCTTTACCCTAAAGCTTTAGGGACAGGGCAGGGGACTACGATCCCTTTCCCCTTCAACAAGCTCAACTGCCAGTCAGCCCAGGCAAGCCTGAGTTCCTCTGTGAAAGAAGTTTTGTGACAGCCAGCTCCACTGGCCCTCACACTTAGGAGGAAGATGAGGAAGAATTGAAGAAAGTTACCCTGTGATGTCCCTCCCTAAGGGAAGAGCATATACTTAGCTGAGCCAATCAGAGGGAAGGTTTGGAAGGAGGTAGGGAGGCCAGCTAGTCGGAGAAGACCACCCTTAGCCATGGTGTAGGTGAGAGGTTCTCCATTTACACTCACTCCTTGGTGAACTCATTCACTCTCATGGCTTCAACTACCATCTCTACGCAGATGACACACAGATCTACATCTCTGCCCCGTCCTCTCCCCCTCCCTTCAGGCTCTTATCTCCTCCTGCCTCCAGGACGTCTCCACCTGGATGTCTGCCCGCCACCTAAAACTCAAAATGAGCAAAACTGAGCTCCTCATCTTCCCTCCCAAGCCCGGTCCTCTCCCAGACTTCCCTATCACCGTGGATGGTACAACCATCCTTCCCGTCTCTCAGGCCCGCAACCTCAGAGTCATCTTTGACTCGGCTCTCTCATTCACCCCACACATCTGATCCGTTACCAAGACCTGCCGGTCTCACCTTTATAATATCGCCAAGATCTGCCCTTTCCTCTCCACCCAAACGGCTACCTTACTGCTACGGGCTCTCGTAATATCCCGGCTAGACTACTGTGTCAGCCTTCTCTCTGATCTCCCTTCCTCCTCTCTCTCCCCGCTCCAATCTATTCTTCAATCGGCTGCCCGGCTCATCTTCCTGCAGAAATGCTCTGAGCATGTCACTCCCCTTCTTAAAAACCTCCAGTGGTTGCCCATCAACCTCTGCACAAAACAAAAACTTCTCACTCCAGGCTTTGAGACTCTCCATCCCCTTGCCCCTTCCTACCTCTCCTTCCTTCTCTCTTTCCACTGCCCACCCCGCATGCTCCGCTCCTCTGCCGCCCACCTCCTCACCATCCCTCGGTCTCGCCTATCCCGCTGTTTTCCCCTGGGCCACATTCTCCTGTGGTCCTGGGATGCCCTCCCTCCTCACCTCCACCAAACTAATTCTCTTCCCCTCTTCAAATCCCTACTTAAAGCTCACCTCCTCCAAGAGGCCTTCCCAGACTGAGCTCTCTTTTTCCCTCTGCTCCCTCTACCGCCCCTTCACCTCTCCGCAGCTAAACCCTCTTCTCCCCCCTTTTCCTCTGCTCCTCCCCCTCTCCCGTCCCATCCCCTCAGCACTGTACTCGTCTGCTCAACTGTATATATCTTCATAACCCTATTTATTTTGTTTATTGAGATGTACATCACCCTGATTCTATTTATTTGCTACTGTTTTAATGAGATGTTCTTCCTCTTGACTCTATTTATTGCCATTGTTCTTGTCTGTCCATCTCCCCCGATTAGACTGTGAGCCCGTCAAAGGGCAGGGACTGTCTCTATCTGTTGCCGATTTGTACATTCCAAGCGGTTAGTACAGTGCTCTGCACATAGTAAGCGCTCAATAAATACTATTGAATGAATGAATGAGAGGTTGTGAGCCATACAAGGGCAGGCTCATGCTGTGATCCTGGACAAACACAGAGTGCAAGGAGACATCGTAGGTGACACCTGGAAAGGATTAGGATAGCATGGAGATTCAGGATCCAGTGGTTAGGATGCTGGAGGAGTGAGACTCCCACCCCTGAAAGGGAGAAAGGGCGCAGGGAGACCCAGAATCCGAAGTGCATGGAATGGGGGAGACAAGACTGTGAGCCCATTGTTGGGCAGGGATTGTCTCCATATGTTGCCAAACTGTACATTCCAAGCACTTAGTACAGTGCTCTGCACACAGTAAGCGCTCAATAAATATGATGGAATGACTGAATGAATGAAGAACCGGAGATGCACCAAGAGTAGAGAGGAAGGACCAGAAGAACATGATTCTCCAGGACATCTTCAGGGAAGTACAGAGGGTCCTGGACTGGGGAGCGTTCAGAGAGTAGGAGGGAGCGTATCCAATCTTGAGAAACGTGGTTTGAACAGGAATTGTTTTCGATGTTACCAAATTAAGAAACTGTTAAACATTATTGTTATCTCTGATCTTAGTCTGTGGTAGGGGTTGTAAGAGAGCCTCCAGGTGCCGGTGAGACTCATGGAGCTGGGGAGTCGTGCGTAGGGAGTGCTTTGTCCGGGAGCTTCCTGCAGCCAGCCCGGCAGGGGTTGGTAGACTAGTCCCCAGTGTCCTCTTCAGCTTTGGGAGACATTTGGGCTTTAGTTGAAGGATGGTGGTAGCAATAGCAGGGATTTGGAGTGTACAGAGCAGGAAATGTCTTTAAACCTACATTAGAAGAACTGCAGAGCTGACAGTCACTAGGACTCAGTGGAGGTTGACGGGTTTGATCACTCCTAGCGTGAGTCTGGGGGTTCTTTTTGGTGAGGAATTAGGGCTGAAAACCCCCAGTAGTGTCACCAGTGCAGGTTAGAGTTTGGGAGTCCCCACAGCCAGGTGGCTAAAGGGACATGGGGCTACCATCTAGATCGGAGCTCGTGTACAGCAGTTGATCTGGCTCTGTGGCCACTCAGTGCTCAGGAAAGCAGCACGGCAAACAACTGGCACAGTGGGGCTCACGGCACCACAATCAATGGCTCTGATGCTTCAACGGCCACCTCGTCCTAGGAGGCTGCCCTGGGCTCCCTGGGAGGACCAGGAGTGAAGCAGACAAATGTCTCGTCCTCACTTAGCTGCACAGGATTGGAAGAAGGGAAGAAGCAAGAAGCAGAATGGTCTAATGGAAAAAAATAGGGGCCTGAGAGTCAGAGGACATTGGTTTCTAATACCAGCTCTGCCACATCCTTGCTATGTGACCTTAAGTAAGTCACTTAACTGCTCTGTGCCTTAGTTTCCTCAACTGTATATATATTAGGATTCAATACCTATTCTTCTTCCTACTTGGCCTGTGAGCCTCCTCTGAGACAATAACTGTCTGACCTGATTTAATTCTACCTACCCCAGTGCTTAGAACAGTATTTGACACATAGTAAGTGTTTAACAAATACCATAATAATAATAATGCTCTCTGGCTCGGCCCTAGAACTCAACGAGGGTGAAAGAAATGGGGAAGGTAGGAGTGGCAATGAATGTCTGGTAGGGAAGGTGACAACCTTTACTCTCTCTCCCTTTCACCAACCTCCTCCTCCCATCTCACCTTCACCTGCCTCTCTCTCCTACACCTCCTGTTCCCCCACCTCTTTTCCTCCTCCTCCCAATCACCCTCCTCTCCTTCCTGAACCCCCAAACCCCAGCCCCCTCATTACCCTGCACCAAATTCACCCTCACATTTGAATGGAAAAGTTGGTTTCCATGTATGGAGTGCAGCAAGAGATTAGGTTTTAAGGCAACACAATGAGAAAGAGATGTCAGAATGGGAGAGCCATTTTCCCCTCACACCCAATGTACTGAAGATCTTTCATGTGCAACAAAATAGGCAACGCCTGGAAGATTCCTATGCATTATATTCCAGTAAAGTAGGAGGTTTTGTATTCATTGTGTAATAATGATAATTATAATGATAATAATAAAAAGTAATTGTGGTATTTATTAAGCACATACAACTGTGCCAAGCACTGTACTATGCACTGAGGTACACACAAGATGATCAAGTCCCATACGGGGCTTCCAGCCTAAGTAGGAGGGAGGACAAGCATTGGGTCCCCATTTGGTAGATGAGGAAATTGAGGCACAGAGAAGTTAGGTGACTTGCCCAAGGTCACACAGCAGACAAGTGGTGAGGCTGGGATTAGAACCCTGGTCCCCCGTCTTCCAGGTCAATGCTCTTTCCACTAGACCACACTGCTTGCTGCTGTAATAAAGATACATATTGGAAAAGATATATTCTTTTATTCTTGTGGCTCATTTTTATTTTCATTTCTGAGTAAATGGCTGTGATAACCTGAGGATTTAGGAAATCACGGAGAAGTTAAGGAGCACTGGGAGGTGGAAAAGGAATCATGACTGGAAACTGTAGACTCTACAGAGCCCCACTGGAGAGGGAGGGAAAGGAGAGATACCCCAAAATCCACTGGGAGTCCCAGCCAGGAGAGGAGAGGAGAAGGGAAAAATAGAGAGAGGAGGCTCATCTTTGGCAGGCAGAGAGCCATTGGACATTAGAGAGATTTTCAAAACTACCCCTATCACCACACACCACACACACAAATACACTCCCTCTCTTTCTTTCTCTCTCTCTCTCTCTTTCATACACTGGGTTAAAGAAGAGCAACAAAAAGCTGGCCCACTGCAGGTTGAAGGGGTTCTTGGAAGGTCTCATCCCAAACTTTCCTAGAATTTTACAACCTCTTCCTATACTTTTGAAGGAAAACAATGAAAAACCCCATCAGATCACCCCAATTCCCCCTTCAGCCCACTCTATGCCCTCCTCCTTCTCCTCACTGTCCCCTGACAGAGCTGCCCATGGCATGTTTCTGCCCCTCCCCCCTACCACCCAGCTCCACGAAGAATGACTCTGCACTTACGTCTATTGAGGAAGGATATTTCCCTTCCCCACAGGATGATGGGGGTGAGGCCAGAGGTGCGCCCCAGGGCTCCTAATCATGAAATATCTATGGGCCAACATCTAGTACACGAACCTGGTAATGCCTCAGAGTTTTTACCCAACATGGCTCTGGTGAACCATGCAGTTGGATCTCTGCCTGGCCAGATTAGGTCAAACTCCAATATGCTTTTATCAAAGAAACTTCAGAATTCCAATGCAAGTCACATCGTTGAGGTTTGCCTGCATTAAAATTAAACTTTGGCTTTATTAACCCACCATGCCTGTAAAAAAAGCTTCCCCATGTTGAAGAGAGTAAAATTGTCTGAGCTATTATGAAATGTCATTTAATTGCAGATTAAAAAAACAACAAACAGGTTCACCTCTAAATAATTTGAACAATAATAAAGCTATGAGTTGGTTTTGAGTTGCTCTTTTCATCAAAGCAATACGTTTATTTCACTTTCGTGACTAAACGTGTACTGCTTCCCATTTTTTTTTATAATGTTGGGCAAGACCAGCTTTAACAAGCTTCAACTTGAGAACTGGCATGGGGTGTTTCAAGATTAATGCATAAGGGCTTTCTGACATTAACTTTTTCCTTACCAGACCTAATTTGCATTGAGAGGCTGGGAAACACTTGGGATACACCATGCACAATGTTGTTACACACCCTAGCAAAATTTAGGAGGTTCAGCAAGGTTTTGAAAAGTAGGCACAACTCAATTCCTCCCTCCAGTATGACAAGATAGACCAACTGCAAATATAGGGCACAAACCACAGTCCTCTTGGGAGTTCCTTTCAGGACTCTGTTGCCAAAGGGAAGTGGGGAATACTTTAAGCCTGACTTTGAACATTTCCATTGGATGACTAGCGCTGGGAAACAAGTGAAGAACATCTCCTGACCATATACTACAAGTGGGCTTAGAGTGTCCAAGTTTACCTTGAAGTTGCTTACTGAAATCCTGACAAGAAATACTCTGAACCTCTAAAAGCAAACAAAAAGCCTCAAAGACAATTATGTTCCTGGAAACTTGCTGCTTAATTTTGGGGGCAATGAACTGACTGAAAGAAACTACCTTGCCCTCCTCCCTCTGGCCTGCAAAGATCCAAGCAGCACTCATTGTTCAAAATCAGCATCAGCAGCCTTTCAACTGCATGTAGGCACCACGTCACCAACAACATTGACTCCTCCCAAATGGAAAAGCCACGCAACACCTGAGTGAATCAATAATCACCCAATGGTTAGGAATCTGCTTCGATGGACTCTTGTTTAAGAGTTAATCTACAGCTCAATAAATCAATCTTATTCCATCAATCTTATTTAATGAGCACTGAATGTGTGTAGACCACTGTATTAAATTTCAAAACATGATCTTCTCAATAGCCACAAGTTGCCGGCCCAGGGTAAGGATTCAGATCTGTAGTTGTCCTGTGTTCACACCTGAGGTCAGCATCAATTTTTGATTAAGGAAAATGGACACCTGATGATGTAAAAATCAATCCATTGTATTTATTGAGCTGCCCCATGTGGGACATGGACTTTGTCCAACCTGTTTACCATGTATCTACGTGAGGGCTTAGAACAGTGCCTGGCACATAGTAAGTGCTTAACAAATGCCATTAAAAAATAAAACAACTTACTGTGTACAGAGCACTTGTACTAAGGGTTTGGGAGAGTACAATATAACATATTTGATAGACAAATTGCCTGTCCACAAGGAGCTTATTATAGTCTCCACTTGGCAAACCTGAAGAACTTGAACTAACATATTTAAGGAGCAGTGGGAGGAGGAAGAGGAATCATGACTGGAAGCCATAGAGCTCCACTGGAGAGTGCAGAGTGGAGAGATGTCCCAAAGACTATTGGGGGGTCTCAGCAAGCAGAAGAGAGGAGACTGGAAATGTAGAGAGTGGAGAGAGGACACTCATCTTTGGCAAGCATAGCTTAGGGGTTGACAGGATATTTTTCTAGGATTTATTTCTCAGATTTTTCTGTCTCCTCCATTTTGGGAACATCAAGAAAGGAATCATATACTTAATTTTGAAAAACCGTTCATTTTTGTAAAGTTCCTTTCTTTACCAAATGTACCATGAATTGTTAACTGGTTTTTCGAAGAGGCATGAGAAGGTCTCTGTTAAAGAGATTAAGCATGACTCTGGGAAGAGTGGCTGAGTCTCGTTCATTCCTAAATAGCATACCTTGTGTCTGAAGACAAAAAAAAATAAAAAATGAGATATATTGTTTTAAGGTATTGGGTTTTTTTAAGCTTATGTATTTCTCCATATATAATCTATCATTTTCTAAAAGATCAAGGCAAGCCAGATATATCTGACTATTCAATGCAGTCTCTGATAATCTGCAAGTTGTATTCTTAAAGAACCCCATATTATTGTTATTATTATTATACGTATCTTTAAGCACATGTCAAAGACCATTCTAAACACTGAAGTAGATACAGATTTATCAGTTAGGACACAGTTCCTGTCCCACATGGAGCTCACAAAGTAAGAAAAATGAGTCAAAATTAAAGAAAAGCAATAAAAGTCAAAATTAAAAAATCAAGTCACTGACTAGTACACGTTTCTTGATGGATTCTGCATGCACACAAGCAATCATTTTTTTTCAATATCACTGGGTTCTATCCAGACAAGTGTGTTTGGAAAAAATATTGGAAAAACATTGGAAAAAATGATTGTGTGCATGTATTCACATAGAGTCTATCACGAAATGGGTACTATTCAGTGACTTTTCCTTAGACTTTTGATTGATTTTGATTTGATTTTGACTGCTGGATAGACTGCAAGCCTGTTGCAGGTAGGGAACATGTCTATCAACTCTGTTATACTGAACTCTCCCAAGCACTTTTACAGTGTACTGCTCATAGTAAGTACTCAGTAGACACAATTGATTGATAGACTGATCAAACACATACATTAGGGTACAATTCCATCCCTCAAAATATCTGGGACATGATATCCTGGATGGTTAGAATTTTATTTGGGCAAAGGCACAAGTCTGGGCATGTTGAGCTCTCGAGGTCCCTGACAGTTCCAGGATCCTGTGAAATTAGAAATTATTGTTCCTTTGAGTCAACCTTCAGAACAGATTTCACATAGATTGAGTGATGAGAGTATATGCTCATAGAAATACTAGACACTTGGACTCCCTTATGGCTTTGGTTGAATTATGAAGGCCTTCAAAATCATCTGAAATAAGTGGTTCTAAAAGAAAGGTTTTATTAATTTGAGGTTAAAGGGAGCTGGCATAATTTAATCATTTCAAAAGACTGTTCAGCGAAGGAATCAATCAAGCAGTAGGGGAAGCAGTGTGGCTCAGTGGAAAGAGCCTGGGCTTGGGAGTCAGAGGTCATGAGTTCTGATCCTGGCTCTGCCGCTTGTCAGCTGTGTGACTTTGGGCAAATCACTTAACTTCTCTGAACCTCAGTTCCCTCATCTGTAAAATGGGGATGAAGACTGCGAGCCCCACGTGGGACAAGCTGATCACCTTGTACCCTCCCTAGTGCTTAGAACAGTGCTTTGCACAGAGTAAGCGCTTAATAAATACCATCATTTATTGAACATTCACTGTATGCATAGCACTGCATTAAGGACCTGGGAGATATGATCCCCTGCCTTCAAGGAGCTTGGCCAAAAGCAAAAGCGTGGTCTCTCAGAGGTTTTTTTTAGGCCTTATTGGTTTCAAGCACTTTGCATAGTGCTCTGCATAGAGTAAGTGCTCAATAAATACCATTGGTTGACTGATTCAAGATAGTCATTCACTTTGCAGATGTACAAGAATGGTCAGACTTGTGTTTCATGAAGAAGACTCCTGGAAGTTTCAGAGACGGGGCTGGAATTTCAAAAACCAAGGGAACAGGATTTGTGTCTCAGGGTGTTATCAGAGGGGCTGTTTTCCAGTTTTAGATGGTAATGTGACTAAAAAATATGATTTTCATCTTCAAGAGAAGCTGGTTGGTCTAAAACAAGCCTTTGTGTTGCTAGAAACTACATTAACCTCACTGGTTCAAGTTAAAAGTCTTGAATTTCTCCAATGTCAGATAAAATGCACACTCCCACACCCATTCATAACTCCCCCATATACAGCAGCAGCCCAGAGAAGAGATAGGGAAGGTAAGCTACAGCAATACATGCCTTGAGTCCTTCACCCCAAAGCTTTACACAAACCTCCTGGTATTTAAGGTACTACTAAGCCACTGCTCCCCCCAGGTGAATCACTGTCTGAGTCCTGAGTTAGTGTTCCTTTAGGATCAGGAAATGAGCTTCTAAGGCTGCAAATCTCACCTCCTCTTACAGGTGAGTCATTTCCATTAGCGAGAGAGCTAGCTGGTCCACCGGCTCCAGATCGGGGGAATCCGTGTCTTCGGAAGGCGGGCCCCCGAGAGCAGTGGACAAAGGGGTCCCTGCCTTCCTGGAAGGGAAGAAAACATGATTCTTCTCTGTGCTTTCCTGGAAAAGCTACTCTTCTCCCCGTAAAAGTTTGAAGGTCATTCTTAAGTAGAGTTGAGGAGCCCTACGAATGGACGGCCACAATGACAGGTAAGTGATTGCTCAAAATGGGTTCGGGAAGGTCCAAAACTACCGGGGTGAAAAAGCTGACTGAAAACATCAATGACACCTTTTTTTTTTTAATTTAAGCCCGGGGAGAAAACTGGGAGTTAAATGTCAGTAGAGGGGAGAAAAAATTAGTTCAACCTGAACGCTGAACAAGGCGTTAAAGAGACAAGCGCACTCTGCCCTTGGCAGGATTTTATAGTTTTCAATTCAGGGGAAACCACAGAGCCATTGAAAATGTAAATTGCACATTGAGTTCTCAAAAGGAGAATAAATATGAGGCTGGAAAATCATGTCGCCTAATAGTTGTTTTCAGGAAAGCTCTCTAAAACAGTTTATTTCTGGATAAAATGAGATTCTAGCGACAAAACAAATTCATTCTACAGTGTACAAATCTGACTTATTTAAAAATGAAATGAGAGGGGTTTGGAGCATTTTGGAAGGTCTTTTCTGGGAGGGTTTTTTTCTTCTTTCAATAAAGAATATCATTCTTTTAATTATACCACAAAGAGCAGGGTGATCCTCATTCAGATTCTTGAGAGATCATGTTAAAACATGTCAGGTAAGAGTCACTGGGAAAATTACATGTCTAACAAACAACCTAGCAACTGTATTATGTTGTACATTTAGAAAAAAGTTGGTGAAGTAATTTCAGTGAGTACACCCGACTCCTTTCTAAAAACAGCAAGCCGCCTCATACTCGATTTTAGAAAGGACTCTTCCAAGTTACTATTGAAACTCAGCAAGGCTAATACTTCTGTTAGTTGGTGTGGTTTTTTTTAATCATAGAGGACAAACACTATCATTCTGCCCTATCTTTAAGCCTTAGCCTAGTTTGAATTATGTTTGCCAAGCATTTTGAAGACGTAGTTACCTTATAATTCAAGGACTGTTTTCTTGCGAAACCTTCAAAAATGCTCACTGCAAAACTCCCGATTTTGTGTGCCTGAGTACTGGAGCTGCTTCGACAACACGCCTGACCAAGCCCAGTGTGGTCACAAGGATGTGATCTATCAGCGTCCTAGACAAAAAAATGTTCTGAAAATTCACATTACGGTATCACTAAGTGAACCTTGCCTTTACCACAACTGGATCTGTACTGATAGGAGAAATGTGAGGTCAATCAATCAGTCATATTTATTGAGTGCTTACTGTGTGCAGAACACTATACCAAGAGCTTGGGAGAGTACAAAATAACAATACAACAGACACATTCGATGAACATTGGCCCCAAATTACAGAAAAAAATGATTACTGGAATCAAACGGAAGGATGAAGGGATGGGGCGACGGATGGGGAATGGGTGGTGGCACCTGGTAGAATGTTTGTCTTTTCATTCTTTATGTTTCACTCTCACAGAAAGAAAAATCAATGAAATTTGATAATATGGGGACAGAGGGTTGACTCTGACTCTAGAATAAAGGGTCTAGATACTAATAGAGGTAAAAGCTCAAGGCAGTTCTAGTTAGGGCTCGAAACCATTTCAACGAAATTCCAGACATCTTATGGGGGCTCTTATTTTCTTATGATTCTTCTGTTACCAGAACTTTTCCCTCCTTCTGCCATGAAGTGTGGTCATGACTCAGAAGGTAATCCTTCTTTCACTTTCAGTATTCACCCCCAAGAATATTTCTTCTAAATACAAACAACTAGAGATTTCAGTATGTCTGCTTCCAAGCATGGGTACCAGGAAGGATAAAGAAGGTGGGGCAGGGGAGTGAGAGGGCAGTTTGGCTAGTTACCCAGCCAGGGAGGGTGTGTGCTGGGAAGGGAGAGGATGTGGCAGCTTGGAGATCAAATTAGGCCACCTCTTAAAGAGACGCCAAGACAGATTGTACATTGACTCCTAAAGCCGGGAGCCTGGGAGCCAGGGAACGTACATCAGGCAGAAAGGCCAGGGACGAGACTGACTTACTCTTGTTTGTGGAAGTAACTGAATGCTGAGAACTGATTTTCTAATGTGGTTGATCAGTTGAGAAGTGTGTTTGGAATAAGGCAGTGCATGTATGGTAGGGGGAAGAGGGAGAGGGGAAGAGATAGAAAAGGAGGAAGGCGAAGGCTGAGTTTGAGTATAGAGAGTACTTCCTGATGGCCATGCTTACTTTTGAATCGAGGGTCAAGACAAAGACTGAAGTCCACGAGGGCCCTTCAAAGAGCATTGGAGATCATAGATGTCATGAGAAGCAGCATGGAATAATGGATAATAATAATAATAATAATAATAATGTTGGTATTTGTTAAGCACTTATTATGTGCCATGCACTGTTCTAAGTGCTGGGGTAGATCCAAGGTAATCAGGTTGTCCCTCAGGGCTCACAGTCTTCATCCGCATTTTCCAGATGAGGGAACTGAGGCAGAGAGAAGTTAAGTGACTTGCCCAAAGTCACACAGCTGACAGGAGGCAGATCCGGGACTCGAACCCAGGACCTTCTGACTCCCAAGCCAGGGCTCTTTCCATTGAACCACGCTGCTAGAGCACAGGCCTAGGAATCAGAGGGACCTGGGTTCTAATCCCACTCCACCACTTGTCTGTTGTGTGACCTTGGGCATGTCACTTCACTTCTCTGTACCTCATCTGTAAAATGGAGATTAAGACTGGGAGCCCCATATGGGATATGGACTCTGTCTAATCTGATTACCTTATATCTACCCCAGCACTTAGAACAGTGCCTGGCACATAGTAAGTGCTAAACAAATACCATAAATATACACATATACACACACATATATATAGATATAGATAGATGTATCTATCTAAATCTATATATGTAAGGCAGTGCAAATAAAAGCAATGAAAAACCAAAAGTGCATGGGATGGGCCTTTCCTTCCACAGCAGAGACTTTCTTTTCCTAAGCATGATAAGAGAATTTGGGAAGCAATGTGGCCTAGAAAGATGAGTATGAGACTGGAGTCAGAGGACCTTGGTTCTAATGCCGACTACAACATGTCCCTGCTGTGTGACCTTGGGCAAGTCATTTAACTTCCCTCATCTGCAAAATGGAAAGTCAATGCCTGTTCTCCCTCCCAATTAGACTGTGAACCCCTTACGAAACTTGATTATCTTTTATCTACCCAAGTGCTTAGTATAGTGCTTGGCACACAGTAAGCATTTGACAAATACCACAATTATCATTAACTATCATATTAGAAAAGCATGTTCCGTTGGCCTTGGTTTCAAAGGGATGGGACTTTGGCACAGGGCACAAATGCACATTTTTGGACACTTTATCAAAGGAATGACTTCCTGAATAATGACAGGGAGTCAAACTGGGAAACTTAGCCAATGTTACACCAGGGAAGGAAAACCAAAAACCAAATCCCCTCAAAATGTGTTTTTTATTCCAGTTTTTCAAAGGCAGAAACATATGTTAAATTCTATGGTGCTACCTCACCCCGCTCAAATATGAAATATTCAGGAATACGTGGGCTTTGTGGAACAACAGGTCCAATATGGGAAGGCTCTGATTGGTCGACAACAAAGAATCCAAAATGCCCATTATCATCATTCATCAAAAAGTAAATTTTTGAAGGCATATGATATTGACATAGGCACTGAAGGCCTGTGAAAGAGGCTCTAGTTTAGTGATTAATGGGCATTAGTTAAGGGCTGTAATTAGAGCTTGGATTAAGCTATAAGTAAAAAGTAAAATTCCAGTCACTCCTGTTGAAAATGGACATAACCCTAAAAGCTTCCTTCTGCATATGATTCCAGTTGGCTCCTGAATATATAGCCAGATCCCTTTTACATAAAAGGGCCAAACACAACATATTCAATTGTCCCAAGACTTAATAATTGCCCCTCCATTGTGGACCACAACTTCTGGGGGCCATATCTTCCTCAAAGAGAAGACCTTTAGAGAATCAGCATGGCCTACTGGAAATAGCATGGCCCTGGGAGTCAGAGGACCTGGGTTCTAATCCTGTCTCTGCCAAATGCTTGCCGTGTGACCGAAATCACTTAACTTCTCTGTGCCTCAGTTCTCCTGCTCTCCCTCCTACTTAGTCTGTGAGCTCCATGTGGAACAGGTAATGTGTCCAACTTATTTCACTTGCATCTACCCTAGTGCTTAGAACAGTGTTTGATACATAGTAAGTGCTTAACAAATACCAAAGAAAACAAACAAAAACCTATCAGAAATCTCCAACTACCATGATGAGTAAAAAGGAAACAATCCAAAGAAAGCAGTGTGGCCCAGTTGAAAGATCATGGGCTTGGGAGTCAGAGGGCCTGGGTTCTAAGCCTGACCCCGCCACTTGTCTGCTGCTTGACCTGGGGCAAATCACTTAACTTCTCTATCCTTCAGTGACCTCATCTGTAAAATGGGGATTAAGACTGTGCGACTCATGTGGGACATGAACTGTGTCCAACCTCATTAGATTGTATCTACTCCAGGGTTTAGTACAGTGCCTGGCACATAGTAAGTGCTTAACAAATGCAATAAAAAATATACAAAGAGGAAGGAAATGTAATTTTTTCTTGTCATTCATAGCATTCATTTAATAATGATTCTATTTGTTAAGCCCTTACTATGTGCCAAGCACTGTTCTAAGCACTGGGGTAAATACACAGTTATCAGGTTGCCCCACATGGGGCTCATAGTCTTAATCCTCATTTTCAGATGAGGTAACTGAGGCACAGAGAAGTTAAGTGAATTGCCCAACGTCACACAGTTGACAAGTGGAAGATCTGGGATTAAAACCCACGACCTCTGACTCCCAAGCCTGTGCTTTTTCCACTGGCCATGCTGCTTCTCAGCACCACCATTCTCTCTGGCTCAAAAGCCTGTAACTTTGGCATTTTCCTCCATTCATCTCTCTCATTCAAACCACATATTCAATCTGTCACCAGATCTTGTCAGTTCCATCTTCACAACATCGCTAAAATTTATCTTTCCTCTCCATCCAAACTACTACTAAATTAATCCAAGCATTTATCCTATCCCGCCTTGACTACTAGCATCAGCCTTCAGCAAGGAGGCTCCTTGCTTCCTGTCTCTCCCCACTCCAGTCCACACTTAACTCTGCTGCCTGGATAATTAAAAAATATACATAGATGTATATATAAATACATATATATATATATATATATATATATATTCAGTCCATGTTTTCCCTATCTTCAAGCACCTCTAATAGTTGCCAATCCATCTCAGCTTCAATAAGAAATTCCTTACCATTAGCTTTAAAGCTTTCAATCAGCTTTCCCCTCTAGTTTACCTCACTGATTTCCTACTATAATCCAGCACGTTCACTTTGTTCTCCTAACGCCAAACTATTCACTGTACCTCAATCTTCTCTATCTCACCACCAATTCCTTGCCCATTTCGTGCCTCTAACCTGGAACTCCCTACCGCTTCATATCCAACAATCACTCTCCGCACTTTCAAAGTCTTATTAAAAGCACATCTCCTCCAAGAGGCCTTCTCTGACTAAATCCTCATTTGCCCTAATCCCTTTCCCTTCTGCATCACCCTTGCATTTGGATTTGTACCATTTATTCACCCCACCCTCAGCACTTAAGTACATATCCACAATTTATTTTAATGTCTGTCTCCCCCCTCAGACTGAAAGCTCCCTGTGGGCAGGGAACATGACTACCAATTCTGATATACTGTACTCTCCCAAGCGCTTAGTATAGTGTTCTCCACACAGTATGCACGCAATACGTATGACTGATTGTCATTTTTAAAGGAATGACCCTCTAGTGAATATGCAGAGTAGATGTCCCATATTTTTCATGTCCTAGTTTCCCTTCTACTGTGACAAGCCACAAATGCAGACAGAGCAAATTATCTGTCAACATTTATGAAGCATGCTTGTTTACATGGGAGCAACTCTATATAAGCATCTCAAGAGGTTGCTTTCCTGATCAAGAAGGGCCAATTTGTCCTTACTTGAACTGTGCATAGATTCAAAGTGAGCTAAGTTTTGGTATGTTTCTCTTGATTTCAGATACCCCAACAGAACTTGTTTAAAGTTAGCTCCACTTTAATATCTCACTACTCTCAATTTCCAAGCCCATAATACTAAATGGAGTTTCAAGCTAAAATAAACTGGATTGGAACCTTAGAAAAACATGGGGCAATGAGAAATCTGGTAACTAGAGTTTGGTGATTTCAAGCTGACTGGAGTGGGAGTCCAAAGAAATGTGATTCCACTGTCCTGGGACCCTCACCTTTTGTGGAGATAGGTCCTGGGGAACTGGGTGGGGACCCCCTCCTGGATAGGGATTGCATAGTTTGCTGCCAGCCAGATAAAAACAGCAGCAGAAACTCTTTACCATTGGCTTTAAAACATTCGATCACTTTTTGCCCCCTCCTATCTTATCTTGCTGATTTCCTACTACAACCCAGCACTTGTAGTTTGCTCCTCTACACCATCCAACTCACTATACCTTGATCTCATCTATCTCAGAACAGGGGTTCTGTTTCTGTTTGTTGCTAAAAAGCATCCTGGGAAACGGAGTGACAGCCTTTTGGGTCTGGGGCAGGGGAGTCTGGGAGGCAATAATCTTCCTCTCAATACTCTCCATACTTTCTCTGACCAGAATGTAAATAAAAACAATAACAATACTTAATAATAATTTTGGTACTTGTTAAGTGGTTACTACATGCCAAGTCCTGTTCTAAATGCTGGGGCAGACACAAGTTACCCCATTTGGACACAGACCCTGTCCCACATGGGGCTCACGGTCTTAATCCCCATTTTATAGATCAGGTAACTGAGGACCAAAAAAGTTATGTGACACCCAGGGTCATACAGCAGACACAAGGAAGAACCGAGATTAGAACACACATCCTTCTGCCTCCCAGGCCCGTGCTCTACCCACTAAGGGAAGCTTACATGTAGGAGTCCCGCTCAGAGTTTACCAGACTGTAAGCTTGTTGTGTGTGGGCAGGCAGCATGTCCACCAACTCTATTATACTTTACTCTCCCAAGCGCTTAGCACAGTGTTCTGCACACAGTAAGCATTCAATAAATACAATTGATTGATAGTTGCCCTGCCAATAAGGTGGACATAATAATTGTGGCATTCGTTAAGTGCTTACTATGTGCCAAGCACTGTACTAAGTACTGTCCTAGATACAAGATAATCAGGACCCACAAAGGACTCACTGTCTAACTAGCTTCTTCAAGTGACTCTTGCCTAAGATAAGAGGCAAATGAAGTAGGTGGACCAAAATAGGTAATTGAGATTAGTTATCGTGTGGAAGGTAAAGATAATAATAATAATTGTGGTATTTGTTAAGCACTTACTATGTTCTGAGCTGCGTAATGAAGGTGTTTTTAAGCATTTAGTATGTGTCAAGCACTGTTCTAACTGCTGGGGTAGATAGAAGATGATCTGGTTGGACACACTCCCTCTCCCCAATGGAACTCACAGTCTTCATCCCCATTTTACAGACAAAATAAAGGAGGCACAGAGAAGTTAAGTGACTTGCTCAAAGTCACACAGCAGACAAGTACCTTATTGCTATTGTTCTTTTATTGCTACTGTTCTTGTCTGTCCGTCTCCCCCTATTAGACTGTAAGCCCGGCAAAGGGCAGGGACTGTCTCTATCTGTTACCGATTTGTACATTCCAAGCGCTTAGTACAGTGCTCTGCATATAGTAAGCACTCAATAAATACTATTGAATGAACAAGTAGCAGTGATGGAATTAGAACTCAGGTCCTTCTGACTCCCAGGCCTGTGCTAACTGCCGGGGTAGATACAAGATAATAAGGTCCCACATGGGGCTCACAGTCCAAGTAGGAGGGAGAACAGATATTGAATTTCCATTTTTGCCAATGAGGGAAACGAGGCAAAGAGAAGTTAAGTGACACACAGCAGGTATGTGGCGGAGCAGGGATCAGATCCCAGATCCTCTGACTCCTAGGCCCGTGCTTTTTCCGCTAGACCACACTGCGTCTCAATGTACTGGGCAAGCCTGACCGCCCAACCAATAATTTTTAAGATCAGGCCATGCAGATCTACATACAAAAGGCACTTCATAGCCCCAAATCTCAATGCTGAGCCTTCCTCCCTGACTGATAAGGACTTTCTAGCTTTTCCACTTTTTCTTCCCAGCCCGATTCCCCACACCTAATGCCAGTCTCACTGGTTTGAAGGCAGCTCCTGAGGTGGGAAGACAAGGTTAGGGTGGTGGGGGTTGCACAGAGTCACCAACCCCATGTCATAGTTTTCAATCAGTCGGACTCCTGGGCCAGGGAAAAGAGATCAGCCCTAGGCCCAAATGGACCAAGTCTAAGGTGGGAAGAAAGAACTTGTCTTATGTTGTCAAGTCGCCTCCAACTCATACCCATGCCATGAACACATCTCTCCCAGAATGCCCCACCTCCATCTACAATCATTTTGGTAGTGTTTTCTTGGTAAAAATACAGAAGTGGTTTACCATGGCCTCCTTCCGTATGGTAAATTTGAGTCTCCGCCCTCCACTCTCTCCCATGCCACTGCTGCCCAGCAGAGGGGAGTCGACTTGTAGCAGAACACTTTCCACTCACTAGCCACTGGCCAAGCTAGAAATGGAATGGATAGGCCTCTGCTTGACTCTCCCTCCCATAGTTGAGACTGGTAGAGTACTGGAAACTTTCCAAGTGCCACCCCGAGAGGCCACAGTCCCGTTCCTTAAATTATTCCTCCCTCTCCTCTCACTTAGATGGTAGACTCTTTGTGGGTGGGTGTTGTATCTTTTGTTTTTGTTATATTATACTAAGCACTTAGAATAGTGCTTCCCAACATTATAATAAACACCATTAACTGTCCTGCCCCTCCTCCCCATTCCAGACCAAAATGGTGAACCATTGGTCCCTGAGACCAAACTGGTCCCACCCCAGGATACTCCTGGATTATGCCAGTCATTATTTGGAGGGTGGTGGGAGGAGACACCATTCTCTGAAGAGCAGGACCTGGGCCAGGTGTCAGTCAGTCAGTTGTTTATTGGTCAGTCAGTTATTTTATTGAGCACTTACTGTGTGCAGAGCACTATACTGTGTGCTTGGGAGCGACACATTCCCTGCCCACAATGAGCTTACAGACTAGAGGGGAAGACAGACATAAATATAATTAAATACATATTGCCTAGACTGGCTCTCCCTAGAGTTGGTCCTGAGGGCAGATGTTATAAAAGCAAGCCTGTCCCACCTGCACGACCCCCATTCATTGCTTTTCAACTTCATCATGCTACATATTTACATAGCATACTGTAACAAAAAATTACTAGTGGTAAATTCCATTTTCTTTAACTTAATGATAAATCAGATACTAAGGTAGAGAAAGATTCCATAACATTTTTTGCAATCCATTCACCCTGTGCAGAAGCAGCATGGCTTAGTGGAAAGAGCACAGGCTTGGGATTCAGAGATCCTGGGTTCTAATCCCGGCCCCACCACTGATCAACTGTGTGACTTTGGGCAAGTCACTTGACTTCTCTGTGCCTCAGTTACCTCATTTGTAAAATGGGGATTAAGACTGTGAGCCTCAAGTGGGAGAACCTGATTACCCTGTATCCACCCCAGCGCTTAGAACAGTGCTCAGCACATAGTAAGCATTTAACAAATGCCATCATTATCATTATTATTATTATGGATGAATCTCAAATGCACTGCTTTTTTTTAATGGTACTTGTTAAGCAATTACTATGTGCCAGGCACTGCACTAAGCTCCTGAGGTAGATGCAAGCTAATCAGGCTGGACACACTTGATGTCCCACATTGGACTCACAGTCTTAATACTCATTTTTTAGATGAGAGAACTGAGGCACAGAAAAGTTAAGAGACTTCACCAAGGTCACACAACAGGCAAGTGGAGGAGCCAGAATTAGAATCCTGGTCCTTCTTACTTCCTGGCCCATGCTCTATCCACTAGGCCACACTGATTTAATTGCTCATTCTTCAGCCTCTTCTCAAGTCATAGTGAAGGAAAGTTCTCTTCCCCCATACTGACCTCCCATTTGTTGGCATCTGATAGACTGAATTCCATTTCTGACAGTCAACTGGGAGCTCTCCTTCTCTGAAGGTACTCAGATAAAAGACTGATGTTTCATGTGCATGAGAAAGCTTAAATGGGTTTCCTGACTGTCTAAAGTTCCCTCTATGTCCATGATATTAGTTAAAGCCCACCCCCGCAAAAAAAACCTTTCAGTCATCCTTGTTACAAAATTCAGGACAAACTGTCCAAGCCTGGCGACACCAGAATTACCAATTAGCCTCCCGATCCAAGGAAATTCTGCTTCCTTAGGGATAAAATATAGGAAGGTGAGGAATATTTTAAGCCACTGTTGACTCTGCTCTTACAAATTAGTGAATGAAAAGGAAATGTCTCTATGACTCTAGGATTTGATTCTTTTGACTAACCCTCGTCTATCTGATATCTCCCCTCATCTCATAAAACTACAGAATATGGGAATCATCATTACTAGATCAGAGCAAACACTCACCCTAACCAGTATTATATCTCTGACACATTGCTTGTTGGACTTTTGTGTCCAGGGCTTAGTAGAGTGCTTGGCACATAGTAAACATTTAACAGACACCACTATTATTATTATTATTGTTATTATCATTGTGATGTTTGTCCCTCTAGTCATCAAAAGGGATGGGAGATTTAACAAGATTAGAAGAGATGAATGAAAGGAAGATAGGCGAACTAGCAAATTAGGGACAAACTCTGATTAAGGTATCATTAGATAATAGATCTTCTTTGGGCAAGTCTAAATGGGCTCTACTTTGTCCTAATCTTCTCTGACCTCTTGCTCCCTTCAGTGCTCTTCATCACTTCCTTGTGCTTCGGTTTCCTCATCTATAAAATGGGGATTCAATACTTTGTTCTCCCTCCTACTTCGACCATGAGCCTCTTGAGGGACCTGAGGGATTGTGTCTGATCTGATTATCCTGGATCTTCCCCAGGGCTTAGTATGATGCTAGGCACATTGTAAGTGTTTAGCATATACCACTATTATTATTATTATGCTTTTGATTCTTATCACTTCCTTCTCCTAGACACTCTTATCACCATTATTTCAGATATATGAAATAGTATGAATAGATCATGGGCCTGGGAGTCAGAAGGATTTAAATTCTAATCCTGGCTCTATCACTTGTCTGCTGTGTGACCTCGGGCAAGTCACTTCACTTCTCTGTACCTCAGTTACCTTATCTAAAAAAATGAGTATTAAGAATATGAGCCCCATGTGAGAGATGGACTGCATCTGACCTGATTAGCTTGTATCTACCCCAGGGTTTAGTACAATGCCTGGTACACAGTAAGTGCTTAACCATTTAAAAAAAAGAATATGAAACTCACATGGTTCTCCGCTTACCTCTCTGACCCACTTCTCAATCTTCATGGATGATATTTCTCCCTCCCCTCAACCTTCATCTTGCTATCCCTACGGTTCTGTCCCGGTTCTCTCCTCGTCTCACTTTACCCTCGTTCTCTTAGGGAGCTTATCTGCTTACAGAGTCTCAACTACCACCTTTATTTAAATGACTGCCAAATCTTCCTCACCATCTCCAACTTCTCACCTGCCTTAATAGTAATAATTGAGTTATTTCCCAAATGCTTATTATGTGCAGAACACTTTACTAAAAACTGAGGTAGATACAAGATAAGCAGGTGGGCCACAGTCCCTGTCCCACATGGGGCTCACAACCACATGTTTCCTCCTGCCTTCATTCGTCCTAGCTTGTGAACTGGGGGTTAGCTTTGAATTCTCACTGATTTTCTGCTCCCATATTTTATCTGTCAGTTTTCCCTCTACAGCATTTCTCAGACCCAGCCCCTTTTCCTTCACCCTTCTCACCACCACTCCGGTCCCAACCTTTGTCACTTACCCTGCTGGCTTATGGTACCAACCTCCTAACAGGCCTCCCTGCCTCCAGCCTCTCTCCTCTTTAACCTGTCCTACTTTCAGATGCCCAGGCCAGCTTCCTAAAATATCATTCATTCAAAGAAAGAGGTCACCAATTAAGTACAGAATATCTGTCTCTTCCTCAGAACCCTCTAATGGCTACTCATTTCTCACAGCACTGTACTTGTCCGCTCAACTGTATATATTTTCGTTACCCTATTTATTTTGTTAATGAATTGTACATCGCCTTGCTTCTATTTAGTTGCCATTGTTTTTACGAGATGTTCTTCCCCTTGACGCTGTTTAGTGCCATTGTTCTTGTCTGTCCGTCTCCCCCGATTAGACTGTAAGCCCGTCAAACGGCAGGGACTGTCTCTATCTGTTGCCGACTTGTTCATCCCAAACGCTTAGTACAGTGCTCTGCACATAGTAAGCACTCAATAAATACTATTGAATGAATGAATTTCTCTTCCTATGAAACAGAATCGCCTGACCAGTAGATGCAAAACTCCCCACCCATTCTTTCCTACTGAACTGTCTGCACTCTTCGCTCCTCACCTGTAATCTTCCTAGTTGTATTTTGTTCTTAACTTTCCCACCTTCAAGCTAAACCACTCCCCCTGCATAAAACTCCTTCTTTTAAATTGACAGACCACCTGTACCAGGAGGCCTTCTCTGATTAATCCCTATCTCCCCTGGCCATGTCATCCAGTCATCCTTATTTCTATAAATTGGTTTATTTATTCCTCTTATCTATTTTTCTACGTTTTTGCTGCTCCAGTTGTATCTGTGTTTTTCCTCCTGTTTCCTCTTCGTGTATTCAATCTGTGTGCCTGTCTCCCTCATCAGACGGAAACTGCTCAAGGGCAACAACGATGCCCGTGAAATATTTACAATGAGCAGACTGCTTTGCTTAAAAATACTAATGTGGGAATGAATAAATCATTGCCCTCTTAAAAGAAAAGACTTCATAAATTCTGATAACTATTTTTTAGTAAAAAAAAAATATTTTAAATTGAAGAAATTCAACAACAGCAACTTTAGCAAAACAGTGTGCTTTTTAACAGCACAAGTTTTGAGATACTTTAAGACTTGGTAACTTTTATTTTATGGTCTTTGTTAAGTGCTGATTATGTGCCAGTCACTAAGCAGTGGGGAAGAGACAAGCTAACCTGGTTGGACATAGTCCCCACCCCACTCAAAGTCTTAATTCCCATTTTGTAGCTGAGGTTACTGAGCCACAGAAGTTATGTGACTTGTCCAAGGTCACACAGCAGACAAATGTTGGAGCTGGGATTGAACCCAGGCCTTCTGACTCCTAGGCCTTTGCTTTTTCCACTAAGCCGTGCTGCTTTTTTGTATCTTAAAGAAGGCTGAAAAGCTCAAGTTACCAAACAGCTGTAAATTATATTTTCATTGGGATCACCACTTGAATACCGATTACACATGAACTACTTTAAGTGACTCTGTGGCTTATTTTTTCAGAATTTGGAAGTGTGATGCAAAAAGAGTGTTAACCGGATAGCAGTTTGAGTCAGTAAATGCATCAAGAATGAATCCCAACTTTGCTGATCTATCAATTACTGCACATTTGGTGTTATTATCCCAAGTGCTTAGTACAATGCTCTTCTCCTAGCAAGCACTCAAATGCCATTGATGATTTTTCAGTTCAGAGCCCGGACATTCTAATACCCAGACCCCTTCCTCTCCCTTCTTTCCCTTTTAACGCTCTTGCTAAGGAGGTTTTTTTTTCTGGGACAGCACTGAGATTAGGGAAGGGAAAGAAATCTAGCAAAAATGGTTCCCTTTTTTAAAAAAAAGTTATTTCTTAAGCACCTATTATGTTCCAGGCACCCTACTAAGCACTGGCCTAGATTCAAGCTAATCTGGTTGGACACAGTCCATGTTGGACATAGTCCATGAAAGCTCACCTCCTCTAGGAGGTCTTCCCAGACTGAGACCCTCTTTTCCTTTGCTCCTCCTCCCCTCCCCATTGCCCCTAGTCCCTCCCTCCACTCTACACCCCTCACTTGTGTATATATGTATATATTTATCATTCTATGTATTTTATTAATGATGTGCATACATCTATAATTCTATTTATTTATTTTGATGTTATTGATGCCTGTCTACTTGTTTTGTTTTGTTGTCAGTCTCCCCCCCTTCTAGACTGTGAGCCCATTGTTGGATAGGGATTGTCTCTACCTGTTGCCCGAATTGTACTTTCCAAGCGCTCAGTGTAGTGCTCTGCACACAGTAAGCACTCAGTAAATATGACTGAATGAATGAATGTACCACATGGGGCTCATGGCCTTAATCTCCATTTCACAGATGAGGTAACTTAGGCACAAAGAAGACATTGAGAATAATAATTATGGTTTGTAAAATGCTTATTATGTGCCAGGCACTGTACTAAACGCTGGGCTGGATACAAGCAAATCAGGTGGGACAGAGTCCCTTTTACACATAGGGCTAATGGTCTGAATCCCCATTTTACAGACGAGGTAATTGAGGCACAGAGAAGTGAAATGACTTTCCCAAGGTCACACAGCAGACAAGTGGTGGGACTGGGATTAAAACCCATGACCTTCTGATTCCCAGGCCCATGCTCTATCCACTACATTATGCTAGTTACCTGTGGATAACTGATAAATGTTTAATGAGGAAAGGAATTGAAATAAATGTCTAAAGTAAAGTTCGGGCGATTATCCACTATTCCATTAATGCCTGTCATTTTCCCCCATTCTACAGAAAAATCAATGGTAGGTTATAAGGTAATTTGGCAAGGAGATTTAACAAGACAAGAGCACCACTCTTCTTACTAAACCAGGGAAACTACCTGAGAAGATATTAGAAACAGTTGTTGTTATTGTTGTTATCTTATGCTGTCAAGTCGTGACTGACCCATAGCAACATCAAGGACACATCTCTCCCAGAATGATCCACCACCATCTGCAATCCTTCTAGTAGTGTATCCATAGAATTTTCTTGGTAAAAATACAGAAGCGGTTTATCATTGCCTCCTTCCACACAGAAAACCTGAGCTTCCACCCTCAACTCTCTCCTGTGCTGCTGCTGCGCAGCCCAAGTGAGTTTTGACTTGTAGCAGTTTGCCTTCCACTTGCTAGCCACTGCCCAATCTAGGAATGGAATGGACAGGCCTCTGCTTGACTCTCCCTCCCATAGTTGAGACTGGTAGAATGCCGTAAACTCTCCAGGTGTGACCCTGAGAGGTGTTAGGAACAGTTACATTTCTATAAATCAAATAAAACTAGGTTACTTACACTTTCTCAATGAATAAAACTTAGAAAATTGTAGTTTCTTTTGGCGTAATGTGCACATTGATGATTCAAGACATAGTTATGCAATTAAAATGAACCAGTACTCATTTTAAATAATTGCTGCATTTAAGGTTCCAATTGAAAACTCTATATTTCCCAAGGTAAATACTTCTGGAATTCCTTATACTCTTATTTCAGCTTGAATACATCTATTCACCAATAGAATTATTGAACATTTACTGTGTGCAGAGCACTGAACTAAGTGATTGGGAGAGTATAATACAACAGAATTAGTAGACATGTTCCTGCACATAAAGAAAAAGGAGGAAAAAGTGGAGCATACATAAATGAGTGAATTAAATTGAATGACAGTGATCAGGATGATTATACCACATTTAAACAGAGGATGATCTTTTCTGTTCCAAAAAAGGAAAATATTTGTGCTACAATGAAGCTCCTAATTGGCAGATGTTCCCCATGCTTCTGTTGTACTCCCTTTCATATCCACTCCCAGCCCCACAGCACTTATGTACATATCTGTCATTTATTTATTCATATTAATGTCTGTCGCCCACCCCCTACTTAGCCTATAAGCTCATTGTGGGCAGGGTTTGTGTCTGCTTATTACATTGTACTCTCCCAAGTGCTTACTACAGTGCTTTGAACACAGTAAGGGCTCAGTAAGCATGACTGAATGAATGAATGATCAAAATCTTTAGTCCAGTCCACTCCTCCTTCCTTCATTTTGTCAGTAAATACCTACACCTAAATGTGAGATAACCCCTTAGATCTGGACTTAATTTCTATCTTATTGATGTCTTGAAATCTTTGAGAACCCATTGGTCTGGAATAGTTCCCCTTTTTATGGTATTTGTTAAGTGCTTACTATGTGCCAGGCACTGTACTAAGCGCTGGAGCAGATACAACCTAATCAGGTAGGACATGGTCCGTGTCCCACATGGGGCTCACAGTTTTAATCCCCATTTTACAGATGAGATAATTGAGGCACAGACAAGTTAAGTGACTTGCCTAAGGTCACACAGGCAGACTGGAATTGGAACCCAAGTCCATGCTGACCCCTAGGCCCATGCTCTACCCACAAAACCATGCAGCTTCCTTTTAGGATAGAATGGTTTCTGTAAAGCACGCAACTTTTTTTCTAGTGTCCCCAACTCTCTGCTCAAATGTAAAAAGATTGAGATCTTGACTCATTCTAGACCGTAAAATCGCTATGGACAGGGAACTTGTCTGCTAATTCCATTGCATTGTAGTCTCCCAAGTGCTTAGTACAGTGTTCTGCACGTTAAGCACTCGATAAATGCCGCTGATTAACTGAGTGATATGGCTTGTGGATAATTCTGATGAGTCTTTGGTCCGTGGTCCAGATACAACCCCAAGCCATCTCCTAACCAAGCAGGAAGAGAAACTGAAAGAACAGAACTAACTAAACTGTGGAATACAATTACGGAGACTAATGGCTTGTTTAAGACTTTGAAAGAAAAGTTACAGCTGTGAAAAATTTTTGTTCAGTGGAATATGGCTGAAAATTAACTACAGTGATCAAAATCTGTGACCTTTTAGAGTCTCCTCAAATGTAGCAAAAGAGAATATATGGGGAGCCATGTTCCCTAGAGAAAAGAGCATGGGCTGTGAGTCAGAGGACCTGGATTTTAATCCCAGCTCCACCATGTACCCATACCTTCTGTCACTTAACTTCTTGGTGCCTCAGTTCCCGCATCTGTAAAATGGAGATTCAATACCTGTTCTCCCTCCTACTTAGAATGTGAACCCTATATGCGACCTGATTATCTTGTACCCACCCCAGTGCTTGACACACAGTAAGTGCTTAATAAATACCACATTATTAAATGGGGTTCTTGTTGCCTATCTGAAACCAACATTGCAGAAAACACGATTTACAAGTCACAAAGCATGGGAAATAACAAAACCAGGAAAATGAAACTTCTTACAATGTGTGTTTTATTTCAACTTCCCTCGCTGGTGGAATAGAGTTTCTCGGAAATATAGAAATCCCTGACCACACATATGTCATGGTTTTTAGGATAAGACACTGGTTTCCATGCAGAGTGCTCTCTCTTGAGACGCTCATAACCACCTGTGGGAATGCTGAAGAAGATCTTAAGCCTGCCCAAATATGCATTTAGAAAAGAAAGATCATTCCAAGAGAATGTTAGATCTTGAAATAACACATTTCCAAATAACATTTACTTAGTTTCCTCTTGCCCCGGATGAGAACCGAAGAACGAAACATAGTTATCCTTTCAATATTTGTGGAATTTATTGAGGGCTTATTAAGTGCCAAGCATAGTGTGAAGCCCTGAGGCAGGAGCAAAATAATCAGATCAGACCCATCCCTGGCAGACAAGAGGCTCGTAATGTTCAGAAGTTTGAAAGCAACCTTCTTATTCCCATTTTACAGATGGAGGAATTGAGATTCAGAAAGGTAAGTATAATGACCTGCCCAAGGTCACACAACAAGTCACAGCAGAGCTACGATTAGAACCTGGGTTCCTGACTCCTAATCCCATGCCCTTTCCTCTAGGCTACACTCCCAGTGATTTGGGCTTTTAGATGACATCTGGCAAGCATAATTAAAACCCAATTATTGTCTTAAGATAGTTGAAGAAGGAAGGGTAAGTGGGAAACTGAAGATCTGGAACTGACAAAACGATAAGCAAATGGAAGTGACATTCAACTTTAGCCAGGAAGGAACTTGCACTGTGGCAAATTAACTCCAAATGCTTGGGGTTTCCATTCCAACCATCAAACTCCAAGGTTTTTCTTATTAGAGTACTCCATGGATGTTTCGCCTACATTGCTATGACTAATGACTGTACCAATGCACTAAATTTAATCCTTTGGACACCTGTAATTCAGGGAGTGTTAAAATGTTGATGGATATTCATTCATTCACATTACCTAGCAGGACATTCCTACCAGTCCTTCATGTTTAGGAGGAAGTCTCCTGAAATATTAGCTATTTTTCCACTGCTTCCCTTCCCGTGTGAAGAATTAACCCAATGGGTTTCAATGGTGGGCAGGTACCATACCTAATTCACGTATGATTCAGCATTATGCACTTTAGTTGGAATTATACGAGGGTTACTTTATCACAGTGTCATTAAGAAAGGGGAACCAAATATGAGATCAAGCTTCCTTTCAGTGAGGAACCTACGGGATTCCCCAGGAGAGAAGCAATTAATGGAAAAATATGAGCAGAAGGCCCGAGTGTGAAACGCGCTGAAGAGAAGGACTATGTCACTCAGGCTAGAGACCACATAGCAAGATGACAACTGCACTCATGGGAAGTGGTGTGTTGGTACAAGTTGGAGAGTGAGATGAAAAATGTAGATGGCAAAGACATGAAAAGTGACACTTGTATTGCCAGTAGGTACTGTATGCATCAATGCGATCAATGGCATGTATTGAGCGTTTACTGGGTAGAGAGTACTACACTAAATACTTGGGAGAGTACAATGACTGTTCTCTGCCTACAACACCCTTATAGTCTAGTGCCTTCAGTAACCAAGGCACTGAACTACGCGCTTAAGAAAAGCGACATGGCATGGTGGATAGAGCATGTGCCTTAGAGGCAGCCGGTAATGGGTTCTAATGCCGCCTCTGCCACTTGTCTGCTGTGTGACCTTGGGCAAGTCACTTTATTTCTCTGTGCCTCAGTTACCTCATCTGTAAACTGGGGATTGGGACTGTGAGCCCCATGTGGAACAGGGACTGTGTCCAACCCGATTTGTTTGTACCCGCCCCAGCGCTTCATACAGTGCCTGGCATATAAAAAGCACTTAACAAATACCACAATTATTATTATAATCATTAAGAAAATTACAAATGATAAGATGTAATCTAAACCCATAAGGAGCTTAGCATCTATAGGGGATGGTGTTAGAAGTGTTAAGGCAGTCCCCAAATTCATAGGTAGTACTGTTTCCTTCTCCTCCTGATGCTGAAGTGGTCTACTAACCCTTCATCGTCATCTGTGTATTAAGCCAAATAGAATTTACTAGCCTCAAAGAGATGTTTTGAGATTTTATTAGGTCAGGTTTGTGATATGCTTTGAAGATGAAAAGTAGGATGGTCTATTTATTAGATGCCCAAGATGGATATATTTTTCAAACTCAGTTTTCTGAGCTGAGGAGGGATAGTGGCAGGAGGCCTAGAATTGAGGGCCTGAAATTTGTCCGAGGATGTCTTTAAAATTGACTGCTTATTTAAGGTTTTTGTGTTTTTTTTCGGCAGAGATGGAGTCAGGCCAACGAGTGTTTAGATTCTTTAAACCATGTAAACCTCCAGGATCATCCACCCTACTCATACAATTGTATTTACTGAGCACTTAATATGTGCAAAGCACTGGACTAAGCACTTGGAAAAGTACAATATAAAAGTATCACACACACAGCCCCATCCAGGGAGAAAAATCAGTGACCACTTTCCCAAAGTCAATACCATATTGGAGCTGATCCCTTAATACTCCCTTAGCCTGAATCTCAGACAATGCAATGCTGAATCGTATTATTTCTGTCTATAAAGGCATGCACCAGTACCCAACAATTAAAGTTTAATTTCAAATTGGGTCATAAGCTCCTTTAGGGCAGGGACTGTGTCTTTCAACTCGGGCTGGACAATTCCCAGCTTAATGTGGGTAATTTTTTTTTGAAAATGAAGTTTAGGTGCCTGGGATTTTGCTTGCTGGGGATGAAATACTGCAGCTGTGGGAAGCAATTTACCAAGCCACTAACACTGCTTTGAGAACTATCGAATGAAATTTCAAGTATGAAAGTGTCATGGGTTACGAGCAGGGAGCTTTGAGCTGCCATGGTGTTGGGATGAATTCAGTTTCAGATTGTTTCTTTCTGAGTCCACAGGGTGATATAAGAAATCATCAGAAACCAAGCGCTTAGATATCACAGGTCAACAAATCAATTGCTTAATGTTAATTGTCACCAATCAAGCCACTGACCCAAAGAATCATTAATAGCCGATCTAACCTTGATGTTAAAGCCCAACATGAACACTAATCTTGACCCCAGTCTTAACCACAGATCCTACTCCTAATGATGGTTTTCAACAGTTGAGGTTGTTATGGATTGGTTAATTCTGATTTGGGGAAAAGCCGATTCATATTATTTAAAACACTGAATCTTGGGTTACCTTCCCAACAATCTAAGAGGGTGGTGGGAGAGGGAGAATAGGAACCTCTTTGTTATGGCAATAATAATAATAATAATGGTATTTGTTAAGTGCTTACTATGCATCAAACACTGTTATAAGTGCTGGAGCAGATAAAGGTTAATTAAGTTGGATAACGTCTCTGTTCCACATGGGGCTGACAGCCTAAGGAGGAGGGAGAATAAGAGAACTGAGGCACAGAGAATTTAAGTAACTTGCTCAAAGTCACACAGCAAGCATTTAGCAGAGCCAGGATTAGAACTCAAGTTCTCTGATTCCCAGGCCTGTGCTCTTTCCACTTGGCCCTGCTGCTTCTCCTCTTAAGGAGGAATAAGAAAATGCAGTAAAATTCTGCTTTTACATCACAGATTTTTAATCTTTGGAAATGAATGCACAATTAGTCAAACTTTTTTTTTAAATGATACTTGTTGAGCATTTACTTTGTGCCCAAAACTGTACTAATTAGATACAAGATAATCAGGTTGGACACAGTCCATGTCCCACACGGGGTACACAGGATTTAATCCCCATTTTGCAGATGAGGTAATTGAGGCACAGAGAAGTGACTTGTCCTAGGGTCACATGACGGGCAAGTGGTGGAGTGGAATTTGAACTCAGGTCTTCTGACTTCCAGGCCGTGCTCTTTCCACTAAGCCATGCCGCTTCCTGACTTAAATATGTTTAATTATACTGCACGTTGATAAAGAACATAATGATTTATATTAATGTCTGCCCCTCCGTATATTCATTCAATCCTATTTATTGAGCACTTACTGTGTGCAGAGCACCACACTAAGCACTTATAGACTGTAAGCTCCTTGTGGGCAGGGAATGCGCCTACCAACTCTATTATATTTTATTCTTCCAAGTGCTTAGTACAGTGCTCTGCACATGGTAAGAGCTCAAAAAATAAGACTGACTGATGGAGAGAGTGATGGAGTCTCAAAAATATATTCTTCCATTTCCCCCAGATTTTCATTCATCACCTTTTTGGGCATTGTATCAGGCTAAGACGACTGTTGGATCTTACCCCAGCGTGAACCTCCCTAGCTTTATGGTGAACTCTGTCCACCCCGACTTCATCCTCCTCCTGGCCCCACAGCACTTATGTACATATCTGTAATTTATTTGTCTTCACGTCGATAGACTCTCAGCTCACTGTGGGCAGGGAATGTCACTGTTTATTGCACTTACCCAAGCACTTAGTATAGTGCTCTGCATACAGTAAGCGCTCAATAAATATGATTGAATGAATGAATATATGAACAACTGGGTCCATCGGACCCACAGATGCGAGTTGTACCTTCAGTGAGTTTGTTTTAGAAGGTGGGGGACCTTCCACATCTAGCTAGCTTTATGGTAAACTCTGCCCACCCTTGCGGTGCACCCTGGGATACCCAAAGCTGCCTTCTTAGTGTGGCATGTCCAAACGCGCATTGCAGCTTGAGGGACTCAAATCCCAGAGCCTACCAGGTGGTGCAAGACTAAAGGCAGCCAAATTCCATAGAATCCCCGAGCTGGAAGACACTCAAGTGATCATCTCAACTGGTCCATTCCTCTGCCTCCTTCAAACCATTCCAGACAGTTGCTTATCGTTCTTTCACAGCTCTTCAGGATCAGAGAATCTGCCTCCTGCCCCATCTCATTCCAGCACAACCAGAGGTGTTCTTGCTAAATTCAACTCCCCTTCCTCCTTTTGGATTAAGGAGTGCCTGGTAAAGAAGAACCAGGCATAAAAACAAGAACCTGAGAAGCAGTGTGGCCTAGTGGATAGAGTATGGGCCTGTTCGTCAGAAGAACTTGAGTTCTAATCCCAGCTCTGCCTCTTGTCTGCTGTGTGACCTTGGGCAAGTCACTTCACTGCTCTAGGCCTCATTTACCTCATCTGTAAAATGGGGATTAAAATTGTGAGCCCCATGTAGGACAGAGACTGTGTCCAACCCAATTTGCTCGTTTCCACCCCAGCGCTAAGTACAGTGCCTGGAACCTAGTAAGAGCTTAATAAATCCCACAATTATTATCATTACCATTACCATGATTATTATGATGACTATCATTCAAAGTGTGGAGACAACATGGTCAAATTCTAGTCTAATTCTCAGTGGCTGGAACACCCACCTTCACAGAGAAACTCACTGAAACTAGGACACACATTTATGGGTGCGATGGACCCAGTCGTTCATTCATTTATTCAATCATATTTATTGAGCGCTTACTGTGTGCAGAGCATTGTACTAAACTCTTGGGAAAGTACAATACAACAATTAAAAGTAACATTCCCTGTCCCAATGAGTTTATAATCTAGAGGAGAGGAGACAGACATCAATACAAATAAATAAATTACCAATATGTACATTAGTGTTGTGATGCTGGGAGGGAAGACAAATGAAGGGAGCAAGTCAGGGCGACGCAGAAGGGAGTGGGAGAAGAGGAGAGGAGGGCTTAGTCAGGGAAGGCTTCTTGGAGGAGATGTGCTTTCAATAAGGCTTTGAAGTGGGGGAGAGCAATTATCTGTTGGGTATGAGGAGGGAGGGCATTCCAGGCCAGAGGCAGGACATGGACGAGAGATTGGCGGCGAGATAGATGAGTTTGAGGTACAGTGAGAAGGTAAGCATTACAGTCCACAGTATCCTCCTTATATTTAAAGGTCTCCTGAAATTTCACCACCTCCATGATCCTTCCCCAGTTAATTTCCATCACCCCATTAGTTTCCTTTAGCACATACATCAATCAGTTAATTAATCAATGGTCTTTATAGAGCACTTAATGTTTGTAGAACACTGACTAAATGCTTGGGAGAGTACAATATAACAGAGTTGATAGAACCATTTCCTAACCACAATGAGCCCATCCTCAGCATTAATGCATATATATTTTATTAATAATAATAGTGATTATGGTATTTGTTAAGTGTTTACTGTAAAATGGGGATTCAATACCTGTTCCAACTCTTACTTAGACTGTGAGCCCCATGGTAGGTCTGATTATCTCGTATCTTTTCTGATGCACAGTATAATGCTTGGCACAGAGTAAGTGCTTAACAAATACCACAATTATCATTATTATTATTATGAAAGCAAGAGGAACTTATCCTTCTTCAGCCTGATCCTTCACCACCATCTTTCTCCATCATCTATTAGTGGTCAGCCTCTTCCAAGGATTTGGGAAGAGGAACCAGGAAGTAGTAGAATGATTAGGTCTTTAGATTGTAAACTTGTCGTGTGCAGGGAACATGTGTACTAACTCTGTTAAATTGTACTCTCCCAAGTGCTTAGTACAGGGCTAACCAATGTCAGGATGGGTGCTGATGAGGCCATATATGATACTTCCTGCTGCTCCACACACTGGAGCAACTCACAATGAGAGTATCTGGGATGCTGGCTACTGAAATGACTCAAAAGTACTATAAACATAGTACTCCAAGAGGTCTTCCCTGATTAAGCCTTCATTTTTCCCTCCCATCACCTATGTACTTGGACTTTCCCTCCCTTTCCCTCTGCTCCTCCTCCCCTCCCCATTGCCCCTACACCCTTCCTCTACTCTACCCTTTTCCCCTCCCCACAGCACTTGTATATATTGGTACATATTTATTGTTCTATTTATTTTATTAATGATATGCATTTTATCTATGATTCTATTTATCTATTTTGATGGTAGTGATGCCTGTCTACTTGTTTTATTTTGTTGTCTCTCTCCCCCTTCTAGATTGTGAGTCCGTTGTTGGGGAGAGACTGTCTCTATCTGTTTGCAAACTTTACTTTCACAGTGCTTAATACAGTGCTCTGCACACAGTAAGCTTTCAATAAAAATGAATGAATGAATGAATGGACTTCTACCCTTTTACCACTGGATATATTTCCCACCCTCAGCCTCACAGCACTTATGTATATGTCCATAATTTACTGAATTATTAATTTATTTATTTATGTCTCTCCCTTTAGGTTGTAAGCTCCTTTTTATGGTATTAAGCTTTTATTACATGCTAAGCACTGTAATAAGCGCTGGAGCATATACAAATTAATCAGGTTGGGCATAGTCCATGTCCCACATGGCGCTCACAGTCTTAATCACCATTTTACAGTTGAGATAACTGAGGCCCGGAGAAGTTAAGTGACTTGCCCAAGGTCACACAGCACACATGTGGCAGAGTCGGGACTAGACCCCAGATCCTTCTGACTCCTAGGCCCGTGCTCTAGCCACTAAGCCACACTGTTAGTAGTAAAAATAATGATAATAAATGATAATGATGATAATAATTGTGATAGCTGTTTAGCACTTTCTTCATGCCAAGCACTCTAGTGATCACTGGGGTAGATACAAGATAATGAGGTCACACAGCAGGCAAGGGGCAGAGCTGGGATTATAAACCAGATCCTCTGACTCCCAGGCCCATGCTCTTTCTAGTAGGCCACACTGCTTCCCGTTGTGCTGTAAAGCTAATTACTTGTAATGGCCTGGCACTGTTTTCGCTTTCAGCTTTTTTTTGCACCACCGCTACAAGGTCTGTGAAAAATAAATGGACTTTTGGAGGACGGCACCAGAGGGAAGGGAAATGATAAACCTGTTGTTTAACACAGACAGGCCACCAGCAGGAAGGGTGCCCAGGAGAGTTCATTCATTTATTCAGTCGGATTTTTTGAGGGCTTACTGTGAGCAGAGTACTGTATAAAGAGCTTGGGAGAGTACAATCTAACAATAAATAGACACATTCCCTGGCCACAGCAAACTTACAATCTAGAGGGCAAGGCAGACATAAATATAAACTACTGATAGGTACATAAGTGCTGTGGGGCTGAGAGGAAGGGATGAATAAAGGAAGCAAGTCAGGGTGATGCAGAAGGGAGTGGGAGAAGAGGAAAGCAGGGCTTAGTCAGGAAAGGCCTCTTGGAGAAGATGTGCCTTCAATAAGGCCTTAAAGTGGGGGGTGGGTGGAATAATTGTCAGTCGGATGGCATACAGAGAGCAATGGGAGTGTCAAGAAGGAATCAGAGAGAAGTAGTGTGGCCTAGTAGAAAGAGCACAGCCTGGGAGTCAGAAGACCCAGGTTCTAATCCGACTTTTGCCACCTGCCTGCCATGTGACTTTGGGCATGTAGCTTCACTTCACTGTCCCACAGTTACCTCATCTCAATCAAATTAATTGATTACTTACTGTGTGCACAGCACTGTACTAAGCACTTGTCTTGTCTCGTCTTATGCTGTCGAGTCGTCTCCGAGCTACAGCAACGCCACAGACACATCTCTCCCAGAACGCCCCACCTCCAACTGACATTGTTTTGGTAGTGTAGCCATAGAGTTTTCTTGGTAAAAATACAGAAGTGGTTTACCATTGCCTCCTTCCACACAGTAAACTTGAGTCTCCGCCCTCAACTCCCGTGTCGCTGATGCCCAGCACAGGTGAGTTTTGACTTATAGCAGATTGCCTTCCACTCGCTAGCCACTGGCCAAGCTAGGAATGGAATGGATAGGCCTCTGCTTGACTCTCCCCCCCATAGTCAAGACTGGTAGAGTACTGCAAATCCTCCAGGTATGACCCTGAGAGGGGACTAAGTGCTATAATAGAGCAGTATAACAGAGTTGGTAGACACATTCCCTGCCCAAAATAAGTTTATACTTTAGAGAGGGAGACAGGCATTAACATGAACAAATAGATTAAACTACAAACATGTACCTGGGTGCTATGGGGTTGAGGGAGGGGTGAATAAAGGGAGCAAATCCTAGCACAAGGGCAACACAAAAGGGAGAGGGAGAAGAGCAAATGAGGGTGCCCAGTAGGTGTACAAGGCATTTGGCCCAAGATCCCATCTGACAAGGAGTTTACAGGGGAGAAAGACAAAAAAGATTCAGAAATGGAGAAATCAGAATAAATAAATCCACTCCGTGACTGACCATACAAAAGTGTCAAAGGTGGAAATAAATCAATAGTGTGTAAGTGGGAGAGGTGGCTGACGGGTTGATGAGTCCTGGGTTTTGGCAGCAGAAGTTCCGTGGGATTTCTGCCATTGTGAAGTGGACATACTTATCGCAGCTGCAATCTCACTCATTTCTACCTAACAGTGTGATGACCACCCCTTCCAGAGCCACAGCAGCGATGGCTCCTCAACCCAGAATCGTCCATCTCAGAAGTGCTCAAAATGCTGTCCTTGCAGTCATGGTTCAGATGGATTCTTAGTCTACATCTTGCCTGAGGCCTGGAACACTCTCCCTCCTCATATGGACAGACAATTACTCTCCTCTACTTCAAAGAGTTATTGAAGGCACATCTCCTCCAAGGGGCCTTCCCTGACTAAGTCCCCTTTCCCTCTTCTCCCACTCTTTTCTACATCACCCTGACTGGCTTCCTTTATATCCCCCTCCCTGCCCCACAGCACATATGTCCATATCTGTAATTGACTTATTTATATTAATGTCTGTCTCCCCTTCTAGACTGTAAGTTCATTGTAGGTAGGGAATGTGTCTGCTATATTATGACTTTGTACTCTCCCAAGAGCTTAGTACAATGCTCTACACACAGTAACCACTCATTAAATACGACTGACTATATTTTTTTTTTCCTACCCTCCCTGTCTTTCAGAAGCTAAAGCAGGCCCAAGCTGCTCGGATCCCAGGGCTCAATCCTGTCTGTGTGTGTCCTGAAACACAGCCCAGCCAAAGAATGGGGCTCAATCTGGCCCGGGGGAAATCACCAGGTAAAAAGCCAAGAACATTCTAGTATGATGCCGGCTGAGGAGAGATTTCCTTCTCAATCCCTGCTGTTTCCACAATGTTCTCTGGTTTTGCATTTATAGGAATCGGGGGAAAGCTCCTTTGAATCTATCAGTGGTATTTATTGAGCACTTACTGTAAGCAGAGCGCTGAGCTAAGCTCTTAGGAGAGAATACTACAATAGAATTAGTGGACACATTCCCTGCCCCTAACAATCTAACAGCCTAGAATGGGAAATGGCATTGCCTTTAATAATAATGTTGGTATTTGTTAAGCGCTTACTATGTGCAGAGCACTGTTCTAAGCGCTGGGATAGACACAGGGGAATTGGGTTGTCCCACGTGGGGCTCACAGTCTTAATCCCCATTTTACAGATGAGGTAACTGAGGCACAGAGAAGTTAAGTGACTTGCCCACAGTCACACAGCTGACACGTGGCAGAGCCGGGATTCGAACCCATGACCTCTGACTCAAAAACCCGTGCTCTTTCCACTTAGCCACGCTGCTTCTTTAAACTGGCAATGGGCCAGAGACTGTCAAGCCTGCAGTTTTTGGTTAATAAGTGTACTTTGACCCACTGTGGGCATCCTTTTCATCCAAAGACTGTCCCAAAATAGTGCTCAGGATGAAATGAACATAAATATTTTCCAACTTTAATTTTATGAATCTGGGGTTTGATGAGGTTGACTGATAGCCAAAGGCAATATTCATCTCTGATGATCATTTAGAGAAGCAGTGTGGCTCAGTGGAAAGAGCCCGGGTTTGGGAGTCAGAGATTATGGGTTCTAATCCCTGCTCAGTCACTTGTCAGCTGTGTGACTTTGGGCAAGTCACTTAACTTCTCTGTGACTCAGTTACCTCATCTGTAAAATGGGGATTAAGACTGTGAACCCCATGTGGGACAACCTGATCACCTTTTATCTCTCCCAGCACTTAGAACAGAGCTTCGCACATAGTAAGCGCTTGACAAATACCATTATTATTATTATAATAATTATTATTATTCTTTAGCCAATGGTCAATGCAGGTAGGCACTACACCAGAATAAACAACACCCTATAATTCACATGACTTCAGATGTTCAGTCCTGCTCAAGGGCAGAAGGCCTTTTGATATTTCCACACTTTGTGGTAGTGACAACCTGCCCCAATGAGCAATGACACATCACCTCTGCAAAAGAAAAAAAAAACATGAAAGGAATAATAGTGTAGGAGCGTATTTTCTTCCTCCTGGATCTTGGGGACTCAAAATGGTTCTTGTGCAACTGGAAAACCCAATCACAATGTGACCATCTAGAAGGGTGATCTGCTTCTGGGGAACCTGGGGGAAGGTTTCCAAGAATTCTCTTGGAGTATCTAGATGATAAAGGTCAGGTTATCAAGACAAAATTATTTGGAGAATTTGGCTCTGTAGACCAGAATTCAAAGCCAAATATCCTTTCTTGGTTCTGTTTATTCCCTTAGATCCAGTACAACATAACAATCAGTTCTGTTTCATTTTTTAATGGTATCTGTTAAGCAGTTACTATGCCAGGCACTGTATTAAGTGCTGATGTACTAAGCTACTAAGTTTCTAAGTAGCCACCAGAAACCTCAACCAATGCAAAGAGGCAAGCGTGAAAAACAAGAGAAAACCAACCCATCAGTGGCTGACAGAGCCAGTGACCTGGAGGCTCAGGAAACTTTAGAATCATTTCTGGCTGAGCTGAAAGGTAGAGGAAGAAGAGGAAAACCACCTCTCTAGACTGAAAGCTTACTGTGGGCAGGGAAGGTATCTAGCAACTCTATTATACTGTACTCTCCCAAGCACTTAGTACAGTGCTCTACACACAGTAAGCGCTCAGTAAATACAATTCATTACCTCTTTCCTAGAAAGCTTTCCAACCTAGGAGGAACCTACTATGTTGGTGTACTAAGATTTCCTTCTGCTTTAGTGGTCAGCTTCTTATCTTGCAAGAGTCTTTTCAGCAACACTTGCATATCTGGATAAGATCTTACTGTCACTAGATTCATCTTCAAAAACAAAGGGGAGACACCTGTCATTGAAACATGCCTGCAACAAGTGGCATGAAGACGCACAATTTAGCGTAGAAAAGAAGGTGTGGATGGATGAGGAATGTGGGGGAGATGCGATGTGAGAGGTGAAAGGGGAGGGACAAGGAGAGGTGGGAGAGGAGGTTTAAAGGGATACAAGAACTGCAGGAGAAAGGAGGGAAGGAATAGCTAAGTGTTTCCCTTTACATGTGACTAGTTCACATGGCTAAATAAGTTTTAATATATAATAATTGTAGTATTTATAAAGTGTTTACTATGTGCCATGCACTGTACTAACTGCTGGGGGAGATACAAGATAATCAGGTCCCACATGGGGCTCAAAGTCTAAGTAGGAGGTAGAACGGGTACTGAATCCCCATTTTTGTAAATGAGTGACCTGAGGCACAATCAAATGAAGCTGCTAACAAGTCAACTCCGAATGTAACTTAATGATCAATACAGTTCATTAATCCTTCTCTACAACACAAGGATTTTTGTTTTTAATGGTCTTTGTTAAGTGCTTACTATGAGGTATATTGAACTAAACACTGGGGCAGATACAAGCAAATCAGATTGGACACAGACCACGTCCCACATAGGGCTCACAATCTCAATCCCCATTTTACAGATGAGGGAACTGAGGCATAGATAAGTGAAATGATTTGCCCAAGGTCACACGGCAGATAAGTGGCAGAGCCGGTATCAGAACCGGACATCAAAGCCGGTAGAGAAGCAGCATGGCTCAGTGGCAAGAGCACGGGCTTGGGAGTCAGAGGTCATGGGTTCTAATCCCGACTCCGCCACTTCTCAGTTGGGTGACTTTGGGCAAGTCATTTAACTTCTCTGTGCCTCAGTTATCTCATCTGGAAAATGGGGATTAAGACTGGGAGCCCCATGTAGGACAAACTGATTACCTTGTACCTCCCCAGCGCTTAGAACAGTACATATAGTAAGCGCTTAACAAATACCATCATTATAAGCGCATACTACAGTACTCTGCACATAGTAAGCACTCAATAAATACTATTGAATGAAAGGTCCTACTGCCTCCCAGGCCCATACTCTATCCACTAGGTCACACTGCTTCTCAAAGTGTTTACTACTGGTGCCCATCTTTGATCTACCATGCGGACATTCTCACTCCCATGTGGCAGCCTCATGGATGCACGGCAGATTCAAAGATGGTAGCACCTAAAACCAGGCCTTCACCATGCCTCTGGGCATTACCATCTTTGATTTCACCACTCCTAAAGACCTGCTTCTTCAGAGCATGGTGCCGCCTCACTCATGACCAATGGCATTAAATATGGCAGCATCCAGAAAAGCAGCAAGTCCCGGGTGCTAAAGGCGGTCATGTCATTGTAAGGGCATGCCCGGGGAAAACAAAGATGGTAGTGCGGTAATGTTTCAGGGCCTATAGATCTTCCCAAGCACAGTAATTAGCTGGGAAGCTTTAATTTAGGTCATGAGGGAAGCAGTGGGACCTAGTGGAAACAGCATGGGCATGGGAGTCAGACGACCTGGGTTTTAATACCAACACTGCCGCTTGTCTGCTGCGCTACCAGGTAAGTCACTTACCTTCTCTGTGCCTCAGTTTCCTCATCTGAAAAATGGGGGCTAAATACTACTTCCTCCTACTTAGATTGTGAGCCCCATCTGAGACAGGGACTGTGTCCAACCTGATTATCACGTATCTACCCCAGCGCTGGGTATAGCGCGTGGCATATAGTAAGCGCTTAACAAGTACCACAATTACTATAATTACGAGCCTTCATTTGCAAACAAATCCCAGAGAGATTTAATTATATATCCCTGTAAACAGAAGCAGGATTTTTCTACAGGCACATTGTCCCCCCCATACGTAGTAGTTTTAATGGTATTTACTAAATGCTTACTTTGTACGGAACACTGTACTAGCAGCTGTGGAAAAATACATGGGTAAAAACTAAACACAGATCCAGGTCCACATGGGGCTCACAATCTAAGGAAGTCACTAGCTACTGATGTAGTCCAAACTTCTTTTTAAAATACCTCTTCTAACCACTTTACACTAACGGTAGTGACACACCTGCTTTCCCATTATAAACTTCCTGCCATGATCAACCGAGAACATTTTCATCATCTCACCACCCACCCTGCCTTGAAAGCTCTAAGAAGGTTCCCACACAGACGTTGTCATCTTTCTTCTACGGTTGGGCCCATAAGTATACATTACGTCGTCCTTTTCAACGCAAACTACAACGGGCTTTCACTGAGCATTTGACTAAAAATGCAGAGTTCTCTCTTTGTAAACTGTGGGAAGAGAGATGGCAGTGATAACCAGACCTATCAGTCTGAATTAAACAGATGCACTCATTACCCACCTTGTTAATACTAAACACAAAGACAGTGCCAAAAGTTTCAGGGGCTGACATAATCCAGACGCAGACGCTGTCACCGAGTTGAACGTCTCACAGCCTCAAAGCCACAGGGTAGTTTTAATCTCGGCAATCCCTCAGCACAACTTTTACTTGTCATTTTTTAAATGAATAGAGTTGTGTCCAACCTCAATAGCTTGTATCTCCCCCAGTGCTTAGAACAGTGCTTGACACATAATAAGTGCTTATCAAGCACTATTATTATTATTACATCCAGGGCCTTTTTTAAAAGTGATACTTGTTAAGGCTTACTATGCGTCAAACCCTACTCTACGCTCTGAGATAGATACAACTTATTTAGGTTGGACACAGTCCCTGTCCCTCACAGGGCTTACAGTCTAAGTAGGAGGGAGAACAGGAGAACTGAGGTATAGAGAAGTTAAGTGACTTGCCAAGAACACAAAACAAATGATTGGCAGAGCCAGGATTAGAACTCAGATCCTCTGACTTCCTGATCTATGGTCTTCCAACTAGGCCATGCTGCCTCCCTCTTTGCAAAGGCATTCTGAATGTAGGTCTCATCTTGTCTCATGCCGTCAAGTCGCTTCCGACCCATAGCTACACCACAGACACATTCTAGACTGTGAGCCCATTGCTGGGTAGAGATTGTCTCTATGTGTTGCCGAATTGTACTTTCCAAGTGCTTAGTACAGTGCTCTGCACACGATAAGTGCTCAATAAATATGACTGAATATATGAATCTCTCCCAGAACGCCCTGCTCTCCATCTGCAATTGTTCTAATAGTGTATCAATAGAGTTTTCTTGATAAAAATACAGAAGCAGTTTACCACCGCCTCCTTCCACTAGTAGATTTCAGTCGCCATCCTCGACTCTCTCCCATGCCGCTTCTGCCCAGCACAAGTGAGTTTTGACTTGTAGCAGACTGCCTTCCACTCGCTAGCCACTGCCCAAACTAGGAATGGAATGGGTAGGCCTCTGCTTGACTCTCCCTCCCTTAGCCGAGACTGGTAGAGTACTGGAAACTCTCCAGGTGTGACCCTGAGAGGGGGAATATAGGCCTAGCCCAATGGTTATGAAGCCGCAGTCATTAAGCAATCAACTTCCAGAATATGTTTGAACCAAATAGAAGATGGAAATCAAGTTGCATATTATCAATCGATGCTATTTATCGACGCTTACTACGTACAGAACACCATATTACGCACTCAGTGGTACACAGACACACATACACACAGAAACAGAGAACTGGTCAAGCACTCGGTGCAGTGCTCTGCACACAGTAAGTGCTAAATAAATACCACTGACTGGTTAGGCAATGGAACACCACTTTTGAAGCACTGAGGTAGATGGCCACCAGGGAGATTCAACCTGCCCAAGGATCCTGTCCAGTGGCTAACAAACACAACCCAGTAGGGAGCTATTGGAACTTTGAAATGGCTATTTGACCTTTTCCTCATGCAAAATTTAACCTGTCTGCAAAACCCACAGGAAAACACACATACACAAAGCAAGAGTAAAGAGGAATATGCAGACAGAGCTGCAAAGTGGCTACTCCTCATTTATCAGTTGTACGGTATTTAATGCTGGATCTTAATACCTCATTGTAGGCAGGGAACATGACTGCCAACTCTGTTGTACTGTTCTCTCCCAAGAGGATGGTACAGTGCTCTGCCCTCAATAAGCACTTAACGAAGGATGATGATCATTGTGGGCAGGATAAGCTCAGTGTGGGCAGGAAATATGTCTGCTATGTTGTACTGTACTCTCTCAAGCTCTTAGCAGAGTGCTCTGCATATAGTAAGTGCTCAGTAAATGCCAATGATTGATTGATTTATCTTCAAGGCCTCAGGTTTCTCCCCATATTTTATCACAGGTGCAAATGAAGCAGCGTGGCTCAGTGGAAAGAGCCCGGGCTTGGGACTCAGAGGTCATGAGTTCGAATCCCGGCTCTGCCACTTGTCAGCTGTGTGACTTGGGGCAAGTCACTTAACTTCTCTGTGCCTCAGTGACCTCATCTGTAAAATGGGGATTAAGACTGTGAGCCTCACGTGGGACAACCCGATCACCCTGTATCTCCCTCAGCACTTAGAACAGTGCTCTGCACATAGTAAGTGCTAAACAAATACCAACATTATTATGTCTAAGCCCCATTGGGAAAAGGGAAGTTGGGGTTTACAGCAGAGGTGGTCCAGCGGATGGCTCACAGACCTCACTTCCCTGAGGGAGGGATAGCAGGGCTGTGGTTGGATACACCTGCCTGTCCCCCACTCAGCTAGTGAAGCAAAGATTTCCTCCCAGATTAGCATCCCTCCCCTCCCTGAGTGGCTTATCTCAAATCTAAGTGTGGGAGTAAGGGGGGATATGGGGACTTTAGCCCTCTAGACATTCCTAAGACTCAGTCTTGGTCCACATAAGGCCCACTCCTTGCCCTGAATCCAAAGGTCCGGGGATCTTCTGAGCTCAGAGAACAGTGGAGAGGCAATGTGGCCTAATGGATAGAGCTCAGGCCTGAGAGTCAGAAGGGCCTGGGTTCTAATCTCAGCTCCATCACTTGTCTGCTGTGCATCCTTAGGCAAGTCATTTAACTTTTCTGTGCCACAGTTACCTAATCTGGAAAATGGGGATTAGAACTGTGAGCTCCAGAGAAGCAGCATGGATCAGTGGAAAGAGCACGGGCTTGAGAGTCAGTGGTTGTGGGTTCTAATCCCAGCCCTGCCACTTGTCAGCTGTGTGACTTTGGGCCAGTCACTTAACTTCTCTGGGCCTCAGTTACCTCATCTGTAAAATGGGGATTAAGACTGTGAGCCCCACGTGGGACAACCTGATCACCTTGTATCCTCCCTAGCACTTAGAACAGTGCTTTGTTTATAGTAAATGCTTAACAAATACCATCATTATTGTTATTATTATTATTATGTGGGTCACAAACTGTGTCCAACCTGATTAGCTGGTATCTACCCTAGCGCTTAGTACAGGACCTGGCACCTATTAATTCTTAACAAATACCATTAAAAAAAAAAAAAGCTTACGTTCTAGAGAAAACAGAGAACAAAGTCCCCTCTCTCTTTTCTAAGACGCATAAGGGGCTAAGCGCCTCCCATTTTCAAGCCAACTCATTCAATTCAGAGATATCTCTCTCTCTCTCTCCTATCTGGGGCCACCCACCATGACTAGATAAAATGTCTCTAAGCAGAGAAGCTTGGCCGCTTCTGGCCGACTGGTGCTGTTTATTTCTCTGCTGCAGTTAAGGCTACTCAGCTCTCACAGCACACTCCTCTAACCTTCTCCAGAAGTTGACAACTGGTTTGTGGGGGAAAGAGGAAGAAAACAAACAAATGGGAGTGAGCAAATCCAGAGAGAAAACCTCCTCCAGGTGACTAAGGGAAAGGGGTGGGAAAGGCCCTTGTGTAAGAGAGCACTCCCATCTAGGAACAGTAAAAAAAAATATCTACAGCAGCTGAACCAGGAATTTTGAACTCTTTTTATGGTATCTGTTAAGTGCTTACTTTGTGCTACACACTGTTCTAAGCGCTGGGGTAGGAACAAGTTCATTATGTCGGACATAGTCCCTGTCCCTCATGGGGCTTACCACTAAGTAGTAGGGAGAAGAGGTATCCCCATTTTACATATGAGGAAACTGAGGCACAGAACAACGAAGTGACTTGTCCAGGGTCACACTGAAAGCAACTGGCAGAGCTGGGATTAGACCCCAGTTCCTTCGGAACCCCCCGCCCATGCTCTCTCCATTAGGCCACGCTGCTTCCCACAACTTGTAAAACTTAACAGGATCCTTATTCCTGAACTGGGTGAACCAGGGATGGGTGAATAGACTGGGTTGGGGATATTCCAGGGGGAAAAACCAGTTGATTAAAGCCCGTAAGTTCTCTGCTAAAAACACAAGCCTCGTAGGTCAGCACCCTATATTTCAGGAAGTGCTTTCACTCCCAGATCCTGAAGGAAGATGACAACCCTTCTGCTTCAACTCTCCAGCTCAAACTCACTGGTATAGTGGCCCTAGGCGGGTGAGAGGCGGAACCCTAGCCAACGCCTTGGAATGGACAAATACACAAAACACACACAGTGGGAAAGGCAGCCTCCCAGAAAGAAATAGGGACTGGAAACATTTCTGGGGCTGCCTTTCTCCACTCCTCTCTCAGGATGGCAACTGGAGAGTTTCCAGTAGTCTCCGAGTCTCGACTGCTGGAGGGAGAGTCAAACTTGGCTTGGGCTTGGCTTGGCTTCCTACCTTGGGCAGTGGCTAGCGAGTGGAAGGCAATATGCTACAAGTCAAAACTCCCCTGTGCTGGGCAGCAGTGGCATGGGAGAGAGTCGAGGACGGAGACTCAAGTTTACTGCGCAAGAGAAGGCAATGGTAAACCACTTCCATAATTTCACCAAGAAAACTCTGGATACACCCCCAGAACAATTGCAGATGGAGGAGGGGCTTTCTGGGAGAGATATGTCCAAGGAATTGCTATGAGTCGGAGACAACTCGACAGCATAAGACAAGGCTTTCTCCACTTCCCTTTAAGCCTGAAGAAGACACGATCTGCTCATCCTCCCAACCAAATCAACCCTTCTGAAAGTTTAAATGAAGTCTGCCTTCAAATAGGTCTTGAATCCATGGTGGAGGGAGACCCTGTGGAAAGATTTTAACAGCTGGCATTCATCCGAGACATAATTACATGAATTCAGGGACTCCTAGTTAGGTTGATATTTCATGTGCGTATAAGGAGAAGAGCCAGCCTTACAAATGGGTACAAAGCACTAACCAGCCCACATGCATTTTTTGCCAACCTGGTAGTAAAATGAAAACTACACTGCTGTGTTGTACTGGTGGCATGAATGAAAGAAAAATGTTTTGTTTCCCAGCCTGGTATGACTTCTCTCTGAATACATATTGACTTACACACACACACACACACACAACACTCCGGGGGACATGACAAAACTCACTGCTTACACCCACAAATCTCCCTGGGTCCTGCGGAGGCTAAACATATACCACAAAGACTGAGGAGGTTTTAGGCTGTTAATGCACAGGATTTAATAGAATGCTAATCCCTGGCAAGTGGATTTTTACAAAGACAGAGAATCAATACTCCAGGGGGACAACTCGCTCCAGACCTTCTGGAATCCTGGCTTGGACCACATGGCTGCAGGAGCGAAGGAGAAGAAAAACAGATGGAAACCTCTCCTCCTGCAGATGGCAGGCGCAACTCCATCTCATTTCCCGATTTCTGAGTATCAGGACCAAGATTTTCAAGGAAGACTAAATTGACTATTTAAAAAAGTTCTAGTAAGAAGAAGTCATGGGCTACTGCTGCTGGCTATGTTAAACAACTGCTCAGCACAATGAAGAGGGCACTATTTCCTCCCGAAGGCCACCTCAAAACTAGACCGAGGAATGTGCAAAAGATGAGAGTCTGGAGCTTGGCATTTATAACAGTGGAGAGCTCTTAGCTTCTTACTAAAACCAGTGAAAATGAGCACTTCAAATCTTGAGGGGGTAGGCCACGGGAGAAAAAAAGCATGTTTATTTGATGCCTCTGAAATCAATGTGGTTTGAACTCTTGAGAGAAAGGTGATGGAAAAGGGAAAAAATTTAACAACCGTCCCTCCCCACTTCCGGAAAAAACAAAAACCCACCAAAATCAAAAGATTCTGGGGATAAAAATGTTTGGCTTTAACAATCAATCAGTGTTTGCTGCACTTACTGTGTGCATACCACAGTATTAAGCAGGTATTCAGTTGCTTCAGACCATATCTCACCAAGATCCGCCCTTTCCTCTCCAACCAAACGACTCTGGTAATAATAATGTTGGTATCTGTTAAGCACTTACTATGTGCAGAGCACTGTTCTAAGCACTGGGGTAGATACAGGGTAATCAGGTTGTCCCACGTGAGGCTCACAGTTAATTCCCATTTTACAGATGAGGTAACTGAGGCACCGAGAAGTTCAGTGACTTGCCCACAGTCACACAACTAAGTGGCAGATCTGGGATTCAAACCCGTGACCTCTGATTCCCAAGCCCAGGCTCTAAGCTCTCATAATATCCCGACTGGATTATTGTGTCAGCCTGCTCTCTGATCTCCCTTCCTCCTGTCTCTCCCTGCTCCAGTCTATTCTTCATTCTGCTGCCCGGATCATCTTCCTATAGAAACCTTCTTGGCATGTCACTCCCCTCCTTAAAAACTTCCAGTGGTTCCCTATCAACCTCTGCACGAAATAAAAACTTTTCACTCTGGGCTTCAAGGCTCTCCATCATCTTGCCCCCTCCTACCTCACCTCCCTTCTCTCTTTCTACTGCCCACCCCGCACGCTCAGTTCCTCTGCCGCTCGCCTCCTCACCATACCCTGTTCATGCCTATTCTGCCATTGACCTCTGGCCCACATCCTACCGCTGTCCCGGAATGCCCTCCCTCCTCACCTCCGCCAAACTAACTGTCTTCCCCTCCTAAAGCTCTACTGAGAGCTCACCTCCTCCAAGAGGCCTTCCCAGACTGAGCTTCCCCTTTTCCCTCTACTCCCTCTGCTCCCCCTCCACCCTCTGCTCCTCCCCCCCCCTTCCCCTCCCCTCAGCACTGTGCTCATTTGTATATACTTTTATTACCCTATTTGTTAATGAGGTATACATCCCCTTGCTTCTATTTATTGTGATTATGTTGTCTTGTTTTTCTCCATCTGTCTCCCCCGATTAGACTGTGAGCCCGTCATTGGGCAGGGATTGTCTCTATCTTTTGCCAAATTGTATATTCCAAGCACTTAGTACAGTGCTGTGCACACAGTAAGCTCTCAATAAATACTATTGAATGATTGAATGAATGAATCTCACAAGCAACCATTAGCTGAGAGGCCCCTAGGGCTGTATCTGTAAGCTCATTGTGGGAGGAGAACATGTCTACCAACTCTGTTACACTGTCCTCTCCCAAGGGCTTAGTTACAGTACTCTGTACCCAGTAAGCTCTCAATTTCAAGCTATTAATTAACCAAATTTATTGAGTGCTTCCTATATGCAGAGCACTGTACTGAGTGCTTGGGAGAGTACAACAGAATTAGCAGATATGGTCCTTGTCCATAATGAGCTTAAAGTCTAGAGGGGGAGGCAGACATTAATATGAATAAGTAAATTATGATATATAATTTACAGATATGCACATAAATGCTGTGGGATTGGGAGTGGGGCATATATCAAATGTCCAAATGTCACAGATGGAAGTGCATAGGTGGCAGAAGGGAGTGAGAGCTCAGGAAAATAGGGTTTAATTGGGGAAGGCCTTTAGGAGGAGATGTGATCTTCGTAATGCTTGGATTAAATATGACTTATTGACTGACAGATTAATATGTCCAAGGGAATTCAGGGAGTTCCACCCAATAAACTTCCCAACCCTTAGAGCATGGGGACTTGACATGTTGGACTGCTTACAGCATATTACTTTGCTCTTAAGATTTTTGGGGGGATAGGAGTGGAGAAAGATCAGTCAATCAATCAATGCTATTTATTGAGCAGTTACTGTATGCAGAGTCTTGTACTAAACGCCTGGGTGAGTACAGTACAACAGAGTTGGTAGAAATGTTCCCTATCCACGATGAGCTTACAGGTTAGGGGGGAGACAGACGTTACTATAAAAAATTCATAAATATGTTCATAAGTGCTGTGGGGCTGAGGGTGGGGCGAACACCAAATGTCCAAAGGTCACAGATCCAAGTGCAGAGATGACAAAGGAGAGAGAGAGAGAGAGGTGGGAAAAAGAGGCCTCAAATGGGAAGGTGAAAAGGGCTAGTTATCAGACATCATCAGCAATGTGACTCTTGATTCGTGACTCTGGGATAAAAACTTCCTGGAGCCAACGAAATGGGATGATCCATATTTTGAGTATAGCTCCCGTGATTAGGACAGTGACTGTAAACTAGGGTGTTGAATGCCCTTCTCTTCATAGGCCTATTTTCCCGATGCCATCTTCACAACACTGTACTGAGGAGTGGGTTCCATCGGGCCCCGGTACTGAGTCATTCCACGTTTGGTCAAATACAACAGGGCATTCCCTCTAAGATGTCAGCGGGCGCTGACAATGTTTGTGTGCAGTACACAGGCTCATATGTTCCTTTCCATTCCTCCCACAGACAGCCAATTGGGCCCAGACCATCAGATTTCAGGTAACACGACGACGGGCCTGCCGGGAAACACCACAGCCAACAATGAATTCGTCACCATCGTCTTACCCGTGCTTTACCTCATAATATTTGTGGCAAGCCTCCTGCTGAACGGACTGGCCGTGTGGATTTTCTTCCACATCCGGAACAAAACCAGCTTCATATTTTACCTTAAAAACATCGTGGTCGCAGACCTGATCATGACGCTGACCTTTCCGTTTAGGATAGTTCACGACGCCGGGTTCGGGCCGTGGGACTTCAAGTTTTTCCTCTGTCGCTACACCTCGGTCCTGTTTTACGCGAACATGTACACGTCCATTGTGTTTCTGGGGTTGATCAGCATCGATCGGTACCTGAAGGTGGTGAAGCCGTTTGGCGACTCCAGGATGTACAGCGTCACGTTTACCAAGGTCTTATCCGTCTGCGTCTGGGTGGTCATGGGTATTCTCTCCTTACCGAATCTGATCCTGACGAACGGTCATCCCACCAAGGAGAACGTAGGGGACTGTGTCAAACTTAAAAGTCCCCTGGGAGTCAAATGGCATGAAGCCGTCATCTACGTCAACAGCTGCATCTTCGTTGCTGTGCTGGTGATACTGATTGGATGTTACATTGCCATATCCAGGTACATCCATAAATCCAGCAAGCAGTTCATCAGTCAGTCAAGCAGGAAACGAAGACACAATCAAAGCATTAGGGTGGTGGTGGCTGTATTTTTCACCTGCTTTCTGCCCTACCATCTGTGTAGAATACCCTTCACTTTCAGCCACTTAGACCGGCGTTTAGACAGCTCTGCCCACAAGATTCTTTATTACTGTAAGGAAATGACCCTTTTCCTGTCCGCATGTAATGTATGTCTGGATCCCATTATTTACTTTTTCATGTGTAGGTCATTTTCGAGAAGGCTGTTCAAGAAATCGAACATCAGAACTCGGAGCGAGAGCATCAGATCGCTTCAAAGTGTCAGAAGGTCCGAAGTCCGTATATATTATGAGTATACCGATGTATAGGGTGAAGGGTCGTGGAAACTGCTCTCCTTTGTAGAAATGAGCGTGTACCATATGTAAATAAACTCTTCTTTTGATTATCTGTGTGGTGCGCCTAGCCAAGTGTGTGTAGAAAAGGGGAGTTGGGGTGACCTCAAATTCTCAGTCAGAAAGTGGAAACATTGAAAACAGGATGTGGCGGGTCCTCGGGTCTGACAAACTGCAGAAGTGCTCTTTCACCCTCTGCTTTCTTAAATCCTCAATGGGATGTTGAAAAGCTAGTACACAAAGAACGAGCAAACTACGTCTGGGTATTGCTGCCCTCTCTCGGTAACTGGGAGACTGGGTTGAATACATAAATGTACTAGAAAACGTACTCTTCACGAGGACACAGATTTAAGAGACCTTGACGTAGCCTCGGGGTTAATAAGCAGGGAAAAACAGGTTTGGGCATAAATCATTTAACCCTAATACGATCTAGTTCCACTGACTGGATGATTCATGGGCTGCATATCCAGTTTGCTGTTAAAACAGGCCTCCTGCTTCTCCTCCTCACTCCTGAAGCCAGTTGAGACAGACCACAGGACCACTCAGTAGTATCTTCATTGAGGGAGGGGAAGGAGAATAATAATGATAATAATAGTTAATAATAATGATGGTATTTGTTAAGCGCTTACTATGTGCCGAGCACTGTTCTAAGTGTAATCAAGTTGTCCCACGTGGGGCTCCCAGTCTTAATCCCCATTTTACAGATGAGGTAACTGAGGCACAGAGAAGTTAAGTGGCTGGACCAAGGTCACATAGCAGACAGGTGGGAGAACTGGGATTAGAACCCACATCCTCTGATTCCCAAACCCGTGCTCTTTCCACTGAGTCAGAAGGAGAAGGAAGGAGAGAAGCAGTGTGGTCTGCTGGATAGAGCACAGGCCTGGGAGTCAGAAGGACCTGGCTTCTAATCCCAACTCCACCTGTGTGACCTTGGACATGTCATTTACTTTTCTGTGCCTCAGTTTCCTCATCTGTAAAATGGGGATTAAGACTGTGAGCCCCATGTGAGGAATGGACCATATCCAATCTGATTAGCTTGTATCTACCCCAGGACTTAATACAGTGCCTGACACTTGACAAATACCGTTTAAAAAAAAGGAGGGTGGAGGAAGGAAGACCAAATGACACTCAAAACATCAATGCTTATGACTGACAAGAGTTCCACAGTTTAGCTGAAGAGAAGCAGAGGCTGCTGGATGACAATCAATTAATCAGTTGATCAGATTTATCGAGAGTTGACTTCGATCAGAGCACTGTACTAAGTGACTGGACTATATGCTCCCTCTAGATTTTAAGTTCACTGTGGGCAAGGAATGTTCCCGTTATATTGTTCATTCATTCATTCATTCAATAGTTTTTATTGAGCGCTTACTATGTGCAGAGCACTGTAGTAAGCGCTTGGAATGTACAAATCAGTAACAGATAGGGACAGTCCCTGCCCTTTGACGGGTTTATAGTCTAATCGGGGGAGACGGACAGACAAAAACAATAGCAATAAACAGAATCAAGGGGATGAACATCTCATTGAAACAATAGCAAATAAATAGAAACAAGGTGATGTACATCTCATTAACAAAATAAATAGGGTAATGAAAATATATACAGTCGAGCGGACGAGTACAGTGTTGAGGGGAGGGGAAGGGAGAGGGGGAGGAGCAGAGGGAAATGGGGGAAAAGAGGGTTTATCTGAGGGGAGGTGAAGGGGGTGTAGAGGGGGAGCAGAGGGAGCAGAGGGAAAAGGGGAGCTCAGTCTGGGAAGGCCTCTTGGAGGAGGTAAGCTTTAAGTAGGGTTTTGAAGACGGGAAGAGAATTAGTTTGGCGGAGATGAGGAGGGAGGGCATTCCAGGACCGCGGGAGGACATGGCCCAGGGGTCGACGGCGGGATAGGTGAGAACGGGGGACGGTGAGGAGGTGGGCAGCAGAGGAGCGGAGGCTGCAGGGTGGGCAGTAGAAAGAGAGAAGGGAGGAGTGGTAGGAGGGGGCAAGGTGATGGAGACCCTTGAAGCCTAGAGTGAGAAGTGTTTGTTTCCCCAAGCGCTTAGTCCAGTCCCCTGAACACAGTAAGCATTCAATAAATACAACTGGCTGATTGAATGAGAGAGTACAGAATAAGAGTTGGTAGAAAAGTTCCCTGCCCACAACAAGCTTCCAGTCTAGAGGGGGAGACGCACATGAACAGAAATAAATTATAGATATGTACGTAAGTGCTTTGGAACTGAGGATGGGGTAAATATAAGGTGCAAATCCAAGGGCAAAAAGTGATGCAGAAAGGAGTGGAAAAGGAAATGATGGCTTAGATAGGGGAGGCCTCCTGAAAGAGACATACCTTCAATAAGCCTTTGAAGATGGGGAGAATGATATGAAGTGGTTCATTTATTCAGTGCTTATTGAGTGCAGAGCACTATACTAAACACTTGGGAGAGTACAATAGAAAAATAAACAGAAACATTTCCTGCCCGCAATGAGCTTATAAGTCTAGAGATGATCTGTGGGATATGAAGAGAGAGGCAGTTCCGGTTAGTAGGCAAGGGGTTCGGCAGCGAGATAGATGAGATTAAGGTATCGATGTTCAGGGAGAAAGCTGGCATTAGAAGAGCTAAGTGTGCAGGCTGGATTGCAGTAGGAAATAGGTGAGGTAAGGTAGGAGGGGGCAAGGTGATTGCTTTAAAGCCAATGGTGAGGAGTTTCTGTTTGATGCAGAGGTGGACAGGCAACTACTGGAGTGGGGAAACTGGACTGACAAAACACCTAGGCCACAGGCAATAATATTTATTGCTGCTGGTGGGGAAAGGGGAAGAGGATCTGAATTTTTTAAATTTTATTCTCATATAATTGCAGTACTGATTCATAGTAATTGTATTTGTTAAGTGCATACTATATGCCAAGCAATGAACTAAGTGCTGGGCCAGATACAAGATAACTAGGTCGCACTTGGGGATTTGATACCTGCTCTCCCTCCTTCTTAGACTGAGCCTCATTTCATAAATAAGGGAACTGAGGTATGGGGAAGTGACTTGTCCAAGGTCACACAACTGACGCAAGGCAGAGCTGGGATTAGAACCACAGCGCTCTGACTCCCAGACCCATGCTCTTTCCACTAGGCCATCCTGCGTCCCTTAAATGATTTCCCTAATTAAATGGCACCTTAATATCCTTAAATAATTAAGCTCTAAGTCCCTGACTTGCCATGGGGGGAAAGGTACAAGGAGGGGCAGGAGCTTGCTCCATCATTTCCGTGTCTCGACCCGCAAGTGGCGTGCTTCGAGGGTTAGTGCCTTCCACCTTAGGAATTGAACAACAGACCACTACTCTCCACACCTTCAAATCTTTACTGAAATCACATCTCCTCCTCCTCCTCAAAAGATCTTCCCCATCTAACTCCTCATTTCCCAGACTCCCTCTCCTTTCTGCATCCCTTATGCACCTGGATCGTGGCTCAGTGAAAAGAGCATGGGTTTGGGAGTCAGAAGTCATGGGTTCAAATCCCCGCTCTGCCACTTGTCAGCTGTGTGACTGTGGGCAAGTCACTTAACTTCTCTGGGCCTCAGTTACCTCATCTGAGGGTTAAGACTGTGAACCTCACATGGGACAACCTAATTACCCTGTATCGACCCCAGCGCTTAGAACAGTGCTCGGCACATAGTAAGCACTTAACAAATATCAACATTATTATTACCCTTTAAACACTTGATATTCACTCCACCCATAGCACATGTGTACATATCCATAATTTATTTTAATACTCCTCTCCCTCTCTAGATTGTAAGCTCCATGTGGGCCGGGACCGCATAATAACAATAATAATAATAATAATGGTATTTGTTAAGTACTTACTCTGTGCCAAGTACTGTTCTAAGCGCTGGGGTAGATACAAGGTAATGAGGTTGTCCCATGTGGGCTCACAGTCTTCATCCCCATTTTATAGGTGAGGTCACTGAGGCACAGAGAAGTTAAGTGACTTGCCCCAAGTCACACAGCTGATCAGTGGCGGGGCAGGGTTAGAACCCACGACCCCTGACTCCCAAGCCCGGGTTCTTTCCCCTAAGCCACGCTGCTTCTCATCTACCAACTCTATTGTATGGTACTCTCCTGAGCACTTCTCCCAGTGTCTGCACACATTATGAGCTCAATAAATTGTCTGATCGACTGATGTAGGAGAGCAAGGCTGAGAAATGGCTGGTGAACAAGCAAGGTATGTGAAAAGGGAAGGGATGTAAGGAGAGGGCTAAAGAGCTTAGAAGCCAATGGTTAGGACCGTCTAATTAATGAGGAGGCAAATGGATAGTCACTGGAAGTTTGTGGGGAAGGGAGAGGCGTGAACTGAATGACATTTTAGGAAAATGGTGCAGGTGGTAGAATGTGGTACAGCTTTAGGAGGGAGAAGTTTAGCCCAGTGAGGAGGCTGATGTAGTAACCTGGCCTGGAAGCCTGTGGCACGAATCTGAACCAAGGTGGCACCCATCTGGGTAGAGAGGAAGGGGTGGATCCAGGAAATATTTTAGGGGTTTAGCAATCGACTGAATAACACTGAGGAGTCAAAGATGACATCAAGACTATTAGCCAACCTCAAGTGGCAAGACGGTATACCAAACATAAGACAATCTCCTAACAGTGAAATTATGCTCGACTTACAAAGCTTTATTGGGTGGGACATGTGAGGAGAATGGATGATGTGGTGATATGAAATTGGGCAATCAAAGTCAAGGGGGTGGAGGAATCAATCAATTAATGGTATTTATGAGCACTTACAGTGTGCAGAGCATTGTACTAAATTCTTGGGAGAATGCAATGTGGTACACACAGGTCCTGCCTACAATAATAATGTTGGTATTTGTTAAGCGCTTACTATGTGCAGAGCACTGTTCTAAGCGCTGGGGTAGAAACAGTGTCATTAGGTTGTCCTACATGAGGCTCACAGTCTTAATCCCCATTTTACAGCTGAGGTAACTGAGGCACAGAGAAGTGAAGTGACTTGCCCAAAGTCACAGAGCTGACAAGTGGCAGAGGTAGGATTCGAACCCATGACCACAAGGTTACTATCTAGTGGGGGACACAGACAATAAACAACATCCATAATAGTACTGGTGTCTACTGAGAGCAATGTCCAGCACTAAGTACTTGAGAAGTAGAAAAGAAGTGGGAAATTCACCAACCGAAAGGATTTTGCAATCTATTAATGCAAACCAGAAATATAGGTATTTACAGATAAGGTCAAAATAAATAATTGAATGAGCATATATACATTTGCTGATGATGGGTACATATAAGGTCATATATACTGGAATTTAAGAATACAGTATAGGCAGTTCTCGGATGTATGACTCATATTTAATAGGCAAGTCCTGAAAACGGTGTCTTAAATTGAAAAAACGCCATTAATCCAACTCAATTTCCTTATAGAAATAAGTTATTCAAAGGAAATTAGTTCCTAAACAAAGGCCAGACCCCTGATTTTTACCAAAATTATCTAGAGTTTTATACTGTCAACTATAAATATCATTATTATTATATTAAAATACTTTATTCCATTGTATTAGTCGCTTAGTGCTTGTACTCTGCACAAAGTACGTGCTCAATAAACATCATTGAGTGGCTGCACATGACTAAAGTAGCTACGTGATTATATTCATATTGAATCATTCATTCAATCCTATTTACTGAGGGTTTACTGTGTGCAGAGCACTGTACTAAGCCCTTGGAAAGTACAATTTGGCAACAGATAGAGACAATTCCTAACCAACAACAGGTTCACAGTCTAGAAGGGGGAGACAGACAACAAAACAAAACAAGTAGACAGGCATCAATACCATCAAAATAGATAAATAGAACCATAGATAAATGCACATCATTAATAAAATAGAGCAATAAATATGTACAAATATATACAAGTGTTGTGGGAAGGGGAAAGGGGTAGAGCAGAGGGAGGGAGTAGGGGTAATGGTGAGGGGAGGAGGCGCAGAGGGAAAGGGAGGGCTCAGTCTGGGAAGGCCTCCTGGAAGAGGTGAGCTCTCAATAGGGCTTTGAAGAGGGGAAGAGAGTTAGAGAGATTTTATGGATTTTATTTCATTGTAAATAAATGTATCAATACCTGGACTTTACTTCCTTTTAAGTAAATGGTAAATAAAATGAAGAAGTGTGGTCTATCAATCAATATTTATTAAGAAGCAGAGTGGCTCAGTGGAAAGAGCCCGGGCTTGGGAGCCAGAGGTCATGGGTTCGAATTCTGGCTCTGCCACTTGTCAGCTGGGTGACTGTGGGCAAGTCACTTAACTTCTCTGTGCCTCAGTTCCCTCATCTGTAAAATGGGGATTAACTGTGAGCCTCACGTGGGACAACCTGATGACCCTGTATCTCCCCCAGCGCTTAGAACAGTGCTCTGCACATAGTAAGCGCTGAACAAATGCCAACATTATTATTAAGCGCTTCTGTGTGCAGAGCACTGTACTAAGCACTCGGGAGAGTACAATACAACAATACAACAGACACATTCCTGTTCACAATGAGTTTGTGGTCTAGAGGGGAGACAAACATTAATATAAATTAAAAAATTAGAGATTTGTACATAGTGCTGTGGGCTGTGAGGCAGGGGGATGAATAAAGGAAGCAAGTCAGGGCAATGCAGAAGGGAGTGGAAGAAAAGGAAAAGTGGGCTTTGTCAAGGAAGGCCATCTGGAGATGTACCTTCAATAAGGCTTTGAAGCGGGTAGAGTAAATGCCTGACGGATGTGAAGAGGGAGGGCGTTCCAGGGCAGAGGCAGGATGTGGGCGAGAGGCTGGCGGTGAGACAGACCAGATCCAGGTACAGTGAGTGGGTTGACATTAGAGTAGCATAGTGTGTGGGCTGGGTTGTGAGGTTAGGTAGGACAGGGCAAGGTGACTGAGTGCTTTAAAGCCGGTGTTAAGGAGTTTGTGTTTCACGCGGAGGTGGATGGGCAATCACTGGAGCTTCTTGAGGAGTGGGGAAACATAGCCTGAACATTTCTGTAGCAAAATGATCAGGGCAGCAGGGTGAAGTATGGACTGGAGTGGGGAGAGACAGAAGGCATGGAGGTCAGCAAGGAGGCTGATACAATAATCAAGGCAGGATAGGCTAAGCGCTTGAAATTACTACTACTAGTGGTAGTAATAATAATAATGTTGGTATTTGTTAAGCGCTTACTATGTGCAGAGCACTGTTCATTCATTCAATAGTATTTATTGAGTGCTTACTATGTGCAGAGCACTGTACTAAGCGCTTGGAATGAACAAGTCGGCAACAGATAGAGACAGTCCCTGCCATTTGACGGGCTTACAGTCTAATCGGGGGAGACAGGCAGACAAGAACAATGGCAATAAATAGAGTCAAGGGGAAGAACATCTCATAAAAACAATGGCAACTAAATAGAATCAAGGTGAAGCGCTGGGGTAGATAAAGGGTAATCAGGTTGACCCACGTGAGGCTCACAGTCTTAATCCCCATTTTACAGATGAGGTAACTGAGGCACAGAGAAGTTAAGTGACTTGTCCACAGTCACACAGCTGACAAGTGGCAGAGTCAAGATTTGAACCCATGACCTCTGACTCCCAAGTTCGTGCTCTTTCCACTAAGCCATGCTGCTTCTCTGTTTGGATGGAGAGGAAAAGGCACCATCCCTCTAGACTGTAAGCTTGTTGTGGGCTAGGAATGTGTCTGTTTATTCTTGTATTGTCCTCTCCCAAGCGCTTAGAACAGTGCTCTGCACACAGTAAGCACTCAGTAAATACGACTGAATGACAGATTTTAGCGATTCTGTGGAAGTTTAACCGACCGGATTTAGTGATAGACTGAACATGTGGGTTGAATGAGAGAGAGGAGTCAAGGAAAATGACAAGGTTAAGAGCTAGTAGAAAGAGTGTGGGTCTGGGGGTCAGAGGACACGGGTTCTGTCCCAACTCTGCAACTTGTCTGCTGTGTGACCTCGGGAACATCTCTGTGCTTCAGTTCCCTCATCTGTAAAGTAGGGATTAAGACTGTGAGCCCCATGTGGGAAATGGACTGTGTCCAAACTGATCATCTTCTATCTACCCCAGTGCTTAGTACAGGTCCTGGTACATAGAAAGCTCTTAACAAATACCATTAAAAATATGTATGTTAACCTTCCTGGGTGTCTCCACCTGACAATTAGGTAATCCTCCACCCCTACCCACCCTTCCAGTAACTACAGCTTATAATAATAACTGAGATATTAATAATAATTATTGAGCGCTTACTGTGTGCAGAGCACTGTACTAAGTGCTCGGGAGAGTGTAACAGAGCTGGAAGACACCATTGCTGCCTACGATGAGCTTTCAGTATAGTGGGGGAGAAGAGATTACTATGTGCCATGCAATATATAATGGATATAATATACTCAGATCAGACACAATCCCTATCCTACATTAGGCATACAGTCTAAAACCAAGAGAAAAAACTGAATGAATTACCATTCACAGTGAAGGTAAGTGACTAGTCCAAGGTCACAGAGCAGGTAAGTATGCAAGTCAGAATTAGAACGCAGGTCCTCTGACTCCCAGACCTGTGATCCTTCTACTAGGCACCAATGCCTTCCCTAGCAACTTTGCCCCCTTCCCAACTTTCCCTCCATCTTTTCTCTCCACATCACAGCTTTCAAATAATTTTTCCCATTTCCTGGTAACTCCCTTGCACCGCCATCTAATACCCACTCCCAGGGGTACTCCGTAAAGAAACGTACTGTTGTAAAATCAGAATGAATCAACTGATCAAATATATCGATTATATTTTTAATGGCATTTAAGCACTTACTATGGCATTGTACTAAGCATTGGGCTAGATTCAAACTTATTAGGTTGGACACAGTCCATGTTCACTCCCTATCACCGTGGATGGTACGACCATCCTTCCCGTCTCTCAGGCCCGCAACCTCGGTGTCATCTTTGACTCGACTCTCTCATTCACCCCACACATCTGATCCGTTACCAAAACCTGCCGGTCTCACCTTTATAATATCGCCAAGATCCGCCCTTTCCTCTCCACCCAAAAGGCTACCTTACTGCTACGGGCTCTCGTAATATCCCGGCTAGACTACTGTGTCAGCCTGCTCTCTGATGTTCCTTCCTCCTCTCTCTCCCCGCTCCAGTCTATTCTTCACTCCGTTGCCCGGCTCATCTTCCTGCAGAAACGCTCTGGGCATGTCACTCCCCTTCTTAAAAACCTCCAGTGGTTGCCTATCAACCTCTTCACAAAACAAAAACTTCTCACTCTAGGCTTCAAGGCTCTCCATCACCTTGCCCCTTCCTACTTCTCCTCCCTTCTCTCTTTCCACCGCCCACCCCACACGCTCCGCTCCTCTGCCACCCACCTCCTCACCGTCCGCCATTCTCACCTATCCCGCCGTCAACCCCTGGGCCACGTCCTCCCGCAGTCCTGGAACGCCCTCCCTCCTCACCTCCGCCAAACTAATTCTCTTCCCCTCTTCAAAACCCTACTTAAAACTCACCTCCTCCAAGAGGCCTTCCCAGACTGAGCTCCCCTTTTCCCTCTGCTCCCTCTACCCCCCCTTCACCTCTCCCAGCTAAACCCTCTTCTCCCCCCTTTCGCTCTGCTCCTCCCCCTCGCCCGTCCCATCCCCTCAGCACTGTACTTGTCTGCTCAACTGTATATATCTTCATTACCCTATTTATTTTGTTAATGAGATGTACATCACCCTGATTCTATTTATTTGCTATTGTTTTAATGAGATTTCTTCCCCTTGATTCTATTTATTGCCATTGTTCTTGTCTGTCTGTCTCCCCCAATTAGACTGTGAGCCCATCACAGGGCAGGGACTGTCTCTATCTGTTGCCAATTTGTACATTCCAAGCGGTTAGTACAGTGCTCTGCACATAGGAAGTGCTCAATAAATACTACTGAATGAATCCCTTCTTTCTTCCCTAACAGCCATCTTCAACTGTTTGCTCTCACATAGCATTCTTCCCCACTACTTTCAAACATGACCATGTCTCCCTTCTCCTTAAAAAAACCCTTCCTAGACCCCCACAGCTCTCTCCTGTTATCACCCCATCTCCTCCTACCATTCCTCTCCAAACTTCTGGAGAAAATTGTCTAAACCCTCTGTTTCAAATTCCCCTTTGATCCCCTCCAAATCTAGCTTCCATAGACCTTCACTCCACAGAAAGCTCCCTCCCAAAGGTCACTAAAGATCTCCTTCTTGCCAAATCCAATGTCTTCAACTCCACCCTAATCCTCCTCGACCTCTCAGCTGCCTTCGACACTGTAGACCACCTCCTTCTCCTGGAAACGTTATCCAACCTTGTCTTCGCTGACACTGTCCTCTCCTGGTTCTCCTCTTATCTCTCCGGCCGCTCATTCTCAGTCTCCTTGGTGGGCTCCTTCTCTGCCTCCCACCTCCTAACTGTGGTGTTCCCTCAAGGTTCAGTTCTGGGTCCCCTTCTATTCTCCATCTACATGCACTCCCTGAATAATAAAATAAAAATATAATTATGGTACTTGTTAAGTGCTTACTATGTGCCAAGCACTATTCTGAGTGCTAGGGTAGATACAAAGTAGTGAGGTTGGACACAGTCCCTGTCTCACATAGGTCTCACATTCTTAATCTGCATTTTACAGATGAGGTAACTGAGGGCCAGAGAAGTGAAGTGACTGGCCCAAGCCCATACAGCAGTCATCAGGCAGATCCCGGATTAGAACCCATGACCTTCTGCCTCCCAGGCCTGTGCTCTATCCACTAAGCCACGCACGCTGCTTCTCCCTTGGAGAACTCATTCGTTCCCATGGCTTCAACTACCACCTCTCTATGCGGATGTTACCCATATCTACATCTCTAGCCCTGACCTCTCTCCCTCTCCGGAGTCTCGCATTTCCTCCTGCCTTCAAGACACCTCTATTCGGATGGACTCCTGTCAACTCAAGTTTAACACGTACAAAATAGAGCTTCTTATCTTCCCAACCAAACCCTGTCTTTCCCAAGACTTTCCCATCACTGTAGACGGCACCATCCCTTAACCTTGGTGTTATCCTTGACTCCTCTCTCTTAATCAACCCATATAGTCAATCCATCACTAGATCTCGTTTGTTCCACTTTCACAGCATCACTAAAATCTGCCCTTTCCTCTCCATCCAAACTGCTACGATGTTAATACAATCACTTATTCTATCCCGCCTCCTTGCTGACCTCCTAGCCTCTTGTCTCTTTCCCAATCCAGTCCATCCTTCACTCTGCTGCCTGGATCATTCTTCTCCAAAATGCTCAGACAAGCTTCCCCAGTCCTCAAGAAACTCCAGTGGTTGTCTATCCACCTCCACATCAAACAAAAACTGCTTACCATTGGCTTTAAAGCACCCAATCGCTTTGCCTTTTCCTACCTCACCTTGTTACTCTCTCACTACAACCCAGCCCTCACATGTCACTCCTCTAATGCTAACCTTCTCACTGTGTGCCGACCTCGTCTATCTCGCTGCTGACCCCTCACCACATCCTGCCTCTGGTCTGGAATGCCCTTCCTCCTCAAATCCTAATGGAAATAATGATGGCATTTGTTAAGCACGTACTATGTGCCAAGCACTGTTCTAAGAGCTGGGGTAGATAAAAAGTAATCATAGTCTTAATCCCCATTTTACAGATAAGGTAACTGAGGCACAGGGAAGTTAAATGACTTGCCCCATTTCACACAGCACATAAGTGGAGGAGCTGGGGTTAGAACCCATTACGTTCTGACTCCCGGGACCATGCTCTATCCACTACCCCATTATTCTCCCCAACTTTCAAGCCTTACTGAGGGCACATCTCCTCCAAGAGGCTTTCCCTAAGTCCACTTTTTCTCTTCTCCCACTCTTTTCTACGTTATCCTGACTGGCTTCCTTTATCTCCCCCTCCCTGCCCCACAGCACTTATGTACATATCTGTAGTTCATTTATTTATATTAACGTCTGTCTCCCCCCTCTAGACTGTAAGGTGGTTGTAGGCAGAAATGTGTTTATTGTTGTATTGTACTCTTAGTATAGTGCTCTGCACACAGTAAGTGCTCAAAAAATACAATTGAACGAAAGAATGCATTTGTTTCCAGGGCTTTCTATGGGGACGATTCCCTAACCTGTATTTCCACCCCTGATCTTTCTACTTCTCTGCAGCAAATTTTCTCCTGCCTTCAGGACATCACTACTTGGATGTCCCACTGACAGATGAAATTTAACATGTCTAAAGCAGAACTCCTCATCTTGCCACCCAAACTCTATCCTCCCCGTGACTATTCCAATCTCTGTACACAGCACCACCACTCTCCGACTCATAAATCCATAATCTTGGCATAATCCTCACCTCATCTCTCTTATTCCATCACACATTCAACCTGTCACCAAATTCTATAGATTCAACTGGGACAACAACCACTAAAATATGTCCTTTCTTTTCCATCCAGACTGTCGTTATGCAAATCTAGACACTTGTCACATCCCGCATTGACCACTGCATCAGCCTCCTTGAGGATCTCCCTACCTCCTATCACCCCACGCTCCAGTCCATGATTCACTCTGATACTCGGATCATTTCTCTAAAAACAGACTGAGGTCACATCTACCCACTCAAGAGCATCCAGTGGTTGTCCATCCACCTCCTCATCAAACAGAACTCTTTACCACTGACTTTAAAGCAATTTAACAGCTTGCCCCCTCCTCTCTTACCTCACTGATTTCCTTCTACAATCCCACCCACACCATTTACTCTTGTAACACCATTCTATTCACTGTACCTCAATCTCGCCTATTTTGCTGCTGACCCTTCACCCACATCCTGCCTCTGGCCTAGAACTCCTTCCCCCTTCATATATGACAGAGCACCACTCTCCCCGCTTTCATAGCTTTACTGAAATCACATCTTTTCCAAGAGGCTTTACCCAATTAAGGATTCATTTTCCCTACTCCCTCTCTCTTCTTGCACTGCCCTTCCCCTTGGATTTGTACCTTATTCACCCCACCCTCAACCTCACAGCACTTATGTATATGTCCGTAACTTATTTTAATGTCTGTCTTCCCCCTAGATTTTAAGTTCCTTGTGGGCAGGGAATATGTCTACCAACTCTACCAACTGAGAAGCAACGTGGCCTAGAGGGAAGAGGATAAAACTCCTCCAAGAGGCCTTCCCTGACTAAGCCCTACTTTCCTCTTCTCCCACTTCCTTCTGCATCACCCTAACTTGCTCTCTTTATTCATCTACCCTCCCAGCCCCATGGCTTTTATGCACATATCTGTAATTTATTTATTTATATAAATGTCCGCCTCCCCTTCTAGACTGTAAGCTTGCTGTGGGCAAGGAATGAGTCTGTAAGCAGCGTGGCTCAGTGGAAAGAACCCGGGCTTGGGAGTCAGAGGTCATGGTTCGAATCCCTGTTCTGCCACTTGTCAGCTGTGTGACTGTGGGCAAGTCACTTCACTTCTCTGTGCCTCAGTTTTCTCATCTGTAAAATGGTGATTAAGACTGTGAACCTCATGTGGGACAACCTGATTACCCTCCCCCCAGCGCTTAGAACAGTGCTCTACATATAGTAAGCGCTTAACAAACACCAACATTATTATATTGTATTCTCCCAAGTTTTTAGAATAGTGCTTCGCACACAGCAAGCAATTAATAGGATTGAAAATGAATGAATGAATGAATGAATGAATGAATGAATGAATGAATGAATGAATGAAAAAGAGGATGGGCCTGGGAGTCAGGGAACCTGGGTTCTAATCCAGGCTCCACCACTTGTGTACTTGGTGACCTTGAGCAAGTCACTTGACCTTTCTGTGCTTCTCTTATCTGTAAAGTGGGGATTGAGACTGTGAGCCCCATATGGGACATGGAATAAGTGCAACCTTAGTTTGTATCTTCCCCAGCACTTAATATGCTTCCTGGCACATAAGTGCTAACAAATAGCACTAAAAAACCTATATTAAAAGCGATATTGCACTCTCCAAAGTACTTAGTACGGTGCTCTGCACACAGTTAGCAATAAATTGATTGACTGGTCGAGGAAGAGTTCATTGGAAAGATGACCCTGATATTTACTGAAATGCTTAAGTTTCCTGCAGTTTCTATCCCGTGGGTTGCAAAACCTTCCATTCAAAGGAAAATCATGCTGAGATTTAGTATATCGTAAAACTAACAAAAATTAGAGTGTCCTGAGGACAATTTGATGGGCACACTGCTAAAATAGCTTTTCAAAAACAATTACCATGATGCTAAGTACAATGCCTGGCACATAGTAAGCACTTAACATATATAATTATGATTATTATAAGAAAGGGGAAACCTGAAATACCATAATTATCATTATTATAAGAAAGGGGAAACCAGATACTAATTTCAGCACTACCTCACTGGTCCACCATAGTTGCAGTTTTTGTTCAATAAAACTAGTTTGACGATTTAACATGATGATTAAGAGTTGAGAAACATTTTTTTTGTTTACATTCCAACCCATATGATTACCACCCTTGGCAATGTCTCTGCTTTTATCATGCAAAGAAAAGGCCATTGTCAATAACATTAAGAATGGCAATATTTTCACCTGAAAGGAAACACATGAAGACATATAATAAATGTTTGTATAAGAAACTAAAGTTGCCCTCACTACTCAACCATGATCCTTTCAAGATGGTATCCAATTGCTTAGGAGTATTATTATCTGGAGTTAATTACTGCTGATCATCAAGTTTCAGTGGTAAAGAAGGAGTCCTGGTCTCCCACTTGGGGAAGGGAAGAGCCATGTGTTGTAAGTTGCCATGGAAAGGCCTCCATGGAGAAAAGCTTTCTGTCCCTTAACTCAGCAGAAGGCACGTGCCAAGCAGCCACCTGCTGGCCCACAAAATCAATCAATTATTGAGCGCTTACTCTGTGCACAGAACTGTACTAAGCACTTGGGAGACGACAACACAACAGAGTTATATTGCACACAACAGCACTTAAGTACATATCTGTAGTTTAGTTCTATTAATAATGTTGGTATTTGTTAAGTGCTTACTACGTGCAGAGCACTGTTCTAAGCGCTGGGGTAGATACAGGGTAATCAGGTTGTCCCACGTGAGGCTCACACTTAATCCCTATTTTACAGATGAGGGAACTGAGGCCCAGAGAAGTAAAGTGACTTGCCCACAGTCACACAGCTCACAAGTGGCAGAGTCGGCATTCGAACCCGTGACCTGTGCCTCCCAAGCCCGGGTTGCTCTCCTTCTCTAGTCTAAGGTCACTGTGGGCAAGGAATGTGTCCGTCATATTTTTATATTGTACTGTCCCAATCACTTAGTACAGTGCTCTGCATAAAGTTAGCGCTCAATAAATACTACTGAACGAACAAAATACAATCGACTGACTGACAATATAACAGAATTGGTAGGCCCGTCTGCTGTTTATCACTTGTGTCTATCCCAGCACTTAGTATTGTGCTTAGCAAGTAGTTAAAGCTTATGATTATTATTATTATTGAAATAACAATAATAAACCTAATAATAGACTATAAGCTCCTTCTCTAGAATGTAAGCTCCTTGTGGGCAGGGAACTGTCTACTTCCTCTGTTATACTGCACTCTCTCGAGCGCTCAGTTCCAGCGCTTAGAACAGTGCTTGGCACATAATGGAAAGAGCCTGGGCTTGGGAGTCAGAGGTCATGAGTTCAAATCCCGGTCCTGCCACTTGTCAGCTGTGTGACTGTGGGCAAGTCACTTAACTTCTCTGTGCCTCAGTTTCCTCCTCTGTAAAATGGGGATTAACTGTGAGCCTCATGTGGGACAACCTGATTACCCTGTATCTACCCCAGCACTTAGAACAGTGCTCTGCACATAGTAAGCGCTTAACAAATACCAATATTATTATTATTATTATAGTAAGTGCTTAACAAATGCCATCATTATTATTATTATTACTACAGTGCTTACAGTACATAAATCGGCAAGGCAGTGCCATTTGCCAGTGGAGTAGGCCCACGCTCCCAAAACCTCCACCCACAGTGGCCACTCCACTCCCTCCATGGCACTGCAACACGCCACAGGTGCCGAGGGCGGAGAATCCACTAGAGAAGCACACGGAGAAAAAAGGGAGGGTGATGTTTCAGGGAGCGGGAAGGGTTGTTCTCAGGCTGCTGTTTCTAAAACAAGCATCATGGACTAATCCCAGCTCCTCCACTTGTCTGCTGTGTGACCTTGGGTGAGTCACTTCACTTCTCTGGGCCTCAGTTAACTCATTTGTAAAGCGGGGAATCAACCCCTGTTCTTCTTACTATTTATACTGTTAGCCCTGTGAGGGTCAGGATCTTTGGCCAACTTTATTACTCCAGCACTTAGTATTGTGCTTGGCAAGTAGGAAGCACTTAAGAAATACCACTGTTATTATTGTAATAATAATAATAATGGCAATGATCTGTAAGCTTCTCCTCTAGAATGTAAACTTCTTTTGGCCTGGGAATGTTTCTACTATCTCTGTTATATTGTACTGTTCCAAACCCTTAGTACAGTGCTTTGTACACAGTAAGCACTCAATAAATACGACTGATTGATTGAATATTCATTCATTCATTCAATCGTATTTATTGAGCGCTTACTATGGGCGGAGCACTGTATTAAGTGCTTGGAATGTACAATTCAGGAACAGATAGAGACAATCCCTGCCCAACAACGGGCTCACAGTCTAAAAGGGGGAGACAGACAACAAAACAAAACTAATCAGGCATCAATACCATCAAGACGAATAGAATCATAGGTATATACACATCATTAATAAAATAGAGTAATAAATAATATGTACAAATATACACAGCGCTGTGGGAAGGGGAAGGGGGTACAGCAAAGGGAGGAAGTAGGGGGAATGGGGAGGGGAAGAGGGGCAGAGGGGAAGGGAGGGCTCAGTCTGGGAAGGCCTCCTGAAGGAGGTGAGCTGATTGAATAAGCTGGCATGTGGGGCCTCTTCATGAGTTCAGATGGAAGCCTAGCACTTGCCTCACCGTTGCTCAATTGGGATTTAGCTTGTTAATGACAAACCTATTAATGATGTGCACTCATCTATGGTTCTATTTATCTATTTTGATGGCATTGATGCCTGTCTACTTGTTTGGTTTTGCTGTCTCCCCCTTCTAGGCTATGAACCCGTCGTTGGGTAGGGATTGTCTCTGCTGCTGAACTGTACCTTCCAAGCGCTTAGTACAGTGCTCTGCACACAGTAAGAGCTCAATGAATACGACTGAGTGAGTGAGAGAAAGAAAGAGAGAGAGAGAGAGAGAGAAAGAGAGAAAGAGAGAAAGGGAGAAAGAGAGAAAGAAAGAGGGAGAGAGAGAGAGAAAGAGAGAGAGTGAAAGAGGGAGAGAGAGAGAAAGAGAGAGAAGAGAGAAGGAAGGAAGGAAGGAAGGAAGGAAGGAAGGAAGGAAGGAAGGAAGGAAGGAAGGAAGGAAGGAAGGAAGGAAGGAAGGAAGGAAGGAAGGAAGGAAGGAAAGAAAGAAAGAAAGAAAGAAAGAAAGAAAGAAAGAAAGAAAGAAAGAAAGAAAGAAAGAAAGAAAGAAAGAAAGGAGGACAGGAGGACAGAAAGAGAGAAAGAGAGAGAGAGAGAGAGAAAGAGAGAGAAGAAAGAAAGAAAGAAAGAAAGAAAGAAAGACAGACAGGAGGACAGGAGGACAGGAAGAGAGGAAGAGAGGAAGAGAGAGAGAGAGAGAGAGAGAGAAAGAGAAAGAAAGAAAGAAAGAAAGAAAGAAAGAAAGAAAGAAAGAAAGAAAGAAAGAAAGAAAGAAAGAAAGAAAGAAAGAAAGAAAGAAAGAAAGAAAGAAAGAAAGAGTGTTTTCCGGGGCTCAGAAAAAGGAGGGGCTACCATTTCTAAAAATGGAAGAGCCCAATTAAAATTCAAAGCCCGCTCTTGGCCAAGTGTGGTGGACAGAGGCAACCAGCAGGTGGCGACAGTCTACAAGGCATCTCTCCTTTGTAACTAGGGCTGCGGGCTTCCTTCCGGCCCAAAGATGCCAGATTGGAATTCTTGGGCTCCTATTCCTGTCAGTGAGCACTCTTCCTTCCAAAACCCAATCCCTAATGTCATACGATACGAAAGGCCACCTCCTAGATTTTCAGATTTTCAGATCAACTACCTCCTTTCGAATGAGGATCCACGGACAAACCCGACGCAACTTTGGCATTAATAATAATTATGGTACTTCTTAAGTGCTCACTATGTGCCAGGCACCGTACTAAGCGCCGGGGTGGATCGAAGCTAATCAGGTTGGACGCAGTCCCTGTTCCACTTGGCTTACAGTCTCGATCCCCAGTTTACAGATGGGGTAACAGGCCCAGAGAAGTGAAGTGACTTGCCCAAGGTCACAGAGCTGGGACTAGAACCCACAACCGTCTGACTCCCAGGCCCATGCTCTAAAACACCTCCAGTTTCTGTTTTTAGAAACAAAAAATTGCAGAAGGTACCTCCTGTGACTGTGTGGTCGGTAAGAGGGTAATTTATCCGTACAACACACACACACATATCTTCTGTCCTAGAAGGGAGAAGCCATTGTGGTACCAAGCAGTCTAAAGTAACGACAATAACAATTATCATACTTGTTAAGCGCTTACTGTGTGCCAGGTACTGTACTAAGCGCTGGGGTGGATATAAACAAATTGGGTTGGATACAGTCCCTGTCCCACATGGGACTCCCAGTCTCAAACCCCTTTTTACAGATGAGGCAACTGAGGCTTAGAGAAGGGAAGTGGCTTACCCAAGGTCACACAGCAGACAGGTGGCAGAGCTGGGATTAGAACCCACAACCTCTGATTCCAAGTCACATGCTCTATAATGTTAGTATTTGTTAAGCGCTTACTATGTGCAGAGGACTGTTCTAAGCCCTGGGGGAGATACAGGATCATCAGATTGTCTCACGTGAGGCTCACAGTCTTAATCCCCATTTTACAGAAGAGGTAACTTTAGCACAGAGAAGTTAAGTGACTTGCCTACAGTCAAACAGCTGACAAGTGGCAGAGCCGGGATTCGAACACTTGTCCTCTGACTCCTAAGCCCGTGCTCTTTCCACTGAGCCACGTTGCTTCTCGATGATCTCTGCAAGGATCTCAAACAATCAACTAATCAATGGTATTTACTGAGTACTTACTGTGTGCAGAGCACTGTACTAAGAACTTCAGAGAGTACAATATAACAGAGTTGGTGGACTAGATCCCTGCCCACAACGAGCTTACGGTCTTGGCAGGGGAGGCGTGTTGGGTATCTTACACTCTAGCTCAGCACCTCATGGAGAAACGGATGCATTTTCATCGATTCCCAACTTTTAGAACGTTAGGAAGGCCATGCTGTTTTTTCTGTTGAATTCTGGGTCGCCCGGCTATGCAGAACAGACTCTGAACTAAGGTCCCTTAGTTGCAACTTCTGCGACTCCTTTTAAGTTGTCATGTCAGTGTGGCTCAGTGGAAAGAGCTCGGGCTTGGGAGTCAGAGGTCACGGGTTCGAATCCCAGCTCTGCCACTTGTCAGCTGTGTGACTGTGGGCAAGTCACTTCACTTCTCTGGGCCTCAGTTCCCTCATCTGTAAAATGGGGATGAAGACTGTGAGCCTCATGTGGGACAACCTGATTACTCTGTATCTACCCCAGCACTTAGAACAGTGCTCTGCAGCGTGGTTCAGTGGAAAGAGCCTGGGCTTGGGAGTCAGAGGTCATGGGTTCAAAACCCAGCTCTGCCACTTAATAATAATAATAATAATAATAATAATAATAATGTTGGTATTTGTTAAGCGCTTACTATGTGCAGAGCACTGTTCTAAGTGCTGGGGTAGACACAGGGTAATCAGGTTGTCCCACGTGAGGCTTACAGTTAATCCCCATTTTACAGATGGGGTAACTGAGGCACAGAGAAGTTAAGTGACTTGCCCATAGTCACAGAGCTGACAAGTGGCAGAGCCGGAGTCGAACCCATGACCTCTGACTCCGAATCCCAGGCTCTTTCCACTGAGCCACGCTGCTTCCCAAGCTGTGTGACTCTGGGCAAGTCACTTCACTTCTCTATGCCTCAGTTACCTCATCTGTAAAATGGGGATTAGCTGTGAGCCTCAAGTGGGACAACCTGATTACCCTGTATCTACCCTAGCGCTTAGAACAGTGCTCTGCACATAGTAAGCATTTAACAAATACCAACATTATTATTACATTATTACATAGCAAGCGCTTAACAAATACCAACATTATTATTATTACTAATGATACTGGGTTTTGGGGGGTTTTGGTTTTAATGGTATTTGTTAAGCACTCTTTATGTGCCAGGCACTATACTAAGAGCTAGAGTAGGTACGAGCTAATTAGGTTGGACACAGTCCATGTACTATATGGGGCTCATAGTCTTAATTCTCATATTTGAGATGAGATACCTGAGGCACACAGAAGAAAGTGGTTTGCCCAAGATCATACAGCAGATAAGTGGCAGAGCTCAGGTTAGAACCCACGTCCTCTGACTACCAGGCCTGTCTTCTGTCATCTAGGCCAAGGGGTTTCTTATCTCCTAACCTAAACCCAGACTTTCCCAGCACTGTAGATGACACCACTGTCCTTCCTGTCTCACAAGCCGGTAACCTTGGCATTATCCTTGACTCCTCTCTCTTATTACACCCATATATTCAATCCATCACTAAATCCTGTCAGTTCCACCTTCAAAACATCACCAAAATCTGCCCTTTCCTCTCCATCCAAACTGCTACCAAGTTAATCCAATCACTTACTCTATGCCGTCTTAATTACTGCATCAGCCTCCTTGCTGACCTCCCTGCCTCTTGTCTCACCCCACTACAGTCCATACTTCATGCTGCTGCCCGGATCATTTTACTACAAAAATATTCAGGACCTCTTTCCCCACTCCTCAAGAACTGCCCGTGGTTGTCCATCCACCTCCGCATCAAACAAAAACTCCTCACCATTGGCTTTAACACACTAAAACCTTGCCCCCTCCTACCTCACCTCACTACTGTCCTACTATACCCGAGCCCACATACTTTGCTCCTCAAATGCTAATCTTTTCACTGTACCTCTCTCTCCTGTATGTCATCACTGACCTCTCGCCCACATCCTTCCTCTGGCCTGGAAGGCCCTCCCTCCTCATATCCAACAGACAAACGCTCTCCCCCTCTTCAAAGCCTTATTGAAGGCACATCTCCTCCAAGTGGCCTTCCCTGACTAAGCCCTCCTTTCCTCTTCTCCCTTTCCCTTTGCATGACCTAACTTGCTCCCTTTATTCATTCCCCTTCCCAGTCCCACAGCACTTACATATTTGTAATTGATTCATTTGTATTTATATCTGTCTCCCCCCTAAGCTGTAAGTTCATCATAGGCAGGAAATGTGTCTGTTTATTGTTTTATTGCACTGTCCCAAGCATTTAGTACAGTACTCTGCACTCACTAAGCATTCAAAAAATATGATTGAATGAATGAATGCTTCTCTATTATGTCAATCTTTCCACATGGGCCTGTCACCCAGCTCACGCCACTGCTTTAGACCATGAACCTTGTGAGGGTAGTACTTATTACAGTGGTCTGTACAAAGTGGGTGCTCAATATATATGACCAAAGATGATACTACTGTTATTGAGGCCCTATGCATCCATGCAAATGTGGCTTAAAAAACTGATGCGTGACAGACATTCCCATCTGTGTTGATTGCTCGTAAAGCTATAGACTTGCTTTAATATTTCTGCTCCACAATCTGTTTCTGTTTAATAGTAATGATAATGTTGGTATTTGTTAAGCACTTACTATGTGCTGAGCACTGTTCTAAGCGCTGGGGTATACAGGGTAATCAGGTTGTCCCACATGAGGCTCACGGTCTTAATCCCCATTTAATATTTCTGTGCCTACTTTCTTATTATTGATAATTTTTAGGGTATTTGTTAAGGGCTTACTATATGCCAAGCACCGTTCTAAGCACTGGGGAAGATACAAGATAGTCACGTTGTCCCACATAGGGATCACAGTTTTAATCCCCATTTTACAGATGAGGTAACTGAGGTCCAGAGAAGTGAAGTGACTTGCCCATGGTCACAAAGCAGACAAGTGGAAGAACTGGGATTAGAACCCAAGACCTGCTGACTCCCAGGCCCACGGTCTATCCACTACGCCATGCTGCTTCTCTGCTTTCTAACTTTCCTCGGTTGTACCTTACTCTGTCAAGCACTTATTACAGTGCTCTGCACATTGTAAGCACTCAATAAATACCACTAATTGGTTGATTAGTGTGCCCATCTTCCTGAAGCCTTTCCACTAGGAGAACAACCCCTCTCCCAAAGCCTGCTGCCTTGGTCTGCTGGCAGCCCATATCTAAGTCCTCTAGACTGTAAGGTCATTGAGGACAGGGAGTGTGTCCATCATATACCCCAGCGCTTAGAACAGTGTTCTGCACATAGTAAGTGCTTAACAAATACCAGCATTATTATTATTGTACCCTCTCAAATGTTTAGTACAGTGCTCTGCACACAATAAGCGCTCAATAAACGTGACTGACTGACTAACAAGTCTCACTCTCTGAGGCTGTGCTTTACTAGATCTTTACATTGCTCATTCCACCCTCCCGGCAGTGCAAGCTCCCTTTCAGTTCCTCAAACAGCAGCTGTTTGGGTATCCTGATGTCATCTATTCTTGCTCATATATCCTGCCCAGGAGGGCTGGGCTTCTGCAAACATTGCCTCAGGGCCATGATTTGAATGCCTCTTGGGGGTGGAGGGAAGCTTGCTGCTAATCCTGTCTTCACACTTCATGTTGAGAATGGCTTGTATTACAATTATTATCGTTTTTCATTCATTCATTCAATGGTATTTAATGAGTGATTACTTTATGCAGAGTTCTGTACTCAGTGCTTGAAAGAGTACAATAAAACAATAAATAGATCCATTCCCTGCCCACAATGACCTTTCAGTCTAGAGAGGAGAGACAGATGCTAACATAAATAAATGAATGACAGATATGGATATAAATGCTGTGGGGCTGGAGATGGAGATGAACAAAGACAGCAAGTCAGGGCAACTCAGAAGGGAGTGGGAGAAAAGGTAAGGGGGGCTTAGTCAGGGAAGGCCTTTTGGAAGAGATGTACCTTTAATAAAGCGACGAAGGTGGGGACAATAATTGTTCGATTTGAGGAGGCAGGGCATTCTAGATCAGAGGCAGGACGTGGGCGAGGGGTTGGCGGCAAGATAGGTGAGATCGAGGCATTATTATCACCATTATTATTATTACTCATATCAATGTCTGTCTCGCCCACTAGACTGTCAGCTCGTTATGAGCAGAGACCATGTCAGCATGGCCTAGTGAATACAGCATGGGTCTGGGAGTCAGAAGGACCTTGGGTTCTAATCCCGGCTCCGCGACTTGTCTGATATGTAACCTTGGGCAAGTCCCTTCACATCTCTGTGCCTCAGTTCCCTCGTCTATAAAAGAGGGATTAAGACTGTGAGCCTCAGTTGGGGCAGGAACTGCTTCTAACCTGACTGCCTTGTATTCATTCAATTATATTTATTGAGCGCTTACTGTGTGCAGAGCACTGTACTAAGCGCTTGGAATGGACAATTCGGCAACAGATAGAGACAATCCCTGCCCAACGATGGGCTCACAGTCTTGTATCTATCTCTGCGCTTAATAGAGTGCTACCTAAATTTGAATGTAGCCTCAGACCAAAACAAAACAGAGCAGACACAATCATTACAGCATGATAAATACAGGAAAAGAGTAACACCTCTAACACGTCTAACACTAGTGCTCCTTGACCTAATATAAGCATTTGACTCTAAGTTCGCCTCTAGACTGAAAGCCCATTGTGAGCACAGAATGTGTCTACCAACTCTGTTTTAGTGTACTCTCCCAAGCGCTTAGTATAGGGCTCGGCACACAGTACGTGCTCAATAAGGATGATTGACCGATTGACTGACTGATTGGACAGAATCAGCAGACCAGGGCTCAGCCAAATGGTAAGCAAATTCATTCATTCTGAGAAAGTCACCCAGTAATTTAGGTTACTTCCCAATTGTGTAGTTGGTCGAGTCAGAATTGAACGGGTTTTATCTGCCCGTCACCCAAAGAATGAAGCACAGAGTGGTGTGGTAGTTTCGGTGCCTATTCTATGCTGCTGTGATTAAAGATAATAATAATAATGGTATTTGTTAAGCAGCACGGTGTAGTAGATTCAGGTAGATTGAGCATGGGCCTGGGAGTCAAAAAGTCATGGGTTCTAATCCCAGCTCCACCACCTGCTTGTTATGTGACCTTGGGCAAGTCACTTTACTTCTCTGTGCCTCAGTTACCTCGTCTGTAAAATGGGGATTGAGACTGTGAGCCCCACGTGGGACAGTGACCGTGTCCAACTCGATCTGCTTGTATCCACCCCAGCACTTAGTACAGTGCCTGGCACAGAGTAAGCACTTTACAAATGCCATTATTATTATTATAATTATTACTAAGCACTTAATACGTGCCAGGCACTGTACTAAGCGTTGGGGTGGACACAAGCAAATTAGATTGGAAAGGGTCCCTGTCCCACATGGGGCTCACAGTCTTAATTCCCATTTTACAGATGAGGTAACTGAATCACAGAGAAGTTAAGTAACTTGCCCAAGGCCACACAGCAGACAAGTGGCGGAGTCAGAATCAGAAACCGTTACCTTCTGACTCCGAGGCCCGTGCTTTATCCATTACGCCATGCTACTTCTCATAAGATCTAATGAGAGATCTGCGAGTAACCCCAAGCTGAAAGCAACTTCTTAATATGTAATTTACAATACTTTTCACTTTATTTTGTTCTTCGTTAACTGCAAAGATATGTTACATGGTCAGTACCATGGTTCACCTACTGGTGATTGACATGATACTGACGGTGGCAGAAAGCTCCTAGCTAGACTGTAAGCTCCTTGTGGGCAGGAATCATGTCTACAAATTTGGTCATACTGTACTTTTACAAGCACTTAGTACACTGCTCTAGAAACAGAAAGTGTTCAATAAATACAAGTGATTGGCTGATTATAGAGGGGGTGCTCAACATTCCGAGATTTAAGTAGTTTGGGGAGAGGAGTGGCTTTTCTCAGAGCTCTCTCTATGCTATCCACTGTTCTATCTGCTCCCACCACCCACTCAACTGCTTTTTCCTCAACCACATAAACAATACTTATAATAATAACTGGGATATTTGTTCAGCATTTGCTCTGTGCGGAAAGAGCACGGGCTTGGGAGTTAGAGGAAACAGGTTATATCCCGACTCTGCCACTTGTCTGCTGTGTGACCTTGAGCAAGTCACTTAACTTCTCTGTGCCTCAGTTACCTCATCTGTAAAATGGGGATTAAAACTGTGAGCCCCACCTGGGAAAACCTGATTACCTTGCATCCACTCCAGCGCTTAGAACAGTGCTCGGCACATAGTCAGCGCTTAATAAATACCATAAAAAAAAAGCACCAAAGAACCAGCATGGCCCAGTGGATAGAGCACAGGCCAGGGAATCAGTACGACCTGGGTACTAATCCTGGCTCTGACACTTATCTGCTGTGTGACCTTGAGCTAGTCACTTGACTTCTCTGTGCCTCAATTACATCATCTGTTAAATAGAGTTTAAGACTGTGAGCCCCATGTGGTTACTACAGTGCTTCACACATAGTAAACTGTTAACAAATTCCCTATTTTTTAAAAAATAATTAAAAAAATAATAAAAACTACCATACTAAATACTGGGGTAGATACAAGATAATCAGGCTAGACACAGTCCCTGTTCCACATGGGGCACTCAGGCTAAGTGGCAGAGGGAACAGGTATTTAATTCCCATTTTACAGATGAGAGAACTGAATCAAAGAGAAGTTAAAAGGTCACACAGCAAGCAAGTGGTGGAGCCAGGATTAATTCATTCATTCAATCGTATTTATTGAGCGCTTACTATGTGCAGAGCACTGTTCTAAGCTCTTGGAATGTACAATATTTAAAACCCAGGCCCTCCTGGCTCCCAGGTGAAGGCTCTTTCCACTTTTTTTAATGGTATTTGTTAAGAGCTTACTTTATGTCAAACACTATTCTAAGCACTGGGGTGGGTAAGAGTTAATTAGGTCAGACACAATCCCTGTCCCACATGGAGCTCACAGTCCAACTAGGAGGGAAGACACAGATCCCCATTTTACAGTTGAGGAAACTGAGGTATGGAGAAGTTAAGTGACTTGCCCATGGTCACACAGCAAGCGATTGGCGGAGCTGGGATTAGGACCCAGGTCCTTCTGACTCCCAGGCTCAGTCTCTCTCCACTACGCCATGCCGCTTCTCTTAAACCTCAAGCCTCAGGAATACTAGGCCCATGTCTGAATTATTCTGCTGCTACAGGTGACGCTGTGAGGATCTCCTTTGGGGATGGAGGCACAGGGCAGGGACGATTTGCCTATTCCTTCCCTAGCTCCGCCACTTGTCTGCTGTGTGACCTTAGGAAGTCACTTCACTTCTCTGTGCCTCAGTTCCCTTATCTGCAAAATAGTGATTCCGTTCTCCTTCCTACTGAGACTGTGAACCCCATAAGGGACCTGATCATCTTGTATGCTTTACACTTACTAACCGCTCAACAAATACCACAATCATTATCAAATGATATACAGTAACATAAAGTTCAGAGATAAAAGACAGAATTGTTAACGCTTTTCTTTCTTATGACCTGAACGGTTTCATTCACAATTTTTCAAAGCCTGCCTTGTTCCATTCTGAAATTCCATGGTAATTTAAACAACCAGAGAGCTATTAGTCCCTAAATTCACCCATCCTTGCTTCAAAATGAAGAAAATGACATTTTCAAGGTAGCATTTGTCTCAAATAAAAGTTATGCTATTCAATTAGGCCCCAAGTTAAGGAAGCAGAACAAGGTTGAACTAGAGACCCTAGAAGCCAGTGGAAACTGGAGTTTTTCTCAGAAATACAAAACTGCTCAGGATGGGGCGGAGAGTAGGAGGGAGCCGAAGGCAAAGTAGAAAGGGCATAGAAGGAAAGGGGAAATCCTTATGAATCCGTTTTAATGCTGGTTCCTAGTTTTCTCCAGGAGGTTGAAAATGGGGCCGTTGAGAAAGTGGCTGGATTAGTACCAACACTAGGGATGGAGATGGATGTCGACCTCTGGCCCAAGTCCTACCGCTGTCCTGGAATGCCCTCCCTCCTCACCTCTGCCAAACTAACTCTCTTCCCCTCTTCAAAGCCCTGAGAGCTCACCTCCTCCAAGAGGCCTTCCCAGACTGAGCTTTCCCTTTTCCCTCTGCTCCCTCTCTGCTCCCCCCCACCCTCTGCTCCCTCTCCCTTCCCCCCTTCACCTCCCCTCAGCTAAGCCCCCTTTCCCTCTGCTCCTCCCCCTCTCCCTTCCCCTCCCCTCAGCACTGTGCTCATTTGTGTATATTTTTATTACCTATTTATTTTGTTAATGAGGTGTTCATCCCCTTGGTTCTATTTATCATGATTATGTTGTCTTGTTTTTGTCTGTCTCCCCCCATTAGACTTTAAGCCCATCATTGGGCAGGGATTGTCTCTATCCGTTGCCAAATTGTACATTCCAAGTGCTTAGTACAGTGCTCTGCACATAGTAAGCACTCAATAAATACCATTGAATGAATGAATGTAAAACCAGGGCCAGTTTTAGTCCAGGGCCTAAGACAAGGGAAGGAAGTAGTTTTCTCCCATCAGGACCCAAAACCCACCTCTGGCAATGGGACCTGTGGCTACTGAAAAAAAACCCTCTGCAGTCAAAAGATCAGCAGGGTGGTTGTCTGATTGAGGAGGAACTCTGATGGGCTGATGGACAGCACGAGGTGGAACTGAAAACGGGCTCGAGTGCTGAGAAGAGCCAAGGTTTCAGCACAGGAAGTGGCATCATTCCTGACCCCAAAAATGTCCTTTTCAGAATGTTCTATAGAGTGATAGAATCTGGCACGTGGGTGTTGGGCTTCTTCAGTTTTCTCAGTCTTTTCTAAGGAAGCAGCATGGCTTAATGGATAGAGCCACAGGCCTGAGAGTCGGAGGACCTGGGTTCTAAAAGCCCAGCTGTGCCACTTGTCTGCTGTGTGACTTTGGGCAAGCCACTTCACTTCTCTGTGCCTCAGTTCTCTCATCTTTAAAATGGGGATTAAGCCTATGAGCTTCATGAGGGACAGGGCCTTGTACAAACCCAGTGCTTAATACAGTGCCTGGCACATAGTAAACACTTAACAAATACCGTAATTATTAATTATTATTATTATCATTCTCTGATACAGATTAGAGGTGTGTGAGTCAATCCCCCCCCAAAAATACAAGTGCTACATTACGAAGCAAAATCAAGATTGAGAATCACGTCTTCCTGTCATTTAGGGGTCTGCAGGAACCTTGTCCTTAATATCTGTGTTCAGCACCCAGAAGAATGGAAGAAAGGCTAATTTATTCTTATGTGGGGTAGTTCCTCCCACAGTGATCATCAGCTTCTAGAAAGAGCAATTAAATCATGCCTATCTGAACTGATTGAAATGTAAATATTAATCAATATTTAGTACTTCAATATTCATTCAATCATATTTATTGAGTACTTACTATGTGCAGAGCACTGTACTAAGCGCTTGGAATGGACAATTCGGCAACAGATAGAGACAATCCCTGCCCAACAATGGGCTCACAGTCTAAACAAAAAATATCGTAGCATTACCTAGAGCTGACCTATTGACTTGGTCCAAAAAGACAAAAGCCCTTCTTATCAGACTACAAAACAGTGCTGGTAAACTGGTGGCTAAAATCTGCCCTTTCCTCTCCATCCAAACTACCACCATATTAGTACAAGCACTTATCCTATCCCACCTTGATCCCTCTATCAGCCTCGTAGCTGACCTCCCTGCCTCCTGTCTCTCCCCACTCCGGTCCAAACTTCACTCTGCTGCCCGCATCATTTTTTTCTACAAAAACATTCAAGCCGTGTTTCCTCACTCCTCAAGAACCTCCAGCAGTTGCTCATCCACCTCCACATCAAACAGAAATCCCTTTACCATGGCTTTAAAACACTCAATTACCTTGTCCCTTTCTACTGCATCTCATTACTCTCCTACTACAACCCAGCCTGAACACTTCACTCCTCTAATGCCAACCTTCTCACTGCACCTCAATCTGTTTTACCTCGCCGCTGGCCTCTCATCCACAACCTGCCTCTGGCCTGAAATGTCTTCCCTCTTCATATCCAACAGACAATTATTCCCCGCACCTTCAAAGCCTTATTGAAGGCACATTTCCTCCAAGAAGCCTTCCCTGACTAAGCCCTCCTTTCCTCTTCTCCCACTCTCTCCGCATTGCCCTGATTTGCTCCCTTTATTCATCCCCATCCCAGTCCCATAGCACTTATGTACATAGCTTTAATTTTATTTATTTATATTATCTGCCTCCCCCTCTAGACTGTAAGCTCACTGTGGGCAGGGGATGTATCTCTTGTATTGTTATACTATGCTCTCCTAAATGCTTAGTTCAGTGCTCTGCAAACACTAAGCGCTCAATAAATTCAATTCACTGACTGAAAACTAAAAGTAAAGCTTCATCTTCTAGACTGTAAGCTTGCTGTGGGAAGGGAATATCTCTAACAACACTGTTGTACTGTACTCTCCCAAGAGCTTAGTACAGTGATCTGTACACAGTAAGCCCTGAAAAAATACCATCCATTGTCTCAGTGAATAAACAGCACTGACTAACTGGAGATAAGTCTGGTTTCAAATCCTGTCATTTAGTCAATTTCCTTTTCCAAGTATACATAAGTCATCGTGCGTTTTATAGCCCATTTTTCAAATCTTTTCTTTCATTGTAGTGGGCATATGTGGAGGCACTTTGCAAAAATACAAAGTTGAGCAAAGTAGCCCTGGGTCAGACTGTTAGGATCATATGACAGCATCATAGGTATTGATTTCCACATCAGGGTGGCACCAGACAAGACACAGCCTCAAAAGTAATCTCAGAGACTATTCCCTCCCTTCAAGTGGAATTCTGAGAAAATTATCCAGATCAACTATTCCAGATTTCTCCCTGCTTTAGAGAGAACAGAGACCTCCTGCTCTATGTGGTGCAAGAATCCAGAGAGAGTAATTGATTAAGGCAACACACAGTCATTGAATTCAGAGCCAGCATTCAGGGGCTGGCCAATATGAAATGCCTAACAGACGTCTAAAATCAGTTGATTACATCAGCAGAGACAGAAAGGAGCAGAAAGAGAGCTGCTCCAAGATGCAGATATTCAAACAGAGCTAGACGAGAAGGGGAGATAATAATGAAAATAATGATGATTATGGAATTTGTTAAGCACTTACTATGTGCCAGGCACTGTTCTAAGTGCTGGGGTGGATACCAGACAATTGGGTTGGGCAGAGTTCTTGTCCCGCATAGGACTCACAGTCTTAATCCCCCTTTTACAGGTGAGGTAGCTGAGGCACAGAGAAGTGAAGTGATTTGCCCAAGGCCACATAGCAGACAAGTGATGGAGCCAGGATTAGAAACCGTGACCTTCTGACTCTCAGGCCCATGCTCTATCCAGTATGCCATACTGTGGAGAAAGATGCAAAGAGGACAGTGAAGCCCAAAGGGACCTGGGAGTGCGGGACGGAAAGGAGGGGGAGAGAAAACGAGCAAGTACAGGGTGGGAGCCCCAGAGAAGGCAGTAGGGTGAGGCACTGACAATCTCTTTTTAGTCTATCCTCTCCCACATAATCTCATTTCATTTGCAATCAAACCACACGTGTACCACCTTAGGCACTCTACAACACCCACTGCAATTTCACAACTCCCCCATGTGTCCCACTTTACTATTATTATCATTATCATCATTATCATCATGATATTTGTTAAGTCCTTACTAAGAGTCAAGCACTATTCTAAGCACTGCATTAGACTCAAGTTAATCAGGTCATAAACAGTCCCTGACCTACATGGAGCTCACATTCTAAGTGGCAGGGAATGTGTCTGTTGCTGTATGGTACTCTTCACAGTAAGCGCTCAATAAATACGACTGAATGAATGAATGAAGGCGGAGAGGTAACTGAATCCTCATTTTAGAGATGAGGAAACTGAGGGCAGAGAAGTTAAAAATAAGAAGAAGAATTGTGGTATCTGTTAAGGGATCACTCTAAGCACTGGAGTAGAGTCAAGATAATCAGGTTGGACACAGTCCCTGGCCCACATTTTACAGATGAAGTAATTGAGGCATATAGAAGTAAAGAAACTTGCCCAAGGTCACAGAGTACACACGTGTTGGAGCCTGGATTAGAACCCAGGTCCTTCTGACTCCCAGGCCCTTGCTCTTCCACTAGGCCACTCTGCTTCAAGTTATGTGACTTACTCAAGGTCACCCAGCAGGCAACTGGCATAGGTGGGATAAGAACACAGGTCCTCTGACTCCCAGCTCATGTTCTTTCCACTATACCACAAGGTCCCTCATCTATAACTCTATCCCCTATATATATAGCCAAGGATATCTGCATATATGGGTGCTTACTGCTTCCCACTTACTAAGGGAAGATTAACCCAAGCCAGACTAACTCAATAAGGAACTGCAGCTTCCAACTAAGAAAAGCAAAACAACAGTAAGAGAAGTTTCCTCCTAGAGAGACAGAGAGGCACGGTGCCAGACATCATACATTCAACCAATCCATCCAAACACAGTAAGTAGCATCTGGACTGCATGCCTCCCTGCCTGTTAAGGCAGCACCTTTTAAGGGGGAACTTGGACTCTGAAGAGAAAATAATAATAACTGTGGTATTTGTTAAGCACTTTCTAGGTGCCAGGCACTGTACAAGGCCCTGAGGTAGATAGATGTTAATTGGGTTGAACACAGTGCCTGTCCCTTATGGGGCTCACGATGTTAATCCCCATTTTACTGACGAAGTAACTGAGGCACAGAGTAGTTAAGTGACTTGCTCAAGATCATAAAGCAGACATGTGGAAAAGCCGGGAGCACTTAGTACAGTGCTCTGTATACAGTAAGTGCCCAATAAATACCACTGACTGTGAATAGTTGGAGAATGTCTTCTGGAAGAGGGGATATTTTAGGAAGACTTGGAGGTGGGGGGTACCAGTTTGGCAGATTTACTGGGAGAATGGTAGCTAGATCTAGTACAATTAAGACGTTAGGTGGGGATGAGCAAAAACAACAAGCTTGTGCATAGGAAGTGCAAAGGAGCAAACTGCTAGTGGAGACTCTTAAATCTCTTGGTCAAAATTAATGAAATAGGGACCCCCTAGAGCTTTCTGAGAACGTGAGATTGGAAACTCCTTGAGGGCAGCTACTGTGTCTTCAGCTTCACAAATTTAACTCACATACTTAATTCCCATTTTACAGATGAGGGAACAGAGGCAAAGAGAAGTGAAGTGACTTGCCCAAGGTCACAGAGCACAAGTGGTGGATATGGGATTAGAACCCGGGTCCTTCTTACTCCCAGGCCTGTGTTTTACCCACTAGGCCACATTGATTCAAGCTAAGTGACTTGCCTAAGTTCACCCAGCAGGCAACTGGCAGAGGCGGCATAAGAACACAGGGCTTAAGAACACTGAATCGCATACACTAATGCTATTGTAGTCTCCCAAGTGCTTAGAACAATGATCTGTACACAGTAGCTGTGAAATTAATACTACGGATTGATGTTCCGTAGACTATTCTGCCCAGAGTCATTACTATTCATTCATTCATTCAATAGTATTTATTGAGCGCTTACTATGTGCAGAGCACTGTACTAAGCGCTTGGGATAAACAAGTAGGCAACAGATAGAGACAGTCCCTGCCGTTTGACGGGCTTACAGTCTAATCGGGGGAGACGGACAGACGAGAACTAGTAATGATAATTATGAAGTCCGGTGACAGAAAAATTCCTGCTGTGTGACCTTGGGCAAGTCACTTAACTCTTTGTGCTCCAGTTTCCTCATCTGTACGATGGGGGTCAAATTCCTGTTAATAATGTTGGTATTTGTTAAGTGCTCACTATGTGCCGAGCACTGTTCTAAGCACTGGGGTAGACATAGGGGAATCAGGTTGTCCCATGTGGGGCTCACGGTCTTAATCCCCATTTTACAGATGAGGGAACTGAGACACAGAGAAGTTAAGTGACTTGCCCAAAGTCACACAGCTGACAAGTCGCCGAGCTGGGATTCGAACCCATGACCTCTGACTCCAAAGCCCGTGCTCTTTCCACTGAGCCACGCTGCTTCTTGTCCCATAGCCTTAGACTATGAGCTGTGTGTGGGGCAGGGGTTCTGTCAGACACATTTATCTTGTATCTACAGTGCCTGGCACACAGTAAGCATTTAACAGATACCACTACTATTATTCTTTTTATTCTTTCACCCCGGGAACATATTTGTCAGAATATAAATAGAATTCTTTTCTGCTTCACTATATTTCCTTGGAGATCAACGTCCCAGACAACTGAATGATCTAATGAAAATTTCCCACATCAGAGAGAGTGCCAAGCCCAATAGAACGCAGAAGAGCATCAAGACAATCTCATCAACACTAGCGCCCAAATTCTACATCTTCTAAATGATCCTTACTTGACTGATTAAGGATAACTTGGAAACTTGGGAGGTTTCTCCAGCTGAAATTTCTCTGCAGCATTTCATTCAATCCATCACTAAATCCTGTCAGACCTACCTTCACAACATCGCTAAAATTCGCCCTTTCCTCTCCATCCAAACTGCTACCTTGTTAATACAATTACTCATCCTATCCCGCCTGGATTACTGTATCTGCCTCCTTGCTGACCTCCCAGCCTCCCGTCTCTCCCCACTCCAGCCCAAACTTCACTCTGCAGCCCTGATCATTTTTCTACAAAAACGTTCAGGCCATGTCACCCCCCTCCTCAAAAAATTCCAGGGGTTGCCCATCCACCTCCGCATCAAACAGAAACTCCTCACCATTTTCTATAAAACACTCCACCACCTCGACCCCTCTTATTCTCACTATTCTTTTACAACCCAGCCTGCACTCTTGGCTCTTCTAATGCTAACCCACACTGTGCCTCCATCTTGCTTATCTCGCTGCCGACCCCTCGCCCACGTCCTGCCTCTGGCCTGGAACGCCCTTCCTCCACAAAATCTGACAATTACTCTCCCCCCACTTTCAAAGCCTTAATGAAGGCACCTCTCCTCCAAGAGGCCTTCCCAGGCTAAGCCTCCCTTTTCCTCTTCTACTCCCTTCTGCAACGCCCTGACCTGCTCCCTTTGTTCTTTCCCACCTCCCAGCTCCACAATGCTTATGTACATATCTGTCATTTATTTATTTGTACTGATGTCTGTCACCCCCCCACCGCTGCCTAGACTGTAATTTTGTTGTGGGCGGGGAACGTGCCTGTTTATTGTTGTATCCTCCTCTCCCAAGCATTTAGTTCAGTGCTCTGCATACAGTAAGTTCTCAGTAAATACAATTGAGTGAATAAATGAATGATTGACAATCATCTTGGGTTCAAGTTGAAACAGACTGGCTCAACCAGGACTGCCGCCTCTAGGGCTTATGTTGTTTCAGGGTTCACCTCCAATCCTTGGGGCAGAACCGTGCTGGGGCTAGAAACTCTAAGCCCCAACCACTGGGTTTCTGTCGTGACAGGAGCAGTGAGCTGGAGTTGATAGGCATGTCCCCCAACCACAACGAGCCTACAGTCTAGACGGGGAGACGGACATCAGTATAAATAAACTGTGGATATGTACAGAAGGACATAAGTGCTTTGGGGCTGAGGGAAGGGTGACTAAAGTTTGCAAATCCATAAATTCACTGTGGGGATGGACGAGGGACTCTGTGACAAGAAGAGAATTACTGGTCACTCCTGGCTCGGTTCTGAACACTTGGTACCCTACTTTGCACATAGCAAGTACTTTGTCAATGGTATTTATTGAGTGCTTACTCTGTGCAGAGCATTGTCCTAAGGGCCTGGGAGAGTAATAATAATAATGATAATAATGACTGTGGTATTTGTTAAGCACTAACTGTGTGCCAAGCATTGTCCTAAGCGGTGGGGTGGATACCAGCAAATTGGGTCAGGCACAGTCCCTGTCCCGCAATAGGGTTCACAGTCTTAACCCCCATTTCAGAGATGAAGTAACTGAGGCTCAGTGAAGTGAAGTGGCATGCCCAAGGACACACAGAAGACAAGTGGCAGAATCGTTATTAGAATCACAACCTCCTGATCCGGGCCCGTGCTCTATTCATTACACCATGCTGCTTCCCAAGACGATACAACAGAATTAGCAGACGTGCTCCCTGACCATAACAAAATCCCATAATCATTCTTCTTATTTTTACTCCATTCTCTCTATCAGAGTTGAGCCTCTCTGGTGCCTCATCATTTTGAGGTAATATAATGGAGGAATTTTTCAAGTGCAGACACAGGGAGTGAGCCCACAAGACAGTTGCTCCAGTGGGAAAGGGGAGGAGAAAGACCCGGCAGAGGCAGCCGTTCGTTCTTCCCACCCACCCTAGATCCAGGCTGGAGCGTTTGTGGTCATCGCTGAAGCTCTCCAGAGGAATGGAACAGCTGCTTGTGCTCCCAGGGTCCCGAGCTGAACTTGAGAGGTGGAAGGGCCAGTGTCCCCTGTGACCCTCTCCCGCTGCTGTTTCCCCTCATGTGTGTGAGTGTGGTTTGTGTCTCTCTGTCCCCATTTCCTGCAGCCTTCTCCCCACTATCTTGAACCACTTTCCCCTCCCCCTTGGAGGTCCTGTCCACATGCCAGATGACTGTAAGAAAACTATTATCATTCTCAAATTTACCAATTTGCTCCTTATTTTACAAACACAGGCTCGGTTTTTTGCTAACATATTGAAAATGTGACTTTTTAATGCATGTTTTCCCGTGCAGTTCATCCACGGGAGCAGTTTGGCATGTAATAATAAAATACTGATAGTAATAACTGTGGTATTTGTTAAATGCTTACAAATACAAAATAATTAGATTGGGGATAATACAAGATAATTGTATCAGATACAATCCCTGTCCCACAAGAGGATTATAGTCTAAGTAATAGTAATAATTGTGGTATTTGTTAAGCATTTACTATGTTCCCAGCACTGTACTAAGCACTGGGGTATACACAATATAATCAGGTCTCACATGGGGCTCACAGTCTAAGAAGGAGGGAGACAGGCCCAGAGAAGCGTAGTTCCTTGCCCAAGGCAATACAGCAGACAAGCGTCAGAACCAGGATTAGAACGCAGGTCCTCTGACTCCCAGGCCCTTGCTTTTTCAACTTAGACCTCGTTGCTTCCCAAGTAATGGAAGAACAGCTATAGAATCCCCATTTTATGTGGGGCTCAGTCTAAGAAGAGGGAAAACAGGTATTGAATCCCCATTTTACAGATGAAGAAATGAAGGCATAGAGAATTAAGTGGCTCATCTATGGTCACACAGCCGGGAAGTGGTGACGCCACACTGTCTCCCCCCCAACCTCCCTCTCTAGACTGTTCAAGTTTGTTGAGGGTAGGGACTGTGTCTGTTTATTGTTGTTTTGTTCTCTCCCAAGCACTTAGTACAGTGCTCTGCCCACAGTCAACGTTCAATAAATACTACTGAATGAATGACTGAACGAAAGTTTCCTCTAGCCCATTCTGGGGCACGATAGTTGTTGGATGTCATAATTAAATCTGAAGGCATAATTGGTTTCAGTCGATGATTTAAACACTGATCACTCAAGGGCAGGTTTGGACAAGTAAATGAAAAATCGCTTAACTAGTAGATGTCATAACTGCTAGGGACAAAAACACTTTTGTACCCACAAGTCTAGTAGACATTTTGAGGTAACATCTCTGTTGTCATTAGTCCTTGGATGTAATTATTAATAATAATGGTATTTGTTAAGCATTTACTATGTGTCAAGGACTGTTCTAAGCGCTGAGTGGGGAAGCAGCATGGCTCAGTGGAAAGAGCCTGGGCTTCGGAGTCAGAGGTCATGAGTTCGACTCCTGGCTCTGCCACTTGTCAGCTGTGTGACTGTGGGCAAGTCACTTCACTTCTCTGTGCCTCAGTTACCTCATCTGTAAAATGGGGATTAACTGTGAGCCTCACTTGGGACGACCTGATTATCCTGTATCTCCCCCAGCGCTTAGAACACTGCTCTGCACATAGTAAGCGCTTAACAAATACCAACATTATTATTACTAGCTAATCAGGTTGGACACAGTCCCTGTCCCACAGAGGGCTCACAGTCTTAATCCCCACTTTACAGATGTGGTAACTGAGGCACAGATAAGTGAAGAGACTTGCCCAAGGTCACACAGATAAGTGGCAGAGCCGGAATTAGGACCCAGGTTCTTCTGACTCTGAGCTCCGTGCTCTACCCACTAGACCATGCTATTAACTGTGTTCCACTTTCATCAAGAGATCCTCAAACAAAAGGCTGAGACGGTTGCAAGACAGCCTGAATCCAGCTATGTGTCCAAATAAAAAGGATCATCTTCATGAAACCAAAACCTGCAATGTCAGAATCCATAATATCTCTGACCTTGACCTGTCCGGAGCACATCAGATATGGTCCTTTGCTAAACGTCCAACGGCTGGCTCTTTAGAAACTGTAAACAACAGTTGTGTTCCTTCCGCACTCTTCAGTTGCCGGAGGGATTGGTCAAGGCCAGTTGGGATGCCACTACTTTGGAATTTTGGTGCGTCAGGACCATCAACTAAAGGACCACACACCCCAACAAGTGGATTTGAGCTTTCTTAGTCTCCCTCCCGGTCTTTGATAAGTACAAACAAGCAAACTCAGCCCACAGTGAGAGTTAACCCACTAATTGTGGCTTCTGGTTTAACTGTGGAGTTCCTGATTTCCATCTGCTTTCACACACCAGCAGCGGCTGAGTTCACGAGAGTTTCTTGTGGTGGTTCTGTTGATTTTCAGAGGATTTTGCGGGGCAGGCATCTCAAACCAGTGGGCAGTGCCCTCAAGAAGGAAATTTGAGAGAAAGAGGTAAGTACTTGGTCTCCATAATCCTTCGACTGAAATTCTATCGGGCGAGCTGAGGATAAGAAGAATCAGAGAAGGGCAGAAACAAAAAAAGTGAAGTCGCAATTCTTTTTTCCTAAAAAACTTCTAGAAATGCAGACTCAATAGCCACACAGAAAGAAAACTTTTTTCATCGGCTGGTCAACTTGGAATGACTTTAATCCACTGAACAAGCAAGGGTGGATTTAGCAGGTGTTAAATTCTTGAAAAGACGCCTTTAGGAAAATAGTTATTACTGCAGATATCTTTGATATCACCTTTCAAGTTTTAATACCTGGGTTTCTTCTCTTTGTCAAACTTTCCCACTGTGATTTCCCCCCTCTGACAGCTATAACCTCTTTGTTTTGGGTTCTTTTATAGAAGGTTTTTAAGATTTTGGAAATTAAAGGGAGAATAGATTGAGGAGGAGGAGAAACAAGGAAATGCATGTTTTAATTTATTGGAAATTACAGGCCTGACTATCATTTCCCTGGGTTATTTTGAGGGGAGAGAGTCAACCATAAAATACATGCTGTAGTTTGGATGAGAATGAGATCTACTTTAAAGCTGGAAACTCCTGCACCAACTGAGTAAAATCCCCTGAAAAATGACAGAATCGATCAATCGCATTTACTGAGTGCTTCTTGTGTGCGGAGCACTGTACTAAGTTCTTGGGAGAGTACGATTATAACAAAAATCGAAATTGAAAACAAAAGGAGCAAGCCTCACAGAAACAAAGAGGATCCTCCATAATTCCCCAGATGCTTGTCATCCCAGCTTGGTAACTGACTATGACTGTATAGACAAGTCACCTAATTATTTGTTGCCTCAGTTTCCCCACCAGTAAATGGGGATGATACCAAAGGGATGCTGGATGAAGGAGATATTAGCTGTGCAAGAATGTACATTGTTTACATTTCAATAAATTATATTTATTGAGCACTTTGAGCAGAGTACTACATAAGTGCTTGTGAGAGTACAATACAACAGAATTGTTAGATATGCTCCCTGCCCACAAGCAGCTTACTGTCTAGGGTCATTTCCAAGTGATATCATTATAACATTTCCTGTTTCTAAGAAAAATTCAGTTTATAACTACTGTGTCTAAGTTTAGAGTACTGTTTTTAACTGAGTAAATACAACATTTCTTTTACCTTTGGTCAATATGTATACAGTTCTTGACAAGAAAATTCTTTAAGAAAATATACCCACAAATCATGATTTTTAGGGGGCAAGAAAGGTCAATAGAGCATCTCACAAAGGGAGATGAATACAGCTTTGAGCAAGAACACAATAAGGCATCACAGCGTCAGCTGCCAAGTGGTTGGCTTCTTTCACTGGGAAAAAACATTTTGTCATTTTTCAGCTTTCAGCTGGAACACAGGGAAAGGTTGAAAATTAAAGGTAGATTTGAAAGACTTCAGTGCCGACTGAGGAACTGAAGTCAGGATAAGAGAGAAAATCATCAAGGAAGCAGGCTGTGGTTCACACTATTTTACTGCTGGTCCTGCAGACAGAGGGATACCCTCTACCCTATCCTGAACAAAAGTCCTAGGCAGGTAGGCACCCAGGAAAATGGTGTTCTGATCCCTGAGATGGCAGAAGTGTAGTTCTTGGACATTTGGGGTGAGCGGACACCCGAAGTTAGAGTACACTGCACACTTTAAGTGGGGAGGGATTAGCAAGGGATTCAAAATGTTGCTTGGTTCACCACATTCAAAACTAGCTCACCAGATCTGGGGGACTTTGGTTTTGGGGGTGGATTTTTTTTTTAATTGCACAACCAAATGCTAATCACCTATACCCATGATGGAAAGGGATGCTGGTTGCCCATTACCAATTCTTAGTACAGGGTTCTGCACACAGTAAGTGCTCAAAAAACATGGTTGTTTACCCTTTGCAGACATATTTCATTCATTCAATCATATTTATGGAGCTCTTACTGTGTGCAGAGCACTGTAAAACATGGTTTTTTATCCTTTGCAGACATATTTCATTCATTCAATCATATTTATGGAGCTCTTACTGTGTGCAGAGCACTGTACTACATATTTGCATGTGGGAATAAAGTCTCAACTCAGCTTCAAACAACCAAGGACAGCCCTCAATCTCTAGCACTCGCTCCATACAACTACATGCCCAAAAATGTATACAGTCATCCTTTGGTTAAGATGACAGTCATATCTACACACAGACACACACATGCATGCATGCAAATATACAGTTTCCGTTTCCTCACCTAGGTATGCGTATATATATATATAACACTAGGAAACAGATTCAGTATTGCCTAGAGCCGAGTCAAGGGGTGAGTCAAGCAGCAAGTTTTCTTAGGCTTCTGCCTGGGTTCAGAACCTCTGCTCTTCTAAGAGCAGGCCAGCACAGTCAAGGTCCGTTGCCATGACCATTCCTCAGCATAAGAAATGAAGAACATTCAGGAATCTTGATGGAGATGGTCTGTCTGCTTCTCACCAAAGGGATGAGGAAAACAGGGAAGCAGCTGGGGGAAACTAGGAGGAAATCTCCACCCCTTTTGCACTGTGGTATTTGCAAAGCATTTACTACATGCTAAACCTGCACTAAACACCAAACAAAACAACCAGGTCTTTGAGCTCCTATGCTATATGGCAAAGCTCCCAATTATTTTTTCAATGAATATTAGTCACATTTCTAGTTCATTTATTTGATTAAAATGGTGGGTTACTTCTTTTTTTTTAGAAACAAGACACTAGCATTTAATCAGCTCACAAGAAAGCTGAAGTTCATTTTAAGAATAATAATAATAATGATAATGTTGGTATGTGTTAAGCACTTACTATGTGCAGAGCACTGTTCTAAGCGCTGGGGTAGATACAGGGTAATCAGATTGTCCCACGTGAGGCTCACAGTTAATCCCCATTTTACAGATGAGATAACTGAGGCCCAGAGAAGTTAAGTGACTTGCCCACAGTCACACAGCTGAAAAGTGGCAGAGCTGGGATTTGAACCCATGACCTCTCACTCCCAAACCCGGGCTCTTTCCACTGAGCCATGCTGCTTCTCACTGAAATTCAAGCCCCTGGATATGCAAAGCAGAATTAAAAATCAAACTATCTCCTCCAATACTTCTCTAGTCTTCCAGATAATAAAAATAATAATAATGGTGGTATTTGTTAAGCGCTTACTATGTGCAGAGCACTGTTCTAAGCGCTGGGGTAGATACAAGGTAATCAGGTTGTCCCACGTGAGGCTCACAGTTTTAATCCCCATTTTGCAGATGAGGTAACTGAGGCACAGAGACGTTAAGTGACTTGCCCACAGTCACACAGCTGACAAGTAGCAGGGTCGGGATGACAATCTGGTGGTGGGTATTTTTATAGGCAGAATTACTATAGAAGGGAAAAGAAAGAACAGAAAGGTTGAAGAGTGGGGAAACTAAGTATCACTTGTGACTCTCATTCCCATAAAAGTGATGGTGAGCCACCTGACTCTGTGAACAAAACGAGCTCTCACGTCAGTCCTTCATGAACTCCATTACTATAGACTCTCCCGTGAAGAACGACAGACAAGCTTCAGCCCAGTAGATTTTGGGACTGAGAACCTCCCCAAAGTTATTGATTCTAGTTATAATGGTTTACATAGCATCCTCTGCACTCATTGTCCCTAACAATAATGTCTCCCCTGGAGCTCCTTGAGGATAGGAATTGTGACTTCCACACGTAGTGGATAGAGCCCAGGCCTGGGAGTCATAAGGCTGTGGGTTCTAATCCCGGCTCTGCCACTTGTCTGCTTTGTGACCTTGGGCAAGTCACTTCACTTCTCTGGGCCACAGTTACCTCATCTGTAAAATAGGGATTAAGATGGTGAGCCCCATATGGGACAGGGACAGTTTCCAAGCTGATTTGCTTGTATCCACCCCAAGGCTTAGTACAGTGCCTGGCACATAATAAGCACTTAACAAATAGCTTAATTATTATTATTATTACTAGTGTACCCTCCCAAGCACTTAGAACAGTGCTCTGCACTGAAGGTGCTCAGAAAACACTATTGCTCGACTGATAGCCAGGCATGGGTGCAGCATATTGCAAAGTGCATGCAAAGCTTTTTCAATCCATCAATCCTGGGTATTTACTGAGAACTTTGTGCAAAGTACTGTCAAAGGGCCTGGGTAAGTACAATAAAATTGGTAAAACTGATCCCTTTCAAGGATCTTACAGTCCAAATAAGGGAAGCAACTATTTAGAAGGATATGTACATAAATGCTGTGGGGATGGGATGAGATCCCTAAATGCTTAAAGGGTGGGACTAAGTGAATGGGTGATGTGCAGGACCTATTACCAGCCTACGGAACCAGACTGTGATAATAGTGGTAATATCGCCAATCTACAGTGGTAACACTTTGTGAAAGCCTTCTAGCCCATCAGGCAGTTGCCAAGAAAAATACCAGAAGCCATCGGGGTATAAGCAACCCATGTTGGCCACCTATTATTACCGAATTTCTGCTGGGCTTGCGTACTTTGGGGAAGCAGCATGGCCTAGTGGATAGAGCTGGGGCCTGGGAGTCAGAAGGATCTGGATTTTAATCACAACTCTGCCACTTGTCTGCTGTGTTGAACTGGGGCAAGACACTTCACTTACCTGTGCCTCAGGGACCTCATCTGTAAAATGCGGATTAAGACTAGAGACAAAGGAAATGGTAGACATGATCCCTGACCACAAGGAGCTTACAGCCGAACAGGGAGACACATACTACAGTATATTACAGGCAATGGAAGCAACCAAGTATAAGGATACGTACATATGTGGCGTGATGGTAGATGAGGGGCGAGTACTTAAATTCTTAGAGGGTGGGATTAAGTACGTGGGAGAGGCAGTGGTAAAGGAAAATAGGTTGTGGGTGGGATGAGACCTTAATCTTGGAAGGCTTCCTGAAGGAGATGTGATTTGAGTAGGACTTTGAATATGGAGAGAGTACTGGTCTGACAGATATGTTGGGGAAGGATGTTCCAGGCAGGAGGGCCAGTGCAAGCAAGGAGCTGATGGGGGATGAGGAGAGAGCAATAGGAAGTGAGAAATAATAGTTATAATAATGGTGGTTGTTAAGCACTTACTATGTGCCAGGCACTGTACTAAGCACTGGAGTAGATACAAGATACAAGAGGAATAGCAGTCAGCCTGATGTCTGGATGTCCACCAGCAACTTTCTGCTGCTCTTACACAAGAGTGAAGGAATCGTTCCGTGGAGGTGATCCAGGGCTGTGGTTGATGGTATGAGGTCAGTGGAGGGACAGTGATGCAATGGATTTGACTTCAGATGAGTGGGCAGTGTTGTGGGTTTGGACTGGCAAGATAGGGGAGGTTGGATTGGGAGAGTAAATAAGATAAGATGGTCTGGACTAGGTGAGAGTTTATCAAGAGATGAGGGGTCTCTGTTGGAGGAAAGGTCAGTTTTGTGGGGAGGTCATGTGTGGGATAGAAGGCAGGTGAGGGGATTGTGGTCAGAGATTGGGATTTGAGAGTCAGTGACGTTAGAGATGGTAGAACGACTAGCGATGATAATATCAGGTGCGTGACCAAATTGGTGAGGGTGTGAAGTGGAGCCGGAGGTCGGCAGAGCCAAGGGAGAGGAAGCCGGTGACTGAGGAGTTGTTGCAATAGATGCTGCAAGGGTCGCCCAGCCATTACATTAAGCACGAAAGTCTGTTTTAAGAATGGGAAGATCTGACACCATCAACTGAGGTTGAGGCATCCAACCTTCAGTTTCCCATAATAATGCTGGTATTTGTTAAGGACTTACTATGTGCAGAGCACTGTTCTAAGCGCTGGGTAGATACAGAGTAATCAGGTTGTCCCACGTGGGGCTCACAGTCTTCATCCCCATTTTACAGATGAGGTAACTGAGGCCCAGAGAAGTTAAGTGACTTGCCCACAGTCACACAGCTGACAAGTGGCAGATCCGGGATTCAAACTCGTGACCTACGACTCCCAAGCCTGGGCTCTTTCCACTGAGCCATGCTGCTTCCCATCTACCCAGGGTGAAGGTTTCGAACCCACACTAATGTCTCATGGATTTCCAAATCTTGTCAAATATAAAAATCAGCATCACTCAATCCATTAATGGTATTTATTGAATGCTTACTAAGTGCGAAGTGCTGTACTAAGCACATGGGTGAGAGAAGCAACATGGTCTAGTGGATAGAGCAAGGGCCTGGGAATGAGAAGGACATGGGTTCTGATCCCAGATCCACCATTTGTCTGCTGTGTAACCTTGGGCAAGTCACTTAATTTCTCTGTGTCTCAGTTACCTCATCTATAAAATGGCGATTAAGACTGCTAGACTCATATGGGACAGGGACTGTGTCCAACCTGAGTTGCTTGTATCTACCCCAGTGCTTAGAATAGTGTTTGACACATAGTAAGCATTTAACAAATACCATTATTATAATAATCATTAAAATACAGCAGAATTAGTAGACACGTTTCCTGCCCACAATGAGCTTACAGTCTAGAGGATATGTGAAGTTAAATCTGATCATCTGCTTGTATTTTAGCTCCTAATCCTGGACAGGGTATCGGATATTTTTGGCAGAAATATAAATAAAAACAGGGGTGTCCCGAATTAGTGTTTGGTGTCAGAGTGAAGAGAGGAAGGTTTTCTCCAAGAGGTCCGCAAGGATCTTTGTTTTTTATGGTATCTGTGCCAGCCACTGTACTAAGCACTGGGGTGGATACAAGCTCATCAGGTTGTATCCGTGTCCACGTCCCACATGGGGCTAACAGTCTTAATCTCCATTTTACAGACGAAGTAACTGAGCCACAGAGAGGTTAAGTAACTTTCCCAAGATCATACAGCAGACAAGTGGTGGAGCCAGGATTAGAACACAGATCGTTCTGACTCCCAGGCCCATGCTCTATCCACTAGGCAAAACTGCTTCTCTATCTTCAGGGAGGCAGAGGGACCAGGCTATGCTTTCCTAAGACATCTGCTGACCATTTCCAAATGCAGGAACCTCTCAGCCTCCAATCTACAAAACAGATGGTTTTATTAATTTGGTAACCATAGAGCTGCCCTTTGGGTTTGAAGATGATGATAGCGATGGTGAGATTTTATCCATGCGTGTGGGTGGGACTGAGAGGCAGCTATGTGACAAATTCTTCTCTCCCACGCTGACACATAAAAAAGTCATCCTTTTCCTAGCAGTGGCATTTGCTATTTGGTGAGCCTGGCACCTGTGATTCAGCCCCTTGCCATTACCCCCCTCCTGGAGAACCAAAACCTAAATGTACAGTAATATACTGAATAGTGGATTCGTTTGGGCTTCTAATTTCTCCCAGAACTTCACATTTCCTGATTGCCTACTCAGGTCCAAAACAGTCATTTGGAAATCTTTTCAAGCCATTACAGGTCTTTAGAAGAGATTTCTAATTCTCTTTGATAAAGGAGAAGCAGCATGGCCTAATGGAAAGCACATGGGACTGGGAGTTAATCCCAGGCCCACCACTTGCCCGTTGTGTGACTTCGGGCAAGTCCTTTCATTTCTCTGTGCTTCAGGTTCCTTATCTGTGTAATGGAGAGAAAATCCCTTATGTACATATCTGTAATTTATTCATACTAATGCCTGTCTCTCCTTCTACAGTGTAAGCTCACTGTGGGCAGGGAATGCATCTGTCTATTGTTGCATTGTACTCTTCCCAGTGCTTAGTATAGCGCTCGTCACACAGTAAGCGCTCAATAAAAACGATTGACTATTCTCCATCCTACTTAGACCATGAGCCCCATGTGGGATAGGAACTTTGCCTGACTTGATTATCTTGTATTTGCCCTAGTGCTTAGAATAGTGCTTGACATGTAGTAAGTGCTTAACAAATAATACAAGCATTACTATCCAGAGCTCTTGTAGTATGGGAAAGAGTTAAATTTTAATGAAAAGTTATTAGAGACTTTGAAGAGGGATTTGCTCTTAGGAGAAAAATGTTCTGCAGTTACTAGAGCATAAACATATTTCCTGGGAGCAAGTCATATAAACAAAGCAAAGAGGAATTCATTTCTAAGAGCCACGTTTTGATAATCGGGGGAAGTGAGTCAATTCAAAACTTTCAGAGAGAACTGAAGTGTTGCAACCTAATGCTTATTTAAATTTCATTTAAAAAAGACTTCAATGGATTTAATTCTTTCCTTGAAGCATTACTTAGGAGAATAAGTGGTTTTAGGGCACTGTTTCATAACTAAGACCGTCAACAAAATACATAAAAATTGCATTAGAACATGTTCTCTTAGAAATTTCTGAGTATCTTTCTAAATTTATATTTGCTTTGATACCTTTGCCTTCCAGCTATGTCTCAGGATTGACCATATTTTAGAAAGATATGGCTGCCGTGCAGGTAGTAGGGTTGTCATTCTTCTGGTTTTCCATGAGCCAGTCTGATTTTCAGCTGGTCTGCCCCATCTGGGATACGTGCCATACCGGGTGTCTTTTGGTCCTGTTTTATGATGAACCCAGCCCCTCTCCACTGTGGCTCCTGGAGCTGGCTTCTGCAGCTCAGAATCAATCAGTGATATTTATTGAGCACTTACGATGTGCAGCATACCATACTGAGTGCTTAGGACAGTACAAGAGAATATAGTTGTTAGACATTATTCCTGTCCACATGGAGCTTAAAGTCAACAGGGAAAGTGAGGCCATTGCTCTTAGGGACTTGGGAAAGGTAGGCAACGGCTCTGGAGTGAGAAAGGAGTTTTTTTTAACTACAGGCTCGCATCTCCTCCTGCCTTCAAGACATCTCTACTTGGATGTCCCCCCATCACCTCAAACTTAACATGTACAAAACAGAGCTCCTTATCTTCCTACCCAAACCCCGTCCTCCCCCCGACTTTGCCATCACTTCAGATGGCACTATAATCCTTCCTGTCTCACAAGTTCGTAACCTTGGCATTATCTTTTATTCCCTTCTGTCATTCAATCCATCACTAAATCCTCTCAGTCAACGCATCGCTAAAACCCCCCTTTCCTCTCCATCCATACTGCTATCATGTTAATATAGTCACTCATTCTATGCCTCCCGGATTACTGCATCAGCCTTCTTGCTGATCTCTCAGCCTCTTGCCACTCCAGTCCATACTTCACTCTATTGCCTGGATCATTTTTCCACAAAATCTTCTGGACACGTCACCTCAAAACACTCCGGTGGTTGCTTATCCACCTCTATATCAAACAAAAATTCCTCACCATTGGCTTTAAAGCACTCCATTACCATTACCTTGCCCCCTCCTACTTCATCTCGCTGCTCTCCTCCTACAACCCAGCCCACACACTTCGCTCCTCTAGTGGTAACCTTCTCACTGAGCCTCGATCTCGCCTGTCTCACCACCAACCCCTAGCCCACATCCTGCTTCTAGCCTGGAATGCCCTCCCTCCTTAAATCCGACTATTACTCTCCCCACCTTAAATCCCTATCGAAGGCTTATGTCCTCCAAGAGGTCCTCCCAGACTAAGATCCACTTCTCCTCATCTCGCACTCCCTTCTGCATCACCCTGACTTGCTCCCTTTGCTCTTCCTCCCTTCCAGCCCCACAGCACTTATGTACATATCTGTAATTTAATTATTTGTATTGATGTCTGTCTCCCCAACCTTGACTGTAAGCTCACTCTGGGCAGGGAATGTGACTGTTTCTCGCTGTACTGTACTTTCCCAAGTGCTTAGTAAAGTGATCTGCACACAGTAAGCACTCAATAAATACACTGAATGAATGAATGAATGAATGAATGAATGAATGAATGGAGTCCCCCCAGTGACTGCTAAGGTATTTGTTAAGCGCTTACTATTTGCAGAACACTGTTCTAAGCGCTGGGGGTGATACAGGGTCATCAGGTTGTCCCACATGAGGCTCACAGTTAATCTCCCATTTTACAGATGAGGTCACTGAGGCACAGAGAAGTGAAGTGACTTGCCCACAGTCACACAGCTGACAAGTGGCAGAGCTGGGAGTCGAACCCATGACCTCTGACTCCCAAGTCCGGGCTCTTTCCACTGAGCCACGCTGCATTGTAGATATTCCTGCAGATAATCTTTTTGGGTGTGTCCTAACAGCAATTTTGTTCGTTTATCTGTTGCTTGTGCCACGATGAGCCAGAGAACAAATGTCTTGTCTGCTTCATAGACAAATACTGTGTGCTGGGAATGCGTCTGTTACATCGTGTTATACTCTCCCAAGTGCTTAATACAGTGCTGTGCACTCAGTAAGTGCTCAATAAATACGATTGAATATGAATAGTACAGTGCTTTGCACACAGTAAACACTTAATAAATTTGACTAATTGATGGGTTGATGGCTATAGTCAGGAATGGAGAGAACTACAAAAACTAATTGTTCCCACAGGGTAAATGCACTCTGGTTGTTATTTTTGAAATATTTAATAGACACTATTTATTTAAATGAACGGAATGGGCTGGCGGGAGTCCAAAATTTCTAAGTGCAGTCAGTCAGTGGCCACTCCAGATAATAGTGTCAGTGGGAAAAAATTAAAAAAAAACACCTGGGCATGAAATTAGATCTACTCTTTCGAAGAAGTAATTTCTACAGTGAGAGCCAAGGAAAATGGTCAGATATCCAGATTAATTAATTAATTCATTCATTAAATAGTAATTATTGAGCGCTTACTATGGGCACAGCACTGTACTAAGTGCTTGGAATGTACAAATCAGCAACAGATAGAGACAGTCCCTGCCCTTTGACGGGCTTACAGTCTAATCGGGGGGGACAGGCAGCATTCCTGTAGAAATCTACCAGCAAGGTGGGGACCTGATCTTCAAGTGTCCGCATGAATTCTTCCATCAAAATCAATCAAATTCTGGTATTTATTGGACACTTACTATACTCAAAGCACTGCACTAAACGCTAGGAAGTGTACAATACTACAGGGTTGGTACACCCATTCTCTGCCTATAACAAGCTTACAGTCTAGGGGCAGGGGAGACAGGTTTCCTCAACAAACAGCACCCTGAGGAAAAATCCTAAGACTTCAAAAGATGCCACTATAATCCATCAATCAATTGAATTTATTGAGCACTTACTGTATACCGAGCCAGGCACTAAGTATGGACTGAAGCGGGTAAAGGCTGGAAGCAGGGAGGTCAGCATGGAGATTGATGCAGTAGTCAAGGTGGGTTGGGCTAAGAAGCAGCGGGGCTCAGTGGAAAGAGCCCGGGCTTGGGAGTCAGAGGTCATGGGTTCAAATCCGTGCTCTGCCACTTGGCAGCTGTGTGACTGTGGGCAAGTCACTTAACTTCTCGGTGCCTCAGTTCCCTCATCTGTAAAATGGGGACTAAGACTGTGAGCCCCACGTGGGACAATCTGCTTCCCCTGTGTCTACCCCAGCGCTTAGAACAGTGCTCGGCACATAGTAAGCGCTTAACTAATACCAACATTATTATTATTATTAAGTCACTTAACTTCTCTGTGCCTCAATCACCTCATCTATAAAATGGGGATTAACTGTGACCCTCACGTGGGATAACCTGATTCCCCTGTATCTACCTCAGCACTTAGAACAGTGCTCTGCACATGGCAAGCGCTTAACAAATACCAACATTATTATTATTATTTAAAGTGGTAGCAGTTTGGATGGAGAGGAAAGGGAAGATTTTAACAATATGGTGAAGGAAGAACTGACAGGATTTGGTGGCAGATTGAAAACGTGGGTTAAGTGAGAGATGAGTCCAGGACAATCCCAAGTTTATAGACTTCAAGGCAGTGAGGATGGTTATTCTGTCTACAGATGGGAAAGTCAGGGGGAGGACAGGGTTTGGGCAGGAAGATGAGTCCTGTTTACGCCATGATTATATTTGTTTTGGATATAATCACCTTCCTTTTGAAGGTCAGAAATCTGATTGGAAACTGCTGAAGCATTTTGCTGCTGTTCATTGTCAGCAAGATTCCAGATGGAATCCTTCTGGACAGGCGACTGAGGAAGCAAAATGTAGTTTCAGATCAAAAAGGAAACCAGCAGATACAATCTCCACCCTGTGACCGATATGGCAAAGAGTAACACCTTCAGGCCTCCTGAAGGAGATGAGCTTTCAGTAGGGCTTTGAAGGGGAAAAGTGTGACTGTTTGGTGGATTTGAGGAGGGAGGGCATTTCAAGACAGTTGTAAGATGTGGGCCAGGGCTCGGCGGCAGGACAGGCGAGAACGAGGCACAGTGAGAAGGTTAGTACCAGAGGAGTGGAGTGAACGGGCTAGGATGTAGAAGGAGAGAAGGGGGGTGAGGTAGGACGGGGCAAGGTGATAGACAGCTCTGAAGCCAATAGTGAGGAGTTTTTTGCCTGATACGGACAATGATAGGCAACCACTGGAGATTTTTGAGGAGGGGGGTGACAAGCCCAGAACGTGTCTGTAGAAAGCTAACCCAGGCAGCAAAATGAAGTATAGACTGAAGTGGGAAGAGACAGGAGATTGGGAGATCAGAAAGGATGTTGATGCAGTAATCCAATCGGGATATGATGAGTGACTGTTCTAACAAGGTAGCAGTTTGGATGGAGAGGAAAGGGTGGATCTTGCCGATGTTGCGAAGGTGAGACCAGCAGGTTTTGGTGACGGATTGGATATGTGGGGTGAATGAGAGATCCTAGTCAAAGATGACACCAAGGTTGTGGGCTTGTGACATTGAAAGGATGGTAGTCACATCCACAGTGACAGGAAAGTCAGGAAAAGGACAGAGTTTGGGAGGGAAGATAAGGAGCTCATAATAATAAGGAGCTCATGAGAAGCAGCGTGGCTCACTGGAAAGAGCACGGGCTTTGGAGTCAGAGGTCATGGGTTCGAACCCCGGCTCTGCCACTTGCCGGCTGTGTGACTTTGGGCAAGTCACTTAACTTCTCGGTGCCTCAGTTCCCTCATCTGTAAAATGGGGATTAAGACTGTGAGCCCCACGTGGGACAACCCGATTCCCCTGTGTCTACCCCAGCGCTTAGAACAGTGCTCGGCACATAGTAAGCACTTAACAAATGCCACTGATTCACTGACTGATGTACTGTCAGTCCTCAGAGCTATGCCAAATCCTTAAAGTGACTCACAATCAATTGCTTGTGCTCTTGAGTAAACACCTCTCTGAATGCCTGCATTGCTGAATGCCTGCCTCAGAGACTTTAGGTGATGTTTTTATCCTGTTGAGCTGAAAGTGACCTTGTGGATTGGAAAGGTATTCTGATTCGAGTTCCCAGATACCAAGTTGCATCCCTGCGTATAATAATATATAATAATGTTGGTATTTGTTAAGCGCTTACTATGTGCCGAGCACTGTTCTAAGCGCTGGGGTAGACACAGGGGAATCGGGTTGTCCCACGTGGGGCTCACAGTCTTAATCCCCATTTTACAGATGAGGGAACTGAGGCACCGAGAAGTTAAGTGACTTGCCCAAAGTCACAGAGCCGACAAGTGGCCGAGCCGGGGTTCGAGCCCATGACCTCTGACTCCAAAGCCCCTGCTCTTTCCACTGAGCCACACTGCTTCTGCTGAAGTCTTGGACATGTTGAGTTTTAGGTGATGGGAAGACATCCAGGTGGAGATGTCCTGAAGGAAGAAGGAGATGCGAGCCTGGATGAAGGGAGAGAGAACAGGGGAGGAGATGTAGATTTGGGTGTCATCTGCGTTGAGATGATAGTTGAAGCCGTGGCAGTGAATGAGTTCAACAAGGGAGTGAGTACAGATGGAGAACAGAAGGGGACCAAGAACTGACCCTTGAGGAACCCCTCCAGTTAGGGGATGGGAGGGGGAGGAGGAGCCTGCGAAGAAGACCAAGAATGAAGGGCCAGAGAGGTAAGGGGAGAACCAGGAGAGGATGGAGTCAGTGAAGCCAAGACTGGATAACGTGTTGAGGAGAAGTGGATGATTGACAGTGTCAAAGGCAGCTGAGAGGTTGAGAAAGATTAGGATAGAGTAGAAGGAGTTGGATTTGGCAAGAAGATAGTCATTAGTGATCTTTGAGAGGACGGTTTCAGTGGAGCGAAGGGGATAGAAGCCAGAATGGAGGGGACCCAGGAAAGAGTTGGAGGAGAGGAATTTGACGCAGCGAGTATAGATGACTTGCTCCAGGAGTTTGGAAAGGAAGGGTAGGAGGGAGATGGGGTGATAACTGGATTGGGCTGTGGGTTCAAGGGAGGGCATTTTAGGATAGGGGAGACTTGGACATGTTTGAAGGCAGAGGGGAAGAAGCCATTGAAGAGTGAGCAGTTGAAGATGGAAGTTAAAGAGGGGAGGAGGGGAGGGGCAAGAGTTTTTATAAGGTTGGAGGGAATGGGGTCTGAAGTGCATGTGGAGGGCATGACACTTGAGAGCAGGGAGGAGAGCTCCTCTGAAGATACTGCTGGGAAGGATGGGAAAGTAGAAGAGGGGGTCGAGGGCAGGGGAAATGGAGGAGGGGGAGGGGTGACTTTGGGTAGCTCAGACCTGATGGTGTTAATTTTCCCAATGAAGTAGGTGGCCAGATCCTTGGGGATGAGGGATGGGGGATGGGAAGGAACAGGGGGCCTGAGGAGGGAGTTAAAGTCTGGAACAGCTGACAAGGGTGATGGGCATGGGTGTCAATAAGGGAAGAGAAATAGTTTTACCTGGCAGGAGAGGGTAGAGTTAATAATCATAATAATAATGATGTTGTTTGTTAAGCGCTCACTATGTGCCAAGCACTGTTCTAGAAACTGGGGTGGATACAACATAACTAGGTTGTCCCTCGAGGGACTCTCAGTTTTAATCCCCATTTTGCAGAAGAGGTAACTGAGGCAGAGGAAAAATTAAGTGACTTGCCCAAAATCACACAGCCGAAAAGTGGCGGAACCACGATTAGAACCCACTACCTCTGAATCCCAAGCCCGTGCTCTTTCTGCTAAGCCACCGTTGCTTCTCTAGTTACGGCAAGAAAGGATAAACATAAAGTGGACAAGGTTGGCCTGGTGTTTAGATTTCCACCAGTAGCGTTCAGCGGCTCAACCATAAGGGCGAAGGAGGCTGACAGTGGCGGTGATGCAGGGCTGAGGGTTAAGGTCACGAGAGCGATGAAGCGATAGGGGAGCGAGTGAGTTGAGTCGAGTAGAGATGGTGGAGTTGAGAGCATCTATTTGGTCACCCAGAGTGGGTAGAGTGGGTATGGAGGCTAGATGGGGTGTGAAGCACTGAGAGAGATGGATGAGGTCGAGAGCGCGGAGGTCTCTGTGGGGGAATAATACAGATTTATGGGGAGAAGGAGTGTGAGAGAGAAGACATTTGAGAAGGTTGTGGTCAGAGAGAGAGGGATTTCAGAGTTGGAGAGGGTGGAGATGGTACAGTGGTTAGAGATGATGAGATCGAGTGTGTGTGACTGAGTTGGCGAGTGGGTGAGGTGGAGTGGAGCAGGAGGTTGGCGAAGGTGGAGTGATAGGAGGCGGGCGGCAGAGGAGTCACCTGGTGCTTCTATGTGGATGTTGAAGTCTCCAAGGATCAGCCTACACCTGGGAAGCCTGACTCACAATCAAAAATAATAATTGTGGTATTTGCTATAAACCAAGCACTGTAAGTAATGTGGTTGATATGAGCAGATCGAATCCAGTCCCTATCCCACATAGGATGCACATGGTAACTATAGTACTTTCCCAAGTGCTTAGTACAGTGTTCTGCACATAGTAGCTGCTCAATAAATATGATTGATTGATTCTAAGGGGGAGGAAGAACAGACATCCATTTCTACTGATGTGGAAACTGAGGCAAAGAAAAGTGGTTTGCCCACGATCACACAGCAGGCAAGTTGTGGAGTTGGGATTAGAACCCAGGTTCCCTGAATCCCAAGCGTCGGCTCTTTCCATTAGACCACTTTGCTTCCGGCAACACAAAACCCCCAGGCATTCTGTTGTCTGGCCAGCACCCCATCTAATGATGCACCGTTATTCATAACAGTAGAAAACAGAATGAATGAGACCAGGATGGTTTTTGAAATACTGACAGACTGAATGTGGGTGACCTTGAGGCCTCGACCTTCCATATCACGTTGCAGGTCTATGAAGCTCTGATGGTGTCCAACTTAGTATAGGATTAGGAGACACTGGACCCACTTCAAGAAGAGACCTGGGGCTTCTTTTTTAATGGTATTTATTAAGCACTTGCTATGTATCAGGCACTCTACTAAGCACTGGGGTAGATACCAGTTAATCAGGTTGGACATGGGCCCTGTCCCACAAGGGGTTCATAGTCGGTCAATCGTATTTATTAAGCAATTACTGTGTGCAGAGCACTGTATTAAGTGCTTGAGAGGATAGTAATAATAATAGGAATTACAGTACTTATGAACCGCTTACTATGTGCCAAGTACTACTAAACACTGGGGTAGTTCCAAGTCAATCAGGTTAGACACAGTCCCTGGCCCAAATGGGGCTCTCACTCTTATCCCCATTTTATAGATTAGTACAATATAACAGATACATTCATTGCCTATGACAAACTTACAGTCTACTTCCCATTTTACAGATGAGGTAACTGAGGCACAGAGAAGCTAAGTGACTTGTCCAAGGTCCCACAGCAGATAAGTGGCAGAGACAGGATCAGAACAAAAGTCTTTCTGACTTGCAGGCCATGCTCCATGCACTAGGAAATGCTGCTTCTGCAGCATTTATGTCAGCATCACCTACAAGATTCACACCACACCCCGCCCCAGAGGACAAATGTGGCTCAGTGGAAAGAGCCTGGGCTTGGGAGCCAGAGGTCATGGGTTCGAATCCCGGCTCCACCACTTGTCAGCTGTGTGACTGTGGGCAAGTCACTTAACTTCTCTGGACCTCAGTTCCCTCATCTGTAAAATGGGAATTAACTGTGAGCCTCACGTGGGACAAATTGATTACCCTGTACCTACCTCAGTGCTTAGAACAGTGTCCTGCACATAGTAAGCGCTTAACAAATACCAGCATTATTATGATTACAATGATGAGATTCTGCAGTGGAGTCTGCTCACCAGCACTCAAACACAGCGGAGGAGCATCCTCCTACTGGGCAAGACGAGTGAGGAGAATGGATGACAGAACTTACCCAGGCAGATGAAAGGGAGCACAAGCAGAACGGGTGGTTTAAAAACCTAGTACAACTCTCTGAACGCAGTAAGTGCTTAAAAAATACCAGTGAGATCTCATGCATTTACCAGGGGCCTGGGAGAGAACAATACAGAAGAAGAGTAGTGAACCACAGTCTTAAGCATTGCGACGTAGCAGTGGCCTGTTAGGGGATGACTGATGGAGGCTGACCAACGTGAAGGGCAGCCAACAAGAAAGGGTTCTGTTTTTTGTTATACTGCTTTGTTTATTGCTATATCGTACCCTTCCAAGCACTTAGTACAGTGCTCTGCACACAGAACGTGCTCAATACCTATTCCCAGCAGGGTATGGGGCTTGCCATTCCACAGTTATTATTATTACTATTATTTTTCTAAGAAAACCACTCAGTCTACATCTCCCCCTCCGCAAAAACCTCAAATCATGGCCCATTCACCTCTGCATCAAATCGAAATTCCCTGTAATAATCTTTAAATTACTCGATCAGCTCCCCCCTCTCCTATCTAACCTCCCTGATCTCCTATTACAACTCAATGCATTCACTTCAGTCATCATCACCAATCTACTCATTGTATTTCAATCTCCTCTTTCTCGGCACTGACTTCTTGCCATGGGTTAGTGGAAAAAGCCGGATTTGGGAGTCAGAAGTCATGGGTTCTAATTCCGACTCTGCCACTTGTCTGCTGTGTGACCTTGGGCAAGTCACTTAACTTCTCTGTGCCTCTGTTCCCTCATCTGCAAAAATGGGAATTAAAAAACGTGAGCCCCATGTGGGACAATCTGATTATCCTGTATCTACCCCAGCATTTAGAACAGTGCTCTGCATAAAGTAAGCACTTAACAAATACCATAATTATAATTATTATTATTATAACCTCCCTTTGCCCTGGAACTTCCTCACCTTTCACATGAGACAGACCACCACTCTCTCCAACTTCAAAGCTCTATTAAAATTATATTTCCTCCAATAATTCTTTCCTAACTAAGCCTTCACTTCCCTGACTTAGGCCTCCCTTCTGCATCGCCTATGCCTTTGGGACTGTTCCTTTTAAGCACTCTGAGTTTTCACCCCTCCCAGCACCAGAACACTTATTATAATGATAATAATGTTGGTATTTGTTAAGCGCTTACTATGTGCAAAGCACTGTTCTAAGCACTGGGGTAGATACAGGGTAATCAGGTTGCCCCACGTGAGGCTCACAGTTAATCCCCATTTTACAGATGAGGTAACTGAGGCACAGAGAAGTTAAGTGACTTGCCCACAGTCACACAGTTGACAAGTGGCAGAGCCGGGATTCAAACTCATGACCTCTGACTCCCAAGCCCATGCTCTTTCCACTGAGCCACACTGCTTCTCTAGGTAATTTATTACAATAGGTATTACAATAGGTAATGTATTTATTTAATTTAATTTACTGATATATTATTACATATTATATACTTTATATATAATTTATATATATTTTAATATTATAATTACAATTATTATATAATAAATATATAATTAATTTATTACAATAGGTAATTTATTTTAATGCCTGTCTCCTCTTCTAGTCTGTAAGCTTCTTGTGGACAGGAATTGTACTTATCAACACTACTGTATTCTCCAAAGTATTTAGTCCAGTGCTCTGTAAGGCCTGGATAACTGCAGCATGGTCTAGTGGTTAGAGCACAGGCCTGAGAGTCAGAGGGAACTGGGTTCTAATCCCACTCTGTCACTTAATTGCTGAGTGAACTTGGGCAAGTCACTTATACAGATACCTCATCTGTAAAATGGGGATTAAGACCGTGAGCCCCATGTGGGACAGGGAATATGCCGATTTCATTAGTTGCATTAGAAGTTGCATTAGTTCATTAGAAGCAGCATGGCTCACTGGAAAGAAGACGGGCTTGGGAGTCAGAGGTCATGGGTTCAAATCCCGATTCAGCCGCTTGTCAGCTGGGTGACTTTGGGCAAGTCACTTAACTTCTCTGGGTCTCAGTTACCTCATCTGTAAAATGGGGATTAAGACTGTGAGCCCCACGTGGGACAACCTCTTCACCATGTACCCTCTCCAGTACTTAGAAAGTGCTTTGCACATAGTAAGTGCTTAACAAATGCCATTAATATTAGTAGTAGTAGTACAATGCCTGGCACATAGTTAGCACTTAACAAATACCATTACAGCAAGCAGCATGGACTAATGGAAAGATCACAGGCCTGGGACACTGGTTCTAATTCCGGCTATGCCACTTGTCTGCTGTATGACCTTGGGCAAGTCACTTGACTTCTCTGGGCCTCAGTTACCTCATCCGTAAAATGGGGATTAAGACTGTGAGCCCCACGCAGGGCAGGGGCTGTGTCCAACCTGATTACCTTGTATCTACCCCAGCACCTAGAACAGTACTTGGCACATAGTAAGCGCTTACCAAATACCACAATTATCATTAACATTACTAAGCAACCCTGACTGATTGATTGCTGGAAAATGGAAACCACCACTCCTATCTCCTAACACAGCTTTTCCATTACTACCTAGACTAGATAGTATCTAGACTGTGAGCTCATTGTGGTGAGGGCATGACACTATTTATTGTTGCATTGTACTTTCCCAAGTGCTTAGTACAGTGCTCTGCACACCGTAAGTGCTTAACAGGATCGAACTGAATGAATGAATAAATGAATGTAGATGACTTCTCAGTGGGTCAGAATTATAACTGAGCAAAGTGATCCTCAGGTCACTGGATAAGCCAGATCCTGCAGAGTGCTTTCCGACCCTCTCACAGGCCCACCAAGAGGTGTCTGGGGATCTAATGAAGAGGAGAGAGAGCAAGCCCAATGACAAATCCATCCAGCAGCACCAGCCTCTTGAACTGAAGAAATTTTGAACTGCTAGCTTTAAGGTGTTCAGTGGGAAAGGGAGTCAAACAAATAAACTTGCAAAAATCAGACTTCAGATGGGTAACTCACAGAAACATTGAGGGACTGCAATGCATCTCACTCCTGGTCACACTAGGCCAACGAAATCTTATGCTTCAGGGGCCATCCAGGCCATGGGTGAAATTTCAGCAAATCATTTTCCCTAAAGCAACAGTCACTTTGAAATCAAATGTTTGGTGGCAGAAATCTAAGGCCTTAGTTATCAACTTCTGCTTGGGGGACCAGCTCTTCTCATCATGGCTAGAATAAAAATAAAATCCTTTTAAAGGCAAGAGCTTTAAGAGAATAGTTGGGGCAGATGTCCCCTCAGTCAATCAATCATACTTATTGAGCATTTACTGTGTGCAGAGCCCTATACTAAGTGCTTGGGTTAATACAATAAAACAGAGTTGGTTGATACGTTCTCAGCAAAGGAGCTTACACTGATAGTGTACCCTGAAATGCTTTATCTGGCTATATATATATATAAAGAGCCAACCCTACAATTCCATGACCAGGTTTTAAAAGGCAAATGGGGAGAATACAACAGCTATTTTTCATTCATTACTTTAAAATCTAAAAGAACAAAAGCGGAAAAGAGTAAATCAGATTTTCCACGGCACATGTGTGATAAAGTCATCAATCAAATAAATAACATAAGAAAACAACAACTTCTCTAAGGAAATCCAGCCACCAAAATACTCCTGGGGATTTTAATGGGAAAATGACAAAAGTCCAGAAGCAAATCATTATTTGATTAGATCAACTCTTCATTAACCCAGGATTCTGCTCTGGGCAGTGACAACCAGATTCTCCGATGAACAAAATTATGATTGCCCTCTGGACATTCATGCATGTCTGAAGGAAAAATTCAATAGTGTAACATGGGGTTTTAGGCTATTTTTAGAATCTGTGACCCTTTGGTCTCAAAGTTTCTCCCACAGTCTTGTTTCAATCAGTCAACAGTATTTATTGAAGCAGCATGGTGTAGTGGATAGAGTATGGACCTGGGAGTCAGAAGGTCATGGGTTCTAATCCCAAGTCCTCCACTTGTCTGCTGTGTGATCTTGAGCAAGTCACTTCACTTATCTTTGCCTCAGTTACCTCATCTGTAAAATGGGGATTGAGACTGTGAATCCCACATGGAACGGGAACTATATCCAACACAATTTGCTCGTATCTACCCAGTGCTTAGTACAGTGTCTTGCACATAGTAAGTACTTAATAAATACCAAAGTTATTATTATTATTACCGAGCACTTGTGCACAGAGCACTGAACTTTCCCATCACTATGGACAGCACAACCATCCTTCCTGTCTCACATGCCCGGACCCTTAGTATCATCCTTGACTCCACTCTCTCACTGAACCTACATATACACCTTTACAACATCACCAAGATCTGCCCTTTCCTCTCCATCCAAACTGCTACCATGTTAATACAATATCTCATCCTATCCCGACTACATTACTGCATCAGCCTCCTTTCTAACCTCCCAACCTCCTGCCTCTCCCCGCTTCAGTCCATACTTAACTCTGTTGCCAGGATTATCTTTCGACAGAAACATTCAGGGCATGTCATCCCCCTTCTCAAAAATCTCCAGTGGTTGCCTATCCACATCCATATTAAAGAAAAACTCCTCACTATTGGCTTTAAAGTTCTCCCTCACCTTGTTCTCTTCTACCTCACCTCTCTTCTCTCCTTCTACATCCCAGCCCATACACTCCACTCCTCTGGTGCTAACCTCTCACTGTGCCTCGATCTCACCTGTCTCGCCACTGACCCTTAGCCCAAGTTCGGCCTCTGGCCTGGAATGCCCTCCCTCCTCAGATCCACCAGACAGTCTTCCCCCTTCAAAGCCCTACTGAAGGCTCATTTCCTCCTACAGGCCCTACCTTTCCTCAACTCCCACCCCCTTCCACTTCTCAACTCACTCCCTTTGCTCTTCCCACTCCTCCCTGTCCCACAGTATTTATGTATGTATATATATATATATATTATAATTCTATTTATTTATATTGATGCCTGTTTACTTGTACTGATTTCAGTCTCCCCCCCCGACCCAGACTATGATCCCGTTTTGGGCAGGTATTGTCTCTATTTATTGCTCTATTGTACTTTCCAAGCACTTAGTACAATGCTCTGCACATAGTAAGTGCTCAATAAATAAAATAAATTATGGTATTTGTTAAGCGCTTACTACGTGCAAAGCACTGTTCTAAGCACTGAGGGATACAAGGTGAACAGGTTGCTCCATGTGGGGCTCGCAGTTTTAATCCCCATTTGACAGATGAGGTAACTGAGGCACAGAGAAGTTAAGTGACTTGCCCAAGGTCACATAGCTGACTAGTGGCAGAGCTGGGATTAGAACCCGTGACCTCTGACTCCCAAGCCCAGGCTCTTTCCACTGAGCCACGCTGTGACTGAATGAATGAATGAATGAACTTGGGAAAGTACAAAAGAATTAGAAGACATGACCCCTGCACTCAAAATGCTTACAAGAGAGGTAGACAGATGGGTGCAGATGGGTGGAAGAAGGTAAAGGGGGCACGTGCGTGAATTAATGCTAAGGTGGTATATTATGTTGATATGTACTTAAGGGTTTGGGGAGCATTAAAAATGTGTGGTGGCATCAAAATGGATGATATAAACTAGTGGGGCAAAATAAAGGAATTGGAGAAGGCATGCTGGAAAAGGTGAGGTTTCAGAAGGGCTTTGATGATGGGGAGAGATGTAGTCTGAAAGAGGTGGGTGGGGAGGGATTTCCAGGCAGGAGAAAGGATATGAGCAAGAGGTTGCTGAAGGAAGAGATGAGAACTGAGTACAGAAAGTAGATTAGGTGGAGAAGATTGGAGAGTGCAAGCCGGTCTGTAATGGGAGAAGAGAATGGATTCGTGGAGAGGAGAGAGAGAGACAGCTGACTGAGCGCCTTAAAGCCAATGCTCAGAGTTTTTTATTGAGGCAGTGAGGAATGAAGGGATTTTAATGAGTGGTAAGACATATTCACATTGAAGTTTTGCAAAAATGATCTGGGCAGTAGAATGAAGCATGAAGGAAAGGGGAGAAACTACAGGCAGAAAAGTCAGCAAGGAACTGACTTTGCACTTGGATCCATATCTCTTAGGCATGTGATATTCACCCCATCTTCAGCTCTATAGCATTTTTATACATACCCGCAATTTCTTTTAATGTCGGTCTCCTCCTCTAGACTGAAAACTGTTCCTGGGATGGGAATTCATCTACCAACTCTGTTACATCATACTTTCCCAAGCACTTAGTACTGTGTTCTACATATGGTAAACAATAAATAACATTGACTGAAAGAAGCGGATGCAGTAGTGAAGTCAGAATTTGCCAAGTACTTGAATCAACATGGTGGCTGTTTGGCGGGAGAAGGGGCAGATCCTAAAAATGTGGAGGAAAATCCTCAGGATTTAGCAACATACTGAACATGGGGATTGAAAGAGAGGGAGGAGTCAAGATAATGTCAAGGTCATGAGCTTTAAATATGGGGAGGATGGGGATGTTGTCCAATGATTTACATCTCTGCCCCATCCTCTCCCCGTCCCTTCAGGCTCGTATCTCCTCCTGCCTCCAAGATGTCTCTAGCTGGATGTCCGCCCGCCACCTAAAACTCAACATGACCCGAACTGAGATCCTCATCTTCCCTCCTAAGCCCTGTCCTCTCCCCGACTTCCCTATCACTGTGGATGGTACGACCATCCTTCCCATCTCTCAGGCCCGCAACCTGGGTGTCATCTTTGACTCGGCTCTCTCGTTCACACTCAGCTCTCTCGTTCACCCCACACATCTGATCCGTCACCAAGATCTGCCAGTCTCACCTTTACAATATCACCAAGATCCGCCCTTTCCTCTCCACCCAAACGGCTATCTTACTGTTACAGGCTCTCGTAATATCCTGGCTAGATTACTGTGTCAGCCTTCTCTCTGATCTCCCTTCCTCCTCTATCTCCCCGTTCCAGTCTATTCTTCACTCCGCTGCCCGGCTCATCTTCCTGCAGAAACACTCTGGGCATGTCACTCCCCTTCTTAAAAACCTCCAGTGGTTGCCTATCAACCTCCGCATGAAACAAAAATTTCTCACTCTAGGCTTCAAGGCTCTCCAATCCCTTGCCCCCTCCTACCTCTCCTCCCTTCTCTCTTTCCACTGCCCACCCCGCACGCTCCGCTCCTCTGCCGCCCACCTCCTCACCGTCCCCCGGTCTCGCCTATCCCGCCGTCGACCCCTGGGCCATGTCCTCCCGCGGTCCTGGAATGCCCTCCCCCCTCACCTCCGCCAAACTAATTCTCTTCCCCTCTTCAAAACCCTACTTAAAGCTCACCTCCTCCAAGAGGCCTTCCCAGACTGAGCTTCCCCTTTTCCTTCTGCTCCCTCTGCTTCCCCTCTACCCTTCCCACCTCTCCTCAGCCAAGCCCTCTTTTTCCCTCTTTCCCTCTTCTCCTCCCCTTCTCCCTTCCCCTCAGCACTGTACTCGTCCGCTCAACTGTATATATTTTCATTACCCTATTTATGAGATGTACATCACCTTGATTCTATTTATTTGCTATTGTTTTAATGAGATGTTCATCCCCTTGATTCTATTTATTGCTAATGTTCTTGTCTGTCTGTCTCCTCCAATTAGACTGTAAACCCGTCAAAGGGCAGGGACTGTCTCTATCTGTTACCGATTTGTACATTCCAAGTGCTTAGTACAGTGCTCTGCACATAGTAAGCGCTCAATAAATACTATTGAATGAATGAATGAAGCAGAAAAGTTAGGTGATAGAGAGGATTTGGGAGGGAAAATGGGAAGCAGCTTGACTTAGCAGATAAAGCAAGGGCCTAGGAGCCAGGGGACCTGGGTTCTAATTCCAATTCCGTCACTTGCCTGCTCTGTATCCTTGAGCAAGTGATTTAACTTGTCCTTGGCCTCAGTTTCCTCAACTGTCAAATGGGAATTCAATATGAATTCTCCCTCCTATATTGACAGTAAGCCCCATGTGGGACTGTGTCGCACCTGATTAACTTGTACCTAATCCAGTGCTTAGAACAGTGTTTGACACATAGTAAGTGCTTAACAAATGCCACAAAAAAGTTCCCATGCATCCCCAGCACGATGCCCTCTTCTTGTCCTTCCCTTTGACATGCACCCACAGAGAAAGTCTCCAGAGCCAAGCCTCCTTTTAGTTGGAGAGTAACAGCAGTAAAATCAAGTAACAACAGAAAACTGCTCCTTTAAGCATCAAATCCTCAAGGCTCTAAATAAGCTATTCTCTTTTCAAGTCTGCCCCCTACAGTTATTTGAAATATCTCGAGTTGTATGGGTGCCCTATACGATAATCTCTTTCAGAACAGAAAGTCTTCACGTAATGCTTTTTTCCCCCAAATGATTAGTACAGTTAGCGAAGTGTAAAGTTCCTGCCCTCTTGTTTGGTGATGCTTGGCAACCCAACCAGAGATGAAGAAGGGGAGGAGGAACAGGAGGTGATCAGAGAGAAATGAAACATAAATGAAGGGAAACCAACCAGACAAGCTAGTCCCTGTAGTAGCTGAGAAAAAGAGAAGGGTTTAGTGTTGAGTCAAGGGTCTAGTCTAGAAGCAGTGATACTAGAAGCATAGTGGATAGAGTTCGGGCCTAGGAGTCCGAAGGTCATGGGTTCTAATCCCGACTCCGCAATTTGCTGGCTGTTGTGGCCTTGGGCAAGTCACTTCACTTCTTTATGCCTCAGTTACCTCATCTGTAAAATGGGGATTAAGACTGTGAGCCCTATGCGGAATAGGGACTGTGTCCAACCTCATATGCTTGATCTACCCCAGCATTTAGTACATTGCCTGGCACAGAGTAAGAGCTTAACAAATACCATAATTATTCATCATTATTTTCAGTTTCTTTCTCTGCCTTTCCCTGTGCCTTCCCACTTTCTAATCGTGGGGATTCCTCAAGGCTCAGTTCTGGGTCCCCTTCTCTTCTCACTCTCCATCCATTCCCTTGTGGAGCTCATCTGCTCCCAAGATTTCAACTATGCTATCTACACAGTCGACTTCTCTTTTTCTTTGCAATCTCGCATCTCCTCCTGCCTCCAGAACACCCCAACATGGATGTCCCACTGGCACCTCAAACTCATAATGTCCAAAGCTGAATAAATTTTCCCTCGCCAAACATCTTAGTTTGGGATAATCTTCCTATCACAACTTCCAACACCACCTTCCTCCCTGACTCTCATCGTTGTAATCTTGATATTATCCTGGACTCCTCCATCTCTTTCAATCCCCACATTACCTCTATCTCCAACCTATCGATTCTTTCAAAACATTCCCAGAACCCAACCCTCTTTCTCTACTACTGTCACTACTCCAGGCCAATCAATCAAATATATTTATCGAGTTCTTAGTGTGTACAGAGCACTGAAATAAGTGCTTGGGAGAGGACAGTACAATAGAGTTGGTAAGCAGTCCCTGCCTACAAGGAGTTTACAAACTAGTCTGGGAGTCAGACATGGAAATAAATTACAGATAGGGGAAATAGCAGGGTATGAGCATAGATACATAAATGCTTCGGGACTGAGGGCAGGGTGGTTAACAAGTGCTTAAAAGAACTTGGTAAACACTTGTCATATCATCCCAACTGGACTAGTTCATCAGCCCCCTCAAAGACCTCCCTACCTCCAGACCTTTCCCTGTCCATTGCTGTGCCTGTTCAGCCCATACTTCATTTTACTGCCAGATCATTTTCCTAGAATATCATCATGCACACAAATCCATGCTCCAATCAAATCAGTTGTATTTACTGAGCACTTACTGTGTGCAGAGGACTAAACTAAGCACTTGGGAGTGTACAATGTAACAGACATTCCCTGCTCTCAACAAGCTTACATTCTAGAGGGGAAGACAGACCTTAATATTAATATAAAAATTGTGAATATGTACATGACTGCTGTAGGGTTGGGAGGGGGGATTTATAAAGGGACTAAGTCATGATGATGCAGAAGTGAGTGGAAGAAAAGGAAAAGAGGGCTTTGTCAGTGAGGGTCTCTTGGAGGCGACGTGCCTTAAATAAGGCTTTGAAGCAGGGAAGGAGTAATTGTCTGTCTGCTCCAAAGAGGGAGGACATTCCAGGCCAGAGGCAGGACGTGGGCGAGGGGTAGGTGGTGAGATAAATGAGATTGAGGTACAGTGAGTAGGTTGGCATCAGAGGAGAGAAGTGTGTGGGCTGGGTTGTAGTGAGGGGAGGTAGGGTGATTGAGGATGGGGGAGGGAGGATGAGGCAGGGTGATTGAGTGCTTTGAAGTCGATGGTAAGGAGTTTCTCTTTGATGTGGAGATGGACGGACAATCCTTGGAGGTTCTTAAGAAGTGGGAAATCATAGACCGAATGTTTTTGTAGAAAAATGATCCAGGCAGCAGAGTGAATTATGGAATGGAGTAGGGAAAGACAGGAGGCAGGGAGGTCAGCAAGGATGCTGATACAGTAATCAAGGTGGATTGGATTGGATTAACATGATAGCAGTTTGGAGGGGAGAGAAAGGGTGGAATTTAACAATGTTTTGAAGGTTGAACCGACAGGATTTAGTGATATATTGAATATACTGTTTGAAAGAGAGAGAGGAGTCAAGGATAAGGCTGAGGTTATGGGCTTGTGAGACAGGAAGGATGGTGGTGCTGTCTACAGTAAAGGTAAACTCAGGGAAGGTGGGAAGATAAAGAGTTCTGTTTTTGACATGTTAAGTTTGAGGTGATGGCAGTAGACAACTCATCCAAATAGAGATGTCTTAAAAGCAGGAGGGAATGTGAAACTGCAGAGAGGGAGAGAGATCAGGGCTGGAGTGGGTAGATTCGGGAATCGTCCGCCTAGAGGTGGTAGTTGAAGCCATGGGAGCGAATGAGTTCTCCAAGGGAATGGATGTACATGGAGAATAGAAGAGGACCCAGAACTGAACCTAGAGGGGCACACACAGTTAGTGGGTGGGAGGCAGAGGAGAAGTCCGTGAAAGAGATTGAGAATAAGCAGCCAAAGAGATAGGAGGATAACCAAGAAAGGACATTGTCAGCTAAGCCAAGGTTGGGTAATGTTTCCAGGAGAAGGGGATGGTCGACAGTGTTGAAGGCAGCTGAGAGGTTGAGGAGGATTAGGATGGAGTAGAAGCCATTGGATTTGGCAAGAAAAAGATCATGTGTGACCTTTGAGAGGGTGGTTTCTAAGGAGTGAAGGGAATGGAATCCAGATTGGAGGGGGTCAATAAGAAAACTGAAGGAAAAGAAGAGGAGGGAGTAGGTGTAGACAACCGCCTCCAGGAGTTTGGGGAGGAACGGTAGGAGGGAGATGGAGCAATAACTATAGGGAACTGTGGGGTCAAGGGATGGTTCCTTTAGGATAGAGGAGACAAGGGCATGTTTGAAAACAGTGAAGAAGAAGCCACTGGAGAGCAAAGAGTTGAAGATGGCAGGGAGGGAAAAAGAGAGAGGGTCACTGTTTTGATAAGGTGTGAAGGGATGGGGTCGGATGGGCAGGTAGATGGGGTGGATTTTGAGAGAAGGCAAGAGATTTTCTCATGAGGTACTGCTGGGAAAGATGGGAGACTTGAAGAAAGGGCAGAAGGAGGGAGGGAGGGAGGGATGAGGGAGGGGCACGGGAGATTTTAGGGAGATTAAACCTGAAAGTTTCACTTTTCTCAATAAAATAGGTGGCCAGGTCATTAGGAGTAAGAGATATGAGAGGTGGGGCACAAGAGGTTTGAGGAGGGAGTTAAACATCTGGAACCACTGGTGAGGGCAATGGGCATGGGTGTCAATAAGGATGGAGAAATAATTTTGTTGGGCAGAAGAGAGGGGAGAGTTAAAGCACATAAGAATAAACTTGAAGTGGATGAGATCAACCTGATACCTAGATTTCCGTCAGCAGCGCTCTGCAGCTTGTGCAGAAGAGCGAAGGAAGACGACTGTGGAGGTGATCCAGGGCTGTGGTTAGTGGTATGAGATCGACAAAGGGATAGGGGAGTGAGTGCATTGAGTTCAGTAGAGAGGATGGTGTTGAGAAACATCAATTTGGTCATTAAGGGAAGGTAGTATGAGTTTGGAGGCTAACTGGGGCACGATGAGAAAACTGGATGGGATCAAAAGATCGGAGGACTCCATGAGGAACAGCACCGATTTGAGGGGAGGAGGGGTGTGGGAGAGAATGCAGGTGAGGAGGCTGTGGTCAGATAGGGAGAAGCAGCATGGCCTAGTGGAAATAGAATGGCCCTGGGAGTCAAAGTACCTGCCACCAACTGTCTCCTGAATGACCTTGGATAAGACACAGCACTTAGTACAGTGCATGGCACATTGTAAACGCTTATGAAATACCACTGAAAAAAATACCATTCTCTGTGCCTCAATTACCTCTTATTGTAAAATGGGGATGACGACTGTGAGCCCCATATGGCACAAGAACTGTGTCCAACCTGATTACCCTGTAACTACTCCAGAGTTTAATACAGTGCCTAGTTAAGTGACTTGTCCAGAGTCAGACAGCAGACAAGTGTGGAGCCAGGATTAGAAACAAGGTTCTCTGACTCTCAGACACATGCCCTATCCACTAGGCCACAGTGCTTCCTTAGGGCTCAACCAAGCTCACAAGGGTAGACTCAGGTGAGGCCATTAATATTTCTGGTGGCAGAAGCCCAAGATTGATTATCAGTGCAGGAGACATGAAGGCCTGGATCCCCAAGCCCAGTGGGGCTAGTCTCCACCCGCCAATGGGCTCCTGACCCAGCAAAGTTTTTTCCATCCACTTTATTAAAAGCTAGTTATTCTATGTACAAAGAACAATCAGCCAGTCAGTCAGTTGTATTTGTTGAGCATTCCCTGTGTCCCTCTAAGTGCTTCCCCCTCTCAGGGTCACACCTGGAGAGTTTCCAGTTCTCTACCAGTCTTGACTATGAGAGAGAGAGACAAGCAGCGGCCTACCTATTCCATTCCTAGCTTGGGCAATGGCTAGCGAGTGGAAGGCAATCTGTTGAAAAGTCAAACCTCATTTGTGCTGGGCAGCAGCAGCAGCGGAGAGAGTCGAGGGTGGAAACTAAAGTGTATTGTACAGAAGGAGGCAATAGTAAACCACTTCCATATTTTTACCAAGAAAACTCTTTGAATACACAACCAGAACAACTGCAGATGGAGGTGGGGCATTCAGGGAGAGATGTGTCCATGGCATCACTATGGATCAGAGATGACTCGACGGCATAAGACAAGACCTAAGCGCTTGGGAGAGTACAACATAATAATATAACAGAAACAGTCCCTGAATTCACATTTGCAAATACTGTGCATTCCAAGGTGCCATAAATTCAAACCTTGTTATAAAGGTTATGTCTAAGAGGAAAGACTTCAAAATATTTAAGCAGTCTTGGAAGTGGTAGTTTGAACAGGAATCAGCAACGAGGAAGTGAGTGGCCTTGGATGTGAAGCATGATAGCCTAAAAGAATTCCGCCATATCCACTCTCTTGTGCCAACATTTGCTCCCGGACTTTGCACTTTGAATGCGGCCAAATTGTACAAATGCTTTTCAAAGTGGGAAATCTTTCCCGTTTTCAGAGGTGCCACGTTACGCATCACAGTGGGGCCAAGTTCAAATACATCCTGGAGGAAGTCGCTTGACTGCAGATGTTACTGCATCTCTGATTGCAAATCTTCCTCCCCATTCACATCTTGCAGACCACTGTACTCCCCATCTTCAAGATCCTCTTGAAATCTAATCTCCAACAGGAGACTTTCCCCTATTAATCTCATCTCCCCATGCTATTTTCCTCAAAACAGACACTTCAGCACTTCTGCATCACCTATTCACCTACCAAGAGCAGTAAACAAAATTCAGTAGAGAACTCAATCTTCCTTTCTCCCTACTCAATCCTTACTGGAGTGTCACCAGAAAGATTATTCAGCTGATCCAATCCATCGTATTTATTGAGCACTTGCCGAATGCAGATCACTGTACTAAGCGCTTGGGAGAGTAGAATATAACCAAGTTGGTAGAGACGCTCCCACGTCCACTGCTGAGTTAGTTACTTGTGAGCAGGGATGGTGTCAACAACTCTATTGTACTCTGATCCCCCAAGCACTCAGTAAAGTTCAATAAACACCACTGATTGATTGATTTCCTCCCTTGGGATCTAGGTCTCAGTTCCACATGCTCCTGAGCCCACATCTTCCATGAAACATTTTCTCTTCCAGCCTCTGTTCACTACTAGTTTGTTCTGGGAGTCCAAAAGGGCACATTGCAAACCCTTTACAAAAGCACACCACCATTAGAAGTGAAATTTTTTAAACAAATAGTTTCAACAATGATTCAACACAAGGGTTTGAATCACTGCTCAACAAATGAATTAAACAAATAGTCTGGGCCAGCTAGGGCAGCTTGAAGATCTCAGTACATATCTACAGGATCGCAATAAGGATGTACTCAACACAGCTCTTTTTTTACTTCCCACCCTCACTCCCACCATCCTCCCACACACAAACCCATTCCAAATGGATTTAACAGAAATACAAAGACTTTGAACTCTCAACTTCAAGTTAAGGGTTCCGGGAAGAAACTTGAAAAGGAATGAGATTGTTCATGTTTCATTAAAGACCCCTTATTATCAGAGGGGAAACATTGCGGCAAGTTGATGCTATCTTGAATTCTTCTTTAAACTGAAGATAAATACGTAATGTAAATACATGATGACAAGATGACACCACAGTAAGATTTATCAGGGTCTGCATTCCTGCTGGGTGGTACGGAATGGTAAACCCCAGAATTGTTCATGTATTTCTACCTCATGATTGAGTTGTAGGAGAAAGGTGATTGCGGGGAATTCAGTGTGGCCTAATGGTAACTTAAAACAGAACAGTTTGGGCTTCTTTAATATTTACTACACTTCCGCCCTCATATCTATCAGCCAACCAGGCTCAGTGGAAAGAGCACGGGCTTGGGAGTCAGAGGTCATGAGTTCGAATACCGGTTCTGGCACTTGTCAGCTGTGTGACTGTGGGCAAGTCACTTAACTTCTCTGTGCCTCAGTTCCCTCATCTGTAAAATGGGGATTAACTGTGAGCCTCACGTGGGACAACCTGATTACCCTGTATCTACCCCAGCTCTTAGAACAGTGCTCTGCTCATAGTAAATGCTTAACAAATAACATTATTATGTTACCCTGAAAGAGTGGGAGACTCTTTAAAGATTCTATGTCATGCCAAACAACCATATCCCTTAACAGGAGAAACATAAAGTCTTTTATGTTGGAGGGTTTTAGACCCAAGTCATCAAATTTCACCTCCATCTGCCAAAGATGGCTTGATTTGCAAGGCTCAGATGGGGAGAAACAATCAAGCAGGGAGTATAGCAGAGAGAAAATGAAATACACAAGTCATGGACTGCGTCTGGCCCAAGCAAACCCAGAAATAGTTGAAACAATGGCCTGTATTCTGATAACAATATTGGCATCTGTCTGACTGTAAGCCAGCTAATATTGGGGCTGGGGGATGATACTATTATCACAGAAGCACTGAAAAATGATAATGAAAAATTTTGAAAATTAGAGTTTTTCTGCTGGAAGTGCAGGTCACTGTGCTTTCACCATTTTTTAAAATATTTTCTAAGCACTCACTACGTGCCAGGCAATGTACTAAGAGTTGGGGTATATATAAGATAATTGGGCTGGACACAGTCCCTGTCCCACATAGGGTTCACAGTCTTAATCCCCATTTTACAATTGAAGTAACTGAGGCAAAGAGAAGTGAAGTAACTTGGCCAAAGACACTCAGCAGACAAGTGGCAGATCTTGGATTAGAAACCAGGTTTTCTTACTCCCAGATCCATGCTCTTCTGTGGATACAGGGTAATCAGGTTGTCCCATGAGGTAACTGAGGCACAGAGAAGTTAAGTGATTTGCCCAAGGTCACACAGCAGACAAGGGGTGGATCAGGGAATAGAACCCACGTCCTCTGATTCCCAAGTCCGTGCTCCTTCCACTAAGCCACACATCTCCCTATTGCTGAATGATACTGAGAGGACAAAATAAGACCAGTGAAAACATCTTAAAAATGAAAGTGATATAAATTCAAGAGATTTTTGAGGGTTTAGGGTTACTTTTTGCTACCACAACACTACTTTCCAAAACGTTAAGAGTGTCATACTGGCAGAAGCACAACTTTATAGCTTTGGGGGTGCTCTCTAAATATTTTCTGACATTGCATTAAATGTCAAAGAACTGCATTAGCTAGACAGGCTTAATGACCTCCGTGCCTCAGTTTTCTCGTCTTCTGAAAGGGGTAAAATGTCCCCTAACCTCATGTGACTGGTAATTCATTTTGCTCTGTCTGTGGAGGTTCTTCCTGACAATTTACACCGGGAACATTTTAGGCTCTGAAACAAAAGGGCTGGGCAAAGAAGAGATTGTCAGAATAATCGGTAAGATAATCATCTTTAGAAGCATCTTATTTAAGACTGTGTGAAAGGAGGACTTCCCCTGGAGCCTTGAGCCCTTTCTATCTATCAGTTGAGGTCTTCAGAGGGTGGGACACTCAAGAGAATGAGTTAGCTGGAAGAGTTTTTGCAGGGTCACAGAAAACTATCCTAGCAGAGAGGTTTGTTCAGTTGAAGCCTGAGGACTCGTAGTGGATCCACAAGAGGCTTCTGCGTGGGGCCCATAATAGCAGAATGGTTTGAATGAGTGTTCACTGCGTGCAATACAGTGCACCAAGCGATTGGGCAGGTACAGCAGAAAGAAGAGATACCTTCCCCACATATGGTCGTGTCTTATGCTTTCGAGTCACTTCCATCCCATAGCCACTCCACAGAGGCATCTCTTCCAGAGCACCCACCTCCAGCTGTGATTGTTCTGGTAATGTATCCTTAGAGCTTTCTTGGTAAAAATACAGAAGTGGTTTACCACCGCCTTCTTCCACACAGTAACTTGAGTCTCTGCTCTCGAATCTCTCCCAAGCCGCTGCTGCCCAGCACAGGTGAGTTTTGACTTGTAGCAGATTGCCTTTCACTCACTAGCCACTGTTCAAGCTATGACTAATAACAATAATAATGATGATATTTGTTAAGCGCTTACTATGTGCCAAGCATGGCTCTAAACTCTGGGGTAGATATAAGAAAATCAGATCGTCCCACGTGGGGCTCACAGTCTTAATCCCAATTTTATAGATGAGGAAACTGAGGCACAGAGAAGTTAAGTAACTTGCCCAAAGTCACACAGCTGACAAGTGGCAGAGCCAGGATTAGAACTCATGACCTCTGACTCCCAAGCCCATTTTCGTTCCACTGAGCCACTCTGCTTGACTCTCTCTCCTGTAGCCAAGACTGGTAGAGTACTAGAAACTCTCCAGGTGTGAACCTGAGAGGGGCCGTGGAGATATAGCTAGTTTTAATTCCATCAAAGAGGTCTAGGCATCACATCACTGAGCAAAGAAGTTTCTATGCAAAGAAGATAATTCTGAGTGTCAGTATGGGCCCCACAGAACAGCCCCAATGAAACATCTTCCTTCAGACTTTAGAGCAGGACAGTTACCTGCTTCTCAATAGGGTCAATAAACTTGGATTGCAGCTAAATAATCAAAGTAAATTAGCCAAATCAAAAGAGTTTGTGAAGATATATACAAACATAGGCAAAGGCAGAGGTATTCACTGGATTATATACCTTATGATTTATACTGAAGGCATGAACTTAATTTTTCTTTGTTCATTGAAGTTTGTGCTAAATACTTTACATAACACTTAAAATTTTATGTGGGAGTAAACATACATTTGTCCATCATTATTAAGGCGCACCATTTTATAGTGGGACTTTAGATATGTTTTAATGTAATAGATCAGGCAAAAAGATTTAAGTGACTGCAGCTTTTTTAAAAAAGAGGAGGAGGACAATTTATCCTCAACATAATAACTGCATCCCTGCAAAACCCCACCTCTGCTAAAAACTGTATTGTGTCAATGTTTTCTTCAATAGATAAAGATTTAGGGAGAAGATAGTATAAAATGATTTAAGTAGTTCATGGCTTTAATCAGCCCTGGTGAAATTCAAGACAAAAAAGCCTGCTACTGAACTACTATATTTCACTTGTTCCTCTGAACCAAATCTAATATTTATCAGTAGCCATTAGTACCACACTGGGAACCAAATTTGCAATGTTTAAAATTAGTTTCTGATAATAAACTGTATATTGATGCAATTGGTTCCCTTTGCAATGTTAACAAACTACCAATAACAGCCCTGTTCGCAAGGTTGCCTTCATCCTGCTTACTAGAGAATTCTTGCCAGCCACAGAAGCATTGTGACCTGGTGGAAAGAGCACAGGCCTGGGAGTCAAAAGGCCTGTGTTCTGATCTTGGATGTATGATTGGCCTGCTGTGTGACCTTGGGCAAGTCACTTAACCTCTCTGTGCCTCCAGTTCCCCACCTGTAAAACGGAAATGCAACATCTGTTCTCCCTCCTATTGAGACTGGAGACACTTGTGGGTAAAGTACTGAGTCCGATTCTTCACATATTGTATCTACTCCATCAGTCGACTGAGTGCTGACTGTGTGCAGAGCAGTGTACTAAGCGCTAGGGAGAGTACAATGCAACAGAATTGGTAGCCACATTCCCTGCCCACAAGGCGCTTATTATCACATACCATTGAAATCTCCCTCCTGCAGGAATGCCCGGGCACCAAACTCAAATATTTCCACCTCAGGATACACCTTCTACACATTGCCATCCAGTGATAACCAAAGTCTTTCCCACAGCTGCCCACGTCCCATAAGTGACCCAGTCCCAAGTAAAATCAGAAGAATGCTTCTATTTTCACTCTGATTCTACCCATGTTAAGCTCGATGGGCTATGTAGTTACGGCCCAAGGAGAGGTGTATATCTATCTGCCTCTGAGTCAGACCCAGAAGCCCTGATATCAGCCCATCAGATCCACCTCTCAGACTGTGAGTACTGGGCAGGGCAGGGACTCTGTCCCATCTGATTATTTTATATGTACCCTAGCGCTTTTCACATTAAGTGCTTACGTTATGCCGAGTAAATGCGCACCTAATCCACAGACAAAATCTCAGATATCTCTCTACCACACCCTTGTCCCCTGCGGGGGTGGAAGGGGAGTTTCTGGCAGTCCTCCAAACCCAGGCAGACCTCCCCCAAACTTGAGGGGAATGAGCAAGCTACCACTATAACCCAGCTATCACTTTACAAGCATGGGCCCAATCAACAGAAGGAGGCACCAACAAGGAGCTGCTATATTAGGCTCTGCTCCCTGGTGTTCCCTTTTTCAGGTTTGGAAGGTCAGTTAGCAACACAATGGTAGTTAAGCAGGCCCTGGTGTCCACTCCGATTCTCACCATAATAATAATAATAACAATAAAAATAATAATAATGATATTTGTTAAGTGCTTACTATGTTCTAGGCACTGCACTAACCGCTGGACTAGATATAAGCAAATTAGGATGGGCACTGTTCCTGTCTCAGGTGGGGCTCACGGTCTCGATCCCCATTTTACAGATGAGGTTACTGAGGCACAGAGAAGTAAAGTGACTTGCCCAAGGTCACACAGCTGACAAATGGCAGAGCCAAGGTTAGAACCCATGACCTTCTGACTCCCAGGACCATGCTCTATCCACTACAGCAGACTGCTTCTCTACCAGCCAATGCAGTCGGAGACACTGTATCACTGTTCCCAGACATGATTTGTCCTAGACATGAACCGCTGATTTTCAGGGCACGCTGGAATGGAACCCAGACTGCCTCCCAGAAGCTGCTTAACAGGAGTGGAGGCGGTAGACGGGAGAAGTGAACACAATATACGGGTACTTGTTAAGCAAACACCTAGACAAAAAACAGTTGAGCACTCATGTACTCCATTCCCGGGGACCACACCACTTCTTGGGGATTTGAGCTTGACCAGAGATGGCCCACGGCGGTCTGGAGCAGCTCCAAAATTTTGGCAAACTTCCAGGAGCTCCACATCCAGGACAGAATTGTGACTGGGCAAGTCACTTTATTTCTCTTTGCCTCAGTTACCTCATCTGCAAAATGGGGATCAAGACTGTGAGCCCCAGGTGGGTCATGGACTGTGTCCAGTCAAATTAGCTGTATCTACCCCTACGTTTAGTACAGTGCCTGGCACAGGGTAAGCACTTAACAAATACCAGGAAAAAAAGTCTGGGATCATTCCATAGCATTTGGTTCAGTTTTTCACTCTGCTCCAGAGTGAATGGGGGACTTCCCCCCACCCCATCTCAAAGTAATAACATAAAAGATATAAATGACTCAGTAGTGTCCTTGCTCTCAATTCTCTTTTACTTCTATCCCTTCCCTTATGCCATTCGCCTGACTTAGATCTCCTCTCCACCTAAATCTGCCAGACCACTTGCCTCTCCATCTTCAAAGGCTTCCATAAATCATTCTAAAATCTCCTTCTAGAACTATTCCCATCTCCCTAGGTACATATCCCAACAGCACCTCTAAGCATTTATGTCTTCTATTCCTAAATTCACACTTACACACATATGAATAGTGGGATCTGGATTGTCACTTGAATAAGCAATGGCTTATTCTGCTAAATTACCCTGCTATAATTGAACTCCTTCCTGTGACTGCCTCCTACACCTATAATTTTTAAATAATTTTTCACCGGTCTCCCCTATTAGCCCATGATCAACTTTAGAGCAGGGAATATGAGTTTTACTGTTTGTTTTACACTCCCAAACATCGAGTACATAGTTACGTGCTCAGTCTGGGCTCTAAAGATACCAGAGAATAATGGAAGAAAGCCCATCGCTTTCCCTTTCACGCTTTCTTCCACCCCACAAGTCAACCCTGCCTAAAATAAGAGAGTAAATGAATAAAGACCTCAAGTCCGGTTCTAAGATAAAAAGTTTCTAACATTTACATTGAAGCCTATGACTCGGATCTATTTGTCTTTTGCTCTTTTCCTAAAAATAGGCAGATTCTTGGAACATGGTGGGAGGTAGCCCCAGTTCCTCTAGCTATTCAGTTTTGTTTTTTTATGATTGTTTGTTTTTTAGGTTTTTTAAAATGGCATTTGTTAAGCACCCTTCTCAGAATAACTTCTGGAGAGTTTCCAGGAGTCAAGCAGAGGGAGAGAGAGTTAAGTAAAGGCCTAACCATTCCACTCCTAGCTTGGGCAAAGGCTATTGGGTGGAATGCAATCAGCTACAAGTCAAAACTCACCTACCTCTGCTGGGCAGCAGGGGCATGGGAGAGAGTCGAGGGAGAAGACTCAAATTAATGCGCCTAGGAAGGCAATGGTAAATCACTTCTGTATATTTACCAAGAAAACTCTATGAATACAGTACCAGAACAATTGCAGATGGAGGTGGGGTGTTCAGGGAGAGATGTTTCCATGAAGTCGTTATGGGTTGGAGATGACACAACAGGATAAGACAAGACAATATCTCTATGGGAAAGGTGTCTCTTCTTTCTGCTGTACCTTCCCGATTGCTGAGTGCACTGCATTGCACACGGTGCCCACTCATTAAAACCATTCCACCTCTACTATGAATTCCATCCAGAAGCCTCTTATGGATCCACTAAGGGTCCTCGACAGCATAAGACAAGACAATTTGTTAACCAATGTTCCAGGCACTCTACTAAGTCCTGGGGTAGACCCAAACTTCTCAGGAGGACACAGTTGACATGTCCCACATGAGGATCACAGTCTTAATCCTCATTTTACAGATAAGGGAACTGAGGCACAGAGAAGTGATTTTCCCAGAGTCACACAGCAGACAAGTGGTGGATCTGGGATTAGAACCCAAGTCCTCTGACTCCCAGGCCCATACTCTTTTCACTAGGTCCTGCAGTTTCATTTGAAACATGGGTGGGGAAAAAGCAGGAAATTTCATATGAACGGAGATTCACAAGGAGACTGACTTATGGAACGTCAAACTCTAAAAGGAGATAAAGTCATTGATAGCTCTTTATTAGCATATTGTAAACAAGTGGAAAGCTTAATAAGATACATCTTAGCAAACTTCCAAATATGGTACTAAACAAAAAATACCTGATAATCATTTTAAGCATAATTTTCCTTTCCCATTTTTGTCAAGGATTCGTGATTGGAAATATTTAGAAAGAGCTAGTATATGTCTAAGGGGAAGGTCTCTCACCTACTCAGATCCTCAAGTTTCTTCGTTCAGTCGTATTTATTGAGTGCTTATTATGTGAAGACCACTCTATTAAGTGCTTGGGAGAGTAAAATATAACAATAAGCAGACACATTCCTTTCCCACAACAACAACAAGTCTAGTGGGAGAGGCAGACATTAATATAAATAAATGACAGAGAGGTACATAAGTGCTGGAGGGTCTGGGATGAGGGATGAATAAAGGGAGCAAGTCAGGACAACATAGAAAGGAGTGGGAGAAGAGGAAAGGAGGGCTTAGTCAGGGAAGGCCACACTCCTTGACAGCAGGGATAGTGTTTACCTACTCTACTGTATTGTCTTAGTGCTTAGTACAGTGCTCTGCATACAATAAAAGCTCTATGAATACCACTGATTGATTCAAGTAATGTATCTTCTTTGACCAGTAATAAATATGATTGAATGAATTTCCACCATAAAACACTAGATCTAAGCGGCAGCAGTTTGATTCTCATCTGACCTCATATCATGATCATCTTTCTTCTGCCTGAATGGGAAAAACTAAACTGAGCCTCTCAGAATGTATTAATAATTCAGGGAGAACAAGCCAGGGATCTGAGCTTAGAGCTAATGGGGATAAATCCATCAATCAATGGCATTTATTGAGCATTTACTATGTGTAGAGCAGGATACTAAGCACTTGGGAGGGTACTGTACAACAGAACTAGGGACCTGTTCCCTGCCCATAACAAGCTTACAGTCTATAGATGAGATACGCTGGGAAATTGTGTCCAAATTTCTCCACTGCTATTTAATAAGAAGCAGTATGGCATAGTGGATAGAGCACTGTCCTGGGAGTCAGAAGGTCATGGGTTTTAATCCCGGTTCTGCCACTTGTCTATTCTGTGACCTTGGGCAAGTCACTTAACTTCACTTTGCCTCAGCCTCATCGGTAAAATGGGGATTGAGACTGTGAACCCCAAGTGGGACAAGGGATTGTGTCCAACATAATTAGCTTGTATCCACCTCAACACTTAGTACAGTGTGTGGCACATAATAAGTGCTTAACAAATACCATAATTATTATTATTACTTCTCAAAAAGTGTATTTGGAGAGTATTTCACTAGCCAAATCTTATAAAGGCAAATGGTTTTTTATGCCCATGGTACCATAGCCTGCACAACATATTCACTCATTCAATTGTACTTGAGAGCTTACCATGTGCAGAGCGCCATACTCAGCAATTGGAAGAGTACAATATAAGAATAAACGGACACATTCCTTGCCCACAAACAGTTTTCAGTCTAGGGACTGCACAAGAGACACAAGGTGCCCAATGACTGTGTATTTAGGTCTGTAAGAGTCCATTAAGGTGGATTGGCCTGTGGCCACGTCTCAAATGCACATCAAAAGGACTGGCTGATACCAACTTGACCACGCTAAGTCATCATAGAACATATGCTGATACTATCAAGCAGGAAAAAATGTGTGACTACTTTAACTGGTCCCAATGGGTGAACCCATCTTATAAAAGGTGAAGTCTGAAAGCAAGAGTCTAGAGGCCAGAGTGGAAGCATCTGCTTGTTGGTCAACCCCCTCCTGTCCTCTAAGGAAAGTTACCGTACATACCCACAAAATGGGCAAATTGAAGCAACATTTGGTGGTCAGTAAATACCAGAATAACCACCTACAGGCTATTTTACTTCCTTTGGAAAATGAAGGTGACATGTGCACAGAAGTGACCATGGAGGACCTAAGGGAGACAGAGATTCTCTGTTCTCAGGAGGACTACGACAGCGGAATTCGCATAACCGACTTTCCCCATTTGCTCTTACAGGCAATGGAAACCCTAACCTAGCCCTTCAACTTGCACCTGCCTCCCTCCCTCCTGGCAAAAAAAAATAATAATAATTGTGATTTTTGTAAAGCGCTTACTGTGTAGAGTAGGTCCAAGGTAATTGGGTTGGAAAAAGTACCTGTTCCACATAGGGCCCACAGTCCATTTTACAAATGAGGTAACTAAGGCACCAAGAAGTTAAGTGACTTGCCCAAGGTAACACAGCAGAGAATGAAGTGCCAAAATTAGAACCCAGGTCCTTCTGACTCCCAGGCTTGTGCTTTATCGAGTAGGCCACGCTGCTTCTATTAAATCAAATACTACTGTCAGACAGTAAACCTCACCTGAGATTTTGAAATGGAAACGTGAGATTAGGAAATTTAAGCTTATTTAGTAACAATGATAATGATCAAGTGTTTTTTATTTGTCAAGTGCTGGGGTAGAGAAGCAGCGTGGCTCAGTGGAAAGAGCCTGGGCTTGGGAGTCAGAGGTCATGGGTTCGAATCCTGGATCTGCCATTTGTCAGCTGTGTGACTGTGGGCAAGTCACTTAACTTCTCTGTGCCTCAGTTACCTCATCTGTAAAATGGGGATTAACTGTGAGCCTCATGTGGGACAACCTGATGACCCTGTATCTGCCCCAGCGCGTAAAACAGTGCTCTGCACATAGTAAGCCCTTAACAAATACCAACATTATTATTATTATTATTACATGCAAGGTTATGAGATCTGATTAAGCCCCTGTCCCTCACCGGTTCACCATCTAATTTATCTCCCATTTTAAAGATGAGGGAGCGAAAGCTTAACAAGGTTAAGTGACTCACCCAAGGTCACACATAGCAGGTCCGTGACAGAGCTGAGTCTAGAACTTGGGTCACTCATTACTATCAATTGCATTTAAAAAGGGAACATGCCTACTAACTCTGTTGCCTTGTGTTCTCCCAAGCGCTTAGTACAGAGTTCTTACTGCATGGTGTAACTGATTGATTAATGAGCACGACTGTGTGAAAGAGGAGTCAGAGTAGGGAGAGGTGAGTACAAGGTACAGTGGATACCTGAGCATTTTACTGGGGACAAGGCTGCCTGTCAAGTGGTGTCTGGCAGCTGAGATTGGTTTGCCTGTACAGTCCAAAGGCCCAGGGCTACCAGATCTGTGCCACTCAGTCCCCTGCTCTGATTTCATACAAATAAAACTATCAATCATTTCATAGTTACTGAGCATCTACAGTGTGCGGAGCCCTGTGCTGAAAGCTTTGAAGAGTTCCTTATAGCAAAAAGGGTTTTTCAGGTGTAGAGTGGGAGCTAGACAAATCATGGGTATGTACATAAGAGAAGCAGCATGGTTTAGGGGAAAGAGCAGGGACTTGGGAGTTAGAGGTTGTGGGTTCTAATCCCAGCTCCGCCACTTAGCTGTGTGACTTTGGGCAATTCACTTAACTTCTCTGGGCTTCAGTTGCCTTATCTGTAAAATGGGAATTAAGACTGTGAGCCCCACGTGGAACAACCTGATGACCTTATATCTCCCCCAATGCTTAGAACAGTGCTTGGAACATAGTAAGTGCTTAACAAATACCAACATCATTATTATTATTATTATTATTACTACTTGTAAGTGTTGTAGAGCTGAGGGCGTGGTGAATATCAAGTGCTCAAGGGTACTGACAAAGTCCATAAGCGATGTAGAAGGTAGAGGGAGTAGAGGAAATGAAAACTTAGTCAGGGAAGGCTTAGTCAGGGAAAATTACCCCTGGTTAACTTGGCTCTCCTGCAGAGGCTGTGACCCATGCTCACAGCTATGGGCACAATAAAATTCATTCATCCATTCAATCACATTTATTGAGCACTTACTGGGGCAGGGCATTGTACTAAGCACTTGGAAGAATACAATACAACATGGGAAATGGAAATTAGACTCCGACACTGCATGTGCGGATCAGTTTGGTGAGCAGCAAATCTGTGCTTTTGTTTTTGTGGCTTGTGGCAGGGTGATAACTGAAAGATTTTAAATTGGGCTATCCAGAATTGATAAAAATAGATATCCTATTTCAATCTGAAACTCAAGGCATCCAGGGAGAACAGCCAATATGATGTACACCCTTGACCCTGGGGTTCTCTAGACCTCTTCTCCAATTCTCTCCTTGAGCCCTTCCCCAACTCCCTAGTCTGGCTTCCGTCCCCTTCACTCCTCAGAAACCACCCTCTCATAGGTCATCAATAAACGCCTTCTTGCCAAATCTAACACCCTCTACTCCATCCTAATCCTCTTCAACCTCTCAGTTGCCTTCGATCCTGTCAACCACTCCCTTCTCCTGGAAACATTATTCAACCTCAGCTTCACTGACTATCCTCTCCTGGTTTTCCTCCTATCTCTCTGGCCGCTCATTCTCCGTCTCTTTCAAGGGATCCTCCTGTGCCTTCCACCCCTAACTGTGGGGGTCATTCAAGGTTCAGTTCTGGGTCCCCTCTTATTCTACATCAACACCCACTCCCTTGGAAAACTCATTCACTCGAATAGCTTCAACTACCACCTTTATTTGGATGATATCCAAATCTACACCTCCAGCCCTGATCTCTCTCCCTCTCTGCAGGCTTGACTCCTGCCTTCAAGACATCTCTACTTGGATGTCTTCCAGTCACCTCAAACTTAATATAGCTAAAACTGAACTTCTTATCTTCCCACCCAAACCTCATCCTCCCCCAACTTTCTCAACACTGTAGAGGGGCCCCACCATCCTTCCTTTCTTCCTTGGTGTCATACCTGACTCCTTTCTCTCATTTAACCCACATATTCAATCCATCACTAAATCCTGTCAGTTTGACCTTCACGACATCACTAAAATCTGCCCTTTCCTCTCAATCCAAACTGCTTCCATGTTAATCTAATCACTTAATAATAATAATGTTGGTATTTGTTAAGCGCTTACTATGTGCCGAGCACTGTTCTAAGCGCTGGGGTAGACATAGGGGAATCAGGTTGTCCCACGTGGGGCTCACAGTTTCAATCCCCATTTTACAGATGAGGGAACTGAGGCACAGAGAAGTTAAGTGACTTGCCCACAGTCACACAGCCGACAAGTGGCAGAGCTGGGATTCGAACTCATGAGCCCTGACTCCAAAGCCCATGCTCTTTCCACTGAGCCACGCTGCTTCTCCTATCCTGCCTTGAGTACTGTATCAGTCTCCTTGCTGACCTCCCTGTCTCTTGTCTCTCTCCACTCCAGGCCATACTTCACTCTACTGCTGGATCATTTTTTTCACAAAAACGTTCAGGCCATGTTTCCCCACTCCTCAAGAATCTCCAGTGGTTGCCCATCCAACCTCCACATCCAAAAGAAACTTCTTACCATTGGCTTTAAAGCAGTCAATCACCTTGCCCCCTTCCTATCTCACCTTGCTACTTTCTTACTACAACCCAGCCTGCACACTTCACTCCCCTAATGCTAATCTTCTCAGTGTACCATGCCAACCTCTCGCCCAGGTGCCGGAGCACCCTCCCTCATATATGACAATGACTCTCTCCACCTTCAAAGCCTTATTGAAGGCACATTTCCTCCAAGAAACTTTCCAAGACTAAGCCTTTCTCTCCTCCTCTCCCACTCCCTTCTGTGTCGCCCTGACTTGCTCCCTTCATTTCATCCCCCCTTTCAGCCCCACAGCACTTATGTGCATATCTGTAATTTATATAAATTCCTGTCTCCCTGTCTAGACCATAAGATCATTGTGGGCAGGGAATGTGTCAGTTTACTGTTGTACTGTACTCTCTCAAGTGCTTAGTACAGTGGTCTGCCCACAGTAAGTGATATATAAATACAATTGACTGACTGAATGACTGACTAAACTGAGAATTAGCTCAAAGAGACTCAATTCAGCCACCTGGAAGTGTCTCAGCACACCAAAGGGTTTCATATAGGTTGACAGGAACATGCAATCTCTGTTGTGAGTTGCTTGGTGACCTCTCTACACTGTTATGGATAAGGTTAAGAGAACGCAACTTCCACCCATTTGGTTTGTACTTGGAGATGGTGCATTTGGGTTCTCGCATTCAGAAACTTTAGCAAGAGGAGCGCTCTTTAACTACCTTTGATAACAGTGATTTTGAGCAGGCCACATGCTGGCTGTTTTTCTTCAGAGTTATCACAGAGTGTTTCCACAACCAGTGCTCCCCATGTGGAAATGGGGCTGCTGCAAATAGTACTTGTAACAATCTTACCCCATGACTATCTCAAACAGGTTCAGCTAATAATAATAGTGGCATTTGTTAAGCACTTACTATGTACCAGATACTGTACTAAGCGCTGGAGTGGATACAAGCAAATTAGGTTGGACACAGTCCCTGTTCCACAAGGGGTTCACAGTCTTCATCCCCGTATTACAGATCAAATAACTGGAGACCGGAGAAGTGAAATGACTGGCCCAAGATGACACAGAAGATGAGTTGCAGAGCTGGGATTAGAACCCAAGTCCAAGCTCTATCCACTAGGATAGAGATGCACTGCTTTGGAGGAGAAATAATAGCAGTGAATCAGAGCTTACTGTGAGCAGGGTACTGTACTAATCGCTAGGAGAGTATACTCAGATGGGAATTAGACATGGTCCCTATCCCTCATGTGTGTGAAGGTAGTAAGGTAGTGCAGATGAAACCTTGACAAAGAAGGCTCAGGTCTGAAGGAAGGTTGAAATATCCTGCAACAGGACAGTGATGATGACTATGTTGATTAAGCAACTGTCATTCACCTCCACCACCAAGACAGACCAGGCCTTCGCCTTTCTGTGAAATGGACAAAAAACAGAACTAAAGCAAGACATTTATCAATAAGCACCAGGCCTGGGAATTCGAGGAACTGGGTTCTAATCCTGACTCCATCGCTTGCCTGTGGTGTAACCTTGGGCAAGTCAATTTACTCCTCTGAGGCTCAGTTTCCTCCTCTGTAAAATGGATAATCAATACCTGTTCTCCCTCCCTATTAGACTGTGAGCCCCATGAGGGACAGGGGTTGTGTCCAACCTGATTATCTTCCATGTACCGTAGTGCTTAGTACTGCTTTAGGTGCACAGTAAAGTGTTTAAATATCTCAATCAAGGAAGCACTAAATTATCAATCTTTATATTTTTTCCAAAATGATTAGTGAATCTCTAAGACCAATTTATCAAACAATATTTTTGTGTGCCCAGTACAGCACTAAGCATTTGGGAGAATTCACTAAAGGAAGACATGACTCCTGCCCACAAGGAGTTCACAATCTATTAAACTACATGTTTTGACAACTACTGAAGGCACATCTCCTCCAAGATGTCTTTCCTAAGCCCTCATTTCCTTTTATCCCACTTCCTTTTGCATCGTCCTGATTTGCTCCCTTTAGTCACCACTTCCAGCACTTATGTACTTAACCATAATTAGTTTACTTACATTAATGTCTGCAACCCCTTCTAGCCCCTCTCAGGGTCATGCCTAGAGAGTTTCCAGTACTCCATCAGTCACGACTACAGGAGGGAGAGTCAAGCAGAGGTCTAACCATTCCATTCCTAGCTTGGGCAATGGCTAGCGAATGGAAGACAATCTACTACACGTCAAAACTCCCCTGTGCTGGGCAGCAGCGGCATGGGAGAGAGTCAAGGACAGACTCGCTTACTGCGTGCAAGGAGGCAGTGGTAAACCTGTTCTGTACTTTTACCAAGAAAACTCTAAGGATATGCTACCAGAACGATTGCAGATGAAAGTGGCGCATTCTTTGGCGCCGTTATGGGTCGGACATGATTCGACAGAATAAGACAATAACAACAATCCCCTTCTAGACTGTAAGCTTATTGTGTCTATTATATTGGACTCTCCCAACTGTTTAGCACAGTGCCCTGCACATAGTAAGCATTCAATATATACGAGTGATTGACTGGATGTGCTACACTGGTCCAACTCACACCTCACTGAGGAGGGGTCGTGAAATAGGTTGAATGAGGGGAATGACTGCTGGGGGTGTGCCATCAGCGATGAAGACTTCTGACCCAGAAACAACATGGGACATCTCCGTTGGTGGACAGACTCTGCAAAAATTCTTAAAATAGCTAGCGTGGCCAGGGAAGACCACACCGGGCAGTCACGGTGGCAAACCGACTGCTGGACAGTGGTGCTCTCATACAGCATCAACTCTGCATGACGGAATGGATAGAGCACAGACCTGGGAGTCATAAATTCTAATCTCAGTTCTGCCACTTGTCTGCTGTGACACCTTGGGCAAGTCAATTTACTTCTCTGTGTCTCAGTTACCTCACCTCTAAAATGGGGATTGACACTGAGAGCCCCAAGTGGGATGGGGATGTGTTCAACTCAATTTGGCTGTATCCTCTCTAGCGCTTAGTACGGTGCCTGGTATTTAGTAAGCACTTATCAAATACCATAATTATTATTATAATGGGCTGCCCCCTCACTGCTTACTCTCTTGCTGCTCCCACTGTCCCGTTGGGAGTCCATCTGGCAAGGATGAGAGGAATGAGTGGCACTGTGCCAGCCACTAGCACATAATAAATTCCTCTGTGCAGGTTCTCAACCCTAAAGTCTTCGTGTGGGCAGGATATTTGCCTACCAACTCTGTTGCACTGTACTCTCCCAAGTGCTCAGTACAGAGCTCTGCACTCAGTAGACACTCAATAAATACCACTGATGAGGAGGATGATGGCTGCATTACAGTTTATCTGTTGTTTACAGTGAGTGGCTCCATCCACCCAACCACCCATTTCGGATGAGCTATATTCAAAATGTTACATTTAAGGTCACATCTCCTCCAAGAGGCCTTCCCCGACTAAGCCCTCTTTTCCCCAGCTGCCTCTCTCTGGTCTGCATCATCTATGCATTCAGGACTTTGAGCTTTGGGCATTTGATATTTGTCCGCCCCTCAACCCTACGGCACTCAGGTACCTATCTTTAAATTACGAATTATTTCTTTATATTAATGTCTGTTTCCCACCAAGCTCATGGTGGACAATGAACATATCTGCCAACTCTGTTATGAGAAACAGCATGGTGTAGTGGAGAGAGCAGAGGCCTGGGAGTCAGAAGGTCATAGGTTCTAATAGGGTTCTGCCACATCTGCTGTGGGCAAGTCGCTTCACTTCTCTGCGCCTCAGTTACTTCACCTGTAAAATGGGGAATGAGGCTGTGAGCCCCACGTGGGACAGGGACTGTGTCCAACCTGATTTGTTTGATTCCACCCCAGAGCTTAGTACAGTGTCTTGCACATAGTAAGCGCTTAACAAATACTATAATTAATAATAATGATAATAATGTTGGTATTTGTTAAGCGCTTACTATGTGCAGAGCACTGTTCTAAGCGCTGAGGTAGATACAGGGTAATCAGGTTGTCCCAAGTGAGGCTCACAATTAATCCCCATTTTACAGATGAGGTAACTGAGGCACAGAGAAGTGAAGTGACTTGCCCACAGTCATGCAGCTGACAAGTGGCAGATTCAGGATTCGAACCCATGACCTCTGACTCCCAAGTTCGTGCTCTTTCCACTGAGCCACGTTGCTTCTCAATTATTTAAATTATTTAATTATTATTATTATGATTTAAATAAGTATTTAAATCATAATTATTATGATGATTATTATCCCAAGAGCTTCATACAGTGCTCTGCACATAGTAAGAACTCAATAAAGACCACTGATTGATTTATGGATATCGCACCATCTAGCCCAGAGTTTCAATAACTGCCAAGACTTGGTTTTCCCTGAAATATATCTTCATTATGACTAGCATGTTAGCGTGGCTCAGTGGAAAGAGCACGGGCTTTGGAGTCAGAGAGCGTGGGTTCGAATCCCAGCTCTGCCGCTTGTCAGCTGTGTGACTGTGGGCAAGTCACTTAACTTCTCTGTGCCTGTTACCTCCTCTGTAAAATGGGGACAAAGACTGTGAGCCCCACGTGGGACAACCTGATTCCCTTGCGTCTACCCCAGCGCTTAGAACAGTGCTCTGCACATAGGAAGCGCTTAACAAATACCAACATTATTATTAAGGAAGAGGAAGCCAAGTGAATTTGAACTGGAATTTACAGAAGCTCTCAGTTTAGCGACTTCACAGGAAAGGTGACCGCCAGGCATGGGAACAACCTCTCCTCCTCCTCTCACTTTTCATTAATGGTGTGTGCACGCAAAAGCTGGATAAACTCTTTACTGCCCATCTTAGCTTTGATCATTTGTAATTCTGAGCCCAATTCAGGTCTGACCCTTCTAGAAGCACATAATTCTGAAAGAGGCTGAGACATCTGTAGCTCTTTGACATTTCAACTCTATCTGGCAGGGCTTCAACAATTCTAATAGTATCTTAAAATATTTTGGCTTGGGAGCTGTTGTAGCATTTCCCAGAAGATCATGAAAGGATCATGATCCTGAGAGCAAAGTTTAGCCCATTTTGCTCTGACAGTCAATGATCTAGTCACATCACTGATAAGAGCTGATTGATCGATTGACTCCATGGCTGCCACAGGTAAGTCATAAAATTCTTCTTGCATTTCCCAAGGGATTTAATGTGTGATTATGACACTCTTAAATTAACTGCAGAATCACAGGCGGTCTTATTTTCCTGTTTGAGTTCTTAAAAGTCAAGTGCTCTATCTCTCTAAATCATTTTCTGCAATCGGAAGTTAGAGCTAAGTGCTATTTTCTTCCTTAGATCATAACTGCATGGTTCATAACTCCCAGCTGGGTGAGGTTTGAATTTTTTTTTATTTTTAAGATATTTTTCACTGCACCCAGGTCGACACACAAAGGGGAAAAATAAAAGCTATTTCGATTGAGATTTGGAGACAAACCCAATTAGGTTTGGGCTACAGTTCATTCGCTGCATAGCTCTTAGAGAAGATAAGAGAATGTAGAAAAAGGGCTTTCATTCAGGCCACAGTCGTAGCACTGCCAAATCCTCAACACAAATTAACGAACTTCATGCAAATAGAGCCCTCATTTTTCTAAAGAATATGGAGAGAGCCGTTCTCCTTTAACTGTGATCTCCATGTAGGCAGAGACTGTGTCTGACTGGCATATACCGTACCTACCCCATCGCATAGCACGGTGATTAGCACATAAAACCATCATTATTAGTAGTGGAGATCGGGTGGTTGTGAGGCAGAGAAGGAGCTGTGTCTTTGTGCTCAAAGATGATGCATCTGAGAGTGCAGCGGTTTCCATCCAGTTGGTGTGTTGATTAAGGAGGCAGTCTCTATCTCAGCGAGCTTTGGCAAAGGGATTAGGATGCATTGAAACGCTCAGGAAAGGAAATTTACTTCCCTGAATTTGAGTTTTGCTTTTAAATGGGTCTCTAAAGCTCTCAGTTCCTGAGGGCTTTTACTGTTTTGGGGTTAGATTATGTCACATTTTAAATATCAATACTTTTCAAGAAGCAGCACGCATTGATTTGTGTTTTATTTAGGATGCCTCTTAGGTTTATGGTCATCACAAGCCCCAAAAAAAGAGTACAATAACTAACCCCTAAGCCTTATATGACTGAGTGGGTCAATCCACATGCAGTTTTTCAAAACTGTCCCTTCAGAATCTAGACCAAACAAAAATAAAATTTAACTCCTAACCCCGGGCAACATAAGCGAATCTTAGAAGGATTGATTCAAGAAGGGGCGGGGAGGAAAGGTGAAGAGGGAAGAAAGAAGCAGCATGTCTTATTGAAAGAGTGCAGAGCACCTGACTCCTAATCCCAGCTTCACTTGTTTTCTTTATGACCTTAGACAAATCAGCTAATCTTCTCCATGCCTCAGTTTCCTCATTTGTGACTTGGGTTTCAATAACTGTTCTTCTGCCTCCTTAAACTGTGAATTCCATGTGGCATTGAGACTTTTGTCTGAAATAATTATTTTGTATCCACACCAGGGCTTAGTACAGTTCTTGGCACAAAGTGCTTAACCAATGCTGGAATCATCATCATCATCATTATTGTTATTATTATTAAGAGAGAATTGGGGAACAAACTGTTTCCTAATGCACCAAAAAGTACAGCGGCATACATGCAACTTCCCCAAAACCTGAACGGTTACTACAAAAGAGAAACAAGGCCATTCTAGTACCAGTGATTGATTCTTACACCTGCCCCGTAGTCCTCTGAGAGTATTCTGAACTCCTCTCTAGAGCCAAGAACGAGTTGATTCTAACACAACTGAAATTGAGCAACTCCCTCTCCTGCTTTAATAATAATGGTATTTGTTAAGCGCTTACTATGTGCCAAGCACTGTTCTAAGTGCTGGGGTAGATACAAGGTTATCAGGTTGTCCCACGTGGGACTCTTCGTTTTAATCACCATTTTACGGATGAGGTAACTCAGGCACAGAGAAATTAAGTGACTTGCCCAAAGTCACACAGCTGATAAGTGGCAGAGCTGGAATTAGAACCCATGACCTCTGACTCCCGAGCCTGTACTTTATCTACTAATCCATGCTCCTTTACTCAATAGATCTAGGATCCGCTCTACAGTCAGGTTATCAACCCTAAACTCTTACTATGCAGCACCTCAAGAGGATTTCTGGTTTCTAAAAAGCAGGCAGCTATTACCATCCAGGGGATGGTTCTGGAGGTCCAGAGAGCAAACCATTCACAGGCAGTTTGGTCTATCAATTAATCAATTGATGCAATTTATTGCTTACTGTGTGCAGAGTGCTGTACTAAGCACTTGGGAGAGCATTGTACAAACAGACTTACAACCTAGAACAAACAGTAGTCAGGTACTGAGCTCAGCTGGAGAAGAGAGCTGACACTGTCACATCCCACTGAAACTTCTTGAAAAGTGGTTCTTAACGAAACTGTAAGCTCTTTGAAGGTAGGGATTATTTTTACTAACCCTAGCGGACTCCCCGAAGCATTTAGCCCAGTGCTCAGCACACAGTAAAGGCTCAATAAATACCAGGGATCAATTGATTGATTCTGAGCAGTAGAGCCAAGATTGAGTCTCAGCAGAAACACAAAGAAAAGAGCCATTTGCAAACTGCTAATGAAATTCCCCTTTCTAGTCACTTACCCCTTCCTAGCCATTCCTGCTCAGGGTAGCTGCTAACAATGCCTGAGGGAACAGGGCATTGGGAAACAAAAATGGATCACTGGCCTAAATCATGGGATGATAAGGGTGTAGGTGAAGGGGTGGGCAATAAAGCAAGAACCAAAATATTTCCTTTTTAAATGTTTCCCTTCCAATTTCCTTTTTAATTACGAGAATGATGTTTACAATTACTATGAAGGAGGAAGAACTACTGGAACTCGATGCTCATTTCTACTAAACTAGGTCAGAAGTGGAATTACGCAATCCCAAGAGGCAATGTTTAGGGGAAAGAGGGTTAAAAGAAATAATGATACCCTGATTTTTTTAAATGGTATTTGTTAAGCACTTACTGTGTGTCAGAAACTGTACCAGATACTGGGCCAGATACAAGATAATCATGTTGGACAAAGTCCATGTGCCATATCAGGCCCACATCTTAATATCCATTTTACAGATGAGGCAACCGAGGCACAGAGAAGTGAAGTGAATGGCCCAAGGTCACACAGCAGACAAGTCAAAGAGCCAGCATAAGAACCCAGGTCCTCTGACTCTCAGGCCCGTGCTCTTTCACCAGACCACACTACTTCCCCTTGAATTTGCATAGTGCTTTTATTTTTCCAAAGCACTTTCACACCAAGGGTCTCATTTTGCTCTCATAACAATCCAGTAAGGTAGGGTGGAGTAAGCAGCCCTATCCTCATTTTACGATGCCAGAAACTGGGGCCGAGACAGGTTAAGCAACTCCCCCAAAGTCATATAGCAGGACAGCGGCAGAGAGGGATTAGGAACCAGGTATCCCACCTCCCAGATTCATGAGGAAAGGAAATTCCCAGACGGATCTGATCCCTGTCACACCTGGTGGAGAGGATGGAAGGAGATTAATCCACTTGAGAAGGAGGGTGGTCTAGTGGCAAGAGGACCTGGGTTTTAATCCCAGCTTCTCCACTTGACTGCTGTGTGCTCTTGGACAAGTCACTTAAAAATATTATGAGAGGCAGCCAAGTGACCTATTGGATAGAGCATTGGACTGTGAGTCAGAATGACCTGGGTTCTAATCCTGGCTCCACTGCTTGTCTGTTTTGTGACCTTGGGCAAGTCACTTCATTTCTCTTGGCCTCCATTACTTCATCTGTAAAATGGGATTAAGACTGTGAGCCCCATGTGGGACATGGAATGTGCCCAATCTTATTACTTTGTATCTATCCCAATGCTTAGAACAGTGACTGGCACATTAGACTGTAAATCCGTCGTTAGGCAGGGATTGTCTCTATCTGTTGCCGAACTGCACATTCCAAGTGCTTAGTACAGTGCTCTTCACATAGTAAGCGCTCAATAAATGAATGAATGAATAGTAAGCATTTAAAAAATGCCATTAAAAAACAATCTGTGAGCCCCATGTAGGACATGGACTGTGAGTGTCCACACTGATTATCAGGTATGTACCCCAGTGCTTAGTACAGTGCCTGGCACCAAATGAGTGCCTAACAATCATTTAATTGTATTTATTGAACTCTTTCAGTGAAGAGCACTGTACTAAGGGCTAGGGATAGTAGAATATAGCAATAAATAGACACATTCCCTGCCCATGAGTTTACAGTCTAGTAAATACCATAACCCCTCCATTCCTGTAAGGTCGACAGCTGGGCCAACCATGCCAGTCTGCCCCGGCCAGCATCTCCTTTACCTTCCACACCCTGCAGGGGCCAACATAAGTAATAAAGCTTCATTGGTTGAGCAATAGTTTTTGTTGATTGCTTACTCTAGGCAAAACATTGTATTAAGCACTAAGGAGAGTACAGTGAAGTTAGTAGGCCTGATCACTGCCCTCAAGGAGCTTACACTCTAATGGGGAGATGGATACTAAAATAAGTACAAATAGGAAGAAGCAAATGAATGTAATATAGTTTGTTGTGAGCAAGGAATGTGTCTACTTATTGTTATTACTCATTATTATTTTTGTCAAGCGCTTACTACATGCCAGGCAACGTACTAAGCACTTGGGTAGATATGAGCAAATTAGGTTGGACACAGTCCCTGACCCGCACAGGGCTCACAGTCTTCATTCCCATTTTACAGATGATGTAAATGAGGCACAGAGAAGCAAAGTGGCTTGCCCGAGGCCACACAGCAGACAAGTGGAGGAGCCGGAGTTAGAACCCATGACCTTCTGACCCCAGGCCTGTGCTCTATCCACTAAGTCTGTATTGTACTCACCCAAGTGCTTAGTACATTGCTTTGCTTACAGTAAGAGCTCCATAAATACGATTGAATGAATGAATGAATAAGTGTAACACTGGCATGCAAATACTCAGGTTGTGCAAAACTGCTGAAATGGCAGCTGGAGTAAACAGGGTGGAAATATGAGGGATTCTCAACCCTATTTATGGTATTGTACTCTCCCAAACATAGAGAACAGTGCTCTGCCCTCTGTAAGTGCTCAATAAGTGTCAATGATCAACTGAGATTAATCATTTGGTTGAGACTGAATGCTCATCCACGCACTTGAATCTGTACCCTTCAGGCATTTGGTATATTCACTCTGCCCTCAGCCTCACAGGATGTATGTACATTTCTATTATTTATTTTTATTAATGCCTGTCTCCCCCTCTAGAGTGTAAGCAAGCTGTAGGCAGGGAGCATAACTTCCAACCCTTTTGTACTCTCCCAAGTGCTTATTCTGTAAGCACTCACTAAATACCATTGACTGATTTATTGAGATTAATCAGGGAAGGCCTCTAGACTGTAAGATCCCTCTAGCAGTCAATAAATACCATGGATTAGTTGCTTGTGGTGAAAGAACTGACAGGATTTGGGAAACCTGTGGCAAAGTGTCTGCTTATTGTTATATTGTACTCTCCCAAGCGCTTAGTACAGTGTTTTGCACACAGTAAGCGCTCAATAAATATGATTGAATGAATGAGACTGGATATGGGAGTTGAAAGAGAAGGACAATGCCACAGTTCCCGAGCTTGAAGGATGGGGAAGATGGTGGTGGTGTAAACTTACTAATGAGGAGCTAATTACAATGAGGAGATTTGGGCTGTGAGAGCAATCTCACTGGGGTGGAGGGGTGAACTCAGGATTTTAGAGGGTTGAAGGAGGGAGCTATAGAAGAAGTGGAGGCAGTGGGTGAAAACCACCCACTTGAGGAGTTAGAGCAGGAATGGTAGGAGGGAGATGGGACTACAGCTGAATGGTGCTGTGGGGTCAAAGGAAGGTTTTATTAGGGTAAGGGAGGCAGAGATGTTAAAAGCAGAGGGGAGAGTGTGCAGGGAGGGAAAAAGAGTGGGCACAAGTGTTATCACTGCCAACTCCTTGCCCAAATCCTCTCTCCGGCCTGGAACTCCCTCCACCTTCATAATGCTCTTCATATGATCGTCACTCTCTCCAACTTCAAAAGCCTATTAAAATCACATCTCCTCTAAGGGGTCTTCCTTGTCTCAGTCCTCACTTTCTCTCTTTGCCCTCTCATCTGCATCACCCATGTATTTGAATTTCTACCTCTTAAACAACTAATATTCAGCCCACTCCTAGCACCCAGAGCACTTAGGTACTTAAAGCTATACTCTGCCATTTCCGGTACCTGTATTTTATTTCAGTGTTAATTCAGCAATAGAGAGAGACAATCCCTGCCCACAGTGGGCTTACAGTCTAGAAGGGGGGAAGACAGACATTGAAACAAGTAAAGAGGCTTCAATAGCATCGATATAAATAAAAAGAATTATAGATATATACACATCAAAACAAGTGAACAGGCATTAAATCAAAGAAATAGAATTACAGTTATGAATATATATATATACACACACACACAAGAGTGCCATGGGGCGGGGAGGGGGAGTAGAGCAAAGGAAGTGAGTCAGGACGATGGGAAGGGGAGGGGAAGCTGAGGAAAAGGGGGGCTTAGTCTGGGAAGGCCTCTTGGAGTAGGTGAGCCTTCAGTAGAGCTTTGAAGGACGGAAGTGTGATTGAAGGATTTGAGGAGTGAGGGCATTCCAGGCCAGACATAGGACGTGGGCCAGGGGTCGACGGCAGGACAGGTGAGAACGAGGCACAGTGAGGTTAACACGAGGAGTGGAGTGTGCAGGCTGGGATGTAGAAGAAGAGAAGGGAGGTGAGGTAAGAAGGAGCAAGGTGATGGAGAGCTTTGAAGCCAATAATGAGGAGTTTTTGCTTGATATGGAGGTTGAAAGGCAACCACTGGAGATTTCTGAGGAGGGGATGGTGACATGCTCTGAACGTTTCTGTAGAAAGATAATTCGGGCAGCAGAGTGAAGTACAGACTGAAGTGGGGAGAGACAGGATGTTGTGAGGTCAGAAAGGATACTGATGCAGTAATCCAGTCGGGATACTGATGCAGTAATCTAGTCGGTATAGGATGAGTGATTGTATTAACATAGTAGCGGTCTGTGTACAGAGCACTGTAGTAAGCACTCAGGAGAGTACAAAAGAATGGCACAGTTTGCTAATCCAGAGCCCACAAAAATGACATTTTCTCTTTGCAGGTAAGGCCAAGGAAGTCCAAATGCTGATCCGGGCTACCTTCACAGGGGTGGAGCAGGGAAGAGGGCTTGGCTTTGGAGTGAGGGACAAAGTAGCTATCCTAAACTCTCCCCCAACCTTGTGGTTCCCACAGGCCCCGCTGCTAAAGTAGGGAGCTGTAGCCACTCCAAAGCCCTTTCAACTCAGACCGCTCCGAAACACTGAGGCAGGGTTTCTCTCCTAGCTCATTGACTCATAACTCTGTAGAGGGGAAAACAACCTTGCCTCTCAATGCATATAAAGTCGATATTGCAAATCATTTTTTTTTTACTTCTTGGAAACCTTTAAGCCATTGATTGATCTACTAATATAATTCACATGTTATTTATGCCTATTTCCTCATCCTTAACTTCATCAATTTGGGTTTGTTCTTCCCCCAGTGGAAAGTACACTCCCAGAGGGGAGGAGTCACTTTAACTCTTTAGGTCTGTGTGGAGCACTCAGTTCAGTGCCCTGCATTTTACAGGGGTTTGGCCAAAAATGGGGATGACAGTGACACCCCTACTTGCATCGTCCAGGTGGAGGGCTTGAGGTCAGTAGTGACTCATTCCTCCTGAGCTCCTTCGCATACCCTTCCTCCCCTCCCTCTCACAGGATGGAAATCGGCTTAGTGGATAGAGCACAGGCCTGCAAGTCAGGAGGACCTGGGTTCTAATCCCTGCTCTGCCGCTTGTCTGCTGTATGACCCTGGGCTAGTCATTTCACTTCTCCATGCCTCGGTTACCTCACCTGTCAAATGGGAATTAAGACTGTGAGCCCCGTGTGGAACATGGACTCGTCCAAGCTAATTAGTTTATATCTACCCAGCACTTAGTACAGTGCCTGGCACAGAATAAGCAGATAAAAATAATAACAACAAGAAAAAAAAAGCTAGGTGCTGCCTGGATGGGTGGCAATCAATTGCCAGCTTGGGCTAATAATAATAATAATAATGATATTTGTTAAGCGCTTATTATGTGCCAAGCACTGTTCTAAGCACTGGGGTAAATGTAAGGTAATCAGGTTGTCCCACGTGGTGCTCAGAGTCTTAATCCCCATTTTACAGATGAGTTAACTGAGGCACAGAGAAGTTAAGTGACGTGCCAAAGTCACACAGCTGACAAGCGGTGGAGCCGGGATTAGAACTCATGACCTCTGTCTCCCAAGCCAGTGCTCTTTCCACTAAGCCACGCTGCTTCTCTTCTAATCCTGCTGCCAACCCCATTGCATGCAGCAGACAAGGTAAGGTGAGAAAAACTGACATCTTCTCTGTGGTCTGTGACCTACAAAGAGGTTGCAACAGGCTGTTTCATCAGCTTTAGAATAAAGTTAGCCCGTAAAGGCTCAATGAATACCACTGCTTGATCGATCAAGCCTCAAGGTACAGATGTTTCATCCTGGAAAATTAACTCTACTCCCACTCTGACCCTTGTTCTTCCTACTGATCCCACTACTGATAAATATTTTGTATGCTTGTTTCCCTGGTTAGATTGTGACTTCGTTGCAGCCAGCCCCTTGGTTTCTGATGCACTTATTCAAGCACTTAGCACCGTGTGCAGCACATAACACTCTTACCATTACAACTACCATTACCCCTGGGGGATACCCTCACTCTCTGTTTTAGGATGCCAGAAAAATATTTACCTGGCACAATTAATATCACCTAAATAATAACGATGTTAGTCATTGAGCTCTTACTTTGTGCCAAGCACTGAGCTAAACTCTGGGTTAGCTATGAAATAATCAGATCAGACAGTCTCTGTCCCATTCTAAAGGGAAGGGAAAAAAGGTATTGAATCCTTTTCAGAAGAGGAAACTGAGGCACAGAGATGCTAAAAGACTTGTCCAAGGTCACACATCAAGTGAGTGGCAAAGCTGGGAATAGAACTCAGGAGTGGCAGAGGAGGGACTAGAACTCAGGTCTCCTGATGAGCAAATCCTGTGCTCTTTTCACTAGGCCTCGCTGCTTGACAGTAACTTGGGAAAAAAAAACACATTTCTTCCTGATGCAATCATCAGGCTCAAAGCTAGGGAGCAAACACTTCATGAAAACCTAATAGTATATTCATTTTTCAGATGGTTTCTCAGTTGTTTTTTTACCCAAAAAGTACTTTGGAGCAAAGCAAAGAGTTGTGTGGATAATACACAGATCACTTCTGACAAGACAACAGAAAATGGGATAATAGCTTGATCGACATCTGTCATTGGACTTCTTGGATGTCTTAATTTCTAAAGATACTTCCTTGAAACTTGTCAGGTTCTAGAAAAGCCAGTCCCTCCTTTCAGAATTGTAAACACTGGTCAGGAGAGAGAATTTAAGTGATTGGCTTTGAAAAATGCAGTTGGGCTTCCTGGTCACACCAGATTTCTGTTTCTACCCCCTGAATGAATCATGACCTCCTGACATTTTATAGGCTGTAGGGACCGGGGAAATGTTTTCCTCGTTCAGCTCCTTCGTTTGAGGCTTTAACTGAACAGCTTGTCATCGTTTGTCTTTAGTGTATAATGCCTTGCACCGAGTGGCGTGATGACACTTTCCAAACTATTTTCTCACTGAAGTGCACAACTGCTCCTTGGGCAGAGAAGTAATTCACCTCCACTGCCCCTTGACGTTCTTAAAAGAACGAAACTAACAATTCATCTTCACAGTCCCTAGCCTCCTCTTACGCTCTCCTTCAATTTCTTCCTTTTTCTTTCTCTCTCTCTCCTACTGTCTCTCTCTCCTATGCAAGAGAGGTGAAAGACACACTCCTTGACCTTATAGGGATTATAGATTAACAGGAAATAACCTTTAGCACATAATTCTATATCCTAGTTGGTGATTCCATGTCCTACTTGAGCACCTGGGATATAACAGTCTTGTTGATCTTCATATTTTTTTTGCATTGACAAAACTCTCACCACCTCAAAGTAGACCCCATTTCTGAATAACCATCATAGCCTTAAAAAGTCTCTGCTAGACAACCTAGATAACATCAACTGCTCTCAGGAGGGAGGGGAGCTTCCTGTTTTTGTTTTTTTTAAATAAACCTCAATATAACAATGAAAAACAGACTTTGTGGAGATCTCCAAAAATGGGTTCTTAGGTGGAGCGGCTGATGTTTCCTTTTTCTCTCCTGAGAATTGATAAATTGATTATATAAAGTTGGGGAGTTTGGGGGATTTTCTTTCTCCATTTTAACTCCTGTCCTCCCCTATTGCTATTGAAAACATAAAGAGGCAAGGGAAAGGTAGATTAAGAGATGGGAAGTAGAATACGGGAATTTTCTTTCATTCAGAAGATGGTTGTAGAAAAGTTCCTTGTATATTATAGTTTTAAAGAAAAAAAAGTTAAAACAAGCCACTCAGGGCTCCCCTGGGAGAAATTCAGAACCTCAGAATAGATGTGGTTTGGGCCTTTCCCCTCCCTCACTGACCACAGCGACCCATGGGATCGGCATTCATTCATGAATTCAATTACATCTGTGTGCAGAACACTGTACTAAGCGCTTGGAAGAATACAATAAAACAATAAACAGACACATTCCCCACCATCTGATTCACAGATGCAATCAGCGGCATTGCCGCTCGAGCACCCGGTGTCAGAGGAGCCTCCTGGGGCTCGCAGTGACCCGCTGTGCTTGACGCAAATGGGGACTATTTCTCGGGAACTTGTTGGGGAAAGAGCCACCGGGAAGCCTTCCTTTGCAGAACAGCGTTCGGTTTTCTCAGGCGGAGAAGCTAAAGCATTGCTCTGGGTTTAATGCAGAGGGCCCCCCAGCTGGGGGGCCCGAGGAGGAGGGAGCAGTTCCCTTATTCTTAGCTGGTTGCTGAGTTTCAGTTTCTAGAGAAATGGCCACATCTGAGTGTCAGCTCATTTTTCAGTCAGACATATTGCCCGGGAAAGTCACTAGCAATTGAGAACAGGATCTCAAGTTCTAAGTGGGAGAAATGTAGAGCAGATCTCTCTCTACTGATTTCCTCTATCCTGGTAACCCGTTCCCTTATCCTTGGGGAAGCAGCATGGCTTAGTAGAAAGATCACGGATTGGGAGTCAGAGGTCATGGGTACTAATCCCAGCTCCACCACCTGTCAGCTGTGTGACTTCGGGCAAGTCGCTAAGCTTCTCTGTGCCTCAGTTACCTCATCTGTAAAATGAGGATTAAGACTGTGAGCCCCACGTGGGACAACTTAATTGCCCTGTATCTACCTCAGTGCTTAGAACAGTGATTGGAACATAGTAAGCACTTAACAAATAACATAGCTATTATTATTATGATTTCATTTACTCTTTCTCCCTAGATAAAGGAGAGGAAAGCCTTCTAGTGAAATCTATGTAAAGGCACTCTTTTTTTTGAATGGCATTTGTTAAGTGAACAAACTATGTGCCAGGCACCATACTAAGCAATGGATAGACACAAGGTAATCAGCTGGGACACAGCCCATGTCCCACATGGGGCTCACAGTCTAAATTTCCACTTTACAGATGATGTAACTGAGGCACAGAGAAGTGAAATGACTTGCCCCAGGTCACACAGCAGACAAATGGCAGAGCCGGGATTAGAACGCAGGTCCTTCTGACTCTCAAGCCCGTGCTGTATCCGCTAGACCACACTGCTTCACTCATGTCTGGCAACCTAAATTTAGTGTTTTAAAGTTTATTTATATCTTTCTTTCCAAATGTTGTACTTATTTTATAATAATAGGATTCTCTTTCTAAAATATTTTCATGTCTGAAGCACAAAGCCTCAGGGTTCGGCCTCACTTCAAATGTTAGCCCCAAAATATGGACCATTTGAAATATTACAAGTGCAAGGGTAGTTTGTGAAAAGGGTCTTCAGTCACATTTTTCTGGTATCCTAAGAGAGTGAGGGTATCCACCACAGGTGATGGTAATTGTAGAGCTAAGGGTGTTATGTGCTTCACACTCTACTGTGTGCTTGAGAAAGTGCACCAGAAACAAAACCTACAGTGGCTGGCCACAGGGAGCTCGCAATCTAACCAGGGAAACAAGCATACAAAATATTTACCAGTAGTTTGAGCAGTGAGAAGAACAAGGATAGGAGAGGGAGTAGAATTAATTTTCCAGATCCTGTACCCCAAGGCTTGACTGATCAATCAAGCAGTGGCATTTATTGAGCACCTGGGCAGCTTTATCCTAAAGCTGATGAAACAACCTTTTTGCATCCTCTTTGTACATCACAGGCCACAAAGATGTCAGCTTACTTCACCTTACCTTATCTGCTGCAGGTGATGGGGATAGCAGCAGGATTCATGGGGACTTGAAATTGACTGCCACCCATCCAGGTTGCTCCTACTTCTTTTTTTTCCTGTGGTATTTTGAATTGCTTACTCTGTGTCAGACACTGTACTAAGTGCTGGGGTAGATAAAAGCTAAATAGTTTGCATACAGTCTATTTCCCACATGGGGCTGACAATCTTAATGATTACTATCATTATTATTTAGGTGACATTTAATGTGCCACGTAAAGATGTCTCTACCTGGTGGGTGAACAGTACTGTTTAGTAATTCTTTCCTGAAATGAATTTCATTCTTTACGACAGTGTAAAAGTCACAGAGTTCATAGCTGACTGGAGAGGGTGAGTATCATTTGATAAATAAAACCCTGGATGGAATTCCCTCCCCTCTCAAATCCACCAAACTACATCCGTCCCCATCTTCAAAGCTCCCCTAAAAGCCTTTAAAGCTTTAAACTACATCCCTCCCCACCTTTTAAGTTCCCCATCTTTAAAGCCACCCCCTCCAGGAGGCATTCCTTGATTAATCCCACTGCTGTGGTCAAATCACCCCATCAGCCCTCACTTACCACTACTATACATAACGACTGATCTAATCTATTTATTTATTCATTCTTATTTTTCCTACTTGAATTTTGAGCAGTTGCATTATATGTTTACTCGTGTTCCTTTTTTACCCATCTTTCTCACCTATTAAATTGTAAGGGCCTTGAATGCAGGAATTGTGTCCTCTATTTCTCTCATGTGTTTCCCAAGGCTCAGTATAAAGCTCTGTCACAGTAGATGCTCAAAAAAACTAGATGGCGATGATACTGTTAATATTGTAGCTCTCACATAAAAGTCTCCAAGAAAACAAAGGAGCAAAAAGCAATTTGGCTTATGCCACAACAGCGCTAATGTCAACGTGAATCATAGGCACGCCTACATCATTCCTCTTTTCTGTCCGGCGCAATGCCACATGCTGCTCTCTATTCCTCTCTCAGCGTATCTCCCCTTACTTTATGCATGGTTCTCTATGACTCCTTTCCCTACCTGACTTCGTCCTTTCTTCTCCACTTCTGCTATCCGCTTCCTCCTTCCCCACCCTCGCCTTCATATCCAGGAAGCAGTGGCCTGAAAGTGATAAACTGTTTCCCTCAGTGATTCTCTCCAGGGGCCGTACCCGGTGCATGTCGCCTCGGACACACAGGATGTGGTGGATGAATTGGGGCCCAGGGCTTGAGCATTCAAGGGAGAGGTAGCCATGCCAGACACACATTGAACCAGAGATACAGCCGACATGTCTCTTTGTTTTAAGGAGACAGGCCAGGAGGATGGTAAATTATAATTAAAACTTTTGGAAGGCAGGGATCGGATCTATTTACTCTTTCTCTATTGTATTGCTTAGCACAGTACTCTACACCCAGTAAAAGCTCTATAAATACCATGGTCTGACTGATGGATAGATGTAGATGACAATAATAATCACCTCTGCGGAGAGACAGAACCGTCCTTCCCAAATTTAAGCATTTTATTAACAAGAGGGGACAACGAAGAGATTCCAGAGCATCCCTGGGCCTGATACCTCATTGGATGACAGGGGCTTGGAGGTTCCTCTATACAAATACTGCTATTAACTGCTAAGTGCTTACGAGGTGCTAAGCACCAAACTAAATGCTGGGTTATAGAGTACATGTTTAGTGGACATGGTCCCAGTCCCACAAAGAAGCACACAGTCAAAGTAGGAAGGAATACAGGTATTGGATCTCCATTTTAATAACAAAAATAACAATGGTATTTGCTAAGCACTTATTATGTTCCAGGCACTGTACTAAGCAATGACCCTGTCCACATGGGGCTCACAGTCTCTCCCCATTTTACAGATGAGATAATAGAGGCACAGAGAAGTAAAGTGATTTGCCCACAGTCACCCAGCAAAGTGGCAGAGTTGGAATTAGAACTCAGGTCCTTCTGATTTCTAGGCCCGTGCTCTATCCACTAGACTATGCTGCTTTCTCCCTAACAGTTTAGAGAGCTCTCCAGCCCATAAGGGGCTCAGCATAGCCATGCCAAACATATACTGAACCAAAGCTTCAGCTAACGTGATTTTTTTTTAAGGCCAGAAGAATTGAAATTAGATTGAAAACTCTTGGAAGGCAGGGATCAGGAAAAACCTGAGGCATAGAGAAGTTAAGAAACTTATTCAAGGCCCCCTAGCAGGGAAGTGGCAGAACCATGGGTTCAAAGCAAGTCCTCTGACTCCTACTCCCATTCTCTTATGATTGCTCTATGGGGACCTGAAATGGGGAAACTGCAAACAGGGTGGACAATGACACGACGAAGCAAAACTTCAAACAAGGTAAAACCGTAGCGGACAGAGGCAAGAAGCTGCAGAAGGCAAGCCAGCCTGACGAGGAGCAATTAGAATGGGATTTTGAAACCACTGTGAAACTAAGAGGGAGAAATGAAAACGGTGTAAGTCACTTTGGGTAGGAAATGCAGCAGGACCACAAAGGGCAAGTTTTACATGCACTCAATGAGGAAACTCAGTCAGGCACGGTCTTATCAGCCACATCTGCTCAGAATGATACAATCTCACCTCCAGCAATGTTGTCATCAATCTTGAAGGTCAGCTAAATCTAAACTGGGATTCCAACAGCCTCAAAGGGGCAGGATTACAACAAGACCCTCAATGCTTCCAAGATCCCAGTAGAGGACTCGAACACAGTGAGGGTTCCATAAAAATTGAAGGTGATTCATTCATTTATTCGTATTTATTTAGGACTTACTGTGTGCAAAGCACTGTACTAAGAGCTTGGAAAAGTCCATAAGGACAGTGGACGTTGATGCCACTGAAAGTGGAGGGGTGGAGGTAAGATACAGAACTAACCTAACCCAAACACGCTCTATGATGCCTGAGGCCAAGAGTGGGTCTCCAAAGGATATCCAATTCAGCAGCATTCCTGATATCCCAAAATTAAGTGGGTCGGGAGCTCTGAGCCCGCCATCTTGGCCCCGTGTTAGCCAGACACTGGGGAGCTTGACTTCTTTGTGGGAGGATGTAGCTCAAATCAGACCAGTTAGCCACGGTTCAGGAAAACTGGTGGTAGAAGGTGGTTGAAGCTTGAAATCAAAATTAAACTTTGGGATAATTTGCGGTCTGTGGATTACTAATATTTTCCCCTCCTCCATCATTAATCACAGATAACATAGAGCTGCTTGACCTAGTTAAGATGGCTGGAGATAGATTTAAAAAAGGTTTGGATAAACATAGGGACCAAGGTAACCAGTAGAAACAGAAACTGAGATGTTACAGGGGGGTAGGGAAGCAGTGTGGCGTACTGGGAGTCAGATGAACTGAAATCTAATCTTGGCAATGACACTTGCTGTCTGTATGGCCTCAGGCAAGTCACTTCACTTCTCTCTGCCTCAGTCTCCTCATCTGTAAAATGGGGATTCAATATATCAATCAATATCAATCAATAGAATTTATTGAACACTTACTCTGCACAGAGTACTGTACTAAGCACTTGGGAGAGTACAATATAATACAATTGGTAGAGAGGTTCCCTACCCACAGTGAGCTTGCAGTTTATGGGGGAGATAGAAATTAATATAATAAATTATGGATATGTACATAAGTGCTATGGGGTTGAGAGAGGGGTGTCCTCCTCTAGACAGTAAGCTCCTTGTGTGAAAGGAACCTGCTTACCAACTCTGTTATATTATACTCTCCCAAGCACTTAGTAGAGTGCTCTGCACACAGTAAGTGCTCAATAAATGATACTAGGACTGATTAATTGGCTATCCACGAGGACAGTATATCCCACTAAGTGAGGAGATTCTATCATCTTCCCTTTGAAAGTATTTTTTTTCTCTTTCATTTTATGATTTGAAGATAGGGGAGGGAATTGCTACTTTTTTCCAAACCTTGAGGGAGGCCAAGCACAAGCTGAGCTCAGAAAGAAAATGATAAGAATAATAATGCTGATGGAATTATTAAGTGCTTACTATGTACCAGGCATTGTTCTAAACACTGGGATAAATACAAGCAAATCAAGTTGGACACAGTCCCTGTCCCATGTGGGGCTTCAGTCTCAATCCCCATTTTACATATGAGATAACTAAGGCATGGAGAAGCAAAGTTACTTGACCAGAGTCACACAGCAGACAAGTGGCAGAGCCAGAATTAGAACCCATGACCGTCTGACTCCAGGGCCATGCTTTATGCACTATTCCATTCAGCACATCATTCCACCTAATGAACTGGAACTAAAGGGGCAGATGCAAGAGCAGGGGAAACAACATGGAGCATCAACAATCAAAGGAGATTGATGAGGGAATTCTCAAATTATTCTTGCGCATAGCAAACAGTGGACAATCCTGAAAACTAAGAGATCTAACACCTTTTCTGGGAAGTCGCCATCATATTCAAGAATGGACTGGATGGTGTCACAGGTTAAAATTGTTCTTAATGTTGAATCTATCTCCCCAAGTACTTCAGAGGCTAAAGTGTAGAGATGCATAAATCACTTCCCACCGGATTTACAAGTGTAGTGTGGTTATTTCTCTTCAGCTCAGAATTGCTGCTCTTTATGGCCCTAAGTCTCTTCGTTCTGGATCAAAGTCTTCCACTTGAAGATGCAGTGTGGCTCAGTGGAAAGAGCATGGGCTTGGGAGTCAGAGGTCATGGGTTCAAATCCCGGATCGGCCACTTGTCAGCTGTGTGACTGTGGACAAGTCACTTCACTTCTCTGTGCCTCAGTTACCTCATCTGTAATATGGGGATTAAGACTGTGAGCCTCATGTGGGATAATCTGATTACCCTGTATCTACCCCAGTGCTTAGAACAGTGCTCTGCACATAGTAAGCGCTTAACAAATACCAAAATTAATATTATTATTATGCTATGGGAAAGTCTGCAGGGGCCACTCTCCACAGATTGACCCGATCATAAAAGTACCACTGCTGCTGTCAGAAGGAATAGGCTATCTGAGGTGGTTCTGCTCCTGGAGAGCCGCGCTAATAATCAACGCTATCCAATCAATCAATTGTACTTATTAAGCGCTTGCTGTGTGCAGAACACTGCACTAAGTGTTTGGTAGAGAACAATGTTACAGAGTCGGCAGACATGAACTCTGATCACAGTGAGCTTACAGTCTATTGGGCAGGGAACTTCTCTGTAGCTCTGTTGTATCGGACACTCCCAAGTGCTTAGTACAGTGCTCTGCACGTAGTAAGTGCTCAGTAAATAACACTGATTGATGAGCTTACAGCCTACAGTCTATCCCTCATGAATGAATCAATCAATCACATTTATCGAATGCTCACTGTGTGTAAAACACTATACTAAGTGCTTGGGAGCATGTTACAATATGACAATGTAACAGAATGGGTAGACATATGTCCTGACCTCAACGAGCTTACACAAACCAACTAATAAGAAACACTAATGAACTTTATTGTTGCAAAATGTGTATAGCACCACCTGAAGGCTGTGAGATAGAGGAAAAAAACCCAAGGTCATCAGTCTATCCATGGTATTTACTGAGCACTTAATGTATGCAGATCACTGCACTAAAAACTTGGCACTGTGTTAAATTCATTCCCAGATAAGTTCTTTTTAGACAGTTGTCTCATGTAATTTAACTGCCTGTTCACCCTTTCATCCAAAGGTACTCTAATAAAGAAAGAAGGAGGTTTGGACGACTTAAAAGATGGGCAAGAGCCAAAGATAGGACTTTGATGTTCTAGTGACTGCGAACCATTTCTCCTGCCTACAGGTAAGAAAACAAAGTTAAGAGCTGTCCTTATAGATTAACCTCTTAACAATTAATTACAGGCAATAGAATGGCAAGAAAACCACGGAGCTACCATTCTCCTTCCCAGATGTGCCTCACAATGTCCTTTAACTATATCTGCGTTGGGAACAAAATATCCCACGAATAGACTGGTTACCATTGGAATAAGAATTCAGTAGGGCACTCCACACCCGAACCAAGAGAAAATTGAACCTCAGAGGACCTGGGTTCTAATCACAGCTCTGCCACTAGTCTGGTCTGTGACATTCGGCAAGTCACAACTTCTCTGGGTTTCAGTTACCTCATCTGTAAAATGGGGATGAAAATTGTGAGCCCTATATGGGACAGGGACTGTGCCCAACCTTGTATCTACTCCAGTGCTTAGCACAGGGCCTGGAATTTAGTTTTTAAACAAATACCATAAGAAAAAAAGGGAAAAAAAATAAGAACCTCAACCTTAACACTGCATCAGTTTAAACATAAGCCTAATTCTATTGAAAAAATCCCGGAGTGATACTGCTGACATTTATATTACAATGAATGTGACCACTTTCTTTTTATTTACCGTTTTCCTTTCCACAGCAGTCATTTTTTAGCATTTTCAACTAACACAGTATATTACTACACCACAAGCTTGACCATTTTCAGGACTCCTGGGGCCTGGTCCTCTCTTTGCCCAAATATAGCTCACTGCCTTTGGCTTCCACTAAATCAATCAGCCTTAACTTCATTTCCTCAACAGTAACCGGGCATTTAGCACTGGGGACAAGAGAAACACTTTGCATTCCCACAGGGCTATTTCTAAGAGTCCATACGAGCAGTCCAAACTGCTACCTTGCTGGTACAAGCTCTCATAATATCCCGGCTGGATTATTGCAGCAGCCTCCTCTCTGATCTCCAATCCTCCTGTCTCTTCCTGCTTCAGTCTATACTTCACTCTGCTGCCTGGATTATCTTTCTACAGAAACACTCTGAGCATGTCACTCCCCTCCTCAAAAACCTCCAGTGGTTGCCTATCAACCTTCACATGAAGCAAAAACTCCTCACTCTTGGCTTCAAAGCTCTCCATCACCTTGCCCCCTCCTACCACACCTCCCTTCTCTCCTTCTACAGCCCACCATGTACACTCTGCTTCTCTGCCACTCACCTCCTCACTGTGCTTCCTTCTCACCTGTCCCACTGTTGATCTCTGGCCCATATCCTACCACTGAACTAGAACGCCCTCCCTCCTCACATCCGCCAAACTCTCTTCCCCTCTTCAAAGCCCTACTGAGAGCTCACCTCCTCCAGGAGGCCTTCCCACAATCCTTTCCCTCTGCCCCTCCTCCCCTCCCCATTCTCCCTACTCTCTCCCTCTGTTCTACCCCCTTCTCTTCCCCACAGCACTTGTGCATATTTGTATATATTATTTATTACTCAATTTATTTTAATGATGTGTACATAGCCATGATTCTATTTATCTATTTTGATGGTATTGATACCTGACTTCTTGTTTAGTTTTGCTGTCTCCCCCTTGTAGATTGTGAGCCCATTGTTGGGTAGGGATTGTCTCTATCTGTTCCCGAATTGTACATTACAAGCACTTAGTACAGTGCTCGGCACATAGTAAGTGCTCAATAAATTCGATTGAATGAATGAATGTATAATTTGGTGGTCCCAGGTGAGTTAACAGATGGTGAGAAGACTCGTCATGCCATTACCCTGCCCTTCTTCCCCAACTCCCCACCCAAACCAAAACCAGAAAATTCTGGTCACAGAGTCCAATAATGATAATAATAATAATAACAAGAATGATGGTATTTGTTAAGTACTTACTATTCATTCATTCAATAGTATTTATTGAGCGCTTACTATGTGCAGAGCACTGTACTAAGCACTTGGAATGTACAAATCAGCAACAGATAGAGACAGTCCCTGCCCTTTGATGGGCTTACAGTCTAAACGGGGGAGACAGGCAGACAAGAACAATGGCAATAGAGTCAAGGGGAAGAACATCTCGTAAAAACAATGGCAAATAAATAGAATCAGGGTGACGTACATCTCATTAAACAAAATAAATAGGGGATGAAGATATATACGGTTGAGCGGACGAGTATAGTGCTGAGGGGGTGGGACGGGAGAGGGGGAGGAGGAGAGGGAAAGGGGGGAGAAGAGGGTTTAGCTGCGGAGGGGTGAGGGGGGTAGAGAGAGCAAAGGGAAAATGGGGGGAGCTCAGTCTGAGAAGGCCTCTTGGAGGAGGTGAGCTTTAAATAGGGTTTTGAAGAGGGGAAGAGAATTAGATTGTCGGAGGTGAGGAGGGAGGGCATTCCAGGACCGCGGGAGGACGTGGCCCAGGGGTCGAAGGCGGGATAGGTGAGACCAAGGGACGGTGAGGAGGTGGGCGGCAGAGGAGCGGAGCATACGGGGTGGGCAGTAGAAAGAGAGAAGGGAGGAGAGGTAGGAAGGGGCAAGGTGATGGAGAGCTTTGAGGCCTAGAGTGAGGAGTTTTTGTTTTGTGCGGAGGTTGATAGGAGGTTAAAAACTGGAGGTTTTTAAGAAGGGGAGTGACATGCCCAGAGCATTTCTGCAGGAAGATGAGCCGGGCAGCGGAGTGTAGGATAGACTGGAGCGGGGAGAGAGAGGAGGAAGGGAGATCAGAGAGAAGGCTGACACGGTAGTCTGGCTGGGATATTACGAGAGCCCGTAGCAGTAAGGTAGCCGTTTGGGTGGAGAGGAAAGGGCAGATCTTGGTGATATTATAAAGGTGAGACCGGCAGGTCTTGGTAACGGATTGGATGTGTGCGGTGAACGAGAGAGCCAAGTCAAAGATGGCACCGAGGTTGCGTGCCTGAGAGACAGGAAGGACGGTCATACCATCCACGGTGATAGGGCAGTCTGGGAGAGGACCGGGCTTGGGAGGGAAGATGAGGAGCTCAGTTTTGGTCTTGTTGATTTTGTCTATCTGTCATGCACTGTACTAGCGCTGGGGTGGATACAAGCAAATTAAGTTGGACACAGCCCCTGTCCCATTTGGGGCTCACAGTCTCAATCTCCATTTTATAGATGAGGTAAATGAGGCTCAGAGAAGTGAAGTGCCTTGTCCAAAGTCACGCAACAGAAATGGGGCGGAGCAAGGATTAGAACCCATGACCTTCTGACTCCCAGACCCATGCTCTATCCACTAAGCAACGAGGCTTGGTCTGAGAGAGGTCAGCCTAAAAGCACGGAGATACAGGGGAGACAAGGAAGTCCTACTTTTCCAATCCTCCACCAGCCTGGGCCTTCAAACGCCAACTTGTCCTGGATCATCCATTTTCTCATTCCTTCCACTTTGCTTCCTGAGGAATCACCCTGCTCACACACCCCTAGTTACAAGGCAGCCCACTCTTTTCCTCTTCTGATTCACATTTGCTGTGGATTTGACTGGTCCTTTAGAAAGATCTAAAATCAACTGAATTATCTGAAGCCAGACCGAGTCGTCTTTTCTCTTCCATCTCCACCACCCACGAAGGAACCAGAGCTAGAAGTTTCCTCCTCTGACTGATTGTTGTTTTTAAGTGTTATGGAAGCCATGCTGAGAAACAGATATGTGAACCTCCCTGGCCAGTTACCAACTTTGATAAGATCAGAAAGTCATGGCACCTCACAACTTCCAGTGATAGAGTTTGTTCTGCAAAAGATGATATCTGAATTGTGGCTGACACACACACACGCACACAAGCGGACTCTTCCTTCACGTCAATTATTTATTTTACTGTTTCAGAGTTAAAAACTCGAAGCAGACCCTTTTTTGTTTCTATTCCATTATGCACACACAGCTGTGGAGCACAGTGATGCATCAATATTTACAGGGATATCCTCAGATGTGGCCAAAGCAACAGAAATCAAGCATTTGAGGTGATTTTTCAAATTCTAAATGGAACCTGCAGGATGCTTCTTGAGGAACTTGAGAACTTAACTCTAGTTTTGTTCTGCTTTTCTAGCCAAACATTCTTTTTACCCATTACTAATTTGAGATACACTTCCCTGAGCAAATGCCTTTATTTGGCTATTAAGGAACTAAGCAATTTGGCAAAACTTAACTGTCGGCAGCAGATTCTGCCTTCCTTCCCAAAGGAATATTTAACTACTATCAGCAATGATGACCGGTTTACTGGTTCTCCCTCTTCTTCAAAATATTTACTGATTCAGTGATGGCTTATTTTGTGCCTCTTGGTGGAGGAAAGGACTCTAGGAGCCCCATCGTCCTCTCTCCCTTTAACAAGATACCTACCTTTTCTTTTCACCCACCCCTCTATCCTAAACCAATTCTTCTCTTTCAATAGCAGATATGGAAGTCTTTCAGATATCTTCCAACCTGATGCCTGGGGAAACATTTCTGCTCTAGGGATTTTCCATAAGAACTTTCCTGCTGTCTCCAATTCCCAGATTCATGCTAAATACATCCCCAGGGTGTAGGTAGGTACTGAATCCCCATTTGGCAGATGACGAAACTGAGGCACAGAGAATTTACTTACCCAAGGTAAGCAGGCAAGCAGTGAAGCCGGGATTAGTACTCAGGTCCTCTGGCTCCAAGGCCCATGTTTTACCCAGTAAGCCACACTGCTTTCTTAGCAGTCTAGAGTAAGATTTCTGCAATATGCCCTAAGTATTAAGATATGGTAAGCGAAGTACAGGGAACACTGACTTTTGCTTGTCACTTGTTCTAGGCCTATTTTGAAGTGCCTATCAATCAAGATTTAGTTTGGACTGGGGTGAAAACACATAAAAAGGTTCAGAAATTCAGACACCTTAAATTTGGAAATTGGAAAGCAAAATGCCAGCTGAGGGAATCAGAGAAGAATTATCAGCAAACACAACATTTTTAGATTTATTACCATTCTGAGACAGGATCATTACCTTTGTTTCATTTCTTAGTTTCTTTTTAAGGTTTTTATTAAGCACTTACTATGTGTTAAGCACTGGGGTAAATTTAATCAGGTTGAATACAGTCCCTGCCCCACATGGGGCTCACAGTCTAAGTAGGAAGGACAGTAGGTACTGAATCCCCATTTGGCAGATGACGAAACTGAGGCACAGAGAATTTACTTACCCAAGGTAAGCAGGCAAGCAGTGAAGCCGGGATTAGTACTCAGGTCCTCTGGCTCCAAGGCCCATGTTTTACCCAGTAAGCCACACTGCTTTCTTAGCAGTCTAGAGTAAGATTTCTGCAATATGCCCTAAGTATTAAGATCTGGTAAGCGAAGTACAGGGAACACTGACTTTTGCTTGTCACTTGTTCTAGGCCTATTTTGAAGTCATTCATACTTCTCTTTACCACCTATTACCAAAAGATGGCATAATCCAGTTCCTGATAAAGAAATCCAGAGCTGAAAGGTCAATTTCAAGGATCAATTTTGTTGATGAGCGCAGTTTAAACCAACATGATTTCTGTTCATGCACCTGGCTGGTTGAAATGACATTGAGTTCCACTGTTTCTCATGTATTTTTAGTGCTCCAAGTTGAAACGGTTGAAAATGGTCAACTCCAGTACAGACACTCAGAAAAACTGTTCTGATAACAACCTGATAACCCAACAGGTTATCCCACTGCTTTACGGCCTTGTTTTCATCGGGGGCATTCTTCTCAATGGAGTAGCTGCTTGGATTTTCTTCTACGTGCCGAGCACCAAGAGTTTCGTCGTGTACCTCAAGAACATTGTTGCCGCTGACCTGCTAATGAGCCTCACGTTCCCCTTCAAAATTTTGGCCGATTCAGAAATCGGTCCCTGGCAGTTAAACATCTTTGTGTGCCGAGTCTCCGCTGTGATCTTTTATCTCAACATGTACATCGGAATCCTGTTTTTTGGACTCATAGGTTTTGACAGGTACTACAAAATTGTTAAGCCTCTTTTGGTGTCTCCAGTCCACAAAGTCAAATGCAGCCAGATTATTTCCTCTCTAATATGGGCCACCATGCTGTTTGTGACAGTTCCAAACATGATTTTGACTAACAAAGAGGTGGGCAATGAAACTTACACAAAGTGTATGAAACTGAAAGGTGAACTTGGTTTAAAATGGCATAAGGTTTCCACCTACCTTTGTGTTGGGATTTTCTGGGTTGTATTTCTACTGCTCATTGTCTTCTACACGGCTATCTCAAAAAAAATCTACAGCTCCTATCTTAAATTCAGGAGGCATTCCCTCTCGGCCAAGAAAAAATCCTCTCGTAACATTTTCAGTATCATGTTTGTGTTTTGTGTTTGTTTTGTACCGTACCATGCCGCCAGAATTCCCTACACACAAAGTCAAACTGGAAAGCAACATAATTGCCAGTCCCAAAAAATTTTGTTCTACATAAAAGAATTCACTCTGCTCCTGTCTGCTGCAAATGTGTGTCTTGACCCCATAATTTATTTCTTTCTCTGCCAACCATTTAGAGAAAAGATATTTAAAAAGCTACATATCAAGTTAAAGCCTCCAAATGACCTGGAAATTTCAAAAAGCAAAAGATCCAATACAATTCACGAAAGCATGGGTACTTTATAAGTTCCCAAATGACTCCAACAAGTCAATTTGCTATCTGCAAATGATCTGTACAACCACTAGTGAGGCCTAGTGGAACTAAGCTATCAGGAGCCCTGGGTTCTTATCCCAGCTCTGCCACTGGCCTCTGTAACTTTGGGCAAGTCACTTAGCTTTTCTGGGCCTCAGCTTCCTCCTCTGTAAAATGGGGACAATCAACCTTGCCTCTTCCTATCTCAAAGGGATGCTGTTAGGAAAAAGTGAGATCACTGGTGCCAAAGCACCTGGAAAACTAAAAGCATAATAACAATTAGTGCTATTAATGTTCTGACAAATTCCCTTAGCTCTGAGCCTAAAGGGATTATCAATTATCTCATCTGTAAAATGGGGGTTAAGATTGTGAGCCCTATGTGGGAAAGGAACTGCATCCTACCTGATTATCCTGTACCTAGCCCAGAATTTGTACACAATACCTGGCACATAGTGCTTAAATACCATAAGAAATAAAAAATCATATAATTCACTCAATATCTGAGGCAGTTGCAGAATACTTCGCAATACAATAACCTCAAGGGAAAAATTAGCCTTCATCCAATTTATTCAAGGAATGCAAATCTTTCCTCCATATATATTTATGAGTCTTTCAGTCAGCTAGAAAATTTGCTTGCATGAGGATTGGTGTGATCAGTGAATGTTTAACAATGCAATGTCTTGGAGTTTAGAACAGATATAAAGATGAGTTCTTCCTGGCCTTTCCTCCTAGTGCTACCACCCCCATCTCATCCAACCATTTATACTGCTCAAGTGACTCCAGAAGCGATGGCTTAGCATATTTCACTAATTCTACAGCTTGACCCCTTCTTTTCCTGCGTTTCTCCTTATTATCTTCATTATACCCACTTGAGAAGGAGTGTGACCCAGTGGAAAGAGCACGGGCCTGGGAATCAGAGGGCCTGTGTTCTAATCCCAGCTCTGCCATTTGTCTGCTATGCGATCTTGGGCAAGTCACTTAACTTCTCTGATCCTCAGTTCCCTCATCTGCAAAATGGGGATTCAATTCCTGTTCTCCCTCCTACTTAGATTGGGAGCCTCATGTGAGACCTGATTATCTTATATTTACTCCAGTGCTTAGTACAGTGCTTGACACATAGCAAGTGTTTAACAAATACCATTAACATTATTATCATTATTATTAGCATTAATAAAAATAAAATCTCACCTGAATGCTCACTGGGCCATGTCTTGAATAATAATGAAAATCCAGGAAGAGTAGGGACAGGCAGGTACTACAAAAGTTCTCATAACTGGTGAAAGTTACTTCACTTCCAGCAGTTTCACTGCCTACATAGCACAATCACAGTTCTTCTGTCTGAATTAATCAAACTTTGAGAATTCTTGGACAATGAGAGTAGGGCTACAGCCACAACCCTTAGGTATTCCACACGAGTCCCCACATGCATAGGGACTCTGTATGTCTACAAAAAACATGGAGAGCACCCAACTACCTTTCTAAGAATTCATATTTAAAGAAAGGAGGAAGAAGTGGGTCTTTGGTTATTAAAGTAGACATTAAGGTACTGAAATAAGAATTCACTCTATGACAGAAAAGGAGCATAGTCTAATGGAGAGAGCACAGAGCTAAGAGTCAGGAGACAGAGGTTCATTCATTCATTCAGTCAACTGTATTTATTGAGCGCTTATTGTGTGCAGAGCACTGTACTAAGGGCTTGAAATGTACAATTAGGCAACAGATAGAGACAATTCCTGCCCAACAACGGGCTCACAGTCCAAAAGGGGGAGACAAGTCTAAAAGGGCTCCATTTCTTGCTTGTTGCGTGACACTGGGAAAGACACAACTCTTTGTGCTTTGATTTCCTCATCTGTAATATGAGGACTGAATACTTGTTCTCTTTCACTCTCAGACACTGAGTCCTATGTGGGATAGGGAAGAAGCATGGCCTAGTGGACAGAACATGGGCTTGGGAGTCAGAGGCCCTAAATTCTAATCCCAGCTCTGCCACTTGTCTGTTCTGTGACCTTGGCCAAGTCACTTCACTTATCTGTGCCTCATTTACCTCATCTGTAAAATAGGGATTAAGACTGTGAGCCTCATGTGGGACAGGGACTGTGTCCAACCTGATTAGCTTGTATCTGCCCCGGCACTTAGACCAGTACTTGACACACAGTAAGCACTTAACAAATTCTGTCATTATTATACCCTATCTGATTTTCTTGTAACTACTCAGCATAGCACGTGGTACATAGTAAGTTTTGTAGAAAAATAATGTTCATTCCTTTAACCACATGGATTTTATGTCTTTGTTTATTCCAAGGGTTTTGAGTTTGGATAGCTTTATAACCTAGCTTGGGTCCCTGATACGATGAGGCACATCATTTTTGAGTGTATCAACTCATGAAATAAGAAAGGGCCACTTTCCTGAATGCTCGCCTGGGAGCTGGCTTCCTTTCCTATAGACAGCAGGCAGCCAGACAGCATTGGGATGGGTTGTCAGCTATTTTTGCTCTCTCAGCTAAGTAGTATTCCCAAATTGAGCAACTTCCATTTGGGTAGCAGGATGGAGGAGTGGAATTACAGGAATTCATAACTAAGGCATTTGTAAATGGAGAAACATTCATGAAATGCCCTGAGGGCAACAGATACTATTAGGCCTGAGACCAAAGTTGGGAGAAAATGCCTGTTTTACATTCAACCTGATCTGAATAAGATAGAATGTCATAGAAAGCAGCATGGCCAAGGGGAAAGAGCACGGGCCTGGGAGTTGGAGGTCATGGGTTCTAATACCGGCTCTTCCATGTCTGCTGTGTGACCTTGGGCAAGTTACTTATCTTCTCTGTGCCTCAGTTTCCTCATCTGTAAAATGGGGATCAAGATTGTGAGTCCCATGAGGGACATGGACTGTGTCCCAACTGATTACCTTGTACCTATCGCAGTGCTTAGAACTGTGCTTGGCGCACAGAAAGTGCTTACCACAAATATCATCATTATTATTATTACTATAAACTTCCTGGGTCTTCAGTTATGTTGAGCACAGGGATAAGTGACTGAGTGATGGCCTGTCTTGTATCTACACCAACACTTGGTATGGTGCCTGGCACATAGCAAGCACTTACCACCACCACATATTAATCTAGTGGCTGAATTAATTCCTAAATTTGCTCAAAGGAGACAGCCTCAGCTGTTGGACTACAATTTCGGAGGCAGGCAAATTAGTCTGTCTCTACTTCAAATTGACTGAGAGACCTTAAGCAAGTCATTTAGCCAGCATGTACTTCCTCCCCCATTGCTTAAATGGTCTCTTACTGAGCAACCAGGTGTTTTGGGAGAGGGATCACTGTATATTTTTTCTTTCCCATCAGCTGTGTACACAATGAACAACTCCAACCCATGCTTGCCTCCTCTCGTGTTTTACTACGTTTGTACTAAGAATAAACAAGCTATTTTTACTAACCCCCTGCCTTGTCTGTGGAGTTATGGGAAGCAAGAGGCTGAGGGATTGTTAGCATGCATTCTGAAAACCACACCACAACACTGCCCAGTATTTTTGGTACCCTAAACAACAACAGCGGAGTCCCCTCTGTTCTGGGGAGGCAAGATCTTGCGTTTGGAGGACAGCTTGCCCTTCAGTGGGTCAACAATTCAATAGTTTAATCAATCAAGGGTATTTATTAAGAACCTACTAGTTGCAGAGCATTTTATGAAGTACCCGAAGTAAAATAGTGAAAGCACACAATGCCTGCTCTCAAGGAGTTTATAATCTACTGGGGGAGCTGTGACACGAAATGATTTACAGGTATGGGGAAAAAGAGAATGCAAAGATGGATGAGTAAGCAAGAACTTAAATAGTAGTGTGTGTAAATTGATATGCAGGTAAGTGCTACAGTGGCTGTGAGGGTTTAACTGTGAAGATATAACCCAGGGAGAAGAAAATTACATTGGGGAGTGCCTCCTGGAGGTGGCAGAAATTCAAAATGAATGTTGAACATAATTCAATATTCCTTCACTCTGCACGAACCCATAAGACTCTCAACAAAGGCCACATCACAAGGTATTTTCTTCCTAATCCTCTCCTCACTCTGGCTCAGAGGATCCACCTTGCTGTGACTGGGCCCACATGGAACATCTCATTTTAGGCAAAAAAGACTTTTCTAGAGCCCACCTTTCTTCATGGCCCTAACGGTATTCCCCATGTTTTTCCAGACTGTTGGAGACAATCTAAGACCTCTGAGAAATAATGGATGCATGAAAAGAATTCTGCATGAAATGCATCCCTGCAATCTTAGAGTACAGCCAATCTTAGAGAGGCTAGCAAATCCAGAAGCTATTAGAAATCTGCCATACTCTGGATCAATAAAACCCCCCAAACTAATCAAAACTTATGGAAAATGTCAAGATCTAAAATCCATTAATTCTTTCAGTCAACTCTAGTGTTAAACTGATTTACACCTCTATTAGTACCCATGTATGTTGTCTGCTTCATTTATTTAATTATGGACCTTTCTAGATGTAAATATTTTCATGTTTAACTCCTCTACTGGAATGTAAGCTCCTTATGGGCAAGGAGTGAGTCTGTTCTATTCAGTACTGTACTAGTATCAATTAATGGCATATATTGAGTGCTTACTATGTGCAGACCACTATGCTAAACGTTAGAGAGAGTACAACAGAGTTGGTAGACATGAGCCCACCCTCAAGGAGCTTACAAACTAGGCACAGAAACCAACACTGAAATAATCTATATGTAGGGAGAAGCAGATGAGTATAAAGATGTGTATATAAGTGCTCCAGTGGGGGGGATGTGGTAACAAGTGCTTAAATGACAGCGGAAGTGCTGAAGTGCCAACCGAAGTGGGTGGGGAATAAAAGGTGGGGAGATGAGAGATTAATCACAGAAAACATCCTGAAGGAGATGTAATTTCAGAGGGTCTTTGAAGATGGGAGGACTAGAGGTCTGCTGGGTGAGAAGAGGGAGGGAGTTCCAGGAAGACAGGAGGCCATCATCAAGGAAGTTGAGAACACAACCCATTGAGTAGGCTGGCTTGACAGGATTGAAGTATATGAACTGGGGTATAGTGGGGAAACAAGGATAAGTGGGGGAAGAGAGTAGATGGAGTGTTTTAAAATTTGGAGATCAGGAGTTTCTCTTTGATGTGTAAAGCACTGGGAAAACACTGGAGGTTTTTGAGGAGTGGGGACATGTAAGAATGATATTTTAGAAAAATGATCCAGGCAGCAGAGAGAGAATTATGGGCTAGAGAGGGGAGAAGGGAGAGACTAGAAGCAGGAAGATGAGTGAAGAGACTGATGTAGTAGTTTGTCCAGGATTTGATAAAATACGCGGATTAACATGGTGGCTGAACATAGACGGATGAAGAAGCAGATCAGGAGATGTTATGAAGGAAGAATCAACAGGATTAGGTGACAGACTGAATATGTGGATTGACAGAGTGGGAGGGGTCAAAGAATACGCTAAGGTTACGGATTTGAAAGATAGGGAGAATGGATGAATTACGAACAATGAAAGTTCATAGGAGCAGAGGGTTGAGAGGGAAGATAAATTCAGTTTTGTACATGTTGAGTTTGAGGTGTTTCAGAGGCACATCCACAAAGAAATATCTTGGAAGTAGGAGGAGATGTAGGACAGCAGGGAAGGATAAAGATCTGGCTAGAGAGGTAGATGTGACAGACATCCTAAGGAGGCGGTAGTTCAGGCCGTGCAAACAGATGAATTCCCAAAGGAGTGAGTGTAGATTGAGAAGGAAAAGGGACCCAGAACTGAGCCTTGAAGGACACTGACAGTTAGGGCATAAGAGTCAGAGGGCTACTAGTCTGAGTACGACTGGCCATGGACCCTGGAGAGCACCAAATCAGAAAAGCTAAGGTTACATCATTTTCAGCAAAACGGGGCTGTCAGAGGCACAAAGGTAATGAGGAGGATCCGAACAAGAAGAGTCCATCTGATTTGGCAGGAAGATCATTGACAACCTAGGAGAGAGTGGTCTCAGTAGAGTGAAGAGGGTGTCAACTGGACTTTACAGGATCAGAGTTGAAGAAGAATAAGTGGAGGCAGTGATTGCATATAATCAAACTGAAGAGTTTGGACTAGCATGGTAGAATGTAGATGTGGCAGGATTGTCTGTACTCCTGGCTGTTTCACTCCAAAGTTCATCTCCACTAGCCTTAGAGTTCAACTGAGTCACTCGGAGATCAGGTTCACACCACCGTAACGAAACCCAATTCACTGCCTGAACCCATCAGAAATACATCCTGGACAATGCAGTGGGTGGATGTTAGTCTTATATCCATTCATAAATTCAATTCAGAGAACTCAAAACAAATTCAAGCTGCTAACAGATCAAAAGAAAGAAGCTGAAGATGAAAAGACCTTGGATTTCCCACTCCAGAAGCACATACCTAAATTTTCCTCTCAATTCACTCATCCTCCCTTTAGCACTAAATCACAAAGAAACAAGATTCATTACAGCCTGGCTTTCCCTACTAAAAAAGAAGTGCAAGTAGTGTGTTATCTACTTTTCCTAGAATTCTGAATACTTTCCAAGACTTTCTAAGTTATTTCTTAGAATTAGAGTGGAAAATGATTTTACTATGATGAAGTCACTAAGTATAAATAGCTTCTTCCTAACTGCAAAATATTTTAGTGTTTATCTCCCCAGCTGGACTGTCCTCTCCTTGAGGACAGGGATCTTGCCTAAGACTAACTGGACTGCCCTCCCTCAAGCATTTAGTACAGTGTTCTCTATACAGAAGGTCCTCATAAACATTCTTGATTGACTGTGCTTCCCTTCAACTTCTGAAAGCCAAAAGGGTCTGAGAGGCAGTCATAAAATGAGATGCCTAGCCCTAGCTCTCAGTTCTCCCATCTTCAAACTTCTGAGTACCCTCTTCCCCTCCTGCATGGCATTAGCTCATGTCAGGAATGCACCTAGCCACATATCTTTGATCTTCAAGACTCTCCTAAAAACCTCCCTCTTCAGGAACCAGTCCCCAATGATCACACCTCTCCCATCGTGTCATCCCTTAACTCTCCTGTGTAGAACTGCAAGGATCATTTTTCTAAAAAGAAAAAAATGGTCAGCCATGTCTCCCCACTCCTCAAGAAACTCCAATGGTTGCCCAACCATCTCAATATCAGACAGAAATTCCCACCAGAGGCTTTAAGTACTTAAACACCTTGCCTCACTGCCTTACCTCATTGATCACTTAAAACAGCCAAGTCCATACTTTGCTCCTCAAGTGCCCGCTTGCTCACTGCGCCCTGACCTCATCTCTCGCCACTGACCCCGTTCCCATGTCCCCCACAGCCTGGAACTTCCTTCCCTTCCATATATACAAACCATCACCCTTCCCACCTTCAAAGCCTTATCAAGGTCACATCTCCTACAAAAGGCCTTCCCTGATTAAGCCCTCCTTTCTCTGGTTCCCTTTCCCTTCTGTGTCATCTAGGGCCTTGGATCTGTGACCTTCGGGCATTTGATATTCACCCCACCATCAGTCCCATGGCGCCTATGCACAGATCTACAATTATATATTAAAAATCATTCATTTATATGAACGTAAGTCTTCCTCTCTAGACTATAAGCTCAATGTGGGTAGGGAACCTGTCTATCAACTTGGTTGTACTGTACTCTCCCAAACACTTAGAGTGCTCCACACATAGTAAGCGCTCAATAAATACCATTGATAATTCGATGATATAACTGTTTATTCTGGTTTTTTTTATTGTCTACTTTTGTTCTGATGTGTTCTCCTACTCTCCTTCCTAGTGTGTTCGCTATTCTACCAGTAATACCCAATAGAGGCCTTCCTCAACTGGGCCCTAATTTCTTCTCCTCCCACGTCCTGCTGTGTACCCTTATGCTTGAGTTTAACACCTTGTATTTACCCCTGCCTCAGCCCCACAGCACTTCCGTATACATATGCAATTCATTTATATCGACGTCTGTCTCCCCCTCTAACCTGTAAGCTCATTGTGAGCAGGGAACCTGCCTACCAACTCTGTTCTACTGTATTCCCCCAAGTGCTGAGTACAGTGCCCTGCCCATAGAAGGGGCTCAATAAATATGGTTGATTGATTAGATTGTAAGCACCTTAGAGGCAAAAAACCATGACTTCTACTTTCATTACATGTTTTCAAATGTCTAATTCAGGACTAGGCTGCAAAAAGCAAGCAGTAAGCAAGATAAGCCACCTGCTGCTGACTTAGCCCCTGAAAGAGGGTGCTCCAAGGAAGAAAAGTGTCACGTCTGCTCCCCCTTTCCACTTGGCTAACACAGGAATGAGCGAATATAGCTTTAAGACTCCACGTATTTTAATTACGCACCCCTTTTCCTTTCTTTTACTATCTGCAATTGACACTTCCAAGCCTGAAACCCTTCCAGTGGTTAATACAATTTCCATCGCTGCTGAGAAGAGCACCATGGTAACCACAGCCTTCCCTCCCGCCACTGAGGGTTCCCGCTCCCGGCTTGCTATGCACCCAACGAATCAGAGATAATAGTTGCTCTTGCATTCATTCAATAGTATTTATTGAGTGCTTACTATGTGCAGAGCATTGTACTAAGCGCTTGGAATGAACAAATCGGTAACAGATAGAGACAGTCCCTGCTAGCATGCCTGCATGCCCACCGAGACTTTGAGCCTATTTTGTGTATTTGTTTTTGTTGCATTTTCGTATTTCATTGCTCATGATGTGCCTATCTCAAATTTCTTCACCTCACTTAAACTCTTAGATTGTGAGGCCCCAAGGGACAGGGACCGGGTTTAACTCCCAACTGTAAATTTGTTCCCAGCACTTAGTACAGTGCTCTGCACACTGTAAGCTCTTAATAGACACTACTATTAATGAGGATGATGGTGTTTCTAAAGTGCTTACTACATACCAGGAATGGTGCAAAGCACTTAGTAGAGTGGGTGGATACAAGCAAATCGAGTGGGACACACTACCTGTTCCATGTGGGGCTCACAATCTCAATCCCCATTTTTCAGATGAGGTCATTGAGGCACAGAGAAGTAAAGTGACTTGGCCAAGGTCAAAGAACAGAAGAGTGGTGGACCCGGGAAAAGACCCTATGACCTTCTGACTCCCAGGCCCATTCTCTATCCACTATGCAAAGCTGCTTCTCACTAAATTACTACAATTACTACTATTACTACCAGTCATAATATCAGCAAACCTACATGAACTGGATCCAGGAAACAGAAGGGCAATAAGAAAGGTAAATCCTTGGTTTTTGTTTTGTTTTGGGGTTGTTGTTTTTTTCATATGTTCTGCCACTGGTCTGATTCAAAGCTTCTGGGTAAGTGGGGATTCCCTTGACCCTGATTTCTGGCTGGGTTGAAAAAGAGCATCTGAGCCCTTATCTTTTCTTGGATTTTAGTTGTTTTCAGTAAATCCTACTCCTTCACCCTTCACTTCCATAAGACATGTCTCTGGATTGGTCGCTTAGGGAAATGAGAAAAGTCATTGGACAGAAAGGATGGCCTCTCCTGGGGGACCCGGGAGGACAGCCAGATCTGAGCTGAGCTCTGGGGGAGATGGTGCAGTCAGGCAGGGTGGCTACCAGAAAAAGGTGCTGGACACCTTTTCCTCATCAGAACCATTGGTACTGGATGGAGTGGTTCCACAGTCAGACAGTTGCAGGGAAGAGCTCTTCTAAATCCACCTACAAACAACTTTCTGATGCTGCTGCACTGGCTCTCTGAAAGATAACCCTTGCCCACACATGTTCCTGCCATTATTTGAGAAGCAGCATGACGTAGTGGATAGAGCACAGGCCTGGAAGTCAGAAGGCCATGGGTTCTAATCCTGGGTCCACCAATCGTCTGCTGTGTGACTTTGGTCAAGTCACTTCGCTTCTCTGCACCTCAGTGACCTCATCTGTAAAATGGGGCTGGAGACTGTGAGCCCCACATGGGGCAGGGACTATGTTCAACCCGATTTACTTGTACCCACCCCAACCCTTAATACAGTGCCTGGCACATAAAAAGCGCTTAACAAACACCAAAATTTTTATTATTATTATCCTGGCTTTGATTTATCAATTTCAGCAGGCATCCGCTAAACACTTTTTGGTTGCTGTTCTTTATTTTGTTCTTTGTTTCTAGCTCTTGCTTTCCCCCTGGTTTTTGCAGCTCACTGAGGGCAGCGAACACGCCTGTAAACTCTGTTATAATGTACTTTCCCAAGAGTTTTGTGGAGTTCTCTGCACACAGTAAATGTTCAATAAATACCATTGATTGATTGCACAATCGTGGCATAGACTCCCTTGACCATTACTAAGTCACTCTGAGTAATGTACTCGAAGATGGCTAACAATGCAGGTGAGGGCAAGGTGGGGCCACTGAGGGCTCAGAGATATTCCATTCGGGGACTCCCCACCTCATAATGTGTACCGCTGGCTTAGAGGGACCGGGCTAGAGAATGTGGATGGCTCAGTGCAAACGATCACCACTGTGGCAAAAAAAAGTAAAGCTCAGGTCCTGCTGCGGTAGGGACATGCCTTTCCCCTCTTAACCAATAGTAAGTAGTGCTCACCCTATGTGGCTAGGGTCCAAAACTGGTGCCCCACTATATTTGAGGGAACAGCATGTGGGAACACCATGCCGATGGATACAGGCTCACTGTCAACGCCATCACCTTCGAATTGTAGGACAACTCCACGCTCCCAAGGGCTCAGTACAATGCTCGGCACACAGTGGATCATCAACAAATGTGGATGATTAATGAAGCATCCACTCAGTGTGCAGAGCACTGTACTAAGCACTTGGACCCTGATTGTACATCGCCCTGATTCTTGTACATCACCCTGATTCTATTTATTTGCTATTGTTTTAATGAGATGTTCTTCCCCTTGATTCTATTTAATAATAATGTTGGTATTTGTTAAGCGCTTACTATGTGCAGAGCACTGTTCTAAGTGCTGGGATAGATACAGGGTAATCAGGTTGTCCCACGTGAGGCTCACAGTTAATCCCCATTTTACAGATGAGGGAACTGAGGCACAGAGAAGTGAAGCGACTTGCCCACAGTCACACACTTACTGCCATTGTTCTTGTGTGTCTGTCTCCCCCGATTAGACTGCAAGCCCGTCAAAGGGTAGGGACTGTCTCTATCTGTTACCGATTTGTATATTCCAAGCGCTTAGTACAGTGCTCTGCACATGGAGTGCTCAATAAATACTATGGAATGAATGAATATAACAGAGTTAGTAGACACATTCCCTTCCTTACCCACAACGAGCTGTTGATGATGCGGCCAGTGAAGCATAGAGTCCTTAAATGGAAAGGTTTCTTGACATGTCCAGGAAGTACTCCAAGAATTACTCATGCCTTAATTAATCAATCAGTCAGTGGCATTTATTGAGTACTTACTTTTTGCACAGTACTGTACTAAGCACTTGGGGAAGAACAACACATAACATAAGGTATGTGAAGCAGCTTGGACTAGTGGATAGAGCACAGGCCCGGGAGTCAGCTGGGTTCTAATGCCAGCTCTGCCACTTTTCGGTTGTGTGACCTTGGGCAAATCACTTCTCTGTGTCTCAGTTACCCTCATCTGTAAAATGGGGATTAAGATTGTGAGTCCCATATGGGACACGGCTTATGTCCAACCTTATTAACTTGTTCCTACCCAACGTTTAGTATACAGTACATGGCACATGGTAAGCACTTAACAAATGCCATTAACAAAAAAACAAAACAAGCTAAGAGTCTAGCGACTGTAAGCCATCTCTCTATGGGGTCCAACTTCTGAAGACCCTCTCCCCACAGTATTTCACTAGGTATATTTCACAGTCTCCACTTTTCATCCTCTCACTGTTGGGAAATTTCTCTCTCAATCCAGACTAAATCCCTTATGATAGAGTTCCAGCCTTTTTCCTGTTCTGCCCTGAATGTAGGAGCTCTTCAGATCCTCAGAGGCTATGGATTAAATCATCCTTCGGCCTCTTCTTCTCCATGATGAGCACCCAGGTTTCTTTCACCTTGACTCAGAGGTCTTGGACTTTCAAAGTTTTTTGAATCATCTTTCTTCTGTAGGGAAAGAGGGAATTTTTATGCCCACTTCTGCCTCTTCATGGGACATTCTTTGATTTTTCGCTAAGCCATTGAACTGCTTCCTTATATACATTTTCCTCATTCTACTGGTTTACCACCCTTCCAGGTCTTCCACATCACTATGTTTTTATGACATCAAATAATTCCTTGTGTACGAGAGTCAAATCAAGAAAAACATCTGCTTCTGGTCAGAAGCTTCGTGGCCTAGTGGGAAGAGCACAGACCTGGGAGTCAGAGGACCTGGGTTCTAATTCCGCTCTACCGTGTACCTGCTTTGTGACTTTGGACAAGTTATTTTAATATCTCTGTGCCTCACTTCCCTCATCTACAAAATGGGGTTTCAATACCTGCTCTCCCTCCTACCTACATTTTGAGGCCTGTGTGGGACCTGATCATCTCGTATCTACCCTAGTGCTCAGGAACATAGTAAGTGCTTAACATATGCTATTATTACTATATTACCCTCAGATCCCCCCTAAATTTTCCTATTGAAGTCTAAGAACATTTTGGCCATGATTGTTTATCCAGCAGGAACCTAAACCATTGAAATCTTTAGGGACCACCAAATTTTGGGCTTTGACATTATCAAGTGCCATCAACTGGTTCCCCGTTCATAGCTACTCTATGGATTTATTTTCTCCAGAAAGTCCTGCCTTCTGCCATAATCTGTAACCTTGCTAACAGTTCTTGAGTTATCGTTGTTATGGCTTTGACAATGCCACCTTAAATTCCTCCTTGCTTATAATCCCTTCATTTTAAGAGACTTTTCACCACCCAATCCTGCCCTGACTCTGAACTCGGGAGGAAGCATTTGGCCCTTAACGGTCATGGCCACATCGCTGACCACGCAAGTGAGAGGTCATAAGCAGCGGGTGCGCATTAAGTGATGAATTGGAAACTCCAAATCAGGCTTGAAAAAAATACTCCAGGGGTTTCCCAGGTCGACTAACTTGTAACCTTAAATTGATCACACCTCCTAAATGGACCCTGCGTTTGGGCCATGAAGGAGAAAGGAAGGGAATGTGCAGACTCTCAACTCATCAACATCAGTTAGGCCTGGCAGCACTAACACAACTTGAGTTAGAAGGTTAACACGCATTTGCCCTTCATGGCTTGATTAAAGATCATCTGAACCTAACACTACGCCCTTCCCTTTCTCACTTTCTCCTGGCCTTGTAGCTTCACACCTAGCTCTGCGATCAGACTGCATTCTCTAGCGTGAACTCTACTTTCTGTTTTCTGCCCCTTGTTAAGTTCGGAAGTCCCATCTCTATATTTTTCCCTGTCTCAAAACTACAAGATGTTCTAGTCAGTACTGCTTCCCTCAATCTGCTCCAAAAATTTCTATGCCTCAATGAAATCTATTTTTTAATTAGATTTTTAAATCAGCTGCAGCCTTTGATAAATACATCATCCATGATCACAAGATGCTCCCTTAATCAATCAATTGTATTTACTGAGTGATTACTGTGCTCTAGCACTAGAGTTGGTAGACACATTCCCGGCCCACAGTGAGCTTTCAGTTTAGAGGGAGAGACAGACATTAATATAAATAAATTATGGACGCGCACATAAGTATTTGTGGGGGTGAGGTGATAGGGTGTGGGTGGGCGGTGAATAAAGGAACCAAATCAGGGCGACAAAGACGCTTCTGATGCAGAAACCACTGACGTATTGGAGCATCTAAGGCACTGCCTTAGATAATAATAATAATGATAATTGTGGTATCTGGTAAGTGCTTACTACGTGTCAAGCACTGTTCTAAGCTCTGGGGTAAATACAAGGTATTCACGTTAGACACAGTCCATGTCCCTCATGGGACTCACAGTCTTGATCCCCATTTTACTGCTAAGAGGATTGCTCCCTTCTAAGAGGGAGGGGCAAACCTTCTAAGAGGTGTTGGGCAAAACTCACATAATTAAGCATTCTAAACGTGTAAGATTTATTGCTCTTCTAATTCTGATGTTTAACTTTCTCTAGATTGTAAGCTCATTGTGGGCAGGGAATGTGTCTGTTTATTGTTGAAATGTACTCTCCCAAGCACTTAATACAGTGCTCTGTACATAGTAAGTGCTCAATAAATACAACTGAATGAACTGGTTTTCCTTAGAGCAGCAAACTCTGGTCATCCGTCCTTTGAGATAGTGAATTTAACTAGCTATAATAATTGTGGTATTTGTTAAGCATTAACTATGTACCAAGCACTGTACCAGCACTGGGGAAGATACAAGATAATCAGGTCCCACATGGGGCTCCTAGTCTTAGTCAGAGGGAGAACTGGTATTGAAGCCCCATTTTGCAGATGAGGAAACTGAAGCCCAGAGAAGTGAAGTGACTTGCCCAAAGTCACACAGCAGACAAGTAGCAGAGCTGGGATTAGAACCCAGGTTTCCTGACTGCCAGACCTGTCATCTTTCCAGCAGGCAAGTCATAGGCAGGGGAGTGGGTGGGTCATGGTGTCTTGGGTACCCAGCTCCTGACCTGCAATCGAGTGTTGTCAATGCATGGATGAATTAAAGGGCAGAAAACAACCATTAGTGGGTTATTTTTAAAAAGTCCAAATAATAGCTATATATGAGTTTGTGGGTGGGAAGCATGTGCTCTCCATGAGGAGAAGCGCAAACAGACTGCTCATAATTATCTATGAAAGGGAGGGGCAAGGCTAGATGATTAAATCTCCAGATAAAACCAAAAACAACCATTGTGGCCAAGTACTGACCAAGTACTCGAACTTCCTCCACTACTAAATCTCTCATCAAGACTTTAATAAGGAGTGTACAAATTTGTGCTTAGTTTCCTCCATTTTCCACTCCTCTGCCCATCTTCAAATGGAGCCCTGTCATTGTGCCCTGGCTTGCCCTTTCCTTCTGTACTGCAAAATAACCTGGGGCAACAGGATCATCGGATAAACCGGAGGTTAGAAGTCCTTCACTGCTGAATATGACTGGTAAATGTCAACCTGGTTAAGAAACAAGCAGGCTGGGTCCAAATTCCAACTCTGCTATTTTATTTTTTTTTTCCATGGTATTTGTTAAGAGCTGACTACATGCCAGGTCCCATACTAATTACACCACCAACACAAGGAAGGGAGGGAGGAAGGGAGGAAGCAATGGGCTGGAATAACCCCGAACCGACTGGGCGCAACTTTCTACGGTGTGCAAAGGAGGAAGATCCCTGGGAGGCCACAGGGACCCAGACCAGTCTTGCCTGCCACAATCACGAATGGAGTGGCTCTTTCAGTGGCGGTAATTCTAACAGTATTTATTGAGTGCATTATCCCAAACATTTGGGATGTACAAAATGGGCTCTGAAAGTGGCACCAGGCACAATGAAAGCAGTTGCAGCTAAGGACACTTGACCTGCACATACTTTGAAAGGGACAACTGCACATCAGTCTGTTGAGCAACACCCACACGGTCTACAAACATCGCCGTTGGCGAGTTGCCCCACAAAGGGCAGCTATTATAACGCATGTACATATGCTTATTCATCTTATGCTCTTTGCCTATAAACTCCTGAAAAAAGCATTCTATCAATTGCTTAGTCCTCTCGGGCCCCGTGGGGAGGGATATGTTAACAGCAAATACCTTTTCTCTGAAATAAGTGGGCAGATTCGAGTCGCTCCTGAAAATACACATGAATTAAAAAAAAAAAAAACTTAAAGAAGGTTGGGTAATTTGCATACCACTAGTTTCACCTACGTCAATCTAGAATTTTAAAAACCACATGCATGCGAAAGGGAAAGATTAACACTTGAAGCAGATGAGTGATGGGGCAGTACCTCCCCAAGCTGGCTGAACACTTTTCACTTTACTTCACCGACCTGAACCTGTGACTGCCAATGTTCGGAAACTAGCGATCCAGGTACATCTTTTTAAATTATTTCAATTTGATCAAATGCCTTTCAGGTTGTCTCTGCATAGGGCAAGGATGAGCCTTTCACGGTGCAAAGGGGGTGGAAAGGAGGATTCTAGATCACTAATAGGCTTACGTGAAGGGTGTTCATATTTTTTCTAACAGTACCAACATGCACTACTGGGTAAATTTGGGTGATAATAGATCAGCTTTCCTTATCGCAGATTCCCAATGAGACCATTCCCTGCAGAAGCAAACAGCAGTACTTCGGTGGGATTGGGGAGCCAAGGAAAAGGCAACAACCTATTCCCTGTGAACCTCCTCCTTTTTATGGATAGCGCATGTCTGGATGTATTGAGCAGCAGAGGGCTTGCTCCAACCTTCTAATACATGACCTTTTCCTACAACACCAAAGTCGGCCACTGTAGCTAGTACCGAGCCAGGCGGCGACATTAGGGGTCCAGTTACTAGGGGCCCGGAGCGGGAGGAGAGAAAGAGGGGACTGTACAGATGATGATATAATCCTTGATCTAATCACTCAGGAAACATATGTAAACACAAATAAATGTAGGACACAATGCCTGTCTGAGAACAACTGTTCAGCAGTCTGCCGAGGCACATGGAGGTGCTGAAATGTCCCAAAGAGTCCTTTTGTGAAGCAATGTGGCCTAGTGAAAAGAGCACAGGTCTGTGAGTCAGAGAACCTGGGTTCTAATTCTAGTTTCATCCATTACTTGCTGTGTGACTTGGGCAAGTCATTTGACTTTTCTGAACCTCAGTTTTCTCAAAGTGTAAAATAGGGACTCAATATCTGTTCTCCCAACTATGCAGCACAGGAACTGTGTCCAACCTACTTTACTTGTACCTAACCCAGTGCTTAAGAACAGTGTTGGACACATAAGTGCTCAACAAGTACCATAAAATAAACAATGTGCCTAAAGCCTTTAAGGACAAATCCTGCTCCTAATATGATCCAAGGGGACAGTCATTTTTTTTTATTTTATTTTTTTCCACAAGTCCATTCCCTTAGTATCTGGAAAGGCACGTAAAACACCCCTTTGAATCCACATTTATAGCTGTGGTTTCTCCCCTCAAAAAAAACACATTCATGAATGGAAACTTTAATAAAAATATCAATTATATTGTGCCCTGTCACTGTGTCCTAGCTTGCCACTTCCTTCTTTACTGAATAACCTGGATCATCAGATAAACTGGAGATCAGAAGTCCTTTGCTGCTAAATATGACTAGTAAATGTCAACTCAGTCTAAGAAATAAAGCAGGCTGGGTCTGAATTTGAACTCTGTGACTATTTTTTTATATTTATTAAGCATTTGCTGCATGCCAAGCACTGTACTAGCTCTGGGTATATACTAGAAAATCAGGTTGAACACAGACCATGTTCCACATGGGGCTCACATTGTCTTAGTCCACCTTTTACAGAAGAGATATCTGAGGCACTGAGAAGTGACTAGCCCAAAATCAAACAGCAGACAAGTGGCAGGGAACCCAGGTATTCTGACTCCCAGGCCCATGCTCTTTTCACTATGTCATGCTGCTTCTCACAGGCCATGCTGTTCTCACTTTCTAGTCTTCTCTCCTTTGGGGAGACTGAGGCAGGACTCTGTATAAGCAGTTCGGGCCAAGCTCCGATCTTCCATGCAGACATTGTGAGTTAATATCTAAGTACAGAGAGGCATTTGAATCATACATTATAAATTATTTGTGTATATTAATTTGTTTCCCCATCCAGATTGTAAGCTCATTTTGGGCAGGGAATGTGTCTAACTCTGCTGTATTGAACTCTCCCAAGCACTTAGTACAGTGCTCTACACACAGTAAGCATTCAATAAATAACCACTGACTGATTTTGAAACAATGAAAACACCACCAACACTACAAAAGTGATGAAGTACATGAGTGCTCAAAAGCCTGTCTACACTAAGCCTTTTACAGACATAAACTCATTAGCCCATTTTTTTCCAACCACCAAATGGAAAAATTATTTGTTCAAGATGGTTCAAAAGTCTGTAGTGGATTTAAAACTGTCTGGTCTCAGTATCATACACTAAAGCCAGGACTGGGGCCTTTCATCTAATAGCAAAACTATCGATGAGGTAAAACGTTCATGCCGAAAGCTATCCTTAAATACCTTTACACCCTTAGTCATTTGTGAGGCAAAGGAACCAGATGAATAAACAGTTTTATTTGTTTTATTGCTGTATTATCATCCCTTCTGTCAGTTGATCTCTCTCTTCCTTATCTCACATTTATTATTTTAGTGTTCCTTTGGGTTTTTATCATTAGAAGTGTCCCTAAATTAAATCATACAATTCATAATAGGTTTCCAACTTTTAAAGCTTTGGCCACAAGTCATATCATTGATGGCTCATTTCCTCTCTATTTCTTAGAATTTCAGTTCTTGGCACTCAACACATACACACATCTCACACTTCCTAGGTTATTAGTTAACACTGCAGCAACCAAAATTCAAAGGGAGTAGTGTCATTGGGAAAAAAAAACCCTCCTCATCTCTCATTCTTGCAGAAAATCTGTAAAGAATTTACCCCAAATTACACATCTTGTCAATGGTAAAACCCCAGCTTCCTTAAAACTCAACACCTTGACCATGAAAACTTGTCTAGTTCTATACGAGGACATACTCAACTGACTCTATAGGGAACATCACAGTTACATCAATCATTCAGTGACATTTACTGAGCTCTCTCAAGGTGCAGAGCACCATACGAAGTGCTTGGGAATGTATCTGTTATACTGTTATGTAGTACTGTCCCAAGCACAGTGTTCTGTTCACAGTGCTCAATAAATAAAACTGATTGCTTGATTGTGAGAGTCAAATACAATAAGGTTGACATGATTCATTTATTCAATTATTGACCTCTCACTGTATGTAGAGTACCGTACTAATAATAATAATTGTGTTATTTGTTAAGCACTTACTGTATGCCAGGCACTGTAAGAAGCGCTGGGGTAGATACAAGGTAATTGGGTTAGACATCGTCCCTGTCCCCCATTGGGCTCACAGTTTTGGTCCCCATTTTACAGATGGAGTAACTGAGGCTCAGAGAAGTGAAGTGACTTACCCAAGGTCACACAGCAGACACGTGGCAGAGCAGGGATTAGAACCCAAGTCCTTCTGACTCCCAGGACTGTGCTCTATCCACTAGACCATGCTACTTAGTGCTTGGGAGACTCTTGTCTTATTCATTCAATAGTATTTATTGAGCGCTTACTATGTGCAGAGCACTGTACTAAGCGCTTGGAATGTACAAATCGGTAACAGATAGAGACAGTCTCTGCCCCTTGACGGGCTTAAAGTCGTTTCCAACCCATAGTGACACTACAGGCACATCTCTCCCAGAACGCCCCGCTCTTCATCTGCAATCGTTCTGGTAGTGGATCCATAGAGTTTTCTCATTTAAACTATGGAAGTGGTTCACCATCGCCGCCTTCAGCACAGTAAACATGAGTCTCTGCCCTTGACTCTCTCCCATGCCGCTGCTGCCTAGCATGGGTGAGTTTTGATTTGTAGCAGATTACCTTCCACTCGCTAGCCATTGCCCAAGCTAGGAATGGAATGAGTATGCCCCTGCTTGACTTTCCCTCCTCTCGCTGAGACTGGTAGAGTACTGGAAACCCTACAGGTGGGACCCTGAGAGGGGGTTGGGAGAGTACAATATAACAATAAACAGATACATTCCCAGCCCGCAGTGAGCTTACAGTCTAGATGGGGAGACAGACATTAATGGAAATAAATCAACTACAGATACAAGTGCTGTGGGGCTGGGATGGGTGACAGTGAATGGAGTGGGAGAAGAGGAAAGAAGGGTGTAGTTAGGGAAGGCCTCCTGATCCCCACCCTCAGGTAATGCAAGGCAGTGAAAAGGGGTACCATCATCATCATCAACGGCATTTCTTAGGTGCTTGTACGCAGAACACTGTACTGAGCTCTAGGGAGAGTACTAAGCAACAGCGTTGGTAGACCCGTTCCCTGAAGTAAAAATCTCTGCAGGGCTAACTAGTGCGATTGCTGAAAATTCTGCTAATTTCTGTCTTTTTCAACCTAGCCTTAGGGCTGTGGACTCCTTAACAGCCAACATCCCTTTCTTCATCACAAGATGGGTGAAATGGATCACAACACTTCTTCCGTGTGCGTGGTCAACAAGGATTTGGAGCCGTTTACGTATTTTTTCTATCTGGTTTTCCTCATCGGAATCATCGGCAGCTGCTTCGCCGCCTGGGCATTCACCCAGAAAGACCAGCACCACAAGTGCTTGAGTATTTACTTAAAGAACCTCCTCACCGCAGACTTCCTCCTCACCTTGGCCCTGCCCGTGAAAATCGTGGTCGATTTGGGGGTTGCGCCCTGGAAACTCAAGATTTTCCATTGTCAGGTGACTGCATGCCTAATCTACATCAACATGTACCTGTCCATCATCTTTCTGGCTTTCGTAAGCATGGACCGCTGGCTCCAGTTGGTACACAGCTGCCAGGTGTATCGGATACAGGAGCCTGGGTTTGCCAAAATGATATCCACCGTGGTGTGGGTCATGGTCCTCCTCGTAATGGTCCCCAACATGGCCATCCCCATCATTGACATCCCGGAGAAGCCGACAGTGGGGTGCATGGAATTCAAGAGAGAGTTTGGGAGAAACTGGCACGTGTTCACGAATTTCATCTGTGTGGCCATCTTCTTAAACTTCTCGGCCATCATTTTAATATCTAATTGCCTTGTTATCCGACAGCTCTACCGAAACAAAGACAACGAGAGCTATGCAAATGTGAAACGAGCCCTGATCAACATACTGTTAGTAACGGTGGGTTATATTGTCTGTTTTGTTCCTTACCACATCGTTCGGATCCCCTATACGCTCAGTCAGAGCAATGTCATAACGGACTGCCTCACCAAAAAATCCCTCTTTAAAGCCAAGGAAGTGTCGTTGCTCTTAGCTGTCTCCAACCTGTGCTTTGACCCCATCCTCTACTATCATCTCTCCAAGGCATTTAGATTAAAAGTTACTAAGACATTTTCATCTCATAAAGAGGCCAAAGCGAACCAAAGGGAGGCAGAAAATGCGATCGAGGAGTGACGGATCATTTTCCCCGAGAGCCCGCTGTGACCTGATTGGTATCATTAGCATCTGGGACTCAGAATCCTGTGGGCATTTGTTGAGTAAGGCTGATGCAATACAAAATTCGAAAATTTCATCATGGGCCAATTGAAATGGAGAGAGAAAACACTCTGAGGTCAGTTTATTTGCCAATCCCACTTCCGGTCCCAGGTCTCGTGGTTGCTGACGTGCCTTTGAAGAGAGTCTTGGCCAAAAACTTGACTTGGCCAAAAAGCCCCAAAAGGAGCCAAAATGGGAGCTCTTTGACTCATGAAATGAGGTCAACGATACCATAATACAAAGCACTTTAAGGATGCCACGTGGTACTTCCAAGAGTGAAGATCTTCTAATGGGCCAACTGAAAGCCCCGCAAAACAAGCTCAAACAGAACCCCTCAACCAAGAAAACTACACAGGGGGTATTACACTCTCAATTCAAAGACAGGAGAACGCGTTCAGCTCACTGCTCTGAGAAGGACTGCATGTTACTTTAAACCAATTCACTGCCACCACCAAAAAGTCGAGGCATTTCTTTAGATGCTCCAAGAACTTTATTTTTACGGAAGAGAGGCTTTACTGAGGACATATTAAGGGAATTCAGAAAATGTGTACTGTTTTTGCTTATATTGCACTGCCAATTACAAATAAAGACTTTTATAACAATTATAATCTTCCTTCCAATTACTTCCATGTCATGCAATTACCTCCAAAGTCCGTTATCTGAGGGGACAATATTCAACTAGGAAGCTGGATGGCAGAGTGAAATTTCTGGGTTGCAGCTCTCAGTTGGAATTCTGCCTCCAGTTGCACATGTTGGGGATGGGGTGTTCAGGTGACTGGGTCTCGGTTCAGGGAGGTTCATTTAAAAGCCATTCTACCTTGTTCCTCGAAAAACAGACCAGACTACTGCACAAGAAAAGCTGCTTGATGCGATATTTTCCTTAGCCCTCAAAGCTAGTGATACTAATAACCGTGATATTTGCTAAGTGCTTACTATCGGCCAAGTGCTATACTAAGCCCTGAGGTAGAGGCAAGATAGGTCAGACACAGACAGTCTTTGCCCCAAGTCTAAGGAGGCCGAAGAAACAGGCATCATTTTACAAGCTGAAGAAACAGAGGGACCGAAAAGTGAAGTGACTTGCCTGGGCTCACATGACAGACAAGTGGCAAAGTTGGAATCAGAGCCCAGGTCTCTTAACTCTCAGACCTGGGCTGTTTCAGCTAGGCCACGCTGTGTCACTTCAGGGCTGCATAACCCTCAACAGTTTGGGGGCTGGTGACAATGGTAACTTTGGGGATGATTTTTCTGCGGTCACTGGCCCCACTCACTCTGGATTGCGGCAGGGGGGAGGGGACGGTTGTCCTCAGACACGCTCTCCTGTGGAGAGTGGTGTGGGAGGGCCTGAGGGGAAGGAGACAGCTGAAAGAAAGAAAGCACTCTCACCTAATAGCTATGATGTCCAACATCCCCTTCCTACCTCTGAGTGAAATTTAGAAATGGCTGGATTTACTAGGTACTTTTATAACCACTGTGGTGATTAATCATCCCAGAAGTAGCTGAGGCTCAGCGGGGTCTAAAGCCAAACTCGTGCATTCGAGACCACTGATTGCAATGCAACGGGCAGCCCCTCCACAGAGAGGGAGCTCGTTACGGGAATGTGTGCCAACAGGAACTCTGCCAGCTTAGAAGTGATGGAATAGTTTTCCCAAGGGCAGCAGTCAGCAGCAGCCTGTGCCCACAGGCCTAATCCAGTCCAAACGACTCTACCCCATAAGCCCCTGAGGGGACCGGGGAAGAGCCGTGAAGAAAAGATGTGGTGGAGCCAGAGGTTTGGATCCAAGCTGCATTCCCTGCCCCTCAGGTGGTCCAGAGGCTAGCTGGGCCTGCCTCTACACAGCCCAGGGCGGGGGGGCCCTGACGTGTTTCCAGCTGGAACTACATGGGAAAATTTTCCAGATTTGGGGCAGAGGACAACCTACTGGACCCTTGGACCTCTGCTACTTGTTTTCATGTGTTAGTTGTGGTTAACCAGCCTCCTCCATGATACCATTAACTCCTAGAAGGCAAGGACTTTATTTTCTTAATATCTGTGATTTTAGTTAAGGTTTACCATGGGCCAAGCACTTCACTGAATGCTGAAAAGATAATCAAATCTGACAGTCCCTGTCTGACTTGGGGTTCACAGGAAGAACAGGTAAGTCTGTTTATTGTTATACTCTCCCAAGCACTTAGTACAGCGCTTTGCACACAGTAAGTGCTCAATAAATACAATTGAATGAAAGAATGAGGGTATTTTGTCCCTATTTCACTGAAGAGGAAACTGAAGCACAGAGAAGCCAAATGACTTGCCCACCGTCATATCGCAGGCAAATGGTGAGGCTGTCACTAGATTTTCTGAACCCCAGGCTTCCCTCTTCCTACTAGTGCATGCTGATTCTCTCAAAACCTCCCACAGAGGTTAGGAAACAGGAGGGACAGGGGTGTTCAATAAGTGCTGTTTTACTCTGACAAGCCAGGGATCATCATCCCAGGTAGAATGAGGAAGCATATTTTACTCATAGAGGCAGGGGCTAAGTTCACCATTTCCAGCCCAATGAAGCCACAAAATGTTCAGCAAGAGGCAGAAACACAAAAGGAGTTCCCTCTTACATTGATTGCTATTACCTCCTGTTAGCACTTCTGTATGTACCTTTTATAGCCTATTACTTTCTCCTATCTGTAACTTGTTTCTGACTCCCAGGCTAAATTGTAAATTCCTTGAGGGGAAGGATTGTTTCTATTTCTATTGTATTCTCCCAGTTAATCAGTGGTATTTAATGAGTGCTTACTAAATGCAGAGCACTGTACCAAGTGCTTGGGGCAATACAAAAGTATAGAGAAGCAGCATGACATAGGGATAGAGTACAGGCCTGGGAGTCAGAAGACCATGGGTTCTAATCCTGGCTCTGTCACTTGACTGCTGTGTGACCTTGGACAAGTCACTTCATTCCTCTGGGTCTCAGTTACCACATTTGTAAAATGGGGATTGAGACTGTGTCCAACACAATTTGCCCGTATCCACCCCAGCGCACAGTGCCTGGCACAAAGTAAGCAATTAAAAATACCATCATTTTTATTATTATATTATTATAAATATTTTTTATTAGTAGTAGTAGTAGAAATGTTCCCTTTCCATAACACTTACAATCTAGAGTGGGAAACGACATTAATATAAATAATGAATAATATATCCTTTAAAGATACGTACATAAGTTTGGTGAGGTTGGGATTAATATCAAACATCCAAAAGTCATAGATGAAAGTGCTTAGTACAGTGCTTTGCACACAGTGAGTGATCTGGAAATGCAACAGATTTAATGAGTCTCCAGCCCAGTGATGTTTCTCTCAACCTTGTGTTCTGAGGATGTGATGATGATGCCAGAGGTCACCTGGGAAATGTGTCCAGAAAAGAGGCTTCAAAGGGCCCAAACTTGTGAGATTTACCCCAGCACTCTGTAAACTTAGATTCTATAACTGGCTCCCAGATGTGGCATTCATTCATTCAATCATACTTACTGAACGCTTACTGTGGGCAGAGCACTGTACTAAAAGGTAATCAAGTGCTCCTGGCAGGCATCCGCCGGGTACATTAAACTTGGTCATCAACTGACCCTGCCTTAGGTTGCTGAGGGACATGGAACTTCAAGGGAAGAGGGGAAAATGGAAGACTGGAAGTCACAGGGAGAAGAGGCAATCTTGGTAATCAGAAGGGAAAAAGAGATTGGGATTTCTTGAAGGAGCCCCACTGAGAAATAGGATGAAAGACTCTTTTAAATCTGTAGATCAAAAATCCCTCACCTACAAAACAGTATGGCATCTAAATACACCCCACAGCTCAATTCCAGAGAATCACAAGTATAGTGGCTAGCAGTTCAAATTCAGGAACACCCAAAGGTCAGGAATTTCATCCTCCTTATTGTAATCGCAACAAAGTTTTCACATGACTAATTTCAATATCTTTCAGACTCCATTTAAAAAATCCATTTCTGCATCTCCAATTATGATTCAGAAAAATACACTGCAAAACTGAAAACTACTAATACAGGTGCAGTACTGGGAAATGGAGCAGTTGAGTGACCTAATTCTCTAGTACCCCATATCTACAGTGACTAACTGCTCCAGACTCTCTAGATTATACAAGGAAAATTCCATCTCAACAGAGAAATACTTGCGAAAAAACCACACATACACAAAGGATTATCACTATTTTGGTGAGACATTGCTAAATAAAAGATCAATACCACAAAGCATTTACCATGCAAGCCCACACCAAACCTCTTGGTTCTGCTATTCCTAGACAAAGTTACTTTTCTCAGACAATAAAACCTAGCCACATTTTTAAATTTTTTTCCTTTTTCAATAGCGAGTTAACATTCACAGCTCTCTACGACACCAATTAAATTCATCCTGAATTCAAAAATCACATTACAAGATGACGCAAAGTAACCCACAAGGCTGATGATTCTGAGAAACAACCTACTAGAAATGTATGAACGAGTTCAGAACACCCTAAAGTGCACTGAAAGAAACACCATCCTGAGAGCACCCGAAAAAAGACTTTTCACCCAAAGAAAAGACACTTGATTTCTCTTCTTGGACTAAAAATTTTTCTCTAAGCTAACCAGCTGGAAAAGTACACAAAACATGATGACCATTCCAATCAGAAAAACTCAAACAATTCACAACAGCAACAGGGGAGAGGGTCGGTTGAGAGGGGAAATACTGGCCCCAACAGGTTCATGAAAAATCTAATAAGTACCAGCCCACGTTGTCTCCATTCTGTGGCAGCAGTTGGGATTAACTGGGGTGGGGTGGGGGGGGATGGTGGTGGTGAGGTCAAACTACAGGGAAGTGCAGAGGGTGGACAGAACCATGAAGAAAAAAATATCATTGTTTACTTACCAGAGGAATAGGGAAGTGTGTTGCATATTGAAGGTGACGAAGGAGATCATAGTTGGAGGGGAAAATTAATTCTCTCTGTTTTTCCCTTTTCACCAACTTCTCATTGTGAACTGAAATTCTTCTGTCTAAGGAAGGGTTGGCATTCTCGCAAGATTCTCCAGGCATAGGGGAAAAAATCTAAGTCATGTAAAACAAACATGTAAAATTGTAAATGAAAACATGAAACCCGAAACTCCCCCTTTCAGTTCTTCAAATTCATGAGATATGACGGCAATAATACCTTTCCAGTATCTTTCTTTGGGCATTAAACAGCGCTTTGCTGCTATGATCTCATTAACCTCCCCAAGACCCTTATGTATGGTGGGGAACTCCAGTATATGGATGGGAAAACAAAAGCACAATGAAGATAAGAGATTGGTCCAGGGACACTCAATGGGTCTTGGGGAGAACTATGAATCAATTTCCAGTTCAGTGTTTCCTCTCCTAAATGATCTAAAAACTGATTATATGAACAATTATAGTTTCTGGAGAATTACAGCCAGAAAACACTGTTGTTGGGTCACATCTCTTAATTTTTACCCAGACTACAGATTGAGATGCATGAAGACACGTGAGAATTTCCCACAAACCACTTCGTCTTGGGCTACAGCCAAAATTGACCAGGAAAAGGTATTATTTTAGGAGCCGGAGATCAGAACGGATCGATATGGACTGAGATGGCAGGCCCACACTTCCATGTTCCTGGGTGAATATAAACAGGGAGGACCTATAAATGAATCGGAGGGCAGTGGGGGACATCAATGAGGATGCAAAGGAGAGAGTTCAGCCAGGTGGCAAGGCAGCCAAAATGAAAGGCAAGGGGACAACTCATGTGAGAGCACAATTTGACACCGTTTCTGTGGAGCCAAGAATGGGAGCAACACGTTCATGAGACAAAGACAGAAATAACTCCAGTGCAGGATTCAGGCAACACAGGGCAGGGCACAAACCAAAGAGTGACAGAATTGAGAAAAATTCAAAGGTTGAACCTACTGGAAATTCTGAACCAAAGTCGGTTTTAAAGTCATTCTTGTCAACTTCATCAAAAATACTAGCGGTTCCTGAGTCAATGCCCATATGTTCCATAATACAATGTTCCTGATGATGGGCAGAAAAAGAAAAAAAATCATCGTGTAAATTGTGTGATCTCATTCATCTAAAAATGAAGCGAACGGCTCTGAAAATGCAAATCGCTCAAATCCCTGATCTCTTTCTTTTGTTTACGGAAATGAACTTGAGCAAATGCGCCTACTAAGTTTTGCTTAGCAATCTCTTCTCCTTCTAGCTGGATGATGAAAGCATCCCCAGCCAGAGGAAAGATGGCAAACCAGCTCAGGAAACCCTGAGCTGAGGAATTCCATGCCCAGATATGAAGGGGCCTCAGCCTCTCACCAGCTCTCTCAGGACTCATGATTCACCACAAGAATACAAAATCTGTGTTTTGTAACCATCCATACCTCACCCACCAAGGGTCTCCTGCTATTCTCAGGAAGGGAGACCGACCCAGTTTTATATCTTCAGTTCATTAAATACACTCATTTCAAATGCCCCTATTTTCCCTCTGGTAGGAATTGTGTTTGCTAGTATGAACAGCAAAATTGGAGATTAGAGAGTCAGCATGGGAGGGAAGAAGAAGGGATCTTCAATGAAAGTTGCCTCTCTTCTTCTACAGCAGCCCATCCACCCCCCACCTCCGACATTGCACGGCAACTGTGGATGGCCACATGAAAGAACGTGACAGCCAACGGCAGATATACTAATTAATTTTAGCTCACCGCAGAAAATACACTGCTGAGTCTTTGGGTATCTAATAAAGATCACGTTTGAGTTAAAGCTAGGAGTGGAAAACTTGTACGATATGTCGCACCAACATTAGGTGGTTCATGGTGTGAAAACTTGAAAATTGACCAAAGGGGATGGAGACAAAAGAGGAGGAGGATCCAGGAATCATCACTCTCTGGATTTCTGAATGCCAAAACTGAGCATGCTGCCTCAACAAATGATACATTTGAATGGACTTAGTGTGTGCACTTGGGCCACATAATAATAATAATTATAGTATTTATTAAGTGCTTAGAATGTGCCAGGCACTATTCTAAGCACTGGGGTAGATACAAGATAATCAGGTTGGACACAGCCCCTGTCCCACATGGGATTCACAGTCTTCATCCCCATTTTACAGATGAGGGAACTGAAGCACAGAGAAGTTAAGTGACTTGCCTAGGTCATTCAGCAGACAAGTGGCAGAGCCGGGATTAGAACCCATGACCTTCTGACTCCCAGGCCCGTGCTCTAACTACTACGCCACGCTGCTTCTCATTAGAGCAAAGTAATGGTACTCTTGAACAAATTATCAAAAATCATATTTTTACCACAAGACAACCGAAATGTCTGAATACTAGGCAGTCTGAAATGTCCTGGCCTGACTCTTCCTCTCAGCCCCAAACATACCAGAAGAAAAAGGGGGTACAATCCACACCAATACAATCAATTTTTAAAGAATCTAAAACTCTTGATGGTCAATTGTCAAAGTTTTTCCTTCAATGGATTATAGTGGGTCTACCTTACTGTGACCTGGCTATCACTACTATTTTTTATTTTTTAAAAAAAACACTTGTTAATGCTAACCTTCATACTGTACCTCAATCTCATCTACCTTGCACCTGTCCTCTTGCCCACGTCCTGTCTCTGGTCTGGAACACCCTCCCTCCTCACAACCAACAGGCATTTATTTTCCTGCAAAGTCTTATTGAAGATACATTTCCTCTGAGAGGCTTTCCCTAAGTAAGCCCTCGTTTCCTTTTCTTCAACTCCCTTCTGCAATACCCTGACTTACTCTCTTTATTCATTCCCCCTCTCAGCCCCCAAAGCACTTATGTACCTATCTAGAATTTATTTATATTAATGTCTGTCTCCTCGCTCTAGACTGTAAGGTTTCCACATGCAGGGAATGTGTCCATTATATCGTTATATTGTACTCTCCCAAACACTTAGTACAGTGCTCTGCACACAGGAAGCACTTAATAAATACAACTGACTCATAGTCTAAATTGGAGGGAAGGGGTTTTAATCCCCATTTTACAGATGAGATAGCCACAGAGACATTACGTGACTTGTCCATAGTCACACAACAGACAACTGACATATAATTTTGATGTAACCCTCTGTGTAACCCTCATGACTATGAACCAGCTAGGGGCCTCATCTACCTGAAAAGAGAATCATCTTTCAGTAGATTTAATTCCAGATCAAATTTCTTTAAAACACTTCTGGTAGCATCCAGCCCCTCTTGTCTCTTCTCCTTCTTTAATAATGTTGGTATTTGTTAAGCGCTTACTATGTGCCGAGCACTGTTCTAAGCGCTGGGGTAGACACAGGGGAATCAGGTTGTCCCACGTGGGGTTCACAGTCTTAATCCCCATTTTACAGATGAGGGAACTGAGGCACAGAGAAGTTAAGTGACTTGCCCACAGTCACACAGCTGACAAGTGGCAGAGCTGGGATTCGAACTCATGAGCCCTGACTCCAAAGCCCGTGCTCTTTCCACTGAGCCACGCTCCTTCTTCTTTAGTTTTTCAATGCTTCAGAATGCCAGGGCTCCAGCATAGGCATACCCCAGCTCCAAGCACTTTAATATGTAAAATCCGGAGCTTCATCAGGAACTAATCGCTGGTGGAGTCTAGGATCAGTAAGGCCCATCCCACATTACATTCAGTCATTGCAGAGAAATCAATTCCCTCCCCACTTCTTCCTTCTCTCCCGGAACACACACCGAATGCCGGGTTCTCTTCCTCTATCCAAAAGTGGCAGAGAATCACAACACTAAAAATGACTGCTAAATCTTGCTAAATGCCTGTGCTTATATCTTTGCTGCTTTAGAATGACTTAGAAAGGCCCCCTAATTTAGGCACCACTCTCCTCCATCCACCTCCCCTACCTCCCCACACCCTCTCCAAACAAACTGAAAGCAGCAGAGAATCACAATGGGGTAGAAAAGGCTGCTAATTCCAGTGAAAACCTCTGTCCTTCTACCACACCGCAGTTCTCTGCTACTCTCGGGTGAAGCGGAGAAGCCCCAGCTCCCAGGTGGCAGCGGAAGAGGCTGTGATGGCTGTCAGTAAGGTTAGAATCTTTCGGTCCACCACTCCCAGCTAAAACCTTTGGATTAAAATGTCTTGCAACTATTTTCAATAAAACAGCTGGAACTTGAAAAATAATTGAAAGGCCCTGATAGAGGAGTTCCAAGGTGTGCAGAGGAGAAGGACTCAGCCAACTATTAGGAGTTTTGTAAAGAAGACGGTTGTTCAAATGAAATTGAACAAATGTTTCACTAAACCTGAAAAACCACAACTCTAGTCAGCAGAGCAGGCTTCTACTTCTGCACTTACCTCCCAGGACTAAAAACCCATATTGTACTCCTTATTTATTGTTGTGATGTAAAGCTCTGAATTACTTTATTAGGGAATAAAAATCATTTAGTGATATTTAACAAATCATAACATAGTGTATAAAAGAATGTCTCATTCCAGAAATGCTGGAAAAAGCTCCAATTTATAACAAGTCTTTGGAAAAACGTACCCCACCATACAGCCGTTCATTTTTGAGGAACAGAGAGAAACAACGTGAGCTAGCAGAAAAGACCACAGGCCTGAAAGTCAGAGGACCTGGTTCTAATCCCAGCTCCACCACTTGTCTGCTGTGACACCTTGAGAAAGTCACTTAACTTCTCTGTGCTTCAGTTATCTCATCTGAAAAATGGGGATTAAGATTGTGGAACATGGGCTGTGTCCACACTTACTTTGTACCTACCCCTGTGCTTACTACAGTGCCGGGCACATAATGAGCACATAAAAAATACCATTAAAAAAAAATTACAACTATATGGTGGGGTAGGCCTGTATTCCATTTCATGCCTACTGCTGGATTCTCGATAAAATACCACCAGACCAATAAACTCCTCTCTCCCGAGTAGGACACAGAGATCAACTTGAATCTCCCATCCAGGGACAAACAGTATATACAAACCATACCTCCATCTTTCCGCCATGGTCCTTTGAATAGTGTTCTTCCCCCGTTTCTCCAATCGGTGACCGAGATCTAGTTGTTGCCGTGATCGATAAGTCTCCCCGGGATATTAAAGTACACATGTAGGCATCATGAGAGAAAACGTCATGTCGGATGAACTCACAAAACAGTAGCACCAGATTCACGAACTCTGTCTTTTCGTATTCGCTGTTGGGGTCAGCTAGCATGAAGATAGTTACAATAAAGAATTCACATTGCGGTCAGCTTTGTCAAACTAAAATTTAATCAGTCAATCAATGGTATTTGAGAACTTAATGTGTGCAGATCACCATCCTACGCACTTGAGAGCATAATACAACCAAGTTGGTAGAAAAACCTTTCCCGCCCACAAGGAGCTTATTTTTGATTTTGAAATCTTTGCTCATCTCAACAGCAAACAAGCTAGCTTACAAGACTGCATTTACACAAACTAAACTTGTTGGCATTGTTGAGATTAATACTAGATGCATCAATACCTAGAACGTAAAAATGTGACACAAAACTGGTCACAGTTATAATCAAAATGGCAACAGCTAGTCATCAGATGAGCAAAAAAGCACTACCAACTTATCATCAATCAATCACTGGTATTTACTGAATGCCTACTGTGTGGGGAGCAGTGGAGTAAGTTCATTCATTCAATCATATTTATTGAGCACTTACAGTGCAGAACACTGTACTAAATGCCTGGGAGAGTACAGTATAATAGTAAGTGTCACCATTATCAACTGATATTCCTCTTGAATGCCTCCCACAGCTATTTTTGGGGAAACAGGACCCCCAGTTTCCCCAGTCACTGGTATTTATTGAGCACCCTCTGCATCTTAAGCATTATACTAAAACAGTGGGAGAGTACATCAGAAACAAAACACATATTCTCTGATCTCAAGGATTTTATACTTAATGTAGTCATAATAATATTTATCAAGTGCCTAGAGTGCAAAGCACCCTACTAGAGCTGAGGAAAAACTACACAGTTGAGATATAGAAATGGTGTCTGGCTTTCAAGTGGCCACATGATTGGAGAGAGGGGGGACGAGAATGGCAACAGACACATAAGAAAAAATGAAAACAAAAATGCATGAGATAAAGACGATGAGACGAATGTGACAAGCAATAGAGTATTGTGGGTAAGGGGAGAAGAGTCCTGGTCTCCTCACGGTTTCTCAGCCATAGCCACAACCTTCCAAACATTCTAAAAGTTGAGACGACTTCCCCAGACTGAAGTGGGGGCTGAAAGGAGTCTTCAGTGTATGAAAGGGCAACTGGAAGTCAAAGATGCCTACTCCAGAGAACAAAATTTCAAGGTGTATTTTAAAGAAGAAATATGGGTACGATGCTCAGACAAGGAAAAAGAAAGGTGTTATGGTCAGGGAATGTTTCTGCTAATTATTTTGTACTCTCTAATGCACTCAGTACAGGGTTCTGCACATAGTGCTCAATAAATACCACTGATTGACATTTCCAGCAGAGTAATAATCCATTAAATATAATTCCTAATCAAGTCTCCCTTGCTTTAAATGGACTCCTGTCTGGACGTGCTTGGAGTCAAACAGAATTCTTATTTTTTTTTGCGCAGCCCTTATCTTTTCTGGAGGCAGTTGCATCATCTGCACGGTCTGTGGAAAGGAAGAAGCGAGGCCCATCCCAAGCCCAGGATCAGCAGTCTTGTGCTTGTTTTGCACTTCCAAAGGGCTTAGCAGAATGCATTAGACCCAATGGGGGCTCAATTGATGTTATTACTACTAAAGCCTGAAGAGCAGGACTATGGCGACTTGGATTGGATTTGGTATAAGTGGTGGGCAGAGGAGAAGTTTAGAGAAAAAGCTGAATTCTCCTGAGGCCTGTGATCCAAGAAACAGAAGGGGAAAATGGCTCTGAAAGATGAATTTTATAGGATAAACTTCAAAGACCTGGATAAGTTTTCAATAATATTAATAATATTTATTAAGTGCTTACTATGTGCCAAGGACTGTTCTAAGTGTAGGGGTAGACACAAGGTAAATCAATCATTCAGCCAATCAATGGTATGGAGAAGCAGCTTGGCTTACTGGCAAAAGCTTGGGCCTGGAAGTCAGAGACTTGAATTCTAATACTGACTCGGGCACCTGCTTGTTGTGTGACAACTTCTCTGTGCCTCAGCTTCCTCATCCGTTAGATGGGGATTCAATATCTGTTCTTCCTCCTTCATAGATTGTGATGCCCATGGGAACTGGATCTGACCTGACTGTCTGGTATTTACCACAGTGGGAGAAGCAGTGTGGCTCAGTGAAAAGAGCGTGGGCTTCGGAATCAGAGGTCATGGGTTCGACTCCCGGCTCTGCCACTTGTCAGCTGTGTGACTGTGGGCAAGTCACTTAACTTCTCTGTGCCTCAGTTACCTCATCTGTAAATTGGGGATTATCTGTGAGCCTCACGTAGGACGAACTGATTACCCTGTATCTGCCCCAGCGCTTAGAACAGTGCTCTGCACATAGTAAGCGCTTAACAAATACCAACATTATTACAGTGTTTGTTATATAGTGAGCACTTAATACACACCCCTATTATTATTACTACTGTCCAAGAAAAACCAAAAACAAACAATTTGGCAGGCAGCCAGAGAGAGATACTTACACAGTGATGGGGCCTGCGTGTCTAAAAACCTGAGGAGCACATTCTGAAAGACCGGCAGGCTGGATCCGGCAAGGGAAGCTGAAGAAATAGATTCCTTTTCGTCTAAGACTTCTGACTCACCACATCTCTGCAGGTTACAAATAAACAAACACTGAGCAATTTTGGCAAAAGAGGAATGTGAAATTATAGCCGGGGGGCACTCTTCTTCCCAGAGGAGTGTGTTCTAACTGGAGCTAGTGAAAAGGAATGTACTGGCCTTGCCACCTCTTACTTCACCTCACTACTATCCTACTACAACCCACCCAGACATTTCATCCTCTAATGCCAACCTTCTCACTGTATCTCGATCTCGTTTCCCTCGCCACCAATCTCTCTCTCACATCCTGCCTCTGGCCTGAAACACCTTCCCTCCTCATATCCAACACACAATTACTCCCCAACCCTGGCTCCTCAAAACTTTATTGAAGGTACATCTCCTCCAAGAGGCCTTTCCTGACTAACTCCTGCTTTCCTCTTTTCCCACTACCTTCTATACTGACCTGACTTGCTCCTTTTATTCATCCCCCTCTCCCAGCACTTGTGCACTGATCTGTAATTTATTTAATGTCTGTCTCCCTCTCTAGACAGTAAGTTCACTGTGGGCAGGGAATGTCTCTGTTGATTGCTTTGTTGCTCTCTCCCAAGCGCTTAGTACCGTGATCTGCCAATAGTAAGCGCTCAATAAATATGATCTCCTGACTAATTCACTCAAAGGCTACCTGCAGCAGGAGAGTGAACAACCTGTTGTCTAAATGATTGGGGAAGCAACACCAATGTAACCCCACAACTCCAATAATCCCAATATCCATTAACCAATAACTGAAAAGTAACCTGTGAACCAGCTACCATAAAACTCTGGCAGTAATAAGCAACTTAAGGCCAGGCTGTCCCAGAACCAACTGGCTATTTGATTTACGAATCCTGATCTACATTTTCATTCATTCATTCATTCAATAGTATTTACCAAGTGCTACTATGTGCAGAGCACTGTACTAAGCGCTTGGAATGTACAATTCAGCAACAGCTTAGCGACAATCCCTGCCCAATGATGGGCTCACAGTCTAAACGGGGGAGACAGACTGCAAAACAAAATAGAACAAAACAAAAACAAGACAACATCATCAAGATAAACAGAATCAAGGGGATGTACACCTCATTAAAATAAATAGGGTAATAAATAATTTATACAAATAATATATACAAATGAGCACAGTGCTGAGGGGAGAGGAAGGGGGAAGAGCAGAGGGTCAGGGGAAGGGAGGGAGAGGAGCATTTCCAATAACTTCTCTTATTTGGGGGATTTAATTGTAATATACTCTTCCTAGAGCCCAGCACAGTGCTCTGCACCCTGGAGGCTCCCCCTAAATTTTGCTGAATGGAGTTGACCCAGTATCAATGTAAAAGTTTGCATTGTGCCACCACAACTTTGTTTTTATTGAGAAACGTTTAAGAGATGCCCTTACAGCCTGCTTCCTACAAGAAGTAACTTTGTTTTCTAGACGGTTCTAGCTTTGTTTCTAGGTTTGTTTGTTTCTAGCTTTATCATGCACAAACATTTAGGACATTTCTGAGGCACTGAATGGAGGTAGGAAATCTTACTATAAATTAAAGAATTCTACATTTTGACAGGAAGGTTCAGCTCTGTGAGGTTGTAAGAGGCACTCTACCACTAGCCTACCAACCCTTCCCCATTTATAGCACCAGCATTTAGTGCTGGCCTCAAGGACCCAGAACGTGTAGGCCAGTCCAAGGCCCCCTATTTCTGCATTTGGGGTCGGGGGGAGGAGGAAGAGGAGGAGAAAGAGAAAAAGGAAAAGTTGAGAAGGATGAGGAGGAAAAAAAGAGGAGAAGAGGAGGAAGAAAAAGAGGAAGAGGATGAGGAGGAAGACGATGAGAAAGATGAAGAGGAGAAGGCTGACAAGAAAGAGGAGGAGAAGAAAGAGAAAAAGGAAGAAGGGGAGGAATGAGAGGAGGAAAAGGGAGTTAAAGAAAGGGAGAGGAGCACAACTTCTATTGGTGCAGTAACTTCTGTTCCTTTTAATCCCCACCTCCCAAGCACAAATCCATGAAACATTTGCCTGTTTGATCCCTCAGTGGTTGTTCTTTCACACTATGTTCTGCTGTTGGAGAAAGGAAGGGTGGGAACTCCTAAAATGTGAGGCCTTGGGTCAGGGTAATTTGTTGGGAGCGGTGGTCATGCTATGTCATGCCCTCCCTGCTCCAAAAGCCCTCACCCACACACCCTTTGGGGGAAAGTGTGAGGAGGAGGTGGTCTCAAGGTCACTCTCACAGCTACTCAGTTGAGCCTTCCATGTGAGGGCACACGACATCTGAGATCTCTGCAGTAAGAGGAGGGCTCTGAAACCTCTCAGGGTCCATCCAGAAACAGTCGACTGTTCTATTTCCCTCCAGATGACAGAAATGATATTCACTAAAATGCCAAGTGATAAGGTATCCTCTTATCCCCTTTCCCTTATCCTCTTATCCCCTTTCCCTTATCCTCTTATCCCCTTTCCCTCCTGCAGCTTTCCTGAGATTTCTCCCCTGGATGAGGTCTCTTTCCAATGCAGGTTCTGCCGGTGACTCTGGCCTCAAGTCATCACAATAGGAAGTTCCACAGGATCACTTCCATGGTGTGACTTTGGCTCAGCCAGACCAGAAGTCAGTGACGAGAAGACCAGACCCTTGGGGGCAACCTCAAGCCTGGGATCAGAGGTTGCGTCGCTCCAAATTCTATGACTGAGTAAGCATGGGGTCAGGGTACAGACTACCGTCTCCGAACTCCAACATCCAGACATTATGTCTGAGAAGAGACTCCGCTTTGAAAAACGGGACTACATCCTAGAAGCTCATATGGTATTTATGAAGCAGAGAACTTCTCTTTTCCCTCTACATACCTCTGTGTTGGTAAAACTTGGTTGGTTCACCTGAGGCTAGAAAACCAACAGGTAATTCTCCCCAATTGACAGAAATGGTTGGCACCATCTCAAGAAAAGAATGCCAATCTCCTATGTCTTACTGTTTTTCTAAAATCTGAGTGTCTGTTTCACTTTCTCTTTGTCTTCCTATGTCTTCTTTCTCCTTTGTCTTTTCACCAATCATATTTATTGTGGGTTAACTGTGTGCAGATTTAGTGCTTGGGAGAGTACAGTATGATAGAGGAAATCAGGGGTTAGTCAGGGAAGGCCTCTTGCAGGAAATGTGCCCTCCATAAGGCATGGAAAGTGGGGAGAGTAGTTGTCTGTCAGATACGAAGAGGGAGGGCATTCCAGGCCAGAGGCCTGTGTATGCGTATGCAAAAGTAAAGTTATCCCAGGTAAATCTACGTGGAAGTGTGTGTAGGGTGAGTGAATGAAATGTACAGAACCAACCTCATTAATCTATGCTATGACTAATGGCCAATAAAGCCAAACACTAGAGCACTCTCATCTGAGTAGCAATGTGACTGAGCCAGCACTGCACTGGAACCCTTACCTTCCTGGATTAAAAAAAAAAAGGCAGTCAGCCAGTCAATCATATTTATTGAGCACTTACTGTGTGCAAAGCACAGTACTAAATGCTTGGGAGAGTACAATATAACAATAAACAATCACATTCCCTGCCCGCAGCAGGCTTACAGTCTACACTGCGAGCATAGAGCTACACAAAACCTATTTATAATACACTAAAAAGGAACCAAATAAGGGTCCCAAATCCCAAGCTAAAAGCCATTTCTAAAGCACTGCTCACCACCTAGAAGAAAACTGAACTTACATCAGCCTCAATTTCAGCTTGCCGCTTCTCCAAAAGTTTAGCCACAGCCATCGCTCTGTGTTTTCCGGATCTCTTGCAGCTCACGGCCCATTCGCACAGCAAAGTCACCACTGCTTCATCATTGGGGGCAACCTAAGCAATATAATAATAGTAATGATAATAACAATGGAATCTGTTAAGCTCTGTGTGCCAAGAACTGTTCAAAGTGCTAGTGTAGATACAAGGTAATCAGCTTGGATACAGTCCCTGTCCCACATGAGACACAGTCTTAATCCCCATTTTACAGATGAGGGAACAGACACGAGAAGTGAAGTAACTTGTCCAAGGTCACACAGCAGACAAGTGGCGGATCCGGGACTAGAACCCATGTCTTCTTGCTCCCAAGCTTGTATTCTTGCCATTAGGCCATGCTGTTTTCATAAAAGTGTGAAAGTGTGCAGAGTTACCTGAACATGGTCACAAAACAAGAATTAGAGAGCAAGCAATGACATTTACTTTTTTTCCTATTTTTTTTAAAGTACATATTCCCACGCCTTGCAAAAGTAAAATTATCCCAGGTAAACTAATTTCCAAATCTGAACTAAAGGAGTCTGTCTGTGGTTGCTATATACTCTGACTTTTCCACCGGTCTTCTTCTTCATAGGGACTGTTAATGCTCTTTCATTCTAGCACTAGCTCTAATATCAATAATAATCATGGTAATTTTAACAAGAGTAACATGGTATTTGTTAAATTATTATGTGCTAAGCACTGTAGCACAGATACAATAGAGACATTTTGGAGACAGCTCTTGTCCCTGACTCACGGCCCAAGTAAGACAGAGATAAAGTAATTTCCATTTTACAGATGAGAACACTAAAACGCAGCCAACTTAAGTGACTTGTCCATGATCACACAGCAGGCAATTGGAGGAGTCAGGTCTGGAATCAAGGTTTGGATACCCAGACTTGAGCTATTCCCACTAGGCCACACTGTTTCTATTCTGCAGTTGAACGACTGGGCATCAACTGCCTCAATGGGAGATTGTGAGATCCTCATGGGCAGGGAATGCGTCCTGTTTATCGTTGTACTGTTCTCTCCCAAGCGCTTTGTACAGTGCTCTGCACACAGTAAGTGCTCAATAAATACGACTGAATGAATGAATTGTTCAACTGGGATATATAATGGCTAGGAAAGCAGTATAGTCTAGTAGAAAGAGCTTGGGCCTGAGAGTCAAATGCTGTGGTTTCTAAACCCGGCTCCTCCCACATGTCTGCTGTGTGACCGTGGGCAAGTCATTTCACTTCTCTATGCCTCAATTACCTCATCTGTAAAATGGGGATTAAGATTGTGATCCCCAGGTAGGACAGGGACTATGGCCAACCTGATTGCTTTGTACCTATCCCATCACTTAAAACAGTGCTTGGTACATAATTAGCACTAAGAAATACCACAGTTATTACTATTATTATTACTATTATAAGGACCACAGATAACTTTTTTCTCCCTAGCACTACAGATTGGGGGGAGCATAGTACAAAATACTGTTTGAGCACTTACTGAACACATTGTTAAATTTCAAAACAAGTGTCAGTCTTCTTGTATAGCGCCAGTTCGGAAAGAGCAATGTAAACTGGCAGAGGAACTAAATGGCTCCTTAGTCCCATGTAATCTTCAGAAAGCCAAAACAGGCCACACCACTGAACTCAGACCACATCTTGGCAGGCTGAGGGCTTGTTTTCAACTTTCCTGGTTGGTGTTTGGCCCCAAACTCAATCCTTTTTGGGAATTTTAAGCTCATTTACACGTGGCACCAGAAGGCTTCCTGTAATCCATGGCAGATTCTCAAGAGTCTCTGGCCATCAGGTTGTTTTTATATTTGAATCACTTGACAACACGGCCTTGTTGAAGTAAACTAAAAACAGACGGAGTATTTTCCTTTGAAATATACAAAAGTTGAATCGACCAATCAATAGGAACTGTAGAGGACTTCCTCTGTATGGAGCATTACTCTAGGCACTTGGGAGAGTATAACAGGGTCAACAGATTTAATCCCTGCCTTGAAGGATATTATAGCCTAGAGGAGGAGAAGATAGGGGGAAGGAACTGAAGTTCAAAGATTTATATAAAAGTACCACTGGAGGGTGGGGGTAGGGAGGGGGAAGGGATGAATACCCAGTGCTTGACTATCTCGCCATCGTCCTCCTGCCCATGCCCTGCCTCTGGCCTGGAATGCCTTCCCTCCTTACATCTGACAGACGATTACTCTCCCTGTTAAGATTGTGAGCCTCATGTGGGACAACCTGATTACCCTGTATACCCCAGCGCTTAGAACAGTGCTCTGTATATAGTAAGTGCTTAATAAATACCAACATTATTATTATTATTCAAAGCCTTACTTGAAGGCACATCTCCTCCAAGAGGCCTTCCCTAAACCCTCTTTTCCTTTTCTTCCATTCCCTTCTGAGCCACTCTGACTTGCTCCCTTTATTCATCCCCCTCCCTGTGCCACAGCACTTATGTACATATCTGTAATTTATTTAATGTCTGTCTCTCCATGTACACTGTAAGCTCATTGTGGGCAGGTAAATGTGTCTCATATTGTTATATTGTACTCCCCCAAGCGTTTAGTACAGTATTTTGCCCCCCAATAAGTGCTCAATAAATATGACTGACTGCTTAGGTGATGCAGAAGTGCTGATGTGGCTGGTAGTAGATGGGGAGGACAGAGATTCATCAGGGAAGGTTTCCTGGAGGAGATGTGATTTCAGGAAGGTTTTGGAGATGGAGGACCAGTAGCCTGATGTATATGGAGGGGGAAGGAGTTCGAGAAGGATGGGAAGGCAAACAATCAATAGCAAGAAAAATTAGGCAAGACAGAGTGGCTGGTTTAAGAAAAGCCAAGCATGCAAGCAGGAGTGCAGTGGGAGTAGAACGGGAATAAGTAATAATAATAATTCTGGTATTTGTTAAGCACTTACTATGTGCCAAGCACTATACTGAGGAGCCGGGGTGGATATGAGCAAATCAGGTTGGACACAGTCCCAGTCCCAGTCCCACAAGGTGGTCATGGTCTCAATCTGTGTGCAAGCCAATGATCAGGAGTTTCTCCTGGGTGTACAAGCAATGGGAAGCCATTAGAGGTTTCTGAGAAGTGGAGAGGCGTATGCAGAATGATGAGACAATGTAAATAGCCTCCTTGCCCTGGAAACATTATCTAACCTTGGCTTCACTGACATTCTTTTTTTTATGGCATTTTTTAAGCGCTTACCATTGTGTCAGGCACTGTACTAAGCGCTGGAGTAGATACAAGATAAGCAGGTTGGACACAGTCCCTATCCCACTTAGAGCTCACAATCTTACAGAAATTTCTTACTACTGGTTTTAAAGCACTTAATCGGCTCTCTCCCCTCCTATCTTAACCTTACCCCATTTTACAGATGAGGAAGTGGAAGCACAGAGAAATGAAGTGACTTGTATAAGGTCACACATCAGACAAGTGGCAGAGCCGGGCTTAGATCCCAGGTCCCCTCCTGGATCTCCTCTTATATCTGTGGTCGATCAGTCTCTTTAGCAGGCTCCTTTTCTGTCTCCACCCCCTAACTATGGGAGTCCCTCAAGGCTCAGTTTTGGGTCCCCTTCTAATACCCACTCCTTTGGAGAACTCATTTGCTTCCACAACTTCAATCTCAGTCTCTACTCACACAAAAACCCAGATCTACCTTTCCAGCCCTGACATCTCCTCTCTCCAGTTTCACATTTTATTCTGCCCTCTTGACATCTCTACTTGGACATCCTGTCAACACTTGAAACCTAACATGTCTAAAACCAAACTCTTTGTCTTCCCATGCAAACACTGTCCTCCCCAAGATTTTCCTATTAATAATGTTGGTATTTGTTAAGTGCTTACTATGTGCAGGGCACTGTTCTAAGCACTGGGGTAGATACAGGGTAATCAGGTTGTCTCACGTGAGGCTCACAGTTAATCCCCATTTTACAGATGAGGTAACTGAGGCACAGAGAAGTCAAGTGACTTGCCCACAGTCACACAGCTGACAAGTGGCAGAGCCGGGAGAAGAACCCATGACCTCTGACTCCGAAGCCCAGGCTCTTTCCACTGAGCCACGCTGCTTCCCCTGAAGATAGCACCTCCATTCTCCCTGTCTCACAACCCCATAAGTTTGGCATTATCTTAGACTCATCTCCCTTATTCAACTCACATATTCAGTCTGTCACCAAATCCTGTTGGCTCTACCTTCTCAGCACTTCTAATAATAATTATGTTGGTATTTGTTAAACACTTACTATGTGCAAAGCACTGGGGGGATACAAGGTGATCAGGTTGTCCCTCACGGTGCTCACAGTCTTCATCCCCATTTTACAGATGAGGTAACTGAGGCCCAGAGAAGTTAAGTGACTTGCCCAAAGTCACACAGCTGACAAGTGGTAGAGCCGGGATTAGAACCCACGACCTCTGACTCCCAACTTCAACTGCTACCACACTGGTCCAAGCAGTTAATTCCCACCTTGACTACTGCATCAACTTCCTTGCTCACCTCCTTGCCTCCTCTCTCTCCCCTCTCCAGTCCATACGTACTTCACTCTGCTGCCTGAATCATTTTTCTAGAAAAGCACTATGTTCATGTCTCCCCTCTCTTCAAAAACCTCCAATAGTTGCCCATCCACTTTCACATCAAAACAGAAATTTCTTACTACTGGTTTTAAAGCACTCAACTCCTCTCTCCCCTCCTAGAAGCAGCATGGCTCAGTGGAAAGAGCCCGGGCTTGGGAGTCAGAGGTTGTGGGTTCGAATCCCAGCTCTGCCCCTTGTCAGCTGTGTGACTGTGGGCAAGTCACTTCACTTCTTTGTGCCTCAGTTACCTCATCTGTAAAATGGGGATTAAGAAGGTGAGCCTCACGTGGGACATCCTGATTACCTGTATCTACCCCAGCGCTTAGAACAGTGCTCTGCACATAGTAAGCGCTTAACAAACAAATACCAACATTATCTTACCTTGCTAATTTCTTACTGCATCCAAACAGATACACTTCACTCCTCTAACCCTTTCTCACTGTACTTCAACCTCATCTTTTTTGCAGCCAATTACATGCTCATGTTTTCCTTCTGCAACTCCCTCCCTCTTCCTGACAGACCACCTCCTTCCCCATCTTCAAAGTCCTAAGGAAATCAAATCTCCTCCAAAGCTTTTCCCAGGTAAACCCTCATTTCCCTCCCTGTTTTCGCCCTCTCTTCTGTGTCACCTATTCACTTGGGTCTGTCCCCCTTAAGCACTTGGCTATTCACCCCTCCCCCAGCTCCACAGCACTTAGGGCATATCCATCTGTAATTTATTTTAATGTCTGTCTCCCCCTCAAATCTGTAAACTCCTACCTACCCTTTTGTGTTGTGCTATCTCAAGGGCTTAGTAGAGTGTTCTGCACAGAGTAAGGGTTCAGTCAAGAAATGCCAAATGCCATTCTTGACCCCTTACTATGTACAGAGCACTGTACTAAGTGCTTGGGTGAGTATAATACAACAGAGTTGGTAGACACATTCCCTGCCTACAAAGGAGCACACAGTCTAGTGGGGGAGCAGTCATTAAAAGAGATAAATTACAGATCTGTACATAAGCTCTGTGGGGCTGAGGGTGGGGTAAATATCAAGTGCTTAAAGGATACAGATCCAAGTGCAGAGGTGAAGCAGAAAGAAGGGAGAATAGGAAAGGAAGGAGGAGAGAGACGAAGTGAGAGAGAGGGAGAGAAATATGAAACAGAGAGGAGTCAAGGATAATGCCAGGGCTGCAGGCTAGAGAAACGGGGATGAGATTGGATTTATCAACAGTGATGAGTCAGAAGGGAGAATTTGGGAGGAATCAATCCTATCTATTGAGCACTTACAATGTAAGAGCCCTGAACTAAGCACTTGGGAGAGTAAAACACAACAATATAGCAGAAACATTCCCTGCCACAGTGAGCTTACAGTCTAGAGGGGGAGACAGACATTAGTATAAATAAATTACGGATATAATTTATTTTAAGTACTGTGGGACTGGGTGACATAGAAGGGAGTGGGAAAAGAGAAAATGAGGGCTTAGTCACGAAAGGTCTTTTGGAGGTGATGTGCCTTCAATAAGGGTTTTGGGGCAGAGTAGGGGGTGGGGGAGGAGAGAGTGATTGTCTTTCAGCTCCAAAAAGGGAGGGTGTTCCAACCCAGAGGCAGGATGTGGGTGAGAGGTCAGTGTCAAGATAGATGAGATCAAAGTAGAGTGAGAAGGTTAGCACTAGAGGAGTGAAGTGTGCAGGGTTGTAGTAGGAGAGTAGCAAGGTAAGGTAGAAGGGAGAAAGGTAAGTGAGTGCTTTATAGTTGATGGTAACGAGTTTCTGTTTGGGCAACTACTGGAGGTTCTTAAGTGGGGAAAAATGGACTGAATGTTTTTGTAGAAAAAGGATCCGGGCAGCAGATTGAAGTATGGTCTGGAATGTGGAGAGACAGGAGGCACAAGGCAGCAAGGAGGATGATCCAGTGAGCTTGGATTAATGTGGTAGTACTTTGGATGAAGAGAAAAGGGCGAATTTTAATGATATTGCGAGGGTTGAATTAATGATAGGTTGAAGTGGGTTGAATGAGAGAGGAGTCAAGGATAACACCAAGGTTACGGGCTTGGAGAGATGGGGAAAGATGAGAAATACAAATTTAGATATGATGAACTTGACATGCTGATGGAACATCAAGGTAGACATATCCTGGAGGCAGGAGGAGATTGTGGAAGGTGGGGGGGGCGAGAGAGAGAGAGGGGGAAAGAGAAGGAGGGGGGAGAGAGAGAGAGCGCGAGCACTGAGGGTTAGTGAGATTTTAGAGTCATCCGCATAGGGGTGGTAGTTGAAGCTATGAAAACACATGCACTTCCCCAGGAAGTGGCTACAGATGGAGAACAGAAGGAGATGCACAATTAGAAAGTGGAAGGTAGAGGTAGAGCCAGGGAAAGACACTGACAAGGACATCAACTCCGCCCTAATACTCTCAGTTAAGCCAATGATCCGTTTCAACACTCAGCTAAAACTTTTCTTGGAAGGACCTGATCTGTACAGCAGCATTTCCCAATTTCACTTTTGCAAAAATTTATTTCGCTCCAAATAAAAGGAAAAACACTAAGCATTGTCAATTTTTCTTGAAAATGTAAAAAATAACTACAGCAGTCTGCGGACTCCGAAAATCAAATTATGGCACATGTTTTTTTTAAAAATAATCTTTAAAACTTTGACAGAAAGGCTATGACTGTATCAAATCTGAAGTGCCTCAGAAAAGCACATTAAACCTTCCAGGAAAGATCAAGCACAATCAATGATATTGTGTGCTTACATGTACAGAGCACTTTACTACATGCTTGGGAGAGTACGATACAATATTGGTAGACGTGTTCCCTGACAACAAGAAGCTTACGGTCTAGAGGGAGAATTAGTTTAGGTTTATGTAGAAGTCATTGTCTGAAAATAACGGAAAAACTATACGATCTTGAGAAATCCCTCAAGAAAACCTCATTTTCAATCTCCAACTGGAACTTTCATGCAGTGATTCCAAACGCAGACAGGAGTAGAACTGATCGCTACTGAATAGTTGCACGTCTTGACTGATAAAATTCTCTCTCGGGAACAATGAGGAGTTACCCAGCCTGTGATAACAAGCATACTGAAGTTTAGCCATTCCTGAGCCTGGGACTGCAGGCAAATAATTCCTTGAATCTAGTATAAATACATACGGAAAGGGAATGTTAGCTTGGAAATTTTCAAGTAGAGGGCAGACACTCAAAGGACCTCTCTGAACTGTGTTGCAGCCTCCAGTGAAATTCTAATAACTCTAGATTCAGCACTCAATTCACACAACCAAAAACTTGTATCAGTGTGCTATTTACAAAATAAACCAGTTAGTGCTATTTATTGAGTGCTTACAGTGTTCAGAACACTATACTACATGCCTGAGAGAGTACAACAGAGTTGGTGGACACATTCAATGCCCACAAGAAGCTTACAGTCTAAAGGGGGAGACAGACATTCAAGTAAATTATAGATCTGTACATAAGTGCTGTGGGGCTTAGAGTGGGGTGAATATCAAGTGCTCAAAGGGTACAGATCCAAGTGCATAGGTGATGTAGAAGGAAGAGGGATTAGGGTTAATGAGGGTTGAATCGGGAAAGGCCTCTTAGAGATGCAATTTTAATAAAGTTTTGAAGGTGGGGAGAGAGGTGATCTATCATATATGAAGGGGAAGGAAGTTCCAGGCCAGAGGGAGGACATGGACAAGGGGTCAAAAGCAAAATAGACAAGACTAAGGTACAGTGAACAAGTTGGCAATGGAGGAGCAAAGTGTGCAGACTGAACTGGACTCCCCACACCAGTCTACTCTGCATTCCGCTGCCTGGATCACCTTCTTACGGAAATGCTCTGAGCATGTCACTCCCCTCCACAAAAACCTCTAGTGGTTGCCTATCAACCTTCACACAAAACAAAAACTCCTCACTCTTGGCTTCAAAGCTCTCCATCACCTTGGCCCCTCCTACCTCACCTCCCTTTTCTCTTTCTACTGCCCATCCCATATACTACGCTCTTCTGCCGCTCACCTCCTCACAGGCCCCCATTCATGCCTATCCCACCATCGACCCCGACCCACGTCCTACTGCTGTCCTGGAATGCCCTCCCTCCTCACATCTGCCAAACTAACTCTCTTCCCCTCTTCAAAGCCCTACTGAGAGCTCACCTCCTCCAGCAGCCCTTCCAAGACTGAGCCCCCTTTTCCCTCTGCTCCCCTTCCCCTCCCCTCACCCTCTGCTCTTCCCCCTTCCCCTCGTCTCAGGACTGTGCTCATTTGTATATATTATTACCCTATTTATTTTGTTAATAAGGTGTATATCTCCTTGATTCTATTTATCTTGATGATGTTGTCTTGTTTTGTTTTGTTCTGTTTTGCTTTGTTATCTTTCTCCCCCGTTTAGACTATGAGCCCATCATTGGGCATGGATTGTCTCTGTTGCCAAATTGTACATTCCAAGTGCTTAGTACAGTGCTCTGCACATAGTAAGCGCTCAATAAATACTATTGAATGAATGAATGACTGTAGTAAGAAATCAGTGGGTAAAGATGGGGGGTGAGCTGACTGAACGCTTTATAGCCAATGGCAAAGAGTTCATTTGACGCAGAGGTGAATGAAAAACCAATGGAGGCTCCTGAGGAGTGGGGAAAAACTGACTGATATACATATATATATATATATATATTTTTAAGAAAAATGATCCAGGTAGCAGACTGAAGTATGGACAGGAGTAAGGGGAGGCAGGAAGGTCAGCAAGGAGGCTGACGCTGTAGTTAGGGAATGATATACTTTACTTGGATCACCAGAGTCGCAATTTGGATGGGGAGGAAAGGGTGGATTTTAGCAAAGTTGTGAAAGTAGAACCAATAGGATGCGGTGATGCATTAAATATGTGGGTAACATAAAATATATGAGTCGAGGATAATGCCAAGGTTAAGGGCTTGTGAGATAGAATAGTGGTGTTGTCTACAGTGATGAGAAAAAACAACAAGAGGACAGGATTTGGGGAGGCCAGGGGATGAGTTTTGGACATGGGAATATTGAACTTTTGTTCTGTAAACTGTCTTTATTTCTGGCTGGTTTCTAATAACATGATTTAACTTCCCCTCAGCAGTTCCCTGTTGGCTTCCAAAGGTCATCCCTTGGTGAGTATCAAAATGGTAGGCCATGTGATCTTGCCCTTTCCCATCTCCCTTCAGTCTGTGGAGACCAAAGAAAGGATGAACTGGAAGGCTCCCTGAGGCTTCCTTTAAGAAACACAAACTCTCCTCAAACTCTCCCAGAGGTTTATGGTTTGTAAAAATAAGCACTTACATGCTGACTTTAGCTACAAATCCTAAACAATCACAGTCACATATCAAGTGCTGGGTGGGATAATCTCCATATGCACAAACCGTAGAAAGGGCTGTCAATCATGCAGCCCACCCATGCACACTTGGATGAAAATCTGACTCTGTGAAGCATCATCTTCAAATCCTTAGGCACAGGTCTGGGAGGTCACATGACCTGAATTCTAACCCTGGCGCCATCACTTGTCTTCTTTATTACCTTGGGCAAGTCACTTAACTTCTCTGTGTCTCAGTTACCTCAACTGTAAAGTGAGATTAAGACTGTGAGCCCCATATGAGACAGGGTCTGTGTTGTTATTTTGTACCTATCCCTGCGCTTAGTATAATGCCTGGCACATAGTAAGCCCTTGAAAAATACCATTTAAAAAAAAATCTTGGAAAAAACATTTTTACTCAAGTGGACAATTTACACCACAGTCAGAAGAAGAAACTTCCACAACCTCCTGCTGAATTGTAAATGCCTCATCATCTCTCCCAAATTCTCACCTAACCCTAAACTCCTCTTCATTGTTAACCCCACCCGCTCCCTGTCTCTCATACACGCAACCCTTGACTCCAACATTTTCAACTTTCCATATTAAATCAGATCTTTCTTCACAAGACCATCAGATTCCTCCCCTTCTTGCTGTATAAACTGCCACAGGCTGGTCCAAGCATTTATCATATCTCACCCTGTTATTCATCAGTCTCCTTACAGACCTCCCTGTCTCCAGCCTCTCCCCTCTCCAGTCCATACTTCATTCTGCTGCCTGGATCAGATTTCTAAAACATCATTTTGCAGACTTCTCTTGAATTCTCAAAATCCTCCAATGGTTACCTATTCCTCTCTATATCAAACAGAAACTTCTGACCATTGGCTTTAAAACTCTCTCCCCTCTACTTATTTTTTCATCTGCTTTGCTCCTCTCAAGTTCACTGTGGTTCATTCTCCTCTCTTTAGCCACCGACCTCTTTCTAATGCCCTCCTTTCTGACTGCAAATCCCTCCACATTCACATGTGGCAGACTTCTGCTCCCCCCACTTTCAGAGTCCTTCTAAAATCACATCTCCTCCAAAAGGCGTTCTCAGATTATTCTCACATCACCCCACCCTATTTCCCCCATTACTGCCACTTCAGCATTTCCACCATCACCTAAAGCACTTGGTTACTCACCTTCTCCAACCACCATTTACGTAATATCCTTAAACTTTATCGCTGCTCCCATCTGAAGCTTACTTTAGTGCCTTTCTCCTCAACGACATTCTAAACTCCTTGAGAGTAGGGTTTTTGTCTACTAATTCTCTTATACTAAAAACGTCTCACCTTTGGTTTTAAAGCACTCAATTACCTTGCCTCCTCCTACCTCACCTTGGTATTCTCCTACTACAACCTAACAAGCACACTTTGATCCTCTATTGCTAACCTTCTCACTGTATTTCGATTTTGCCTATCTCACCGCCGACCCTTCATCCACGTCCTGGAATCTGGAATTCCCTCCCTCCTCAAATCCGACAATTACTATCCCCGTTCCAAGCTTTATTGAAGGCACATCTCCAAGGGGCCTTCCCTAAGACTCCCTTTCCTCTTTTCCCATTCTCTTCTGCATCATCCTGATCTGCTCTCTTTATTCATCGCCCTTCCCCCCACCTGCAGCCTCATCACTTATGTACATATCTGTACAAAAGTACAGATATGGACTGTAAGCTCATTGTGGGCAGGGAATGTGACTGTTTGTTGCTGTACTATACTCTCCCAAGTACTTGGCACAGTGTTTTGCACACAGTAAGCACTCAATAAATATGATTAATGAATGAATAAGCAAATTACTGATTGACTGAGATGCTATTTACCTCTACCAACTTAACAATATTTATATCCACAGCTAATTCAGCCATAAAATGTTTTCATCACGTTTTGAGAAGAACATTGGTAGAGAATGTTAGTCTGACGACCCAAGCCTATTTGGATTCGGCATTCAGCAATGAAGGAAGAAAGCATTTGTGTTTGTGGAGTCAGAACCCGTGAATTCGGGACAGCTGAATCCACAGCCATGTGTCCTATAGTGTGAATTTTCCTCAACAGAGGACTGTGGAAGAATACTACTCCCATTCTATAGGAGAATTGAGCTATAAGTGTTGCATATGTGTAATTTTCATCTCAAGTCCTGGTCCCAGGAGAACACAAAATGAATAATCACAGCAAAATTGAGAAACATTATAAAAATACTGAAGATGCGAAAAATAAAAACCAAGTCAAAGATGGTTAAAAGAAAATTATAAATGGTTACAGTATTTAATAAAGAAACAAGTGAATTTAAGTGAGCCTTTTCTAGATTGTAAACTCCTTGTGGGCAACCAACAGATCGCATCTGCCAACTCTGTACTCTCCCAAACAGCAAAGCACTCAATAAATACCACTGATGAGGATCTGATATGAAGAAAGACATTCGATCTTAGTCTGGTTCACAAGCACAGTGTGCAATTTTCTCCCTCTAAAAACTGCTGCCACCTGACATTAAAGTAACTTCATGTCTGGTGAAGCTGTGAATCATCACTTCCTGACATTAATTACAAATCAATTAAGCAGGCTGCTGGTCTAAATCAATTCAAAAATTAATCTTTTATCTCTGACACCTTTCTGTGCAACAGCTGTACTAATTAGAGCCTTCAATGTCAGGCTTTGGAACCCTAAAATCATTCCTAACAAATCCAGAGGTTCTGAAAGTATCTCTGTATATATCTTAAACTCTAAAAGGTTTTTCCACCATCTAGAGACACTCCTTTACTTGGATGAGCTAGTACTGACCTGAGCAATAGCCAATGCTGAAAACAGCTGGTGAGGCAGGCAAGCAGACTCTAAAGTACCTCCAAGGGGTCCTCAGTGAGATCTCCAAGACAGCCCAGTTTGGGGGGGGTTTTTGTTTGTTTGATTAATGGCATTTGTTATCTGCTTACTATGTGCCAGATACTGTACTAAGCACTGGCTAAATAGAAAATAATCAGGCTGAACATAATACATGTCCCACATGAGGGTCACAGTCTTAATCCTCATTTTACAGATGGGGTAACTGAGGCACAGAGAAGTGAAATGATTTTACAGATGGGGTAACTGAGGCATAGAGAAGTGAAATGACTTGCCCAAGGCCATATAGCAGACAAGTGGTGGAGCCGGGATGAGAACCAGGGCTCACCCACTATCCACTAGGCCATGCTGCTTCTCTTTAACAGGAATCTTTGACTAAACACCTTCTATTTCCTAAATTTGCCAGATAAAGTTTTTGTCATAAAGTGGCTGTTAGCACCAATTGGATTCTATTTTTAATAAAACCAGTCAACCATATTTGAGCACTTACTGTATGCACATCACTGCACTAAGTGCTGGGGAGAGCACAATATAACAGAGTTGATAGACATATTCTCTGCCCCTATGGGCTTAAAGATTAGAGGGGGATACAGACGATAACATAAATAAATTACAGATATGTACATAAGTGCTGTGGAACTGAGGGAAGGGTGAATAAAGGGAGCAAAGCCAAGTTTACTGGCGATGCACAAGGCAGTGGAAGAAGAGAAAACACAGGCTTAAGCCTCTGAAGATGAGGAAAGTGATCATCTGCCGGACATGAAGAAGGAGGGCGTTTCAGACCAGAAGCAGGATGTGAGCAAGAGGGTTTTTAAATTTAAAACCCAGAAGCATATTTTTCATTTCTTGACAAAGCTCAATATGCTGAAGCTGCTTAATTTTATAACACTTACAGGCAGTCTCCTATAATGTAAGGGTTGTGTTCTTGCAAGACCTGACATTATGGAAAACACAGACTAGCACTCACTCGCTCCAACTCAAAGAGTGTGCACACTCAAGCACTTTCTTCCAAAAACACAAAACAGATTCAAGTTGTCAGAAGAATAATCTCTTATTAACTGTGGTCTAGTCCAAATGAGTAGAAACAACATGCTATGGCAGAAAATTAAGAAGTGACTTGCCCAAGGTCACCCAGCAGGCAAGTTGCAGAGCCAGTATTACAACTCAAGTCCTCTGTCTCCCACAACCGTGGTTTTTCCATTAGGCCATGCTGCTTAGGAGATATGGGCTCAGATGTATAGGTGATGCTGGAGAGGGAAAAATGAGGTGGGGAGGTGATAGATTAGGTAGGGAAGTCTTCCTGGAAATGTGATTTTTAATTCGGCTCTGAAAACGGAGAGGGTCGTGGTCTGTTGGATATAAAGGAAGAAGAAGTTCCAGGCCGAGGAAGGAGGAGAACAAGTGGTCCATGGTGAGAGAGAATATAATGAGGCACAGGGAGTCGGTTGGTGCTAGAGGAGCAAATTGTGTGGGCTGGGTTGTAGTGGGAGAAGAGGAAGAATACGTAGTGAGGAGAAAGCTGATTGAGTGTCTCCAAGCCAATGGTGAGGAGCTTCTGCAGAATACAGAGATGGATGGTCAACCATTGAAGGGTTTTTGACAGGTGGGGAGATGTGCGCAGAGTATTTTTAGAAAAGTGATATGGGCAATAGAGTGAAGAAAGGCTGCTGCAGAAATCATTATGACAACTACTTGAACCAGAAAGTTAACAACTTGGATGGAGAGGAAGGGGTGGATTCTGGAGGTGTTCTGACCATAAAATTGCCAGGATTTGGTGACTAAATATGTAGGTTGACTGAAAGGGATAAGTCAAGGATAATACAATGATTGGGACTAGTGAGACAGGGAGGATGATGGTGGCATGTAGATCAGATCAGGGGGAGAAGACGCTTTGGAAAGGAAAATGAGAAAATTGACATGTTGAGGCATAGATATCCTGAAGTCAGGAAGAAGTACTAGACTGCAGAGAAAAAATGGAGAAGTGGTGAGGCATAATGGATATAGCACAGGTCTGGGAGTCAGAAGGACCTGGGTCCTAATCCCAGCTCTGCCACTTACTTGCTGTATATCTTAACTTCCCTGTGCCTCAGTGACCTTATCTGTAAAATAAGGATTAAAACTGAGCCCCATATGGGACATGGACTGTGTCCAACATGATTATCTTGTATCTATCCTAGCGGTTAGTAAAGTGCCCGGCACATAGTAAGTGCATAACAAATGCCATAAAAGATAAAAAAGAACTTTTTCTAGCTCTTAGTAGAGTGCTCTGCATGCAGTAAACACTTAATAAATAGTATGACTACTACCACTTGACCCCTCACTCTCTGATGGAGCCTTCCTCTCTGCCTTCAAACATATCACGCCTCTGCTGTCTTAAGAAAACCTTCTCTGGAGCCAATCTGCGCCATCCAGCTATCACTCCATCTCCCTCCTATTTCTGGCCAACCTGTCAAATGGATTGTATTTACCTGCCATCTCCAATCCCTCTCCTCCAACTTCCTTCTTGACCTACAGCTCTAATTCCATCCTTTTCATTACACTGAGCCTGCGCTCTCCAAAGTCTCCAACACCCTCCTCCCTTGCCAAATCTATCGGACTCTACTCCGTCACAAATCACCTTGACCTCTCAGCTGCCTTCCACACTGGGGACTGCTCCCTTCTGCTTTCATTGATGCAGTTCCGTCTCCGGGTTCTCCTCTTACCTCTTTGAGAAGCAGAGTGACCTCGTGGAAAGAGCACAGGCCTGTGAGTCAGAGGGCCTGGGTTCTAATCTCAGTTCTGTCACTTGTCTGCTGTGTAATCTTGGGCAAGTCACAACTACTCTGTGTTTCATCTGCAAAATGGGGATTCGATGCTGTTCTCCCTCCTACTTAGATTGAGACTCCCTATGCAGGACCTATCTTGTATCTATCCCAGTAGTGCTTGGCACATAGTAGGTGCTTAACAAATACTTTCACTATCATTATTGTTATTCTCAATCTGTCACTGTCTCTTCTTCTGCCTTCCCACACCCTACCTGTAGTTATTCCTCAGGATCTGACCTGGGTCCCCTTTTCTTGTCGAAATAAACTCAATCCCCTAGGTAGCTCAACTGCTCCCATCTCTTTGCTAATTTATTCAATCATATTTATTCAACGCTGTGTGCAAAGCACTGTACTAAGCATTTAATGACATAGTGAATGATTCCCAAATCTACCTCTCTAGTCCCAACTTCTCTCCTCTGCAATCCTTCATATCTATATATGTGCACTCCATCCACTATTCCCCAACACGCTTTCATCATTCCCTCTAAGTCAGTCTTCGATCTGTACTTTGCTTTCTACTCTTACTCGTGCTGTTACTCCAAGTTGGAACTTCCTCCTTTTCCAAACCTGACAGACCACAGCTCTCCCCACAATCAAAGCCTTCCTAAAATCTTCCCTCCTGCAAGAATAGTTGACAGATTAATTTCCCAACACCCTATTATTATTAAGTGCCGTTCGAGTCATTTCCGATTCATAGCTACCTTATGGTTATATTTTCTCCAGAATGTCCTGTCTTCTGCCATAATCTGTAACCTAACGGTGCTTCTGTTATCATTGTTATGGTCTCTATCCATCTAGCTGCTGGTCTCCAAACACCCTAAGCAACATAAAACCATCATCCAAATCTAGCACTAAAGAATCTGTTATATCCATCTACTGGGCTCTTGCATATATATTTATTCAACTGTACGTTTGATTTATTTTGACTATTCTAGTTGTAAAATCTGACCCATTACAGTAGGCAGGGAACATGTCACTTCTTTATTCTGTGTTTCCCAAGTGCCTAGTAGAATCACTCTACCAGGATGCATTCAATAAATATTAAACACTAAATAAACAATAAACATAAGGAGCGTGGCCTCATGAAAATTGCATGGACCTGAGAGTCGGAGTACATGGTTTCTAATCCTGGTTTCGCCATTTACCTACTGTGTGCCCTTGGGCAAGTCACTTAACTTCTCTATGCTTCAATTCACTCCTCTGCAAAATGGGGATTCGATACCCGTTTTTCTTCCTACTTAGCCTGTAAACCCCATGTAGGACCTTATTATGTTGTATCTACCCCAGTGCTTAATACAGTGCGTGGCACATAGTAAACACTTAAATACTACTATTATTATAGAAATGATTTGCGATCTGTAAATACTGTGGCAGTGGGCTTCAGGGGTGCCAGGCACTGTACTAGCTTGGGATAGATAATCAGGTTGGACACAGTCCCTGTCCCACCTGGGGCTCACAAGCTTAATCTCCATTTTAACTGTGGCAAAAAGAACTTAAGTGACTTGCCCAAGGTCAAACAACAGACGTGGCAGAGCCAGGATTAGAACCCAAGTCTTTCTGACTCCCAGGCCTGTGCTCTATCCACTAGGCCATGCTGCTTCTTTATTTCAGGGCAATTTTCCGTAAGCATGGTTGCTTCATCGCTTTCAGTAACTCCTGGAGAAAACTGCTGCATGAATTTACTAGCAAGGAGACATAGCATCTTTGTAGGCCTGTAGGTTTAACTCTACATTAAAAGATCATCCTATTTGAAAATGTTGCTACGTCTGGGTGTAACAGTGTGGCCCAAAATGCCAAAGTAACACCCAATGGCAAGATGGGGGTCAAAAATGGTGAAGTCCTGGACCAATGTCAGTCTCCTAGCAATAAAATTAGGCTCACCACCACACAGCTGTGCAGCACGGGACATGTGAGGAGAATGGACGGCAGCAAGGGCTTTTTGAGGAACTGAAATGGGGAAACAAAGCAAGCAGGACAGAGGAAATAACTAAAGGGTATAGTAAATCAAAGCTTTAGAAAATGTTATATCCCAGCTAAAAGCTGGGAGTCCACTGCAGGAGAGAAACCAGTGTGGCACACTGGCATCAGGAAAAGAGTGACTCTCCTGGAGAAGAAACTCCTTAAGGCTCATAAAATTAGGAAGCAAGGGCAAAAACAGTACCTACCACTGCAAATAACCAATATGATGATGATGATGATGACGACTGTGGTATTTAAGTGCCTACTATGTGTTAGGCACTGTTCCAAGCACTAGGGTAGATACAGGATAATCAGGTTGGACACAGTCTCTGTCCCACATGGGGCTTATAGTTTTTATCTCCATGTTATAGATGAGGGAACTGAGGCACAGAAAAGTGGTCACTTTCCCAAGGTCACATAGCAGACAAGAGGAAGGGCCAGAATGAGAGCCCATGTCCTCTGACTCCTAGACAGGTGCTCTATCCACTAGGCAAAGCTGAGAGCACTACAGATATTTACTTATGCATGCATACAATGTGGCTGGAATGGTTTGCTCTGCATCATCCTTTTCCGTTACCCGCAGGTGCATGGATGAATTTCATCCTCGGCGATGGCATCTTAAAGTATGGAAGACAACACTATAAACAGAGGTGATATGGCCTAGTGGAAATAGCAAGGATCTGACAGTCAGGAATCTCAGGTTCTAGGCCCATCTCTAAACTTGCCTGTGTGGCCTTAGGTAAGTAATGATAATAATAATAATTGTGGCATCTGTTAAGTGCTTATTATGTGCTAGGCACTATACTAAGCACTGGGATGGATACAAGAAAATCAGGTTGGACAGAGTCCATGTCCCACATGGGGCTGACAGACTTAATACCCATTTTTCAGATGAGTAAACTGAGGTCTGGGGAAATGAAGGACTTGCCCGTGGTTACACAGCAGACAAGTGGTAGAGTCAGAATTAGAACTCAGTTCCTTCTGACTTCCAGGCCCATGCTCTATCCACTTTGCCACACTGCTTCATTTCAGAAGCACTTAACTTCCCTGGGCCTCAGTTTCTTCTTCTGTAAAATGGGGATAAATGCCAATTTTTCTCCCCTCAAGACTATAATCTCACGGTTGGGCAGAGAATGTATCGGATCTCATTATCCTACAACTATCTCAGGGATTATCACAGTGCTTAATACCAAGAGCATCATTATTTTGATTATTATATTATTATGTACACAAACACACACACAAAATATATTGGGGCCACCAGTTCATTAAACAGTTTGCCTGGATATTAAAACAGTTTACAAAAAGATTTGTACACAAACTGAGCTATTAGATAAATGACCAGCCAAGTGTAAATAGATGTAGGATAGGCCCTTTGCTGCAATCCCTTCGGTAATTCGCTGGAGAAGCAGCGTGGCTCAGTGGAAAGAGCACAGCCTTGGGAGTCGGAGAATCTGGGTTCTAATCCCGACTCTGCCACTTGTCAGCTATGTGACTAAGCAAGTCACTTAACCTATCTGTGTCTCAGTTACCTCATCTGTAAAATGGGGATTAAGACTGTGAGCCTCATGTGAGACAACCTGATTACCCTGTATCTATCCCAGCGCTTAGAACAGTGCTCTGCACATAGTAAGCGCTTAACAAATACCAACATTATTATTATTATTAATTAGTGGAATTGTAAAATCACATTAGGACTATGGTGGGAAGAAATCAATTCTCCAATTAGTGAACAAACCTGGCTGTTTACCAAAATGGCTCTTTAAACAATGAAGTGAAACGGCTTGAGAGATTAGAACTTCCTCCAGACCTCTGTTGAGAAAGTCCTTGCATTTAGAAGGTTCAGCAGCTCCCATCTGCAAACGGGGGAGCAGGAATGTGAAACCAAGGGCCCATAATCTTTCAAAAGCCAAACTTTCTAACCCCCAAATAGCTAGAGCCCCTTAGATGGCTTCAAAACAAGAGAAATTTACTAAAAAATTAGTCAGGAAAACATCTGAGTCCAAACTCTTACAAACAAATCCTGATAGGCCTGAGGATAGAAGCATTATGTAAAGATTTGCAAAGACTCCAGGTTTAGAGCCAGATAATCCCATTTTAAGGGTGACAGATCCAACAATGTAGGAGTGATTTCAACTTCACCAAGTGCTAAACATTAAATTAAACAATGCACAGAAGCGGTGTGGCCTAACAGACAGAGCATGGGCCTGGGAGACAGAAGGACCTGGGTTCTAATCCTAGTTTTGCCACTTGTCTTCTCCGTGACCTTAAGCAAGTCACTTAACTTCTCTGTGCCTCAATTACTTCATCTTAATGGAGACTTGTGCCAAGGTAAACTCAGGCACCCGCCATCTCAAGGTCAAACCGCAGCGTGGCTCACTGGAAAGAGCACGGGCTTTGGAGTCAGAGGTCATGGGTTCAAACCCCGGCTCTGCCACTTGCCAGCTGTGTGACTTTGGGCAAGTCACTTAACTTCTCGGTGCCTCAGTTCCCTCATCTGTAAAATGGGGATTAAGACTGTGAGCCCCACGTGGGACAACCTGATTCCCCTGTGTCTACCCCAGCGCTTAGAACAGTGCTCGGCACATAGTAAGCGCTTAACAAATACCAACATTATTATTATCTGCGACTTCCTGAACTAGTAAGGTGGAACTCGGGAATTGAGGTGCGAGGGAGGGGGCACACAACCGAGACCACTAAGACATCCCAGGCCAGGAGTGAGGAAGTAGGTGTCCCTCACCTCCGTGCCAATCAAATAAGGTATGGAGGAGAGAAGGCCAGAAGGCATTGGACAAGTGGAAGGCGAAAAGAAAAAACAGCCTGGGAGCACAGGTGATAATTACCTGCCACCTCCAATGTTCTATGCACCAGATCGAGACTTGCAATGGCAGCTGCCTCCCCTACCCAGAGTGTCAGATTCCCGCTCTGCCTCTGGAATAGGAGCACTAAAGTGAGGGAACATGGGATGGGTGAGTGTCTCACTGAGCGCTCATGGACGGGAGCTTGGTGCTTCCCTACGGGTGAGCGACACATAAGAGAATTCCTCCTGAGTGGGAAGCATTTGTTGGTGGATGCTTTGCTACCACTAAAGGCGGGTAACGCTAAGTGAATTCCTCCCATAAGGGAAATTCAATTTCCCGCGACCAAACAATTGAATAATTATATTCCGCCCATAAGGGATGTTCAATTTGCTGTGTAGAATAAATTTTGAACAGCTCAACCTTTTGACCCCAGCCTCTTTCTCTGGCCACACCTCTTCCTACACCCATCCCCAGGTGATGGGTGACAGGATTAAGACTGAGAGCCCCATGTGGGCCATGGACTATGTTAATAAGCAGCGTGGCTTAGTGGAAAGAACATGGGCTTGGGAGTCAGAGGTTGTGGGTTCTAATCCCTGATCCGCCACTCGTCAGCCGTGGAACTTTGGGAAAGGCACTTAACTTCTCTGTGCCTCAGTTACCTCATCTTCCAAATGGGGATTAAGACTGAAAGCCCCAGGAGGGACAACCTGATGACCTTGTATCTACCCTAGCGCTTAGAACAGTGCTTGGCACATAGTAAGTGCTTAACTAACACCATAATTATAATTATTCAAACTGATTAGTTTGTATCTACCTGAGCACTTAGTACAGTGCCTGGCCCATTGTAAATGCTTAAGAAATACCATTAAAAAAAAGCAGAGGTGGATGGGCAACTATTGGAGATTTTTGAGGAGTTGGGAGACAAGGACTGAAATTTATGTAAAAATATTCTCCATGCTATATATTTTTTTCATTTCATAGTAAGGATTGTGCTCCATTATTCCTAGAAGATCATTTCTTAAGATTGATTCACTGTGCTAAACTTAAAAATTGAACCAGATTATCTTGTTTTTTTGAAAAGGCCTAACGGCAACTGTCCTGACTCTAAACCTCTTTGAGACTGTCTCTGTGCTTGCTTTATGCTGCTTTTACCAGAGTCTCCATCACTGTGGCAGTGGATAATAATTAATAGTAATAATAATCATAATAACTGTAGTATTTGTTAAGCACTTACTGTGTGCCAGGAACTGAACTAAGCGCTGGGGTAGGTATAAGCAAATTGTGTTGGACACAATCCCTGTCCCATGTGGGGCTCACAGTTTCAATCCCCATTTTCCAAATGAGGTAACTGAGGCATAGGGAAGTGACCTTCTTAAAACCATCGCCCCTGCCCTCCTCCCTTCCTTAACTTCTATTTTTAACCACTCAATCTCCAAGGGCTCCTTCCCCTCTGCCTTCAAACATGCCCACGTCTCCCCCATCCTAAAAAAACCCGCTCTTGACCCCACTTCCCCCTCCAGTTATCGTCCTATCTCCCTACTACCCTTCCTTTCCAAAATCCTAGAATGAGTCGTCTACAATCGATGCCTAGAATTCCTTAACTCCCATTCTCTCCTAGACCCCCTCCAATCTGGCTTCCGTCCCCTCCACTCTATCGAGACTGCTCTCTCTAAGGTCACCCATGACCTCCTTCTTGCCAAATCCAATGGCTCCTACTCCATTCTGATCCTCCTTGACCTCTCTGCTGCCTTTGACACTGTCGACCATCCCCTCCTCCTCCATACCTTATCTCACTTTGGCTTCACGGACTCTGTCCTCTCCTGGTTCTCCTCTCACCTCTCTGGCCGATCATTCTCGGTCTCCTTCGCTGGAGCCTCCTCCCCCTCCCATCCTTTAACTGTTGGAGTTCCTCAAGGGTCAGTTCTTGGCCCTCTTCTGTTCTCCATTTACACTCACTCCCTCGGTGAACTCATCCGCTCTCACGGCTTTGACTACCATCTCTACGCAGATGACATGCAGATCTACATCTCCGCCCCTGTCCTCTCCCCCTCCCTTCGGGCTCGCATCTCCTCCCGCCTCCGGGACGTCTCCACCTGGATGTCGGCCCGCCACCTAAAACTCAACATGAGCAAGACTGAGCTCCTCATCTTCCCTCCCAAACCCGGTCCTCTCCCAGACTTCTCTATCACCGTGGATGGCACGACCATCCTTCCCGTCTCTCGGGCCCGCAATCTCGGTGTCATCCTTGACTCGTCCGTCTCGTTCACCCCACACATCCTATCCGTTACCAAGACCTGCCGGTTTCACCTCTACAATATCGCCAAGATCCGCCCTTTCTTCTCCACCCAAACGGCTACCTTACTATTACGGGCTCTCGTTATATCCCGGCTAGACTACCGTGTCAGCCTTCTCTCTGACCTCCCTTCCTCCTCTCTCGCCCCCTCCGGTCTATTCTTCACTCCGCTGCCCGGCTCATCTTCCTGCAGAAACGATCTGGGCATGTCACTCCCCTTCTTAAACAACTCCAGTGGTTGCCTATCGACCTCTGCTCCAAACAAAAACTCCTCACTCTAGGCTTCGAGGCTCTCCATCACCTTGCCCCTTCCTACCTCTCCTCCCTTCTCTCTTTCTACCGCCCACCCCGCACGCTCCGCTCCTCCGCCGCCCACCTCCTCACCGTCCCTCGGTCTCGCCTATCCCGCCGTCGACCCCTGGGTCACGTCCTCCCGCGGTCCTGGAACGCCCTCCCTCCTCACCTCCGCCAAACTGATTCTCTTTCCCTCTTCAAAACCCTACTTAAAACTCACCTCCTCCAAGAGGCGTTCCCAGACTGAGCTCCTCTTCTCCCTCTACTCCCTCTGCCATCCCCCCTTTACCTCTCCGCAGCTAAAGCCTTATTTTCCCCTTTTCCCTCTGTTCCTCCACCTCTCCCTTCCCATCCCCACAGCACTGTACTCGTCCGCTCAACTGTATATATTTTCGTTACCCTATTTATTTTGTTAATGAATTGTACATCGCCTTGATTCTATTTAGTTGCCATTGTTTTTACGAGATGTTCTTCCCCTTGACGCTGTTTATTGCCATTGTTCTTTCTGTCCGTCTCCCCCGATTAGACTGTAAGCCCGTCAAACGGCAGGGACTGTCTCTATCTGTTGCCGACTTGTTCATCCCAAGCGCTTAGTACAGTGCTCTGCACATAGTAAGCGCTCAATAAATACTATTGAATGAATGAATGAATGAAGTGACCTACCCAAGGTCACAGAGCAGACAAGTGGTGGAGCCAGGATAAGAACCCATGACCTTCTAATTCCCAGGCCCGTGCTTTATCCACTAGGCCATGCTGCTTCCAAAACTCAGTTTGAAAAATTTCTTCAGAATGTAAAATTGGGTCAACGGGTTCCCATCAAGACATCCTGTGGACTTGACAGTGACTGAAAATATTTTCCTTGTGGAAGAGCTGCAAGGATTCCTCCCTGACAAATGGACATGATTTGGGGCCCCTTCTACACAAGGCTAGGCCTCGCTAGACTGTAAGCTCCTTGAAGGCAGGAATTGTACTGTACTCTCATGTGCTTAGCACGGTGTCCTACACAAAGTAAGCGCTCAATAAATGCTATTTACTGGTATTCTTCAGTGGTTTACTCTCACCAGCAGTGAGTCTTACACTTTAACTACCTTGACCAGATTTATGCTTGGCTCAGAACTATCTCCCATCCACCCACTCTTATCCAGTCCCACCCATGGCAATCAATCAGTTGATCCATCAGTGGTATTTAATAATAATAATAATAATAATAATGTTGGTATTTGTTAAGCGCTTACTATGTGCCGAGCACTGTTCTAAGCGCTGGGGTAGACACAGGAGAATCAGGGTGTCCCACATGGGGCTCACAGTCTGCATCCCCATTTTACAGATGAGCTAACTGAGGCACTGAGAAGTTAAGTGACTTGCCCAAAGTCACACAGCTGACAAGTGACCGAGCCGGGACTCGAACCCATGACCTCTGACTCCAAAGCCCATGCTCTTTCCACTGAGCCGCGTGAGCACTTACTGTGTACAGAGTACTGTACCATGTGCTTGGGAGAGGACAACACAACCAAGTTGGTAGACATAATCCCTGCACAAGGATTTTACAATCTAGCAAGGCCTAGCCCTGTGTAGAAGGGATCCTACATCATCTCTATCTGCCCCACCCTGCTCACAACAAGCGTACAGCCTAGAGGGAAAGACAAACATTAATATAAATAAATGAACTGCAGTTATAATCATAAGTGCCGTGGCGCTAAGCATGGGGTGAATACTAAGTGCCCAAAGAGTACAGATCCAATGCGTAGAAGAACACGGTAAGAGACTATTAGCTCACTGTGGGCAGAGAATGTGTGTTTGTTATACTGTTCTCTCCCAAGATTTTAGTACAATGCTTTGCATAGAGTAAACACTCAATACATACAATTGAATGAATTAAATGAAGTAGAGTAAGGACAAAGTTTATTATCCCCAAATGGAGCTCCAGTGTACTCGACCACAGAACATGGTCACCAGGCTCTACCATCCATAGGCCTCCGATACCGTGGAGCCCATAAAGTGTTCACATTAGCAATTCCTATGTCCTCTGCTACTCACAGAGCAGTTTAGAGTTCAGTCATGGTGGATAAGTGAACTGTTTCACATGTGGTGGATATGCTACATACAGAGCAAAATGATGCCAACATTTTTTGTAGTTTCTGAGAATACACAAACATCCTTCTGCGATCATCAGCCACAGCTACCCCGTCCTTTGGAGTTACTTGGTAAGTAACTTGCTTCATGAGGCAACAGAGGGAGAAGTGAAAACTAGACTCCTCCCCTATGAAAACGAAGACTTTTTGAAACTGCTTCACTGCTCTCCAGATGCTGTCCTCTCTCTTACTTCACAGCCCTCTAGCAAGGTCCCCCTGCCCCAGTTTTGGGGACCTCAAATTCCCACAGGAGCCTCTCTCCTGGAAATCCTCACATATGATGAAAACAACAAATCTAAAGTAGGTTGTATGAGGTACAATGAATCTTACTAAAACTAAACAGACTCCACATCTTGCTGACTGGATCTCAGCTTAACTGTTCAGTCCTCTATGGCTGCAGGGCCAGGTAGATGTCCAATTCAGGTCCATTTTCACATCGTTCAACTAGGTCAGTTTGCAGCTTTAAAAAAAATGTGCATAGACAAATTGCTAGACTTTCGATTTTATGAACCTGAATTTTCAGGAAGCATTGAAATCAGACCTCTCTAAAGGTATTCATGTCAGTCAGTCAGTCAATTGTATCTATAGAGCATTTACTGTGTGCAAAGCACTGTACTAAGCACTTGGGAGAGTACAATATCACAATTAACAGATACATTCCCTGCCCAAAATGAGACTATAGTCTAGAGGGAGAGACAGACATCAATATAAATTACAGATATGTATGTAAGTGTTATGAGGCTGGGAGGAGGGGATGAATAAAATGAGCAAGTAGGGCAACGCAGAAAGGAATAGGAGAAAAGGAGGGTTTAGTAAAGAAAGGCCTCTCAGAAAAGACCTGCTTTGAAGGTGGGGAGAGTAATTGCCTGTCAGATATGAGGAGGGAAGGTGTTTCAGGCCAGAGGCAGGTCGTGGATGAGAAGTCAGCCACAAGATAGTGAAGATTGGGGTCTGGTGACAAGGTTAGCATTAGAGGAGCAGTGTGCAGGCTGGGTTGTAGTAAGAGAGTAGTGTGGAGCAGTAGTAGGGGACAAGGTAAGTGAGTGCTTTAAAGCCAATGGTGAGGATTTTCTGTTTAATGTGGAGATAGATGAGGAACCAACAATTGGAGTTTCTTGAGGCATGAGGAAACATGGCTTGAACATTTTTGTAGAAAAATGATCCAGGCAGCAGAGTAAACTATTGACTGGAGTGGGGAGAAACAGGAGTCAGGCAGGCCAGCAAGGAGGCTAATACAGTAATCAAGGTGGGAAGTCCACGGTGGGCAGAGATTGTCTTTCCTTATTGCTGAATTGTACTTTCCACATACTTAGTACGGTGCTCTACACATAGTAAGCACTCAATAAATGCAATTAAATTAATGAATAAGTGATTGGATCAATGTGGTAGCAGTCTGGATGGAGGAAAGCACGTATTTTAGTGATTTTATGCAAACATGCCTACCTGCTTGCTGAGTCTACCGGTTAGGCGATGCAGCCTCGATTTGTTACAAAGGTAGGATCCGCTTCAGGACATCTGAGTGGATCCCTCCTTTAAGCATTTAAATTCTCTTTATAAAACAGGGCTGCCACTTTGACCCCTTTCTGATCTTGTTCTCTTAATTTTCAGAATCAGTTGAATGGGAGGAAAGGCCTCTGAATTAATCAATCTAACTGCATTTACTGAGCACGTCAAGTGTGTAGAGCACTGTACTAGGAACTTGGGAGAGTACAATAGCGTAAACAGACAGGACTTCTGCACTCAGTGAGCTCACAGTGTGGGAGATGCTAAAAAAAAAAAAGCAATCAAGTTTAGGGACATGTTCATAAGTTCTGTGGGAGTGGGGTGGAGATGGAGATGTAAAGATGAAGACATAACCATGTTCTGGGAGAGCTAAGCAATGTCACTGTGTTCTTTCACTTACACAGCTTCCAGATGATAAATGAATCCTTCACTAAAAAGCCTAGAGTGAGAATGTAATGAGGACAGATCAGTGCAGACTAGGTAAATGTCCCTGTGATTCAAACACCCCTGACTTCCTCTTGCACCTTGAGCGTTCAGAGCTTTTGCTTTACAGCCAAATATCCCACTGGCAATATCACAGAGAACCGAAGGGAAAGAGGAGGTAGGAGCATAAAGAGTAGTAATAGCAGAAGGTAGGAAACTGTAAAAACCTTCCCAAAAAAGTCTACTTCTTAGTGCCTCGGTTGGAAGGCTGGCTAGACACCCAGTCAAATTTCAAATAACAAAGGGAGACATGTCTTTGGAGGAAGTGAGGCTTCATTTGTTCCTGAGACAGAAAATGTTCAACCACACAGCTCGCTTCTGACATAGTGCTTTGAATCTTCGTATCACTACTAACCATCTCAATAAAGAGTTTAAAAAGGTTTAGATAGTCTGTGAAAGCAACAAAGAGTTTATATGACCCAACTATTTTCCAACTGAAGAGATGAAACTGACAGACATCCAATGGAAAAGAAAGACACACATGTAAGCCCTATGCCACCGAGATACTAGATTTCCACCTTATTAAGTTAATGGGGAAAAGATACTACCACTGACCTGAGTTCATTTACTCTTCCTTTCCAGTTTTCAAAAGAAACCAACAATCTAAGGTGAAGGTTCAACAAACTAGACAAAGTTAACTGAAAATATCATGTGTAATAAGAATAATAATAATAATGATATTTGGTTAAGCCCTTACTATGTGCAAAGCACTCTTCTAAGCACTGGGGGTGATACAAGATGATCAGGTTGTCCCACGTGGGGCTCACAGTCTTCATCCCCATTTTACAGATGAGGTAACTGAGGCACAGAGAAGTTAAGTGACTTGCCCGAAGTCACACAGCTGATAAGCGGCGGAGCCGGGATTAGAACCCACGACCTCTGACTCCCAAGCCCGTGCTCTTTCCACCGAGTCATTTTAGCAGCACTGTGAAGCATCTTGATCCTTTGATCTATTATAAGCCGTTCTGTTTTCCCCGGGGTCTGGCAAACTTCATAAAGGGCGGGGATGTTGAAAGAAAAAGGAAGAAATATGCAAGAACTCTGTCAGGTCACTGGTAAGAGTCTACAACTTAGAAGTTGTATACATTTCTCCCTCAAAGACATAAGACAATAATCCCTAGAGAATAATACAAGACAAAATTCGGGATGTTGCCGAAGAGTATACCAAATAGGTGGTCCACTCCCTTCAATTCCCTGGAGTGTGGCAGATCCAGTCCTTGGGGAGAGTAAGGGATCTGGCAATGCAATTCTAATAACAAGCTGCCATCTAGTGGCTCAACTCTTTGTAGGGAATTCCAAGGAATTACGGGGAAGGGACAGGAGGCGGAAACCACTGGATTTCGCTTGAAATCGCTTGAGTTAGGTGAGCAGAGTGCCTGTGCCAAGAGAACGGAGTAGAGTACACTCAGCTGCCTCCATCCGCCAGGGTTATCCACCCTTTTCATTCACTTGTGACTAAATAATTCTCTTTAATGAAGTAGGTTCAGTGACTCAGTGAGCCTGTTGTTGGGCAGGGAATGTCCCTATTTGTTGCTGAACTGTACTTTCCAAGCACTTAGTACAGTGCTCTGCACACAGTAAGCGCTCAATAAATACGACTGAATGAATGAATCCAGTTCTGCTACACGGCAACTGGGAAAGCTGATTCTGAAACCCGGACAGCCCCAAGCACCCATAAACATAATGGCTGTATATTATTTTTTGCTGGTTTTTTCCAGATTCCTTTTCCTAATTTGGGAATCCATCAAGACTCCGAGTGTCTTACCTTTCTCACTATAATAATTAGTAATTATGGTACTTGTTAAGTGCTTACGATGTGCCAAGCATGGTTCTAAGTGCTGGGATAGATACAAGTTAATCAGGTTGGACACAGTCCTTGTCCCACATGGGGCTCTCAGTCTTAATCCCCATTTTACAGATGAGGCAACTGAGGCCCTGAAAAGTTATGTGACTCACCCATGGTCACACAGCAGACATGACGTGGAGCCGCATTTAGAAATTCCAGTTCGGTGCTCTATCCACTAAGCCATGCTGCCTCTCTAAACCCACTCCAAACTGACTCTCTTGGGATACCTATCCTTTGCCTGGCATCAACTACCAATTAAATCAATCAACACTAGTTATTGAGAGTTTACTGTGGGCCGAGCACTGTACTAAGCAGTTGGGAGAGTACAATACTGTTGGTAGACAACCAGTCCTGCCCTCATGGGAACTTACAAACTACATGAATGGCAAACCCACCTCATCAGCACCTATCTTGCCTCCTGCTACACAACCATGCATCTCCTCTTGCCTCTAGGACATCTCCTCATGAAGAGTCCACCAATATCCTATATTGAACAAGATCCATAAGATGACAGGTAGATTTGGAGAAGGAAATTGTTTCGCTCACACGTGACGTGTTGGTTAAGGCATGTTGCTCTTCCACTTCCCAACCTTTACCTCCACCTTACTGTACTGCATCAAACAGTACTTTGTGTTCCCTTGTGTCTTTGAAACTTTACAGTATTTACAATAAAATAACAATGAGCGCAACTTACAGTCTCTACGGTCCTTGTAGGCAGGGAACATCTCTACAACCTACTGAACTGATCTCTCCTAAGCACTTAGTAGAGTGTTCCAATAGATATTATTGTTTGCTCTGAACACAGTAAGTGTTTGATAAATACCCCTGATTAATTGTGGTGGGCCTCGAGCAAACTGTGTGGAGATCACTGTCAATCAATTAATTAATGATGTTCATTGAGGGATTACTACATGCAGAACATTATCTTAAATGCTTGGGAAAATACAAAAGAGCTGGTGGATATGATCCCTGTCCTCCAGAACCTTATAGTCTATTGCCCAGAATATAGGAAAGAGGCATGAAAAAATGCGTCATGGTGGAATCTTCAAATCAGCTACTTCCTAACTCTTGTTTTGTAGATGCCATTTTCCCATAGCACAAGTTCTTTCAGGAACAGGGGCCAGTAACCTATGGTTCAGGAGCTATATCTGGCTTCCAAATTTGGCTCTCAGGTTGGTGAGGACGGTGCTGAGGAGTAGGAAGTTATAAATGGCGCCAATGGCCTTGGACTAAGAGGAGCCCTCACCAAACACCCATAATGCATGATGCCAATACCATATATCACCGACCTACCTGCCATTGCACTGCGTGTGGGCCTGCTAAGCTCTTCCCAGCTCATCATTGCCCGAGTTGGGGGGGGCATGGAGAAGGGAAGGGGGGGCACACCCAGGGTCTTCCCAGCTCTGGGCTGTGCAGGTGACCCTAGCCCTCAGAAGACCACAGACCCGGGATACGCGCCTTAGAGGTTCCCAAGGTGGGAGGCCCCAGATGGAGCCAGATCTAGACCACCTGGACCACCCACCCTGCACCGTTTGGATCGGGGAGCCTCATTCCATCTCGCTTGGGAAGGGAGTTTCCGCCCCTTCCTGGAAAGAGATCAACGCCCCTGGGGGCTCCCTCATGCTCAGCAGCTGCTCCCAGCCTGGGGGGATGGAGGGAGGCCTGTGACTGCTGATGGGAGCGAAAGTCTCAGACACCCTCTACACAGACCCAGAAGACCCTCCCTGCATCTCTCTGCCATAAGAGGTAGAGTCATCACTTGTGGGTGACCAGAGGACAGGAAAGGATAGGATCCTGGTAGGGCTGGGGAGAGCAAGAACACGTGTGCCCAGAACCCTCACCGTAGCCCTCCTGGAGGAGGGGGAGGATCTCCTGTCTTCTGCTCACAACTCACAGCAGGGAGGAAGGTGCCGCCTCATTGTGACCCATATCCAAGCAGAAAGGCACTGCCTGCTCACATCTCTGGGGCCGGGGAGCAGAGGGATGGGAAGGGGGAAGACACTGACCTCTGTCAGTGCTGACCGTTGATCCAGCTCCTCCTTTCCATCCCCTCCCTGTCACTCCCCTCCCTCTCTCCCATTAGACTGTAACGCCATGAGAGCAGGGATTGGTTCTTTTACCTCTATCATGCCCCCCAAGAGCTTACCATTCTTCCCTTAGATGTAAAATCCGCCCTTTCCTTTCCATTCAAACTGCTACACTTAAATCAAGTACTATCCTATCCTGCCTGGATTACTGCATCAGCCTCCTTGCTGACCTCCCAACCTCCTGTCTCTCCCCACTCCAATCCATATTTCACTCTACTGCCTGGATCATCTTTCCAAAAACACGTTCAGGACATGTCACTCCCCTCCTCAAAAATCTCCAGTGGTTGCCTATCCACCTCCGTATCAAACAAAAACTCCTCACCATTGGCTTTAAACCACTCCATCACCTCTCCCCCTCCTACCTCACCTCACTTCTCTCCTTCTACAACCTAACCCACATACTTCACTTCTCTGGTGCTAACCTTTTCACTCTGTCTGATCTCCTGTCTCGCCGACACCTGGACCATGTCTTTCCTCTGGCCTGAAATGCCCTCCCTCCTCAAATCCGACAGACAATTCCTCTCCCCTCTTCAAAGCCTTATTGAAGGCACATCACCTCCAAGAAGCCTTCCCAGACTAAGCCCTATTTTTCCTCATCTCCCACTCCTTTCTGCGTCGCCCAACTTGCTCCCTTTGCTCTTCCCTTGCCCCACAGCACTGATGTCTATGTCTGCAATTTTATTTATTTGTATTGATGTCTGTCTCCCCGCTGCTAGACTGTGAGCTTACTGTAGGCAGGGATTTTCACTGTTTATTGTACTGTCCTTTCTCAAGCACTTAGTTCAGTGCTTTGCCACACAGTAAGAGGTTAATAAATATGACTGAAAGATGAGAAGCAGCATGGCTCAGTGGAAAGAACATGGGCTAGGGAGTCAGAGGTCATGGGTTCAAATCCTGAATCCGCTGCTTGTCAGCTGTGTGACTTTGGGCAAGTCACTTAACTTCTCTGTGCCTCAGTTATCTCATCTGTAAAATGGGCATGAAAACTGTGAGCCCCACGTGGGACAACCTGATCACCTTGTATCCTCCCCAGCACTTAGAACAGTGCTTCGCACACAGTAAGCACTTAAATGCCATGAATGTATATTCTCCCTGCAGATCCCCTGAACTCTGCTTACAGTAGGATTCAGTCAATGACAGTGACGATAGTAATCAATCAATCAATGATATTGATCAAAGGCTTACTGGGGGCCGAGCACTGTATTAATGGCTTGGGAGAGTGCAATGCAACAGAGTTGACAGACAATTTCCCTGCCTACAGCAAGCTTACAGTCTAGAGGAGACAGGCAATAACATGAATAATATATCATATATAATTTAAAGATATGTACATGAGTGTTGTGGGGTTGTGGGCTGAGGTGAATATCAAATGCCCAAAGGTCACCAATCCAAGTGCCTAGATAACGCAGAAAGGAGAGGAAACTGGGGAAAAGTGGTGTTTATCAGGGAAGGTCTCTCAGAGGAGACGTGACTTCAGTAATGCTTTGAAGGTGGGGAGAGTGGTGTGTGGCATAAATGGACAGCGAGTAAGCAACAAATGGTAGATGAAATCAAGAGCCGGGGGCATAATCCCCTTCTTAAGTGTGAGGGGAGAGTGGGTTCAGCTGGTACATGTAGGCATAGGTAACAGCTGGTACATTTTTCATGCAATGAATTTTATTAATAATGTGTTTATACCTATGATTCTATTTATCTATTTTGATGGTATTGATGCCTGTCTACTTGTTTTGTTTTGCTGTCTGTCTCCCCCTTTTAGACTGCGAGCCCATTGTTGGGCAGGGACTGTATCTGCTGCCGAATTGTACTTTTCAAGTGCTTAGTACAGTGCTTTGCACACAGTAAGCACTCAATACATGCAAATGAAATATGATTGAATGAATGAATTCCCCCAAATATCTTGCTGCCATTTAAAAATCTCGAGTGCCCAGAGACTCTGTCTATCAGGGGTATCTTGAGAAGAAACATAGCCTAGTGGGAAGAGCATGGACTTTGGAGTCAGAGAACCTGGGTTTTAATTCCGGCTCTGACATTTACCTGCTTTGTGACCTCGGGCAAGTAATTTTATTTCTCTGTACTTCAATTTCCTGACCTGTAAATTAGGGGTTCAATACCTGTTCTCATTGTAAGCTTGTTGTGGGCAAGAAATGTGTCTGTTTATTGTTAAATTGTGCTCTTCCAAGCGCTTAGTACAGTGCTCTGCACACAGTAAGCGATCAGTAAATAATAATGACAATAATTATGGTATTTGTTAAGCGCTTACTATTTGCCAAGCACAGTTCTAAGTGCTGGGGTAGATACAAGATTATCAGGTTGTCCCATGTGGGGCTCACAGTCTTAGTCCCCATTTTATAGATGAGGTAACTGAGGGCACAGAGAAGTTAAATGACTTGCCCAAAGTCACAGAGCTGACATGTGGCAAAGCTGGGATAAGAACCCATGACCTCTGGCTCTCAAGCCCTGCTCCTTCCACTAAGCCACGTTGCTGAATGAACCAACTACTACTAATAATAATGTTGGTATTTGTTAAGCGCTTACTATGTGCAGAGCACTGTTCTAAGCGCTGGGGTAGATACAGGGTAATTAGGATGTCCCACATGGGGCTCACAGTCTTAATCCCTATTTTACAGATGAGGTAACTGAGGCACAGAGCAGTGAAGTGACTTGCCCACAGTCACACAGCTGACAAGTGGTGGAGCTGGGATTCGAACCCATGATATCTGACTCCCAAGCCCGTGCTCTTTCCACTGAGCCACGCTGTTTCCCCATACTTAGTCGGAGAGCCCCACGTAGGACAGGGACAGTGTTTGACTTGATTAACTTATAGCTAACCCACTGCTGGCATATAGGTTTTGTTAAGTGCTATGTGCCAGGCACTATACTTAGCGCTAGGGTAGATACAAGATAACCGGGTTGGACATAGACCCTGGCCTACTTAGGGCTCATTGTTTTAATCCCCATTTTCAGATGAGGTAACTGAGACAAAAAGAAAATAAGGCCACAGAGCACCAAGTGGAGGAGCCAGGATTAGAACCCAGGTCCTCTGATTCCCAGACCCGTGCTTTATCCACTAGGCCATACTGCTTCTCATAATCCATACCACAATTATTTTTCATCTTGCATTCCATCATGGAGAGTAGACATGGTCAATCTCAGCAATGTACAGTTAATTTTTCAGGATACAAGAACAAAGGGATGAATAACTAAATTCCACCAAAATGTTCACTTAGTCTTTTCACTTTGACCTTCTTTACCTAAGGAGCCCAAAATATGGTATAAAACCTTGCACAGAAATTCAAACAGCAAGAATACTGGAAATGTTTCTTTCACTTTTCACTACTAAGAATTGTGATACACTTTCTTATGAAACAATCAGGAAATGTGATTCAATCTAGTCAAAGAAAACACCCCAGAGCCCCGATTCGAAAGGATTATTTTAATAATAAAGGATCATTTTGTCTCACAATGTTATCACCTCAAAAGTGTCAAAATCTCCCAGCTCAGAATTTCATGCCTCAGAAATACTTAGGGCAAAGTGGAAAGAGCAAACAAACCTATTTATTTAACACGCTTACTGTATGCTGCGCTTGGCAGAATACAATATAACAGAGTAGGTAGAACCATTCCATGCCCAAAAAGAGCTTATAGTCTAGAAGGAGAGAAGATCATGAAGAACACATAGGAAGGGAAGAGGGAAGAAAAATACCCCTTACCTCCTGGTTATCTTTGTTTTGGTTTGCCCAGAAAATCTTGTGATAAAGGGTCTCCATTGAATTGCTGGAATCCGATCGGTCAAAACAGTGACGATCCAAAACTTCCAGCGTGTGCAATACGCGACTGATGGTGACCCCTAGATCCAGAAAAAGAAGCAAAGCATGTACCACTGAAGGAAAACACCTTTGAACAAGTGTTTCCCCAGCAGAAGGGCACATCAGAAATTTTCAACGAACCCCAATCGACAGAGATGAACCCTCAGACTGATACACAAAAGGCCCTCTGTTATATCGAATTCCCATCCCTCAGCTTCATCGAGGATGACTTAGGAAGTCTATCAATTTACGGAAAAATGATGCATTAAACCCAAGCCCCAGTCCCCTAAACCCGATGTTCAAGAGCATTAAGAATTGATTTTGCTAAGTTACTTTTGGTACCTGCTGTTGTCTCCTGGCACTTGTCAAAAGACCACCGCACCTCCACCGCACGACCCCTTTGTTTTATCTGCTGTTCGACCTCATAGATTTTTGCCCGAACCTGAAAGAGGAGTCCTGCTAATTAGCTGGGGCTAGAAAAATTACAATTCTCACCTCAAACACGACTTCCTCCTCTGTGTGAATAGGACATCTGACAGCGCTCTAAAACATTCCCCACATTTGGAAAAGGTAGCCGACTGCTTGGGTGTGGAGTGGGTTTTTATTTTCATGTCTACCAGCTCCACGGAAATACACAAATGTCCATTTTAGAAACTAAAATTCCACCTCAAAGAGGCATTGTAGGAGTAAATAATTTTCCCCTAACACATTATGCTCTGTTAAAAGTTTCAATGTACACGCTCCTAACTAAGGTTATGTGGGTGGAAACAGCTCTTAAGCTTTCTCCAGTTTAAGAAAATTGACTGGCAAAGGCCAGAGATCTTATTCTGAAAGCTTTAAATTACAATGCTACAATTCAAATTCGTAATCCTTTAATCCAAATAATCCGGCATTCATATATAAAGCCATAGCAATTATTGAACTATCACAATGAATACCTCTCCAAGGCTGCTGGAAAGTAATCCCCCAGAACCATGACCATAGTTTTGCAGCTAGGGGCTGGGTCCCTGTAGGAGATTGGGCTGGATTTACCCATCCAGGGACCCGGGTAGATCACACCTTGACAACCCAGGTAGACAAAGGTTGGGTTGTACTTGGGCTGTGTGTGTTTCCGCGTGTGTGTGTGTGTTGGGGGGGGAGGGGTATGGTATTTGTTAAGCGCTTACTATGTGCCAGGCACTGTTCTAAGCACTAGGGTGGATACGAAGCAATCAAGTTGGACACAGTCCATATCCCACACGGCACTCACGGTCTTAATCCCCATTTTAGAGATGAGGTAATTGAGGCCTAGAGAAGTGAAGTGACTTGCTCAAGGCCACAAAGCAGATGAGTGGCACAGCCGAAATTAGAACTTAGGTCATTTGGACTCCCAGGCCCGTACTCTCTCCCAGTAGGCTACACTGTTTCCAGGTGACCTGCATTTCCTTCATTTGGGGTCTGGAGGGTTCTGATGCAGCAGCTAAAGTGCAGCCACACATGCATGAAAAATAAACATGTAATGGACTAAATCAGCCAGTCAGTCAGTCAATCGCATTTACTGAGCACTTGCTGTGTGCAGAGCACTGTACTAAGTGCTTGGGAGTGTACAATATAACAATAAACAGACACATTCCCTGCCCACAATGAGATTACAGTCTAGAGGGGGAAACAGGCATTAAGATAAATAAATTACAGATAGGTACTTCAGTTCTGTGGGGATGAATAAAGGGAGTAAATCAGGATGACACAGAGGGGAGTGGGAAAAAAGGAAAAGAGGGCTTGGTCAGAGAAGGTCTCTTGGAGAAGATGTGCCTTTAATAAGGTTTTCAAGTGGTTGGGGTGGGGGGAGTCACTGTCTGTTTACGGTTGTATTGTACCCTCCCAAGCACTTAGTACAGTGCTCCGCATACAGTAATCACTCAAGATCCAACTGAATGAATTGTCTGTCAGACATGAGGAGGGAGGGCGTTCAAGGTCAGAGGCAGGATGTGGACAAGAGGTCGGTGGTCAGATAGACAAGATCGAGGTAAAGTGAGAAGGTTAGCATAAGTGCATGAGCACATGCACTGTAAATGTGCAATCCCAGCATGGCCTAATGGCAAGTGCTTGCTCCTGGGAGTCAGTGGATGTGAATTCTTATCTCAGCTCTACTTCAATCAATCGTATTTGAGCATCACTGTGTGCACAGCACTGTACTAAATGATTGGGAGGGCACACTACAAGAGAGTTGGTAGACACATTCCCTGCCCACAACAAGTTTACAGTCTATAGGGGAATACAGACACTAATATAAATTAATTACAGATATATACATAAGTGCTGTGGGGCTAAGGGAGGGGTGAATATTGCAACTTGCCTGTTGTGTGACCTGGCAAACTTCTCTGTGTCTTAGTTCCCTCATTTGTAAAATGGGGATTCAGTACCTCTTCTCCCTCCCCTTTATATGGGGAGCTTCATATGGGAAAGGGTCTGTATCTGATCTGATTATCTTGTATCTACTCCAGCATTTAGCACAGTGCTTGGCACCTGTAAGTGCTTTAAAAGTGCCACAACTATTATTATGACCCTCACCCACAAGAAATGTTTCCCAACCCTCTTCAGGAGATGATCAATGTAGGCCAGATGAGAGTCCATGGATCCAGGGTCTAGGCCAGGCTGGGCCAGATCAGATCTGGAAACCTTTGGGCTGTGCAGGAACTCCTCCTTCCCCACCTTATTTCCCAGCAAGGGCGTGGAAAAAAGGGCAAGTTCACTCCAGGAAGAAGGTTTAGACTGTGTGGGAATTCCGGGGGGAGGGGAATAGCATCTGTCTCACCTGGAAAACCTCAACTATTGAGGATCACATGACTGTAACTAACTCTTTCCTCCAGGGCATCAGCCCCAGGACAGTTCTCAAGCCATGAGAATTCCAGCTCGAGCTCAGAGAACCCTGCTCCTTCATTCATTCATTCATTCAATAGAATTTATTGTATGCTTATTTTGTGCAGAGCACTGTACTGAGCCCTGGGAAAGTACAATTCCTTCCCTCTTCCCAGGGCCCTAGGCCTACCAAGGGGCAGCCACAAGTCATCTCAAAAAATTCTTAAGAAAAACAAAAGGGGATTTTCTTGCAGGGACCTTAAGTGGGCTCCCAGGCACTTCACCCTAGAGAGACAATCAATCAATCCATGGAATTGATCGAGGGCTTACTAGGTGCAGAGCACTGTACTAAGTGCTAGAGAGAGTAAACTATGACAGATTTAGCAGACACATTCCTTGCTTATAACAAGCTTACAGTCTAGAGGGGGAAACAGACATTAGCATGAATATAAAGAGACACAGCAGGGCCTGGGAGTCAAAGGTCATGGGTTCTAATCCCAGCTCTGCCACTCGTCTGCTGTGTGGCCTTGGGCAAGTCATGTCACTTCTCTATGCCTCCATTACCTCCTCTGTAAAATGGGGATTAAGACTGTGAGCCCTACGTGGGACAGGGATTATGTCCAACCCAATTTACTTGTATCCACTCCTGAGCTTATTACAATGCCTGGCACAGAGTAAGTGCTTAACAAATACCATTATCATTATTATTATGAATAATTTATAATAGTTGATTTAAAGATATGTACATAAATGCTGTGGGGTTGGGGCAAATATCAATAAAGGGCACGAGGGCAAACCATCCTGGGGATCCTGAATCCCCCTCGAAATTCCAGACAAACCAAAATTAGAATCTCTACAAGTAAGCCTCTCCCCAACAACAGAATTCCATGAGTCTGTGAATCAGACATGAGCTCAAGCGCTAGACTTGCATCTATGCACAAGGACCTCACAGCCTCCTCTCAATCAGAGAACGCAGCCATGTCTTAGGAAAGATTGCCCATGTCCTACTGTAAGATGCAACCAGGGTCCGAACAGCCATGACTGTACCTGGTATACCAGATCAAGAATCCTAACCTCAAACCATAGGTCAAAAGGTAAGACACTGAAGGGAGGTGAACTCCTGAGCCGACAGCTTTGGAATCATTTCCATTGTCCAGGGAGAGCCTACCTGTTGATTGAACGTTGAGTTTCCGCCTGGCATAGGTAAACTCGACGGCGCGACTTGGAGCAAATCCAGAGGCGAGCCCGGATTAAGGCTCTTGCTTTCATTTGTGGAATAGTTCCACACCAAGGCACTTGGGCAACAAAGTGTTACAGTCTGAAACAACAAGGACAAAAAGAGGTTGCACTGCCGGTGACAGAATACTCTAACGGTGACCATTAATGGCTCTAGGAAGGTAAGGATTGGCCCCTGCCTTGGTGGTCGGTCATTCATTCAATTTATTCAATCATATTTATTGAGCACCTGTGTGTGGAGCATTGTACAAAATCATGCAGTAGGTCTCCTCAACAACATTTCTTGGGAATTCTTCCACTGGGGCGGAGGAGGAAGAGAAGTGGCTCCAGTTTGCTAGAGACTTGCTTCTCATGCTTCCTGACTTGCTTCCCATGCTTCCTGACATGGAAGGGGTCACAATGACATCAAGGGAGCCCCTGCTGCTACATAAGCACATGCTCCTTTCATTCAATCATTCATTCAATCGTATTGATTGAGTGCTTACTGTGTGCAGAGCACTGTACTAAGCACTTAGGAGAGTACAATACAACAGTAGACACAGTCCCTGCCCATAACAAATTTACAGACAAGAAGACTTACACAAGATCATCTGGCTCCACCCTGGCCACCAAACAATCTGTTAATCAATGGTATTTATTGAGTGCTTACTCCGTCCAGTATACTCTAGTAAGCGTTTGGGAGAGTACAGTAGATTAATGTATGAGTAGTATTTATCGAGTGCTTAATGTGTGCAGAGCACTGCACTAAGTGCTTGAGTGAATGCAATGCAACAGAGTTGGTAGACATGTTTCCCGTCCACAAGGAGATTATGGTCTAGGAGGGATTTAATCAATCATATTTACTGAGCACTTACTGTGTGCAGAACACTGTACTAAGCACTTGGGAGAATACAATATAACGCAGTTGGTAGACACCTTCCCTGTCCCCAAGGAGATTACAGTCTAGAGAGGATTTAATCCCACGGGGAAAATTGCTGCTCTTTCTGTTTCCAGGCAAATCCAGATTCACTGAAAACTTATTTACTTCTCAAAATGTGAGGGTGAGAAATGCAATTAAAATAAGGTTTTTTTTAAGTTATTAAACTGAAAATGAAATCTTCAAACAGGTAAGTTTAATCGGCCTTTCGAATGACTTTAAATAGCGTAAGATCACATCAACAGCTACTAAAAAGAGATCAATGTTTCTCATTAAAACAAAATCAGCATTTTAAAGTCTGTGCTGTTTTTCTTTCGATTGAAGAAAATTGAAATGCCAGCTACTCATGACTAATCAGCTAAATGAAATGTTCTAACATGGTTCTACAGCCAATAATTTCTATTAACTAGCCCCCAAAATAACTTCTATTTAATTTCAAGTGAATTTAGCCACGCCTGAGAGCCTGGGAGAATGGATTTCATCTCCCTATAAAACACCATGGGTATTGAAGTGCCAGGAATGTGGATGCCCAACCTTCCCTCTTAGTTTATATTCATTAATCAACTAATGAATGGTATTGAGTGCTTACTGTGTGCAGAGCACTGCATTAAGCACTTGGGAGATTACAGTACAATACACTCCCCGGGCCTCTCTTCTGGATATCCACAAGCTTCTGCTTAGGGAGCTTAACTGGTGGCCCGTAGACAAGAGTTGGAAAACCTATGTTCCAATTTGTAATGAACGTACCAGCTCTATAAAATCTTCCGGTATGCAAGGGAATTGGGGTGGGTGGGAAAGGAGATGGAAGAAGTTGGAGAAGTAATCAAGAAACGTGTGCAGCTACACTTTTTTCTGGTTTAATGGCTAAAGACTGATCCTGCTGGTGCATTTCAAATTAGCATTCCACAGGCAAGCAATTTCCTGAAGAGTGATGGGAGCTAACAGGAGTTAGAGAAAGTCTTTAAAGCTTGCATTTCCACCCTAGATTTTGAGAGGTACAAAGCTAATAAGGCAGACCAGATTGTTAGCAGTAGACTGGGCTGCAGTTCAGCACTGGAACGGGCCCACTGAGGCAAAACTTTTTCTGGGAGGGGGAAGGGTTGGCCAACGTCATCTTCCTCCACCCACCCTGCCTGCCTCTGGGTGGGTTGCAATGGCCAGGGGCAGGTTAGGAGGGCATTAAGGAGCAGTCGTCCGGCAGCTTGAACCACTCTCCGCCACAGACCGAGCCAGTGGTTACAGTCAACATGACCCCCAGCTCAACCACCGGTTGACTGCCCCCACTGAATTCACAAGAAGGGGATCCGATCATTCCTAGAGTTGCTGGTTGCCGGTTCACCATAGGGAAAACTCCTAACTCTATAGTCAGCTGGCTTAAAGCCAGGACCCTCTCTGGACTGGGCCCCAAGCAGCACTTCCCAAACTCCGGCTGCCTTGGAAAATCCCACGCTCTCAGAACCCGAGAGGTGCCAGAGCTGAGGCCGGGATGCCAGCCGCGCTGGGGAAGACTGCCAACCACAGACCTGCAGCATACAACTCAGTCCGTAAACCAGTGGACGGTGCTGAGGGCAGGAGAGAAAATCCGAGCAGGCCAGCTGGACCGGGCTCATTACGGGGGCGGGTGTGGTCGGGCTCGGAGCTGCTAAGGGCGGGTTGCTTGGTCCAATCATCATATGAGGTGAGTGTGCAGCGAGGAGAGTGGGACTGTCGCTCAGCAGCAAGGAAAGACGTCTGGCACAAAAGAAAGCAAGGCGACGAGACAGGTAGGCTGACTGAACAAATTCTTCGGAATACTGAAACAGAGAGAGCACAATAATCTCACGCTTGAGCCTCCCCCAATTCATTCGAAAGCATTTCAACCTTTCCAAGTGACAAAAGGATCACTTATTTTCTTATAAACATCCCCTACACGGTATTTAGAGTTAGCTGTGTCTTGGACAACTGCAGGCCCCTAACCCCAGGATTTATGTGAAATCAGGAAGGGTACCTCTTCATGCATTCATTAATCATTCAATCGCATTTATTGAGTGCTTACCATGTGCAAAGCACTGCATTAAGCGCTTGTGAGAGTACAATATAACAAACAGGCACATTCCCTGCCCACAATGAACTTATAGTCTAGAGGGGGAGACACCTCCTCCTCTCAATTAATCACTGGTATTGACCGAGCACTTATTGAGAACTGAGCACTGGACTAAGCACTTGGCAAAGTGTAAGAATATGAGTAGTGTTCTTCCTAGTCCCTGTGTTTGATGACTGTGGAAATCTATTTCATGTGAAACTCCAAGTGCCTTGGCTGCAGGCAGAAGATTGTGGTTCCTAATCCTAAAATCTAGGAAACAGAGGGAAAAGTGGAATTAGCTAGAGAGGGCAGCCATTACACAACTGGGGAACCTAATGCTTTCCTTGAAAACTACTCTACGACAATCACCGTGATCAGTACCAGAAACTCTGCTTTAATTTATTTTCACTTTTCCCCTCTCCACCTCTAGTCACACCCATCCAATAGCAAATATGGCTCTTCTAGACTTTTGTGTCTGATCAGATGATCCATTTTTCCATCTACAATTTCAAAATTCCAAAGATGTACTCTACCTGCAGCATTAGTGGCAACAAGAGTTTTAGTAGATCATCATCCACTGGTCTAATTTTTTCCAAAACATCCAGTATCCACGTCAAATACTCATGTCTTTCGAGCATTCCTTCCTTAAACAAAGGAGAGAATCACATTAGGAATGCACAAGCCACCTGGAGAAGTGCTCTGGCCTTGTTAACGACAGGCACGACAGCAGCAGATGGCTTCTAATTCATCAGAATCAAAAATCTGAGGGGAAAGAAGAGGGAGTAGTACATCATAAAGTGGGGGGAAATTAGCTTCCCTTTCTAACTGATCTGTCAACTCCACGGAGAAATACTCTATTTACGTTATCCAAGGTGGGCAGACAAAAAAAATATCAGAGATTCAAGGAGAGCCTAAATAAATTCTTGGACATTGTGGGTTGCCAGAGGGAAAAGGAACTTGAAGGATGTTGGAGGATTAAAGTTGCTCCAGGCATCCACTTTTTTTTAATGGTATTAGTTAAGCACTTACTATATGTCAGACACTGGACTATGCACCGGGGGAGATTCAAGCTAATGAGGTTGGACACCTTATCCATGTCTCACATGGGGCTCAGTCTTAATCTCCATTTTAAAGATGAGATAACCGAGGTGCAGCAAAGTGACTTTCACAAGGCCACACAGCAGACAAGTGTTGGAGTCAGGATTAGAACCCAGGTCCTCTGACTCCCAGCCCCGTGGTCTTCCCAGTAGGTCTCGTCACTCCTTGCCATCATTGTTGGGAGACGGACTACTGTTCTGGATTGATCACTGGGCTGATCCTGGGATGGCCCTTGTAAATGGCTCATGTTAAAAGGAACAACTCACCATGAAGGCCCCGCAGAGGAAGAACATCTTTATGGTCAGTGATCTTCTTATTCGGCAAACTCCTCCCGGGTAATCCGATAAAATGCCACAGGACTTTGACAATTCAACCACTGTCTAAATCTTTAAACCTCCCTAGTTGCAGGGCTGGTGAGGAGGGGGCAGGTTTGGGCCTTCCGGTGACCCCCCACCCCCAGTTCCTTCACCCCGGTGGGGTCTCCCAAGGACCAATCACTTCTTGGTCCTCCATCCTTTAGCAAGGCACGGATTTTTCATGTCCCCACCATGAACAAACACAGATACCCACAGTATTTCCATTTTTTCTTGGCATTTTAGCATCTCATGAAAAATGCCTCCTCCAATATGTCACTCTCCCACAACCTGAAAGCAGCATTAACCCTTGTGAGCCACAGCACACTCAAAAAGCAAAATATTACATGATCCCTGGCTATATTAATGGTATTTTCCTATGCTATTTATGAGTTTCCTATGTGCCAGACACTGTATTAAGCGCTGGGTAGATACAAGGTAATTAGGTTGGATACTGTCCCTATACCACATAGAGCTCAGAGTCTTAGTCGCCATTTTACAGCTGAGGTAACTGAGGCATAGAAAAGTTAAGTGACTTGTCCAAGGTCACACAGCAGTCAACAGTGCTCCAGTGCTTAGAACAGTGCTCCACTTGGGCACATAATAAGCACTTAAATGCCACAATTGTTAAACGGCAGAGACAGGATGATTCTATTTACTTGCTATTGTTTTAATGAGATGTTCCTCCCCTTGATTCTACTTATTGCCACTGTTCTTGTCTGTCCGTCTCCCCCGATTAGACTGTAAGCCCGTCAAAGGGCAGGGACTGTCTCTATCTGTTACTGATTTGTACATTCCAAGCGCTTAGTACAGTGCTCTGCACATAGTAAGCGCTCAATAAATACTATTGAATGAATGATGATAATGTTGGTATTTGTTAAGCGCTTACTATGTGCCGAGTACTGTTCTAAGCGCTGGGGTAGACACAGGGGAATCAGGTTGTCCCATTTGGGGCTCACAGTCTTCATCCCCATTTTACAGATGAGGTAACTGAGGCACCGAGAAGTTAAGTGACTTGCCCAAAGTCACAGAGCTGACAAGTGGCCGAGCCGGGATTCGAACCCATGACCTCTGACTCCAAAGCCCATGCTCTTTCCACTTAGCCACGCTGCTTCTGAATGAATGAACCCAGATCCTTCTAACCCCTGGGCTCATGATCTACCCATTAAGCCACACTGCTTCTAAAAGTTGTGTGAAAACTAGGAACTACAGGCCATCCAAATAACAAAGAATTATTTAAAGTTCCCAGTGAAATTAGTGGGAAGAGCAGAGGACTTGGAGTCAGAGGACCTGGGTCCTAATCCCAGCTCCACCACGTCTGCCACGTGACCTTGGGCAAGTCATTTGCCTTCTCTATGCCTTTGCTTCGTCACGTAAAATGGAAAGTAAATACTTCAGTGAGCCCCACGTGGGACAGGGTCTGTCTCCAGCCTAATTATCTAGTATCTACTCCAGAACTTAGTACCATTCCTGGCAAATAATAAACAAATATCACAATTATTATTATAATTATAATTATTTTTATCACACAAGTATGCTCCTAGGAATTTGGCCAGGTCTGTTCTTCTCAAGAACAAGCAACAGAAGCAGGGTCTACCTACTGAAAAGAGCACGGGCCTTGGAGTCAGAGGACCTGGGTTCTAATCCTAGCTCTGCCACTTGTCTGCTGTGTAACCTTGGACAAATCACTTAGCCTCTTTGTGCCTCCTCATCGGCAAAACGTGGATTAAGACTATAAACCCTATGCGGGACAGGGACTGTGCCCAACCTGGATTATTTTGTATCTACCCCAGCGCTTTGTATCTACTTGGCATATACTAAACTCTTAACAAATGCTAGTAAAATTTAAAAAAAACAGGTGAAATGAAACACTTCCTAGACCCATGAAGTCGCTGTACCATTACTCTAGTTGATAGAGGAAATATCTAAAGTGCCTTGTTTTTTTTTTAGTTTTTCTGAAGGTCTTTCTCCAGATGAAAAGGTTAAACTTGAAAATGTTAAGAATGGCAAAATGGCCCAACACTAACACCTTAGAGGAGTTTCCACGAGGGCAACCACAACCCCACAGTTGCTCAAAGGATCCAGTGATCATGGAGCAGGCAGCTTCTTGGATTGGACCAACCATCGTTCCCTTCTAGTGGTGCCATTTTGTGGGTTCTAATGAATAGTTTATTTCTAGCAGCTTGACTTAGTGGAAAGAGCACAGGCTTGGGAGTCAGAGGTGGTGGGTTCTAATCCCAGCTCCACCTCTCATCAGCTGTGTGACTTTGGGCAAGTCACTTAACTTCTCTGTGCCTCAATTACCTCATCTGAAAATGGGGATTAAAACTGTGAGCCCTATATGGGACAACCTCATTACCTTGTATCTACCCCAGTGCTTAGACTAGAGCTTGGCACATAGTAAGCGCTTAACAAATACCATTATTATTATTATTAATTGGTCAGGAGATCATTACAGAGGGAAAAAAAGCATGTATTTCTTGGTAAGGCTACCTGGAACATGTAAAATGCCAACTTTTCATTGTATTCCCACTGCTTCATGGCTTGTTCCACATCTTGGGGGACAGCTGCTGAGTCGTGGCCAGGGTTCGAGGTCATATGGTAAAATTCGGCAATCTTCGCCAGCTGTTCTCGAAGGTAGCGGGTAGAGATCTGGGTCCATTCTGCAAAACATGGATCAGACCTACCTGATTTTCATAGGCATGGTGATCAGCGAGTACTTTTACTTTAAAAGCAAGACTTTTTTTATTAACTATAGAGACATTTGCAAAACACTAAGTAGCAGCTGTGAAACAGCATCTATTATGTGTTAATGGGTTTTGAGCGTGTATCTTCTATGCACTGTTCTGAAAAGCGTACCCACGGTGAAGTGCCTAACTAGCTAGCATATCCTAGTCTAATGAATGCCTGCACCTGCAGCTTAAGAGCAGAAATACGGGCCAGGCCTCTGGGGATCATGGTTCCATCCCAACAGGGTTCAATCCCTTGAACCTAGAAGCGAGGATAAACGCCCTCCAATTAGCCCGTTCCATCTGGCCAAGATCCTAAATATCAGGTATCTCAATGCAAGATCATGGGGATTTTAATGGCCTATATAAGGAGAAAGGAAACAAAAAAATTACCGAGTGCTTCAGATCTAACCCAAATGGCTTCCAATCTGCTCAAAATAAAGCACTCTTAAGAAAGGGCTAAATAAAGGTTATTGTGAAAGGTGTCAACTGGGCTATTTGAACCATGCTCTTGTGCAACTTGAAAGAGGATTTTCAGGAAAGATGGACAGTCATCATGACCCTCAATCAGATCTCACCTTTCACATATATACACACACCCAACCACAAACACCTGCCCCGACACACACACCCAAACACGAACATCCACATGACACGCTCTATCTCTTTTTCAGGCAGGATTCTGGGCTGTTCCCATAGGAGCCTCTCCAGCTGAGGTTTTTACATTATCTAAAGGTCTCCGGGGTCACCTAGAAACAAAGTCACAAGAGGAGGGGGCAGACAAAATTAGTATATTAAATGAAATTGAAGGGCTCCAATGGAGTAGGCATATTGCCTTTGACATTTTGGGAAACTGTACCACCAACACAGATCTTCCTGTGGGTAGAAAGGGAATATCCTTGTGTTGACGGCTATAATTTAATAATTATGGTATTTGTTAGGTGTCAGGCACTGTTCCTGTGATTTCCACAAGTAATGGTGAAACAATAGCCCAGAAACCCTTCCCACTGAAACTCTATCACCCTATCGAGTGCTTCTATCCCATTTTTCCTTGGGGACATGGCGTGAGCCCCAAAGTGGAGTTTTTAGGAACTCCCATTAATTGGCCATACTTCATACCCAAAGGACTCTACATAGAATGATGACTTGCAAAAAAACCAAACAAAAGCATATTATCTGTGTAAGTGAACCCAAAGGTTATCAAATGATAGCTGGATGATAAATTTGCTCTTAGACCATCTTGAAAATTACCCACATGCTTCTATATACACAACTGCCAAACAAATTAACAGGGGGTCTAATTGTGATGGCCAACTAACCAGTTAGGAGCCAAAAGAGAATTTAAAGGCAGCCAACAACTAATCACTTTTGAGATGATAATGATAATAACAACAAGAATAATAGTGAAGTGATTTGCCCAAGATCACACGACAGGCAAGTGGTGGAGCCGGGACTACAACTCATGACCTTCTGCCAATTAGAGAGATGCAGAAGAGAGTGGGAGAAGAGAAAATGAGAGCTTAGTCGGGGAAGGCCTCTTGGAAGGGATGTACCTTCAGTAAGGCTTTGAATGTGGGGTCAGTGATCATCTGCTGAATATGAAGAAGGAAGGTGTTCCAGGCCAGAGGCAGGAGGTGGGCGAGTAGTCAGTGGCAAGATAGAGGAGAGTACACAGAGTAGGTTGGCATTAGGGGAGCAAAGTGCGCAGGCTGGGTTGTAGTAGAAAAGCAGTGAGGTAAGGTTTGAGGGAGCAAGATGATTGAGTGTTTTGAAACTGATGGTAAGGTGTTCGGTTTGATGCAGAGGTGGAGGGGCAACCACTGGAGGTTCTTGAGGAGTGGGGAAATGTGCACTGAACATTTTTGTGGAAAAATGATCTGGGCAGCAGAGTGAAGTAAGAACTGGACTAGGGAAGAGACAAGACGCAGGGAGGTCAACAGTCAGGCTGATACGGTATTCAAGGCAGGATAAACTCTTTGGATTAATGTGCTAGCTGTTTGGATGGAGAGAAAAGTGTGGATTTTAGTGCTTTATGAAGGTAGAAACACCAGGATTTAGTGACAGATTGAATATGTGGGTTGAATGAGCGAAATGAGTCAAAAATAACACCAAGTTTACTGGCTTGTGAGACAGGAAGGGTGGCGGTGAATTCCTTCCCAAGCCCTACAACTGGAAAAGAAATGACTCCCTTCTGTATTAGGTGGATAGCCTGTTCTCTAAAATACATATCTTCTATGTGGGGTGAAAGGTTCGCTCTTCAAAAACCACAGGTCGGGCATTAAGAAGAGCGGGAATTTCCAAACTGCCTTTAGTCAGCCGAGAAATAAAAGCGTCAATAAATACTTGACACGGAACACTTTCTAAAAATGATTCAGAAGTCCCTCTTTACTCCTCTTTCTCTGTCATATTCCTGTAAAAGGACTATTGTCAAGAGGCAACTTATGACCAATATTTCTGTGCCTCTGCATTCACAACCCAAGGGAATGAATCATTGTCACCACTCCAGGCATAGATCTGAAAGGGTTCAAGGATTGGCCACAATTATAGTCAGAAATAAAAAATGACTCCCTGAAAGCTCCAAAATAATCTCACTCTATCCGGGAAACTCCCACCATCTTTTCCACTTGGGTCGGAAATTCAAAACAAAATCTGGGTGTTGGCGCATGATTCTAGATAGGAAAATGCTAAAAAAGGGCATCATAGGGCGAGAGCAATAGAGTAAGGCGGAGGTAAGTGGACTGGCAGTTGGCACGATGCTGTGATTAATTTTAACTCCTCCACGGATGTTCTCGGAGCAGTAAATTGCTGCCTGGCCCCTCAAGCTCTCTCGTTCAGAGGGGTCAAAGGGGATTTTAATGCCAGAGAAAGCTTTTAAGACAGAGTGAGAGGCTCAAATTAAATTGTTTATGAAAGCAATGAGCCATGGACCATATTTTGCAAGCTGCTAGATTTTTCAAGTCATCCTCCAACAGAGCTCCCTCTCACAGGTTTTCAGACCTGACTCCATATTACTTGCTTGCTCCCACAGAAGGCTGGGACTATAACGAGTCTAAAAATTTGACCCATTCTTTTGACTTTCACTTATTCAAGAGCTTCAAGGAATGACATTTGCTGAGAGGCCCCCGTTTCATAAGCACATACTGCAGCAATGTCCTTTATCAGATATCAACATGCCAAATTTAGGGTGGAACAGAACCTCAAATGTCAAAACTAGGTAATACTTTCTACCCTACTACCCTACAGTGGTCGGTGCTTGGCTCAGTGGAAAGAGCATGGGCTTGGGAGTCAGAGGTCATGGGTTCAAATCCCAGCTCTGCCACTTAGCTGTGTGACTGTGGGCAAGTCACTTCTCTGTGCCTCAGTTACCTCATCTGTAAAATGGGGATGAAGAATCTGAGCCTCACAAGGGACAACCTGATGACCCTGTATCTCCCCCAGCGCTTAGAACAGTGCTCTGCACATAGTAAGCGCTTAAATACCAACATTATTATTATTATTATAATTATTATTATTAACCTCACCACTTTCCTTTTTCCTTTCCCCTTCCCTCCCGGATTTGTTTGGTCATTTGGGGCAGGAACACTTTTCCCGGGCAGTCAGTATTCCCACTAGGCAAGGTTCTTTTCCAACCCAAACACCGTTTGTCTCATCTTGACTCTGTAAGTCCTGCAGAAATGTGTCTGCTGTGTGACCTAGGACAAGCCAGCTTCTTTGCACCTCAGTTACCTCATCTGTAAAATGGGGATTAAGACCGTGAGCCTCGTATGGGACAAGGACTTTGTCCAATCTTATTAGCATCTACCTACTCCAGCACTTAGTTCAGTGCCTGGCACACAATCTCTTAATACCATAAAAAATAAATAAAAAAAGAAAGTGTCTGGAGAGAACAGAAGAGGCTCAGAAGCAGCAGGGGAGAAAGAGAAGAATAGAAACGCAATGGAGCGAGGACAAGACAACAGTATACAGCCAGAAGGTCAAGCAACAAGAAAATCAACCCTGGGGGTTGTTAACCCACCACAAAGGCTCTCCTCACCCAGAAAAATCAGCCCCAGCTACCAGAAAGAGGGGAAGCTAAGGCAGTCTTTGTTGTCCTTGGGTCCAATTTCACAAAGACAACAAACATAAAGGAAATTTGAGCTGTCCCTGTGACTGATGAAATGTCATCCTATTTCTATGTGCTTCCCAAGTGAACTCCATGCCCTGGATCTCTTTCATAGGGAACACTGGTTTTGGGAGCTCAGTGGCCATGATGACAATAGCTCTGACACCACAAGTCTACTGAACATCTACCCCTAAGCAAGGCCAGTCCAATGCAATGGAGAAAGAAGAGGCCCCACAAAACGCATCAACAGCTCTCGAGATGGAACACCAGAAATTCAGGAAGTAAACTCCACTGTCCTCTCCTAAAAGATATACCTGACTAGAAGGGTGTCATTGTGGGGGTATCAACATGCCACCGAGAAAGTTGAGAAGTCTTCCTAATGAAAACTTTCCTTTCCCTTCATTTTATGCCACCCCACACTCAGTCTGTAAGAAAGTTGAATCTGAGAGTTTCCTTTCTCTCCCAATACATAGTCTATTCTCAATTTGATACTCTCCTCTCCGATTAAACGCTATTTCCCGGTGTTTTTCTTCTTGTCCATTCTACTACTGAGCCACCATTCGGTCCCTTGATTAGGAATTATTCATTCCCCCATCAATCATGCCACCATTTCCCTTCCCACATTGCCACTGGCTTTTTATTGCTCTGGGAGTTTGCCTCCTAATCGTAGGCAAGATACAGTTCCCACATCATGATCAATGACATTACCTAGTCATAAGTCATCCAACCCTCTGAAATTAAAGTTCCTGGGCTTGTCAGGTGAGCTGTTCTAAAAATTTGGAAGATTACTAGGTAAAGGAGAAAGTCAAAATACTGTAGCAGAAGGATCAGCCCAAATACTATCCTGACCTTATCATTCTGAGCCAGGAAAAATGGCCCAGAGTGTCAATCCTAAAATGCTGCTCCTGGCACTTCCCTTAGCCCAGCTAGCCAAGGGCAATGACGGTGTCCACATTTAACCATTCTAGGAAGCAGCATGGCCTGGTGAGAAGCAGCATGGTCAAGTGGATAGAGCATGGCCCTGTGAGTCAGAAGGACTTTGGTTCTAATCCTGACTCTGCCACTCATGCTCTGTGTGACTCTGGTCAAGTCACTTAACTTCTCTGTGCCTCAGTTACCTCACCTGTAAAATGGGGATTGAGACTGTGAGCCCCATGTGGGACAGGGACTGTGTCCAACCTGATTAGCTAGTATCTACCCCAGAACTTAGTACAGTGCTTGGCACATAGTAAGCACATAAGAAGCGCCATAATTATTACTATTATCCTTCATATCCCAGTTGTCCCTGATGCTTTGGGTCACTTGGAACCTCTGCTGTACCTCTCTCTGGCTCATCCACATGTCTCTCTCACCCTGTCACCCGTCCTTCTATTCTAAATCTATTTCTAATAAATTTGTGTTTGGGTCTGCAAAAGCAAAAGTCACACACGTCTCCCTGATCCTGTCACCCGTACCTCTATTCTAAATCCATTTCTGAAAATTTGCTCTTGTGTTGGCAACACGGTGGACCTGGCTGACGCAACATCTTTTGACAATCTAGTCCCCCCTCACAGAGATGTCCAGCGACTCCCATGCCCCAGCGATGACCACAGAGCCAGAGAGCTGATGCAGCGGGGCATCAGCACTGCAGAGGCCTGCTAGGTGGTGGTGGCGGAGGAGGTGAATGTCAGAGGAGATCTGAGATTCTTCCATGCCTCCTCTACAACCTGCTCTCCCCTCATCCCAGTTTGGTTCAGCCTCAGTCTCCACCCCCGGCTTTGTGGCCACAGGGAATAATAATGATAATAACAAATGTGGTATTTGTTAAGCCCTTACTGTGTGCCAGGTACTGTATTAAGCACTGGTGTGGGTACAGGCCAGTCAGGTTGTACACAGTCCCCATCCCACATGGGGCTCACAGTCTCAATCCCCATTTTACAGATGAGGTAACTGACGCACAGAGAAGTGAAGTACATGGCCTAACGTCACACAACAGACAAGTGGCAGAGTCAGCATCAGTACCCATGACCTTCTGACTCCCAGGCCCGGGTTCTGTCCACTACATCATGCTGCGGGGAGTTAGGGCTTGGAGTGGGTTGGCTTTATATTGGGGTCAGCTAACCTGTGGCCACCAACTATCTAATTATTCTCTACATATTTCTTGCTACACACAAATGTGATGGCTAGACGTCTGGATCTATACTGGGGGTCCAGTTTCAGCTGGGGTGTCCCCTGACCAGACCAACTGGGAGCCTGACTCTTGTTTTAAGCACTGAGCCTCTATTTACTGTGGCTCCTGCTGATGAACCCCCTGGCTCTGACAAAGAACTGTAATGACCCTGGAGCAAGTATGTGTTTGGAGGTGAGTCAGGCTTTCCCCTCAAAGAAACACTCCAGGTTTGGTCAAACACTGTGGCCTAGTGGTAAGAGCATGAGTCAGGGACTCAGAGGACTTGGGTTCTAATCACACCTCCATCCTTGCCAGCTGAATGACCTTGGGAAAGTCACAACTTCTCTGTGCCTCAGTTTCCATATCCTTAAAATGGTATTGTTGCTGAACTATACTTTCCATGTGCTTAGTACAGTAAGTGCTCAATAAGTGTGCCTGAATGAATGAATGATTCATTCCAATGCCTGATTTCCATCCTACTTAGACTGTGAGTTCCTATGTGGGACAGGGACTGTGTCTAACCTGATTAACTTGTATCTACCCCAGTGTGTAGAACAGTGTTGAACACATAGGAAGCATTTAAATACAATCAAAAAAAATTTAATGGCACCTCCGAAGTCATGTTATGCTGTGTGCCCAGCCTAACACCTATGACATCAAGTGCACCTCCTTCTCCTGAATTCAGGAGGTCAGTCAGTGATCACGCTATGTTCAGATCAGCCCCATTGAGTGGTTGAAAAATCATAAAGGGGTTAGAAAGTTGTGTTTTATGACTCTACTTTATTATCTGGCATATTATTATTACCACCATCTATTTCCCATCACGCGTGCCAGTAATTACAGGCTTTAATATGGGTTTCCTTTTTAGGAGGATGTGGCTTGTGGATCTTCATTCTGGTCTACACAGGGACCCCAGGGCTGAGCTGGGCGGAGCTCTTGGTCTCAGTTATAGACAATAAGGTCTCAACATTGACCACAAGGAAAGCCCCCAAAGTGCACCGGTTCAGAAAATGCAAGCCCTCAACAACAGGTCTCATTTGGAGTTGCCAAGAGGTCCCACATTTCCAAAACAGATTTCGTCAATAAATGAGAACTCTGTGCAGTGAAAAGAGAAAGTGTGATGATTTTATCTTACAGCATATGAAATTTTGGTGCTTGTGGGGGAAAAACAAGCATTCCTTCAAATCTCCTTATAAAATATAATTGTTCTGCAAGATACTTTCCAGGGAAGGGAGAAAACCACATCTCTGCTACCCTTTATTGTTTCTTCATTCTATCCTGAATTCCTTCCTCCTCCGATATCAAATCTGGATTGTCTCTTGAAAATACTGGTTATTAAATTATCTCAACAGTTTAGAAGAGAAAGATCAGCTACATCACTCCACAAAGATCCCCTCCCCATAACAAGAATATTCTAAGCCACTGAGGAGAATCACTGACTATGACTAGGTTTAGCCTAGCAAAGCTAAAACTTTGAAAACAAGTCGGCTCTTCCACCTCTGGAGAGGGAACATTTTACAATGGAGGATTAAATTTCCCTATTTAGTCAAATGGGGGGGGTTGGAAATATTTGCCCAATTATTTTTGAATTTTTAATAGTCTTATGACCTCTCAGCAGAGGGATGTCAGTCCCCTCAAACTTGATTCCCAACCAATAAGGCAGATGTCAAACTGAGGCCCTACTGGTGACCCCATATTTCCTGACTTCACTCTGTACAGCACACAGGCCTATCACCCACCTTTCCAGAAGAAGAATTTATCCAGAAATGTGTGGAAGAAGTTGGAAAACTTTGTCACTATCCACAATGCACCAGCCGAAATGGGTGGCCAGGCATGCCATGACTGCCAAAGGATAGGCATAGGCCCTGCTCTCAGTGTAGTCAATGGCTACTTTTTTTAAAAGAATGGTAACAGTGCTTACTATGTGTCAAGCACTGTTAATAATAACCATTATTATTATTATAATGGTACTTCTTAAGTAATAATAATAATGGTACTTGTTAATTACTTACTAAGTACTGTTCTAAGCACTGAAGAGATAAAAGTTAATCAGGCTGATAATAGTTTCTGTCCCATATGGGGTTCACAGTCTAAGTAGGAGGGGGAACAGGTACTGAATCTCCATTTTGCAACTGAGGAAAGTGAAGCCCAGAGATGTTAAGTGACTTGCCCAAGGTCACACAGCAGGCAAGTGACAGAGCCGGGATAAGAACCCAGATCCTCTGACTCCCAGCCCCGTACTCTATCCACTAGACCACGCTGCTTCCCTTGGAGTTTAGAGATGTGTGCTTCAGAAAAGTAAAAGGGCTATGCAAATTCAAGATGGTAAAAACAGTATACACCCCAGGCATTTTAAGAAGCCCAAAGCCCCATTGTGACCAAATGGAAAGAGCATGAGCCTGGGTGTCAGGAGACCTGGTTCTACTCACAGTTCTGCAATTTGCCTGCTGTGTGACCTTGGGCAAATCCTTAACTTCACTGTGCCTCAGTTTCTAAATCTGTAAAATGGGAATTAAATACCTGTCCATCCTCCCTCCCTCTTACACTGGGAGTGTCATCACTGTCTCGGATGGGGTTTCTTGTATCTGCTCCAGGTTTGTCTTGTCTTATGCCGTTGTTTCGACCCATAGCTACACCACTGTCACATCTCTCCCAGAACGCCCCGCTCTCCATCTGCAATCGTTCTGGCAGTGGATCCATAGAGTTTTCTTGGTAAAAATACAGAAGTGGTTTACCACTGCCGCCTTCCACAGAGTTGACTCCAGTGTGCACTCTCGACTCTCTCCCACAATGCTGCTGCCCAGCATTTGACTTGAAGTTTGACTTGTAGCAGATTGCCTTCCACTCGTAGCTAAGAATGGAATGGGTAGGCTTCTGCTTGACTCTCCCTCCCGTAGCTGGGACTGGTAGAGGACTGGAAATTCTCCAGGTACGACCCTGAGATGGGCCTGCTCCAGTACTTAGCACTTAATACTTGGCTCATAGTAAGTGCTTAACTACACTCGATACAAGATACAAGGCAACAAGATACGAGACAATCAGGTAAGACACAGGTTCAGTTCTTCATGGGGCTCAATCAAAGGGGAAGGTAGAAGAGATATTGAATCCCCATTTTACAGTTGAGGAAATAGGGGCACTGAGAAGCCAAATAACTTGCCCAAGGTCACATAATATCCAAGTGACAGATCAGAATTAGAATCCAGGTCCCTGGGGCCAAAGCCCATGCTCTTTCCACCAGGCCACGCGGCTTCTTGGGGGGAGTGTCAGTGACCTATGATCTTTTTAGCCACAGCCACTTACAAGCATAAGCTCTCATCATCTGTGGCCATATCTTCAATCTTTAGGAACAGTTCTTTAAAACTCTATCAATTATTTATGAGTTTCTGTCATTCATGCTTTTCAGAGTCTTTTAGGGATTTGCCTCTGTCCTGTGTTTTGGGTTTACTTACATGTTTGTGAATTTGTGTTTCTATAATCTCCTCCTGGAGGGCAGGATTCTGAGAGGTGAGGAGATGGGAGAATAATTATATTTTAGGAAGATGATCCAGGTTGAAGAACATAGAGCAGACCCGTGTGCAGACTGATAAAGTATTGCAATTGAGAGATGATGAATGCTTAAACCAGCGTGGTGACCGTTTTCAGGAAAAGGAAGGAGAAGATCCAAAAAACAGTACGGAGAAACAAGTGGTAGGATTTTGCAACGGACTGAAAGTGAATATTAAAAGACAGTGAGGAGTCAGAGGCGACCCCAAGGTTGCAGGACTTCTGGGACACAGAAGACTGCGGTGCTGCTGACAGAAATGGGGAAGCAAGAAGAGCTGGTTTAGGAGGGAGAGTGAGCTCATAATAATCTTTCCTGCTGCCACAGTGTTTTCCAAATCAAGCAGAAACTTCATTTTCTTCCCTGAAATTTCTCCTGAAAGCACACTTATGCAAGCCCACGTTCTCTGCAGGGGCCTGAATTACCATCACCTTAATACAGCAGACATGGGCTCTGAGAGTGAAGCCTTTCAGGACAGAAACCCACATTCTCGGTTTAAGTGCTGGGCAGATCTACTGAAACACACACAACGATAGGGGAGGTTTGGGTGAGCCGGCCTTCTTGCCGCATTTCTTTCAGTGAGATTCCACTGACTAAACTAATCGACTTAAAAAAAATCCCATTAAAATCAAATAGCGGTACTTTATAGTCCTATTCCAAATCCAAATGTGGTTTCCTAATAACAGAGCATATGTTCCCATGATGAAGAAATAAAGTCACCTTATAAGCTCATCTAAGCAAACACAGCCACAAAACCACAACCAAATAAGTGTGGCCCAGGATATTCAATCTCCTCCCAAGGTTGGAGACAGGTTGCCACCAGAGCATGATGTAGTTGAAAGAACACAGGCCTGGGAGCAAGAGGACCTGGGTTCTAATCCTGCCTCCGCCACTTATGTGCTGTGTGATTTTGGCAGGTTAACTTCTTTGGGCCTCAAGTTACCTGATCTGTATAATGGGGAATAAGGCTGTGAGACTCACGTAGGACAACGACTGTGTCCAACCTGATGAGCTTGAATCTACCTCACCATTTAGTACAGTGCTTGGCACATAATAAGCACCTAGCAAATACCATGAAAACTAATAAAATAATGAGAACTCAACTGGAACCCATTTTTAAATGTCTCTGCCACTGAATTCTGACAGCCAAGGATACACTGGGCCTCACTGAAAGTGAGATCAATAGGACAAACCTATTTATTGAGCACTTACTGTTTGCAGACCACTGTACTAAACGCTTGGGAGATAACAACAGTTGGTAGACATGGTCCCTGCCCACAGTGAACTTACAGTCTATACAAGTAGCAGCAGCATGGCTTAGTGGATAGAGCACAGGCCTGGGAGTCAGAAGGACCCAGGTTCTAATCCCAACTCTGCTACATGTCTGCTGTGTGACCCTTGGTAAGTCACTTAGCTTTTCTGGGCCTCAGTTACCTTATCTGTAAAATGGGGATTAAGAGTGTGAGCCCCACCTGGGAAAGGACTGTGCCCAACCTATTTAACACATATCTATCCCGTGGTTAGAACAGTGCTGGGCACATAGTAAACACTTGAGTACAATTATTATCATTACTATTGTTGTGAAACTGTCATCTCTCTATTCTCTGAGCTGAACCTCCCCTTTTGTGGTTACAGCACAGGATTAGGCTTCAAAGAACTAAAAAAGTCAAAAGTTATCTTCCCTTCCCTCAGGGAACTTGCATTACAATGGGAAAGGCAAAGACATACCCTGATGGATAGATGCTCACTAAAAGTATGAGAAAAGATACAAAAAAATACCCAATTGAATGTATAACTGCCAAATAACGAAACTGAAAAATGCATCAGTGGTAAAGGTGACTGAGGCGATGACATTTCTGTGGAGGTGGGGGGAATTCATCCTTGAGGTGATGGCTTTTTAGGAGACTTTGAAAGAGGTGATCAGAGATGGCAACTGAGGCAAGGGGAGAGTAAAGAGTGAACAGTCGGAGGCAGAAGAGCAAAGAGCGGCAGGTGGTTAGAAAGTTATACAGGACCGAAGCACTCAAGTTAAGGTGTAGGCAGAAGAGAGCAGAGAGGTGGGGTGATTCCACAGTGATTTTTCTAGACCTGATGAAATGTTTCAGCCTTTTGAAAGGCTTATAATTTAGAAGTAATATGATTTAGATTAAGAAGTAAAACCTTAACCTTGAAAGCATTTGGAACTTGGGTCTTTTGGACCTCTAAAGCTTCCCTTTGTTCTCTGGAGGGGAGAGAGAGAGAGAAGGACAAGCACCCTCCTGACAACAGGGAGAAAAGCTGTCTCCTGCAGATAGGCTTAGCCAGGCCAGGATTGCCTGCACTCCAGGGAAAGAGCAACACAGCAGTGTATGTGACAGCTAATGACCGGCACCGACTACCACCAGCTACTTTGAGGGGCCACGGCCTTCCAAGGCTAGAGTTGTGGGTATTCCAGCTCCGTAACAGGGAAAAGAGAGTCTTCCCTGCAGGAGGGCTGGCAAGAGAGGAGAAGAGAATGTCAATCTATTTTTCTACTTCCCTAACTTGATGTCCAGGGAAAGTGATTATGATTTTCTATTCCTCAGCATCGGTTCTTTATCTCACTTCAACCGTTCGTATTTATTTAGCACTTAATGTGTGCAGAGTATTGTACTAAGCACCTGGGAGAGAACTAATAGAATTGGTAGACATGATTCCTGCCCATATCGACCTTGGTCTAGAGGGGAGACAGACGTTGATATAAATGAAAATGAATTACAGGTGTGTACATGAGTGCATGCTGTGGGATGAGGAAAGAGGACAAATTCAAGTGAAAGAGTAACGCAGAAGGGAGGAGGGCTTAGTTGGGGAAGGCCTCTGGACTAGAAGGAAAGGCTTAAAAGGACATTGTAAAAAGGCTGAAGAAGTGCTGACTGAGAAAAAGTAGCATCCCCCATCTGGGCCCCTCAGAGGAAGCTCCTTGCCTTAATGAACTGGATGATTCCACTGGGGATGCTCATCTTTCTGAGCTTTCGAAGGTATTCGGTGATGTCGCTCATCTGAAAGCCGACGCTGACGGCAGTATACAGGGATTAGGCCATCAGTTTGTAATAATGATAGTGGTATTTGTTAAGCGCTTACTATGTGCAAAGCACTGTTTTAAGTGCTGGGGGATACCAGGTGATCAGGTTGTTCCACGTGGGGCTCACAGTTTTAATCCCCATTTTAATATAATAATAATGTTGGTATTTGTTAAGCGCTTACTATGTGCAGAGCACTGTTCTAAGCATTGGGGTAGATACAGGGTCATCAGGTTGTCCCACGTGAGGCTCATAGTTAATCCCCATTTTACAGATGAGGTAACTGAGGCACAGAGAAGTGAAGTGACTTGCCCAAAGTCACACAGCTGACAAGTGGCAGAGCCGGAATTCGAACCCAAGACCTCGGACTCCCAAGCCCTGGCTCTTTCCACTGAGCCATGCTGCTTCTCTTTGTACTCGTGCACATACCCATTTCTCCACAGGTTTCAATTTCCTGGGAAGTAGGGCTGCTCTTCCCAGAGGAAGAAAAATTGTGGATTCTCTAAGATCTTAAAAAGTGGGACTATCCACCTACTGGGGAGGGTTCTGAGCAGAGAAGGAAAGACCAGGTGATCTCAAAGGATCATAAACGAGCCCTAGAATGAGAAACAGCATGGCTTAGCATGGGCCCGGTATTCAGAAAGATCTGGATTCTAATCGTTGCTCCACCACTTGTTGGTCGTGTGACCTTGGGCAGATCATGTAATGTCTCTGTTCTTCAGTTACCTCACTGTGAAATGGAGATTAAGACTGTGTGTCCCATGTGGGAAGTGAACTGCATCTAACCTGATTAACTTGAATTTACTTAGTACAGGGCTTGGCACATAGTAAGTGCTTAACAAATACCATTTTAAAAAAGTACCAGAAACATGAGACAGTAATTATTTGCTTGAAATATCCCTCAATGGCTTTCTCTCCCACCCCAGAGGCAGGGAAAAATTATAATCACCCCCTCAACATTCATACCCAAAAAGGGGTTTAAATTACACTTTTCTAATCTGAACAATTTTCTTTTTGGTTCAAGTTGAAAAGATACTTCCTCTTTCCCTAAAAGTACCCACTCTCAAGGTCCCAGTCCACATAACTTCTCCTAATGAGTTTTAGAGCTTCATGATTGGTTTTCAGAGGTACCAAAAAATACTTCACTCATTCGTTGACAAGTATTTACTATTGCTTGCAGATAATTAGACCGGCCTCTTGGGAGAGTCCAAGAAAGGTAAGAAAGGCAGCCTCTGCCCTCAAGTAATTTGCAACTTAATAGGTGAGAAAGGCAGACAAATTTTGAAACCATTGGTAACAAGAGAAAGGAAAAATGAATAAATAGATTATGGGAACTGATATATTCAAGCCACTATCTCACCTGGCTACCCTCCTACTCTGCCCCAGTCCATACATTTTGCTCCTCTAAAGCCAACCTATTTCCTATACCTCAATCTCATCTATCTCACCACCAACACCCTGCCTTTCATCCGGAACATCCTCCCTCTTTATATCCAATAGACAGTTACCTTCAAAATGATCCAGGCAGCAGAGTTAAGTACGCACTGAAGAGGAGGGAGGAAGAAGGAAGGCAGGTTGATGGAGTAGTAGAGGAAGGATATGACAAGTGCATGGACCAACATGATGGCAACTTGGATGGAGAGGAAGGAGTAGACTCTAGAGATGTGAAGGAAAAATTGCTTCTATTTGGTGACAGACTGAATATTTAGGTTGATGATGATATTATTTATTAAGTGCTATGAGCCAAGCACTGTTCTAAGAGCTGGGGTAGATACAAGATGATCAAGTTGGATACAGTCCCTGACCCACACAGGGCTCACAGTATTAATCATTCATTCAATAGTATTTATTGAGTGCTTACTATGTGCACAGCACTGTACTAAGCGCTTGGAATGTACAATTTGGCAAGAGATAGAGACAATCCCTGCCTAATGATGGGCTCACAGTCTAATCAATAATGTTGGTATTTGTTAAAGCGCTTACTATGTCCAGAGCACTGTTCTAAGCACTGGGGTATATACAGGGTAATCAGGTTGTCCCACATGAGGCTCACAGTCTTAATCCCCATTTTACGGATGAGGGAACTGAGACACAGAGAAGTTAAGTGACTTGCCTACAGTCACACCGTTGACAAGTGGCAGAGCTGGGATTCAAACCCATGACCTCTGATTCCCAAGCCCAGGCTCTTTCCACTGAGCCACGCTGCTTCTCACAATCCCATATTACAGACGAGGGAACTGAGGCACAGAGAAGGGACTTGCCCATGGTCACATAGCAGCCAAATGGTGGAGCCGGGATTAAAACCCATGACCTTCTGCCTCCCAGGCCCATGCTCTATCCACTAGGCATGGGTTCATTCTTTCAGTCAAATTTACTGAGTGCTTACTGGGTGCAGAGCACTGTACTAAGTGCTTGGAAAGTACAATTCAGCAATAAAGAGAGACAATCCCTGCCTACATGGGGTTTAATAAGAGAGAGTGTCTAGGATACTGCCAAGGCTATGGGCTTATGAGACAGGGAGGATGGTGGTGTTGTCTGGTGATGGGAAAGTCAGGGGAGAAGTGGGTTTGGGTGGGACGATAAGGAGTTCAGTTTTGAACATGTTAAGATTGAAATGTCGGCAGGGCAACCAAGGACAGATGTTCTGAAGCAGAGGGAAATGCATGTGCAGAGAAGGAGAAAGTTCAAGGCTGGAAAGGTACATCTGGGAATCATCCACGTAGAGATAGTAGTTGAAGTCATGAAGTGAATGACTTCTGCAAGGGAGTGGGTGTAGATAGAGAATAGAAAGGGATCCAGAACTGACTCCCATAGTTAGGGGGTGGGAGGCTGAGGAGCTTACAAGAAGAGATGGAGTAGTAATGGCACAGAGACAGGAGAACCAGCAGAGGACAGTGCCAGTGAAGCCGAGGTTGGATAATATGTCCAGGAGAAGGGGGTGGTCCAGTGTCAAAGGCAGCTGAGAGATCGAGGAGGATTAAGATGTAGGAGAGTAATTTGGACTTGATAAGAAGGAAGTCATTGGCAACCTGGGAGAAGACAGTTTCCACAAAATAGAGGGACAGGAAAGCCAGACTGCAGGGACTCAGAGACAGAATTGATAGAGAGGAAGTGGGAGCAGGAGGTGTAATCAACTCATTCAAGGAGTGTGAAAAGGGGTGGTAGGAGGGGGATGGGGTGATATTTGGAGGCAGCAGCTGATTGAAGACAGTGGCTGGTAAAGAGCCTTGAAGCCAACGGCATAGAGCTTTTGCATGCTGCCTAACAGGATTAACTTTCTGAGTTGGAGGAGCACAGTGCTGTGTTCAAAATAGCATTTGAGCAAGATGATCCAGGCAGAAGAGCGTAGTCCAGACTATATCTAATTTCCAACTGTGCATTTTTTCCCAGAACTTAGTACAGTGCTCTGCACATAGTAAGTGCTTAATACTATTACTACTAGACTTAAAAAGGGAGAGGCTGGAATTAGGGCTGGGGAAGAGAATGATGCAGTAGCCTAGTTAGATGATGAGAGCTTGAATCAAAATGAGGACCTTAAAAGTAAAAAGGAAAGGGTGATAGAACTGGGCAATAATGTGTTGGACAAACCAGCATATTTAACAGATTGAATATGAAAGAAAAAGGATAGAGGACTCAAACACAATGCTAAACTTCAAAACTTCTGACATGGGGAGGATGAAGATGTTGCGATGGGCAAACGACAGGGTGCGTAACCATCTAAACAACGTCTGGATTACTGCCATTACTAGTGCCCCTATCTGATTTACTATCACTCTATTGAAGGGGTGGTTAATTTATGATAAGGCTAATTTATGGTAGGTTAATAAACGTTGTTTCTCATTGGTCACCCCCGACATGAGCTTCATTCTTTAACTGGTCCTTGCCAACATGATCTGAAACTTTATTAAAGCTTAGAGATGGAGCTAAAGTTAAAAGTGAATTTAGTAGGGAAGATGAGAAATTCCACTGAAGCCTCACTGAGCTTAAGGAGGGAGGTGCTTACCACCTTCTGTTCTCCCTCCAGTTTAGATTGGGAGCCCCATGTAGGACAGGGATGGTGCCCAAACTGATTAACTTGTCTCTACCCCACCGGCGCACACAGTAAGGACTTCCAAAATACAATAATTATTCATCATTATCCATGTGGAGAGATGCCCTGGAGCAGCATGGAGCAGTGAGTAAAGCACAGGCCTGGGAGTCAGAAGGTCACAGGTTCTAATCCCAGCTCCGTCATTCATCTGTGTGACCTTAGGCAAGTCACTTCACTTCTCAGCTTCAGTACCTCATCTGTTAAATGGGGACTGAGTCTGTGAGCTCCAAATGGGGCAACGAATGTGTCCAACTCGATTTGCTTGTATCCACCTCAGTGCTGAGGCAGCGTCTAGCACACAGTTAGTGCTTAACAAATGTCATCAATATTATATGTGGCTGTAAAACAGATGAGAAATGGTGGTTAGTGGGGTGGACCTAGGGGTCATCTGCAAAGAAGTGGCAGCTGAAACTATGTGAGGAGATATGCATTTCCAAAAGAGTGAGAGAAGAATGAAAAAAGTAGGGAACCTAAAACAGAACCTTGCAGGACACACAGGTAGAGCATGAGAGGTGAAAGAAGCGCCAATTAAGGGGACTGAACCATCAGAAACATTAAGGTAAATCACATAAGTACTACTACAGCCCGGGCCTGAAAGTCAGAAGGTCACGGGTTCTAATCCCAGCTCTGCCACTTGGCTGGGTGGCCTTAGGCGAGTCACTTCACTTCTCTGTGCCTCAGTGATCTCATCTGTAAAATGGGGATGAAGACTGTGAGCCCCATGTGGGCCAGGAACTGTGTCCAACCCGATTTGCTTTTGTTCATTCAATCGTATTTATTGAGTACTTACTATGTGCAGAGCACTGTACTAAGTACTTGGAGTGTACAATTCGGCAACAGATAGAGACAATCCCTGCCCAACAATGGGCTCACTGTCTTAAAGGGGTGCTTGTACCCACCCAGCTCTTAGTACAGTGCCTGGCACATAGTAAGCACTTAAGTACCACAATTATCCCTCTAGATTATAAACCAGTCGTGAGCAGAGATTGTCTCTCTTTACTGCTTAATTGTACCTTCCAAGCACTTAATAAAGTGTTCTGCACACAGTAGGCACTCAATGAATATGTGAATGTCAGCAAAGGCAAGGATGGATAGCATTTTTAGGAAAAGGGAGTGGTGACTGATGGCTCAAGGTGGAATAGTAGTAGAGACCACCAAACTTGATTAGGGGTAGGTTAATGGAGTTGTTCATTAAAAGGTGACTAGGTCAGGGTGAAAGCCAGATTGCGGGGATCTAGTAGAGTTCATGGAGAGGAAAAGGTGGTGGCAGATGGGAGCAAGAAGTTGGGGCAATATTTGGAGTAAACTGAGGGATCCAGTGAAGGCACAGGAAAGAATTGAGCATATTTTAATGCAGATGAGCCAGTGGAGATGGCAAGTGCAATGGGTGGGAATCAAGTATTTTCAATAGAGAGAAAGGATGAGATAAATAACAGGTAGAGGAGCTAGATTTTAAAACATTTGCAAACTTCTTAAGAGAATTCAAAGGAGGAAAGAGTTGAGAAAGTAATGGTAGCTCGGGGAAATTCTCGTCAGATATTCCCATTTGCCAAGGAAATGAAGAAACCAATTGGACATTACAGGGGAAGTCTGGGTGGAATGGAAGCTTCCGGGAGGAGTTAAAGAGCTCAAATAACTAGCTGATGGGGGTACAAAATAGGGATAAATGCCTCAAAGGAGGTTGAGTGATATTGTTGGGCAGAAGAAAGAGCAGAGTTCAGCAGGTTAGAGCAAATTTAAAAGGGTAACAGTCTAATGTCTGGATGGCTACCAAAAAATGCTTAGCTGCCCAAGTGCAAGAAAAAGAAAACTGTTACAGTGAGGGTTTCAGAGGGACAGAATAATAAAATAATAATCGTGGCATTTTTAAGCCCTTATGTGCCAAGCACTGTACTATGCACTGAGGTAGGTACAAGATAATCAGGCCAGACACAGACTCTGTCCAACAAGGGGATCACGGCAGAGAGAACAGGTACTGATGTTCCACAGTACAGCTGAGGAAGCTGAGGCACAGAGGAGTTAAGTGGTTTGCCCTAGGTCACAGAGCAGGCAAGTGGCAAAGCTGGAATTAGAACACAGATCCTATGACTCTGCTCATGAAAAATGTCCTGATAATTTGAGGGAATCACATTCTTATAGTGTCTGTACACAAACACAGACACACACACACATAGAAATGTTACTACTGCCAAACCATTTCCTAAAATTCTGTCTGAGGCAACAGTACCACCACAAAGAGAAGCACAACTGTAGATAGGAAGTGCGTGTTGCTATCTACCTCCTTGGTAAGGGTCAGGCTTTTCACAGCCTATGATCCCGGATATGTCACCTATGGGTAGAACATTGTGCTTAGCACTTGTGAGAGTAAAATACAACAGAGTTGGCACATATGTTCTCTGCCCTCAAGGAGCTTACACAGAGAAGTGCAGACTAGATCACATTTGGATGAAGCAAAAACAGATCAATCAATCCCACCCAAGCAGTGACTTGACTGCATCTCCCAATACATTACCCACTGATAAACAGAGTGCCAACAACCACCTCAGCACTTACCCACATTTGGGTCGGAAGTCTGACGTTTCTTGATTTTAGCCTCAGAAATGGCAGAGTAATAGGCACAGGTCATCTTGATGAGCCATGCTGCCCGAAGCAGCGGCACCGAATACTTAGCTAAATAAGCAAAAACATCCTCTTTTTTACTGAGGATTGGGACCTGGAAAGGAACAAAAGGGGAAATGTTTAAAACAAATCCCAAGCCTCACCCCTCCAGAGAAGCTCGGGGTAGGAAAAGGAGAAAGGAAGTGGCGAGTCTCTAAAGAACCCATTCTAAAAAATAATAATAATGTTGGTATTTGTTAAGCGCTTACTATGTGCAGAGCACTGTTCTAAGCCCTGGAGTAGATACAGGGTAATCAGGTTGTCCCACGTGAGGCTCACAGTCTTAATCCCCATTTTACAGATGAGGTAACTGAGGCACAGAGAAGTTAAGTGACTTGCCCACAGTCACACAGCTAAGTGGCAGAGCCGGATTCCAAACCCATGACCTCTGACTCCCAAGCCTGTGCTCTTTCCACTGAGCCACGCTGCTTCTAACCTCCTCAATCAGTGCTCCCATCCTACTTAACCTCCTTCCTCTCCCACTACAACCCAGCCTGCATCCCTGGCTGCTCACTGTGCCTCAGTCTCATCTCTCTCACCTGAGACACTTTGCCCATGTCTTCTCTCAGGTCTGGAATTCCCTCACTCTTCACATCCAAAAAACCACTCTCCTTGCCTTCAAAACCCTACTAAAATCACATCTCTTCCAAGTAGCCTTCCCCGACTAACATCTCACCTCCCTTATTCTCCCTCCCTTCTGCATCATCTAAGCACTGGGGTCTGTACCCTATTAGCACCCTGATGTCTCAACCCACCCCCGTAACACTTATGTCTGTATCCTTATACTCTGCCACTTCCCCTATCTTTAATTTTATTTGAAAGTCTGTCTCCCCCTTTAGACTGCAAGCTCCTTGAGGTCAGGGATCTTGCCTACCAACTCCAATGAGTTGTACTCTCCCAAGCACTGGGAAACAGTGTGGTGTAGTGGATAGAGCACCAGCCTGGAAGTCAGAAGGTCATGGGTTCTAATCCTAGCTCAGTCACTTGTCTGTGTGACCTTCAGCAAGTCACTTAATTTCTCTGTGCCTCAGCTACCTCATCTGGAAAATGGGGATTGAGACTGTGAGCCCCGCTTGGGCAGGAAGTGTGTCCAACCTGATTTGCTTGTATCCACCCCAGCGCTTAACAGAGTACCTGGCACATAGTAAGCACTTAAATACAATTATTATTATTATTATTATCATGCTCTGAACACAGTCAGGGCTCAATAAGTATCACTGATTGATTGACTGACTCAGAAGAAACGCCAAGGAGCCTGAAAGGGTCAAAGAGCTAGGCAGGAATCCAGGTTCCTGCTCTGCTGGGGAAAATGTCTGGGGTCAATGCCTGTAACAATGAGAAAACAAATTAAACCACTTCCCATCATAAAATTGGCAGGAGACTTAAGCCAGGTGAACAGATTTGAAGGCTGCATGCTGGCTTTGTCAGTGACAACAGGTTCTGTCAAGGGCCCTGCATAGTTTGCTCCAGTGTTTGAAAGTTCTCAAAATTCTAACAGATGCTGAAACCAATTAAGTCTTATCACCAAGAGTTGGGAGAAAGACTTCAAGAAAAGATGGTTTCTTAGCCATGAGATTGAAAGGAATAAACCAGCTGCCAGATTGCCCCACAAAATACATTAAAAACAGAGTGTTTGTGGCCGAAGACTGTAATGCTTGCCATACTTTTCATTCAAGAAGCTGTAAATGTACTTCAGCCTCATTGATGAAATGGACATTAAAGGAGCAGGTGGAAGAGTTTTAACAAATAAACCTACACATGAGGAAACCAATCCAGGGTATTGTAACACTTCCAGCCCCCAAAATACCACTTAGCAAACCAGTGTTCCATAGTACTTTGTGACATCTAATAGTCCAGGAGTAACTTTCTAACCTTTAGCATCTGGCCTTCTTAAAGGGATTAGAGGGACTTAGAGGCTTTAAATGCTTGGACTATTGAAATCCCTTTCCAATAAATTTTTACCAGCTGCATCTCATGTCATTCAAGCAAAGTAAACTACTCCACACCACACTTTGGACTGACTGACCACTATATCTTTCAGGACAGTTACATGAAAAGTGCAGACAATATTCATCTCAAGGACAGCATTACTGTTCAATCCAACAAGCAGTAGAGATTGCAAGGGGTAAAACAGGTATATGACGGTCAAAGCTGCTTTTCATTCAAACACTAAACAGACCATATAAGTAGAAGATCTGAAGAGAGATTGGCAAACAAAAGAAATGAAACAAGCTTGGCCCCTGGAAGAATTATTACCGATAGCATCTTCCCTGGGTGGCTCAGTGATTTCTTTTGAACAGTAACTGACAGGAGGATTTAAATGGCAATGAAAAAATATTTGATGTAATGTATGAAATATTCAGAGGAGATATTGAAGCTTAGCTACTGAACATATGCTCATATCTGTAAGCAAACCTTTATCATTCCTATGGCAAGTATATGAAATAGCTGATATCAGATGCCAAAAATTCAGAAATCTATGTAAAGGAAGTACTATAATTAAGGATGAGGATAAATATCGACAACCTCATGGAAATTGACTTCAGTTAACTCTGGACCAAACCACTGGGGATGTCTGAACAAATGAAAATATTTGTTCTGAGAGAAACAGTCTGGCTACAAGGTCACGCCGAATTTCTGCCCTAATTCAATTCCATCAGTCGCTTGATGTCTCCATCCACCTTAAGTAAGCTCGGTGCTTCAAGGAAGCCGTGCTATATATCTGCAGACCAGTATGGATCTGTCTGATGCTGCTGATGGTGATATTTATTGTATTCTTTGGAGTGTGGTTGAGCGAAAAATCTCCTTGCATACTGTTAAAATGTTCAAGAAATTACCAACTGGGTGAGGAATCCTCTGAGCGAAAGGCAGCTAACACTCTTTAGAACTCCTTTCCACCAAATACCAGGTTTCTAGCTGAACAACCTCATCCCCGTCTAACTATAGTTTCGGTGGCTACAAGGATCACTGCCATCTGTAGCTGAAGAGATTTTGTCCCGTAGAGATTATCTGAAGCCTGTAAAAGCTTTAGAAGCAAGACAGCCCTTTCTCAGGGAATTTCAGAATTCTCCTTGTCCATATCCAGTAATTACCTTGGCAAATAAACGGCCCCAGGAACCCTAGATGATTTTTAAGCTAAACCCTAAGAACTCCAGTGAAACAGAAGCAGGACAGAAGATTGAAACTTACCCCTCACCCCACACTACTTAGGCTGCCTGCTTGGATGTCGATCATCTCTCTGATCTTACCAAGAAAGACAGGGATTTCTACTTTTAACTGTCTCAGAGAGGAATACTAAAAAACTTGAAAGAAGCAAAAGTTTCTCATTTACTTTAAATAACCAAAGGACAGATTTCCTCCCCAATAGGACAAGAGATTCTGAAAACCCAAGTAAATGATGGTGCTCAGACCGCAGAATTGGTTCATGGTATAGTGGATAAAGCACAGGCCTGGGAGTAGGAAGGCTGTGGGTTCTAATCCTGGCTCTGCCACTTAACTGCTGAGTGACCTTGGGCAAGCCATTTTACTAGGTCTTAACTCCCTCATCTGTAAAATGGGGATTGAGCCTGTGAGCCCCACATGGGACAGGGACTGTGTCCAAGCCCATTTGCTTGTATCCATCCTAGTGCTTAGGACAGTATCTGGCACTTTGTAAGCACTTAACAAATACCACAATTATTATTATTATATCCTGCCTGCTGTGTGTGATCTTGGGCCAGTCACTTAACTTCTCTATGCCTCAGTTTCCTCATCTGTGAAATGGGGATTCAATACCTGATCTCCCTCCTACTTAGGCTGTGCCCCATGTGGGCCTGTGTATTTGATTATCTTGTACATACCCCACTTTTTAGGTCAGTGCCGGGCACATAGTAAGTGCTTAAAAATACCACCCTCATCATTATTAATATATTATGCCATCAATCTAACAGAAAAATATCAATAAACCTAAAGAGAGCACATGCTATGACTTACTTCAAGGAGCTTGAAATCCTGCTTCTCTAAGCACCAGCACCCTACTGATTTTTGTTTTTATTTGGAGTATTCTCATTGCTCTTTCTCTAACTTTCACCAGTCCTATCTCAAAACTTACATTCTTACACTGTGTGATCCTTGAGGGTCAGGGACCATATCTAATTCCCATCTCTAAATACTTTCCTAGTCCTCAGTAGAGTCGTCTGCACCCAATAAGTGCTTTCACTTACCACTACCTGACTGGTTCTTCATCTGGCCAGAAAAGGCAATTCCAAATAAGAAGACAAAACCTGATACACTCATGCATGATTTTTCTTCATTTTTTTCTTTCATGCTAAACGATGAGTGATCAACAAGCTCCTGTTGAAAAATATGTCATCCCCCTTTAGTACATACCCTACAGAGAACTGATGGGCAGGGAATGCGTCTACCAAACTCATTAAAATGTACTCTCCCAAGATCGTAGAACAGTGCTCTGCACAGAGTAAATGCTCAATAAATACCTTTTTTAAATGGTATTTGTTAAGCACTTACTGTGTGTCAAACACTGTTCCAAGCGCTGGGGTAGATACAAGTGAGCTAGGTTGGACACCGTCCCTGTCCATGGGGCTCAGAGTCTAAATAGGAGGCAGAACAGAACTGAGGCACAGAGGAGTTAAGTGATTTGCCCTAGGTCACATAGCAAGCATTTGGCAGAGCCCGGATTAGAACTCAGGTCCTCTGACTCCCAGGGCTGTGTTCTTTCTACTAGGTCATGCTGCTTCTTGACTGAGAGGAAAGAGTGTTAAAAATATTTTCCATACAGAAAAGACTGAAAAAGAAGAGGTCAGACTGGAGACGGTGAAGCTCATTCATGTGGGACAAAGGGCTGTGTCCAATCTGATTTTGTACCCTAGCACTTAGCGTAGAGTAAACACTTAAAACCTTTTTATTATTTGGTGGCCCTGATGCTACCTAGCCTGGATGGACCAGTGGTCTGAAATAAAATTGGCACTGCTCAAATTACATTATTTACCATCCTAATGCAAGGCATCAAGTGTGACGCTTGACAATTTGATTTACAACTCTAGCAACTACAGAACACAGTGGGAACCTATATTTCCCCTGAAAGACATACTAAAGCAGTCAGTGGGAAGACAATGGCATTTCCCAAATGATGAGAAATGATGCATTTTCAAAAACTGTTTTAGACACTTGAGACTTTCCACTGGTAATGTCAAACTCTGACTCTTACCAGGCCCAAAAGAAGCAACAAATTTTTTTGAGGCTGTTCCCACCTTTGACCCTAGGATACTCCAATCTACTTTATCAAGAGTGGAAGTTAGGAGTAGCAAAAACAAAAAAATTTGGGGGAAGGAGGGAGTGGGCAATGAGGATTTAAGTGGCAATGAGGATTAAGAAAGTTGGCAGGTGGTCAAGAGTGGGGAAAAAAAATAATTCCTAAAAGTAAAACATCAGAAAAATGAAAGGGTTTCCATTATCTTTCAGCACCTCCAGACAATCTTGCACTGCCCAAGTGCTGATCCTGATTACCAAGTAAAGCCGGGAGCAATCAGCATAATAATAATAATAATTAATAATAATCATTATGGTACTTGTTAAGCACTTACTATGTGCCAAGCACTGTTCTAAGTGCTGGGGTAGATAGAAGGTAATCAGGTCGTCCCATGTGGGGCTCACACTCTTAGCCCCATTTTACAGATGAGGAAACTGAGGCACAGAGAAGTGAAGTGACATCCTAGTTAACCATTCTGCTACCTTTTTAACTTGGTCAAACTTAAAACACAAACTACCACATTTTTATCCAAAAACTTTGGAATCATTTAAAGAGGAAACGATGCCCTAAGCAAGGATATTTTATCATCTCTTTTTCTTGCAGAACTGCCGAAGGTCCATGAGGGAAAGGTGACGGACTACTCTAATTTTACGCTATAAAAAATCCATCTCTCCCAAAATTCCTATCTCCCTTCCATATAGAGTTTTTAGGAGGCTTTTCAAAGAAGCTCTATAGTCCTGACAACTAAAGCAATAATGAGGGCCAGAGTAACTCTTCTACTTCATTACGGGAAAATGTCTGCATTTCTAGAACCCCGAGAGTACAACAACATGAAAAATGTTTGATACCTTTTTTGCTAAATTAGTCAGAGGTTTGTTTCCTGCCAAATCTGAGAACCAATTGTGAATTGCACTCTGAGAGCGAGCCGTAACCAGCCAATAATTATCTTTAGCATTAACTTGCGGCTTCTTCTTTCCTGTGTCTTGGAACGTATTGAGCTTTAATTTCTCCGCTAATATGCTGCTAAAATATGCACCAATCTGTTAAAGCAAAAAAAAAGACAAGAGAAAACACTAGTGAATGTAAGGCAATAAGCAAGCATTTTACTGGACTGGCAATGCAAGATTGCCATTTGAATCCCAAATCGTCACATAATAAGATTACAGTTTAATCCCCGAAAGGGCAAGAGTTTGGGATTTCCTGATGCTAAATGGCAATGCAAAATTACCATGTCATCCCTGTGCTATGGAGGCCACAGCCATTATGACCAAGTTGTTAGTGGGAGAAAAGGAGTCTTTGTAACGAGCGAGAAATTATAAATGAGGACCCAGGCACGCTTAATCTAGGAGGTTGCTTTCTGATCCTTTTACTCCATCTTCCTATTCATTCCCTCAATCGCATTTATTGAGCGCGTACCATGTGCACACTACTGTACTAATCGCTTGGGAGAGTACAATGCAATGAAAAACAGATTCCCTGACCGCAACGAGCTTACAGTCTAGAGGATGAGCTAGATGACTTAAGTACGCCCACATTATATACACACCTATTAGGTCCATAAACGCTAATCCTCTCCAGAAGAATGTGCTCAATGATGAGAATCTCGTATTAACTGAAATCTCAATTACAGTGGGCCTAATTTTGCCAGTGCTTAGGTTTGCTCTCAAGTAGTACATTAAGTAGCTTGGCAGGAGCATTTGACTCTTTCGAACACTAGGGGGCCTGTTGTGTGCATTGCTTGTATTACACAGGTAATTAATAATAATAATAATAATAATAATGATGTTGCTATTTGTTAAGCGCTTACTATGTGCCCAGCACTGTTCTAAGCGCTGGGGTAGACACAAGGTAATCAGGTTGTCCCATGTAGGGCTCACAGTCTTCATCCCCATTTTCCAGATGAGGGAACTGAGGCACGGATAAGTTAAGTGACCTGCCGAAGGTCACACAGCTGACAAGCGGCAGAGGCAGGATTAGAACCCATGACCTCTGATTCCCAAGCCCGGGCTCTTTCCACTGAGCCACGCTGGTAGCAAAGCACTAGCAGTCCCTAAGGTTTGGGGTAATGCTCCCCCGAAAGTGTCTAGCTTCCTTCCTGGAAATCACTTCAGAGAATCAGACAGAGAGTACTCCAGAAGCAGCAAAGTCACATGAAATGAGCACAGAACAGGGAAAGAGCGGATCTGGATTCTAATCCCTCCTCTGACGCTTGCCTGCTGTGTGACCTTGGCCAAGTCGCTTAACTTCTCTCTCAGTTTCCTCATCTGTAAAATGGAGACATAAAACCTGTTCACCCTCTCCCTTAAACTGTGAGCCTCATATGGTACAGGAACTGTGACGCATTTGATAAACTCCCCCTAGATTGTAAATTAATTGTGGGCAGGGCATATGCCTGTTATATTGTACTCTCCCAAGTGCTTATTACAGTGCTCGGCACACAGTAAACCCTCGATAACTACCACTGAATGAATGGATTATCTTGTAATGACTCCATCACTTAGCACGTTGCTTGGCACATAAGAACTTAATAAATATTTCTATTACTTTTATTATGCAGTCTCACAATTTGTAAACCACATGGGGAAATCCATGTCTTAAAAAAACTATAGTGGTTGTTAACAATAATAACAATTATGGTACTCGTTAAATGTTTACTCTGTGCCAAGCACTGTACTACGCACTGGGGTAGATACAAGATAATCAGGTTAGACAGAGTCCCTGTCCCACATGAGGCTTACAGTCTAAGTAGGAGGGAGAAGGATTTAATCCCCATTTTTACAGTTGAGGAAACTGAGGCATAGACTTGCCCAAGATCACACAGCAGGCAAGTGCAGGATCCAGGATTAGAACCCAGGTCCTCTGACTCCTGGGACAATGCTCTTCCCACTAGGGCACACTCTTATCCTTTGGTGTGCTGATGGACTCAGAATCCAAAATCACTGTTCCTTTTTGAGAAAGTTTGGCTCCTGCTTTTTAGGATTTAATCTCACAAGAAGCAGGATTTCCCAGTGGTGTCTGCCCTTAGTCCCCTTGACTGGAGGGCCCCAGGGGTCCTGGCCTGGGAAAACTGGCTGGGCACCCCATCCTCTGAAACCCTGTCTCCTCTGAAACCCTGTCTCCTGAAAGCGAGGGGTTGGAGGGAAAATGGCTCAAGGAAGAGGATAAGCCTTTTCCTTGTCCCTTCCCTCCCATCCATCTTGCTGTTCATCCTCCCACTGCTGCTACTATCGCCCTCTTCCTCCCTGAGGAGGGGAGGAACCCAGATATCGGCCAGACCTGTCAAGGATTCTACAACAGTTAGCCTGTTGATGGGTAGGGATTGTCTCTGTTGCCGAATTGTATTTTCCAAGCGCATAGTACAGTGCTCTGCACACCGTAAGCACTCAATACCACTGAATGAATGAACAGTTCTACTTTCTGTCATGCCACTCATGATAGAGGAAACAACAGAAGTAGGAGCCCAGTATCAAACTGGGAGAGATTAGTGTCTGTCACCCTCTCTCTTTTCCTTTCACCATCCCTATCTGTCACCATCACTTTCCTCCCTCGCCCCCTCTTCCCACCTCTGTCAAATTGGCATAAAGTTCAAGTCTTTCTGCTAATAAACATACTGTGATTCATAAATAGGCACCCCCACACACACATAACACATACACACTCAAATTCTTACCTGGCTAGCTCAAAAAGGAGGCAGTGGGATGTGACCTTACCTTTGATGGGTTAATGACAATATTCCTGGCTGATCCATGCTCATCACCGGAGAATGCTGGTTGGTTACTGAAGCCTTGTTTTACATTCACTGCAGTAAGTTCATCCTGTTTAACATTAGGCATTTCAAAGTTAGGGCTCAACATTTCAAAACACATCAAAATCTTCCATGGAATTTTAAGCTGAAGGTTTTGCAAAGGGGGTAAGGGAAGGGGAGAATGATGTATATCAACATGTACAAAAGAACTTCTCAAGCAATAAAATGTCTCCCCCATTTTTGATAGCTTAGGAAAATCGACATATTTAAATGTCTAATCCTATTAATCTATTAAATCTAACTTAAGAGTCAGAAGGATTTGGGTTCTAATTCCCGCTCCACCACTTTTCCGCTGTGTGTCCTTGGGCAAGTCACTTAACTTCTCTGTGCCTGTTACCTCATCTGTAAGTGGGTTTTAAAATGTGAGCCCTAAGTGGGACATGGACTGTGTTCAACCTGATTAGCTTCTACCTATACCATTGCCTGGCATATAGTAAGTGCTTAAATATCTCACTTATAGCCTTCATCGATAGAGTCAGGACTTAGCAGATTCCTCATTTTAGGTCTCATTGTCCCTGGCAGGGTGACGACTGCCATATTTTCTCATGAGTTATCTTTAAACAAATGGTTCTAATGCAATATTATACAGAAACAGGCTCTTCCCTACATCACTCTTCCACGTATTTCATGCTAAAATATTTGAGACTTGAAGCACCATGGAAACTCAAAGACACATTACTGTGATTCAATTATTATTAGTATATAGCACATTGCTTAAGCTCTAACTTTCTGGTAAGTACTCTGCCTTTTTAATCACCTCTCATCCTGTTTCATTATTTTGTAGGTTTACTTTATTTATGGCTTTATGTTTGTCTACCCCTTAGAGTGTAAGGTTCTTGTTGACAGGGAGCATGTCACTTTGTTATTCGATATGTCCCAAGCAACTAGAACAGTGCACTGCACTATACTATAATGATTACGGAACTTGTTAAGCATTTACTATGTACCAAGCACCATACCCTGGTGCTGAGCCGGAAGAGATGCAGCCTTCTGGAGTCTTTCCCATTCCACGCAGCCACCATTATTCTTTCACAGATGTTACATACCACTATTATTATTATGTTTGTTAAGCCCTTACTATGTGTCAGGCACTATTCTAAGGGCTGGGGTAAATACAATAGGACTCAGTCCCTGACCCACATCGGGTTCACAGTCTAAAGAGGGAGAACAGGCACTGAATCCCCATTTTACATACAGATGGGGAAAATGAGGCACAGAGAAGTGAAGTGATTTGCCCACGGTCAATGGCAGGCAAGTGGAAGAGCCAGGATAAGCACTGAAGAAAAATCAGCAAATATATTGCTGGATTCAGCACATAATCTCACCTCCCCCAGAATCCCAGCTCTCCCATTATACTTCCACCGTACAGGAATCTTTACAAACTGCACTTGCTATAGTGGCCAGGTAGTCAAAAGAATGGGCATGTTTGGTAAAATCCAGTGTAAACCTATTCTAAGCAAGAGCTCTACCACACAGGCCTTTCCTTGCAAGATGTTTTTTGGGGGGAGGGGGAGGAGCTGGGGTGGACAGGGCTAAAATCCATGTTCTCTTACCTAATTCTAATCACCATCCCCAAAGGCTGGGGAGGACAAAAGATCACAGGCACAAATCAGCATTCACAATAATCAGTCTAGGCTTCTGAGAGAAGAGGAAAGGGAAGTGCCCACTCCATTCTCCTCTTCCTTGCCTTCTGAGAGGAAGCAAACTGAAAAGAGTAGGGAGTGTGCACCCACTGGCCCCCATCCTCTTTCAAAGTTATCTACTTTCAAAGCCAAGTCAGTGCTCATACCCAGAATGACAGGCGTAGCAAAGACCCAGGAGTTGGTTAGGAAGAAGCAACCCGGAAAAAAAGGCCTAGAATCAAGACAGACGTACTCGACTACACTATCTTTTTTTCTTTTTTATGGTACTTAAGTGCTCTCTATGTACCCAAAAATTTACTAAGTGCTGGGGTAGATACAAGCTACTCAGGTTGGACACAGTCCTTGTCCCACATGGGGCTCACAATCCTAATCCCCATTTTGCAGATGAGGGAACTGAGGCACAGAGAAGTTAAGTGACTTGCCCAACATCACCCAGCAGACTAGTGGCAGAGCCAGGATTAGAATCTGGGTCCATCTATCACCCAGGTCCATGCTCTATCCACTCAGCCATACTGCTTCTCTTCTGCCATCCAGTGAATCACAAACTGCATACCAAGTATAACATCTGCCAAGTAGGAGCCCTAGTTTCATCTACACAGAATGATAAGAAAAAGTCTGCAGTTCTTCCAACCCCTGACAAACCAACATACAGTCAAGGAATATGAAACACAGCCATAACCTACTAGTTAACAAAATAAAATTAGGGGAAGCAACATGCTCTAGTGGAAAGAGCACAGGCTTGGGAATCAAACCTGGGCTCTAAACCCAGCTCTGCAAATTGCCTGATGCATGACAAGTCACTTAGCTTCTCTGTGCCTCTGTTCCCTCATCTGTAAAATGGGGATTAAATTCTACTCCTTCCTACAAAGACTGTGAGCCTCATGTGGGACTGTGTCCAACCTAATTAACTTGTATCTACCCCAGTGCTTAGAACAGTGTTTGACATATAGTAAGTGCTTAACATCCCCTCTCATGGTCGCACCTGGAGCGTTTCCAGTACTCTACCAGTCTCAGCTATGGGAGGGAGAGTCAAGCAGAGGGCTACCCATTCCATTCCTAGCTTGGCCAGTGGCAAGCGAGTAGAAGGCAATCTGCTATACGTCAAAACTTACCTGTGCTGGGCAGCAGAGGCATGGGAGAGAGTTGAGCTTACCACACGGAAGGTGGCAATGGTAAACCACTTCCATAGTTTTACGAAAAAAAGTCTATGGATCCACTACCAGAACGACTGCAGATGGAGAGGGGAGTGTTCTGGGAGAGATGTGTCCATGGTGTCGCTATGGGTTGGAAACAACTTGACAGCATAAGACAAGTGAGAAGCAGCATGGCTTAGTGGAAAGAGCCCGGGCTTGGGAGTCAGAAGTTGTGGGTTCGAATCACACCTCTGACACTTGTCAGCTGTCTGACTTTGGGAAAATCACTTAATTTCTTTATGCCTCAGTTTCCTCATCTGTAAAATGGGGATTAAAACTGTGAGCTCCATGTAGCACAACCTGATTACTTTGGATCTACCTCAGTGCTTCGAACAGTGCTTGGCACAGAGTAAGCGCTTAACAAATGCCATCATTATTATTATTATTATTATTAAGTGCTTAACAAGTACCATAAAACAAACAGGGACTGTATCTGACCGATTAACTTGTATCTACCCCAGCACTTAGAATGTGCTTTACACAGAGAAAGCACCTAACACATACCACAGATAAAGTAAATAGTAAGTGAAGAGGTTACGCAGCAACTTGGACACTAAAGCAAAATGGACAAGAGTTGAAAACCTGATTCCCCACTTGATCGATTTCCCAGCATTCATTCTTGAGGCTCTACAACTAGGACAGATCATGACTGTGTTGGAACCAGTCCCTGTTTCCTAAGGTGTTTAGACACCCTGATATGGGGATCAATCAACCAATCAACAGTATTTGCTGAGCTCTTACTGAGTGGGGAACTCTACCCTGAACACTTGGGAGAGTAGAGTTGGCACTATGGTGGGACACAGATGGGGCAGGAAAAGGAGAAAAATGGGATACAGGGGAGGGAAGAGAAAGGAGAAGGGAGGCAATCTAATGAGGACAGTCAGGTGAGAGCAACCCCGGCGCTCGGCCCAGGGCAGGATGGGTGCGTTAGAGCCGCTGCAGCCTCTGGCCGGTGGCAGGAGCCATGGCAAGATTTATTCATTCAATCATACTTATTGAGCACTTACTGTGTGCAAAGCACCATACTAAGTGCTTGGGAGAGTACAACAATAAACAGATACATTCCCTGCCCACAGTGAGCTTTCAGGCTAGAGGGAAAGATAGACATTAATAAAATAAATAAATTCCAGATTTAATGCCTGGCCCAGGGCAGGATGGTTGAGTCAGCTTCTGGACCAGTGGCAGCAGTCATAATAATAATAATAATAATGATGGTATTTAAGTGCTTACTACGTGCCAGGCACTAAGTGCTGGCGTGGATGCATCAAATCGAGTTAGACACACTCTCTGTCCCACATGGGGTTCACAGACTTAATCACCATTTTACAGATCTGGTAACTGAGGCACAGAGAAGTGAAATGATTTGCCTATGGTCACACAGCACACAAGTGGCAGACCCGGGATTAGAACCCATGACCTTCTGACTACCAGGCTTGTGCTCTATCCATTAAGCCACACTGTTTCTCTCATAGCGTCCAGCCTAGGAGAGAATAGTTGGGTCAAGGCCTCTGCAACTTCCGACCCAGATGGCATCAGTGACAAAGGATGATGACCTCCTGTCCCTTCAGCCCCTTTTCTTCTTCTCTCCACAGAGAGGTGATGGTGCACGTTTTTCCAAGGGGAGCCAGAATGGGGATCAAAACCAAAAACAGAGGGATCCATTATCTCCGCATTGCTTGAAAAGTTAATTGAGTAACAGCATATGCTTTTATCTAAAAATGCACAGCCTTAGTCATGAGGAAATCTGCGTGGTTTTCAAGACCTAATAGTTCAGTTCCATCTGGGGCTGCTTCATTTCAGCTACAGAAGTTTTGGCTCAGAACAACAAAACAACAACAGAAGCAACAGCTCAGCATACATTCTTCATTCACTCGCTCACGTTCTTTCCGCTGGAAAAATGGCTCAGATATTCAACATATTCCCGCTAAACTTTCCTCAAACAAAAAGGAACAGCATAGACATCCTTGGAGAGCAAAACCATCTACTTGAGGAAATGTTCTCATTGAAATGAAACTACATTATTCTAAGCTAGTGTCAAAACTGCCACTTGTCTTCTGTGTGACTTTGGGCAAGTCACTTCAGTGTGCCTCAGTTACCTCATCTGTAAAACAGAGATTATGGTTGTGAGCCCCGTCTAGGATATGGACTGTATCCAATCCAACTGGCTTGGATCTACCTCAGCGCTTAGTAAAGCGCATGGCACATAGTAATGACAAATATTATTTTTAAAGGAATAGGGCTTTGCACCATGTTTGCCTGTGTCTTTATGGCAGGAGAGTATACCCTACCATTCTACTATTTCCTATGCTATTTTACATGCCTGATCTATTTCAATGTCTGACTCCCCCTGTAAACTGTGGGCAGGGATCACGTTTACCAATTTATTCATTCATTCAATCACATTTATTGAGCACTTTGTGCAGCGCACTGTACTAAGCGCTTGGAGAGTATAATTCAGCAACAGAGAAAGACAATCCCTCCCCACACTGGAATTCTGTTGTACTATACTTTCCCAAGTGCTTAATCTAGTGCTCTGCATACAGTACCACTCATTAAATACCTCTGATTGACTGACGGATAACTGCCCTGGCTAAAAACCACAGAAAACCCCCCAACTGGAGATTTGGGAGTTTTATCCACCCTGTTGGGTGCTCAGGATAGGAAAGGGAAAGGGGTAGAGAGTGGGGAGTGGGAAAAGGAGGGGAGGGCCATGAAGTAAAGTTCTAGGGCCACTCACAAAGAGAAGGAATCCTGAAAGGGGGTGCAAAATCTGGGGAAGTGCTTAGTAAAGTGTTCTGCACACAGTAAGAGCTCAATAAATATGACTGAATGAATGGGAAAGGGTAGGAAGCTAAATCCAGGCTACCCACAGAGGGTGGCCAATCAATCCATCAGTGGTATTTATTGAGTGTTTACTGCATGCAAAGCACTGTACTAAGAGTTTGGGAGAGAACATCGCAAACAGAGTTGGAAGACACAGTCCCTGTCCTCAAGGAGCTTACAATCAAAGGGGAAGATGGATGTTAAAATAAATTACAGGTAGAGGAAGCTACAGAGTCTATGGATTTGTACATGAATGCTGTGAGGCTGGGGATGGGTTATGCATCGAAGTGCTTCACGGGTACACAGCCAAGTGCAAGGGTGATGCTGAAGGGAGGGAGAATAAGGTAAGGAAATGAGAGGTTAATCAGGGAAGGCTTCTCGGAGGAGATGCAATTTTAGTATGGTTTTGAAGATGGGGAGATTGGTGATTTGTCAAATATGAAGGGGCAAGGAGTTCCAGGTCTGAGAGAGGATGTGAGCGAGGGGTGGACACAGAAAAGGGTGAGATCGTGAATAGGATGAGGTTCTTGGGCTCGGATGGTGGGGCTGGCAACGGGGCTTGAAACTTATTGCCCAGGCCAGGGAGGGTGAAGGCCACGTCGGGGGTAGAAATGTCCACAAAACAGGGACTGGAGCCAAGCTAAAACCTGCCCCTCACCGACTGTTCCTTCCACTTGGAGGCAGGATCGCAATCTGTATTCAGTGTGTGAATTGTACCTTAGTTTTTTTAAATGGAAAGATAGGAGATTTGCATCATCATTTAATTGATGGAAACATAATCACGACCTATTGTTAAGAAAAATAAAGCTATCAATATAATCTCTAGGCTCTAAGCTTGTTGTGGGAAGAGAATGTGTCTATCAACTCTGAGAAGCAGCATGGATTAGAGAAGCACGGATTAGAGAAGCAGCGTGGTTCAGTGGAAAGAGCACGGGCTTGGGAATAAGAGGTCATGGGTTTGAATCCTGGCTCTGTCGCCTGTCAGCTGTGTGACTGTGGGCAAGTCACTTAACTTCTCTGGGCCTCAGTTACCTCATCTGGAAAATGGGGATTAAGACTGTGAGCCTCACATGGGACAACCTGATTACCCTGTATCTACCCCAGCGCTTAGAACAGTGCTCTGCACATAGTAAGCACTTAGCAAATATCAACATTATTATTATTATTGTTATTAGTGGAAAGAGCACGGTCTTGGAAATAAGAGGTCGTGGGTTCTAATCCCAGCTCCGCCACTTATCAGCTGGGTGACTTTGGGCAAGTCACTTAACTTTTCAGTGCCTCAGTTACCCCATCTGTAAAATGGGAATTAAGACTGTGAGCCCCACATGGGGCAACCTGATTACCTTGTATCTATCCCAGGACTTAGTACAGTGCTTGGCACACAATAAGCGCTTAAATACCATCAATATCACTATTATTATCATTTTTAATTCTTTTGTCCTGCAGTCTCCCAAGCGCTTAGTACAGTACTCTGAACAATGTAAGCACTCAATAAATACCACTGATCAATCCCCACCTTCCCCACTTTGTGGACTCCTCAAACCCCTTGGCACTCTTAGATAGTTACCTGTTTATTTTGTGTGTATATACTTCTATATCTACATACAAGTTGATATAGACCTACATAACTTTTGTCTATGTATAATTTATGGTTTTTGTTAAGTTCTTACTATGTGTCAAACACTGTTCTAAGCAAGTTAATTAGGTAGGACACAATCCCTAACTTGCATGGGGTTCACAGGCTAAGTAGGAGGGAGAACAGGTAGCCCCATTTTACAATCCCAGCACTTAGTACAGTGCCTGGCACATAGAAAGTGCTTAACAAATGCCATGGGGGGAAAAAGAATATCTAAAGTTTAGGCACCTTCTCTTAGACTCGGTGAAGTTGCTCTGTATAAAGTTTGAAAGACCGCCATCCATTCGGCCTGCCTTTCCAACATCTCCTAAGCCTTAGGTGAAGCTGCATGGCCTAGTGGAAAGAGCAAGAGGGAGAGAGATCAGGGCTGGAGATGTAGATTTGGTATCATCAGCATAGAGGTGGTAGTTGAAGCCATGTGAGTGATTGAGTTTTCCAAGGGAGTGGGTGTAGATGGAGAAAGAAGGGGACCCAGAACTGAACCTTGAGAAACCCCCACAGTTAGGAGATGGGAGGCAGAGGAAGAGCCCGTGGAGGACTGAGAATGAGTGGCTAGAGAGAGAGGAGGAGAACCAGGAGAGGACCTGGGTTCTAATCCCGGCTCTGCCAAACGCTTGCTGTGTGACCTCGGGCATGTCACTTAACTTCTCTGTGCTTCAGTTCCCTTAACTGTAAAATGGGAATTAAATATCTGTTCTCCCTCCTACTTAAACTGTGAGCCCCATGCAGGACAGACATGGGCTTTGTCTTTACCTATCCCAGCACTTAGAACAGTGCTTGACACATAGTAAATGCCTCATACCACTTAAAAAAAGAAAGCCTTACAGCTCTGACAGACCGTACTGTCATTTCAAAGGGAAGCAGCAAGTTCAACACTGGACACGGTTTTAACGGCTCCTGCTGGGACTGTTTCAAATTGGCTATAAAAATAGCAACGGGAATGCCACAAGCATCCTATTGAGACATAAAAGGATTCTGAACCGAATCAATTCTTTTGTGCTTTGATTTGAGCTCGATTCTCCCGTGTGGAAGTGTGCATAAGCACCATTCTGCAATCTGCATAGAGAAATGTCAGTGGAAAACACCGACATATGATCACAGCGGTTTGGCTTCTGATGACGTTGCCCCACACACTTCAGGGACCAGAACTCAGACATCCTTCACAATGTGTGTTTCCTTTTCTATTTTTTTTGGGGGGGGGGTGTTATTTTAAATGGTATTTAAGCAATTACTATGTCCCAGCCACAATATTAAGCACTGGGGTAGATACAAGTAAATCAGGTTGGACACAGTTCATGTCCCACATTAGGCTCACAGCCTCAATCCCCATTTTACAGATGAGGTAACTGAGGCACAGAGACTAGGTGATTTGCCCGTCACACAGCGGACAAGTGGCAAAGCTGAGATGAGAACCCAGGTCCTCTTCTGGTTCTCCTCCTATCTCTCTGGCCATTCATTCTCAGTCTCTTTTGCAGGCTCCTCTGCCTCTCATCCCCAAACTGTGGGGGTCCTTCAAGGTTCAATTCTGGGTCCCCTTTTTTTCTCCGTCTATACCCACTCCCTTGGAAAACTCATTTGCTCACATGGGCTCAACTACCACCTCTAGGCTAATGATACCTAAATTTATATCTCCAGCCCTGATCTCTCTCCCTCTCTGCAGTCTTGCATTTCCTTCTGCCTTCAAGACATCTCTACCTGATGTCCCCCCATCACATCTTCCCACCCAAACCCTGCCCTCCCGCTGACTTTCCCATCACTGTTGATGGCCCCACCATCCTTTCTGTCTCACAAGCCCATAACCTTAGCATTATCCTTTACTCTTCTCTCTCTTTCCACCCACATATTTCAAGCCATCACAAAATCCTATCAGTTCTTCCATAGCAACATTGCTAAAATACGCCCCTTCCTCTCCATCCAAACCGTTACCACAGTAATGCAACCACTTATCCTAACCTGTCTTGATTATTACATCAGTCTCCTTGCTGACCTCCCCGCCTCCTGTCTCTCCCCACTCCAATCCATTTTCCATTCTGCTGCCCAGATCATTTTCCTTCAAAAATATTCAGACCATGTTTCCCCAATCCTCAAGAAACTCCAGTGGTTACCCATACACCTCCATATCAAACAAAAACTCTTTACCATTGGTTTTAAATCACTTAATCACCTTGCCCCCTCCTATCTCACCTCGCCACTCTCCTACTATGATTCAGCCCACATACTTCATTCCTCTAATGCTAACCTTCTCACTCTACCTCAATTTCGCCTGTCTCGCCAACCCCTCGCCCACATCCTACCTCTGGCCTGGAATGCCCTCCCTCCTCATATCCGACAAATAATTGCTCTCCCCCACTTCCAAGTCTTATTGAAGGCACATCTCCTCCAAGAAGCCTTCCCTGAGTAAACCCTCCTCTCTTCTCCCACTCCCTTCTGCATCACCCTGACTTGCTCCCTTCATTCATCCTCCCTCCCACCCCCACAACACAAATGTATATATCCGTAATTCATTTCTTTATGTATGCATATTAATGCCTGTCTCTCCCTCTAGACGGTGAGCTCATTGTGGGCAGGAAATGTGTCTGTTATATTGTACCCTCCCAAATGTTTAGTGCAGTGCTTTGCACACAGTAAGTGTTCAATCAATATGGCTGAATTGGAATTGCATTCAGGTCCTCAGACTCCCAGGCGCCATACTCTTTCCACTAGGCTGGGCTGCTTCTCTTCCAATTGTGTAGTCATGGTCTCTATACACAGTAAGCCCTCAATAACTGCTATTGATTGATTGACTGGGAAAACTGTGCACAATCCATTTTAACCCCTATTCAGCTATCATTCATTCAATAGTATTTACTGAGCGCTTACTATGTGCAGAGCACTGTACTAAGCACTTGGAATGTACAAATCGGCAACAGATAGAGACAGTCCCTGCCCATTGACGGGCTTACAGTCTAATCGGGAGAGAAAGACAGACAAAAACAATAGCAATAAATAGAATCAAGGGGATGTACATCTCATTAACAAAATAAATAGGGTAATTAAAATATATACAAATGAGCAGACGAGCACAGTGCTGAGGGGAGGGGAAGGGAGAGGGGGAGGAGCAGAGGGAAAGCAGGGGGGAAAGGGGGTTTAGCTGAGGGGAGGTTAAGGGGCGAATAGAGAGGCAGAGGAAACAGAGGGAAAAGGGGAAGCTCAATCTGAGAAGGCCTCTTGGAGGAGGTGAGCTCTCAGTAGGGCTTTGAAGAGGGGAAGAGAATTAGTTTGGCGGAGGTGAGGAGGGAGGGCATTCCAGGACAGCGGGAGGACGTGGCCCAAGGTTCGACAGCAGGATAGGCGAGACCAAAGACCTATTCTTGGAGGTCACTTTTAAGGCATTAGAAGGCTTCAAATACCAAGTGAACCAGCAAAGAGTTTCTCTCTCTGGTATCATCTCTGTCTTCGAATCATCTCTCTCCATTCAGCCTTATTTCACCCTTCAGCACAACCTTCCAGAACCTCATTCTGGGCTTCCCTAGTGCTCCTCACTGAACCATCAGAAATGCCTCTTTTCTGCTCTGCTCCCTTGGCTCTGAGTTCTAGCTTCAGGCCAAATGCATTGAAGAAGCAAAGCAGCCTGTGGCCTACTTGAAAGACTACAGTCCTGGGGGGCAGAGGATCTGGGGTCTAATATAGGCTCTGCCACTTCTCTGCTACTTGACCTTGGGCAAGTCACTTAACTTATCCTTGCCCCAGTTAGCTCATCTGTAAAATGGGGATTAAGACGGTGAGTCACACATAGGACTGATTCTCTTGTTTCTACCTCAGTGCTTAGTACAGTGCCTGACACAGAGTAAATATTCAACAAATGCCATTTTTAAAAAGTCTCTCTCTTTCTCTATCTTCCCCTCCCCCCTCTCTGCTGGTGGCAATGGAGTTACCTGAAGATAATTTATACCAACAAGAATCTTGGTTCCATCAGGCATTATTAGTACAACTCCAAATTACTACCACATCTTGGCAATTTTATTTTGTAAAATTTGCCTTTTCTTGTTCCAGCTCCACAAAGGTTTTACTCCAAAAGTTATGTTTCACAAAGTTTTGCTTAGGACTTCTTCAAAATGGAAATGTATGCAAAATATAATAATAACAATGATGCACACAGACAATTGTACTAAGCACTGGGAAATACTATGCAGGTGAGATAGCTCAGTTTTGATAATATGCTAATTCATTCAGAGAAGCAAGGTGGTCTAGTGGAAAAAGCACAGGCTTAGGAGTCAGAAGACCTAGGTTCTAATGCCAACCCCACCATTGTTCTGCTGTGTGACCTTGGGCAAGTCACTTACCTCTTTGTGCCTGTTGCCTCATCTGTAAAATGGGGATTAAATCCTACTCCCGCCTACTTAGAGTGTAAACCTCATATGGGTCAGGGACCGTGTCCAGTCTGATTATCTTGTATACTCCAGTGCTTAGAACAGTACTTAGCACATAAAGTGTTTAACAAATACCATAATAATAATAATCATGCTAATAATGATCATAATACCATAAAATACCATAATTATCAAGATCCTCAAAGCCAAGCCTGCAGTCTGGTCCAATGCTGATGACCCTGCACTCAATTCTCAGCACTCAAAAAAACTAGACCCAAAGAAGCACACGGCATGACACGTGGGGTCGGCACACAATCTGTTGTCATGTCACATGGACGCCTTTTTCCGGATTCCCGCCCAAACAGAATTCCTCCAGGATGCCCTGGGTCTTCCCCCAGGTACCTTGCACCCTGGTCTTTCTACCTGTTCCTCCTCCAGGATGCCTCCTCCTCCCCTCTAGACTCTGAGCCCATTGTGGGCAGGGATTGTCTCTCTTTATTGCTGTATTTTACTTCCCAAACTCTTAGTACAGTGCCTGGCACACAGTAAGCGCTCAATAAGTACAACCGAATGAATTGAATGAGTGAATGATGTGCTGGTCCTCTGACTTGCCCCTCTTCCAGAGTACCCAGGCCCTCCCATTTGCTCCAGAACCATTTCTTTCCAACCCTCAGATCGCTTAACACACCTGTGCAGTTTCCAGGTTACACAAATTGGCAGCAGAAGGTGAGTGGGAAGGTAAGCTGGCTGCTGGAAATGAAAATACCAGACTTAGAGGCGTCCACACTGAATTCATACCAGACCAGAGAGAGAGGGCCTAAAAACCGGGCTGTCCAATATCAAGCCAAACATAGGGTCACCTTGCCCTGCATAAAAACTCCAACCTGCTTATTTCCAAACATTGAAAATGGATGGCACCAGTTCAACCTTATCTGGCTTTCACTTTAAAGAGAGAGAAATGGGGTACAAACACTTCAGGGTCTTAGAAGTAATTGGCACAAAGTAAATGCTTAACAAATACTATCATCATTATTATTATTAATTATTATTATTAATACTAATATTTACTAAGCTCCCCCTATGTGCCAAACACTGTGCTACAAGCTGGGGTGGATACCAAACAATATGATCAAAGTTCCTGTCCCACATGGGATTCAAGGTCTAAGAGGGAGGGAGAGTAAGCATTTAATCTCCATTATACAACTGAGGCAAAGAGAGGTTAAGTGACTTGCCAAAGGTCACCCAGCTAACTAAGGTTAAGCATTTAGTACAGTGTTCTGCAGACAGTAAGTGCTCAATAAATACAATTGAGTGAATTGAATGAACAGCAGGCAAGTCAATCATATTTATTGAGCGCTCACTGTATGCAGAGCACTGTATTAAGCGCTTGGGAGAATCCTGGTCTCTTGTCTCCCAGTCCTGTGTCCTTTCCACTACATCACCCTGCCTCCATCTCTAACTTGCTTTAGTAATAATAATGGTATTTGTTAAGTGCTTAACTATGTGCCAAGTACTGTACTAAGCACTGGAATACCCAGAATGAAGAAAAATTGCAAGTAAAGCTAACCTGTGGTTTTTGAGATCTATACCCAAATGAGCAAAGGGGGCAAAAATCATTTGGATTTTTTTTTTAAATAATATTTAAGCACTTACTGTATGCCAGGCACTGTAATAAGCATTGGGGTAGATACAAGGTTGGATACAGTGCATGTCTCACATAGGGCTCACAATCTTAATCCCCATTTTACAGAAGAGGTAACTGCAGCATAGAGAAGAGAAGTGACTTGCCCAAGGGTCACATAGCAGACAAGTGACAGAGTCAGGATTAGAAGCCAGGTTCTTCTTACACCCAGGCCTGTTTCTATCCACTAGGCCACGCTGCCTCTGAAATAGGGGAAATAATTAAAACATTAAAAGTTAAAGCTGCAATTTAAACAAGAATCCCTCTCACACTATCATTGATATTTATTTTTTCTAGGATGATTTATCTGCTTAGCAGCCACTGCATCTCAATCCCTTTCACCCCTGGATACGGAATCATTCCAGTTACTTCCACACTAGCAGACAATGATTAATAAAACAACTAACACTAATATAAAAATCAGGCCATAGACCAATCTCTGCTATTCAGTACCTGGGCTTATAATACATTTTGCAACAGTGGTAGAAAAATATCCCTCTATGCACTCATTGAGCACATCAGGCCATCATCTTGCAAACAGTAAGTGTGTTTTAACCCCTGTTTCCTCAAGTACAGGCCTAATCTGAATCTAGGCAGGTCTGAACATCTTAGGCAGAAGAGACATGCAATTGAGTTACTCAAAGAGTAACAGCTTGCCATCAGAATAGGATGCTTTTAAGGTACAGTCTGTTGTTGGTTTTTTTTTTATGCCTGCAATGCAGTTTACACCTCATCATTAATATATATTTATTGAGCACCCACTATTCAAGGGGCAATGTACCCAGTGTTAAACCCAAATAGAAAGAATAAAGGCCAGAAGTCTTTATGGGTCATGAGGCAGTCATTTTTGTTGCTACTATTTGTACTTTCCCAGGCACCAAGTACAATGTTCTGCACAGAGTAAGCATCACTGATGGACTGGATACACGTGGGATGGTGACCATGCTTTCTCAGTCCTGGGTGAAATCTTGGGACTTTTCAATCATTTTGGTTGTAGGGAGGATTAACTGAGAGTCTCAGCTCCAGTGAGGTGAGGCAGTTGGAGATTTTCATATCTCTAATTTATGATACACTCCCCCTCTGGACTCTAAGTTCCTCGTGGGCAGGGAAAGAGTCTACCAACACTGTTACAGTATACTCTCCCAAGCGTTTAGTACAGTGTTCTGCACACAATAAGTGCTCAATATATACAACTGACTGATTGAGCCATCATCTCTAAAACTGACCACTGGGAGCAGGATTTCAACCTGTACTATTACCATTGGGAGGCACACATTATTGTGGGCATCTGGTGCCCATTTCTTTCTCCAAATTTCCTCAGTCAATCACTGGTTATAATAATAATAAGAATAATAATAATGGTGTTTGTTTAGCGCTTACTAAGTGCCAGGCACTCTTCTTCTAAGTGCTGGGGTGGATACAAGCAAATCAGGTTGGCCACAGCACTCCCTGTCCCACATGCGGCTCATAGTCTCAATCCCCATTGTACAGATAAGGTAACTGAGGCACAGAGAAGTGACATGGCTCACTCAGGGTCACAAAGCAGACAAGTGGTGGAGTGGTGGGATTAGAACCCATGACTTGGTGACTCCCAAGCCAGTGCTTTATGCCCTACGCCGTGAGCATTTACTATGTGCAGAGCACTGTACCTAGTGCTTGGGAGAGTACCATTCAAAGGAGCAGGTAGACACGATCCCCGCCCAAAAGGCACTTAAAGACTAGAAAGGGAGTCAGACGTTAATATATATTACAGATGGACACAGACATAAGTACTGTGGGGTTGAGGGAAGAGATAACATCAAAGTGCTTAAAGGGATAAAGTGCCCAATTGTCAAATGGCCATAATAATAGAAATAACTGTGGTATTTGTAAAGCTCTTACTCTGTGCCAAACACTATACTAAGCACTATGTGAGAGACGAGATAATTTGTTTGGAAATAGTCCCTATCCCACATGGTTTTCAAAATTAATGGGAGGGACAACCGGTATTGAATCCTCATTTTAAAGATCAGGAAACTGAAGCACAGAGAAATGAAGTAACTTATCCAAGGTCATACAGCAGGCAAGTGGCAGAGGACTGAAGAGAACTCACGTCATCTGACTTCCAGGTCCATGCTCTATCCACTAAGCCACACTGCTTTCCACTAGGCCATCTTCCCAGTCACTTTAATGTAGGTCTTGTCTATGGAATAGCTGATCTTTTTAGACCATCCGGTTGGGAAACTATACTGAAAACTCCAGTGAGTCCCCACTCATTCATTCATTCATTCAGTCGTATTTACTATGCGTTTACTGTGTGCAAAGCATTGTACTAAGTGCTTGGAAAGTACAATTTGGCAACAGATAGAGACAATCCCTACCCGACAACAGGCTGACAGTCTAGAAGGGGGAGACAGACAACAGAACAAAACAAGTAGGCAGGCATCAATACCATCAAAATAGATAAATAGAATTATAGATATATACAGATCATTAATAAAATAAATAGGATAATAAATATGTACAAATATACACAAGTGCTGTGGGGCAGGGAATGGGGCAGAGAAGAGGGAAGGAGTCGGGGTGATGAAGAGGGGAGGAGGAGCAGAGGAAAAGGGGGGCTCAGTCTGGGAAGGCCTCCTGGAGGAGGTGGGCTCTCGTAAGGTGTTTTAAAGGGGAAAGAGAGCTAGTTTGGTGGATGTAAGGAGGGAGGGCATTCCAGGCCAGAAGTAGGATGTGGGCCAGGGGTCGAAGGTGGGACAGGCGAGAAGGAGACACAGTGAAGAGGTTAGTGGCAGAGGAGCAGAGTGTGTGGACTGGGCTGTAGAAGGAAAGAAGGGAGGTGAGGTAGGAGAAGGGAGGTGAGGTAGGAGTGGGCAAGGTGATGGAGAGTTTTGAAGCCAATAGTGAGGAGTTTTTGCTTCATGCGAAGGTTGATAGGCAACTACTGGAGATTTTTGAGGAGGGGGGTGATATGCCCAGAGCATTTCTGTAGACAGATAATCTGGGCAGCAGAGTGAAGTACAGACTGAAGTGGGAAGAGAGAGGAGGATGGGAGATCAGAAAAAAGAAGCTGATGCAGTAATCCAGTCAGAATATGACGAGAGAACAGAAATGTACTCAAGAACAGTACATGGTAGAGGATGAGAGAGTAGAAGTGTCTCTGGTGAAGAGGACTTATAGAGTCTGCTCCATGGCTGACTGGACCGCAACTTCAGCCACACACTTCACAACATGTGCTGTTAGCAACAGCGAGACCGAGGGAAAGTGTGGATGAGTCCATGCAACTCGGCACCACTGCTGCACAAATATCCTGGACAGTGAGAGACTGCCCTCCTAGAACGTGGCCTATTGGATATAGCATAGGCCTGAGAGACAGAATGATGATGGCGATGATGATTATGGTATTTGTTAAGCGTTTACTATGTGCCAATTACTGTTCTAAGCCCTGAGGTTGATACAAGGTAATCAGGTCATCCCATGTAGGGCTCACATTTAATCCCCATTTTACAGATGAGGTAACTGAGGCACAGAGAAGTTAAGTGGCTTGCCCAAGGTCACACAGTTGACAAGTGGCAGAGCCAGGATTAGAACCCATGTCCTCTGATTCCCAAGTCTGTGCTCTTTCCACTAAGCCACGCTGCTTCTCTATAATGATGGTATTTGTTAAGCACTTACTATGTTACAAACACTGTTCTAAGCACTGGGGGAGATACAAGGTTATCAGGTTGTCCCATGTGGGGCTCACAGTCTTAATCCCCATTTTACAGATGAGGGAACTGAGGCACAGAGATGTTAATTGACTTGCCCAAAGTCACACAGTTGACAACATTCTAATCCTCCTTGACCTCTCTGCTGCCTTTGACACTGTCGACCATCCCCTCCCCCTCCATACCTTATCTCACCTTGGCTTCACGGACTCCGTCCTCTCCCGGTTCTCCTCTTACCTCTCTGGCCGGTCATTCTCGGTCTCCTTCGCTGGCGCCTCCTCCCCCTCCCATCCTTTAACTGTTGGAGTTCCTCAAGGGTCAGTTCTTGGCCCTCTTCTGTTCTCCATTTACACTCACTCCCTCAGTGAACTCATTCGCTCTCACGGCTTTGACTACCATCTCTACGCAGATGACACGCAGATCTACATCTCCGCTCCTGTCCTCTCCCCCTCCCTTCGGGCTCGCATCTCCTCCTGCCTCCGGGACGTCTCCACCTGGATGTCGGCCCGCCACCTAAAATTCAACATGAGCAAGACTGAGCTCCTCATCTTCCCTCCCAAAGCCGGTCCTCTCCCAGACTTCTCTATCACCGTTGATGGCACGACCATCCTTCCCGTCTCTCGGGCCCGCGATCTCGGTGTCATCCTTGACTCGTCTCTCTCGTTCACCCCACGCATCCTATCCGTTACCGAGACCTGCCGGTTTCACCTCTACAATATCGCCAAGATCCGCCCTTTCCTCTCCACCCAAACGGCTACCTTACTGCTACGGGCTCTCGTTATATCCCGGCTAGACTACCGTGTCAGCCTTCTCTCTGCCCTCCCTTCCTCCTCTCTCGCCCCACTCCAGTCTATTCTTCACTCTGCTGCTCGGCTCATCTTCCTGCAGAAACGATCTGGGCATGTCACTCCCCTTCTTAAACAATTCCAGTGGTTGCCTATCAACCTCCGCTCCAAACAAAAACTCCTCACTCTAGGCTTCAAGGCTCTACATCACCTTGCCCCTTCCTACCTCTCCTCCCTTCTCTCTTTCTACTGCCCACCCCGCACGCTCCGCTCCTCTGCCGCCCACCTCCTCATTGTCCCTCGGTCTCGCCTATCCCTCCATCAACCCCTGGGCCACGTCCTCCCGCGGTCCTGGAACGCCCTCCCTCCTCACCTCCGCCAAACTGATTCTCTTCCCCTCTTCAAAACCCTACTTAAAACTCACCTCCTCCAAAAGGCCTTCCCAGACTGAGCTCCTCTTCTCCCTCTACTCCCTCTGCCACCCCCCCTTTACCTCTCCGCAGCTAAAAACCCTCTTTTTCCCCTTTTCCCTCTGCTCCTCCACCTCTCCCTTCCCATCCCCACAGCACTGTACTCGTCCGCTCGACTGTATATATTTTCATTACCCTATTTATTTTGTTAATGAATTGTACATCACCTTGATTCTATTTAGTTGCCATTGTTTTTACGAGATGTTCTTCCCCTTGACTCTATTTATTGCCATTGTTCTTGTCTGTCCATCTCCCCCGATTAGACTGTAAGCCCGTCAAATGGCAGGGACTGTCTCTATCTGTTGCCGACTTGTTCATTCCAAGCACTTAGTACAGTGCTCTGCACATAGTAAGCGCTCAATAAATACTATTGAATGAATGAATGAATGACAAGTGGTGGAGCCAGGAATAGAACCCATGACTCTGGCTCTGCCATTTATCTGCAGTATTACCTTGGGCAAGTCACTGCTCTGTGCCTCATTTACCTCATCTGTAAAATGGGGAGACTGTGAACCCTGCGTGGGACATGGTCTATGTACGACTCGATTACCTTGTATCCACCCCAGAGTTTAGTATGGTGCATGGCACATATTAAGCATTTAAATACCATTATTATTATTATTATTTCGTAAAAACCCCTAGCAAGTAGGTAGCTTAAAACCTTGGTCATCCCCTGGGAATGTGAGCAGCCCTGTTTAGAAACTCTCTCCTCACCACAAATGTGGAAAGGCGATATAAACGTTAACTTAAATATTGCCAGCTTAATGAATTCCAACCAGGTTTACCAAAGGCTATCTGGGCTATCTGGTAGGCTGTGAACCTGTACCATCATAAACAATGCTCACTAACAGATACAAATAAAAATAACCATTTCTTCTTGAAATCTAACTGGGATGGTGACAATAGCTGATGTCTTTCAGGAGTTGGATTTGAAATTAGACAGCCTGTAGCACTAGGGTTGTCAGCTGTCTCTGGTGGGCAGTAATTAGGAGAGGGGTTGTTCTCCGCCAACAGAGTTTTCAGGAAGATGGGGATACTAAGAGGTGGATTTGAAAACTACAACAGGTCCTGAGGCATCTCAGCACACCAAAGGATAATAATAATAATGTTGGTATTTGTTAAGCGCGGGGAAACAGCATGGCTCAGTGGAAAGAGCCCGGGCTCGGGAGTCAGAGGTCATGGGTTCTAATCCCAGCTCCGCCGCTTGTCAGCTGTGTGACTCTGGGCAAGTCACTTCTCCGTGCCTCAGTTCCCTCATCTGGAAAATGGGGATGAAGACTGTGAGCCCCACGTGGGATAACCTGATCACCCTGTATCTACCCCAGTGCTTAGAACAGTGCTCGGCACATAGTAAGCGCTTAACAAATACCATCATTATTACTATGTGCCGAGCACTGTTCTAAGCCCTGGGATAGATACATGGTAATCAGGTTGTCCCACGTGAGGCTCACAGTTAATCCCCATTTTACAGATGAGGTAAGAAGCAGCATGGTCTTGTGGAAAAAGCACAGGCCCGGGAGTCAGACACTCCGGATTTTAAATCCTGCCACTTGCCTGCTCTTTGACCTTGGGCAAGTCACTTAACTTCTCTGTGCCTCATCTGCAAAATGAGGATTCAATAGCTGTTGCCCCTCCTTTGATTCTGAGTCCCGTGTGGGACAGGGACTGTGACTGGCCTAATTATCTTGCATCTAACCAGCACTTAGTTCAGTGCTTGGCACATATCAGATGCTTAACACCTACTACAATTACTATTATTATTTTAATCTTTGCATCCTCATAACATGGATTGGGAGTATCAGGAGTTTATCTGACTGATCAGCCAGAGCCAAGAACTGATAAAGGACCGGGAAAAAGGCAAATGTCGGATTTTCCAGCAAGTTTCTCCAACTTATCGGTGCCCAGAAAGCATATGCATCTAACATGCCAACATATATAGAGTCACACGTGAGGTGGGCTACTAACCCCCTGATTGGAGCAGGACAATTTAAAGCCAATCCTCCCCTCCCCTGGGAATCTGTACACACAAGAAAATCAGCACAGCACATTCAGCAGAGCAAGCCAGAGGTGAGATGTGAACCTGCCTCACTCATGTCCACTTCTGGCTCCAGGCAGGCCTTAACCAGAGCAAACTCCAAGCTCCAAGAGGCCAAAGTCAGGTTAGGAGGGAGCAGTGGCATTCTACAGCCCTAAAGTCCAGTGGATAAGAAAGTCAACAGTGAAGTTTTGATAAAGAAGCTGATTTTTCACAACAAAATTCAGGTTGCTTCTTTGGCTATTTTCATTATTACTAATACTGTTATATTTATTGAGCACTGACTATGTGTCAAGCATTCATGTCTTAGAACAGTGTTTGGCGCATAGTAAGCGCTTAACAAATACCATAATTATTATTACTTTTCTAAGCACTGGGGTAGATACAAGTTAATTAGGTTGAACACAGTCCTTGTCCCACAAGAGGCTCACAGTCTAAAGAGCATGGAGAACCAGTACTGGAGCCTCCCTTTACAGTTGAAGAAATTTAGGCATAGAGGAGTAAAGTGACTAGCCCAAGGTCACAAAGAAAGCAATCAGCAGAGCTAGAATTAGAACTCAAGTCCTCTGACTCCCAGGTCTGTGCTTTTTCCACTAGGCCACGCTGCTTCTATGGAAACAGGTAGGCATTGAATGAAAAATCCTTACTTGTTCCTCATTGATCAGGCAGAAAGTTAGAGATAGATTAATTATTTTCTGGGGAGACTGGAAAAATGACAAATTCAGACTACTAAGGCAAAACAATGACCTAATGAATTGAAAATCCACCTCATCATTAGCAATTAATATTGACTAGTTACGTATGTAGTACCTCCCACGTACTAAGTAAAATTTTTAAAAAAGGGGCCTTCAAAGAATTTACAGTTAGGAACCAAATCTATCATGAGCCCACTAGATTATAAACCTCTTGAGGGCAGGGATCATATCAACTAATTCTACTGTTCTCTTCCAAGCGCTTAGTACATTGTTCTGTACAAAGGACAAAAAGTACTCAGTAAGTACTACAGATCAAAAGAAAGAATAGCATCCACATTTCTCTTGAACATTATTATCATTGTATTTGTTAAATGCTTACTATGTATGAAGCACTGTTCTAAACACTGGAGTAGATACAAGGTAATCAGGTTGTCCCAAATGTGGCTCACAGTCTTAATCCCCATTTTACAGATGAGGGAACTGAGGCACAGAGAAGTTAAGTGACTTACCCAAGGTCACTCAGCAGATCGTGGATGGCACTACCATCCTTCCTGTCTCTCAGGCCCACAATCTCGGTGTCATCTTTGACTCATCTCTCTCGTTCACCCCACACATCCTATCTGTTACCAAGGCCTGCCGGTTTCACCTTTACAATATCGCCAAGATCCGCCCTTTCCTCTCCACCCAAACAGCTACCTTACTGCTACAGGCCCTTGTTATATCCCAGCTAGACCACTGTGTCAGCCTTCTCTCTGATCTCCCTTCCTCCTCACTCGCCCCGCTCCAGTCTATTCTTCACTCTGCTGCCTGGCTCATCTTCCCACAGAAAGGCTCTGGGCATGTCACTCCCCTTCTTAAACACCTCCAGTGGTTGCATATCAACCTCCGCTCCAAACGAAAACTCCTCACTCTAGGCTTCAAAGCTCTCCATCCCCTTGCCCCTTCCTACCTCTCCTCCCTTCTCTCTTTCTACCGCCCACCCCGCACGCTCCGCTCCTCTGCCGCCCACCTACTCACCGTCCCCCGGTCTCGCCTATCCCGCCGTCGACCCCTGGTCCACGTCCTCCTGCGGTCCTGGAATGCCCTCCCTCCTCACCTCCGGCAATCTAATTCTCTTGCCCTCTTCAAAACCCTACTTAAAATTCACCTCCTCCAAGAGGCCTTCCCAGACTGAGCTCCTCTTCTCCCTCTACTCCCTCTACCGCCCCCCCTTCACCTCTCCGCAGCTAAACCCTCTTCCCCCCATCTCCCTCTGCTCCTCCCCCTCTCCCTTCCCATCCCCTCAGCACTGTACTCGTCTGCTCAACTGTATATATTTTCATTACCCTGTTTATTTTGTTAATGAAATGTACATCGCCTTGAATCTATTTAGTTGCCATTGTTTTTACGAGATGTTCTTCCCCCTGACTCTATTTATTGCCATTGTTCTTGTCTGCGGGTCTCCCCCGATTAGACTGTAAGCCTGTCAAACGGCAGGGATTGTCTCTATCTGTTGCCGACTTGTTCATTCCAAGCGCTTAGTACAGTGCTCTGCACATAGTAAGCGCTCAATAAATAGTATTGAATGAATGAATGAAAATGGCAGAGCTGGGATTAGAACCCACATCCTGACTTCCCAGCACATGCTCATTGCACTAAGCCACGCTGCTTCTCTAGATCTTCACAAACTTGTTTCCAACTCCACAATTTCCATCCTTGTAATACAGTAGCCAGCCTCCTGCATGGTCGGAGAACCTACACTGTCCTCAAAGTTCCATATCTGGTCCTAGATCACTTTAAAAGCCTCACTCAACTTCAAGCAGAAAATTAAACCCACAAACAACCAAGTCAGCCATATCAGATTGGACCTATTTTGCCTCTATACAACGTGCTAGGTGGAGAATATGAGGACAGAATAGGCTGTAATCTCCCTGAGGGCAGACCATCTGTACCACCTCTATGGAATGTCCTCCCAAGGGCTCAGTACAGTGTCCTGCACACAGTAAAGTGCTCAATAAATGTCACTGATGAATTCACTGCATGACACCCCAATAGCGGCAGTATGGTGAACTGAAAAAGTGAGAATAAGGGGACAGACAAAATTTTTTAAAGGAGGGGTAAGACACACTCTCAATTAGCAACTGGGGGACAACTGAGGTAGAGGCTCACTGTAATCAAGAAAGGATGCTCTTTCTGAAGAGAACTGGGCTCTAATCCCAGCTCTGCCACTTGTCTGCTGTGGGGCCTTGAAAATGTCCCTTCACTTCTCTGTGCTTCTGTTACCTCGTTTGTAAAATGTGGATTAAGGTTAGGCGCCCCATGTGGGACAGGGACTGTATCCAACTGATTATCTTGTACCTATCAGAGTGCCTAGAAGAGTGCCGGGCACATAGTAAGAGCTTAAGTACCATAAAAAAAGAAATTTCGAGCAGATTATGAGAAGCAAAAACAAAAAGTAGAGCAGGAGATGCAAAGAGCAAACTCATCTACTGTAGTGTGGCTCAGCGGAAGGAGCACGGACTTGAGAGTCAGAGGGCGTGGTTTCTAATCCCCGCTCTGCCATTTGTCTGCTTTGTGACCTTGGGCAAATGCTTAACTTCTCTGTGCCTTAGTTACTTCATCCTCAAAATGGGAATTAAGACTGGGAGCCCCACGTCAAACAACCTGATTACCTTGTCTTTACCACAAAACATAGAACAGTGCTTAACGCCTAGTAAGCACTTAACAAATACCAACATTATTATCAGCAGGACAGGGAGCAATCCATGGTAGACATGGTATGGTGGGGTGGTAGTCACATATCAGCCTTTATGGCCCTATAGCATTCATAGGTAAATAGAGCCCAGCAGCCACTGGAGCCTCTTGGAGAATTTTCATTCTTTCACACAGAGTCAATGCCATCATCATAAACTATTTATTATGGACTGAGGTGGATATGAAGTATCTTTCAGTGGGCCAATGAAGGATTCCATCACCTCAGAAGACTTAAGAAGGCCACAAATGTTTCACTTTCTAATGTGAGGGGAAAGAGGCCTGCATTTTCCAGGAATTACATCTCCAGGTGGTCTAATTGCAACTATAGAAACCAGAGCTATTCAAGGACGCAGTGTGGCCTACAGGAAAAGATACGGGCCTGGAAGTCAGAGAACGTGGGCTCTAATCCCAGCTCGGGCAGTTGCTTGATGTGTAATCTTGAAAAAATGACTTTGCTTCTCCGTGCCTCCAGTTTCCTCAACTATAAAACTGGAATTCAATACTTGTTCTCCCTACTTGTACTGTGAGCCCCAGGTGGGACAGGTACTGTGTGCAAATATTAACTTCATTCATTCAACTGTATTTATTGAGTGCTTACTGTGTGCAGAGCACTGTACTAAGCGCTTGGAAAGTACAATAGAGCAATAAAGAGAGACAATCCCTGCACACAACAGACTTACAGACTAGAGGGTATTTACCCTAGAGCTCAGAACAGTGTTTGACACATAGTAAACACTTAAGTATCACAAAAAAAGTAAGATTAAAAAAAAATCTCATAATATCAAGGTCAGCTCTACCTCTGACCCACTGTAAATGTACACACATTGTGGAAACAAAGCCAATCAAGCAAAGGTATGTACTGAGCTCCATGGTGGCAGATGAATGTGTGGGCATACCTCTATATTAGTTCTTTAAAACTCCTATTTCTTTGCCATTTTCCTCCCATTCCACAATACTAAACAGAACAAGAGGAAACCAGCAACTTTTGGGTATGATGGACTTAGATGATATTCACTGAATCGTATTTATTTAGCTCTTACTGTATGCAGAGTGCTGTACTAAGTGTTTGGAAGTGTACAATATAATAAACATATTCCCTGCCCACAATGAGTTTACAGTCTAGAGGGAGACACAGACATTACTATAAACAAATTACAGATATGCACATAAGTGCTGTGTGGCTAGGAGGTGGGTGACTAAAGGGAGTATGTCAAGGAGATGCAGAAGGAAGTGGGAGAAGAGGAAAGGAGGGCTTAGTCAGGGAAGGCCTCTTGGAGGAGATGTGCCTTCAATAAGGCTTTGGAGAGGAAGAGAGTAATTGTCTGTTTTATGAGGAGGGAGGGCATTTCAGCACAGAGACAGGATGTGGGCAAGGGGTCAGCAGCAAGATAGACAAGACCGAGGTACAGTGAGAAGGTTAGCAATTGGGAGCAAAAAATATCCCAAACACGTGTGACCTGCCTAACTACTCTGTGCACCTGCAGATGTTTTCCAGGAACCTCCATCCTTGAGGGAGATTTTATAAGAAAGCTGTTCATGACTGAAGGAGACCAGAATGCCACAAAACAAGTGGTTGGTGATTAGATCTTATCCATATTTTGCAGACTTTGGGGAGAGGTCCTGTCCATAATTCACACCAAATCAATTTTATCCGATTTGGGATAGTCCTAGTCAGTGCGACTAACAAGTCCACTGAGGTAGAAGTAATTATAAGTTCACCCTTTTCTTAAGGCAGCCAAATATCTTTGCATGAATCATTTATCAATAAAAATGTTCAGTTCATGTCTCCCCACCCCTCCAGAACCTCCAATGGCTGACCATCCAACTCCTCAAACAGAAACTCCTCACCATTGGCTTTAAAAGTATTCAATCAGCTCATCTCCCCCGCCCCCAATCCTCAATCTTACTTCTCTACTCTCCTAGTACAAGCCAAACCACACACTCCACTCCTCTAGTGTCAACTTAATCACTGTGGCCGATCTCATCTATCTGGCTGCTGACCCCTTTCCCATGTTTCCCCCCTAGCCTGGGACTCCCTCCCCCTCTGTATACACCAGACCACCACTCTCTCCACCTTCAAAGCATTAAGGTCACATCTCCTCCAAGAGGCCTTCCTTGATTAAGTCCTCTTTTCCATGGCTTGATCTCTCTTCTGTTTCATGTATCCACTTCAATCTGTGACCTATGGGCATTAGATATTCGTCCCAACCCCACAGCACCTATGTACATAGCTTTAAATTATTCTAAATTACTTATGTGTTTATATTAATGTCTGGGGAAGACATTATGTATTATGTATTCATATTAATGTCTGCCTTCCACTGTAGACTGTAAGCTCATAAAGGGCAGGGTAGGTGTCTGCTAATCCTGTGGTATTGTACTCTTCCAAGAGCTTATTACAGTGCTCTGCACTTAGCACTTAATAAAAACAACTGATTGTACAATTGATTCCTAATTAAGCATCACCAAGGATTTGGAAGAAACCTAGATGATGCCTCCTTTTCTCACCCATCCTGACTGAACCCTTTCATTCTTGCCATTTTGCTTCATCTTCCTTCCCTCTCCTATTGCCTCTTGCTCTCTCAGTTTTGCTCTGCTCTCTTCCAGTCTCTTGTCTTCAAGGGCTTACTCCCTTCCAGTAGAGGATGCTTCTTGCTCGCTAGTAATGCCCCGCCAATCAAACAAGCCAACTGTAAAATCCCTTCCACCTATCCTATCTTCTCCAGTTGTGAATCTTTGAAGCAGCTTAACCACTGCAAAACAGTTCATACCTGCTCACGGTCGGCACTGAGACGCTGCTCTGAGGACAGGTTCTGTACAGCTAAACATAACCGCACGACACGACTAGAACAATCCCAGCAGAATTCACCTGGGCCAGAACCAGTTTAGATCAATTTTGATCAATTTGGTTTGGCGCTTGGGTTACCAAATGCATACCTAGCGGACTTACTTTCTCTTTCACTGTTGTATTTACGGATATACGTTCCAGGTGTGCATTGGCTAAAGTTTAAAGGATCAAACAGCTGAGGGGGCTGGATACTGCAGCAAGTTTGCCAATCATCTTGGAGAACTTTGCCAAATAGTGAGGTCCAAGTGCTCTGAACGCAGTAAGCACTCGATAAATACGATTGAATGAAGTTCATAATGATAGGAATCCACTGGGGAACTGTAATTATAAAAAGAGGGTCTTTCTGCTCAAACTGAAGATGGGCCTTAATGTTTTCAGCTTTTTTACATTTTCATATTTCTATATTAACCAACTTTGGATTGGAATGACTAGTGCTTCTTTCAAGCCCCTAACAGGGGCATTTCAAATGAAATGAATCCCTTCTTTCCCAACTATCTCATTCCCTTCCTGCACCGAGCCCTCAGCTCATTCTGGTCTGTCCTCCTCTTGAACTCTCCGTCTTCTTTCTCTCTCATTCTGCAGTGGTCCATCCATCTTCTTGCTACGCTTTCGGCACCTCTCTGTGCTTCAACAGAATGACAGTAATACACTAACATATATACATATACATATATATATATAAAACGATTCACTAGGTAAAACCCCTTCCCTCTGAGCTCTTACAATTCAACACTGATAGAAAAATCTAGAAAGGGGTGGAAAAACTGAGAACAATACAGTCATAAGCAGATAACAGCAGAAGGTGCCAAGCCCTTAAATAAGTACCATTTGCCTCAAGTAAAAAGCAGAGTTTTTATATGTTTTTTGTTAGGTCTGTTTTGTCTCAGTGGATAGGAGAATAGGCTACACAATTTGGAGTTTCAGAGAGCTCTGACACGATATAGGGCAGTGGAGGGAAATGGTTTTGATCCACAACCCTCTTAATCAATCAGTAGAAAAGAAGTGTAGCCTAGCGGAAAGAGTTTGGGTCTGGGAGTCAAAGGAACAGGGATCCTAGCTCTGCCAATTGTCTGCTGACTTGGGCAAGTTAATTAACTTCTATGTACCTCAGTTACCTCATCTGTAAAATGGGGATTAAAGCTGGGATCTCATGTGGAATGTGGACTGTGTCCAACCTGATTATCTTGTATATACCCCAGGGCTTAGTACAGTAACTGGCACATAGAAAGCACTTAAATAGCATAAAAAGGCTATTTGAGTAATAGCCTTTAGTACTAAGTGTACTAATAACCACTGTACTAAGTGGTTGGGAGAGCAAATATTTACTCCTTACTATAAATCTATTTAATTCTGGCTGTAATAGTCTGCAGTCCAACTTTGAAGCACTAGGGAGAGGTGGAGCATGAGTATTTAGACTACAGTAGAACAGCCACTCCCCTCTCGAGATCACACCTGGAGAGTTTCCAGTACTCTAACAGGTTCGACTATGGGAGGGAGAGTCAAGCAGAGGCCTATCCATTCCATTTCTAGCTTGGGCAGTGGCTAATGATGATGATGTTGGTATTTGTTAAGTGCTTACTATGTGCAGAGCACTGTTCTAAGCGCTGGGGTAGACACGGGAATCAGGTTGTCCCACGTGGGGCTCACAGTCTTCATCCCCATTTTACAGATGAGGTAACTGAGGCACAGAGAAGTTAAGTGACTTGCCCACAGTCACACAGCTGGCAAGTGGCAGAGCCAGGATTCGAACCCATGACCTCTGACTCCAAAGCCCGGGCTCTTTCCACTGAGCCACGCTGCTAATGAGTGGACGGCAATCTGCTACAAGTTAAAATTCACCTGTGCTGGACAGCAACGGTATGGGAGAGAGTCGAGGGCAGAGACTCAAGTTTACAGCACGGAAGGTGGCAATGGTAAACCACTTCCATATTTTTACCAAAAAAACTCTTTGGATACACTACCAGAAGGATTGCAGATGGAGAGTGGGGCGTTCTGGGAGAGATGTATCCATGGAGTCATTATTGGACGGAGATGACTCGCAGCATAAGACAAGAGCAGTGACCTCTGCCTACAGTAGCTTCTACCAGGAAAAGAGCCAATCGGCTGACCATTTACTCCCAGCTCCTCCACTAGTCTGCTCTGTGACCACGGGCAAATCACATGACTTCTCTGTGCCACAGTTACCTGTAAAATGGGGATTAAGACTGTGAGCCCCTTATGGGGCAAGGCCTGTGTCCAACCTGATTATCTCGCAACTACCCCAGCATTTAGTTCAATGACCCCTTAAAATATACAATTAGTACTAATTATTACTAAAATGCTATGTTCAGAGCTGCAGGAAAAAGGAACTTGCTTAGGGGATCTGGAAAAGGCTGCCTGTGGCATGGCATAATGATAGGGCATGGGCCTGGGAGTCAGAAGGCCATGCGTTCTAATCCCAGCTCTGACACTTGTCCGCTGTGTGACCCTGAGCAATTCACTTCACTTCTCTGGGCCTAAGTTACCTCATCTGTAAAATGGGGATTGAGACTGTGAGCCCCACATGGGGCAGAGACTGTGTCCAATCCAATTTCTTTGTATCCACCCAGTGCTTAGTACAGTGCCTGGCACAAAGTAAGCGCTTAACAAATACACACAGTAAGCACTCAAATACGATTGAATGAAATACCACAATTCCTATTATTATTAGAGGAACTGGCTCCCACAAAGCCTCCAGAAGACTCTATTTTGCCCATACCAGAGGGGAGCCTGGTCCCCCTAAGCTGCTCCAAATATCCCTAGCTGGAGCTGCAAAGGGATGAGGCAGGTTCCCTGGGAGTGCAGAAGCCATCAGCTCTTTGTAGGCACAGAATGTGTTGGCCAATGCTGTAAAACCAAACTCTACCAAGTATTAATAATAATAATAATAATAATGTTGGTATTTGTTAAGTGCTTACTATGTGTAGAGCACTGTTCTAAGCGCTGGGGTAGATACAGGGTAATCAGGTTGTCCCACGTGAGGCTCACAGTCTTCATCCCCATTTTACAGATGAGCTGAGGCACAGAGAAGTTAAGGGACTTGCCCACAGTCACACAGCTGACAAGTGGCAGAGTCAGGATTCGAACCCATGACCTCTGACTCCCAAGCCCGTGCTCTTTCCATTGAGCCACGCTGCTTCTCTGAGCCAGTGATGAAGAGCACTGAAGTACTTAGCAGAGGGCTCTGAACACAGTAAGCTCTCCATACCACTGATTGATCAGAGCTATTTACTGAGGCCCTAATGCATGCAAAACCAAGTGCTAAGTGTCTGGAGGACCACAGCTGAGTAAGAATTCTGGTTCCTGCTCAGGAGGAGGATAGGGAAGACTGACAGTCAAAAGTCATTCATAAATAGTTGGAGGAGAAAGAAACAAGGCTACAAGCTGCCGATAGCAGAAGTACGGAATGATAAAAAGGTAAATAATGCAGAAATCCCTCTCCCATTGGATTCAAGGACCTCAATCAGCTCTCTCACTCTTACTTAGCCTCACTCCACTCCCATAACAACCCAGCCCACACTCTTCACTCCTCTAATGCCAACCTACTCACTGTCCCTCATTCTCGCCTACCTGCCGATGACTCCTTGTTCCCAGTCTCCCATCTGCCTGGAACTCCCACCCGCTACATATCCAACAGACCGGCACTCTCGCCATCTTCAAACCCTTACTGAAATCCTATCTCCTCCGGAGGACCTCCCGGACTACGCTCTCCTCATACCCCAACCTTATTTTCCTGCCCTATAGTGACACTAATATATTTAGTTCCACCCACTAAGCATCTAGGTGTCCCTCACATCGCCACCCATGCAACACTTATGTACATATCCTTATATCAAGTTGTTTCCTCTACTTGTAATTTATTTTAATGTGTGTCTCTCCCATTGATCTGTATGCTCAATAGGATCAGAGATCTTGCCTACCAACTATATTGTACTCTCCCAAGCACTCAGTACAGTGCTTTGGCCAACATAAATGCTCACTAAATTCATTCATTCAGTCAGTCATATTCATTGAGCACTTACTGTGCGCACAGCACTATACTAAGGGCTTATATGTACAATTCGGCAACAGATAGAGACAATCCCTGCCCAACAATGGGCTCCCAGTCTAAAATGGGGAGACAGACAACAAAACGAAACAAGTAGTCAGGCATCAGTACTATCAAGATAAACAGAATCATAGATATATACACATCATTAATAAAATAGAGTAATAAATAATACAAACAAATATACATGAGTTCTGGGGGGAGGGGAAAGGGGAAGAGCACAGGGAGGGAGGAGAGGGAATGGGGAGGGAAGGAGGAGCAGAGGGAAAGAGAAATATGTACAAATATATGTACATAATAATGTTGGTATTTGTTAAGTGCTTAACTACGTGCAAGGCACTGTACTAAGCGCTGGGGTGGTTTCAAGCAGATCAGGTTGGACACAGTCCCTGCCCCACGTGGGGATCCCAGTCTCAATCACCATTTTACAGACGAGGCCCAGAGAAGGGAAGTGACTAGCCCAAGGTCACACAGCAGAGAAGTGGCAGAGTTGGGATTAGAACCCAAGACCTAGAGCAGAGGGAAGGAGTAGGGGGAATGGAGAGGGGAGGAGGGACAGAGGGAAAGGGAGGGCTAAATACCATTGGTTGATTCTAAGTCAAGAATAGGCAAAGGGATTGAGGGCAGATGCTGGGGAATGTCTGCTGCATTAGGTGGGTTTTTCAAGGGATTTAGAAGGTGGGGAGGGTAGTGACTGGCAGATTTGAAAGGGTAGGAGGATCCAGGGGCAAGGGGGGAGTGGAGGGCACAAGCAAGAGGTGAGAGACAGGAGATCAAAACTAAGGCCTAGTGATGATACCTTGAGAAAAATGAAGAGAGCAGCAGGGATGGAGTGGGAGGAGAGAGCTGATAAGTAACATGGAGAGAGCTGGTGCACTGCCTTTAAGTCAATGGACAGGAGTTCCTGCATGAGGCAGAAATGAATGAGTAACCATCAGAGGTTTTTGAGGACAGGAGAAATGGGTGCAATGCATAGGTTTTAGAAAGATGATCTCGGCAGCACAGTGAAAGAGGTGGGCTGGAGAGGGGAGAGAGTGACTTAGTCATCTAACAAGGATATGAAAAGAGTCTACACTTGGGTGGTGGCCATTTGGGTCAAGAGGAAGGGCCCCAGGAAAGAACAGCATGGAGCAGAGGAAAAAGCATAGCCCTGGGAGTCAGAGGCCTGGGTTTAATCTTTGTTCTGCCCACTGACTACTGTGTGACCTTGGGAAAGTCACTTCACTTCATCATCATCTGTAAAATGGGGATTCGATACCTGTTCTCCCTCCTACTTAGACTGTGAGCCCCATGTGGGACAGGGACTGTGTCTGACCTGATTAACTTGTATCTACCCCAGAGCCTGGGACAGTGCTTGACCCAAATTAAATGCTTAACAGATGCCATAATAATAATTATTATTATGTTGTGTAGGGGAAAAAAACAGATTTATGGACACACTGAATTTCAGGGGAAAAGGATAGGGAGGAGTAAAAGATAAGAGTGCAAGGTCCTGGGCTAAGGAGGATAATGGGATTGCCAACGTTGAAGAGAAAATTAGCAGTAGGGTTGGGAGAAAAGATAAGATGAGTTTTAGATGTGCAAAATTTGAGAACCCAACAGGACATCCAAGCGGAGACGTCCCAGAGCTAAGAAGACGATGAGGCGGGAACTGTGGAGCCGGGGAGAGGTTAAGACAGTACTCCTCAGGAAGGTGGTGGCTGGAGCCATGGAAGACAGCACACACCCTGAGAGGGAGAGTATAAAGTGAAGAAGCAGAGGGGCTCAAAATGGAGGGACACCCACAGTTGAGGGGGGTGAGAGGAGGAAGAGGTGCCAGCGAAAGAGGCAGTACAGGGCAGTCAGGAAGATAGGAGGAGAACCCGGATGGGAGCCTTAACAATAACATTAATAATAATAATTGAAAAAATAATCACAGCTGTGGCATTTAAGTGCTTATTATGTGCCAGGCACTGTACTAAGCACTGGAGTAGATACAAGGAAATCATGTCCCTCATGGAGCTCACAATCTTAACCCCCCTTTTACAGATAGGTACCTGAGGCACAGAGAAGTGAAGTGACTTGCCCAAGGTCACACAGCAGACATGTAGCAGAGCTGGGATTAGAACTCAGGTCCTTCTGACTCACAAACCTGTGCTCTATCCCCTAGACCATGCTGATCAGATCTACTCCTGAGGCGTCTCCGTGGGTGTGGAGTCTTGCGGTGTGGGAGAAGTAATAAAAATTGCATTACTAGGAGTATGAGTTAAATGCTTATTATGTGTCAAACACTGGGGTACCTACGGCTACACTACCAGAATGATTGCAGATGAAGAACGGGGAGTTCTAGGAGAGGTGTGTCCCTGATATTTTTTGGGTCAGGAAACAACTCCAAGGCATAAGACACAGGGTCAACAGAAGGTCCAGGTCCTGTGATTCCCAGGCCCTTACTCTTTCCATTAAGTCCATTAAGTCTTTCCATTGCTATTGTTCTTGTCTGTCCATCTCCCCCGATTGGACTGTAAACCCGTGAAAGGGCAGGGACTGTCTCTGTTACCGATTTGTACATTCCGAACACTTAGTACAGTGCTCTGCACATAGTAAGTGCTCAATAAATACTATTGAATGAATGAATGAAAAAGTCAGACTGCTTCTACTCCCTCCAAAAACTGTCTTTAGCTACTTTGTTTTATAGTACAATCTTGCATGTTGATGATTGTTGTTCTATTACTGTGGGTGTGTCTGTCTACCCTCCATCTAATGTTTACCTATTTTAATTACCACAATACTTAAAGCTTGCCCACAGTAAGGGCTAAGTAAACTTCATTACTCCTGTTACTAAAAGAAAGGTCCCAGACCATTTCCAGGAAAAGGAGTTGGTCAATAGGGCACAAGGCAACAGAGAGATGGAGGAGGATTAGAATCGACTTATTGAGAGCAGAGTTCAGCATGTTAGCTCAAAAGCAAGCCACTGGTGACAGTGAAGAGGTGTGAAACAAGACTGTAGGGTGTCAAGAAGGAAGCTGGAGGAAAGGAAGTCAAGGTAAGGAAATGGAGGTAGCAGGTGTATAAAACCACTGTTTAACAAATACTGCAATAATAATAATAATAATTATTATTATAGGGTTACACAGCAGACAAGTGGCAGAGCCCGGATTAGAACCCATGGCCTTCTGACTCCCAGACCCGTGCTCTAGCCGTTAACCCACACTGCTTCTCCACAGCCACACTGCTTCTCTGCTGCTTGGACGGGGGAGTGGTGTGCGAGAATCCAAGGGGTTTGGCTGCAGCCAGCCTTAAACAGGAAGGGGGAATCCTAGTTCTTGTTGCTTCAGGGCAGGTCTCCAGTGAGCTTCAGTAATAATAATTATTATTATTATTATTATCCAGGGAGTTTGAACAGGACTAGGAACAAGAAGATGGGATGATAACTGGAAGATTCAGCGTGGTTTAGTGGCAAAAGCCTGGGCTTAGGAGTCAGAGGTCGTGTGTTTTAATCCCAGCTCCGCCACTTGTCTGCTGTGTGACCTTGGGCAAGCCACTCAAATTCTCAGGCCTCAGTTACCTCATCTGTAAAATGAGGATCTGTGAGCCCCATGTGGGACAATCTGATTACCTTGTATTCATTCATTCATTCAATAGTATTTATTGAGCGCTTACTATGTGCAGAGCACTGTACTAAGCGTTTGGGATGAACAAGTCGGCAACAGATAGAGACAGTCCCTGCCGTTTGACGGGCTTACAGTCTAATCGGGGGAGACGGACAGACAAGAACAATGGCAATAAATAGAGTCAAGGGGAAGAACATCTCGTAAAAACAATGGCAACTAAATAGAATCAAGGCAATGTACAATTCATTAACAAAATAAATAGGGTAAAGAAAATATATACAGTTGAGCGGACGAGTACAGTGCTGTGGGGATGGGAAGGGAGAGGTGGAGGAGCAGAGGGAAAAGGGGAAAATGAGGCTTTAGCTGCGGAGAGGTAAAGGGGGGATGGCAGAGGGAGTAGAGGGAGAAGAGGAGCTCAGTCTGGGAAGGCCTCTTGGAGGAGGTGATTTTTAAGTAGGGTTTTGAAGAGGGAAAGAGAATCGGTTTGGCGGAGGTGAGGAGGGAGGGCGTTCCAGGACCGCGGGAGGACGTGGCCCAGGGGTTGACGGCGGGATAGGCGAGACCGAGGGACGGTGAGGAGGTGGGCGGCGGAGGATCGGAGCGTGCGGGGTGGGCGGTAGAAAGAGAGAAGGGAGGAGAGGTAGGAAGGGGCAAGGTGATGGAGAGCCTTGAAGCCTAGAGTGAGGAGTTTTTGTTTGGAGCGGAGGTCGATAGGCAACCACTGGAGTTGTTTAAGAAGGGGAGTGACATGCCCAGATCGTTTCTGCAGGAAGATGAGCCGGGCAGCGGAGTGAAGAATAGACCGGAGCGGGGCGAGAGAGGAGGAAGGGAGGTCAGAGAGAAGGCTGACACAGTAGTCTAGCCGGGATATAACGAGAGCCCGTAATAGTAAGGTAGCCGTTTGGGTGGAGAGGAAAGGGCGGATCTTGGCGATATTGTAGAGGTGAAACCGGCAGGTCTTGGTAACGGATAGGATGTGTGGGGTGAACGAGAGGGACGAGTCAAGGATGACACCGAGATCGCGGGCCTGAGGGACGGGAAGGATGGTCGTGCCATCCACGGTGATAGAGAAGTCTGGGAGAGGACCGGGTTTGGGAGGGAAGATGTGGAGCTCAGTCTTGCTCATGTTGAGTTTTAGGTGGCAGGCCGACATCCAGGTGGAGACGTCCCAGAGGCAGGAGGAGATGCGAGCCTGAAGGGAGAGGGAGAGGACAGGGGCGGAGATGTAGATCTGCGTGTCATCTGCGTAGAGATGGTAGTCAAAGCCGTGAGAGCGGATGAGTTCACCGAGGGAGTGAGTGTAAATGGAGAACAGAAGAGGGCCAAGAACTGACCCTTGAGGAACTCCAACAGTTAAAGGATGGGAGGGGGAGGAGGCTCCAGCGAAGGAGACCGAGAATGACCGGTCAGAGAGGTAAGAGGAGAACCAGGAGAGGACAGAGTCCGTGAAGCCAAGGTGAGATAAGGTATGGAGGAGGAGGGGATGGTCGACAGTGTCAAAGGCAGCAGAGAGGTCAAGGAGGATCAGAATGGAGTAGGAGCCATTGGATTTGGCATGAAGGAGGTCACGGGTGACCTTAGAGAGAGCAGTCTCGGTAGAGTGGAGGGGACGGAAGCCAGATTGGAGGGGGTCTAGGAGAGAATGGGAGTTAAGGAATTCTAGGCATCGATTGTAGATGACTCGTTCTAGGATTTTGGAAAGGAAGGGTAGTAGGGAGATAGGACGATAATTGGAGGGGGAAGTGGGGTCAAGAGCGGGTTTTTTTAGGATGGGGGAGACGTGGGCATGTTTGAAGGCAGAGGGGAAGGAGCCCTTGGAGATTGAGTGGTTAAAAATAGAAGTTAAGGAAGGGAGGAGGGCAGGGGCGATGGTTTTAAGAAGGTGAGAGGGAATGGGGTCTGAGGCGCAGGTGGAGGGGGTGGCACTTGCGAGGAGGGAGGAGATCTCCTCTGAGGATACTGCAGGGAAGGATGGGAAAGTAGGGGAGGGGGTCGGTGGGGGGGGAGGGGAGAGGCGGAGGGGTGACTTTGGGGAGCTCAGACCTGATCGTGTTGATTTTCGTGAGGAGAAAATCGTGAGGTGGCCAGATCATTGGGGGTGAGAGATGGGGGAGGGGGAGGAACAGGGGGCCTAAGGAGAGAGTTAAAGGTCCGGAACAATCGGCGGGGGTGACGGGCATGGGTGTCGATGAGGGAGGAGAAGAAGCTTTGCCTGGCGGAGGAGAGGGCAGAGTTAAGGCAGGAAAGGATAAATTTGAAGTGTGTGAGGTCGGCTTGGTGCTTGGACTTTCGCCAGCAGCGCTCAGCAGCTCGAGCATAGGAGCGTAGGAGGTGGACGGAGGAGGTGATCCAGGGCCGTGGGTTAGTGGAGCGAGAGCGGCGGAGGGAAAGGGGGGGCGAGAGAGTCGAGATGAGTAGAGAGTTGTACCAACCCCAGTGCTTAGAAAAGTGTTTTGCACGTAGTAAGCACTTAACAAATACCTTCATTATTATTATTATTATTATTATCATTATTATTCAGGGGGATCCTGAAATGACTCTTAATACAGGAGAAATTTAAACATGTCTCGAGGCAGAGAAAAAGGAACCACTGGAAAATATGAAGGGAAAAACCATACAAAGAGGTGAACCTTTACACAGGAGCATGATTAAAAGCATGCAATCAAAATTCCCAGCGCCTTCCCAAATGTTTTGTCTCCTTTGAGCTCTCTGACACTCGCACACATCTGTCGACTAGGCGATGATAACAATCACCAGGATGAGCCCAGTCCCGGCCCAGACCTCCGGAGGCCGGGAAGGCAGATCAGGCAGACGAAGGGAGCATCTGCTGCGGCCGTGCCACCCGTGGGAAAGGCTTCCGACCTCACGTACTGGAAAGAGCCCATAGGATTCCTGAAAATTTCAGGCTAATATGGACGGTGAAGACCACAGCAGATACTTAGGTGGCTTTACTAGTACCCTCTCATGAAGCTCATTGGAGGCCTGCCCTGAACCAACAAGAACTGGGGTTCCCCCTTCCTGTTTAAGGCTGGCTGCAGCCAAAACCCTTGGATTCTCACACACCACTCCCCAGCCCAAGCAGCAGAGAAGCAGCATGGCTGTGGAGAAGCAGTGTGGGTTAGCGGCTAGAGCACGGGCCTGGGAGTCAGAAGGCCATGGGTTCTAATCCGGGCTCTGCCACTTGTCTGCTGGGTGACCCTAGGCAAGTCGCTTCACTTCTCTGGGCCTCAGTCACCACCTCATCTTTAAAATGGGGATTAAAAGTGTGAGCTCTAAGTGGGACAGGGATTGTGTCCCATTTAACTTGTATCTACCCCAGTGCTTAAAACAGTGCTCTGCACATAGTAAGAGCTTAATGAATACCATAATATTAATGTTAACCCCACTCCTAAATTGGGGCAAAAACCTGACATCACAAGAGTCCAGAGCCACGGGTATCACTGCCCTTTATTGGAGATTCATCAGATCAGGGAGAGAAGGGCCAAGAGGATGATGGCAACTCCAGGGAACACAACAGCCTTAATACACCCCTCTCTGCTCGGCTGCAGTCAGGCCAGGACCTTTTGGAGTCCCTGCACCTGATCCACTTCTTCAACTGATAAAGGTGTCCAGTATTACAGATGGGGAAGCAGTGTGGCCTAGTGGAAAGAGCAAGGACCTGAAGTTCTAATCCCAGCTCTGCCACGTACCAGCTGTGGGAATCTTGGGCAAGTTACTTACCTTCTCTGTGACTCAGTTCCCTCACCTGCAAAATGGGGATTCAATAGCTGTTCTCCCTCCTATCAATCAACTGTATTTTTTGAGCACTAATTATATGTAGTGCACTGTACCAAGCATTTGGGAAGAGTACAATACAGCAGAAATAACAGACACAGTCCCTGCCCATTAAGACTTGTGAACTCCATGTGGGACCTGATCATCTTGTATATATCCCAGTGTTTGGGACAGTGCTTAGCACCTAGTAGATGTTTAGCAAATACCACAGTTATTGTTATTAATGCTAATAAACGCTTAATTCCATTATTATCATTATGCCAACTTCTGGATCACCATTTCCACAGTATTTCAGCCTTCAAAGTCAACAGGGGGCCTCTGCCACTGCTCTGGCCATCCCCTGCCAAATTCTAGGGAGATTTTGTGTAAAATAATGTAGACCCAATATCTGGCCTGCAAGGGGCTCAAAAATCTAAATACATGAAGATTCAACCGATATAATCCTTCAAAATCCAAAATTCTACATCTGCGCTCTCAACAGTAGAAACTCTGACCATTCCTTAATGCTAGCAAAGAGGTCCGGATACAGGCAGAGAACCCAAACCTCAAGCTTCTCCCTGTTGCAGGCTGACAGGACCACCCTCATCCACCCTGCCTGATCCTTCCCATAACTTCTCCTAAGGTGGCAACGAGGCTCCCTGCCCATCCTCGACTAGCCAGAGTGGAGTGAGGGCAGGGGGTCTCCTGGCCCCACACTGATGGTCAAGGAGGAAACACCCAGTCACTAGCCTCCCCCAGCCTCCCCACTTACTCCCGGCAGTTCCCAAAACTAATCTTCCCAATCACCCTGGATATTTTTTTTTATGGTATTTGTTACGCACTTACTTTGTGTCATGGACAGAACTAAGCACTGGGATAGATACAAGATAATCAGGTTGAACCCAATCCCTGTCCCACATGGGGCTCACAGTCTTAATCCCCCTTTTACAGATGAGGGAACTGAGATATCAAGAAGTTAAGTGCCTTGTCCGAGTTTAAACAAGGGTCATTTCCCTTCTCTGCCTCCTTTTCAAACAAAAGATGATGTCTACAGGGTTCTTTGGGGTGCCACTGTTGGGGAATCCCCAGAGTCACAGAAGCGCAGGGTGTTAGGGTCTTGGGGCACAGGATTTCAATAAATCAATGGTATTGTGGGCTTATTATGTGCAGGGCACTATACTAAGCGACAGGGAGAACACAATTCAGAGTTGGTAGACACATCACAATGAACTGATTTGGATAACTGTTCGAGATTATTTCCTCTTGTGCTGTGCTTAAGGCTGGGCCAGCTGGGTTTTCCATATGACCCTCGGCTTAATCAAAGACTAAAGACTGCACTTAGCGATAGTTATGCTGGGACCCTGGGCCAGGACTCCCTCTTTCCAGTTCAGGGTTGGGACGGGAGGTGGAGAGGGGGAGAATGAAGGGAGAGAGAAATAGGCATCCATAAAGCCACTCCTCTGTGTTCCAAGTAACCATCTAGACTTGGTAGTCCAGGTGCCTTGTGGGACTTTGGAAGCACTTCCGATGTCATATATTGGGGGTTTCTCTAGGCAACGAAAAGCCAAGCTCAGTGGTTTGCTTCCTCTAAGATTGTTCCAGAATGACATTCCTAAATGCTGGGGGCTGCAAGAAACTGAATCACACAGTTTAGCTACCATGTTGTTATTGCAGTACCTATTAAATGCTTACTATGTGTCAACCACTGTTCTATGCACTGAGGTAATTACAAACTACACACAATCCCTGACCCACATGGGACTCACGGTCTAAGTAGGTGGGAGAACAGGTAATTAACCCCCCTTTTACTGTTGAAGAAACTGAGGCACCAAGAAGTTAAGTGACTTGCCCAAGGGCCCAAAACAAGCAACTGGCAGATCCAGGCTTAGAAACCAGGTCCTCTGACTTCCAGGTCCATGATCTTACCACTAGGCTATTCTGTTTCTCATGTTGCCCTTCAATCATCTTCCCTCGGTGAAATAATCCCCGTTCCTTTAACCTTTCCTCATTGATTCTATTTTCAACCCCTTTAATCATTTTCATTGCTCCTCTGTGGACCCTGTCCAATTTCTCCATCTTCTTAAAATGGGCTGCTGAAAACTGAATTACAGTATGCTAATAAGGTTCTTACCAATGTCTCACTTCATGGTTCTCGTTAGGTGATGCTCCCGTTATGGCATTCAAGTGTTATGCAAGCAGTTTTTTAAAATCCCAAAACTATCCTCTTGATTCATATTCTGCTTTGGGTCCACTATGACCCTCGGGTTCATTTCTAGGCAGTTATTTTCCTATCCAGTCTTTGCACAATTTGATTTTCCTCCCTATCCCGTACTTAGTCCTAGTTCATCACATTTACAATCAATCAGTGGTATTTATGGAATGCACAATACCATGGCCTAGTACATACAGCACGGGCCTGGGAGTCAAAAGGACCTGGGTTCTAATACGTCCAGCTCCACTACTTGTCTACTGTGTGACCTTGGGCAAGTCACTTCACTTCTCCGTGTCTCAGTTACCTCATCTGTCAAATGAGGATTAAGACCGGGAGCCCATGTAGCAGGGACTGTGTCCAACCAATTTGCGTGTATTGATTCCAGCACTTAGTACAATGCTTGGCACACAGTAAGCACTTAAGACCACTGTTATTTACCATCCTTATTATTACTATGGGCCTGGAAAAGTATAACAGATGCAAAATACAAGTTCCTTCACCTCAAGACACGTATAGTTTACCTTAAAGCTGATATTTTTCTCCAACTTCCCAATTCTAATCCTTCCAAAGAGTTAGCCACCATTTCCAATTGGCTGATGGATGAAGGGTCCAGCAAAATGGTGTACCTCAAGGTAGCCCTGTGCACAAGTGGAGTCCTTGGTGGCAGGGAAAACTATAGAGGCACAACCATACATAGTATTTACTGAACATCTACTTGGTGCGGATTATACTAAATGCTTAGGATTCTACAATAGAAGATGCAACGCCTTCCCTCAAAGAGCATACAATCTAACAGGGAAGTAAAACACAAAATCAAATACAGTAAGTAGAAGAAAAGAATGGAAAGACAAATATGTGGACGAGTGAGTTTTAAAATAGTAGAGAAGGAAAGTCACTTTGGGAGGTTATGAGGGTACACGTGCGGAGGTGGTGCCAACATGCTGAGGTGGTATTTGGGAAGATAGGATGTGGAGAGAAGGAAAATTAATTGGGAAACGTCTCCTGGAGGAGGTGGGATTTCAGAAAAGCTTTGAACTCGAGGAAATTTGTGGTCTTGCAGATTTGAAGGGGAAGGGAGTTCCAGTCGGGAGAAAGGAAAAGGGCAAAAATTAGGCACATACTCTCCTATCTCTGTTACCTCATTCACACTATCCCTCACATCTGGAACTCACTCCCCTCAAGATGAACAGATAACAGCTCTTGTGTTCAAAGCCCTCCTAAAAAACCACCTCCTCCAGGAAATCTGATTAAATCCTATGGAGAACAAGGGGCAGATCCTAGAAAAGTCATGAAGGATATAAAACTATGTGTAGCTGATAGCCAGTCTTCTAGTTGGCCCTGGCAGGGAGAAAATCCCTAGAAAATCTACCTCCAGTTTAAATGGAGAGATTAAAAATGGGTAGTCAAGGTCGGAGTAGCATGGACCTAAGGCCATGCTGCTTGAACACTTTATAACGCACAAAGAGTAAACTCTCTATGGGCAAGAAACATGTCTATCAACTCTGTTATATCACACTCTAAGTGCTTAGTACAGTACTCTGAACTCAATAAGAGCTCAATAAATGATTGATGCTCCATGTCAAGCAGAATCACAACTAGTTGTGAATAGGGGATGTGTCTTCTATTGTACTCTCCCAAGGATTTAGTATAGTGCTCTGCATTCAGAGGTGCTCAATAAATATGAGCGTAAGATGCTAAGAGCAAAGAACAACACATACAACTCAATGATGGGGGAGTGGATGGGAAAGGATTCTTCATACTCATAGGATCCTGAAACACTTCAGAGTCTCTGAGGACCCTGACTCTCTGCAGTTCTGCTTCCCCAAGGTCTCTCTGCCATTCAGAACACCTGGCAGGCAGCCCAGCACCACCTTCCAAGGGGACCAGGATATTCACATCAGGGCACAGACAGTGTTAACAATGTGAGTCACTTAGTTTCTCCTAGGGAAAAAGGAGACAGTAGAACTGAAAAATACAAAAACCAAATGGGGGGAAATCCAGAAAAGTGTCTCCTGGATATGAATGAGCCAGAATATATCACCAGTCTGAACTTAATTGAGCTGAAGTAATTCACAATTTTTTTTTAAATGGACAGATATATCTGATTCTTTGGCGCCCTCGTAAAAAAAAAAGTGCTTAAAGGTGATCACTGCGATACATACAAGCCACCCTCAATTATCCATACTTTTGCCTCTTAATTTTTTAACAGTTCTGGATTTTCTTCATTCTTGGTTCACAGCCCATTCCAACTTTAACATTCCTCCATTCCTAATGCTACTAAATAGCAATTAGCCATTGTGCAAAAAATTAAAATCTCCAAGCACAAAACACCTCCAGGACTTGAATCTTCCAAGCTAGCAGGCCCTTCCCAGCAGAACTGTATGGGGAAACAGTTAAATGAGGATACTTCCTTGTGAACCCTTCAAACTCCATTTGGATCGCCTCCAGTTAATGAGGCACAATTAGCTGCTGAAACTCCACTATATAAATTATCTCTAACCCAGAGGTATGTTGTTTTACAATCCAGAGTAACCAAACAGTTTAAAACAAGAAAAGTGTTTTTCCACCCTACTTATTAAACAGCAATTTTAACTTTGCATAACAAAAAAAAGTTTAAGGCCAACCTACTGTTGATTAACTTATGTAGCAGAGTAGTTCAATGATAACTCATCAATAAACATTTTCCGGTCAAATTCCAGATTCCTAAAAAGATGGTCTTTCGCCTGCAGCAAAAGAAAAAGCTACTGGAGACAAAGAGTTTGCTCCTGCCTGAACCTCTTAAGGGTACAGACGGGTAGCAGGTGAGGTTAAAAACATAAACAAGCCCCAAGGCAAATTGGAGCAAGATGTGATTACAAGGAAGGAATAGTTACATAATTACTTGTTAGCTCTAGCCTATTCCAATATGCACCGACACCTAATGTCATGGTTACCATAACCATTCCACCTAGCGGTACCCAAAATGGTGAGAAAAGCTTTCTACAGCAAAGATTTCTATTGGATTTTTCAATGAAGAGGGTTCTACTATTTCCAGCTTTCCAATACCCATCCTTTCAAAGGTAACTACCTGGCCAGGATGCACACCACATATATTTCCAAGAGCAAATCGGCGCCTACCCCGGTTGCTTTCCCGGGCAACGGATCCCAACCGGTCTCCCCTCTACCATCCTGCCCGGTGAGGGAAGGGGGAAGAATTCACGAGCCACACGTTCTCACATCCCAGCACCTGCCACTCGCAAGGGCTGACAGCTTGCAAGTGAAAGGGGGAAAAAAGGGGCAGAAAGGGGTTGCTCTGCCCCCTCCCCAGGCCCCCTACCCTCAGTGCTGGTTCCCTATATTCCAACATTTTTGAAAAGTTTAAGAAGATTCACCGAAGAGGCGGAGAGGATGGGGTGGAGCAGGAAAATATACGGAAAAGGAAAAAAAACACACCTCTTCATTAGCAGGCGGCCACCAAGTCCCTGAAGGCCCAGGGAGGAGGGAGACCACCACCCCCTCCTTATGAGCCTGCTCTGGAGCTCGGGGCAGGGGTTGACAGGGCAAATCCCCACTCCCTCTCTGCCAGGCGTCTCACCATCCTGGACTGGCACCTTCCCCTTCCCACCCTCCCTACTTTGGATCCCCCCTGGGCAGCCTTGGCCCAGGGTCAGCGCTGCAGAGCCTGGGCAAGGTGGGAAGGGAGCGTGGAGAGAAGGCTAAGGGGAGATGGATGGAGACTGGGAGACGGAGGGAGGGGACCGCGGGGGCTCGTACCTCCTTCTGCTTGGGGTCCTGGGGGTAGACATCAGGCGGCCCGAGGCGGGGTCGTTTCAGAGGTCTCTGCTCATAACTGAGAAGCCCGAAGGCGGCCATGATCTCTCATGTTCGCCGGGAAAAAGAAATGAATGAGAGTTGGGAGATGGAGCAGGCCGCTTCTGAGCACCAGGGAGCAGCAGTTTGCAGACGAGTCTCTCTCTCTCTCTCCGCAGGAACAAGCAGGTTGGATGCTGCTGCTGCTGCTGCTGCTGCTGCAACACAGGGACACTGTCACACACACACACACACACACCCCTGTTGAGGAGCTCACACACACAAACCACACACACCTCATGCACACACTGACAGAGGGACAGCTCCCTCTGGGACGGTACTGAAGCTAGAGATGGGGTGGGGGGGGTGGGGGAATCCACCTGCTGGAGGGGGTTAAGGGGAAGGGATGCAGGACCCCCCCACCGGGGAAGCATCCGACTTTGCAATCCCCCTCCCCCCGGACCCTCGCCCACCCCCACCGTGCGGGGGGAGAGGAGGAAACTTTTCTTTGCAATGACCGTCCAGCTCTCCAGGGTGGCAAGGCTGGAGCTATTCCTAGAGTTGGGGGGCGGGGATTTGAGTGGGGAGGGGGGCGAGCGGGTGGCAAAGGCGGCTAGCAGCCCTCCGCAAACCGCTCCGCATCGCCCTCCCCTCCAGGGAGCTATTCCCCGGGGGAGGGGATGGACCCCTCCCCATCACCACCACCTCTTGGGACACTAACTGGGACCCGGGTGGGGGAGGAAAGGGGGGTAAAGGGGATGCAGTGCCCATCCGCAGGGAATTGATATGCCCACGCCCCCCACCTCCTCTGCCCGATGGATGCAAAAGTGGGGGCGGGGGGCGCACAGATGCCCGGTGAATGGGGGGGGGGGGGAATTAGCATTGATGCAATAATTACCGATGTTGCAATGATTGGCTCCCTATCTATAATTAATCCGTAACCCATATATCTATCCTTGATTTACATTAACGTCCCTCTCCCCCTTCGGACTTTCAGCTCACTGCGGGCAGCGAATGTGTCCATCGTTACACTGCACTCTCCCGAAGGCTGAGCGCAGCGCTTTGCCCAGAGTAAGCGCTCAATAAATACGACTGACAATGAACGAATGAACGCCTCCCCCAAATGCCAGCCCTGCCCTCGGCACCCGGGAAGGGGGAGATGCCCGCCCCTAGAGAGGGGGGGATGCCTGCAGGGGCGCCACCCACCCCTGCCTCGGTTTACCTGTTGGGCAGCGGCTAGGGCGAGGGGGCTGGCACCGGCTGCAAAGACCGAGCTCCTGCAGCCTCCTCCTCCTCCATGGTCCGACCCTCCGACGGTGCCAGCCGGAGGAAACTTTGCCAAGGTGCCCGAGGGGGTGGAGGGAGGCTGCGGAGGGAGCAGGGGTGATGGGGATGGAGGGGCGAGGGGTGGCACGGCTTGGCCGGTGGCGACCCAACAGCAGCGGAGGCTACTGAGCATGCCCAGCTGGTCCTGCCGGCCGCCGCTCCGGGCCCGGGGAGGGAGGGAGGGAGGGAGGGAGCGCCATCCGCCCGCCGGGTTTTGGCTGCAGCCGCGGGGAGCCGGAGCCCCGTCCTCACCCGCTTTCCGGGTTTTGGCCGCAGCCCGAGCCCCGTCCTCAGCCCCTTGCCGGGTTTGGGCCGCGGCCCGAGCCCCCGTCCTCATCCACTTTCCGGGTTTTGGCCGCAGCCCGAGCCCCGTCCGGACCGGATCGCCCATCCGGGTTTTGGTCGCAGCCGCCGGACGGGAGTCATTCATTCCTTCGACCGCATTTATTGAGCGCAAAAGAATAATAATAATAAAATGTAATGTGTAATATCATATGCTATATTAGAATATAATACATAATGTATGATATTATCTACTATATCATAATCCAGTCTATGATGGTATATACCATCTTATAATGTAGTATATAACGTTATGTGCTATATTATAATGATGCATAATGTATGATATTATCTACTATATCATAATCCAGTATATAATGTTATATACTATATTATGATATAATATAGTATATTACATCATATGCTATATTATAATACATAATGTATAAGATTGTATAGTATGTAATGATACAATACGTAGTGTATCATATTATCTACTATATCATAATCCAGTATATAATGCTATATACTATATTATGATGTAATATAGTATATTACATCATATGCTATATTATAATACATGATGTATAATATTGTATAGTATATAATGATATAATACATAACGTATCATATTATCTACTATATCATAATCCGGTATATAATGTTATATACTATATTATCATATGATATAGTATATAACATTGTATGCTATATCATAATATACATAATGTATATTATCTAGTATAGCATAATCCAGTATATAATGTTATACACTATAGCATAATATTATAGCATAATATAGTGTATAACATTATATACTATATCGTAATATAATACATAATGTATAACATTATATACTATATCATAATACAGTATATAATGTTATATGCTATATTATAATGTGATATAGTGTGTATTATATTATAATATAGTATATAACATTATATGCTATCTCACATGGGACAACGTGCTGACCTCCTATCCTACCCAGCGCTTAGAACAGTGCTTGACGTATAGTAAGCGCTTAACAGCGTGGCTCAGTGGAAAGAGCCCGGATTTGGGAGTCAGAGGTCAGGGGTTTGAATGCTGCCGCTGCCATTTGTCAGCTGTGTGACTGTGGGAAAGTCACTTCACTTCTCTGTGCCTCAGTTCCCATATCTGTAAAATGGGGATGAAGACTGTGAGCCCCACATAGTACAACCTGATTACCCCGTATCTCCCCCAGCGCTTAGAACAGTGCTTGGCACATAGTAAGCACTTAACAGTGTGGTTCAGTGGAAAGAGCCCGGGCTGGGGAGTCAGAGGTCATGAGTTCTAATCCCGCCTCTGCCCCTTGTCAGCTGTGTGACTGTGGGCGAGTCACTTCACTTCTCTGGGCCTCAGTTCCCTCATCTGTAAAATGGGGCTGAAGACTGTGAGCCCCACGTGGGTCCACCTAATGACCCCATATCTCCCCCAGCGCTTAGAACAGTGCTCTGCACATAGAGAGCGCTTAACAAATACCAACATTATTATTATATATTATATTATTATATCATAATGCAGTATATAATATTATATACTATATTATAATATATACTGTTATACTAATATGATATATACTATTATTATGTATTATGATATAGTATATATCATACATTATGTATTATATTATAATATAGTATATAACATTATATACTGTATTATGATATAGTATATGATATTATACACTATGTATTAACAGTCTTCATCCCCATTTTCCAGTTGAGGGAACTGAGGCCGGAGAAGTGAAGTGACTTGCCCCAAATCACCCAGCTGACAAGGGGCGGAGCTGGGATTTGAACCCATGACCTCTGAGTCCCCAGCCCTTGCTCTTTCCACTGAGCCACGCCGCTTCTCTAGACAGGCGTCTTTAACAAAATAGATAAAAAGCATCATAGACAACCCAACCTAATTCCCTGCCCAACGACGGCCTCCCAGTCTAGAAGAGGGAGACAGACAACACAACAAAACAAATAGGCATCACTACCATCAAAATAGATAAAGAGCACCATAGATGAATGTGCATCATTAATAAAATAAGTACAGCCATTCATTCAATCGTATTTATAGAGTGCTTACTATGTGCAGAGCACTGTAGAAGCAGCGTGGCTCAGTGGAAAGAGCCCGGGCTTGGGAGCCAGAGGTCATGGGTTCGAGTCCCGGCTCCACCACTTGTCAGCTGTGTGACTGTGGGCAAGTCACTTCACTTCTCTGTGCCTCAGTTCCCTCATCTGTCAAATGGGAATTAAGACTGTGAGCCCCATGAGGGACAACTTGATCACCCTGGACCTACCCCAGCGCTTAGAACAGTGCTCTGCACATAGTATGTGCTTAACAGATACCAACATTATTATCATTATTATTATTACTAAGCGCTTGGAATATACAATTGGGCAACAGATAGAGACAATCCCAGCCCAACAATGGGTTCATAGTCCAGAAGGGGAAGACAGCAAAACAAAACAAGTAACCAGGCATCACTACCAACAAAATAGGTAAATAGAAATATAGATAAATGTGCATCATTAATTAAAAAAAGAGCAATTCATGCATTCAATCGTATTTATTGAGCACATACTATGTGCAGCACAATGTAATCAGCGCTTAGAATGTACAATTCGGGCACAGATAGAGACAATCCCTACCCAACAACGGGCTCACAGTCTAGAAGGGGGAGACAGACAACACAACAAAACAAGTAGACAGGCATAGCGTGGGGCAGTGGAAAGAGCACGGGCTTGGGAGTCTGAGGTCATGGGTTCGAATCCTGGCTCTGCCACTTGTCAGCTGTGTGACTGTGGGCAGGTCACTTCACTTCTCTGGGCCTCAGTGACCTCCTCTGTAAAATGGGGATTAAGACTGTGAGCCTCATGTGGGACAACCTGATGACCCTGTATCTACCCAGCGCTGAGAACAGCGCTCTGCACACAGTAAGCGCTTAACAAATACCAACATTATCATTATTATTATTATCACTACCATCAAAACAAAGAGAAACATAGATAAGTGTGTATCATTAATAAAATAAGTAAAGCAATTCATGCATTTATTCAAACGTATTTATTGAGCTCTTACTGGGTGCAGTGCACTGTAGTAAGCGCTTGGAATGTACAATTCGGCAACAGATAGAGACAATCCCTGCCCCACAGTGGGCTCCCAGTCTAGAAGGGGGAGGCAGACCACACAACAAAACAAGGAGACAGGCATCACTACCATCAAAATAGATAAATAGAACCATAAATAAATGTGCATCATAATAAAATAAATAGAGCAATTCATGCATTCATTTAATTGTATTTATTAAGCGCTTACTTTGTGCATCTCACTGTACTAAGCTCTTGGAAAGTACAAGTTGGCAACAGATGGAGACAATCCCAAGAGTGTTTTCACTGTCTAAAGAGGGAAGACAGACAAAATAAAACAAGTAGTCTGGTGTCAACATCATCAAGATAAATAGAATCATTCATTCATTCGATAGTATTTATTGAGGGCTTACTATGTGCAGAGCACTGTACTAAGCGCTTGGAATGTACAAATCGTAGATATATACTCATCATTAGTAAAGTAATAAATAATATATACAAAGTTGCACAAGTGCTGTGGGGAGGGGAAGGAGGAAGAACAGAGGCAGGGAGGAGAGGGAATGGGGAGGGGAGGAGGAGCAGAGGGAAAGAGAAATATGTACAAATATATATATATATATAATTATAATAATAACAGTTCTGGTATTTGTTAAGCGCTGAACTATTTGCCAGGCACTGTACTAAGCGCTGGGGTTGTTACAAGCAGATTTGGTTGGACACAGTCTCTGCCCCACGTGGGGCTCCCATTCTCAATCACCGTTTTACAGAGGAGGCTCAGAGAAGGGAAGTGACTCGCTCAAGGTCACACAGCAGACAAGTGGCAGAGTCAGAACTAGAACCTGCGACCTTCTGACTCCCAGGCCCGAGCTCTAGCCACTAGGCCGTGCTGCTTCTCAACATGAGAATTACAATAATTCATTTAATTGTGTTTATTAAGTGCTCACTGTTTGTAGATCGCTGGGCTAAGCGCCTGGGGAAAGTACAGTGCACAGTAACAACAACTGTGATATTTAAGTGTTTACTGTGTGCAGAGTGCTGGGCTAAGCACCTGGGAAAGTACAATGCACAATAATAACAATACTTGTGATATTCAAGTGCTTATTGTGTGCAGAAAGCTTTGCTAAGCACCTGGGAAAGTCCAGTACACAATAATAATGATAATCGTGATATTTAAGTGCTTACTGTGTGCACTGGGATAAATGCCTGGGAAAGTACAATACACAATAATAAAAATAATCGTGGTATTTTTAAGTGCTTATTATGGGCCAAACACTGTACTAAGCACTGGGGTGGATAAAGGGGTGGACACAGCCCCTCTCCAGCTTGGAGCTCACAGGCTTAATCTCCATTTTACAGATGAGGTCACCGAGACCCAGAGAATAATAATAATAATATTGGTATTTGTTAAGCGCTTACTATGTGCAGAGCACTGTTCTAAGCGCTGGGGTAGATACAGGGGGATCAGTTCGTCCCACGTGGGGCTCACAGTTTTAATCCCCATTTTACAGATGAGGGAACTGAGGCACAGAGAAGTGAAGTGACTTGCCCACAGTCACACAGTTGACATGTGGCAGATCCAGGATTCGAACCCATGACCTCTGACTCCCAAGCCCAGGCTCTTTCCACTGTGCCACACAAGTTCATACAGCAGACAAGTGGAGGAGTTAGGATTAGAACCCGAATCCTGACTTCCGGGCCCATGCTCTAGCCACTAGACCATGTTGCTTCATGCTGCTACCAAGGTGAACTGGGCGTCCAATATACTGGCTGCCCAAGAGGTGGGCATTATTTTCTCTGGAGAAGATCCCGGACCACCCAGCAAGCTGCAGATACAGAAACAGTGCGGCCTAGTTTCTCACTCTAGGTTTCAAGGCTCTCCATCATCTTGCCCCCTCCTACCTCTCCTCCCTTCTCTCTTTCCACTGCCCATCCCGCACGCTCTGCTCCTCCGCCGCCCACCTCCTCACCGTCCCCCGGTATCGCCTATCCCGCCGTCGACCCCTGGGCCACGTCCTCCCGCGGTCCTGGAACGCCCTCCCTCCTCACCTCCGCCAAACTCTTCAAAACCCTACTTAAAACTCACCTCCTCCAAGAGGCCTTCCCAGACTGAGCTCCCGTTCTCCCTCTACTCCCTCTACCGCCCCCCTTCCACTTCTCCTCAGCTAAACCCTCTTTTCCCCCCATCTCCCTCTGCTCCTCCCCCTCTCTCTTCCCATCCCCTCAAGCACTGTACTCGTCTGCTCAACTGTATATATCTTCATTACCCTATTTATTTTGTTAATGAAATGTACATCACCTTGATTCTATTTATTTGCTACTGTTTTAATGAGATGTTCATCCCCTCGATTCTATATATTGCCATTGTTCTTGTCTGTCCGTCTCCCCAGATTAGACTGTAAGCCCGTCAAAGGGCAGGTACTGTCTCTATCTGTTACTGATTTGTACATTCCAAGCGCTTAGTACACTGCTCTGCACATAGTAAGCACTCAATAAATACTATTGAATGAATGAATAGAGCACAGGCCTGGGAGTCAGATGGACCTAGGTTCTAACTGCTGCTCTGCCACTTGTCTGCTGTGTGACCTTGGGCAAGTTACTTAAGCTTCTCTGTGCCTCGGTTACGTCATCTATAAAATAGTGATTAAGCCTGTGAACCCTATGTGGAACAGGGACTGTGTTCAACCCGATTTGCTCGTATCCACCCCAGCACTCAGTACAGAGCCTGACACATAGTAATTCTTTAACAAATACCATTATTATTATTATTATTATTATTTTCAGAGGGAAGGGTAAATCGGGACAGACTAGAGAAATTGACTCCTTTGAATCCCAGCGCTCACTGCCCCCAGGCTAGAGGGAAAGAGCCCAGGGCCTAGGAGCAGACATGTGTTTTGTCTTTTTTTTTCTCCGTCTCAGGCCCAGGTTTGGGAAGTCATTTATTCAATCATATTTATTGAGTGGTTACTGTGTGCAGAGCACTGGTCTAAAAGTAGGGATGTGAGAGGAGCAGACACTGGCTAATCAAGGGCAGATTAACTCTCCCGTGAAATTGGGGCTATTAGATTTTGTGGGATTCCTGAGTATGCATTCAGTAGTATTTATTGAATGCTTACTATGTGCAGAGCACTGTACTAAGCGCTTGGAATGTACAATTCGGGGTATTGAAGTCCATCATTTGTTTGGGTTTGGACAGGAGGCACTTTGATGACTCTCACTGTTCCCCCAAAAGCCTAGTTCCTTTCTTTGTACACAGTAAACAAAGGTTCTCAGAGCTCCAACCTCTCACAGCTGCTTAATTCGGACAAACCAATAATAATAATAATGTTGACATTTGTTAAGCGCTTACTATGTGCAGAGCACTGTTCTAAGCACTGGGGTAGAGACAGGGTAATCAGGTTGTCCCACTTGAGGCTCACAGTCTTCATCCCCATTTTACAGATGAGGTCACTGAGGCACAGAGAAATTAAGTGACTTGACCACAGTCACACAGCTGACACGTGGCAGAGTGGAGATTCGAACCCATGACCTCTGACTCCTAAGACCGGGCTCTTTCCACTGAGCCATGCTGCTTCTCTAAGGAAAGTGAGAGACTAATGATGATGATAATGACAATGGGATTTGTTAAGGTGCTTACTATTTTATGGTACCTGTAAAGTGCTTTGTTCCAGGCACTAAAGTAAACCCTGATGGAGATAGAAGGTAATCAGGGTGGACATAGTTCCCAGGCCATATTTTACAGATTAATCCCCATTTTATGAATGAGGTAACTGAGACACAGAAAAGTTAAGTGACTTGCCCAAGTGATAGAGCCAGGATTAGAATCCAGATCTGCTGACTCCCAGGCCCATGCTTTTTCCACTATGTGCCAAGTACTGTACTAAGTGCTCATTTGTATATATTATTTATTACCTTATTTATTTTATTAACGAGATGTACATCCCCTTGATTCTATTTATTGTGATAATGTTGTCTTGTTTTTCTTTCGTTCTGTTTTGCTCTGCCGACTGTCTCCTTCGATTAGACTGTGAGCCCGTCATTGGGCAGGGTTTGTCTCTTTCTGTTGCCGAATTGTACATTCCAAGTGCTTAGTACAGTGCTCTGCACATAGTAAGCACTCAATAAATACTATTAAATGAATGAATAAGTACAGAGGTAAATACAAGATAATGAGGTCAGAGTCCCTATCCCACATAGGGCTCCCAGCCTGGCAGTATCTCCAGGGTATTGGCTGAATTCTTACTGGTTATTGAGGCAACATGGTCTATTGGAAGGTCTGAGGTACTGAGAAGACATCAGATTTTATTCTCAGCCTTATCTTGGGCCTGCTATGCGAACTTGAACCTCTCTGTGCCTTCCCATACTCATCTGTAAAGTGGGGAAAACAATACCAGCCTCTCCCAATCTGTAGGGCAGTTGTGAGGTTAAAAAGAGACAAGTGTTGGGAAAATAAAGGCACGCTAAAAATATTATTGTCCTGAAGGCAGTGTTACCATGAGCACAGCATTCTCTTTGGGACCTGCCTCTCACCCAGATTTATCCCCAAGACAATAGGAGATTTTCAGTCTTCCTGCAACCAAAGAGTCTCCTCTATGAGACGTATAATAGTGAACCCATAAAGAAGGCTCCCTATTTGGAAATAAAGCATAATCACCTTGGTTGATTACTCACACCTACCCTCATTCCTTCCCATCTGGATTCCTATCTCTCCCTAAACTTGTATTCCACAACTTTTATGTACAAAATCTGTGTTAAATTCAATGCTAACTGCATCTCTTTGCTCTTTCCTTTCTCCCTCAAATAATATTAATGATCAATAGTGGCATCGTTAAGCATTAACTCTGTGCCAAGCACTGTACTAAGTGCTGAGGTAGATACAAAGTAATGCAATCGAACACCATCTCTGTTCACCTCAGGCTCAGGGTCTAGTGGGGAAATAGAACAGGTACTTAATTCCCTTTTTACAGATTCATTCAATAGTATTTATTTCATTCAATAGTATTTATTGAGCATTAACTATGTGCAGAGCACTGTACTAAGCGCTTGGAATGAACAAGTCAGCAACAGATAGAGTCAGTCCTTGCCATTTGACAGGCTTACAGTCTAATCGGGGGAGACAGGAAGACAAGAATAATGGCAATAAATAGAGTCAAGGGGAAGAACATCTCATAAAAACAATGGCAACTAAATAGAATCAGGGTGATGTACATCTCAGATGAGGAACTAAGGCAGAGAGTGACTTGCCCAAGCAAGTGATAGGGTTGGGATTAGAACTCAAATCTCCTAAATCAATTTAAGTCTCTCTTCCTTGCCTTTCTATTCTCCTAGCAACACCTGCTGAAAGCTAAGCACCCTTGTTCTCAAGAAATATGTATAAAGATCCAGTTTTCATTGACCTACCTTTTTAGGGAAACCTTATGGCATAGTGGAAAGAGCATGGATCTGGAAGCCAGAAGGTCATGGGTTCTAATTCCTGCTTTGCCGCTTGTCTGCTGTGTGGCTCTGGGCAAGTCACTTCACTTCTCTGGGTCTCAGTTACCTCATCTGTAAAATGGGGACCAAGACTGTGAGCCCTTTGTGGGACAGGGACTGAGTCCAACCCTATTTGCTTGTATCCACCCCAGCACTGAGTACAGTGCCTGACACATAGAAAGGGCTTAACAAATACTATTATTATTATTATCAATTATTATTTAGAAAGGGTTCCTTTCAAAGACAAAAGATATTGATAGGCAAGGGAAAAATCACATGCACCTAAATAGTTTTGGAAGATCAATCAGTGGTATTTATTAGGCACTTAATAATTGTAGTATTTGCTAAATAATAATAATAATGGTATTTGTTAAGCACTTACTATGTGCAGAGCACTGTTCTAAGCGCTGGGGTAGATACAGGGTAATCAGATTGTCCCACATGAGGCTCACGGTTTTTAATCCCCTTTTTTACAGATGAGGTAACTGAGGCTCAGAGAAGTTAAGTGACTTGCCCAAGGTCACACAGCAGACAAGGGGAGGAGCGGGATTAGAACCCACGACCTCTGACTCCCAAGCCCATGCTCTTTCCACTAAGCCACGCTATGCCTACTCTGTGTCAAACGCTGGAGTAACTACAATACAATCCGGTCGGACACATGGCGCCCTCAGTCTAAGTATGAAGGAGATCAGGTATTGAATTCCCCATTTTACAGCTGAAGAAACCCAGAGAAGTCAAATGACTTACCCAAGGTCACACCGTAAGGAGGTAAGAGGCAGAGGTGGGATTAGAACCCAAATCCTCTGACTTCCAGGCCCATGTGCTTTCCATTAGGCCAAGCTGTTTCCCAGTGCTGCTGTGTTCAGACCATTGTACTAAGAGTACAGGGAAGTAGGTAGTCATGATCCCTGCCCTCAATTAGAAGAACAAAAGGCGATATACAAGAGGCTAGATAAATTATTTAGTTCAGTCTTTACCAAGGAAAATGTTAGAGATGGTCTGCTCACTAAATTGTAAACTCCTTGAGAAAAGAGGTTATGCTAATCAATCCCTCAATAAATGGTTTTGGGAGGCAGAATGGTGGGGTACTTATTGTGTGCAATACACTGTACTTGGGAGAGTACAATACAATCCAGTTGGTAGATAAGTCTTCTAACTCCTTTGTACTTTCCCAAGCACTTAGTACAGTGTCTGCATACAGTGAAAATTAACACCATCAGGTCTGATCTCCCCAAAATCACCCCTCCCCCACCGCCATCCCCCCCTCCTCTCCAGTGGCATCTTGCCCCCCACACCTTCAAACATGCCCACATCCCCCCATCCTACAAAAACCCTCCCTTGACCCCAAAGCCCCCTCCAGTTATTGCCCCATCTCCCTCTTACCCTTCCTTTCCAAACTCCTGGAGCAAGGGTGTCTCAAATTCCTCTCCTCCAACTCTTTCCTAGTCCCCCCTCCATTCTGGCTTCTGTCCCTTCCACTCCACTGAAACGACCCTGTCAAAGGTCACCAATGACCTCCTTCTTGCCAAATCCAATGGCTCCTACTCCATCCTAATCCTCCTTGATCTTTCATCTGCCTTTGACAATGTGGACCATCCCCTTCTGCTCAACACATCCAACCTTGGCTTCACGGACTCCATCCCCTCCTGGTTCTCCTCTTATCTCTCTGGCTGTTCATTTTCAGTCCCCTTCGTGGGCTCCTCCTCCCCCTCCCATCCCCTAACTGTAGGGTCCCTCAAGGATCAGTTCTTGGTCCCCTTCTATTGTTCATCTACACTCCTTCCCTTGATGAACTCATTCACTCCCACAGCTTCAACTATTATCTCTAAGCAGATGACACCCAAATCTATATCTCCTCCCCTGTTCTCTCTCCCTCCCTCCAGGTTCACATCTCCTCCTGCCTTCAGGACATCTCTACTTGGTTGTGCTCCCACCACCTAAAACTCAACATGACCAAGACAGAGTGCCTTATCTTCCCTCCCAAAACCTGTCCTCTCCATGACTTTCCCATCACTGTGGATGGCACAACTGACTTCCTGTTTCACAAGCCAGCGATCTTGGTGTCATCCTTGACTCCATTCTCTCATTCTCCACACGTATCCAATCCGTCACCACGCCCTGGTCTCACCTTCACAACATAGCCAAGATGCACCCTTTCCTCTCCATCCAAATCACTACCAGATTGTTACAATCACTCATCCTATCCCAACTCATCAGCCTCCTTTCTGACCTCCCAATCTCCTGTCTCTCCCCACTTCAGTCTATACTTCATTCTGCTGCCCTGATTATCTTTCTACAAAAACATTCTGGGCATGTCACCACCCCTCCTCAAAAATCTCCAGGGGTTGCCTATTAACCTCTATAACAAAAAAGAGACTCCTCACTATTGGCTTCAAAGCTCTCCATCACCTTGCCCCTTCTTGCCTCACCTCCCTTCTCTCTTTCTCCATCCCAGACTACACACTTCACTCCTCTTATGCTAATCTTCTCTCTGTGCCTCGTTCTTGTCTGTTCTGCCATCGACCTCCGGCCCACATCCTACCTCTGTCCTGGAATGCCCTCCCTCCTCAAACTTGCCAAGCAATCACACTTCCCCCCTTCAAAGCCCTACCAAAGGCTCACCTCCTCCAAGAGGCCTTCCCAGACTAAGCTTCCCTTTTCCTCAGTTCCCCGTCCCCTCCGCATTGCCCCGACTCACTCCCTTTGCTCTATCCCCGTCTCCCCACTCCATAGCACTTGTGTATATATGTACATGTCTATAATTCTATTTTTTTATATTGATGCCTTTTTACTTGTTTTGATGTCTGTCTCCCCCTTTCTAGACTTTAAGCCCGGCGTGGGCAGGGAATGTTTCTCTTTATTGCTGAATTTTACTTTCTAAGCACTTAGTAAAGTGCTCTGCACCCAGTAAGCACTCAATAAATTTGATTGAATGAATGAATGAAACTGGGTGCTCAATAAACAAAATTTATCTATTTATTGATTCCCACACCAAAATTGTTTTGTTAGTAGACAGGTGAGAGGAACTGGGTTATATTGTGGTGAATACACAGATTATTTTAGACTCACTCATTAAAATAAATGCACCATCCAAGGATCCTTAAAGAACTTGGTTGGAAAGTTGCAGGACATGTGGAAGGAGTGTGTCTCCTTTTAATGGTATTTCTTAAGTGCTTACTATGTACCAGGCACTGTACTAAGTACTGGGGTATAGCTAAAAGGTTGTCAGGTTGGACACAGTCCCTGTCCCACAAAGAGTTTACAGGCTTAATCTCCATTTTACAGATGAGGTAACTGAAACACAGAGAAGTTAAATGATTTGCCCAAGGTCACCCAGCAGACAAGTGCCAGGGCTGGGGTTAGAACCCACGTGCTTCTGACTCCCAGGTCTGTGCTCTATCCACTAGGCTACACGGCTTCTAGTGTTACAAATGTCCCCCATACCAGAGAACTGGCATATTGCCAGTGTAATTCAATCAATCAATAGTATTCATTGTGAACCTACTGTGTGCGGAGCACTGTACTAAGTGCTTGGGTGAGTGCAATAGAATTAAGATGTGATCCTTACCCTCAAGATGTTCCAGAGTGGCTGAAAATTTTAGGCCATGAAAATTGGTACAATTTATGTCAGATTCCCCCAGTAATCTAATGATCCAATTTAGGCATTTAGGAAAACCCATCTACTGAAAAAAAGACAACATCAGGAATCAGGCCTCACTAATCTGCTGGAGTTCTTTGAAGGGGAATAGAGGGAAAGCATAGAATTAATATATTTTAAAAGTTCCAAACAAAAGTGGATTTATAATGGGATTGAAGGGGTATCCTGTCATGGTTAGAAAACTGGCTAAAAGATGATCTTTCCTCTCTTGACAATTAGGTAGGGATGCTAACTTTTGGGGATGGAGAGTATAAATGGCAAAGTCACTCAGATTGTGTTTCACGGATGTTCAATCAGTCAATCAATAAATAATATTTCCTGAGGACCTACTGGGGTGCACAGCACTCTAGTAAGCATTTGGGAAAATACAATAGAGCTATGTAGTAGACACAATCCCTGCCACCGAGGAATTTACAATCTAGAGAGGGAGGAACGCAAAAGCTATTTTCAGGGCAGAGAGAGAGGAAAAGTGGATATGTAGGTGACTGAGTGCTGCAGTAATAGGGTGTATAAATCAATATGTACAGAAGTGCTACAGGTGATTGTGAGTGCATAAGGGTACTTTCTTATCCCGAAGAGGGAGTGCGAGGTGAAATCTCCAAATTAGCCAGTTAAATGAGGGTCTTCCAGGTAGGAAAATGTCCTGTAGTTGGAAAGAAATTTTAAGAACACCTCATTAACTGAATGGTTGGACAGAAAACTGGAAACCGAACTTCCGCTAATGCACCTAACAAGAAAGGAACTGTTCTCTTCGAGCAAGAGCTTCATAGAGAAGGAAAGACAAGGAGGAAAAGGAGAGAAAAACATCAGGCACTGCAATCTGTAAACATAATCCTTGATCTTTCTGCTGCCTTTGACACTGTGGACCATCTCCTTCTCCTTGTAAACATTATCTACCCTTCGCTTCCTCTCTCTCTCTCTCTGACTGCTCCTTCTCAGTGTCTTTTTGTTGCTCCTGCTCTGTCTCCCACCCTGTGGGGGTGCCTCAAGGCTCAATTCTAGGTCTTGTGCTAATCTCCATTTACACCCACTCCCTTGATTTGCTCCCATGCCTTCCACTACCATTTCCACACAGACGATTTCCAGATTTTTCCATCAGTGTAGACTGCACCACCAACCTTCCTGTCTCATAAGCCCATAACCTTGGTGTTATCGTCGACTCATCTCCTTCATTCAGCCCACATATTCAATTTGTCACTAAATCCTGTCGGTTCAACCTTCACAACATTGCTAAAATCCAGTGTTTCATTTCCATCCAAACTGCTATCATGTTAATCCAAGCATTTAGCCTATCCTGCCTTGATTACTGTATCAGCTTCCTTGTTAACCTCCCTGTCTCCTGTCACTCCCCACTCCAATCCATATTTCACTTTTCTGACTGGATCATTTTTTTACAAAAGTATTCAGTCCATGTTTCCTCATTCCTCAAGAACCTCCAGTGGTTGCCCATCCACCTATGCAACAAACAGAAACTACTTACCTCTGGCTTTAAAGCACTCAATCACCTTGTCCTCCCCTACCTCATCTGGCTACTCTTCTACTACAACCCAGCTTGCACATTTCAATCCTCTGGTGTCAACCTACTCTCTGTACCTCAGTCTCATCTATCTCACCACCAACCTCTCGCCCACATCCTGCCTCTGGCCTGAAACACCCTCCTTCTACATATATGACAGACTATCACTCTTCCCACCTTCAAAACCTTAACAAAGTCACATTTCCTCCAAGAGGCCTTCCCTGACTAAGCCCTCATTTCTTCTTCTCCCACTCCCTTCTGCATCTCCCTAATTGGCCTCCTTTATTCACCCCCTGACCCGCCCCCCCCCCCCAGCCCCACAGCAGTTAGGTACATTTACATAATTTATTTATTTATATTAATGTCAGTCTCCCATCTAGACTGTAAACTCACTGTGGGCAGGGAATGGGTTTTATCTCCAACTCTGTTATATTGTATTCTCTCAAATACTTAGTACAGTGCTCTGCACACAGTAAGTACTCAATTAATACAATTGATGACTGATTGATTGACCTACCTCTCCATTCCTGACCCCTCTCCTTTTATGAAATTTCACATTTCCTCCTGCCTTCAGGACATTTCTACTTGTATGTCCCAATAATGCCTCAGATTTAACATGCCCAATACAGGATTCCTCATCTTCCCACCCCAACACTGTCCTTCCCCTAATTTTCCTGTCACCATACACGACACCACCATCCTCCCTGCCTCACAAACCTGTAGCTTTCCTTTTATCCTCAACTCATCCTTTCATTCAATCCACACATTCAATCCGCTGTAAATCCAGTCAGTTCTTCCACAGCATCTCTAGGATCCTCCCTTTCTCCTTCATTCAAACTGCTTCCATTCTGATCCAAGCACTTTCCATTTCCCACCTTGTCTACTGCATTATCCGCCTCACTGATCACCTTGTGTTCTGTCTCTCCCAGCCAGTCAGTCAGTCATATTTATTGAGCGCTTACCTTGTGCAGAGGACTGTACTAAGCACTTGGGTGAGTACAATATAACAGTGTAACCGACACATTCCCTGCCCACGAGTTTACCATCTAGAGAGGGAGACAGACATTAATGTAAATAAATAAAATTACAGATATGTACATAAGTGTTGTGGGGCTGGGAGGGGGTGACTAAAGGGAGCAGTGCAGTCCATGCTTCTTTCTGTTGCCCAGATGGTTTTTCTGAAAAACTGTTCAGTCCATATTTCCCCACTCCCCAGAAACCTCCAGTGGTTGCCTATCCACCTCTGCATCAAACAGAAACTCCTTACCCTTAGTCACTCAATCAGCACTTCCCTTCCTACCTTGCCTGACATTACAACTTAATCTGCACACTCGGCTCCTCTAACACCAGTCTACTCTCATCAATCCCACCGCCAATGCCTTGCAAAAGATTTCCCTCTGGCCTGGAACTCCCTCCCCCTTCAATTACAATAGACCACCACCCTCCCCACCTCAAAAACTGCCATAAAATCACAGCTCTTCCAAGAGGCCTTCCCTGACTAAGCCCTGTATTTCCCCTACTGGCTCTCTTTCCCTTACCATCAACTATACGCATGCATCTGTACCCCTTAAGAACTTTGATACTCACTCCAGCCCCACGGAACTTATTCATACACTCTATTATTTTAGTTTATTGTTTAGTTTATTATTATTTTAGTTTTAAATAAAATGTTTCATTTTAAAATAAAATAATTTCTTTTTTAATAAAATTATTTTATTTTAGTTTATTATTATTTAGTTTAGTCTATACTTTATTTTGATGTCTGTCTCCCCGTGTAGACCAGTAAGCCCCTGGAGGGCAAGGGATCACACCTACCAATTCTATTGTATTCTCTCTCAAATGCCTAGTATAGTGCTCTGTGCACAGTAAATGCTCAACCACTGATTTGTAGACAGGCTATTTTTGTGCTATATGTGGTCAGGATGGTGAGTCCCACATTGGCCTTTTCAGCCACAGGTGAATTTCACCCTAAGTTGGTGTCTTCTTTGAATACGAACTACATATAACATTGTTGATATCTTATGTTGTCGAGTCGTGTCCGACCCATAGCGACGCCATGGACACATCTCTCCTAGTACGGCCCACCTCCATCTGCAATTGTTCTGGTAGTGGATCCATAGAGTTTTTTTGGTAAAAATACGGAAACAGTTTACCATTGCCTCCTTCCACGCAGTAAAACCGAGTCTCCACCCTCGACTCTCTCCCATGCCGCTGCTGCCCAGCATGGGTGAGTTTTGACTTGTAGCAGGTTGCCTTCCACTCGCTAGCCACTGGCCAAGCTAGGAATGGAATGGACAGGCCTCTGCTTGACTCTCCCTCCCATAGTCGAGACTGGTAGAGTACTGGAAACTCTCTAGGAACGACCTTAAGAAGTGAAATATAATGTACTTAGAGGAAAAAAATAATCCACATTTTAACCAATAATGCTGGGCTCTTAACTGCAACTCAAAAAAGAAATCTTGGAGTCATTACTCATTTCCCCCACATTACTGGCTTTATTATGTGGCTACTTTCCCAAAGTGCTCAACATCAACAAGAAGCAATAAGTACAGTGCTTGACTCTTAAGAAGCATTTAACACATTTTATTATTATTATTATTACTGGGATAAAAAATTAAAGGAAAGGCATACTTCGCCACTATAGAAAACCACACTATGCCCACACCTGGAAACCTGGAATGATAAGTGGATTTTTTTTATAGTACTTAGCACTTACTATGGTTCAATCACTGTTCTAAGCACTGGGGTAAGTAGAGGTTAATTAGGTTGGACAGAGGCTCTGTTCTTTTGGGGGTTCACAGACTAAATAAGAGGGAGAAGGGGTATTTAATCCCCATTTTAAAGTTGAGGAAACTGCAGCACAGAGAAGTTAAGTGACTTGCCCATGGTCACACAGCAGACAATTGACAGAGCCAAGATTAGAACCCAGGTCCTCTGATTCCCAGGCCTGTGCTCTTTCCACTAGGCCATGCTGCTCCTCACTGCCACATTTTGGAAAGATCATTGTAGAGCTGAGTAAGTTAAAGCTTCCATATAATAATAATGATGGTATTTGTTAAGCACTTACTTTGTCCCAGACACTGCACTAAGCGAATCAGCATGGCCTAGTGGCTACATCACAGGCCTGTAAGTCAGCAGGATCTGGGTTCTAATCCCGGCTCCATCACGTGTCTGCTGTGTGACCTTGGACAAGTCACTTCACTTCTCTGTGCCTCAGTTCCCTCATCTGTAAAATGGGGATTAAGACTAAGTCCTATGTGGGACAGGCACTACATTCAACCTCATTATCTTGTATCTATCCCAGTGCTTAGAACACTGCCTGGCACATAGTAAGTGCTTAGTAAATGACATCGTTATCATTATTATTATTATTATAAGATTAAGGCTCTTCAGTCTGGAATGACACAGGCCAAAAGGGAGCATGATTGAAGGATACAGATTCACAGTTGGTGCGGACTGGGCGATCACAGAATTGTTGTTCACCAAATCCTACTTCACTAGGACTAGATGACACCCCCTTAGGCTTGAAAGGCATGGATTCAAAGTGAACAAAATGGTCTTCACCCAGTGAATAGTAAGCATATGGAGTTTGTTACTCCAGGAAGTTGAACAGCCCCAAAATAGCTGCAGGTTCCAAAGGATTAGGGATATTTTCTGGGTGATAAGAACAAAGGTTAGGGATGTAGAAGAAAGTTAGGGAATGCTAAATGGTCCATAAATTACCGTTGAATGCTTGGATCTGTCTAGGGCTGTGTTACCAAACCAACAAAAGTAATGGCCGAGGGGAGAGAGCACAGGCCTGGGTGTCAGAGGACCTGGGTGGGTTCTAATACTGACTCCACCACTTGTCTGCTGTGTGACTTTGGACAGGATGCTTAACTGCAGCATGGCTCAGTAGAAAGAGCACGGGCTTGGGAGTCAGAGGTCATGAGTTCGAATCCAGGATCTGCCACTTGTCAGCTGTGTGACTATGGGCAAGTCACTTAACTTCTCTGTGCCTCAGTTACCTCATCTATAAAATAGGGATTAACTGTGAGCCTCATGTGGAACAACCTGATTACCCTGTATCTCCCCCAGCGCTTAGAACAGTGCTTGGCACATAGTAAGCACTTAACAAATACCAACATTATTATTATTATTAACTGCTCTGACCCTCAGTTCCCTCATCAGCAAAATGGGTGTTCAATGCCTGTTCTCCTTCCCACTCACGTGGGACCTGATTTTCTAGTCTCTACCCCAGTGCTTAGTACAGTGCTTGGGCCCTAGAAAGCACTTAAAACATCACAGTTATTATTACCATTATTATTGTTTTGTTATAATATTTTCTTCCTATACTTTGGTCCCCAGTTCAACCAACTAATTAATTGTATTTATTGAGTGCTTATTGGGTGCAGAGCAGTGTACTAAGTGCTTGAGAAAGTGTAATACAACAAAGTCTGTAGACACTATCCCTGCCCAGAAGGAGCTCACAATCTAGAGGGCAAGACAAACATTAAAATAAATTATGGATGTGTACATAAGTGCTGGGGGCTGAGGGTGGAGTGAATAACAAATTCCGAAACCGTACAGATTCAAGTGTATAGACGATGCAGAAGGGAGGAGTGAGGGAAATGAGGGGTTAGTCAAGGCGGAGCTCTTGGAGATGTGATTTTAATAAGGCTTTAAAGGTGGGGAGAGTGATCGCCTGCCATGTATGAAAGGGGAGGAAGTTCCAGACCAGAGGGAGGATATGGGCATGGAGCCAGCAGTGAGATAGATGAGATTGAGGTACCATGAGTCGGTTGACAAAGTAGAGAGGTAGAGGAGATCAAGGTACAATGAGTAGGTTGGCATTAGATGAGCAAAGTGTGAAGGGTGGTTTGTACTAAGAAATAAACTAGGTAAGGTAGGAGGGAGCAAGCTGATTGAGTGCTTTAAAGCTGATGATAAAGAGTTTCTGTTTGATGTGGAGGTGGATGAGCAACCATTGGAGGTTCTTGAGGAGTGGGGAGATGTGGACTGAACTTTTCTTAGAAAAATGATCCAGTTACATTTTAACAGCAGACCCACCCACAAAAAGTCTCTTGCCAACAGGCAGCTCTGAAAACTCCTTTGGGGGCAAGTCCTGCTGCTGAATCAGATGCACGATGGAATTACACAATCACAGATGGAGCCACTTTTGATTCATTCCCAGTTTCAATCAATCATCAATATTTATTGAGTACTTAGAGTGTGCAGAGCACAGTACTAAGCACTTGGGAGAATATATTGCTGTAGTTACCGGGTTGAGACCATTTGAGAGGTACTTTCTCTGCCATTTGTTCTTATTTACACACCAGGATTTATTTTTTTTGGCTCATTGTGTTAAAATAATTGTTTATTTAAAAATTTTTCCACATCACCTAACTTTGGACTAGGATTCACCCTTGGTATCCATAACCATTAAGGTGATCTTCACTGGTTCTTCCAAATACAGTGTTCTATTTTCATTTGTTGTCAGGGGCAGAACAATCAATCAATCAATCATATTTATTGAGCACTCACTGTGTGCAGAGCACTGTACTAAGTGCTTGGGAGAGTACAATATCTCAGAGTTGGTAGAAACGTTCCCTGCCCACAGTGAGCTTATAGTGTAGAGGAGGAGACAGACAGTAATGTGAATAAATAAATTATAGATAAAGTGCTGCAGGGCTAATGGAAGGATGAATAAAGGGTGCAAATAATAATAATAATGATGATGGCATTTGCTAAGTGCTTACTATATGCAAAGCACAGTTCTAAGTGCTGGGGTAGATACAAGGTAATCAGGATGTCCCACATAGGGCTCACAGGCTTCATCCCCATTTTACAGATGAGGGTACTGAGGCCCAGAGAAGTTAAGTGACTTGCTCCAAGTCACACAGTTGACAAGTGGTAAAAGTGGGATTAGAACCCACGATCTCTGACTCCCAAGCCCAGTCTCTTTCCACTAAGACACACTGCTTTTCCATCCAAGCGCAATGGCAATGCAGAAGGGAGTGGGAGAAGGGGAAATAATAATGTTGATATTTGTTAAGCACTTACTGTGTGCAGAGCACTGTTCTAAGTGCTGGGAGAGATACAGGGTCCTCAGGTTGTCCCATGTGAGGCTCACAGTTAATCCCCATTTTACAGATGAGGTAACTGAGGCACAGATAAGTTAAGTGACTTGCCAACAGTCACACAGCTGACAAGTGGCAGAGTTGGGAGTCGAACCCATGACCTCTGACTCCGAAGCCCAGGCTCTTTCCACTGAGCCATGCTGCCTAGTCATGGAAGACCACTTGGAGGAGATGTTCCTTCAATAAGACTTTGAAGGTGGGGAGTGTGATTTCTGTAGAATATGAAGAGGTAGGGTGTTACAGGTCAGAAGTAGGATGTGATCGGAGGTGAGATAGACGAGATCAAGATACAGTGAGTAGGTTGGCATTAGAGGAGCAAAGTTTGCAGGCTAGGTTGTAGTAGGAAATCAGTGAGGTGAGGTAGGAGGGGGCAAGGTGATGCGAGTGCTTCAAAGCCAATGGTAAGGAGTTTCTGTTTGATGCCGAGGTGGATAGACAAGTTCTAGAGGAATGGGGAAACATGGACTGAAAGTTCTTGTAGAAAAATGATCTGGAGCAGAGTGGACTGGAGTACGGAGAGCAGAAGACAGAGAAATCAGCAGGAGGCTGATGCAATAATCAAGGTGGGAGAGGAGAAGTGGCTTAGAGAATGTAAACTCATTTTGAGTGGGGAATGTGTCTACCAACTCTGCTATACTGTATTCTCACAAATGTTTAGTACAATGCTCTGCACACAATAAGCGCTCAATTGATAAAATTGATTGATTAATGTGGTCACAGTTTGGATGGAAAGAAAATGGAGGATTTTGGCAATATGGTGAAGGTTGAACCGTCAGGATTTAGTGACAGATTGAATATGTGAGTTGAATTAAAGAGATGAGTCGAAGGTAATGCCAAGGTTATGGGTTTGTGAGACAGAAAGGATGGTGGTGCTGTCTACAGTGACAGGTAAATCAGGGGAAGTGTGCACTTTGCACAGACTAGAAACAGCATGGCCTAATCCCAGCTCCCTCATTTGTTTGCTGTGTGGCCTTGGTTAAGTCATTTAACTTTTTTGTGCCTTGATTTCCTCTTCTGAAGAATGGGGATTAAATTCTTACTGCCTCCTGGTCAGACCATGAGCTCCATGTGGGACAAGGACTGTGTCTGCCCTGTTTGTCTGCTTCTGTTTTTTTTGGTTATGTTTGTTCTGTCTCACGCTCAGAACACTGCTTGGCACCTGGTGAGAGTTTAACAGGTACCATAATTAATCAATTAGAGAGGCAAAGTAGAAAGTTGGATGAGAAAGGCTACGGAGTCGAGGGATTGACAGAGAGGAGAAACAACATAGAACCTAGTTTCACACTCAGCTAAAGGTCTATAAAGCTGTGGGTGTGCAATTTCCTTTTTGGCTATGTGACCTGGACTGACCCCAACAGGCACATCTAGCTTCTGGAGCACTTTCATTAGCATCACCCGAATGCCACCCTCCACATTAAATAGCAGGACTAGCTCAGCAACAGCGAGGAACTTGGAGCCCGCCAGCATTGAGGCGTTGCTCATCACAACACAGCTTTGCCGGGCGGGAGATGAGAATGGATGATTGTAGGACACCCAAGCAGCTGCTCTGCAATGAACTGAAATGAGACCTTCGCAAATGGAACAGAAAAATGGATATAAAAGCCAAAGTCCAGTGTCAAACGGTGGTGGAATGCAGCGAAATATTGGGAGAGAACTAGAGCAGACAGACCACTCTGATGTGCAACCACCAGGACAGAGGATGCTCTCCTTGGTGTGGAGCCTTGAGGATGATTAGGAGCTCATTGTGGACAGGGAATGTATCTGTTATATTGTTATACTGTACTCTCCCAAGTGCTTAGTCTTCTCTTAAGATCGCTCCTGGAGAGTTTCCAGTACTCTACCAGTCTCGTCTACGAGAGGGAGAGTCAAGCAGAGGCAGCACTGTGGTTTCAGCATGGCTCAGTGGAAAGAGCCTGAGTTTCAGAGTCAGAGGTCATGAATTCGACTCCCAGCTCTGCCACTTGTCAGCTGTGTGACTGTGGGCAAGTCACCTCACTTCTCTGTGCCTCAGTTACCTCATCTGGAAAATGGGGATTAACTGTGAGCCTCACGTGGGACAACCTGATTACCCTGTATCTACCGCAGCGCTTAGAACAGTGCTCTGCACATAGTAAATGCTTAACAAATACCAACATTATTATTATTATTAGAACACGGGCTTGGGAGTCAGAGAATGTAGGTGTTTAGGTCTGCCACTTGTTTGCTGCGTGACCTTGGGCAAGCCACTTAACTTCTCTATGCCTCAGTTACCTCGCTTGTAAAATGGAGATTAAGATTAAGATCAAATGGACAACTTGATTACCTTGTAACTACCTCAGCCCTTAAGAACAGTGCTTGGCACATAGTAAGCGCATAACAAATACCATAATATTAATAATAATAATGGCATTTGTTAAAGTGTTTATTATGTGCAAACCAATGTTCTAAGCGCTAGGGAGGATATAAGGTCAGGTTGTCCCAGGTGGGGCTCACAGTTTTAATCCCCATTTTACAGATGGGGTAACTGAGGCACAGAGAAGTCAGTGACTTGCCCAAAGTCACACAGCAGACAAGTGGCTGAGCCGGGATTTGAACCCATGACCTCTGACTCCCAAGCCCGTGTTCTTTCCACTGAGCCACGCTGTAATACCCATTCCATTCCTAGCTTGGCCAGTAGCTAGCGAGTGGAAGGCAATCTGCTACAAGTCAAAACTCACCTGTGCTGGGCAGCAGCAGAATTAGAGAGTTGTCGAGGGTTGAGACTCACGTTTACTGCATGGAAGAGGCAATGGTAAACCATTTCTGTATTTTTACCAAGAAAACTCTGTGGATACACTACCAGAACGTTTGCAGATGGAGGTGGGGTGACCTGGGAGAGATGTGTCCCTGGAGTTGCTATGGGTCAGAGATAACTAAACAGCATAAGACAAAGACTAGTGTTTAGTACAGTGCTCTGCACACAGTAAATGCTCAATAAATACGATTGACTGATGGACCAAGAGGCTGATTGTAAAACAGCGTCAGGCATGCAAATGCATTAGCACAGCAAAGAAAGACTTTTATAATAATAATAATAATAATGTTGGTATTGGTTAAGTGTTTACTATGTGCAGAGCACTGTTCTAAGCACTGGGGTAGATACAGGGTAATCAGGTTGTCCCACGTGAGGCTCACAGTCTTCATCCCCATTTTACAGATGAGGGAACTGAGGCACAGAGAAGTGAAGTGACTTGCCCACAGTCACCCAGCTGACAAGTGGCAGAGTGGGATTCGAACCCATGACCTCTGACTCCCAAGCCCGGCCTCTTTCCACTGAGCCACGCTGCTTCTCTCCAAATCACCCAAGGTGGAATGGAGTGAATAGTCACAAGAATGTGAATCGTCACACACATCTATTCAGCCATTCCCTCACAGGCCAATATAGATGCAGCCTTGCTTAGTGGAAAGAACACAGTCTTGGGAGTCAGTGGATGTGAGTTCTAATCCTGGCTCTGCCACTTATCTGCTCTGTAAACTTGGACAAGCCACTTAACTTCTCTGTGCCTCAGTTACCTCATCTGTAAAATGGGGATTAAAACTGTGAGCCCCACATGGGACAACTGACTACCTTGTATCTAGCCCAGAGCTTAGAACAGTGCTTGGCACATAGGAATGGTTTAACAAATACCATAATTATTATTATTATTGTTATTATTATTATTAGTTGTCTCTTCTCCTTAGACTTTGAGCCCCACACGGGACAGGGACTGTATCCAATCTGATTTTATTGTATCTGTCCCAGTGTTTAGTATAGTGTTTGGCACACAGTAAACACAACAAATATCACTTTTATTATTAATTTACTGTCAGTGGTGTCATCTGTGAATGTGAAGGACAACTCCACCACTATTCATGTCAGGAGGACAGAGTTAGGTACCTGAGTAATATGAAGAAATAAAAGATCTGATCGCTCCCTTTGAGATTCTTAGTAGTCTTATCATCCCTACTGGACTGATAGCAGGGCATAACCTAAATGCTAAAACTCTGATACTGGTTTCAGGATCACCACATAGTTATTAATGATAATAACAATAATAATAGCACTTAAGAATTTACTGTGTCAAGTACTTTCTAAGCACTGGGGTCTTGTCTTGTCTTATGCCGTCGAGGCGTTTCCGACCCATAGCAATACCACTGACGCGTCTCTCCCAGAGCACCCCACTCTCCCTCTGCAATCGTTCTGGTAGTGTATCCATAGACTTTTCTTGGTAAAAATACGGAAGTGCTTTACCATTGCTGCCCTTCACACAGAAAACTCTAGTTTCCGCCCTCGACTCTCTCCCAGGCCGCTGCTGCCCAGAATAGGTGAGTTTTGACTTGTAGCAGGTTACCTTCCACCCGCCAGCCACTGGCCAAGTTAGGAATGGAATGGGTAGGCCTCTGCTTGACTCTCCCTCCTGTAGCTGAGACTGGTACAGGACTGGAAACTCTCCAGGTGAGATGCTGAGAGGGGAAGCAATGGGGTAGATAAGTTAATCAGGTAGGACACAGTCCCTGTCCCACACAGGGCTCACAGGCTTAATCCCCAGTTTACAGATGAGGCAGCCGAGGCCTAGAGAAGTGAAGTGACTTGCCTAAGGTCACACAGCAGACCGGGGCGGAGCTGGGATTAGAACCCAAGTCCTTCTGACTCCCAGGACCTTGCTTTATACACTAGGTCATGCTGCTTCCCTAGTGGTGCTGCCTTGGGGCTCATTTTGCAAGTTCATATTGAAGTGTGACCGTGTCAGACATGAAACCCCAACAGCAATCTAAAAAGCATTTGCAGAATCAGCCTGCATGAAAAGGCTCTTAACTACCCCAGTAATATGTGCCTTTACTGGCACATAGTAAATGCTTAACAAATACCATTTTAAAAAGCAAACAAGCAAACAAAAAACTATTCCTGGTTCATTAGCCAAACAGGGAGATTTAATACTAGTCATTGTTATCACAGCTCAGTCCCGAGGGCCAAAAAGCATTATTTTGTGGTTGTGGAGGCAGGCTGAGTTATTCTGGAAGAGTATGACCTCATTCGGGCCTTCTGATTAGCTAGAAAATGCTCCCCAAGGGTGTGGGTAACTATGTGGCCCTCCTCCTTCCCCTTTGGTCAGCTTCTGGGAGCAGCCAGAAAAAAACCCTAGGACAGCAGTGGAGTGAACCTGTGCAAATTCAGGTCAAAGAATGATTTCTCTTCAGGAAATTTATCTTCAGTGTGTTTGCCCCATGCAGACATTTTCAGTGTGTAGTCATTACAGTCGATTCCATGCACATTTAAGAAAGTCTGAGGAGCCCGGAAAGGAAGTAGATTCTGCACAAGTCTGAAATTTTTAAAAAAGCATACACACACACTCACTCACTCACTCACTCTTAGCCTTAGAGTGTCTGAGCGCAAAATCATTAATATGGTTGTGCGTCCCCTGGGGCGGCCATACAATTGAGTTTTGTAAACTGATATGCTCCAGGCGGGGTTGCTGCTTTCATGCTATTTATATCCCCGTTAGGTTTAAACTTTCTTGGTTGTGTCTCTGAGTTCAAAGGTAAAACTTGCCCCCTTTTTCTCACTTTTATAGAAAACTTCATTGGGAAATGAGGGCAGAGTGGGAATGGTAACTGGAGAGCTCTCTGCCCAGGAAGGGCCTTCATGCTGGCTTTTTGAGACAAGTTACTTATAGAGATGTGAAAAATACAGATATTAGGACATCAAAGGACCATTCAAAAGTTAATGAAACTATAAAACTGCGGGATCTTAACCAAATCCCTGTAGAAAGTCGGGTGGTTTTCCAACTCTCAGGAACAAAGAGAAGGGCAGAGGAAAAAATGTAAAAATGCCAGAGTGGGACAGGAGAACAAGGTTGAAAACACAGGGGGCAAACTAGCGAATGAAGACAACTCAGAGAAAGCACCTTAAGCCAAATCACCTAAGATTGCAGATAGGAGGGTCATCTCTTCCAAGAGGCCTTCTCAGACTAAGCCCCACTTTTCCTCATCTCCCGCTCCCTTCTGTGTCGCCCTAACTTGCTCCCTTTCCTCTTTCCCACTTTCCCCACCCCCCACCCCACAGCACTTATGTATGTATCTGTAATTTTATTTATTTATATTGATGCCTGTTTATTTGTATTAATGTCTGTCTCCCCCCGCCACCCAGACTGTGAGCTTGTCGTGGGCAGGGATTGCCTCTCTTTATTGCTGTATTGGACTTTCCTAAGCACTTAGTACAGTGCTCTGCACACAGTAAGGGCTCAATAAATATGATTGATTGAATGAGTGAATGAATAAATGAATGAATGAATGAATGAATGAATGAATGAATGAATGAATGAATGAATGAATGAGGGTCCTAGGGAACCAGTCAAGTGCCCATTTCAGTGGGGAGGTCAAGCAAAGAATGAGGTAAGCAGATATTAAAATGACACTAGTGACAAAAGTGAAAGCAAATTCATTTTCATTCATTCATTCAATCATATTTATTGAGCGCTTACTGTACTAAGCGCTTGGAAAACAATTCAGCAACGAAGAGAGACAATCCCTGCAGAATTGTGCTGGCCAACCAGAGCTCTTCCTTATGCTTTTCTCTTCATTCATCCATTCAATTGTATTTGTCGAGGGCTTACTGTGTGCAGAGCACTGTGCTAAGTGCTTGGGAGAGTACAGTACAACAATAAACAGACACATTCCTTGCCCTCATCGAGCTTCTGAATTTACCAAAGCAGGGCTGGAAGAAGTGGAGAGAGAGCAGTGTGGTCTAGCAGAAAGAAGACAGGCCTGAGCATCGGGGGACCTGTGTTCTAATCCCAACGCAACCACTTGCTTGCGGTGTGACCCTGAGAAAATCACTTCACTTCTCTCTGTCTCAGTTTCCTCATCAGTAAAATGGGAATTTTTAAATTGTTCTCCCTCCTATTTAAACTTAAAGCCCCATGAAGAACAGGGATCATGTCCGACCTGATTATCTTATATCTTTCCCAGAGCTTAATATGGCACATTGCAAGACCTTTTCAATACCATATCATACCAGTACTTAAAAATACCAAAGTTATTATAATTTATTTATAATTACTTATGAACATATCTGTAATTTATTTATATTAATGTCTGTCTCCCCCTCTAGACTGTAGAGGGGCAGGGAATGTGTCTGTTATATTGTTATATTGTACTCTCTCAAGAACTTCTTACAGTGCTCTGCACACAGAAAGCATTCAATAAATATGATTCTCTTATTATTGTTATTATTGTCATTATTTTATTACAGGGGGAGAATTACTCCAGGCCAGCCCTCCCCTAGCCAACCACCCTTACCACTGCCAGCCTGTTACTGCCTACTGTGCCATTGTGCCAAGTCTGCTGCTGATTTAGAAACACTAGGGTGAAGGGAACTGGCAGTGATGTAGTCACGTGAAGAATGCAGCATGTATTTTGGGGAATATGGGGGAGATGCAACAACATGAGTTTTCCATCCTTATTGTATCCCATGTCCACTGCCCTCACCAGTTGTTTCAGACATTTAATTCCCTCCTTAGAGCCTCTGTCAACTCATCCCCTCCCCATCTCTTGCCCCTAATAACCTGGCTATATACTTTATTGATAAATTGAAACTATCAGCTCTGATCTCCCTAAAATCTCCCCAGTTCACCCTAAGCCCCCCAGGTCTCTCCCTTCTCCTGCCCCTTAGACTCTTCAATCTTTTCCATCCATATCTTAAAAGAAGAGCTCCTGCCTCCTCTCCAAATTTACCCCCTCCACCTGCACCGACTCCATCTCTTCGCACCTTATCAAAACACTTGTCCCCTCCCTTCTTCCCTGCCTGACCACCATCTTCAACTGTTCACTCTCCGATGGCTTCTTCCCCAGTACTTTCAAACATACTCATGTATCCCCTATCTTATAGCTTCCTCCAGTTATCACCTTATCTCCCTCCTACCATTCCTCTCCAAACTCCTTGAACAACCTCCTGACTCCACTTTCTTTCCTCCCAAATTCATCATTATCGTCCTCATGAATGGTATTTGTTGAGTGCTTACTATATGCAGAGCACTGTACTAAGTTCTTGAGAGAATACAAAGCAAAGTTGGCAAAGACATTCTCCTTTACCCTCTCTAATCTGATTTCCATCCCCTTCACTTCATGGAAACTGCCCGCTCAAAGGTCACCAATGATGTCCTTCTTGCCAAAACTAATGACCTCTAATCCATTCTAATTCTTTTGACCTCTCAGATGCCTTTAACATTATGTACCACCCCTTCTCTTGGAGACATTATCTAACCTTGGATTCACTGACACTGTCCTCTCCTATTTCTCCTCCTCTTTTTTTGCTTTTAATGGTATTTGTTAAGCACTTGCTACATCAGGCATTGTTCTAAGCAGTGGGGCAGATACAAGGTAATCAAGTTGGACATAGTCCCTATCCTACATGCATCTCATGGTCTTAATCCCTATTTTTCAGTTAAGGTAACTGAGTCACAGAGAAGTGAAGTGAATTGCACAAGGTCACACAGCAAACATGAGGCAGAGCCAAGATTAGAACACAAGGCCTTCTGACTCCTAGGCCTGTGTTCTATCCACTAAACCATGCTGCTTCCTCTGCCTCCCAACCCTTAACTGTGGAAGTCACTCAGGGCTCAGTTATGGGTCCCCGTTTATTCTCCATCTACGCCCCCTCTGTTGGAGAACTTATTCACTCCCATGACTTCTACAACAATTTCTATGTAGATGATTCCCAACTCTACATCTCCAGCCCTGATCTCTCTCCTCTGCAGTCTCATATTTCCACCTGCTTTCAAAACATCTCTAGTTGAATGTCCTTCTAACACCTCAAACTTAACATGTCCAAAACAGAACTTCTCATTGTTCCACTGAAATCCTGTCCCTGCACTGACTTTCCCATCACTGTAGACAGTACCACCATTTTCCCAATTTCACAAGCCCTTAACTTTAGCATTATCTTCAATTCATGTCTGATTCAACCCTCGTATTCAGTGTTATCAAATACTGTCAGTTCTACCCACACAAAATTGCTAAAATCCACCCTTTGCTCTCCATCCAAACTGCTACTTCTTCTCTGTTCATTCATTATTCATGAATAATTAATTAGCCTTGATCATTCATCATTCAATTGTATTTACTGAGTGCTTACTTTGTGCAGAGCACTGTACTAAGTGTTTAGAAAGTACAATACAGCAATAAAGAGAAAGAATCTCTGCTCACAATGGGCTTACAGTCTAGCCGGGGGGAGACATCAAAACATCAAAACAAGTAAACAGGCATCAATATAAATAAATAGAATCATACATATATACATATATACATAAGTACTGTGGGGTGGGGAGAGAGGGAGAAGAGCAAAGGGAGAGAGTCGAGGTGATGCAGGAGGGAGGGGGAGCTGAGGAAAAGGGGGCTTAGTCTGGGAAGCCTCTTGGAGGAGGTGAGCCCTCAAGAGGGCTTTGAAGGGGGGAAGAATGATTGTTTGGTGGACTTGAGGAGGGAGGGCATTCCAGGCCAGAGGTATGACATGGACCAGGAGTCCGCAGCAAGACAGGTGAGAATGAGGCACAGTGAGAAGGTTAGCACTAGAGGAGCAGAGTGTGCGGGCTGGGATGTAGAAGGAGAGAAGGGAGGTGAGGTAAAAAGGGACAAGGTGATGGAGAACTTTGAAGCCAACAGTGAGATTTTGCTTGATACGGACGTTGATAGGCAACCACTGGAGATTTTTGAGGAGGGGCGTCACATGCCCAAAACATTTCTGTAGAAAGATGATCCAGGTACGGACTGATGTGGGGAGAGGTAGGAGGTTGGGAGGTCAAAAGGAGGCTGATGCAGTAATCCAGTCGCATTAGAATGAGTGATTGAACTAAAGTGGTAGCGGCTTGGATGGAGAGGAAAGAGTGGACTTTGGAGATGTTATGAAGGTGAGACAGGCAGGATTTGGAGATAATTTGGATATGTGGGATGAATGAAAGAGCGGAGTCAAGGAAGACACCAAGGTTACAGACTTGTGTGATGAAAAGGATGGTTGTGCCATCTACAGTGATGGTAAAGTTCGGGAGAGTACCGGGTTTGGGAGGGAAGAGAGAGAGAGAGTTCGGGGAGGAGATATAGATTTCACATCTCCTCCAAGAGGGGTTCCCCAACTAAGCCCTCATTTCCCCTATTTCCCCCTTCTGTGTTGCTCCTGCACTTGAATTTGTATCCTTTAAAGATTTGATATTCATCCCTGACTCAACCCCACAGCACTTATGTACATATCCAGAGTTTATTTTCGTGTCTATCTCCTCCTCTAGACTCGTAGCAAAGTAGAAAGGGCACTGTCTTGGGTATCTATCAGAAGAGCTGGGTTTGAATCCTGACTCTGCCACTTATAATAATAATAATAATAATAATGATGTTGGTATTTGTTAAGTGCTTACTATGTGCAGAGCGCTGCTCTAAGCCCTGGGGTAGATACAGGGTAATCAGGTTGTCCCACGTGAGGCTCACAGTTAATCCCCATTTTACAGATGAGGTAACTGAGGCACAGAGAAGTGAAGTGACTTGCCTCCAGTCACACAGCTGACAAGTGACAGAGCAGGGATTCAAGCCCATGACCTCTGACTCCCAAGCCTGGGCTCTTTCCACTGAGCCATGCTGCTTCTACTGTGTGACCTTGGGGAAGTCGCTTAACTTCTCGGTCTCTTAGCTTCCTCATCTGTAAAATGGGGATTAAATCCTACTCCTTCCTAGTTAGATTGTGAGCCCCATGTGGGACTTGGACTGTGTCCAAACTGATAACCTTGTATATACCCCAGCTCTTATAGCAGTGCTTGACACAGAGTAAGTGCGGAATAAATATCATTTTTATCATTCTTATTATTATTAGCAGGGAACATGTCTACCTACTCTGTTTTACTCTCCCAAGTGCTTAGCACAGTGCTCTGCATACAGTAAGCACTCAATAAATATGATTGATTGATTCCTTGCCCCTATTTTGGGTTCTTTCACCATAGAAAATAATCCTCCATTAATCCATGTCCCTCCTAAAGAGGTTCTGGACCGCACCCTGCATTTCAAACCCCGAACCCAGAGTAAGTCGGGTTTCTGGACCAGGGACCGGAGCAGGTCAATTGAAATGATATCAATCTTTGAGCATTTATTGAGCATCTACTACAAGCAGAGCACTATACTAAATCCTTTGGAGGGAAAATAGAGTTAGTAGGTATAATCACTGCCAATAAGGACCTTAAAATCTATTGGGGAAGACAGACATAGGAAGAATTTACAGGTGGGGGAAGAAGGAAAGGGGATCTGCATAAGTGAGTGCTTAAGTAATAGGGTAGTAAAATCTGTGCATAAATGCCGTGGAAGTTTTGAATCTACAAGTACTTACATGGTGCAGAAGTGCTGAATCATATCATTCACCTGAACCACCCACTCCAAATACTTGTCACTGTCATCTACCGTTTCCCAGGCCCCACTTCCAACTTTTTAAACCAGTTTGGTCCTTTGCTTACATTCCTCCTCTCTTTCTCCACCCCTCCATTCATTCGTTCATTCATTCAATAGTATTTATTGAGTGCTTACTGTGTGCAGAGCACTGTACTAAGTGCTTGGAATGTACAAATTGGCAACAGATAGAGACAATCCCTGCCCAATGATGTGTTTACAGTCTAATTGGGGGAGCCAGACAGACAAAAACAAGACAACATAATCATGATAAACAGAATCAAGGGGATGTACACCTCATTAACAAAACTAATAGGGTAATAAAAATACATACAAATGAGCACAGTGCTGAGGGGAGGGGAAGGAAGAGGGGGAGGAGCAGAGGGAAAGGGGGCTTAGCTGAGGGGAGGTGAAAGGGGGAAGGGGGAGGGACCACAGGGCAGAGGGGGAGCAGAGAGGGAGCAGAGGGAGCAGAGGGAAAGCTCAGTCTGGGAAGGCCTCTTGGAGGAGGTGAGGTCTCAGTAGGGCTTTGAAGAGGGGAAGAGAGTTAGTTTGGCAGAGGGGAGGAGGAAGGGCATTCCAGGACAGCGGTAGGACGTGGGCCAGAGGTCGACGGTGGGATAGGCGTGAACAGGGGACGGTTAGAAGGTGAGTGGCAGAGGAGAGGAGCGTACGAGGTGGGCAGTAGAAAGAGAGAAGGGAGGTGAGGTAGGAGGGGGCAAGGGGATGGACAGCCTTGAAGCGCAGAGTGAGGAGTTTTTGTTTCATGCAGAGGTTGATAGGCAACCACTGGAGGTTTTTGAGGAGGGGACTGACATGCCCAGAGCGTTTCTGCAGCAAGATGATCTGGGCAGCAGAATGAAGAATAGACTGGAGTGGGGAGAGACAGGAGGAAGGGAGATCAGAGAGAAGGCTGACACGGTAATCCAACCGGGATATTATGAGAGCTTGTACCAGCGCGATAGCCATTTGGATGGAGAGGAAAAGGCAGATCTTGGCGATACTGTAAAGGTGAGACCGGCAGGCATTGGTGATGGATTGGATGTGTGGGGTCCTATGATCCTATGGTACTTCAATATCTGCATAGATCTCCCTGACGACCCTTCCTCTGCCCAGTTTCTATCACTCCTCAACTCCACTGACCTCCGGCTATACCCCAGCTCACACTCATCAAGTTGGTGAACACACTTGATCTCATCATCTTCAGTCACTGTACAGTCTCTACCCTCACCAACTCTGAAATCCCCCTATCTGACCACAACCTCCTCATCTTCCTTCTTTCCCACATACCTACTCCTCACAAATCTGTCCTATTCCCCCACAGAGACAACCGATCTTTTGACCTATCCAATATTCTCAAGTCATCATGCCCCCTTTAGCCTCCAAACACAAACTACCTTCCCTTTATGGCCAAATTGGCACCCTCAACACCACCCTCTCCACTCATTCCAATCCGTCACCAAAACCTGCTGGTCTCAACTTCACATCACCAAGACCTGTCCTTTCCTCAACATCCTAACTGCTACCTGGCTTGTACAAGCTCTCGTAATATCCCGACTGGATTATTTATTGCATCAGCCTCCTCTCTGATCTCCCATCCTCTTGTCTCTCCCCTCTCCAGTCTATACTTCATTCTACTGCCCGGATTACCTTTCTACAGAAATGCTCTGGGCATGTCACTCCCCTCCTCAAAAACCTCCAGTGATTGCCTAGCAACCTTCACATGAAACAAAAACTCCTCACTCTTAGCTTCAAAGCGCTCCATCACCTGGCCCCCTCCTACCTTACTTCCCTTCTCTCCTTCTACAGCCCACCCCATACACTCCACTCTTCTGCCGCTGACCTCCTTACGGTGCCTCGTTCTCGTCTGTCCTGCCATCAACCCCTGGCCCACGTCCTACCACTGACCTGGAATGCCCTCCGTCCTCACATCTGCCAAACTAGCTCTCTTCCCCACTTCAAAGCCCTACTGAGAGCTCACCTCCTCCAGGAGGCCTTTCCAGACCGAGCCCTCCCTTTCCCTCTGCCCCTCCTCCCCTCCCTATTCCCCCTACTCCCTCCCTCTGTTCTTCCCCCTGCCCCTCCCCACAGCACTTGTGTATATTTGTATATGTTATTTATTACTCTATTTTATTAATGATGTGTATATATCTATGATTCTATTTATCTTGATGGTATTGATGCCTATTTTGTTTTGTTGTCTGTCTCCCCCTTTTAGACTGTGAGCCCACTGTTGGGCAGGGATTGTCTCTATCGGTTTCCGAATTGTACATTCCAAGCACTTGATACAGTGCTTTACACACAGTAAGCGCGCAATAAATAAGATTGAATGAATAAATGAATTTCAACTCACTCACCTATCCCTTCATCAATCATGTACCGCTCACCCAAAGCCCCTGATCAACTCCTCAGTCCACTTCCTTCTCTTCTGTGCATAAGCACCAGAGTACAGCTGGAAGAAATCTAGATATCTGACTGACCACGTTCACCTCAAGTGTATCCTTGTGTGTGTTTAACTCTGCCCTCTTCACTGCCCGACAAAATCATTTCTCCATCCTTATTGTCACCCATGTCGTTGCCCTTGCCAGCTGTTCCAGATGTTTAACTCCCTCTCAAGCCTGTCCCCCCACCTTCCCTATCTCTTGCCCCAGTGACCTGCCCATTGACTTTATTGAAAAAATTATTAATAATAATAATACCAATAATAATTGAGGTATTTGTTTGCACTGTACTAAGTACTGGGGTGGATATAAGCAAATCGGGTTGGACACAGGCCCTGTCTCATGTGGGCTGACAGTCTTAATCCCCATTTTACAGGTGAGGTAACTGAAGCATAGGGAAGTAAAGTGACTTGTCCAAGGTCACAGAGCAGACAAGTGGCAGAACTGGGATTGAAACCCACAACCTCTGACTTCAAAGGCCAGACACTTGTCACTAAGCCACACTGCTTCTCATAAAGTACTAATCTTTAATACTATGAAGTACTATACTGTACTTTGCCAAGCACTAAGAACAGTGCTCTGCATACATTAAGCGCTCAGCAAATACCATTGATTGATTGATCGAAATATTTATTTTGACCAAGAGTCTCAGGCCCTAAATCACTCTACTAATTCCTGTACTGCTCACAACTACACAGACATATTGTTCCAAGCTTCATCATCATGCTATCCCTGCCCTGCTTTAAGAAAGATGCTAGTGAACCCTGAAACAAAGTCATTTATGGAGGAAGAGAACTGAGCACACTGGATAATCTGCACACTGGATAATCTGCACACTGGATAATCAGCACCTTGCTGAAATAAAGACTCGATTGGGGTTTGAAAGGCTAGGGGCAACTCTACCTGGCTTGGGCTCTGGCTTCATGGCTGAGCTCTGGTACATTTCTCAATCATTCAGTGTCCCAGTTTCCCTGCCAACCGGAGGATTAATGAGATGCCTGCGAAGTACTTTGAGTCCTTCAAAAGAATTCCTTGGTATCTATTATTGGTATCTCTTGCTCCTGGCTGGAACTGCCTCTAACCGAGTACGTGATCGGGATTTGTAAGAGATTTCCCAACTCTGGAATCAATCAAGATCGAGTGTTGGACCCTCCTGCTTCTCACTAAGTTTGCTGGTTGATGCCTTTCTCCTGTCTGGAGACCTCTGTCCCATTTGAAGATAAAGTACAGAGGGACAGGAAAAAGAATATAACAAAGAAGGAGGGGAAGGAGGGGAAGAAATCATTGAGAAGAATGGAATCACACAGCTGGAAGGGGCTTGGAGAGGTCATCACTCAAGAAAACAAGGATTTATGCACCCCTCATTCCATGGGGTGATTTGAGGGGGTGCTGTACAAACGAGACCCAGTTCCTGCCTTTAAGGAACTAAAGATAAATGGTGGATGCCAAAGTCAATGGTGAAGATGGTGAGGAGCAGAACAAAATGTACCAGAGGGCATTATTTTTTTCTTTTAGAAAATGTAATAACTGAATTTCAAATTATTAGATCTACTTTTGTTTTCTTGTCATTAAATTACTCTTTCCAATTACCACTCTCCCACACAGTCTGTACCTCTTCCATTTATCCTGGTATCTTTGATGCCTCTTTTCTAGACCCAGGCTCTGCAGTGTCTTCCACTGCTTTGGGGGGGGGGGGGGGAAACAGCCTGATTGTGTCTCTCCAGGTAGCAGCTAAGCAAATTATTGTGCAAGAAGCCCGGGTGATGGCAAATGGTTTGAATTGGTTAAATAATGATCATAATACTAATGATAATGGTGGTATTTGTTAAGCACTTACTATGGGTCAAGTGTCGTCCTAAGCATTGGGATAGATACGGGTTGACAATGTTGGACACAGTCCCTGACCCATATGGGGCTCCCAGTCTAAGAAGGAGGGAGGATGGGAATTAAATTAAGGCTCAGGGAGGTTAGGTGACTTGTCCAAGGTCTCACAGCAGGTAAGTGGCTGAGGTGGGAATAGAACCCAGGCCCTCTGACTCCCACGCCTGTGCTCTTTTCACTATGTCATGCTGCTTTTTGTGGCCTTTCGGCCAAATAATGGAATATGTTAGGTGATTACTATGGGCCAAACACTTTCTGCTCTGTGACCTTGGGCAAATCACTTAACTTCTCTGGGCCTCAGTTACCTCATCTGTAAAATGGAGATTAAGACTGTGAGCTCCATGTGGGCCAGAGCTGTGTCCAACCTGATTAACCAATACCATCCAAACCACTACAAAGTTAGTACCGTCATTCATCCTATCCTGACTGGATTAGTACATCAGCCTCCTTGCTGACCTTCCAGCCTCCTGTCTCTCCTCACTTCAGTCTATACTTCACTCTATTGCCTGGATTATCTTTCTACAGAAATGTTCTGGTCATGTCACACCCCTCCTCAAAAATCTCCAGTGGTTGCCTATTAACTTCCCTATCAAACAAAAACTCCTCACTAGTGACTTCAAAGCTCTCCATTATCTTGCCCCTTTTTACCTCACCTCTCTTCTCTCCTTCTAGATCCCGGCCTACACACTCCGCTCCTCTGGTGCTAACCTTCCCACTGTGCCTCATTCTCACCTGTCCCACCATCAACCACTGGCCCACATCCTACCTCTGGCCTGGAACGCCCTCCCTCCTCACATCCGACAAACTAGCACACTTCCCCCCGTCAAAGCCCTAGTGAAGGTTTACATCCTCCAAGAGGGTTCCCAGAATAAGCCCCCTTTTCCTCAGCTCCCCCTCCCATCTGCGTCGCCCCGACTCACTCCCTTTGCTCTACCCCCCTCCACAGCACTTGTGTATATATGTACATATGTATAATTCTATTTATTTATATTGATGCCTGTTTACTTGCTTTGATGTATATATATCTATAATTCCATTTATTTATATTGATGCCTGTTTACTTGTTTTTATGTCTGTCTCTCCCCTTCCAGACTGTAAGCCCGATTTGGGCAGGGATTGTCTCTATTTCTTAATTGTACTTTCCAAACACTTAGTACGGTGCACTGCACACAGTCAGTGCTCAATAAATACAACTGAATGAATGAATGAATTAATTAATTAATTAACTTGTAACTTCTCCAGTGCTTAAAACAGTGCTTGGCACATAATAAGTGCTCAACAAGTGCCATAATTATTATTAGTAGTATTAAGATTGGACAAAGTCCTTGCCCCCTTGGTGTTCACAGCCTAAGAGGGAAGAAGAACTGGTCCTTGGTGGCCTGGAGCCTACTTGGATTTGGGCAAAAATGACACGCATTGAGGCCTAGCAATCAGGAGAAATTTTCTCTAACAGCCTGCATACAGTCATTCACTGACTCCAAATACCACCACTTCAGACAGGCTCAACGAATCAGCAAGAGTAAAAAGCACAGGCAGTAAGCACAGAGTGAGGTGCAGAGTTCCAGTTTAGATAGGCTATGTTGCTTGCAATGAGTCAATTCCCTTATCTTTCTGCTCCTACTTCACCCTCTGCTCCTCTCAAGCAAACTTCCTTCCTGAACCTTACTGTTAACTCTTCTGATCTCGAGCCATTGCTCATAAAGAACACTGTCCCCAAATAGCTTTACCAAACCACACCCCACCCCTCCTTCTCCTTCAAAGCCCCCAGTTAAAAATCTTCCTTTGGATGGCTTTCTCTGATTAATTTCCCACTATATCCCAAGCATGCCTTCCCTTCAGCCACCCCAATCCTCCTCTGCACAAATATGTTTATTTTTAAATATCTATCCACTGGTTTTATGGATCCATTTGGTTATTATTAATATTCATATCTTTTCTAATTTCCTTTTACTATGTTAGTCGCTTTGTCTGCTTTTGTCTTAGCCTTACATTGTGAACTCCTAAAGAGTAGGGATTACATCTTAGATGTCTTATGTGTATCCAAAGGTCTAGTACAGTGGACCCCTCTAGACTGTAAACGCGTTGTGGGCAGGGAATTTGCCTATTCATTATTGTATTATACTCTCCCAAGTGCTTAGTACAGTGCTCTGCACACAGTAAGTGCTCAATAAATATGATTGACTGACTGAGTGATTGCTCCACATATAGTTGGTGCTCAATTAATACTGTTGCTGATGAAAATGTTCTAAAATTGAAAGAGTGAAAATATATTCTGCCCTTCCCCCATCCCTTTAGCCCCCTTCCCTCAGCAAGAACACAATAAGCTCTTATGCCACATTAGTGTCCTTGACAGGTTTGTATTTATCTATTGGCTTTCTCCCCCCTCTCAGGATCACACCTGGAGAGTTTCCAGTACTTTACCAGTCTCGGCTACAGGAGGGGGAGTCAAGCAGAGGCCTACCCATTCCATTCCTAGCTTGGGCAGTGGCTAGCGAGTGCAAGGCAATCTACTACAAGTCAAAACTCACCTGTTCTGGGCAGCAGCAGCATGAGAGAGAGTCGAGGATGGAGACTAAAATATAATAATAATAATAATTATGATATTTGTTAAGCACTTACTATGTGCGAAGCACTGTATTAAGTGCTGGGGTGGATACAGCAAAATCAGGTTGGACACAGTTCCTGTCCCACATGGGGCTCACAGACTCAATCCCCATTTTACAGATGAGGTAACTGAGGCACAGAGAAGTAAAGTGACTTGTCCAAGGTCCCACAGCAGATAAGTGACAGAACCAGGATTAGAATCCATGACCTTCTGAATCCCAGACCCATGCTCTACCCAGAGGGAAGTGGTAAAATCTTTCTGTATTTTTACCAACAAAATTCTATTGATTCACTACCAGAACAATTCATTCATTCATTCAATAGTATTTATTGAGCGCTTACTATGTGCAGAGCACTGTACTAAGCGCTTGGAATGAACAAGTCGGCAACAGATAGAGACAGTCCCTGCCGTTTGACGGGCTTACAGTCTAATCGGGGGAGACGGACAGACAAGAACAATGGCAATAAATAGAGTTAAAGGAAAAACATCTCGTAATGGGGCGTTCTGGGAGAGATGTGTCCATGAAGTTGCTATGGGTGGGAGATGACTTGACAGCCTAAGACAAGACAAGATTGGTTTACTCTGACCCCCAATTTCAATAAAAGCTACCTGGATTTGAGGCATGCTCCATGTTTAATGGCACAGCCTCTTGGAAAACTCTCATTTCCTTGTTTACACTCCTCAAAAGAGCCCAAGAATTCAGTGACATTCAAATCAATCTTCTCCAGCTAGCCAGAATGAACAGTGGAATATAGCACACATTGGCATATATGGTTTCTACCAACATCAGCTCTATTAGAATGGAACTCAGTAATGAGGTTTCCAAATTTTTCTCATATTGCCTGGCTTTGCAGAATTGCACTACCTGTGTTAAGATTCGTATCTTCCATAATAACTTCTGCTATTAAACTTTAAAGCATCTGCATTGATTTAGGTTTGCTAAGGGTTCCCATTTTCTCATCCCTTGATCTCTTCTATCCTTTTAGAATTAAAAATCATTCAGGGAGTTTTGCTAAAGTTTTTTAAAAAATCCTACATGCCAGAAATGTAACAACTTGAAACACATGGGCCACCTTTTTTGACTTAGTTTTGTTGGACTTTTTTAATTAAGCAAAGAGAACAATGCCTAATACCTTCTATTTATTGATGAGATACTTTATTTAAGGACTGGCCATGTTTCCTAAATTTTGAGAATGGGATTTATACTCATTAAAGAGAGTTACCCTTGTCTGAGTCAGACAGAAAGAAAACATTTCCCAGTAGACTCTCAAAGAATCTGCCTAAGGAATCCAAAAAAAAAAATTCAAACCCCATGTTGTACTTTCCTGATAGTATCACCGTGGTGATCAATCATTCAATTATTGAGCACTTATGTGCAGAGCACTGTACTAAACACCAGGAAGAGTAGAATAGAACAGAATTAGTAGATATGTTTCCTCCCCATAATGAGCTTTTCAGTCTAGAGACAAGCTTACAAGGGTAATTAGAGGGTTAGGTTATTTCAAAGATGTGAAGAGCGAGGCTGGTGAGGGTTTAGTTTCCTGATCAAGTCATTTCTGTCATAGACTAGATTAATGGACGAGAAAGAGACAGTCTCCACCCTCTTAGAAGAGCAGATTAACTGGGTTTAAGATACTAGATTTGCTCACCAAAATGGTATACCTGGGAAGTACGGTATACTCGATTTAATATGGCAATCTGCAAATAAGATGCACCCACTTGATTAGCACGATTGCTTGAGAATGGTACACCACAACTCAGTGATACTGAGTAAAAATGGAATTGTAAAGTAGTTTAATTAGCTAGGTCAGAAAACAGCCTTCACCAGCATCAGGATAGAGATCAAACTCAACATCAAATACCACAATGCATACATTAAATCAAAATGATCTGGGTAAGGCAAATAAGTTATTAATGTTGTACCAGATATGCAGATATAAAAATAAAACAAATTACAATCTAGTTTTATCTTCAAGTAGCTAAGTATTTGATTAAAACTAATATTGATTTACTGCTCTGCTGATTCACATATCTGATATACCGTTCTCTCATCGGATGCTCATTTCTTGAAAATATTTTTTTCTTATTCTTACTCTGATGTTTCATAAAAGGAGGTCATTTCCTAAAACCAAGCACTGTGCTTTCTTATTTCATTTTTGGTGGGCAAATAAATCCAGCAATTTGGATTTTTTTTTCTAAATTAAAGTAAGAATGTTTTGCTTTAATTAATTCAAATAATTCAGGTATTCAGCCCTGAACGTGCACTTCAACCTAAATGATGTGAACTTTTCAGATGGATGGGTTTTAGGGGCCTCAATTATTTGGAGTGTGTGTGCCCCTGAACCCGTGGGGGGAGGGGGGGCACAAGATATTTAATTTTTGTTTTTCAGCAGGGAGGTACCAGAATAGAGTTCAGGCTTCCTTACTGAGGAGAGAATAAGACAGTCAGATCTGTTGGCATCATGCAAAGCCTTTGTTTATTTTCTTCAAACCTCAATATTTCTTAGTGATTCAAACAGTCATTATTATTGTCTTTATTTTACAATTTATTAACGGTTTACTATGTGCCAAGCACTGCTCTAAGCACTGGGAAGATACAACATAAACAGTGAAATCCTGGTCCTTGCCCCAAAAGGGGTTCATAATCTAAGTGGGGAATGACAGATGCCTAGAGCAAATAATATTAATAATAAATTACCAAAAGCAATAAGAAAAGACATAAAGCAATCAAAAATTAAGAATGATAAAATAAGTAACTAAAACAGTACTTGAAGGGGGCAAGCCTCAAGCTCCTCACCACTCCAGGCAACAGTCCTTAGGAAGAAACAGCCATGGTCTTCTCAGTGTTTTACTGACCAGTGATATAGAGTTCACCTCTGCAGTGTCAAGCAGTGAGACGATGGCTGCTTGGCCTCTAAGAAGCCTTTGCAGTTCCCGGTATTGTGGAGATTCAGATCAAACTGGTCCCAGCTTCCTGCCTCCTTTTCACCCCAAAAGAGAAGGGACTGGAGAACAGAAAAATTGGTCATCTACATCTGAGATTGTTTCAAGGCAGTCTTAAACATGATCGTTTTGAGTTCTGTAAAACATGGATTCCAGGATATGAGACTGTGTGCTCATGAAGGACTCCTTCTAGGCAAGATTGGTAGCTTCTGCCTGGAAATGTAAGGAACTCTACACTGCAGCAGTACGGCCTCGTGGATTGAGCTTGGGCCTGGGAGTCAGAAGGACATGGGTTCTAATTCCGGTTCCACCACTTGTCTGCTGTGTGACCTTGGGCAAGTCATTTCACTTCTCTGGACCTCAGTTACCTCATCTGTAAAATGGGGATTAAGACTGTGAGGCCCCATGTAGGACAGGGACTGTGTTTAACCTGATTTGCTGTATCCCCCCAGGGCTTGGTACAGTGGCTGGCACATAGTAAGTGCTTAACAAATACCACAGTTATTATTATTACTGCCCCTTTCACCCAGCTGCCAGCCTCTCTGGCCCTACAGTCACCACGGACTCGAGAGTAGTTTCGGGGAATAACGAATTCTGAAAATGTTCGCTGTCAGCTGGGTGGACCCACTGATTTCAGATCTCCTTTTGGGACTAGCGGAACGGGATCCCAGAACCCTCCTTGCTGGGCACACAACTATCTCTGCAAATGTTGTTTCTGTAGCAGAGCTGAGGTTTACCCTGAGAAGTTTCAAGATTCTCCACTAGGAAAAAACCCCTCAAAGTTAGGACTTGCCATAGGCTCTAATTCCACAGGAACCCTAAGAACGGTCCCCTCAGGTTTTCGGCCATGGAGAGAAAGGCACCTACTTAACTTCTCCAGGCCTCAGTTACCTCATCTGTAAAATGGGGATTAAGACTGGGAGCTCCACGATGGACAACCTGATTACCTTTGTATCTACCCCATGGTTTAGATTATCTCTGTTGCTGAATTGTACATTCCAAGAGCTTAGTACAGTGCTCTGCACATAGTAAGCACTCAATAAATACTATTGAATGAATGAAGGAACAGTGCTCAGCATTCATTCAATAGTATTTATTGAGCGCTTACTATGTGCAGAGCACTGTACTAAGCGCTTGGGATGAACAAGTCGGCAACAGATAGAGACAGTCCCTGCACATAGCGCTTAACAAATATCATTATTATTAGTAGTAGTAGAGACTGGGGTGCTAATTGCCTAAGGTGCTGTTTGATTACATTATGGATGTACCTAGATTCCCCTATCTGATTTTCTTCCACCCAGTTGTAGGGAATGATTTATGACAGGCTAATGAACCATGTCCTCTGATTGGTTCCTATGATTGGGATTTGATTTGTTTCAGGCAATCAATTGCATTTATTGAATGCTTGTTGTGTGCAGGGCATTCATTCATTCATTCAATAGTATTTACTGAGCGCTTACTAAGTGCAGAGCACTGTACAAAGCGCTTGGAATGTACAGATAGGTAACAGATAGAGGCAGTCCCTGCCCTTTGACGGGCTTACGGTCTAATCGGAGGAGACGGACAGACAAGAACAATAGCAATAAATAGAATCAAGGGGATGAACGTCTCATTAAAACAATAGCAAATAAATAGAATTAAGGCAATGTACATTTCATTAACAAAATACATAGGGTAATGAAGATATATACCGTTGAGCAGATGAGTACAGTGCTGAGGGGATGGGAAGGGAGAGGGGGAGGAGCAGAGGGAGATGGGGGGAAGAGGGTTTAGCTGCGGAGAGGTGAAGGGGGGCGGTAGAGGGAGTAGAGGGAGAAGGGGAGCTCAGTCTGGGAAGGCCTCTTGGAGGAGGTGAGCTGTAAGTAGGGTTTTGAAGAGGGGAAGAGAATGAGTTTGGCGGAGGTGAGGAGGGAGGGCGTTCCAGGACCACGGGAGGGCGTGGCCCGGGGGTCGACGGCGGGGTAGGCGAGACCGAGGGACGGTGAGGAGGTGGGCAGCAGAGGAGCGGAGCGTGCGGAGTGGGCAGTGGAAAGAGAGAAGGGAGGAGAGGTAGGAGGGGGCAAGGTGATGGAGAGCCTTGAAGCCTAGAGTGAGAAGATTTTGTTTTGCGGGGAGGTTGATAAGCAACCACTGAAGGTTTTTAAGAAGGGGAGTGACATACCCAGAGCGTTTCTGCAGGAACGCAGGAATGCAGAGCATTGTATTAAGCGTTTGGGAGAGTACAATATAACAATATAACAAACACCTTCCCTGTCCACAGTGAGCCTCCAGGCCAGAGTGGGAGACATAAATATAAATAAATTACAGATGAGTACATAAGTGCTGTGGGGCTGGGAGTGTGGATGAATAAAGGGAGAAAGTCAGAGTGATGTAGAAGGGAATGGGAGAAGAGGAAAGGAGGGGCTAAATCAGGAAAGGTCTTTTGGAGGAGATGTGTCTTTAATAAGGCTTAGAAGCAAGGGAGAGTACCTGTCTGTCAGATATGATGAGGGAGAAAGAGTGATGTAGAAAGGAATGGGAGAAGAGGAAAGGAGGGCTAAATCAGGAAAGGCCTTTTGGAGGAGATGTGTCTTCAGTAAGGCTTAGAAGCAAGGGAGAGTACCTGGCTGTCAGATATGACGAGGGAGGGTGTTCCAGGCCAGAGGCAGGATGTGGGTGAGACGTGGGTGGCGGTTGAGATAGACAAGATCTCAGTAAGTACAGTAATAAGGTTAGAACTAAGGAGCCAAGTTTGTGGGCTGGGTTGTATGTAGTAGGAGAGTAAGAAGGTGAGGTAGGAGGGGACAAGGTGATTGAATTGTTGAATCTGTCAGTGATACGATGCTGTCTGACTAGGACAAATCCATTAATAACATTTGAGTTTATGAGCTTATCAGATATGGCAGGGAGAAGGAGCCCCTGCTGCTGACTAGGAAGAGATAAAAACCTAGGGGAGATGATAGCCCATTGTCTTTGAAACTGTCCCCTCCCATCTCTACGGTGCTTCCAGCTGTGTGAAGTCTTTCATGACTGGAGGTATAATTTCATTCACTGAAGTGATGTCCTATTGTATTGTATTGCTGCAATTATCTTAGAGAATAAAAGCAGAGACACAACCAGGAAAAAACATAGCCTGGTAGAATCAAACTTTAAGCAAGCCTTATAAATTGTCAGTAAATGTCAAATAGGTGAACCTGTGGGGGTGCTTATTGAGTCAGAAAAAAATTCCTTCCTAGTGCTTGGTGATTATTATTAGTAATAATAATAATAATGCTATTTGTTAAATGCTTACTATGTGGCAGGCACTGTATTAAGCGCTGGGGTGGATACAAGCAAATCGGGTTGGACACAGTCCCTGTCCTTCTCTGAGGACCAGAGAAGTGAAGGGACTTGCTCAAGGATATCCAGCAGAAAAGTGGCAGAGCCCAAATTAGAACCCATGACCTTCTGATTCCCAGGCCTGTGCTCTATTCACTATGTCAACAGTGCTGCACACAGAGTAAGTGCCTAGCAAATACCATAATAATAAAATCATCTGGGTGGAGGAAGGGTGGGAAAGAATATTGAAGAACACTTTAATTATGCTCCTCTCCAATTTTGAAAAAAACTATTTCCTCTTGTTCCTGGGTTTTTCTTACACCACCAACCCCCATCCCTGGATTACTCCAACAATCTACTCCCTCTGATCCTGCACTTATGCAGCTGAGCACTCCTGGTGAAAATCTAGGCAGCAGGCCCACTTCTGCCACTTCACACTCATTCTGCCCTGCTATAATTCAACCCGCGCTCCTTCTTGGCAACACTTCTCTTCCTCCTTCATCAACCCCCTCACCCACAGCCCCTGCCAACTATACTCAGATCTGTCGGAAAATGTGTTTGCACAACGTGCTTTAGCTAGAATGCAAGTTAGGGAACGTTATTCCAGAAAAGCACACCTTTCTCGGATGCAGCGCAACAGGGTGTTGGAAGAAATGCTGTGTACATGCATGGGACACTGGGCATGGTACGCATACCATTTCACAAGTCTTCTTTAACGAGGGCTTCTGCAAAAATACAACCTCCCTCTAGACTGTAAGATAGAAGTAGGCAGGGAATGTCACCGTTTCTTTTTGTATTGCACTTTCCCAAGCGCTTAGTACAGTGGGCTCTGCACACAGTAAGCACTCAATAAATACCACTGAATGAATGAATGAAAAGAGATCTAATCTTTAACTCCCTTCCAAAGTGGTGTCCTCACCATCTCTGTCGCTTATTCCTGGTAAAATAGAAAATGTCAAATGAAACCTTCCCACAGTCCCTCCATCCTCTCCTCAGCGCTTTACTATCCCTCCCTCATCTTACACCTGCTTTCCACCTACTTTCAATATCTAACCCTTCTACTTGTCCCCTTCACTTAAAAATACCTGCTCCACTCTCTTCCCTCTTACAGTCCTCTAGACTGCAAGCTCACTGTGGGTTGGGAATATGTCTGTTTATTGTTATAAGTGTATTCTCCCAAGTGTTTAGTACAGTGCTTTGCACACAGTAAGCACTCAATAGATACAATTGACTGACTGACTCCCTTACTGCCATTTTCAAACTCTTACTCTCTTATAGGTCCTTTCCTTTACCTCCAAACATAATAAATAAAAAAATAAATAAATTGTGGTATATGTTAAGCGCTTACTATGTGCACAGCTCTGTTCTAAGCGCTGGGGGATACAAGGTGATCAGGTTGTCCCACGTGGGGCTCATAGTTTTTTAATCCCCATTTAACAGATGAGGTAACTGAGGCCCAGAGAGGTTAAGTGACTTGCCCAAGGTCACACAGCTGACTAGCAGCGGAGCCGGGATTAGAACCCGTGACCTCTGACTCCCAAGCCCGCGCTCCTTCCACTGAGCCATGCTGCTTCTCATAATAATGATAGGGGTATTTGTTAAGCACTAATTCTGCTAAGCACTGTGCTAAGCACTGGGTTAAATTCAGTATTGTCAGGTGAGACACAAGGCCCTACCCCACATGGGGTTTACAGTCTAAATAAGAGGGAGAACAGGTAATGAATCCTTATTTTACAGAAGAGGAAGCTGAAGAAAAGAGAAGTTAAGTGACTTGCCCAAGGTCACACACAGGCAACATTATCAAGTTTCTACACATCTCCCTCCAGCTACATCGCAGCTTGTTGATCCTATTCCTGTCCAGATTCCTAGAACAGTTTCTACTTACCCGCTGTCTCCACCTACTCTCCACCAACTCTATTCTAAACCCACTAGGGCCAGGTTTTCTCCTTCATTCTCCTGAAAAGGTACACTCCAAGGTCACAAGTGACCTCCTAACCTTCACATCCAAGGACTTTTAGTCTTTTCTAATCCTTCTTGAACTTCCAACTCTCTTCTAAACTGTTGACTACTCCTTCGGAGAAGCAGGGCGGCCTACTGGAAAGAACATGGGCCTAGGAGTCAGGGGACTTTAGTTCCAATCCTGGCTCTGCCACTCAACTGCTGTGTGACCGTGGGTAAGTTTTTTAATTTTTTTTAAATGGTATTTGTTAAGCGCTTACTCTGTGGCATGCACTGTTCTAAGCGCTGGGTTAATCTGGTTGGACACAATCCCCATCCCTCATGGGGCTCACAGTTTACAGGGGCAACTGAGGCACCGAGAAGTTAAGTGACTTGACCAAGGTCACACAACAGACAAGTGGCGGAGTAGGGATTAGAACCCAGGATCTTCTGACTCCCAGGCCCAGGCTTTAACTACTAGGCTATGCTGCTTCTCAAGTCATGTAGCTTCCATTTCTTCATTTGTAAAATGGGGATTAAATACCTGTTCTCCCTCTCCCTTATACGATGAGCTCCATGTGAGAGAGGGACCGTATCCAAGTCTGATTATCTTGTATCTGCTCCAGGGTTTAATGCAGTGTTTGGCACATAGTAAGTACTTTAAACCACAATTGTTATTATTTTCATCCTTTGCCCTTGAAATGTCACAAGACTTTGGTTTTGCCAATACAGTGCTCACTTGCTTCTTCTACTTCTCATCATTCATTCATTCATTCATTCATTCATTCAATCGTATTTATTGAGCGCTTACTGTGTGCAGAGCACTGTACTAAGCGCTTGGAAAGTACAATTTGGCAACAAATAGAGACCATCCCTACCCAACAACAGGTGCACCATCTCTTACCACGCTTCCTCAGGTGCAGTCCTTGGCTCCTCTTCCACGTCCCCACAAGCCTCCTTTCTGACACCCCAACTCTTCTCACTTTGCATTCACTTGAATGGGGAGCTCATCTGCTCTCACAGCTTCAGCTACCTCTGATTATGTGCATGACTCCAAGTCTGCCTCACTAGCACTAACCCATCTACAGCCAGAAAAGCAGCATGGTGTTGTGGAGAGAGTAGGGCCCTGGGAATCAGAAGGACCTGGGTTCTAATCCCAGCCACACATCTGCTATGTGACCTTGGGCAAATCACTTAACTTCTTTGGGCCTCATTTACCTCATCTGTCAAATGAGGATTAAGAGGGTGAGCACCATGTAAAACAGGGACTGTGTCCAGCCTAACTTGTATCTACCCCAGGGCTTAGAACAGTATTTGACACACAGCAGGTGCTTAAGATGTACCATTATTATTATTTATTTCCTCTTACCTCCAGGCTCTCTCCACTTGGCTATCTCATGACTTCCGTCTGGCTCGTTAAACTCAAGGCATTTAAAACTGAATTCATTCCTCCACCTAACTTTCCCATTTCTGTTTACAGCACCTCCATCCTCCCCTGTTGCAGAAGCCTGCAATCTCATTGTCTTTCATTTCCCACATTCAATTAACTACTAAATTCTGATGTTTCTTCCTTTAGGACGTTATCTTAATCATCCCCTTCTTCTCCACTCAAATAGCCTGGTTCAAGCTCCCATCATATCACGATTAGATGGCTGTGTTAACCTCATTGCTTCCCGATCTTCAGTCTCTTTCCCACTCAGTTTGTACTATGCACTTCCTGAAACTTCACTTGACATATGTCTCTCCACTCCTTCAACCATTCCAGTGACTGCCCATCTCCTTCTGGATTTAGCAAAAATCCTAACAATTAGCTTTAACTTTACCTTATTTACCAGCTCTCTTCACCCATTATACCCATCACTCTTCACTCCTCCCAAGATCACCTTCTTACTATATTTCTCTCGTGACTTTCCTGACTCCAACCCCTTGCTGATGTATCCCATAATCGACCAGACCAAGCTCTTCCAAATTTCGAAGCCCTCCTAAAATCCCACACGCCCCCAGAAAGTCTTTCTCGATTAATCCCCAACACACCCACTAGCATCCTTAAATCAGCCAACCTAAGCACTTATGTATTTACCAATCAGTGTATTTGAGTGCTTACTGTATCCAAAGCACTGTACTAAACACTTGGGAAAGCCTACTCTCAACACTTCTTTATATATGTAAATCCAATTTTAAATTCAATATTCTGCTATTCCTGTTGTAACCTTTTTCTTCCTCCTGATTCTGCTTCCACTATTTGTAATCAATTTACGTCAGTTGATTTCCGTAGACTAGTCTCCTTAACAAGAGGGAATATATCAATCAGTTGTATTTATATATATCAATCAGTTGTATTTATTGAGAGCTTACTGTATGCAGGGTTTACTGTACTAAGCGCTCGGAAGGGTACAACACAACAATATAGTTGACACATTCTCTGCTCACAATGACTTAAATATTTTGTTTCTGACTGATTGATTGATTTTGCACATTCCAACTTTTTGTGCTGGACTCCCAGCCTTACACATCCAGGTTTCTGACCTGACCCAAGAGTACTGAAAGGAACAGAGTTGAAAACATTTAAAATTAAGCCTTTCGGACCCATTAGCTCTTCAAAGCCTGCTAGCCTGTCACTCCCAAGCCCCATATATTAGGTCACTGTGATGGTTTTGAGGTTTTTTTCAGCCATCTTCTAAGTCCAAATAGAAGCAGTGTGGTTTAGTGGATAGAGCATGGGCCTGGGAGTCAGAAGGTCATGGGCTCTAATCCTGGCTCTGTCACTTGTCTGTTGTGTGACCCTGGGCAAATCATTTCACTTCTCTGGGCCTCAATTACCTCATCTGTAAAATGGGGAGTATGAACCCCATGTGGGATAGAGAATGTGTCCACCCTGATTAACATGAATCTACCCCAGTGCTTAGAACAGTGCTTGGCATATAATAAGCACTAAGTGCCATTATTATTATTATTATTTTCTAAGTCCAAATTACCCAGAAGCCAATTGACTGAGGGTTCTGATGCCCAGAACCCGGGGTTCTAAAGCCTTCAGCTCTTTTCCTTCCAAGGCAAAAATCACCCCCTTTACTTACCATCAGCATCCCATGATTTTCAGATTTACACCCCAGGGGTGTGGGGAATCAACTGTGAGTCCCCTTGGCCAGTCCTGCTTCAAGAGAACTGTTTTCTGGGAGTTGGAGATCATTTTCCCCTCCCCCGCTGATGTGTCCTATTCTATTTGTGAGTTCACAAAAACATAGTTTATGCAGAATTGCAGAAGCGGTAATTGGTGAGGATACACTGCAAAGATAAAAATACAGAATTGGTTCACTTGCCATCTTTCCCACCTCCCACCCTTGCTTGATCTTGATAGTGCCCACTCCTTCAAATCCTGATGTACACAAACTAAACACACACTCACACACACACTCTGCTGACCCAGCCCTCTAGGGGTTAGTGATCTTTAACCTTTGTAAAAAATTACCTCAAAATTCCAATAGATCACCACATGAAGCTGTTTAACTACAGCAAAAGCTACTAAAGAGCTATAAAAAAGTACCCCCTCTCCCTTCTCCACCCCCAGCCCTGTGAAGCAGCATAGTCTTTGTGGATATGTTAAAGCTCACCTCCTCCAAGAGGCCTTCCCAGACTGAGTTCACCCCTTTTTCCCTTTTTCCCTCTGCTCCCTCTACCCCCCCTCACCTCTCCGCAGCTAAACCCTCTTCTCCCCCCTTTCCCTCTCCTTCTCCCCCTCTCCCGTCCCACCCCCTCAGCAATGTACTCGTCCGCTCAACTGTATATATCTTCAACACCCTATTTATTTTGTTTAATGAGATGTACATCACCCTGATTCTATTTATTTGCCATTGTTTTTATGAGATGTTCTTCCCCTTGACTCTATTTATTGCCATGGTTCTTGTCTGCCTGTCTCCCCCGATTAGACTGTAAGCCCGTCAAACGGCAGAGACTGTCTCTATCTGTTGCCGATTTGTACATTCCAAGTGCTTAGTACAGTGCTCTGCACATAGTAAGTGCTCAGTAAATACTATTGAATGAATTAATGAATGATAGAGCATGGGCCTGATAGTCAGAAGGACTGGGTTTTAATTCTGGCCCAGCCAGTTGTCTGCTGGGTGACCTTGGGCAATTACTTTGCTCTCTGTGCCCCAGTTACTTCATCTGGAAATAGGGTTTAAGACTCTTAGCCCCAGGTGGGACAGGGACTGAATCCAACCCGATTAGCTTGAAGCTACCCCAGCACTTAGAACAGTGCTTGACACATAATAAGCATTTAACAAATACCATCATTATTATTATTATAAACGGCACCCAAATCACCCTTTGGTTTCAGTGACTGGCACATAGTAAATACTCAACAAATACCATATCTATATTTAATATATGAATTTCCAAAAGCAGTAGTCAGAGTTAAGAAACAAAAAACACTGAACAGAAGTCATGCTTCAAAACTCCTTTCCTTAACCGTGAGGACTTCTACCTCCAGAAAGTGATATCCCCTTTCCCCTGGGATCTCTTACTTCCTTGTAATGGTTCTGGAACTTTCCCCAGTTCACAGAAGCACCAGTTGAGGTTCTGTTCATTCCTCACTATCCAGGCAATTCTGCAGAGAAAGCCTTGCCCCCTAGTCCTAGAGCTTTAGATCCTTAAATGGAGATAGCCTCTTCTACACCAACATTTAAAATAGCTATCATCTCCAATTAATAAGAACCCTCCTCTTTTTTCTTAATCTCCCCCCTAGACTGTAAACTCATTGTGAGCAGGGAATGTATCCCTTATATTGTTATATTGTACTCTCCCAAGTATTTAGTACAGAGCTCTGCAAACAGTATGTGCTCAATAAATACGACTGACTGAATGGCTTTGTTTCAGGTGATAATAATGATGATATTTGTCATGTGCTTAGCAGTGGAGGAGATACAAGATCATCATCTCATACACATGGTCCCTGCCCCCATGGGGCTCACGGTCTACCAGAGAGGGAGAACAGGCATTTTATCCCCATTTTACAGATGAGGAAACAAAGAAACAGAGAAGTTAAGTGACCTGTCCAAGGTCATTGGCACAACCAGGTTTAGAAAATGAATCTACATTCATTCATTAATTCAATAGTATTTATTGAGCACTTACTATTTGCAGACCATTCATTCATTCAATAGTATTTATTGAGCGCTTACTATGTGCAGAGCACTGTACTAAGCGCTTGGGATGAACAAGTCGGCAACAGATAGAGACAGTCCCTGCCGTTTGACGGGCTTACAGTCTAATCGGGGGAGATGGACAGACAAGAACAGTGGCAATAAATAGAGTCAAGGGGAAGAACATCTCGTAAAAACAATGGCAACTAAATAGAATCGAGGCGATGTACAATTCATTAACAAAATAAATATGGTAATGAAAATATATACAGTTGAGCGGACGAGTACAGTGCTGAGGGGATGGGAAGGGAGAGGTGGAGGAGCAGAGGGAAAAGGGGAAAAAGAGGGTTTAGCTGCAGAGAGGTAAAGGGGGGGTGGCAGAGGGAGTAGAGGGAGAAGAGGAGCTCAGTCTGGGAAGGCCTCTTGGAGGAGGTGAGTTTTAAGTAGGGTTTTGAAGAGGGAAAGAGAATCAGTTTGGCGGAGGTGAGGAGGGAGGGCGTTCCAGGACCGTGGGAGGACGTGACCCAGGGGTCGACGGCGGGATAGGCGAGACCGAGGGACGGTGAGGAGGTGGGCGGCAGAGGAGCGGAGCGTGCGGGGTGTCTGGTAGAAAGAGAGAAGGGAGGAGAGGTAGGAAGGGGCAAGGTGATGTAGAGCCTTGAAGCCTAGAATGAGGAGTTTTTGTTTGGAGCGGAGGTTGATAGGCAACCACTGGAGGTGTTTAAGAAGGGGAGTGACATGTCCAGATCGTTTCTGCAGGAAGATGAGCCGGGCAGCGGAGTGAAGAATAGACTGGAGCAGGGAGAGAGAGAAGGAAGAGAGGTCAGAGAGAAGGCTGACACAATAGTCTAGCCAGGATATAACGAGACCACCGTACTAAGCGCTTGGAATGTACAATTCAGCAACATATAGAGACAATCCCTGCCCAATAACAGGCATTTCAGATCAGCGGTAGGACGTGGCCAGGGATCAGTGGCAAGTCAGATGTAAACAGGGGACCGTGAGGAGATGAGCGACAGAGGAGCGGAGTGTATGGGGTGGGCAATAGAAGGAGAGAATGGAGGTGAGGTAGGAGGGGGCAAGGTGATGGAGAGCCTTGAAGCCCAGAGTGAGGAGTTTTTGTTTCGTGTGGAGGTTGATAGGCAACCACTGGAGGTTTTTAAGGAGGGGAATGACATGCCCAGAGCGTTTCTGTAGGAAGATGATCAGGGCAGTGGAATGAAGAATAGACTGGAGAAGGGAGAAACAGGAGGAAGGGAGATCAGGGAGGAGGTTAACACAATAATCCAGTTGGGATATTATGAGAGCTTGTACCAGCACAGTAGCAGTTTGGATGGAGAGGAAAGGGCGGAACTTGGCGATATCGTGAAGGTGAGACTGGCAGGGATTGCTGATGGATTGGATGTGTGGGGTGAATGAGAGAGCAGAATCAAGGATGATACCAAGGTTGCAGGCCTGTGAGATGGGAAGGATGGTAGTGTTGTCCACAGTGACGGGAAAGTCAGGGAGAGGATAGGGTTTGGGTGGGAAGATAAGGAGCTCTGTCTTAGACATGTAGACTTTTAGGTGGCCGGCAGACATCCAAGTGGAGATGTCCTGAAGGCAGGAGGAGATACAAGCCTGAAGGGAGGAGGAGAGAACAGGGGAGGAGATGTAGATTTGGGTGTCATCTGCATGGAGATGATAGTTGAAGCTGTGGGAGAGAATGAGGACTCTCCCAAGTGTTTAATACAGTGCTCTGCACACCGTAAGAGCTCAATAAACATGACTGATTGATTGCTTTATTGATTAACTCTCCTGACTCCCAGCCCCATGCTCTTTCCACCAGGCCTAGCTGCCTCCCAAGTGAATGACTCCTTATGCTAATAAGCATCACCTCATAATGGACACCAGGAGCAAAAGGATGATTTTCCAACTTCCCTGTGCATGGGTTAGCTTTAGTGATCGTCAGAGTCTCCACCATAGAAGCTCAGCTTTCTTTCCATGTCTGCCTTCAAAATGAAAAGTTGGCACCTCTGACGTCACCCCGGAGGCCTATCCCCTAGGTGCAACCCATGAGAAAGGGCTCCACAAAAGATCATGGCTAAGCAAGGAGAAGATTAGTAAAGGGTGAGGGTTTTTTTAAGGAATCACCTATTCTGGCCATGGGACTCCAGGATTAACATTCTTGACTAATCTTCCGTCTCACATCTCAGTCAGACTCAGGCCCAGAAGTCAGAAGTCAACTCTTCCTGGAGCATTTCTATAGAAAACAAAGACTGTGAAAGTACATGGCTTGTGCACTAGTTCACAGATCAGTTGGGACTTTCTTGTTGGGATTTCCACTCACATTGGTGAATTCAGATTTCTCGTGGTGAACTCCCATACTGAAGTTAGTTTACCTCTATGCCTAAAGTGCATGTTTCCAAACCCATTAAATGATTGTTCAGCAGGGAATGCACTTAGCTTACCATAGCATCCTAGTAGTCCCCTGAAGTCAACAAGTAGGACAGGAATGTAAGCCCCCATTTGGCAGAAATGATCCCAATACCTTTACCTACTTGTTTTCCTCTTTTAAGAGGGGAGCAGTGGAATTTGTCTCCGATATTACAGCTCTCTCTGCAGAGCACCAAACCCAACTTCAGAGGTATTTAGAGAATTAACTTCCCATTAGGGACAAGAGAGGTGAGGGAGAAAGGGTATCGTGAGCAAAGGAGATTTCAGATCAATTCTGATTCTGTGCAGCAATTCATGGAGGACCAGTTTCACATAGAGTAGAAATTTATCCCGGAGTGCAGAGGAAAAATTCAGCCCAGAAGAATCCAACTTTATCCCCTCTCAAAGGACAGTCCGATCCCATCACTCCTCTCCCGCATAGATCACGCTCTTGAACAGACATTTGATTTTTCGGCTCATCCACACAGAGAGTCATTCTGCTAAGCTCTAATAATCAACTTCAGCGGGAGGTCAGTGATAAGCCAAGAAGGTGATAGCAGCAGGGTACCCTCAATGTTTGTGGGATTTTTAAAATGCATCTGCCCTGCTGCCTTCCTCATGTATTTTATCAGTCAGATAATATCCTCAGAGTCAGAGTCTCCCATTCACATGTCATAATTTGGCGTTGTTGATTATGAGACTCCTCAGCTTCCCCTTGGGGTCTAATCACTTGCCAAAAAAGACCATTTATTGCTTCCTGCACTCCAGCAGTTGAAGGGCATTTGATTTGAAAGCTGGCATGTGTTCATGAAGACTGCTCTACAAGAATACAAAATGGCTTAAAAATATCAAATACTTGTGGGGAGAGCTTTTTCCTTGAAAATTGCTTGATCTATGAAAGGCCTCTTCTACCGGGGCCACATTATTTTAAGCAGTTTGAAAATGATACTGAACTGTAACGCAGTTTTTGTCAAGGCACAAGTAATATCCACAAGAATACCAAATTAATCCACTTTTATCTCAGTCACTAAAATGAGTTGAAATTAGTCTCAAAGTGACACATTTTCTAAAAATTTGCTAGTTTACCATTCGATTACATCGCCAATAGCAACAGTTAACATTTCAGTCAATCAATAGATAGTACTTATTGAGCATTTACTTATGCAGAGCACTGTACTAACGGCATGGGGAGTAAAATAGAGCACGTAGACCCCATCCCTGCCTCCAAGGAGTTTACAGTCTCATGGGGGAGACAGATCTTAAAATATGTGTTATTACACATAGGGGAAATCAACTGAGTTCAAAGATATAAAACGTCTACCAATTCTGTTGCACTGTACTCTCCCAAGTGCTTAGTGCTCTACACACAGCAATATATGCATACCATTGATTTTTTTGCTTTGAGTGAATGAGAGGGAGTGTGAGGAAGGTGTTACACATTCATCAGGTAGTAATTAAAATGTTCAGATAAATGAATAAACCTTTCTAGCAGAGAAAAGAAACATAAAAAATTCTCCTTTTGAGCTCATCAAGCTGAAGTTGACAAAATATTAAGGGATGCAATTGAGAACAGCCTACTGATGGTTTCTATCAGACCACAATGCATAGTACTGCTTCTGGGATTACACTGTGTCTTGCTAAAAACAGTGCTTGGCACATAGTAAGCGCTTAAATGCCTTCATTATTATTGTTTCAGTCAAACCATGGTGGCTCAGTGGAAAGAGCACAGGCTTTGGAGTCAGAGATCATGGGTTCGAAACCCAGCTCTGCCTCTTGTCAGCCGTGTGACTTTGGGCAAGCCACTTAACTTCTCTGTGCCTCCGTTACCTCATCTGTAAAATGGGGATTAAGACTGTGAGCCCCACGTGGGACAACCTGATTCCCTTGTGTCTACCCCAGAGCTTAGAACAGTGCTCTGCACATAGTAAGCGCTTAACAAATACCAACATTATTATTATTATTATTCATTGAGCGCTTACTATGTGCAGAGCCTTGTACTAAACACTAGGGAGAGTTTCCTGCTCCAGGATCTCTGGCAAAGTTGGGAAGAATAGGAAAAAACATTATGGTTGTTTGGGTAATGGAGGCAATTCTGGTTTTTTTCCTCTTATCATAAAAGCAGAAATTAATGATATTTATGGAGCGCTTACTATGTGCAGACGACTATACTAAGTGCTTGGGAGAATACTATACAACAAAGTTAGCAGACATGTTCCCTGCCCACTTCCAGCACTTAGAACAGTGTTTGTCACATAATAAGCGCTTAACAAATACCATTATTATTATTTTTAGATTGTAAGCCCCGAAGCATTTATGTACATATCTGTAATTAATTATTTGTATTAATGCCTGTCTCCCCCTCTAGACTGTAAGCTTGTTGTGGGCAGGGAATGCATCTGTTAATTATTGATTGATTGAAAAGTGATTTCAATCATTATAAGTCTCCTTACCTAGAATATCTCTCTAGGCTGTAAGCTCATTGTGGGCACTTGTCTACCAATTCTGTTATATTGTACTCTCCTAAATGCTTAGTACAGTGTTCTGCCCACAGTAAGCACTCAAGAAATATGATTGAATTTGTAATGCAGTGAATGATGGAAGCTTTTTAGAGGGGCTCAAGGGGGAAATATTTAATGACTTCGTGTGTTTCGGCTATGCCATAATTGTTTTCTCATTTGTGGTACCTAGGTCAGTTCTGCCTGGTTTCCATACCAACGAAAATGCAGTCTATTTCCCAGTAGGGAGAAGACAACACTTGGAAAACTGTTGTGATTGTTAGAAGACCTGGGTTTGGATTGATCTGTTCTTGTCGGTGAAACTAAAACCCAGTACACTATGCAGGGGTCTCAAGGCTGGACATGGTCTCCTCTTCACTCTTAAGCACTCTTCCTCTGGGTCCTTTTAACCAAAGGTTCTAGAAGGGTATCCTTCCATTCTGGTTTTGGAAAACTGGTCCCAGTGATATTGTTTCTGGCTACTTTAATTCTTTCTCTACTGTCTCCAATGCATATGCCTGCAGAAGAGAAGATGGTGTGCTGCAATTGATCTGACCTTGGAGGGAGTTTGGCGGGAACGATGGGGGCCCTAAATGAATTTTACAGTTGAAATAAAGAGGCTGTAGGCCCCCAAAGGACAGTGCACAGAAACAGGAACTGGATGTGCTTTATTTAGGAGAGATATCACTGTTCTTCATAGTGAAAACCTTTGGAAGTAAGCTCCAAATCAGCTGGGGCTTTTAGGGCTTCCAAACTTCCCAGAAATAGTATGACAGGTGACCTAATGTCCTAAAACCACCACTGTATTCTCCCAACCCCTTAGCATAGTGTTCTGCATACAGAAAACACTCAATAAATATCACTGATTGATTGATTGACAGGTTGAATGATTAGCATCATCAAAATTAGAATACCTTGTCCCCATAATCTGTTCATATATCATAGGTCATATGTCCTTGACAAATGTGGATAAGAAGAAAGATTTCAGAAGCATTCAAACACTTCCAAAGTCAGACCTCTAGAAAGAACGAAGTGGGTGATGAGAGCTAAGTGTCGCCTAATAGACAGAGCATGGACCTGGGAGTCAGAAGTTCGTGGGTTCTAATCCTAGCTCCACCATTTGCTTGCTGCGTGACCTCAGGCAAGTCACTTAATTTCTCTGTGCCTCAGAGCAAAAATGGGGATTAAGACTATGGGCCCCATGTAGGGACTGTGTCCAACCTGATTATCTTGTATCTACCCCAGTGCTTAGAATAGTGCTTGGTATATAGTAAGCGCTTAACAAGTACAATTGTTATTATTATTATTAGCTAAGATGAATCATTCTGATAAATAATTCTCCATCATTCCTCGAAATTGGTTTGGGCAGAGAGGGCCTACTTTTGTTGAACGAGTGCCATTGTGTGCAGAGCACTGTAGGAGCTGCTGGGCCAGGAGCCACTGCCAAGAGGAACTAATGAAACTTTCCCAAGCTCAGATAGGTCCCCAAGACTCATCTGAGCTTCTTTGTTTCCTCAGGCTAATTAGTAAGCAGAGTATAAATGTTTTATGTAACATATCCAGCTCCTTTGGAACAGTGCTCTCCATCTAGGGAAGTGTCTGCAGTTTGACTTTATTTCCTGGGCATGGCACTGGGAGGTGGCCAGGAAAGAAGGCTTGTTGGCATTCCATGGTGTTGAGGCAGAAGGTTGCCCCTCTCAAGGTCACGCTTGGAGAGTTTTCAGCACTCTACCAGTCTCGACTTCAGGAGGGAGAATCAAGCAGAGGCATGTCTATTCTATTCCTAGCTTGGCCAGTGCCTAGTGAGTGGAAGGCAATCTGCTACAAAGTCAAAACTCCCCTCTGCTGGGCAGCAGGGGAATGGGAAAGAGTAGAGAGTGGAGATTTGAGTTTACTGTGCGGAAAGAGGCAACGGTAAACCACTTCCGTACTTTTACCAAGAAAACTCTATGGATCCACTACCAGAACGATCACAGATGGTGGTTAGGGTGTTCTGGGAGAGATGTGTCCATGGCGTCGCTATGGGTCTGAGATGACTCGACCACATAAGACAAGACAAGGGGAAGAGGGAGATGGCGTTTAACACTGCATATTATTACTGCCATCTTGCACAAGCCTCTTTGATTTCAGTGCAAGAGTCGCTATGGAAATAAACCAAAATGTCTCCAAGGTTTCCAGGTTTCCCGAAGTAATTGTAACATACCAGGCTGATCGCCCCTTATGGATATTGATGTGGATAGTGACAGTGCTCTGCACACAGTAAGCGCTCAATAAATATGATTGAATGAATGAATGAATGACATCTCTTAAGTAGTAGAAGGAATAATAGAAGCATTTAATGAGCACCCATTTGATGTGATGCACTAATGACAAGACAAACAAAATGATATGTTCCCTACCCACAAGAACCTTGCACTCTAATGAGGGAGACAAGCACAAACGTTTTTACCACTAAAATGGTCAAAATAAATAATTGAGCAGATATATATATGTCTATATATATGTATATTCATTCAATCATATGATTGAATATGGAAAATGGAAAATATAAATATGATTGAATGAATATACATATATGTATATGTATATACACATCAATCATATGATTGAATATGGAAATATGGAAAATATAAATACGATTGAATGAATATACATATATTTTATATAGTTATTATTGTTATTATGGTACTTGTTAAGTCATTTGCCCAAGGTGACACAGCAGACATGTAGCAGAATCAGGATTAGAACACAGGTCCTTTTGACTCCCAAGCCCATGCTCTTTCCACTAGGCCACACTGGCTTTAGCAATAGATGGAATGTGAGAATTCAATGATAGCGAAGAGTCAAGGATGATGCCAAGATCGTGAGTGTCTGGAACAAGTAATGTGACAGATATGGATGCTACTGTGATAAGCCCATCCAGATCCTTCTGAAATCTTTCTCCTTATCCACATTTGTGAAGGACATATGATATATGATACATCTACTAGGCCACACTTAGCTCTCATCACCCACTTGGTTCTTCTTTCTAGAGGCCTGACTTTGGTAGTGTTCAAATCCTTCTGAAATCTTTCTCCTTATCCACATTTGTCAAGGATATATGATATATGAACAGATTATGGGGGCAAAACATTTTAATTTTGATGATGTTCATGCAACCAACCAATCAATCAGTGGTATATATTGAGTGCTTGCTATATGCAGAATGCTATACTAAGGGTTTGGGAGAATACAGTGGTGCTTTTAGGACATTAGGTCACCTGTCATACTTGAGAAGGACCATGGCTCATTGGAAAGACCCTGGGCTTGGGAGTCAGAGGTCATGGGTTCTAATCCCAGCTCAGCCATTTGTCAGCTGTGTGACCTTGGGCAAGTTACTTAATTTCTCTGGGCCTCAGTAACCTCATCCGTAAAATGGGGATGAGGACTGTGAGCCCTACGTGGAACAACTGGATTACGTTGTATCTACCTCAGCGCTTAGAACAGTGCTTGGCACATACTAAGCGCTTAACAAATACCAACATAATTATTATTATCATTATTATTTCTGGGAAGTTTGGAAGCCCTAAAAACCCCAGATGCTTTGAAGCTTACTTCCAAAGGATTGCCCTATGAAGAGGAGTGATATCTCTCCCTACAGAAAGCGCATCCAGTTCCTGTTTCTGTGCACTGTTCTTCGTTGTCAAACTTGGTTTTGCTCAGAGTTGCTCTACTGGCTCAGTATCACATCAAGTTCCTATGCAATTTACATTTTTCTCCCTTTTTGTTCCTATGACAGTACCACAGCTACAATGCCTGGTGGATAGAGCATGGGCCTAGGAGTCAGAGGTCATGGGTCCTAATCCCAGCTCTGCCACTTGTCTGCTGGGTGACCTTGGGTAAGTCACTTTACCTCTTTGGGCCTCAGTTACCTTATCTGTAAAGTGGGGAATGAGACTGTGAGCCCCACGTGGGACAGGGACTGTGTCCAACTCAATTTGCTTGTATCCACCCCAGCGCTTAGTACAGTGCCTGAAACATAATAAGTGCTTAACAAATACCATCATTATCATTATTATTGGTAATACCACTGGTAGCCAGGAAAGTCACCCTTCACTGCAATTTGTGGTGGGGAATAGAAAAATGCCAAATTGTGACTGTCTGATAATAATGTTGGTATTTGTTAAGCGCTTACTACGTGTAGAGCACTGTTCTAAGCACTGGGGTAGATAAGGGTAATCAGGTTGTCCCACATGAGGCTCGCAATCTTCATCTCCATATTACAGATTAGGGAACTGAGGCACAGAGAAGTGAAGTGACTTGCTCACAGTCACACAGCTGACAAGGGGCAGAGTTGGGATGTCTGATGAGCTGAAAGAAATCTCACCCTAAGTCATGAGGCAATGGCCCCTTTGCCATCTTCCTCAACTGTGAAGAAACAATAACACAGAAGATAATGTGTAATAATCCTAATACAGAGGATTCAGTGATGGGGTGACCCACTTAGAACAAGTACATCAAACTGAATCACAAAGACCAAAGTTGTAAGTAACAAAAAAGTTGTGAGTTTTGACAGCAGTTCCTGACCAAACCATAGACTCAGCCTATAATTGGTGTCTCAGATCCCAGGGGTCACAGATAGGTCCTTTTTAATAAACATAGATATCCAAGTTATGGTTTCTCACAGAAGTAGCATGACAGTGTAAAGAGCACGGGCCTGGGAGTCAGAGGACGTGGGTTCTAATCCCTGCTCTGCTGCTTCTCTGCTGGGTGACCTTGGGCAAGCCACTTAACTTCTCTGTGCCTCAGTTACCTCATCTATAAAATGGGGATTGAAACTGTGAGTCCCCTGCAGGAAAACCTGATTACCATTTATCAACCCCAGTGCTTAGAACAGTGCTCCGCATATAGTAAGCCCTTAACAAATACCATTATTATTCTTTTAGACCATAAGCCCATTGTGGGTAGGGATTGTCTCTCTTTATTGCTGAATTGTACTTTCCAAGTGCTTAGTACAGTGCTTTGCACACAGTATGTGCTCAATAAATACGATCAAGTGATTGAATGACTGAATATAGAAATAAAGATCAATCGAACAATCAACGATCTTTATTGAAGGCTTACTGTGCACTGAGCACTGTGCTAGGGGCTGGGAAAAGAACAATACATTACAATTGTGAGCCCTATGTGGGACAGGGACCTGTCCATCTTGATTAGGTGGTATCTACTCGAGCACTTAGAACAGTTCTTGACACATAGTAAGTGCTTAACAAATACCATTATCATTATTATTATTATTATTACAGTTGGTGATACGATCCCTGCCTACAGTGAAGGCAACATTATGACTATGACTATTGAGGTGCCAGTTAATTTTTGGAAAGCTTTTTAATGAAGCTGTTATAAGGAAACGTTTATTTAATATGTACAACAGTACATCTGGAAAGCACCAATACTATATGTCAATTTAGATGGGAATTAGCTCTTCCATGTTGTAGGAGAGGACCACTGGAAGATGGATTCACTTCCTTATCCACACTCCACACTCCCAGAATGAACTTCTTTAAATAACACCAGCAATTTCCACCAAAAGTAGTTTTGACCTTTAGGTAAGTGCCCTTTCTTCTAGGCAATTGATTTTTGCTGTTCCCTGGAGTGCTTGCTCAAAAAAGGATTTACTTTGTTGGTTTCCCATGGAAGAGCAATATCTCGAGTAAACAATTTTCTGTCATTATCTATGTCTAAGTCCCAGCAAAAGTACAAACCAATGAAGTAGGTTGAGATGGATCCTTTTTGTTCCCCTTCACTTTTCTTTCCTTGACCGAGGCTTTTAATAGAAGACTTCAAGAGGATTTGCAAGTTAATTAGCAGAACCTTTGGGTCGCAACATGAAAAGTAACCTGTTACTGATTTCCCAGTTCCTAAAATACACCCTGGATGTCAGCTCTCTGGAAAGTATGGGCTGGTCTGTCTTCTTTCTCCTTCCCCAGTTGATGTGTGACTGAAGCCTCCGGATGTTTAGTGGTATGGAAATTAGGAGGAAAAGTACCTCCCACGCTTCTAAGAGAAATGGACTCTTTGCCATATCTTGAAAAGCAACATTTTCCTCCCAAATCAGACACCCTCCCCACAACCAGTTTTAGCCATACCAAGAAGATTTTAGAGAAATAAATAAAAGAACAGCAACATTCTCACTTGTAAAGTTCCTTCCTGGGAGTTCCAAGTGAAAATGAATAAATCATAAAGTTTATCCATCCCCCACACATAACTCTCACAAGAGAAAAATTGATCAGTACACAGGTTCTGGTCTGTGCTGGCACCAACACCCTAGTATTTGGAAGATTTGCTTGATGTAAGAAAAAGGGTTTTGAAGCTGCAAGAATAAAAGAAACCCGTTAATAGATATTGATTGTGCTACAACATCGATTTGATTCTGTGAAACAGCATTTAAACAGTGTCTGACTAACTGAATTTACTGACCTACTAGCAGTTAAAAACGTGTATCTACTTACTATTAAGTCTCCTATCTTTCACTGGGGTGGAAAGAAAGATTATTCAAATGTTGTTCTAGGGTGCTCACCCATGCACTTAGTACAATGCTCTGCATACAGTAAGCGCTTAATAAATGTGATTGATTGACTGATGCAATTCCATAGATAATCACTGGGAAACCCAGGCTGGGCAGTAGGAGTAAAGACTGGTGACTTGTGATCTCCAGAGTCCTTATATAGATTCTTTGACAAATTATGAGAATTAATAAAGCATTAGAATTCTCCTTTAGTTTGACAATCAGGCAATCAATAGTGAGTTTGCATCAATTAATCAATCAGACCTATTTAATGAGTGCTTATTGTATGCAGAGCACTGTACTAAGCCCTTGGGAGAGAAACTCTATTGTTAAAATAATTAAAATTACATTAAAATAAATCACATTAAATTATAGGTAGGAGAAGCAACATGGTAAGAAGATATGCACTTATCCTAGAGTGGAAGTTCCCCTCTACACTGTAAGTACATCATTGTACTTACATCACTGTGGTCGGGGAATGTGATTACCAACTCTGTTTTATTGTATTCTCTCCAAGTACTTAGTACAGTGGTCTGTACACAGTAAGTTTTCAATAAATACCATTGATTGATTTATTGATAAGTGCTGTAGGGCCGGGGGTGAGGTGAGTTTCAGTGTATCTGAAGGGTACAAATACAAGGGCAAAGATGATGCAGAGGGAGAGAGAATAGGATGGGGAGATGAGATATTAGTCAGGAAAGGCTTCCCAGAGGAAATATGATTTTAGGAGAGTTTTGAAGTTGAGGAAAGTGGTGGTCAATCAGATGCGAAAGAGGAGGGACTTCAGGGCATGAAGGAGGAAGTGAGCAAGGGTAGATGATGAAAAAAACAAGATTGAAGAAGAGCAAATAAGTTGGGGTTAGAGGAGTGACATGTGTGAGCTATATTGTAGTGGAAGAGGAGCAAGATTAGTTAGGAGGGAAAGAGAGTACCCTAAAACTTATGGTAAGGTATTTCCATTTGATGAGGAGATGGATGGGCAACTATTGGAGGTTTTTTAAAAAATGGAGAGACAAGCACAGAATGATATTTTAGAAAAATAATCTGGGAAGCAGACTGGAGCATGGTCTGCACATACTAAGTTTGAGATGTTGGCAGAACATCCAAGTGGAGATGTCCTAAAGGCAGGAGGAAATGAGAGACTGCAGAGACCCCAGCTTATGCTTTCAGCAACAGCATCCAACCAGCCCACTCCACCACAAGGAAGCTGGATCTGGCAACTGAGTGTGTGTGTGTGTGTGTGTGTGTGTGTGTGTGTGAGAGAGAGAGAGAGAGAGAGAGAGAGACTGAATTGGGGTTTGGGTGTCTGGGTGAAATAGTGACTGATATGCGTGCCTAGGTGAAGGTTGGGTTGGTAAACTGGTGTGCTTGGTGAAGGTTGGGTTGGTAAACTGGTGTGCTTGGGTGTGTGGACCTCATATGTGTGGCAGCTGAGAGACTGTGGGGGAATGAATAGGTCTAAATGACTGGTGTGTGTGTGTGTGTGTGTGTGTGTGTGTGTATTCTGGATTTGTGGGACTGGGTGATTGTTGTGTGTTTGAATTGCCCAGATTTGTATATCTGAAGGATTGGGGTGTGAATGTATGTGTTTGTTCCAAATGTGTATAGAAACACAAATAATAATATAGTAATCATAATGCTATTTATTAAGCACTTACCATGTGCTAAGCCCTGGAGTAGATACAAGATGACTAGATCCGAAACAGTTCCTATTCCACAACAGAAAGAGAGAGCAGGTATCATCTCCATTTTATAGATAAGGAAACTGAGGCACAGAGCAGTTAAGTGACTTGCCCAATGTCATTCAGCAGGCAAATGACATCTGACAGTCCCAGGGTGTTCTGGAGCTGCATTCATTCAGTGGCAGAGCACTGTATTATGTGCTTGAAAAGTACAATTCGGCAACAAATAGAGGCAATCCTTATGCAATAATGGACTCAGTAAAGATGTTCGTTAATAATAATAGTAATAATGGTGGTATCTGTTAAGCACTTATGATGTGCAAAGCTCTGTTCTAAGCGCTGGAGGGATACAAGGTGATCAGGTTGTCCCACGAGGGGCCAACAGTTTTAATCCCCATTTTACAGATGAGGGAACTGAGGAGAGAAGTTAAGGGACTTGCCCCACGTCACACAGCTGGCGAGCAGCAGAGCAGGGATTAGAACCCATGACCTCTGACTCCCAAGCCCAGGCTCTTTCCACTGAGCCATGCTGCTTCTCTTATACTTCCCACACCCTTCACCAACTCAGTCCCCAAGGAAGAAGGGAGAGAACTGCATCCTAACACTCTGATTATTTAAGAAACAGTGCATCCCACCTAGCTATTCCCCAGCTTGTCTCCTGCTTGTCTCAGGCAAACTGATGAAGTGGTCCCTTCATCTGCCCACCTCTGTCCACTGCCAGGCCTTCTCCTAATCCTCATCCTCTGCCATCCCCAAGCCCAGAAGCCAGAGATGGAAAAAAAAAAATCTTCTCTGGTCATCTTTCCTTCTGTCCATAAATTGTGGACAGAATGGAGAGGGTGGAGAGAGAGCAAACATTTTCCCTCATTCTCCTCTTTAGTCTTTCCCAATGAAGGACATTTCTGCAAACTAAATCTCTTTTCTTGTTTTTCTTAGTCGAAGGTTTTCCCAATTTTGCAATGAGTGTGTAGTTCTGACTTGGTGAGAGGGTTGAGGAAAATTTATCAGACCTCGGGTTATTTTCTCATATATTTCTGCTTGAAGAAGGGAGCTAAGTTAATAACATCCACAAATATTCTAATGAGCAATCAGCAACGGCTTCTTCCCAAAAGCAATGCTGCTGTTCATTGAGAAGTCCCGTTCCAGTTCCATCAGACTCCGTTAAGGTCCGAAAGGAATATAATAATAATGGCAGTATTTGTTAAGTGCCTACTATGTGCCAAGCACTGTTCTAAGCGCTGGGGTAAATACAAGGTAATCGGGTTGTCCCACATGGGGCTCACAATCTTTATCCCCATTTTACAGATGAGGGAACTGAGGCCCAGAGAAGTGAAGTGCCTCGCCCAAGGTCACACAGCAGACAAGTGGCAGAGCCGGGATTATAACCCACATCCTCTGACTCTCAAGCCTGGACATTTGCCACTAAACCACGCTGCTTAGACCTGCTCCAATCAGGGGCCAAGAGGAGCTAATCACTCCATTAAGTAGTGCTTATTGAGTAACCACTGAATGTAAAGCTCTGTACTAAGCTCTTGGAAGAATGCTGCAGAAGCTAGACATGTTCCCTGTCCTTAAGGAGCTTAAAATTTAATGTAAACTAAAACTTAGAATTGGTCCAGAGTCAACCTTGGGGCAGGGCTAATAAGGCAGGGCTTGGGGAAAGGAGCATGGTCTAGTGGATAGAACACGGGCCTGGGTTCTCATCCCGCTCCGCCACTTGTCTGCTGTGTGACCTTGTGCAAATCACTTAGCTTCTCTGTGTCTCTATTACCTCATCTATAAAATGGGGAGTAAGTCTGTGAGCCCCAAGTAGGATATGGATCATGTCCAAACGGATTAGCTTGGTACAGTGCCTGGCATAGTAAGCACTTAAACAAATACCATAAAAAAAAAATCAAGGAATTGCCCTAGGTCCCTGGATCCAATCAGTCAATTAATCAGTGATATTTATTGAGAGCTTACTCTATGCAGGCCAGGTACTAAGCGCTTGGGAAAAGAAGCATGGTGTAGTGCATAGAGTATGGGTCTGGAAGTCAGAAGGTCTTGGGTTCTAATCCCAGCTCAGCCACTTGTCTGCTGTGTGACCTTGGGCAAGCCGCTTAACTTCTCTGTGCCTCAATTACCTCATCCGTAAAATGGGGATTAAGACTGTGAGCCTCATGTGGGACAGGGACTGTGTCCAACCTGATTTGCTTGTATCCTCCCCAGCGCTTAGTACAGTGCCTGACACATTGTAAGCACTTAACGAATACCATTATTATTCCTGGCTCCACCACCTGTCTGCTGTGTGACCTTGGGCAGGCCCCTTCACTTCTCTGTGCCTCAGTTACCTCATCTGTAAAATGGGGATTAAGACTGTGAGGCCTACGTGGGACAACCTCTTTACCTTATATCTACCCCAATGCTTAGAACAGTGCTTGGCACATAGTAAGTGCTTAACAAATACCATAATAATAACAATTATTATTATTACAATATAAAAATTGGTAGATATGTTCCCTGCCCACAGTGAATTTACAGTCTAGAGGGGGAGTCAGACATAAATATAAATAATAATAATAATTTTGATATTTATTAAGCACTTACTATGTGCAGAGCACTGTTCTAAGTGCTGGGGTATACAGGGTAATTAGGTTGTCCCATATGAGGCTCACAGTCGTCATCCCCATTTTACAGATGAGGGAACTGAGGCAGAAAGAAGTGAAGTGACTTGCCCACAGTCACACAGCTGACAAGTGACAGAGCTGGGACTCGAACCCATGACCACATTTCCCCTGTGTCTACCCCAGCGCTTAGAACAGTGCTCGGCACATAGTAAGCGCTTAACAAATACCACCATTATTGTTATTATGACCTCTGACTCCTAATCCCATGCTCTTTCCACTGAGCCACTCATTATGAATACAGATCCCCAGGCCTTGGAGCCTTCTGTCTCCCTGAGGGGCAGGATTTCAGAGACCTGCCACTTTGAGGGGCAGCAGAGAGAAGAAGCAGTCACACACCCAAGCCCAAGGGAGATGACAGGTCCTGATGGTCAGGGGGAAGAAGATTTAAAGAGCAGAAATTTTGCCCACTGATCTTTTTCCTACTACTCCCTCCCAAGACCAACTCTGTGCACGTTGTGGGCACCCCTTGCTTTCCTCTCCTGCCCTGCCCAGCAACCACTTCCCCAAGTCTTGTCCCCCAGGGATGAACCCCCTAAGGAACAGGCCTGGGATTATCCAAAACCCAACGTTACCCCAACTCTTCTTCTCCCCCCAGCCAACGGAGATGGCCTTAGGTGCAGGTATTAATGGATTGCTTTTAAGAGTTTGGGCTTATTATTATTACTATTATTAATCATATCTATTGAGCACTTACTGGGAGCTTGGGGGCTTATCCAGTTCCTAGCAATCATCCATCAATAGTAAGCACTGAGCACTTACTGTATGTAGAGCACTGTACCAAGAGCTTGGGAGAATACTGTACAAAAGAGTGGGTGGAGATGATCCCTGTTCACAAGAAGCTTTTAGTTTAGAGGAGGAGACAGACATTAAAATGAATTGCAGTAGGGGGAACGGCAATACACATAAGCATTGTGGGGCTGGAGGTGGGGTGAATATCAAGTGCTTAAAGGGTACAGATCCAAGTGCATAGGTGATGCAGAAAGGAGGGTAAATAGGAGGAATGAGGGCTTAGGGAAGGCCTCTTGGAGGAGATATTTAGGAGGAATTTATTCTTGATTATTCTTGATTTATTCTTGATTCTATTTATTGCTATTGTTCTTGTCTGTCCATCTCCCACGATTAGATTGTAAGCCCGTCAAAGGGCAGGGACCGTCTCTGTTCCCAATTTGTACATTCCAAGCGCTAAGTACAGTGCTCTGCACATAGTAAGCGCTCAATAAATACTATCGAATGAATGAATTTAAGATGGGGAGAATATGGTCTTTGGATATGGAGGAAGAGGAAGTTACAGGCCAGAGGGAGGACACGAGTAAGGAGTTAGCTGACAGATAGATAAGATCGAGGCACTGCGGTAGGCATTAGAAGAGCAAAGTGTGCTGAATGGGCTGTAGTAGGAAATCAGCGAGGTTAGGTAGGAGGGGAAGAACCGACTAAGTGCCTTAAAGCTGATGGCAAGGAGTTTCCGTTTGATGAGGAGGTGGCTGGGCAACTGCTGGAGGTTTTTGAGGAGTGGGGAGAGGTGGACTGAATGTCATTTTAGCTGTGAGCCCGTTGTTGGGTAGGGATTGTCTCTGTTGTCGAACTGTACTTTCCAAGCATTTAGTACAGTGCTCTGCACACAGTAACTGTTCAATAAATATGATTGAGTGAATGAATGAATGAAAAATGACCCGGTCTGCAGACTGAAGTATAGGCTGGAGTGGGGAGAGGACAGGAGGTAGGGAGATTAGCAAGGTCGCTGATACAGTAGTCAAGGTGGGATAGGATAAGTGGGTCAGTGGAAAGAGCATGGGCTTAAGAGTCAGAGGTTCCAGGTTCTAATCCTGGCTCTGCCACTTGTCAGCTGTGTGACTTTGGGCAAGTCACTTCACTTCTCTGTGCCTCAGTCACCTCGTCTGTAAAATGGGGATGAAGACTGTGAACCCCACGTGGGACAAGCTGATGATCTGGTATCTTGTATCAGAGAAGCAGGGTGGCTCAGTGGAAGGAGCCCGGGCTTGGGAGTCAGAGGTCATAGGTTTGACTCCCTGCTCTGCCACTTGTCATCTGTGTGACTTTGGGCAAGTCGCAACTTCTCTGTGCCTCAGTGACCTCATCTGTAAAATGGGGATTAACTGTGAGCCTCACGTGGGACAACCTGATGACCCTGTATCTACCCCAACGCTTACAACAGTGCTCTGCACATAGTAAGCGCTTAACAAATACTAACATTATTATTACCCCAGCGCTTAGAACAGTGCTTGGAACATAGTAAGCGCTTAACAAATACGAGCATTATTATTATTATTATCAGCGAGGTAGCAGTTTGGATGAAGAGAGGGAGGGTGTAGATTCTAGCGATGTTGTGAAGCTCCTAGTTACAGTGTTGTCTAAAGTTGTTCAACAGGACTTTTAGGGGGAAACAAGCCATACTGAAAGTCAAGATTTGCTTTGGCCTGGACTTTGCGGCTTGGGGGTTGGTAAAAATCCCAGCGTGCTGTGCTTGGCCTGAAATCCCGACCTCTGGAGAGTTCAAAGATGACATTTCTCCTGGGAAGATCTTATCAGGGTGTGGTGGTCTGGCTGGCTGCTAAAGCCACTGCTGGATGTATCAGAGGATCGTCCCTTCTGCATTATGTGCACATAAGGATTAATCCTTGCTGCTCTATAATATTCTATTTATTCTATTTATTCTTGATTCTATTTATTCTTGATTCTATTTATTGCCATTGTTCTTATCTGTCTCCCTCGATTAGACTGTAAGCCCGTCAGAGGGCAGGGACTGTCTCTATCTGTTACCGATTTGTACATTCCAAGCGCTTAGTACAGTGCTCTGCACATAGTAAGCACTCAATAAATACTACTGAATGAACGAATGAATAATATATATTACCTGCAGTGCAAAGCACTGTTTTGGATCCACCCCTGGGTGTTATGATCCTCCAGGAGCTCCAACACATTTGCCCATTTCTGACCACTGTCCATCAGGCTGACCTGTTTTCTCCTGCCACCTCTCATCTGTCCTCCACTAGGGATTTCAGTAATAATAATAATGTTGGTATTTGTTAAGCGCTTACTATGTGCAGAGCACTGTTCTAAGCGCTGGGGTAGATACAGGGTAATCAGGTTGTCCCACGTGAGGCTCACAGTTAATCCCCAGTTTACAGATGAGGGAACTGAGGCACAGAGAAGTTAAGTGACTTGCCCACAGTCACACAGCTGACAAGTGGCAGAGCCGAGAGTCGAACTCATGACCACTGACTCCAAAGCCCAGGTTCTTTCCACTGAGCCATGAAGGGTATCTTCTGTGCACCCTGTTTAAGGTTAATCTATTTGACTCACTCAAGAACAGTTTTCGCATAGCCCTTCATTCACTCTCTCCACCACGCCCAACGAGGGTGGGTAATAATAATTAATAATATAATTTTGGTATTTGTTCAGCGCTTACTGTGTGCCCAGCACTGTTCTAAGCTCTGGGGTAGATACAAGTTAATCAGGTTGGACACAGTCAGTGTTCCACATGAGCCTCCAAGTCTAAGTAGGAGGGACACCTGGAATCCATATTTTGAGGAAACTGAGTCCCGGAGAAGTTAAGTGATTTGCCCAGAATCACACAGCAGGAGCACGATGGAGCTGGGATTAGAACCCAGAGAAACAGTGTGGCATAGTGGAAAGAGCCCGGGCTTGGGAGTCAGAGTTCATGGGTTTGAATCCCGGCTCTGCCACTTGTCAGCTGTGTGACTGTGGGCAAGTCACTTCACTTTCCTGTGCCTCAGTTACCTCATCTGTAAAATGGGGATCAAATGTGAGTCTCACGTGGGACAACCTGATTACCCTGTATCTACCCCAGCGCTTAGAACAGTGCTCTGCACATAGTAAGCGCTTAACAAATACCAACATTATTATGATTATCCTCTGATTCCCAGATCCATGCTCCTACCAATAGGCCACAGCTGCTCCTCCATCCTTACTCACACTGTGCTCTAGAACCTCATTGCCCATGGTCTTGTATAGGACATTCATTCATTCAATAGTATTTATTGAGCGCTTACTATGTGCAGAGCACTGTACTAAGCGCTTGGAATGAACAAGTCGGTAACAGATAGAGACAGTCCCTGCCGTTTGACGGGCTTACAGTCTAATCGGAGGAGACGGGCAGACAAGAACAATGGCAATAAAGGACATGATGTTAAGTACTGCATTTAGCTCAAGCACTTAGTACAGTGCTCTAAATACTCAATAAATACCACTGAGTGACTGGTAACAATGGTGAAACTGAGTTCCATGTTGAACAAGGACCCCATCCAAACTGATTATCTTGTATCCATACCAGCGCTTAGTACAGTGCTCACAAAGTATATAGTAATACCACAGGTATTATTATTGTCAGAAGTGGCTTCTGTGGTGGATCCAAGCCACTGCTTAGTGGGTAGAGTGTGGGCCTGGGAGTCGGAAGGACCTGGGTTCTAATCCCAGCTCGATTGCTTGTCTGTTGTGGGAACTTGGGCACATCACTTAACTTCTCTGGGCCTCTGTTACCTCATCTGGAAAATGGGGATTAAAACTGTGAGCCCTTTGCGGGACAGGAACTGTGCCCAACCTTGTATCTAGTCCAGCACTCAGTACAGTGCCCGGCCCATAGTAAGTGCTTAACAAATGCCATTAAAAAAAAATAAGGAACATTCAGCACTGGTATTTTTTTATACTTTCTGTCTGGTCTAAATCTTGACGCCGTGGTAGAGCTACATTCCGTTAATTTCCCACAGGACACACCTCCTCAATTTGGTTTCCTACCTCCTGGTCTAGTCTTGCATCATTGGACAATATGTTACCCAGGTAACAGAATTCAGTGGCAGCAGTTGGCTCTACACCCCTGATGTTGATTTTTTGTTGGGTGTAGAATTTGACAGGTACATAACCTCATTCTTCAAGAGAATTGTCAGTCCATAGCATTTGGCTGATTCAGAAAAGCCATTCACAATCATCTATAAGGCTGTGTGTGTGTGTGTGTAGAATTTGCCCGGTACGAAACCTCATTCTTCAAGAGAATTGTCAGTCCATAGCATTTTGCTGATTCACAAAAGCAATTCACAATAATAATATTGGTATTTGTTAAGCACTTACTATGTGCAGAGCACTGTTCTAAGCGCTGGGGGAGATACAGGGTAATCAGGTTGTCCCACGTGAGGCTCACAGTTAATCCCCATTTTACAGATGAGGTAACTGAGGCACAGAGAAGTGAAGTGACTTGCCCACAGTCACACAGCTGACAAGTGACAGAGCCGGGAGTTGAACCCATGACCCCTGACTCCGAAGCCCGGGCTCTTTCCACTGAGCCATGCTGCTTCATCTATAAGGCTCTGTGTGTGTATGTGTGTGTGTGTGTGTACACATGCACACATGTGCTTCTAGGACGCAGTTGGCAACATTTAGAGATTCCAGTAAGAAGGATTCAAGAACTGTTGACGATGCTCACATAAGAAATAATTAGAAAGCCAACAGAATTTATAACAGGTTTGTTGGTAAGACCAAAACAAACCTAAAATACACACTGGAGTGTCATGTGCTTCATTTTCTTTGTTTATTTATAGAAAGCTTTAAAAGATAATTAGAGTAAATGATATGTTCAAGGAAAGAAATCATTTAATTGTGCCACGTTCATTTTTTGCCACCCTATGATATAATCCTTTCTCAAGAGTCACTCTTGGGCTCATCCTTGAGAAGAAAGTTGGAGGTAGAAAAGAAAACAGCCAAAAGGAGGAGGAGGATTAGCTAATACAGAAGTCATTGTTTTAAATGCAAAATGTATCACTGAAAAGGAAGAAAGACAGGTTATCAGTGACTCAGAAGATCACCCTGACACCAAGGGATCTAAGAAAGACACATCATCTTTACATCTTCACATCCCATCATGGGATAACACTACTAGCAATGATGATGAGGCTTCTAACAATGGCAGAACCACAACTACCAATACCTACTAATACTAGTAATAATAGCAATAATAATAGGAAGAATGATAACTTAAGCACTCACTACGTGTCGAGCAGCATGGTTTGGTGGATAGAGCTGGGGGCTTCAAGTCAGAAGGTCATGGCTTCTAATCCTGGTTCCCCCACATGTCTGTCTGCTGTTTGACCTCGGCCAAGTCACTTCACTTCTCTGAAGCTCAGGTACCTCATTTGTAAAATGGGGATTGAGTCTGTGAGTCCCATGTGGGACAGGGGCTGTGTCCAACCTGATTTGCTCGTACCCATCCCAGCGTTTTATTCATCCCAAGCGCTTAGTACAGTGCTCTGCACATAGTAAGCGCTCAATAAATGCTATTGAATGAATGAATGAACATAGTAAGTTCTTAACAAATACTATCATTATTATTGTAAGTGCTGGAGTGCAAAAATATCAGGCACAGTTCCTGCCCCACACAGGACTCACAGTCTATGGGCGAAAGAGGACAAGGCATTTAATCTTAATTTTACAGATGAGATAACTGAGCCACAGAGCAGTCAAGAGAGTTGCCCAAAGATTCACAGCGGAGAAGCAGCAGAGCTGGGATTAGAGGCAAGGTTTTCTGGCTTCCTGACCTGTACTCTCTACTAGGCTGGGCCGCTTCTCACAAACTCCTTGTGGACAAGGAACGTGTCTACCAATTCTGCTATCCTGTACTTTCCCAAGCACTTAGTATAGTGGTCGGCCTACAGTAAGTGCTCAATAACTACGATTGACTGACGGATTGACTGACAGAGTGAGTTTCCCTGCCATAATACAATCCTGTCTAATGTCCAGCACTTAGCCAACATGTGGGCATCCAGTCAATACTAAATTCCAGGTAACCCATTTCCTAGGTCAGGCAGCTGACCTACAAAGAAGTCACCCCAATTGAATGGCTCCCACTCCAGTGAAGTCTGGGCTGAGCTTATTCCTCATTAAAGATGGATTGGAAATACCTCCATGACTGGCATTTTCCATCCAAATTCCTATACGATTTTTAGGTGCACCACAAGCAGATTGCTTCCCATGCTTCCCGTGAATCATTCATTCAACTATATTTATTGAGCGCTTACTGTGTGCAGAGCACTGTACTAAGCACTTGGAAGGTACATTTTGGCAACAGGTGGAGACAATCTCTACCCAACAACAGGCTCACAGTCTAGAAGGGGAAGAGAGAGAGACAACAAAATAAAACAAGTAGACAGGCATCAATAGCACCAAAATAGAGTTATAGATATGTACATATCATTGATAAAATAAATAGAATAATAAATATGTACAAATATATGCAAGTGCTATGGAGCAGGGAAGGGGGTAGAGCAGAGGGAGGGAGTAGGGATGCTGGAGGGGAGGAGGAGCAGTGGAAAAGGGAAGCTCAGTCTAGGAAGGCCTCCTGGAGGAGGAGGGCTCTCAGTAGGGCTTTGAAAGGGGAAAGAGAGTTAGTTTGGTGGATGTGAGGAGGGAGGGCATTCCAGGCCAGAGTTAGGACATGGGCCAGGGGTCGACGGTGGGACAGTGAGCTCCTTGTTCGGTAGGAATCACCTCTATTGCCAAATTGTACTTTTAGTACAGCGTTTAGTACAGTGCTCTGCACACAGTGAGCACTCAGTAAATACGATTGAATGAATGAGTTAAGAACGAGGCACAGTGAGGAGGTTAGCCGGGGAAGAGGAGAGGAGGGTGCAGGCTGGGCTGGAGAAGGGGACAAGGGGATGGAGAGCTTTGAAGCCATCACCTTGCATCATACTGGGATCCTGTGGACCATTTAGTCCCTGGAATCTTTTCCCCACATAATCATCATTATTATGGTACTTGTAAAGCACTTTCTACATGCCAAAGCACTAGTCTAAGCACTGGGAAGATACAAATTAATCAGGTTGGACACAGTCCCTGTCCCACACATGGGGCTCATCCTCTGAATCCCTATATTACAGATGAGGTAACTGAGGTCCAGCAAAGTTAACTGACTCACCCAAGGTCACACAACAGACATATGGCAGAGCTAGAATTAGAACCCATTCCCAGATCTGTGCTCTATCCATTAAACCAAGCTGTTTCTCACGAAACTGGTGAATTTTCAACATGAATTAGAGGAACCCTGAATTTGCCCAATGGTCATTGCCCCAAGAGAGTGGGAAGCGGGGAAGAAAGAAAGGGAGGGTTAGGGGTGGGGAAAGCGGCTGGAGTGGGTATATTCTGTGGATGTGAAGATCCATATGATTCCTGACCCAGCTGTTATATGTCACTGCTCCAGACCCACTAGGGATTGCACTACTCAAGTGTGACTTATTCCATGTCCCCGGGTTGGATTCACAACTTGAAAAGACTTAAAAAAAAAAAGATCCCAATCGCTGTGACCCGGCATGCTCCCTTCTCTTCCCCAGTGCCTTCCTCCGCCTTTTGTTCTACAACATTACCGGGTATTACAGGTGCCTTGCTAGTATTACGGGGGGGCGGGGGGGGGGTCAGTGTTGAAGAATTACACGGTGTTACAGTGCTGAGAAATGATGTGGAAAATGCTAAGGAGATTCGTTTAATGAGATCAATTGATGCAAGGAGTGAAACGTGCAATTGAGGCCCAGTGGAAACAGTGGCAATCAAGCGGGCACTGGACGCCTCCAACTGGTCTCCAGATGAAATGTCTCCGGTCTGAGGGGGTCCCCCCTTTCCCCATCAAAAAGGACAGATTTGGGGGAGGTGTGAGGGGGGCCACAAGTGCTAGGCATCACACTGGCGAAGACCACAAGGTGTCGCTGCACATCTAAACCGGCCAAACCCGTCATTACCCTTCAAGGTCATAGTTGACAATCATCCCGTTTGCATTCACTCAGTCGTCTTTATTCATTCATTCGATCAATCAGTCGTATTTGTTGAGCGCTTACTGGGTGCAGAGCACTATACTAAGCGCTTGGGAAGTACAGAGACAATCCCTGAGCTCCTTATCTTCCCTCCCAAACCCTGTCCTCTCCCCGACTTCCCTGTAAATGTGGACGGCACAACCATCCTTCCAGTCTCACAGGCCCGCAACCTTGGTGTCATCCTTGACTCTGCTCTCTCATTCACCCCACACATCCAATCTGTCACCAACACCTGCCGGTCTCACCTTCACAATATTTCCAAGATCTGCCTTTTCCTCGCCATCCAAACGGCTACCGTGCTGGTACAAGCTCTCATAATATCCCAACTGGATTATTGTGTCAGCCTCGTCTCTGATCTCCCTTCCTCCTGTCTCTCCCCACTCCAGGCTACTCATCATTCCGCTGCCCGGATCATCTTCCTTCAGAAACACTCTCCCCTCCTCAAAAACCTCCAGCGGTTGCCTATCAACCTTCGCACGAAACAAAAACTCCTTATTCTTGACTTCAAAGCTCTCCATCACCTTGCCCCCTCCTACTTCTCCTCACTTCTGTCTTTCTACTGCCCACCCCGTGCACTCTGCTCCTCTGCCACTCACCTCCACACTGTCCCCCGTTCGCACCCGTCCTGCCGTCGACCCCTGACCCACGTCCTACCGCTAACCTGAAATGCTCTCCCTCCTCAAATCCGCCAAACAACTCTCTTCCCCTTTTCAAAGCCCTACTGAGAGCTCACCTCCTCCAGGAGGTCTTCGCAGACTGATCCTTCCCCCCGCTCCTCCTCCACTCCCCTTCCCCCCCGCCCTCTATTCTTCCCCTTTCCCCTCCCCTCAGGACTGTGCTTATTCATATATATTATTTATCAACCTATTCATTTTCTTAATGAGGTGTATATCTCCATGATTCTATTTATCTTGATGATGTTGTCTTGTTTTGTTCTGTTTTACTTTGCTGTCTGTATCCCCACTTAGACTGTGAGCCCATTATTGGGCAGGGATTGTCTCTATCTGTTGCCGAATTGTACATTCCAAGCACTTAGTACAGTGAATGAATGAATGAATAAATCCCTGCCCATGATAGGCTCACAGTCTAAAATGGAGGAGACAGATGTCAAAAGAAGAGGCATCAGTAGCATCATTATAAATAAAAAGAATTATGGATATGTTATAAATATTTACAAGTAGACACAAGTGCTGTGCGGTGGAAGGGTAGAGCAGAGGGAGTGAGTTGGGGAGATGGGGAAGGGAGGAGGAGCAGAGAAAAAGGGAGGCTTAGTCTGGGAAGGCCTCCTAGAGGAGATGGCCTTTCAGTAGGGCTTTGAAGGGAGGAAGTGTGCTAGTTTGGCAAATTTAAGGAAGGAGGGTATTCAGGCCAGAGGTAGGACCTGGGCCAGGGATCGATAGTGGGATAGGAGAGAACCAGGCCCATTGAGAAGGTTAGCACCAGAGGATCAGAGTGTGGGGGCTGGGATGTAGAAGGAGAGAAGGGAGGTGAGGTAGGAGGGAGCAAGGTGAAGGAGAGCTTTGAAGCCAATAGTGAGGAGTTTTTGCTTGATACGGAGGTTGATAGGCAACCCCTGGAGATTTTTGAGGAGGGGGGATGACATGCCCAGAGCGTTTCTGTAAAAAGATAATCTGGGCAGCAGAGTATAGACTTAAGTGGGGAGATCCAGGAGGTTGGGTGCTTACTGTGTGCAGAGGACTGCTCTAAGCGCTTGGGATAGTACAATACAATAATAAATGGTGACAATCCCTACCCAGCTCATAGTTTAGAGGTGGGAGACAGACAAATACAAATAAATAAAATTACAGATATATACATTAAGTGCTGTGGGGTTTGGAGGCGAGCCAGTGATGGGCAGGGATAGTCTCTCTTTATTGCTGTATTGTACTTTCCAAGAGCTTAGTACAGTCCTCTGCACACAGTAAGCACTCAATAAATACAATTGAATGAATGAATGAATGAAATTCTAAGCTAGAGACATATTTTGTTACACATTCTGCCCTGGCTCCACCTGAATATTTTTTACACTCACTTTGACAAAACACCCATCCCTGGAAAGTGATTCCCTGTAGCCTCAATTTTCTGTAAAATCTGAAAAATTGGGATTCAAAACTTGTTTTCCCTCCTACCTATATTGTGAGCCCCATCAATCAATCATATTTAATGAGTGCTTACTGTGTGCAGAGCACTGTACTAAGCACTTGAGAGAATACAATATAACAGACCAATGTGGACTAGTGGAAAGAGCACAGGCCTAGGAGTCAGAGGACCTGGGTTCCAATCCCTACTCCTCTGCAGGTCTGCTGCGTGACCTTGAGCAAGTCACTTAATTTCTCTGCCTCAGTTCTCTCATCTGAAGAATGGGGACTTAGACTGTGAGACACATGTGGGAGCTGTGGATAGCCTATAGCTGTGGTGATACAATAGCAGAACAGAAAAAAAGAGGAGGAGAAAGAGAAGAAAGAGGAGGGGAAGGAAACGGAGGAGGAAAAACAGCAGTAGGAGGAGGAAGAGAAGGTGAAGGAGGAGGAGGAGGAAGGGGAGTAAGAGAAGGTAAAGGAGGAAGAAGACGAGGAGGAGGAAAAGGAGGAAGAAAAGGAGGAGGAGGAAAAGGAGGAATAGATGGAAGAGAGGAAGAGCAGAAGGAGGAGGAGGAGGAAAAGGAGGAGAAAGGGCAGGAGGCGGAGGAGAAGTGGTTTGAGGCCATTGGCGGGAGTGTCAGGGTGGAATCAGGTGCAATTGCCATGCAGGGGCTGAACCTGGGAGTTCCCCCCTCCTCTCTCATTTTCCCCTTCTCCCTCCCCACTTTTCCATCTCTCAATCAATCAATTGCATTAATTGAGCGCTTTACTCCCTCTTACTCCCTTAGGCCCATAGAGGCCCCAGTCAATCACTCAATCGATGGTATTTATTGAACCCTTACTGTAAGCAGAGCACTGTACTAATCCCAGCTCTGCCACTTGTCAGCTGTGTGACTGTGGGCAAGTCACTTAACTTCTCTGTGCCTCAGTTCCCTCACCTGTAAAATGGGGATTAAGACTGTGAGCCCCACGTGGGACAACCTGATTCCCCTGTGTTTACCCCAGCGCTTAGAACAGTGCTCTGCACATAGTAAGTGCTTAACAAATACCAACATTACTTGGGAAAGTACAACACATCACTCCATCCTCCAACACATTCTATGCCCCAAACATCTCCCCGAGCATAGCCCGGAAACCATCCCCCAGCACAATCCATCCCCCAAATCACCAATGTCCCACCTGCCCCTAAATTGAAATAATCAGGCAAGCATAAACTCACTGTTACACACTTAGTATATGAATAAATCAGTGGTATTTATTGAGCACTTAGTGTTTGCAGAGGAGTGCAGTACAACAGGATTGGTAAGCATGTTCCCTGCCTACAATTTACACTGTACATTCACTTTACACTGTAGAGGAAGAAACCAAAATTAAAACTATACATATATATATACACACATATATATGTATGTATGTGTATATATATATATATATATATATGCATATATATATATATATATATATATATATGCTGTGAGGCTGAGGATGGATGATATCAAATGCTTAAAGGGTACAGATCTAAGTGACTAGGTGACCCAGAAGGAAGAGGATTTAGGGAAATGAAGGGTTTAGTCGGGGAAGGCTTCTTGGAGGAGATGTGAATATAATAAGGCTTTGAAAGTTGGGAGAGTGATAGTCTGTCATACAGGAAGGGGGAGGGAGTTCCAGGCCAGAGGGAGGACATGGGCAAGGAGTAAATGATAGATGAGATCAAGGTACAGTTAGGATTTTGGAATTGGAGGAGTGAAGCACGTGGGCTGAGTTGTTGGAGGTAAGATAGGAAGTGAGTTAATTGAGTGCTTTAAAGTCAGTGTGGAAATGGGTGGACATCTACTAGAGGTTCTTGAGGAACTGGGAAATGTAGATTGAGTGCTTTCTTGGCAGCAGAATGAAATAAGGAAAGCAGTGGGGAAAGACAGGAATCAGGAAGGTCAGTGAGGAGATTGATGCAGTAGTCAAGGCATGAAAATCAGCATGGCCTAATAGAAGATCATGGACCTGGAAGACAGAGGACCGGGGTTCTAATCCCAACTTGTCTGTTGTGTGACCTTGGGCAAGTCACAACTTCTCTGGGTCTCACTTACCTCATCTGTAAAATGGGGATTAAACTGTGAGCCCCACGTGGGACATGGACGGTGTCCAACCTTATTAACTGGGAACTGCCCCAGAGCTTAGAACAGTGGCTGGCACAGAGTAAACAGTTAACAAATGGCATTTAAAAAAACAAAAACAACCTTCTCTGAGCCTCAGTTCCTTCAACTGCAAAATGGGGATTCGATACCTGTATTCCTACTTAGACTGTGAATCCCATGTGAGACCTGATGATCCTGTATTTACCCTAGGGCTTAGTACAATGCTTGGCACATAGTAAGCAGCCCAAGTATTATTATTATTATCATTGTTAAATTATCATGGGACAAAATAAATACTTGGATCAATTTAGTAGCAATTTGATTGGAATGGAAAGGAATGGGAAGTTTTTCCTCTTAGATAACCTTTATAACAAGGTTTGATTTCCTAGCACCGTGGAAAGCACTGTATTTGCAAATGTGAATTCAGGGAGTGTGTCTCTTATATTATTATGTTGTACTCTCCCAAGAGTTTAGGAGTACAGAGTAAACACTCAATAAATACGATTGACTGACTGACTCCTCTTTATACATAGAATAACTAGCCTTTAATAAAGTGGATGGAAAGAACCTGGTCCATATGTTGGGTCCGGGGCCCATTAGTGGGTGGAGAATGAGGATGACCATCCCCACAGGGCTTGGGGGTCGAGACCTGAAGGCCTTCGTGTCTCTTGCATTGATAATCGGTCCTGGGTTTCTTCCACCAGGAACATTAATGGCTCCCCTGAGTCTGCCCCTATGAGCTCGGCTGAGCCCTAACGAAGCACCGCGGCCTAGTGGATAGGGCACAGGTCTGGGAGTCAGAGGAACCTGGGCCCTAATCCTGGCTCTGCCATTTGTCCACTGTGTGACCCTGGGCAAGTCACTTGGCACTATATTAAACACTGGAGTAGATACAGGGTAGTCAGGTTGGACACAGTCCGTGTGCCACACGGGGCTCACAGTCGTAATCCCCATTTTACAATATGAGGTGATTGAGGTACAGAGAATGGTATTTTTTTCAATGTTATTTGATAAGCGTTTACTTTGTGCCAGGCACTGTACTAAGTGCTGTGTCTTATCCAAGGTCATACAGAGGACAAGTGGTGGCATCAGGATTCGAGCCCAGGTCCTTTGATTCCCAGGCCCATGCTTTTTCCACGGGCCAGGCTGCTTCTCTCTATTTGACCATAATTTCCTCATCTGCTTTCTCTCCCCACACATCCTCCCCACAAATGGTGCTGTTACCCCACAGAGACCTCTAATCTTTTGATCTCATTCAATTTCTCAACTCATCAAGGAGCGTGGCTCAGTGGAAAGAGCCCGGGTTTAGGAGTCAGAGGTTGCGGGTTCTAATCCCGGCTCCACAGCTAGCCAGCTGTGTGACTTTGGGCAAGTCACTTAACTTATCTGGGCCTCAGTTACCTCATCTGTAAAATGAGAATTAAAACTGTGAGTCTCACATGGACTTAGAACAGTGCTTTGCACATAGTAAGCACTTAACTTTCATTCATTCATTCATTCAATAGTATTTATTGAGCGCTTACTACGTGCAGAGCACTGTACTAAGCGCTTGGGATGAACAGGTCGGCAACAGATAGAGACAGTCCCTGCCGTTTGACGGGCTTACAGTCTAATCGGGGGAGATGGACAGACAAGAACAATGGCAATAAATAGAGTCTAGGGGAAGAACATCTCGTAAAAACAATGGCAACTAAATAGAATCAAGGCGATGTACAATTCATTAACAAAATAAATAGGGTAATGGAAATACATACAGTTGAGCGGACGAGTACAGTGCTGTGGGGAGGGGAAAGGAGAGGGGGAGGAGCAGAGGGAAAGGGGGAAAAGAGGGTTTAGCTGCGGAGAGGTGAAGGGGGGGTGGCAGAGGGAGTAGAGGGAGAAGGGAGCTCAGTCTGGGAAGGCCTCTTGGAGGAGGTGAGTTTTAAGTAGGGTTTTGAAGAGGGGAAGAGAATCAGTTTGGCGGAGGTGAGGAGGGAGGGCGTTCCAGGACCGCGGGAGGACGTGGCCCAGGGGTCGACGGCGGGATAGGCGAGACCGAGGGACGGTGAGGAGGTGGGCGGCGGAGGAGCGGAGCGTGCAGGGTGGGAGGTAGAAAGAGAGAAGGGAGGAGAGGTAGGAAGGGGCAAGGTGATGGAGAGCCTCGAAGCCTAGAGTGAGGAGTTTTTGTTTGGAGCGGAGGTTGATAGGCAGCCACTGGAGGTGTTTAAGAAGGGGAGTGACATGCCCAGATGGTTTCTGCAGGAAGATGAGTCGGGCAGCGGAGTGAAGAATAGACTGGAGCGGGGCGAGAGAGGAGGAAGAGAGGAAGAGAGGTCAGAGAGAAGGCTGACAGGGTAGTCTAGCCGGGATATAACAAGAGCCCGTAGCAGTAAGGTAGCCGTTTGGGTGGAGAGGAAAGGGCGGATCTTGGGGATATTGTATAGGTGAAACCGGCAGGTCTCGGTAACGGATAGGATGTGTGGGGTGAACGAGAGAGACGAGTCAAGGATGACACCGAGATCGCGGGCCCGAGAGACGGGAAGGATGGTCGTGCCATCCACGGTGATAGAGAAGTCTGGGAGAGGACCGGGTTTGGGAGGGAAGATGAGGAGCTCAGTCTTGCTCATGTTGAGTTTTAGGTGGCAGGCCGACATCCAGGTGGAGACATCCTGGAGGCAGGAGGAGATGCGAGCCTGAAGGGAGGGGGAGAGGACAGGGGCGGAGATGTAGATCTGCGTGTCATCTGCGTAGAGATGGTAGTCAAAGCCATAAGAGCGAATGAGTTCACCGAGGGAGTGAGTGTAAATGGAGAACAGAAGAGGGCCGAGAACTGACCCTTGAGGAACTCCAACAGTTAAAGGATGGGAGGGGGAAGAGGCTCCAGCGAAGGAGACCGAGAATGACCAGCCAGAGAGGTAAGAGGAGAACCGGAAGAGGACGGAGTCCGTGAAGCCAAGGTGAGATAAGGTATGGAGGAGGAGGGGATGGTCGACAGTGTCAAAGGCAGCAGAGAGGTCAAGGAGGATTAGAATGGAGTAGGAGCCATTGGATTTGGCAAGAAGGAGGTCACGGGTGACATTAGAGAGAGCAGTCTCGGTAGAGTGGAGGGGACGGAAGCCAGATTGGAGGGGGTCTAGGAGAGAATGGGAGTTAAGGAATTCTGAGCATCGATTGTAGACGACTCGTTCTAGGATTTTGGAAAGGAAGGGTAGTAGGGAGATAGGGCGATAACTGGAGGGGGAAGTGGGGTCAAGAGCGGGTTTTTTTAGGATGGGGGAGACGTGGGCATGTTTGAAGGCAGAGGGGAAGGAGCCCTTGGAGATTGAGTGGTTAAAAATAGAAGTTAAGGAAGGGAGGAGGGCAGGGGCGATGGTTTTAATAAGGTGAGAGGGAATGGGGTCCGAGGAGCAGGTGGAGGGGGTGGCACTTGCGAGGAGGGAGGAGATATCCTCTGAGGATACTGCAGGGAAGGATGGGAAAGTAGGGGAGAGGGTTGGTGGGGGGGAGGGGAGAGGCGGAGGGGTGACTTTGGGGAGCTCAGACCTGATCGTGTTGATTTTCGTGAGGAAATAGGTGGCCAGAGCATTGGGGGTGAGAGATAATAATAATAATAATAATGTTGGTATTTGTTAAGCGCTTACTATGTGCAGAGCACTGTTCTAAGCGCTGGGGTAAACACAGGGGAATCAGGTTGTCCCACGTGGGGCTCACAGTCTTAATCCCCATTTTACAGATGAGGGAACTGAGGCACAGAGAAGTTAAGTGACTTGCCCAGAGTCACACAGCTGACAAGTGGCAGAGCTGAGAGATGGGGGAGGGGGAGGAACAGGGGGCCTAAGGAGAGAGTTAAAGGTCCGGAACAGTCGGCGGGGGTGACGGGCATGGGTGTCGATGAGGGAGGAGAAGAAGCTTTGCCTGGCGGAGGAGAGGGCAGAGTTAAGGCAGGAAAGGATAAATTTGAAGTGTGTGAGGTCGGCTTGGTGCTTGGACTTTCGCCAGCAGCGCTCGGCAGCTCGAGCATAGGAGCGTAGGAGGCAGACGGAGGAGGTGATCCAGGGCTGTGGGTTAGTGGAGCGAGAGCGGCGGAGGGAAAGGGGGGCGAGAGAGTCGAGATGAGTAGAGAGGGTGGAGTTGAGAGCGGAGACCTGATCGTCGAGAGTGGGAAGAGAGGAAAGGGCGGCGAGGTGAGGAGAGATGCTATTGGAAAGACGGATGGGATCGAGAGAGCGGAGGTCTCTGTGGGGCAGTAGCGAAGATTTACAGGGGGAGGGAGTGTGAGAGATGAGGCAGGTGAGAAGGTTATGGTCAGAGAGAGGGATTTCAGAGTCGGTGAGGGAGGAGACAGTGCAGCGGTAGGAGATGACGAGATCGAGGGTGTGACCGAGTCGGTGAGTGGGCGCGGTACGGTGGAGGAGGAGGTCGGCAGAGTCGAGGAGGGATAGCAGGCGGGCGGCAGAGGAGTCGTCGGGTACATCCGTATGGATGTTGAAGTCTCCGAGGATCAGAGTGGGCAGAGAGAAAGAGAGGAGGAAGGTGAGAAAGGGGTCAAGGTGGTTGAAGAAGTCGGAGGTGGGACCGGGAGGGCGGTAGATGACGGCGACAAGTAACTGGAGGGGGTGGTAGAGGCGAATGATATGGGCTTCGAAGGAGGGGAAGGAGAAGGAGGGGGGAGGAGGGATAGTGCCGAAGCGGCAACGGGGCGAGAGGAGGAAACCGACGCCTCCTCCCTTACCGGTGAGTCTGGGGGAGTGGGAGAAGGAGAGGCCTCCACCGGAGAGAGCGGCGGCGGAGACCGTGTCTTCGGGAGAGAGCCACGTTTCCGAAAGGGCGAGGAGGAGGAGAGAGCGGGAGAGGAAAAGGTCATGGACGAAAGGTAGCTTACCTGTAATAGAGCGGGGGTTCCAGAGGCCACACTTGAAAGTAGCTGTGGGTGCAAAGGGGGGAGGGGGGAAGGGCGGGGGGAGGGGAGGGTTTGGATGGGAAGGAGGTGGCGGGGCCCTGGACGGGGAGAGGGGGATGAGGGGTAGCGGTGGGACAAGAGGACTGGGATGGGGCGTGGGTGGGGAAGAGAGAAGGGGGGAGGGGGTGAGGAGGGGGTTTGGTGGGGGGAAGAGTAGGGGGAGGGGGAAGAGGGGTAGCGCTGGTAAAGTGGGGTTCTAGGGCGGGAGAGGGGAGGGGGGGAGGAGACAGAGGAGAGAGCGGGAAAGAGCTGAGCGAGAGAGGGGAAGGGGAAGGGGAGGATAGGAAGTGGCGGGAGGGGGGAGGGAGGGAGGAGGGACATGGCGAGGCCAGAGAGGTGGGTGGCAGCACTGACAACAATAAACAGTAATAAACGAAATCGGTAATATAGCAACATGATACAGTATGATATAATACGGTAGTGCTAATATAGCAACATGATACAGTATGATACAATATAGTCGTGTTAATAAAAGGGCGATGACCAGGGTCGGGGGTAGGCTCGATTAAGGGGCGACCTGATCAAACTCAAAGTCTGACGACAATAAACAATAACAAGCGAAATCGCTAATATAGCAACATGGTACAGTAAGACACACTACAATACTGTTAATAAGCAGGCGATGACCAGGGTCGGGGGACGAGTCGACCCTACCCGATCAGACTCAAAGTCAAGCGGCCAGCGGCCGAGAGAGTCCCAGAGCTCATGACCAAATGTCCCTGTGGCGGCGGGGGGGCCCTGCAAATACCACCATTTTATTTAGCCTCCATACCCATACTATTTTCCCCTGATGACCAAATTCATGCTCTCAACACCATCCTCTCTACTTAACACACTCACTCCCCTATCCCTTTGTCGATCTCCTACCACTAACCCACAGCCCTGGATCACCTCCACAGTCCGCTTCCTTCGCTCTTCTGCACAAGCTGCAGAGCGCTGGTGATGAAAATCTAGATACCAGGCCGACATCATCCACTTCAAGTTTATTTTTATGTGCTTTAACTCTCCCCCTCCTCTGCCTGACAAAATTATTTCTCCATCCTTATTCACACCCATGTCCACTGCCTTTTCCAGTTCCAGGTGTTTAACTCCCTCCTCAAACCTCTTGCCCCTTCATCTCCCCCATCTCTTACCCCAGTGACCTGGCCACCTATTTAATTGAGAAAATTGAAACTTTCAGGCATAATCTCCCTAAAATCTCCCATGCCCCTGCCCAGTACCTCCCTCATTAATTAATTAATTAATTCATTCATTCATTCATTCGTTCAAATGTATTTATTGAGCACTTACTGTGTTCAGGGCACTGTACTAAGTGCTTGGAAAGTACAATTCAGCAATAAATAGAGACAATCCCTGCCCACAAAGGGCTCACAGCCTACCAGGGGGTAGGGGGAGAGGCAGACAGTAAAACAAGGAAAGAGGCATCAATAGCATCAATAAATAGAATTATAGATATATACACACCATTAATAAAATAAATACAATTATAAATATGTACATTCATACACCAGTGCTGTGGGGTAGGGAGGGGGGTAGAGCAGAGGGAGCAAGTGGGGGTGATGGGGAAGGGTAGGGGAGCAGAGGAAAGGGGGGCTTAGTCCAGGAAGGCCTCCTGGAAGAGGTGAGCTTTCAGTAGGGCTTTTAAAGGCCCATCCACCTCCACATCAAACATAAATTGCTCCTTTAAAACTAATTTATTCACATTCCTCAATCTTTTCTATCTTGCTGCTGAATCCTTGCCCACTTCCTCTTTCTAATAATAATAATAATAATAATAATTTTGTTATTAATTAAGTCCTTACTATGTGTCAGGCACTGTATAACCACTGCGGTAGATACGAGATATCAGGTCCCTCATGGGGCTCAAAACATAAGTAAGACAAACAGGTATTAAATCTCTATTTTGCAGATGATGAGGCAATTTAGGCACAGAGCAGTTAAGTGACTTGCATAAGGTCACACTGTTGGTACGTGGCAGAGCCAGAATTAAAACCCTGGACCTCTGACTCCCAGGCCTGTGCTCTTTCCACTTGATTGAGATTGAGAAGCAGCATGGCTCAGTGGAAAGAGCCCGAGCTTGGGAGCCAGAGTTCATGGGTTCAAATCCCGGCTCTGCCACTTCATTCATTCATTCATTCAATAGTATTTATTGAGCGCTTACTATGTGCAGAGCACTGTACTAAGCGCTTGGAATGAACAAGTCGACAACAGATAGAGACAGTCCCTGCTGTTTGACGGGCTTACGGTCTAATCGGGGGAGACGGACAAACAAGACAATGGCAATAAATAGAGTCAAGGGGAAGAACATCTCATAAAAACAATGGCAACTAAATAGAATCAAGGCGATGTACATTTCATTAACAAAATAAATAGGGTAATGAAATATGTACAGTTGAGCGGACGAGTACAGTGCTGAGGGGATGGGAAGGGAGAGGGGGAGGAGCAGAGGAAAATGGGGGGAAAAGAGGGTTAAGCTGCGGAGAGGTGAAGGGGGGGTAGTAGAGGGAGTAGAGGGAGAAGAGGAGTTCAGTCTGGGAAGGCCTCTTGGAGGAGGTGAGTTTTAAGTAGGGTTTTGAAGAGGGGAAGAGAATCAGTTTGGCGGAGGTGAGGAGGGAGGGCGTTCCAGGACCGCGGGAGGACATGGCTCAGGGGTCGATGGCGGGATGGGCGAGACCAAGGGACGGTGAGGAGGTGGATGGCGGAGGAGCGGAGCGTGCGGGATGGGCGGTAGAAAGAGAGAAGGGAGGAGAGGTAGGAAGGGGCAAGGTGATGGAGAGCCTCGAAGCCCAGAGTGAGGAGTTTTTGTTTGGAGCGGAGGTTGATAGGCAACCACTGGAGGTGTTTAAGAAGGGGAGTGACATGCCCAGATCATTTCTGCAGGAAGATGAGCCGGGCAGCGGAGTGAAGAATAGACCGGAGCAGGGCGAGAGAGGAGGAAGAGAGGTCAGAGAGACGGCTGACACAGTAGTCTAGCCGGGATATAACGAGAGCCCGTAGCAGTGAGGTAGCCGTTTGGGTGGAGAGGAAAGGGCGGATCTTGGCGATATTGTAAAAGGGAAACCGGCAGGTCTTGGTAACGGATGGGATGTGTGGGGTGAACAAGAGAGACGAGTCAAGGATGACACAGAGATTGCGGGCCCAAGAGATGGGAAGGATGGTCGTGCCATCCACATCCACAGTGATAGGGAAGTCTGGGAGAGAACCGGGTTTGGGAGGGAACAGGAGGAGCTCAGTCTTGCTCATGTTGAGTTTTAGGTGGCGGGCCGACATCCAGGTGGAGACATCCTGGAGGCAGGAGGAGATGCGAGCCTGAAGGGAGGGGGAGAGGACAGGGGCGGAGATGTAGATCTGCGTGTCATCTGCGTAGAGATGGTAGTCAAAGCCATGAGAGCGAATGAGTTCACCGAGGGAGTGAGTGTAAATGGAGAACAGAAGAGGGCCAAGAAATGACCCTTGAGGAACTCCAACAGTTAAAGGACGGGAGGGGGAGCAGGCACCAGCGAAGGAGACCGAGAATGATCGGCCAGAGAGGTAAGAGGAGAACCGGGAGAGGACGGAGTCCATGAAGCCAAGGTGAGATAAGGTATGGAGGAGGAGGGGATGGTCGACAGTGTCAAAGGCAGCAGACAGGTCAAGGAGGATCAGAATGGAGTAGAAGCCATTGGATTTGGCAAGAAGGAGGTGATGGGTGACCTTAGAGAGAGCAGTCTCGGTAGAGTAGAGGGGACAGAAGCCAGATTGGAGGGGGTCCAGGAGAGAATGGGAGTTAAGGAATTCTAAGCATCGATTGTAGACGACTCGTTCTAGGATTTGTCAACTGTGTGACTGTGGGCATGTCGCTAAACTTCTCTGTGCCTCAGTTCCCTCATCTGTAAAATGGGGATTAACTGTGAGCCTCACGTGGGACAACCTGATTACTCTGTATCTACCCCAGAGCTTAGAACAGTGCTCTGCACATAGTAAGCGCTTAACAAATACCAACATTATTATTCAACTAGCCAGCTCTTTCCACTAGGCCAAGCTGCTTCTCTATGGTATAGAACTCCCTATCCCTTCATATGTAACAGTCCACCACTTTCAAAACCTTTAAAACCTTTCAAAACCTTATTAAAATCTCATTTCTTCCAAGATGTCTTCTCCGATTATGTCCCTTTTTTCTCTATTCACCTTCCCTTCTGTGTTGTGTGTACTTGAATCAGTACCCTTGAAGTATTTGATACTCACCCCACCTTCAGCCCCACAGCACTTATGTACAAACCCATAATTTATCTTCATATCTGTATCCCCCTCTAGGCTGCAAGGTTCCTGTGGGAAGGGAACGTGTCTACCAACTCTGTTATATTGTACTCTCCCAAACACTTAGTACAGCCAAGTAGTTAGTACAGCTAAGCCCAGAGTAAGCATTTAAATTTGGTTGATTGATTGAAGATTGATTGACTGATCTTCTGATCTCATTGATCTCTCTCACTCCAGTCTTTCCCCTTTCAATTCCATACTTTACATTTCTGCCCAGATCCAATTTCTAAAATTAATTTCTGCAGACACCTAACTGCTCCTAAAAAACTTCAAGGGTAATTTTTTGAGGTTCTGTGAGAATGGCATTTTAGAAAGATGATCTGATCACTGGCTTTAAGGGTCTCCACAGTTTTTCTCCTTCTTACATAACTTCTCTCTTCTCCCATTACACCCCAGCTTCCACTCTTCATTTTCCTTAAAATAATCTACTTAATGTGCCTTGATCAGGAACAGGCATTGCTCCTGCCTCTAACATCTTGCTTACACACCCTTCTTCCTGCCTGGAACTCCCCTTCCCTTCAAATCCACCAGACTATAGCTCTCCCATCTTCAGTGGAAGCCCCACTTATTCCAAGAGAAGCAGTGTAGCCTAGGGGAAAGAGCTCAGGTCTGGGAATCAGAGGTCCTGGGTTCTAGCCCTAGCTCCACCACTATTCTGCGGTGTGAACTTGGGCAAATTATTTAACTTCTCTCTGCCTCAATTACCTCACCTGTCAAATGGGGATTAAAAATGCAAACGTCAAACAGTGCCAGGCACATCATAAGGCTTCAACAAATGCCACTAAAAAAGGAGGCCTTCCACATTCAATTTTCTTCTCCCTAAGTCATATCTCCCATCTGCTATACCTCACCAACTTTGTGCTATCATCATACTTTTACATTCCTGGCTGCCCATAGCACTTCTCTACTCTATTTACTTTTTTCAAACAATTACTCATCCAAAAATCCACCTTTCTAGTCTCTTTTTCATCTTAGCTATAAATTATTTGGTGTCCATCCCCTGCTGGACATCTTCTTGAAGGCAGAGGTCACATCTAACTCTAACTCTATTGTTGTCCTCTAAGGGCTTAGTACAGTTCACTGTACTCACTACCCGATCCTCACTACCTTCCTTCCCATAACGGGGGACTCCTGCTCTGGATATGCTGTATGTATGCTGAGCCAGGGATAAGAGTTGCTCCTATATGCTCTTGCTGTCCTCCCAAATGCTCAGTAAATACGACTGATTGATCAATTGATTCTCAGAAGAGCAGAAGCCTCAGGGAGGGCAGGCATCAAAAACACTTGTTGAGAGTGAAGAGGAGGTCCATGTTCTTGTAATAGTCACCAGAAAAGGATAGAATATTATGTATAGAATATTCCTTTGTTCTTTCCCACTCCCCAGCCCACTGCCTTACATATATAACTGTAATTTATTTATTTGTACTGATGTCTGTCTCCCTCACTCTAGACCGTAAGCTGTAAGGGAATGTGTCTGTTTATTGTTGCACTGTGCTTTCCCAAGCACTTAGTAAGGAGCTCTGCACACAGTAAGCACTCGATGAATATGATTGAATGAATGAACGAATATGCATAACTGTACCCTTGACTAATCAATGATAGCTATGGAGATTCGCCATTTCAAGCAAAGGAAAATATAAATCTTCTTACATGCAAAACTTACCTTCATTAACTTTAAAATCAAATTCCACCCAAAGACTTGTATAAAGTTACTTGTTTCAGCAATTTTCAGAGTGGTATTTCCCTCGTTACCTTGGGCTCCCACCCTCCATCATCTATATCGGCCTGAATGGAACATGTCTGCCAACTCTGTTATACTGTACTTTCCGAACGGTTTAGTGCAGTGCTCTGCATACACCAAGTGCTCAATAAATACAATTGATTGATTGACTGCAAGATAAGGTGAATTTCCCCCACACTCAGCTCCATCTGGGGCTGTAAACTAGGTGACGGTCAATTTTTGCAGTCAGCGCTTCAATTCCAGTTTGATTCATCTGGAAATGAAGAGCCTATTTGCAGGTGAAAATTGACTGATTATGCTAGGGATATATCTCAACATAGAAGCTAATTTGACCATTTTTTATGGTATATGTTAGGCATTTACTATGTGTCTAGCACTGCTCTAAACACTGTGATAGATACAAGTTTATCAGGTTGAACACAGTCCCTGTCCCACATAGGGCTTACAGTCTCAGCTGGTGGGAGGAGGGTTTAATCCACATTTTACAAATGAGGTAACTGAGAAATGGATAAATTAAGTGACTAGCCCAAGTTCACATAGTAAGCAACTGGCAGAGGTAGAATTAGAACCCAGGTCCCCCAACTCCCAGATCTGTGGCCTTTCCACTACGTCATGCTGTTTCTCACTTTGACGTCCACTTCCTCCACTAAGAGTTTCCCAAACTCTTATTACAATGCTCTGCACACAGTAAGCACTAAATAAATGCCATTGGTTGATTGTTTGTTTGAAGAGCTTGAACAAACTTTGAGGAATCATTTTCCCAAAAAAATTGAACTTGCAAAAGCCAATGAACTTACTGGGTTACTTGTAACTTCCCCCAGAGTCCAGCCTCTTTCTGGAAGGTTCTGCTCACCCAATCAAACAATGAACACCTTCGCTGAGCTGGGAGATGAAGGTGGGGGCAGTAGGTATTGATCAAATTACCCAGACGGTTCCATGTGTTATCTTAAACCTTTGTTACTAAGTGACACAGAAGGGATACTCAAAAGTAATTTGACGACAATTTTCTTTTCCAGTTCCTTCTAGTGAAGTTTTATCAACAGGAATGAGCGGCAGGAAAGAGGCACGATAAAGGATAAATGCCAAGTGAGGGTGAGGAAGTTTGATTAATGACGAAAAGCTACTAAACTTTACAGAAGACTCCCGTTGGCTGAAAAGTCCACAGACTGTTTGAATTTAGTACATTGTGTCATGGCCGGGCATCCTGTTGGAATGGCTTGGCTTGATAACATTTCTGAAAGATCTTTGTTCCGCATCTTGTCCTAAAGAAATTAGAAGCCCATCATGTCCAGCAGGCAGAAGAAAGTTATTTTTGGAGTGGCTGGCTTGTTCAGCTTCGCTTGTGCCCTGGGCGTTCTAGCAGCCACAGGCACGCAGTCGTGGATTAAAGGAACAATATTCTGCCAAACCGGAGCCCTGCTCGTCAATGCTTCGGGACAAGAACTGGAGAAGTTTATTGGCGAAATTCAGTATGGGCTCTTCTCGGGCGAGCGAGTCCGACAGTGCGGGTTAGGAGGGAGACCTTTTCAGTTTTCATGTAAGTAACAATTGCATTTGAATTATTGATAGTAGGGCAGGCGCACCCTTCCACAAAGGTAGAAGAAACAGATCCTTGGATCTTTGAGGGTTTTAAAGGGGTTGGGAAATATTTTCAGAATTGTTGGGATTGTCCTCGGAGTAGTTTACTTTATGACAGCTTTTATTTAGGCTATTATGGCTTTTAATTCAAATTCAGAGGCATTGTTATGATTTATTTCAGTGGACACTCAAGGCCAGGGAAAGGAAGTTTTATTTATGGTAAAGAGTGTTCGAAAGGAGGCTTTGCCTTCTCTTGTTTACTCTCTGCTGGGATCTTGAAAAACATGATATTTATCACGACTTTGAAGACCTCTTCAGATGTTCATATAGACCATTTATTTATTGATTTCTGAACTCTTCACCATTAGAAATTAGTGATGATCACCAGTACTAACAGAGTATGGTAAAAAAAAAAAATGCCTATTTATTCATTAGCTTTTCAGTGTCAGTGACCTTGACCTTGTAACCGGCAAGTCAGAGTTGGTGTGGAGAGTTTTATGAGGAGAGGGGGTTGAGCAGCAGTATTCATAACCCATTTTTCTTGAGGGAAATTTTTAAAATTAACAAGTAAATGTGCACGACATTAAATGGAAATTAGCACAAAGCCATCCGTTATGTCTCCCATGCAACATGCAACCAGAAATTATTATTTAAAAAGGACAGTTTGGAGCACTCTTTTGAAGACACTGCTAGTAAATTACTGACATAAATCACTCTTCAGGAAAGAAGGTTACCAACTGAAGCACTTTGAATAAATTAGTCTGCCTCTTTCTTTCCCTGCAAAGGTGGAAGACTAAATTAATTGAATTTATTATTAACATTTGCCATCTCTAATTAAATTTCAATGCCGAACTATTTATAGTTCTGAAACGACTCCTTTTACTGTCCCTGCCGACCCTGGGCCTTTCTTACATTCTACCCACCCACGTTCCACGTGATAGGAATTTTCATACAGTTCCACTAAACCCCCAAGAATGACTTTTCCTCTCCAAGAGCTGATTATGAACTGGTGATGATAAAGCAGCCACACTATGTGCTGGATGGATTTCATTCCACATTCATTAAGGTAATGAAGCTTACAAAGTTGCTAAGCCTTCTTTTCCTTGGGAGAAGGTGAACAAAGCAGAACATCTCATGATTTGTAACTGTAACTTAAAAAAGCTAGGGGGGTAATTTAAGCATCTGAGTCAGCGAAGGCCTGAGAGGGTTGGGAAGTCTCTCACTAATGAGTTTTGGCAAAAACGGAGAATGAACGGTCGATTTACTAGAGTCCTTGGATTTTCCTCCAGTAAAACAGCTGTAGAAAATCTCTGCTGGTCCAGTGGCAACACCTCCCATGTTGTCTGCTTCATTTATCTATCAATCTATGGCATTTATTAATAATAATAATAATGCTGGTATTTGTTAAGCGCTTACTATGTGCAGAGCACTGTTCTAAGCGCTGGGGTAGACACAGGGGAATCAGGTTGTCCCACGTGGGACTCACAGTCTTAATCCCCATTTTACAGATGAGGTAACTGAGGCCAGAGAAGTTAAGTGACTTGCCCACAGTCACCCAGCTGACAAGTGGCCGAGCTGGGATTCGAACCCATGACCTCTGACTCCAAAGCCCGTGCTCTTTCCACTGAGCCACGCTGCTTCTCTGATTTATTGAGCACTAACTTGTCTAGACCAACTGTCTCAAGTTCCTCTCCTCCAGTTCTCTCCTTGGACCTCTCCAATCTGGCTTCCTTCCCTTCACTCCACAGAAACCATCCTCTCAGAGGTCACCAATGATCTCTTCCTTACAAAATCCAACAGCCTGTATTCTGTCCTAATCCTTCTTGACTTCTCAAATGCCTCTGACACTGTTGACCACCCCCTTCTCCTGGAAACATTATTCCACCTCAGTTTCATTGACTCTATCCTCTCCTGGTTTTCCTCATCTCTATGGCCTTCATTCTCAGTCTCTTTGATGGGCTCCTCCTCTGACTCCCACCCACTAACTGTGGGGGGGGGGAGGGGGGGGGCGGGTCCCTCAAGGTTCAGTTCTGGGTCCTCTTCAATTCTCCATCTCCATCCACTCCCTTGGAGAACTCTTTCACTCAAATTGCTTCAACTACCAACTCAAGGTGGATGATACCCAAATCAAAATCTCCGGAAGCAGCCTGGCTTAGTGGAGGGAAAGTCAAACAGAGGTATAGCCATTCCTTTCCTAGCTTGGGCAGTGGCTAGTGAGTGGAAGGCCATCTGCTACACGTCAAAACTCACCTGTGCTGGGCAGCAGCAGTGTGGGAGAGAGTCGAGAATGGAGATTCAAGTTGACTGCGCAGAAAAAAGGCAATGGTAAACCATTGCTGTATTGTTTCCAAGAAAACTCTATGGATCCACTGCTGGAACAATTGCAGATGGAGGTGGGGTGCTCTGGGAGAAATGTGACCACGGTGTTGCTATGGATTGGAGGTGACTCGACGGCAGAAGACAAGACAAGCATGACCTTTAGATTGGACAAAATAAGAATACGAGCATTCAAGGGAAAAGAATAGGACACAATTGAAAGATGACTGTGGTGCACTGAACTTACTTACGTAAAATGCCTCTTTATCTCCTCCAGGCTGTAAACTCCTTATGGGCAGAAACTGTGTCCATTTACTCTGTTGTACTCTCCAAGTGCTTTGTACAGTAACCTGCACATAATAAGAGCTCAGTAAATTGATTGATTGATTGGTTCTCCATTTATATCACCTAAACAATTCTGCTGTAGTTTTACTACCATTTTAAAAGCAAAGTTTGTATTCCTTTTAATTTAATCTATCAATCACTGGATATCTATTGAGCACTTCCTGAGTGCAGAGCACTGTACTAAACCTTTGAGATAACAATGATAATAATAATATTGGTATTTATTAAGCGCTTACTATGTGCAGAGCACTGTTCTAAGCGCTGGGGTAGAGACAGGGTAATCAGGTTTCCCATGTGAGGCTCACAGTCTTAATCCCCATTTTACAGATGAGGTAACTGAGGCACAGAGAACTTAAGTGACTTGCCCACAGCCACACAGCTGACCAGTGGCAGATCAGGATTCGACCCATGACCTCTGACTCCCAAGCCCATGCTCTTTCCACTGAGTCACGCTGCTTCTCTACTTTTGAGAGAGTACAACGTGATAGAGTTGGTAGACACATTCCCTGCCCATAGAGAGCTTACAGTCTCCTGGGGAGACAGACTTTAAAATAAATTATGGATAAGTACATAAGAGCTGTGGGTCTGAGGGCGGAGTGGCTATCAAATGCTAAAAAGGTACAGATCCAAGTGCTTAAGGCCATTAAAAATTCCATGATTCTATCAGGGGTGCCTTTTCTCTTTAGTGCACATAAAAGCAGGCCAGTGAGAATTTTCTGAACTAAAAATAAACATTTTGTAAATCATGGGCACCTCTAACTCCAATACCTCAACTCAGCCCATTTGAATCCTCTTTAATGAAAAGAGGTTGTAATACCAGATTTGACCCAAATTTTTCTTCTGGCAAATGCAGATCAGGAACTCCATACCTGCCCTGGAAAGCTCACAGGAAGGGCAGGCAGAGTTACTTGCTATTTCATCCCCAAGAACCTCCGGGCTGGAACACAAGTCATTTCCCAAGATTCTTCTTTCTCTTTTATCCTTAGAAAAGGACTGAGAAAATACTACCATTTCAGAGGACCAGCGTGGCTCAGTTGAAAGAGCACGGGCTTGGGAGTCAGCGGTCATGGGTTCGAATCCTGATCTGCCACTTGTCAGCTGTGTAACTTTGGGCAAGTCACTTAACTTCTCTGTGCCTCAGTTACCTCATCTGTAGAATGGGGATTAAAACCGTGAGCCTCACGTGGGACAATCTGATTACCCTGTATCTAGCCCAGCGCTTAGAACAGTGCTCTGCACATAGTAAGCGCTTAACAAATACCAATATTATTATTATTATTTATTATTGAAAAATTGCAGAAAAAAGGTCTTTTGTCCTTTATGGATTGTTCTGAGGCTATTTTTCATCATCTAGATGAAGAAAATGCAGTATCATCCCTTAATGATAGCATATACTTGAACATCACCAAGTAGCTAACCAGACCTGTGTTGAGGTAAATTTTCATCTGGGTGGTGACCCATTATGAAGAGATATGGCTTAGGCCCTTTTCCCAACAAAAACTGATTTTTCCTCTATGCTATCGCAAATGTCCCAATAGGTGTGACACTTATGCACAATATATACGTCGCTAGCGTAACGCCTAGAAATGTGATATACCATGCCAGAGGAAAGAAGGCCCAGAAAATAGGTTAGACGATTTAGTTCTGTTTGTTCCCATTAAATGCTCCCCACTGACCACTATATCTCTTTTAATTATAAAAAGCATTTGCTCTGCCAGCAAGCTCTGTTATGCTGGGAAAGCCTTCTGCTTCATTTACTCTGGCTGATTCTCATCAGTTTCTGGGTCAGCACTTCATTTTCGAAAGGTCACCAGCACTCATACCTCGCACACAAATTCATTCATTACCGTGAAGGAATGTTTTTCTTTTGAGACGACGCGACTGCTGGGTCTAATTTTTCCTGATATGTCACCTGTAAAATTTTAATGATGATGCTTAAATTCTAAATGCAGCCATCAAGACAACATCCAGTGACAGGATAAAGGGAGAGGTTTTTTTAAAATATATTTTGAGGGTTAAAAAAATTAATAATTGGAGAAAAAACTATTAGTAGGATCCAGGCTGCAAGACACCACAAAATTAAAAATCTGAGTATCTACCAAAGGATCCATTTTTTCCCTAGAAATACTGATATTCAATGCAGGGCACTGATGCTGGCATAAGGAAGGCTGTGTTTTTATTAGGAGAAAAATGGATCCGAAATGACTACATACTTAATTCAGGACATATGGCCCCAAACATCAATCACAGAGCCTGGAATTTGAATGTTACAGGGTCTCACCCCACTTTATGCTGAAAAGGTCAGGGATGATGGAAGTGCAGGATGTTTTAATAGTGTGGGGAATGAGCTAAGAAGAGCCCTAATTCTAGTTCTGCTCTGCTCTCTACTAAGCGCTGGTGTAGATACAAGCTAATCAGGTTGGACACATCCCCTGGCCCACTGGGGCTCACAGTCTTAACCCCCATTTTATAGTTGAGGAAACTGAGGCCCAGAGAAGTTAAGTGATTTGTCCAAATTCACACAGCAGACAAGTGGCAAAGCCAGGATTAGAACCTAGGTCCTATTTACCCCCAGGCTTGTGCTCTATATACTAGGCCATGCTGCTTCTCAAAATTCAGTGAGTCCCATCCATTTGCCAGCTGCGTGAACTTGGGCAAGTCACATAACTTCTCCGGGCCTCAGTTTCCTCATTTGTAAAATGGGGGTTACCTACCTGTTATCCCTTCCCCTTAGACTGTGAGCCCCATGTAATAATAATAATGTTGGTATTTGTTAAGCATTTACTATGTGCCGAGCACTGTTCTAAGCGCTGGGGTAGACACAGGGGAATCAGGTTGCCCCACATGGGGCTCACAGTCTTAATCCCCATTTTCCAGATGAGGTAACTGAGGCACAGAGAAGTGAAGTGACTTGCCCAAAGTCACACAGCTGACAAGTGGCCGAGCCGGGTTTCAAACCCATGACCTCTGACTCCAAAGCCCGTGCTCTTTCCAGTGAGCCATGCTGGACTGTTCTGATTGAACTGTGTCTAACCTAGCACTTAGCACAGTCCTTGGCACATAATATGCACTTAATAAATACTAAGATGATTACTCTCATTTAGAGGGGAAGTAACCTATGGGCCATGAAGCAGCCTCATCATCGCCGCAGGCTTTCATATTGGGTCCTCCCCAGATATTTCATAAGGCTGATGAGAGATTCACCACTCAAGAGTCCAGTGGAATCCAGCCTTCCCACATTACCCCAACTCCTGACATCCAGCAGGGAGTTGACCACAAGCCCAATCACAAAGGAGGGAAGGGAGGAAATGGTGGAAGGAGGGAGAGAGGATAAGAGGGATGGAAGGAAATAGAGGGAAAGAGGAGATGCTCCTCCCCATCCTTCCTGGCCCTGCAAATCCCTGAGGAGCTGCAGCAATACCTGGGCTTGGTTCAAGTCAGGGACTTGAGGGTTAATTTAAAGAAAGAAAAAAAAACTACTGAAGCATGAGTGGAGGAGGGGGAAGAAAAGAAGCAGGAGCCTAAATTGAGGTGGGGAAGGGGGTGAAGAAAACCACTGGGAAGAGGGGCGATCAGGAGGTCTGGCATGGAAGGGATCAGCTTAGGTGCAGTGATTGAACATCCACTGGGAACAAGGTTTAGGTACGATAGGATAAATCAGTAAAATGTGCAGGACCTATCCTTGCACGTACTGTGGGATGATTATAATTCGGGATATGCCCATATTGTTGCTGAGCAGGCATAAGGGTGAAGTTGCAGTTGACAGGCTGGCTGTCTGGCTGAGGTTTGGCCCTGGATTTTGGATTTCCACCAGTAACACTGAGCTGCAGAAGGTGCAGGAGCATGAAAGTTAGCAGTGTACTGAGCGTGATCCCTGGCTGGGGGTTGGGGATGTGAGAGGATTTGAAGGTGGGGCAAGGGAGCTAAATTCCACTGAGGGGGAGTGGTTGAAATGTAGAGAGTTGTTAGAGAATCTGGAAGAGACAGGGGAAGGAAAGGGAGGCAGGAACCCAATTCTCTGAGCTATCTCCCAGCCAGAGCCCTTGAAGTCAGCAGCCCATACAGCATTATAGTGTAGTGGAATGAGCTCAAGAATGGGAATCAGGAAACCTGACTTCTAATCCTGGCCCTGCCACTTAGTATTATCTGTCTTTATTTATCAAAGGTGATTCTACTGGATATGAGATTTTTAGCACTTTTATACAAATCTGGAATTTATTTATATTAGTGTTTGCCTCCTCCTCTAGACTGTAAGCTTGTTGTGAGGCGGGAAGGTGTCTACCAACTCTATTACACTCTACTCTCCCAAGCACTTAGTACAGTGCTTATAGTAAGTGCTCAGTAAATATCGATTTATGGATTGATTTGTTCAGGTGTGGCTGAAAAGACTGATGTATGCCACAGGGCAATTAAATGATCCTTAGTTTTCATGAAACAAGGGACAATATCTTGCACTCCCTACAGCACTCCATATTAGCATAGGACTTTTATTAGAGAAGCAGCATGGCCTAGTGTGTAGAGTATGGGCCTGGGAGTCAGAAGGTTGTGGTTTCTAATCCTGTCTCTGCCACTTGTCTGCTGTGTACCCTTGGGTAAGACTGTTCACTTCTCTGTGCCTCAGTTCCCTCATCTGTAAAATGGGGATTAAGACTGTGCCCCATGTGGGACAGGGACTGTGTCCAACCTGATTAGCATCTATCTGCCCCAGTGCTTAGAGCTGAGCTAAGCACATAGTAAGCACTTGAAAAATACCATTATTATTATTATTAATAGTAATTATTATTGGAGTAATTAAGTGCTTACTCTGTGCCAAGTACTACAATATATTAAGCACTGCAGTAGATACAAGATAAGGAAGTCAGAAACAAGCATTATTCTACATGGGACACATGATAAAAATCAAATAACTAATAGTATTTCTTGACCATTTGTTTTTATTCTTAAAGGTATGTATTAAGCACTTACTATGTACCAGGCACTGTTCTAAGCACTGGGGTAGAAACAAGGTAATCAGGTTGAACACAGTCCCTGTTCCACATGGAGCTCACAGTCATAATTTCCATTTTACAGATGAAGTAACTGAGACACAAAGAAGTTAAGTGACTTGCTCAAGGTCACACTGCAGGCAAGTGATGGAGCTGGGACTAGAATCCAATTCCAACACTGTACCTTGGGAGAATATAATTCAACTTAACTAGTTGACATCCCCTGCTCACAAGGAGCTTAGAGTCTAAAGGAATTCAAAGTAAGAGGGAGAACTGGCATTCAATCCCCATTTTACAGATGAGGAAATTGGGTCACAGAGAAGTTAAGTGACTTGCCTACCATCACATAGAAGGCAAGTTGCAGAACAGGATAAGAACCCACCTCTCCTGACTCCCAGGCTTCTGTTCTTTCCCCTGGACCATGCTGCTTCTTCACTTAGCCTTCCCTATTAAAGCCAACTGGTTTTTATAGTGAGGGGGGGCAAAAGTTACTGATAGGAGTATTGGACTCAGCTGGCAATTAGGCCTCAGTTTCACAGAGTATAAAATGGTTTTGACACTTGCCAAAAAGTAGCTCACTCTTCGCCAGCTGAAAACTATTGGCTTTAGGCAGGTGTTCGCTGGATCGATTCAGTAGATCAATCAAGAAATCAAACAGTAGTATGCATTTAGTGCTTACTGTGTGCAGAGCTAGAAGATGAATTCTTCTTGTTCACAAGAAATTTTCAATCTAGCTGGAAATAATTACAAATAGAAAATAATAATAATAATGGTACTTGTTAAGTGTTTACTAGGTGCCAAACACTGTTCTAAGCACTGGGGTAGATACATGGTAGTCAGGTTGGACACACTCCCTGTCCCACATAGGGCTCACAGTCTTAGTCTCCGTTTTAGAGATGAGGGAACTGAGGCCCAGAGAAGTGAAGTGACTTGCCCTAGGTCACATAGCAGACATGGGGGAGCCAGTATTAGAACCCATGACCTTCTGACTCCCAAGCCTATGCTCTATCCACTAAGCCACGCTGCTTCTCAGAGTGCTCAGGGAGCATAGTATGTAAATCAGTGTGTGCCAGAGTGCAACAAGTAGTGAGTACAAAAGTACTGAGATGATAGGAGGGAGGATAGAATCTGGGAGTAGCCAAATGAATCAGGGAAAGCTTCCTGAGGGAGGTGGGATTTCAGAAGGTTCAGAAATGAGGAGAGTCACGGTCTGGAGATTTTGAAAGGAGAGGAAATTCAACACAGGAGGAAGGGTTCAAGTTAGGCAGGAGAATCAAGAATGGGGCACAGTGAGAAGGGGAGCTTGGAGGAATGGAGAGTGTTACCTGGGGTAATGGGAGATGAGCGAATGAAGGTGCGTGGCTCAGTGGAAAGAACCCGGGCTTAGGAGTCAGCGGTCAGGGTTCTAATCCCGGCTCTGCCACCTGTCAGCTGTGTGACTTTGGGCAAGTCGCTTAACTTCTCGGTGCCTCACTTACCTCATCTGTAAAATGGGGATTAAGACTCTGAGCCTCACGTGGGACAACCTGATTACCCTGTATCTACCCCAATGCTTAGAACAGTGCTTGGCACATAGTGCTTAATAAATACCAACATTATTATTATTATTAAAGCCAGGAGTTTAAGTTTGGTGCAAACATGAATGGAGACTTTTGAGGAGTGGAGCGATGGGTGCACAATAACATTTAAGAAAGTGGTTCCCTCCTCTGTAAAATGTAGAGGATTGAATTGAATGAGAGTTGAGAAGTGCAGCAGCAGCAGCTAAGCGAGAAGCGAAATCTCATCTGATTCCTTGTGAGCCTGTCAATGGGCAGGGATTGTCTCTATCTGTTGTCGAATTGTATATTCCAAGCACTTAGTACTGTGCTCTGCACATAGTAAGCGCTCAATAAATACTACTGAATGAATCCGATGTCTCTGCCACAGGCACTCCATGGTTTTCCTCACAACCTCCCTCCTGCCTGGAACTCCTTCCCCTCTTACATCTGACTGACTCTGTAAGAGAGTGTACCCCATGTGGGACAGGGTCTGTATCCAACCCAATTAACTTGTATCTACCCTGGTGCTTAGAACAGTGCTTGGCACATCATAAGTGCTTAACAAGTACCATAATACTTCTTATTATTATTATGAGGGGAGATGTTGGAGAGAGGGGGATCAGTAAGGAGGCTGATATTTCACTTTCCTGACTACCTCACACCCACATTCCTTCTTCTAGCCTCTATGCTATGAAATAAACCAAACCGAAATGATCCCTTCAGTGGATCTGACAACTCATTTAAGACCAAAAAAAGGGCTGTTTTGTTCCATGAATTTAATGTTCATTTCTGTCATTAAACTCCTCCAACTTTGACTTTCTCAGTTCATTTTGAAGGTAGAGTTGTCACCATATAACACCATATAAGATCAAAATTCTGCAGTCCTTAGAATCAAGAAACTATTTTGAACTTTTGTAGATTTGGGACTATAGGGCTTCAGATTCTGGCCTGAATTCTGAGAAACCTCCTCAGATTGTTCTGTTTGCCCTAGAAGGCAGGTTTTAAATGACCCTGTGATTGATTTAAATATGAATATGAATTAAGGAAAGCCTGCTGAGGGAGGTGGGATTTCAGAAGGTTCAGAAATGGGGAGAGTCTGATCAATTCAGACTGGAGAATTTAATGAACAATTTAAATCACCATTTAATGAACAACTGAATGAGAGTTGAGAAGTGCAGCAGCAGCAGCTAAGCGAGAAGCGAAATCTCATCTGATTCCTTGTGAGCCTGTCAATGGGCAGGGATTGTCTCTATCTGTTGTCGAATTGTATATTCCAAGCACTTAGTACTGTGCTCTGCACATAGTAAGCGCTCAATAAATACTACTGAATGAATCCGATGTCTCTGCCACAGGCACTCCATGGTTTTCCTCACAACCTCCCTCCTGCCTGGAACTCCTTCCCCTCTTACATCTGACTGACCACCACTCTCCCCATCTTCAAAGCCTACTAAAATCACATCTCCAGACAACCACTCATATCCCCATCCTATATTCCCTCCTTACCACATCACCTGTGTACTTGAGTCCATGCCCATGTCATGCCGTGTCATGTCCATGCTAAGAGTGCTTAGAGCGCTCTGATACTCATGCCATCCCCACAAAACTTATCTACACATCCTCATAATCCATAGCTTCTCCTACCTACAATTTATTTAATATCTGTCTCCCCAGCTCCTTGAGGGCAGGGAGTATGTCTCCCAAACCTGTCCTCCCAAGCACTTAGGACAGTGCTCTTCCCAGAGCACTTCTATCCTCCCAAGCATTTAGTTCAGTGTGCTGCACACAGTAAGTGTTCAATAGATACAATTGATTAATTGAAGGACTGTGTTTCCTTAGGCTATTTTACTGTCTCAAATGCTGTGCCCTGCAGATTGTACGTGCTCAATAAATACCACTGATTGTCCGACTGATTGAAGCAAATCTTCAGGCCATGGAGCCCAGTTTCTAATAAGGTTTGACAGCCTTTACTCTCCCGCATGGCAGATTGCTAAATCCTAGAAAAGCCGTTTGTCAGTAAGGCAAACCTTTTGCCAGCCGCCTTAGTGAAGTTGGATGAAAAGTCAATTTCTTTCACGCCGTGGCCAGAACAGTCCCAAAATATATGTTGTGGGCAGAGAGAGGCAGCTCTGCAGGATGGATTAACACTGTGAGTTTTAAAAAGAAAAGCATTTTAAATAAGTTGCTGTTGCATTGAATCACCTTAACCTTTCCCACAGAATACGAATGGGATCTGATTTTAACAAAACTCATAGTAAATGGAACGAAAAGTATAAATAATTTTCCTCTCATTATTCACACAGAAGAACATATTGATTTGCTGTCCCCAAGCTGGTTTTATTATATGTACAATAGATCTATTTGCTGGTAACCATTATACAAGGGAGTTTAATTTATTTGTGGCTCAGACTGAGCTCCATTTCAACACATAATGACTTCAGCCATTATAAATGGGGAGAGATCAACCGACGTAGTGTTGTTCCAATCAATCAATCAGTGGTATTTATTGAGCACTTACTCTGGGTAGAGCACTGTCCTAAGTGCTTGATAGACATAATTCCTTCCCACAAGGAGATTACAGTATACAGGGAGAGATAGACATTATAATAAATTACAGATATGTACAGAAGCTCTGTGGGGCTGAAAGTAGGGTGAATGCAAAGTACTTAAAGGGTACAGAACCAAGTGCCTAGGTGATGCAGAAGGGAAAAGAAGTAGGAAGAAGTGAGGGCTCAGATGGGGAAGGCATCTTGGAGGAGACGTGATTTTACTAAGGCTTTGAAGATGGGAAGAGTGGTGGTCTGCCATATATTAAGCGGGGAGGCACTTCCAGGCCAATCGGAGGGGTTGGACAAGGGGTCAGTGTTGAGGCAGATGAGATTGGGGTGCAGTAAATTAGGTTGACATTAGAAGAACAAAAAGCTGTAGTAGGAAATCAGGGAGATAAGGAAGGAGAGGGCAAGGTGATTGAGTGCTTTAAAGCCGATGGTAGAGTTCCTGTTTAATGCAGAGGAGGATGGGCAACCACTGGAAGTTTCTGAAGAGTGAGGAGATGTGGTCTGAACAGTTTTTGGCAAATGAATCTGTGCCAGAAAGCAAAGTAAGCCCTAAAGAGGGTAGACAAGAAGCAGCTAGGTCAGTGAGAAGACTGTTGCAGGAGCTTAGGCAGGATGTGATAATTGCTTGGTTCAACATATTAGCAGTTATGGATGGAGAAGAAATGGCAGATTGTAGCAATGTTGTGAAGGTTAACCGACAGGATTTGGTGATAGATTAAATATGTAGTTGAATGAGAGAGCTGATTCAAGGGCAATACAAAAGTTATGGGCTTGGGAGACAGAGATGATGGTGGTGCTGTCTATACTGATGGAAAAGTCAAGGGGAGGACAAGGTTTGGGTGGCAAGAGTAGGAGTTCTGTTTTGGGCACATTAAGTTTGAGGTGTCAGGTAGAAATGTCCTTAAGGTAGGAGCAAATGCGAGACTGCAGAGAAGGAGAGAGGTCAGGACTGGAGAGATGGATTTGGAAATCATCCACATAGAGATGGCAGTTGAAGCCATGGGAGTGAATGAATTCTCCAAGGGAGGAGGTGAAAATGGAAAATAGAAGGGAGGCCAGAACCAAGTCTGGAGGGGGAACCACAGTTAGGCAGAGGGGGAGCCTGTGAAAGAACCTGAAGAGAAGCAGCCAGAGAGATAGGAGGAAAACAGGAAAGGTCATTATCAACAAAGCCAAGGTTAGATAATGTTTCCAGGAGAAGAAGGTGGTCCACCATGTTAAAGGCAAGATCAAGGAGGAGTAGTTTAGAGGAGAGACCTTTAGATTTGGCAAGAAGGAGGTCAGTGATCCCCTTAGAGAGAGAAGTTTCTCTGGAACAAAGGGGGCAGAAGCTCTTGAGGTTAGGGACAGTTCCCACTATAATCGAGCTTCCCACCCCTTTGCTCCCAAGACCTCATTTCCTCCGGTAACCAATAGGCTCTTCTCCACCCTAATTCTCTTAGGATTCTCAACACCTTCTCCTCAAGACACTTTCAGGCCTTGGTTTTGCTCACACAGTCCTATCCTGATTCTCCCTCTACCTCTCTAAAAGCTAGGTACCTTTCCAACCTTATGGGCCGGATGAGTATCCTACGAACTCAGTTATGTTGTACTCTCCAAAGCGTTTAGTGCAGTGCTCTGTGCACAGTAAGCACTCATTAAGTAAGAATGATTGACTAATTGGTAGTTCTTTCTCAATTTCATTCACAAGCTCCTCTTACAGTTCCTGTGTCCTGCAAGGGTCAGTTCTGAATTCCCTACTGTCCTCACTCTACACCCACTCTCTCTGGGAACACACATGCTCATGGCCGAGGGGAGACCAGTGTCATCTCGTGGAAAGAACACAGGCCTGGGAGGCGGAGGCCTGTTTCTGAATCCTGGCTCGGCCACTTGCCTGCTGTGTGACCTTAGGCAAGTCCCTTGACTTTTCTGTCTTAGTTTCCTCTCTGTAAAATGGGGATGCTTTCAATCAGTGACATTTACTGAATGCTTAATGTGTACGGAGCACTGTTCTAAGTGCTTCTCCCTCCCCTGTACTCTGTGAGGCCCAGCATTTGGCCCATTATAAGCACTCAACAAATATTATTATTATTATCATTATTATTACTTCAGCTACTACTTTTACCAACCTCAGCTATATCATTATCATTTTCAGTATTGACTAATCTGTGCAGGACACTGTACTAAGGGTTTGGGAACATACACTAAAAGTAGAAAGAACTATCTCTGCCAGATGACCAGGAATAATGACAATAATAATTGGGGTATTTGTTAAGCACTTTTTAAGTGACTGCAGCAGAACATGCAATGAATCTATTTGCCCAAGTTTTACACCTTGGAATTAAGTCTGTCTTAAATCTTCCAGTCTACTGGGGAATTATTAAGGAGACGGCTGTCTATCCTGGCCACCACATTAATGTCTTTCTCCCCTTTCAGACCGTAAACTCGTTGTGGGCAGGGAATATGTCCATTATATTGTTACATTGGATTCTCCCAAGTGCTTAGTACAGTGCTCTGCACACAGTTAGCACTCAATAAATACGACTGACTCTGTGCCAGGCACTGGGGTAGATAGAAGTTAATCCAGTTAGTCACAGTCCCTGTGCCACATGGGGCTCACATTCTTAATCCCCATTTTACAGATGAGGGATCTGAGACACAGAGAAGTATAAGTGACTTGTCCAAGGTCACGCAGACAAGTGGCGGAGCCAGGATTAGAATCCAGGTCCTTCTGACTCCCAGGCCCATGCTCCATCAAATTCAGTTGAAGAATTTTGTTTAAATATGACTAGTATAGAAATGGCACAAATGATGGTACGACATTGTTTTAAATAATCATAACGTGGAGCTAATGCCCTATTTTTAAGGATTCTCTTTCATTTTCTTCAATCCCAACAAATGTACAGTTAGCCTGGCCTTCCTGATTTTGTTGGATGTTGCATATAAGAGAAGCAGCGTGGCTTAGTGGAAAGAGTCCGAGCTTGGGAGTCAGAGGTCATGGGTTCTAATCCTGTCTCTGCCACTTGTCATCTGTGTGACTTTGGGCAAGACACTTTCTTCCCTGTGCCTCAGTGATCTCATCTGTAAAATGGGGATTAAGACTGTGAGCCCCAAGTGGGACAACCTGATTACCTTGTATCTGCCCTACCACTTAAAACAGTGCTTGGCATATAGTAAGCACTTAACAAATGCAATCATCAGCTGCAGCAGCAGTAGCAGCATCATATACATATGCCCCTGCCAGTTAAGAGTAGAGATTTCCATTTAGAAGGTGAAAGAAGGTGAAGTACAAACAAGTAAAAACTTGCCTGGAACATAAAAGCTTGAAATAGATTTCTTCAGTGAGGAAAAAAAAAAAACAATTCCCAGATCATTCTCAGAAAGTGTTTTCCATGGCTCAGTGCTGCACAGAAATATTGCTGCTACTTCTACTCTTCATCCTCCGGTAGCCACGATGCTTGTTTTGTTCCGAGATAAAGAGGCTAGCTAGCTCTCCCAAGCCTGGACTAGCCCTAGTTGGGAAGCCACATTGCATTTTAAGAGAGAATTAAGGAAACAAAGGGGTTTTCTGAGAAATGTCATTAAAAGCTTTGCCGACCCGAGGAGGAGCATTCTGTTACCGACCCTGGGCTGAGGTAGATAGCAGTTGTTGATATGGGAAATTAGACAGGACCAAGAAGGTCAGGCGGGGTTTACCTCAGAGTTCATCCTTCGGATATTTTCACCAGTTTTCATGACAGAATGACACAAAATGCTTCTGCCTTCAAACATCCTTATAAATCTGCTTATCATTAATGGATGATCCCCTCTTACTCCTTTGATTGAGTTTTAATGGCATTTTAAAGAAAGCCTTTGGGGAAAAAAAAGATTGCATACTAATGTTGAACTTGTAACCCACTGAAAATAGCTTTTTCTCTAATCCTTGTTTTCTCGTTCAATTTTCAGTCTTCCCCGATTTGCTCAAAGTTATCCCTTTAAGTATCCACGTCAGCGTCATTCTCTTTTCTATAATCCTCATTGTATTTACCCTGGTGGCCACAGCTTTTTTCTTGTTCAACGCATTCGGCAAGCCCTATGAAACGCTACATGGCCCTACAGGACTGTATTTTTGGAGCTTCATTTCCTGTAAGTACTTCATTCCAGAATGAAAGAATTGCAGCCCTTTATAGATTATTCAATTCAGTTCTTAGATTGTTTTTTGTTACCCTTGTCCAGAGATAAGGTTTTGCCATCTTGTAGTTTGCTTTTCTTGGTCTATAAAAAGGAATATTCTTGTCTAAATCTAAAATAATCAGATTGGACACTGTCTCTGTCCCGCAGTCTAAGGGAGAGGGAGAACAGGTGTCTCATCCCCAGTTAAGGGGATGAGGGAATTGAGGCACAGAGTGGTTAAATGATTTGCCCAAGGTCATGCAGCAGGCAAGTGGCAGAACTCAGCTATAATGCTGTCTCCTGAACCTGGTCCAGTCGCTCAGTCTCAGGTTTCTGCTGTTCATAAATGATGTAGTGACTGGAATGATACTCGGGGAAGATACACAACACCAGTGACATTTTTTTTAGAGCCGATCCTTTGTGGGCGTGTGGCAGAAGAGCTGTGTGGCCTTCATTGGATAATTTGATCAAATGCACTGGCTTGTAGATCTTCCGCTCTCTTTGTCTCAAGAAATAGGCATGGCAGCTATCAGTCATTGAAGCAACATGAAAAGAGGAGCGTTTCCATTTTGGGAATTCACTTTTGGCTCTTTAATCTTCAATTACTGACTTTCCTGACATGGCGCATCACTTCACAGAAAATTAGGGCCTCCAATGGCAAAAGATTCTTTCCAATACGATAAACATCGTGCGATGAAGGAAATGGAGTGTTGCTAAAATTCTACCTCCATTCTGGGTTTTCATGAATGAGTTTTACTTGTCTGAAAAGGTGTGATTTTCCTACGGGTTGACACTATAATCACATCTCATTCTTCTTGTTAAAAGTTGCCGGCGAGAGAGAGGATGCTCATTAGTTCTCTGTCTGGGGGATTTTCAGAAATGGAATAGGGAGGACCTGTTCGGGGACACAGAGGTCCAAAAAAAGATATGAATTTCTCCCAGTCCTTCTCCCTGACTCCTCACCCCCAACTAGTGGGATTTTTTCAATTGTAAACCCAGACCCTTCTAGACCAGATCTCACTTGAGTGTTTCCCCTTCTCTGGCAGTGACGGAATTTGGCTTAGTGGAAGCATGGACTTGGAAGTCAGAAGGACCTGGGTTCTAATCCTGACTCTAACACATATCTGCTGTGTGACCTTGGGCAAGTCATTTAATTTCTTTGGGCCTCAGTTTCTTCATCTGTAAAATGGGAATTAAGACTGTGAGCCCTCTGAGGGACAGGGACTGTGTCCAACCTGATTCACTTGTATCTAAACCAGTGCTTAGAACAGTGCTTGGCAAACAGTAAGTGCTTAACAAGTACCAAAATTATTATTATTATGTGACTTCTGGTTTCAATCAATTTCTTGAGTGCTCGCTCTTTGCAGAGCACTGTACTAAGCACTTGAGAGTGAGACGTGCTCCCTTCCCACAAGGAGTTTTCAGTCCAGTGAATCAATCAATCATTCAAAGGTATTTATTGAACACTCTCTGTGGACAGAGCACTGTACTTAACTCTTAGAGGAGTACATTATAACAGAGTTGGTAGACATGAGTCGGTAAACGGGAAGGTTTCACAAAAAGCTGAGGATCTAAGAAAATGGTACTGGGTGGTGGGGTGGTGGTGGTGGGAGCGGGGAAGGGTACCATCTCGAAAAAGCCAGGAGTTCAATAGTAACCAACCGAGCTGCAGCCAAATGTATGCCTAACAATCAGTCGATCAGCAGTATTTATTGAGCACATACTGTGTGCGGAATTCCGTACTAAGTGCTTGGGATTAAAGAAGCACGTGGCTTAATGGAAAGAGCACAGGTTTAGGAGGCATAGGACATGGGGTCTAATCCCCACTCCACCACTTGTCTGCTGTGTGACCTTGTGCAAGCCAGTTAACTTCTCTGTGCCTCAATTACCTCATCTGTAAAATGGGGATAAAGACTACCAGTCCCACATGGGACAACCTGATTAGCTTGTATCTACCTCAGTGCTTAAAACAGTGTTTGGCACAGAGTAAGTGCTTAACAAATACCATAATTATTGGGATAGTACAATACAATAGAGTAGGTAGACGTGATCCCCGACCCTCATGGAGTTTACAGACCTTTAAAGAAGACACTTTACAAAGCAAGGCAGCCAACTCTAATAATAATGTTGGTATTTGTTAAGCACTTACTATGTGCAGAGCACTGTTCTAAGCACTGGGGGAGATACAGGGTAATCAGTTTGTCCCACATGAGGCTCACAGTCTTAATCCTCATTTTACAGATGCGGTAACTGAGGCACAGAGAAGTTAAGTGACTTGCCCAGAGTCACACAGCTGCCAGGTGGTTAAGCCAGGATTTGAACCCATGACCTCTGACTACCAAGCCCGGGCTCTTTCCACTGAGCCACGCTGCTCAGTGTAGCACTTTCACACTTATTTACACCTTCCCTATAATTCAGTGGTATTTATTAAGCACAGAGCAGTGCAGTGTATTGTTGCTTCCCCCCTTTCCTTCTGCTCCTTCTCCTCTCCCCTCCCCCCCCCCACCCTCTACTCTTCCCCCTTCCCCTCCTCTCAGAACTGTGCTCATTTGTATATATTATTTATTACCCTATTTATTTTGTTAGTGAGTTATATATCTCCTTGATTCTATTTATCTTGATGATGTTGCCTTGTGTTTGTTTTGTTCTGTTTTGCTTTGCTGTCTGTCTCCCCGGTTTAGACTGTGAGTCCATCATTGGGCAGGGATTGTCTGTCTGTTGCCAAATTGTACATTCCAAGCGCTTAGTACAGTGCTCTGCTCATAGTAAGTGCTCAATAAATACTATTGAGTGAATGAAAGTATTAAGCCCTTGGAGGAGTCCAATAGAGTTGGTAGATACACTCCATGGCAGCAGACTTCAGTCTACCTAATTTAATTTTGAGTACTCTAATTGTAAATATTTCTTTGATTGTCTTCTCCATTAGACTGGGAGCACCTTGTGGGCAGGGAATGTGTCACAATGTTAATCTGTACTTCCCCAGCATCTAGTACAGCGCACCACACCAACTGGGTGCTCAATAAATACTACTATTACCACTACTCTTACTTGTATTAGGGGTTTTCCATGCAAGTATGCTCTGTTCTCCCATGACCCGTATTTTCACTACATGTTTTGGATAGAATATATCAGAAGATTTAGGAAAACGTCCTTCCAAAAAAGCACTCTGGTCTGGATGCAGCACAGGGTAGAGTAAAAAAGAAAAAGGTTGTGCACAGGCAGAATTGTTTGAGGTGTGGGGACTGAAAGCAAGAACAAGGTATATCAAGAAAGCGACCCCTGCAATAAAGAGGCACTCGTCTTCCCAATTCAGCCCCAAATTGGCTTACCCTCAAATCTGTTAAAAATCTTTGGCTTGGAATGGCCAATCAGGCCAAATGTGAGGAGTGAACGAACAGCTGTGCACCCGAGGATCAGGCCAAAAACTGGGAGATGAAAGTTTAGACTGATGCTGATTCAGACCTTGTTTCTGAAAGGGAATGGGATCAAGCAGACAAAGTCCAGAGACGGGATTCAGGAGACTGCTAGAAAGAACACAAGGCTGGAGTCAAGAAACATGGATTTTAGTCCCGGCTCTACTTCTTGCCCGCTATATGACCTTGGGTAGTCACTTAACCTCTCTGTACCTCAGCTTCCTCATCTGTAAAATAGAGATGAAAATCACTGTTTCCCCTCTCATTTATACTGTGAGCCCCAGGTGGGACAGAGACTGTTTCCAATCTGATTATCCTGTCTCTTCCTCAATCAATCAATCAACTGCTGGTGTTTATTGATTTCTTCCTATGTGCAGAGCACTGTGCTAAGCCCTTGGAAGAATACAAAACAACAAAGTTGGTAGACATAAGATATGCCCACAAGGAACCCCAGGGCTTAGTACACAGTAAGTGCTTAATAAAGCATATTGGCTCTAGCTCTACCACTGGTTTGCTTGGTGAACTTGGACAAATTGCTATGTAATACCTCTGAGCCTCAATTTCCCTCTCTCTAAAATGAGGACATTACTTGCCTCCCTCCCCCTACCCCAGAGAAATGTCCTGGGGATAAAACGAGATTCTGGTTGTGAAAGAGATTTGAGAAGATAACTAAAGATTTCATCAAGTTAAGGTTAAAAAATAAAATGGGCCTTAGTCCAGCCTCTTAGATTTCAGGCCTTTTTTTGGCCATTCAACTCCCCATCTGGTTGAGTTTGAACATTTTGAAAAATAACAATTTGGGAAGGAGTTTTGATCTCAGAGACCTCATATTAAGCATTTATTTCATGAACATTGTGTGTCTGTGCAACACTAATGCACTTTCCTCAGCAAAACTGTCATCATGAACAATGATCTAATTCAAAAATGAGGTTGAGCTTAAATTTCCCCTTGATGCAAAGAAGAGATGCCAGTCTTCTCTACAGTTAGAAGGCATCATCCCCAGACATCTCAGGGAAGGCCCTGAAGGAAAATAAAACTGGCCTCTCTGTGAAACTTTCATAGAAAAGCAGGATCTCAGTAATGTTTCCTCTTTTTTAATGAAGACCTTTCCCAGAGCTAGGTTAAGGGAGGAAACTTATTTGGAGCCAAGCAAAATTGAATGTTTCTAGACCACCCCCACTCAGGGCACGGCATCAGGGAGATAGAGAGCACAGAGTAATTAATTCTCACTATTATTAATCATCTTCTTCCCAAAGGAACAGGATTCTGCTGTAATGACCTCTCTCAAGCCCTTAGTACAGTGCTCTGCACATAGTAAGTGCTCAATAAATACCACTGATTGATAGAAAAGTGAATAGGGCTTAGTCCTTTCTTCGATGCATGAAATTTTTCACAGGACTGGGAAATCATTATTGGTCCCATCATTTGACTTTGGGTTTTGTTTCAGGTACCTGCGGTTGCCTTGTCATGGTCCTCTTTGCCTCTGAAGTGAAAATCCACCGTCTCTCAGAGAAGATTGCCAATTATAAAGAAGGAACTTATATCTACCTGACTCACAGTGAAAACTACGCCAGCTCATTCTGGGTCATCTTCGTTTGCTCTTTCGTACACTTTCTGAACGGGTTTTTAATCCGGCTTGCTGGATTCCAGTTCCCTTTTGCTAAATCTAAAGATTCAGAGACGACTAATGGAGCAGTGGATCTAATGTACTAGAAGATGTCTTTTTAATAATCTTGAGGTCAAGGAAGTCGGTTGATACCCTGGTCACTTTCAGGCCCCAGTGAGTTTGCCTAATGGTGAATTCTGAATGGATGAATCCCCCGCAAAAAATAGAAGTTGTATTTCCTCATGGCGTAAGGCACAAGGCATCCCTTTTTCCCACCTGGAGATGAAGATAAAATGAGACAGAAACAAAAATAGGTGAGAATGCATTTATTTTTCCAACTATTCAAAGGAACTGGCAGGGATGAGCTGATACCATAGACAGAAACTCCAGTATAAATCCACCCTGGCATCGATCTGGATACACAAAACCTGAAACAATGCAGCAGCCTCCTTGTGTTCTGATCAATCAATCGTATTTATTGGGTGCTTACCGTAGGCAGTAAGTTCTTGGGAGAGTACAATGTAACAGAGTCGATAGGCATATTCCCTGCCCACAGTGAACTAACAGTTCTGATGACTTCAGGATTTACTCCTAGTTGGACCAGAGCAGAGGAAGTTTAAAACCTTTTTCTAAACCGGCAGTGTGTTTAGACTGACCACAAGCACTGTGGTCCTTGTTTGGATCTTCCAATTTCCAAAAGCAATAGAAGGAAGACAGGCAGTGATGACAGTCCTCCCCTTCCCTCTCACCCTACAAGCCCAGGGCCCAGGACTTCAAGCAATTGGAAGGTTCTCTCTGACTGCAAAGTCAGAAAAGACTCTCCTTTATAAGCTTTAAACGAGAATCATATCACCCCTCTTCTTAGGGTCAGTACTTCCTCCACTCCTCAGCACTTGACATAATCATTGGAAGCCCACAACTTTCAATTATTTAATTGCAATTGGATTTGTACCATTTATTCACCTCTCCTTCAACCCCATAGCACTTATGTCCCTATCCAAAATTTACTTATCTGTATTAATGTCTGTCTCTCCCTCTAGACTTCAGAGTTGACTTTACAGCTTATGCTTATGGGCAGAGAACATGTCTACCAACTCTGATATACTGTACTCTCCCAAGAGTAGAGTGTGCAGTACACAAAGCTGAGCACTCAATAAATATGATAGAGTGATTGATTTATTGATTGATTGATTGATTGAAAAAGTGTCCTTACATTCACATGAGAACAGTAACAAGAACTGTAATTGTATTTATAAGGCCTGGACATTTTCTCCTCCTTTACAGCCAGAATTGAACTTAGGATGCCCAGGTAGGTCAAAATTAATCCAGGAACAGACTTGGACCATTGTGGCCCCATCTGGACCATTGTGGCCCCTTCAAGAGAACATCAACCGTGTAAACATTTAGCTACAAGTCTTGCAGAACCTTTAAACTGGGTCAGAACATCAACCGTGTAAACATTTAGCTACAAGTCTTGCAGAACCTTTAAACTGGGTCAGAACATCAACCATGTAAACATTTAGCTACAAGTCTTGCAGAACCTTTAAACTGGGTCATTTACAGCAGCCACCTGTGCAACCAGGCTGATGAAAAAGACTGGGCGGGAAGACCTTTGGAAAGATGAAAATGCTACCAGTGTTTGTGATTCCCAGATTGAGCTCTGCGTAGGATTCCACCTAGAAGAGAAAAGAAAAAAGAACACAAATCTTGCAGTAGTCCCACTAGAGACCAGCAAGTAATGAGCAATGTAATACTGACACCATGCCTGGAATATGGAATAATAATAATAACGATGGTATTTGTGAAGTGCTTACTTTATGCCAGGTACTGTACTAAGCCTTGGGGTGAATACAAACAAATTAGGTTGGATGCAGTCCCTGTCCCACATGGGGCTCACAGTCTCAAACCCCATTTTACACATGAGGGAACTGAGGCACAGAGAAGCAAAGTGACTTGGTCAAAGCCACACAGCCGACAAGTGGCAGAGCCGGGATTAGAACCCATGACCTTCTGACTCCCAGGAACTCATACAAAAGACAAGGGAGCTTCCGATACGGTGGGGGCTAATCAGGGTTGAAAATTATTTAGGATTCTTGCCCAAAGCACTTATGTACATATCTCTAATTTCATTTACTTGTATTGATGTCTGTCTCCCCTGCCCTAGACTATGAGCTTATTGTGGGGAGGGAATGTCACTGTTTATTGCTGTATTGTACTTTCCCAAACAGTACAGTGCTCTGCACACAGTAAGTGCTCAATAAATACGATTGAATGAGTGACTGAATATATTTATGTATAGCTATATATACATATATTGGGTGGCTCAGTGGAAAGAGCATGGGCTTTGGAGTCAGAGGTCATGAGTTCGAATCCCAGCTCTGCCACTGGTCAGCTGTGTGACTTTGGGCAAGTCACTTAACTTCTAGGTGCCTCAGTTCCCTCATCTGTAAAATGGGGATGAAGACTGTAAGCCCCACGTGGGACGACCTGATTCCCCTGTGTCTACCCCAGCGCTTAGAACAGTGCTCTGCACATAGTAAGCGCTTAACAAATACCAACATTATTATTATTATATATTCATTCATTCCAATGTATTCATTGAGTGCTTACTGTGTGCAAAGCACTGCTTTAAGTGCTTGGGAGAGTACAATATAACAACAAATAGACACATTCCCTGCCCACAGTGAGCATATATATATATGGTGGTCTTCAAATATAAAGGACAACTATATATATATATATATATTTATATTTATCATTTATATTTGAAGACCACCATATATATATGCTCCCTGTCGGCAGGGAATGTGTCTATTTGTTGTTGACTATATATATATATATATATATATATATATATATAGTTGTCCTTTATATTTGAAGACCACTGATGGTGAAGTTCACCTGGGAGTGCAGGTACAGCTGTAAAGGCCAATGTGGGATCCACAGTCCTAGCCACACAAAAAGTCATCTTCTTGTTGCATAGCTATATTTGATATTTACAACTCTTGACTCTATTTTCTTTTGCCTCTTTGTCTCATTCCTTACAAAGGTTTTGCTTAAAAAGAGCCACTCCTTTCCTAATAGCAGTACACCATGCTGATCTCTTCTCAGCAGTTGACTCTCAGTTTTCAGCTGTGGTTTTGTTTTACTGCTTTCTTAAAATGATCCCTTTGTCCTCCTTGCTTTCGGTTTCCCAATTTCAGCTCTCCATTCAGCAGCTGTTTAGGTATCCCGCCGTTTCCCATTCTCCTCCTGCATCTCACCCAGGACAGCTTTGCGCAGGTGAGCATAGCTTCTAGCCTAGAAGGTGGAATAAGTTCCAGAACTTCATTGTCTGTGTCTTAAGTCCGGTGCCAACAACTGGAGGTGGCTGTGAATGGGAAGGTGTAGCCCCAGGTGGAACCACAGCTGTGTCCTTGACACCCAGGAGTTCAGTACTGGGCCTGTGTCAATATCACCTCGATCTGCAGAGAGCTTTTATAAAACACAAACTCCCAATTTTGCTGTTACCCAAGGAGATTTTCAGAGCCCAGCTTAATATACAGCAAAGTTCACTGTGTAAGCAAACGAAAAACAGGACTGGAATAATGATTTTTCCAGGCTAAGAATGGACAAATGCACATGCATCTGAAATTTGAATTCATTTTTTAAAAGTACCAACTAACACAGTTAGCTGTGTCCTAGAGTTTTTAAGTCCCACAGGTACTGAGGAGTCTTGCTGTAGCCCCATCCTCCTGCCTCCCAAGAGATCTAGGTGATGCTGGTATTAAGTCTTCCTCTTGGCTAGGAGCTTCTCAGGCTGGTTTTTCCATCCAGAGGAAAGGAGACTCAATTCTGATAGCTAAACCCATCATGAGAAACTCCTTCTCTAAAGAATCAGCTTCCTTGGCCTAACAAAGCAGAGTGGCTCAGTGGAAAGAGCACGGGCTTTGGAGTCAGGGCTCATGAGTTCGAATCCCAGCTCTGCCACTTGTCGGCTGTGTGACTGTGGGCAAGTCACTTAACTTCTCTGTGCCTCCATTCCCTCATCTGTAAAATGGGGATTAAGACTGTGAGCCCCACGTGGGACAACCTGATTCCCCTATGTCTACCCCAGCGCTTAGAACAGTGCTCGGCACATAGTAAGCGCTTAACAAATACCAACATTATTATTATTATTAACAAGGACATGTCAAACACCCGAATTTGTCATTTGCGGTTGAGCCGAAAGCCTATGTCTAGAAAGCCATGAATTACATTTGTAAGATAACTCTTTCTCTTTTCACTTAAATGAAATTCTGTGCCCCCACAAGGACAGCAAAGGGATGGTCATGACAGTGGGATCACGTTACTGTTACAGGAGGTTATGGTCCACATTTACGATGGAATTTCCTGCTCGGCAACCTCCCCAACTACAAATGGGCACTCAGACTTGGTCCCATGGGTTTGGTTAAGGATAAGGCTCAGATATGCCTCTTCTGGTGGTGATTAAAAAGTCTTGGTCTTTGTCCTTTTTTAATGCTATTTGTTGAGTGCTTACTATGCCAGGCACTATACTAAGTGCTGGAGTAGATACAAGGTAATCAGGTTGGACACAGTCCCTGTTCCACACGGGGCTCACAGCTTTTATCCCCATTTTACAGATGAGATAACTGAGGCATAGAGAAGTAAAGTCACTTTCCCAAGGTCACACAGCAGACAAGTGGAGGAGCCGGGATTACAACCCAGGTTTTCTGCTCTCCAGGACCATGCTCTTTCAATCAATCCATTAATCAATCACATTTGTTGAGCACTTACTGTGTGCAGAGCCCTATACTAAATGCTTGGGAAAGTAAAATACAACGGAGTTGGTAGACTGTTCCCTGTCCACAGTGAGTTTAGGAGTCTAGAAGGGGAGAACAAAATTGATATACATAAATAAATTAAATTACAGCTACGTATTTATTAAGCACTTACTATGTGCTCACTTAATGTACTAAGTGCTACACTCACTTATGTACTAAATGCTACATAAGTGCTATGGGCTGAGGAGGGGTGAATAAAGGGTGCAAATCCTAGAGCGAGGGCAATGCAGAAGAGAATGAGAGAAGAGGAAATGAGGGGTTAGTAGGGAAAGGCCTTTTGGAGGAGATTGTTTTTAAAAAGGCTTTAAAGGTGAGGAGATGCTTCTTCAGCATCATTGAGGTGTGATTGTATAAAATGCATGGGAACATCCACACAGTGGTTTTCTGTGTACACATCATTATTGGGGAGAGTCAAAAATCTCCAAGAAAAGCCTTAATCTGCACTCATCACAAGCAGAGGGTAAAATTTTTATATGGATTAGATGAGGTGTCTGATTTTTAGACTTTGCCCTGCTCAATCCTTTCAATAACACTCTGTTACCTTGTCTTTCAGACACAGTCCTATCAGTCAGGAGGCAATTCCTGTGGATTCTAATAAAAAAAGGCTTGTGTGTATGTAGGTCTGCCTGGGTATTTGAAGGTGTCTGCTGAAGTCTGTGGGTGCCTGGGTATGTGCCTACAGGCATGCCTGTCGGTGTGTGAGGGGCTACGTGTGCATGTGTGGATGTGTGCCTGCATAATAATAAAAATAACAGTATTTGTTAAGTGCTTTCTATGTGCCAAGCACTGTTCTAAGCACTGGGGTAGATACAAGGTAATCAGGTTGTCCCATGTGGGGGTCACAGTCTTAATCCCCTTTTACAGATGAGGTAATTGAGGCACAAAGAAGTTAAATGACTCGCCCAAAGTCACACAGCTGATAAGCGGCAGAGCGGGATTAGAACCCACGACCTCTGACTCCCATCCCGTGCTCTTGCCACTAAACCACGCCTCCATGTCGGTTGGAGGACAGATTATATGAGCAAATTTTTAAATCTTGGATCTAGCTTGCTTAGGAAGTACTTGGCCCCCTCGCAAAGCAGCCACTCTTAGATGTCTGCTGATCCACCAATTGTCCATTGTCCAGTACATACACACTCCATCCTGCCAGATAGTGTGAAAATATGCATTTTGGCCAAAACCTGGGTGCTGAATTAGGGAATATTCTTTTAGCAACGCTTATCTACCTGGGTAGTGCACACGTGGTGTTGGAAGACACAGTCTCATGTGCCCCCTGGACTCGGACATGGATTATTAATACAGCACAGGTTTTCTGCCAAGGGTTCCCCAGGGATGCAGCCACTTGGGAAAGAAAATCTTGGTGTACCCTAAAATCACTTGCAGACTTTACAGTCCAAAGCAATTGCATAGTATTTCCCTGAAGAAAGAGACAAAACAGCTTAGCTAGAGGAGTCATTGTGGTCAGGGAATGTTTAATAATTAATAATGATCATGGTATCTGTTAAGCACTTACTATGTGCCAGGCACTCTTCTAAACACTGGGGTGGATATAGACAAATCAGGTTGGACACAGTCCCTGTCCCACATAAGGCTCACAGTCTCAATCCCCATTTTACAGATGAGGTAACTGAGGCACAGAGAAGTGAAGTGATTTGCCTAAGGTCAAACTGCAGACAGGTGGCGGAGACGGGATCATGCCTTCTGACTCCCAGGCCCATGCTCTATCCACTATGCCATGCTGCTTCTCATACTCTGCCATGCTGCTTCTCATGACATAGTATTTTGTGTTTCTACCAACTCAGTTCAATTGTACTCTCCCAGTTGCTTAGTACAATGCTTTGTGCACAGTGAGTACTCAATAAATACCATTGATTGATTGATAGAGGAAGAAGATAGAAGAAATAGCGTATCTGGAAGAGGACCAAAATACTCCCAGGTCCTACTGGGACTTCGTAAGTACAAATGGGTATGAGCGGGGGGTGGAGAGGATAGAGAAGCGGGAGTTGTTTTGCTTCCTCCATCCCCCCTCCTCCTCCGAGTCCATCCACCGGCACCAAGGCACAGAGCTAGTCAGGGTGGTGCAGGGCAAGTACAGGACACTCTGTGGGCTGCCAGAGCCTGGGCCTACCCACTGCCCCACATGAGCTCTATCACCTTGGAATGTCCCTGGCCACCCACCAGGACAGCTGACCTGGAACACGTGTTCTATTCAGCAGCTGCCAAGGAGTTCTGACTATCTCAGCGGCATTCAGTTGGGTTTCTGAGGCTGGGAAGCCCAGACCCTCACAGGGACCTCCTCCTGGGGTAGCCCAGACCCTCACAGACCTCCTTCTGGGGTGTCCCAGGCCTTCACAGGGACCTCCTGGGACAGGTCAGACCCACACAGGCACCTGCTCAGGAATCGCAAACTTGCATAGTGACCCACTGGGGCAGTTTAGACCTGCACAGGGACCTGCTGGGTTTGCCCAGACCTACAAAGGGACATTCTGGGGCAGCCCAGACCCACACAGGGACCTGCTGGGGTGGCCCTGGACCAGCCCAGACTGGCACAGTCACATGGGGGTGACCCAGACCTGCACAGGCACATGCTGGTGTGGCCCACCCATGCACAGAGACCTGGTGGGGCAACCGAGACCCGCACAGAGATGGGGCAGCCCAGACCCACACAGAGATCTGCTGCTGGGATGGCCCGGACCTGATAGAGGCATCCCAGACCCGCACAGAGACCTTGGGGGGTCAGCCCAGACACCTTGGGGGGCTGCCCAGACCCACACATCCAAGCCTGCCACCACTGCACACACTACATATCACTACCACCCAGTGAGTCCATTCAGGCGAGACGCTCCCCGATTAACAAAACTTCCCATTATATCAGTGAAATGCCTGTCCCCTTAAATCATTTCTACTGCATCTTCCTCATCACCAAAAGACAAATGCCTGATTGAGGGATTTCAGTTGGCTTTGTTAGTTTAAACCCATCAAAACTACAGTAGTGACGTAGGGCACCCCAGGCCTGGAAAGTCCACCAGCTCCTGGCAAGGGGTGAATTCATTTCTAGGGCTGGAGATTGCCCTGGAGGAGCTTGCTAACAGCTCTCTGTCGTGTTCCCAGATTTGGTTTCTTGGGTGGGAGCAGGCCCCGAGTACTGGAGACACCCAGCAATGTGCGGTGTCCATGCGTATCAACAGATACATAAGCTCTAGGCAATCTTCCACAGTCCCTGCAGCCTTTTCCATTTACGTGCTTGGTGTGTTTATCACTGGAAAGTGCATCATCCGCTACAGACATATGGGCTTCTGCTGTTCCGATTGATTGACTCGCCCTTAAATTGTCAAGCCTGTTTTCTGCAGTGTCCACTGAAGCAAGGCGAGAGTGGTATGCGGTTATGCACCAAAGGTCAGCAGGCCCTGATGGAAAAGGTATTAACTGGCACATGTTCACCGAGCCATCTTGTGAAATGTGAACCCTTAAGTTTTAAATGTATGGGCCTGTATCCACATTAGCAGCTTTTAAATAAAACCAGTTTTATTTGGATTTTCAATGGCAAAAGAGAAATTTTTCCTTTTTAAAAGATTATTATTATATTACAATATAATAATATTTAAGTGCTTACTATGTGCCAAGCCTGGGGTACTAACAAAATAATCAGGTTAGACATAGCTCCTGCCCCATATGGGGCTCACAGTCTAAGGAGTAGAAAGAAGTGGAATTTAATCTCCATTTTACAATTGTGGAAACTGAGGCCCAGATAACTGAAGTAACTTGCCCAAGGTCTCAAAGCAAGCAAGTGACGGAGCAAGGATTAGAGCCCAGTTTCCCTGACTCCCAGGCCTGTGCTCTTTCTAAAAGGCTATACTGCTTCCATCTTTGAAGGACAGTGTTTTGAAAACAGAAATCTCCTTGAGAACCTTAGGACTCTTTAAGAGTCAGAAGGACCTGATTCTATTTCTGGCTCTTCCACTTGTCTGCTGTGAGACCTTGGGCAAATCACTTGACTTCTCTGTGCCTCAGGTTAAAATGAGGATCAAGACTGTGAGCCCCATGTGAGACATGGAATGTGTCCAACCTGATTACTTTGAATCTACCCCAGCATTTAGAACAGTGCCTGGCACACAGTATGTGCCTAAAAAATACCATCACAAAACACCACCAAAAAAAAAACCAAACTAGATGTCATGACTGCCTCAGACCAGAGTCCACCCAGCTTAGGATTCTACCTCAGACAGTGGCATCAAGACATCAAGAGGAGCTAATAATAATAATATTGATAGTATTTGTTAAGCACTTACTATGTGCTAAGCACTGGGGTAGATACAGGGTAATCAAGATGTTCCACATGGGTCTCACACTTTTAATCCCTATTTTTCAGATGAGGTAATTAAGGCACAGAGAAGTTAAGTGACTTGACCAAAGTCACACAGCAGACAAGTGGCAAAGGCGGCATTAGAACCCACATCCTCTGACTCCTAAGCCCATGCTCTTTCCACTAACCTCTGTTATGGTTGCCCTCCTGTCATTCATTATCACAGTGAGGGATTCAATCATTCATCCAGTCATATTCATTGAGTGCATACTGTGTGCAGAGCACTGTATTAAGCGCTTGGGAGAGTACAATACAGCAATAAACAGATACATTCCCTGCCTAAACCTAGCCTAAAGTCTAGAGGGGTGGATTATCTGCCACACCTAATCTTTCTTCTTCTGTAACTTCCTTCTAGTGGCCCATTTCCAGCTCACCAAAGAGTTCATTAATCAGAAGGGTCACAGAGTGTTTGGATATTTGTGGCAGGTACAGTTGGCTTTCACAGCTAAACAGGGTAAAGAATGGTTTTCTGCCATCCTAAATCACTGAAGATATATTCCTGAAGCTGATCAGAAGACTGAGGCCACAGAATATGGTGGCTAATGAAAGAAGTTATTAGCTGAGAGCCATTCCTTCATGCATTCATCATTCAATCATATTTATTGAACGCTTACTGTGCGCAGACCACTGTACTAAGCGATGGGGAGAGTCTGATACAAGAAGAAGCAGATACATTCCCTGCCCACAGTGAGTGTACAGTCTAAGAGGGGGAGACAGACGTTAATATAAATAAATAAAATACAGATATGTACAGAAGAGCTGTGGGGCTAGGAAAGGGCAGCTGCATAAAAGGAGCAAGCCAGGGTGACAGAAGGGAGTGAGAGAAGAGGAATGGAGGGCTTAGTCAGGGAAGGCCTCTTAAAGGAGATGTACTTTCAATAAGGCTTTGAAATCCTGACAGATTTCCTGAAATAGATGGAAATGACAGAAATCCTGACATAATATTCCTGACATAGTGTTCCTCTAGGCTGTTGATAATAATAATAATAATGTTGGTATTTGTTAAGCGCTTACTATGTGTAGAGCACTGTTCTAAGCGCTGGGGTAGACACAGGGGAATCAGGTTGTCCCACGTGGGGCTCACAGTCTTCATCCCCATTTTACAGATGAGGGCACTGAGGCACAGAGAGGTTAAGTGACTTGCCCAAAGTCTCACAGCTGACAAGTGGCAGGGCCGGGATTCGAACCCATGACCTCTGACTCCAAAGCCCATGCTCTTTCTACTGAGCCACGCTGCTTCTCTCTGTTGATCCCTTACCACACCACTCTGCACCCATCCTGAAGGCCAGGACATCCCAACAGCCCCTCTACAGACCCCAGGACACATTTGGGCTTACAGAGGAGCCTGACTCTTTTCCCACAAAGGTAAGGGGTTTTTCCACTTGGGCCGGATAGGCATGGAATACCCCAGGAGGTGGGTGAGCCTCCCATCTTCTAGCTTGTGAGCCCGTTGTGGGCAGGGATTGTCTCTGTTGCTGAATTGTACTTTCCAAGTGTTTAGTACAGTGTTCTACACACAGTAAGCACTTAATAATAATGGTGATATTTGTTAAGCACTTACTATGTGCAAAGCACTGTTCTAAGCACTGGGGGGATACAAGGTGATCAGGTTGTCACATGTGGGGCTCACCGTTTTAATCCCCATTTTACAGACGAGGTAACTGAGGCACAGAGAAGTTAAGTGACTGGTCCAGAGTCACAAAGCTGGCAAGCGGCAGAGCCGGGATTCGAACCCATGACCTCTGGCTCCCAAGCCCGGCCTCTTTCCACTGAGCCAAGCTGCTTCTCTCTTAATAAATATGATTGAATGAATGAATCCTCCTCTACCCTGGATTGTATTTTTCTTCCTTTATTTCTAAACAAAGCTGGGGCTACTTAATAGAATGAGCAGAGGGATCTTTCTCTTCACGTGCCATAAAAGATGAATACATCATTTTCCCTCCTCATGAAAACTAAGGAATTTTAAAAATCTTCAAATGAAAGCCGCATCTTTAGAAGATTTGTGATGCAGTGACACTCCTAGCTATTAATATTTATCCATATGGCTTAGGACATCATCCTTGGTTACCACATTTTGATCTGGCAAAGAATTAATCATGGGCACGATTCCAGCATAATAAATTGCTCTACTCAATTTGTAATGAAAGAGACAATAGGACTCAAACAATTATGGAATTTCACCCACATCCCCCCAGTGTCATTCCACGCAACTGTTCTCTTTCCCTACAGAGACCCCTGATGTGTATAATCCTCCGCTTATCCCAAGCCTTAATGCTCCTCTTGGACATCCTACCAACCCTTGATGTAGACGTCCATACCCTCAACACTGACCCCTCCACTAAACTCAACTTCTTTGCCCCCCAGGAACCTCTATCACCCTCACACCACCGGTCCTCAGCCTTGCATCATCTTCTACAGTATGATCTCTCTGCTGCTGCACTGAATGCAGCTGAGTGCCACTGGTGGAAATCCAGACACCAGACTGACTTGTCACTCAAATTCACCCTCACCTGCAACAACTCTGCCAACTGGCGGGCAACGCTTTTCCTCACTCATTGATGTTCAAGCCCATTGGCCCACCATTTTTTTTAAAATGGTATTTGTTAAGTGCTTAACATATGTTAAACGCAGTTCTAAATGCCTTTCACTCCCAAAGCCCCCAGAGCCCCCACTTTTTTTTGCCCTTGACAACGTCACAAGCTCCATTGTGGATAAAATTGAAACCATCAGGTTTCCTCCCCCACCATAGACTGTCTCCTCTTTCCCAGCTGTCTTTCAAAAGGAAGGTTTGCCTCCTCATCTCCAAATCTAACCCTTCTGCTAGTTTCTCGGACCCAACCCCCTCACACCTTACAAAACACCTGCCTCTGACCTTTTTCTTCTGCTAGTTTCTTTTGCACCAAATCTTCTGTTAAGGTACAACTTGGACTAATTGGATTCTCAGCTCCTTTCTCTGCCTTGGATTTGGCTAAAGTGATCCTGAGCACAGAGGCAGCTAAAAAGTCAGGTAGTGATGGTAGAAGAAAGAGAAATAAAGGGTAGGGGGTGTCTAAAGGAGGGGCAGTATGGTGGGAATCAGCAGGCCTGATAATACCTGCCTCTCCATCCCACCTGGAGATACTATAAGGATAAAATCAGATCACTGATGTGAAAGCACTTTGGAAAAGTAAAATGTTCTCTTTGAAATCAAAATACAATTATCAGTGGTTAATCTGCTCCTGAAAAACTGGACTTAGCTGGATTCAGTAAAGCTCTGTAATGCTCAATTGGTATCCCTAAATGTCCATTTGCACTACTTGTATACCCATTCTAGAAAGAAGGAGTAAGCACTTGCAGAATGTAGAAAAGAAGCAAGCTGCCCTGGGCCCTGACCCACTATTGTCCTGTTTGAGGATGGTCTCTGTCTCCCACATTAGATTAATAATAATAATTGTGGCATTTGTTAAACACTATGTGCTCGGCACTGCACTGGGGTAGATAGACGATAATCAGGTCAGATACAGTAACTGTTCTACAAGAGGCTCACATCCTAAATAGGAGGTTGAATCCCTATTTTAAAAATGTGGAAACTGAGGCCCAGAGATGTTAATTGCCCAAAATCACACAGCAGGGCAAGTGGCAGAGCTGGAATTAGAACCCAGGTCCTCTGCCTCCCAAGTTATAAGTTTTTTGAGAGTAGAGAACATGGGTCTTGCTTTTGGTGTATTCTCCCAAGCACTCCACAGGGTCCAAACTGAAAACCCATCCTACAACCAACACGATGTGGTGGAATGATTGAAAATGGGAACTAAGAAAAATCCAGGAAGTAAGAGGATGTTTAAAGGCCTGGAAGCCTGATTTAAATGTTAGCTTTTATTATGGTCAGGGAATTTATCTACCAACTTTATGCTGTATTTCTCCCAAGTGCTTAGTACAGTACTCTGCCTGCAGTGAGTGCTCAACAAATACCACTGCTTGATTGATTAGCTTCCAAAAATCATTGACTTCATTCTGAGAAACTACGATATAAGTTTGTACTAATTAAAAATTGACACATTTAATTCCAAACTTCTAAATTTACCATCATTTAATATATTCATAAGCTAAAGTCATTAGCAGTTCCTTGGGATTACTCTTATAAATTAGCAAAGCAAAAGAAATCCTTGGTTTAATCCATTTTTAACATTTATAATGGTGGAAGTTATAAAGGCTGAAAACTTCAGTGGCTTCCAGAGTGGTTTAGAGAGATTCATGAGAGGTCCAGGCTAGGTCATTAGACAGAATGTTAGGGTCGGAGAGGGAAAAGTCAAGAAGAGTTGGTTGGTCCGTTACTAAACCATAGTCAGTCAATTGTATTTATGGAACACTTACTGTGTGCAGAGCACTGTACTAAGTGCTTGGGAAAATACAATCTTGGGAAAGTACAGTGTAGTAATAAACATTCCCTGCCTACAAGCATGGTGGATGTCCAGTGCATGGATGCTCAGTCTAGGGGTTTCACTAAACATCCTGTTGCCATGGTGGAAGACAGAAACTCGGGCCGAGTAAACCTTTAACCTACCCAGAAATGGTAATGATTATGGAATCATGTTTAGCTCTCCCGCAATCCCCTCAGCCCACATCCTCCATTTTCCCAAAGGACTAGGGTAAAGCAGGAGAAACATCTTTCCTTTTATTCCACAAAAGTGGAAGGAAGAGCCAGAAAAGAAGGCAAAGGAATGATCACTGTCTGGGGGGAAGAAGGTTGAGCCGAAAATCACCACTACCAAAATTCCTTTCTCTCTCGCCTGTGTTCCTTTACCCTAAGAAACCCTGAGTTGGAGTAATTAGGTTGCTAAATCAGTGCAAGTAGAATGTTCATTACAGAATACACATTTTCTGTCACCTGTCCAAACCAGGTCTTTATGGAGATGCTGCTGGAATGGATGGTATGAAACTAGGAAACTTTCCCGCCCACTCTGTTTCTAGTTTGTGGATGACTCAGGGTATACATACTGCATAATTGGCAGATTGAGGATGAATGGTCTACTATGCTACCTTAAAGTGAAATTCTCAAACACTTATGAATACTAAGGTCAAAGAGGTTAGGGACTGTTAGCCCATATGATCTGCCCGTTGCAGATGCTCAATAATTTCATTTAAAATCTTAGATCAAAAGGAGGTGATGGTGAGGTTAGAGCTAATCCTGGGGCTAGGGAAAAATATTTACCAACTCTGTTATATTGTACTTTCCCAAGTGCTTGGTACAATTTTCTGCCCACAGTGAACTCTCAATAAATGTGATTCTTTGATTTATTGATGGATGAAGAAACTGAGGCACAGAAAAGTTTAGTGGCTTGCCCCAGGTCACACAGCAAGGAAGTGGCATAACAGAATTAGAACCCAAATCCACTATCCAGGGGCCACACTGGGCTACACTGCCACTCTAAAAATGTATGAGTTTAAAAAGAATGGAAAAGTTATAGATGGGGAGAGCATAGGGGCCAGGTTAGTGCAGGAGAGCCCAAGTGACAGAAGAGTATGGACATATTAGAGAAGCAGTGTGGCGTAGTGGAAAGAGTGTGGGCTTGGGAGTCAAAAGATGTGAGTTCTAATCCCACCTCTGCTCCTTGTCTGCTATGAGACCTTGGGCAAATCACTTAACTTCTCTGTGCCTCAGTTACCTCATCTGTAAAATAGGGATTAAAAGTGTAAGCCCCATGTGGGACAACCTGATTATCCTGTATCTACCCCAGCACTTACAACAGTGCTTAGCATATTGTAAGCACTTAACAAATACCATAATTATTATTATTATTATTATATTCGGGGAGTAGGAAGCTGGGGAGAGAATTAAGTGAGGCAGGGAGCAGAGTTTCTTACCCAGAGAATTAGTAAACGTGAAAGCCGAAGTACTTTGAAAGGAAGTGCTACTTGTGAAGCTGTCAAGAAACATCTCTGCATCCTGAGATAACACTGTGTGTCAAGAAAATGCAACAGTCCATTGGGGAACAATCTTTCCCGGCACTCCATCTGGAATGGATTGTCAACTGCACGATTCCTGTCAGCCACCTGGATAAGATTTCATAGTCGGTAATGTCTCTTCAAACACAGCCCATCGTGCTCATCAGCTCTTTCATTTTTCACTATAGAACAAAAAAGAAAGAAAGGAATGCTTCACTGGGACAGACCCACAGCACTGCTGGAGCAGGACTCTGTCTCTGAGCGTGGTTCGGAGAGACTCTCGGAGGAACGGAGATAAGGCAGTTGCTTCTCTGTCACCCCTCCTCCTGGTTGGGAATGGATTCCCCCCAACACACACACACACACACACACACACACACACAGAGTTATTAACCTCATTCTTCTCTCAATTGAGCAATTAATGGAATTTATTTAGCAGTTACTGTGCACAGAAGACTGTATTAAAGTGCCTACAACAGAATTGATAGGTATGTTCCCAGCCCACAATAAGCTTACAGTCTAGAGGAGGTTGTCTCCCTAAAACTCAACCCACATACTTCATCCCTCTAATATCACCCTACTCATCATGACCCAATTTCATCTTTCTTGTCACTGAGGCTTTGCACATTTCCAATCATCTGCCTGGAACTCCCTCCCCCTTCATATCTGACAGACCACCACTCTCCCCATCTTCAAAGCCCTATCAAAATCTCATCTCCTCCAGGAATGATGATAATAATAATAGTAATTGCTATTATTATTATTATTATTGTGGCATTTGTTAAGCACTTACTATGTGCAAAGCACTGTTCTAAGCACTTGGGCAGTTACAAAGTAATCAGGTCGGATACAGTCCCTGTCCCACAGGGACCTCACAGTCTCCATTCATTCATTCATTCAATAGTATTTATTGAGAGCTTACTTTGTGCAGAGCACTGTACTAAGCACTTGGAATGTACAAATCGGTAACAGATAGAGACAGTCCCTGCCCTTTGACGGGCTTACAGTCTAACCGGGGGAGACGGACAGACAAGAACAATGGCAATAAATAGACAGATGAGGTAAAATGGAGATGTTACACAATCTCCACTTTACAGATTAGGAAACTGAGGCACAGAGGAGTTAAGTGATTTGCCCAAGGTAACACAGCAGGCATGTGGTGGAGTCAGGATTAGAATCCATGTCCTGTGACTCCCAGGCCCCATCTCTTTCCATTAGGCAATGCTGTTTCACTACCTTGACTAACCTCTCATCTCCCTAGTCTACGCACTTGAGTGCAAACATCCTAAGCATTTCATCCCCAATCACAGCACTCACCATTACAATCCATCATTTCCCCACCTGTAATACATTTTAAAGTCCATCTTGATTGATTGGATCAGTTAACATTCCTAGATTTTCCCGATAGCAATCCACCGTGGATCTCTCATCCATGTGATTTATCTAAACCTCCTTTGAACCAACTTCAAGTTTGTGTGCAAACACACACACACACTTTGTAGGTAGCTATTTTGCTACATGCTACCTGAAGTGACACAATAACAAATGTTGTGTCAAGGCACTGAGAAACATCTTGGCCTAGTGGAAAGAGGATGAGCCTGGGAGTCAGTGGACCTGGGTTCTAATGCTGGATCTACCACTTGGTTGTACAATTTGGGGCAAGTCACTTAACTTCTCTGTGCCTCGGTTACCTCATCTGTAAAATGGGGATTAAGACTGCGAACTCCATGTGGACTGTGTCCACAACTTTATAAGTTTATAACTTTAAAGGTTTATAAGCTCATATCTATTTTATAAGCTCATATCTACCCCAGTGCTTAGTAGAGTTCCTGGCACAGAGCAAGTGCTTTAACAAATACCACAAAAAAAGCAATGTAGCCATAAAATCCAGAAGGCTATCTGTTCCTCTCTGACCCTGCTCATGATTGTAAGCTAGTTGTGGGTAGGGAATGTGTCTGCTATATTATTATACTGTAATAATAATAATAATAATAATGTTGGTATTTGTTAAGCACTTACTATGTGCCGAGCACTGTTCTAAGCGCTGGGGTAGACATAGGGGAATCAGGTTGTCCCACGTGGGGCTCACAGTCTTAACCCCCATTTTACAGATGAGGGAACTGAGGCACAGAGAAGTTAAGTGACTTGCCCACAGTCACACAGCCGACAAGTGGCAGAGCTGGGATTCGAACTCATGAGCCCTGACTCCAAAGCCCGTGCTCTTTCCACTGAGCCACGCTGCTTCTCGTGCTGCTGCTCTGAGCCATGCTGCTACTGTACTCTCCCAAGCACTTAGTACAGTACTTTGCACACAGAAGGTGCTCAAAAAATATGATTGATTGATTGATGAGTCATTTCTTATTGAAGAGACAATACCAATGTGATTCTGTCTTCTTTATTAGCTTCTCTGCAAAATGAACCAGAGTAATTATCCTTCAATTGGAAAACTGAAGTAAATTATCATTTAAATGAAACTTAGGGGCCCCTAAATAGGCATTTATTCAATTGAAATTTTGTTCTACTGAAATGGACTCAGTTTATTTTAGGAGCATGTGCCGCCAACGCTTTTAAATTTTCTTCAAAATGAAATGCAGCAGAGTTAAATTAGTTGATTAATAATCGCGTGGAAAACATGATTTAATCTCCACCTCAAAATCCAACGTTTGACAAGTCTGGCATTTTAACTAGCTTGATAAATAATTTGACATTATTTCAAAATAATGTGATTCAAAGATGCTAGCAGAATAGATGTTGTCTTCGACATTTCATCCCTAATGCCAAATTCACTTCTAGGGAGCCTTCTCAGTATTGGAAATATTGTTCTTTCTTAGTCCAGTTCTCCTGCCAATTAAATTATTCAGATTTCTTTGATTTAGATAAGTAATTGCCATCTCTTTGTTTATAAATCTGCAGCTCAGATTAAACATTCATGGGGCATTTGCAGTGAGCAGAGAGCTCTCAGACCCTTCTTACTAATGAAAGTTTAATCATGATCTGATGGCCTGATCTCATAGCAGTAGCAGCTATCTAAGAATGGTCTTTGTGTTACTCAGTAATGCTCTACTGTCACTGCCCATCTCTGACAGTCACATCTCTTTTGGCAGTAGTCTTTTGTGTCAAGCTTTACTGACTCCCACTTTCAACACCCTCTGCTATGTATTTCACAGGACAAAAAAGGAATCAGATGAGGAGCAGAGCTTTCAAGAAGAGATACTGGAAGAAACAACCTACAAAATTTTGGCTCTTGAAAAAAAGAGAGAATTCTTCAGTTGTCATAGTTGTTTCAATCTTTCAATTTTCTCACTTCCCTAGAACTAGGCAACCTTGTAAACGGATGGACTCAATGTGCCTGATTTCTATGTGCAAAATTCCCATTAATAGCGTACTCTGAAATATATCCAAGTTTAATCAGTTAAATAACTGATTAACACTTTTTGTTATTCGTAGGTGCAAGTCAGTACAGTACTCCTCCACCTCGAAAATTGTTTTTCTCAGCAGTGGATTTATTTGATTTTGATCTTTACAATGAAGCGATCATATCTAAAAGAGTATTCATCTTCATTTTTTTTTGTATGGCGTAGCATACAGAGCAGCATAGTGTAGTGGATAGAGTATGGGCCTGTGAGTCAGAAGGTCGCGGGTTCTAATCCCTGCTCCACCACTTGCCTGCTGAGTGACCTTGGGTAAGTCACTTAACTTCTCTTGCCTCCTTTAAAAAATGAGGATTAAGAGTGTGATCCTGATGGGGGACAGGGACTGTGTCCAACTTGATTGACTTGTATTTACCCCAGCTCTTAGAACAGTGCTTAGCAAGTATCATTATTATCATTATATAATACTATTTGTTCTTGAAATTAGTTCTTGCTCCTTGCTCCTCAATGCTGCTTTCTCACATTCACCACACCCCATCCCTCTCTTTCCCTTCCTTTGAAGCCACATTATCTGTCTCTACCATCCTTTACAATTACTAATTGTCCCCTCTAGATTGTAAGCTTGCTGTGGGGCAGGAAACTCTCCCAAGTGCTTAGTACAGTGCACTGCATACAGAAAGTGCTCAATAAATATGATTGATTGATTGATAGTTGCTGTCACCATCCTCTATGACCCACCACCAACTTTCTGAACTATACCTTTTCACTTTTCTTCTCTCTTTCTCCACCCCTACGCTGATCCTCAAGAACTTCAAAATCCATGTGGAAGTTCCCAACAACCTTCGGGTTGCCCACTTCCACTCACTCCTCAATTCTGTTGATTTCCTGCCCCACCCAACCTCAACCTTTCACTGGTTTGGACACATGCTCGATCTTATCATCTCTAGTCACTGTACCATCTGTAACCTTGTCTACTATGAAATCCCACTCTTGGACCACAACCACCTCAACTGCCTTCTCCTCCAAACGCCCCCCTCAACAAAACTATCCTGTCCTCTCACAGAGACCTCTGATCTCTCCATTCACTCCAATTTTTCAAAGTCATTAAGTTCCATTTGATCTCCATACCCAAATTACCTTCTCCTGATGCATAGATCTATGGTCCCAACTCCACCCTCTCCACAGAACTCTACTCCCTCCCTCCCCTGTCCCTCCATTGATCTTGTACCACCTTCCCACAGCCATCATTCATTCATATTTATTGCTGCTTACTATGTGCAGAGCAATCAATACATCAACCAGTTGTATTTATTGAGTGCTTATTGTGTGCAGAACACTATGCTAAGCACTTGTGATAGTACAATATTACAGAATTAGTAGATACATTCCCTGCCCACAGTCAGCTTTCAGTCTAGATGGGGAGGAAGACACTAATAATAATAATAATAATGTTGGTATTTGTTAAGCGCTTACTATGTGCCGAGCACTGTTCTAAGCTCTGGGGTAGACATAGGGGAATCAGGTTGTCCCACGTGGGGCTCACAGTCTTAATCCCCATTTTACAGATGAGGTAACTGAGGCTCCGAGAAGTTAAGTGACTTGCCCAAAGTCACACAGCTGACAAGTGGCCGAGCTGGGATTCGAACCCATGACCTCTGACTCCAAAGCCCATGCTCTTTCCACTGAGCCACACTGCTTCTCTAAATAAATAAATTACACCTGAAGGAGGGTGAATAATTCATTCATTCATTCATTCATTCAATAGTATTTATTGAGCGCTTACTATGTGCAGAGCACTGTACTAAGCGCTTGGAATGAACAAGTCGGCAACAGATAGAGACAGTCCCTGCCGTTTGACGGGCTTACAGTCTAATCGGGGGAGACGGACAGACAAGAACAATGGCAATAAATAGAGTCGAGGGGAACAACATCTCGTAAAAACAATGGCAACTAAATAGAATCGAGGCAATGTACATTTCATTAACAAAATAAATAGGGTAATGAAAAAATACAGTTGAGCAGACGAGTACAGTGCTGAGGGGATGGGAAGGGAGAGGGGGAGGAGCAGAGGGAAATGGGGGGAAAAGAGGGTTAAGCTGCGGAGAGGTGAAGGGGGGCGGTAGAGGGAGTAGAGTGAGAAGGGGAGCTCAGTCTGGGAAGGCCTCTTGGAGGAGGTGAGTTTTAAGTAGGGTTTTGAAGAGGGGAAGAGAATCAGTTTGGCGGAGGTGAGGAGGGAGGGCGTTCCGGAACCGCGGGTGGACGTGGCCCAGGGGTCGACGGCGGGGTAGGCGAGACCGAGGGACGGTGAGGAGGTGGGCGGCGGAGGAGCGGAGCGTGCGGGGTGGGTGGTAGAAAGAGAGAAGGGAGGAGAGGTAGGAAGGGGCAAGAAAGCATGCAAATCTAAGTGCAAGGACTGACACAAAAGGAGGAGGGGGAAGAGAAAATGAGGACTTAGTCAGGGAAGGCCTCTTGGAGGAGAAGTGCTTTTAACAAGGCTTTGAAGTTAGAGAGAGTGATCAGCTGCTGGATATGAAGAACTAGGGTGTTCCGGTTCAGAGTCAGGATGTGGGCAAGGGTTTGGGGATGAGATAGATGAGATCCGGGTACAGAGAGTAGGTTGGCATTAGAGGAGCGAACTGTAGTAGGAAATCAAGGAGATGAGGTAGGAAGGAGCAAGGTGATCTGAGTGCTTTAAAGCTAATGGTAAGGAATTTCTGTTTGATGTGGAGGCGGATGGGCAACCACTGGAGTTTCTTGAGGAGTGCAGAAGAGTGTTTTTGAAGAAAAATGATCCAGGCAGCAGAATGAAGTGTGGACTGAAGTGGGGAGAGACAAAAGGCAGGGAGGTCAGCAAGGAGGCTGATGCAGTAGGATCAATGTTGTAGCAGTTAGGATGAAGAGAAAGGGGTGGATTTTAGTGATTCTGTGAAGGTTGAACTGACAGGATGTGGTGACAAATTGAATATATACGTTGAACGAGAGATGAGTAGAGTATAATGCCAAGGTTATGGCATTACCTCCATAATAGGCCTCCTCTGTCCACGTGATTGTGCCGTGGAACACTACTGGCAGAAATACAGACATCAGGCGGAACTCGCCCATCGAAAATTCATTCTCACCTTCTATAACTCTGTCCTTCCTTCTGTCAAAAAACAATACTTCTCCACCCTTAATGACTCCCATGGCCATTGTCCATGCCAGATGTTTTGGTCTTTTAATTGCCTCCTTAAGCCCCCTGTTTCTCACCTCCCCACTCCTCTTGCCCCTAAAAACCTTCCTATTTCATCCATGCAATTGAAACTATCAGGGGTAATCGCCCAAATCTCCCCTGTATCTTTCCAATCCTACCCTCCTTTTGCCCCCCAGTTCAAGTCTCCCATTGTTCCAGCAGTATCTATAAAGGAGATCTCCTGCCTCCTCTTAAAATCTACCCCATTCACGTGAGGCTCCAACCTCATTCTTTCACACCTTAGTAAAAATTTGCCCTCTCTTTCCTTCCCTGACCTATGTCTTAAACCACTCATTCTCCAGTGGCTTCTTCCCCACCGCTTTGAAACATGGCCACACACCCACTATCTTGCAAAAGCTTCCCCTGACACCACAGCATCCTCAAATTATTGCACTATCACCTTCTTATCACTCCTTTTCAAAATACTCCTTCCTTTTCACTCCTCAAGCATATTACCACTGATTGCCTCTACTTCCTCTTCTCTGATTCTCTCCTTGACCTCCTGCAATCTGACCCATCCCCACCACTTTTTTTTATAGTATTTATTAAGCACTTACTATGTTCCAGGCATGTTGGACACAGTCCAAGCTAATCAGATTGGACATAGTCCACATCCCACATTGGACACACAGTCTTAGACCCCATTTCACAGATAAGAGAACTGAGGTACCGAGAAATTAAGTGACTTGCCCAAGTTCACACAGCAGACACGTGGCAGAGCCAGGATCAGAACCCAGATCCTTCTGACTCCCAGGCCCCGATCTATCCACTAGGCCAAGCTGCTTCACAGAAGTGATCCTCTCTAAAGTTATTAGTGACCCTTCTTGCCAATCCAGTGGTCTCTACTCCATCCAAATCCTCCTTGTCCTCTCAGCTGCCTTCATTACTGTGGACCACCCCTTCTCCTGGAAATATTATCCGATCTTGGCTTCACAGACACTGTCCTCCCCCGTTTCTCCTCCTATCTGTCTGACAGCTCCTTCTCAGTCTCTTTCACTGGCTCCTCCTCTGCCTTCTACCCTTTAACTCTGGAAGCCCCTCAAGGCTCAGTTCTGGGTCCCCTTTTATTCTCCATCTACCTCCACTTCCTTGAATAACGCATTCGCTCCCATAGCTTCATCTAAGATTGAGAAATATTAATTTTTTTGTAAACAGTTTTTTCAGGAAATTGATTTGGACAGATCAGGATAAGAACCTGGAAAAAGTTGGAGCGGTGGCTGAGAACTCTATATCTTTACCCCAGATGCTGGAGATTCTTTCCCAGCACTTAGTACAATGCTCTCCACATACTAAGCATTTAATAAATACTATCACTACCACTATTCTATGCAGATGATTCTCAAATTTACCTCACCAGCCCTGACCTCTCTCCTCTGCCGTCTCCCATCTCCTCCTGCCCTCCTGTCATTTCATTTAGATGTCTCAACTACACCTCAAACTTAACATGTCAAAATAGAACTCCTTATCTTCCCACCCAAACTTTCTCCTCCCTTCAACTTTCTCATCACTGTAAACACCACCATCCTCCCTGTCTCACAAACCTATAATTTTGGCATTTTCCTCAACTCATCTCTCTCATTCCATGCAGATATTCAGTCTGGCACCAATCCTATTGATTCTACCTTCACAGCGATTCTACAATCCACCCATTCATCTCCACCCAAACTCCTACCACGCTGGTAATAGCAGTACAAGTATTTGTTAAGCACAAATTGTGTACAAAGCACTATACTAAGCACTGGAAGAGAATACCCAGGTAGGAATGAAACATAGGTTCTATCCCTTGGCGGGGTTCAAAATCTGTTTAAGTGAGGAGAAAAGATCAGAAGCAGACATATCAGGAGTGATAAAACATTAAAACATAACACAAACAAGTACAGAAAAAGGGTTCCAAGTCTCGGCCGCAGTGGAGGAGTCGGAGAGTGTGTGGGAGAAGCTTTCAACCCCAGAACATTCAGGGACTGAGGACCTTCTATGGTAGGAACAAAGGCTATGGTTACCTTGGTTCTTCTCTCAGCAGCTGGTCAAAGCACTTTTAATATCATGTGTCAACTACTGACCTTCCTGCTTCCTGTCTCTACTCTATCCAGTCCGTAGTTCATTCTGCTACCCAGATCATTTTTCTAAAAAAAAAAAGAGTTCTGAGCACATCTCCCCACTCCTCAAAAACCTCCAATGGTTGCCCACCCATTTCAACTTCAAACCAAAATGCCTTATCATTGGCTTTAAATCACTCAATCCCCTTGACCCCTCCTACCTCATATCCTTACTTCCCTACTACAAGTCAATCCACACACTGCACTCCTCTAATGCCAGCTGGATCCCTGATCGACTCTTAATAAAAGCACATCTCCTCCAAGAGGCCTTTTCCATCTAACCCTTCATTTCCTCTTCTCCCACTCCTTTCTGCGGCCCTCATGCACTTTGATTTGCATCCTTTATTCAACCCAAAACCACACTGCGAAGCACTTAGTACAGTGCTCTGCACACCATAAGCCCTCAATAGATACGACTGAATGAACCCACCATTTAGCCCCCACGACTTACATATACAGTTGTAATTTATTTATTTTTATCTGGCCCCTCTTCTAGACTGCAAATTCCTTGTGGACAGCAAATGTGTCTTCTAACTCTGTTATAATGTACTCTCACAAGCACTTAGTACAATGTTCTGCACACAGTATGTGCTCAATAAATACAATTGATTGAGTGACTGCTGGATCTTGTTTCTTTTGTCTCCAAACTTTTGCCCTCGTCCTCCCTCTGTCCTGGAACTCCTTCTCCATTCATAACTCACAGACTACCATTCTCCCAACCTTCAAAGCTCTACAAGAATCATAGCTCACACAAGAAGCCTTTCCTGATTAGCCTCCCTTCTGCATCACTTATGCACTTGTGTCCATACCTGTTAAGCACTTTGAAACTCACTTATGCTCTGTCGCTTCTCCTACCTGTAATTTATATTAACGTTTGTCTCTGCCACTGTACTGTAAGTTCCTTGCAATTGGGCTATATCTACCTGCCCTGTTGTATTCTACTTTCTCAAGTGCCCTGCACACAGTAAGTGCTCAATAAATACCATTGATGGATTAATTAATTGATTAACTGAAGAGCAGCATGGCCTAATGGAAAGAGAACAGGTATGGGAACAGGCATGAACCTGAGCTTTAATCCCAGCTCTGCCAATTGCCTGCTGGGTGACCTTAGGTAAGTCACTTAACTTCTCTGTGCCTCAGTTTCTTCATCTGTAAAATGGGAACTCAATATTTGTTCCCCCTTCTACTTGGACTGTGAACCTCATGTGGGTCAAGGACTATATCCAACCAAATTAACTGGTATCTACCCCAGCACTTAAAACAATGCTTGACAAATAGTAAGTGCTTAACAAACACCATGATAATAGTAATAACCCTAATTAGAATCAAAATTAAAAATAGCTAGCACCGGACACCCTTCCTATATTCAATTATTTCCCAATTTTAAGGAGTTTTTTGATTTCAAAAAGTTCCTTCAAATACCTATTCAATTAGTACAAGTACAATTTCCAACTGGCATTACAAGTTTTTAGTAAATATTTAGCTCAGATAACCAAATACTCCGATAGCTTTAGAAGAAAGGTATTTCTAAAAGCAATTTTTATTCATTATTATTTTAGTACAGTGCCCCTGCACACAGTAAGTGCTTAATAAATACTTTTTTAATTATTTAATCTTTATCTTCATGCTTTTGGAAATAAAAATTGAACCAGAATATCATTTTTAAAATAGATTATTTAAGTATTGTTCTTGAACATCAGTTGGAAGATTTCAATTACATCCTGACAAACAGATAACCATTAATAGCTTATACAATTTAACACGTATTAAGAAGTCATTTTTTTTCTTCCATGAGTATCTGGGTAATCGAAGAATGGAATACTGATATTCAAAATAAATCACACCACAAGTTGCATTTCATTTAAACTAAACTCCGATCAAAAGTATCTTCTCTAGAGAGTTTCTATCAAAAATATTCTAAGTCAGAATCAAGAGATGATATTTGCATTTTTAATTTGAGGTCCAAACAGGAGATAGTCGAGATAGAACCATCTGGGAGGGTGAGGGTATTCAAGACAGAGGAAGAACACTTTCCAGAAAGGAAAAGAAATAATTCCAAGACTATTTTGAAGCCCAGTAGGAAATGCTTGGAAGTTAATGAAACTTAAAAGTCTCATTTGGCTTGCATGCATCAGATCCCCCAGATTGCTTAGGACTCAGATGCTGGGTGGCAGAGATAAGAGAAAGCTACTTTCCAGTAACTGGAATCCCAGGAGAACTGAAGAGATAGCTTTCTTGTCTATGTTTGCACAGTCACAAAAAGACTTTCTTTAAGGTCACCTTAAATTTCCTCTATAAACATACAGTCATTTGTCCCAGAAAGCCAAAGATCAAGGAATGCAACTGATTCCAAGTTGAGTTGTAGCAAAATATTGCAGACAGTCCAGAAAAGTCGATGCATAAGTAAAGGTAAATCGATCGTAAGCAGGGAGATTATAATCCGAAATATTGAGTTTGTGCGCAGGAAAAAAACGCATGCTCAGTTATCAAAGCAATTAATAGATATAGAAATTCTTTAACTGAGTGTGATCTTATGTATTTTGGAATTACCATAAGAGACATAGGTAAGCCACTAATCAAATTCCATCTTTGGAACAGCAATAGTCAATGACATTTAAATCTTACTCTAAATATAGTTACAAATCTTGGCCTTGACAGCACCAATCATGTTTCCATAGTTACATTTAACCTCTTGAGGGTCACAGAAAACCTCTCAGGAGCCTTTTGCCCATTTAAAATTGTTTTCTGTGCTTTCCATTGCTATTTCTTCATTTTTTTAACATCATGAAAATGAGGTAACAAAACTAAGGCATTTTCATGAAACTTAGGTTTAAAAGACATCCACAATTGTATTTACTGTAAATTTCCAAGGCAAGCATCCTTTAGTTTGTGGATGTGTTGGTTTTTCATCTGAAATCCCAAGACAATTCTAAATCGGATGATGATATTGAAGATAGAGAAGAAATGAGCCACACATATGAAAGGACAAGGACAATTGTCATCAAATGGTTTTTACTTTTGTTTCCTAATCCATTATGGGCTCCTGGAAATGAGGTGATGTTCCTGATTCCCTAGAAATTGCAACTGTGAGGCATAGCTTGGTGATGAAACATGAAAAGAAAGTTAATTTCACCAAAACAAAGAGGCAGGGGAATCTTATCTGGTGTTGAGGGAGAGTCTTAATTAAGTGAAGCCAGTCAAGTGTTGTTATCAATGAAAGGAGAATAGACTGCAAATGATTTTTCAAAATATTTCTCAAGAAAGTAGATGATGTAACAATCCCTATGGCAACCCTGAAAATCTATTTATTTATCAGTGGTGGAGTACTGAATGTAAAGCACTCCACTAGACTGTAAGTTTCTTGAGGGCAGGGATGGTGCCTACAAACTCTGTTGTGTTGTACTCTCCCAAGACTTTAGGAGAGTGTTCTGTACTCAGTAAGGGATCAATGAATATCACTGATTGATTGACTTATTGATTGACTGAGACTAAGTATCCAGAAGTAAGTTACTTGGTCCCTGCCCTTAAGGAATTTGCGACCCAACTCCACTAGACTGTAAACTCATTACGGGCAGAGAACGTGTCCACCGATTCTGTTGTATTGTACTCTCCCAAACGTTTAGTACACATGGCTTAGTGGAAAGAGCCTGAGCTTGGGAGTCAGAGGTCATTATGGGTTCTGATCTTGGGTCGTCATTTATCAGCTATGTGACTTTGGGCAAGTCACTTAACTTCTCTGTGCCTCAGTTACCTTTTCTGTAAAATGGGAGCGAGCCCCACGTGGGAAAACCTAATTGCCGTGTATCTACCCCAGCGCTCAGAACAGTGTTTGGCACCCATCATACCTCACACAGGTGTGAGGTAATATCAATATTACCATTGATTGATTGATTGATCTAATGGGAGATAGACAAACATTACCAATAGTGGGAGCGGGAGAAAGAATAAGGATATGACACATACAAGAATATCTCTCTCTCTGGGGGTTCCATATCCGACCCTTCTCATCTATCTCTTTCAGATTCTACCTCTAGTCCCTGGACCCCCTATTCCATCCCTTCTCAGCTACTTATTTTTGCCCCCTTTCCAAGCCCACTGTAGTCCTGCCAAATCGAATGTTCCAGCCTGTCACTGAACAGATGCAAAAAGGTTACAGGCTCTCTTGTTTAAAAACCCTTTCGTCCACCTTTGGGGGAACTTTTGGTCATGAGCTGGGCCAGCTCTGAGAAGAAGAGGAGAGAGACTTTACTGATGGACTCACTGAAATAAACACTTTTGCAACTGACTCTGGAAAAATAAGCAGTCCCATTTAGACTGTGAGCCCGTTATTGGGCAGGGATTGTCTCTCTCTGTTGCCGAATTGTACATTCCAAGCGTTTAGTACAGTGCTCTGCACATAGTAAGCGCTCAATAAATACTACTGAATGAATGAAAAATAAGATGAAACTTCTCCATGGGAACATCCCTTTTCCTCGACTGACATTTCTCGCCAGGAAGCCCGACCTTTTGCTTACCATCACTTTTGGAGTCTTCCATCCAGGAATGCTCAAACTCCAGAAATCTTTGTACTTCTGAAAGACACATGCTGAGCAATGTTTTAGAAAAGGGATCTGGTAAAAGCATGTAGCAAAGACTGAGGTGGGGATGTCTCATTGTTCCTGTCATGTCTGTCTCTAGTTCCTTAGATTGCCAGGCCCCCTGAGCGACATGGTCCCTGTCTAACTTCCACCTGTGTATTCTCTTCCAGCACTCAGTACAGTGCTCTACCCACAGTGAGTGCTTAATAAATACTATTATCATTACATACATGAAATTCACTCTATTAGTAAGCTATGCCGCCCTGACATCAACAGGTTTGAGATGGGTTGGGATACACTTTTGCATAAATCATACGGGTTCCCACTCATCTTGGTGAGGTGAGATTTGATTTAGAACAGATCTTAAATGGCCTGTCCATGCCTTTCATCATTTTATAGTTTCTCCAGCCCCCTGATCATTTTGGTTGCCCCTCTGCGCCTTCTCCAGATCTGTTCTGTCCTTCCTAAATTGGGGAATCCAGGATTCCAATCCAGATGCTGGCACCTCCTTCCCTCTTCTTCCCCCACTTCCTACCACTCCTCCTCCCCCTCTCTTTCCCTTTATCTCACAGCCATTAGGTGGACCTTATAATAGAAGGAGAGGCATATCTCTCTGGCTTACTCCAAGCATCCTGTTGCCACTGTTGCAAACATGTTGGTCTGACTTAGAAATGGCTTGTCTCAGAAATTGAATGCATTCTCTTCTAAGTAACGGGAGCTTGGTAAATTTAATACATATGCACTCCAATGAATCTAATCTGAAATGAATTCATATCCCTTGATAAAGATTCTCTAAAAAAAATAAGCACCAATTAACTCCCGTTTTGCAATATCACAAGTTCGCATTTTGGGATTTAATACAGCCATGCAAATTGGAAAAGGCCCACCACCCGAGAGAGGCCAGGAATAGAAGAAATTATGCTCCCAGAGATGAAAGCACTTCCTCAAAATTGCAATTAGAACTCTCCATGTGTGCTGTGTCTGCCAGGAGAGAGAGGTCCCGCTGCAGGGAGATGAAAAGCAGCATGGCCTTGTGAATAGAGCACAGGCCTGGGAATCAGAGCAGCTCCGCCACTTGTCTGATGTTTGACCTTGGGCAAGTCACTTAACTTCTCTGTGCCTCTGTTACCCCACCTGTAAAATGGGGATTAGGACTGTGAGCCCTATGTGGGACAAGAGATTAGTCTAATCTGATTAATTTGTATCTACTCCAATGCTTAATAGAGTGCCTTGCACATAATAAGCGCTTAACAAATACCAAACAGACAAAAAAAACACCTCACTGAGTACATAGCGTAGTGGATAGAGCACTGGCCTGGGAATCAGAAGGTCATGAGTTCTAATCTCGACTCCACCACCTATTTGCTGTGTGATTCTGGGCAAGTCACTTCACTTCTCTAGGTCTCAGTTCTACTGCTATTGTTCTTGTCTGTCCGTCTCCCCCGATTAGACTGTAAGCCCGTCAAAGGGCAGGGACTGTCTCTATCTGTTACCGATTTGTACATTCCAAACGCTTAGTACAGTGCTCTGCACATAGTAAGTGCTCAATAAATACTATTGAATTAATGAATGAATCTGTAAAATGGGTATTGAGACTCTGAGCCCCACATGGGACAGGGACTGTGTCCAACACGATTTGCTTGTATACATCCCAGTGCTTAGTACAATGCCCGGCACATAGTAAGTGCTAAACAAAACAAATACCATTATTATTATTATTATTATTACAGCTCTGACATTTGGAAGCCTGAGATTAGTCGGTGTATATTTGGTGAGGCTGAGGGATGTTTCTGTTTGCCAGGTTGGTCTAAGGTGGAGAAAGCAAGCTAGAAAATGTGGCTCACCCCTAAGACCCAGAATCTCCAGGATCAAGTTAAGACTTGAGTGTGGAAAGACAAAATGGAACTTGATTTCAGGCTTAGATTGCTGTGAGGAGGAAAAGGATTTCTCACCATTTTTCACGTTACCAGGGTGTGCAGAGAAAGAATTGAAACAGAAGCCAAAAATACTTCAATCAGCAGGTTTAGCTGGAGGCCTTCACTGTCACTTGTATCTTCCACTAAATTGTTCTCGTCTCGTTCCCTCTTTCTCTTGTCTCTCCCAGGCCTGGGTTTGAATCCCAGCCCTGCTTCTTGCTCCCTGTGTGACCCTGGATAAGTCACTTAACTTCTTTGGGTCTCAGTTTCCTTTATCATATAATGGAGATAATAATTGTTATTAATAAAAATAATAATATCTGTTAAGCACTTACCATATGCCAAGCACCGCACTAAGTACTGGAGTAATAATAATAATAATGTTGATATTTGTTAAGCGCTTACTATGTGCAGAGCACTGTTCTAAGCACTAGGGTAGATACAGGGTAATCAGGTTGTCCCAGGTGAGGCTCACAGTTAATCCCCCATTTTACAGATGAGGTCACTGAGGCCCACAGAAGTTAAGTGACTTGCCCACAGCCACACAGCTGCCAAGTGGCAGAGCCGGGATTCGAACCCATGACCTCTGACTCCCAAGCCCGGGCTCTTTCCACTGAGCCACGGTACAAGATAATCGGTTCCCACAAGGGGCTCACAGTCTAGGTAAAAGGGAGACCAGCTATTGAACCTCCATTTTGCAGATGAGGGAACTGAAGCACAGAGAAGTTAAGTGATTTTTCCAAGATCACCCAGCAGCCAAGTGGAAGAGGTGGTATTAGAACCCTGGTCCTCTGACTCCAAGGCCCATGCTGAATCCACAAGGATATCGCTGCCCCCTCGTCCTTAGACTTTGAGTCCCATGTGCGACAGGGACTCACCCCAGTGCTTAGTACAGCATTAACGTAGAGTAAGCCAGTTAACAAATATCAAAATTCTTATTTTGATTATCCCTCATAGTTTGGAGTAATTAAGAAATGCAGGGCAAGAAGAGGCTCTGCCAGAGCTCTAATGGGGCTTCTGTGCCAGCAGGAGACAGTCCAAAGGCTTCCATCTGGCTCGTCACAGCAGATACTCACTTCACCTCTGCTAATTCTACTGAGCGAGGGAATCAGTTGCTGTGCTGTGAACAAATGGGATCTGCGGCTAAATCTAAGCATCTCTGCTTGATGTGATGTCCAGGTGGGGTTGAAGCGAGATTTTTTCAGCTGCCTCTCAGTCAACCCGCTTGTTGGCTTGTTGGCTTAGGACTGATGGAATCGCTCCCACCCCGTCTTGAGCAGCACCTCTGACGCTGCCCAGGAGTTGAATGTTGAAACCTAGCTGAGTGACCTGATGCACTTGTTTTTAAACGGATGCTGAATTGATTCCCTCACAATGCAGGGCTGGAGCAAGAATTTTCCAAATAAACTGTATGGTTTAAATCAGGGAAGACCCTAGTAGTCAGTAATTGCTTATTCATCACAAAAGAGACAAAGAGCCTTGACTTCCCTAAGAAAAATTTTCCTCTGAGTTTTCTAGATTCCAGATTTATTTTTTAACTCCCCAAAGGACAGACTTGTCAGTGTGGCCATTTCCTGCCTCTAGACGGCTAGCTCACTGTGGGCAAGGAACACATCTACTAACTTCGCTGTACCGTCCTCTCCCAAGTGCTTAGTACAGTGCTCTGCACACTGTAAGCGCTCAATAAATGTCATTGACTGCTTTAGCTACACTATATATTTATAAATAGATAGAAGCAGCGTGGCTCAGTGGAAAGAGACTGGGCTTGGGAGTCAGAGGTCATGGGTTCGAATCCCAGATCTGCCACTTGGCAGCTGTGTGACTGTGGGCAAGTCACTTAACTTCTCTGGGCCTCAGTGACCTCATCTGTAAAATGGGGGATTAACTGTGAGCCTCACGTGGGACGACCTGATTACCCTGTATCTACCCCAGCGCTTAGAACAGTGCTCTGCACATAGTAAGCGTTTAACAAATACCAACATGATTATTATTATTATTGTCATTAATCAACCCATCAATCAATCCATCAACTGATGGTATTTATCAAGTATTTCCTGTGTACAGAGCACTGTATTAAGTGCTTGGGAGAGAACCATAGAGTTGATAGACAAGATTCCTGCCTGCAAGGAGTTTATAACAAAAAGAGGAATAATGGGGTTAGTGCTTCAAAGCTTTCAGGTTTCAAGGCACACAGCTGGCCCTACACCCTTTCCCCGGCCCGTTGTCCAGGACGGGCCCATTGCCCCTCGCATGACTGACGGGCTTCTTTGTTAAAGTTTTCAGGGGGTGAAAATTCCCCTCCTTCCCTTTGAAGCTCATCTGAACATTTCATCCAGTCCTGTAGAGACTTGAACTCCATCACAGTTTCATCCAGAAATGCCTTTCAGTCCCTTTGAGCCTTAAGACCTCTGGGATGATGGAGAAGCAGCATGGCCTAATGGATAGAACATGAGCCTGGGAATCAGAAGGACCTGGGTTCTAATCACAGCTTTGCCAGTTGTCTGTTATGTGACCTTGGGCAAATCACTTCACTTCTCTCTGCCTGTTACCACATCTGTAAAATGGGGATTGAGACCTTGAACCCCACATGTGACAGGGACTGTGTCCAACCTGATTTCATTGTATCCACCCTAGTGCTTAGTATATTGCCTGGCACATACTAAGCACAGAACAAATGCACACAATTATAATTATGGAGTTGCCCATTGAGAAGAGTCAGTTAATCAATCATATTTATTGAGCACTTATTGTGTGCAGAGCACTGTATTAAGCACTTAGGAGAGTACCTTATAACAATTTAACAGACACTTTCCCTGCCCACAAGGAGCTTGAGAGACAGATATTAATACAGATAAATAAAATTAAAGATATGTATATAAGTGCGTTGGGGTGAGCCTTGGTCCTGAGATGTCGGTATTAAGACTCCACACCTAGAAAGTTATTACAGAGCTAGGGGAAGGCTGAGCACTATTTGTCCCCTCCTAACCTTAGCACTCATTCATTCATTCATTCATTCATTCATCCCATCGTATTTATTGATGCAATTTGTGCAGAGCACTGTACTAAGCATTTGGGAGAGTATAATATAGCAAAAAACAACATCCCTGCCCACAACGAGCTGATAGTCTAGAGGGGGAGACAGACATTAATATCAATAAATTGCAGATATCTACATGAGTGTTGTGCGGCTGGGAAGGGGAATGACTAAAGGGAGCAAGTCAGGGTGACGCAAAAAGGAGTAGTAGAAGAGAAAAGAGGGGCTTAGTCAGGGAGGGTCTCTTGCAGGAGATGTGTCTTCACAGAGTTGGCGGATCCCTGTCCACAGCAAGTTTACAGCCTGGAAGATCGCTGTTTCCAGGATGAGCAGGGAAGAGAAGGAAGTGAGGGAAAAGGGGAGGCCAGGGAATCCCAGGCCCCTGCAGCTGGGTCGGCCCAGCCTCCTGGGTCCCTCAGGCAGGCAGGCTCCGGGCATTCCACGGGAGGTGGGGCCCCACCAGCTGCTGTCGCCCTTGGCCCTCATTCCTCCCCGGGGTGCGCACCTCTATACCCCTACAGCCTGGGGGGATCCTGCCGTTGTTGTCTAATGCTGTCAGGTCTGAGGGATCCCACTACTGGCAGTCAATTTTTTGCTGGGCCACTAAGTGCATTGAGAGAATTGAGAGGAAGAGGCAAGCAGAGGAGTACATTATGAGAGGCCCACATACAATTTTGTTACCTGCAAGACAGATTTCCGGCTGAAGTGACTGACTGCAGCCTCATGCCAAGGCAGCTCTGCACAGGTCGCTTCTCTTCTCACCCCTCAGTTACCTCATCTATAAAATGGGGATTAAGTCTGTGAACCCCATGTGGGACAGGGACTCTGTCCAACCTGATTGTTTTGTATCTATCTCGGCACTTAGAACAGTGCTGGACACGTAGTAAGCATTTAACAAATACCCTCATCTTCATCATCAGTGCCGTGACCCTGCTGGTGGTGGTTGCCTTGGTAGCCACTGTGGTCTTTAAAATCCCAAAGTGCCAGCATTCGGCCTCAAAACTAAAAATGTTTCACAGTTGGGCAGTGTAGAAGAATAGAATGTATAAAAAGCCTGCGAAATCATTTTCCCAGACTGGACTCCTGCTCCACAAATCAAGACTTAAGCAGCTCATAGCAGCTCGTACTGATAAATGGCTCATTAACATCCTAGGATAAAATCCCTGCGGACACATATTTCCCTCACCCCCCCAACCGTTAGCGTTCCTTTCCTGGGGTCCAGTGACTAAACCCTGCCTTGCAAAACCTACAGCCAAGAATCTTCCTGAAGTGAAAATGGCCAAATGGACCAGATAAAAATGAAGATATCACACACAAGAAGTAGGTCAAAGGACGTATAAATAGCCCGTGTTTGCTTCAAAATCGACCCAGAAATCCACTCCGTAATGACTGGAGCCTTATTGAAAAATCACTAATGCGTCTGTCCTGACTCCCCTAGGGTGCCGTGCCAGCTTTCCTCTGGGGGCTCTGCTGCAGTCAACCCCTGATAAAAATGGCTGAAATGGCCCCCGTAATGGCCCGAGAATCCAGAGAGCTTATTATGTTGTCTCTGTCAGACAGGCAGAGTGCCCTTTGGGAGCCGAGGTATTAACTAGCAGAGAAATAGCTACTGTTGGGGTTTAGTTGTCTTACCTGAACTGTAGCTATGTTTTGGAGGAAATATTTTCAATCCACTAAATAGGTACAAAAGAGCATTAGGCCATGAGCGATGCCATTTCTGAGCCAGAACCTGGGTTCATCCAGGTCAGTGTTCCACCCCCAGCAGAGGCAACAGGGAGTTTAAAGAAATGCTGAGATAGTTGCTTCCTTTCCATTCATCCAAATATTTAGGATTGTCTTACACATCCAACTTTCCTCTGGCTTGCTCATTTTCCTCTCTAATATCTCTATTGCGAACCTCTCAGGGTGATAATAATAATGATGATTAGGGCATTTGCAAAGTGCTTAGTGTGGGCCACGCACTAGTTCTTTCCCCTATCCTTTATTCATTTTAATATTTATCTCCCCCTATAGACTGTAAGCTCCTTGTGGCCATGGGGCATATCTACCAACTCTATTGTAATTTCCCAAGTTCTTAGTATAGATCAATCAGTGATATTTATTGAGCCTTTACTGTGTATAGAGCCCTATACTTACACTTGTATAGTGCTTAGTATAGGGTTCTGTAAGCCGTAAAGGCTCAATAAATATCACTGATTGATCTTTACTAAGAACTGAGGCAGATACAAGATAATCAGTTCGACTGACTATCCCACATGGGGCTCCCAATCTAAATAGGGGGGAGAACAAGCAATGAACCCCTATTTTACAGATGAGGAAACTGAGGCAAAAAGAAGTTAATCAGTGAATCATATTTCTTGAGAGATTACTCTGTACTGACTGCTTGGGAAAGTACTCTATTACAAAACAAGACACGTAGACATGCCTCCTGCCCACAACGAGCTACAGTCTAGAGGGGGAGACAGACACGAATATAAATAAATTACGGATATGAACATGAGATGTAGCTTTGAGGGAGAGGTGAATAAAGGGTGAAACTCCCAATTCAAGGGTGACGCAGAAGGGACGGGGAGAAGAGGAAATATGGGCCTAGTCAAGGAAGGCCTCTTGGAGGAAATGTGCCTTCAGTAAGGCTGTGAAGGTAGGGAGAGTAATTGTCTATCAGATACGAAGACGGAGGGCATTCCAGGCCAGATGCAGGATGTGGGTGCGAGGTAGACAAGATCAAGGTACAGAGAGTAGATTGGCATTAGAGGAACAAAGTGTGTGGGCTGAGTTGTTAAAGGAAATCGGGGAAATCAGGTCGGGGGGAAGGATAGGGCAGGCAAGGTGATTGAGTGCTTTATAGCCAATGGTAAGGAGTTTCTTTTTGATGAAAAGGTAGATGGGAAACTACATACATGGACTGAATGCTTTAGAAGAAAAATGATCCAGGTACCAGAGTGAAGTAGGAACTGGAGTGGGGAGAGACAGGAGGCAGGGAGGTGAGCAAGGACCCTGCTGCAGAAATCAAGGTGGGAAAGCATAAGTGCCTGGATTAACAAGGATGCAGTTTGGATGGAGAGGAAAGGGAGGATTTCAGCAATGTCGTGAAGGTTGAACCTACTGGATTTGGTGACAGATTGTATGCACTGAATGAGAAACATGAGTCAAGGATAATGCAAAGATTATGGGCTTGTGAGAGAGGGAAGATGGTGGTGCTGTCTACAGAGACAGGAAAGTCAGGGGAAAAACAGGGTTTGGGTGGGAAGATAGGAGTTTTGATTTGGAAGAGTATAGTTCGAGATGTCAGCAGAACATCCTAGTAGAGGTGTCCTGAAGGTAGGAGGAAATGAAAGGCTGCAGAGGAGAGAAATCAGGGCCGGAGATGTAGATTTGGGAATCATCATCAATCAATCAATCAATCAATGGTATTTATTGAGAGCTTACTATGTGCAGACCACTCTACTAAGTGCTTGGGAGAGTACAATACAACAGAATTAGCAGACATGTACCCTTCACATAAGGAGAATCGTCCACATAGACATGGTTGTTGAAGCCATGGGAATGAATGAGTTCTCCAAGGGAGGGGGTGTAGGTGGAGAATAGGAAACCAAGAATGCCCAAGGTCACACAACAGACAAATGGCAGAGCCGGCATTTAGAACACAGTTCCTTGGATTCCCACTCCCACGCTCATTCCACTAGGTTATGCTGCTTCTCTCGCCCACAGATTTACCAAACCCCTCTTGAACCTTTGAATATTTTAGGCAGCATAACTTCCTGTCATGCATTCAAAATTCTTACCTCATCCTGGGTGAAGAAGTGCTTCCTTTGGTTTGTTTTAAACCTAATTGGTTCATCCATCTTTCTCACCCCTGACATGTGGTAGGTTAAAACCCTTATGGTTTAGCTACCGAATTTTCATTCACCTTTCTTTAGAATAGAATTACTCTCAAAAAGCCAAATGTCATAGCAGAACTTAGCTATATGCCCTTTTTTTTGTTATCGCTTACTATGTGTCAAGCATTGTTCTAAGTGCTGAGGTAGATACAAGTTAATCAGTCCAGATAAAGTGCCTGTCCCACATGAGGCTCACAGTTTAAGGAAGAGGGAGAACAGATATTGAATCCCCGTGTTGCAGTTCAGGAAGCTGAGGCACAGAGAATTTAAGTATCTTGCCAAAGCTCACACAGTAGGCAAGATTGGGAGACGGGGACTAGAACCCAGGACCTCTGGCTTCCAGGCCCATGCCTAACCATGAGGCCACGCTACTTCTTAAGTGTCATGCTTCTCCATGTGCTTGCCTTGTGGATATTGGCTTTTACATGGACTGTGTCCAACCTGATTTCACTGTATCCACCCCCGTGTTTAGTACAGTGCCGGACACATATTAAGTGCTTAACAAATACTGCAAGTATCATTATTGTATCTACCTCAGGGCTTAGTAGAGTGCCTAGCATATCGTAAACAAATATAAAAAACAAACAACAAATATAAAAAAACAGAAGGAAACAGTGCGAAAGCAGTAGGCCACCAGATTGATGAGAAGCCAATGCCTAGTTAATCTATCAATCAGTGGTATGTATTGAGCACTTACTTTGTGCAGAGCACTATACTAAGTGCTTGGGAGAGTACAGTACAGTAGAATTATATATTTCAAAGACATGCATGTAAGTGCTGTGGGTTTGGGGGTGGGGCGACTATCAAATGTCCAAAGGTCATGGCTCCAAGTCCATAGATGACGCAGAAGGGAGAGTGAGTTCGGGAAGAGAGAGCTTAATCCGGCAAGATGTGACCTTAACAATGCACTGAATGTGGAGAGAGTGGTGGCCTGGCATATTTGGAGGGGAAAGGAGTTCCAGGCTAAGGAGAGGATGTGGGAAAGGATTTGGCGGTGAGATAAACGAGACCGAAGCAGGGTGAGTAAACTGGAGCTAGAGTAGTGGAGTGTGAAGATTGGGCTGCATTAGATCAGTGAAATGAAGTAGGATGGGGACAGATTGAATGTTTTAAAGCCAATGGTAAGGAATTTCTGTTTGATGAGGAGATGGATGGGCAACCATTGGAGGTTCTTGAGGAGTGAGGAGTCACGGCTTGAACGTTTTTGTTGATAAATGATCTGTGCAGCAGGGTGAAGTAGGGACTGGTTAGGTCCTAATACTTTAGATCCCTCCATGCCCCTCCCCTGCCCCCGCTGTTACTGCTGGGTTCTCACCACTTTTTCCTGACCAGTTTGGTCTTTCCCTGTCAGCCGCCCCTCGAGCTGTCATCCGGCCTCTCTCTCGCTCATAGGGAGAGGTCCAGCCCGTCCCTGTGGAGACTTGGCCACGGTTCAGCCAATGGTGGTCCCAGGCCACTGCAGAGGAAATGTGCTATGGCTCTGGGAGAGGAGGGGGAGCGAAGGGATGCCAGCCAACTACACCAGTCTGCCCGTTCCTGGTGCACCCAGAGGGGTCAGAACAGCCACAGTAGCCTCTCTCAGTGCCTGCCGGGTGTCAATCAGTCAACCACCAGTGGTTCCATCAGTGCTGGGAATGCTGCTCAGAGCAGGGCTCTCCTGGAGCCACAGTGTTGGCCTACTGCTTTCGCAGTGTTTCCTTCTGGTTTTTTATATTTGCTAAGCATTTACGATATGCTAAGCACTCTACTAAGCCCTAAGGTAGATACAATAACGCTACTTACCATATCTGCTAAGCACTTAATATGAGCCTGGCACTGTACTAAACACTGGGGTGGATACAGTGACATCAGGTTGGACACAGTCCATGTTCTACATGGGGCTCACAGTCTTAATCCCTATTTTACAGAAGAGGGAACTGAGGCACACAGAAAAGAAGAGAGTTGTCCAAGGTCACCCAGCAGACAAGTGGTGGAGCTGGGACAGACCCCAGACCTTCTAACTCCCAGGGGAGTGCCCTATTTACTAGGCAATGCTGCTCATTTGTTTTTTTGTCTGCCTGTTTGTTTTTACTTTCAGTGTATTTATCCCTGCCTTACATTGTTTCGGTGTTTTTCTTACTTTTTCTTCTCCTTATTCATCTGTCACCATTCCCCTCTTCCTACTTGGGATTGGGTCTAATTTCCACCCTTAGTACAGTGCTTTGCACACAGTAAGTGTGCAATAAATCTGAATTAATGAATGAATGAACCTATGTACTCTTTTCCAGCGTTAAATAGAGCTTTGCACGGTTCCAAAATGGTGTGGTGGATTTTCCTCTCCAAAATGTTAAGCAGGTGAAATCCTTCAAGACGGTCCCATAAAAGCAACTCTTTATAAAACCTCCTGCCCATATCTCCTCATAGGTTAAATAAGGAAGTCTCCAGCCCTTCCGAACAGATGGTGGCTCTGGGGAAGAGGGAAGTGGGAATTTCTGTAAAGCTCAGAAGGAAAGCACCCAGGCTGACCACAGGTCTCATGTGCTTTTCTCCACTGCCCTGGATCATTTTTCCAGCCTCCGGAGCAGGGGAAGCAGAAAAACACATTTTCCGCTGCTATTATGGCTCATTTTCCTGGACTCCGGAACAGGGGAAGCAGGAAAACACATCAGTCATTCATTCATTTATTCAATCTATTTACTGAGTGCTTACTGTGTGCAAAGCACTGTACTAAGCGCTTGGGAGAGTACAATATAACAATAAACAGACACATTCCCTGCCCACAGTGAGCTTACAGTCTAGAGGGGAAGATACACATTAATGTAAATAAATAAATTACAGATATGTAAATAATAATAATAATAATAATGTTGGTATTTCTTAAGCGTTTACTATGTGCAGACCACTGTTCTAAGTGCTGGGGTAGATACAGGGTCATCAGGTTGTCCCACATGAGGCTCACAATCTTAATCCCCAATTTACAGATGAGGTAACTGAGGTGACTTGCCCACAGTCACACAGCTGACAAGTGGCAGAGCCGGGATTTGAACCCATGACCTCTGACTCCCAAGCCCGGGCTCTTTCCACTGAGCCACACTGCTTCTCTAACACATAACTGCTGTGGGGCTGGAGGGGGGATGAATAAAGGGAGCAAATCAGGCAATGCAGAAGGGAATGGCAGAAAAAAAAAGTCTGAAACCCCCTAGGCCAGGAAGCATTACAGCCACTGCTCGGCCCAGATGGACTGAGCCCAAAAAGGCCATATCAGGCTGGCATCCGGTTGTGTCATATGACTGGGGCCATCTTGGACCATAGTTCAACCCTTTCCACTCAGGTTTGGGAAAATTGATGGGCTGCCCAGACATATTCGTAAGCCAGCCAAAAGCCAGCCCTGTTGCGAACTCCTTTGCACACCATATATGCTTAGTAAATACTATTATTATTCCTGCTATTTATAAGCCTATTAAGGGTAGAAAATGTGCCTGCTAATTCTCTTGTATTGTCCTCTCCCAGCAGGGCGCATTGGATAGACCATGGGCCTAGGAGTCAGAAGGACCTGGGTTCATTCATTCATTCATTCAATAGTATTTATTGAGCGCTTACTATGTGCAGAGCACTGTACTAAGCACTTGGAATGTACAGATCGGCAACAGATAGAGACAGTTCCTGCCCACTGATGGGCTTACAGTTTAATCGGGGGATGCAGACGGACAAAAACAATAGTAATAAATAGAATTGAGGGGATGTACATCTCATTAAAACAATAGGAAGAAATAGAATCAAGGGGATGTACATCTCATTAACAAAATAAATAGGATAATAAAAATATATACAAATGAGCGGACGAGCACAGTGCTGAGGGGAGGGGAAGGGAAAGGGGGAGGAGCAGAAGGAAAGGGGGGGAAAAGAGGGCTTAGCTGAGGGGAGGTGAAGGGGGAGTAAGGAGGCAGCAGAGGGAGCAGAGGGAAAAGGGGAAGCTCAGTCTGGGAAGGCCTCTTGGAGGAGGTGAGCTCTCAGTAGGATGTTGGTATTTGTTAAGCGCTTACTATGTGCAGAGCACTGTTCTAAGCTCTGGGGTAGATACAGGGCAATCAGGTTGCCCCACGTTAAGCTCACAGTCTTCATGCCCATTTTACAGACGAGGTCACTGAGGCACTGAGAAGTCAAGTGACTTGCCCACAGTCACACAGCTGACAAGTGGCAGAGCTGGGATCCTAACCCATGACCTCTGACTCCCAAGCCCGGGCTCTTTCCACTGAGCCACGCTGCTTCTAATCCCAGCTCTTCCACTTATTTGCTCTGTAACCTTGGCAAAGTCACTTAACTTCACTGGGCCTCAGTTACCTCATCTGTAAAATAGGGATTGAGAGTGAGACCCATGTGGGACAGGGATTGTGTTCAACCTAATTAACTTGTATCTAAACCAGTGCTTAGACCAGTCCTTGGCACATGGTAAGTGCTTAATAAGTATTATTATCATTATTCTCTGCAAATAGTAAGCATTCAATAAAAACGATCGATTGATTATAAGAGGCAGGAGTTGAGAAAGTCAAACTTACTTCATTCAACACACAGTCCAGCCGCATGTGCAGATGGGACTGAATATATTAATTATGAAACCGAGGTTGCTGGCCCAGGGATACAAAACCATGATAATCATCTGCAGAATTCCTCTCATTTCCTAAACTGCCGCCTAGTCCTGTAGGCAGTCCTGCCAGGTTTTCTAATGTCAATCGTTATTCACTCTTCTTTTGCTCTGAAAATCCAAGTATTAGGATTAGTACATAATCATATTGGAACAATGTCCAATGGAAAATTCCATTGTGGGTGTGTTACTAAAATTTCTTGAATCAGTCCTGTGCATGTAGGATGATTCAGTTATGTTTTAGGGTCAAACGCCCAATTTTTAACAGCAGGGTCCTGGCTTCTACAGGTAGTTACAGCCCCAGTTAATAGTAATAATTTGCCACTTCCCACTCTCAATGATCAGGTTACCGCTCTCAACTCCACCCCCTCTACTCATCTCAACTTGCTTGCCCCCCTTTCCCTCCGCTGCTCTTGCTCCACTAACCCGCAGCCCTGGATCTCTGCCTCTGTTCGCCTCCTTCACTCTTATGCTAGAGCTGCTGAGCACTGCTGGCGAAGGTCTAAGCCAACCAAGCCAACCTTATTCACTTCAAATTTATCGAATCCCGGCTCTGCCATTTGTCAGCTGTGTGACTGTGGGCAAGTCACTTAATTTCTCTGTGCCTCAGTTACCTCACCTGTAAAATGGGGATTAACTGTGAGCCTCACGTGGGACAACCTGATGACCTTGTATCTACCCCAGCGCTTAGAACAATGCTCTGCACATAGTAAGCGCTTAACAAATACCAACATTATTATTATTATTATTGTTATTATTATTATTATTATTATCCTTTCCTGCCTTAATTCTGCCCTCTCCTCCACCAGGCAAAACTACTTTCCTTCCCTCATTGAAACCCACCCCCGATATTCCCACCAATTGTTTCGGACTTTTAACTCCTTCCTCAGGCCCCCATTCCTCCCCCTCCCCCATCCCTCACCCCAACCATCTGGCCACCTACTTCATCACGAAAATTAACACAATCAGGTCTGAGATCCCCAAAGTCACCCCTCCCCCTTCTCCTTCCCCCCGGCTCCCAATCCTCTCCCCTCCTTCCCTGCAGTATCCTCAGAGGAGATCTCCTCCCTCCTCACAAGTGCCACCCTCTCCACCTGTGCTTCGGACCCCATTCCCGCTCACCTTATAAAAACTATTGCCCCTGCCCTCCTCCCCTCCTTGACTTCTATCTTTAACCACTTTCTCTCCAATGGCTTCTTCCCCTCTGCCTTCAAACATGCCCATGTCTCCCCCATTCTAAAAAAACCCTCTCTCGACCCCACTTCCCCTTCCAGTTATCATCCTATCTCCTTCTTATGCTTCCTTTCCAAACTCCAAAACGAGTCGTCTACACTTGCTGCCTTGAATTCCTCAACTCCAACTATCTCGTGAATCCCCTCCAATCTGGCTCCATCCCCTTCACTGTACCAAGACTGCTCTCTCAAAGGTCACCCATGACCTCCTTCTTGCCAAATCCAATGGCTTCTACTCTATCCTAACCCTCCTCGACCTCTCAGCTGCCTTTGACGCTGTCGACCATCCCCTTCTCCACACCTTATCTCACCTTGGCTTCACGGACTCCGTCCTCTCCTGATTCTCTTCTTACATTTCTGGTCGTTCATTCTCGGTCTCCTTCATGGCTCCTCCTTCCTCTCCCATCCACTAACTGTAGGAGTTCCTCAAGGGTCAGTTCTTGGCCCTCTTCTGTTCTCCATCTACACTCACTCCCTTGGTGAACTCATTCGCTCCCATGGCTTCAACTATCATCTCTATGCAGATGACACCCAAATCTACATCTCCTCCCCTGTTGTCTCCCCATCCCTCCAGGCTCGTATCTCCTCCTGCCTCCAGGACGTCCCCACCTGAATGTCTGTCCGCCACCTAAAACTCAACGTGTCTAAACCTGAGCTCTTTATCTTCCTTTCCAAACCCTGTCCTCTCCCTGACTTCCCTGTCCCTGTGGACATCATGACCATCCTTCCCATCTCACAGGAACACAACCTTGGTGTCATCTTTGACTCTGTTGTCTCATTCACCCCACACATCCAATCCGTCACCAGCGCCTGCCGGTCTCACCTTTACAATATCACGAAGATCCCCCCTTTCCTCTCCATCCAAAGAGCTACCATGCTGGTACAAGCTCTCATAATATCCTGACTGGATTATTGTGTCAACCTTCTCTCTGATCTCCCTTCCTCCTGTCTCTCCCCACTCCAGTCTATTTTTCATTCTGTTGCCCAGATCATCTTCCTACAGAAACGCTCTGGGCATGTCACTCCCCTCCTTAAAAACCTCCAGTAGTTGCCTATCAAACCTCCGCATGAAACAAAAACTCCTCGCCCTTGGCTTCAAAGCTCTCCATCACCTTGCACCCTCCTACCTCACCTCCCTTCTCTCTTTCTACTCCCTACCCCGTACAGAAGCTAATCAGGTTGGATACAGTCCCTGTCCCATAGTGGACTCACAGTCTACGTAGGTGCAACACTAGGCATTCAATCTCCATTTTACAGAAGAGGAAATTGGGTCACAGAGAAGTTAAATGACATGCCCAAGTTCACACAGCAGGCAAGAGCCAGAGCCGGGATTAGAACCCAGTTCCTCTGACTCCCACAGCCGCGCTCTTTCTAGTAGGGTAGAGAACACTCTCGGAGCTCCTTGCTAATGTGCTCTTAAATTGCCCAAGTAGTTTGCGGTCACCATCCCATGACTCAGGTTTCCCCAAAGGACAGGTCAGGGTTCTTACACCCAAGGTTTAGTTCCACAGATTTGAAAGGAATGTTCATGACCACCTACTTCCTTGGTACACAGTCTCTCCAAATTATCTGGTTTCACCGGCAGAAATTATTCAGATGCTCTCTCTGGTTATAAACATGTATTTATTGGAGAGAGATTTCATCAGCAATGGTAATTGCAAGACAGGATCTTAGATCCGGGAATGACTACCCATCCCTGATCTAGTTCTTGTTCTGATTTGACACCCAGGAGCTTTCCATCCCTCAGCAATACTGCCGTATGCTGAGTTCTCTCAAAATAGGTATTTTCAGTTTAACTTCTGGGCGGCAATTTAACTTCTAGACTGTAAGCCGGGTGTGGGCAGGGATTGCCTCTCTTTATTGCTGAATTGTACTTTCCAAATCCTAAGTACAGTGCTCTGCAAACAGTAACACTCAATAAATATGATCAAATGAATAAAGTCAATCTTATTTATTAAGCACTTGCTGTGTGCAGAGCACTGTACTAAGCACTTGGGAGGGAACAATATAACACTATCTTGAGACCCATTCGAAGCAGCATGGCATAGTGGATAGAGCACAAGCTGGGGAGTCAGAAAGTCATGGGTTCTAATCCCCGCTCCTCCACTTGTCTGCTATGTGACCTTGGACAAGTCACTTAACTTCTCTGTGACTCAGTTACCTCATCTAGACTGTAAACTTGAGGTGGGTAGGGAACATGTCTACCAACTGGCACACAGTAAGCTCTTACCAAATTCCACAATCAGAATTATCAGTATTATCATTTATCAGCATTATTACCAACTGTTATATTGTTCTCTCCCAAGTAATAATAATAATAATAATGGTATTTGTTAAGTGCTATGTGCCAATCCCTGTTCTAAGCGCTGGAGTAGATACAAGGTAATCAGGTTGTCCCACATGGGGCTCACAGTCTTAATCCCCATTTTACAGATAACTGAGGCCCAGAGAAGCAAAGTGATTTGCCCAAGGTCACAGCAGACAAGTGGTGGAGCCGGGATTAGAACCCACATCCTCTGTTTCCCAAGCCCGTGCTCTTGCTACTAGTCCATGCTACTTAGTTCAGCACTCTGTACCCAGTAAGTTCTCAATAAATAGGATGGATTGATTGATGTAAAATGGAGATCAAATCCTCTTCCCTCCAATTTAAACTGTGAAATCCATATGGGGCAGAGACTGTGTCTAACGTGATAAACTTGTATCTACCCCAGCGCTTAGAACAGTGCTTGACACATAGTAAGCTCTTAATGAGTTCGAATCCCAGCTCTGCCACTTGCCAGTTGTGTGACTGTGGGCAAGTCACTTAACTCCTCTGGGCCTCAGTTACCTCATCTGTAAAATGGGGATTAACTGTGAGCCTCACGTAGGACAACCTGATTCCCCTGTATCTACCCCAGCGCTTAGAACAGTGCTCGGCACATAGTAAGCGCTTAACAAATACCAACATTATTATTAACAAATGCAATTTTGAAAAAAAAAAAGAAAGTCAGGAAGTGCAGACAGGGGAGGAGCAGGTTATTCTCGCCGGAGTCCTAGCAGAGAGATTGATATTAACCCTTTGCCGTGGGGGAGCGACAGGTTTCTTTGCACGTGGCCAATAATCAGGACCAAGATAAGGGTTCTTGTCATCCCCTTCCCCAGAAACAGGGCTGCCTCTCAAACACACGCAAACATACATATACACACAGACAGAGTAACACACACGGTGTAAATCGCTGTGACTTTTTCTGGTCTGGTAGAGCTCCACTTCGGATCATCATCTCCATCCTCTCTCCTCCCTCATTTCTATCTCCCGGCCATCTCCTCTAGACTGGAAGGAGGGGTGGGGGACAAGGAGTGATGAACTAGGCAGAGAAGTAGTGTGGCTTAGCAGATAGAGCACAGGCCTGGGAGTCACAAGGACCTGGGTTCTAATCCCACTCCGCTACTTGTCTGCTGTGCGACCTTGGGCAAATCACTTCACTTCTCCGTGCCTCTGTTCCCTCATCTGTAAAATGGGGATTAAGACTGTAAACCCCATGTGGGGCAGGGACTGTGTCCGACCTTATTAGGTTGAGCCTACCCCAATGCTTAGTACAGTGCCTGCCGTATAGTAAGCACTTAACGAATACCATTTAAAAAGTAGGTAAACAAATACCCCAATGCTTAGTACAGTGCCTGCCGTATAGTAAGCACTTAACGAATACCATTTAAAAAGTAGGTAAACAAATAGCTGATCCCATTTCTGGGAGTCACCCAGAAAGCGGCGTGGCTTAGTGGAAAGAGCGCGGGCTCGGGAGTCAGAGGACGTGGGTTCTAATCCCAGCTCCGCCATTTGTTTGCTCTGTGACCTTAGTCAAGTCACTGAACTTCTCTGTGCCTCAGTTACCTAATCTGTAAAATGGGATTTAAAAGTGTGAAGCCCCATGTGGGACAACCTGATTACCCTGTATTCATTCATTCATTCAATCATATTTATTGAGCACTTACCATGTGCAGAGCACTATACTAAGCACTTGGAATGTACAATTTGGCAACAGAGAGAGACAATCCCTGCCCAGCAACAGGCTCACATCTACCCCAGCGCTTAGAACAGGGCTTGTCACCGAGTAAGTGCTTAACAAACGCCATCATCATTATTATTATTATTATTTCTTAGGCCCTGGAATAAGGCTTGGCAAACCAAAGTAGTCCCTGTGTCATTACTGAGGCAGTGTGGGAGGGTGTGAAGGAAATGGGATATGTGAAACTGTAAAGGCAGTGCCACTCAGTTTAAGGAGAAGGGAGAACAGGTATTGAATCCCCATTTTACAGATGAAGAAACTGAGGCACAGAGAAATTAAGTGACTTGCCCAAGGTCACACAGCTTATATAAGCGGCAGAACCGGGATTAGAATCCAGGTCCTCAGACTCTCAGGCTCCTACTCTTTCCACTAGGCCACTCTCCTCCTCAATTATCCAGGACAACATCCCCTCTCCCATTTGTCCCCACGGAGAGAAATCCCCAGACCCACAGGAGCAGAGAGTTGGTGGAAGCCAGTGTGCAATTTTTAGAATACTGGGAAGGGATGGTGGGGGTGTTTCATATCTACACACTTTTGCTGGGAGCAGTCAGGGACCTCAAGTCAATCCTCTCTGAGGTATGATTTATGTTAACCGCTGATGCTTTTAATCATTGAACGATAAATTCATTTTCACTGTGGTTTGCATTGTATTTCTTTGTTTTGGGTTGTGAATACTTGTGGGCCCGGCGGGTTGCACGTAGATTTTTTTGCAATTACTGTAGCGATGTTAATGCTAATTAAATGTTAATAATAAAAATATGTACATAATTCCAAAAAAGTTGAAGGATAAAACTGTGCCTATTATAAATTTTGGCTTAGAAAATAAGCAGATGTGCCAATCTATGCTAGAAACTAATATATTGATAGAATTCATTCAATAGTATTTATTGAGCGCTTACTATGTGCAGAGCACTGTACTTAGCGCTTGGAATGGACAAATCGGTAACAGATAGAGACAGTCCCTGCCCTTTGATGGGCTTACAGTCTAATCGGGGGAGACGGACAGACAAGAACAATAGCAATAAATAGAATCAAGGACAGAATGTATTCCTTCGAGGCACAAGACAGTATACCAAACACTCCATCCTCTAGAAAAATACACATGAAAAATCTGGAATTTTAAAATTCCAGACTATATGCCCTGATTACATAGAAAAAGTGCCCAGTAAATGCCTTTAAATGCTTTCTTGATTGAAAAAATCAAAGCTCCAGGAACAAATTAGCATGGCTCAGTGGAAAGAGCCCGGGCTTGGGAGTCAGAGGTCATGGGTTCAAATCCCGGCTCCGTCACTTGTCAGCTGTGTGACTTTGGGCAATTCCCGTCACTTCTCTGTGCCTCAGTTACCCCATCTGTAAAATAGGGATGAAGACTGTGAGCCCCATGTGGGACAACCCGATCACCTTGTATCTGCTCCAGCGCTTAGAACAGTGCTTTGCACATGGTAAGCGCTTACCAAATGCCATAATTATTATTATTATTATTATTATTATTTATCCCCATGCAGGTGGATTTTAAAGGATTCAGGATAACATGAAACACCATCAATGTTTGTCCACAAGATGGTGCTCAGAGAACAACTAGTCATTCTCAACACACTCTGCTTAACAACAATAGCCATATTGAGGGTTTACAGTGTTTCTACGGGGTTAGAAAGAATATAAACAGTTTGAACCAAGTCCCCTGACCACAAAGGGCTCCCAGTCTAAATACGAAGAAGGAAGATTTAATCTCCATTTTACAGATGAGGAAACTGAGGCAGAGAAGACGAGTGGCAGAGCCGGGATTAGAGCCCTCGGACTCCTACGGCACATGCTCTTTCCACTAGCCCATGTTCTCACTACATTTTGGCTAAAACGGTATATAGCTATAATTCTATTTATTTATATCGTTGCCTGTTTACTTGTTTTGATGTGTGCCTCCCCCCTTCTAGAGTGTAAGCCTGGTGTGGGCAGGGATTGTTTCTATTGCTGGATTGCACTTTTCAAGTGCTTAGTAGTGTGACTCAGTGGAAAGAGCGCGGGCTTGGGAGTCAGAAGTCATGGGTTCAAATCCTGCTTTAGCCACTTGTCAGCTGTGTGACTTTGGGCAAGTCACTTCACTTCTCTCTGCCTCAGTTACCCTATCTGTAAAATGGGGATTCAGACTGTGAGCCCCACGTGGGACAACTTTATCACCTTGTATCCTCCCGAGAGCTTAGAACAGTGCTTTGCACATAGTAAGCGCTTAACAAATGCCATCATCATTAGTAGTTAGTAGTAGCACTTAGAAGCAGCGTGACTCAGTGGAAAGAGCACGGGGTAGGGAGTCAGAGGTCGTGGGTTCTGATCTCGGCTCTGCCACTTCTCTGCTGTGTGACTTTGGGCAAGTCACTTCAACTTCTCTGGGCCTCAGTCACCTCATCTGTAAAATGAGGATTAAGACTGTGAGCCTCACCTGGGACAACCTGATGACCTTGAATCTATACGAGCACTTAGAACAGTGCTTTGCACAAAATAAGCGTTTAACAAATGTCATCATTTATTTTATTTATTTTATTTTAATACAGTGCTCTGCACACAATAAGCGCTCAATAAATGTGATTGAATGAATGAATGAATTATTGGGAATTAGGGAATGTTTGTTCCACAAAGAAAGCCTGTTTAGACACTGTCCACTGCCATGTCACAAGAAATTGTGCATGCAAGTGGGAGGTGGACGAGGAGTGAGGAAAGACCCTCCAGTCAAGCCAGAAATGCGGTGGAGACCCCCTAGATCCTGGGTTAGCCCCCGTCCCCCACACGGGGCCAACAATGTGCCCTTGCCTGGGGCTCCCAGCAGCATGGCATGGTGGATAAAGCAAGGGACTGGGAGTCATGGGTTCTAATCCCTGCTCCACCACTTGTCTGCTGTGTGACCTTGGGCAAGTCCCTTCACTTCTCTGTGCCTCAGTTCCCTCATCAGTAAAATGGAGATTGAGTCTGTGAGCCCCACATGGGACGGGGACTTTGTCCAACCCGATTTTGGCTTGTATCCATCCCAGCGCTTAATATAATGCCAGGCACATCGTAAGTGCTTAACAAATAACATCATCATTATTATTATTATTGTTATTATGGTTTAAGAACAGGAGGGTACAAAAGTGAATGTTTTCTTTAGTGTGAATTCAAGCAATCACTCACCCCAACCTCACAGCACTTAAGGGCACACTTTAAATTATATATTATAAATTACTTATCGATTCATATTTAGCTCGTTAGGGGCAGGGAATGCATCTGCTAATTCTGTTGCATTAAAGAAGCAGCATGATGTAGTGGATAGAGCACAGGCCTGGGAGTCAGAACATCATGGGTTCTAACCCCAACTCCACCACTTGTCTGTTGTGTGACCTTGGGCAAATCACTTCATTTCTCTGTGCCTCTGTTATCTCATCTGCAAAATGGAGAGCGAGACTGTGAGCCCCATGTGAGACAGGAACTGTGTCCAATTCCATTTACCTGTATCCACCCCAGCGCTTAGTACAGTGCCTGGCATATAGTAAGCACTTAATAAGTACCATCATCATTATTATAGTTGTATTGTACTCTCTCGAGCCCCTCTCAAGGTCGCACCTGGAGAGTTTCCAGTACTCTAGCGGTCTCGACTATGAGACGGAGAGTCAAGCAGAAGCCTGTCCATTCCATTCCTATCTTGGGCAGTGGCTAGCGAGTGGAAGGCAATCTGCTACAAGTCAAAACTCACCTGTGCTGGGCAGCAGCATCGTGGGAGAGAGTTGAGGGCAGAGGCTCAAGTTTACTGCGCAGAAGGAGGCAATGGTAAATTGTTTCCGTATTTTTACCAAAAAATCCCTACGGATACACTACCAGAATGATTCCAGATGGAGGTGGGGCATTCGGGGAGAGATGTGTCCATGGTGTCCCTAAGGGTCGCAGACGATTTGACAGCATAAGACAAGACTCTCTCAAGTGCTCAGTACAGTGCTCAGCATATAGTGAGCTCACAATAAGTGTGATCAACTGATTGAGCGCCTACTTTGTCAAAGCATTGTACTAAGCTCTTGGGGGTGTACAATATAACAGAGTTGGTGGACATAATCCCTGCCCTCAAGAAGTGGTGCAAAAATGCAATCCCTGGGTTATAAGTGACCTGGGTATACCAGAAACAAATCGAGGACCAGTCGGATGTGGCTAACTAGAATCAATAAAGATCCAATTTCTGGAAACCTCAATAGAAGGATTTCATGAAGACTCAGGATTCAGAGAGTTATAAGATCATTTGCAAGTGGAAAAATCAGAGGCTGGGGAAGGAGGACCTGGGTTCTAATCCTGACACTGTCACTTCCCTACTTGTTGAATTTAGACAAGCTACTTAACTTCTCTTTGCTTCCTTTTCCTCATATGTAACATGGGGATTCAATACATGCTTTTCCTCCCTCTTTGAGTGTGAGCCCTCTTTGAGGGCTTTTCCTCCCTCTTTGAGTGTCAGGACTGTATCTGACCTAATTATTGTATCTACCGTCTCTGGACCGTAAGCTCGTCGTGGGCAGGGAACATATCTGCTAAGTCTGTTACACTGTGCTCTCCCAAGCACTTAGTATGGCGTTCTGCACATAGTAAGTACTCAATAAGCGCCGTTGACTGAATAACTGTTTCAATACTTGTTCTTCCTCCCATTGGCCTGGGAGCCCCTTGTGGGACAGGGACTGTGTCTGATCTGAATATTGTATCTACAGAAGCAGCATGGCTCAGTGGAAAGAGCCCGGGCTTGGGAGTCAGAGGTCATGGGTTCTAATCCTAGCTCTGCCACTTGTCAGCTGTGTGACTTCGGGCAAGTCACTTAACTTCTCTAGGCCTCAGTTACCTCATCTGTAAAATTAGGATGAAGACGGTGAGCCCCATGAGGGACAACCTGATCAACTTGTATCCCCCCAGTGCTTAGAACTGTGCTTTGCACATAGTGAGCACTTAACAAATACCAACATTATTATTATTACCCCAGTGCTTAGTACAGTGCTTAACCAGACAGAGGATGGACAAGTATGCTTCTCCTTACAGCTAAGCTGGGCATCAGGTAGTCATGACCGTAGAACCCACACAGCTGCCAACAACTAGGAGTCTCACCTTGACTGGTCTCATGCTGCTGAGTTGCCTTGGACCCAGAGCGACACCATGGACACATTTCTCTCAGAACGCCCCACCTCCATCTGCAGTCCTTCTGGTAGTGGATCCATAGAGTTTTCTTGGATTTACCACTGCCTCCTTCCACACAGTAAACTTGAGTTTCCACCCTCGACTCTCTCCCGTGCCGCTGCTGCCTAGCACAGGTGAGTTTTGACTTGTAGGGGATTGCCTTCCATTCTCTAGCCACTGCCCGAGCTAGGAATGGAACGGGTATGCCTCTGCTTGACCCTCCTTCCCACATTTGAGACTGATAGAGTACTAGAAACTCTCCAGGTGCCACCCTGAGAGGAGTGGGGGGGGTCACACCTGCCGAGGATAAATTCCTGGACAGGAATTCATAAATTCTAAATAAATTCTCCTGGACAGGATTTAGACCCCTCCTCCTAAAAAGCATTCAGCTCTACAGACCTCCACCTTCCCTTGGCATTTAGTGTTATAACGTTTCCATATTCCAGCTACCATGTCAGGATTATACTCTGACTCCCCGATGGTTGCCTGATGTAATATTACTCTATTACTGAGCCTATCTGGGAGAAGCAGTGTTCCCTAGTGGATAGAGCACGGGCCTGGAAGTCAAAAGGGCCTGGGTTCTAATCGTGACTCCACCACCTGTCTTTGTGATCCTGAGCAAGTCACTTCACTTCTCTGTGCCTCAGTTACCTCATCTGTATAATGGGGATTAAGACCGAGTCCCTCGTGGGACATGCGTCCAACCTGATTCATTCATTCATTCAACCGTATTTATTGAGTGCTGAGTGCAAAGTACTGTACTAAGCACTTAGGAGAGTGCAACTCAACAATAAACAGACACATTCCCTGCCCACCACAAGGTCATTTGTATTGTCTTATGCCGTCGAGTCGCCTCCGACCCATAGCGACGCCATGAACGTATCTCTCCCAGAACACCCCACCTCCATCAGCAATCGTTCTGGTAGTGTAGCCATAGAGTTTTCTTGGTAAAAACACCGCAGAGGTTTGCCGCTCTCTCCTTCTGTGTAGTAAACTTGAGTCTCCACCCTCAACTCTCTCCCATGCCTCTGCTGCCCAGCACAGGTGAGTTCTGACTTGTAGCAGATTGCCTTCCACTTGCTAGCCACTGCCCAAGCTAGGAATGGAATGGACGGGCCTCTACTTGACTCTCCCTCCCATAGTCGAGTCTGGTAGAGTAGTGGAAACTCTCCAGGTGCGACCCTGAGAGGGGACAACAAACTCACAGTCAACTTGTATTCACCCCAGCCCTTACGAAGTAAACACTTAACAAATATCACTTAAAAGAGAAAACTCCCCTCCATCCATAATGTTCAGACTCCAGTTGTTTCCAGTTATATCTCTGCTGTCAGCCCCAGGTCCAAGAAAGAGTAAATTCACTGACCAATTTTTATTTAGAATGGAGTAATGCTGGATGCAGAAAACATTCTGCAGTCTAGTACCCCATTTATTACCACTCAGTGACTCCCTAAAACCTTTGACCTACTGCACTAACTAATCAAATCTGACTGAGCAGAAGGTAAGTGGAAACCCGATGTGCCAACAGAAACCGACAGGGGTGTAACTTCCCTGGTTTTCTATCGGTAAGGCAGGCAGACTCCTTAAATAAGCAATTTACAGCCACAGAGGATAGGTGGACTGCAGCTCATTGGAGAAAATAAATCTCCTCTTCCAATCTGGCCCCAAGATAACCTTAGAATATGGAGAAACTAATCATAGGATCAAAACTCTCCTTTCCCTAGAACAGAGGGAATCCCTGTTTGAATCCTGTGTCTGTTTAGGCCGCACTACAGCATGGGCTTAGGAATCGGAAGGATGCACGTTCTAATTTCAGCTCCATCCCTTGTCTGCTGTGTGACCTTGGCCATAATCACTTCTCTTCTTTGTGCCTCAGTTACCCTGTCTGTACAATGGGGATTAAGACTGTGAGCCTCACATGGAGCAGGGGACTACAGAGAAGCAGCGTGGTTTAGAGGAAAGAGCATGGGCTTGGGAGTCCATGGGTTCTAATGAGCATGGGTTCTAATCCCAGCTCTGCCGCTTGTCTGCTGTGTGGCCCTGGGCAAGCCACTTAACTTCTCTGTGCCTCAGTTACCTCATCTGTAAAATGAGACCACCTGATTACCTTCTATCTTCCCCAGCACTTAGAACAGTGCTTGGCACATAGTAAGTGCTCAACCAATACCATAAGTAATTAATTAATTAATGTTGGTATTTGTTAAGCGCTTACTACGTGCAGAGCACTGTTCTAAGTGCTGGGGTAGACACAGGGGAATCAGGTTGTCCCACGTGGGGCTCACAGTCTTAATCCCCATTTTACAGATGAGGTAACTGAGGCACAGAGAAGTTAAGTGACTTTCCCACAGTCACACAGCTGACAAGTGGCAGAGCTGGGATTCAAACTCATGACCTCTGACTCCAAAGCCCGTGCTCTTTCCACTGAGCCACGCTATTCGTTCATTCAGTTGTATTTATTGGGCGCTTACTATGTGCAGAGCACTGTACTAAGCACTTGGAAAGTACAATTCAGACCCATCTGATTCTTATATCTTACCAGCACTCAGTACAATGCCAGGCACATAGTAAGCACTTAATAAATACCATAAAATAAAAGGGGAGCTGAAATGGATGAGAATGAGCTCAGGAACATTTTCAATTCAGCAACCTGGAAAACTGTCAGGGCTGCTTTTAGTATAGTGTCTGACACATAGTAAGCCCTTAACAAGTACCTTTTTTTAAAAAAAAAACATGCTTAAGGGGTAGATAGCCAAGTGCACAGTTGTTGCAGAGTGAGAGAGGATAAGGGAAATGAGGGCTTATCCAGGGAAGGCATTTTAGAGAAGATGTGATTTTAGTAGGGTTCTAAAAATAGGAAAAATGGTGATTTGTCAAATAGGAAAGGGAAGGGAATTCCAGACCAGAGGGGATGTGGCCCAGGAGTCAGGGACGAGATAGAGGAGATCAGGGAGATCAAGTGGGCTGGCATTAGAGGAGTGCAGGCTGGGTTGTAGTAGGAGATCAGCGAGATGAGGAAGGAGGGAGAGAGTTTAATGAGTGCACAAAATAAGCACTCAACAAGTGGAATAATAACGAAGCAACAACTGAAAGAGATATTAAATGTAAAAGATGTCATTTTTTCCACCGTGGGAGTGAAAAATACAGACTTACTAATGGTTCACATTAAAATTGTTGCTTGAGAAAATTAGGGAGTTAATATCTTAGATATGAGAAACTGGACATTTTTCACATGCCTTAATATGAATATACAAGTGGGAATCGTCTTTAAAGAAAAATGGCTGAAGCCCACCTCAATAATACATCCAGTGGAATTTTTCTAAGGCAATGAAAATGAATCCTCGGTAGAGGCCATTAGAAATGCAGTCATTAATAGATCCATCTAACCAACAGGCAATAGCTGTGCCATGCCACAGATATGCAGTGTAGCTCAAAATAAAACAAAATCTCTCTGGGGACACTAAAATGTCTGCCTCACACATCAAATTGGAATGCCAAAAGCTCTAAAGAAAAGAAATTATCACAGAACCGACCTACATGTGTGATGGCTCAAACCCAACTTGGCCCAGAGAAGGGCAGAGAGCACAGCCTACCAAGAAGCAGCAGAGACCTGCAGATCTGCGTGGCTACGGGTTCAGAGAAACCGGCTTCTAATCCCAGCCCTGCCACTTGCCTGCTGGGTGAATATGTGCGAGTCACTTAAGTTCTCTGGGCCTCAGTGTCCTCATCTGTAACATGGGAATTCAATACCTGTTCTCCCTCCTTCTGTGAGCTTCATGTGGGACAGGAACTTTGTTTGACCTATCTTGTATCTACTCCAACACTTTGTACAGTGACTGACACATGGTAAATGCCTAAGAAATACCACAGTTATTATTATTTTTAGAGACAAGGTGAATAACAGGCTAAAAGGCCTTAGGGCCTTCCCTGATTAGGCCATTCCTGATTTTTTTTTAAATGGAAGTTAAGCACTTACTATGTGCTAGCCACTGAACTCTACTCTGCGTAGATACAGGTTTGTTAGGTTGGACACAGTCCCTGTCCTGCACAGTGCTCACAGTCTTACTCCCCATTATGTAGATGAGGTAACTGAGGCACAGAGAAGTTAAGTGACTCACTCAAGATCACACTGTAGACAAGTGACAGAGTCGGGACTAGAACTCGGGTGCTTCTGACACCCCGGCCCATGTTCTATCCACTAGCCCATGATGCATCTTTTAGGCCTTCCCTGACTAATCACTCATCTCCCCAGCTTTTTTTTCTCCCTACAACCACTTCAGCATTTCTGCCTCATCTTGGGTACTTACCCTATCCTCTCCCCGCCAGAGAGGCAACGTGGCTCAGTGGAAAGAGCACGGGCTTTGGAGTCAGGGCTCATGAGTTTGAATCCCAGCTCTGCCACTTGTCAGCTGTGTGACTGTGGGCAAGTCACTTAACTTCTCTGTGCCTCAGTTCCCTCATCTGTAAAATGGGGATTAAGACTGTGAGCCCCACGTGGGATAACCTGATTCTCCTGTGCCTACCCCAGCACTTAGAACAGTGCTCTGCACATAGTAAGCGCTTAACAAATACCAACAGAGGACTGAAGTACATATCGTATTATTTGGATACTTCCCTCACCTGTAATTTATTTTAATATTTGTTTCCCCAGCTTGATTGAAAGTTTCCTGAAGGCAGGGATTGCGCCTACCAACTCTATTGTAATACCTCGATGGTGTTCTCCCAAGTAAATAATATTGAGCGATCCATCCTGGGCCAGGGAGAGGAAAGCAGGTGTTGACCCAAGAACACAGAATATAACATAAGGTGGAAAGATCATGGAGGTCATGAAACATGGAAGTTTGTGAGGAAGAAGTGAATGAATGGAAATTCTCTATAAAAGAGGGAAAGCTAGAGATAGCTTGTGAAAACAAATGTTATTTTTGCTGACCAAAGCCCATCTCCAAGATTTTAGCCATATTTGGCAATTACTAATAAATCATGAAAATACTTATGGAATTCATCAACATAGACAACAACCAGAAACCTCGATTTCTGTTAAATAACGATTACCTCATAGAATTCAGATGTGAGAACAGGAGAGAAAGAGCCAGCGATACAGATGCATACACAGAGGCACAGAGACTAAAGAGAAGAGGGAGAGACTGTATGGCTCATACAGTTTTCTTACCAATTCATTAATTAATTATGGTATTTGTTAAGGACTTACTATGTGCCAAGCACTGTAGTAAGGGCTGGGGTAGATATAGGAAAATCAGGTCAAATGCAGTCCTGAAGAGGGGAGGAAAACAGACTCCATTTTAAAAAGAACCCAGGTCCTCTGACTCCCAGACCAGCACTCTTTTCTCCAGCCCAGGCTGCTTCTCTCAGAAGAACATGACACACTTCACTCCTTTAATACTAACATTCTCACTGTACCTCAATCTTATCTATCTCGCCCCTGATCCCTCCCCACGTCCTGCCTCTGGGCTGGAACACCCTCCCTCCTCAAACTCAACAGAAAATCACTCTCCCCTATTCAAAGGCTTATTGAAGGCACATCTTCTCCAAGAGGCCATCCCTGTCTAAGCTCCCCCTTTCCTCTTCTCCCTCTCCCTCTGCGTCACCCTGACTTGTTCACTTTGTTCATCCCCCCACCCAGTCCCACAGCACTTATGTACATAGCTGTAGTTCATTTATTTATACTAATATTTGTCTCCCACTCTAAACTGTAAGCTCATTGTGGGCAGGCAATGCGTCTATTGTTGTATTGTACTCTCCCAAGTGCTTAGTACAGTGCTCTGCACACAGTAAGTGCTCAATAAATACAACTGAATGAATGAACGAATATCTGTGCCCTTTTTTATTACGAAACATGATGAGGTGGCCTTTGTTTCAGGAAGCCGTGGCTTCGGCCCTCCTCCACTGGACCATCAAGTCGGGCCTCTCGCCACCCCAGACACCATCCTGAGGTGTCCCAACTTGCCTCAGTGGAACAGGACTGGGAGAAACAAATGCTGGATCTATGCTGCTCCAGATTTTAGATGGTTGGGAAGTCTGCGGCTGTTAAGCTTCTCTAGCCAGCCCTGTCTGAGCAGTGAGGAGCCTGAAAGTGCTTCATTTTCAATTCATTCAACCGTATTTATTGAGTAATTACTGTGTGCAGAGCACTGTACTAAGTACTTGGGAGGGCAGCATGGTTTAGTGCTTATAGCACAGGCCTGGGAGTCAGAAGGACCTGGGTTTTAATCCTGGCTCTACCTCTTGTCTGCTGAGTGACCTTGGCCAAGTGTCTTAGCTTCTCTGTGCCTCAGTTAACTCCTCTGTAAAATGGGAATTAAGACTGTGAATCCCATTGGGACAGGGACTGTGTCCAACCTGATTAGCTTGCATCTACCCCAGTGCTTAGAACAGTGTTTGACACATAGTAAGTGCTTAACAAGTACCATCATTTTTTTACAATAAACAGACACATTCCCTGCCCACTTTCAACCACTACATGCTGTAGCACTTATGGGTTCTTTCATTCTACTGTTGTGCTTTCTTCATGATTTCACTCTTGCTTCATATACCCATCACCCCCATCATCATCCCCATCATCATCATCAATAGTATTTATCTAGCGCTTACTATGGGCAGAGCACTGTACTAAGCATTTGGAAGAGTACAATACAGCAAAATTGATACACATGTTCCCTGCTCATAGCAAATTTACAGTCTAGAGGGGGAGAATGACATTAATATAAATACTTTTTAATATTAAAATATATAACGATATAATATTTAATACAATATTAAAATATATAACAATATAATGGGCACATTCCCTGCACACAACAAGCTTACAGTCCAGAGGACCCCTTGTTCCCAGGAAATGAAACCCGCAGAACCTCTCTCAGATGATATTAGGTGATATGGTGAACTCATTCGCTCTCACGGCTTTGACTACCATCTCTACGCAGATGACACACAGATCTACATCTCCGCCCCTGTCCTCTCCCCCTTCCTTCAGGCTTGCATCTCCTCCCGCCTCCGGGACGTCTCCACCTGGATGTCGGCCCGCCACCTAAAACTCAACATGAGCAAGACTGAGCTCCTCATCTTCTCTCCCAAACCCGGTCCTCTCCCAGACTTCCCTATCACCGTGGATGGCACGACCATCCTTCCCGTCTCTCAGGCCCGCAATCTCGGTGTCATCCTTGACTCGTCTCTCTCGTTCACCCCACACATCCTATCCATTACCGAGACCTGCCGGTCTCACCTTTACAATATCGCCAAGATCCACCCTTTCCTCTCCACCCAAATGGCTGCCTTACTGCTACGGGCTCTCGTTATATCCCGGCTAGACTACTGTGTCAGCCTTCTCTCTGACCTCCCTTCCTCCTCTCTCGCCCCGCTCCGGTCTATTCTTCACTCCGCTGCCCAGCTCATCTTCCTGCAGAAACAATCTGGGCATGTCACTCCCCTTCTTAAACAACTCCAGTGCTTGCCTATCAACCTCTGCTCTAAACAAAAACTCCTCACTCTAGGCTTCGAGGCTCTCCATCACCTTGCCCCTTCCTACCTCTCCTCCCTTCTCTCTTTCTACCACCCACCCCGCACGCTCCACTCCTCCGCCGCCCACCTCCTCACCGTCCCCCGGTCTCGCCTATCCCGCCGTCGACCCCCGGGCCACGTCCTCCCGCGGTCCTGGAACGCCCTCCCTCCTCACCTCCGCCAAACTGATTCTCTTCCCCTCTTCAAAACCCTACTTAAAACTCACCTCCTCCAAGAGGCCTTCCCAGACTGAGCTCCTCTTCTCCATCTACTCCCTCTACCACCCCCCCTTCACCTCTCTGCGGCTAAACCCTCTTTTCCCCCCTTTCCCTCTGCTCCTCCCCCTCTCCCTTCCCATCCCCTCAGCATTGTACTCGTCTGCTCAACTGTATATATTTTCATTACCCTATTTATTTTGTTAATGAAATGTACATCGCCTTGATTCTATTTAGTTGCCATTGTTTTTACGAGATGTTCTTCCCCTTGACTCTATTTATTGCCATTGTTCTTGTCTGTCCGTCTCCCCCGATTAGACTGTAAGCCCGTCAAATGGCAGGGACTGTATCTGTTGCCGACTTGTTCATTCCAAGCGCTTAGTACAGTGCTCTGCACATAGTAAGCGCTCAAAAAATACTATTGAATGAATGAATGAATGAATATGGTGGTACTCATAAGGAATCAGTTCTGAAGAAGCTTCTCCTTGATCAGCATCAGAATCTATCAATCGTATTTGTTGAGCACTTAGTGTGAGCAGGACACCGTAGTAAGCGCTTGGGAGAGTACAGTACAACAGAGTTGGTAGACATGTATTCTGCCCACATTAAACTTACAGTCTGGTGTGGGGGGACTGAAACCTAAACCTGTGAAGAATAACAATAATAATAATAATGTTTTTTATTAAGCACTTACTATGTGCTAAGCAATGTACTAGACACCACTTTTAGATGATGAATCCCTCTGTAGACAGGGTTTGAGTTTTACTTATCCTTTATTGTGTTTTTCCCCAGCCCTTAATACGGTGCTTGCACAATAGTAGGTGCTAAATGGAGCCCAATGAATGAGTGAATGAATGTTATTTTATCATTGTCCATTCCTAGAACAGTCCATTTCGTTTAGTTATCAAAAGCTTTGCAAAATAGTGATTACTATACACATTGTCTCAACTTTCCTGAGACGATCATCCCACCACATGCAGGAATGCAGCACGCACAACTTCCCAGAAAGGTTCAAGGCTTTTCCTGGAAATCTTTTTTCATTCTATTTCCCCCCACACACCATCAACCCAAGTCAATGATGGCTGATTTCATCCCCTCCCCAGCAAACTGCATCCAACTCCAGCCAAACTGGCTTTGCTTCTGAGTCTGGTCGGCACATTTTGGGGCTCCCATGCAGCCTACTTCAACTTCTTGGAATTTACCTGCTCAGGTAGACACTGATATCAGAGGACGGAGGACCACCCCATTCCTGGGCATTAAGTAATTCAGGAGATGAAAACTAAGAGACTGAAACTCTCAGCTTGCACAAATAAGACCAGAATTCTGATAAAAAAAAGAAACAAAGAGGGCTTGAGTCTGGGAGATGAGCCAGAGGATGAGCGAGACAAAGGAAATGTTCACTGCGGTCGACCTGAAGTCCCCTAGCCAGGATCATCTGGGAGAGGTTCTGCGGGTTTCATTTCCTGGGAACTAGGAGTCCTCTGGACTGTAAGCTTGTTGTGCGCAGGGAATGTGCCCATTATATTGTTATATTGTACTCTCCCTAGTGCTGAGCACAAATACGATTGACCAACTGATAGCACTCAATAATAATAGTGATGGTATTTGTTAAGCACTTACTATGTGCCAAGCACTGTTCTAAGTGCTGGATAAATTCAATTGACTGACTCTGAAGTAGGAGAATGGTGAGGAAGGATGGGGCAGGGACAGAGGGTACCGGGAGGGAGGATCCAGGGGCACGAGTGGGAGAATTGAAATCTATATCTGTGTATAATAATGATGATTCATTCTTTAATTCATTTAATCATATTTGATAATACTAATAATCCAGTATCTGTGAAGCACTTACTACGTGTCAAGCAATGTGCTAAAAACGGGGGTAGACACAAGATAATCCACTAGACACAATCCCTCTCCCATGTAGGGCTCACAGTTTAAGGGGAGGGGAGAACAGGTATTTAATCCCATTAGAAATCAGGTCTAAGAAGCAGCATGGCCTAGTGGATAGAGCACAGGCCTGGGAGTCAGAAGGATCTGGTTTCTAAGCCTGGCTCTACAACTTGTCTGCTGTATGGCCTTGGGTAAGTCACTTAATTTCTCTGGACCTCAGTTACCTCATCTGTAAAATGGGGATTAAGACTGTGACCCCCATGTAGGACATGGACTGTGTCCAACCTGATTAGCTTGTATCTACCCCAACGCTTACAACAGTGCCTGGCACATAGTAAGTGCCTAACAAATACCATAAAAAAATGGTCTCCAGTCTCCCAGACCCATGCTCTTTCTATTAGGCCACACTGCTGAATAAAAAATGTCAATTTTGTTCTTCAGTAGATCAATTTAAATCAGTCATAGCAGAATGAGGAGAGATTCGTAAAATCAACTTGAATTTTCCACTGCCAAGAGCTTTTTGTAGGTTAACTTTTTTTTATTAAAGACTGATTCAGCGGGTAGGAATCTAGTTAAATTGGGAAAAATTTAAAAATCCAAACTCTAATGATAGTTGAATATCCTGAGTGGGATATAGCTTGCTCTCTGATGGAATGTAGTTGAAAGCCATTCTTGATGTGATTTAGTAAGTCTGGTGAAGATTTTGTGTATTTCTGAGAAAGGGCTATTGAGAAGCAGCATGGCCTAGTGGGAAGAGCGTGGGCCTGGGAATCAGAGGACCTGGGTTCTAAATCCAGCTCCACCACTTGCCTGCTGTGTGAACCTGGGCAAGTCAGTTAGCTTCTTTGTGCCTCAGTTTCCTCATCTGCAAAATGAGGACTCAATACTATTCTCCTTGCTATTAGACTGTGAGCTCCGTGTATCTACTCCAGGGCTTTTTTTAATGGCATTTGTTAAGTGCTTACTATGTGCCAGGCACTGTATGTACTAAGCACTATGGTAGATAGAAGACAGTCAGGCTGGACAGAATCCCTGTCCCACGTGGGGCTCTTTTTAATCCCCATTTTAAAGATGAGGTAACGGAGGCACGGAGAAGTTAAGTGACTTGCCCAAGGTGATCCAGCAGAAAGTTGCAGAACTGAGATTAGAACCCAGGTCCACTGTCTCCCAGCCCTATGCTCTTTCCACTAGGCTACAGTGGAAGAGCTTAAAACAGTGCTTAACAAAGGCATTAATAGTAACAATAATTGATGATGATGATGACAGATTAGAGGATCTGCCGAGATTACTTCCTTTCTCCTTTCCATCTTTATCCTGCAGTAAAGATCCACTGGCTCCCAAAGAGTTGAATCTTTGGGTCAGCTCCTTAACAGAGGTAGACATCCTACTTGGAAATATTTGTACCATAGGTTAGCTGGATATTTCCTGAATTTCCCATTGTGAAGTCATTCATTTCCAAACTACTCCAAGTTTTGCTCTCAGGGTAAATGGGAATTATTGGGTGTTTAGAGGAACAACTGTAGAATTGCTTTATCCATTCCAGTCATATTCATTCTCTTTGTTGTCCTCTTTCCATTTGTCTCTTTCAGCATATTTGACATTTCTTTTCCAGCCTCATATTTTTTTCAGCCCTCTCCAAAATCGCTATTTCTGCTGCTGACCTCAACAGCTTTCTGCGCTCTTCACAGTTTTTTGATCAGCTTCCAAAAGTCTTTGCAAAGCATTCCGTATTCATCATTTCTTCCTTCAGCTTTCACAGGTGCCCTTTTTTCTTTCATTTACAGCGTCTCCTCTTAGAGCCTTTGTTTCTTCGTGCTGTCTTCCTCTTTGCTCTGTTTGCTTGCAGAGGCTATTTTTGTAAGGAAAACATCTTAATCACTGTCGATTCCTCCAACCGGCATCTTCGAAGTTCCTTTATTTTGGGGGGATTGGTGCTTTCCCCACTGGTTTCTGAGCTCTTTTAATTTGGTTTTCAATCTCAGCATCCGGTGGTCTGAGCCGGTACACCTGACACTTCTTCCTGTAGTGGCCATCGGAGATTCTTTTCGTGACCAGCACCACCTAATTCATTTCCTCCTGGGCTTTTTCCAGGTCAGCAGTCACTTTTGTATTTTCATGGCTTTAGATGGATGGCTTTGAGAAATGGAACCGAATGGGCTCCTCACTGTCAGTGGTATTTATTAACCACTTACTATGTGCAGAGCACTATACTAAGTGCTTGGGAGAATATTTCACCAACCAACCTAGAAGGGAGAAGAGTAAGGAACGGGTTCGTCATAGATTCCAAGTCAAGAATGAACAAGGGAGCCCAAGTGGTACAAGGGACAAGAAGCTGATTGGTTAATAATATTAGTCTAAGTAAATGATCAGATAAGCGTCTCCACTGAGCTCTTCATAGCTAGCATCTAGTCAGATAGAGACACAGGCACCTATATCCATTCCTTTGCACTCCTTGGGGCAAGAACATATGACCTAGTGGATAGAGCATGGGCCTGGGAGTCAGAAGGACTTGGGTTCTAATCTCGGCTCTGCCACTTGTCTGCTGTGTGACCTTGGCAAGTCACTTAACTTCTCTTTGCCTCAGTTACCTCATCTGGAAAATGGGGATTAAGACTGAGAGCTGCATGTGGGAAAGGGACTGTGTCCAACCTGATTAACTTGTATGTAACCTAGAGCTTAGAACAGCAATTGACACATAGTAAGCGATTAACAAATACCAGGATCATTATCATTAAGATGATTCTAATAGTTCATTACTCATTCAACTCATTCACTTGTATTTATTGAGCACTTACTATGTGCAGAGTACTGTACTAAGTGCTTGGGACAATACAACAATAAACACATTCCCTACCTATGATGAGCTTACAGTGTAGAGACTGCTCCACCAGTTCCCGACCTCCTGAGTTCCCCGCCCTAAATCGGGTGAGCCCCGATGTAGACGTCGCCCCTGTTCCACTGGGGTGCCAGGCCAGGCCCAATCCAGCCAATGTCCTCTCCATAGAGGCTACAAAGGACCTTCACCTCAGTCCAGGTTCTTATTCTTAGAGAAGCAGCATGGCACAGTGGAAAGAGGCTTAGGATCAGTTCCCTCATCTGTAAAATGGGGATTAACACTGTAAGCCCCAAGTGGGACAACCTGATTGCCCTGCATCTACCCCAGCGCTTAGAACAGTGCTCGGCACATAGTAAGCGCTTAACAAATACCAACATTATTATTATTATTATACCTCTTCACCAGACTCAGAAATGCTGAGCACCGCCACCTTCTCAACTGGTGATTGTCCACATGCTGAAGCGGCCTGGAGGACTTGCCCTTTGGCACGTATGCCATGCCATCTCACCAACTGAGCAATCCAAGGGCCCTAACTTCCAGCCCAAGCTTCTGAATTACTTTGTCTGGGACCCTCGTGGATGTGGAGCAGTTGGTTACACTTTCGCAGTTTTCCAAATTCACTTGCTGCCCCATTGCCTTGAACTTTTTTTATGGCATTTGTTAAGCACTTACTATGTGCCAGGCACTGTACAAAGCTGTGAGATACAAGCTAATCAGGTTGGACACAGTTCCCATCCCACGTGTCTCACAATCATAATCCCCATTTTACAGGTGAGGTAACTTGAGGCACAGAGAAGTGAGGTGACTTGCCTAAGGTCCCAGAACAGAGAAGTGGCAGAGTCAAGACTAGAACCAGGTTCTTCTGACTCCCAGGCCCATGTTCTTAGACTGTAAGCCCGTCAAACGGCAGGGACTGTCTATCTGTTGCCGACTTGTTCATCCCAAGCGCTTAGTACAGTGCTCTGCACATAGTAAGCGCTCAATAAATACTATTGAATGAATGAATGTTCTATCCACTAGACCACGCTGCTTCTCTGTTAGCCTACACTGAACTCTGGAACTAAATATTTCTCATAAAATATTTTCATTTCCTCATCTCCTGCCCACTATTTGGACTTATCATGGCCCAGTAGAGAAAGCCCCGGACTGGGAGTCAGGGGACCTGACTTCTAATCCCAGCTCTGCAACTTCATTCATTCATTCAATCATATTTATTAGGCACTTAGTGTGTGCAGAGCACTGTACTAAGTGCTGAGAAGGTACAATTCAGCAACAAACAGTAACAATCCCTGCCCACAATGAGCTCACAGTCTAGAGGAGTCTGGGTGGGGGAGAGAGACATCAATACAAATAAACAGACATCAATATAAATAAATAAAATTACAGATATATACATAAGTGCTGCAGGGTGGGGAGAGGAGGGAAGAGTAAAAGGAGCAAGTCAGGGCAATGCAGAAGGGAGCGGGAGATGAGGAAAAGTGGGGCTTAGTCTGGAAAGGCCTCTTGAAGGGGTCCCCTCAGTCATCCCCACCTCTGGATCTGGGGTCTGCCTTCCCCAAATCCCATACCGTCATCCTCAACTACCCAGCCAGCTCAGAAAAAGAAGAGGGGAGCAGACTCAGTTGATCAATCTGTGGTTTTTACTGAGCATTTACTTTGGGCAGAGCACTAAGTGTTTTGGAGAGTACAGTACTGTTGGTAGATATGACCCCAACCCCCAAGGAGCTTCCAGCTGCACAGACAAGACTCCATTTCCAACCCTGGACTTGGTCCAGGGAGCAACGAACAAACCAGAATTCTGGTCCGAGTCAGACACGCCTTCGGAATGTGCCTGTTGCATCGGGGACTGCTATCTCAAGCGCTTGGTTCAATGCCCTGAGCCTGGTTTTGTCTTGTCTTATGCTGTCAAGTACTTTCCGACCCATAGTGATGCCATGAACTCATCTCTCCCAGAATGCCCACTTCCATCGGCAATCATTCTGGCAGTGGATCCATAGAGCTTTCTTGGTAAAAATACAGAAGTGGTTTACCATTGCCTCCTTCCGCGCAGTAAACTTGAATCTCTGCCCTTGACTCTCTCCCACACTGCTGCTGCCCAAGACAGGTGAGTTTTGACTTGTAGCAGATTGCCTTCCACTCGCTAGCTACTGGTCAAACTAGGAATGGAATGGGCATGCCTCTGCTTGACTTTCCCTCCCATAGTAGAGACTAGTAGAGTACTGGAAACTCTCCAGGTGCAACCCTGAGAGGGGCCTGAACCTGGCAGGTACACAATAAATAATGATTGCCTGAGGTGATATGAATACTCAAGTAGAAAGCTGGCCTGAGGCTAGAGGAGGAGCTCTTCTCTAGACTATAAGCTAGGTGTGGACAGGGAATATGTCTGTTTATTGTTATATTGTACTCTCCCAAGTGCTTAATACAATGCTTTGCACACAGTAAGTGCTCAATAAATATTACTGAATGAATGAATGAATGAGTCTGACCCACTCTGGTCAGTGGCCCGCCAACAGTTGCAAGAGCTAAATGCTCACTGTGGGCAGGGAATTTGTCTGATAGATTCTTATAGTGTACTCTCCCATGAGCTTAGTACTGTGTTCTGCACAGACTAAGTGCTCAAAAAATATGGTTGATTTATTGAGTCCACTGTGGCAGGTGATGTCCCTGAACTGAAAGCTCAGCTTCGATCCCTGGGCCACGGAGAAAAGCAGAGCCAGACTGGGTCTCTGTTGGAAAGGGCCCTATGGCAGGAAACCATAACACCGGGAAGTAGAAAGGGTATGGGCTTACTGGGAGAGGGGTCATTTCTGAAGGACAGAGATCCCTCTGTTCCCACAATAAGAAAATGAAATGGGAATGACTGGAACATTGTATTTCCAGGCTTGTGAACTCCTGAACCCATGCCTCTATCCTCCATTTTAATAATCATTTAGAGATTTCTCCAAAAATATCACCAAGCTGGTCAGCTGGAACATTTCCTTCTGAATCATTACACAGTAGAGCATAAATCCTCCTTAACTCATGATTCACAGACACCCAAACTGGCTGATGGAGTCCCCGAGACACTATATGCTGAGGCCAAAGGAAATGTCCTTTAACAGAGCCTTTTTTTAATTGCACTTGTTAAGCACTTAGTATGTGCCAAGCACTGTACTAAGCACTGGGGTAGATACAAGCTAATCAGGTTGGACACAGTCCGTGTCCCACATGGGACTCACAGTCTTAATCCCCATTTTACAGTTGAGGTAATTGAGGCCCAAGGAAGTTGCGACTTGCCCAAGGTCACACAGCAGACAAGTGCCAGAGCCAGGATTAGAACCCAGGTCCTTCTGACTCTCAGTCCAGTGTTCTACCCATTCGGCCATGATGCACACTAGTACACTGTCCTGTCCAAAACATGCAAGCGGAGACATCACACACAAAAGCATGCCTAAGGTATGACCAGTGCACACCAGTGGATGTGCATAGAGCTGTCTTTCATTTTCAAAGATGATGCTACAGATGGAAAGGCGCCCTTCAGATAACTCTGGTCCTGGCCTACCCCTAGGATGTGATGAAGAGCCACGGTTCCAGCCTCACCATTCCACTGCTGTACGTGAAGAGGGCATGGGTAGAGAATGGTGAACATTAGTTTTGCCAAGCTGGGAGGCAGGATAAGGGTTAGAAGGTGAAGAAAGAACTCAAAAGGGAACGTGTCAACATATGGGGAGAGAGATTAAATACTTCCCATGATGCTATTCCAGGAAACTATTCCTTCTTCAGGGCCAAATATCACACAGGTGAGGAGGGGTGGGGAATGGAAGGGATTTCAACCCTCATGGCCTTCTGGGACTTGTAGTTATTGTAGCAGGGATCCAACTGATCACTCGGCACCACATAGGGTCTGAGGGAGTGGGGATCCCCAGCTCTGGGAAGAGGTGACTCGCCACATTGGTGTGACAGAGTTCTGACCTTTTACCAAGAGTTTGTGTAGACTCCTCCCCAGATATACCTTGCTACTTCCCAATCCTCTTCCCTTCCACTGGCCATATTTGAGGGGGGAAATAATCATATGACAGGACTTATCAGAATTTACTCATTTGGTCTAATTGTTTCGCCTTATTGCTCACCTGTCCTCCAGGATCAGTAGTGCTGGGAGGTATGGGGTCTGCTGGTTTAGACATTTTTTTCATTCATTCATTCATTTATTCAATCATATTTATTGAGCACTTACTGTATGCAAAGCATTGCACTAAGTGTTTGGGAGCATACAATATAATAATGAATGGACACATTCCCTGCTTATAGTTTATAGTCTAGAGGGGGAGACAGACATTTATATAAACTACAGATATGTACATAAGTGCTCTGGGGCTGGGAGGGGGGATGAATAAAAGAGCAAGTCAGGGCAGTGATGAAGGGAGTTGGAAAAGAGGTAAGGGGGGCTTAATCAGGGAAGGCCTCTTGGAGGAGATGTACCTTTAAGGAAGGCTTTGAAGTGGGGGAGTGTAGTTGTCCTTCAGATAACAACTTCTTCCCATCACTCACTACCAGCCCCCCAGTATTAGTGAGCTAAGATTGTTAGCCTGGACAAGGCCTAACCTGTCACGGGGCAAATATCAAATGTTCTAAGGTTCCGGATCTATGTGCGTAGATGAAACAGAAGGGAGACCGAGCCAGGGAAAAGAGGGCTTAATCTAGGAAGACCTCTTGGCTATGTGACCTTAATAATGCTTTGAAGGTGGAGAGAGTGGTGGTCTGACATATATGGATGGGAAGGGAGTTCCAGGCTAGGGAAAGATGTGGGAAAGGGGTCAGCGGTGATATAGATGAGATCGGGGCACAGTGAGTAAGCTGGCGCTAGAGGAGCAGAATTGGAGGTTCTTGAGGAGTGGGGAGACATAGACGGAATGTATTTATTGAAAGATGATCCATGCAGCAGTGTGAAGAATGAATTGGAAAACCACTGGGGTCTAACTGAGCTCCTTATTTTCCCTCCCAAACCCTGTCCTCTCCCTGACTTCCGTCATTGTGGACAGCACGACCATCCTTCCCATCTCACAGGAACGCAAACTTGGTGTCATCCTTGACTCCGATCTCTCATTCACCCCACACATCGAATCCGTCACCAGCGCCTGCCGGTCTCACCTTTACAATATCGCCAAGATCCTCCCTTTCCTCTCCATACAAAGGGCTATCGTGCTGGTACAAGCTCTCATAATATCCCGGCTGGATTACTGTGTCAGCCTTCTCTCTGATCTCCCTTTCTCCTGTCTCTCACCACTCCAGTCTATTCTTCATTCCGCTGCCTGGATCATCTTCCTACAGAAATGCTCTGGGCATGTCACTCCCCTTCTTAAAAACCTCCAGTGGTTGCCTATCAACCTCCGCACAAAACAAAAACTCCTCACTCTTGGCTTCAAAGATCTCCATCACCTTGCCCCCTCCTACGTCACCTCCCTTCTCTCTTTCTACTGCCCACCCCGTACGCTCCGCTCCTCTGCCGCTCACCTCCTCACCGTCCCCTGTTCACGCCTATCCCGCCGTCGATCCCTGGCCCACGTCCTACCGCTGTCCTGGAATGCCCTCCCTCTTACCTCTGCCAAACTAACTCTCTTCCTCTCTTCAAAGTCCTACTGAGAAATCACTTCCTCCAAGAGGCCTTCCCAGACTGAGCTACCCCCTTTTCCCTCTGCTCCACTTCTACCCTCTGCTCCTTTCTCTCCCCCTTGCCCCTCCCCTCAGCACTGTGCTCATTTGATTATATTTTCTATTACCCTATTCATTTTGTTAATGAGGTGTACATCCTCTTGATTCTATTTATCGTGATAATGTTGTCTTGTTTATGTTTCGTTCTGTTTTGTTCTGCCGTCTGTCTTCCCCGATTAGACTGTGAACCCATCATAGGGCAGGGATTGTCTCTATCTGTTGCCGAATTGTACATTCCAAGCGCTTAGTACAGAGCTCTGCACATAGTAAGCACTCAATAAATACCACTGAATGAATGAATGAATATACTGGAGCGTGGAGAGACAGGAAGTCAGTGAGGAGGTAGATAGAGTAGTCAAGGTGGGATAGGGTAAGTGTGGTAACAGTGTGGATGGAGAGGAAAGGGCAGAATTTAGCAATGTTGTGAAGGTAGAATTAAAAGGATTTGGTGGCAGATTGAATGTGTGGGTGGAATGAGAGAGATGAGTTGAGGACAGAGCCAAGGGTTACGGGCTTGGGAGACAGAAAGGATAGTGGGTGTTGTCAAACAATCAATGCACTGTGAGTCCAAATCGAAGGTGGAAGCTATCCAGGAGGTAGAAAAATGGAGAGTAACATTCATGCAATACAGTGGTGAAAGCAGGGCAGAACATCGCTGAATAAAAATCCAGAACTTTTTTTGACTACCGGGGATATTTGGCTATCTTGCCCTGAAAAGATAATTGCTCAGTCAAAATGCTGGCCTCTTCTGAATGCAGGCTAAAAAAATGCCAAAAATTAAATGGGATTTGGGATATAAGAAGGTGCCAACAAAATTTGCTCTTTGTTGTCAAAGTAGCTTCAGGTTTCATGGGGTCACAGGGAGTGGGGTCCCCATGAGACTGAACGTAGCTGACAGGGCGCTTGCCCTGTCAGTTCACTCTCAGTGGCTTGGAGGGAACTCAGAGTAGAGGGGAGACTAAGGCCTGTGAGACCTAGCTGGGCTGTAAGCTTGAACAGGAACCCCAACCCTACTTCCATCATTTTAGGGAGGTTCCACAGCCAGGTACAGGGCCCTCCTCACCTACCCTGCGGGGCTTGAAGGGGGGCCCCAGAGAGGATGGGTCTAGACTGTAAGCTCATCTCTAGACTGTAAGCTTATTGTGGGCCAGGAATGTGTCTGTTTATTGTTGTATTGTCCTCTCCTAAGCACCTAGTACAGTGCTCCACACACAAGAAGCGCTCAATAAATGCCATTGAGTGAATGAATGAATGAATGAATGGGTCCATAGCCCCAGTCTTTGTTTCAACATCAGGCAATCAATCAGTGGCATTTATTGAGCACTTACTGTGTGCAGAGCACCATACTAAACACTTGGGAAAGTACAATATAATGTAGTTGGTAGATGTGATCCCAGCTCACAAGGGGTACAGTCTACAAGTATTTTCATCATCATAATCAGTGTGACGTTTGTTAATCATATACTATATGCCAAGCAATAGCATAGATGCAATACAGAGAAACAGCTTGGCTCAGTGGAAAGAGCACGGCTTGGGAGTCAGAGGTCACAAGTTCTATTCCCCGCTCTGCCACTTGTCAGCTATGTGATTTTGGGCAAGTCACTTAACTTCTCTGTGCCTCAGTTACCTCATCTATAAAATGGGGATTAAGACTGTGAGCCCCACGTGGGACAACCTGATTAACTTCTCACTCTGGGGCTTCAAGGCTCTCCATCCCCTGCCCCCTCCTACCTCTCCTCCCTTCTCTCTTTCTACTGCCCACCCCGCACGCTCCACTCCTCTGCCACCCACCTCCTCACCATCCCCCGTTCATGCCTATCCTGCCGTCGACCCCTGGCCCACGTCTTCCCACGGTCCTGGAATGCCTTCCCTCCTCACCTCCGCCAAATTAACTCTCTTCCCCTCTCAAAGCCCTATTGAGAGCTCACCTCCTCCAAGAGGCCTTCCCAGATTGAGCTTCCCCTTTTCCCTCTGCTCTCTCTCTGCCTCCCCTTCACCTCCCCTCAGCTAAGCCCCCTTCCCCACCTTTCCCTCTGCTCCTCCCCCTCTCCCTTCCCCTCCCCTCAGCACTGAGCTCATTGTATATATTTTTACTACCCTATTTATTTTGTTAATGAGGTGTACATCCCCTTGATTCTATTTGTCGTGATTAAGTTGTCTTGTTTTTATCCGTCTGTCTTCCCCGATTAGACTGTAAGCCTGTCAATTGGCAGGGATTGTCTCTATCTGTTGCTGAATTGTACATTCCAAGCACGTAGTATAGTGCTCTGCACAGAGTAAGGGCTCAATAAATACTATTGAATTAATTAATTATCTTGTATCCACCCCCCCCCCCAGCACTTAGAACAGTGCTTGGAATATAGTAAGTGTTAACAAATACCATTATCATTATAATCCGACTGAACACAGTTCACATACAAATAGGGCCCAAAGTCCAAGCAGGGAGGGAGACCAGATGAGGAAACTAAGGCACAGAGAAATCACACAATATGCCCAAAGTCACAAAGCAGACAAGTAGATTAGAACCCAGGTCTTCCGACTCCCAGGCCCGTGCCCTTTTCTGGCTCTGCTAGGGAGAGTAACTTGGGCCCAGGTCTGCACCTTTGGAGTTTTCTGCTCAACCTTGTTTTATCCAAAGCTTCACGCATTTTGACACAGCAGCAGGGAGGGGAGGGACTGTGAGTCAGATAAATCTTTGACTCATTGTGCCATCACCTGCCGGATAAGGTTGCACTCCCAGTGAAGCCTGGGTCTGCACATAAGCTGGGAGAGTGACTGGGACTTCCACCTCTCCTGGCGCTCCAGCCATGCGTTGATTGAGCAGAGTGACCGGTCTGGGAGCTGGTCCCTGGGGCCTCCGTGCCCAGAGAGACTGTGAGCTGATTCATCTCCTTGCCAGTCCCCAAGGCTCCCCAGCCCGGTTTCAACTTGTACCACGTTGCTAAGGGTGAATCCCAGAGAGACCATGAGCCGGTTCACCTCTGCCCGATAGGGGCTTACCTCAGCCTGGTTTCAGCTAACTTTCTCTGAATAGGTTTGGAAGAATCACTCATGCAAAATGGCAACATCATTTTTTTTTTTAAAGGACGCTTTTCCCTTCCTGAAAATGCTTCTCCACATAAAATAGCATAATTGAGCATCAACTCTGGAAGCCAAACTTTTAAAGGCAACCAAACCCAAAAATCACACACAGACACACACAAACATAAATATAAACCCTCCCCGCAATGATGGAGAAAAGCAGACATTATGACAGAAATGGGTTCAACATTAGACAACCTAAAAAGGCAAGTTCTAGGAAGATTTTAAATTGAATCTGATGATGCTAATATCTCTTACAAAACTTCTTAAGAATTAGATGATTTCCTGGATTGAAAATAAGTCAGGACTTTTCATTTGGGACAAATTGGCCTAGAGTTTATAAGTAAAGGTTTCAAAGGGAAACATACTTCTAAATCCACATTTGCCAGATGGAGAATTATGTATAATCAGTAACAAGAGGTTTCCAGACATTTGCTCTCTTATCAGTTCAAGCAATATATCCTGTGTCTAGAGACTTGCAGGAAATATTATGGAAGACAACATGGTTTGGAAGTTCTAGTTCCAGCCCTGTTAATGGCCTACTGTGTGACCTTGACCAAGTCACTTAACCTCTCTGTGCTTCAGCTTCCTCATCTGAAACATGAGGATAATAATTCTGCCTCTCCCCTCTTTCCAGGGATAATGTGAGTTAAATATAAGATTATGTGACAGCATTTAGGAAAAAAAAGAGTGTTCTACAAACACAAGATAGTCTGGATGAATTTTTGATTTAGTCAATAGAAAAAAAGTAAACAGTTGTAGCATCCTGTATCAAATAAGAAAGACAAACCTTCTTGTGCCTATTTCCCCACAGGGAGAAAGGGAGTAGAATGAGGAGGTTAATGAGATCATGACAATTATCAGGCTGAAAAACATGCAGTCAGCTTGGCCTAGTAGAAAGAACACTGGGAGTCAGGAGACCTGGATTCTAATCGCAGCTCTGTCACTGGCCCACAGTGTACTTTTAGGAAAGCCACTTAACCTCTCTGAGTCTCAGTTCCTCATCCAGAAAATGGGAATGAAACTTGTTCTTCTCGTATCCTAGGATGTGAGGCCAGGAACAGAAACTGGATCAGACAGATCTGATTGTCCTGTATCTACCTGGGTGCTCTTTACAATGCTTGTCACAGAGTAAGTGCTTAATTAAAGCCATAACTAACAAAGTTACCCGCAGGCACAATCAGGAAGGGAGATCTCACTTGGCTCCGGGAATAGTCTCTGACCTGGGATAAACCTGATTTACCAAACTGCATGCTAGAGAGACTGATGGAGTGGTTTTCAGAACCAAAAGTAGGTTGTTGGGAACCAGGCACACTTCCCGTGATGCTAAGCTGAGGGGGTGGGAAAATGAGCCAGGAGAAGGGTATCTAAGGAATGGAACTAACTGTATGCCATTGTTTCCACCTCTTAAACCTCTCCCTCCCTGGATTCAGCCCAGGAGCCATTGATTCCAGAGCTCTACAAGGAACCCTAGCTCGGTTCTGGGAGGGGAGAGGGGTCCAGGACAGAACCACTTCAACAGCAGGAGATTCCGCTCTGAACTAACTTCCCCACCACTGAACTGGGCCACAGATGTCTGATTTACCCAGGGCTGCCAAACTCCCATGCCATTTGGGCTGGGCTGGGCAATTTGGGGAGAGGCTCTTGGGAACACCCTCTGCCAGGCTAGGCCTCTGACTTAATGTACTAGCAGAGCAGGTCTGTTCGGGGATGTGAGTACTGTCCAGAGCAAAATGTGTCCTCACCCCTTCTCTCCTTCACCTAATGTGACCCTTGCCAGGGAGCTGTGAGCACAGTCGAGTAGACTTGTGCCAGAGAGTGTTCCCCAGGGCCCACTGGGAGTGGGCTGGTGCTTCCCTAAAGCCTGGGGATACTGGGAAGCCAGGACTATAAGCCAAAGACCCTAAGGAAGCCACGATTGAAGCCTGACCAAAGGGAAAAGTGGAAATTGATTCTTTGCCTTGTTTTTCCCTCCCTTAATAATAACAACTATTGTGGTATTTGTTTTGCACTTACTCTCCTAAGTGCTGGGGTCGATGCAAAATAATCAGGTTGGACACAGACCTTGTCCCAAACGGGCTCACAGTCTAAGTAAGAGGGAGAAAAGTTCATGAATCCCCATTTTTCAGATGAGGAAACTGAGGCCGAGAGAACTTCAGTGACTTGTCCAAGGTCATTCAGCAGTCAAGTGGTGAATCTGGGACTAGAACCCAGGTGTTCTGACTCCCAGGCCCATGCTCTTTTCATTTGGTCATGCTGCTTCAGAGCCTCATTTAGAAAGATGCTAAAGGCCCATCCACTTGCACCCTGCCTAGATGAATGGCTGCTCTGTTCAGCCCCCGCCATGCCCTGCCATCTTCCAGAGTCAAGGACAAGGATATTTCTGCAGAATCGCTCAACCCCAGATTTTAATATCTCTCTCTTTTTGGGATCAGTGGGATCTAAATTGAAATGTGTGGTTGAGTGACTTTCTGAAAATACACTGACCCCCACCCCTCTTTGCAGAAGGGAAGACCTTTTAATAAGAAACACTAATGCTGATTGCTCCTGTCTGCCTAGTCTCACCAGGAGAGAAGGTTCAGCAGAGCTGATCTGTAGATAGAAAGAGAAGCAGTGTGGCCTAATGGAAAGAGCATGGGCCTAGGAGTCAGAGGACCTGGGTTCTAATCCCAGATTTGCCACTTGACTGCTTGTGTAACCTTGGGAAGTCATTTAACTTCTCCATGTCTTAGTTGCCTCAACTGTAGAATTGGGATTCAATACCTGTTCTCCCTCCTACTTGGACTGTGAACCCTATGTGAGAGCTGATTTAGGCAGTATCTACCCCAGCATTTAGTACCATGCTTAGAAAATATCAGTTATCAGAAAGCTTTGCTCAGACCACACTGAGGATACCGACTCCAAACTGAGAGGAAACGAACACCCCTCAACAGCCAACAAGGACTGAGGCTCCTCTGAGGACTAGTTCTGATTTTAAGACCAGTTGAGAGAGTATTGCTCAGAGTCACTGGAAACTTCCAGGTTTTCTTTTAGCTAAGACCCAAGAGAGATCCTCACAAAACCCGAGGGATCAGGAAGATATTGATTTTTAGAGAAGCAGCGTGGCTCAATGCAAAGAGCACGGGCTTGGGAGTCAGAGGTCATGGGTTCGAATTCCAGCTCCGCTGCTTGTCAGCTGTGTGACTGTGGGCAAGTCATTTAGCTTCTCTGCGCCTCAGGGACCTCATCTGTAAAATGGGGATTAATTCATTCATTCATTCATTCAATAGTATTTATTGAGTGCTTACTATGTGCAGAGCACTGTACTAAGCGCTTGGGATGAACAAGTCGGCAACAGATAGAGACAGTCCCTGCCGTTTGACGGGCTTACAGTCTAATCGGGGGAGACGGACAGACGAGAACAATGGCAATAAACAGCGTCAAGGGGAAGAACATCTCGTAAAAACAATGGCAACTAAATAGAATCAAGGCGATGTACAATTCATTAACAAAATAAATAGGGTAACGAAAATATATACAGTTGAGCGGACGAGTACAGTGCTGTGGGGATGGGAAGGGAGAGGTGGAGGAGCAGAGGGAAAAGGGGAAAATGAGGCTTTAGCTGCGGAGAGGTAAAGGGGGGATGGCAGAGGGAATAGAGGGGGAAGAGGAGCTCAGTCTGGGAAAGCCTCTTGGAGGAGGTGAGTTTTAAGTAGGGTTTTGAAGAGTGAAAGAGAATCAGTTTGGCGGAGGTGAGGAGGGAGGGCGTTCCAGGACCGCGGGAGGACGTGACCCGGGGGTCGATGGCGGGATAGGCGAGACCGAGGGACGGTGAGGAGGTGGGCGGCAGAGGAGCGGAGCGTGCGGGGTGGGCGGTAGAAAGAGAGAAGGGAGGAGAGGTAGGAAGGGGCAAGGTGATGGAGAGCCTTGAAGCCTAGAGTGAGGAGTTTTTGTTTGGAGCGGAGGTCGATAGGCAACCACTGGAGTTGTTTAAGAAGGGGAGTGACATGCCCAGATCGTTTCTGCAGGAAGATGAGCCGGGCAGCGGAGTGAAGAATAGACCGGAGCGGGGCAAGAGAGGAGGAAGGGAGGTCAGAGAGAAAGGAAGGGAGGTCAGAGAGAAAGGAAGGGAGGTCAGAGAGAAAGACTGTGAGAGAGAGAGATTAAGACTGTGAGCCTCATGTGGGACAACCTGATTACCTTGTGTCTATCCCAGCGCTTAGAACAGTGCTCTGCGCTTAACAAATATCAACATTATTATTATTATTATTATTATTATTTCTCCTTAATGTATATTCTACTGGGACAGTGCAGTGACAGGGGTTCTAGAAACTGAGTTAAACAGAATGAGAATGGCATAAAGAGCCTCCTGAAGGAATCTGCCATTATTCTCCCTGCTCTCGCCACTCTCCCCACCTTCAAAATCCTCCTAAAATCACATCTCTGTACCCTTTGGGCATTTGATATTTAGCCCCACAGCATTTACAGTTATATCTGCAAATTATGTATTTATATTAATGCCTCTAGACTGTAAACTCGTTGTGGGCAGGGAATGCATCTACCAACTCTGTTGTGTTGTATTCTGCCAAGCACTTAATTCAGTGTTCTGCACACAATAAGCACTCATTAAAAACCGTAGACTGAGAGACTGATCTCCTCCAAGAGGCCTTTGCAGACTAAGTCATTTATTTCCCCTATCTGGTCTCCCTTCTGTGTTGACTATGCATTTGGCTATGTAGCCCTTAAGCACTTTGATACTCACTCCAATCCCAGAAATCTTAACATAAATATTCTTATGCAGTATTACTTTCCCTACCCCTAACTATTCTAATGTCTCTCTCCCCTGTAGACTGTAAGCTCCTGTGGACAGGGAACATGTCTACCAACTCTGTTATATCATACTTTCCCAAATTCTTAAGTGCTCTGCATGGCCTAGTGAATTGAGCACAGGCCTGGGAGTCAGAAGGATCTGGGTTCTAATCCCAGCTCCACCACTTGGGCAAGACTCAACTTCTCTGTGCCTCAGTTCTTTCATCGGTAAAATGGGGATTAAGATTGTTAGCATCATGTGGGACAGGGACTTTGTCCAACTTAATTAGCTTGTATCTAACCCTAGCACTTAGTTCAGTGCCTGGCACATAGTAAGTGCTTAACAAAAGCATACCAAAAAAATTAAATAAGCACTCGATAAATGCAATTGATCTACAGAGTGGGTAGACATATTCCCTGCCCACAAGGAGCTTAAAGTCTAGGAAGAGTCACTTGTTTGTAGTGAGAGGAAAGGGTGAATCTGAGAAATACTGTGGCGACAACCCTGGCAGAATTTAGTAGCAAACAATGTGAGAGGTAAAAGACAAATCAATTAGTCAATCAATAATATTTATTGAGCACTTACCACGGGCATAGCAATGTGTGGGCCATCGGGATAGGCCCCAGGGGATGCAATATCTTGGCATTCCAGGATCGACCAGGGAAGAGCAGATGATCCACTAGCCAGTAGACTAAACTGCAAGTTCATTGCGGGCATGGAATGTGCCTATCAACTCTGTTGGACTGTACTCTCTCAAGAGCTTGGTACTGTGCTCTGCCTAAAGTAAGCACTCAATAAATACGATTGATTGATTGATTGATTGATAGTGTATCTGGACCTCAGTTTCCTCATCTGTAAAATGGGTATTTCACACCTGTCCTCCCTCCTCCTTAGACTGGCAGTCCCATGTGAGACAGAGACTGGGATCAATTTGATTTATCTTGCATATATCCAAGCCTTAGTTTAGTGCTTGGCACCTATTAAGCACTTAATAAATATTGTTGTTAGTAGCAAATAAAGTAATAACAATAATAATAATGTTGTGAGCTTCTAGGACAGGGAGGTGGGTGGTGGTAGTGGTGGTGGAGACAATATTAGGAAAATTTGTATGAGGAGTGCATTTTAGGAAGGAAGAGGAAAAGTTCAGTTTCAACAGTGTTAAGTTTAAGGTGTCTGTCTGTGGGACACCCAAGGAACAATATCCTGGAGGTATGAGGCAAGGCAAGACAATAGAGTTGGTATGTTGACATGTTCTCTGCCCCCATGGAGCTCAAATTCTAGAGCGGGAGACAGACGTTAATATTAATTATGGATATGGACGGAAGTGCTGAGAGGCTGAGGGCGGGGTGAATAAAGCGTACAAATCTAAGGGCAAGAGAGATGCAGAAGGGAGAGGATTTAGTCGGGGAGGACCTTTTGGAGAAGATGTGATTTTAATAAGGCTTTGAAGGAGGGAAGAGTGATGGTCGGTTGGATATGAAGGGGGAGGGAGTTCCAGGCCAGAGTCCGGATGTTGGTGAGGGGTCAGCAGAGAGATAGGCAAGATTGAGTTACAGTGAGTAGGTTGGTGTTGGAGGAGGGAAGAGGGCATGTTGGGTTGTAGTTGAAGATCAGCAAGGTGAAATAGGAGGGGGAAGATGAGTGAGTGCTTTAAAGCCAGTGGTAAGGAGTTTCTGTTTGATACAGAGGTGGATGGACAATCATTGGAGATTCTTGAGGGGAGGGAAAGAATGGACTGAATTTTTTTTTTTAGAAAAATCATCCTGGCAGCAGAGTGAAATCTATCCACAATAGAAGAAAAGGAAATGTGAAAAGAACCAGATACCCAACAAGCAGCCACTTTCATTGGGCCTATGGGCAAAGCCAGCGGCTCACAATGTTCTTTTTATCAAGGGAGGTCCTGTCCCCTCCTCTCCCCTTTCCCCATTCCCAACATGGATTTCCTGCCTGCTTCCATCTCTCCGTGATCTTCCCACCCACCCCTGCTCCTGCCAGCTTTTTTTTTTTTTTACATTTCTCTTTTACTTAAAAACAAATGAGTACAACTAAGGTTGATGATAATGACGGGTCCCTCCTCCTGAGACTGGAAAGCCAGGCAATGAGACCAGGCTGGGATCAGGGGGGTGGGGAAGGGTGGTGGTTATATAATCTCAAGCCACCTCTTCCACTTCCTGTGTCCCCTGCCTTCCCTACGCTCCATCCAAAGCCAGCCCCTCCACCCCTGCATTATGGTCCCCAGGAATCAGGAGTGGCAAGGCAAAAGTTGGGGCTCACAATGATTTTTAAGTTTTTTTTGAAAAAGAAAAATAAAGAAACACTGCTGGAAGATGGATTTAGGGGGATCACAGAGAGAGGATGGGAGGCGAGCTCAGGGCATAGGGAGGGAGAGAAAGCAGGGAAAAGACGGGGGGGCGAAGGCAGAAAAAAGGAACACGGTGCTGAAGCCACTTCATCGGGAACTGAAATTGCCCAGGTAGTCACTGTCCCCCAAATCCAAGAACAGTTTGGGCGGGGACCCTCAACGTCACAGTCTGTGAGGGGGTCTAACAGGTTACACGACTTTAAATTCATTAACGTCTGTCTCTAAGCGTGTGTACAGCATTGATCACCATGGTAACTGGGTTTCTGACGAACGGGCGATTTTAGCAGAAGAGAGGAGGCGGCGGAGGTCATGACTAACCAGGCTGCTCAGGGCTGTTCTCTCACATGTAAACAGGAGTCCCGGGGGGAAGGGCCACAATCCACTGTTTGGAAGGAAAAGAGGCCAACCACGCAGTCACACTGGATCCCAGCTGAGGTTGGGAAAGAGAAGGTTAACATTGAGAAGCCCCTAAAAGGTGGGGCGTGGGGAGGACTAATTCTAGAGGTACCTACTCTCCAGGATAACAGTACGATTATATTTAAAGATCTGGGGCTGCTGTAGGATTCTTTCCCCCAATCATGGTCCTGGACCAATCCCTCAACAGAACGCATTTAGCAGCCACTACAGTCCCATCTGGGCTCCTTTTTCAAAAGAAATAATACCATTTTCTATCACACTTCTGTTCGTCCAGGGATCATGCCTTTCCTTCCCTACCTTCCTACCTGAGCAGTTATCCATAAGCAAATGACACCCATCAATAAATCAATCAATTGTATTTATTGAGTGCTTACTATGTGCAGAGCACTGTACTAAGCATTTGGGAGAGCTGTGAATAAAGCTGAGTTCATTGCCAGGGTCCCCGCACAGACTTGATCCCCAGCAGAGCTCCCCTCCCTGCAAAAAAAACAAAAACAAAAAAACCCCAAACCAGGAGCCCGACCTCTCACGCGTGTCCTACCTCTCGCTTGGAACGCCCTCCCTTCTCATATTATCTGACAGTTGCTCTCCACCTCTTCAAAGCCTTATTGAGGGTACATCTCTTCCAAGACGCCTTCTCCGACTAAGCCCCCTCCTTTCCTCTTTTCCCACTCCCTTCTGTGTCATCCTGACATGCTCCCTTTATTCATCCCCCCTCCCAGCCCCTCAGCACTCATGTTCATATCTGTAATTTATTTATTTATATTAATGTCTGTCTCCCCCTCTAGGCTGTAAGTTTGTTGAGTCCAGGGAATATGCCTGGTCATTTTTATATTGTCCTCTCCCCAGCATTTAGTACAGAGAAGCAGCATGGCTCAGTGGAAAGAACCCGGGCTTGGGAGTCAGAGGTCATGGGTTCGAATCCCGGCTCTGCCACTTGTCAGCTGTGTGACTGTGGGCAAGTCACTTAACTTCTCTGTGCCTCAGTTACCTCATCTGTAAAATGGGGATTAACTGTGAGCCTCACGTGGGACAACCTGATTACCCTGTATCTACCCCAGCGCTTAGAACAGTGCTCTGCACATAGTAAGTGCTTAACAAATACCGACATTATTATTTATTTACAGTGCTATGCACACAGTGAGCGCTCAATCCAGTGCTTGGAACACTGCTTGGCACATAGAAAGCACTCAGAAAATGCTATCATTATAAATATGACTGAATGACTGATTGAGCCTCGCCCCCAGACTCCAATTGGCAAAATCAGCAAACAGTGGAACACAGGGACCAGAACCTCCAGGGCTTGTATTTCATCGCCAAGCATTCACATCACCCAGAAGGTAGAGCAGTAGTGGTCTCCATCCACTATCTGTTATCTCATTATATTGTACTCTCCCAATCGCTTAGTACAGTGCTCTTCACACAGTAAGCATTCAATAAATACAATTGACTGGCTGACTGATAGACTGATCCACTATGCTGGCTTAGTATATGCTGACATGTTACATATACCTGGCATGACCATTCAGATGAGCTTATGGCCACAGAAGAATGTTCATCTTGCTGCATTACATATCTGGTTTCTATGGGAAGGATCATATCAGCTATTAGACAGACAACTCCTCCCTTATTACAGTGGGAGTTCTGGTATTTATGGATATAGCCATAATTTATTTATTGATATTAATGTCTGTCACCCCCGCTAGACTGTAAATTCCTTCTAGGCAGGGAATACACCTACTAACTCTGCTATAGTGTACATTCCCAAGTACTTAGTACAGTTCTCTGCACACAGTAAGTGCTCAATAAACATGATTGCTTGACTGATTCTGGTCACTTTCCCATTGTCACCAACAAGTCTATCTCAGCATTGTTTTAAAACCCTCACTCTTTTCACATAATCCTACTGTTATCTTGGGGATTTCCTATAATCTCCTAGAGGATTCCCCACTTTAACCCCACATCTCCCCAACATTTTAGTTTGTTTTTTCAACTGTAAAATAAAAAAAGTATCTGCCAACCTCCTGGGCATGTTTTGCAAAGATTAGTTCAAATTTTTACACCCTGAAACTAGACCATTTGCAAGCCCAAACCTAATGCCACGCATGGTGACCATTGAGAAAAAAAACAAGTCTCAACTAATTTCCTTCTCATGGATTGGAAAAATGTGTCCAGCACACTGAACAACAAAGCTGCTTGATCCTTAAAATCATTCCAGATTTTTTTTAAAGCATCATCTGCTTCTCTGCAGTGTAGGTTGAGTTTTTAGGGTCTACAGGGCTACAGGACTGTTTCTTTCCTGTTCTGCCTCTAACACATTGTTTCCTTCATTTGTTCAATGGAGAAAACTGTCCCAGCAATTGTCCCAACACTTAAAGCAATTTCTCAACTGCAAAACGGGAGCAAATACTGCCTCCTCTAGAGGGTACCACTGCTGACAAAAATTACTCACCCAGGCCATGAGAGGGATGGAGAATTGGAATGAGATCCAGTGACAGATTAAGGGTCACTGCAGGATAGCTGGACTGAATAACAACATCAACAACAAGGAGGAAGAGGAGGAGAAAGAAGAGGAGAGGAGGAGAATTTTAAGCACTCACTATTTGCCAAGCACTGTGCTAAGCATGAGTAGACATAATATCAGATTGGATAGAGCTTCTGTTCCACGTGAGAAGCAACATGGCCTACTAAATAGAGCAAGAGCCAGAGAGTCAGAGGACCTGGGTTCTCATCCCAGCTCTGTCACTTGTCACTGTGTGAGAGAAGCAGAGTGGCTCAGTGGAAAGAGCACGGGCTTTGGAGTCAGAGGTCATGGGTTCGAATCCCAGCTCGGCCACTTGTCAGCTGTGTGACTTTGGGCAAGTCACTTAACTTCTCTGTGCCTCAGTTACCTCATCTGTAAAATGGAGATTAAGACTGTGAGCCCCATATGGGACAACCTGATTCCTCTGTGTCTATCCCAGTGCTTAGAACAGTGCCTGGCACATAGTAAGCACTTAACAAATACCAACATTATTATTATTATTATTATCACCTTGGGCAAGTCACTTAACTTCTCTGTGCCTCAGTTACCTCCTCTGTGAAATGGAGATTAAGACTGTGAGCCCCATGCGGGACAGGGAAGGTGTCCAACCTGACATTCTTCCGTTATCAAGACCTGCCGGTTTCACCTCTACAATATCGCCAAGATCCGCCCTTTCCTCTCCACCCAAACGGCTACCTTACTATTACGGGCTCTCGTTATATCCCGGCTAGACTACTGTGTCAGCCTTCTCTCTGACCTCCCTTCCTCCTCTCTCGCCCCGCTCCGGTCTATTCTTCACTCCGCTGCCCGGCTCATCTTCCTGCAGAAACGATCTGGGCCTGTCACTCCCCTTCTTAAACAACTCCAGTGGTTGCCTATCGACCTCCGCTCCAAACAAAACCTCCTCACTCTAGGCTTCAAGGCTCTCCATCACCTTGCCCCTTCCTACCTCTCCTCCCTCCTCTCCTCCCTTCTCTCTTTCTACCGCCCACCCCGCACGCTCCGCTCCTCTGCCGCCCACCTCCTCACCGTCCCTCGGTCTCGCCTATCCCGCCGTCGACCCCTGGGTCACGTCCTCCCGCAGTCCTGGAATGCCCTCCCTCCTCACCTCCGCCAAATTGATTCTCTTTCCCTCTTCAAAACCCTACTTAAAACTCACCTCCTCCAAGAGGCGTTCCCAGACTGAGCTCCTCTTCTCCCTCTACTCCCTCTGCCATCCCCCCTTTACCTCTCCGCAGCTAAACCCTCTTTTTCCCCTTTTCCCTCTGCTCCTCCACCTCTCCCTTCCCATCCCCACAGCACTGTACTCGTCCGCTCAACTGTATATATTTTCGTTACCCTATTTATTTTGTTAATGAATTGTACATCGCCTTGATTCTATTTAGTTGCCATCGGTTTTTACGAGATGTTCTTCCCCTTGACGCTGTTTAGTGCCATTGTTCTCGTCTGTCCATCTCCCCCGATTAGACTGTAAGCCCGTCAAACGGCAGGGACTGTCTCTATCTGTTGCCGACTTGTTCATCCCAAGCGCTTAGTACAGTGCTCTGCACATAGTAAGCGCTCAATAAATACTATTGAATGAATGAATGAACATTCTCATGTCTACCTTAGGGCTTCGTAGAGTGGCTGGTATAAAGTAAGCACTTAACCAACACCATAAAAAAAGAGTCTAAGGGAGAAGGAGAACAAGTATTTAACCCCCAAACTGAGGCCCAGAGAAGTTAAGTGACTTGCCAAGGGCATCCAACAGGCCAGTGACAGAGCCAAAATTGGAACCCAGGTCCTCTGACTCCCAGGCAAATGCTCTTTCCACCAGGCCATGCTGCAGTGCTTATGAACCATGCCCTGAAAACTCCATTTCTCCCACAGCCCCAGGAGGAAAGCCAGCAGCTGGCCAAGGTAAGGGAGACTGCAGGGGCCAAGCAGTGTGGTGGCTAGGGTTGGACTAGCTCCCCAAGCCACCTCTCCCTCCTTCAGTCCAACAAGCTGGGATGGGCACGATAACAGGGCCCCTGGTCCGGAGGGACAAAGGTTAGGACTCTGCCCAGGAGGGCTAGTCCTGGTAGCCTTTCCAATTATCCTGCTTATACTAAACAGTCCTATTTTCAATGATTTGTTCCCTGTCTGGTTCCATTATGGAAGTGGGTGCTTTCATGCCAGTTGCCCATTTCTGGCACCAAGCTTCCCTCCACCTCAGTTCCTGTCCCTGGGTTCCGCAGCTCGAATAATGCTCCATATTGACTCCCGTGACCATTGCCTGGACCAGCGGTATCAGACTTTTAGCCATCCTCAAACCCCCTGTCTCCCCACACCCCTCACCTTTTGTTTTTAATGATCTGGCTGTGAATTCATAGATAAAATTGAAACCATTAGCTCTGGTCTCTCCAAAATCTCCCCTACTCCTCTCCAATTCCTTCTTCTTCCTGTCTTCTCTTAGACACTCTCAGTCTTCCCAGCAGTATCACAAGGGATCTCTCGCCTACTCTCAAAATATATTCCCTCCACCTTTACCTCTGACTCCATTCCTCCCCCTTTCATCAAAACACTTGCCCCCTCCCTGACCACCATCTTCAACTGTTCACTTTTAAATGGCTTCTTTTTCACTGTTTTCAAACAGGTCTCTTCTATCCTTTGACCCCAAGCACCCTCCAGTTATCACCCCAAATCCACCCTACCATTCCTCTCCAACTCCTTAAGCGAGGTGTCTTTACTTGTTCCCTCCACTTCCTCTCCTCCATTCTCTTCTCTAAACCCCTGCAACCTGGCTTTTGCCCGCTTCACTCCACTGAGGTCACTTATGACCTCCTTTTTACCAAATCCAACAACTCTACTCCATCCTTGCCTTCTCAGCAGTCTCTGACTCTGTGGACCACCCCCTTCTTCTGGAAACATGACCCAAACTTGGCTTTGCCGACAGTGTCCTCTCACACTGTCCTCTCCTGATTCTCCTATCTCTCTGGTGATTCATTCTCATTCTCTTTCATGGACTCATCCTCTACCTTCCACTGTCTAATTGTGAGGGTCCCTCAGGGTTCAGTTCTGGCCGTCCTCCTATTCTCTTCTATTACACCCTCTCCCTTGGAGAATTTATTTACTCCCATGACAAACTGCCACCTCTATGTGGATGATTCCCAATTCTCCATCTCCGCCCCTGACCTCTCTCCTTTTCTGCAGTCTCACATATCCTCCTGCTTTCAGGATACCTCTACTTGCATAGCCCGCTGACACCTCAAAGTTAACATGTCCAAAACAGAACTTATCAGTATCTCACCCAAACCCTGTCTCTCCCATCAGCGCCCATGGTGTCTCAGGTTTCCCTACATGCACAGACTAATGGGATGTGATGTCACATGCCTCGCCTTGTGTGGGGCACTGGGGGGCTCCCAGAGGGTCACCCAAGGCCCAGATCAGGGGCCTCCATCCTGGAGAGGGGAGCGTGCTGCAGAAAAATGGTGAGGAGGGGCTCAGCAAGCCCAGACAACAGTGCAGTAGGAGTTAAAGTGCTCATGAGAGCATTTAAACCAGCCTTGCCTAGTGGAAAGAGCACGGGCCTGGGAATTGGAGAACCTGGGTTCTACTCCCAGCTCCTCCATCTGCCCACAGTATGGCTTTGGGAAATTAACTTCACTGTGAATCAGTGTGACCTAGTGGAGAAAACACATGCCTGGGAGTCAGAAGGAGTTAGGTTCTAATCTCAGCTCTACCAGTTGCTTGCTGTATGATCTTGGGCAAGTCACCTAACTTCTCCATGCCTCAGTTTCCTCCACTGTAAAATGGGGATATCTGTTCCGGGATATTAGAGCCAGAATTGGAACTCAGGTGCTTTTGATTCCCAGGCCCAAGCTCTATCCACCAGGTTATGCTGCTTCTTTAATCTCGACTTTGCCACTTATCTGTTGTATGATTTTGGGCAAATTACTTAATTTATCTGTGCCTCAGTTACCTCATCTGAAAAATGGGGATTAAGACTGTGAGCCCTATGTGTTGATGAAACGTACATTCCAAGCGCTTAGTACAGTGGTCTGCACATAGTAAGCGCTCAATAAATACTATTGAATGAATGAATGAATGTGGGACAGGGACTGTGTCCAACATGATTAGCTTGTATCTAGCCCAGCACTTAGTACAGGGCCCGGCACATAGTAAACATTCAACAAATACCATAAATAACCCAACAAAACACATGTCTAATTCCCACTTGTATACCCTTTCCCAGCGCTTAGTGCATCTGCTCTGTATGCAGTAAGTACTTGATAAATACTCTTGCTACAACTGCTATTACTACTGCCCACCACCTCCCAATTCCTCCTTCAAGTCCTTGATTGTCAGGATTTCCCCCATGAAGACTGTGGAACCCCAGAATCAGAACCCTTGAACTGGGGAAACAAAGGTGAAGAGGATCTGGATCTAGCCAGAATACTTGTCACCCTGCTCAGCCCCAGCTTCCTCAGATTGAAACCTCAAAGTTTCAATGGTGAGGAAGGGAGGACAGCAGTGGGAAGATTTTTTTTTTTTAACAGTATTTGTTAAGCACTTACTTCATGCCAAAGATTGTAATAATAATGATGGCATTTGTTAAGCGCTTATTATGTGCAAAGCACTGTTCTAAGCGCTGGGGAGGATACAAGGTGATCAGGTTGTCCTCGTGGGGCTCACAGTCTTAATCCCCATTTTACGGATGGGGTAACTGAGGCACAGAGAAGTTAAGTGATTTGCCCAAAGTCACACAGCTGACAAGTGGCTGAGCCGGGATTTGAACCCATGACCTCTGACTTCCAAGCTCGTGCTCTTTCCACTGAGCCACTAAGTTCTGGGATAGATATCGGATATTCGGGTCCCTGTCCCACATGGGGCTCCTAGTCTTTCATAGATGAGGTAACAGAGGCACCGAGAAGTTAAGTGACTTACCCAAAGTTACACAGCAGACAAAGTGGCAGGCCCGGGATTAGAACCAAGTCCTCTGATTCTCATATCCATAGTCTTTCCATTAAGCCATGCTGCTTCCCTGCACTGCTGCACTCTTGGGGGAAGAGGTAAATGACAACAATAATAATGATAATTTTTTAATAGTATTTGTTAAGTGCTTACTATATGCAGACACTGTTCTAAGCACTTGGATAGGTACAAATTAATTATGTCAGACACAGTCCGTGGCTCGCAGTCTAAGCAGGAGTGAGAACATTTTGCTTTTGCAGAAACTGAGGCATGGAGAAGTTAAGTGACTCACCTAAGGTCACACAGCAAGCATTTGGAGGACCTGGGATTGGAACCCAGGTACTCTGATTCCCAGGCCCGTGCTCTTTCCACTAGGCCATGAGGCTTCTCTTCACCGCTGTAGTCTGGAGGGGAAGAGGTAAAAACAACAACAACAACAAAAGCAAAAAACAACAATAATAATAATAATTTTATGATTCTTGTTAAGCACGTACCATGTGCCAAACAATGTTCTAAGCCCTGGGGAAGGTAAAAGATAATTATATTTGTTAAGCACATATGATGAGAAGCAGCATGGCTTAGTGGAAAGAGCACATGCTTGGGAGTCAGAGGTCATGGGTTCTAATCCCAGTTCAGCAATTTATCAGCTGTGTGACTTTGGGCAAGTCACTTAACTTCTCTGTGCCTCAGTTACCTCATCTGTAAAATGGGGATTAAAACTGTGAACCTCATGTGGGACAACCTCCTTACCTTATATCTACCCCAGCTCTTAGAACAGTGCTTGGCACAGAGAAAGCGCTTAACAAACACCATCATCATCATGTGCTAAGCACCAAGGTAACTAAAGGATAATCTGATCAGACACAATCCCTGGTCCACATGGGATTCACTGTATAAGGGATGATAGGGATTGGTGTGAAGACCCCACAAGTGTTTAGCATCAGGTGTGTGTTGGTGAGGGAGGTGTGAAAAGCATATGAAATATTTTCCCAATAGACTCGACGCTGTTCAGACCTTGGAATGACCCTAGAGTTACCCCATCTGATGGAAGTTGACCATTTTCATCAACTCTGGTGCCTAAACAGTTCTGTGCCAGGGAACATATCAGTGTCCTTTTGGCAAAAAGTTCAAGAAGCAATCCTCTCAGCATTTCTATATTTCTCCTTCCAACAATTCTTAGTCATGTATCAGCATTCTTTAAGAGGAGCACCAAGCATTTCCCCTCCTCCAAAAAAAAAAAACCTTTTCAAACCAACTGTGAAACACATTTTGAAGAAAAAAAAAGTTTTTGCTACTATCATGAATTATTGGAATGCTTTTATTTCCCCCAAATATTTTCACATTCACTCTCCCCTTTCTGCCTCACAGTACACCAGAGAGAAAGGGAGAAGCAGGGATACTTCCATTTTGTGGGTTAGGAAAATAAGAACCAGAGAGATTATGTGACTCGCCCAAGGTGACACAGCAGGATCTGCTCTGGAACCCAGGTCTCCTGCTTCGCAGACCAATGCTCCTCCCCCTAGATCAGATTGCTTTCAGTAAAATGTGAAAAATTACAAAATAGGAAATAAGAAGAGAAGCAGCATGGCCTAGTGGATAGAGCACGAGCCTGGGACTCAGAAGGACTTGGGTCTAACTGCAGCTCTGCCACTTGTCTGCTGCAGGACCTTGGGTAAATCACTTAACTTTCTGTGCTTTAGTTTCCTCTTCTGCCAAATGAGGATTAACTCCTCCTCCCTTCTACTTAGACTCTGAGCCCCATATACTACAGAGACTGTGTCCAATCAGTATCTTGTATCTACACCAGCGCTTAGTACAGTGTTTGACACAAGCTCACTGTGGGCAGAGAACATGTCTACCAACTGACACTGTTATATTGTACTTAGTCCCAAGCACTTAGTACAGTGCTCTGCACATAAGCGCTCAATAAATCCCACTGATGATTATGAAGATGGGGCATAGTAAGTGTTTAACAAGTAACATTGTCATCACTGTAAATGCTCAGGGGCAGTGAGGGTTAAGGGTTTGCCCAGAGACATAATCTAGGGGTTATGTGAAGGCAGAGTTCTTCTGTAAAATGGTGGCGCTGAGGTCATCAGATAATAATAGCAACTGTGGCATTTGTTAAATGCTCACTGTGTGAGAAACACTGTTCCAAGTGCTGGGATAGATACAAGATCATCGGGTTGGACACGGTCCCTATCCCACAAGGGGCTCACAGTCTTAATCCCCACTTTACAGATGAGGGAACTGAGGCACAGAGTAATTAAGTGGCTTGCCGAAGGTCACACACCAGATCTATGGCATAATCCATGTCCTCTTCATTCATTCATTCAATTGTATTTATTGAGGGCTTACTGTGTGCAGAGCACTGTACTAAGCATTTGGAAGAGTACAAAATAACAATAAACATATTCCCTGCCCACAATGAGCTTAAAGTCTAGAAGGGGAGACAGACATTAATATAAATAAATAAATTACAGATATGTACATAAGCCCTCAGGAGTCCTCTGACTTCCAGACGCATGCTCTTTCCACTAGGCAACACTGCTTCCACATTATACTGCATGTCCCACCTCAAGCACGTGATGTCCCACACAACCCCTTATCCAGTATTTGGGAGGACCATCAGCGGCTACCGACAAACTGGCTTTTCCTAAATCTGCACCTGTCTGCACCTCACCAAGAAAACCAAGACTAGCTCTGAAGATCCCCTCTCGCTTAGCGAGGGTGACAATGGAGCCGTCGGGGCAGATCTGAATGCTCTGTGAGCACTCAATTGCTCATAAACAGTTAAAGTCAGTGACTCAAGATTTGCCCAAAGCAATCACCGAAGCTGGGCCTCGCCATTCCCCTATCGAGGAAGCAGGCAGCTTTTCTTGTGATTTTTAACTTGTCTGCCTGCTCTGTTTTGAAACCAATTTCGGTGCTGGCACACAGTTCAGTTTGCGTGTTCCTGGAGGCTGAGTCATGCACCCTAATTAACAGGGCCTAGCTCCAGTTGTGCTACGTGTGGAAATAATGCTTTACTTCATTACTTAACTCTGATTACTGTCATTTGGTACTTTCCAGGGGAAAAGCAAAATGTCTCTAATAATACTAATAATCATGTAGACAATAATAATGGTAAGGTTTTTTGTTGATTTATGGTATTTGTTAAGGGCTTACTACAGGCCAGGCACTGTCCTAGGCACTGGGGTACAGATAAAATAATCGGGTTAGGTAAAGTCCATATCCTACATGGGGCTCACAGTCTTAATCCCCATTTTACAGATGAGGTAACTGAGACCCTGAGAAATTAAGTGGCTTGCCCCCGACCATGCAGCAGAAAAGTGGTGGAGCCAGGATTAGACTCAAGCATTTACTGCATGCAAAGCACTGTACTAAAATGCTATGGTAGATACAGATTAATCAAGTCAGACAGTCTCGGTAGGAAGCAGAACTGGTACTTAATCCCGGCTTTACCAAGGCAGGATGTGGGCTAAGGGTCGTGGGTGAGTGCCCAAGCTTCATCCTGTCTTAAGACCTTGTCAAACTAAACTTCCTGATAAGACAGACACCTAGATAGGGAGAAACAAAAGAGAAAGGAGGGTACGTGAAGGGCCTGCTTCGAATTAATGGAGGTTTGGCCAGTCAAAATGGAATCCAAGCCTAAAAGTCAATCAAATTCAATGCCTCGGTATTCTACCACTCCTAGAGTCTCTAGTCACTGGAGTTTCCCTCTTTCACTTAAATAAGGAGGTCAGGACTAGGAATAAAACAGCTCAGAGGGAACAGTGGATGAGAAGGGGCTAATGCAAGGCCTGAACCACTGTGCTTCCACAAATTGAAGGAGGGATTGGGAAGTTAGGGGTCGTGAGAGGGGCACGATTGGCATGAGACATTTGTTTGGGTTATGAATATACCTGAGTGCCCTAACAGATCTACCAATCTCTAGTAGAAGGGGTTGAACTACAACCCAACATGGCGCCACATCCCCTGTGACTGACATCTGCTAGTAAAATGACCTACACTGACACCAGTCTGGTGTCTGGCTCCATGTGCTTCCTCAGCAGACTGTCCACCCTCCGGCCGCACCACAGACTCCGTCCTCCCTACCCCACTGGAGCGACCTCCCTGGTCCATTGAGGAATGGTGGTTCTGGGAGTTCTGGAATATGAAGCAAAAATGGAACACAAGGTTACAATTCCTCCTGAGGAGCTGGGGCAGAGTCACTTCGGTTTGCGCCCACCCTCACAGACAAATCTGTCCCCGCTGCCCCAACCGTGAGGTTCATTTCCAGAGGAGAATTCCACATCCCTCTTCCCCTCTACCGTTCCCTGGTCAGGAGATTGGAAGCTTCATCAATTAAACTATAAAGGCAACGATTTGTAGTCAATATAAACTACTCATTTATCAGATCATCTTGAAATATTTCTCCTGATTTATGTTATAGGGCAAAAGACCTCAATCCACTGAGGAACTGATTTCTGTCTCTCAGTGGGGGTCATCATCTAAAAAGCTAGGTGGCTCAGTGGAAAGAGCCCGGGCTTGGGAGTCAGAGGTTATGGGTTCGAATCCTAGCTCTTCCACTTGTCAGCTGTGTGACTGCGGGCAAGTCACTTAACTTCTCTGTGCCTCAGTTACCTCATCTGTATAATGGGGATTAACCATGAGTCTCACATGGGACAACCTGATTACTCTGATTACCCAGCGCTTAGAACAGTGTTCTGCACATAGTAAGCGATTAACAAATACAAACAGTATTATTATTATTAAAAGATTGGGGGTGGCCTCCTCTCTTCCCTCCCACTAGCTCTCCTTTTCCAGGGCCACTATCTGCTTGGCAATCCTTGTTTGTCTCCCCCATCCAACCCTGCTCCAGTCCCCTCCAATGTAGCATGACATAGCAGATAGAGCATGGGCCTGGGAGTCAGAAGATCATGGGTTCTAATCCTCACTCTGCCACTTGTCTGCTGTGTGACATTAGACAAGTCACTTTAGTTCTCTGTGCCTCAGTTACCTCATCTGTAGAATGGGGATTGAGACTGGGAGCTCTCTGTGAGACAGCGACTGGGTCTAACCTGATTTGCTTGTATCCACCCCGGGGCTTAGTGCAGTGCCCGGTACATAGTAAAGCTCTTAACGAATGCCACAATTATTATTAATTCTTTGGTAGCAAAAAGGTGTGAAGCATTAGAAAATGAAACAGGTTAAAATAAAGTCCAGGTGAGTTCTTAGTCTAGTCACTAGATGGTAGCAAAACATCCATTACATGCCCACGGGCTAACTGCCTGTGGTAAGTGCTGAAGATAAAGCAGACATAAATCAATCAGTCAATTATTCAAAGGTATTTATCGAGCGCACACTACGTGCAGAACACTGTACTAAGGCTTAGGAGAGTAATAATAGTAATAATAATGTTGGTATTTAAGCGCTTACTATGTGCAGAGCACTGTTCTAAGCGCTGGGGTAGATACAGGGTAATCAGGTTGTCCCACGTGAGGCTCACAGTTAATCCCCATTTTACAGATATAGATTTGGGTGTCATCTGCCTAGAGATGATAGTTGAAGCCGTGGGAGCAAATGAGTTCACCAAGGGAGTGAGTATAGATGGAGAACAGAAGAGGGCCAAGAACTGATCCTTGAGGAACTCATCTACTGTGTGACCTTGGGCAAGTCCCTTCACTTAATGATGTTGGTATTTGTTAAGCGCTTACTATGTGCAGAGCACTGTTCTAAGCACTGGGGGAGATACAGGGTAATCAGGTTGTCCCACGTGAGGCTCACAGTTAATCCCCATTTTACAGATGAGGGAACTGAGGCACAGAGAAGTTAAGTGACTTGCCTACAGTCACACTACAGTTGGTAGACACATACCCTGCCCACAACAAGCTTACAATCTAGAGGGAGAGACACACATTAATATAAATAATTTAATAATAATAATAATCAGGTTGGTATTTGTTAAACGCTTATTATGTGCAGAGCACTGTTCTAAGAGCTGGGGTAGATACAGGGTAATCAGGTTGTCCCATGTGAGGCTTACAGTCTTCATCCCTATTTGACAGATGAGGGAACTGGGGCACAGAGAAGTGAAATGACTTGCCCACAGCCATACAGCTGAAAAGTGGCAGAGCTAGGATTTGAACCCATGACCTCTGACTCCCAAGTCCGAGCTCTTTCCACTGAGCCACACTGCTTCCATACATTGTTAAAGAAATATATCTGGCTGAATGGATCTATTTAGTTTTTAATTTAACTAGAACCTCAGGCAGGACACTTCGTGCATTAGAAGCAGATTGATGTAGTGGATAGAGCATGGGTCTGGGAGCCAGAAGGTCATGGGTTCAAATTCCGGCTCCGCAGTTTGTCAGATAGGTGACTTTGGGCAAGTCACTTAACTTCTCTGTGCCTCAGTTACCTCATCTGTAAAATGGGGATTAAGACTGTGAGCCCCACATGGGACAACCTGATCACCTTGTATCCTCCCCAGCACTTAGAAGAGTGCTTTGCACATAGTAAGTGCTTAACAAATGTCATTATTATTATTATAATTCCAGCTCCACTGCTTGTCTGCTGTGTGACCTTGGGCAAGTCATTTTACTTCTCTGTGCCTCAGTTACCTCATACGTAAAATGGGGATTGAGACTGTGAGCGCCAAGTGGGACAGGGACTGTTTCTAACCCAATTTGTCTGTATCCAACCCCACACTTAGAACAGTGCCTTGCACACAGTAAGCGTATAACAAATACCACTATTATTATCATTATTATTATTATTATTATTTGGACTGCAGAAATCACATGCATGAAAACACCGGGCTGCAAATCAACCAAAATCAAAGTTCAACAGTCCAGTGTGTTTATTGACCTGGAAGTTTAGAAGTTGAGTTGCTAGAGAAATGGCTTGCAGCGAAAGAGGCTTGATTTGCAGGAAGGTAAATGGGATCTTGGGCTGGGTCATAACACCTCACTAGGACAGTTTTTGTGAGCTATGAGAAGTCTGAGAGAAGAGGGGAGAGGTGGCAGACCTGAAATCTCAGGAAAAAGCTCATGGACAGTTTTCTAAGATGTCATCCATCCCCCCCTCATCTCAAACAGGTCAACAGATCCACTTCTCTAACTGGAACCTGTGTTTAAATCACAGCAGGTGAGAATTCTCATATAGTCATGTTCACTAACAAACGGTTTGCCAACACTCTCCCAAAGACCTATCTCCCATCTTGGAACCATCCCATAGCCATGAAACCAAAAATACAGAAGGAGGGACAAAGCACAGTGGCCTACTTTAGGGTGGAAGGTCGTGGATTTTGGGGTTTTGCCCCCTCATCAGAGAAGTCTTCAATGGGACCCTCGAGCAACTCTCCTAGCGCTTAGTACAGTGGCACTCAATAAATATGACTGAAAAACTGAATGAACTAATGGTCATTAAGGCTTCTTCCTGGACATCCGCCCAGCCTGGCCTCTCCGACTTGGCAGTGCTGAGCAGGAAATAACCTCTAACATCATCTCCAGTGAAAGCAACTCTGCAGTACATGTCTGTAATTTATTTATTTCTATTAATGTCTGTCTCCCCTTCCAGACTGTAAGATCACTGTGGGAATGCGTCTGTTTATTGTTATATTGTATTCTCCCAAGCACTTAGTTCAGTGCTCTGCACACAGTAAGTGCTCAATAAACACAACTGAATTAAATGAGTGAATGATTGAATGCAGTGAGATCCTGGGGCCCTTCACTGTCTTGGCCCAGCAGGGGACTGCACATCAATCAATCAATGGTATTTATGGAGTGTTTATTTTGACCAGAGCGCCAATAGGAAGCATTTACTTATTAGTCAATCGGTCAATCATAATGAGTGCTTACTGTGTGCAGAGAACTGTACCTGGGAGAGTAGAGTACAACAATATAACAGATACATGCCTTTCCCACAGTGTGCATACGGTCTAGAGGGGGAGACGGACATTAATAGAAATAAATTACAGATATGTACATAAATGCTGCTGGGCTTGGAAGGAGGGTGAATACAGGGAGCAAGTCAGGGAGATGCAGTGGGTAGAGCACAGGCCTGGGAGTCGGAAGGAGCTGGGTTCTAATCCCAGCTCCCTTCCCCATTTGTCTGCTGTGTGACCTTGGGCAAGTAACTTCTCTGTTCCTCAGTTACCCCATCTGTAAAATGGGGATTAAGTCTGTGAGCCCCAGTCAATCAATCAGTTACATGTATTGAGCACTTACTGTGTGTGCAGAACACTCTACTAAGTGCTTGGGAGAGTACAGTATAACAGAGTTGGTAGATATGCTCATTCCCACAATGAATTTACAGCCTAGAGAGGGAGACAGACATTTAAATAAATAAATAGGGGGACTGTAAAGTCTAGAGTCTAGAAACTGGGGTTCTGGAGCCCTATGTGGAACATGGACTCTGTCCAACCTGATTAGCTTGTATCTACTCTAGTGATTAGAACAGTGCACATGATAAGCTCTTTGTGGACATGTCTACCAACTCTGTTATATTGTATTCTCCCAAATGTTTAGCACACTTCTCTGAACACAGTAAGCATTCTATAAACATGATTAATTGACTAAAAAAATTAAGCACACGGCAGGGGACAGCTCCAGTCAGCATTCTAAACCCTCTCCATCCACCACTGGATGTAAGCTTGTTGTAGGCAAGGGAACATTTCTACCAACTGTGTTATACTCTCCCAAGCACTTAGTACAATGCTCTGCACAGAGTAAATGCTAAATAAATTGCTTAAAAAAATAAGCACACGGCAGGAGACAGCTGCAATTAGCAGCACTGAACCCGCTCCATCCACCCCTGCCCAACCTCTCAGAATTCCAGTCACTTTAAGCGGGAGTCCATCCCCTTGGAGGAGCTAGAGGGGGAGGGGAGGTAAGCCTGGAGGCTGAGGGTGAGTGCTGTCAGTCACCTGCACGGGGCCCTTTTACTGGACCCTCCCCAGCCCCAGAGGTACTAGTGTTTTTCTGCTCCCAATCCTGTCCCAGACCACAAACTCCAAGTTTGGTCTGGGTGTCTGGTGCCTTGACTTTGAAGGGTTTGGAAGAAGGGTGGAGGAAGATACGGGTAAGTCAGCGGGTAGGGAAAAGGCCTGGGAGTCAGAAGGTCATGGGTTCTAATCCCTGCTCTGCCACTTGTCTGCTCATGACCTTCGGCAAGTCACTTCACTTCTCTGGGCCTCATTTCCTCATCAGTAAAATGGGGATTGAGACTATGAGCCCCACATGGGATAGGGACCGTGTCCAACATAATTTGCTGTATCCACCCCAGCGCTTAATAATAATAATGTTGGTATTTGTTAAGCGCTTACTATGTGCAGAGCACTGTTCTAAGCACTGGGGTAAACACAGGGGAATCAGGTTGTCCCACGTGGGGCTCACAGTCTTAATCCCCATTTTACAGATGAGGGAACTGAGGCACAGAGAAGTGAAGTGACTTGCCCACAGTCACACAGCTGACAAGTGGCAGAGCTGGGATTCGAACTCATGAGCCCTGACTCCAAAGCCTATGCTCTTTCCACTGCGCCACGCTGCTTCTCTAATACAGTAATACAGTACTTAATACTAATACTAATACAGTGCTTAATACAGTACTTGGCACATAGTAAGTACTTAACAAATACCATAATTATTTCTAGGTTCTACCTCCGTCAACATGGTACTCTTCTCCTCCACCAGCTGCTGAACAGATGCTGCTCAGCAGATGAGGAGCTAGAGGCCTAGAAACATAAGCGGAGGCACACAATTCCCATTGCACTTACACACACACACACACACGACGCTAATCTTCCCTACTCACTTCAGAACTATAACAGGCCTGGTGGGGGTGAGTGAGGACATGCAGTCAGGGCCATTACTAGGCAGAGAAATAAAAATAATTGTGGCACTTCTTAAGTGCCAAACACTGTCATAAGTGCTGGGGATGCTACAAGTTAATCAGTTTGGACACAGTCCCTGTCCCACATGGGGCTCACATTCATTCCCATTTTACAAATGTGGTACCTGAGGCACAAAGAAGTGAAGTGACCTCCCCCAGGTCATCAGCAGACATGTGGCAGAGCCAGCACGAGAATCCACATCCTTCTGACTCCTAGGCCCATACTCTATCAGGAGTTGGTACAAGAGGTTGGTGCAGGCTAGAAATCCAGAGCTCAGACCAGCCCAAGCTCTGCTTTGGACAGGTCCTGTCCCACCCTTGGGCAGGGGCTCAGATTGAACCTGCTAGGTCCTGCGCAAGGGCCTACCTGTGTAAGTATATTTAAGTTTTAAAAAGTATCCTGGAACTCCAGATCTTAAGGTCCTTCGACTTTGCAGTCTTCTTCTCTACCTCCCACCCGCTAACTGTGGGTGTCCCTCAAGGTTCAATTCTGGGTCCCTTTCTATTTTCCATTTACATCTACTCCCTTGGAGAACTCATTTCATTCATTCATTCATTCAATTGTAGTTATTGAACACTTACTGTGTGCAGAGCACTGTACTAAGTGCTTGCTCTCATGGTTTCATCTACCAACTCTCTGTGAATGATACCCAAATCTACATCTCCAGGCCTGGGCTCTCTCCTTCTCTGCAGTCTCGCATTCCTCCTGCCTTCAATATATCTCTACCTGGATGTTCTCCCATCACCTCAAACTTAATATATACAAAACAGAACTTCTTATCTTCCATTCCAAACCTTGTCCTCCCCTTGACTTTCCTATCACTGTATAGGGCACCACTATCCTTCCTGTATCACAAGCCCATAACCTTGCCATTATCCTTGACTCTTTTCTCTCTTTTAACCCACACTTTCAATCCATCACTAAATCCTGTTGGTTCAACCTTCACAACATTGATAAAATTGCTCTTCCCTTTCTATTCCAGACTGCTACTCCATTAATCCAATCACTTATTCTATCCTGCCTTAATTATTGTATCAGCCTCCTTGCTGATCTCCCAGCCTCCTGTCTCTCCCCACTCCAGTCCATCCTTCACTCTGCTGCCTAGATCATTTTTCTATAAAAACGTTCAGGCCATGTTTCCCCACTCCTCAAGAACCTCCAGTGGTTGCCCATCCGCCTCCACATCAAAGAGAAACTTCTCATCATTGACTTTAGAGCAATCAATGACCTCGCCTCCTCCTACCTCCCCTCACTACTCTCCTACCTCAACCCGACCCGCACATTTTTCTCCTCTAATGTTAACCTTCTCACTGAACCTCAATCTCATCTATCTTGCCACCACCCTCTTACCCATGTCCTGCCTCTGGCCTGGATTGCTCTTCCTCCTTATATTGAAAGAAAATTACTCTCCCCCCAGCTTCAAAGCTTTAGTGAAGGCACATCCAAGAGGCCTTCCTTAAGCCCTCCTTTCCTCTTCTCCCACTCGCTTCTGCATCACTCTGACTTGCCCCCCTTATTCATCCCCCCTCCCAGCCCCTCAACACTTATGTAAATATCTGTAACTTTTTTATTTATATTGATGTCTGTCTCTCCCTCCAGACTGTAAGCTTGTTGTGGGCAGGGAATGCATCTTTTCATTGTTATATTGCACTTCCCCAAGTGTTTAGTATAGTGCTCTGCACACAGTAAGCACTCAATAATGTGATTGAATAATAATGTTGGTATTTGGTATTTGTTAGGCGCTTACTATGTGCAGAGAACTGTTCTAAGCACTGGGGGAGATACAGGATCATCAGGTTGCCCCACGTGAGGCTCACAGTTAATCCCCATTTTCCAGATGAGGTAACTGAGGCACAGAGAAGTGAAGTGACTTGCCCACAGTCACACAGCTGACAAATGGCAGAGCCTGGATTCGAACCCGTGACCTCTGACTCCCAAGCCTGAGCTCTTTCCACTGAGCCATGTATCCCACCCAAGGATCAGGATGTCAATTCCCTCCAATCAATCAATGCTATTTATTGAGCACTTACTATGTGCAGAGCATTGTACTAAGTGCTTGGGAAAGTCCAGTACAACAGAATTAGCCTATAACGAGTTTACCAAAATGAGTTTACAATCAAGAGGAAATGCTGAAAGGGGTCTAGAAGATGAGAGCCAGGCAGAGGCTCAAGAAACAACTTTTCTGTACACACCCCAGGACTCAAAGCAGGCTCAAGGGAGGAGTCCGGAATGATGATTCATCCTATGAAGCAGCAGCAGCAGCTTTGTAAGGATGGAGTCATTTACAGAGGCACCTTCAAGTCCTCGATGCTGAGAAGAAGTCTGGAATGAGGCGTGAACTAGGACAACTCATCTGACTATAGACGGAGTAGGAGAATTGGAGAAAAAGGGCTAGCGAAGGAGATCAATTGATGCTGTTTTAGTCAGGGTCCTTCTAAACAACCAGATAATGTAGCTAAACCCTATTGTATTGTCAGGGCTGCTCATAATTGTAAATATTTTTTACTTGTCTGTCTCATTTGATTATCAAGAACATGTGTCATACTTGAATATTATTATTACTAAAGCATTTGTTAAGCACTGTACTAAAAACTGAGGTAGTTATAAAATAATCAGATTTCAGACAGTCTCTGCCCCTCCAAGTGCTCATAATCTAAGGGGGGGAGGGAGAATAGGTATTTAATCCCCATTTTACAGATGAGAAAATTGAGGCACAGAGAAGACTGTTAACTCTTTTCTAGATTGCGAGCTTCTTGTGGGCGGAGAACAAGTCTCTCATTTTACTGTACTCTCCTAAACGCTTAGTACAGTGCTCAGATTGATAGAAGTTGTGACATGCCCAAATTCACACAACAGGCAAGTAGCAGAACTGGAATTAGAACTCACGTGGGCAAGGATTGTCTCTCATTATTGCTGTATTGTACTTTCCAAGCACTTAGTACAGTGCTCTGCACACAAGAAGCGCTCAATAAATACGATTGATTGAATGAATTCACATCCTCTGACTTCCAGGCTCCTGCTCTTTCCATTAGGCCAAACTACTTCTCTGCTTCTACTGTAATCAATGTTTACAATGTGCAGAGTCCTATACTAAGTGAATGGCAGAATACAATAGAGAAAGTAGACCCAATTCCTGCACTCGACAAATTTACAGTCTAGCAGAGGAGTTTACAATCTATAATCTAGTTGGACTCTATAATCTAGGTCTCTATAAACTGGTTGTATTCGGCCAAGGGCTTAGTTCTGTGCTTTTCGCTCAACAGGTCCTCAGTAAACACCACTGGTTGACAGACTGAGGAACTGGAAAACAGTAATATACAAAATAGAAATTTGGAGCTATGTATGCTTCTGTGTTCCAAGAAGCTGAGAAGGAACAGGACCTAGTGAAAAGAGCAGAGACCTGGCATCAAGAGATTTGAGTTTTAAACCCACTTCTGAAGCATCGTGCCCCAGTAGAGAGAGCATGACCCTAGGAGTCAGAGGACCTGGGTTCTAATTCTGACTCTGCCACTTGTCCGCTGTGTGACACTGGACAAGTCACTTCACTTTTCTGGGCCTAAGTTACCTCATCTGTAAAATGGATTTAAGACTGTGAGCCCCTTGTAAGACAGGGACCGAGTCCAACCCAATTTGCTTGTATCTACCCCAGCGCTTAGTACAGTACCCTGCACATAGTAAACACTTAATAAATACCACAACTATTAAGTAACTTGGGCAAGTCACTTAACTTGTCAGTGCTTCAGTTTCCTCATCTGTAAAATGGGAATTGCTTATCTGTTCTCCCATCCTCCTTAAACCGATTACTTTGACTCTATCCCAGAATTTAGAACAGTGCTTGATACATTGTTAGTGCTTAACATAACAATAATAATAATATAATGATAATAATGATAATTAGTTTTTAGTCAGTTTCAGCCCCAGACCCCTTTAATCCCAGCTCTACCGACTAATAATAATAATAATGTTGGTATTTGTTAAGCACTTACTATGTGCAGAGCACTGTTCTAAGCACTGGGGTAGACACAGGGGAATCAGGTTGTCCCACGTGGGGCTCATAGTCTTAATCCCCATTTTACAGATGAGGGAACTGAGGCACAGAGAAGTGAAGTGACTCGCCCACAGTCACACAGCTGACAAGTGGCAGAGCTGGGATTCAAACTCAGGACCTCTGACTCTAAAGCCCGGGCTCTTTCCACTGAGCCACGCTGCTTCCCAGCACTTCCCAGTGCTTCCCAGACTAGCCCTAGTAGGGTGTGCATTTCCAATGTGTGGATGGGGAAGAAGTGGTTTCTGGAGGGTGAAAGTTCAGAAAAATGAAGTCCAGGAGAAACATTTCTTTTCATTCCACTGGCAGCACACCACTGCTTGGTTCATTTTAAATCCAGAAATTCTAAAGGGCCCAAGATCTACTTGGCGAAAAGCAACTCAGTAAAAAGGGAACTGCCTCCCTGCGGGTTCTCACAAAGGGTTGGAGCGCCAGAGGGAGAATGGTTCCTGGCTGCCTGAAGTAGGTGAGGCCTTAGCTTTCAGAACGTCCAAGGATGCCATGATTTCTATGTCGAGCTGGAAGTGAAATTTAACATGGGGTTCTGAGCCACCCCGGGATAAAGGAGAGCATGTTGGCTGGATGGGATAATATCATTCTGCCTGGTTGGCCCTGCCCTCTGTCAGCACGTCTCCCCCTCTAGACTCTAAATTCGATGTGGGCAGGGATTGTGTCTGTTTAAAACAAACAAAAAAATTACGGTATTTGCTAAGTGCTTATTATGTGCCAAGCAGTGTTCTAAGTGCTGGGCTAAATACAAGGTGATCAGGTTGTCCCAAGTGGGGCTCACAGTCTTAATCCACATTTTACAGATGAGGTAACTGAGGCATAGAGAAGTTAAGAGGCTAGCCCAAGGTCATGCAGCAGACAAGTGGCGAAGCTGGGATTAGAACCCACGTCCTCTGACTCCCAGGCCTGTGCTCTTTCCACTAAGCCATGCTGCTTCTCTATTATTGTACTTTCCCAAGCGTTTAGTCCAGTACTCTGCACACAGTAAGTACCCAATAAATACAACTGACAATTGACTGGCTCTCGGGCTTTCTCCATGCTTGACCCAGCTGGACAATTGGAATCTGCTCTCTGGAGCTCAAGAGAAACCCACTCTCTGTCTCTCCCCCACCTCTCCCCCTTTGACCCAAATATGAGTTGGGGTGTGAGGGGGAGGAGAAATGATGAGTCAAGTTGTGGGGAGGGTGCAGGCTTGTGTTCTCAGACTAGAGAACGGAGGGAGCAGAGCCTGGATCCCCAGTAAGGTTCAGACCAGTGAGTTTTCAGGCATTTGGCGGAATCTGATGAAAGACTTTTTCTAAACTACAGCTGGTTGCTCCACGCGGAACTGGGCTCCATAGGACTGGAGAATTTCAGCCCTGCAGATCAGAGAAGGAAGTTGACCTGCTGAAAAACGCCAAGCTGTCAGGTACCTTCTGAGGACTGGTTCTCAGGCTCTGACTCACCTAATGACCCCCGATGACGCCTTGTCTTGGCAGACATAAGGTACACCCCAATTTCTTCTTTGGGTTATGCATCAGGAACACCAAATATCTGACTCCAGCAAGCTGGCACCATAAAAACCATGCCTTAGAAAAGCTGGCACCATAAAAAAGTGGCCTTAGAAAAGCCACTTGTCAATCAGTCAATGATGGTATTTCTCGAGCTATGTCATCGGTCCCACTTACCAGCACCAAATTCAACATCTCCCATACTCCTTTAATCAAGGGGTCCAAGTGCCCCTGGGAAAAAGCACCCAGCCAGAGTCTCCCTCCCCTTCCTCTCCCTTCCCCAACTGGTACAGGTTCCCATGAATGGCGAAATAGCCTGGCCTAGCTAAAAAGAGCACAGGCTTAGGAGACAGAGGACCTGGGTTCTAATGCTGGCTCTGCCACTTGTCTGCTGGGTGACTTTGGGCAAGTCACTTCACTTTTCTGTGCCTCGGTTACCTCATCTGTAAAATGGGGATTGAGCCTGTGAGCCCCATATAGGACAGGGACTGTGTTCAACCTGATTATCTTGTAACTACCCTAATGCTTGGCATAGTGCCTGGCACATAGGAAGTGCTTAACAATTACCATTAACCAAAAAAAAAAGGCCTAAAATGTTCATAGAAAAGGGAGGCAAAGACTACTGGATCTCAGATCATCTCCCTGGCTCCAGGCTAACTTGTTTAACTGACCACATTCAGCTCAACAAAGATTCCTAGTTTTAAATTTCATAGTTTCAGGTAATCAATGATATTTATTGAGAGCTTACTGTGTGCAGAACACTATTCTAAGGACTTGGGAGAGAACAATAGATTTAGTAGACATGATCTTGGTCCTCATGAGTTTCCAATCTAGCAGGGGAGACCCTGAAATAAATTACAAGGAAGGGAAGCAATGGAGAATAAAGATACATGCTTAAGTGCTGTGGGGGTGCAGATTCATTCATTCAATTGTATTTATTGAGCACTTACTGTATGCAGAGCACTGTACTAAGAGCTTGGAAAGTACAACTCTGTAACAGATAGAGACAATCCCTGCCCACAGTGGGCTCTCACAGACTAGAAAGGGGGAGAAAGACATCAAAACAAGTAAACAGGCATCAGTAGCATCATTATAAATAGAATTATAGATATACACACATTAATAAAAAATAGAATTATAATTATAAATATGTACATATATACACAAGTGCTGTGGAGCAGGGAGGGGAGTAGAGCAAAGGGAGCGAGTCGGAGCAATGGGAAGGGGAGGGGGAGCTGGGGATAAGGGGGGGCTTAGTCTGGGAAGGCCTCCTGGAAGAGGTGAGCCCTCAGTACAGCTTGGAGATGGGGCAAGGGGGAGTACCTAAGTGCTTAAGGGGTGGGACTAAGTGCTTGGGTGAGGCAGTAGGGAGGGAAAATAAGGTGGGAAAGAAGGATGAGCCCTTAGTCAGGGAAAAAGTCCTGGAAGAGAGATGATTTGAGCAGGAAGCACTTAATACAGTGCTCTCCAAATGGTAAGTGCTCAACAAATACAATAGATTAATAGAGGGAGTGGAAATCACACTACCCCCTTAGAAAGATCAGAGGCAGCTAGCAGCCCATTATTTTTGCTCCAGTAAAAAAGGAAGACGAGAAACAAGTTTGTTTTCCTTCAGCGAGAGATTCTGTGATGAGTTCCAATGGACTTAATAGTGATGAATCACCCTCATGCAAAGGTTCATGCCCATTGTCTAAATATGGATGGGAAAATTCATAAGCATTCAAATTTGACGACGCTCAGGGTAGCAAATCTACCTCTGCAGGATCCAGCAGGCCCTGAGCAAGATCAGAGTGTACCAAAGATGAGTTCTCAGGGCTTTGGAGCCAGGCAGAATAACAATAGTGGTATTTAAGTGCTTACTATAGGCCAGGCACTGTACTAAGCACTGGGGTGGATACTAGCAAATAGGGCTGGACCCAGGCCCTGTCTTATGTGAGGTTCACAGTCTCAATCCCCATTTTACAGATGAGGTAACTGAGGCACAGAGAAGTGAAGCGACTTCCCCAAGGCCACACAGCAGACAAGTGGTGAAGCCAGAATTAGAACCCATGACTTTCTGACTCTGAGGCCCAACTCTATCCACTATGCCATGAAACTAGGTTGGTGGGTAACCTAATTGAAGGATTGCACACCTTCCTCGTTTAACAACAGAGAAAGCGCTGAGGATTTGAGATGGGGTGGCCCCTCCAGAGCCACACACCAAGGGAACAGAACGCCACCGCCAGACCCCGCACCCTCCTGCCACACGCCGGGGGCCTGAGGTGTTGCCAGGGGGGAAGGCTGACCTCCCCCACACCCCAACTCTGCCTGCTGGAAGGAACGCTGGACCCCCAGTCCTTACCTCTAGAAAATTCCCTGCTTATGGGCAGGGAATCAATCCACTAATTCTGTCGTATTGACCTCTCCCAAGCCCTTACTACAGTGCTCTGCACATAGTAAGCACTCAGTAAATACCATGAATTGATTGATTCCCTTCCATCCAGCACCTGCCCGGGGCCTGGGACTGGGCTAAGAGACACATAGAGCTCTGCACATAATAATAATAATAATAATGTTGGTATTTGTTAAGCGCTTACTATGTGCCGAGCACTGTTCTAAGCGCTGGGGTAGACATAGGGGAATCAGGTTGTCCCACGTGGGGCTCACAGTCTTAATCCCCATTTTACAGATGAGGGAACTGAGGCACAGAGAAGTTAAGTGACTTGCCCACAGTCACACAGCCGACAAGTGGCAGAGCTGGGATTCGAACTCATGAGCCCTGACTCCAAAGCCCGTGCTCTTTCCACTGAGCCACGCTGCTTCTCCCCAGCTGCTAACAACTTGGTAACACCAGTCCATTCATTCTGGGGTCCCTCAGCTGGGAGATGGTGGGTTCCAACCCACTAGAATAACTGGTATTGGTCACTGGGCTCCTCGGGTCAGCTGCTACAGCTCCGGATTTTCTTTCTTGAACACGCTAGCCACCTCTCATGTCCCCTCAGTCCCTTCCCCTCTGATCATCCCATGCCCAGCACCCTCCCTCATCACCCTCCCCCTGTGCCAACCTTGTTAGCTCCCTCCCTACCAACCCCTTCCCACTCTGTGTCATCCTCTTCCCCCTCCCTATCCCTGTCCTTTGCCAATAACCCGCCCACCCTGTGCAGCCCCCCATTAATTCATTCAATTGTATTTTATTGAGCGCTTTATTGTGTGCAGACCACTGTACTAAGCACATGGAAAGTACAATTCAGCAACAAATAGAGACAATCCCTCTCCAACAATGGACTCACAGTCTAGAAGACAGGCTCACTCCCATCCAACCCCTCCCCACCTATTCTCTCCCCCAGAACACCCCCAGGGGCTCAACCAAGTGCAGCCAGTGGAACACCCGCTCCATCATGGGAAAGCTTCACTTCATCCTTTACCTGTTCCCTACCCAGTTGTTACTCTCTCACCATCACTGAAACCTTGCTCTCCCCAGATAACACCATCTCCCCTGCCCCTCTGTCCCAAGGGGCTCATATTCTCCCACTCCCTAAGACTCACTGGGAAAGGGGGAATTGACTTTCTCCTGCCCCTCAATGCTGCTTTTTGTACAATCCCACCACAGTCCCTCTCTATTTCTTTCTTTGAAGCCCACATTTTCTGCCTCTACCACCCACTCCAATTGCTCATCGACGTTATTTACCATCCCCGGGGCCCACCTCCCACTTTCTGAACTTTCTGAACCATTTTGACACCTTTCTCACTTTCCTTCTCTCTTTCTCTGTCCCTATGCTGTCCCTTGGGGACTTCGACATCCACATACACGTTCCCAGTGACCTTTCTGCAGTCACTTTTTCTCACTCAACTCTAGTGGCTTGGGAGTCAGAGGACGTGGGTTCGAATCCTGACTCCGCCATTTATCAACTGTATGACTTCAGGCAAGTCATTTCACTGTTTTGTGCCTCAGTTTCTTCTCCCACTATCTTCTGCGCGACCCTTGCACTTGGCTAGGCACCCTCTATTCAGCTTCTGTAAAATGGGGATTAAGTCTGTGATCCCCCCGTGGGACAATCTGATTATCTTGTATCTAACCCAGCACTTAGAACAGTGCTTGGCACATAGTAAGTGCTTAACAAATGCTATCATTATTATTACTATTATTATTACTACTGACCTCCAGCTCCTTTCCACCTCACCCACTCACCATCTGGCAGAGATGGGATTAGGACCCAGGTCCTCTGACTCCTAGGCCTGTGCTCTTTCTCCTAGGACATGCTGCTCCTCAGGATTTCCCATCGACACCTCAAAATTTAACATGTTCAAAACAGACTCCTCATCTTGCCACCCAAACCCTGTCCTCCCCATGCTTTCCCATCACTGTAGACAGCACCACCATCCTCCCTGTCTTGACAAGCCTATAATTGCGTCATTATCCTCAACTCATCTTACACCTTCATTCTGCCCCAAAATCCTGTTGGTTCTGGTTCCCCTTCTATCCCCCATCTACACCAACTCCCTTGGAAAATTCATTTGCTTTCTTGGCTTCAAATACCATCTCTATGTGAATGCTTCCTAAATCTACATCTCCAGCCCTGATTTCTCACTTTCACTGGCATCTCATATTTCCTCCTGCCTTCAGGACATCTCTGGGTGGATGTCTCGCTGACATTTCAAACTTAGTATGTCCAAAACAGAACTTCTCATATTCCCACCCAAACCCTATCCTCCTCATGACTTTCCCATCACTGTAGACACCACCGACATCCTCCCTGTCTCACATGCCCATAACCTTGGTGTTACCTTCAAACCATCTGTCATTCAGCCCACATATTCAATCCATCACCAAATCTTGTCAGTTCTACCTTCACAGCATTGCTGAAATCCACCCTTTCCTCTCCATCCACACTGCCACCACATTAATCCAAGCACATATTCTATCCTGCCTTAATAATAATAATAGTAATAATGGTACTTGTTAAACATGTACTATGTGCTAAGCACTGTTCTAATCGCTGGGGCAGATACAAGTTAAGCAGGTTGGACACAATCCTGTCCCACATGGGGCTCACACTCTTATTATTATTAATCATATTTATTGAGCATTTACTATGTGCAAAGCACCACACTTGGGAGAGTACAATATAACATCAAACACATTCCCTGCCTACCATGAGCTCACAGTCTAGAGATCAGCCTCCTTCCTGATCTCCCTGCCTCTTGTCTCTCCCTACTTCAGTCCATACTTCACTCTGTTGTCTGGATCATTTTTCTAAAGAAATGTCCAGGCCATGTTTCCCCACTCTTCAAGAACCTCCAGTGTTTGCCCATTCACCTCCATATCAAACTGAAACGCCTTACCATCGACTTTAAAGCACTTCATCACCTTTCCCCCTCCTACCTCACCACTCTCCTACTACAACTCAGCTCACACGCTTCACTCCTCTAATGCTAACCTTCTCACTGTACCTTGATCTCATCTATCTCACCACTGACCTCTCAATCACATCCTTCCTCTGGCATGGAATGCCCTCCCTCTTCATATTGGACAGGCAATTACTATCCCCCTCCTTCAAAGCCTTATTGAAGGCAGATCTCTTCCAAGTGGCCTTCCCTAAATCCTCTTTGCCTTTTCTTTCACCTTTCATTCAACTCTCAGCCCCACGCCACATAGAACTTATGTACATCTCTGTAATTTATTTATATTAATGACTGTCTCCCTCTCTAGACTGTAAGCTCATTGTAGACAGGCATTGTATCTGTTATATTGTACTCTCCTAAGCAGTTAGTACAGTGCTGTGCCCACAGTAAGCACTCGTTCATTCATTCACTTATATTTATTGAGCACTCAAGTATGATTGATTGATTGAAGAGGCCTTCCCTGATTAAGCCCTCGTTTCTTCTCCCACTAACTTCTGCACGACCCTTGCACTTGGCTAAGCACCCACTATTCAGCCCTCTCGCAGTCCCACAGCACTTACCTACGTACCTATCTGTAATTTATTCATTAATATTAATGTCTGTCTTCCCTTCTAGAATGTAAACTCCTTGTGGGCAGGGAACGTATCTAACCAACTCTGTTATGTTGTACTCTCCCAAGCATTTAGTACACTGCTCTGCACACAGTAAGTACTCAGTAAATACAAATGATTGATGCCCGCTTGAGCTCAGCTTCCTCACTCTGATGCCATTCTGGCTCAGAGGCCTGCAGTTTTTAGCCAGGTCCACGCAATCCAGACACCTTTGCAAAAGACTTTATTATAGTTTTTATACCAGTAGGTGGGAGAAACCCAAAAAATAATTTTATGTAAAAATAAGCTCAAATTGTGTCCACTGACTTTTTTTTTTTACTGCAGCAATTTGTATCTGCTTGTGAAATAAATGTCATCTCGGAGTCAGCCGGCAGGGAGGATGCAGAAGTGCCCAGAACCCCACCAGGAGGTTGCCTTGGAAACATTCTGAAGAACCCCTGCCATCACGGTTGCTCCGCCATTTACATTTTGGTACAGAAACTAATACTGTCCGAGCCTGTCAGAAATCACATCTTCTAGAAGTTTCCACTGGGATGAAGGGGATTAAGTTGTCTCCTCTTGTAGGGTAATGCTGCATGCACTCAATAAATATCACTGATTGATTGAGGAAAAGCAGTACTGTACACACCAGCCATAATAGAGCCCAGGCCTGAGTGTCAGAAGGACCTGGGTTCTAATCCTGGCTCTGCCACTTGTCTTGTGTGTGACCTTGGTCAAGTCACTTAACTTCTCTGGGTCTCAGTTAACTCATCTGCAAAATGGGGATTAAGGCTGTGAGTCCCGTATAGGACAGGGACTGTGTCCAACCTGATTAGCTTTTACCTACCCAAGTGCTTAGAATGGTTTGACACATAGTAAGTGCTTAACAAATACCATTATTATCATTATTATTATTATAATGCATAGGGACCCAAGTGGCTTAGGACAGCTCTATGTCATGAGAAGAAAGGATGGAGGGTCTGAAGTCCCCCATGCAACCCCCTGTGCCTTCTCCCTTTTCTGTGCCTCTTCCTAGGTGTCAGGCCAACTGGTGAGGACTGCAGGCATCAATCAATCAATATTTATTAAACACTTACCTTGTGCAGAGCAAGGTACTAAACGCTTGAGAGAGTACACTGAGATGAAGTGGGCAGACCCCTTCCCTGCCCACAGTCTAGATGGGGAGACAGACATCAATATAAATAAGTCATTTATAATATAGCATTTAAAGATATGTATGTACATGCTGTGGAATTGAGGGTGGGGAGACTATCTAATGCCCAGAGGATACAGATCCAAGTACATAGACGATTCAGAAGGGAAAGTGAGCCAGGGGAAAGAGGTTTTAATCAGGGAAGGTCTCTTAGAGGAGATGTGAAGCTTTGAAGGTGCGGAGAGTGGTGGTCTGGCATATATGGAGGCAGATGTGCATACCTCGACAGCATAAGACAAGACAAATATGCATACCTGCGGAAACCCAGATGCTGGCTTCTAGGTCTCCACGTGGTGTTGCCAACCCAAAAGTAAACATCACTTCTCCTGGTGCCCCTGCCATCCTCAGATGGCCCAGCAAAGGGGGAATGCTGAGTGGTGCCAGGTCAACAATTCAACTCCCTGGAGCGTAGCCAGGGAGAATACTGGGTTTTTATTCACTGGATCTCCCACAGGGTGAGGGGGAGAAGCAGCATGGCCTGGTGGATAGAGCACGGGGCCTGGAAGTCAGAAGGACCTGGGTTCTAATCCTGGCTCCACCACTTGTCTGCTGTGTGACCTTGGCCAAGTGACTTCACTTCTCTGGGTCTCAGTTCCCTCATCTGTAAAATGGGGATTAAGAATGTGAGCCCCACGTAGGGCATGGAGTGTGTACCCTTGTATCTACCCCAGCACTTAGTACAGTGCCTGGTACATAGTAAGGGCTTAACAAATACCGGTTAAAAAAAAAAGTGACACCCCATGGAAGCTGGAGGTGGAAGCAACAACAGTTCTTCAGCCAACGGACAGTTAACAAATAGGAATTCGTTCCAAGTCTGTCCTTCAATCAATGGTATTCACTGAACGCTGCTGGATGCAGAGCACTGTACTGAATGCTTGTGAGAGTACAATGTAACAGAGTTGGTAGAAATGTTCCCTGCCAAAAAGCTTACAGTCTAAAGGGAGCTTAATCAATTAATTTATCAATAGTGTTTACTGTAAGCTTTTTGGCAGGGAACATTTCTACTAAGCTTCCTGTATGCAGAGAACTGTACTATGTTTTTGGTAGAGAACAATATAACAGAGTTGGCAGACAGATTCCCTACTCACAAGGAGCTTCCAGTCTAGAAAGGAAGATAGACATTAGAATAAATTACAGATATATACATAAATACTGAAGGTGGAGTGAATAAAGGGAAAAATCCAAGTGCAAGGGTGATACAAAAGAGGGAGGGAGTAGAGGAAATGAGGGCTTAGAGGGGAGAATTGAGAGCCACTGGTTTGTCTACCTCTCTTTACAGCCTCCCTTACTTCAATTTCCAACCTCTCACTCTGATGGCTCCTTCCTCTTTGCCTTCAAACATAAAAAGTCTCACTCCTACTTAAAAATTCCTCTCTCGGTCCCACAGCCCCAGATCCCTGCTCGCATTCCTATCCAAACTCCTGGAACAGGAATGGGGATTTTCAGGAATACACTCTCATATTTGTAAAAAAATGACTATGAATATTGCTTCCTTAATCAATTAATGGTATTTATTAAACACTTACCTTGTGCCGAGGACTCTCCTAAGCACTTGGGGGAGTACAATAGAATAGGTAGGCATGATCCCTCCTAGCCTCAAGAAGTTTACAGTCTAGTGGGGGACACAGACATTAAAATATATTACAGCTAAGGGAAGCACCAGAATATTAGGTCATGTACATCAGTGTTTTGGGGCTTGGGGTGGGGTGCATAGGCGACAAAGAAGAAGGTGGGAAAGAGTATCAGCAAGCACAGACTATATCGTCGTCAAGACGACGTGAACATTTCCTGACTAAGGGCATGAACGACAGAAAACCTGAACGACCCATTGCTCCATTTCCTTTTTTGAGACAGGAGGAAGTTAGCAAGATGCTGGGTGGACATGATTGAGCCCTGGGCTGACTGGTTCATTGCTTGTGTGCTTTTCTTGAAGATGCAAATGGGTTGGGGTTGAGGTTATGAAAGTTGCTTAGATCAAATCAAATGAGGCTGGGATTTCCCTCACTTGTAACTCTCACTTACGAAGTTTTACAAAAAACAAACTACGAATCAAGTCAACTGTTTCTTCCATTTATCTTTTTCAGAGGGAGAGGGAGGGCAGGAGGAAGAGGTTTATCAAAACACACACACACACACAAACATCCACACACACAAATACACACCCCACAGATTTCTTCCCTCTCAGCTGTGAGACAACAGACTCTGAAAATGTTGGAGAGAAAGTGAGGAGTGGGATCTAGGGGTAGGAGCACTGAGGGGAGAGACCACTTTGGCCTACACCTCTTAGGTACCACCCCAGACAGATTTTGGAGACCACACATACACACGTTGGACACCCAGGTGAGAAACCTGCACAATCACCCAGTACACACAATATACAACCCCAACACTCCTCCCCCTCCCACCCCTCCCTACCACTATCCAGTGGATACCCGCAGCAAAGTTGTGCTTCAGGTGTTTCTATGTGGTTATGGGACCAGCGTAGTCAGCAATTACTTGCTAAAAGGCAGACAACAAAACCCAGGCCTCTTCTACTGAAAGAAAATAACAAAGTGGAGTGCTGATATCTATCTCTTGGGTAAAAACTTGAAAAAAACACTTAATCCAGGTGAGTGGAAATTCCAGTGTGAGGATCAATTTTTCCAAGCCCCTATGGTTTCCCACATTTCCCAATGGAAACAGAAAGGTGTTTGGCTTTCAGATCAAGAAAGGGAGTATCAGCACCACGGCATATGAGATTAGACCAACTTTTCACAGTCTTAGTGAACCACGAAATCAATTGCCTTCTGATTCTCTCTAGCTGCACTTCTAGAGTGGCATGGCTCAGTGGAAAGAGCTCAGGCCTGGGTGTCGGAGGGCCTGGGCTCTAATCTCAGCTCTGTCACTTTCCTGCTCTGTGATCTTGGGCAAGTCACTTCATTTCTCTGTGCCTCAGTTTCCTCAAAGTCATTCATTCAATCGTATTTATTGAGCACCTACTGTGTGCAGATCACTGTACTCAGCACTTAGAAAGTACAATTCGGCAACAAATAGAGAAAAGCCCCACCCAACGGGCTCATATATGAAATGGGGATTCAATACCTGTTCTCCCTCCTACTTAGACTGTGAGCTCCCTTCTGTACTGCCCTTACATTTGGATTTGCATCCTTTATTCACTTTTCCCTCAGCCCACAGCACTTATGAACAGATCCGTAATTCATTTATATTAATGTCTAGACTGTTGTGGGCAGGGAACATTACCTGCCAACTCCATCCTATTGTACTCTCCCAAGTGCTTAGTACAGTGCTCTGCACAGTAAGTGCTTAATAAATACGATTGAAGTGGGACAGGGATTGTGCCCACCATGATTATCTGTATCTGTCCCAGCACTTAGTGCAGTTCTGGGCACCTTGTAAGCACTTAACAAGTACCATGATTATTATTATGAAAAGCTTAAAGGACTTTGACCATTCAGAGCTCTGTTGGGAATCCAGATGATTATCACAAATGAAGGTTGTGGAAACAGATTTTCTCTGCAGATATGGATCAGATAAGGATAAGTAGAGGCCACTGGATTTGGTGAGAAGGAGGTCATTGGTAACATTTTAGAGAGTGGTTTCTGTGGAGTGAAGGGGATGGAAGCCAGTGTGGAGAGAGTTGAGGAAAAAACTGGAGGAGAGGAACTTGAGACAGCAGGTATGGACAATTCGCGCCAAGGGTTTGGAGGAGAATGGTAGGAGGAAGCTGGGGCGATAACTGGAAGGAGCTGAGGGGTCAAGGGGAGGGTTTTTTTTATTTTATGATAGGGGAGACGTGGGCATATTAGAAAACAGTGGGGGAGAAGCCACTGGAGAGCAAACAGTTGATGATGGCTATTAGAGAGGGAAGAAGGGAGTAGGCAAGCGTTTTGATAAGGTGCGAAGGAATGAGGTCAGATGCACAGGTGGAACGGGTGGCTTTTGAGAGGAGGAAGGTGATCTCCTCTAGAGATACTGCTGGGAAGGATGGGAGAGTTAAAGAGGAGGCTGGAAGCAGGAGAAACTGAGGAGGGGCAGGGGCAATTTTAGGGAGCTCACACCTGCTGGTGTCAATTTTCTTAATAAAGTAGGTGGCCAGGTCACTGGAGGCAAGGGATGGGGTAGGCCTGGGGACAGGAGGCCTGAGGAGGGAGTTAACTGTCTGAAACGACTGGCAAGAGTGTCAATAAGGGTGGAGAAATAATTTTGGCAGGCAGAGAAGAGGGCAGAGTTAAAGCATGCAAGGATAAACTTGAAGTGGACGAATTCGGCCTGATATTTAGATTACTGCCAACAGCACTCAGCAGCTCGAGCACAAGAATATAGGAGGAGAACTGCGGAGGTGATCTAGGGTTGTGGGTTAGTGGTACAAGATCAACAAAAGGATAGGGGAGCACGTAAGTGGAGTTCAGTCAAGAGGGTGGTAGAGAGAGCAACTATTTGATCATCAAGGGAGGGTAGTTTGGGTATGGAGGCTAAGTAGGGCATGATGAGTTGAGAAAATTGGATGGAGTCCAAAGATTGGAGATCTCCATGGAGGAATAATACACATTTATGGGGAACAGTTGTGTGGTAGAGGAGGCAAATGAGGAGGTTGTGGTCAGATAGAGGGATTTCAAAGAAGTTAAGTGACTTGCCCTGGGTCACTGAGCAGGCAAGAGGTGGATCTGGGATTAGAACCCAGGTCTTCTGGCTCCCAGGCCCATGCTCTGTCACTAGTCCACATTACTCTTCATAAATGCTTCTCATATCTGCACAAGTTCTTTGGAGAAGCGGGCCTGCTTTAGCTCGATGTGACCAGTCTTTGGAAAATCACGTGTCTGGGTCTATCCCGCTTCAGTGTGTAATGAAGGAATAGTTTCGGAGTGAGGACTTTCGCACTCCCTCATGAGCCTCCATTATATCTGAAGTGATGGGCCAAACCCAAGACCCAGGAGAGATGGCAAGTTTCTCTTTGTTTTTGCAGAGGGGATGGTCTGTCCTCTCGCTGATCCTCCATAGCTGATTAGAAAAATAAACAAAATTCAGTCAGTACCGCAAAGACCCCTTTCTTTTCTTATTCTTAAATAGTCTATCGAGTAAATGATGTCTTAAAGCATAATCTAGACTAAGAACCTCTCTAGACTGAAGGGTCCTTGTGGGCAAACAGTACACATTCAGTAAGAACCATTGGCTGATCGACTGATAATCTGGTTTCCAATAAACCAGTAGTTTAAAATTCTGTTTTCTTCTCCCTTCCCTTTTCAGCCTCAGATATTTGACTCAGTAAAATTCAAAAGCACAGGACAGCCCGAGATTACAGCACTTGGGATTGGGTACCCTGTTTGTGGATTATTCAGACATGATTTCTCCTAGGGGCATTTTCCCACCTATTATTGGTGGCCCTGTTTGGGGGAGGTGGGGAGGGCAGACTGGGTGGGAGACACTGAGGAGGGAATCTGAGCAGCAATGTGGACTAATGGAAAGAGCCCAGGCATGGGAGTCAGAAGACCTGGGTTCTAATTCCAGCTCTACCATTTGTCTTTGTGACTTTGGGCAAGTCGCTTAATTTCTCTGTACTCAGTTACCTCATCACCTCATCTCCAAAATGGGGATTAAGGCAATGAGCCCCACATGGGACATGGGCTGTGTCCAACCTGATTATCTTGTATCTACCCCAGTGCTTAGTACAGAGCCTGGCACATAGTAAGCACTTAAATATCATTCAAAAAAAATTGGGCCAAGGAGTTGAAATTGGTGAGCAATTCAGATAAAAGATCAGATGGAAGGGGGTTGCAACTACTGAGGAAACTGGGTTTTTTGATGACCTGTGATTTCACTGCCTCATGCTCTCTCTCACTGGGCCTGAAAGTCAGAAGGTCAAGGGTTCTAATCCCAGCTCTGCCACTTCTCTGCTGTGTGATCTTGGGCAAGTCATTTCACTTCTCTGGGCCTCTGTTACCTCAGCTGTAAAATAGGGATCGAGAGTGTGAGCCCCACATGGGACAAGGACTGTGTCCAACCCAATTTGCTTGTGTCCACCCCAGCACTTAGTACAGTGCCCGGCACACAGTAAGCACTTAAACACCACAATTATTATTACCACCATCACTGCAGGGAGTGAACTGTAATAGTAATCGTATGGGAAAATTTTGAGTGTGGGGAAAATGTACATGGAACAAAAATGCCAAATGAAAGTGTGGACTTTGTCTTTTTTTTTTTTTTGAAAAAACGAAAAGTGTATGACATAGCCAACTTACCAGTCATCTACAAACTATTCATGATTAACTGTGAAAATGAACTTTCCCCTCATCACAACTCTCCACATGTGGCTGGTTTTACCATGTCCTACTGAGCTGTTGAGTCATCCCTCAACCAACCTATTTGAGTCTAGCTAATAAAAGTCTCTAAAAAAACATGCACACTCTTTGCAGCAACCAGCCCAAGCTGCAGAGAGGTGGTAGAGACAGTGTGTCAATCCCAATAGCCAAGCCATGGGGTTTCACTTACAGTGGCATTTCCCCACATCCTCTGTGGTCCAGATATAATGAATGCCTGTTTCTTTATATTGATTTTCAAAAGCCACTTTGAGGCCTCGTCCCACCCCGATGTTTGAATGTTAGTCTGGAGGGGAATCCCTGAAGAAATATGGTTGCATTTGACTTTTGGGCCATCTGAGGGGGTTGGGGGCTGCGAGACAACATCTTATCTACCTTCCTCAGGGTGAAACAATCAATAGTATTTGTGGAGCGCTTACTGTGTCCAGAGTACTAATCTGTTTCAGAGAGTACAATAAAACAGAGCACACAATGAGCAAAATGGCAAGAGAGGAAGGACTCAGCTTGGGGGTATCTAAGGGACATCTGAAGTAAGTTGGGATGTGCTGTGTCACCAGAGAGACCTGCACTACAAAAAAGGTATCTCTAACTGATGGTATTTATTAAGCACCAGCTGAGTTCAGAGCATGAAGAAACGTGGCTCAGTGGAAAGAGCACGGGTTTGGGAGTCAGCGTTCGTGGGGTCGTGGGTTCTAACCCCAGCTCTGCCACTTGTCAGCTGGGTGACTTTGGGCAAGTCACTTGACTTCTCTGTGCCTCAGTTACCTCATCTGTAAAATGGGGCTGAGGACAGAGCCCCACGTGGGACAGACCTGATTACCCTGTAACTACCCCAGTGCTTAGAACAATGCTTGGCACATAGTAAGCATTTAACAAAAACCATCATTATCACTGTATCAATCAATGGTATGTATTGAGCACTCATAGTGACAGAGCACTGAACTGAGTGCATAGGATAAGATGACAAGATCCCTGCCTTCAAGGAGTTTAAAATCTAGTGAGAGATATTAAAATAAATTACAAATAGGAAAATCCACCAGGCATAAGGAAATACGTGCTTAAGGGCTTGGGAGAGTACAACAGAAGCACAACACAGGCCTCCTGCCCAATAGAGGCTTACCATCTAATGCGGTCACAGGAAGACCAGAAACCAAAATTATTTTTAAATTGGGAAAGAGGAAGAACAAGGATAGAAGAAACTGACTGACAAAAATTATTTACAAAAAAAGGGGAGGAGGAGGAGGAGGAACAAAGATAGAATGGGAAGTAGAATAAGAGAATAGGATTGATGAAAGAGCTGAATATCTGACTGTGCAAAGGTACCTACAAACTGAGGATCAGAATTAAATGTGTGCAAGCTAAGGGACACTGGAAGGTTCATTCACTCAATTGTATTTATTGAGCGCTCATTGTGTGCACAGCACTGTACACTAAGCTCTTGGCAAGTACAATTGGGCAACAGATAGAGAAAATCCCTATCCAACAATGGGCTCACAGTCTAGAAGGGGGGGAAACAGACAACAAAACAAGTAGACAGGCATCAATAGCATCACAATAAAATTATAGATATATAGACTTTAATAAAACAGAACAATAAATATGTACCTATTATACAGAAGTGCTGTGGGGCAAGAAGCGGGTAGAGCAGAGGGAGGGGATAGAGGCCATGGGGAAGGGAGGAGAAGCGGAGGAAAAGGGGGGCTCACTGCAAAGGCCTCCTGGAGGAAGTGAACTTTCAAGTAGGGCCTTGAAGGGGGAAAGTGAGCTACTTTGGCGGATGTGAGGAGGGAGGGCGTTCCAGGCCAGAGGTAGGACGTGGGCCAGGGGTCGATGGTGGGATAGACGAGAATGAGGCACGGTGACATGACTGTGGTGGTGTGGCTGAAGAAGATTACCCTAGTGCACCCTCATCCCCACAAGCATTGGGGTTTTGGAGAAAGAAGTGGCCTACGAGTACAGAACTTGTCTGCCTGCTCCTTTCACTTTAAAGAAGCAGCGTGACCCAGTGGATAGATCTCTGCCCTGGGAGTCAGAAGGACTGCCATTTGACTGCATGCGTGATCTTGGGGAAGTCACTTGGGCAAGTCACTTGACTCCTCTGGGCCTCAGTTACCTCATCTGTAAAATGTGGAATAAGACTGTGATCCCCATGTGGGACAGGGTCTGTGTCCAACTCAATTTGCCTGTATCCACCCCAGTCCTAAGTACAGAGTCTGGCAAGAGTAAGCATTTAACAAATACCATCATTATTATGATTATTATTATCATTAATCCAGGCAGTGATCAGGTCGGCACGGAAGGAAGTTGGGGGTGAGGGACAGAAATAGGTATGACAGGCAGGAAGTTCTCTCCCCTTAGATGGCATGTGACATCTGAAGATCCCCAACAATGGCAGGTCCTAGGGAACTGCTCCTGGTACTATTAATCAATAGGATTTATTGAGTGCTTACTGTGTGCAGAGCACTGTACTAAGCGCTTGCTAAAATACCAAACAATAGAGTTGGCAATCATGATCCCTGCCCACAAGGTGCAGAAAGTCTACAGGGACAAACATTAAAATAAGTAGGGGAAGTGGTACAAGTAGGGGAAATGGTAGAGTATTACGGATATGTACATAAGTGCTGGGGCTGGAGTCAGTATAAAGGAAGCTAAGGGGTACACGCCAAGCACATAGGTGATAAATGGGGAAGGTGGCTAGGGGAACTGAGGGCTTACTATAGTGACCGAATCCAGGACCCCTAAAAATCCAAGTTTGGAGGGGTCCAAGTTTGCCATACCCCCAAGTATGTGAGTGGCTGCCTGTCAAGGGGATGGGCCTGGATCATCTCTCCCTAAAACCCCATCTCCACCAGGAATCAGTGTTCAAAGCACTGTATTCAATACTTGGGAGAGCGATAATGATGATAATTACGGTATTTGTTAAGGGCTTACTATGTACCAGGCAGTGTACTCAGCTCTGGGGTGGATACAGGCAAATTGGGTTGGATACAGTCCCTGTCCCACATACTCTCAATCCCCATTTTACAGATGAGGTAACTGAGGCACAGAGAAACAAAGTGAAGCTAGAGAAGCAGCGTGGCTCAGTGGAAAGAGCCCGGGCTTGGGAGTCAGAGGTCATGGATTCGAATCCCAGCTCTGCCACTTGTCAGCTGTGTGACTGTGGGCAAGTCACTTGACTTCTCGGTCCCTCAGTTACCTCATCTGTGAAATGGGGATTAACTGTGAGCCTCACGTGGGACAACCTGATTACCCTGTATCTACCCCAGCACTTAGAACAGTGTTCTGCACATAGTAAGTGCTTAACAAATACCAACATTACTAAGTGAAGTGACTTGCCCAAGGTCACACAATAGTTGAGTTCCTCAAGGGTCAGTTCTTGGCCCTCTTCGGTTCTCCATCTATACTCACTCCCTTGGTGAACTCATTCGCTCCCACAGCTTCAACTATCATCTCTAGGCAGATGACACCCAAATCTATATCTCCTCCCCTGGTTCTCCCTCCCTCCAGGCTCGCATCTCCTCCTACCCTCAGGACATCTCCACCTGGATGTCTGCCCACCATCTAAAACTCAACCTGTCCAAGACTGAACTCCTCATCTTCCCTCCCAAACTCTGTCCTCTCCCTGACTTCCCCATCACTGTGGACGGCACTATCACCCTTCCCGTCTCATAGGCCCGCAACCTCGGTGTAACCCTTGACTTTGCTCTCTCTTTCACCCCACACATCCAATCCGTCACCAACACCTGCCGGTCTCACCTTCACAACATCGCCAAGATCCGCCCTTTCCTTTCCATTCAAACTGCTACCTCGCTGGTACAATCTCTCATCATGTCCTGACTGGATTACTGCATCAGCATCTTTTCTGATCTCCCATCCTCCTGTCTCTCCCCGCTTCAGTCCATACTTTGCTGCCCAGATTATCTTTCTACAGAAACACTCTGGGCATGTCACTTCCCTCCTCGGAAACCTCCAGTGGTTGCCTATCAACCTTCGCATGAAACAAAAACTCCTCACTCTAGGCTTCAAAATTCTCCATCCCCTGGCCCGCTCCTACCTCACCTCCCTTCTCTCCTTCTACAGCCCAGCCCACACACTCCGCTCCTCTGCCATCGCTAACCTCCTCACTGGGCCACCTTCTCGTTTGTCCCACCATCGACGCCTGGCCCACATCCTCCTGCTATCCCGGAATGTCCTCCCTCCTCACCTCCGCCAAACTAACTCTCTTCCCCTCTTCCAGGCCCTACTGAGAGTTCACCTTCTCCAGGAGGCCTTCCCAGATCGAACCCCCCTTTCCCTCTGCTCCTTCTCCCCTCGCCATCACCCCGACTCCCTCCCTCTGCTCTACCCCCTTGCCCCCACCCACAGCACTTGTGTACGTATGTGCAAGCTACTTATTCCATTTATTTTATTAGTGATGTGTATGTCTATCCCCCGATTAGACTGTAAGCCCGTCAAACGGCAGGGACTGTCTCTATCTGTTGCCGACTTGTTCATTCCAAGCGCTTAGTACAGTGCTCTGCACATAGTAAGCGCTCCATAAATACTATTGAATGAATGAATGAATATAATTCTATTTATTTCATTCATTCATCAATAGTATTTATGGAGCGCTTACTATGTGCAGAGCACTGTACTAAGCACTTGGAATGTACAATTTGGCAACAGAGAGAGACAATTTCGATGCTATTGATGCTTGTCTACTTCATTCAGTTGTATTTATTGAGCGCTTAGTATGTGCACAGCACTGTCCTAAGCGCTTGGAATGTACAATTCAGCCATAGATCGAGACAATCCCCGCCCAATAACTTCTACTTCTACACAGAATAACATCTACGAGAAGCAGCATGGCTCAGGGGAAAGAGCCCGGGTTTGGGAGTCAGAGGTCGTGGGTTCTAATCCCAACTTCACCACTTGTCAGCTGTGTGTCTTTGGTCAAGCCACTTGACTTCTCTGTGCCTCAGTTACCTCATCTGCAAAATGGGGGTTAAGACTGTGAGCCCCATGTGGGAAAACCTGATTACCTTGGATCTTCCCCAGCGCTTCGAACAGTGCTCTGCACACAGTAAACTCTTAACAAATACCAACATTATTATTATAGTAAGCGCTTAACAGCTACCAACATTATTATTATTATTCTGACTCCCAGGGCAGTGACCTATCCTCTGGGCCCCCCTGCTTCTCCCTAAAGGAGCAGGCAGACAAGCTGTGCACTCAGTAGGCCCCTTTCTCCAAAAACCCGAGGCTTGGGGGGCACTAGTGGTGCGCGCAGGGTAAGGCTCATGGAAAGAGCCCGGGCTCGGGAGTCAGAGGTCATGGATTTGAATTCAGGCTCCACCGCTTGCCAGCTGTGTGACCCTGGGCACGTCACTTCATTTCTCTGTGCCTCAGTTCTCTCATCTGGAAAACGGGGATGAAGACTGTGAGCCCCACGTGGGACAACCTGAGTACCCTGTATCTACCCCAGTGCTTCGAACAGTGCTCGGCACATAGTAAGCGCTTGACAAATACCAACAGTATTATTATTATAGTAAGCGCTTAACAGCTACCAATACTATTATTATTATGACTCCCAGGGCAGTGACCTATCCATGGGGCCCCGCTGCTTCTCTCTAAAGGAGCAGGCAGACAAGCTCTGCACTAGTAGGCCCCTTCTTTCTCCAAAAAGCCCACGTTTGGGGGGACCAGGGGGCACTAGTGGTGCACGCAGGGTAATTGCTGATTATCCTGGATCTATCCCAGCGCTTAGAACAGTGCTTGGCACATAGTAAGCGCTTAACAAATACCGACATTATTATTATTATTATTATTCTGACTCCCAGAGCAGTGACCTATCCATGGGGCCCCCCTGCTTCTCTCTGAAGGAGCACGCGGACAAGCTCTGCACTCAGTAGGCCCCTTCTCTCTCCAAAACCCCCAGGCTTGTGGGGGACAAGAGGGCACTAGTGGTGCGCGCAGGGTAAGGCTCATGGAAAGAGCCCAGGCTTGGGAGTCAGAGGTCGTGGGTTCGAATTCAGGTTCCACCGCTTGCCAGCTGTGTGACCCTGGGCACGTTACTTCACTTCTCTGTGCCTCAGTTCCCTCATCTGGAAAACAGGGATGAAGACTGTGAGCCCCACGTGGGACAACCTGATTACCCCGTATCTACTACAGCGCTTAGAACAGTGCTTGGCACATAGTAAGCGCTTAACAGCTACCAACATTATTATTATTATTTTTATTCTGACTCCCAGGGCAGTGACCTATTCACAGGGCCCTGCTGCTTCTCTCTAAAGGAGCAGGCAGACAAGCTATGCACTCAGTAGGCCCCTTCTTTCTCCAAAAACCCAAGGCTTGGGGGGACGAGGGGGCACCAGTGGTGCGCACAGGGTAATTGCTGGTTACCCTAGATCTACCCCAGCATTTCGAACAGTGCTTGGCACATAGTAAGAGCTTGAACACCAACATCATTATTATTATTATTATTATTCAGACTCCCATGGCAGTGACCTATCCACGGGCCCCCCCTGTTTCTCTCTAAAGGAGCAGGTGGACAAGCTGTGCACTCAGTAGGCCCCTTCTTTCTCCAAAATCCCCAGACTTGGGGGGACGAGGGGGCAGTAGTGGTGCGTGCAGGATAAGCGCTGATTACCCTGGATCTACCCCAGCACTTCGAACAGTGCTCTGCACACAGTAAGTGCTTAAATACCAACATTATTATTATTATTGTTATTCAGACTCCCAGGGCAGTGACCTATCCATGCCCCCCCCGACCCCGCTTCTCTCTAAAGGAGCAGGAAAGACAAGCTGTGCACTTAGTAGGCCCCTTCTTTCTCCAAAAACCCCTGACCTGGGGGGACGAGGGGGTACTAGTGGTGCAAGCAGGGTAACCCTGGATCTCCCCCAGCGCTTCGAACAGTGCTCTGCACATAGTAAGCGCTTAAATCTCAACATTATCATCATTCAGACTCCCAGGGCAGTGACCTCTCCACGGGCCACCCCTACTTCTCTCTGAAGGAGCAGAAAAGACAAGCTGTACACTTAGTAGGCCCCTTCCGTCTCCAAAAACCCCAGACTCGGGGGGACGAGGGGGTAACTAGTGGTGTGCACAGGGTAACCCCGGATCTACCCCAGCGCTTCGAACAGTGCTCTGCACATGGTAAGTGCTTAAATACCAACATTATTATTATCATTCAGACTCCCAGGGCAGTGACCTATCCACGGGCCCCCCTGTGCAGTCAGAAGGCCCCTTCCGTCTCCAAAAACCCCAGACTTGGGGGGACGAGGGGGTAACTAGCGGTGCGCGCAGGGTAACCCCAGATCTACCCCAGCACTTCGAACATGGTAAGCGCTTAAATACCAACATTATTATTATCATTCAGACTCCCAGGGCAGTGACCTCTCCACGGGCCCCCCCCGTGCAGTCAGTAGGCCCCTTCCGTCTCCAAAAACCCCAGACTTGGGGGGACGAGGGGGTAAGTAGCGGTGCGCGCAGGGTAACCGCGGATCTCCCCCCGCGCTTCGAACAGTGCTCTGCACATGGTAAGCGCTTAAATACCGACATTATTATTATCATTCAGACTGCCAGGGCAGTGACCTCTCCACGGGCCCCCCTGCTTCTCTCTGAAGGAGCAGGCGGACAAGCTGTGCAGTCCGCAGGCCCCTTCCGTCTCCAAACCCCCCAGGCTTCGGTGGTGCGCGCAGGGTGGGGGCTGGAAAAGGCGACGGCAGGCAGGACCGGCCGAGATCCCGAGGCGCGTCCCCCCCCCTCCCCGGGGGAAGGCCGGGCGGCCTGTCCCACGTGTGGGGTGGCGTCATGTGCCCTGCCCGCCCCCAGCGCCGCTGCCACCGTCGCCCATCTCCCGGCCGAGCCCTGCCCTCCGCCGGGCCCAGCCCGGGAGGGGGGTCCCTCCGCCCGGTGGCCGCGGCCCGATGGTGGGCTCCGAGCGCGATGAGCCGCCCGTCCTCCGCCGGCCCCCCTGCCAGCAAACCCTGTGCTAAGCAGCAGCAGCAGCAGCTGCAGCAGCTGCAGCAGCAGCAGCAGCAGCAGCATCCTCTGCAGCAGCCCGGCCCGGCCCCCGCCACCCTCTCGGCCGCTGGCAGCTCCTCGTCGTCGGGCCCCGGGGGTGGCGGAGGCCCGGCCTCGCCGCAGCACCACGAGCTCACCTCCCTCTTCGAGTGCCCCGTCTGCTTCGACTACGTCCTGCCCCCCATCCTGCAGTGCCAGGCCGGACACCTGGTCTGTAACCCATGCCGCCAGAAGCTGAGCTGCTGCCCGACGTGCCGGGGCGCCCTGACCCCCAGCATCAGGAACCTGGCCATGGAGAAGGTGGCCTCGGCCGTCCTCTTTCCCTGCAAGGTAAGCTCCGAAGAGGTGCACGGCTCGGCGCTCAGTACGGTGCTCGGCACGCAGAGAGCGCCTTCTGCTTTGCTTTGCTGTCCGCCTCCCCCGTTTAGACTCTCAGCCCGTCTTTGGGCAGGGATTGCCTCTCTCTCTCGCCCAATTGTACATTCCGAGCGCTTAGCACAGTGCTCAGCACCTAGTAAGCGCCTTCTGCTTTGCTGTCCGCCTCCCCCTTTTAGACTCTCAGCCCGTTATTGGGCAGGGATTATCTGCCTCTCTTGCCGAACTGTTCATTCCGAGCGTTTAGTATAGTGCTCAGCACGCAGTAAGCGCCTTCTGCTTTGTTGTCCGCCTCCCCCTTTTAGACTCTCAGCCCGTTACTGGGCAGGGATTATCTGTCTCTCTTGCCGAACTGTTCATTCCGAGCGCTTAGTACAGTGCTCAGCACCTAGGAAGCGCCTTCTGCTTTGCTGTCCGCCTCCCCCTTTTAGACTCTCAGCCCGTTATTGGGCAGGGATTATCTGTCTCTCTTGCCGAACTGTTCATTCCGAGCGCTTAGTACAGTGCTCAGCACCTAGGAAGCGCCTTCTGCTTTGCTGTCCGCCTCCCCCTTTTAGACTCTCAGCCCGTTATTGGGCAGGGATTATCTGTCTCTCTTGCCGAACTGTTCATTCCGAGCGCTTAGTACAGTGCTCAGCACGCAGTAAGCGCCTTCTGCTTTGCTGTCCGCCTCCCCCTTTTAGACTCTCAGCCCGTTACTGGGCAGGGATTATCTGTCCTTCTTGCCGAATTGTACATTCCGAGCGTTTAGCGCAGTGCTCAGCACGTAGTAAGCGCCTTCCGCTTTGCTGTCTGCCTCCCCCGTTTATAGTCTCTCAACTCGTTATTGGGCAAGGATGATCTGTCTCTGTTGCCGAATTGTACATTCCGAGCGTTTAATACAGTTCTCGGCACCCAGTAAGCGCCTTCTGCTTTGCTGTCCGCCTCCCCCGTTTAGAATTGGGCAGGGATTGCCTCTGTTGCCGAATTGTACATTCCGAACGCTTAGTACAGTGCTCGGCACGCATTAAGCGCCTTCTGCTTTGCTTTGCTGTCCGCCTCCCCCGTTTAGACTCTCAGCCCGTCACTGGGCAGGGATTGTCTCTCTCTCTTGCTGAATTGTACATTCCGAGTGCTTAGTACGGTGCTCTGCGCATAGTAAGCGCTCAATAAATACTATTGAATGATTGAACTCATAATAATAAGAAGTAATAATGGTATGTGTTAAGCGCATACTATGTGCCAAGCACTGTTGTAAGGGTTGGGGGAGATACGCTGGCATCAGGTGGGGCTCACAAGTCTCAATCCCCATTTTACAGATGAGGGAACTGAGGCACAGAAAAGTGAAGTGGTTTGCCCAAGGTCACACAGCAGACGAGTGGAGGAGCCAGGATTAGAACCCACATCCTCCGACTCCCAAGCCTCGGGCTCTTTCCACTAAGCCTTGCTGCTTCCCTAAATATGACTGAATGAACACACACACACACAACCAACCCCTCACACCCCCAACCCACCAGCCACACACACACACACACACACACACACACCCCTCCCCCCCCCCCCCGAACACTCCTGCATCTGCCTTCGCCAAAGCATTATTTAGACCTACTCGGATATTAATAATGATCATATTTGTTAAGCACTCACTATGTGCCAGGCACTGTACTGAGCGCTGGGGTGGGCACAAGCAAATCAGGTTGATTACAGTCCATGTCCCACATGGGGCTCAGTCTTAATCCCCATTTTACAAATGAGGTAACTGAGAGGCACAGGGATGTTAAGTGGCTTGCCCAAGGCCACAGAACATACAAGTGGCAGAGCCAGGTTTAGAACCCATGACTTTCTGACTCCCAGGCCCATGCTCTGTTCACCACTCCTTGCTTTCTGTAGCTGACAGGGATCATGGTGGCTAACCTGCCAGCCTGGACTCCCAACTACCTGTTTTTGGACCTGATCTGGAAAACTTTCCATGGATCCCTGGATCCATGGATGCTGGGTAATAATAATAATAATGATAGTATTTGTTAAGCACTTACTATGTGTCAAGCACTGTTCTAAGCGCTGGGGTAGATACAAGGTAATCATATTGTCTCATATGGGGCCCACAATTCTTAATCTCCATTTTTCAGATGAGGTAACTGAGGCATAGAGAATTGAAGTGACTTGCCCACAGTCACCCAGCAGACAAGGGAAGGAGTCAGGTTTAGAACCCACATCCTCTGACCCAAGCCTGTGCTCTTGCCACTAGACCACGCTGCCACTCCCGTCCCCAGACTCAGCCACGCCTCGCAGGTGCATAATGTTTTCGAGGGGTTGCAATGGAATAGTCAGCTCCACCCTGCCTGCAATTTCTCCCACTGACCCCTCCCCACCCCAGCCATCCTCTGGATGGAGACGGGCCTGGATGGAGACGGGTCTGGGGCAACGCATCCCCACACCTAATTTCCTGGAGGCATTTGCTGGGAGAAAATCGGGTTGGGTGGGTGCATCGGGAAGGAAAGAAGCCAGAGTAGATCAAGCCATTCCATCCCTCTTCTCCCTCTCTCCATCCTTGGTTGGCTTCCCTCACCAATCAGAGCCACAACCCCCACCAAAAACGGTCCCTCACACCTTGCCCCATGGGGTTTTGGGGGACCTCCCTGAGTTCTGATGGGAGACCCCCACTCCACCATTCCTCGTTACCCGCGCTCACCAGTGAGAATATTCACCCACCACCGTCCCAAGCCGACTCCCGGACCCAGCTAAAAACCCATCCACCCGCACCACATCACTCAATCATACTTGAGCGCTTACTGTGTGCACAGCACTGTGCTAAGTGCTTGGAAGAGTACACTACAACCGAGTTGGTAGGCACATTTTCTGCTCACAAAGAGCTTACAGTCTTCGCTCTTTTACTTCACGACAGCATTCATACCGGGTTGCCTTGTTGGTCAGTGGATTTTCCGCCTCCCCCCCCCCCCCTTCTGGTGATGGTCAGCCACACATTCAGTAGCCAAACTTGTAGAAATTTAATTGCGCGCATTTAAAGTGTTTGAAAATTTGTGGCTATGGACCATAGGCCTTTTAGACAACCATTCTCGTCTCCCAAATGTAGTTTTTGTAGGACGAGTGCCCTTTTTAAATTAAAAAGAAATCCACCAGAGACTTGGAGGCTGGGGAGTCTAGCCTGGCAGGCAAATGAGTGACTTAATTTGGTGGGGCTCTGACCCAGATCGCATTTAACATAAAGTATTACATAAGGGTTTAAGTCAGGGTCATCCCAGAGTTTAATTTACTAAAATGTATTTTATTTTTTAAAAAGTCATGATTCTGTGTGTCTCTCCCATCCATCTGCAATGTGACTTCAGGAAAAAACAAACACCTTTATGCATTAATATGAACATAAACCTCCGACTTAATAGCTGTAGCCATTAAAGAGGAAAAAGCCAAGTCCATTTGTTTAGTGCCTGCACACCTTACTCTATGCATAATCCAGGCTCTCAAATGTTTTCCCTTGTAACATGTTACAGTGATATAACTTAGGGCCATTTGATTAACCACTTTGAAAAAGTTTGATGAGAATCAGGCCAAGAGTTTTAAAAAAAATTTCCCTCAAGTTGTAATAGTGAACTCAACCACCTTCACACCTGCATTTTGTAGATAAGCATTCAGTCAAGTTAAAAGTACTCTGCATTTAAGGCACACATTTGTGACAACGCTGAAAAAAAAAAAATCCTGAATCTTCTTAAGGTTGGCTTGGAAGTGATGAACCCCTCCCAGTCATTTTTGTTTTCTTCAATTTATGGTCAGGTGATGGCAAAATAATTCCATAAATTCCGAGGAAGAGGAAAACCATCCAGTTTGAACATCAGAGAGTTAAGTTCCCAAGTACATTGAATCACAGTTGCATAAAATTTCTCACTTTGTAGATAGGGAAAGAGTACCAAGAAGGCACTCTTCTGATCCGTGGCTTAGCCACCAGAATTTTTCTGTTATCTCATCCCAGGTTTCCTGGGATTGGCTCCTGCCTTGGTTTACCCAGGTGCAAAATGGAAGCATCACTAAAATAGCTGCCTTAGGGGTGTTATAAGGCATAATATATGCTTTAAAGTGATTTCAAACAGGTTTCATGTAGAACAGAACTTCTTAAAAAAAATCCCTCAATGAAATATCTTGCCTCTGTGGCATTTTTGAATATATTTTCTTGCTTGTTGCATGCTTGACAAGTTTTGTGATAATTTAGCATCCTGTCTCCATCTGTACCCTTCTATGAGTTGTGTAGGGGATGAACTAGGAGGTTTTATCAAGAAGCAAAAAAGATTTTAAAATGAACTAGTGATTTCTGTAAGGGAGCGGATGGACCAGTGTTTGACCCCTGGGTAGGTAGGGAGGGAGGGAGGGGAGAGGCCTAGGAATTTCAGATTGTTCAGTTTGCATTTCTAATACCCACAAACCTCTGTATGAATGGAAAGTTTCAGAATCAGTCAGGCGAGGGCTCTAACTTCACATTCAAAAGACCAATCCGATTCATTTGGATCACTACACTCCTTTTACTAAAGGAGAAGTTTTGAAACAGTCCTTAACTCAAATGGGCCTTCTCAGTTCACTTTATGGTTTTCCCAAAATGACAAGTTTTCCTTTTGAAAGGACTCTTTATCCTCCTGCCATCTAAAACTACACTGGGGGGGAAGCACCAGGGAGAATTCAAAAGATAAACTGTTTTTTTAAGGTACGGTGTCTCACTTTTGATCCTGAAATTTGTATTCCAACTACTCCGGGCTGCCAGATGGGGCTTTTGGTAATCTCAAGGATAAATTCCTCTATATCAGAATGATCATGGATTAACACTTTTAGTGAAGACTCCAAAAATTCCAGCTGCTGGCAGAACCCAGCGGTGTTGAGCAAAAGATGTGAAATCTCAGAGGTCGAACAGCAGAGGCTGCCTTAAATGGACTGAATCCTACTACTGGAAAATAGTTTAAGCCCCCAAGAATACTAAAATGCAAAGAAAGAATTCTCGCCAAATTGAATTTCCTCCCTCCTGGCCAGTGTAACAAGAGCACCCCGCAAAATTGTCATGGACCAAAATTACCCTCAACCTTCAGGTGAGGCTAGTTCCCAAGAAGCCACATTACCAGGTAAAGCTTTTGGGGAGGAGCTACAGGAATGATGTCATCCTGAGTAGTATTACCAAGGGGTTGGAGCCTACGAGATAGTTTTTAGATTTTGTTTTTCTGTTGTTTTTTTAAAATGATTCTTCTTAAGTACCATGCGCCAGGCACTGTACTAAGTGCTGGGATGGATACAAGATAATCAGGTTGGACACCATTCCCTGTCTCACAGTCTAAGTACTTCCACATCAGTTTCCCAAAAAACCTCTTTGTGAATGTAGTCCCCGAGAGGCAGCCTTTGTCAAGAGAAGTTGGGAAGAACTAAACTAAGTCTTTATTGATATCTTCAGATTTTGAAGGAAATATGGCTGGGAAAATTTCCCTGCCAAAATGCTATGCTAAAGTGAGCCCTAGTGGATAGAACACGGGCCTGGGAGGCAGAAGGGCCTCCGTTCTAAGCCTGCTTCCGTCACTTGTCTGCCAGGTGACCTTGGACAAATCACTTCACTTCTCTTTGCCTCAGTTACCTCATCTGTAAAATGGGGATTAAAACTGTGAACCTCGTGTGGGACATGGACTTTGTCCAACCTGATTAGCTTGTAACTACCCCAGCGCTTACTATAGTGCCTGACCTGGGCCATAAAGTACATACCACGTACCATAAAGATAATAGTAATCAGTAATATTTGAAAGCAAGCTTTGGTCTAAAGCATTTGGGGGAGTAGGATGGAATACAAGTTTTCTGCCTTAAGGAGTTTACCATTCTAATAGCCTGACTGTGCTTCCTTAAAAAGAGCAAACCAAAAGAGCCTGGAAACTGACAGGAAAGTATCTGAAAAATTTGTTGACAAAGGTTCCTCCACTCCCCTCCACTTGCCCACCCTGCCTTCTCCAACAAGTCTCGACTTTCCAAAATTGAGACATACTTGTTCCCTTCCACCCCATTCCGGAGAGGTTTTGCTATAGTGACTTATACAAACCCCTCACTGGGTAGACACTGGTTTTGAGCCAGAGACTACAGACACACCCATTTTAGCTCTACTGGGGTTGGGTTTGACATTTTTGCTCTACTTGAGAAATTTTTACATATATAAATTTAATAGATATGGGGGTGGAGGGCCTGTGGGAAGGTTCGGTGAGGCAGAGGTTGTTGGGGTTATTTTTCCCCCTATATGTGGGAGTCTTGAGGGAGGGAGGGGTATTTGGGGTTTTTTCAGAGGGAAAAAAATAACCCTGTCTCCTTTGGCCATGCCTAGCCCTTGGGTGGGGTCAGGCAGCACTTTATATTAGAAACAAGCCCACACCCACAACCCTTTCCTTTTTTATAAACTCCTTTTTCAGCATACTCCCCACTCTTTCCCTTGGCCCCCTGAAGGCAGAGCTTCTTAGGAAATGGGAAGGTGCCCGTGCTGGGTTTGCCGCTTTCCTTTCCCATAATCCCCACACTTTCCGATGGCCACTGAAGGGGACAGAGCACAGGCGGTGATCTTCTAGTCCCTAGGCCTGGGTCGACTATTCCTCCTCATCAGGGGTGCTTACTGAGTGTTTACTGTGTGCAGATCAGTGTACTAAGCCGGTAGAAGAGTACAACAGAGTAGGTAGACATGCTCCTTGCCCATGAGTGTTCAGTCTAGAAGGTCAGAGTTCCTCTCCCTCTCTGAACCTCTCCAGACAGCTGGTCTGCCTACATCCTTCCTGGGAATCTTGGTTTTGCCATGGGGTCCTTGCAGCTCTCCCAGAACCCCTGTGCCCTCCTTAGCACTGCCTTTAGATCTGCTGGAAGAGAAAGGGTGGCCTAGTGGAAAGAGCATGGGCCTGGGAGTCAAGGGGATATGGGTTCTAATCCCACCTCCATCACTTGTCTGTTGTGTGACCTTGGACGAGTCATAACTTTTCTGTGGCTCACTTACCTCATCTGTAAAATGGGAATTAAGACCGGGAGCCCCCTGTGGGACATGGACTGGGTCCCACCTGATTATCTTGTATCTATACCAGAGTTTAGTACAGTGCCTGACACATAGCAAACACTTATCAAATATTTTAAAAACAACAGAAAAACTGGCATGGCTGTGGCCCCATGGACCAGTGTCAGGGCATGTCCAACTGGACCCATGTGGCTACTCTTCTGTGACTCTTCTGATAAAATGCAAGGGAAACTTTCTGCTGCAAAAGCAGATACAAATTACAAAGCCCTGTGGAATGCTGATGGGCGAAAACCTTCAAATGATTTTGGTTGTACGTGACAGAGCTTCTAACAGAGGAACAGTGTGGCCTAGTGGATAGAGCACGGGCCTGTGGATCAGAAAGAAGTGGATTCTAATTCCACATCCGCCATTTGTCCGCTTTGTGATATTAGGCAAGTTAATCTCTGTGCCTCAGTTATCTCATCTGTAAAATGGAGGGTTAAGACTGTGAGCCCCATGTGGGACATGGACTGTGGCCAACCAGATTAATTTGTAACTACCCAGTGCTTTCAGTAGTAACTGGCACATAGTAAGCACTTAAATACCATTAAAAAACCCCAAAAAACTAGGTCCACATCTTTTGTATAAGAGGCCCCAGAATCCCTGGGGTTACTGCGAAGGCTCATAAAGGCTCTTGTCCACTAGCAAGAAATCCAGGGAGCCCAAACAAGAAGCAGGGTGGCTTTATGGAAAGAGCAGAGGCCTGGGAGTCAGGAGACCAGACTTCTAAATCCTACCTCTGCCACTCGCCTACTGTGTGACCTTGGGCATGTCACATAACTCCTCTTTCTCAATTGCCTCATCTATAAAGCAAGGATTTAAAGAGGGATACCTGTCCTCCCTCTCCTTGAGACTGTGAGCCCAATGTGAAACAGTCTCTTATCTATTGGACTAAACACTAAGGTAAATACATAGTGACAAACACCACAAATGTCATTATTAAGAAACAGAGCTGCTCCTCCAAGGCAGACACTGTGGGTGGCATGCTTCTGGTGAATTCTCCCCAGTACTTAATACAGTGCTGTCTACCCAGCAGGTGCTTAATAAATATCATTGATGGGCTCCTTGAGCAGCGTGGCTTAGTGGATAGAGCATCGGCCTGGGAGACAGAAGAACCTGGGTTCTAATCCCAGCTCCACCACGTCTGCTCTTTGACCTTAGGCAAGTCACTTCACTGCTCCTCAGTTACCTCATCTGTAAAACGGGGATTAGAGTGGAACCCCTTTATGGGAAAGGGACTCTGTCCAACTAGATTAATTTGTATCTACCCCAGCGCTTAGAACAGTGCTTGGCATATAGTAAGCATTTAACAAGTATCATAATTATTATTCACTGGTACCAGCTCTCTAAGAGTCCAGCCACAGGGGAAATACCACTTCCTGTAGGTTTGATCACCATCCATGTCAGAAGGGGAAGGCAGGGAAAAAACAGGCTTCAGGAGGTAAAACCTTGAAACCTCAGTGAATTATTTCATTTTTATAATAATGGTCCTGAGGGTTTACTATGAGCTAAACTTGGGGTTTATACAAGATAATTAGATTGGACACAGTCCCAGTCTCCCAATCTATGAGGTGGGTGGGGAAGAAGGGAAAACCTGGTATGTTGTACTTATTTTACAGATGAGGAAACCTGAGGCCTAGGAAGGATAAATGAGTTTTCCAAGGTCACAGAGCAGGCAGGTGGCAGAACTGGAACTAATAATAATAGTAATAATAATGATGATGATATTTGTTAAGCCTTACTATATGCCAAGCACTATTCTAAGTGCTGAGGTAGATACAAGGTAATCAGGTTGTCCCACGTGGTGCTCAAAGTCTTTATCCCCATTTTACAGATGAGGTAACTGAGGCACAGAGAAGTGAAGTGACTTGCCCAAGGTGTCACAGCAGATAAGTGGTGGAGGTGGGATTAGAACCCATGTCCTCTGACTCACAAGTCCATGCTCTTGCCACTAAACCACACTGGTAATTTTTGGTAAACATTTAAGCAGTGATGCACAACAGAATCTTAATGAAAATACAGGAGCATGGCAGCTTAAGGTCCAGTAAGGCTTTAAAATTGAGAGTTGGATTACGCTCAGAATCTTAAAATGGGTGGCACCGTCAAGAACTGGATTAAAAAGGAAGCTCTGAAACATTGTCAGGGTCAGAGGGAGCATAGAAGGGAAAAGAGTTTTGTTTTTGTTTTTTAACTGAAGATTTCTTGCCCCTTTAAGGGTAATATAAGTGGGAAAGAGGTCGGGGGCAATTCAGCCCTCTAAAAGCCATCCTTCTTGCTGTTGCCACAGCATGGGTTTATTCACTTATATGAATCCCAAAGGGATCTCACAGAACTGGTTTTGCAGGAAAGTATGTGGCAACTCACTGAACCCTTTGGCTAGAAGAGAAACAGGGAGCATTCGGTCACAAGTCAACTTTTGTTTCAAGTTTCTAGGATTCACAATAAATCATCCCAGGGCCAATCAGTCTGAGCAAAAGCAAAACGTTCCCTTCGTTCCCTCCCTACCCTGCCCCCCGGGGAAAAGGCTCAGGTTACATCTAGGGGACATCAAGACATTTCATAGCCACTTTGGTCTGGGGTACTTAGTAGGGGGGAGTGTGGGCATCAGGATATGTCCACTAAGTTCGTAATCAGAATTATTTTACAAGAGGAGAGCTTGAGTGTACTGAGTTCACCCTAATTTCCCTAGCCTGTTTGAAGTTAGGGTTCTTGAGAAAACAATCTCTCTGCTCATCTGTAAAATTGCTACTGCATCACGATTATTATCATCGGTGTACTTTCCCACCACCTCCAAAAGCTGTGAAAGTTTGCTTCTCAGGTGGCAATGAAGTTGCATGTATCAAAAGGAGTCTGGAACTCTTTGGGGCAAGGGACTACCACCTGCACATTAGGAAGGATAATAATAAAAATGCTATTCATTAAGTGCTTACTATGAGCCAGCCATTGTACTAAGCGCTGGGCTGGATACAAGCAAATTGGGTTGGACATAGTCCCTGTCCCACATGAGACTCACAATCTCGATCCCCATTTTACAGATGAAGTAGCTGTGGCACAAAAAACTTAAGTTATTTGCCCAAGGTCACAGCAGACAAGCAGCAGATCCAGGATTAGAACCAAAGGAAAGGTTTTTGGCTGTCTTCCAGAGATAGCAGAGAAGTTATCCAGGCAGAAGGCATCTATCCTAACATGCTTTCCCAACCAGACATAGTAGTAAGTCAACTCTTCCCACAGAGGAATAATCACTTTTTGAACTTAGAACACAGAGTCCTTGTCTATAAAGTAGGGCTAGCGAGCTCCTACTCTTGGATGCCAACGCTTCCCAAACCAACAGGGTCATTTCTTTGCATCAGCAAGAACAGAGAGCTGGAGTGAAAACAGTGCCAGAGGAAAAACAAAGTTACCCTGAAAGGAGATTAAATAAGTCCTCTAGATGTTAAGCTTATTGTGGGCAGAGAACAACATGTCTACTAACTCTGTTTTATTATACTCTGCCAAGCATTTAGTGCAGTGCTCTGCACATAGTAAGCACTCAAATACCATTGATTAAAAGGCTATAAAATCCCAAGGCCTGGAAAGTTTAGTAAGTCAATCTCCTCCACATCTCCAAAAGCAACACTAAATGCTGTGCATTTCCCCGTCCTCTGATATTTTGTCACTTTGAAGAACAAGTTCCTTCCACATAAGTTTCATTTCACTTAGCCTTGAAACATTTGCTTCTCACTCAAACACTTCAAAAATCTTTTCTTTTTGCCCCAAGAAGAAGGAACTACACTGAATCCAACACCAGTAACTTATCTCTCAAAAATACCTGGTAGGATTCCTTAATCCACTACTCCCAGCAAATTCTCCAAAAAGCTTCTAGCTAAAACACAGAGGCTTTCCCTATCCTTTTTTTTTTCAATTCAACTTCCTGCCTTCCCCAGCCCAGCTGAGGATGTCATCTTCCTGAGTCTCAATCCAGCACACGTGGTTCCCTTATCAAATGTTAATTAGCTCATGGCTGTGCACAATGAGGGGTTGTAAGTATGGAAGGCAGTCTTTGCTTTGCCTTTTGAGAGGCTTTAACAAGCTGGCCCCATCCGGAAGAATGGGCTCTTTACTTTCTTTGATACAGGTTTGGTTTTAGAGGATGAAAGCACTTTAATAGATTTCAAAGAACACCTAATTAGTTGCGTTAAAATAAATGGGATGACATCATTTCTTTTTTTTCCTTACAAGTTTACAAGCACCCACACCAAATACTTGTAATGTTCTTGAACTTTATGGAGTCCTATTCATTTGAGAATCTGCACTTTCCAAATATTTTGTTATTAAACTTCAAAAGTGTCATGTTATTAAACCTCAAAAGCCAAATGAGGTGCAGCATTTATTGTTAGTGGTAGGAACTGGGGCCCAAAGGGGTTCCCCTAAAGGAGAGGGAGAATGAGGAATGGATTCTTTCCTGAGATCAGGCCCTGACCCCTTTGCAGCTGATCCTGAACAGGTACATCATCTAGTCACAAAATCAATCAAACAGTGGTAATAATTGAGTGCTTACTCTGTGCAGAGCACTGTACTCAGTGTTTAGGAAAGTACAGTAGAGTTGGTAGCCATGATCCCTGCCTTCAAGGAGTTTACAGTCTAGGGGAGGAGACAGATATTAAAATAAATTACATGTAGGAGAAAAAAACAGTGTAAGGATATGTTCATAAGTGCCATAGGGCTGGGGTGACTCTCAAAGTGCTGAAGGGGAATAAAGTGAATAAATGAAACAGAAGGGAGGGTGAATATGGTGGGGAGAAGAGAGGTTAGTCAGGAAAGACTTCTTGGAGATGATACGATTTCCATAGGGTTTTGAAGATATCAGTTGGATGCGAAGGGGATGGGAGTTTGAAGCCAGAGGGAGGTCATGGGCAAGGATTCATCTGTAAGTGAGGCAAGATTGAGGTAATCAATCAATGGTAAGTAAGTAGGTTGGTTTTAGCAGAGCAAAGTGTGTGGGCTTGGTTGTACTGGGAGGTGAGTGAGGATAAGTAGGAGGGGGAGAGGTGATTGAGTGCCTTAAAACTTTTGGTAAGTAGTTTCTGTTGGAATGATAATAATTGTAGTATTTTTAAGCACTTACTCTATTCTAAGCACTGTAGTAAGTGCTGGGGTAAATTCATGATAATTAAGTCCCACTGAGTAAGTAGGAAGGAGAACAGGTATTGAATCCCCATTTTACAGATGAGGGAACTGAGGCACAGAGAAATTAAATGATTTGCACAAGATCAAACATGGTATTAGAATTCAGAGCCTCTGACTCCCAGACCCCTCTTTCCACTAGGCCATGCTGTTTCCCTAAATAGACTGTCCCCTCCGAAGCCTCAGTGGCCTGATCAAGTTAAACTCCCACTAATGTAAAACTGCCTCTTATACTAGGTGTTTGCAGTTTTGTGTGCTTGTGATGTTTCACTTACTTCCTATGCAGATTCTGTTATTGAATGGAAATTAAGTCGTGGATAACTTCAAGGCTTAAGATTTCAACCATCCAAGTCCAGTCTAGGAAAAGAAATCGCATCAGTGAAGTCTTAAAATTGTGCCCAACTCTAGGTCAGGCATCTAGTTTGGAGGAAAAACAGGTTTTCACAAGACAGTGTACCGTGCAACATGTGAAGAAGAGTCTGAAGAGAACTAGAAAATGTGACTTCATGATCTCTGAAACTCATTTGACTTTGCTTTCTCTCACTCTCTGCCTGCTACTGTGTTTTTGTTTGCTTGAAAAGACTCTGTATCTCTCCAGGGACATTCTGTTAAATAATCTTTCCCAGGGGATATCACATATATTCTCAGGCTTTTTCATCTGGACTCTGACAGACCTTCATTCTACCAGAAAGCCAGACAGCCAGCATCGCTTACTATCTTTGGTGCAGATCTCAGCCCCAGTACTTTCAAGTAAAGCACCTTTCCAAGGACATCACCATTATTTGATACCAGCAGCAAAATAATAATAATAATAATTATGGTATTTGTTAAACACTTACTATGTGCCAGACACTGTACTAAGCGATGGGGTGGATACAAACATACCGAGTTGGACACACTCCCTGTCCCACTTGGGACTCACAGTCTCAATCCCCATTTTGCAGATGAGTTGAGGCACAGAGAAGTAAAGTGACTTGCCCGAGGTCACACAGCAGACAAGTGGCAGAGCCGGGATTAGAACCTCTGACTTCCTGACTCCCAGACCTGGGCTCTATCCACTGTGCCATGCTGCATCTTGTGACTGATGGCCAGTGGCTTTGCCTGTCAGTTTCATTCATGCAATCATATTTACTGAGTGCTTACTGTAGGCAGAGCACTGAATTAAGCGCTTGGGAGAGTACAATATAACAATATATGGACACATTCCCTGCCCATAATGAGTTTACAGTTTACTCAACTTCTCCCGATCCCTTAATTTGGGAGACCTAGGGAGTTTCACTCTTCACTTTGTACTTCCTCTGTTTTTTAAAAAGCCGCTTTAAAGGTGCCATCTTACAGAGCAAGGGTCTGGGGATGTTTGTGAGGGCAGGAGGAGTCTGAACGCAGGGCACATGCCATTTCTGGAGTAGCAGTTTTCGTTCTTGAAGCCCTTTCATATTTCTGCCTTCCTCTGGTGTTTCTCATCCCCAGTCAGAAACCTTGAATTTTGGGGGCCAATTTGAACTGCAAGTTCTGTAGGGAAAAATCAGCCCCAACTCTCTTACTGTACCTGAGAGTCAGGACACTGCTGCTCTTTAATCAATCAGTCGTATCGATTACAGTGTGCAGAGCACCGCACTCAAACAATCAATCGTATTTATTGAGAGCTTACTGTTTGTGGTGCATGGTAGTAAGTGCTTGGGGGAATAAGATAGAACAGCGTTAGTAGACACATTCCCTGCCCACAAAGAACTAAGTGCTGTGAAACTGAGGGTGGGGTGAATATCAAGTGCCTAAAGGGGACAGGTCCAAGTGCACTGGAGATGCAGAAGGGAGAGAGAGGAGGGGAAATAAGGGCTTAGTCAAGGAAAACCTCTTGAAGATGTGGTTATTTAAGGCTTTGAAGGTGGAGAGAGTTGCATTAGTTTGTTGTATATGAAGAGGAAGGGAGTTCCAGCCCAAAGGGAGGTCGGTGGCGAGAAAGATGACATCAAGTAATAGGGAGTAGGTGGGTGTTAGAGGAGTGAAGTGTACAGTCTGGGTTGAAGTAGGAAACCAGTGAGGTAAAGTAGGAGGGGGCAAGCTGACAAAACTTTAAAATTTATAGTAAGTTATTTCTGTTTGATGCGGAGGTAAATGGGAAGCCACTGTAGGTTCTTGAGGAGTGGGAAGACACTCCTCAAAAATAACATTCAGGCCATGTTTCCCTGCTCAAGAACCTCCAGGCATTGCCCAACCACTTCTGCCTCAAACACCTCAAACAAAAACTCCTCACCATTGGCTTTAAAGCACTTAATCATCTTGGCCCCCTCCTACCTTACCTTGCTACTCTCCTACTACAACCTAGCCTGCACACTTTGCTCCTCTAATGCTAACCTCGTCACTGTACCTCGTTCTCGTCTATCTCACTGCCGACCTCTCACCCACGTCTCACCTTTGGCCTGGAACGCCTTCCCTTTTCAGATAGGACAGACAATTGCTCTCTCCCCATTCAAAGCCTTATTGAAGACACATCTCCCCCAAGAGACCTTCCCTTACTAAGTCCTCCTTTCCTCATCAACCTGACTTACTCCTTCATTCATCCCCACTCCCAGTCCCACAGCACTTACGTACATATCTGTAATTTATTTGTATCAATGCCTGTCTCCCCCTCTAGACTGTAAGCTCATTGTGGGCAGGGAATGTGTAAGTGCTCAACGTATATGAATGAATGAATGAATCCGGGTAGCAAAATGAAATAATGACTGGAGTGGGGAGAGATTGGAGCAGGGAAATCAGTGAGGAGGCTGATGCAGTAGTCAAACCAGGCCATAATAAGTACTTGGATCAGAATAATGGTATTTTGGATGGAGAGGAGAGGGCAGATTTTAGCAACATTGTGAAGGTAGAAACTTCGGGATTTGGTGACAGATTGAATATGTGGGTTGAATGAGAGAAATGAGTTGAACATTGCAGGCTTGTGAGACAGAGAAGATAGAGATGTTATCCACAGTGAAGGAAAAGACAGGAGGAGGACAAGGTTTGGGTGGTAAAATGAGGAGTTCTCTTTTGGACATGTTAAGTTTGAGGTACCAGCAGGACATCCAAGTAGAGATGTCTTGAAGGCAAGAGGAGATGTGAGATTGTAGAGAAGGAGAGAGGTGTGGACTGGAGATGTAGATTTGGGAATCATCCACATAGAGATAATAATTGAGACCACAGGAGTGAATGAGTCCTCCAAGGAGAATAGAAGGGGACTCAGAACCAAACCTTCAGGGACTCCCACAGTTAGAGGGTGGGAGGCAGAAGAGGGATCATTTCTACTAACCCTTGTGTCCTCTGTCAAGCACTTAGTACCTTGCTCTGCATAAAGTAAGCGCTCGATAAATACCACTGATTGATTATTGTGTTATGCCATCCAGTCATCCCTGACCCGTAGAGATGCCTTGGACACACCTCTCCCAGAATGCCCAACTTCCATCTGCAATCGTTCTAGATTGAATGATCCTAGAGCTGATAGAGCATTTCATAGTGGATCCATAGAGTTTTCTTGGTTAAAAAATGGAAGTGGTTTACCATTGTCTTCTTCCACGCAGTAAACTGGTCTCCCCTCTCGACTCTCTCCCATGCTGCTGCTGCCCAGCACAAGTGAGTTTGTAGCAGATTGCCTTCCACTCGCTAGCCACTGCCCAAACTAGGGATGGAATGGATATGCCTCTGCTTGACTCTCCTCCCATAGTCGAGTCTGGCAGAGTACTGGAAACTCTCCAGGTGGGACCCTGAGAGGGGTGATTGGTTATTAGGAGTCAAATAAATGATAAATAAGCCACCCTTCTTCCATGCCTTCAGTGCTCCCCAACACATCTGCTGCCGCCATCTCTTTTTCCCCCTTCTAGGCTGCTTTTCCTGGGCCCTGCCTCCTGTCAGTCACTTCCCCCCCCGCCATGTTTTTCTGCCCAACAGGGAGGAAGCAAAGGTGGGCAAGAGAGATCAGCAGGGAGACTGGGACAGCAGCAGGGGCCCAAAAGAGATGTTGGCAACCCTGTGGAACCTTGCTGCCGTGAAACATATGAATTGCTATGTGCCACACGGGCTGTGGATGCCAGCTCTAATGCAGTGCTTCTCAATTGATCGATGGTATGTGTTAAACACTTACCATGTGCAGAGCACTGTAGTAAGCACTTGGGTGGGGGGGGGCACAATATAGTGTGGTTTAATGGAAAGAGCGTGAGGTTGGGAGTCAGAGATCATGGGTTCTAATCCCGGCTCTGCCACTTGTCAGCTGTGTGACTTCGGACAAGTCACTTAACTTCTCTGGGCCTCAGTTACCTCATCTGTAAAATGGGGATTAAGACTGTGAGTCCCACGTGGAACATCCTGATTCCCTTATATCTACCCCAGCACTTAGAACAGTGCATGGCACATAGTAAGCGCTTAACAAATACCATTATTATTATTAAAGTCCACTGCACTCCCTCCTCTCGCTGCAGAGCAAACAAAGCCCCAAAGGTCCAAGATTCATTTGGAATGTAAGAATCAGGGGTCTTGGGAGAGAGGGTAGTAATAATAATAATAATAATTGTGGTATTTGTTAAGCACTCACGATGTGCCAAGCACTGTACTAAGTGCTGGGGTAGATACAAGCAAATCGGGTTGGACACAATCCCTGTCCCACATGGGGCTCACAGTCTCAATCCCCATTTAGATATGAGGGAACTGAGGCCCAGAGAAGTGAAGCGACTTGCTCACGGTCTCACAGCAGACAAGTGGTGAAGCCAGGAGCAGCCCAATTCCCTCTGCCCCCACTCTCCTCCCATCCCCCCCAACCATCTGCTCTTCCCCCTTCCCCTCCCCTCAGCACTGTGCTCGTCTGTATATATTATTTATTACCCTATTTATTTTGTTAATGAGGTGTATGTCTCCTTGATTCTCTTTATCTTGATGATGTTGTGTTGTTTTGTTTTGTTCTGTTTTGCTCTGTTGTCTGTCTCCCCCATTTAGACTGTGAGCCCATCACTGGGCAGGGATTGTCTCTATCTGTTGCCGAAGTGTACATTCCAAGTGCTTAGTACAGTGCACTACACATAGTAAGTGCTCATTAAATATGATTGAATGAGTGAATGAAAGAATCTATGACCTTTTCACTCCCAGGCCTGAGCCTTTTTCCCATACACCATGCAGCTGCCGTAGTAGTAGTAGTAGTAGTAGTAGTAGTAGTTATTAAGCACTTACTTTGTGCAGAGCACTGTACTGGGAAAGAATGCACAGTTGGGAGTCAGATTTGGTCCTTGTCCTTTTTAAAACCTTAGAGAGAAAATGAGAGACGAGGGTTTTGTGGTTCGGGGGTTTTTGTTTTGGTTTTGGTTTTTGTTGGGGGCTTTTTTGCTTGTTTGTTTTGCTATTTAAGTAGCTTTAAATGCACTCCTTTGTTTCAGATGCAATACTCTGACTGTTCATTCAGTCCAGAACTTTAATCACTCCATGTGTGTTTGGGTCCTAAACGTGTAATCAGCCCAGGTACTTCATGGATCTTACCTGTGCCTTACCCAGCTAGGTGGGAAAGCCTCAGTCAGAAGCAGAAGCTCAACTCCCCAGATCACATTGAATGGCGTTAAAACGCTGGGGAAACAGCCTCAACTGGGAGAAAGCACTGAGAAAAACAGTCATCATATCCCTCCTACAAGTTCTGGGGCACCCCCCTGGACCGTGGGAAGGTTTCTACACTAATCTCAGCCAAGAGACACACAGCTCAAGATGAAACATTTACCAGCCAGAAGACCAGCCCTGGGCCACGGGGCTGCTGTTTGTTTTTACACTGGCCCAAAGATGTGAATGAACAAATCTCCAGGTCAGGACCATGTCCCGAAGGCACGCTAGGTTGAATTATATCCAGTTTCACCCCAATCCTTAGATGGGAAACGCATCTACTCATTCATTCATTTGCATTTATTGAGCACTTACCATGGGCAAAGCACTGTGTGCTTGGGAGAATACAATACAGAAATAGACAGACACATTCCCTGCCCACCACAAGCAGAGACCGAACTCTGTTGTATTATGCTCTCCTAAGCACTTAGTACAGTTACCATTGGTGATGATGATTCATTCATTCATTCAATTGTATTTATTAAGCTCTTGCTGTGTGCAGAGCACTTTACCAAAGGCTTGGGAAATTATAGTACTGATTATTACAGTGCTCTGCCCACAGTAAGCACTCAATACCATAGAGATTGTCTCTATTTGTTGCCGAATTGTACTTTTCTGGTGTTTAATACAGTGTTTAGCACACAGTAAGCGCTCAATACAATTGAATGAGTGAATACCATTGATTGATCGATAATCACTTCTCATCCAAGTAAAAGGCAACCCAAAAAACAGATGCATCTGAAAGCACACTCTGCTCTGGCCCAGAAACTTGCACCTGAGCCCTGCAGGTCTTTCTGGCTATTATAATCCCACCACCTCACTGTTTCAGAGTAGGGCAAATTGTCCCACCCTTTTGGCCAAGGAATGAGAGAGAGAAAGGTTGAGCCATTGGAGTGGTAACTCCTCCTGCCCTTTTTAAGTCCCTCCCAAGTCCCAAACTGACCCCCAGACCAAAGGGAGCCCTTGAATCTTGCACTCGGATCTATGACCTCTGGTCATTTGATATTCAGCCCAACCACAACCCCACATATATCTTTAAATTATATATTATAAATTATTCATTTATATTCGTGTCTGTCTCCCCCTCTAGAGTCTGCCAACTCTGTTGTATTCTCCCAAGCGCTTAGTTCAGTGCTCTGCACATAGAAAGCACTCAATAAGTGCCATTGAGGATGATGGTGATGATGAGGGCCCCACTCCTGACTAGATTTCCTCTTCTCCAGCTTCTGAATGGCTTTTGGTGACCTCTGTCTCCTCCCTAGAATCAACCCTTCCCTGGGTATTTTCACAGCCTCTTTATTGTTTCCAAACACCTTCACATTCCACTCACTTGTCTGTTTCCTGCCTTCATTAGCAATGCAGGAATGCAGCCAAGGGGGTCCTCTGGTATTTGTTAAGTGCTTACTATGTGCCAGACCCTGTACTAAGCACTGGGATGGATACAAGCAAATTGAGGTGGACAGTCCCTGTCCCACATGGGTTCACAGTCTTAATTCTCATTTTACAGATGAGGAAACTGAGGCCCAGAGTAGTGAAGTGACTTGCCCAAGGTCACACAGCAGACAAGTGACAGAGCTGGCTCTGGTCTGCCACAATCGTTGATATATTTCTGAGGGTGAGGCCTACTTTTCTAAGACTTAGTAACCTAAGAATGTGTCTGTTGATATGTTGTATGCTCCCAAGCTTTTAGTACAGTGCTTTGCACACAGTAAGCACTGAATAACTATGATTGAAGGAATGAATGAATGAGTGAATAACCTAACCTGAACCTGATCATAGTTCACAAATTTTCTGCTCAGCACTTCCTACTCTGCTGTTCTGGCCTTCAATAGGCCTACCAGCCTTTTTCCCTTCAGTCCTTCAACAGTATAATGATAATAATAATAATTGTGTAATATGTTAAGTACTTACTATGCATCGAGCACTATGCAAACCCTCTGGACTAGAAAGAAAAATACATCAAATGCAACCACTCCAAGATTTATACCGAAAATTTGGTGGAACAGGTTAATGAAGATGTGCAGCTGCAGAAGAGTCAAGTGTTTAGGCTTTGTTTTAGGAAGCAGTGTGACCTAATGGGAAGAGCACGGGCCTAAGAGTCGGAGGACCTGGGTTCTAATTCCGGCTCTGCCACTTGTCTGCTTGCGACCTTGGGCAAGTCACTTATTTTTTCTGTGCCTCAGTTACCTCATCTGTAAAATGGGGATTCAGTCCTGTTCCCCCTCCTACTTAGACTGTGAGCCCCATATAGGGCAGGGACTTTGTCCAACCTGATGATCTTGCATCTACCCCAATGCTTAGTGTAGTGTTTGGCACACTATAAGTGCTTAACAAATATCGCAATTATTGTTTTTAATTTTATCATCATTGTTGTTACTGGAATAGTTACAAGATAATCCTGTCAGACAGCCCCTGTCCCCCATAGTCTAAAGGGAAGGGAGAACAGGTATTGAATCCCCATTTTGCAGGGAGGAAACTGAGGCACAGAAAAGGTTTGTCCAAGTCACAAAGCCGGCAAGTAGTGGAGCTGGATATACAAGTTCTGATGCTGTGGTGGAACTGAGTTATTTGGGGTTAAGGTCCCTTCGTTTTAGAACAGTGATAGGCACATAGTAAGCGCTTAACTGCCTGACTACTTGTTTTGTTTTGTTGCCTGTCTCCCCCTTTTAGACTGTGAGCCTGATGTTGGGCAGGGATTGTCTCTATCTGTTGCCGAATTGTACATTCCAAGCACTTAGTACAGTGCTGTGCACATAGTAAGTGCTCAATAATTACAACTGAATAAATGAATGAATGAACAAATACCGTCATTATTATTACCATCGCCAGTTCTGCCCGTGTAACCTTGGCATTATCCTCAACTCATCTCTCTCATTCAACCCACACATTCTGTCTGTCCCCAAATCCTGTCACTTCCTTCTTCAGATCATCGTTAGAATCCGCTACTTCCTCTCCATCCAAACTGCTACCATACTGGTCCAAGTGTTTGTCACAGCCTGCTTCAACTACTGCATCAGTCTTCTCGTCTTCCTCCCTGCCTCCTCTCACTCCAGTCCATACATCATTCTGCTACCTGGAACATTTTTCTAAAAAATCATTCTGTGCACATCTTCCCTAGAGAAGCAGCGTGGCTCAGTGGAAAGAGCCCGGGCTTTGGAGTCAGAGATCATGGGTTCGAATCTCGGCTCTGCCACTTGTCAGCTGTGTGACTGTGGGCAAGTCACTTAACTTCTCTGTGCCTCAGTTACCTCATCTGTAAAATGGGGATTAAGACTGTGAGCCCCACGTGGGACGACTTGATTCCCCTGTGTCTACCCCAGCGCTTAGAACAGTGCTCTGCACATAGTAAGCACTTAACAAATACCCACATTATTACTGCTCAAAACTTCCAGCGGTTGCCCATCCATCACCATATCAAACAGAAACTCCTTAAAACATCAGCTCAATCAGCTCTCCTCTTCCTCCTGGACCTCCCTCCTCTCTCACAACAACCCAGCCTGCACACTTTGCTGCTTGAACTCCAACTTAGTTACTGTGCCTTGACCTCGTCCCTCTCGCTGTTGACCCTTGCTCACACCCTCCTGCCTGGAACTCCCTCCTCCTTCATATCAGATAGATTACCACTCTCCCTCTCTTCAAAGCCCTACTAAAATAATTTCTCCTCCAAGAAGTCTTCCCTAATTAACTCTCATCTCCCCATCCTATTCTCCATCACCTCTGCGTCATCTATGCAGTTGGATCCGTGCCCTCTAAGTACTTTGATATCTCACCTCCAGCCTCACAGCATTTATGTACATATCCTAATACTCTGCCATTTTCTCTCTCAGAAATTTATTGTAATACTTGTGTCCTCCACTAAACTGTAAGCTCCTTGAGGGCAGGAATCATGACCATTCATTCATTCAATCATATTTATTGAGCGCTTACTGTGAGCAGAGCACTGTATTAAGTGCTTGAAAAGTACAATTCAGCAATAGAGACAATCCCTTCCCACACCAGGCTTCCAGTCTAGAAGGGGGAAGACAGACATTAAAACAAGTAAACAGGCATCAATATAAATAGAATTATAACTGTATACATAGATACATAAGTGCTATGGGGCAGAGGGGAGAGCAAAGGGAGCGAGGTGAGGTGACGGGGAAGGGAAGGAGTGCTGAGGAAAAGGGCGGCTGAGTCTGGGAAGGCCTCTTGAAGGAGGTGAGTCTTCAGAAGGCTTTAAAGTGGGGAAGAGTGATTGGCAGATTTGAGGAGAGAGGACATTCCCCAACGCTATTGAATTGTACTCAGCCATAGTCCTTGTAACAGTGCTCTGCACTTAGTAAGTGTTCAATAAATGCCATTGATTGATTAATTGATCGATTAATTAATGAACCTAGAATTTGTGAATCCCAAAACTTCCGAGCAGGGAAGGCAGGAGGCGGTGGGCTGGTTGAGGAGGAAATTCAGCGTCTGTGATAGAGTTAAGATTTATGGGGCAGGGCAGAGGAATCACTTCATTTCTTCATAATGTTCTTTTAGAAAAAAATGGCAATATACAGAAGATCATGAGCCTCTAGGTGAAATTTAGCACCGTCTATTGGGTTGATAAATCAACCAGATGTAGTTACTGAGTGCTTATGCACAGCACTGTACTAAGTGCTCAGAAGACTACCAACAGAATTGGTAGGCACATTTCCTGCACACAAGGAGCTTACAGTCTAAACCAGACCAAAGGCGGCTTCTACATTAATTACAACTGTGTTATTTGGTAAGGGCTTACTCTGCACCAAGCAAGAGAAGCAGCATGGGTTAGTGGAAAGAGCACAGGCTTGGGAGTCAGAGGTTGTGAGTTCTAATCCCAGCTCCAGCACCTATCAGCTGTGTGACTTTGGACAAGTCACTTAACTTCTATTTGCCTCAGTTACCTCATCTGTAAAATGGGGATTAAAACTGTGAGCCCCATGTGGGACAACCTGATTAACCTTGTATCTATCCCACCACTTCGAACAGTATTTGGCAAATCGTAAGTGCTTAACAAATACCATCATCATCATCATCATCACTGTGGGAAGTACTGGAATAGTTACAAAATAATCAAATTTGTCCTAAATGGGGCTTACAGTCTAAGGGGAAACGAGAACAGATATTGAATCCCCATGTTACAGATGAGGTGCTCAGAATTTCAGAAGGAAGAAGAGTCGTGCTTTGTCAGAAAGTCACTTAGGTTGGGCTTGGCTGGGGAAGGCATGTAAAAACAGCCCCACCAAGGTATTTTTAGCCACATCCACACGGCCATTTTTAGTAGCCTCGGAACTAACTCAGGCCTTGTAATCACTTTTCTATTTGCGTAACTTTGGGGGTTTCCTGTTCTGAGTCTTCAAATTGGTTACTCTTAAAAAGGGAGCCAGATTCCTCCCCACATTGCACAAGTCAGATGCTGGCAGATGATGTACTCAGAAATATCTTGGGTCTCCATCATGTGATTTTATTACCTTTTTTTTGAGCATATTTCCAAGGCTCCTCTTGTCCAAGTGGCTGCTGCTATTGAGCACAGGTAAATATCTTTAGGTTAAAAAATCAAAAAGGAATTCTTGGTTCATCCAGAGAGTCTGTAGTTCTGTGGACTCATCCCTGATGGCCTTACTGGTTTTGACTTTGGCCTGAAGCAGTGTAAAACTGGGTTTGGGGTTGGAAAAGTACCCTCCAATCCCCAAACTTCCCCTTACCAAAACAGATTCACTTGTGTGTATGTGTGTGTAGAGACACACACACACACACACACACACTCTCTCTCTCTCTCTCTTTCTCGCTCTCTCTCTCTCGCTCTCTCTCTCTCTCTCTCTCTCTCTCTCTCTCCCTCCGAGCCCTCTGCCTCAACTTTGGAATCCTGTGTCAGCATCAGCGTGCTGGGACTTTCAAGCCCCAGTTTTCAGGAACTGGAAACTTCCGACAAAAGCTTGCAGTCAGGTGGTTTAGTGGGGTGAAGGGGAGACAACTCTAGGTAGGAAATCTTCTTGGAATAAAATATTAGTTCCTCTGAGATAGCTGATTGTTGAGAGAGGGACACTTTTCTTTTTGATAGACCAAAATGTAGTCATGCAGCTTAGTCCTGTGCCAGAGATTCACCCAGGTACAAATTCCTTTTTCCCTGTCTTTCAAGAAGGCTCGGAGGTAGCAGAAGGGCCTAACGTTTCTGTTGGCGAGGAATTGAGGATAATTGTTACCTGTTAAGACAGAGGTTTTCAACCAGGGCTACAAAAGCCTCCTGAGGGAACTTTGAAAAGGTGGGGAGACGGGTCTGTTGTGGCTGCTTCTTCCTGGGCTGTCCAACAAGCTGAGAACTCTGGGGAAGCCCAGTACGGAGTAGAGCAAGTGAGATGAGGTACTTTCCCTGCTCTCTCTACTGTCGCTGACTTCCCAAACTTCGTGCCCTTGCCAGGAGCTCAGCAAGAAGCAGCCCCGGAAGCATGGACTAGGGCGATATGGCCACAATCGGAACAGTTTCCTCTCCTCACCCGCTCCTTCGATTCCAGTTAGTTCAGCTCTATGTGGGCAGCTGAGGAGAGCTGAGCCGAAGTGGCTGGGGCTGGGGGAGGCACACTAGATTAAACGTTGAGTCATTAGGGTTAAATTTTCTAAAATGGGGGAAACCCTGGGGTTCATTCATTCAGTAGTATTTATTGAGCGCTTACTATGTGCAGAGCACTGTACTAAGCGCTTGGAATGTACAAATCGGTAAGAGATAGAGACAGTCCCTGCCCTTTGATGGGCTTACAGTCTAATCGGGGGAGACAGACAGACAAGAACAATGGCAATAAATAGAATCAAGGGGAAGAACATCTCATTAAAACAATAGCAAATAAATAGAATCAAGGTGATTGAGATACTGGGAAATGCTTTCTCTTCCCTCCTGTACCCTTGAAACCCTTTATCCCACTCTGGCCCCCATCTTCTCGTCTCATGCCCAGGACAGCTGTTCATTCATTCATTCAGTCATATTTATTTATTGAGCGCTTACTGTGTGCAGAGAACTGTACTAAACGCTTGGGAGAGTACAACAATGAACAGACATATTCCCTGCCTACAACGAGCTTTGCTAGGAGACCCTTACATTTTCAGTCCCCTTCTTTCTTTGCATCATCCCTCGCCAGGTGACCTATCTCTGGGTTCATTCATTCATTCATTCAATCGTATTTATTGAGCTCTTACTGTGTGCAGAGCCCTGTACTAAGCCCTTGGAATATACAATTAGGCAGCAGAGACAGTCCCTGCCCAGTAATGGACTCACAGTCTAAAAGGGGGAGACAGACAGCAAAACAAAACAAGTAGACAGGCATCAATGCCATAAAAATAGATAAATAGAATCGTAGATATATACACATCATTAATAAAATAGAGTAATAAATAATATATACAAATATACACAAGTGCTGTGGGGAGGGGAAGGGGGTAGAGCAGAGGGATGGAGTAGGGGCAATGGGGAAGGAAGGAGGGGCAGAGAGAAAGGGAGGGCTCAGTCTGGGAAGGCGTCCTGGAGGAGGTGAGCTCTCAGTAGGGATTTGAAGAGGGGAAGAGAGTTAGTTCGCCATATGTGAGGAGGGAGGGCATTCCAGGACAGTGGTAGGACGTGGGCCAGGGGTCGACGGCGGGACAGGCGAGAACGAGGCACAGTGAGGAGGTTAGTGGCAGAGGTATGGGGTGGGCTGGAGAAGGATAGAAGGGAGGTGAGTTAGGAGGGTGCCAGGTGATGGAGAGCTTGGAAGCCATGAGTGAGGAGTTTTTACTTCATGTGAAGATTGATAGGCAACCACTGGAGGTTTTTGAGGAGGGGAGTGACATGCCGAAACCTGAGGAAAGGACGTGCAGGAATTGGCAATGAGGATCTGGCAAAGAAACTCCCTGAAACGAAGGGTCTCCAAGCCAGAACTAGACTGCAGTATCCAGACAGATGCCTAGGGAGCCTGAATGCCTAACTTTTTTTATTTTTTGGTGTGTGTGTGTACGTGTGCGCACGCACCCACACTCCTGTCTCCTTCCAGTATGCCACCACAGGCTGCTCCTTGACTCTTCACCACACGGAAAAGCCGGACCACGAAGACATCTGTGAATACCGCCCCTACTCTTGCCCATGCCCCGGTGCCTCCTGCAAGTGGCAGGGATCCCTGGAAGCCGTCATGTCCCACCTCATGCACGCCCATAAGAGCATCACCACCCTTCAGGGAGAAGACATCGTCTTCCTGGCCACGGACATTAACCTGCCAGGCGCGGTCGACTGGGTGATGATGCAGTCCTGCTTCGGCCACCATTTCATGCTGGTTTTGGAGAAGCAAGAGAAGTACGAGGGCCACCAGCAGTTCTTTGCCATCGTGCTGCTCATCGGCACCCGCAAGCAGGCCGAGAACTTTGCCTACAGGCTCGAGCTCAACGGGAACCGGCGGCGGCTGACGTGGGAGGCCACACCCCGCTCCATTCACGACGGCGTGGCCTCCGCCATCATGAACAGTGACTGCCTCGTCTTTGATACAGCTATAGCCCACCTCTTCGCGGATAACGGCAACCTGGGGATCAATGTGACCATTTCCACCTGCTGCCCGTGACGCGCCTGTGGAGGGAAGGAGCCCAAGGGTTCTTGGGGCCTAGCGGTTCTTGTCCTGTATTAGGCGTTTTTCAGAAATGCAGCAGGGCCCGGCTAGGCCTTCCCCTGTTGGAATCTGTCATTAGCCGACGTTTCCTGACGGTCCCCTCCCCTCTTTGATTTGGTCAACAAGTCAAGCCTCTCTGGCAGCGTGAGAATGAGGGGTTTTGGCCTGGTAACGTTGTGACGGGAGTTTGTCTAACCTTCCCTTAAAATCTCCGGCTTCTGGGGCAGCTGCCCGCCTCTGTCAGAGCCTGAGGCCTGCACTAGAGGAGACCCCGAAAGAACCTCTGAGGGTGTGAGCCAGCAGGGGCTGGGGTGGGAGGGGAGAGGGTCTCCGGGCTCCTCCCTGACTCCAGCGGCTACTTCAGTCGTTGTCAGGGGAGGTTTATCGGCTTTAACCTTCATTCAAAACCAAGCCGTTCGAGATGAGAGGGGCGGAGGGGAGTGTCGCAATTTAGGGATTTTACAGAAGGGGCCAGATCTCTGCGCTGAGGGCCTCTGGGTACTTTGATGAGAATCCTCTTCTGATCTGAGCCACTTAGCCAATGAAAATCAACAACTTTCAGGTCACCTTTCTGTAAGGTGGGCAATGAGGCGGCTCGGAGAGCAAGAGGTGTATGTCCAACAGAGTTCTCCATGGGTTGGAATCTGATCATATGCTAGGTTAGGCGGGTTTGTTTACACGTGGCTTCCCCTGGAGACACACTTGACTATCGATATCGTCAAAGATTAATATAGTGGAAAAAGCTTTATGGCCAATGTCCTGTTCTTGCTATTTAAGTTTTGTTGCCATATTCACTTTAGTTTTCTAATAAATATTTTGCAAAAAGCATATTGGATGGTTATTTTTCAGTGCTGATCATCGATCGACCCTGGTAATCCCTGTTGCCTTGTCTCGGGCAGACTGGTGTGCAACTAAGAGAAAAACTGGGGTCTTGAGGTACCCCAGGGACCCACCAAGTCCACAGAACTGGACAGAGAGACCCTGATCCCAGGAACCCAAGTCCATGCCATGTTGAACCGGATTCTTTGCTTTTCATTCTGGCAGAAGGGACTTGCTTGAAGTGCCATTCGGGTCCTTTCCACACCCAGGCTGGGGAGCAACCTCAGTTCGCATGATGCAAATCAGAGCAAGGAGGGAAATGACTTATTGCTGAATTCTTACCACTATTAAGGCCTGGAGCTAGCTGAAGGATCATAGTTATTTAAGGGTGATGCTAAATGGGAGCCGCGTTGGCACTCTTGCAGTTTTTGTGGTAAATGTATTGGCAGTGATGAAATTCGCTGGCCGACTGGAATAACAGGCAGGGAACGGGTCTACCAACTCTGCTGTATGTATTGTACTCTCCAAGTGCTTAATACAGTGCTCTGCACCCAGTAGGTGCTCAATAAATACCATTGATTGATTGATAATGGAAATACAGTTTTTGACCCCACATCACAATTTAGCTAGTTAAACTCCATTTTTTTTTCCTGGTATTTCTAAAGCACTTATTAGGTACCATTCTAAGGCCTGGGGTTAATAGAATCAGACACAGTCCCTGGTTCCACATGGGGCTCATATTCTAAATAGGAGGTAGAATAGTTATCGAATAGCTTAGTGGAACGAGCACGGGCTAGGGAGTGAGAGGTCGTGGGTTCTAACCCAGTTCTGCCACTTGTCAGTTGGGTGACTTTAGGCAAGTCGCTTAACTTCTCCGAGCCTCAGTTACCTCAACTGTAAAATGGGGGGATTAAGACTGTGAGCCCCATGTGGGACAACTTGATTACCTTGTATCTCCCCCAGTGTTTAGAACAGTGCTTGGCACATAGTAAGTGCTTAACAAATACCATTATTATTATTATTATTTTACAGTTGAGGAAACTGATACCCAGAGAAGTGAAGTGACTTGCTCAAGGTCACACAGCAGGCCAGTGGCAAAGCAAGGTTTTAAACTCAGGTCCTATGACATCCAGGCCTCTTCCCCTTTACCCTAGCCCATACCAGTTCCCATATTGCAGTGGAGTCAACCAGCCTGAAAGGAGATGGAAGATGTACGAACATCCCCAAGATAAAACTTTTATTAGGAGGAAACGGCATCTTGGATAATCCCACCCAATCAGGACTGATGTCAACTGAAACTAAATCAAAGGTCAGAGAGCAACTCATCAGAAATAACCATTCCAAAGAAGATTAAACCTATGAACCAGAATGATAAGTTCTCAGTATAGTACTCCGCACACAGTAAGCACTCAATAATTGCATTTTATTCATTCAACTGTATTTATTGAGCACATACTATGTGCAGAGCACTGTACTAAGCACTTGGAATGTACAATTCGGCAACAGATAGAGATTTGATTGATGCAGCATGGCCTAGTGGAAAAATCACAATCCTGGGAGTCAGTGAACTTGGGTTCTAATCCCAGATCTGCCAACTGCCTGCTGTGTGGTCCTGGGCAAATCATTTAAGTTCTCTGTGCCTCAGTTTCCACATCTTAAAATGAGGATTCAATGCCTGTTCTTCCCCGCAGTTGGACTGGAAACACCATGTGGAACAGGAACTGTGTCAGACCTGATTAACTTGTGTCTACCTCAGTTCTTGGAACAGTGCTTGACATGGCGTAGTGGATAGAGCATGGACCTGGGAGTCAGAAGGTCATGGGTTCTAATTCCGGCTCTGCCACTTGCCTACTGTGTACCTTGAGCAAGTCATTTCACTTTACTCATCTGTAAAATGGGGATTGAGCCTGTGAGCCCCACATGGAACAGGGACTGTGTCCAACTTGATTTGCTTGTATCCACCCCAGCGCTTAGTACAGGGCCTGGCACATAGTAAGAACTTAACAAATACCATTATTATTATTATTATTGCTATTAAGAAATATTATCAGAATAAAATTGGAATTTCGCCCTTCAAAAGGTAATTAGCTGAGGGTTCTCCTTCCCGAATGAAACCCCTCACTTATGTAACAACTCAAATCTTCAGGGTTAGAACACACCAGAAAGTAACACCATTGGCCCCCTACTCATCATCTGACTCATCATCTGTCTCTTGGCTTACTGATCTTTACTAAACTCAGCCAAGAGAGCAGGATAGGGAGTTAAAGTTCCTGTTGCCCAAGTTTCCACTAAAAGAGACTTAACCTGTAAGTCTCCACTTTAAAAGTAAGTAAAACTCTCCAAAAGTTGTACGTTTTTGCCATGAAGCTGCTCCACCAAATTCCAAATGAATTATGAATATACATTTCACTATTTGAAAAATGGATTTTTATCTTCTTTCCTCCCCTCTTCATCTCGCCTGAGTTTAGGGTTCTCAGTATGAGTTAATAACACACTCACTAAGAATGAGCGCAGAATGAAAAGGCTAGAAGGTCCACGAGTGATTGCCCAGTCAGATGGGTACCCAAAATTGGGGTCATAATAATAATAATGTTGGTATTTGTTAAGCACTTACTATGTGCAGAGCACTGTTCTAAGCGCTGGGGTAAATAATGTTGGTATTTGTTAAACGCTTACTATGTGCCGAGCACTGTTCTAAGCGCTGGGGTAGACATAGGGGAATCAGGTTGTCCCACGTGGGGCTCATAGTCTTAATCCCCATTTTACAGATGAGGGAACTGAGGCACAGAGAAGTTAAGTGACATGCCCACAGTCACACAGCAGACAAGTGGCAGAGCTGGGATTCGAACTCATGAGCCCTGACTCCAAAGCCCGTGCTCTTTCCACTGAGCCACGCTGGTAGATACAGGGTAATCAGGTTGTCCCATGTGAGGCTCACAGTTAATCCCCATTTTACAGATGAGGTAACTGAGGCACCGAGAAGTTAAGTGACTTGCCCAAAGTCACACAGCTGACAAGTGGCAGAGCCGGGAGTTGAACCCATGACTTCTGACTCCGAAGCCCAGGCTCTTTCCGCTGAGCCACGCTGCTTCTGGGCACTCCCTGGGGATAGGAAGCTGAAGCTGTGGAAGAAATGCATTGCTACCGGTGTTTCCTGGGTTGGGGGGCTTCCTCCTGAAGCCTAGGTGATCACTCGGGGTCCCCTGGCTGTTCTGTCAAGGACAGCCAGAGGGGTCCAAAGAATGGTGCCAGCCTTGGCAGTGGGTGCCTGAACTGGGCATGCACTCCAGCCCTGCCAAGCCCACCACTTCTGGTGTCATCTCTCCTGTAACCCATGTGGCTATCAGGATGCGCTGTTACCACCGGGCCCAGAATAGGAAATAATAACAATCATTATAATAATTGTGGCATTTGTTAAGCACTTACTGGGTGTTAAGCAGTGTGCTAGCTGCCGGGCTAGATGCAAGATAATCAGATTGAGCTCAGTCCCTGTCCAACGTAGGATTTACAGTCTAAGTAGGAGGGAGAACAGGTACTTAATCCCCATTTTCAAGATGAGGTAACTGAGACACAGTGTAGATAAGTGAATTGCCCAAGGTCACATAGCAGGAGCATAGCAGAGTCGGGCCGAAAGCTCAGGTCCTTCAACTCCCAGGCCTGTGCTCCTTCAGGCCCCAATTCCATCTATCAACCAACTTTCCCACATCCTGCCTCTGGCCTGAAACTCCTTCTCCCTCCCTAATAATAATGGCATTTGTTAAGCTCTTACTAGGTGCCAGGTACTGTACCAAGTGCTGGAGTAGATACAAAAAAGCAAATTAGGTTGGAAACAGTCCCTTGTCCCACATGGGGCTCGCAGTCTCAATCCCCATTTTACAGATGAGGTAACTGAGACACAGAGAAGTTAAGTGCAGTAAAATCTGTGATCTTTGAACATTTGATATTAGCCCCACCCTCAGCTCCATGGCACTTATGTACATATCTATACATTATATATAATAAGAGATTTATATTAATGTCTGTCTCCCGCTCTACAATGTAAGCTCACTGTGGGCAGGGAAAATGTCTACCAATTCTGTTGTATTTTACTCTCCCAAGCACTTAATAGAGTGCTCTGCACACTGTGGCTCCGCCATTTGTCCGCTGCGTGACCTTGGGCAATTCGCTTCACTTCTCTGTGCCTCTGTTACCTCAACTGTAAAACGGGGATTAAGACTGTAAATCCTACCTGGGTCATGAGCTGTGTCCAACCCGATTAGTTTGTATCTAGCCCAGAGCTTAGTACAGTGCCTGGCACAAAGTAAGCAAGGAATGAATACTAATTAAAAAAAAGCATTTAATAAATTCCATTTATGGAATACCATTGTGTGAGGAGCTGCCACTAGGAGGTGCCTTAAGACAGCCTCATCCTACCCTTTCCCATTGGATCCTGTACTCCTGTGGCTGGATGAGACTCCCCAAATATGTCCTAGGTTGGAGATATTTTGGGGGGACTCATTCCAGTAGGTTGGCCTTGGGCCCTCTGCTCTCGATTTTATCAGTTTACTTGTTTTGATGTCTGTCTCCCCCCTTCTAGACTGTAAGCCCCCCTGTGGGCAGGGATTGTCTCTATTGCTGAACTGTACTTTCCAAGTGTTTAGTACAGTGCTCTGCACACAGCGCTCAATAAATACGATTGAATGAATCAGATACATTCATTCATTCATTAGCATTTATTGAAAGCTTAGGATGTGGAGAGCACTGTACTAAGTGCTTGGAATGTACAATTTGGCAACAGATAGAGACAGCCCCTCCCAGCGACGGACTCACAGGCCTTCCCCTCTCTGCCTGTTGCCCCACCCTCTCTGCCTCCCGGAGTGGCTGAGTCCCAACTTGGATGGGTGACAAAATGCCTGAGACTTTCTGTCTCCACCACCACCATCTCCCCTTTTCTTCCCTAGGTCCGTGGCCCTTTTCCTCCAAAGCCAAAGGTCAGCTTTGCATTGAGAGAGCCCAAGCCGTGGACGAGTGGCCATTTCACCCATAATCCAACGGATAAGCCAACAGAGCTTATCTAAGGTCCTCCTTAAGATTTCCCAACTCACAGGTCTAGGGGCCGGAAGCCCTTCGAGTCACCCCCAGTTTGTTCCATTGGCCCCACAGTGGCTGGCAGACTTCGTCCACCTCACCCCGATGTCCCCTATGTTAAGATGGTTTCCCAGCAGCTCAGGTGGCCTGGCACCATTCCCCTACCCCAATCCCGGACCCCATCCCCGCCGGGTCAGATGATTCGGGTCAGGTCAAAGAGGGTTAAGAGGGGGCCCATTGGGACCTGGAAGTTGGGTTTGTGGTGAGGCCTGTTGGAAAATCCTCAAGGCTCAGTTCTGAGTCCCCTTCTATTCTCCATCTACACCCACTCCTTTGAAGAACTCATTCAATCCCATGGCTTCAACTCCCATCTCTAAGGGGATCATTCCCAAATCTACATCTCCAGTTCTGATCTCTCTCCCGCTTTGCAGGCTCGCATTTCCTGCTGCCTTCAGGATATCTCTACTTGGATATCCTGCCAACACCTAAAACCTAACAAGTCCAAAGCAGAACGCCTTATCTTCCCACCCAAACCCTGTCCTCCCCATGACTTTCCCATCACTGTAGACAGCACCACCATCCTCTCTGTCTCACACGCCCTTAACCTTGGCATTATCCTTGACTCACCTTTCTTGTTCAACCCACATCTTCAGTCTGTCACCAAATCCTGTCGGTTCAACCTTCACAACATTGCTAAAATCAGCCCTTTCCTCTCCTTCCAAACTGCTACCGTATTGATCCAACCACTTACCCTATCCCATCTTGATTACTGAATCAGCCTTCTTGTTGACCTCCCGCCTCCTGTCTCTCTTCCAATCCATACTTCACTCTGCGGCCCAGATCATTTTTCCACAATACCGTCCAGTCCGTATTTCCCTGTTCTTCAAGAATCCCCAGTGGTTGCCCATCCACCTCTTCCTCAAACAGAAACTCCTTACCACAGGCTTTAAAGCACTCAATCACCTTGACCTCCCCTCAACCTTACCTCCCTGATCTCCTATTACCACCCAGCCCACACATTTTGCTCTCCTAATGCTAACTTACTCACTGTACCTCGATCTTGTCTATCTCGCCACCGACCTATCGCCCGCATCCTGCCTCTGGCCTGTAATGCCCTCCCTGTTCATATCAGATAGACAGTCACTCTCCCCACCTTCAAAGCCTTATCAAAAGCACATCTCTTCCAAGAGGCCTTCCCCTGCTAAGCCCTCATTTCCTCTTACCCAACTCTCTTCTACATCACCCTTACACTTGGATTTGTACCCTTTATTCACATCTCCTTCAGCCCCACAGAACTTATATACATATCTATAATTTATCTATATTAGTGTCTGTCTCCCCTTCTAAACTGTAAGCTCTTTGTGATAGGAAACATGTCTACCAACTCTCCCAAGAACTTACTGCACACAGTAAATGCTCAAAAAGTGCATTTAATTGATGGATCGATTGATTGATCAATTGGGCAGTCACCAAACTGCAGCATTTATTCAGCTGCTTCCAGCCAATTCATTCATCACTCTGTCACTTGTATTTATTAGGTGTCTACTGTGGGATGACACCTGTCTTAAGCACTTGGGAGAGCACAATAGGATTAGTAATAATAATAATGATGGTATTTGTTAAGCGCTATGTGCGAAACACAATTCCCGCCCTCAAGGAGCTCATCAACAGCCCTCTGATTATGGGGCACGGGGCATCAATCAATCAGTGGTATTTATTGAGCTTTTAGTATGTGCAGAGCACTGTACTAAGCGTTTCCACATCACCCTGACTTGCTCCCTTTATTCATTCCCCCCTCCAGACCCCACAGCTCTTATGTACATATTTCTAATTTTATTTATTTATATTAATGTCTGTCTTCCCCTCTAGACTCTAAGATCTTTGTGGTAATGTGCCTGATATATGGTACTCTCCCTAGCGCTTAGTCAGTCAGTCAGTCAATCTCATACATTGAACGCTTACTACATGCAGAGCACTGTACTAAATTCACAATGAGCTTACAGTCTAGAGAGGGAATACTCTACTATATTATACTCTCCCAAGCGCTTACTGCAGTCCTCTGCACACAGCAAGCTCTCAATAAATATGATTGACTGGTGGATTGATTGAGTGCTCTTCTCCAGCCCCTGAGCTCCCTGTTCTCCATCTCTACCTTGGGGGATGAATAAGAGGCGTGGGCTTAATAAATTATTTATTTCTATTTTTGCCTGTTTTCTCCTTCTAGATTTTAAGCTCACTGTGATCAGAGAACATGACTACATACTCTATTACTCTCCCAATTGCTTGGTACAGTGCCCTGCCCAAAGTAAGTTCTCAATAAATAATAATAATGGTATTTGTTAAGTGCTTATTGTGTGCCAAGCACTGTCCTAAATGCTGGGGTAGATCCAAGGTAATCAGGTTGGACACAGTCCCTGTCCCTCATGGGCTCACAGTCTCAATCCCCATTTTACAAATGAGGTAACGGAGGCACAGAGAAGTGAAGTGACTTGTGCAAGGTCACACATTAGACAAGTGGCAGACCAGGGATTAGAACGTATGACCTCTGACTCCCAAGCTCATGCTCTTGCCATTAGACCATGCTGCTTCATAAAAATGATTGACTGACTGACGACTGACTACAATACAGCAGAATTAGCAGATGCATTTCCTGTCCATAACGATTTACAGTCTAATTCCCCTCAGTGGGGTGAGTTGCTGGAGGATCTGGGGCTCGCTGGAGGATCTGGGGCTCCCCCTCCCTGAGTAAGATGAGAAAAAATCGGGCAGTGGAGACGGCAGGCTGCAAGTGGCCCAGCCCCAGGCCCGGACCCCGGCATCATGAAGTAGTGGATAGAGCATGGGCCTGGGAGTCAGAAAGGTCATGGGTTCTAATCCTGGCTCCACCACTTGTCTGCTGTGTGACCCTGGGCAAGTCACTTCACTTCTTTGGGCCTCAGTTACCTCATCTGTGAAATGGGGATTAAGACTGTGATCCCCAAGTGGGACAGGGACTGAGTCCAACCTGATTACCTTGTACCTACCCTAGAGCTTAGAACAGTGCTTGGCATATAGTAAGTAATAATAATAATAATAATAATAATTGTGGCATTTGTTAAGCACTAACTGTGTCAGATACTATACTAAGCTCTGGGGCGGATAAAAGCAAATTGAGTTGGACGCAGTTTCTGTCCCAAGTCGGGCTCATAGTCTTAATCCCCACATTACAGATGAGGGACCTGTGGCACAGAGAAGTGAAGTGACTTGCCCAAACCCACATAGAAGACAAGGAGCAGAGCCGGGATTAAAACCCATGACCTTATGACTCCCAGGCCCGTGCTGTATCCACTACCCATCCTGCTTCCCTCATCCACTGTTCTCTGGAGTGCTCCTGACTGGAGGGTGGGTGAGGTTGGGGCCGGGGGTGGGAGAGGAGAAACTACACCAGACTGCCCCCAAATGACCCCATCCCTAGAGATGGTCCCTTGCCCGGGGTTGGGGGGGGGAAGGGAAGGCACAACAAAATGAGCCTTTTGGCCTCTCCTCACGAGGCCTTGAACAACCCACTAAGGTAATGGCACGGAAGCTTTCCCCGGCTGAGGGAATTACCTGCTGCCTATCCAGTTCCCACGGTTTAAAGCTGGGAGTGGTGCCCGGAGCCAGGATCTCTGTCTCTGCGTCACTTGCTCACTTCGGGCCTTGGCCGCTCTGATTCATTTATCATATCTCTTAAGTGGAAGGTAAGAGGTTCTAATCATACGTTCAGTTGGACTAGACTGCGTGCTTTCACCGCCGGACTTGGTTAGGTAGTGGTGGCAGAATTAAGGAGCAGTCCTCTGCCGCTGGAGAAGACGCATCCAGCCACTTGCGGGGGGGCACCGGCTTCGGGGCCAGTGCTACCGTACTAGCTGTCCGCAGCCAGGGGTTCTGCAAGAGCATGACCCCCACCTTAGAGAACTGGGTAGTAGTAATAGTATTTATTAAACTCCTATTGGGTGCAGAGCACTGTACTAAGCACTGGAAAATTAGACATGGAGTTTGTCCCCCGAGGGGCTCACAATCTATGAACACAGGTCGAGGAGAGAGACCTAGAGACAGACACATCAAGAACAACCTGAGAAGGACTCGGGAGAGTTGCGTTCTAATCCCGGCTCTGCCACACTTTTTTTTTTAATGGTACTTGTTAAATGCTTACTAGCGTGGCTCAGTGGAAAGAGCCCAGGCTTGGGAGTCAAAGGTCATGGGTTCGAACCCCAGCTCTGCCAGTTGTCAGCTGTGTGACCGTGGGCAAGTCACTTAACTTCTCGGTGCCTCAGTGAGCCTCACATGGGACAACCTGATTACCCTGTATCTACCCCAGTGCTTAGAACAGTGCTCTGTATATAGTAAGCGCTTAACAAATACCAACATTATTACTATTTTTATGTTTTTGTTGTTTTGGGGGTGTTTTTTATGGCATTTGTAAACTCACCTGTGCTGGACAGCAGTGGCACGGGAGAGAGTCGAGGGCAGAGACTCGTTTACTGCGCGGAGGGAAGCAATGGTAAACCACTTCTGTATTTTTACACAGAAGACTCTATGGATACGCCACCAGAACGATTACAGATGGACGTGGGGAATTCTGGAAGAAATGTGCCTATGGCATTGCTATGGGTGGAACACGACTTGACAGCATAAGACAGCAACAACAAAGTGCTTACAATATGCCAGGCACTGTTCTAAGCTCTGAGATAGATACAAGGTAATCACAAGGTAATGAGGCACAGAGAGGTGAAGGGACTTGTCCAAGGTCACACAGCAGACACGTGCCAGAGCTGGGACTAGAACCCAGGCCCTTCCAGCTCCCAAGCTGTTCTCTATCCACTGGGCCATGAGCAGACACTGCATTAAGCACTGGGGTAGATACAAACTAAGATTGTACACAGTCCATGTCGCACATGGGGCTCACAGTCTTAATCCCCATTTTACAGACAAGTGGTGGAGCCAGGATTAGAACGCAGGTCCTCTGACTCCCAGGCCTTTGATCTTTCCACTAGACCTTGCTGCTTCTAGCTTCTTGCCACCTGACTGCTGTGTGACCTTGGGCAAATCACTTAACAATTGGGTTGTCATTTTCCTCATCTGTAAAATGGGGATTAACTACCTGCTCTTCTTTCCCCCTTAGACAGGGAGCATCATGTGGGACAGTGACCTGCCTTGTGTGATTATATTTTGCATATCATAGTGTTTGGCTCATTCATTCATTTGATGGTATTTATTGAGCGCTCATTTGGCTCACTGTGCCAAATCAGGATTCCTTATTTTCCCTCCCAAACCCTGTCCTCCCCATCACTTTCCTATTACTGTAGACAATACCACTAGCCTCCCTGCCTCATAAATCCATAACCATGGCATGTTCCTCAGTTTAATTCCTCCATCCAACCCCACATGCAATCTATCAAGAACTGCTATCATTTCTACCTTCACGACATTTCTAGAATCCACCCTTTCTTCTCCATCCAAACCGCTACCGTACTTGTCATATCACACCATTCAGTTCATCTTTCCCCACTTCTCATTTTTCTGAAAAAATGTTCACTCGGTATCTCTCCACTCCTCAAAAACCTCCAGTGGGTGCGCAATCACAGAAACTCCTTACCACTGGCTTTAAAGCACTCACTCACCTTGCCCCCTCCTATCTTGCCTCATTAATTTTCTAACTACAACCCAGCACACTCACTTCGCTCTCCTAACGCCAATCTACTACTCACTGTACCTCGATCTTGTCTATCTTGCCGCCAACTCTTCGCCCACATCCAGTCTCTGGCCTAGAATTCCCTTCCCCTTCGTACGTGACGGGCCATCACTCTGCCCACCTTCAAAGCCTTACTAAAATCCCCCTCTACTCCAAGAGTCTTTACTCTCATTTTCCTTACTCTCTCTCCCTTATACATCAATCCTGTACTTGGATTTGTGCCCTATATTCACCCCACCCCCATGTATATATCCTAAATTTATTTTAATAACTGTAAGTTCCTTGTGGGTTGGATAAGTGTCTACCAAATCTGTTAATTGTACTCTCCCAAGAGCTTCATACTAGTGCTCAATAAATACAATTGATTGATTGGTTACTGTATCAGCCTCCTCGCTGAACTCCCTGATTCCTGTCTCTCTCCATCCCAGTCCATACTTCACTCTGCTGCCCGGATCATTTTTCCACAAAAATGTGCAGTCCATATCCATTCCTCAAAAATCTCCAGTGGTTGCTCACCCACCTCCACATCAAATAGAAACTCCTTACCATCATCTTTAAGTCACTCAGTGAGCTCCCCACCTCATCATCATCATCTGCATGGTATTTATTGAGCCCTTAGTGTGTGCAGAGCACTGTTCTAAGCACTCGGGTGAATAAAGTACAACAGAGTTGGTAGACACATTCCCTGCCCACAGCGTGATCTCCGGCGCTCTGCACAAGTAAGCAACATGTAGTGTTCTGTACACCGTAGGTGTTCAGTAAATACTATTGAACAAAGGAGTGACTGATGTGAGCAGATGGACTCTGAGGAGATGAGCCACAGCATTTTGAAGTGCTCCCGCCCATTCTACATGTGGAAAGGGTTGCCGGTCAATTCTCAGTCAGTATCAACCGCTTTGAAACCCAAAGGGTGGCTAAATATAGACATTATCCTATATTTATATATAGACACATTACCCCGGTGCAGAATAATAACTGCCTTCAAAGGGACCTTATATTTTAGGAACTGGGAGGTTGGGCTGTGGATCTTAATTCTTGCTTAAAACCATGAAAAAGAGCTAAGAAGAGGAGGTCGGTAGGTTTTCTGAATCCAGGAGTATTTTCCTACTGTTTGTTTCTTCCCCCTGCAGCTACCAACATTAGCTTGGCGTGTGGCAACAAGGAGAGCGTTAGTTCTCCTTAAGCAAAGATTTTGCAAAGATTGGTGTTCCAAGAGATAGACACCCTCTAGAATGTAAGCTCACTGTGGACAGGGAATGTGTCTACCACCTCTACTGTGTTATGGTCTCCCAAGCACTTAGTACAGTGCTCTGCACACAATAAGCGTTCAATAAGTACAATTGATTGATTGGTAGAGGCAGGTCCCGATTGGAACAAATCTTCTAGTGCAGCAAGGACCTCTCTTTAGTCGCCAGTCTCGCCTCTGTCTTTGCAGCCACACATGCACACATAGATTGGAGCTTACGGTCAGTAACATCTTCCTGGAAACTGAAGGGCAGTCAGATATACTCCCTGCCTCCTCAACTGCTTTCCTACTCCTCCTGCAATCACCTACCTCTGAACTCTTGTATTCATAATCATATTGATGGTATTCGTTTAGCACTTACTATGTGCCAAGCACTCTTCTAAGCGCTGGGGTAGTTACAAGGTTATCAGGTTGAATGAAATCCTTGTCCCATTTGCGGGGGGGTGGTCACAGTCTTAATCCCCATTTTACAGATGAGGTTACTGAGGCCCCCAAGAAGTGAAGTGACTTGGCCAAGGTCACCCAGCAGACACCAGGCAGAGCTGGGATTAGAACCCATGACCTATTGACTCCCAGGTCTGGGCTCACCCCACACTAGTGGCAGTTGCTGTGGAGATCTGACTCCTGATTCAAAGGAAACGAACCTGCCAAACATGTTTTGCCTCTACGTGATGCTGGGGAACTCTGAGACATCTGCTAATCACCCAACCCTAGCCCTTCCCTGCCTCCCAGTTGGTCTACCTGATGATTATTTGCACATCTACTCAGGCGACTACTTGTGGTATGGAGTGAAGGGATGTGTGCGTGTGTGTGTGTGAGAGAGACTCCCTGAGATGTGTGTGAGAAGGAGTGGCTGAGTGAGTGAAGGTTTTAGGAGCTACTGAGAAGGTCTTGGGAGCTACAGAGTATGAGGGATCATGGAGGGTTGGCTTGGTGAGAAAACGTGTATGTCTGGGTGTATGAAACTGAAGTGGGGGCTGAGATGGAAAAATTGGGGGCCTTCCCTGTCATCATACCCTAACCTGGAAGGAGCCAAGCACCTCCATCAGTGTGTCTCTACGATATTGATTTTACTCATAGATAGATTCCCATGGTGGTGGAATACTCCTGCTGACCCTAAGGTTAGAAGAATAAATCAATAAATGGTATTTATTTAGTGTTTATTATGTGCAGAGCACTGTACTAAGTACTTGGGAGAGAATAATACAATAGAATTAGTGGACTTGTTCCCTGCCCATAAAGTGCTAATGATGACTGAATCCACCACTTTTGCTGTGTGACCTTGGGTCACATCCCTTCATTTATTCAGTCATATTTATTAAGTGCTTATTGTGTGTAGAGCACTGTACTAAGTGCTTGGAAAGTTTAATGCAACAATAAAGAGAGTGAATCGCTGCCAATAAACAGGCTCACAGTCTAGAGCGGGGGAGACAGACATCAATACAAGTAAATAGGCATTAATATAAATAAATAGAATGATAGATATATACATATGTGCTGTGGGACAGGGAAAGCGGGGGAAGAACAAAGGGAGCTAGTCAGGGTGATGCAGAGGGAGTGGGAGTTGAGGAAAAGTGGGGCTTAGTCTGGGAAGGCCTCTTGGAGGAGGTGCCTTCAGTAGGACTTAGAAAGGGGGAAGAGTGATTGACTGGCGGATTTGAGGAGGGAGGGCATTCCAGGCCAGAGGTTGGCAGCAAGACAGGCAAGATCGAAGCACAGTGAGAAGGTTAGCACCAGAGAAGTAGAGTGTGCGGGCTGGGATATAGAAAGAGAGGGGACGTGAGGTAAGAGGGGGCATGGAGATGGAGAACTTTAAAGCCGATAGTGAGAAGTTTTTGTTCAATACGGCGGTTGATAGGCAACAACTGGAGATCTTTGAGGAAGGGGGAGGACATGCTCTGAATGTTTCTGTAGAATGATAATCCAGGCTGCGGAGTGAAGTATGGACTGAAGTGGGGAGAGGCAAAAGGTTGGGAGATCAGAGAAGCAGCATGGCTCAGGGGAAAGAGCATGGTCTGGGGAGTCGGAGGTCATGGGTTCGAATCCCTGCTCCGCCACTTGTCAGCTGTGTGACTTTGGGCAAGTCACTTCACTTCTCTGTGCCTCAGTTCCCTCAACTGTCAAATGGGGGTTAAGACTGTGAGCCCCACATGGGACAACCTGATCACCTTGTATCCTCCCCAGTGCTTAGAACAGTGCTTTGCACATAGTAAGCGCTTAACAAATGCCATCATTATTATTATTATTAGATCAGAAAGGAGGCTGATGGAGTAATCTAGGTGGGATAGGATGAGTCACTGTACTAACATGATAGCGGTTTGGATGGAGAGGAAAGGGCAGATATTGGTGATGTTGTGAAGATGAGACCGGCAGGATTTGGTGATGGATTGGATATGCGGGTTGGATGACAGAGCCGAGTCAAGGATGACATCAAGGTTACGGACTTGTGAGATGGGAAGAATGGTTGTATTTTGGGAGGGAAGAGCTCTGTTTTGGACATGCTGAGTTTGAGGTGGTAGGAGGATATCTAAGTAGAGATGTCCTGAAGGCAGCAGGAAATGTGAACCTGGAGAGGGAGGGAGAAGTGGTGAAAAGATGTAGATTTGGGTATCCTCTGCACAGAGATGGTAGTTGAAGCCATGGGATCGAAGGAGTTCTTCAAGGGAGTGAGTGTAGATAGAGAATAGAAGAGGACTGAGGACTGAACCTTGAACCTTGAACCTTGAACGATCCCCACAGTCAGGGGATGGGAGGAGGAGAAGGAGCCCGTGAAGAAGACTGAGAATGAACAGCCAGAGAGCTAAGAGGAGAACCAGGAGAGAACAGAGTCAGTGAAGCCAAGGTTGGATAATGTATCCAGGAGAAGGGGATGGTCCACTGTGTCAAAGGGAGCTGAGAGGTCGAGGAGGATTAGAATGGAGGAGGAGCCTTTGGATTTGGCAAGAAGGAGATCATTGGTGACCTTTGAGAGAGTGGTTTCAGTGGAGTGAAGGGGACGGAAGCCAAATTAGAGGGGGTCCAGGAAAGAGTTGGAGGAGCTCTGTCTCAGTTTCCTCACCTGTAAAATGGGTATTCAGGGACTGTGACTGACCTGATTGCATTGTGTTTAGCACAGTGCCTGCCCATAGTGAGGGCATAACAAATACCAGTTAGTATCATTCTAATAATTATTATTTTCTGTAGTAGTAATAGTGTTTATTAAGCACTTGCTGTGTGCAGAGCCCTGCACTAAGTTCTGGGATGGGATACCCAGATGGAAATTAGACATGATCCCTGCCCCTCAGAGGGCTCCCAATCTAAAGTAACTCACACTGTACATTTGAAGTTTGGCTTTCCATCTTGGAATCCAGGATCTTACGGGCACACACTCGCTACCCTGAACTTAAACCCACCCACCTGCAGCCTGCAGTGGGGAAGGGATCCTCTCGAGACCCCTAGCTGTTCCAGAGGCTGGATACCATGATCCACTCTCCGCAGACTCTTCATCAGTCTTTCCTCCAGAGACCCACCGGTAACCAAAGGCGGAAAATAATTACTCCGGAGCAGCTGCGGATCTAACTAGGTCTCTTTTCTGCCTGGAGTCAGCGCCCTGCCTTTCATTTTGCCGTGATGATAGTTGCTGGCCCCTCGGCGGTAACCGGCCTTGGTGCGGAGGTGTGAATATTGCTGTGCAAGCAAGGATGAGCCAAGCTCTCAGAATAGCCCTTTGACGGTTACCTCATTCAGGTCCCCCGCAAAAATGCCAGTGCACCGCCTCTTCTATCCCTGCCCCTGCTGTTCTCTGTTGCCCCCACGATGATGGAGATGATGGGTTTTCTGTTTTCTGACTGATAATAACGATAATAATTGTGGTATTTCTTAAGCGTTTACTATGTGTCACACACTGTACTAAGCGCTGGAGTAGACACAAAGTAACCAGGTTCCCACATGGGGATCACAGTCTTACGTAGGAAGGAGAGCAGGTGTTGAATCCCTATTTGGCAGATGAGGGAACTGAAGCACAGAAAGGGGACTTGCCCAAGGTCACACAGCAGACAAATGGTAGAGCAGGGGTTAGAACTCAAGTCCTCTGACTCCCAGGCCCGTGCTCTTTCCCCTGAGACCTGCTGTCTGCCCACCCATTCTTCCCCCTTAGACCCAAGAGACGCCCAAGACATTTGGGGTAGGATTCCCAGGGGGTTCCATTCTGTGTTCTGGGGCAACTGGGTAGCTGCAAATAAGTTGCTTTGCAGCAACGGGCCCTGGGCTAGGGCTCAATTAGTTTCATAATAATAATAGCAGCAGCAGCATGGTCCAGTGGGTAGAATACAGGCCTGCAAGTCAGAAGGACCTGGGTTCTAGTTGTCTGCTGTGTAACATCTGTGGGCCTCAGTTATTTCATCTGTAAAAGGGGGATTAAAACCATAAACCCATAAGGGGCAGGGACTGTGACCAACCTGATTAGCGCTTAGAACAATACGTGACCCGTAGTAAGTGCTTAACAGATAACATTACTATTATTAGTAATCATAATAGTTGTGGTACAGGCTCACATGCTAAGACAAAGAGAGAACAGGTATTAAATCCCAAATTTAAACTCCTTGTGGGTAGGGGATATGTCTACTAACTCTGTTATGTTGTAGTCTTCCAAGCCCTTAGTACAGTCCTCTGCACTCAGTAAGTGCTCAGTAAATACCATTGATTGATTTTACAAATGAGAAAACTGAGGTACAGAGAAGTTAAGTGACTTTCCCCAGGTCACACAGCCGAAGAGGGGCAGAGCTCACAGTAGTAGTAGTAGTAGAGTAGTCGTAGCAGCAGCACTTTTTTAAAATGCCCAGAAGGTACTGTTGTTGACGTCTCATGCTGTCGAGTTATTCATTCATTCATTCATTCATTCATTCATTCATTCAATAGTATTTATTGAGCGCTTACTATGTGCAGAGCACTGTACTAAGCGCTTGGAATGTATAATTCGGCAACAGATAGAGACAATCCCTGCTCAATGACGGGCTTACAGTCTAATCGGGGGGACTTATGTCTGACCCATAGCGATGCCGTGGACACACCTCTTCCAGAACGCTCCACTTCCATCTGCAATCGTTCTGGTAGTGGATCCATAGAGTTTTCCTGATAAAATTATGGAAGCGGTTTACCGTTGCCTCCTTCCGCGCAGTCAACTCGGGTCTCCGCCCTCAACTCTCCCCCATGCCGCTGCTGCCCAGCATGGGTGAGTTTTGATTGCCTTCCATTTATTAGCCACTTCCCAAGCTAGAAATGGAATGGATAGGCCTCTGCTTGACTCTCCCTCCCATAGTTGAGACTGGTAGGGTACTGGAAACTCTCCAGGGGCAACTCTGAGAAGGGAGATACAGTATATTAGGGGTCTAGAAAGAAAGAATTATGCAGTGGCATATGTTCCCTGCCTGCAAGGAGTCTACATCTAACAGGGTAGACAAGCACAAATAGTTTCTCAACAGTACATGATATTCCAGATTGGATTCAAAAGCCCTTCTCTCTCCTCTTCCTTTCAACAGGATTAAAGCTACTTGCTACCGCGAGCAGCATCTCTAACCTCTGAGTTTTGCTCCCTCTCTTTTTGTGTACTCTCCCAAGACAAACACAAATACTGGTTCAGAGGGACCCTCCTAGAAATCCACCCAACTGATAGGCATAGTTCATGGCAGTAGATAAGAAAGTTGAACTTTGGATTCAGCTAATGTTTTGGCCTCAGTGTCCACTTTTCTAAGCAGTTATAATAAAACCACTTCCCAATGAAATAAGATAACACCATTTCTCTAATGAAATTAGGTATACTAACAGTTTCCTTCCATATCTGATGGGCCCATTGCTAGGCTGACTTGAATAATGCCTGAAGAGTACCCAGAGTTATGCAGAGAAAGAGGCTATACAACTAATTATTCCATTAATTATGGCATTTGTTAAGCACTTACTATGTGCCAGGCACTATACTAGGCACTGGGGTGGATACAAGCAAAACAGGTTAGACATAGCACCTGTTCCACATAGGGTTCACAGTCTTAATCCCCACTTTACAGATGAGGTAACTGAAGCACAGAGTAGTGAAGTGAATTGCCCAAGGGCACACAGCAAACAAGTGGTAGAGCCAGGATTAGAACTCAGGCCTTCATTCTGTTGTAGTCCCTTCTAATTCAATCAATTGATCCATCAATCATATGCATTAACTATGTACAGAGCACTGTACTAAGTGCTTGATAGAGTACAATATAACCAAGTTGGTAGATATGGTCCCTGCTTAAAACAAGCTGGGCCTAGTGGATAGACCATGGGCCTGGGACTCAGAAGGACCTGGGTTGGAAACCCAGCTCTGCTGCTTCTCTGACATGTGACCTTGAGCAAATCACTTCACTTCCTCTGTGCCTCAGTTACCTCATCTGTAAAAAAGGGGATTAAGACTGTGAGCCCCATGACTGGTTAACTTGTATATACCTCGGCACTTAGCACAGTGCCTGGCACATAGTGCCTGGCCTGGAATGTTAATGAACACCCTTAAAAAAAGTTTAAAGTCTAGAGGACCATTCTAATGTTCTAATTACATTTTTAAAACACTGCTAATGAGGCAACACAGCTGATCACTGCAGTTAGATGGTAGCTTTTGCCAAGACAGAAACATTTCACTGTTCCTTTCTCTCCTATATCCCAAAGGTTGTGGAGAGGGGAAAGAGAGAACTGTTAGCAATAGAGAGTTGATGTATTAAAACCCTTCATTATTTTCAAAGTATGTATGCATTAGACAATAAAATGGATCTAAGGCTGAGGAAATATACCTTAATGTGCACATAAGGCAATGGATTATCGAAAAACAGATTATTCTTAGTTTCAGAATAGAATTAGGGAAAGTCAGAGGAAACCCTGATAGCAACACAGAAATCAATCAGTCCATCAATCATTATGGAAACCATGAGTATCCAATGAGCGCTTATTGTGTGCAAAGCACTGTACTAAGCACTTGGAAGAAGACAGTAAAATTTGCAGATTTGGTCACTGCCCACAAGTGGCTAATTGTTGTTTGTGATTCATTGTTACTGTTTCTCCACTGTCTTGGACCCATTTAGGTTGTGGTACAGGAACTGATTTAATCATCCAGTATTGACAGCACTTTACCAAGGTAAATAAAATCAGATTAGATGCAGTCCCTATATCACCCGTTGCTAACAGTCTAAGGGAAAGGGAGAATAGGTATTTAAACCCCATTTTATGAAAGATGAAACCGAGGCACAGAGAAATTAAGTGACTTGTCCAAGGCAAATGCCAGAACCTAGATTAGAACCCGGGTCTCCTGATTCCCAGTCCCATGGTCTTTCCACTAGGCCCTGCTGCTTTGTATTTAGCATAGTACTTATCACATAGTATTATCAATCAAATCATATTTATTGAGCACTTACTGCATGCGGAGCACTGTACTAATTCATTCAATAGTATTTATTGAGCGCTTACTATGTGCAGAGCACTGTACTAAGCGCTTGGAATGTACAATTCGGCAACAGATAGAGACAATCCCTGCCCATTGATGGGCTTACAGTCTAATGGGGGATACAGACAGACAAAAACAATAGCAATAAATAGAATCAAGGGGAGGTACACCTCATTAACAAAATAAATAGGGGAATAAAAATAAATACAAATGAGCAGAGGAGCACAGTGCTGAGGGGAGGGGAAGGGAGAGGCGGAGGAGCAGGGGGGGGGGAAGAGGATTTAGCTGAGGGGAGGGGAAGGGGGGGCAGAGAGGCAGCAGAGGGAGCAGAGGGAAAAGGGGAAGCTCAGTTTGGGAAGGCCTCTTGGAGGAGGTGAGCTCTCAGTAGGGCTTTGAAGAGGGGAAGAAAGTTAGTTTGGCGGAGGTGAGGAGGGAGGGCATTCCAGGACAGCGGGAGGACGTGGGCCAGGGGTCAACGGCGGGATAGGCGAGAACGGGGGATGGTGAGGAGGTGGGCGGCAGAGGACCGGACCCTACGGGGTGGGCAGTAGAAAGAGAGAAAGAAGGAAGGAGAGGTAGGAGGGGGCAAGGTGATGGAGAGCCTTGAAGCCTAGACTGAGAAGTTTTTGTTTCATGCGGAGGTTGATAGGTAACCACTGGAGGTTTTTAAGAAAGGGAGTGACATGCCCAGAGCGTTTCTGCAGGAAGATGAGCCAGGCAGCGGAATGAAGAATAGACTGGAGCGGGGAGAGACGGGAGGAAGGGAGATCAGAGAGAAGGCTGACACAATAATCCAGCCGGGATATTATGAGAGCCTGTATCAGTAAGATAGCCGTTTGGGTGGAGAGGAAAGGGTGGATCTTGGCGATATTATAAAGGTGAGACCAGCAGATCTCGGTGATGGATTGGATGTGTGGGGTGAATGAGAGAGCCGAGTCAAGGATGACACCGAGGTCGCGGGCTTGAGAGACGGGAAGATGGTCATACCATCCACAGTGATAAGGAAGTCAGGGAGAGGACAGGGCTTGGAAAGGAAGATAAGGAGCTCAGTTTTGGACATGTTGAGGTTTAGGTGGCAGGCAGGCATCCAGGTAGAGACGTCCCGGAGGCAGGAGGAGATATGAGCCTGAAGGGAGGGGGAGAGGACAGGGGCAGAGATGTAGATCTGTGTCATCTGCGTAGAGATGATTGTTGAAGCCAGGAGAGCGAAGGAGAGCGAATGAGTTCACCAAGGGAGTGAGTGTAGATGGAGAACAGAAGAGGGCCAAGAACTGACCCTTGAGGAACTCCTACAGTTAGAGGATGGGAGGGGAAGGAGGACCCCGTGAAGGAGACCAAGAATGAATGGCCAGAAAGATAAGAGGACAGAGTCCGTGAAGCCAAGGTGAGATAAGGTGTGGAGCAGAGGGGATAGTCAACAGTGTCAAAGGCAGCTGAGAGGTCAAGGAGGATTAGGATAGAGTAGGATAGAGGTCATGGGTGACCTTTGGGAGAACAGTCTCGGTAGAGTGGAGGGGACAGAAGCTAGATTGGAGGGGGTCCAGGAGAGAATTGGAGTTAAGGAATTCTAGGCAGCGAGTGTAGACAATTAGAACTAGAGGCTTGGAAAGGAAGGGTAGTAGGGAGATAGGGGGATAACTGGAAGGGGAAGTGAGGTCGAGAGAGGGTTTTTTTAGGATGGGGGAGACATGGGGATGTTTGACAGGGGTAGATATCTTGGAGGACAGGACCATTCTAAACCAGACTCAGCTAGAGGGAAAACCCAGAGAGTTGGAGATTGTCATGATGTGCAGGGGACATGGAAGAGCTTAGCATGAGATGGGTGGAATTCATGCTTGGGCAGGTCAGGGGTGATTCCTGGAGGGAATTCACCAGACCATCAGGAAGCTTGTGGGTGTAAAACAGGTTGGCTTGACCTAGGGATATTTGGCTCTTTAAGCTTTCTGGAGGCCAAATGCCTGCCCCATCCCTGCCTCCTCTCCACTTTTTCGAAGGTGACAAGAAGGATGGTAGGATGGCAGAGAGCCAAGAGGGACTGACACCCCCGTCACACTGTTTCGATTAGCCATGTCAATGGGCTCTTCCTGTTGAGGATCAGCCTCTGGGTGTCCTGTTCTTGGCAGAGGCTTTGCTCAAGGAAAACATCCACCTCTCCTGATTGATGCCCGACAGCCTGGTCTGTCTGCTGCAGCGGTTTCCGTGCTGCCTACTGCTATTTCATATTTGAGAAGGTGCTTCGCTCTGTCTCGATCTTGATTATTCTGTCCTCTAGACTTGTGTGTGCCCCCTTTCCCTCTTCTAGACTGTAAACTCACTGTGGGCAGGGAATATATCTGTGTATTGTTATACTATACTTTTCCAAGCGCTTAATACAATTTTCTGCATGCGGTAAGCACTCAATAAATACGACTGACTGACTTTCAGGTCCCTGTGGAGTGGCTGCCTGGGTAGCCTGCTGCCTTCTGTTCTTCTCAAGTGACTGTCCATGTGGAGCTGTGCTGCTTTGAGTGTTGCTTTGAGGCTGGTGAACTCACTGTACTCCAAGACCCCTTTCTGAGGAATCTGGTCCCACCATCTGTTGCTGTGTTTGGTTGGTAGGAGATGTTGGTGAATGGCTTTAGAATCTTCCTTTTCAGTTGGTTCCAGGTCTCACGGGTTCCAGATCTCATGGCCATTGAGGAGTTCGGACACCTTGACAAGTTTGCAGATGTACAACTTTTGTATTGTATACTCTCGAGTGCCTATTACAGAGCTCCGTACATAGTAAGCACTCAATAAATACTACTGATTGATTAATAAACTGATAGACATGTACCCAAGTACATATCTTTAACACTTGGCTCCTTCCTCTCCTGTAATTTATTATAGTGTCTGCTTCACTCACTAGACTGTAAACTCCTTGTGTGCAGGGAACGTGTCTACCATCTCTATTATATTGTACTCTGTCAAGCGTTTAGTACAGTGCTCTGAACATAAGTGTTAAATAAATACCATTGATTGCTATCTTGGGCCATACTGCGAGACAGCCCTGGCATCTGCTGCACCCTGTAACCCTGCCATTTTGGAACTAGTCACTTCCTGGGCTGATGTTGTGGCAAAACTCACAATTGCTTGGTGAGATGAGACCTTCGGCCCCTCCTTTACACAACTTTTCTAGAATGCTTCATCTTCCCAAAGTGGCAGCCAATTTCATTCATTACCCTCCAATCCATCCAATAATCACGAGTGAGTTTCACTCCCCCCGCTCCCTGCCCCACACATCATTTTTCAGAGGAGGAAACTGAATCACCCATTTCTATGGCACTTGGTTTTAATCTTCCCTAAGCAGTTGGGAGAGTACAATATAACAGACACATTCCCTGCCCACCACAAGTTTGCATTCTAGAAGATGAACCTCCTTTTCAAAGAAGACATCAGTAGTGGATAGAGTATGGGTGAGGGAGTTAGGAGGATCTGGGTTCTATCTGGGTTCACACTGAGAAGCAGCGTGGCGCAGTGGAAAGAGCACGGGCTTTGGAGTCAGGGCTCATGAGTTCGAATCCCAGCTCTGCCACTTGTCAGCTGTGTGACTGTGGGCAAGTCACTTAACTTCTCTGTGCCTCAGTTCCCTCATCTGTAAAATGGGGATGAAGACTGTGAGCCCCATGTGGGACAACCTGATTCTCCTGTGTCTACCCCAGCGCTTAGAACAGTGCTCTGCACATAGTAAGCGCTTAACAAATACCAACATTATTATTCTAATCCTGACCCCAACTTGTACCTGCTGTGTGACCTCAGGCAATCATTTAACTTCTCTGTGCCTCAGTCACCTCATCTGAAAAATGGGATTAAGACTCAGCCCCATGTGGGGCATGAACTGTGTGTCCAACTTGATTAGTTTGTGTCTACTCCAGAGCTTAGTACAGTGCCTGTCAAATAGTTAGCGCTTAACAAATACCATTAAAAAATAAGTTCAACTACAAATACATGTCTGCCTAAAAAAAAACAATGCAGCATCCACAGTCCCAGGAACACTGGCACACAAGAAGTTGGTTTCTTGTTGTGTTGTACTTAGTGTTTGCAGCACTCGGTCCTGTTTTATCTTTGCCTCCTTTGTCTCTCTTTCCTAGAAAAGTTTTGGCTAAAAGAGAGTGGCTCCTTTCTTAATGATAGTGCACCAAGCTCGCTTATACTCAGCAACTGGCTCCCAGTTTTCAGCTGACACACAACAATGTCTGAGCCCTTGTATCACCATGTCTTTAAAATGCTTCCTCTGTCCTCCTTGTTTCCAGCTTCCCAATTTCAGCTCTAGCACATAGTAAGCCCTTAACAAATACCACAACTATCAAACCAATTCCCTCAGGGAGACGGACGCCCACTGAGGCTTGAAGGAAGCATTTCTTCCTTCAGCAGGTGATATGGGGATGGAATTCCTTCCCTCAGGAAACAGTACAGGTGGAAAATAGCGGCAGGTTAAAGAGGGGTTTGGGTAATTACGTGGACAAATGGGTTACTAGAGGAAAAGTTGGGAAAATTTAAAGGAAAAGCTGAGGCAATTAGATGATCTATCTCTAACTCTCCTCCTTCCTCTCCTACTACATCCCAGCTTGTACACGTCACTCCTCTCAAGACAAGCTACTCACTGAGCCTCCTTCTCCTCCAGGTCCCAACCTCTTCTGGCTGGAATGGACTAAGTGAGCTCCCCCTTCACAGCTGGCAGACCATTGCTCTCCCAGACTTCAAAGTCCTCCTAAAATCACCTCTCCTCCAGGAGAGCTTCCCTGATTAGTCTCATCGCCTCACCTGATATCCTCCACCTACTGCCACTTCAGCATTTCTGCCGTCACCCAAGCACTTGAGTCCTCAGCCCTCAGCAGTGCTTGTGCGCGTACCTTTACACTCAATTGCTTCCTCGCTAAACTGTAAACTCCTTGAAGGCAGGGATCCTATCTACCACCTCTAACGTACTCTCCCAGTGCTTGGTACAGTGCTCTTTAAGTGCTCAATAAATACCACTGATGGATCCATTAGTTTATTTTACTGTTTGCCTCCCCCAGTCAATCAATCAAGGACCTGGGTTCTAATTCTGACTCCACCACTTGTTTGCCACGTGACCTTACCACAGCAGCGTGGCTTAGGGGAAAGAGCACAGGCTTGGGAGACAGAGATCACAGGTTCAAATCCCGGCTCTGCCATTTGTCAGCTGTGTGACTGTGGGCAAGTCACTTAACTTCTCTGTGCCTCAGTTACCTCCTCTGTAAAATGGGGATTAACACTGTGAGCCTCCTGTGGGACAACCTGATTACCCTGTATCTACCCCCGTGCTTAGAACAGTGCTCTGCACATAGTAAGCGCTTAACAAATACCAACATTATTATTAGAATGGAGAAGCAGCATGGCTCAGTGGAAAGAGCATGGGCTTTGGAGTCAGGGCTCCTGAGTTCGAATCCCAGCTCTGCCACTTGTCGGCTGTGTGACTGTGGGCAAGTCACTTAACTTCTCTGGGCCTCAGTTCCCTCATCTGTAAAATGGGGATTAAGACTGTGAGCCCCACGTGGGACAACCTGATTCCCCTGTGTCTACCCCAGCGCTTAGAACAGTGCTCGGCACATAGTAAGCGCTTAACAAATACCAACATTATTATTATTATTATATGGGAAGTAGCGTGGCTCAGTGGAAAAGAGCCTGGGCTTCGGAGTCAGAGGTCATGAGTTCGACTCCCGGCTCTGCCACTTGTCAGCTGTGTGACTGTGGGCAGGTCACTTAACTTCTCTGGGCCTCAGTTACTTCATCTGTAAAATGGGAATTAACTGTGAGCCTCATGTGGGACAACCCTGTATCTACCCCAGTGCTTAGAACAGTGCTCTGCACTTAGTAAGCGCTTAACAAATACCAACATTATTATTATTATTATTATTATTATTAATTTCTATCTGCCTATAGATAGATATACCTCATATATCTATAGATATACCTCATTTATAAAATGGGGACAAATACTGTGAGCCCAGTGTGGGACACTGACTGTGTCCAACCTGATCATCATTCATCCAATCGTATTTATTGAGCACTTGCTGGGTGCAGAGCACTGTACTGAGAACTTGGGAGAGTACAATCTCTCCCAAGCTAGAGAAGCAGCATGGCTCAGTGGAAAGAGCACGGGCTTGGGAGTCAGAGGTCATGGGTTCGAATCCCGGCTCTGCCACCTGTCAGCTGTGTGACTTCGGGCAAGTCACTTAACTTCTCTGTGCCTCAGTTACCTCATCTGTAAAATGGGGATTAAGATTGTGAGCCTCACGTGGGACAACCTGATTCCACCACTTGCCAGCTGTGTGACTTTGGGCAAGTCACTTAACTTCTCTGTGCCTCAGTTACCTCATCTGTAAAATGAGGATTAAAACTGTGAGCCTCACGTGGGACAACGTGATCACCCTGTATCCCCCAGCGCTTAGAACAGTGCTTTGCACATAGTAAGCGCTTAAAAAATACCACCATTTATTTCACCCCTTTTATTAACACAACTATATTGTATCATACTGTATCATGTTGCTATATTAGCACTACTGTATTGTATCATATTGTATCATGTTGCTATATTACCGATTTCGCTTATTACTGTTTATTGTTGTCAGTGCTGCCACCCACCTCTCTGGCCTCGCCATGTCCCTCCTCCCCCCCTCCCCCCTCCCGCCCCTTCCTATCCTCCCCTTCCCCTTCCCCTTCCCCTCTCTCGCTCAGCTCTTTCCCGCTCTCTCCTCTGTCTCCTCCCCCCCGCCTCTCTCCCGCCCTTGAACCCCACTTTACCAGCGCTACCCCTCTTCCCCCTCCCCCTACTCTTCCCCCCACCAAACCCCCTCTTCACCCCCTCCCCCCTTCTCTCTTCCCCACCCATGCCCCATCCCAGTCCTCTTGTCCCACCGCCACCCCTCATCCCCCTCTCCTCGTCCAGGGCCCCGCCACCTCCTTCCCATCCAAACCCTCCCCTCCCCCCGCCCTTCTCCCCCTCCTCCCCTTGCACCCACAGCTACTTTCAAGTGTGGCCTCTGGAACCCCCGCTCTATTACAGGCAAGCTATCTTTCATCCATGACCTTTTCCTCTCCCGCTCTCTCCTCCTCCTCGCCCTTTCGGAAACGTGGCTCTCTCCCGAAGACACGGTCTCCGCCGCCTCTCTCTCCGGCGGAGGCCTCTCCTTCTCCCACTCCCCCAGACTCACCGGTAAGGGAGGAGGCGTCGGCTTCCTCCTCTCGCCCCAATGCCGCTTCCGCACTATCCCTCCTCCCCCCTCCCTCTCCTTCCCCTCCTTCGAAGCCCATATCATTCGCCTCTACCACCCACTCCAGTTACTTGTCGCCGTCATCTACCGCCCTCCCGGTCCCACCTCCGACTTCTTCAACCACCTTGACCCCTTTCTCACCTTCCTTCTCTCCTTCTCTCTGCCCACTCTGATCCTCGGAGACTTCAACATCCATACGGATGTACCCGAAGACTCCTCTGCCGCCCGCCTGCTATCCCTCCTCGACTCTGCCGACCTCCTCCTCCACCGTACCGCGCCCACTCACCGACTCGGTCACACCCTCGATCTCGTCATCTCCTACCGCTGCACTGTCTCCTCCCTCACCAACTCTGAAATCCCTCTCTCTGACCATAACCTTCTCACCTGCCTCATCTCTCACACTCCCTCCCCCTGCAAATCTTCGCTACTGCCCCACAGAGACCTCCGCTCTCTCGATCCCATCCGTCTTTCCAATAGCATCTCGCCTCACCTTGCCTCCCTGTCCTCTCTTCCCACTCTCGACGAGCGGGTCTCCGCTCTCAACTCCACCCTCTCTACTCATCTCGACTCTCTCGCCCCCCTTTCCCTCCGCCGCTCTCGCTCCACTAACCCACAGCCCTGGATCACCTCCTCCGTCCGCCTCCTACGCTCCTATGCTCGAGCTGCTGAGCGCTGCTGGCGAAAGTCCAAGCACCAAGCCGACCTCACACACTTCAAATTTATCCTTTCCTGCCTTAACTCTGCCCTCTCCTCCGCCAGGCAAAGCTTCTTCTCCTCCCTCATCGACACCCATGCCCGTCACCCCCGCCGATTGTTCCGGACCTTTAACTCTCTCCTTAGGCCCCCTGTTCCTCCCCCTCCCCCATCTCTCACCCCCAATGATCTGGCCACCTATTTCCTCACGAAAATCAACACGATCAGGTCTGAGCTCCCCAAAGTCACCCCTCCGCCTCTCCCCTCCCCCCACCAACCCCCTCCCCTACTTTCCCATCCTTCCCTGCAGTATCCTCAGAGGAGATCTCCTCCCTCCTTGCAAGTGCCACCCCCTCCACCTACGCCTCGGACCCCATTCCCTCTCACCTTATTAAAACCATCGCCCCTGCCCTCCTCCCTTCCTTAACTTCTATTTTTAACCACTCAATCTCCAAGGGCTCCTTCCCTTCTGCCTTCAAACATGCCCACGTCTCCCCCATCCTAAAAAAACCCGCTCTTGACCCCACTTCCCCCTCCAGTTATCGTCCTATCTCCCTACTACCCTTCCTTTCCAAAATCCTAGAACGAGTCGTCTACAATCGATGCCTAGAATTCCTTAACTCCCATTCTCTCCTAGACCCCCTCCAATCTGGCTTCCGTCCCCTCCACTCTACCGAGACTGCTCTCTCTAAGGTCACCCGTGACCTCCTTCTTGCCAAATCCAATGGCTCCTACTCCATTCTGATCCTCCTTGACCTCTCTGCTGCCTTTGACACTGTCGACCATCCCCTCCTCCTCCATACCTTATCTCACCTTGGCTTCACGGACTCTGTCGTCTCCCGGTTCTCCTCTTACCTCTCTGGCCGATCATTCTCGGTCTCCTACGCTGGAGCCTCCTCCCCCTCCCATCCTTTAACTGTTGGAGTTCCTCAAGGGTCAGTTCTTGGCCCTCTTCTGTTCTCCATTTACACTCACTCCCTCGGTGAACTCATCCGCTCTCATGGCTTTGACTACCATCTCTACGCAGATGACACGCAGATCTACATCTCCGCCCCTGTCCTCTCCCCCTCCCTTCAGGCTCGCATCTCCTCCTGCCTCCGGGACGGCTCCACCTGGATGTCGACCCGCCACCTAAAACTCAACATGAGCAAGACTGAGCTCCTCATCTTCCCTCCCAAACCCGGTCCGCTCCCAGACTTCTCTATCACCGTGGATGGCACGACCATCCTTCCCATCTCTCAGGCCCGCAATCTCGGTGTCATCCTTGACTCGTCCCTCTCGTTCACCCCACACATCCTATCCGTTACCAAGACCTGCCGGTTTCACCTCTACAATATCGCCAAGATCCGCCCTTTCCTCTCCACCCAGACGGCTACCTTACTATTACGGGCTCTCGTTATATCCCGGCTAGACTACTGTGTCAGCCTTCTCTCTGACCTCCCTTCCTCCTCTCTTGCCCCGCTCTGGTCTATTCTTCACTCCGCTGCCCGGCTCATCTTCCTGCAGAAACGATCTGGGCATGTCACTCCCCTTCTTAAACAACTCCAGTGGTTGCCTATCAACCTCCGCTCCAAACAAAAACTCCTCACTCTAGGCTTCAAGGCTCTCCATCACCTTGCCCCTTCCTACCTCTCCTCCCTTCTCTCTTTCTACCGCCCACCCCGCACGCTCCGCTCCTCTGCCGCCCACCTCCTCACCGTCCCTCGGTCTCGCCTATCCCGCCGTCGACCCCTGGGTCACGTCCTCCCGCGGTCCTGGAACGTCCTCCCTCCTCACCTCCGCCAAACTGATTCTCTTTCCCTCTTCAAAACCTTACTTAAAAATCACCTCCTCCAAGAGGCGTTCCCAGACTGAGCTCCTCTTCCCCCTCTACTCCCTCTGCCATCCCCCCTTTACCTCTCCGCAGCTAAAGCCTCCTTTTCCCCTTTTCCCTCTGCTCCTCCACCTCCCCCTTCCCATCCCCACAGCACTGTACTCGTCCGCTCAACTGTATATATTTTCGTTACCCTATTTATTTTGTTAATGAATTGTACATCGCCTTGATTCTATTTAGTTGCCATTGTTTTTACGAGATGTTCTTCCCCTTGACGCTGTTTAGTGCCATTGTTCTTGTCTGTCCGTCTCCCCCGATTAGACTGTAAGCCCATCAAACGGCAGGGACTGTCTCTATCTGTTGCCGACTTGTTCATCCCAAGCGCTTAGTACAGTGCTCTGCACATAGTAAGCGCTCAATAAATACTATTGAATGAATGAATGAATACCCCAGTGCTTAGAATAGTGCTCTGCAAATAGTAAGCGCTTAACAAATACCAACATCATTATTATTATTACAGTGCCTGGCATATAGTAAGCACTTAACAAATACCATTAAAAAAAATAGTATCCCTCACTAGACTGTAAGCTACTTAAGGCCTGGGATCATGCCTATCAACATTGTTGGCCTCTTCCAAGCACTCAGTACAGTGCTCTACACACAGTGAGTGCTCAGTAAATACCCTTGATTGACTGATGTCCAGGAAGACAACATTCATTCATTCATTCAAATGTAATTATTGAATGTTTCCTGCGTGCAGAGCATTATACTAAACACTTGGGAGAGTACAATATAATAATAAACAGACCCATTCCCTGCCGCAGTGAACTTACAGTCTAGAGGGGGAGACAGACATTAATATAAATAAATAAATTATTCATTCATTCATTCATTCAATAGTATTTATTGAGCGCTTAATATGTGCAGAGCACTGTACTAAGCACTTGGCAAGTCGGCAACAGATAGAGACAGTCCCTGCCATCTGACGGGCTTACAGTCTAATCGGGGGAGGCGGACAGACAAGAACAATGGCAATAAATAGAGTCAAGGGGAAGAACATCTCGTAAAAACAATGGCAACTAAATAGAATCAAGGCGATGTACAATTCATTAACAAAATAAATAGGGTAACGGAAATATATACAGTTGAGCGGACGAGTACAGTGTTGTGGGGATGGGAAGGGAGAGGTGGAGGAGCAGAAGGGAAAGGGGAAAAAGAGGGTTTAGCTGCGGAGAGGTAAAGGGGGGGGTGGCAGAGGGAGTAGAGGGAGAAGAGGAGCTCAGTCTGGGAAGGCCTTTTGGAGGAGGTGAGTTTTAAGTAGGGTTTTGAAGAGGGGAAGAGAATCAGTTTGGCGGAGGTGAGGAGGGAGGGCGTTCCAGGACCGCGGGAGGACGTGGCCCAGGGGTCGACGGCGGGATAGGCGAGACCGAGGGACGGTGAGGAGGTGGGCAGCGGAGGAGCGGAGCGTGCGGAGTGGGCAGTGGAAAGAGAGAAGGGAGGAGAGGTAGGAGGGGGCAAGGTGATGGAGACCCCTGAAGCCTAGAGTGAAAAGTTTTTGTTTTGTGTGCAGGTTGATAGTAAGTGCTTAACAAATACCATAATTATTTATGGAGAGTAATTGTCTGTTGCATTTGAGGAGGGAGGTTGTTCCAAGGTGTTCCAGCCCAGGGGGCGAGGGATGAGGGGTCTGTGGACGAGACGGACAAGATCGAGGTAGAGCAAGAGGGTTAGCATTAGAGGAGTGAAGTGTGCTGGTTGGGCTGTAGTAGGAGAGGAACGAGGTGAGATAGGAAAGGGCAAAGTGATTGAGTGCTTTGAAGCCACTGGTAAGGAGTTTTTGCTTGATGCAGAGGTTGATAGGCAACCTTTGGAGTTTTTTGAGGGGGAAGGCAGTGACATGTCCTGAACGTTTTTGTAGAGAAAGGATCTGGGCAGCAGAGTGAATTATGGACTGGAGTGGGGAGCGACAGATGGCTGGGAGGTCAGCAAGGAGGTTGACACAGTAATCAAGTCAGGATAGGATAAGTGATTATATTAACGTAGTAGCAGTCTGGTTGGAGAGGAAAGAGCTTCCTCCAACTTTGAGCTTCCTAAAACACGCCATGGCCTATCTAAGGATTTAAATGGTCCCTTCAGGTTTTCAGCTGGAGAGATGGGAGCCAGTCCTCTCTCAAGACAGAATCCTTGGGATTTCAGGTTGATTACCTTTGGCTTTCTCATGAAAAAGAATTTATTTACAAGCAAAATGAGGTGTCGCTTTGTCCGGGCCAAGAGTTCCCCCTCTGGGGCTCATAATAATGCTGATTTAGATAAGAATCCGGCAGTGTCAGTCTCAGCCTAGAGCCTATAAATAAAATCTCTGAGTCTTGGTTTCCACAAGATGCTGCTTATTCAGAACCCCCATCTCATTTTTAAAGATTTGTGTAAACTCATTCACCTCACACACCAAATGAGAAATGAATGAACACTGCTCTTTTTGAACAGAACCGTATATTTACGGAAGAAGGCTTCTTGTGTAAATAGCTGGTCTAGAATATAACTACTGAATTAGTAATGAACACCTTACAGTCCATGCTGAGGGGTGGCGATGAAAAACGTAGAATTAATGGAGGCAGGAAGAAACCCATCAAAGGAATATATTTACTCCGAACCGAAAAATGACTGAAAATGAGAGTCAGTTAATTAGGGAGGATGTAAGTCAAAAATATCAGGCTTTCATTTTTATGATAATAAAATATCACTCAACTCACCTTGCAATGGCACCTCGATTATATTTACACAGTATAAAGAAAACAATGCTATTCATCACAGCTGTGTATTGTAGGCATAATAGTAGCATTGTGTGTGTGTGTATTGAGGGAGGTAACTTGTTGGGTCTGCATGGGGCTAACTTAATGGCAGGTTGGAAATATTTTTCAGAATCCCCATGTTTCTTAAAATTGATCAATCATATTTATTGAGTACTCACTGTGTGTAGAGCACTGTACTAAGTACATGTCTGTGCGGTACGATTGAATGAATGAATGAACCCAGTTTGTATCCTTATATACTGTTGCCTCCCTTATCTATAATTTATTTTAATGTGCCTCTACCTTGCTAGATTATAAACTCCTTGAGGGCAGGGATTGCATCTACCCAGACTGTTGTACTCCCCCAAGGACTTAGTACAGTGCTCTGCATACTGGAAATGCTTGATAAGTACCTCTGAACCATTGATTGAAAGCATCATTTGATCTCAAGCCCCACAAGGTGCAGCAAAATATGCAGAGGATGCAGAAATTTAGTTCCTGAGGAGAGAAGACAGATCTAAAGCCATAGTCAGAGAAAGAGACAGAGGGGTAGACTGGGAAAGAAAGACCCAAGAAGGTCCATACACACACAGGATTCAAGGCCTCTCAACCCACACACCCCGTTTTACAAAATCTGCTCTCTTCATAGAGCGGAGCAGCATGGCACAGTGGATAGAGCATGAGCCTGGGAAGCAGGGGGTCATGGGTTTTAATCCTGCCTCCGCCACTTGTCTGCTGTGTGACCTTGGGCAAGTCACATTACTTCTCTGGGCCTCAGTTACCTCATCTGTAAATGGGGATTAAGACTGCGAGCCCCATGTGGATCAGGAACTGTGTCCAAAATGATTTGCTTATAACCACACCTGTGTTTAGTACAGTGCCTGGCACATTCATTCATTCAATAGTATTTATTGAGCACTTACTATGTGCAGAGCACTGTACTAAGCACTCGGAATGTACAATTTGGCAACAGATAGAGTCAATCCCTGCCCATTGATGGGCTTACAGTCTAATCGGGGGAGACAGACAGACAAAAACAATAGCAATAAATAGAATCAAAGGGATGTACTTCTCATTAACAAAAATAAATAGGGTAATAAAAATATATACAAATGAGCGGACGAGCACAGTGCTGAGGGGAGGGGAAGAGAGGGGGGAGGAGCAGAGGGAAAGGGGGAAGTTCAGTCTGGGAAGGCCTCTTGGAGGAGGTGAGCTCTCAGTAGGGCTTTGAAGAAGGGAAGATAATTAGTTTGGCGGTGAGGAGGGAGGGCATTCCAGGACAGCGGGAGGACGTGGGCCAGGGGTCGACGGCGGGATAAGCGAGACCGAGGGACGGTGAGGAGGTGGGCAGCAGAGGAGCGGAGCGTGCGGAGTGGGCAGTGGAAAGAGAGAAGGGAGGAGAGGTAGGAGGGGGCAAGGTGATGGAGACCCCTGAAGCCTAGAGTGAAAAGTTTTTGTTTTGTGTGCAGGTTGATAGTAAGCGCTTAACAAATACCATAATTATTTTTTCACCTGTCACCCCTCCCTAGCTCCCTCTCTTTGCTCTTCTAAGCTCACTTCCAACTGTTCACTTCTTCCACCTTTGTCCCACACAGTTCTCCTGCCCTAAATCCTATGGGTGACAGCTGAAGCGGGACAGAAACCTTTAACACTAACAGCACACAGGGAAAGTTGGAGGCAGGCTGGCCAGAATATCTCAGAGGGAAGCAAGAGCTGATTTAGTTTCACACAGCAATCAATTAATCAGTGTTATTTACTGAGCATTTATTCTGCTCAGGACACTGTACTAAATGCTTGGCAGAGCACCACTGAGTTGGTAGACTTGATCTTGGCAATCTGGAGCTTGGTTTGGGGGGAAAGTCACCTAGTGTTTGTTTTTTGGTTTTTTTAGTTTAAGTACTTACTATGTGCTAGGCACTGTACTAAGTGCAGAGGTAGATAAAGAGTAATCAGGTTGGACACAGTCCATGTCCCACGTGAGGCTCACAGTCTTAATCCCTATTTTACATTTGAGGGAACTGAAGCACAGAGACAAGTTAAGTGACTTGCCTAAGGTCACACAGCGGTCAAGTGACAGAATCAGAATTAGAACCCAGGTCCTTCTGACTCCCAGGCCTGTGCTCTCTATCCTTTAGGCCATGCTGCAATCTCAGAACCAAGCTATAAGTCAACACCCTTTCATTGTTCAGCCACCCACAGCAGGCTGCTCAGCCCTTCATCAGCTAAAATAAAAGATAAAAATAAACGAATCAAAGGGAACATAAAGAAGATAGTTCTCTCAATTATTCCAGCTCTACTTTATTGTACTCTCCCAGTTGCTTTGTTCTATGCTCTGCACACAGTAAGCACTCAATCAATACTATCATTTGCTTGAATGATTTATTGATCGGATGACATGTCTCTGGGTGGGGTGTGGAGGAGGGGTGCTCCTTGACCCTTCTGAGGTCAGAAGACAGACCCTTTCTGCACGACAACATGTTAATCAGGCTAAATCCTTTAAGATGACTCCCAAAACAAGTGGTTTATATCAGCTCCTGATTGTTTTCTTCATAGTTTAAACTATAGTTTAAACTATGAAGTCGCTGGATTTTTACGAGATGTTCTTCCCCTTGACTCTGTTTAGTGCCATTGTTCTTGTCTGTCCGGCTCCCCCGATTAGACCGTAAGCCCGTCAAACGGCAGGGACTGTCTCTATCTGTTGCCGACTTGTTCATTCCAAGCACTTAGTACAGTGCCCTGCACATAGTAAGCGCTCAATAAATACTATTGAATGAACGAATGAGGAAAATTAAAGCCGAAGCCTCCCTGGAGCCAGGGTGTGGCTGGGGGATGGAGAGGCCTCCTTGGATGGGGTGGAATCTAGGGCCACCATACTGCCCACCACATCACAATCCCATACCGCATCACAGTCCCGCACCACGTCACAAACTACACCACATCACAATCTCACACTGCATCACAATCCCACTGTCTGCATAGCCATAGCTGTCCCGGCTCCTCAGGGAGCAGACCCACTGGGGGCAGGACAGGAGGGGTGGGAGCCAGGGCCTCCACTACCGCCTACTGTGTCACAATGCCAGCTGCACCATGTCACAATTCCATACTGCATCATAATCCCCATGTCACGTCTCCACAGCTGCCTGGCTCCTCAAGGGCAGGACATAAAGGCCTCTGTGGGAAGGGGTGGGAGCCAGGGCCACCACTACTGCCCACTATGTCACAATCCCCCACCACTACATCACAATCTCACAGCACATCATGGTCGAACATCCCCTTCTCCTCTGCACTTTATCTCACCTTGACTTCACAGACTCCATCCTCTCCTGGTTCTCTTATCTCTCTGGCCGTTCATTCTCGGTCTCCTTCATGGGCTCCTCCTCCCCGTCCCATCCACTAACTGTAGGGGTTCCTCAAGGGTCAGTTCTTGGCCCTCTTCTCTTCTCCATCTATACTCACTCCTTTGGTGAACTCATTCACTCCCACGGCTTCAACTATCATCTCTACGCAGATGACACCCCCTCCAGGTGACATCTCCTCCCCTGTTCTCTTTCCCTACCTCCAGGCTCGTATCTCCTCCTGCCTCTAGGACGTCTCCACCTGGATGTCTGCCCATCGCCTAAAACTCAGCATGCTAAAACTGAGCTCCTTATCTTCCCTCCCAAACCCTGTCCTCTCCCTGACCTCCCTGTCATTGTGGACGGCACGACCATCCTTCCTGTCTCCCAGGCCCGCAACCTTCGTGTCATCCTTGACTCTGCTCTCTCATTCACCCCACACATCCAATCTGTCACCCACACCTGCCAGTCTCACCTTCACAGTATCGCCAAGATCCGCCCTTTCCTCTCCACCCAAACTGCTACCGTGCTGGCACAAGCTCTCATAATATCCTGACTGGATTATTGTGTTAGCCTCCAATGATGTGTATATCTCTATGATTCTATTTATCTTGATGATGTTGTTTTGTTTTGTTCTGTTTTGCTTTGCTGTGTGTCTCCCCCGTTTAGACTGTGATCCCATTATTGGGCAGGGATTATCTCTATCTGTTGCCAAATTGTATGTTCCAAGCACTTTGTACAGTGCTCTATACATAGTAAGTGCTCAATAAATACTATTGAATGAATTAATCCCATATCACATCACAATCCCGAGCCACTTCATGATCCCACAATACATCACAATCCCACACCACATCACAATCCCACACTGCATCATAATCCCTCTGTCCATGTTGCCACAGTTGCCCAGGCTCCTCAGGGAGTGGAGCTGCAGGCCGGCAAGAGGACGGAGTGGCCTCTGTCTGTCCACTGCGTCACAATCCCCCACTATGTCACGATCCCACACTGCATCACAATCCCCCTGTTTTCAGGGAGCGAAGCCACAGGGGTGGGAGGTGGGAGGGGCAGAAAGGTATCTGCAGGAGGGTTGGGAGCCAGTTCTCCGGGTGTGGACAGCTGTTTAAGATACTGCCACTCTGCGTCACAATCCCATATCACCTCACAATCCCTCTATTCTAGCTGCTGCTCCCTCTTTTCCTCCACCCCCTGCCCCCTGGGGACAGGGAGCAGGTGTAGGCGGAGGAGGGGACCACTGGGAGGGGGATAGAGAGACCATTCCAGTAGCAGGTATGGGGGGAGGGGCCTGGCTGGTATCAGCTTGGGTCATGCAACTGGCAGATGTCAATCATAGGGGGCATGGTGCCATGTTGGGTGGTAATTCACCTATTCCACTAGGGATTGGGAGATCTCATACGATGCTTAGACACAATTGTAATCCAGTCAAATACCTCTTGTGCAAATCACACATCACATCCTGTCACATGAAAACACAGAGCAGTGTGGTCTAGAGGAAAGATCACAGGCCTAGGAGTCAAAGGAGCTGGGTTTGAATCCTAGCTCTGCCAGTTGCCTGTTATGTGAACTAAGGCAAGGAACTTCACTTTTCCATACCTCGTCTGTAAAATGGGGATTCAATACCTGTTCTCCCACCTATTTAGGACTATGAGCCTCATGTGGGGCTAGGATTGAGTCCGACCTGATTAGGTTGTATCCTCCCCAGCATTTACTATAGTGTTTTTGCACAGAGCAGAAGCCTAACAAACATCATTAATAAGTTTGTCTCCACAGTCTTTGCTAAAACAGACATTGTATTAAGTTCAGGAAGTGTGAAATTACAAAAATAGCAGGGATCCAGGCCCCAGAGTTTGGAGTCTCCTGGTGGATTCAGGGCAATACCTGGGGCTCTCTAAAGACCTACAAGTGTTGGTAGAAGGTTCCCAGCAGAAAGAGCCCAGGACTGGGAGTAGGGAAACTGGGTTCAAATCCCAACTTGGTCACCGACCTACTGTGCTACCAGAGGCACTTAAACCTTCTGGACTTCAGTTTCCTCATCTGTAAAATGGTTTAAGATAGAATATGAGCCCCTTGTGGGTTAGGAACTGTGTCTAACATCATAATCTTGCACCTACCCCAGTGTTTAGCACATCGTAAGTGCTTAATAAATGTAATAGTTATGAAGTCCTCTAGTCACTTCAGACCACCAAATGACCCTTGATGGGGAAAATACACCCTGAGTTGGGGTCTCCTTCAGCCAACAGGAGACACATTTCCTTAGGCCGCCAAAATTGGATGCTGAATTAAACTGGAAACTTTTCTTGTCAAGAGTCACGTTGGAGGTACAGAGAGATGGACCTGATATAATCTCTCTTCCACCTGTAAGATTTCAAGATGTCACTTCCATTCCCAGGAACGATGACAGCAGGTGTCCCAAAGGCAGCTAATAGAGCCCATCCGAGTGTCTAATAATACTAGCAGCCAGTAGAATTAAAGATATAAAGCTCCTACTAGACATCTCGAGAAGCATGAGAAGTGTGAGAAGCAGCGTGGCTTAGTGGATAGACCACAGGCCTGAGAGTCAGAAGATCATGGGCTCTAGTTCCGGCTCCACCAATGTCTGCTATGTGACCTTGGGCAAGTCACTTCACATCTCTGGGCCACAGTTACCTCATCTGTAAGATTGGGAGTAAGAGTGTGAGCCCTACGTGGGACGGGGACTGTGTCCAACCTAACTAATTTGTATCTACCCCAGTGCTTGGCACATAGTGAGTGCTTAACAAGTACCATAATTATTATTATTATTACATCAGGAGCAGGGTGAAGGCTGCTAGAATATGCACAATCCAATGCTTTGCAGCCCAAATGAATCATTTACATCCTGTCCAAAGACAGTTACATATCTCCCCCTAGCCTTCACCTTTATTAACACACCTGTTAGAAGGCGGGTTGAAATTTTTTTTCATTTTCCTTGATTAAATTCCAATCTTTATTCTCCTCTCTGTCTTACCTCCAGAGAAAATTATTCTTATGCCTGAACTGCTTTAAAAAAGGCAACATAGATGTTAAACTGTGAGGGTTTAGCCCATTCGTTTTCTAATAATATTGGCCGTGGTATTTGCTAAGCGCTTAATATGTGTGGAGCGCTGGGCTAAATGCTGGGGCAGATATAAGATGATCAGATCGGCTCAGTCCTTGTCCTATAGGGAGCTCACAGTTTAAGCGGGAGGGAGAATGGGTATTTAATCCCCTTTTTACAGATTAGGAAGCTGAGGTCTAAGAAGTTAAATGATTTGCCCAATGGATGTTTGCACTCTAATAATCACTACTAACACATCACTCTATGTATTTGAAAATATCAGTGAAAGCTGCATTCAGAGATGTTATTTAGGGATGGAATTAGATAGAAAAATTTAGAAGTTCGGATCAAAAGTCAAATGGTGAATCATTACCTATTTCACAGTTCTACCTCTTCCCCTCATTTTCATTTACTTTCACATTCATTCATTTGTTCAATTGTATTTATTGAGCACTTACAGTGTGGAGACCACTGTATTAAGCACTTGGGAGAATACAATACTACAATAAACAGACACATTCCCTGCCCACAGCGAGCTTCACATCTGTCTCCCCCACTAGATTGAGGGCAAGGATTGTGTCTACCAACTCCACTTCCTGCTTTCTATCAATCCTCAACTCCACTGACTTCCTGCTGCACACCACCTCACCCACTCACCGACTTGGACACACCCTCAATCTCAGCATCTCTAGTCACTGTATAATATCTACCCACACCAACTCTGAAAACCCACTCTCCGACCACAACCTCATCACCTGCCTTCTCTCCCACACTCCCCCTCTCAGGAAATCTGTCCTGTTCCCTCACAGAGACCTTGAATCTTTTGACCACACCCAATTTTTACAAATCATCATGCCCTGTTTAGTCTTCATACCTAAACTACCTTCCCTTGACAACTAAATTGATGCCCTCAAAACCGCCCTCTCTACTGAACTCAACTCACTCACTCCCCTATCCCTTCACCGATCTGCTATCACTAAATCTCCTATCACTAACCCACAGACTGCTTCCTTAGCTCCTGTGCACAAGTGGCAGAGTGCTGCTGATGGAAATTATATTTCACACTGACCCCGTCCACTTCAGGTTCATCCTTGCCTGCTTTAGCTCTGCCCTCTCCTCTGCCCTCTCCTCTGCCCAACAAAATTTGACTCCCATGCCCATGCCCTTCACCTGTTGTTTCAGACAGTTAATCCCTCCCTGTCCGCTCCCCTATCTCTTACCACAAGTGGCCTGGCCACACACTTTATTGAGAAATTGAAACCATCAGGTATGATCTATAAGCTTTCAATAAATATGATTGAATGAATAAATCTCCCTAAACTCTGCCCTGCTCCTCTACAATCCCTCCCATGTCTTGCCCCTTCTTCAACTTTCCCCTCTTGCCCAGCAGTATCTCTAGAGGAGATCATCCTGAGTCCTCTCAAAATCCATTCCCTCCATCTCCACATCCACCCCCAACACACTGCACCTTATCAAGGTGCTTGGCCCCTCACTTCTTCCCTCTCTGACCACCATTTTCAACAGTTCATTCTCCAGTGGCTTCTTCTCCATTGCTTTCAAACATGCTCATGCCTCCCTTATCCTAAAAAAACCCTTCACTTAATTCCATGGCTCCCTCCAGTTATCACTCCAACTCCCTCCTACCATTCCTCTCCTAACTCCTTGAGCAAGTTGTCTGTACCCACTGTCTCCATTTCCTCTCCTCCAATTCTCTCCTTTTCCCCCACCAATCTGGTTTCCACCCCTTCACTTCACAGAAACTCCTCTCTCGAAGGCTGCCAATGATCTCTTCTTTTCCAAGTACAACAGCCTCTACTCCATCCTAATCCTCCTCAATCCTCCCTCTGCTCTACCACCTTCCCCACCCCACAGTACTTGTGTATATTTGTACATATTTATTATTCTATATATTTTATTAATAATGTGTATATATCTTTATCTATCTATTTTGATGCTATTGATGCCTGTTTTGTTTTATTTCATTTTATTCTTTGTAATAATAATAATAATGTTGGTATTTGTTAAGCGCTTACTATGTGCCGAGCACTGTTCTAAGCGCTGGGGTATTCATTCAATAGTATTTATTGAGCGCTTACTATGTGCAGAGCACTGTACTAAGCGCTTGGGGTAGACATAGGGGAATCAGGTTGTCCCACGTGGGGCTCACAGTCTTAATCCCCATTTTACAGATGAGGGAACTGAGGCACAGAGAAGTTAAGTGACTTGCCCACAGTCACACAGCCGACAAGTGGCAGAGCTGGGATTCGAACTCATGAGCCCTGACTCCAAAGCCCGTGCTCTTTCCACTGAGCCACGCTGCTGCTCTTTGTCTGCCCCTTCTATTCATTCATTCATTCATTCATTCAATAGTATTTATTGAGCGCTTACTATGTGCAGGGCACTGTACTAAGCGCTTGGGATGAACAAGTCGGCCACAGATAGAGACAGTCCCTGCCGTTTGACGGGCTTACAGTCTAATAGGGGGAGACGGACAGACAAGAACAATGGCAATAAATAGAGTCAAGGGGAAGAACATCTCGTAAAAACAATGGCGACTAAATAGAATCAAGGAGATGTACAATTCATTAACAAAATAAATAGGGTAATGGAAATATATACAGTTGAGCGGACGAGTACAGTGTTGTGGGGATGGGAAGGGAGAGGTGGAGGAGCAGAGGGAAAAGGGGAAAAAGAGGGTTAAGCTGCGGAGAGGTAAAGGGGGGATGGCAGAGGGAGTAGAGGGAGAAGAGGAGCTCAGTCTGGGAACGCCTCTTGGAGGAGGTGAGTTTTAAGTAGGGTTTTGAAGAGGGAAAGAAAAACAGTTTGGCGGAGGTGAGGAGGGAGGGCGTTCCAGGACCGCGGGAGGACGTGACCCAGGGGTCGACGGCGGGATAGGCGAGACCGAGGGACGGTGAGGAGGTGGGCGGCAGAGGAGCGGAGCGTGCGGGGTGGGTGGTAGAAAGAGAAGGGAGGAGAGGTAGGAAGGGGCAAGGTGATGGAGAGCCTCGAAGCCTAGAGTGAGGAGTTTTTGTTTGAAGCGGAGGTTGATAGGCAACCACTGGAGTTGTTTAAGAAGGGGAGTGACATGCCCAGATCGTTTCTGCAGGAAGATGAGCCGGGCAGCGCAGTGAAGAATAGACTGGAGCGGGGCGAGAGAGGAGGAAGGGAGGTCAGAGAGAAGGCTGACACAGTAGTCTAGCCAGGATATAACGAGAGCCCATAACAGTAAGGTAGCCGTTTGGGTGGAGAGGAAAGGGCAGATCTTGGCGATATTGTAGAGGTGAAACCGGCAGGTCTCGGTAACGGATAGGATGTGTGGGGTGAACGAGAGAGACGAGTCAAGGATGACACCGAGATTGCGGGCCCGAGAGACGGGAAGGATGGTCCTGCCATCCACGGTGATAGAGAAGTCTGGGAGAGGACCGGGTTTGGGAGGGAAGATGAGGAGCTCAGTCTTGCTCATGTTGAGTTTTAGGTGGCGGGCCGACATCCAGGTGGAGATGTCCCGGAGGCGGGAGGAGATGCGAGCCTGAAGGGAGGGGGAGAGGACAGGGGCAGAGATGTAGATCTGCGTGTCATCTGCGTAGAGATGGTAGTCAAAGCCGTGAGAGCGAATGAGTTCACCGAGGGAGTGAGTGTAAATGGAGAACAGAAGAGAGCCAAGAACTGACCCCTGAGGAACTCCAACAGTTAAAGGATGGGAGGGGGAGGAGGCTCCAGCGAAGGAGACCGAGAATGACCGGCCAGAGAGGTAAGAGGAGAACCAGGAGAGGACGGAGTCCGTGAAGCCAAGGTGAGATAAGGTATGGAGGAGGAGGGGATGGTCGACAGTGTCAAAGGCAGCAGAGAGGTCAAGGAGGATTAGAATGGAGTAGGAGCCATTGGATTTGGCAAGAAGGAGGTCACGGGTGACCTTAGAGAGAGCAGTCTCGGTAGAGTGGAGGGGACGGAAGCCAGATTGGAGGGGGTCTAGGAGAGAATGGGAGTTAAGGAATTCTAAGCATCGATTGTAGACGACTCGTTCTAGGATTTTGTAAAGGAAGGGTAGTAGGGAGATTCTAGAATGGGAGCCCACTGTTGGATAGGGATTGTCTCTATCTGTTGCTGAATTGTACTTTCCAAGCACTTAGTACAGTGCTCTGCATTGAGTAAGTGCCCAATAAATACAATTGAATGAATGAATGAATGATAGTGACTTGCCCAAGGTCACAGGGGAGACAAGTAGCAGAGCTGGGATTAGAACCCTGGTCCTTCTGATTCCCAGGCCTGTGCTCTATCCACTAGGTCATGCTGCTCCTCAGTGTTAGCAATTGTTGCTCGCTAAGTACAAACCCTGGCCTAATGATGATACTGTTCCTGCAGTTTGATCCGTTAAGGAAGAGTTTTGTTAATGTGCAGGCCTCTGGGGGATCAGAAGGGGAAAGCAACTGGCATAAAATATTCAGAAAGAAAGGTAGAATGATGTCATTACTAATTAAGAACCACAGATGTGCTTTTTAGAAAGAAATATTCTGGATGAGAAGCATGTGGGAGGGATATGACATTATAAGAGAGCTGGCCTTGTGTCTAACTATGCAGGCACATTCAGAATCAACCATCTTAGGACCACAGTCATCAGATGTACATTATAAGTCTTATGGTTATTGACTGCTGCTTCTTCATAATCCATCACTGCACTATCGAATCAAAACAATGCCGAAGTAAAGCCTAAAATAGTCTTACTACAGGAAGTGCTGCTGTCCCTTTCTCGCTATGGTTTTGGATATCAATATTTGATGCTCTACCACATACTTTAAATAACAGCTTTGGATATTCTACTGTGTACCCAACTTGGAGTGTCTGTTTCTGATTATTCTACCATATACACTCTTTTTTAACATTTTACCATATGAATAGCTTTGGCATGGCTTAGTGGAAAGAGCATGGGCTTGGGAGTCAGAGATCGTGGGTTCTAATCCCGGCCCTGCCACTTATCAGCTGTGTGACTTTGGGCAAATCACATAACTTCTCTGTTACCTCATCTGTAAATTGGGGATTAAGACTGTGAGCCCTGTGTTGGACAACCTGATTACCTTGTATCTACCCAGTGCTTGACACATAGTAAAGGCTTAACAAATATCATTATTATTATTATTATTCTATCCTACTCTGCTGCATCATACTCTCCCAAATGCTTAGTACTGTGCCCTGCATATAGTATGAGCTCAACAAATAGCATTGATGATGATGACGATGATATATCAGTCACTTGCATTTATTGAACCCCTACTGTTTGCTGAGCACTGTACTAAGCTCTTGGAAGAGCACACTACAACAGAGTTAGTAGACATGTTCCCTGCCAACAGTGAATTTACAGTCTAGAAGGGGATGCAGGCATTAATATAAATAAATAAATTATGAATATGTACATAATTGCTATGGGGCTGAGGGAGGGGCGAATAAAACGTGCAAATCCAAGTTCAAGGGTGACATATAAGGGAGTGGGGAAACAAGGGAAATCAGGACTTAGTCGGGGAAGGTCTTTTGGAAGAGATGTGCTTTTAATAAGTCTTTGAAAGTGAGGAAAGTGATCATCTGAAGGATATGAAGAGGGAGGACATTCCAGGCCAGAGGCAAGACATGGGCAAGAGGTCAGGGGCGAGGCGGATGAGATAGAGGTTCAGCGAGTAGGTTAACATTAAAGGAGCGAAGTGTACGGACTGAGTCGTAGTAGGAAAGCAGCAAGGTAAGGTAGAAGGGGACAAGGTGATTGACTCCTTTAAAGGCTATGGTAAGGACTTTTGGATGTCTGGATGTCCAAACTATACAGTTCGGAGTATCTGCTCCACCTTCAGCAAGTAGATAGAGCAGCAACCGTGAGGAAAATGATCCGGGCAACAGAGTGAGGTACGGACGGTAGAGTGGAGAGGCAGAAGGACGGAAGTTCGGTGAGGAAGCTAATGCAGTAAGCAAGGTGGGATATAATGAGCTTCTGGAACAAGATGGTGGCTGTTTGGATGGAGAGGAAGAAGCAGACCCTAAAGATGTTGTGGTGGCAGAATGAATATGGGAACTGGAGGAAAGAGAGGAATCAGATCTATAAATTATATATCATAAACCATTCATTTATATTACTATCTGTCTCCCCCTCCAGATTGTAAGCTCATTTTGGGCAGGGAATGTGTCTATCAGCTCTCTTGTATTGTACTCTCCCAAGCGCTTTGCACACAGTAAGCGTTTAATAAATTCGATTGAATGAATGACTTAGTGCAGTGCTCTGCGCACAGTAAGCACTCAGTGCATACCATTGATGATAGGTCAAAGATAAGGCTAAGGTTGTGGGCTTGACAGACCCGAAGGATGTGGTGCTGTCAACTAAGATGGAAAAATTAGGTGGAGAAGATTTGAGAAGGCAGATGAGGAGTTCAGTTTTGTAGCCTCCATGCAAAAAGTGACTGAGCAATTTGTACTGAGGGCAAAGAAAATAAACTTAACTAGCAATGAAGCTATTGTGATTTTTTAGGGTCATTTGTACATTTAACCAAAATAAGTAAATATGGGCTTTACATTGTACTCATTTCTTTATTTTCATGTCAAATTGTAAGCTCCTTGAGGGCAGGGACCATGACTCTTATTCAACAATTCTCATCCAAGTGCTCAGTAGGGTGTTTGGCAAACAATCAGCGCTCAATAAATACTATTGATTGACTGACAGATTGTTTATTTGTTTAGCATGGGCTTGGAGAGCACTTGGAGAGCATTTTAGACCACCACAGTCCTTCTCAAACTCTGTCCAGTGGAACCAAAACCACTCACTCTCTCTCATGTGTTTAAATAAGCCTTTGGTTTAATAATGTTGGTATTTGTTAAGCGCTTACTATGTGCCGAGCACTGTTCTAAGCGCTGGGGTAAACACAGGGGAATCAGGATGTCCCACGTGGGGCTCACAGTCTTAATCCCCATTTTACAGATGAGGTAACTGAGGCACAGAGAAATTAAGTGACTTGCCCACAGTCACACAGCTGACAAGTGGCAGAGCTGGGATTCGAACTCACGACCTCTGACTCCAAAGCCCGTGCTCTTTCCACTGAGCCATGCTGTCTGCAGAAACCACTTTGACACTTCTAATGCAGCCTAATAATAAATAATAATAATTATGGAACTTATTAAGCACTCACAGTGTGCCAAGTCATGTCCTGAGTACTGGAGTAGATACACTGGGAACAGTTCACTCCCTTTTATGGTTTTGGAAGCAGCTGTGGGCTGCATGGTGAACATAAAGAAGAAATAATCAAATAGGTTTAATATGGGACCAGTCTCGCAGTCTCCTGCCACAAATAACTTGCATCAGGCCTATAAGCTTTTTGAGGGCAGGGACTGTTTCTCTTAGTTGTACTCTTCCAAGTGCTTAGGATCTTGCTCCCACTACCTTATCTCGTAACTCTCCTACTACAATCCAGTCGGCACACTTTGCTCCTCTAATGCCAATCAACTCATTCTACCTAAATCTCGTCTATCTTGCCGCCGATCTCTCACCCGTGTCCTGAATCTGGCCTGAAATGCTCTCCCTCTTCATATGTGACGGACAATTATTCTCTCTGGCTTCAAAACCTTATTGAAGGCATGTCTCCTCCAAGAGGTCTTCCCTGAATAAGCCCTCTTTTTCTCTTTTCTCACTCTCTTCTGCATCTCCATGATTTGCTCCCTTTAGTCATCCCCTCTCCAACCCCACAGCACTTAGGTACATATCCGTAATTTATTTATTTATATTAATATCTGCCTCCCCTTCCAGACTGTAAGCTTGCTGTGGGCAGGGAACAAGTCTACCCACTCTGTTGTACTGTACTCTCCCAAGAGCCTAGAACAGTGCTCTGCACACAGGAAGTGCTCAATCAATATAATTGATTGACAGTACTCTGCACACTAAAGGTGTTGACCCACAGCAGGAGTTGAGGGCCTGTTTTCCTGGGACAGAGAGGTGGACATCAGTGGAATCACCCGTAGCCCAGGGCACCTGTGAGACCAGTTGCTCCAGTGCCTGCCCCCCACTGCCAATCAATCAATCGATCAATCAATCATTGGTGTTTATTGAGTACTTACTGTATGCAGAGCACTGTATTAAGTGCTTGGGAGAGTACAGTACAACAGACTTGATAGACTCGTTCCCTGCCTACAATAAGCTTCAAGTCCAGAAGGGAAGACAGAGAAGGAGGAGGAGAAGGATGAGGAGGAATAGGAGGAGGAGAATGAAGGCGAGGATAAGGAGAGGGAGGAGGAGGAGGAGGGGGAAGAGGAAGAGAAGAAGAATTGTGGTATTTGTTAAGTGCTTACTATGTGCCAGGAACTGTACTAAGCACTGGGGGTAGATATAAGATAATCATGTTAGACACAGTCCCTTTCTCATATAGGGCTCCCAGTCTCAATCCCTATTTTACAGATGAGGTAACTGAGGCAAAGATACAGATATGAAGGTGAAGGGGGTTCCAGGTCCAAGAAGGGACTTGGGCAAAGGGTCTATGGTGGATTAGGCGAGATCAAGGCCAAGAGAGTAGGTCGGTGCTATAGGAGTGAAATGTACTAAGTGGGTTGTTGTAGGAGATCAGCAAGGTAAGGTAAGAGGGTGAGGGGTGACTCGATGCCTTACGGGTGATGGTGAGGAGTTTCTGTCTGATGTGGCTGTGGATGGGCAACAGTTGGAGGTTTTTGAGGAGTGGGAAGATATGGACTTAACAATTTTTCAGAAAAAAGATCTGGGCAGAGGGATGGAATATACACTGGAGAGAAAAAAGACAGGAGACAGGGAGGTCAGCAAAGAGACTGATGCAGTAGAGAAAGAGGGAAATGATCAGTGCTAGGATCAGCATGGTAGCATTCATCCACTCATTCATTCATTCAATCATATTTGTTGAAGGCTTACTGTGTGTCCAGTACTGTACTAAGTACTTGGGAGAATTCAACACAACCATAAACGGACACACTCTCTTCCCACTACAAGTTTACAGTCTAGGGGGAGATAGACATTCATTCAATCAACTGTATTTATTGAGAGCTTACTATGTGCAGAGCACTGTACTAAGCTCTTGGAAAGTACAGTTCAGCAACAAATAGAGAAAATCCCTACCCAACAACGGACTCACAGTCTAGAAGGGGGAAGACAGACAACAAAACAAAACAAGTAAACAGGCATCAATATAAATAAACATAATTATAGATATATACATATCATTAATAAAAATAGAATAATAAATATGTACATATAAGATAAATAAGTAGATGGAGAGGAAAAGATAGATTCTAGAGATGTCATGAAGGTAGAACAGAAAGGATTTTGTTAGATTGAATGTGCGGGGTGAATTCATTCATTTGATAGTATTTATTGAGCACTTATCACGTGCAAGGCATTGTACTAAGCACTTGGAATATACAATTTGGCAACAGATAGAGACAATCCCTGTCCAATGAAAGGTTTTTCAGTCTAATTTGGGGAGACAGACGGACAAAAACAAGACAACGTGAATGAGAGAGGAGTCTAGGATAATATCATAGTTACAGCCTTGTGAAACAGGGAGGATACTGGTGTATTGTTCTTGTCTGTCCGTCTTCCCCGATTAGACTGTAAACCCGTCAGAGGGCAGGGACTGTCTCTATCTGTTACCAATTTGTACATTCCAAGCGCTTAGTACAGTGCTCTGCACATAGTAAGCGCTCAATAAACACTATTGAATGAATGAATGAACCAATGGTGTTAGAAAAGTCAAGGGGAGAACGGGTTTTGGGTGGGAAGATGAGGAGTTCTATTTCGGACATGTTGAGTTTCAGGTGTCAGTGTGGGATAATCTAAGTAGAGATGCCCTGAAGGCAGGAGGAAATGAGAGACTGCAGAGAAGGAGGGAGATCAAGGCTGGAGATGGAGATTTGGGAATCATCCACCTAGAGATGGCAGTTGAAGCTGTGGAAGAAAATACGTCCTCCAAGGGAGTGGGTATCAATGGAGAATAGGAGGGAACCCAGAACTGAACCTTGAGTCACCCCTACAGATAGAGGGTGGGAGACAGAGGAGGAACCTGTGAAAGAGACTGAGAAGGAGCAGTCAGAGAGCTAGGAAAAGAACCAGGAGAAGACAGTGTCGGTGACGCCAGAGTTAAATACTGTTTCCAGGAGAAGAGGGTGGTCAGTCAATCAACCAATGGTATTTATTGATCACTTAATGTACTAAGTGCTAGGGAGAGTAGAGTACACAAGAGTTGGCAGCATTGTTCTCCGTCCACAGTGAGTTTACAGTCTAGAGGGGGAGCCAGACAATAATACGAATAATTTATATTATATAATTTAAAGGTATGTACGTAAGTGCTGTGGGGTTGAGGGCGGGACAAATATCAAATGTCCGAAGGCCTTGAAGGCAGCAGAAACGTCGGATAAGGATGGAGTCAAGGTCATTGGATTTGGCAAGAAGAAGGTCATTGGTGACCTTAAAGAGGGTCGAGGGAAGAATTGGAGAAGTGGGAGCAGTGAGTGTAGATAATAATAATAATGTTGGTATTTGTTAAGCGCTTACTATGTGCAGAGCACCGTGCTAAGCGCTGGGGTAGATACAGGGTAATCAGGTCGTCCCACGTGAGGCTCACAGTTAATCCCCATTTTACAGATGAGGTAATTGAGGCACAGAGAAGTTCAGTGACTTGCCCACAGTCACACAGGTGACGAGTGGCAGATGCGGGATTCGAACCCATGACCTCTGACTCCCAAGACCAGGCTTTTTCCACTGAGCCAAAAGAACTGGGGTGATAACTGGATGGATTCCCTCGGGTCAAGAGAGGGTTCAGAACTGTGGCCTTCAATTTGCAGGTTGAACTAGAGGTTGGGGAAGGTGGATGTAGATGTGCCTGAAGCTAAAGGGTGTCCAGTAATAATCACAGTGGTTTTAACCACTTACTTTAAGCAGCATGGTGTAGTGGAAAGAGCACGGGCCTGGGAGTCAGAAGGTCATGGGTTCTAATCCTGGCTCCGCCACTTGTCTGCTGTATGACCTTGGGCAAGCCACTTCACTTCTCTGTGCCTCAGTTATCTCCTTTGTAAAATGGGAATTAAGACTGTGAGCCCCATGAGGGACAGGGACTGTGTTCAACACGATTAGCTTATATCTACTCCAGCGCTTAGTACAGTGTCTGGAACATTGTGTAAGTGCTTAACAAATACCATAATGAATTATTTTTATCATTAATATTATTGATAATGTTGGTATTTGTTAAGCGCTTACTATGTGCAGAGCACTGTTCTAAGTAGATACAGGGTAATCAGGTTGTCCCACGTGAGGGTCACAGTTAATCTCCATTTTACAGATGAGGTAACTGAGGCACAGAGAAGTTAAGTGACTTATGTTTCAAGCACCGTACTAAGCACTGGGGTAGATAAAATGTAAGCATATCAGGCATAGTTCCTTTCCCACACGGTATAGTGGTCTGCACACGATAAGCTCTAGAGACACCAATGATCGATGGATAAGAATAATAATAATTATGGTATTTGTGAAGTCTATATGCCAGGCACTGTACTAAGTACTGGGATAGAAACAAGCCAGTGAGGGTGGACACAGTCTCAACCCCCATTTTACAGACGAGATAACGGAAGTCCAGAGAAGTGAAGTGACTTTCCCAGCGTCACACAGCAGACAAGTGGCGGAGCCAGGATTAGATCACATTAACTTCTGAGACCCAGGCCCGTGCTCTATCCGGTACACCCTGCTGATTCTCTCATCTCCAGCTTACACGGGAGGCAACGGAGGCATGGAGAAGTTAAGTGACTGGCGCAGGGTCACACCGCAGGCAAGCGATGGAGCCAGAACTGGAACCGACCCAAGTCCCCGGCCACGCTGCTTCTCGGCGCTGAGATGAGCCTATGCCCCATCCCTGCTGGCCCATGCCCCGTCCCCGCTGCCCATGATGATGATGATGATGATGATGATGATGGTATCTGTTAAGCGCTTACTATGTGCCCAGCACTGTCCTAAGCGCTGAGGTGGATACGAGGTGATCAGGTTGTCCCAAGTGGGGCTTACAGTCTTAATAGAGAAGCAGCGTGGCTCAGTGGAAAGAGCCTGGGCTTGGGAGTCAGAGGTCAGGGGTTCGAATCCAGATCTGCCATCTGTCAGCTGTGTGACTGTGGGCAAGTCACCTCACTTCTCTGTGCCTCAGTTCCCTCATCTGTAAAATGGCGATGAAGACCGTGAGCCTCGCGTGGGACGACCTGATTACCCCGTATCTACCCCAGCGCTTAGAACAGTGTTCTGCACATAGTAAGCGCTTAAAAAATACCAACGTTAATCAGCTGTGTGACTGTGGGCAAGTCACTTCACTTCTCTGTGCCTCAGTTACCTTATCTGTAAAATGGGGACTAAGACTGTGAGCCTCATGTGGGACAACCTGATTCCCCTGTATACCCCAGCGCTTAGAACGGTGCTCTGCACATAGTAAGCGCTTAACAAATACCAACATTATCATTATCATTATTATTATTATCAATCCCCATTTGACAGATGAGGGAACTGAGGCCCAGAGAGGTGAAGTGACTTGCCCCAAATCCCACAGCTGACAAGTGGCGGAGAACCCACGACCTCTGACTCCCAAGCCCGGCCTCTTTCCACCGAGCCACTCCGCTTCCCATGCCCATGCCCCGTTGCCCCGTTGCCCCGTTGCCCCGTTGCCCCGTTGCCCCGTTGCCCCCTGCCCAACCGAGCTGCATTTTTGCCAATCGGGGCTGTGGGAAAAGACGGGGAGGGGGCGGGAAGGGAAGATGTTGCCCGCAGGCCGGGGAGGGAAGGTTCCCTGAGCCCCCTCCCCCCCGCCCCCCGCCTTCCGTTTCCCCGGGAGACCCTGTGCGCAACACTGGGCTGGAGCGTCCTGCCAAGTTCCGCCCCTCCCCGCCCAGCCCGCGCCGGATCCTCGCTTCCAGAGACCCCCGGCCGCCTCCAGAGACCCCTCCACAACTCCAGCTAACCACCACCCCAGGACCCCCACCCCCAGTCACCCCCCCCGCCAGAGACCCCCACCTCCAGCCACCCCCCACCCCCAATCACCCCCGCCCCCAGTCACCCCCACCCCCAGAGACCCCCACCCTCAGTGAGCCCCATCCCCAGAGACCCTCAACCCCAGAGACCTCCACCTCAGAGACCCCCACCCCCAGAGACCTCCACCCCCAGAGACCTCACCCCCAGAGACCCCCACCTCCAGAGACCCCCACTCCCAGAGACCTCCACCCCCAGAGACCCCCACCCCCAGAGACCTCACCCCCAGAGACCCCCACCTCCAGCCACCCCCCACCCCCAATCACCCCCGCCCCCAGTCACCCCCACCCCCAGAGACCCCCACCCCCATCCCCAGAGACCCTCAACCCCAGAGACCTCCACCTCAGAGACCCCCACCCCCAGAGACCTCCACCCCCAGAGACCTCACCCCCAGAGACCCCCACCTCCAGAGACCCCCACCCCCAGAGACCTCCACCCCCAGAGACCCCCACCCCCAGAGACCCCCACCTCCAGAGACCCCCACTCCCAGAGACCTCCACCCCCAGAGACCCCCACCCCCAGAGACCCCCACCCCCAGAGACCTCCACTCCCAGAAACCTCACTCCCAGAGACCCCCACCCCCAGAGACCTCACCTCCAGAGACCCCCACCCCCAGAGACCCCCACCTCCAGAGACCCCCACTCCCAGAGACCTCCACCCCCAGAGACCCCCACCCCCAGAGACCCCCACCCCCAGAGACCTCCACTCCCAGAAACCTCACTCCCAGAGACCCCCACCCCCAGAGACCTCACCTCCAGAGACCCCTGCCCCCAGAGCCCCCTATCCCCAGCGCCCCATCCCCCAGTCCCCCTCCCACCCCCAGTGCCCCCCACCCCTAGAGACCCCCACCCCAGAGCCCCCCGGGCCGCAGCGCCCCGCACCTCGGCCCCCATGGACGAGGCCGAGGGGAGCGGGGCCGGGGCCGGGCCGGGCCGGAGGGCGGGGGCGCCTGAGACCCCCGAGCCTGGCGGCAGCCCCACCCGAGGCGGCGGCGGGGGCAGCGGCGGGGGCAGCGCCGAGGAACAGGCTTCCCAGACAAGTAAGAATAATAATAATAATGTTGGTATTTGTTAAGCGCTTACTAGGTGCCGAGCACTGTTCTAAGCGCTGGGGTAGACACAGGGGAATCAGGTTGTCCCACGTGGGGCTCACAGTCTTCATCCCCATTTTACAGATGAGGGAACTGAGGCCCAGAGAAGTGAAGTGACTTGCCCACAGTCCCACAGCTGACAAGTGGCAGAGCTGGGATTCGAACCCATGACCTCTGACTCCAAAGCCCGTGCTCTTTCCACTGAGCCACGAAGTACCCGGCCCGACCCCCGCATCCCCGCCATCCCTCACCCGTGCCCCATGCCCACTGCCTCCTGCCCACTGCCTGATGCCCACTGCCCCATGCCCCGTGCCCACTGCCCCATGCCCACTGCCTCATGTCCTGTGCCCTATGCCCTGTCCCCACTGCCCCATGCCCACTGCCCCATGCCCCCTGCCCACTGCCCCGTGCCCCATACCCACTGCCCCTGCCCCGTGCCCTCTGCCCACTGCCCCATGCTCACTGCCTCTTGCCCCATGCCCTGTGCCCACCGCCCCTTGCCCACTGCCTGTTGCCCCGTCCTCAATACCCCGTGTTCCATGCCCCATGCCCACTACCCCATGCCCAATGCCCATGTCTCGTTCCCCGTGCCCCTTGCCCCATGCCCAGGGCCATGTCCCAAAGCTGGGAAGAGAGAAGCCAGGGCGGAGAGCTCGGGGACCCGGGTTGGGGGTTGGGGGGTGTCGCACCGGCTGCCCGTATTAATCTCTACTATATCCATTCGATCGTATTGATTGAGTGTTTGCTGTGCGCAGAGCACTGCATTAAGCGCTTGAGAGAGGACAACGCACCGATAAACGGATACATTCCCTGCCTACGACGAGCTGACAGTCTAAAGGGGGAGACAGTATCCTAGCGGATAGAGCATGAGCTCTGGGAGTCAGAAGGTCATGGGTTCTAATCCCGGCTCCGCCACTTGCCTGCTGTATGACCTTGGTCAAGTCACTTCACTTCTCTGGACCTCAGTTCCCTCATCTGTACAATGGGGATGAAGAGTGGGAGCCCAATGTGGGACGGGGCTATGTCCAACTTAATTGGCTTGTATCCACCCCAGCACTTAGTGCAGTGCTTGGCACATAGTAAACACTTCTTAACGAAAATCGTCATTATTATTAATTATTATTAATAGAAATAAATCAATTACAGATATGTAAATAAGAACTAGGGGACGGGGACGGGGAGGGAGCAAGTCAGGGCAATGTAGAAGAGTGTAGAAGAGGAAAGGAGGGCTTAGTCGGAAGCAGCATAGCCTAGTGGATAGTGTACCGGCCTCGGGGGCAAAGAACCTGGGTTCTAAACCTGGCTTGGCCACCTGTCTGCTGTATGACCTTGGCCAAGTCACTTCACTTCTCTGGGCCTCCATTCCCTCATCTGCTAGATGGGGATTCAAACGTGTTCTCCCTCCTAGGTAGACTGTGAGCCCCAGGTGGGACCTGATGATCTCACATCTACCCCAGCACTTAGTAGAGCGCTTGGTACACAATAAGCGCATAATAATAATAATAATCGTATTTGGTAAGCACTTACAGTGTACCAAGCACTGTTCTAAGTGCTGGGGTAGATACAAGGTAATCAGGTTGCCCCACGAGGGCTCACAGTTTTAATCTCCATTTTACAGACGCTGTAACTGAGGAACAGAGAGGTGAAGTGACTTGCCCAAAAATCACACATTTGACAAGAGGCGGAGATGGGATTAGAACCCACGACCTCTGACTCCCAAACCCGTGCTTTTTCCACTAAGACACGAACAAATTATTGCTATTGTTCTTGTCTGTCCGTCCCCCCGATTAGACTGTAAACCCATCAAAGGGCAGGGACTGTCTCTATCTGTTACCGATTTGTACATTCCAAGCACTTAGTAAGCGCTCAATAAATACTATTGAATGAATGAGCAAATGCCACAATTAATATTATATCACCTTCAGCCCTTCCATTCATTCCATTCATTCATTCAAACAATTCTGTGTGTAGAGCACTGTACTAATCTCTTGGAAATTACAATTCAGCAATAAAGAGAGACAATCCCTGCCCACGACGGTTTACAGTCTAGAGGTGGGGAGACAAAGGCGTAAACAGGCATCAATATAAATAAATGGAATTATAGCTATATACATATATACATAAATGCTGTGGGGCGGGGATGGGGGGTGATGAGTAAAGGGAGTCGAGGTGACGTGGAAAGGAGGGGAAGCTGAGGAAAAGGAAGACAGTGTGGGAAAGTCTCTAGGAGGAGGTGAGACTTCCGTAGGGTTTTGAAGGGGAAGTGTGCCAGTTTGGTGGATGTGAGGAGGGAGGGCATTCCAGGCCAGAGGAAGGACGTGGGTCAGGGGTCGGCGGCAAGACAGGTGAGAAAGAGGCACAGTGAGAAGGTTAGCACCTTACAGCAGTCGACTCCGCCTTGCTCTCCAGTTTTGCGAAGGACGTACAGCCAACATTTGGCAAAACCTGAGCTTATCCCTGGGACCCACTTAACCTCCATGGCATTGCTCCCAGTCAGCAGGGAGTCCTCCCCCTCCCCAGCTAGTGGAGGAGAAATAGGTGGGGCGGGAAAAGCCTGCCTGAGTTAGATCCTTAGTCGAAAATGTCTCTAAATCTAACCATCAATCGATCAATCTCATGTATTCATTAATTCACTCATTCAATTCATTCAATCGTATTTATTAAGCACTTACTGTGTGCAGAGCACTGTATTAAGCGCCTGGGAAAGAACAATGCAACAGTAAACCGTGACAATCCCTGCCCACAACGAGCTCACAGTTTAGAGGTGGGGAGATAGACATCAATACAAATAAACTGACATCAATATGAATAAATAAATTGACAGATATATATATATACATATATATATATAAATGTTATGGGGCAGTGAGGGGGGGAAGAGCAAGGAGGCAAGTCAGGGTGATGCAGAAGGAGTATTAAGCACTTACTGTGTGCAGAGCACTGTACTAAGCACTTGGGAGAGTACTACCAACAGAGTTGGTAGACCTGTTCCCTGCCTAAAAAGTGCTTACAGTCTAGAGAGATCACACTATTAAATCCACTTCCGAATTTAGACTCGAGTGGTTTGGGCCAATCTGGGGGGCAGATGTCCATAAGAGGTTATGGGGGAAAGTTTGGGGTGTTGGATGGACCATCACGAACCCCAAGGATGGATGTGATGAGGTCAGTGACAACACAGATCCTCCAACCATCCTTTCTCCAGTTTTGGAGATAATGCATTGGTCTGGATGGGCCATGGCTCTTCCCCCAGTAATCAATCAGTTGTGGGCAGGGGATGTTTCCATTTATTATTGTATTGTACTCTCCCAAGAGCTTAGTACAGCGCTCTGCACACAGCGCTCAATAAATACGACTGAATGAATTTATTGAGCACTTACCACATGCAGAGCTCTGTACTAAGTACTTGGGAGAGTACAATGTAACAGAGTTGGTAGATGGTCGGTAATGCTCAAAGAAAGCTTCATTCTTCTTTGGTTTTGCTTTGATCCTAGAAATGATTCACAATTTCTCATCATGATGGAAGGGCCATGATACAAAGATGCTGATTCCAAAACATGCAATTTTGCAATGACCTGTATGTCATTTCAGTTTATTTTAAAACATGAGTGCCATCTTTCTCCTTTATGATACCCGCCAAATGAGGTGGGGTAGGCACTGCATATTCCAAAGTGAATGATTCTGATTCTGTGCCCTGCCAGGTGTCTGCTGTGTGGCTTTGGGCAACTCGCTTAACTTCTCTGTGCCTCAGTTTCCTCAACTGTAAAATGGAGATTCAACATCTGTTCTCCCTTCTACATACACTGTGAACCCCAACTGGGACTGTGTCCCCTGTCATTAGCTCGTATCTACCCTTGTGCTTAGGAGAATGACACATAATGAGCCCTTAACAAATACCATAGTAAATACAGACATAAAAATATAAAAACGCTGCAAGTTAGAGCGACTGAAATTTAAAATTCTTTATCATTCAACAGGTTTCTCAAAGATCCCTAGAGCCTTGAGTACATTTCGGAGAGAGTCATCAGAGTCCAACATGTCTCAAAGCAGGTAAAAAAAGAAACTTTAGCAATTGTTTAATTTTTAGCTGAGCTGTGTAACCCTGTTTATTCATTTATTCAATCATATTTATCGAGGGCTTACTGTGTGCAGAGCACTGGACTAGGTGCTGGGAGAGTACAATACAATAGTGAACAGACTCATTCCCTTCCCACGGTGAGCTTACAGCCTAGAGGGGGGAGACAGACATCAATACAAATTAATAAATTACAGATACATATAAGCATACATAAGTGCTTTGGGGCTGGGAGGTGGGAATGGTCTGGACATGCAAAGTAGCCCCTGAAAAAGAGACTGAGATTACTCTCCATAGTTAAAGCCTCCGCCTCACCTTGCAGTGATCCGCTTTCACTTAAATTGGAAGTAGCCCGTCACTGGGCAGGGATTGTCTCTGTTGCCTAATTGTTCATTCCAAACGCTTAGTACAGTGCTCTGCACATAGTAAGCGCTCAATAAATGCTACTGAATGAATGAATGAAATAAGAACACGGGGAACCAACACTTGTTATTTCTAAATCTTCCATGAGCTGCTCTTCATGGGATTTTACTTTTCAGTCTTGGGTGTGCACTTGTTTTTGTCTAGCTACCCTTGGAGTTGTCCTTGATTTTTAATCTTACCTATGAGAATTATTTCCTCTCAATAGATACTTTTTGTAGGCATTTGCAGTTTTGACCATTCCTCTGGTTTTTTGTTTCCCTAGAACAAGCATATCATAAAACTTGCTTTGTAAAATTGTCAGTTCCTTGAAGACTGGGATACTTTTAACTACTCTATTCCCAAGTGCTTAGCACATGCTCTGCACATAGTAAGCATTTCATAAATACCACTGATTGAGAAGCAATTTTCCTATTGCAACAAATTTTTTAGTGGTACTGGTGAATATTGATGGAGATTATGAATACTCTGTTCATTATCATTCATTCTTTTTTAATGATATTTGATAAATGTTTACTATGTGTCTGATTTAGAACCCAGGTCCTTCTGACTGCCAGCCCCGTGCTGTATCCATTAGGCCACACTGCTTCTCTGTCATCATCAATAGCATTTATGGTCTGAGTGAGCATTTAATGTCTGCTCTGGGTAGAGCAGTGAACTAGGCCCCTGGAGAAGATTTAGGATCGACTTTATAGCAGTTGAGCTAGAGTGGAAAGGGCACATTTTAGCAATGTTGTGAGGGCTGAACCAATAGGATTTGTTGACAGATTGAATATCAGGGTCGAATGAGACAGATGAGTCAAGGATAAAGCCGAAAATGTACTTCCAATGGGCACTGTGAGGGTTTCCAGTGACATTGGACAACAACCTTCCTGCTCCCAACCACTCCAGAAGTTATCATTCATTCATTCATTCATTAAATCGTGTTTATTGAGCATTTACTGTACTAAGTGCTTGGGAGAGTATAATACAACAATAAACTGACAAATTTCCTTCGCACAATGAGCTTACAGTCTTCAGGATGACTGGTTTGTCACTGAGAATGAACCAATTGGGAATCTTCAGGGTGGGTGTTTGTGTTTGTGTGCACACATGTGTGTGCATACACACACACACACACACACACACACACACAAAGTCCTTATCTCCACCAGGCCTCCTCCCTGCCTCAAAATTGCCAGGGAAGAAGAGGATGGGATGAACGCTGTATTTGTCGTTTCCTGATTACTTCTCCAGGGGTGGCAAGAGCAAAGGGAATGTTGTTTCAAAAGATTTACACAAAGCAGTGTGGCCTAGTGGAAAGAGCACAGGCCTGGGAGTCAGAAGGACCTGGGTTCCAATCCCAGCTTTGCCACATGTATGCTGGGTGACCTTGGGCAAGTTATTTCACTTCTCTAGGCCTCAATTATTTCATCTGTATAATGGGTAGAAAGATTGTGAGCCCCATGTGGGACAGGGACTGTATCCAATCTGATTTGCTTGTATCCACCCCAGCGCTTATCACAGTGCCTGGCACATAGAAGCCCTTAAAAAATACTACAATTATTAATCATTATTATTACTTATCTGCTCTGTGACTTTGGGTAAGTCACTTAACTTCTCTGTGTTTCAGTTACCTCATCTGTAAAATTGTGGCTAAATCCTACTTAGAGTATGAGCACCGTTTGTGTGAACCTGGTTCTCTGTAATCTACCCCATCGCTTAGAACAGTGCTCGACACATAGTAAGCACCTAACAAATACCATAATAACAATAATTAGTGCCACTTAAATAACAACAAAAAGAGTTTGAGACATAGGTGTTATTCACCCCTGTTTTTCCGGGGAACGGAAGACCAGTCACAAGTTAACTGGCCATATTTTGTCTTCAATTCAGGACAGACACCCATCCCGAGGAACCTTTGACAGTATCAGTGTCGATTCAGACAGAAACCAGTTGGCTTTTGGACGAGTTCAATAAAAAACAATTGGGTGAGACACTGATTCATCTGGTGGTATGTTGGATTTGAATGGGCGGAATCCAAGTTTCCCCCTGAGGCTCCTTCTTCCCCAACAATCCCATCAAGTTTCCCAGATCCTGAATGACTCTCATCGGATGTCAAGGGTGCAGGGGTCGTACTAGTTGTGTGATTCCAGGCGACCAGGAGCTTCCCCGTGGAATCAGTTGAAGGATTAAGGATGAAATCCAAGCATCTGGTCTTGGGTCCCTCATTCATAGGGCAGTTAATTAATATTTCATTTCAGCCCAGCTGGGGTAAGGACCTATTAAAATTCCCCAGATTTCCCACCTCCCAGATCATTCTTGAAACCGGACAAAGACTGACGTGGTCATTTTGCTGAGCTGCTTGAAGACCCACTCCCTGCTTTAGGCTATAGTCCAGCCAGGCTCCAAGAGGAAGGTGCTACTGCAGTGGGGCAACTGAATATTCCTTTCTATCAATCAATCATATTTATTGAGCATTTGCTACGTGCAGAACACTGTACTGTTAGGGAGAATACCATCCAACAGAATTAGCAGACATGTTCCCTGCCCAAAATGAGCTTAGAATCTAGAACAAGCTTATTATCTAGATAAACACAGGCCCGGTACCAACTTTCCATAGATTTCCCAGAAGCCTGAGCACCTCTCACAAGTGCTTAGTACAGTGCTCTGCACAGAGTAAGCAATCAATAAATACCATTGATTGACTGATTGATCAAGTTTACAGTTTGTGAGTTTACAGTTCAGGAGAACAGAATACCACTGTTCTATAACAGATGGGAAGTGATTGCAGGGGAAGAGGGTGTACAAGTCACTTCACTTCTCGGTGCCTCAGTTACCTCATCTGTAAAATGGGGATTAACTGTGAGCCTCACGTGGGACAACCTGATTACCCTGTATCTACCCCAGCGCTTAGAACAGTGCTCGGCACATAGTAAGCGCTTAACAAATACCAACATTATTATTATTAGAGACCTGCAGATTCCCTCAGTGGAACTACTGGATTCCCAGGAATGGCAGCTCCAGCGTTGACTCCCACCTGCCGAGTGAGGGTCACCCTTGCCGCTCCCCACTCATTTTAGTTGTTTCCCCCTGGTGATGTGGCATAGTGGGGACAGGCCCAGGCCTGGGAATCAGAAGGTCATGGGTTCTAATCCCAGGTCCACCACTTATCTGTTGTGTGACTTAGGGCAAGTCACTTCTCTCCTCTGTGCCTGAGTTACCTCATCTGCAAAGCGGGGATTGAGACAGTTAGCCCCACATGGGACAGGAACTATGTCCAACTCGATTAGCTTGTATCCACCCGAGCACTTAGTAAAGTGCCTGGCACATAGTAAGCACTTAACAAATACCATCATTATTATTACTATGTTCATTCCAGCCCAGAAAACAATTGGGATAATCCAGAAGAAGAGCACCAAGAGTCTTGTTTCTTCAATCAAAAGTAAGTGATTTCTACCTAATTTCTGATTCGGGGGTGGGTGAGGATGTCGCCGCCGGATAGAGATAAGAGCCCAGGGCACCCCTCCTAAGAGGGGTTTCAGCTCCTTCTTGTCATCTGTTACCGATTTGTACATTCCAAGCGCTTAGTCCAGTGCTCTGCACATAGTAAGCGCTCAATAAATACTATTGAATGAATCTCAATGAGTCTGCCAGAGCTGACTTTGATGGAAAAAGGCCAAGTGCCCCAAGAGAGGAAGGGCATTAAATGAACCATGCCACTTCACTCCTTAAGGCAGGTGGCTATGAGGTGAAGCTTCAGGGAAGAAGCAGAGGTAGCTGGGAGCTTCCCAGAGATGGGCTGTCCCAAAAGAAAGGCTTGGAGAGATGGAGAGGCGTCACCTTCCTAACTGTTACTGCCTTCTCACAGAGAAATGGTCCGTCTCCTCCCAGGATAAGACCTTGGACATTCTATGCGACATGGAGGTAAGATTGCCCTGACATTCAATCAATCAATCAATGGTATTTTTCAACCAGTCAGTGGTATTTATTGAGCACTTACTGTGTGCAGAGCACTGTACTAAGTGCTCAAGAGAGTACAATACAACAGAGTTGGTAGACACGTTCCCTGCCCAAAGGACCGTCTAAAAGGCAGCGAGCACACGGTTTGTTCTCAGGGGCTCCAAGTGTTTACACTTCTTTCTTTTCTTAAAGTTCAAGGAAGACTACCTGAGATTGTTGGAGCCGGCCCTCCGAACGATCGCCAGCGTTGGACCGCCAACCATTCTGGCGTTCAAGCCAGAATGTTTCCAGGACAGACTTCTGCAGGTGACATCCTTGCTCCTTGTTTCCCAAACAATTTTTTTTATGGTATTTGTTAAGCACTTACTATGTGCCAGGCACTCTACTAAATGCTGGGGTACTTACAAGCTAATCAGGTTGGATATAATCCTTGTCCCACATGGGGCTCACAGTCTTAATCTCCATTTTACAGATGAAGAGACTGAAGCACAGAGAAGTTTAAGTGACATGTTCAAAGTTGATTGAAAAACTGATGGAAAAACTCTTATTGAAAAGCAGAGTAGAAAGAAATGGTGGCTTTTTACACAATGGCTGGCAAAATCAACTCAATCTTAAATGAGAGGTTAAATCTTAAAGTAGGCCACAAAGGTTGATGTCTAGTGAAGCCAATCCTTTTCTCCTGCAGATTTTCCGGCGTAGTAATTGAAGGGAGTGAAGCATTTTATTCCATTCTAAGTAGAGAAGCAGCATGGCCTCGTGGAAAGAACTCGGGCCTGGAAGTCAGAATACCTGGTTCTGATCCCGGCTGTGCCTGCTGTTTGTCCTTGGGAGAGTCACTTAACTTCTCTGTGCCTCAGTTACCCCATCTGCAAAATGGGGATCAAATCCTACTCCCTCTTGCAAAGAGTGTGAGCCCCACGTGGGACGGGGACTATGTCCAACCTGATTAACTTGTATCTACCCCAGCGCTTAGAACAGTACTTGACACATAGTAAGCACTTAACAAGTACCATTATTACTATTACTAATATGAAGATTGTTATCATGATCATCATTATTACAGGACCTGCTAGCAAGCGCTGGCTTCGTCGGCCAAAACTTTTCATTAAAGAAAGGAATGAGTAGGGAGGGCCGCTGTAGTTGGAAGCCAGATTGGCTGTGCCAAGCCAGTGAGCAAATAGAAACAGCCTGTAAAGAGACAAGAGTGGGAGACCCAGAATTGAGCCTTGTGGGATGCCCACAGTCAGAAGGTGGAAAGCCAGTGATGAAGATAGAGTAACTGTGGTATTTGTAGAGAAGCAGCGTGGCTCAGTGGAAAGAGCCCGGGCTTTGGAGTCAGAGGTCATAAGTTCGAATACCGGCTCAGCCACCTGTCCGCTGTGTGACTTTGGGCAAGTCACTTCACTTCTCTGGGCCTCAGTTACCTCATCTGTAAAATGGGGATTAAGACTGTGAGCCCCACGTGGGACAACGTGATTCCCCTGTGTCTACCCCAGCGCTTAGAACAGTGCTTGGCACATAGTAAGCGCTTAACAAATACCAACATTATTATTACTATGTGCCAAGCAGTGTTCTAAGCAATGGGGTAGATACAACCTAGTCAGGTTGGACGTAGTCCCTGTCCCACAGAGGGCTCACAGTCCTAATCCCCATATTACAGATAAGGTAACTGAGGCCAAGAGAAGAGAAGTGACTCACCCAGGTCACACAGCAGACAAGTGGTGGAACCGGGATTAGAACCCATGACCTTTTGACTTCCAGGCCCGTGCTCTATCCACTAACCACATAGAGCTAGTCGGGCAGTTGTATTTATTGAGTGCTTACTGTGGGCAGAGTATTGTGCTAAGCACTTGGGAGAATTCAGTATAACAATACAATGGACAGATTCCCTGTCCACAACGAGTTTACAGTCTAGAGGGGGAGACAGACATTAATATAAATAAATAAAATTACAGATATGTACATGAGTGCCATGAGCCCTTCCCCATGACTCTGGACAAGCGCCATGAAGCTTCCTGTCTAACAAGCCCACAACCTTGGCATTATCCTTGACTCCTCTCTCTCATTCCACCCATATACTCAATCCATCTCTAAATCCTCCCTTTCCTCTCCATCCAAACTGCTACCATATTAATACACCCATCCTATCCTGCCTGGATGACTGCATCAGCCTCCTTGCTGACCTCCCAGCCTCCTGTCTCCACCAGTCCATACTTCACTCTGCTGCCCGGATCATTTTTCTACAAAAACGTTCAGGACTTGTCACTCCACTCCTCAGGAAACTCCAGTGGTTGCCCATCCACCTCCGCATCAAACAAAAACTCCTCCCCATTGGCTTTAATGCAGTCAATCACCTTGCCCCCTCCTACCTCACCTCGCTACCTTCCTCCTACAACCCAGTCTACACACTTTGCTTCTCTAGTGCTAACCTTCTCTCTGTGCCTCGATCTCGCCACCGACCCCTCGCCCACATCCTGCCTCTGTCCTGAAACGCCCTCCCTCCTCAAATCCAACAGACAGTTTTTCTCCCCTAGTTCAAAGCCTTAATGAAGGCATATCTCCTCCAGGAGGCCTTCCTTGACTAAGCTACTCCGTGGCTCACTGTGGAAAGAGCCTGGGCTTCGGAGTCAGAGGTCATGGGTTCGACTTCCGGCTCTGCCACTTGTCAGCTGTGTGACTGTGAGCAAGTCACAACTTCTCCGTGCCTCAGTTACCTCAACTGTAAAATGGGGATTAACTGTGAGCCTCACGTGGGACGACCTGATTACCCTGTATCTCCCCCAGCACTTAGAACAGTGCTCTGCACATAGTAAGTGCTTAACAAATACGAATATTATTATTACTCTTCTCCCACTCCCTTCCACATCACCCTGACTTGCTCCCTTTGATCTTTCCTGTCCCAGCCCCACAGCACTAATGTACATATCTGAAATTTATTTTTATATTAATATCTGTCTCCCCTACCTAGACACTAAGCTCATTTTGGACAGGAATACGTCTGTTCATTGTTGTGTTGTGATCTCCCAAGCGCTTAGTACAGTGCTCTGCATACATCAAGCACTCAATAAATATGATTGAATGAATGAATGAATAAGTGAAAAGCGGGTAAAAGGAGCATGTCAGAGTGATGCAGTAAGGAATGGAAGAAAAGAGAAAGAGGAGTTCTCTTGGAGGAGATACATCAGCAATAAAACTTCGAAGAGGGGGAGAGTAATTATCTGTCAGATTACAAAGAGGGAGAGCATTCCAGGCCAGAGGCGGGACGTGGGTGAGAGGTCAGTTGTGAGATAGACAAGATTGAGGTACAGTGAGACGATTAGTATTAGAAGAGCGAAGTGTGCGGGCTGGGTTGTAATAGAAGAGTAGTGAGGTGAGGTAGGATGCAAGGTAATTGACTGCTTTAAATCCGATGGGAAGGAATTTCTGTTAGATGAGGATGTGGATGAGAAGAATCAGGAGAGAGCTGCATCAAAAATACTCAAGTTAATAATAATAATGTTGGTATTTGTTAAGCGCTTACTCTGTGCCAAGCACTGTTCTAAGCTCTGGGGTAGACACAGGGGAATCAGGTTGTCCCACGTGGGGCTCACAGTCTTAATCCCCATTTTAGAGATGAGGTAACTGAGGCACCGAGAAGTTAAGTGACTTGCCCAAAGTCACACAGCTGACACGTGGCCGAGCAGGGATTCAAACTCATGACCTCTGACTCCAAAGCCCGTGCTCTTTCCACTGAGCCACGCTGCTTCTCAAGTTGATAGGTATATCCAGAAGAGAGTGGTCACTGTGGTTGAAGGTGGCCGAGAGGTCAGTCAGTAAATCAATCAAGATATATATAGTCCTTTTTGAGAGCTTCCTGTGGGCAGAGCACTGTACTAAGCACTTGGGAACTGCAATGCACTAGAGTCAGTAGACATAATTCTTATAGACTAGAGGAGGAGGAGGAAGAAGGAGGTCAAGAAGAATTAAGTCAAGCCCATTAGACTTGGCTAAGAGGAAGTCATTGGTGACCTTGGAGAGTGTGGTCTCGGTGAAATGATGATAGAAGCCAGCTAGCAGTAAGAGAAGGAGCTGGAGAAGACTGTGTCAAGGTTTCAACCACCCATTTAAGGAGTTTGGAGAGGAAAGGGGAAATCAGCACTTCTACAGTATAGGACTCTCGAACAGGACTCTAATGGAGGTAAAAAATAGTGCTGGGTTCTCCTCCTCTGGCAGCCAAAGACAGATACTTCCCAGTCTTTTCTCTCTGTACTGACTGTCAAAATGTATGATAGCTGAAATGGTTTCCTTCTGCTCTTAGAGACAGCAAGAACATCTCCCGGACCCTGTTTCCATCTCAGCATTTGACAATTATCTCTATAGAGAATCCAATATTGTCCTGTCTTCTGGGGGGCTCATTTGTCAATCAGTGGTATCTACTGAGCATGTAATGTGTGTGGAGCACTGTACTGAGTGCTTGGGAGAGTGTGATAGAAGCAGCGTGGCTCAGTGAAAAGAGCATGCTTCAGTCCTAAACAGTGCTGAATCAGACGGTTTTCGTAAACTCCGTGTTGCAGAAAGTTCCATTTCGGAAGGAACCTTGAGCTGCTAGGATTTGCTGCAATCTGGTTTAACAAGCCCATGCATCAGTGAGCCGACGCCAACCATGGAGGGTGTGATTCCTTTTGAGGGGATGGGGAAGGAAAGGGACAGTTAAAGAGAGGGAATAGCCAGCTACCATCCAAGGGCTCAGACTTGGCTTTGGAGCAGATGGACAGTGGGTGGAAGAGAAGCAGTGTGGCCTAGTGGAAAGAGTATGGGCCTGGAAGTCAGAGGGCCTGGCTTCTAATCCCGGCTCCATCACTTGTCTACTCTGTGATCTTGGACAAGTCATTTCACTTTTCTGGGCCTCTGGGCCTGTGCCTTAGCTTTTTCATCTGTTAAATGGGGATTGAGACTGTGAGCCCCACATAGGACAGGGACTGTGTCCAACCAAATTATCTTGTATCTATCCCAGTGCTTAGAACAGTGCCTAGCACATAATAAGCGTGTAGCAAATTCCTTTATTATTATTATTATTATTAAAATGGATTCAATACCTGTTCTCCTCCCACTTAGGCCATAAATCCTTTGTGGGCCCTGATTATCTTGTATCTACCCCAGCGCTTAGAAGAAGGCCTGACAAATAATAAGAATTTACCAAATGTCAGTATTATTATTATTGTTAAAATGCCGTGGAGTCATTTCCGACCCATAGCGACTCCATAAACACACCCTCTTCAGAACATCCCATCTTCTCTCATAAAGTCATTCTGTTTTGAATATCCATGGAGTTTCTTGGTAAAGATAATGGAAGTGATTTACCTTGCTTCTTCTTCTCTGTCAATGTCTTTGATCAACATTTTGATCACCTAATCATCCTCCACTGACTCTTTCCCGTGCCGCTGCTGCCCAGCAGAAGTGAATCAACTCGGTTTGACACTTTGCCTTAGACTTTTCCATTATGGATAGGCCTATTCATTCATTCATTCATTCACTCATTCAATCATATTTTTTGAGCAGTTACTGTGTGCAAAGCACTGTAGTAAGCATTTGGGAAAGTACAATACAACAATAAATAGACACATTCCCTGGCAACAACGAGCGCCTCTGACATAACTCTAAGCCTCATCATCGCATGCAAATTCTCCTGCCATGATAAGGTGTCGATTTATAGGAGAAATTATTATTAATAATAAAAATCTGAATCAGCGTTCGCTTTCCTCTCTTCCTAGATGGCCGAGGAGTGCCCAGTGTTGTGCGAGTTCTGTGGTGCCAATCTGCAGCCGTTCCCGTCCACCGAAGACCTGGGCGCCAATACCAGAGAAATGGTAAAGGGCAAACTCAAGGCCCAAGAGTCAGCGGGTGTTGGTTCAGGGAAGTGTGTGAATGATCAGCTGGGGAAACGGTGGCCTGGTGGGTGCGGGGGGCATCTTATCCACATTTCCTCAGAGGCCCACGGGTGGGTTCCCGTTGCCCACCTCCTCATGGCCGAGCTAACCACACTCCTGACTGAGGAGCCGTTCCGGCTCGGCAATTGCAGCCTTTCTGTTGCGACAACTTCCGGGAGCTGTACGAGTTCTTGCTTCAAGAAAAGAGGCTCCTCTCGAGAGATCAACTGGATTTAATTTCCATCAAACCCCACGCGGCCCATTGGAGCGAGGCTGATAGGCAGCGAGCAAAGGAAAGAGCCATGCAGAGGTAATCAGCCATCTGATTGGCTGGGGGAGGTGCCCTTCCTGGGGTTGCCCGAGTTCAACTAAGTAGCCTGGGGAACGTCATGCCACAGTAGAGAAATTTCTTATATGTTCTCGTTTCATAGGCAACAGGAGAGACAGATGGCCAGACATGCGGCAAGCATAGCTTTAGAACAGGCCAGCTATACGGACCGTGAGTTCATCACTGCTTCTTGGCCGGGTGCAGGAGAGGGGAAAGGGAGCAGAGTTCAAAGAGGATCTCATCTTTGGTGTTGTCGATTTTTTTTAATGGTATTTGTTAAGCACATACTATGTCCCAAGGGCTTAGTACAGTGCTCTGCACTCAGTAGGTGCTCAATAAATCCGACTGACTGACTGCCAGGCACTGTACTAAGCTCTGGGGTAGATACAAGCTAATCGGGTTGGACATAGTCTCTGTCCCACTTGGACTCACAATCTTCATCTCAGTTTTACAGATGAGGGAACTGAGGCCTAGAGAACTGAGGTGACTAACCCAAGGTCACACAGCAGACAAGTGGCAGATCTGAGAGAGAAGTCAGGTCCTTCTGACTCCCAGGCCCATGCTCTATCCACTAGGCAATTGTCTCAATCCATCAATGGTATTTATTGAGCGCTTTCTGTGCGCAGAGCACTCTACCACGTGCCTGAAACAGTACAATACAACAGAGTTGGTAGATGTGTTCCCTACCGACAAGGAGCTTACGGTCTAGTGACTGTGGTTTGCTCCCGGAGACTTTTTGTCATAGCCGAGTGGCTCAGTGTGGGACCTCGGGTCGGGTTCCTAGCCCACAGGGGATGGGCTGTGAGCGTCCTTGGCTAGGAGCTTATTCTAGAAGCCCCACTGTTCCTCCCATACTCGTCTCTGCCCTGCCGTCGGAGGCTCTGCCACCTGTAGTCAAGGTTTTTGAGCAAACGATACCGTAGGGTGTTCTGTGAGGTTGAATGGGCCCCACAGGGGTCCTGGAAAACATTCATTCAATCATATTTATCGAGCGCTTACTGTGTGCAGAGAGCTGTACTAAGCACTTGAAAAGAACAATTCGGCAATAAAGAGAGAGAATCCCTGCCCACAATGGGTTTACAGTCTAGAAGGGGGGAGACAGACGTCGATACAAGTAAACAGGCATCAATAGCATCAATATAAGCAGAATTATAGATATATATACCTCACTGGCCGATGTGGCTGGCAAAGACAACGGTGGCTGCCAAGGCAGCCAGCCACTGGGTTACAATAATAATAATAATGTTGGTATTTGTTAAGGGCTTACTATGTGCCGAGCACTGTTCTAAGCCCTGGTAATCAGGTTGTCCCAAGTGAGGCTCACGGTCTTAATCCCCATATTACAGATGAGGTAACTGAGGCACCGAGAAGTTGAGTGACTTGCCCAAAGTCACACAGCTGATGTGAGGTGGAGCCGGGATTAGAACCCATGACCTCTGACTCCTAAACCCGTGCTCTTTCCACTGAGCCACGCTGCTTCTCTGGCAAAGTACCTACTCTGTTCTGAGGTCTCTCTGGCCTGACGAAACCTTCGCAGGTCCCTCACGGTGAACTGCACCCTTGCTCACCTCTCCTTCGAACCACATTAGGTCCCGGCAAGAGCATGGCTGGGGGAAGCAAGAGACAGCGCCCAAACCAATCAGTCAACCAGTGGCGTTTGTTGAGCATTTACTGGGTGCAGAGCACTCTGCTAAGCACTTGGGAGAGCATAATATACCAATAGAACAGACACACCCCCTGCCCACAGCGAGCTTACAGCTACTGCAATCATCGATCCTGCCTGTGGATCTCAGCCTGTGATTGAGGCCTATCGGCCACTGAGACTTTTCCTGAGGCCAGAACTGCCTCTGATTCTTGGAAATCATAGTAAATACCATTATTATTATTATTATCTTTATTATTATGACCTTGAAGTCACTTAACTACTCTATGCCTCAGTTTCCTCATCTGTAAAATCGAGAATAAATGCCTATTCTCTCTCCCACAGAGACTGTGAGCCCCATGTGGGCTAGGGACTGTGTCTGACCTAATTATCTTGTATCTACCCCAGTACTTCCCCCTCTCAGGATCACAAATGGAGAGTTTCCAGTACTCTACCTGTCTCGACTATGGGAGGGAGAGTCAAGCAGAGGCTCACCCATTCCATTCTTAGCTTGGCTAGTGGCTAGCGCGTGGAAGGCCATCTGCTACAAGTCAAAACTCACCTGTGCTGGGCAGCAGCGGCACGGGAGAGAGTCGAGGGCGGACACTCGAGTTTACTGCATGGAAGGAGGTCACGGTAAACCTCTTCCATATTTTTACCGAGAAAACTCAATGGATCCACTACCAGAATGATTGCAGAGGGAAGTGCATCTGTCCCATAATGCGTCCAAAGCAGCGCTCTGAGTCGGAAAGCTCTCGGCAGCATAAAACAAGACAAGAACCCAGTATTTAGCATTATGCTTGGCACTCGGTAATTAGCAAATACCACTACTATTATTATTATCATCATCATTATTAGAGCAGGCTGAGCCAGTCCCAAGGGAAGATTTTCTACCGGGCCAGAATGAAAATTTAGAGTGCAAACTCCTTGTGGTCGGGGATTACATCATCTCCCTCTACCGTGGTCCCCTGAGGTTTAGTACAATGCTCTGGACAGACTCCCTGTGGTCGGAGATTACATCATCTCCCTCTACTGTGCCCCTAAGGTTTAGTACAATGTTCTGCCCAGAGTAACCATCAATAAATAAGCAGCATGGCTCAGTGGAAAGAGCCCGGGCTTGGGAGTCAGAGCTCATGGGTTCTTTCTAATCCCGGCTCCGCCGCTTGTCAGCTGTGTGACCTTGGGCAAGTCACTTAATTTCTCTGCGCCTCAGTGACCTCATCTGTAAAGTGGGGATGAAGATTCTGAGCCCTACGTGGGACAACCTGATTAACTACAACCTCATTCCCCTGTATCTATCCCAGCGCTTAGAACAGTGCTCTGTATGTAGTAAGTGCTTAACAAATACCAACATCATTATTATTATTATTATTAAATACTACTGGCTTATTGCATGATTGCAGATGGAAGTGCATCTGTCCCATAACGCGTCCAAACATCGCTCTGAGTCGGAAAGCACTCGGCAGCATAAAACAAGACAGGAACCCAGTATTTAGCATTATGCTTGGCACTCGGTAATTAGCAAATACCACTACTATTATTATTATCATCATCATTATTAGAGCAGGCTGAGCCAGTCCCAAGGGAAGATTTTCTACAGGGCCAGAATGAAAATTTAGAGTGCAGACTCCTTGTGGTCGGGGATTACATCATCTCCCTCTACCGTGGGCCCCTGAGCCTTAGTACAATGCTCTGTGCAGACTCCCTGTGGTCGGGGATTACATCATCTCCCTCTACTGTGGTCCCCTAAGGCTTAGTACAATGTTCTGCCCATAGTAGCCATCGATAAATAAGCTGCATGGCACAGTGGAAGGAGCCCGGGCTTGGGAGTCAGAGCTCATGGGTTCTAATCCCGGCTCCGCCGCTTGTCAGCTGTGTGACCTTGGGCAAGTCACTCAATTTCTCTGTGCCTCAGTGACCTCATCTGTAGAAAGGGGATGAAGATTCTGAGCCCTACGTGGGACAACCTGATTAACTTACAACCTCATTCCCCTGTATCTATCCCAGCGCTTAGAACAGTGCTCTGTATGTAGTAAGTGCTTAACAAATACCAACATCATTATTATTATTATTATTATTAAATGCTACTGGTTTATTGCATGATTGCAGATGGAAGTGCATCTGTCCCATAATGCGTCCAAACATCGCTCTGAGTCGGAAAGCACTCGGCAGCATAAAACAAGACAGGAACCCAGTATTTAGCATTATGCTTGGCACTCGGTAATTGCAAATACCACTATTATTATTATTATCATCATCATTATTAGAGCAGGCGGAGCCAATCCCAAGGGAAGATTTTCTACAGGGCCAGAATGAAAATTTAGAGTGCAGACTCCTTGTGGTCGGGGATTACATCATCTCCCTCTACCGTGGTCCCCTGGGGCTTAGTACAGTGCTCTGGGAAGACTTCCTGTGGTCGGGGATTACATCATCTCCCTCTACTGTGGTCCCTTAAGGCTTAGTACAATGTTCTGCCCATAGTAGCCATCGATAAATAAGCAGCATGGCACAGTGGAAGGAGCCCGGGCTTGGGAGTCAGAACTCATGGGTTCTAATCCCGCCTCCGCCACTTGTCAGCTGTGTGACCTTGGGCAAGTCACTCAATTTCTCTGTGCCTCAGTGACCTCATCTGTAAAAAGGGGATGAAGATTCTGAGCCCTACGTGGGACAACCTGATTAACTTACAACCTCATTCCCCTGTATCTATCCCAGCGCTTAGAACAGTGCTCTGTATGTAGTAAGTGCTTAACAAATACCAACATCATTATTATTATTATTATTAAATGCTACTGGTTTATTGCATGATTGCAGATGGAAGTGCATCTGTCCCATAATGCATCCAAACATCGCTCTGAGTCGGAAAGCACTCGGCAGCATAAAACAAGACAGGAACCCAGTATTTAGCATTATGCTTGGCACTCGGTAATTACCAAATACCGCTATTATCATTATTATCATCATCATTATTAGAGCAGGCTGAGCCAATCCCAAGGGAAGATTTTCTACGGGGCCAGAATGAAAATTTAGAGTGCAGACTCCTTGTGGTCGGGGATTACATCATCTCCCTCTACCGTGGTCCCCTGAGGCTTAGTACAGTGCTCTGTGCCGACTCCCTGTGGTCGGGGATTACATCATCTCCCTCTACTGTGGTCCCTTAAGGCTTAGTACAATGTTCTGCCCATAGTAGCCATCGATAAATAAGCAGCATGGCTCAGTGGAAAGAGCCCGGGTTTGGGAGTCAGAGCTCATGGGTTCTAATCCCAGCTCCGCCGCTTGTCAGCTGGGTGACCCTGGGCAAGTCACTTAATTTCTCTGTACCTCAGTGACCTCATCTGTAAAGTGGGGATGAAGATTCTGAGCCCTACGTGGGACAACCTGATTAATTTACAACCTCATTCCCCTGTATCTATCCCAGCGCTTAGAACAGTATGTAGTAAGTGCTTAACAAATACCAACATTATTATTATTAAATACTACTGGTTTATTCACTGGCTTTGGAAGAAGTAGCCACGCCTCGCGTCTTCTTTCTCTCCCAGTATCTCGACAGTTGAAAACCATTTCCTATCAGCTGTCCAAGGAGCCCCCAGGTGAATTGACAGTGAAACCTAAGGAGGTGCTCAAGGCTGATGAGGAGCAAATAAGCTTTGTTATCACCTGCTGTGACTTCACCACCACCGGAGGGAAGGTAATTTTCACCCTCTGCCACCCCATCCCTCCACCTGCCCCACCACCAACAAGGCAAAACTCATTAGGGGGAGGCCCGGGAGGCACTGGGGTTGGTAAGACCACGTGTTGGAGAGAGTTGGCTGCGTTATCCTTCCTGATACACTTCAGGACTGGAGTTTCTTAGCGTCAGCTCAATGCGCCCACTAGAAAGGGGGAAGTTAAAGCCACGGAGACTGTCTCCTGTGGGTTCGGAAAGAGGGAGGGGAGAAGAGGGGAGGGTCCTCTGTGCCATCCTGACCCTGACACCCCCTTCCTCTGAACTCAAATACCATAAAATAAACGTGCGACCCCTCCCAAGTGAAAAGAAAGGAAAGGCAAAGCCAAACAGGAAAGGGAAGGTGCTGTAGGGGCCTCTCAGAGGTGCCCTTTGTGACATCCACTAGCTCCTTTCAGGTTTGGGGCCCTTTAAAAACAACCACTGCTCCTTGCCTGCTGTGGACCTTGGGCGAGTCATTTGACTTCTCTGACCCTCAGTTTCCTCCTCTGGAAAGTGAACTTTCATGCCTTATCTCCCTCCTACTTAAATTGTGAGCACCCTGTGAGGCAGGGACTGTGTCTGACCTGATGACTTTGTATCCACCCCAGAGCTTAGTACAGTGTTTGGCACACAGTAAGCACTTAACGCATATATCCATTATTATTTCCCCCTCTGTTCATGCTCACCAGAGGGGGAAGGAAGGACCAGAGGAAGTAAGGAAGCCAGGCAACTGGACCCCCTCTCTAGAGCCATCACATCAATCCAAGTGCTCAAGGGACACCTCTGCAGCCCTTTGAGGGTGGGACTTAGCATATCCGGCCCTCAGAAACTGACCAAGCTCTGCTCTTTCTCCATCTGCAGATGGTAACAAATCAGTTCTTGGAAAAGTACTACAAGCACGGGGGCAAGTTCCTGACCATGTTCCCAGATGGCTCCGCCCAACTGTTGTATCCTTTCATTCATTCAATCGTATTTATTGAGTACTCACTGTGTGCAGAGCACTGCACTAAATGCTTGGGAAAGAACAATACAACAAAAAATAATGATGACGCCTGCCCACAATGGGCTTACAATCTAGAGTGGGGGAGACAGACATCAGTACAAATAAATAAAATTACAGATGTATGCGTAAATGCTGTGGGGCTGGGAAAGAGGGGGGAAGAGCAAAGGGAGACGCGGAAGGGAGTGGGAGATGAGGAAAAGTGGGATTTACTCTTGAAAGGCCTCTTGGAGATGTGCCTTCAATAAGGCTTTGAAGCGGGGGACAGCGGCTGTCTGTCGGATTAGAAGAGGGAGGGCGTTCCAGGCGTGGGATAGGGGTCGGTGGCGAGACAGGAGAGATCGAGGCACAGTGAGGAGGTTAGCACTAGAGGAGCAAAGTGTGAGGGCTGGGCTGTAGAAGGAGAAAAATTAGATGAGGTAGGAGGGGTAAGGTGACAGAATGCTTTAAAGCCAATGGAGAGGAATTTTTGTTTGATACGGAGGTGGATGGGCAACCACTGGAGTTTTTTGAGGAACAGGGTGATGTCTCCAGATGGTTTATGTAGAAAAATGATCCGGGCAGCAGAGCGAAGTATGGAGTGGGGAAGAGACAGGAGGCTGGGTGGTCAGCAAGAGGGCTGATGCAGTAATCCAGATGGGATAGGATGAGTGATTGGATTAACATGATAGCAGTATGGATGGAGAGGAAAGGGCGGATTTTGTGTGGTTGTAGTTAATAAAAATGTTGGTATTTGTTAAGCGCTATGTGCAGAGCACTGTTCTAAGCACTGGGGTAGATACAGGGTAATCAGGTTGTCCCACGTGAGGCTCACAGTTAATCCCCATTTTCCAGATGAGGTAACTGAGGCACAGAGATGGGAAGTGACTTGCCCACAGTCACACAGCTGACAAGTGGCAGAGCCGGGATTTGAACCCATGACTTCTGACTCCCAAGCCCGGGCTCTTTCCACTGAGCCACGCTACTAGCCTTCAAGGCTCTATTTCGCCTGAAAGAAATCTGCACTGGGGGAAATCAGCCCAGGGCATGATGATGATGATGGTAATAATAATAACAAGCATATGTTTTAAGCCCTTAGCATGTGCTAGACACTGTACTAAGTGCTAGGTTGGATACAAGCAAATCGGATTGCACACAGTCCCTGGCCCACATGAGGCTCACAGCTTTAATCCCCATTTTACAGATGCGGAAATTGAGGCCCAGAGCAGTGAAGTGACTTGCCCAAGGCAACACAGCAGACAAGTGGCAGAGCTGGGTTTAGACTGTAAGCCCGTCAAAGGGCAGGGACTGTCTCTGTTACCGATTTGTACATTCCAAGCACTTAGTACAGTGCTCTGCACATAGTAAGCGCTCAATAAATACTATTGAATGAAAATTAGAACCCGTGACCTTCTGACTCCCAGGCCCCTGCTCTATCCACCTCACCATGCTGCTTCCCCACGCCATGCTGGGATCACTGTGGCCCTGATCAGTGGTCCATTCGGTCCAGGTCCTGCCTGTGACAGTACAGGGCTCGCATAATAATAATAATGGCTTTTATGAAGCGCTTACCTTTGGCCAGGCCCTGTTCTAAGCACTGGAGTAGATACAAGATAATTGAGTTGGACACATTCCCTGCCCCACACGGGGCTCACAATCTTAATCCCCCTTTAACAGATGATGGAACTGAGCTACGGAGAAGTGAAGTGACTTGCCCAAGGTCACGCAGCAGACAGGCAGCACAGGCACCTACGTGGTTTGGCTGGACCACCAAACGCTTGTCTCTGCAGTTTTCCAGGGCTCACTGAGTCCTGAAGAAAGAAACCGTTGGGCAAAAGCGAGTCGTTCTCCCTAATGGTCTAGATGAGGTAGTATTGCCCTTCCCCAAGGACTTGGGTTATTTATTCCCAGGGAGTGCACTGTAATAATAATGATGGTTTTTGCTAAGCGCTCACTATGTGCAAAGCACTCTTCTAAGCACCGGAGGGTCTGGGTTGTTCATCCTTTTCAGTTCCTGCCACTGAGTAGATTACAGATGGAGGAGCAGCGTGGCTCAGTGGAAAGAGCACGAGCTTGGGAGTCAGAGGTCATGGGTTCTAATCCCGCCTCTGCCGCTTGTCATCTGTGTGACTTTGGGCAAGTCACTTAACTTCTCTGGGCCTCAGTTCCCTCATCTTAAAATGGGGATGAAGTCTTTGAGCCCTACGTGGGACACCCTAATTACCTGGTACTACCCCAGCGCTTAGAACAGTGCTTTGCACATAGTAAGCACTTAAATACCAACATTATTATTGCCTACTGGAAAGAGCTTGGGCCTGTGAGTCTAGGGATCTAATAACTGTAGTATTTTTTGGTGTTTATACTATATGCCAAGCACCGTACTAGGCACTGGGGTAAATATAAGATATTCAGGTCGGATACAGTCCCTGCTCCAACCAGGGTTCACATTTTAAGTATGAGGGAGCACAGGTATTGAATACCCATTTTCTAGACGAGGGACCTGGGGCACTGAAAAGCGAAGGGACTTGGGTAGGGTCACACAGCAAGCAGGTGGCAGAGCCAGGATTAGGACCCAGGTCATCTGACTCCCAGGCCTGTGCTCTTTTCCATTAGGCAAAACTGCTTCTCCTGGATTCTAATTTGGTTTCTAATCTCAGCTCAGTCACTTGTCAGCTGTGTGACCATTGGCATGTCATTTATCTGAGCCTCAGTTTCCTCAATTGTTAAATGGGGAGTCAGTACTTGTTCTCCTTCTTATTTGGATTGAGTCTGACCTGATTACCTTGCATATGCCCAGTACTCAGTGCAGTAGTTGGCACATAGTAAGTGCCTAACAAATGCCATTATTACTGTTATTATCATTATCATTATTATTGAATAAATCATAATGAGGGGATTTGGGTAATCCCAAGCATTTTTTTTTATTCGGTATTTGTTAAGCACTATGTGCCAAACATTGTTCTAAGTACTAGGTTAGATACAAGGTAATCAGGTTGGATGCAGCCCTTGTCCCATATGAGACTTCCAGTGTAAATAAGGAGGGGGAACAGGTATTGAATCCTCATTTTACAGTTGAGGAAACTGAAGCATGGAGAAGTGAAGTGACTTGCCCAAAATTACACAGCAAACAAGTGGTTCAACCGGGATTAGGGCTGATTCCCAAGCCCGGGCTCTTTAGGCCACGCTGCTTCCGGGACATAAGTCCCCTTTTAAGGCAGAAGCCTTAGTGACAGGATCATTTTTCCTTCAAAAGGCCTCGAGTCACCTTATCTGATCTCAGCTATCCGTCGGGAAATCTGGCCGTCCTCGTTGTTGCCAGCCAGGTGAAAGGTTTACTGTGTATAGTCCGGGAAGACAAGCAGTGCGGCGCAGAAATCCAAGCTGTGTTTGATTCCTGTGGGAAAGGAACCTGTTACCACCCAAACGGGAATGTCTGGTTTGTGCTTGGGCCCAGCGCCCTCTTCTTGAAGCTGCCCAGGGGGGGTTCTGGGGACTGCCCTCCACCTCCCTCCCCGGCCAGGGTCAGTCACAGGCACCGTCAGGTTCCAGAGATGACTATGGGTGCTGGTTTCACCCCGGGGCCCCCGTGGGCATCATTAAACAGGCAGTCCCTTCCCTTTCGTGGTTAAGCATCGGCCGCAGATCTAATTCTTCCTGGAGGCACTGGAGTCACCAAGGGCACGTAACCACCGCCAAGGCAACCTGGCAGTGTGAAAACACTAAGAAGGGAAGTGACAGATTACTGGAATGGAGCAGACACAAGAGCAGGCTTGTTTTCATCCACCAGGAAAGAGGGGTGGCCTAGTGGAAAAAGCCCGGGCTGGGAAGTTAGAGGACATGGTTTCTAATCCCGGCTCTGCCACATGTCTGCTGTGTCACTTTGGCCAAGTGACTTCACTTCTCTGGCCTCAGTTACCTTATCTGTAAAATGGGGGTTAAGACTGTGAGCCTCATGTGAGACAGGGACTGTGTCCAACTGGATTAGTTTATATCTATCCCAGTGTTTAGAACAATGCTTGGCACACAGTAAAGGCTTAACAAATACCACAATTATTATATTATTATTAGGATTGGGGGTCTGGTACCCTGTGGTCGCCGTTGAGCCCGGCTTAGCCGGCCCCCGCATGGCTCTGGGTGTTGGAGGCAGGGCCACAGATGTGCAAGACCGTGTCCTCCTGTTTGCTCATGCTGAACAGCCCCAGCAGTGGTGGTGGCGGGAGCTGTTGAACCCCCACCGATGCCCTGAGCTAAGCACTGGGCAGGGCAGGGCTCTGGGGTCTGCCTGGAGGCTGTTCAGGCCCACTGTGGGGAGAGCAATGGAAACTGGGATGGAGAAGGTAGAAAATCCTGAAATATACAGTAGCAAGGCAGGTTTATCATCATCATCATCAGTATTAACAGTGGTGACCAACATTCATTGTGTGGATGAACTAAGCACCTATTATGTGCAGAGCACTGTACTAGACATCTACTCTGGGCAGAAAGCAGTGTGGCCTAAGAAAGAGCCCAAGCCTGAGAATCAGGGGACCTGGATTTTATTCCTGACTCTGTTACTTGCCTGCTGTGTGATTTCGGGCAAGTGACTTAAATGCTCTAACTGCTCTATGTCTCAATTTCCTCATCTATTAATTGGGGATTCAATCCCTATTCTTCCTCCTACTTCGACTGTGAACCCCTGTGGGACCTTCCCGATTATCTTGTAGCTATCTCAGCATTTATTACAGTGCTTGGCACAGCGGCCCTTATTATTATAGAGTACTGTACTAAGTGTCTACTGTGGACAGGTCACTGTATTAGATGCCGACAGTGTGCCAAGCACTGGTCTAGGCACTTGGAGTACATACATCAATGGAATAGACGCAGTTCCTACCCTCCGACCCAGTTGCTTACAGCGTAATGGGGGAGAGAAGCAGACGGCCCTGATGCGGGACGTGGGTGCAGCTGTTAAAGCCACTGCTGCAAGACTCCATCCCATTCATTTTCCTCACTCGGTGAGGCAACTGGCATGAGGTGGAGGCTGAGCCCTAGACCTAAGAAGCCACGATGGTATTTTCCATTGATTATCAATCAATCGATCATACTTATTGAGCACTCACTGTGTGCAGAGCACTGTACTAAGTGCTTGGAAGAGTACAATACACCAGAAGTCGTAGGCATGGTCCCTATGCCTTGGAAAAGCAAAACAAACCGATCAATTTTGCCCAAGAGCTAAAGTGTAGGTGCTCAGTACATGCCAGTCAATCAATCAATCATATTCACCGAGTCCCTGCTGTGGGCAGATCACTGTACTAAGCACTGTACTAGAGGGGGATGCAGACAGTAATGTAAATGAATAAATTACGGCTATGTACCTAAGTGCTGTGGGGTTGGAAAGGGTGAAGAAAGAGGGCAAATCCAAGTGCAGAGGTGACACAGAAGGGAATGGGAGAAGAGGAAATGAGGGCTTAGTCAAGGAAGGCCTTTAGGAGGAGATGTGCTTTTAATAAGGCTTTGAAAGTGAGGAGCGTGATAGTCTGTTGGATATGAAGAGGGAGGTCATTCCAGCCCTAGTTATATGTATGCCAGATACAGAACAAAGACATACTGCTATTATTATTGTTATCATGGTAATTGTTAAGTGCTTACTATCTGTCAAGCACAGTTAATTAGGTTCAAAACAGTCCCTATCCCACATTCAATTCCCAGTCTTAAATAGGAAGGAAAACAGGTATTGAATCCCCATTTTACTGTTGAGGAAACTGAGGTACAGAGAAGTTAAGTGACTACCCAGCAGGCAAGTGGCAGAGCTGGGATTAGAATCCAGATCTCCTGATTCTCAGGCTTGTATTCTTTCCACTAGGCCATATTGCTTCCTCATTAGAGAAGCAGGGTGGCTCAGTGGCAAGATCCCAGGCTTGGGAGTCAGAGCTCATGGGTTCTAATCCCGGCTCCGCCACTTTGCTAGCTGTGTGACTTTGGGCAAGTCACTTAACTTCTCTGGGCCTCAGTTCCCTCATTTGTAAAATAGGGATTAAGACTGTGAGTCCTACATGGGACAATCTGATCACCTTGCATCCAGCGCTTAGAACAGTGCTCGGCACATAGTAAGCACTTAACAAATACCAACATTATTATTAGAGACCTCTTGTAAAATTGGATGGGATCATCTTTCCAGTTACTGAGGAGAGATGTTTTGCTGGGTAGTTATGGGACATGGACCTTGCAACCCCAACAAGCTTTTTGAGGGAGATTGCTATGACGCTTAGTAGAGTGTGCTGAACTCAGTAGGCATCCAGTCCTTTATTACAACTATTACATTCCTGTTAGTTCTCCACCTGAAACCCAGAGCAATTACCTGGCCCATTCTGCCTCCCAATATGTATTTTCAACTGAATTTAGTACTTTTTTTTAAGGTAAACCCACCTTTTCTGCCACAGGTAATTAACTGCTGCAATTCTCTCTCTGCTTTACTTTAAAGATCTGCTCTTAGGGAATATAATCTTGCTGAGATACTTATTACTAACTCTTCTTCCCATCAGGCCTGCTTGTCGGTGTGTAAGCTCCTTGTGTCTTTTGCTTCTGCTGCACTTTCCCCAAAGCTGAGTATAGTAATTACGGGATTTGTTAAGTGCTTACTCTGTGCCAAACACTGTATTAAGCACTCAGGTAGACGCAAGCTAATCCCGTTGGACACAAAGCCCCTGTCCCACATGAGGTTCACTTTCTAAGTAGTGGGGGTGGAGGGAGGGAGGATTTAATACCCATTTCATCCAGATGAGGTAACCGAGGCACAGAAAAGTAAAGTGACTTCCCCAAGGTCACACGGGAGGTAAGTTTGTTTTTGTCTGTCTCCCCCGATTAGACTGTTATCCCGTCAATGGGCAGGGACTGTCTCTATCTGTTGCCGATTTGTACATTCCAAGTGCTTAATACAGTGCTCTGCACATAGTAAGCGCTCAATAAATACTATTGAATGAATGAATAAGGACCAGAACCCAGGACCTCTGACTCCCAGGCATGTGCTCTTTCCACTAGACTATGTTGCTTCCCTGCAAATCACTGAGCGGGTGTTCGATAAACACTATATTATTACTACCTTCTTATTTAGGTTCCCATCCCTATTACTCCCATCTTGGAAAGAACAGAATTTGACCATCCCACACTGCCCCTAGGACAAACAGCAGCAGAAAGGCGAAAAGGAAAATGAGAATGAGTCCCACCTTCCAACTCTTCTTCCTCCGATCTTGCCGCATCTTGTTTGCCTGGTTTGAATGCAGCTCCCTGTAGGATTGTTCACTTTGTCTTCTCTTCCGGTTTAGGGTCAACCTCAGCCTTTTGGGAGGGCAGTGTTTAGATGAAGCCGGCAACAGAGTGAGGATGTGGAAGTGGCCGAGTACTCTGACATCTCGTCCCGCTGTTCCCTTTAAGCCCATCTTTCTGTCATTGAGTCAGTACATTGGTGTCCGGATCGTAGATCAGGATAAAATCGCAGTCACTTTTCTGGCCCTGGGCCAGCAGGCCAAATTCAGTGTGGGAACTAAAGTGCAGGTATGTATTGCGGGGGGAATGTGGAACTCTGCATTTTTGGGGAAATGCTTAGTACGGTATCAATCACTCAATCAATCATATTTATAGGTACAGACTCCTGGGTACAGAGCCCTGTACAAAGCGCTTGGGAGGATACAGTATAAAGAAGCAGCGTGGCTTAGTGGAAAGAGCCAGGGCTTGGGAGCCAGAGGACATGGGTTCTAATCCTGGCTCTGCCACTTGTCTGCTGGTGACCTTGGGCAAGGCACTTAACTTCTTTGTGCCTCAGTTACCTCATCTGTAAAATGGGGATTCAAAGTGTGAGCCCCACGTGCGACAACCTGATTACCTTGTATCTACTCCAGTGCTTAGAACAGTGCTGGGCACATAGTAAGCATTTAACAAATACCATCATTATTATTATTACAATGTAGCAGAGTTGGTAGACACGTTCCCAAGCCCACAATGATCTTACAGTCTAGAAGGAATGTTTTATGTTGCTGGAATTGCCCGGTAATCTGTCCTTTCTACTCAATTCTCAGAACTACAGGATATAATGCAAGAAGAATTTTTCTGCCCACATGGCTTTTGAAAATGGTTTGGGCATTTGGTCCTAGCCACATGGACAGTGTGGCCTTAGTGGTCTAGGAGTCAGAGGACCCGGTTTCCAATTCAGACTCCGGCACTTACCTGCTGTGTGATATGGGGCAAAACACTTGACTTCCCTGTGTTTCCATTTCCTCTTCTGTAAAATGGGGACCAAAATACCTGTTCTCACTCCCCCGCTTACATTGTGAGCCATGTGGGGCAGGGACTGTGTTGTGTATATTGTGTATACCCCAGCCCTTAACACAGTGCTTGGTACATTGTAAAACACCTCAATTAGTATTATTAGATTGGTCTGGTTGAAAAAGAGGGTGAGAGTAAGAGGATCTGGGTTCTAATTCCAGGTCTACCATATACCTGCTGTGTGACCTTGGGCAAGTGATTAGGTCTCTCTGTGCCTCAGTTCCCTCATCTGTAAAATGGGGATTCAATACCTGTTCTCCCCACTACTTGGACTGTGAGCCCCAAGTGGGACCTGATTCTCTTGTGTCTACCCAGACCTTAGTATGGTGCTTGGCAAATAGGCTTAACCAATACCATTATTATTATTATTATTATTATTATTGTCTAGCACTTGCTAAATTTCCCTGAAGTATATATATAAAATAAATACAATCCCCTTAAATTAAAGGGAGAAAAAGGAAGGTGTCTCATTTCTACAGTTCAAACACAGAATCACAGGCAAAGAGAAGTTTAGGGACTTGCCTGAGGTGATCCAGCAATCCAGTAGCAGAGGTAGGATTAGAAACCAGGTCTACTGACACTGTCTCATATTCGTTCCACTAAAGCCACGGGCCTCCCTCCCACCTCCCCTTTTAACAGCTCTGGGCCAGGAGAAGCCAAATATCTTACTGTGTGCAAAGCACTGAATTAAACAGGAGAGTACAGTATAAAAATAAACAGAGACATTCCCTGCCCACAACGAACTTACAACAGTAATGAACCACCTTGAGAGGTGGGATGGGGATGCGTTTCCCTTACGGGTGGCTCTGGCACATTTTTATCTTTGCGTAAGCACTTACTTGTAAAACAACACTCAGGAGCTTAATGGGAACTGAACTTTCTAAGTGAAGATTTTTTAAATGTTAAAAAGGAAACAAAACCCACTCAGAAAGGAAAATGTTAGTTCCTTTGGGAGGCAAAAGATTTGAGTCCATGCACATTTTGGTTAATTTTTATGTTTCCCATTGTTCTGGAATTTTAACTTTAAAAATTATTTATCAATCAATTGTATTTATTGATGCAGAGCACTGTACTTAGCTCTTGAGAGAGTACAATATAACAGAGTTGGTAGGCACGTTCCCTGCCCACAAGGCCTGTCTACTTGTTTTGTTTTGCTGTCTACCCCTTTTAGACTGTGAGGCCATTGTTGGGCAAGGGTGTTCTCCATCTGTTGCCGAATTCCAAGCGCTTAGTACAGTGTTCTGCACACAGTAAATGCTTAATAAATAGGATTGAATGAATGAATGAAAGGGAGTTTACAGCTTAGAATGGGGATGTTGGGGAGGAGGCATATTAAACTAAATTATGCATATGTATATAAGTGCTACGAGGTTGAAGGTGGTGTGAATAAAGAACACAAATCCTAATGCAAGAGCAACACAGAAGGGAAATGGAGTAGGAGAAATGAGGGCTTAGTAGGAGAAGGCCTCTTGGAAGAGGTGGCATTTGTGGAATTCTGGAATTCCACAACGGCCTGGATAGTGCAGGTCTTCAGGTCACCCTCTTTTGGCATAGTGGATAGAGCAGGGCCCTGGGATTCAGAAGGTCACGGGTTCTAATCCCAGCTCTGCCACTTGTCTGTTGTGTGACTGCTGGGCAAGTCACTTCACTTCTCTGGGGCTCAGTTACCTCATCTATAAAGTGGGGATTGAGACTGAGAGCCCAACATGGGACAAGGACCCAATTTGTTGGTATGCACTCCAGCGCTTAGTACAGTGCCTGGCACATAGTAAGCATTTAACAAATACCATCATTATTATTATTCACCCTTTTACCATTTCTGTGTTGACTCCATTCTAGAAAAGCTCACCTGCTCCATGTCCTCTCTCCTCAATCCCTACTGGCTGTGTCGCAGTCTCTCTTCTACTCCACCTCATGCCATTCCCTGAATCTTGCTGCACACTCTTCCTTTCCCACTCTAAGCAATCTGGAGCAGTCACCCGGTCACCAAGTTTCCATGGGTAGATGTGGACCTGGGAGGAGTGGCCATAGTAATAACAGTAAATGTGCTATTTTTTCAGTGCTTTCTGTGTGCCAAGCACTCTCCTAAGCACTGGTCAGATACAGGATAATCAGGTACAGTGAGTAGGTTGGCATTAGAGGAGCGGAATTAGAGGGCTGGGTTGTAGTGGGGTCTTCAGCTGAGGTTGGGTGGTGAGTACAGCCTCTCTGAATTCCTGGCTTTCCTCGCAGAAGCAGGATGGCATTCTACAAGGGTAGAGAGAATTTATTTTTTTACATAATAATAATAATAATGGTATTTGTTAAGTGCTTACTATGTGCCAAGCACTGTTCTAAGGGCTGGAGTAGATACAAGGGTAGATACAAGGTAATCGGTTGTCCCACGTGGGGCTCACGGTCTTCATCCCCATTTTCCAGATGAGCTAACTGAGGCACAGAGAAGTGAAGTGGCTTGCTCAAGGTCACATAGCAGACAAGTGGAGGAGCCGGGATTAGAACCCACGTCCTCTGACTCCCACGCCCGGGCTCTTTCCACTTTAAGTGCTTACTACGGGCCAGGCACTGTGCTAAACACTGGGGAAGTGAGCTTGTCTCAGCGTGGCTCAGTGGAAAGAGCCCGGGCTTTGGAGTCAGAGATCGTGAGTTTGAATCCCAGCTCTGCCACTTGTCAGCTGTGTGACTGTGGGCAAGTTACTTCACTTCTCTGTGCCTCAGTTACCTCATCTGTAAAATGGGGATTAAGACTGTGAGCCCCACGTGGGACAACCTGAGTCCCCTGTGTCTACCCCAGCGCTTAGAACAGTGCTCGGCACATAGTAAGCGCTTAACAAATACCAACATTAACATTGTCTCTCTTTATTACGGCATTGTACTTTTCCAAGTGCTTAGTACAGTGCTCTGCACACAATAAACGCTCAATAAATACAATTTAATACAATTTCATCAATGAACATAGTCCCTGTTAGTCCCTGTTTTACAGATGACATAACTAAAGCACAGGGAAGTGACTTGCCCAAGGTCACGCAGTGGACAAATGGCAGAGCCAAGATTAGAACTCAGGTCCTCTTCTCTATGTAGCCTTGTGGACAGCCTCCTGGCGGCTTGCGGGAGGACCCCAGGGCTCCGGGTAGGGGGAGGGTGAGGATGACAAGGGGGCGAATGAACCGGTGGAGATATTCGTGCCTCGGCTGGTGTGGCCCAGGCCCTTCCCCCGGCCCCCATCCTTTCTGAGTCCCTGCCTTTGTCTCCCAGATCAGGTGTGTGGACCAGATCCCCTCCTTCAGGCTCCTGAGTCAAGATGATTTCCTGCTACTGGCCCACTGGATAAGGATCCAATACCTGCTCAACAAACTGCAAGGCTGCCGGGACTTCCCCTCCAGCCAGTTCTGGGACAAGATGAAACCGCCGTCTTACTTGGCATCCCATGCTCTGAAACTGCTTAGCCTCTGCCAAAATTCTGAGCTAGCCGATGATGTCTTTGAGACCGTAAAGGCGCTAATAAAGGAATCGATTTGATCAGGGCCGTGTGTCTTTGCCATGATGTTTTAATAGGTCCCAGCCTGGATTTACTTTTTTTTGCCCCTTCCCTCCAGCAAGGAGCCCATGTTGGCTGGAGGGTGGCCCTCATGGGTCCCGGACAAGGTGGTGCCTGTGGCGTCACTTGCCCCACGCCGGGTACGCAGTATTATCTAAAGATATCAATGGCACCATTTTACACCCGAAGTCGTAAGTCCACCCAAATACGAAGCGATTTCCCGGGAGAACCCCCAACCCTCCTAGCCATTCCTGCTCAGGTCCCTCTGAATATAGCTACCACTTCTGAAAACATGGAAATCGATGGCGGAATCTGAGGCGGAGGGAAGCAGAGGGCTTATAATAAAAATACCTGACAGAAAGACACCTGGGGCCCTCTCTGTGCCAGACTGGGGAAGGACCTGCTGAAAACCAGACCATCCAGGAGCAACCTGGACAAGTGGCCATCCTCCTTGACTAAAGGGAAAGGCTGGAGTTGCCAGACTGGGGAAGGACCTGCTGAAAACCAGACCATCCAGTAGCAACCTGGACAAGTGGCCATCCTCCTTGACTAAAGGGAAAGGCTGGAGTGAGAAGCAGCGTGGCGCAGTGGAAAGAGCACGGGCTTTGGAGTCAGGGCTCATGAGTTCGAATCCCAGCTCTGCCACTTGTCAGCTGTGTGACTGTGGGCAAGTCACTTAACTTCTCTGTGCCTCAGTTCCCTCATCTGTAAAATGGGGATTAAGACTGTGAGCCCCACGTGGGATAACCTGATTTCCCTGTGTTTACCCCAGCGCTTAGAACAGTGCTCTGCACATAGTAAGCGCTTAACAAAATACCAACATTATTAATTATGGTTTGGATTTACATTAAACTTTTTGAAATGACCTTTGAATCCACGTGATAAGCATTTTATGTCTTTATCAAAGCTGGCCCCAGTCAGTGGAAATTCAGCAGTCTACTGATTTGAACGAGCCCTCCCTCCAATGGCAGAACTAACAAACATCGATGACGTCAGTCTACTTGGGGAATCAAACTATTGCCTTGGGTCTGGTTCCTGTTACAGGCTTCCGTCGGCCAGAATTTTCCTCAGCTGATTTTTAAAGTGTTCAAAGACATGTCGGTTTCTGACCTGCCCTATTAGAATGAATATTCCAGTTGAACAACTCAGGAAAAAGCAAAATCTTTCATCCACCAGAAGACTGATGCCTCCGACCCAATTTAACACTCCTCCGCAGGAATCCCTGGTTTGAGGAGAAGGTGCATCTTTCCAGAAAATCAATGGGAAGGTAAAACCTTTAGACATTACAGGGTCCTAGAGAAGCAGTGTGCCTAAAGAAAAGAGCATGGGTCTGAGATCTGGGGGACCTGGGTTCTAATCCTACCTCTACCACTTGCCTTCTGTGTGACCTGGGACAAGTCACTTAACTTCTCTGAGCCTTACTTTCCTCACCTGTAAAATGGATATTCAGTACCTGTTGTCCATCCTACTTAAGACTGTGAGCTCCATGTGCTACAGGGACTGTATCTAACCTGATTGTCTTGAATCGAATCCAGTGCTTAGAACACTGTTTGGCACATGGTAAGTGCTTAACAAATATCACAATGATTTATTATGGTTATTATTATTCTTGATATGAAAGATGGCCATGTTTGAGAGAGTCAGAATCTCATTAGCAGTTTTACTATTTTTCTTGCTTAATACTTTTTAAATATGCTTAAACTGCTCAGATTGGAAATGCATGTGTGTCTGAGTCCATCATCTAATCAAGCAATCCTGTTTATTGAGCATGAACACTGATAGAACTACTTTAAGAACCGAAGGGGTTTTTTTAATGTTATTTCAAAGAATAATGGTAGAATTCATTTTATAATAAAGGAGGATTTTTTTTGTTTCAACTGTTGCAATATAAAATATAAGTTGTGTTGAAAAAGCAGTTGTAAAAAAGTATTGTGTTTTTTGCTGTAATTAACTGTATGATGTAAACCTAATAATTTTGTCATTATTTTTCAATTTTGCATTTTTGCTTTACGTGCTGATTTTTTTTACTGACTTTGTAAGATTTGTTTTATCAAAGCAATTATGATGTGGTGACTTGCCCCTATCATTAAGAATTTTATAGGTTTTCTGATTACTTGGGAGAGTACAGTAGAATTAGTGGACATGATCCTTGTCCTCAAAGACCTTACAATATACCCAGGAGACAGACACTAAAATAAATTTCAGCTCCTTCAGGGCAGGGACTGTGTTGAGCAAATATGTTATACTGTACTCTCCCAAACACTTAATACAGTGCTCTGCTCACCATAAGTGCTCAAAAATACCATTGATTGATAGTAGCGAGTAGTAGATTATAAAGATATGTACATGTGGTGCAGGGGAGATTTGGGAAGTAGGGTGACCTCATGAAAAGAGCACAGGCTTGGAAATCAAAGGATCTGAGTTCTAATCTAGTCTCTGGCCTGCTGTGTGACCTTGGGCAAGCCACTTAACTTCTCTGTAACTCAGTTTCCTCAACTATAAAATAATAATAGTAATAATAATTATGGTACTTGAAGATTAAATACCGGTTCTTCCTCTCTCTTAGACTGTGAGCCCCATGTGGGACAGGGACTGAGTCCAACCTGATTATTTTATATCTACTCCAGTGCTCAGTACAGTGCTTGGAGCATAGTAAGTACTTAACAAATACTATCCTACCATCATAAAACCCTGCATCCCGAAGTGGCACTGGAGTTTTCGAGTGGCTTAAATGGGAAATGTAAGCAGGGGAGAAAGAGAAATTAATCAGGGTACATCTCCTGGAGGAGGTCTGATTTCAGAAGGGCCTGGAGGATGGAGAAGGCGGTGGTATGTCGGAAGTGAATGGGGAGGGAGGGCATGAGTCAGGGGTCAGAGGAGGCTAATGGCTTTCCCCTCTCAATGGCAATTCCATGGGGAACATCGTTCCCTCAGCACCTATGAAGTTAATAATAATTATGGTATTTGCTAAGCGCTTACTTTGTGCCAAACATTACACTAAGCCCTGGGGTAGATACAAACAAATCGGGTTGGGCACAGTCCCTGTCCCAAGTGGGACTCAGACTCTCAATCCCCATTTTACAGGTGAGGTAACTGAGGCACAGAGAAGTGAGTGATTTGTCCCATAGCAGACAAGTGGTAGAACTTGGATTAGAACCCATGACCTTCTGATTCCCAAGCGTGTGCTCTACTCACTGTACCATGCCGCTTCTGCTTGGCCCATGTGACATACCTACCACACACACTCACTTTTCTCTGGCCTTCTCCAAGTGCATGGGGATCAGGCCCAGCACCAAGGAAACTAGGAGCCAAAAAGTGGAGTTGCTTTTTGATCAGGAGAAAACAACATCCTGGGTTGGGCTAAAGGTGGCCTATAAGATCTTGATTCCTTGTGTCACCAGACGGAAACTTGAAAGAGAACCAGAAAGCTGAATTGGAATAATTAACTCCCTCCCATATCAATCAGTGGTATTTATGGAGCACTTACTATGTGCAAAGCACTTGGGAGAGTACAACAGAATTAGCAGACACATTCCCTGCCCATAACTGGCTTACAGTCTACAGCAGTTGTCGGTTAGTTAAAAAAGTAAACTGCCTGAGTTTTCATATAATATTGGGCAGAGACGGTATGGCCGCCTCAGTTTCCTGCGCAGGCCCAGACTGGCGGAAAGGTAATGGAAGCCTGAGTCCACAGGTGGTCTACTCTGTGGTGAGAGGGTGCGACACACATTCCTGTGGGGTTGTCAGTTGCAGCGTGGTGAGGAGATGGGAGGGCTGCCTGAGATTCCTGCCCAGTACCTGTCTAGCGGCCATAGTAACAGTTGCCTGGGCCGCATGGGGCCAACGACGCAGTGTGAGGATGCCCCATGCAGTGTGCTGTGTGTTGGGGTTATGTGCTCCGCACGAAACAAAACTTCTCACTCTAGGCTTCAAGGCTCTCCAACACCTCACCCCCTCCTACCTCTCCCCCTCCTACCTCTCCTCCCTTCTTTCTACTGCCCACCCTGCACGTTCCGCTTCTCTGCCGCCCACCTCCTCACCGTCCCCCGTTCTTGCCTATCTCGCCGTCGATCGCTGGCCCACATCCTCCCGCTGTCCTGGAATGCCCTCCCTCCTCATCTCCTCCAAACTAATTCTCTTCCCCTCTTCAAACCCTACTGAGAGCTCATCTCCTCCAAGATGCCTTCCCAGACTGAGCTTCCCCTTTGCCCTCTGCTCCCTCTGCTGTCTCTCTACACCCCCCTTCACCTTCCCTCAGCTAAGTCCCCTTTTCCCCTCCTTTCCCTCTGCTCCTCCCCCTCTCCCTTCCCCTCCCCTTAGCACTGTGCTCGTCCGCTCAATTGTATATATTTTTTATTACCATATTTATTTTGTTAATGAGATGTACATCACCTTGATTGTATTTATTGCTATTGTTTTAATGAGAGGTACATCCCCTTGATTCTATTTATTGCTATTGTTTTTGTCTGTCTGTCTCCCCCGATTAGACTGTAAGCCCATCAGTAGGCAGGGACTGTCTCTATCTGTTGTGGATTTGTACATTCCAAGCACCTAGTACAGGCTCTGCGCATAGTAAGCGCTCAATAAATACTATTGAATGAAATAAAATAAACTGAGTGATAGGGGTTTTTTTGGTATTTTTATGGTATTTGTTAAGCACTTACTATGTGCCAGATACTGTACTAAGTGCTGAGATAGTTACAAGTTTGTCAGGTTGGACACAGTCCCTGTACCGCTTGGGGCTCACAGCCGTAACCCCCATTTTACAGATGAGGTAACTGAGGCACAGAGAAGTGATTTTCCTAAGGTCATACAGCAGCAAACATGGCAGAGCTGGGATCAGAATCAGGTCCATCTAAATCCCAGGACCCTGCTCTATGCACTAGGCCACACTGCTTCTAGTTATATAATTAAAAGAGAAGCTTCAAGTCAGTCAATCTTAAAAGTACCTGGTGATGTTCTTCACAAGAAGACTCGTAAGAGTGAGTTAGCTCCAAGGTTAAAGTTGACCTATTGGTTAGCCTTAGCTTTAGAATGGCCAGTTAGCTCCATAGTTTGGGAATTTAGGGGAAATTAGAGGTATCTAAGGCTGAAAGTCAGTGCCTTCACCTTACTGCTCTCTTCCTGCACATTTCCCATGACTTCAAGAACCAGCTCTACATAGATGATTCCCAAATCTACATCTCCAGGCCGGGCCTCTCTCCTCTGCAGTCTCATTTCCGACTACCTTCAGAGCATCTCTACTTGGATGTCCTACTGACACCTCAAACTTGACATGTCCAAAACATGCCTTCCCCAGACTTTCCCATCACTATAGACAGCACCACCATGCTCCCTGTTTCAGAAGTCTATAACCTTAGCATTATCCTTGGATTCATCTCTCATATTCAACCTATATATGCGGAAGCAGCATGACTCAGTGGAAAGAGCCCGGGCTTGGGGGTCAGAGGTCATGAGGTCGAATCCCGCCTCTGCCACTTGTCAGCTGTGTGACTTTGGGCAAGTCACTTAACTTCTCTGTGCCTCAGTTCCCTCATCTGTAAAATGGGGATTAAATGTGAGCCTCACGTGGGACAACCTGATTACCCTGAATCAACCCCAGCTCTTAGAACAGTGCTCTGCACATAGTAAGCGCTTACAACATAGTAAGCGCTTAACAAATACCAACATTATTATTATTATATGCAATCTGTCACCAAGTTCTCTTGGTTTTACCTTCACAGCATCTTTAGAATCCACTCTTTCCTCTCCTCCCAAAACATTACAACACTGATCTAAACACTTGCCATATCCTGCCTTGACTATTGTATCATCCTTTTCTTTGACCCCCTCCTCCCCCTCCACACACACACACCTCCTGTCTCTCTTGACTCCAGTCCAGTCTGCTGCCTGGAACGTTTTTCTAAAACACCATTCAATCCATGTCTCCCCATTCCTCAAGAACTTCCAGTGATTGCCCTTCCACCCCCACATCAAATAGAAACTCCTTACGAGCAACTTTAATGTACACAATCAGCTCACCTCCTCCTACCTTACCTTGAGGATCTTCTAATAATAATAATAATAATAATGTTGGTATTTGTTAAGCGTTTACTATGTGCCGAGCACTGTTCAAAGCGCTGGGGTAGACATAGGGGAATCAGGTTGTCCCACGTGGGGCTCACAGTCTTAATCCCCATTTTACAGATGAGGGAACTGAGGCACAGAGAAGTTAAGTGACTTGCCCACAGTCACACAGCCGACAAGTGGCAGAGCTGGGATTCGAACTCATGAGCCCTGACTCCAAAGCCCGTGCTCTTTCCACTGAGCCACGCCGCTTCTACAACCCAGCCATAATAATAATAATAATGTTGGTATTTGTTAAGCACTACTATGTGCAGAGCACTGTGCTAAGCGCTGAGGTAGATACAGGGTAATCAGGTTGTCCCATGTGAGGCTCACAGTCTTAATCCCCATTTGACAGATGAGGTAACTGAGGCACATAGAAGTGACTTGCCCACAGTCATACAGCTGACAAGTAAACTTTGATCCTCTAACGCCAAGCTACTAAAACTCGTCTATCTCACCACTGACCCTTTGCCCATGTCTTCTCTCTGGCCTGGAACTCTCTCCTCCTTCATATCTGGCAGACCACCACTCTCTCCACCTTCAAAATTATTAAAAGCACATCTCCTCCAAGAGACCTTCCCCAACTAAGCCTGCTTGTATCCACACCAGCGCTTAGTACAGTGCTTGGCACATAGTAAGCGCTTACCAAATACCTCAGTTATTGTTATTATTATTATTAAGCACGTTAGCCTCCCCACAGTTAGCTCCAAGGTACTTAGATACGTATCCATTATACTCTGCCATTTCCCATATCAGTAATATTTTAAAGTCTCTCTCCGCAACTACACTATAAGCTCTTTGTGGGTAGAGCTTAGGTCTGCCAAAGCTGCTCTATTGTACCCTCCCAAGTGCTAAGTATGGTGCTCTGCATATATTCATTCATTCAACAGTATTTATTGAGCGCTTACTATGTGCAGAGCACTGTACTAAGGGCTTGGAATGAACAAGTCGGCAGCAGATAGAGACAGTCCCTGCCGTTTAGTAAGCACTCAGTAAATACCACTGAGTGATTGATTTGAGATGTGATTTTAGTTCAGCTTCAAAAATATGCTACTACTCCCACCATCATTTTAACAGAAAATTTTCCATCACCAGTACAGTCTAAAACTCCAATCCCCCATTTAGGATCTATTTGTAATAAACCAATGCAAGTAACCTGCTTCCAGCTTGTATTCAGCGTGGCTCAGTGGAAAGAGCCCGGGCTTGGGAGTCAGAGCTCGTGGGTTCTAATCCCGGCCCTGCTGTTTGCCAGCTGTGTGGCTTTGGGCAAGTCACTTCACTTCTCTGGGCCTCGGTTACCTCATCTGGAAAATGGGGATTAAAAAACTGTGACCCCCACATGGGACAACCTGATCACCTTGTATACCCCCAGCGCTTAGAACAGTGCTTTGCACATAGTAAGTGCTTAACAAATACCACCATTATTATTATCATTATTATTATTCATGGACTCAAAAGGCTGGAGAGACCTGAGAGTTCACCTTTCTAATCTATTCCTTACTTCCAAGAAGGATTGCTGCTAAATCAGCCCTGGCAGGAGAGAGCTCATCTTATACTAATAATTAATAATTATGGCATTTGTTAAGCACTCACTGTATGCCAAGCACTGTTCTAAGTACTGGGGTAAATACAAGGTCATCAGGTTGTCCCACGTGGGCTCACAGTCTTAATCCCCATTTTACAGATGAGGTAACTGAGGCACAGAGAAGTTAAGTGACTTGCCCAAGTTCACACAGCAGACAAGAGGAGAACCTGGGATTAGAACCCATGTCCTATGACTCCCAAGCCCGGGGTCTTTCCACTAAGCCATGCTGCTTCCAAATGAAGCTCCTTTACTTCCCTCAGAAATTAAGCTCTACGAAAAATCATGTCCCCTCCAAGCGGCCTTCCCTGATTAGGAAGCAGCGTGGCTCAGTGGGAAGAGCCTGGGCTTCGAAGTCAGAGGTCATGGGTTCGACTTCTGGCTCTGCCACTTGTCAGCTGTGTGACTGTGGGCAAGTCACTTAACTTCTCTGTGCCTCAGTTACCTCATCTGTAAAATGGGGATTAACTGTGAGCCTCATGTGAGACAACCTGATGACCCCGTATCTACCCCAGCGCTTAGAACAGTGCTCTGCACGTAGTAAGCGCTTAACAAATACCAAAATTATTATTAGGCCCTCACTTCCCTTATTTGTCCTCCCTTCTGTATTACCTATGTACTTGGATCTGTACACCTAGAGCACTTTGATTTTCACCTTAACCATATAGCACTTAAATATATACCCACCTGAAATTTACTTTAATACGTTTCCCCATCTAGTGTGTGAACTTCTTGTGGCCAGGAATCATGTCTTCCTACTCTATTGTATTATACTCTCCCAAGAGAAGTAATAATAACAATAATGGTATTTGTTAAGCGCTTACTATGTGCAGAGCACTGTTCTAAGCTCTGGGTGGATACAGGGTAATCAGGTTGTCCCATGTGAGGCTCACAGTCTTAATCCCCATTTTACAGAGGAGGCAACTGAGGCACAGAGAAGTTAAGTGACTTGCCCACAGTCACACAGCTGCCAAGTGGCAGAGCAGGGATTTGAACACATGACCTCTGACTCCCAAGCCCGTGCTCTTTCCACTGAGCCACGCTAGTGAGGTCTAATGGGAAGGGGAGAGGCCTGAGAGTCAGAGGACCTGAGTTCCAAATCCGGCTCTACCAATTGCTTGCTGTGTGACCTTGGGAGAGTCACAACTTCTCTGTGCCTCAGTTCTCCTCTTCTCCCCCCTACTTAATAATAATAATTATGATAATAAAAATTGTGGTATTTTTTAAGTGCTTACTATGCACCAGACACTGTACTTAGCACTGGGGTAGGTAAGAGATAATTAGGTTGGACACAGTTTCACATGAGGCTCACATTCTCAATCTCCATTTTACAGATGAGGTAAGCGAGGCAAAGAGAAATTAAGGGCATGGTCATAGTGCAGACAAGTGGCAGACTGTGAGCCCCATGTGGGGCAGGGATTGTGTCCAACCAGAAGCAAATGGACAGATAGATGGATAGTGGACAGAGCATGGGCTTGGACGTCAGAAGGACCTGGGTTCTAATCCCTGCTCTGTCAGTTGTCAACTGTGTGACCTGGGGCAAGTCACTTCACCTCTCTGGGCCTCGGTTCTCTCATTTGTAAAATGAGGGACTTGGGACTGTGTCCAACCGGATTACCTTGTATCTACCCCATTGCTTAGAACAGTGCCTGGTACATAATAACCTCTTAACAAATACCATATATTATTATTAATTCACTTGTATCTGCCACTTGTCAGCTGTGTGACTGTGGGCAAGTCGCTTCACTTCTCTGGGCCTCAGTTCCCTCATTTGTAAAATGGAGATGAAGACTGGGAGCCTCATGTGGGACAACCTGGTTACCCTGTATCTACCCCAGCACTGAGAACAGTTCTCTGCACATAGTAAGTGCTTAACAGATAACAATGTTAGTACTTTATCTACCCCAGGACTTAATACAGTGTCTGACACACAGTAAGTGCTTAACAAATACCATTAAAAAAGAAACGCTTTGTAGAGGGTTCTGCATACAGTAAATGCTCAGTAATGTGTGCTTGATTAACTGACTGATTCTAATAATAATAATAATGTTGGTATTTGTTAAGCGCTTACTATGTGCAGAGCACTGTTCTAAGTGCTGGGGGAGACACAGGGGAATCAGATTGTCCCATGTGGGGCTCACAGTCTTAATCCCCATTTTACAGATGAGGTAACTGAGGCACAGAGAAGGGAAGTGACTTGCCCACAGTCACACAGCTGCCAAGTGGCAGAGCCGGGATTCGAACCCATGACCTCCAACTCCAAAGCCCATACTCTTTCCACTGAGCCACGCTGCTTCCTGTACCTCACCGTCTCTCCAAATAGCCAGGCCAGGTCACTGGAGCGCTAGTCTGGCCTCTGAATCGGGCCTGTCTGTGACGGGGAAATCTAGTGCAGCGTGGCTCAGTGGAAAGAGCATGGGCTTTGGGAGCCAGAGGTCATGGGTTCGAATCCCGGCTCTGCCACTTGTCAGCTGTGTGACTGTGGGCAAGTCACTTCACTTCTCTGGGCCTCAGTTCCCTCATCTGTAAAATGGGGATTAAGACTGCGAGCCTCACGTGGGACAACCTGATTACCCTGTATCTGCCCCAGCGCTTAGAACAGTGCTCGGCACATAGTAAGCGCTTAACAAATACCAACATTATTATTATTATTAGTGGGTGGATGGCAAGCCTTCTCTCGGTGCATCCTGACCTCGGGTAGCCAGCAGGGGTGGAGGTAGGGAGGTCGGGGAGGGGGTGTTGGGGGCCGGAGGGAGAGTTGGGGGGGGAGTGGGTATAGGGAGGGGGTAAGGGGGAAAAAGTTGTGGGGGGAGGATCTTGCAAGAAATCTTGGCAGTTTAGAATGTTGAGAGGCTGTGACTGTGGCAGTTAACGGTGAGTTGCCACTGCAGTGGTTGGACTGGGAGCCGAGAAGAGCCTGAAACTCTGCTCCCCTAGCCACAGCCCCTTTACTGCTCCTTTTTTTTTTTTTGCTTATTGTTTGGCACATAGTAAGCGCTTAACAAATACCATCATCATTATTATTATGGCCTTGTTATTACTATTATTATTATTTTTACTCGGCCTTGACTCAGGCTGTCAAACCTTATGCCAACCCTTCTTCCTCACTTATTCCGAGATTGGAAGATTCCTGAAGGCTAGGGACCGCGTATACTAGGCAGTGAATTATTTCACAGCACCTAGTACAGAGCTTTGCTCACAGGCAGCGTTAACGAAGACAATTACTAAAACTCCTGGTCTTGCCTCTCAGTTGCTGGCTCTCTCCTTCCAGCCAGCACTGCGCTTTGCTCAGCCTGAACTGCCGTTCCCTCAGCCGCCGGCCACCCGTGCTCGCCTATCTGTAGCCGGCCCCTTGAAGACCATCAGGATCTCTGCCATATGGTGTCCAGCTGCGCTTCGGGACTGGGGTTTGGCCAGATATCAATGGGAATCGGGGTCAAATAAGCCTATAGAAATTGGGTCCAGCACCGAATACCTCCTCTGGGCCAGTTGTATAGGGATGTATAAGTTGTATAGGGATGTTCAGGGGCAGGAACGGAAATCTCCAGTCCACTGGTCTTGGGGATATCGGCGCTGTATGGACAGGATGCCTGTTCATAGATGCTGAGCCCTTTGGCTCTTGGAAAGTCATGCTATTTTTAAAACAGTTCAAAAAAGTCAGACTATGAGCTTGCCACATACATACATACATATACACACACGCACACGAATACACCTGCATCGCTATGCTAATTAAGCCAGTATGTTTTCAAAGCCTTAAATGTGTTACTCATTTTGGTTCAACCATGATCAGGTATAGCCTCCTCCTTACCTGCCAAACCAACACCTGTGCCCTTGACAATGAAGCAACAAAGGAATCATCAAGAGACTGAGCCCACAGTAAGGAAACAGATGGAGAAATCAGTAATAAAAATGCTCAATTTTGTTTGGAGCTTTGGGGTCGGGGTCAACATATTTCTAGCACCACAAACAAAAAAAAAATACAAGATACGATCCCTGCCCTAAAGAAGTTTAAAGGGGGAAGGCTAGACCGAAACTGGCAAATTCACAATCATTAACTGCGAGAGAAAAGATATGCAGATCAAGTGCTTCGATAAAGTGATAACAGATGAATATGAGAGATGAGGAAGCTGATGGGATATGCTGACCAGGAAGATGGGGGAAAATCAAGGAATGCTTCCCAAAGGAGATTTTTAGCAAAGATTCAAGGAGGGCAGGGTGTTCTGGGTACAGGAAAGTTGTGAACTGTGGGATGGTTTTCCAAGCTTCTTTGAAGTGAAGTGATCGGGATGTGGGTGGGAGCAGAGGACAACTATTCATCATACATCTCCTCAAAATCTTCCAGTGATTTCCCACTGCCCTCTGCATCGAGCAACAACTCACGATCGCCTTCAAGGTTGTCTACCATGAAGACCGTGAAGACCCTGAAGACAAAGAAAGAGACAGGGAGAAAGTGAAAAAGGAGCAAATAGAGACCCAGATAAAAGGGGTTTTAGAAGGAAGAGAAAAGGGGGAAAAGGGAGACAGAGGAAGAAAAGGCAGAGAACAAGGCAGAGAGGGGAGATCGTGGTCCTGATCCCAAGAGCCCTATCTACTCATCTTGCAAATCGGCCCTCCTCACCCACCAGCAATCTCTTCATTCCTCCAAAGCCGCCCTAGCTGAAGCTTGCTTTTGAACCCTCCTGCCACCCCTTGCTCTCGCTGTTCAACCGACCTGGAATCCTTCTTCCCCTCGAAGCTACGAAAGTCAGCTCTGCTCGCCATCTTCATAGCCTTCCTACAATCCCATCTCCCTGACAAGCCTCCTCCAATTATCTCAAAAACGAAGTTACATCTATCTGTCACCCCTGGCACTTACATATTTACTTATATTCTTCCTCAGCACTAATTTATATAGGAATTATCGATTGTATAAGGCATGTCTTTATTTTATTCTGATTATCCCATGTGTAAATGTGTTTATGTCTATTCTCCCTCATGAGAATGTAAACTCCTTGTGGGTCGGGTCCGTGTCTCATGTTTTTGTTGTGCTTTCCCAAGTGCTTAGTATATTGCATTGCGCCCAGTTGGGTCCTCAACAAATACCTTTACTACTCTTTCCACTACTCGGAGGGTATTAGGAAACCTCAGACTCCCCAAAATCCCTCAGGGGGAGACAGGAAATCCTTAGACAGGGACTGGCCAGTGACAAGCCTGGCTGACTGATTGCCACTAGTCCTCTGCTCCCCCAAATGCTTCCAAAATTAAAACCCATCTCCCGAAGGTGCTGGGAAAGTCCAACCCGGTCCCCCAACCCACCCATCCCCTAGCCCCGGCGGGAATCCCATCTCTGCACGCACTCCCCAGCTTCCCCGTTGAAACAGACACAGACTGCAGAAACTACGTGGTTTTTTACTCCAGCTCCATCTGATTCCCACCATCCCAGACTCCCGGAGTCAGAGTGTACCTCACAGCCCATGTATGGCCAAAGCAGGGTGTGGGCCGGTGGTCTCGGGGGGAAACGGGGGTTCCGGAGCCTCCTTCCGGCTTCTGCCCCAACGCTGCAGCCGGGGCTCCAACGTAACCTCGGTGCTCGGCTGCTCGGGGCCTGATCCTTTCCGCCCTTCCAGGCCTCCAGGCCAATGTGTCACATCCTCCACGAACCAGAGGACCAGTCGTGAATCTGGTCTGGTCCCTCCCGCTACCTTAATCTGGTCTTCTTCCTCATCTCTCTCAGGCTGAGTCCCCTTGGCCCTGGTTCTGCTTCTCCTCCTCCCTCCCCAGGTGGAGGCTCAGACCCAAGCTGAGCTGTCTTATTTCAACTCTTCAAATTCTGAGAAGAAAAGCTCTTGAGACCCAGCATGGCTCTGCCCCATCAGCGCTGGCCCAGCTACTCCAACTCCACATTGGGACCCTCGGCAGGGTCTCTTCCCTAACCCGCAGGCTCTTCTCATTCTTGCCTCATACCACCTCCCACCCAGGCCAGAGGGGCCCAGGGGCTGGGGAGACATAAAGACGTGGATGCAGGGAGGAAGGACCCTGAAGACAAAAGGAAGAGAAAAGAACGAGGCAGGGAGAGAGTGAAAAAGGAGCAAATAGAGACCCAGAGCAAGGGGGTTCAGAAGGGAGAGAAAAGAGGGGGGAAAGGGAGAAAGCTGGGGTTCAGAAGGGAGAGAAAAGGGAGACAGAGGAAGAAAAGTGGTAGAGGGACTGAGCAAGGCAGAGAGGGGAGATCGTGGGCCAGATCCCAAGAGCCATGCCTCACCCAGGCTGTACTCACTCATCCGATAAATAGTAAGCACTCAATAAATACCACTGATCAATCGACTAATCCTGGGGGAAAGGTAAATAGGCTGCCATTTTCCCATGCTGTGTTGCATGGCAAATGGCCTCCTAGAGAGGTTCTCCTGGGCTGGAAGAGGCGCCATCCCTGGGGTCAGGGCAGCCAGTAGGGCAGCTCCGCCCAGGGCCTCTGCGTTCCCCACTCACTGAGGAGCAGCACGGCTGCCGGCCGCGACTCTGGCTGGGGCTAGTGATACAGCCCACAGCCTGGAGCAGAAGCCTAGATAATTTGGTTCAAAACTCTCCATCTGGGAGAGTGAAATCCCAGATCAACCCTTCCCCACCTCCAGTCCTCCCTGTCCCCACAACCTCTGGAGAATGCCCTTTAGATCCACCCCCATCCCTGGGCCCCCCGGACTCTCTCCTACACTAGCTCCTCCCGGGTCTCGGCCTTCTCCCAGCTCCAAAGCGCTTTCCCCCAGACCCCAGGGGTTCACCTCTCCCCTGACAGTCCTGGTTCGCTTGCCGTGGCCAACCAGTTGGTGCTGAAGGCCGTGTGTTCTCTCTCTTCTCCAATGAGATTCTTCCCCATAATTCTCCACGTAGTTCCACCCTAGGCTCTGAGCAAGGCAGAATAAGGTAAACCTGACTTTCTGGAAACGGAGAGCCAGAGGTGAGGTCAGTGGGGACCAAAGGGGCCGGGACCAGGGACCGAGAAATTGGGGATGGCTCAGGCAAGGCAGGGGCAAGCAGAGGGCAGGGGAATGGGGCCTAGGGGTCAGCTGACTGGGGCAGGAATGGCCCTGGGGTGGTTCTGTGGGAGGCTTTGGAGGGGTGGGGAAGAGAGGAGAGTAGTGGAAGGCAGGGGTTGAATGGTGCTGGACTCCTGCCCCGGGCGGCTCCCCAGACCAGTCTCACAGGCCTCCGGTTTCACATCGAAGGGGCCCAACATGGAGAAGAGGTCCTGACGCAGATGGTTAAGGCTCCAAGGCTGAAGCTGTGAGCCAGCAAGGGGGAGAGTTGCCACGGCAACCAGGACCCACTCTTCATCCTCCTTGTAAATTCCCTCCAGGAGGGCCAAGTGGTTCTGGAGCAACGGCTCCTGAGGGAACAAGAAAAGGGGTTAGGTAGAGCTACTTTCCCCTAAGACAGCCATACCAACACCCCAACCCCACCGGCTCCCATCCTGGCCCGGGCCAGGGAGCTCTTGGGGGAGTCAGGCTCCGGGTTGGGGTGCCCCGGCTCCCAGCATCTGGGAGCAGGGCGTGACCTCAGCATCTCAGCTTCTCTGGGTTTAGGGAAGGCTCATGAGGGTCCCAGAGGCTGGTGACCCCCACTCCCTGAGGTCAATGCCTTCCAGGCCACCCAGGATGCTGCTCCGCCTGGGCTCGTGGTCCAGGCCCGATCCCAGGTCAGGGCTCCAGGTGAACTGTCAAGAAACAGTTTGTGTGGCTGAAAGGGGAAGCAGGGTCCCGTTCTCAGGGAAGGAAAACGAGGACCCACTGAGAGGGGACTGGCACCGATGACTGGGGGCAGGGGGAAGCATTCAGAGTTGGGGAGTCAGGGAAATGGACCAGTCCCTCTCAGCTCCTCCCAGCCCCTTGCAACTCCTTCACCCTTCCCACGAGCCCCTCCCGTCATGTTTCCTGGGGTCCAGGGCTCCGTGGCCCCGGGCCAGCGATGATGGCCCCGCTCTCGGCCATGGCACCGTCTCCGCGGATTCTTCAGCGCTAGCGCTTACCTCAGTCGGAACCCCATTGTCACCCTCTGTCCCTGTGGGCCCTTCTCTAGCCAAGGATCTTCCCATCACCCTTAAAAGACAACCTAGGATCAGGCATCAGCCTCACCCATTCCCCTAACGTCCCCGAGCTGAGGACGGAGGGCAGGGTGGCTCTCTGGCCCCATAGCAGGTAGTGGGCCTGGCTGACGAGGGCCAAGAGGAGCTGAGGACATACCTGGGCCACGATCTCTGAGTACTCCAAGGAAGAGCAGCTCGTATACGGTGCTTACGGCCTGGTGGAGGGCACAGACTCATCCTGGACCACCCCACCTTCTCTCCCCTCCCCCACCACCTTGCCCTTTTTGAGAGATGCAGCCTGACCCACCACTCTTCTGACTCCAACCGAAGCCTCTCTGAGTATTGAGACCCCAGGCGGGGTTGGGCGGTGCCCAACACAGTGTCCAATCCTGGCCCTTGGTTCTCTGAACTCTGGGACACCCAAATATCCCCTCCCCTCAAACCGAGTAGCTGCCTCACTGCCCAGCCAGGGACCTGACCAGGTTCGGAGTTAAGGAGGTGGGTTCCGGCTGCAAGGTCCCCGCTTCCAGGGTCCGCCCTGTCATCACTCCCTCCCTCTGGGTCCCTCTGGGTGAGGAACCCCCTGATATAGAGCATAGATTGTGCCTGTCTCAGGCAGCCCAGCACAGTTGCTGTCCTCTCATCACTCCCTCCCTCTGGGTCCCTCTGGGTGAGGAACACCCTGCTATTGCGCCTAGATTGTGCCTGTCTCAGGCAGCCCAGCACAGTTGCTGTCCTCTCATCACTCCCTCTGGGTCCCTCTGGGTGAGGAACCCCCTGCTATAGAGCATAGATTGTGCCTGTCTCAGGCAGCCCAGCACAGTTGCTGTCCTCTCATCACTCCCTCCCTCTGGGTCCCTCTGGGTGAGGAACCCCCTGCTATAGAGCATAGATTGTGCCTGTCTCAGGCAGCCCAGCACAGTTGCTGTCCTCTCATCACTCCCTCCCTCTGGGTCCCTCTGGGTGAGGAACACCTTGCTATAGAGCATAGATTGTGCCTGTCTCAGGCAGCCCAGCACAGTTGCTGTCCTCTCATCACTCCCTCTGGGTCCTTCTGGGTGAGGAACACCCTGCAATTGTGCCTAGATTGTGCCTGTCTCAGGCAGCCCAGCACAGTTGCTGTCCTCTCATCACTCCCTCCCTCTGGGTCCCTCTGGGTGAGGAACACCCTGCAATTGCGCCTAGATTGTGCCTGTCTCAGGCAGCCCAGCACAGTTGCTGTCCTCTCATCACTCCCTCCCTCTGGGTCCCTCTGGGTAAGGAACACCCTGCTATGGAATATAGATTGTGCCTGTCTCAGGCAGCCCAGCACAGTTGCTGTCTTCTAGTGCCAGTCGCTCCAGCATCCTAAATACCAGCACCCCAAATCTATGGGAGGTGAGGTGGGCATCGACCCCCCTACAGCTCACCAGACTTCAAAGGTCTGCCTGTGGGGGCCACCCCTGGAATCAGCCTCTCTCAGGGGCCTGGAGTCAGAGCCCTTCCACCATGGGGTCCAACCCCAGAGACCCAGGCATGGTGAAGTGGGCTGGGGGATGCAAGGGGGCTGGGGGCCCTACTTCAGAGTTAGGGGTCCTGGGAAAGCCTGAACTCTGAGCCCAGAAACCAGCTCCTCCCTCCTGGGGAGGAGCCGAACCTAACCCTCTGACTCTGTACTCCTGTGTAGCTGAAGGAACGATCGGGTTGTCTGGGGCCACCCTAGTTGGACTCGCTCTCTGTCCTGGGACCAGGGGGTGGAGAGGGAGGCAGCGCTCACCAGACTGGGAGCAGCGACTACTTCAGGAAGACCAGCACCATGGCCTGAAGATAAAGGCAGGCAGGTGGCAGGGTCAGGCCTCTCAGGAAAAGGAGCTTCTCGGCCAGAGTTGCCATCTCTCCTCCAAAGGTGTTGATACACACAACACCCAAAGTCGGTCCCCTGGCGGTCCGTGGGCCGCAGAGGATCAGTGACGGATGCCGCTCGCTGCTGGACAACACCCCCAACCCCCCAGCTCCCAAGCCTAGACCGGTCCCTGTGACCCAGCAGCAAAACAGAGAAAGGGCAGGGGCCTAATGGGAAAGGGTTGGATGCCCTTCCTGGGCCAGGTGCAGCTCAGAAAGTGTTTTTTTAACAAGGGGACAGGAAGCTCTGTCAGCAACGACTAGCCACAGAAAAGAGCTCGAGGGAGTTTTCCTGGCAAATTCCCAGGGCTTAGTACTGTGTTTTGCACCCAGAAAGCTCTCAACGAAGAATAAGCTCCTTGTGTCCAGAGTATGTCTACCAACTCGTATGGTACTCTCCTGAGTGTTTGGTGCAGTGCTCCGCACACAGTAAGCACTCAGTAAATACCATTGATATTGATTGATTGATTAGCAAGTACTATAGCTACCTTGCCACTTAATGCTCTGAATCACAAAGGCCTCTGCCTCTTCATGAAACATGCAACACTGGCAGAATCATTTATGAAAACACACATTGCGCTTCTAATAATTGAATCCAGATAGTTGGGCTGGTGAATGAAGAGAGATCCCACGTTAGACACACAACAAACCGAGCGATTTCAAACCCACCAGCTATGTTGCTCTGGACTGGAAATATTTATCTAAGAGTTTGACTTGTACCTGAGAGCAAAGGGACTGAATCAGAGATCAGCAAATTATATGTGGAAATCATATTCCAACCACAAATCCCTGTAATACAACAGAGCAACTTAAGCACAACAAGTAAATTGTCCACTTGGTAGCTGTTAAGGGGCCTGACTTTTGGACCAATTTTGGAATTGCACACATGTTGACTCATTCAATTGATTTGGCCATGCTTATGGAGTCGTTACTACCATTACAGTACACGCAGAGCACTATATTGAGACCTTAGAAGAGCACAAGAAAAATGAAATACCCAGTCAGTGCTATCGAGGAGCTTACAATTTAGTGGGGGAGACAGATGGACCTAAGTTGCCCACAGTTTATGAGAGCAGGACGAAGAGTAGCAAGAGAATGGAAACATGAAATAAAGGAATAATAATACTGAGATATTTGATAAGTATATGTCAAAAACTGTATATACAGAGCATTAGGGTAGATACGAGGAAAGAAATGAGGCACAGCCCCTGTTCAACATGGGACCCTCAGGCTAGGAGAACAGGTATTGAATCCCCATTTTACAGATGGGGAAACCAAGGCCCAGGGAAGTGAAGAGGTGTGTCCGAGGCCATTCAGGAGGCAAGTGGCAGAGCCGGGATTAGAGCTCAGGACTTCTGTCTCCCAGGTTGGTACTCTGTCCACTAGATCACCCTAGTTCTCTAATAATCAAGTGGGGTGTAAAGATTGACAGGTCCCCTAAGTGTGCGGAGCATACGGTGGAGTGATATGATTTGGGCGGTGGGAATTCGTGGGGTAAGGCCTCGCGGGAGAAGTGGGTTTTTCACGACACCCATGAAGGAGGGAAGAGCAGTGGTGTAGACGATGGGAGGCGGGTGAGAGGGCCTGCTAGGAGAAAGATGGAAACAATGGGTCCGAGATGAGAGAGTTGATAGCAAGGTACAGTAAGGAGGATGGTTTAGGAGCAAAGATCGCAAGCTGGGGATCTATATAGTGCTGAAGAAGCTGAGTCCATAGCAGGGGTCATTTCTACATCTGCAGGGAAGGGGTTCCTTGTTTCCCACATCTCCATAGAACTCTCCAGAAATCTCTTCATAGAAATGTGTCTGCATATTGCTTTACTATACTCTCCCAAGCACTTAGTACAGTGTTTTGTACACAGTAAGGGCTCAATAAACATGACTGAATGAATGAATGATTGAAAAGTGTCTACATAACTAATGCACCGGAATGACAGGGAAAGGAGTAAAGAGGATCCTTTCGAGGGAGTAGATTTCAGCCCTGACAGTGAACCCCCTCTAGACTGTAAGCACACCGCAGGCAGGGAATGTCTCTGTTACATTATTATATTGAACTCTCCCAAGCTCTTAGTAAAATGTTCTACACACATTAAGCACTCAATAAATATGCTTGACTGTCTGAATGACTGAGTCCAAAAGAAAATCTAACCCAAATCCTCCAAAGGAAAACTAGGAGAGGAAGGACACTTTATGGAAAGAGAATGAACAGACCCATGACCTACATTTTTATGACTCGCTCCCTTTATTTATCCCCCCCTTCAAGCCCTCAGCACTTATGTACATATCTGTAATTTATGTATTTATATTAATGGCCGTTTCCCCCCTAGACTGGAAGCTTTTGGGGGGCAGGGAATGTGCCTGCATTGACTTAGAACAGAGCAAAAGCAACTGCTGTCATGTTAATATAACCATTTATCCTATCCTGCCTTGATTACTGCTGACCCCTCAGCCTTCTGTGTCTCTCCCCACTCCAGTCCATACTTCTCTCTGCTGCCCAGGTCATTTTTCTACAAAAACACTCAGGCCATTTTTATCCACTCAATCTTGCCCATTCACGAAAACTCCTTACCATTGGCTTTAAAGCACTCAATCACCTCACCCCTCCTACCTTACCTTACTAATCTCCTACTAAAATCCAGCCTGCACACTTCACTCCTCTAATGCCAACCTTTTCACTGTTCCTCAATCTCGTCTATCTCGCCGCTGACCCCAGCCTATATCCTGCCTCTGGCCTGTAACACTTTCCCTCCTCAATCCAACTGACAATTACTGTCCCCTGCCATCTAAGCCTTATTGAAGGCACAAACTCCTCCAAGAGGGCCTTCCTTAACTAAGCTCCCCCTTTCTTCTCCCACTCCCTTCTGAGTCGCCCTGACTTGCTCCCTTTTCTTATTCCCCCTGCCAGCCCCACAGCACTATGTCCATATCTGTAATTTTTTATTTATATTAATGTCTGTCTCCCCTTCTATAATAAAAAGAAGAATATAAAATATAAAGAGAAGCAGCGTGGCGCAGTGAGAAGCAGCGTGGCGCAGTAGAAAGAGCACGGGCTTTGGAGTCAGGGCTCATGAGTTCGAATCCCAGCTCTGCCACTTGTCAGCTGTGTGACTGTGGGCAAGTCACTTAACTTCTCTGCGCCTCAGTTCCCTCATCTGTAAAATGGGGATTAAGACTGTGAGCCCCACGTGGGACAACCTGATTCCCCTGTGTCTACCCCAGCGCTTAGAACAGTGCTCTGCACATAGTAAGCGCTTAACATACCAACATTATTAAAAATAAGAAGACTGCAAGCTCATAGTGGGCAGAGAATGTGTCTGTTTCCTGTTGTATTGTACTCTTCCAAGCGCTTAGTACAGTGCTCTCCACAAAGTAAGTGCACAATACGATTGAATGAATGAATGATTGAAATCCCTAAACTTGATGTTGGCAGGGAACGTCTCTACCGACTCAGTTGTGCTATGCTCTCCCAAGTAGTACAGTGCTCTGCACACAGTAAGCACTCAACAAATACAACCAATTGATTAACTGATCAGGAGAAATTCTGTTCCTCTAGCCAAAAGCAACTGCTGTCATGTTAATATAATCATTTATCCTAACCTGCCTTGATTACTGCTGACCCCCCCCAGCCTTCTGTGTCTCTCCCCACTCCAGTCCATACTTCTCTCTTTTTGTTTGAACTTTTGTTTTCATTTTCTTATCATTTTCGTTTTCCATCCTCTCCCCACCACACCAATATTCACAGATCGTGAGCCCCTCCAAGGGCTCTGCAAACAGGAGGCGCTTATAAATACTATTACCACTACTAGGAAAAGAAATGAAAAGATGGATTGGCTTTGGAGTTCTCGAGGCTGACAAACAGTAATGGTTTTAAAACAGCAACGGGGGTTGGACTCTCCAACGCTTGTCAGTCAGCAAGATGAGGCCACCCTCCTTCCAGTGCTTAGATTGTGAGTTCTCCATGGAGCAGGGACAGTGTCTAATTTCCACCTCATGCTTAGTTTGGTGCTCTGCAACATGCTAAGCTCTTAAAAATTACTTAGACTGTAAGTAAGTACTGAGCACGGAAGATGACTTCCAACTCAGTTCTTTTGTACTTTCCCAAGTACCTAGGACAGGGCTCTGCACAGAGTAGGCACTCAATAACTTGGGCAAGTCATTTATTTCTCGGTGTCTCAGTAACCTCATCTGTAAAATGGGGATTAAGACTGTTAGCCCTGTGCAAGATATGGATACTAATAATAATAATGGTACTTGTTAAGCACTTACTAAGTGCCAGGCACTGTCCTAAGCACTGAGATAGAAACAAGTTAAGCAGGTTGGGCACAATCCCTGTCCCACGTGGGGCTCACAATTTTAATCCCCATTTGACAGACAAGGTAACTGAGACCCAGAGAAGTGAAGTGACTTGCCCTGAGTCACACAGCAGACATGTGGGGAAGCTGGAATTAGAACCCACACCCTTCTGACTCCCAGGCCTGTGCTATACCTACTATAATAATGATAATAATGTTGGTATTAAGTCAAGCACTGTTCTATGCGCTGGGGTAGATACAAGGTGCCACGCTGCTTCTCTATGTCCAACCTGATTGGCTTGTATCTGTCCCAACACTTAATATAGTGCCTGGCACAAGGTAAATGCAGAATACCATAAAAATGTTAAAAATAAACAAATATAAATAACAATATGATTGATGGATTAGTACTACTAGATAAAAAGGATATTTTTAGACTCTTTGATTTACAAGGCTTTTAGCAATCAAATTGGTCTGGAAACAGCTCTATCCCCGAACCCAGTCAGGACAAGTCTGGTTTCTGGTCCCTCACTTGTCTGAGCCAAATTTTTTCCTTTCCAGAAAATGGAGAGGAATGCTACTTTTCACATCCTTGGGTATCCCCAGTGCAGAAAGAAAAAGAGCAGCACAGACACTCTAAAGCGATCACTAGGCCAAGTGCTATGCCCGGGAATCTGGAGGACTGATGAGAACACTGGATTGTACTCTCCCAAATTTTTAGTACAAGCTCTAAGAAATACATTATTTATTTATATTAATGTTCACTTATTCATTCCATCTTATTTTTTAATGTTCACTCGTTCATTCAATTCAACCGTATTTATTGAACACTTACTGTGTGCAGAGCACCGTACTATGTACATACTTGGGAGAGTACAATATCAAAACAGACACATTCCTAATGTACACTTGTAGGCAGGGAATGTGATTACCAACTCCGTTGCATTGTACTCTCCCAAGCGCTTAGTATAGTGCTCTGCACACATAAAATGCCCAGTAAATGTAATTGACTGATTGATTCCAGGGTCCTGCATTTAGTAAGAGAAGCAGTGTGGCTTAGTGGAAAGAGCAGGGGCTTGGGAGTCAGAGGATGTGGGTCCTAATCCGGGCTCTGCCACTTGTCTGCTGTGTGACCTTGGGCAAGGCATTTAACTTCTCTGTGCCTCAGTTACCTCATCTGTAAACTGGGGATTAAGACTGTGAGCTCCACGTGGGACAACCTGATTGCCTTGTATTTACACCAGTGCTTAAACAGTGTTTGGCACATAGCAAGCGTTTAACAAATACGATG